>NC_134353.1:166190994-168921125 GCF_048569485.1 Anomaloglossus baeobatrachus
CAGATGACAGCAGACACAGACAGAGCCGCACGATCAGAATGAACTCGGGTGAACTTCACCCGACTTCATTGTCATGCTGCGGCTCTGTCTGTGCCGCGTCCTGATTAGCGGTCACCCGTGAAGGACTCACCGGTGACCGCTAATCCCCTGAGTGACTGAATTAGCAGCCCTCTCTCATACTCACCGATCCCCGATCCCCGGCGCGGCACTGCACGGCATTCACACTGCTCCGGCGGCTTTTACTATTTTGAAAAAGCCGGCCGCTCATTAAACGATCTCATATTCCCTGCTTTCCCCGCCCACAGGCGCCTATGATTGGTTGCAGTGAGACACGCCCCCACGCTGAGTGACAGCTGTCTCACTGCACCCAATCACAGCAGCCGGTGGGCGGGTCTATACTGTGCAGTGAAATAAATAATTAAAAAAAAACGGCGTGCGGTCCCCCCCATTTTAATACCAGCCAGATAAAGCCATACGGCTGAAGGCTGGTATTCTCAGGATGGGGAGCTCCACGTTATGGGGAGCCCCCCCAGCCTAACAATATCAGTCAGCAGCCACCCAGAATTGCCGCATACATTAGATGCGACAGTTCTGGGACAGTACCCGGCTCTTCCCGATTTACCCTGGTGCGTTGGTAAATCGGGGTAATAAGGAGTTAATAGCAGCCCATAGCTGCCACTAAATCCTAGATTAATCATGTCAGGCGTCTCCACGAGATACCTTCCATGATTAATCTGTAGGTTAGAGTAAATAAACACACACACCCGAAAAAATAATTTATTAGAAATAAAAAACATTAACAAATTCCCTGGTTCACCAATTTAATAAGCCCCAAAAAGCCCTCCATGTCCGGCGTAATCCACGGACCTCCAGCGTCGCTTCCAGCTCTGCTGCATGGAGGTGACCGGATCTGCAGAAGACACCGCCGCTCCTGTCAGCTCCACGCAGCAACTGAGGTGAGTAGCGCGATCAGCTGAGCTGTCACTGAGGTCACCCGGTGGCCTCCACTGGATCCAGCGGTGGCCGCGATTAACCTCAGTGACAGCTCAGCTGATCGCGCTACTAACCTCAGTTGCTGCGTGGAGCTGACAGGAGCGGCGGTGTCTTCTGCAGCTCCGGTCACCTTCATGCAGCAGAGCTGGATGCGACGCTGGAGGTCCATGGATTACGCCGGACATGGAAGGTTTTTGGGGCTTATTAAATTGGTGTATCAGGGAATTTGTTAGTGTTTTTTATTTCTAATAAATGATTTTTTCAGGTGTATGTGTGTTTATTTACTGTAACTTACAGATTAATCATGGAAGGTGTCTCGTGGAGACGCCTGACATGATTAATCTAGGATTTAGTGGCAGCTATGGGCATTAACTCCTTATTACCCCGATTTGCCAACGCACCAGGGTAAATCGGGAAGAGCCGGGTACTGTCCTAGAACTGTCGCATCTAATGTATGCGGCAATTCTGGGCGGCTGCTGACTGATATTGTTAGGCTGGGGGGCTTCCCATAATGTGGAGCTCCCCATCCTGAGAATACCAGCCTTCAGCCGTATGGCTTTATCTGGCTGGTATTAAAATTGGGGGGACCGCACGCCGATTTTTTTAATTATTTAATTATTTATTTCACTGCACAGTATAGACCCGCCCACCGGCTGCTGTGATTGGTTGCAGTGAGACAGCTGTCAATCAGCGTGGGGGACTGTCTCACTGCAACCAATCATAGGCGCCGGTGGGCGGGGAAAGCAGGGAATACGAGATTGTTTAATGAGCGGACGGCTTTTTCAAAATAGTAAAAGCCGCCACAGCAGTGTGAATGCCGTGCAGCGCCGCGCCGGGGATCGGGGAACGGTGAGTATGAGAGAGGAGGGGAAAATGACCGACAGACTGTGAGAGAGGGACAGAGATAGTGACGGACCGACAGAGAGAGAATAGAGACCGAGAGGGAGAGACCGACTGACAGAGAATAGTGATTGACAGACATTGTGAGACATCACTCGTTTCCAGTTTTTTAGGAAACATGCGAGAAATGTATGTAGAAAATCGGATGACACTAGGATGGTGTGAGTGCCGTCCCGTGACATCCGATTATTTACACGCTCCCATAGACTTGCATTGGAGAGACTCGCAGTAGAAACTCTCAAAAAAGCAGCATGCTGCGATTTTTTTCTCGGTCCGATTTGGACTGAGAAAAAAATCGCAAATGCAAGCTGAATCATTGACTAACATGTGTCCGATTCCAATGCGAGATTTTCTCGCATTGCTCTACTGCGAGAAACTCGCAAGTGAGAAGCAGCCCTAACTTTTCAACTAGCCAAGGCGTCTTATAAACTAATTGCAACCACTTCTCACCTGCATTGAGAATGGAGGTAGGAAATCTGTTCCACCCACTAAATAGCTGCCACTCACACATGGGATCACCATTATACTCATATAATATTTCAAATGTTATCAAACAATTAATATCCAAATAATTAGTTATAAAAATAATTCATATCATGTCTGATATTCATACCATTCGGTGATCTTGTATTGAGTAAATGAATTCACCATGGATTAGTTTATAAGATGCCTAGGCTAGTTGAAAAGTTACATGCATCGAGAAAGGACACAATGTCCGAAACATGTCTGTGTGTTCACAGACTCTAGGCATCTCGGGGATGTTTGTGCTTTGAATTTGTTTTTACCCTTCTTGCATTGGCGATTATAATAAATTTCGCCTTACAACATAGCCTATGACGCTCTCGGGGTCCAGACGTGTGAGTGTGCAAAATTTTGTGGCTGTAGCTGCGACGGTGCAGATGCCAATCCCGGACATACACACACATACATACATCTATATATATAATTGCCTTATTCTGTCTGTCTGTCTTGCTCCAAAATTCTGTCCTTACTGCGACAAGCGTCTCATTGACCGCTCGCCTCACCTCCGCCCCCCCCGCACGGATTGGCCGCTCGCCTCGGCTCCGCCTACCCGCACGGATTGGCCGCTTGCCAAGGCTCCGCCCCCTCACACGGATTGGCCTCTCGCCCCGGCCCCCTGCACGCATTGGCAACTCGGCCACGCCCCGCCCCCTCACACATTGCACGCTCGCTCTGGCCCCGCCCCCCGCACCGACATGGAGCCCCGACACGGAGCCCCGACTCCCAGGTGAGTGCTGTACCCCCGGGAGCCCACATCAGCGTACGCCGGCAACCCAGCCGACACATACCCTCGCATTGCTGGGGTTGCCGGCGTACGCTGGTGTGGGCTCCCGTGCGAGCGGGGGGCGGGGTACGCTGGTAACCATGGTACACATCGAGTAATATTGTGTAGCATGGTTACCAGCGTACACCGGCTCCCAGGTGAGCGCATCAAGGTCCTGCAGCGGCGGAACACACACACACGCACACACATAACAACAGACACACACACACACATCAGATCACACTCACTCTCACACACACCTCACACACACATCAGATCGCATCCACACACTCACAACTTCCAGTGATATCGTTTGCTTCTCGGCGGCGATACTGTGCGTGCAGTGACCTTCCAGGACCTGCCAGAAGATCACATGGCCAGAAGCATGTGGTATCTCCGGATGTTGTGAGTGTGAGCGCGTATGTGCAATATCGTCAATGTGTGTGTATGCGATCGGGTGTGTGCGTGTATGGGGATGGAGCACGATGGGGAATGCGCAGCATGGAAGATGGAGCACGTTTGGGAGTGCGCAGCATGGGGGATGGAGCACGTTTGGGAGTGCGCAGCATGGGGGATGGAGCACGTTTGGGAGTGCGCAGCATGGGGGATGGAGCACGATGGGGAATGCGCAGCATGGGGGATGGAGCACGATGGGGAGTGCGCAGCATGGGGGGTGAAGCATGTTTGGGAGTGCGCAGCATGGGGGATGGAGCACTTTGGGAGTGCGCAGCATGGGGGATGGAGCACGATGGGGAATGCGCAGCACCCGGGATGGAGCACGATGGGGAGTGCACAGCATGGGGGATGGAGCACAATGGGGAGTGCGCAGCATGGGGATGGAGCACGTTTGGGAGTGCGCAGCATGGGGGATGGAGCACGATGGGGAATGCGCAGCATGGGGGATGGAGCACGATGGGGAGTGCGCAGCATGGGGGCTGGAGCACGATGGGGAGTGCGCAGCATGGGGGATGGAGCACGATGGGGGGTGCGCAGCATGGGGGATGGAGCACGATGGGGGGTGCGCAGCATGGGGGATGGAGCACGATGGGGGGTGCGCAGCATGGGGGATGGAGCACGATGGGGGGTGCGCAGCATGGGGGATGGAGCACGATGGGGGGTACACACCTCCCCCCAAAACACACTCACACACCGCCACACACGCACTGCAGAACACACCACACACACACTGGGAACCACAAACACCGCCCTACACAGACACCCACACACACAGACAACGCCGCACACACACAACACCCAACACACAAACACCGCGGCACACACAAATATACGCACATACCGCACAACACACACATTGCACAAAACATACCTCCCACCAAAACACACACACACCCCACACCCACACAAACCGCGCAACACACACACACAACGCTACAGACACACAGCGCTCCACAAACAACGCAACACACACAACGCAACACACAAACAACACCGCTCTCACCCCAAGCCACACCCAGACAACACCCAGAACATGTACAGCGCCCTACACAAACACTTGGTAACTACACACAACATCTATATATATATATATATATATATATTTAACAAAAATCATACATTAACTACACAATACGTAAATTCTAGAATACCCGATGCGTAGAATCGGGCCACCTTCTAGTACATACATACACATATACACACATTCAGCTTTATATATTAGATATATAAAGAACTCTGTATTTTCTGACATCTCCACAGAAAACTATTAATCTGATTCGGGATTTTGCAGCTGGTGTTAATGGATTATTAATGATGGAGAATGATGGGGTGATACATACCAGATCCCTTAGGAAATCCCATTTCTTGGCACCCATATCATAAAGCCCCACTCCTCCATCCATGAAGCAACAGACGGCGTGACCCGGAGGTAATGAGAAGGCTTGGTTCTGTGTTAGAGTGGGAGGAGGTACAGCCTCACTGGTGGATGATATGTAATGGTTTTTCGTAGGGGATTGTGCTAAAAATGCTCATAAGAAAAAAACAGCATTTATGTCAGTATAACATAATAGTACAATATCTGTAAATTGTATTGATGGAGATTCAAAAGCAATAGTTATTCTTATTAGAGATGAGTGAATTTGAACAGTTTGCAGAATGTATTTAACATAAAATGCCTGATAACATTTTACACATTGCAGAAGATTGTAGCATTAAGAGAACGCTCATAATGACAACATGACCACGCGGGTTTCATCACATTACTTTGCAGCCATCACATCACATGGTACAGCACAGCCTATCTGGAGCAACTCCACTATATCATAACAGCCTGTATAAAAGCAGAGGCAGGGAATGCAGCAGCCATTTTGAGGAAAATCTGGATAGTGAGAGGACGTCACAGCTCACAACTTAGCAATATAAATACTGAAAGAAAGTCATAAAACACTGAACAAATTGTACAGATAGTGTGTGACAGCACAGCCGTGAAGAGCACTTACCATCCATTTACTCATAGCCTTATATCTGGAGGTCACTTTGTCTATACAAAGAGTTTGATAGAGGCTTGATACAGTCCGAGGAGACCTCGGAGTATCATGCGTGTCTTTTGAAGCCAAATTAAGACTACAGTAATATTTGAAGAAAAGTTAAGTGAAACTGTTGAATGATTCATTCATGCTTAATACCTATATCACTTATCAGAAATTCTCTTTTAGTGCATAAGAATTTGGGAAGTGATATAATAGTATTGTAGATACATTACACACTAATGATACTACTATATACACTGACAAAATCTATCGAGCACCATTGTCATTAGCCTCCAGAGATCTGTGCAATACTCAACAGCTAGGAAAGGGGCTCAGGCATGATCACTTGGTAGTCATTCTCACAAATAAGGAGAGTGGAAATCACAGCTATGCTTCACAATGGACCAGTTAGAAGGGGATAGCAGATGTTTTTTTCCTTTGAAAAGAATGTAAGTTTGAAAGGCCACAAATAGAGGGGTTTTTATGCATGCATGAATAATTGAACGATTCTCCTCAGTGTTTTTGATCAGATTTTAATTAATGTTTGATCGGTGTGTCAGTTTTAGGCCTCGCTCCCACTAGTGTATAAATAATCGCTCTGATACTCATCTCGAAAACTGGGACAAGTGTCATGCGTATGTTATTGCATATGACATGTGAGTGCTATGTGAGTGTGCGATTTTTTTTTCTCTCCTAACATCCGTATACAATGTGTTTTTAACATCAGAATGCTCTATGTACATTTTTGCTAGTTGTCAGAAATAATAAGGCAATCAAATCTAAACATATAGATAGATGATGATGATAGATAGATAGGTATCCTGCAACTATACAGTGTGTCCACCCATATCCTGTCCACCGCCATTAACTTGAGAATGGCGGCAGCTATAGGCATAAAAGTGGTGTCTAGGTATAGTAAAGTAGCCATGCGCTACGCAATGAAACCACCTATAGCGCCACCTGATGGAAAACAACAGAGTTAGCATTTTTATCTTGAAAATGGAACGAGATAGAGAAAAAAAGTGAATTAAAAAATTGTAGGGCATCATCAATTCAATACGAATTGACACCTTGCATACAGAAATGCTATGATATGAAACCAATGACCCCCCCAAAACATTGAATGCTGGTCACGCATATGGCGCTCATTTAACTTTGATGCTCAAAGTGGCCACCATCAGCTGCAATGCACATCTGGACTCTAGACAGCATATTGTATCTTGCTGCACATTGTGCAATATGGGAGGTGACACGTTTGCACAAGCATCTGTGATACGTCGTCGTAGGTCCTGCAATGTTGGTGGAGGGGTCGCATACACCTGCTGTTTGATGTGACCTCACAGAAAGAAGTCCAATGGGGTCAGGTCAGGTGAGCGTGGAGGCCACTCCACACAGTCACCATAGCCAATGACTTGTAGGAAGGTCTCCATGAGGTATCGCTTCACGTAGCAGCCTTGTGAGTTTTACACTTTCTGATCATAGCATTTCTGTATGCAAGGTGTTGATTCGAATTGAATTGATGATACCCTACAACTTTGTAATTCACTTTTTTTCTTTATCTCATTCCGTTTTCCAGATAAAAATGCTAACTCCGTTGTTTTCCACCAGGTGGCACAATAGGTGGTTTCATTGCGTAGCGCATGGATACTTTACTATACCTAGACATTACTTCTATGCCTATAGTTGCCGCCGTTCTTAAGTTAATGGCGGTGGACAGGATATGGTGGACACACTGTATAATATCCCAACCCCCCTACATGTTATGTACCCTTTAGTACATTTTTGTTTTTTTTGGATACTGGTTATCTGATGCACGCTGTCCAATCCCAGAGCAGCATGAATCAGATCATGGTTGCACAATTGCAGCCAGGTGTATTTGACTCTGAAATGCAAAGCAAACTATGTGAATAAGAAATAAAATAAACTGTAAAGATCTGGGAACCATAGGCCGAGACCAGACTAATCTGGCACTGCCCTTGGCCGGCTCTTCCCAGCACCGCTCCAGGAGACTGGCAGGTCTCTACCTTGCGTGTACATAAAAAGAGACCTCTTAATTGCCTCTATCACCGAATCTTTAAAGCTTATTTTCTCGGAAGTGCCAGAGCAATTTGGAGAAAACAATACCGGGCTGCAATCATTCAACCATGCTCTCGGTCATGCTGCCCGTGGTTTGAGTGCATTAATCAGATGACAAGTTCCTCTAATATCGGTGTTTGTCGGCAGCACATCGCACCCCGTGTAATCAGGAATATGATGAAATAATGAAGCTGAATGCAAGCAAAATATTAATGGTGGTTCGGCCCCAGACAGTGTAAATGATTCCTCGATAATGCAGCTAAAGTAGCGCCGATCAGCGAGCTATGCTGTTGGTCAGCGCTGATTTTTTGTTCTTACTTGCAGGCATTGCTCCATGTAAGTCACATATTTTGGTTATACAATAATCTGCTGCTACAGTTAGTCTTTACTCGTTTCACCTCTACCGGATAATACAATGCATTCAATAAGGAATGTTCTAGAAACAATCAGAGACAGATTCTTTCTGTACTCACTTTTCTTCTTCGGAGGGGAGTTGAGGACATGTAATGCGTGGAAGCCAGTTTTCTTCAATTTAAAGTTATCTATAGGAGTTGTCTTAGAGACATTCCATACCCGTAACACACCGACCTGGGAATCTGAGCACATTGGCACACTTTTATATCTCAGTCCTCGCACATATCAGACACAGCACATAGGAGAGAACTTTGGAAATGTTAGTAACGAATGCGGCACAATCATGAATATTGTAACGTTCCAATGTACACTGTTTTATATCGTATCAGCAGGAAGGGTTAATGACAACTGACATTCAATTATTGCTTTTCTGGTGAAATAAGTACATTTATTATAATTCATAATACAAGATTATGGTAAACATGGCAGTATTGGCTGGAAAAAAAAAAAGACGGGAACAGGCAGTCGGGGTTGTGCCACCATAATGTCTTTCTGTCACACAAGGTCTGTTCTGCAGACACGTCTTATTGAAGGTCTAGTTAGTTAGTGATTGGGCGCATTTAAAGTAAATGAATGAATAAATAAATAAAAGTCCTGGATATATCCTTTCACTTGTTCCATTACTGAGGTTGTAATTAAAATAAAATGATTACAAAACAGATGCATGTTCCTCTTTATACCTATTATTAGGAAATCAGTTTCTCATGCTAAACTCCAGCTATGGCCTGAGTCACACTTGCGAGTGCCTTGCGTGTAACTCGCACGAGTATCTCACTGAATCACCCGGCATGGCTGCACACTCTCCGGACAGGAGCGTCTCAGCTGCATAGAGATACATGCAATCTACCTGCTCCTGTCAGGAGAGCATGCGGCCGTGCCAGGTGATTCAATGAGATACTCGCGCGAGATACACGCAAGGCACTCGCAAGACTCCGGCCTATAAAGAAGCTGCAGGTAGTCTATATGTCTGATTGTCAATTAATTAAAGCAGCAAGTGATGATCAACGGTTTATAGATGGCAACAGATTTTATTTATCCACTGCAGCCTGAAGTAAAACCTTAAAATGTTACAAAATAATAAGCAACATATTTCTGGGGAAATTAGAGTAAAGAAAAACGTAGCCACCCATAGAATGCTCTAACAACAGAGAGGTGTAGGGTCTATAAATCCACCTAGATAAAAATCTTGTGCTTTGATTACAAAGTAATCAGAATAAAGCCTCCTTCAGATGTGCGCATAAAATACGTACATGAAAAGGTCCGGTATTGGTGTGATCAGTGTTTTCCATCAGGGTGTCATCAGTGTGTCAGGGTGTCATTAGGGTGCCATCAGTGTGCCATTAGGGTGTTATCAGTGTGCCATCAGGGTGTCATCAGTGTGCCATTAGGGTGTCTTCAGTGTGCCATCAGGGTGTCTTCAGTTTCTTTAGGGTGTCATTAGTGTGCCATCAGGGTGTCGTCAGTGTGCCATCAGTGTACCGTCAGGGTGCCATCAGTGTGCCATCAGGGTGTCATCAGTGTGCTGTCGGGGTGTCATCAGGGTGTCATTAGTGTGCCTTCAGTATGTCATCAGGGTATCATCAGGATGCCGTCAGTGTGTCATTAGTGTGTCATCAGGTACACAGTGACAGAGAAATGAATAAAATTCATTTCATAAACTGAAATCTGTTTCTAAAAAACGTACCTCCTGTTATGAACATGCCTGGTGCGGTGGGAACCCAGGCCAAGCACTGGACGGACGCAGCCGCACTGGGAAAGCTGAATGTGGTGATGCAGGATAGAGACTCCGAGTCAACTAATCGGATCCCATTGTGGAGATTGGCGACCAGCAGGTAATCTGTGGAAAGTGGATCCCATTCTAATGCTGTAACTGGATCTTCTTCATCTGTTCCTTCCAGGGACTCAGGTCTTAAAACGTGTTTTTGACTCTTACAACCTTGAAAAGCGGTAAAAAAGGGAACACTAAGACACGCAGACCCAAATGGGATTGTAAATGTGGTCTGACAGTAAGGCCACGAGCACACGTTGAGTATTCGGTGAGTTTTTTTTTACCTCAGTATTTATAAGCCAAAACCAGGAGTAGGTAAAAAATACAGAAATGGTGGCCGTGTTTCTATTCTACTTTTCCTCTGATTGTTGCACTATTTGAGGTAAAAACTCACCAAATACTCAGTGTGTGCACGTGGCCTACAAGAGGTCAACAGAATTGGTTTTAATTACATTGAACAGGATCTTCACATTCTTCTGACATGTACGATGTATAATTACTTGCAATTTCTATAAAAGAACAATTTTAGACTATTTTGTGGTAGAATTTTGTATTACACCGCTCCTCTGTGATTCCTGCTGGAAAATGCAGGTCAATATGGCGGATCCGTACAGAGAGATAGCCAAGGGGTGTCATCCTGAGATAGCATGTATATGCCATCACTACATGTAGGACCTATATGTTTAAAGCAAATGTATCACCAGAAAAAAAATAATTTTTTTAAATAGCTTTTATTTTTTTTGTGGGACAAGTTGTAGTTTTGAATGACGCCGATCAATTCACCATATAATGTATGTAAGAAAAACATTCTAAGTGAGGTATTGTAAATGAGTGACAAAAACCACAGTTTTCCTATGTTTGTATGTAGTAAAAATAAACTAGTAATATTATTCTGCAGGTCAGTACAATCAAGGTGATAGCAAATTTAAAAAACAGCTTTCTAAAAAAAAAAAAAAACAACCATTTGTCTGTATCTGAACTCTAGTCATCATTTTGGGGTACATATGCTGTTTTGATTACTTTTTATAGCATCTTTGGGAGTATCAAATGCAAAGATGTCATTTTGGTGTTTGTTTTCCTGTTGTCGTTTACTGCACTGTTTTTAGTTTCGGACATCGCCCTTTATGGCCGCAATGATTCCAAATCTGGTTATTTTTTGTAATTCTTAGTTTTTGATCTGGGAAAAGGGGAATGATTTAAACTTCTCTACATTTGTTTTACTATTTTTACAACACCCTATAAACTGCTATACTATACCTGATGTTCTCCTATGAAGCCATAGGGAGAGCTTCATATGACTAACCCCTTAAGGACGAAGCCAGTTTTGTACTTAATGCCCAGGCCATTTTTTGCAATTTTGACCAGTGTCACTTTATAAGGTTATAACTCTGGAACGCTTCAATGGATCCTGGTGATTCTGAGATTGTTTTTTCGTGACATATTGGGCTTCGTATTAGAGGTAAATTTAGGATGATATTTTTTTATTTTATTTGTGAAAAAATCTGAAATTTGACAAAAAAATTAAAAATTGTGCAATTTTCAAACTTTTAATTTTTATGCCCATAAACCAGAGAGTTATGTCACACAAAATAGTTAATAAATAACATTTCCCACTTGTCTACTTTAGATCAACGCAATTTTTGAAACAACATTTTTTGGGGTTAGGAAGTTAGAAGGGTTCAAAGTTCATCAGCAATTTCCCATTTTTTCAACAAAATTTACAAAACCATTTTTTTAGGGACCACATCCCATTTGAAGTGACTTTGAGAGGCCTAGGTGACAGAAAATACCCAAAAGTGACACAATTCTAAAACCTGCACCCCTCAAGGTACTCAAAACCACATCCAAGAAGTTTATTAACCCTTCAGGTGCTTCACGGGAACTACAGTAATGTGGAATGAAAAAAAATAAAAATTAACATTTTACCTAAAAATGTTGCTTTAGCACTAATTTTCTTACTTTTTCAAGAGGTAACACCAAAAATTGGACCTCACACTTTGTTACCCACTTTCTTATGAGCGCGCTGATACCCCACATGTGGTCAGAAACCTTTGTTTGGGTAAATGGGAGGGCTTGGAATGAAAGGAGCAATATTTGAATTTTGGAAAGCAAAGTTGGCTGAAACAGATTGCGGGCACCATGTTGCATTTACAGATCCCCTAAGGTACCTAAACAGCAGGAACCCCCCTCAAGTGACCCCATTTTGGAAACTAGACCCCTTAAGGCTTCTATCGAGAGGTATAGTGAGCATTTTGAACCCACAGGTACTTCACAGATTTTGATAACGTTACGTTGTCATATTGAAAATTGTCATTATTTTCTCAAAAATGTTGCTTTAGCATCAATTCTCTCACTTTTTCAAGAGGCAATTCCAAAAATTTGACCCAAATGTTTGTTACCCACTTTTTTATGAGCGCGGTGATACCTCACATGTGGTCTAAAACCTTTGTATGGACAAATGGGAGGGTTTGGAACGAAAGGAGCAATATTTGAATTTTGGAAAGGAAATTTGGCTGAAAAGATTGCGGGCACCATGTCGCATTTGGAGGACCCCTAAGGTACGTAAACAGCAAAAAAACACCGCAAGTGACCCCATATTGGAAACTAGGCCTCTCAAGGAATTTATCTAGATGTTTGGTGAGTACCCTGAACCCCCAGGTGCTTCACAGAAGTGTATAACGTTGAGCCATGAAAATAAAAAAATAAAATTTTACCTCTAAATTGTTACTTCAACCAGGTAGCTTTTTTTCACAAGGGTAACAGGAAAAAAATCACCATGAAATTTATTGTGCAATTTCTCCTGAGTTTGGTGATATCTTATATGTGGTGGAAATCAACTGTTTGGGCACACGGCAGGTCTTGGAAGAGAAGGAGTGCAATTTGACTGCAAAATTGGCTGGAATCAATAGCGGACACCATGTTGCATTAGGAGAGCCCCTGAGGTGCCTAAGCAGTGGAGGTCCCCCACAAGTGACCCCATTCTGGAAAATAGACCCCTCAAGGAATTTATCTAGATATTTGGTGAGTACTCTGAACCCCCAGGTGCTTCACAGAAGTTTATAATGTTGAGCTGTGAAAATAAAAAAAATACATTTTTACCACAAAATTGTTACTTCAACCAGATAGCTTTTTTTTTAACAAGAGTAAGGGTACGCTCACACGAGCGTGAAAATCGGACGAGTGCAATGCGAGAAATTCTCGCATTGCACTCTGACCAATGTTAGGCAATGAGGTTGAGCTGTTGGTCAGCTTTTCTCGCATCCAGATTCTGGATGCGAGAAAAGCGGCAGCATGCTGCGTTTTGCTGCTACCGCCGTATCTCTCGCACCCATTCAAGTGAATGGATGCGAGAGATACATCGGACTGCACTCGGATGTTATCCCAGTGCAGTGCGATATACGCACAGGCTGACAGTGGAGGAGATGGGAGGATTAACCCCTCCCTCTCCTCCGCAGCGCCTGCACTCAGCTTCACAGCTGTGACCCGATCGCAAGATCGGGTTACAGTCGCATGACACCCGGCTCACGCTCGCAACAGAGCCTGAGCCAGGGGACATTAGCATATCGCATCCGATGCTCTCGCATCGGATGCCATACGCTCGTGTGAGTCCAGCCTAAAAGGAAAAAAAAGGAGCATAAAATTTATTGTGCAATTTCTCCTGAGTATGCTGATACCTTATGTGTGGTGGAAATCAACTGTTTGGGTGCACAGCAGGGCTCGGAAGGGAAAAAGGGCCAATTGACTGAACATTTGGCTGGAATAATTAGTGGACGCTATGTCGCATTTGGAAAGCCCCTAAAGTGCCTAAACAGTGGAGGTCCCCCACAAGTGACCCCATTCTAGAAACAAGACACCTCAAGGCTTTTATCTAGGTGTATATTGAGCATTTTGAATCCACGAATACTTCACAGAATTTGATAAGCTTAGGTTGCCATATTGAAAATTTTCATTTTTTTCACAAAAATGTTTCTTTAGCATCACATTCCTCACTTTTTCAAGAGGCAACAACAAATCATGGACCCCACAGGTTGTTATCCAATTTCTTGTAAGCGCAGGGATACCCCACATGTGGCCAAAAACCTCTGTTTGGATTAATGGGAGGGCTTGGAATGGAAGGAGCACCATTTGAATTTTGGAAAAGTTGAAATAAATTGCGCGCACCCTGTCACATTAGCAGGGCCTCTTGGGTACCTATACATTAGAAATCCCCCACAAGTGACTCCATTTTGGAAACTGGACCCCTCAAGGATTTTATTCAGGAGTATAGTAAGCATTTTGAATCCACAGGTACTTCACAAAAATGTTGCTGTGCAACAAATTTCTCACTGTTAGGCTATATGCGCACGTTGCGTAAATACATGCCGTTACGCTGCGCTTTGTAGCGCAGCGTAACTGCATGCGTCCTGCGTCCCCTGCACAGTCAATGGAGATTGTGAAGGGCCGTGCGCACGTGGCGTCTTGGAGCGCAGCGCTTCGGCTGCTGCCCGAAGCGCTGCGTTCTAAGAAGTGACATGTCACTTCTTCCGTGCGCTTTGCTGGCAGCTCCTGCTCTGTCTATGGCAGGAGTTGCAGGCAGAGTGCATGGAATCGGCTTTTTTTTTTTCTCTACGGACATTTTCTGCAGCGATTTGAAGCACACGTGTGCTCTTCAGATCGCTGCAGAAATTTCTGCAGGGCTAGTACGCAACGTGCGCACATAGCCTTAGGCTATGTGGCCATGATCCAGCGACACGGCGTCTAGTACACAGTGCCAGCCTTCCTGCAGAGATGTGAGTGTTGTCCATGGGAGAACGCAGCTGCCCATGCCCACGATTTGGGTTCAGGCTGCTGTGGACTTTAGCTCTATTCTACCTGCAGAGAGCACTCTTGTCTCCGCAGCATAAATTGACATGCTGAGGCTCGGGAAGCTGCGCCACAGGTCGGTTTATGCTGCGGAGAAAAGAAGCACAGTGTGCATGGGATTTCTAAAAATCCTTCCACTGTGCTTCTACTGCACAACGCAGCGTTATGGATGCAGGGAAAACACTCTGCGCCTAAAACGCTGCAAACCCTGATTGTGGGCACATAGCCTAAAATGCTACAAAGGATGAATGGATAGATGTCAAACATATATAACGTCCCACCCCCTGCATGTTCTAAGCTGGCGCCCTTTAGTGCCTTTCATGTGGCACTAAAGGGTGCCTAGCCTTGTATTTAGCCCAAAAAGAAAAAAAATAATTAAAATAAATGACGTGGGGTCCCCCCTATTTTTGATAGCCAGCTAGGGTAAAGCAGACAGCAGTAGCCTGCAAACCACAGCTGACAGCTTCACCTTGGCTGGTGATCAATTTGGAGGGCTCCCCAAGCTGTTTTTTTTTAATTATTTATAAATAAATAAATAATTAAAAAAAAAAACAAAAAACATAGGGTCCCCCCGAATTAGATCACCAGCCAAGGTGAAGCTGACAGCTGGGGTCTGGTATTCTCAGGGTGGGAAGAGCCATGGTTATTGGACTCTTCCCAGCCTAAAAATAGCAGGCCGCAACTGCCCCAGAAGTGGCGCATCCATTAGATGCGCCAATCCTGGCGCTTCGCCCCAGCTCATCCCGCGCCCTGGTGCGGTGGCAAACGGGGTAATAAATGGGGTTGATACCAGATGTGTAATGTCACCTGGCATCAAGCCCAGCAATTAGTGATGTCACGGCGTCTATTTGATACCAGACATAACTAATTGACAGTAATAAAAAAAAAGTTGACAACAAAAAAAAATTTATTTGAAAAAACACTCCCCAAAAACATTCCCTCTTTTGGCCAATTTATTGAAGAAAAAAAAAAAATCGGGTCCCTGCTGTAATCCATTGTGAAAGTCCCGCGGCGATTCTTGACCTTCTAGAATATGGGGGGCACGTTCAGGGAACGTGTCCCCCATTTTCTAGGAGTGCAGACCCTCCATTTGAGGAGAGTGGGTGCAAAGAATTTGCACCCACTCTCCCCGGGTCACAGCTGCAGACTCCGTGCAGCAGCAGCAGCAGCAGCAGCCAGCGTCTCTGACACAGGAAGCTGACAGCCGCGCTCTGCAGTGTAACCGGCGTGCACTGTGTAGGAGGAGGGGGCCGCGGGGGATCAGAGCTGACAGGTACGGGGGACACCGGGGAACACCGGGGTGGGAATAGGGGGTGACCTGGCAGGGCCTGGGGAGAAGGTTTCTGTCGTATGTGTCATAGCACATGCGACAGAAACCATAGGAAAGGGGAAATGCGGCCGGCGCGCTGCTGTGCGCGCCGGTATGTGCGGCGCCATGTTGGATTTTCGGGAGGAAGGGGGGGTGGGGGGACACTTTGGCGACACCGGGGGACCGGAGAGGACCGGGGGATTAGATTTATCTCCCATCTGACATGTTTGTTTATGCCAGATGGGAGATAAATGATTTTTTACCGGCGCGGTCATTTACTGTAACCTGATCATCGGTATACGGTGTATACCGGTCATCAGGTGAGCGGGGACCGGAAAAACCGGCCAGAATCATGATCTCCAGGGTCTCTGCTACCCCCGGCAGCTGAGACCCCGGAAATTTTCTGACTCTGGGGGGCGCTAGACCCTTTTTTCCGACCGCCGTTAAAAAGCGGCGGATCGGAAGAAGTACCCTAATTTGTCGCCGTTAAAAGGCGTATCGGCGGTCGTTAAGGGGCTAAAGCCCCCTTTACACGCAACGACATCACTAACAAGATGTCGTTGGGGTCACGGAATTCGTTAGCGATCGCTCGTACATGTCACACGCAACGACGTTGTTGCGTGTGACATGTACGAGCGATCGCTAACGATCAAAAATGCTCACCTTATCGTTGATCGTTGACACGTCATTCATTTCCACAAAACCATTGCTGTTGCAGGACACAGGTTGTTCGTCATTCCTGAGGCAGCACACATTGCTACGTGTGACACCCCGGGAACGACGAACAGCAACGTACCTGCGTCTTGCCGGCAACGAGGTGGGCGTGACTTTCATTCGGCTGCTCTCCGCCCCTCCGCTTCTATTGGACGCCGGGCGTGTGATGTCGCTGTGATGCCGCACGAACCGCCCCCTTTAGAAAGGAGGTTGTTCGCAGGCCACAGCGACGTCGCTAGGAAGGTAACTCCGTGTGACGGGTCCTAGTGATATTGTGCGCCACGGGCAGCGATTTGCCCGTGATGCACAAACGATGGGGGCGGGTGCTTTCATGAGCGACATCGCTAGCGATGTCGCTGTGTTTAAAGCAGCCTTAAGACTGCAGCTCCGGGGGCCTTCAGCAGGCAACATAATTGCATGGTAACACCATGGGGGATGGGGGAGCATCCGATGGGATTGTCAAACAAGCCATTTTATTGCCACTGTCAGTAACTGATTGCAGTTTTTAAATTGTAAAAACAGCCGCTATGAAAGCTAGCTCTGGTCACTGCTGTTAGAAGCAGATGCTGGCTATGTAACTCAGCCAGCATATGCCCTGTATGAAACTGATGGACCTGACCCGGGATGAAAACATATGGCATAGGTTATCATAAAAGCCTGATTTAAAGTGTGTGCCTGCACCTAGCTCCTCCCTCCTCCATAGAATCTCATGAGCACCAACTGTCAGCTTCTATCTCAGTATTGGGAAAGTCTATATTCACTGAGAACATTGAGAATGAAGATTTGTCTGATAAGAGATATTACAAAGGTTCTTATTTTCATGTGTAGTATTTTATGAGACAAAAAAAATATAAAAATGACAGTTACTCTGTTGGTTATTTTTTGATGGTTTGGGATGGGATTCTAAAGGCCCTGTCACACACAGAGATAAATCTTTGGCAGATCTGTGGTTGCAGTGAAATCATGGACATATTGTTCCATTTGTACACAGCCACAAACCTGGCACTGATTGTCCACAATTTCACTGCAACCACAGATCTGCCGCAGATTTATCTCTGTGTGTGACAGGGTCTTAATTCTTAAATATTAGGTGAAATTAGAAAAACCTTAGCCAAAAATACTTTAAAAATATAGTGATACATAGTGCATAGAAAAACACTTTTTTTTCATGATGTTGTTTTTTATAAACTGTAAAATTAAGTATATTGAAGGCATTTATCTGCCAATTACAGCTTTAATACACTTTCCAATCTCTGCACTGTTAATGCAATAACAATAATTAAAAGTGCAGCACAGCTACAATTACCAGTGTTTTACCGGCAGGAGTTACTAATTAGGTATATAGACCATGCACTAAATTATAGTATTATCAATTGCTTTGGTTTGAGGCAGAAAAAACACAAGTTACCTAGTTGATATTTATAAAGAGAATAATAGAACCCTAAACATAATATACTTACATATATATACAGTATTGATAGATCTATACAGATATCTATTATCTATCATAGAATGTCACTGTTAGCAAATGTATATGTATGCGCGTGTGTTTGTGTATATACACACATATATATATATATATATCTATATATATATAATTGCCTTATTCTGTCTGTCTGTCTGTCTGTCATGCTCCAAAATTGTGTCCTTACGGTGACACAAAGCTGATTGGCCGCTGGGCTCGCCATGGCCCCGCCCCCCCCCACACGGATTGGCCTCTCGCCCCGGCTCTCTGCAGGCCCCGCCCCCCTCACGCAATGCACGCTCGCTCTTGCCCAACTGACATGTAGCTCCGACTCCCAGGTGAGTACACACACACACATCAGATAACACTCACTCTCACACACACCTCACACATCACATCCACACACTCACAACATCCTGGGATATCGCTTGCTTCTACACCGGCTCCGTCACGATCCCAGCAGTGCCAGACATAACCTTGCGATGCTGGGATCTTCACGGAGCCCGTGAACGCTGTTAACCATTATACACATCGGGTAACTAAGGTCCCTTGGTTACCCGATGTGTATCATAGTTAACAGTGTACACCGGCTCACACTCACTCTCACACACACCTCACACATACATCACATCGCATCCACACACTCACAGCATCCGGCGATATCGCTTGCTTCTCGGCCTCGATACTGTGCTGTTGTGACCTTCCAGGACCTGTCGGAGGATCACATGGCCAGAAGCATGTGGTATCTCCGGATGTTGTGAGTATGAGCGCGTATGTGCAATATCGTCAATGTGTGTGTGCGTGAGTGTATGCAATCGGGTGTGTGAGTGTCGGCAGAGGAGCATGGCGTGCTGGAGGAGGCTGGGAGGAGAGAGGCTGATCCTGGGGAAGGCTGGGATGGAGAGGCTGATGCTGGGATGAGAGAGGCTGATGCTGGGATGAGAGAGGCTGATGCTGGGGACAGAGAGGCTGATGCTGGGGACAGAGAGGCTGATGCTGGGGACAGAGAGGCTGATGCTGGGGACAGAGAGGCTGATGCTGGGGACAGAGAGGCTGATGCTGGGGACAGAGAGGCTGATGCTGGGATGAGAGAGGCTGATGCTGGGATGAGAGAGGCTGATGCTGGGGACAGAGAGGCTGATGCTGGGGACAGAGAGGCTGATGCTGGGGACAGAGAGGCTGATGCTGGGATGAGAGAGGCTGATGCTGGGATGAGAGAGGCTGATGCTGGGATGAGAGAGGCTGATGCTGGGGACAGAGAGGCTGATGCTGGGGACAGAGAGGCTGATGCTGGGGACAGAGAGGCTGATGCTGGGGACAGAGAGGCTGATGCTGGGAGGAGAGAGGCTGATGCTGCGGGCAGAGAGGCTGATGCTGCGGGTAGAGAGGCTGATGCTGGCGCAGCATGGCGGATGGAGCACGTTTGGGAGTGGGCAGCATGGCGGATGGAGCACGTTTGGGAGTGCGCAGCATGGCGGATGGAGCACGTTTGGGAGTGCGCAGCATGGCGGATGGAGCACGTTTGGGAGTGCGCAGCATGGCGGATGGAGCACGTTTGGGAGTGCGCAGCATGGGGGATGCAGCACGATGGGGAGTGCGGAGTATGGCGGATGGAGCATGTTTGGGAGTGCGCAGCATGGCGGATGGACCACGTTTGGGAGTGCGCAGCATGGCGGATGGAGCACATTTGGGAGTGCGCAGCATGGGAGATGGAGCACGATGGGGGGTGCGCAGCATAGGGGATGGAGCACGATGGGGAGTGCGCTGCATGGGGGATGGAGCACGTTTGGGAGTGCGCAGCATGGGAGATGGAGCACGTTTGGGAGTGCGCAGCATGGGAGATGGAGCACGATGGGGAGTGCGCAGCATGGCGGATGGAGCACGTTTGGGAGTGCGCAGCATGGGGGATGGAGCACGATGGGGAGTGCGCAGCATGGCGGATGGAGCACGTTTGGGAGTGCGCTGCATGGCGAATGGAGCACGTTTGGGAGTGCGCAGCATGGCGGATGGAGCACGTTTGGGAGTGCGCAGCATGGGGGATGCAGCACGATGGGGAGTGCGGAGTATGGCGGATGGAGCACGTTTGGGAGTGCGCAGCATGGCGGATGGACCACGTTTGGGAGTGCGCAGCATGGCGGATGGAGCACGTTTGGGAGTGCGCAGCATGGGAGATGGAGCACGATGGGGGGTGCGCAGCATAGGGGATAGAGCACGATGGGGAGTGCGCTGCATGGGGGATGGAGCACGATGGGGAGTGCGGAGTATGGCGGATGGAGCACGTTTGGGAGTGCGCAGCATGGTGGATGGAGCACGTTTGGGAGTGCGCAGCATGGCGGATGGAGCACGTTTGGGAGTGCGCAGCATGGCGGATGGACCACGTTTGGGAGTGCGCAGCATAGCGGATGGAGCACGTTTGGCAGTGCGCAGCATGGGAGATGGAGCATGATGGGGGGTGCGCAGCATAGGGGATAGAGCACGATGGGGAGTGCGCTGCATGGGGGATGGAGCACGATGGGGAGTGCGGAGTATGGCGGATGGAGCACGTTTGGGAGTGCGCAGCATGGTGGATGGAGCACGTTTGGGAGTGCGCAGCATGGCGGATGGAGCACGTTTGGGAGTGCGCAGCATGGGAGATGGAGCACGATGGGGAGTGCGCAGCGTGGCGGATGGAGCACGTTTGGGAGTGCGCAGCATGGGGGATGGAGCACGATGGGGAGTGCGCAGCATGGCGGATGGAGCACGTTTGGGAGTGCGCAGCATGGCGGATGGAGCACGTTTGGGAGTGCGCAGCATGGCGGATGGAGCACGTTTGGGAGTGCGCAGGATGGGAGATGTAGCACGATGGGGAGTGCGCAGCATAGGGGATGGAGCACGATGGGGAGTGCACACCTCCTCCCAACACACACACACGCGCGCGCGCACTGCACAACACACCACACACACACACACACTGGGAACCACAAACAACTGCCCTACACAGACACCCACACACAAACAACGATGCACACACAAATATACGCACATACCGCACAACACACACATTGCACAAAACATACCTCCCCCAAAACACACCACACACACACAAACCGCGCAACACACACACACAACGCTACAGACACACAGCGCTCCACAAACAACGCAACACACAAACAACACCGCTCTCACCCCCCGCCACACCCAGACAACCAGACAACACCCAGAACATGTACAGCGCCCTACACAAACACTTGGTAACTACACACAACAACATCTATATATATATATATATATATATATATATATATATATATATATATATATATATAACAAAAATCATACATGAACCACACAATACGTAAATTCTAGAATACCTGATGCGTAGAATCGGGCCACCTTCTAGTGTATATATATATATATATATATATATATATATATACAAACACACACACACACATTTACATTTACATTTGCTACCAGTGACATTTTCAATGTAATTCTTTGCAGGTAAAGTGATCAATATACTTTGTACATAAACTAATAATGCTTCACTGTTGTCATTTATTCCACAACGAAAGAATCTGGTAGTGTATCATCAGAAAATGTCACAATATCAAGCCATGATTTTATGATAAATACTTTTCTTTACACATTTTGGTGAAAAGAAGAAATTAAAAAATCCTCCACAGCAGAAAAAATGAAAGTCAATAAATTGACTATTTTTACAAAAAACAATAAGGGTGTGTGCCCACAATCAGTGTTTGCAGCGCTTTGGATGTAGCGTGTTTTTGCTGCATCCAAAATGCTACGTTGTACAATACAAGCACAGTGGAGGGATTTCTAGAAATCCCGTGCCCACTGTGCTTGCTTTTTCCGCAGCAAACACTGACCTGCGGTGCGGCTTTCCAGACCGCAGCAAACAATTGTCAATTATTTGCTGCAGATTTGCATGCGTCCTCCGTAGGAAGAACACAAGCGAGAGACCACAGCACATTGAACCCTGATCGTGGGCATGGGCAGCTGAGGTCTCCTGTGCTCTCCTGCGGAGGAGACTTGCGGCCCTGCAGGTCACGACCCACCGCGTCCAGGACGTAATGAGTCCTGATCATGGGCATGTACCCTAATTCTTCTAAATACTTCAACATTCAAAAATGGGTGCATGTCCTATTTGCACAATACATTTGCTTATCAAAATGAATGTACCAATAGTGTCAAGAACTGGAGGAGACAAAGAGAAACGTGAGCTGGCCATACTCACTATCAGCTGCTGGCCGCACTATTTCTTGGCGGACAGTTCTCTCTCCTAACATCCACATACACAGGAGCAATCAGATGAGTCGTGACCTCCTGTGCTGTATGAGAGCCATCTCCCCACCAAACAAAAAAGGATCAGGTGATTGCATTCTATCCGTCCGATCCTGACCTCCTCCATCCTAATATGTCGGGTGACAGATGGGAGGCCTCATACACATCAGATGGTCTTTCAATCCTACCAAAATTAGCAGGTTCAGACGACTTTTATTTAATGTACATGTGGGCCCCTAGACATTTTGAAGGGTCACCATTTTTGTTGAAAGAGTACCCAAAGGTTCCCCCCTGATTTTATTTTTCTAAATTTATGTCTAATATGACCCATTTATAAGAGTTTTTTTCCTATTTCAGGAATAACTAGATTATTTCCAAGGACATGCCATAAAATTTACAATAGTGTGGGTCTGATATCTTCGAATCTTGAGGAAAATGGCCTTTGTCCATGTACAATGTCCCTCCTGTCCATCTATAAGCGAATAAAGGGGCTGTGCTGCAGTTCTCTGCCTAAGCGAGAGTTGTGGCCCCTTCACTCTACGAATTGGTGTGGATTCCAACAGTTGGGCCAAAACCATACAGGTGATGTCATAGCCTAACTTCTTGATATTAACATAGTTGTCATCAGATAATAAATGAATGGAGAGTACCCCATGTGTGGCCACCTGTCCACTCACAGCGTCTGTGGCACCAAGTAAAATGTGGTTCAGGAGCCCACCATAGCTGCAAGTCGCAGAGATAGGACTCACATCTATCATACATTTATGAGAAATTGTCAAGATATACCAGAATCTTATGTGATGAGACACCCACATAAACAGTTATTTCCCCCAAAAACAAGTTATTCCCTTTCCATATGACAGCTGGCTGACTTCAATGCTTGGCCTTTGCTCCTTTCATTTTCTACAGGATTGCAGGAAATAGCCACGCACTGCACTCAACAGTTCCTTAGACAATGTATGAAGTGGAGGCCAAACATGCTCAATTTAGAATAGAGCTCCAAAGCCTCAACCTCGAAGTTCCAAGCCTCAATCGGGGTATCCCAAGGATCAGACTCCTAGCAGTCAGAAAGTTTTCCCAAATAATCAGAGAATAACTTTTTTTTAGTTTTTGTTTGAGGGGATTAACCCTATAAACTATGTTGAAGAGTGATAATAAAGGACTGATCTTATTTTAAGTGTGAAATGGATCACATTTAGTTGAAAGACGCTCATCTCAACAGGCATACATAGTTGGTGCACTTATAGAGAGTGTACATCCATAAATATCCACCTCATATATCAAGTCTATATGTACAGTCATAGTCTATTGGATCTATTTTACAACCATGGCCAATGATCAAGCTTTCATGAACACAGAACTTCTTTTGAACATTTGTAGAGTGATTGAACTCTAAAAGTATGGATACAGTGCTTTACATTTTCAGAAGATACCTTCTCTAGTCTCAAAAGTACATTTTACCTGGCTGAAAAATAGACAAGCTTCCATCCGTGTGCCCAAATACAACTTTTCCTTTTTTTCTTGGATGCCAACGGAACAGACAAATATCAGACAGAAAGCTATGTGCCTCCTTGTGAACGGCCACACCACTGTCAGGTCCAGAGATGGTCCAGATATACAGGGGGCCCCTGTGTGATACAAATGCCACCGCATCCCCAGAATTCCAGCACCAACTCAGAGAAGCGGGCATTCCTAGGTGTGTGAATTAAGACAACATATCAGAGCATATTATGCCAAGGATATATATAATAAATCAATTGATTACTTTAACAAATACACGGAACACAGAGACTTTAGTCAAAATGAGAGAATATGGTGTCTCACATGTTACCATTTACCGAATAACATGTAGTCGTGTTACCATTTCTCATCTTACCTTTTGTGCTGTCTAGTCTGGCAACTACTTTCTGTTCTGCCACGTTCCAGATGATCACTAAATTGTCCGCACTTGCACTTGCAAACATGTCTGGGTTGTGGGGACACCAGGAGATGGCTGTGATTGTCTTTTTATGTTCTGACATGATTGCACGAAGCTTAAATTCATTGTACCGGTGATCAAGCTGGTGGAAGAGATTAAAGTATTAGTAAGAAGAGCCGCCGAATGGATAACCTTATTTTTTTGCTTTTGGTGAAGGTCTTGGGAGAAAGACTCCCCCCCCCCCCCATTCATCAAACAGTCTGTATCAAAATTCTGGTGAAAAATTGCATGAAATGAAATACACATTTTTGCAGTTTTTATGCCATTTCTACCAGCTTTTTATAAATGTTATGAACTTAGCAGGAGGGAGCAATGCCAACAAATTCATCATCATTGATACTACAAAAGAGGTGTAAACTAGGACAGAAATGCACTGCAGTGTATTCCTTGTGGTTGCGCAGGGCAGCTGAACCAACCACCAGGATTTTGCTATAAGAAGTAAAGGCAGTTGCATATTGGCACTAGGATGTTCTATCCAACCATACCTGTTGTTGAAAGATCAGATGCTTGGTTGGTGAAATATCTTTAATCAAAGTTGCAGAAATGCAGTGCACCTTTGATTGATGTGTGCAGCGGTGCGGGCCTTTGTGCCAGGTCCTCGGTGTAAATTCACCCTCCTGCGTCTTGTACTCTGTGCCCCCATTTACTGCTGTTGATGGCGCATGCGCATTGCCACAGTAATTATGTCTTTATTGAAATGTCGCCGGAGTCAGCACATGCGCGTACCACAATCTCCGGCTCCATTTTATTGAAGACACTGCGGTGAAGACTATGAGCAGCAGGGGTGAATGAACAGATGAAAAAAAAAATCTGCCCATGCGCCGATGCCGCTCATTGTCTTCTCCACCGTGTCTTCAATAAAATGACGCCAGAGATCGCAGTATGTGCATGCACAAAGTCAGGCACCATTTAAATGAAGACATGTGCATGCACTGCCAGCAGCAGCAATGACGACGTGGCACAATATTTAAATAAAGAAAAGGAGGCATGGTATACAAGACGCAGGAGAAAGAATATACGCAGAGGACCCGACCCACAAAGGCCCGCCCCTGATGCACATGTCAGTCAAAGTGCAGTGCATTTCTTCATCTTTGATTAAAGATATTTCAGCAACCAAGCATTGGATCTTTCGGCAACAGGTATGCCTGGATTCAGCATCTTACTGACTTTATGGCACTGCCTTTACCTCATATTGCAAAATCCTGGTGGTTGAGTCCCTTTCAGACCATTCGCCAAGACTGGTGGGCAAAATGGTAGTCTTGATAAATAGGGGCTTTAGAGCTTCACTGCATGTTAGGGCAGAGTCACACTTGTGTATCGCTTCCGATGCGAGACCATCGGATGTGATATGCTAATGACCCTCCGCTCCCACTCTGCTGCGAGCATAAACCGAGTGTCATGCGACTGTGGTCTGTTTCTGAGATCAGATCACAGCTGCATAGGAGAGGGAGGGATTAATCTTTCCCTCTTCTCCATTGTCAGCCTGTGCATACATCGCACTGCACTTGAATGACACTCAAGTAGAGTCCGATGTTTGTTTTGCACCTATAGACTTGTATGGGTGTGAGGGACACGGCTATCACAGACAATCGCAGCATACTACGAGTTTTTCCTCAGTCCGATTAGGGCTGAGGAAATTGTCGCAGATGTGAGCTGCAGCATTGTCTTACATGGGGCCAAGTGCAATGCGAGATTTTCTCACATTGCACTTGTGTGAGTCATACGCCAGTGTCACTCTACCCTTAAAGACAACCTGTCACAGGGTCAAAAGTGGTCAGTTTGTATCTTATTTTAATTCTGCTGCTCTCCTGACTGTTCCAAATTTAGATTTATTTTTTTTATCTATCATATCGTTCCACAGATATGGGGCTTGGTTAAGGCCATAGAAATTAGCTCTCAATAAGAAAGCTCCATATCTCTGGAATTGTATGGCAGTTTTAAAAACAACAAAAACAAGAATACTCAAGAGGCAGGGGGAATAAAATAAAAGCAAAAACTGGCCACTTTTGTTACTGATGAGTCGTCTATAAATGAATTTATTGCCTTTTTCTCTCATGACTGGATTGAACTCCAAGGAGGATGAGGTTTTATTTGTGGCTTCCAGTTCACATGTTGGCCCCTTATGTGTTACTCATGTACTGAGTCCAACCCTTCCCCCACATAAGAAGTATCACACTTAATATTGGTCTCATTTAGATACTCCCTGTTTGCTTCTATTTCTGCATATTAAAGCTGGTGTCACACTAAACGACAGCGACAACGACGTCGCTGTTACGTCACCATTTTCGGTGACGTAACAGCGACCTTGTAAGTCGCTGTTATGATCGCTGCTTAGCTGTCAAACACAGCAGAAGCAGCGATCATAAGGTCGCTGTGCTACATGTTCAGAGAGCAGGGAGCCGCGCTTAGCGCTGGCTCCTTGCTCTCCTGCAGCACACATCGGGTTAATTAACCCGATGTGTGCTGCACCTACATGTCACAGTTCAGAGAGCAGGGAGCCGCGCTTAGCGCTGGCTCCTTGCTCTCCTGCAGCACACATGGGGTTAATTAACCCGATGTGTGCTGCAGCTACATGTCACAGTGCAGAGAGCAAGGAGCCGCGCGCACTGCTTAGCGCTGGCTCCTTGCTCTCCTTGCTACAGTATACATCGGGTTAATTACCCGATGCATACTGCAGCCACATGTCACAGTGCAGGAGCTGGCAGCAAGAGCGGAGGCTGGTAACCAGCGTAAACATCGGGTAACCAGGGAAAGGGCTTCCCTTGGTTACCCGATGTTTACGCTGGTTACAGCTTACCGCAGCTGCCAGTGCCGGCTCCTGATCGCTTCATTTCGTCGCTCTCTCGCTGTCACACACAGCGATGTGTGTGTCACAGCGGGAGAGTGACGACCAAAAAATGAAGCTGGACATTCAGCAACGACCGGCGACCTCACAGCAGGGGCCAGGTCGTTGCTGGATGTCACACACAGCGACAGCGACGGGACGTCGCTGCAACGTCACAGAAAATGGTGACGTAGCAGCGACGTCGTTGTCGTCGTCGTTATGTGTGACACCAGCTTAAGAATACAGTGGACACTTATGTAACTAAATTAATTGGTTCCCAGATGACCATTGAAATTATTATAACTTAAGACCATAACTCTATGGAAAACAAGTAATTGATCCCAGAGCTGCAAAATGTCAATGAAGAATATTGAAAAATACCTAAATTTACCTTAAGGCTTCAGAAGAGTATATGAAAAATCAAACTGAATAAGGACAGTACTTCCGCGCTACTGTTAGCTATAGTCCCACCACTTAAGTCAGGAGGTGTAGACTCTGCAGACAAAAACGCACCAATAGGAGATATAAGATCACACTTGCCTGATCCTGTGCAGGCTGTGCTTTCCTTACTTGGTTAAGGCCCGTTTCACACGTCAGTGAAAAACACTGACGTTTTTCACTGGCGTGTAAAACACGCACATGTCCCTCCGTGTGCCGTGAATTTCGGCACACGTGGGTTGTCTAAGTTCAATCCGGGCTCCGTTCTCCGTGGCCCGTGATTGCACTTAGAGATTAACTCACCTGTGCACGCTCCCGCTCTCCATGGTGCTGATCGCTCCCGCGGTGCAGCATCCGGCTGGCGATGACCCCCGCAGCAACTGCTTCCGGGTCGGCTGTGTCGTGCATCATGAATATGCGTGACAGTAATGAGCCGGCTCAGAAGCAGCCGGCAGAACGGGCTGCAGAGGACATTGCTAGAGCCGGGTGAGTAAAAATGATTTTTATTTTAAAAGCACGTTTTTTTCTGGCACGTGTTTCACGGACCACACCACTGCGTGGTCCGTGGGACATCAGTGATGCCAGAAAAAATGGACATGTCTCCGTGCGGCAATCACGCACACGCAGGTACGCCACACGGAGACACGTGCAGTGAAAAATCACTGACGTGTGAGCAGACCCATTCATTATAATGGGTCTGCGTATGTCAGTGATTCTGGTACGTTTAAAAAAAAAGCACAAACGTACCAGAATCACTGACGTGTGAAAGGGGCCTTAAGTGGAGTCCAAATAAGAGTATGTTCACTGAAGGACGAGATGATAATAGCGCCTATACAATAAAAGAGGTTAATCCGTGTAATCTGAGGTTCTGACCATTAATGGTCCACAAAGCTGGAAGGTTCATACAGATAAACGCCTACTGTGTTTAATGATGGCGTGTAGTGCATAAATGACATCTCTTCTGCCATTGTTACAACCTCATGTGCTGAACTATACCTGGTGGAATAATGAAACGTAGGGTTACACAGGGTGAGTATGACTAGAGCAGGTTGCAGTAGAATACACCATTCGTTGGTGCTATGCAGTGTAAGATGGCACTCGGTAATATTGGAAATGGCCGGGATGTGTCGCAGAGAACCTCTGCCATGAACCTGGAGTGTTTGCTGGGACTTGTAGTTCCACATGTCTGTTTGGTAACAGGTTTCAGAGCTAGATTCATGAGATGGTCAGAAGTGATGGGCGGGACTGACCATCCACATACCTCCCACCCAGGGGTGTGTCTGGGAGGATATCATGTGTCTGGTTATGATTACATGGCTGTCTACCAGGGTCTTGGAAGGAAACAGACCTGCTGGAGCACATGGTGAGACCATGTGGGGAGTGTGCTGAGACTCCTGAATAGGTATCCCCAGGAGAAGGGGGTTGTGAGCTGACTGGGTGTCAGCAAGTGAAGACCGCCATATATGTCTTCACTCGGATACAGCTGAGAGGTCAGTGAGTAAAGGCTGTGATGCGTGCACTGGGACCCTGTGTATGAAGCCTTGTAGATGTGCCGCCCCGTGCTCGTTGGCAGCCGAGCCGCTCGGGTCCGGACCTTCAGTGGGTGGCTCGATGGTCTCCGGACCCGGGGGTCCCACAGTCACTCCGATCTAAAAGGGGTTGGCGGTTTGGGGACGTAGGTGTAAGGCCGGAGCTGTGTTTAAGTTCGTGACGTCACCCACGGGTTGTGGTGAAGGTGGACACCACCGCTGCAGTTATGGGGCACCCGGGGGAGATGTTGCGCAGCAAGTTGTTAACCCCTCCGTGGGTAGGAATGGTGGCCCCGGGACCCGTTGGGGTATGGACGGTGCAGGGAGATGGGCGGCCGGAGGGCACTGATGTACTCACTATTAGTAAACACACACGAGTCTCTGATAAACCAAGGTGATGGTGGTCGGTGACCGCAGCTGGCTGCAGTCTGGTCCCCCACCCGGTTGGTGGTCTCTGCCTTTCTCCTGCACCTGTTTGAGTGATGGTGGACTACCTGCACTTGCAACTACAGGAGTCCGCTCCCCGACTTGTGGTCGCCTAAGGAGCCCTTTGCCCGCAGACGCTGGCCCGTGGGATCTCTCTGCCGTGGCGGTGGCTTTCTATCCCCCTCGTTGGGCTGTTGTCTTTAGTCGGGACTTTGGGTAGGACAGAACCTATAGTCCTGGCGGCAATCAGTTAATTAGCTAGCCCCCAGTAGCTTCTGGACCTAGCTTCAGGGTCTAAGTACCCCCCTTTGTGCTCCGGTTTCCGAGTCGGTTTTCCCGGTCGGTACCGGCGGGCCACTACCCTGTCCCGGTCCACCGCGGTTCCACCGAGCTGTCTTCCTGGATCCTGCAGGCAGAGGCCTCCGTCTGCCTCCTAGCCAAAGGTACCCGGGCTCCTACTCTGGCACCTGTCAGTTAGTTGCAGACCTGAAACACAAAGGCCTTCCTCCACTTAACTTCACCTCCACTCTCTGACTCTCATACTAACAGACTGACTACTATTCCTGCCTCAGGCCATCCGAACTCCTCGGTGGGCGTGTCCAACTGTCTGGCTCCGCCCACTGGTGTGTCCATCAAGCACTGAGGGGGGTGACTAGGGTTTAATGTTTGGCTGCTGTCATCTTGTTATGGGACTGGTGTAATGCGGGCCCTATCTGTGACTACCTGGCCCGACCAGGGCGTCACATAGATATACTCACTATTGGAACAGACAGGGGATAGTGGCATGTTCCTGTATTAAATGAACTGTAACAGTGGTTTATGACGAGCTTGAATAAACCACATGGATAATTTACTGTGATAAAGTGATCCTGTGTGCCTCAATGCCGCTGCCAGCCATGTGTCCCCAATACATTCGCGGCGCAGGTTATCACAAAAGATAGGAAATGTTTGGCTATAAGCCACTTACCTTGTGCTGTGCTATACGTGGAGACTTCTGTCTGCTGGTACCGTGAAGAGTGAGGTTGCGGCAGCTGCACGCTTGGAGCTGGAGGCCTGAAGGTGTAAGCAGCGAGCGTGATAGCCTAAAACGCTGGTTACCAGGGGTCTCAGGCAAAAGCGTACCTGTCAACCTAGTGCGTGGAGCAAGGGGAGCGAGTAGGTGACATCATGCAGCTCGGGCTATGGATGCCCGTGCTAGGAAAAAAGGAGGTATTTCCTAAGCTTTTCGAAGGCAAGATGGCCTTCTTCCTCAGGGACCCGCCTGCTCCCCTTGCTCCACGCGCTAGATTGCCAGGTACGATTTCGGACGAGGCCCCTGGTGACCAATGGCAGAAGAGATGTCATTTATGCACTAGACCCCATCATTAAACAGAGTAGGCGTTTAACTGTATGACCGTTCCAGCAGTGTGAACCACTAATGATCATAACCTCAGATTACACTGATTAACCTGTTTTATTGTATACGAGCTATTATCTCGTCCTTCAGTGAACATACTCTTATTTGGACTTTATTAAAACCAAGTAGGAAAGTACAGCCTGCATAATATTAGGCAAGTGTGATATTATATCTCCTATTGGTGCGTTTTTGTCTGCAGAGTCTACACCTCCTGACTTAAGTGGTGGTGGGACTCTAGCTAACATTAGCGTGGTAGTACTTATTCAGTTTGATTTCTCTTTTTTGACAGATCTGGACACGGACTCTGTCCTCTACCAGGGGCTAGCCCCTTTTACATTTTTATGTAATAGGAATTTTGTTTTTTGTGCATTAGTGGTATTTTTTTATCATATGAAAAATCAGCTGATTTTCATCCATAAAAAAATGGTGATTTTCATCCATATGCCATCCATGCTTCAGGTTTTTACATCCGCGCATCCGTTTTTTACATCCGTGTGGCATTCGTATTTATACATGAAGATTTTAAAATTACGAGAACAAATAGTTTCCTGGGATAATATTTACAATGTATCCATAAAAATCAGATACTAATGGAAGTCTCATCCGATATACGGAGGAGAATAGTGCACACTACAAAATGATGAAAAAAACTACCGTAATCTGAACAGCTGCAGTCAATAACACCGGTCAGCGTGCTATCTGATTTTAACGCGGACAGCACACGTATGCTCTTCTGGATGAACCCTTATACAGACAATAAATACCTAATACAGACAAAACATGACTTTATATAAAAATCCTACGGAGCTGCTTTCTTTTTTGCAGAACTCGGTTCTCATCCTGGCACAGAACATGTATTACCGTACTGTACAGCATAGAGGCACCATAAGAAAGTCAATCTGTCCAAACACTGTAATAATAACGTTGTTTTCCCACAGGAATATACACCTTATTACCTGGATCTTGAAGCCAATCAGATGCGAGTCCAACTGGCTGGTCTAGGCAATAAAATTTCTGCTTCTGAACAGTACGTAGTGGACGTAAGGACACTTATAGGCCATGCAATGCTCCTTTGAGACGGTAAATAAGTAAATAGCCTCTTCGAGGGTTTTTGATCCCCTGTTTGAGGTCTATCACCCAGGTTAATCAGACCTCCTGCTTTGCCCTGATGAAGGGCAAACACCTTGAAATATATGTCTGGAAATGGAGTGTGCTGGGTTTAGCTTCTTATCCTAAGTCATGTGGCAAGTCTATTTAAAGGTATTCTGTCACTAGGTTTTTGCTCCCCCATCTGAGAGCAGCACAATGTAGAGACAGAGACTCTGTTTCCAGCGATGTGTCACTTATTGAGCTGTTTGCTGTCAGTTTGATAAAATCAATGTTTTCTCTGCAACAGACCTAGCAGTTATACAGAGCTCATGAATATGCTGGCCTACCTGGCAGCAGGGCAACTAGTCCTCTAATAATGATCTACTGCTGTTTAAATAGTGATTTTATCAAAACTACACTAAGCAACCCAGTAAGTGACACATTGCTAGAATCAGGATCTCTGCCTCTACATTATGCTGCTCTAAGATTAGGTGGCAAAAACCTGGTGACAGATTCCCTTTAAAGGGTTGATATTGAGTTTTCAGGGTGCGTGCCCACGATCAGTGTTCGCTGCGTTTTGGACGCAGCAAGCTTTAGTACAAGCACAGTGGATGGGATTTCTTGAAATCTCGTGCCCAATGTGCTTGTTTTTTCCGCAGCAAACACTGACCTGTGGTGCGTCTTTCCAGACGGCAGCATGTCAACTGTTTGCTGCGGAATCACATGCGTCCTCCGTTGGGAGAACACAAGCGAGACACCGCAGCGCACTGAACCCTGATCGTGGGTATGAGCAGCTGAGGTCTCCTGCGGAGGAGACATGAGGCCCCACAGCTCCAGGACAGAGCGTCCAGGACACAGCGAGTCCTGATTGTGGGCATATGCCCTTAGATTGCTACTCACGATAGGTGGCAGATTTCCCATCCAGATTCACTTGTCTGTGGCACTTAATATTGCATGTACTGTAGTTTCATATTATAATGATCCAGGAAAGGCCATTTTGTATTGCCACAACACAAGCCTAAAACCACTGTAACTTGATTACATCAAAAAATGTATAAGAGGCTGCAAAATGGGTTATGATAACATAAATCTAAAGTAAAATAGATAGAATATTGTTACATCTTAGAATTCTTACATTTTTTCTTTACTTACTTGGTAAACATAAATGGCCAATGTGGCACAATAGGCAAATCTGTCTCCACTAGCGGCGCAGACATCTTTGTTCCATGGCTGGCACCCTGCAGCCAACAGTCCGACTTGCTTTACTTGTGACATCTTTGTCTGGAACAATATAATTAATAGACTTTACATTCCCACGAAAGTTGTGCAGTTACAAAACATATGTGTCACTACAGGGAGAAAGGAGTATAACGAGGCAAGAAAGTGAAAGGCGGTCAATGTAATACAATGATACGGCAGGTCCGCCAGTCACTGGTAACACAGAGACAGTAAAGGCTGCTTTCACGCCTCCGGTTTTTGCAGCGCGGCTCAATCAGACTCAAAAACCTATGCAACGGATGCGGCGAAAAAAACAAATCCGTTGCATACGTTTTTCCATGCGGCCCGTCCGTTTTTTGACAGATGCGGCTTGATACTGAGCATGCGTAGTGCAAAAAACGGCATCCGGACGCCAGATGCGTTTTTGCCGCAGGACGCCGCATCCGGCGCCCATAGGCTTGCATTGTACATTGTGCCGCATCGCGCCGGATCTGGCGCAATGCGGTTTTTTCGCCGCACAAAAAAAGTGGCAGGCAACGTTCCATCTGGCCGCCGCATGGGCTAAATATGCTCCATCCGGCAAAAACTGGACGCAACGCAAGGCCATGCGGCACAATACGGCGCTAATGCAAGTCTATGCAGAAAAAACGCAACCGGCGGCAAAAAAAAAAGAACGGTTGCGTTTTTTCTGCAAAGCTCCGTATTGTGCTGCTCAGCAAAAAACGGATGTGTGACAGCAGCCAAAGAGAAGTATCCTACTGAACCATATAAGCAGGGATTATTACCCAACCACGGGCAGCATGGATCAGAGGCTGAGTGCACGACTGCAGCCTGGTATGTTTGTCTCAAATACTGCGGGTTGCAGATTAAGTATAGTTTGAAGAGCTAGTAGAGGACCACAGCCAGATACGAGACCGGTGCCTCCCTCGCCGGCCTCTCCCAGTGCGGCTCCGAGTGATTGGCAGGTCTCTCTCATGTGTGTACATAGCCGGAGACCCGTCATCACTTGCAGCGGAGGGAAGAGGAAGGCTATTGCATGTTCTGTCCTCCTTTCTGGACACTTTTGATCTCTTGTAAATATTTTAAGAGCCAAATTTTGATAATGAAAATTAAATTGTAAAATCTAGCCTATTCTTTTACTTTAAGCACAAATGACCAGGCTGAAGGTTACTGTTATATTAACCCCCAAATAACTGGAAAATACAATTTTATTGAAGTTCAAGTAAAAAAAAAAAAGACTATCAAGATGGGAGCAAATTATTACATAAATGATGAACATGTCATCGATGGGGTATTTTGGAGGGTATCAAGTACCCAGTTACCAATCAAATGTAATTGTTTAAAAATAATAAAATATATATTTGCTTAGTTGCTATCTACAGCACCGATCCTTTTTTGGGATCAGATTTTATGCCTGAGGCTCAACATAATAATATATGGTTACCACAAGTGAAAACATACTAGACAAAATCGGCACAAAAAAGTCCCGAGAGGAAAACCCCTTCATATGACATCAACAGGCACTTACACAGGGCAGGTCAAGTAGGGGACTATGTATTTTTATGATAGCATGGGACCATTTTTATTGTGGACATCATTTTAACCCTTTTTGAAGGGGGGTTGTCCATTGTCAGGAAAAATGTTAGACGTCACTATGTGTGACTGCCGACTACCTAAATTGTGAATCTGTGCAATGAACACACGATCATAATTCTTCTGTATTCATGGTGCGAGTGGACAGTCACATGACTGTATATATATATATATAAGTGATTTGTATACTTGTGGTCACGTGACAACTAGACTTATCTGCTTCTCTCAGACTAGTTGGCACGTGACCACAAATATGCAAACCGCATACATGCAGTCACATGACAGCGCATCCGCATGGGGAATACAGACACAATCCTTTAATGCACCTACGGTAATTCATTATTTCATTTGCACATTTTTGAAGTTAACTTTACTTTGTTTTGTCTGTGTGTAATTTTTTTTTGTTTGTTTTTTTTATTGTTTCACAATGTGATCGTAGTTTTTCTATTTGATGTTTTAGCCTAAATCATCATTTGGAACTTTTCCAAAATGTCACAATTTTTTTGTGTAATTGTACTCTGGTACCCTAGTAGAGTACAAATCTGTCTACGTTTGTATTTGTGAAGTTGAAGACGAACATGCAACATCTTAGAGGACCTACAACTTTTGTTTTCTAATAAGGCACATGTGCCGCTCCTGAATACATCAGGGTGCCACAGGGAACTGCATCCTTACCCAGGGTGCAGGGCTCACCCCTCCCATGGTTCCAGGTACCCAAGAAACCGATGTCACTCCCATCTGCACCACAAAACCCAATCACCTCTCTTCAGACACTGCCAGACACACCAGGGGGTTGGACTAACTGGAAAATGGGCCAGCCACTTGGGGGGAACTGGGCAGACTGTTAGAGGGAAACAGTGGAGAAAAGAAGTAGGCTCCAGAGAGAGAGAGAGGAGCTGGGAGAGTGAGCTCCTGGGGAGCTAGGGAAAACTGGTTGGGTCGCAAGCGGTGACTCGGGCCCAGAGGAGTAGGGGACCGGTAGCAGGGACATTGGACAAGGGTGTGAGGGACGTAGTCTTGGAGGACTGTCGGCACCAGAATGGCCCAACAGAACTGACCGGTACCGAGAACGACGGGGTACAGGACCCTAGGTCAGGAGCTGATTCAACGTCCTGACAATTCACCTGAAAGGGAGAGGATCTTCAAGGACTTCCCTAGATGCTCAGAGGTTGAGAGCATCAGCACAACGAGGGGGACAGGGGTGTTTCCAGACACAGTAACCCACTGAAGTCCCAAGTGCCAGCCCTCAAGAGCATGGCTACACTACACATAGTGAGCAGGGCCCCCAACAGCTTCAAGCCACGGGGACCACCAATCGACAATAAATTGTGCACAGAGGCAGGCTCCGAATCATTAAGACACCGATGGGACCGGAAACTTGGACGGGCTCCCGGCAGCGGCAGCTGTACACAGAGACTTTGGTTTACCTACAGTGTGTGTGTCTCCTTTCTAAACCTCATCCAGCACCACGACTACCCACAGTGAGTACCCTGGTCCCTGCACCTTGTCCTCCCAAAGCACCAACACCCTGAGCCTGGGGCCTTCCCTACTTGCGGAGGGACTGACACCTTGCTGCTTCATACCATGTGCCCCGGTACTCCTTCCAGCAGCAGCGGTATTCCCCTTACCACAACCCGCAGGTGGTGTCACAAACTTATCCCCTGTAAATACCCTCTTTTACAGATCAAAGTGTCCGCCAAGCCGGGTCCGGACCCCTCGAGCCACGACAATCCCGGATCTAAGCAGCCCGACTAACACCGTGGCGGCACACACAAATAAGCTAAATGGCATAAAAAAAAAAAGCAGCTTTGATTTTCTGCAAAATTCATTCACCACAAGACGAAAAAGAAAAAAGCCCTTTTATTAACGCTAGATATCTATTTCTACTTTTTGTGATAGTGCCTAGATCAGTCTGATGCCATGAGATTGCTCCTATTTATAGTAAAATGAAAAAAAAAAAAAACATTCGTTAGTACTTAAACTTAAAGAGTTAAATCTGTGATAAAATAGGAATCTAAGTAAAAAAAAATCAGTTTGTTTTTTGTTTTAAAAAAAAGCATGGTATCAGCATTTGTGACATTGTAAGATAGTGGTAGAGATGACTCACTGTGAGATCTCTGGGGACATGGATTTAAAGCTGGGTTCACACTAAACGACAGCGACAACGACGTCGCTGTTACGTCACCATTTTCGGTGACGTAACAGCGACCTTGTAAGTCGCTGTTATGATCGCTGCTTAGCTGTCAAACACAGCAGAAGCAGCGATCATAAGGTCGCTGTGCTACATGTTCAGAGAGCAGGGAGCCGCGCTTAGCGCTGGCTCCTTGCTCTCCTGCAGCACACATCGGGTTAATTAACCCGATGTGTGCTGCAGCTACATGTCACAGTGCAGAGAGCAGGGAGCCGCGCTTAGCGCTGGCTCCTTGCTCTCCTGCAGCACACATCGGGTTAATTAACCCGATGTGTGCTGCAGCTACATGTCACAGTGCAGAGAGCAGGGAGCCGCGCTTAGCGCTGGCTCCTTGCTCTCCTGCAGCACACATCGGGTTAATTAACCCGATGTGTGCTGCAGCTACATGTCACAGTGCAGAGAGCAGGGAGCCGCGCGCACTGCTTAGCGCTGGCTCCTTGCTCTCCTTGCTACAGTATACATCGGGTTAATTACCCGATGCGTACTACAGCCACATGTCACAGTGCAGGAGCCGGCGCTGGCAGCAAGAGCGGAGGCTGGTAACCAGCGTAAACACCGGGTAACCAGGGAAAGTGCTTCCCTTGGTTACCCGATGTTTACGCTGGTTACAGCTTCGCAGCTGCCAGTGCCGGCTCCTGATCGCTTCATTTCGTCGCTCTCTCGCTGTCACACACAGCGATGTGTGTGTCACAGCGGGAGAGTGACGACCAAAAAATGAAGCTGGACATTCAGCAACGACCGGCGACCTCACAGCAGGGGCCAGGTCGTTGCTGGATGTCACACACAGCGACAGCGACGGGACGTCGCTGCAACGTCACAGAAAATGGTGACGTAGCAGCGACGTCGTTGTCGTCGTCGTTATGTGTGACACCAGCTTAAGGGTAAAACTAGGATGGAAAGTTCGCTGAGTCAAGAAAATGTTTTTTCCCTGTGGGCACTTAAGAATCACTAGTATTATGCAAAGAAAATTACCGTGCATTTATTATTTCATATATTCAAAAGTGAATTTGAGAATAACAAATTTTAACTTTTCATCAACACCGGCCATTAGAACACCCAATGTTGGCATTCTGTGTATAGGTAACAGTCAGCATCTGCCTATAACACCAGGGGCAAGGGGCGCTGTACCAATTACTTACTGTAACGGGGTGCCAGGGGTGCCTCGGGGGTTGTAGTCGTGGCCCCATTTTCTATCAGGCTAACCCCCGGCTCCGCCGTCACTATTGGGACAGGAGATGGCTTGGTGGGGCAGAGTGTGGTGATGCAGAGAACGCTGTCAGACGTATAAAGACTTTGCAGACGACGGTCAGTTGAATCAGAAGGCACGTTTATTGCACACATCTTCACAACAGTGGCAGTAAGCGGATAGCGTCGTTTCACAACTCCTGATGGGGGGGGAAAACACCTCTTCTTATAGTCTCCTCTCGTGGGGATGTGCCCGGCTACTCTACTTCACCTGGGCTCCCACTCCGGCTACCGCAGACCTGACCCACTCAAACCTGTTTCACCATAGAGGACACTTTCTCTTTCTCTGTTCTTCGTACGCTGCTCACTTAGCTCCCACACCCTGCCCCCACTGCTCCTTCTCTCCTGTCCCAGACTCGACTGCCTCCTCACTCAAAACCTTTTTCCTCCAACACACTCTCTCCCTCCCCCCAAGCTGCCGGCTCCACCTCTCTCCTGCACTGTTTGTATGGGGACAGCCGTCCCACCCGGCCACTAGGGGAAACCACTAAAACAGTATAAACACAATTTATCATTAACATTAACATTACAACTTTCTCTACCCCAGCATGGGGTATCTTCAGGGGGGGAAAACTACTCCTCTTTGTAAGGGGACCGTCCACCCCTTACATTCCTCCCCTCTTTTTGCCTTAGCCTCCCGGCAAGGCCCGCACCTGCAAAACACAAACTTAGCAGCAAAGTCACTTTTATAAAAACCTTAAAAATGTTCACATAAAGGCACACTCAAGGTGCGCACAAGTCCGGCGCCCGGAGTCCTTCCAAGGGAGCTCCCGGTCTTTGCAGTAGGTTTGCCCGGAGGCCGTTACAGTACTCCCGGTCTTGGCTGGTCTTCTGCCCGGAGGCTCTCACAGCACTCCCGGTCTTTGCAGGCAGGGAACACAAACAATAAAGCCTCCGTCAACATCACGGAGGGGAGTCCTTGCCCAGTTCAGCATCAGGCTCCCTCCGGGCTCGGTACCTTGAACGTTGTTACAACTTTAACTCTTTACCGGTTCTTCTCCATAACTCCGGTATTTAACACAAGTATGTCCACCACCTCCGGTCGCTATGATTCACTCGGGGTGGTATGCACGCTGCCATTCAGCCCGCTGAGCCCTCACATAGTCGGACAGGGATTGGCCTGGCAAGCGGTGTAGCCTCCGGAACGGTTCATAGTTGATCGGGGGCTCTACCTCCTCTGTCTCCGGTTTGGGCTCCTCAACCCCCGACGGGGGTGATGGGGTAGCTGAATGTGACGGCCGGGGACTACCAACGACGACCACCGGGTGTGTTACCATACTCTGGTGGGTCGCTAACACCGCCGGTGTCCCCCTCTCCATCTCAGATGCCGGTCCGGCAACTACTTCGGGCGTTACCGCCAGCGTATTTCTCGGCCGGCAAGTCTCAGCCAGCACCGGTCTCTGTTGAGCACGTCTCCGGTATTGACACTCCTCCCACTCAATCTCTTGTTGCCACTGTGCGGCCTCTTGCTCGGTGGGCATCCGGGTCACCCCCACGGCAAAGAGGCCCCGGCATCCCACTTCTCTCCGGAACTTCACCTTTTCTCCCGGGTACAGAGTATGAAGGCGTTGTGGCAAGCCCTCAGTGTCCAGGTTAACCCGGTTGTAGAAAAAATGGTCCCCGGTCTCTTCGTCCTCAAGGAACCCGTAACCTTCAGCCTGGTTGAATTTGACCACAGTGCCAACGGTACATTGCCGATCAAACTCCTCGCTAAGGGGACCGGCCATCATCTCACGGGCCACGGTCTCGGCTAGTAACCTCTCCTGCACTTGGTCGGTTTCAGGCGGCGGAGACTGTCTTCGAGTCAGGGGCGTCGGTTTCATCGGCTCCCAAAAGAATCCCCACTCATCTTCTTCTAACTCCGGAGTCAGAACTTCTGTGGGGACTGGGGGACCCACCTTGTCTGGTGCAACCACCTCCGGGCTCCGGAGCGGTGATCCCAGGGTTCCGCCTCCCGGTCGTAGCTGCGCCTGGCAGGTGGCCCGGACTTCAGTAGAGGTTTCACCGGTCGCGGCATCCCAGGAAGTGACCCACGTTACTTTTGTGGGCCGCTCCGGACCTCCTGGCACAGCCGGTAGTTTAATGGTAAGTCCTTCCTCGGCTGCGGTCTGCTTCGGGCGTCCTCTGCCCAGGCTGGTTGCTACCAGCGCGCCCACTGCAGCTCGCTGTTTTCTCTGGGTATCCATCTCACTCGAAATCAGTCTCTGAGTTGGCGCTTCTTGCAGCCCTTCTTGTAATGGCGCCGGGGACAGTGGAGAAGCTGGGGAAGGTGGAGGCGGGCCTTCTTTTCCCGTCTTGTATATACTCCACCCCCAGTCTCACACATCAAATCAACCCAGCATAAGCGACTCTTCTTTTTTTCTGTACTGCCGCCCTCTTCACATGTTTTCAGCAACATCTTAGGGCCAGCACCTCCCCTCTTTGGACGGCGTACTCTGTACTTCTTTTTCTTCGCCGGCCAGCTCACGGTTCTTCTTTTGGCGCCAATCTTCCGCGCACCCACTGTGTTCGTGAAGACTGCGGCCATCTTAGCGCCATCTTGTGCCCGGTCCAATGCCTTAGGCACCACTTGTTCTTCCCAATATGGAACCGAGACCCTTCGCCAATAGTCCGGATCCTGCCGACTACGCCACATGTAACGGGGTGCCAGGGGTGCCTCGGGGGTTGTAGTCGTGGCCCCATTTTCTATCAGGCTAACCCCCGGCTCCGCCGTCACTATTGGGACAGGAGATGGCTTGGTGGGGCAGAGTGTGGTGATGCAGAGAACGCTGTCAGACGTATAAAGACTTTGCAGACGACGGTCAGTTGAATCAGAAGCACGTTTATTGCACACATCTTCACAACAGTGGCAGTAAGCGGATAGCGTCGTTTCACAACTCCTGATGGGGGGGGAAACACCTCTTCTTATAGTCTCCTCTCGCGGGGATGTGCCCGGCTACTCTACTTCACCTGGGCTCCCACTCCGGCTACCGCAGACCTGACCCACTCAAACCTGTTTCACCATAGAGGACACTTTCTCTTTCTCTGTTCTTCGTACGCTGCTCACTTGGCTCCCACACCCTGCCCCCACTGCTCCTTCTCTCCTGTCCCGGACTCGACTGCCTCCTGACTCAAAACCTTTTTCCTCCAACACACTCTCTCCCTCCCCCCAAGCTGCCGGCTCCACCTCTCTCCTGCACTGTTTCTATGGGGACAGCCGTCCCACCTGGCCACTATGGGAAACCACTAAAACAGTATAAACACAATTTATCATTAGCATTAACATTACAACTTTATCTACCCCAGCATGGGGTATCTTCAGGGGGGGGAAACTACTCCTCTTTGTAAGGGGACCGTCCACCCCTTACATTACTACCAAAGGGTTTCCGTGTTCTGTGAAGCCCAATCATACTGTATATTGCATTATACAAAATAAGTGGGAAGACGATTGCAGATTTAAGTCCCCCATGTCACTGGTGTGATAGACACCCTGTGGTGTCCGGCTGCAGAAGGTTGCTGCCTTTGGCTGCACAAACTGCTCTTAGAATTCCATTCCCACCAAGGAAGACTCAATGTATCTTCCCTATTAGGGTTAACTCTTTCCCTTTTGGAACCTGCAAATATCGCAGCAGTTCAGCTGCAAATCTTCATCCCCACTCCCTGTGTCTATATTTACATCTGCACCTCCCCTTGGTTTGTTGCCAGTGATAGTTTACTCCTATACTGTCCAGATTGAAAGCAGTCGTCTTGACATCTCCTGTGGTAACACATTGTTGTATGTTGCTGTCATTCTCCCAATGTCATCTTGCAGATACCGTAAGTTGTCCTTAGGCATTCCCGTTTGATTACCCTGTGAGTTCTTTAAGTCTTTGTTGGGCTGACTAGTGCTTTTCCTGTCCGGTCACTACTGAGGGCCTACATCAGAATCAGCTAGGGCCAAGGTACTGTGACTCCCTGGCCTATCAGGTCGTCACAGGGTATTGTGCAATCTGCCCTTCTGCACAGTATCCACATCCTCCTTGGTTACGGGTCCCTGACCTTTTGGTGTTGCTAAGAACAAGCCAATTAAAAATCACACCAATGGTTAGCCTGAAGGGAATAGGGCCGCCCACTTGGGGGGTTGGTTAGGGAGGGTCAGGAGTGTCAGGAGTAGTCAGTTGTGGAGTGACTCTCAAGAGGAGAGATCACAAGTCAGTTGGAGGAGGTTAGGAGCTGGGCTCTTCGTGTACTAGGTGGCAGACGTTGGTTTGGGCCTAGTAGGAGCTGGAACCCCGGTCGCAGGGGATCGTGTCAAGGGGCACGGAACTGCCAAGGAGGGCAGCCGGCGGCCTTGAGCCATCTCCGGGCAGGAGACAGGGCACGGCATGGTACGTGGACCCTAGGCCGGGAAGTAGCTTCAAGCGTCCTGGTAATTCCCCCGACGAGGGCAAAGTCTTCAAGATTCGTTCTCCACCCGCTCCAAAATCAGGCTACTAGCGCAACAAGGGGGATAGGACTTTCCCAATACACAGTCCAGAAAATCCCAAGCGTGAACCCTGAGAGCAAGCTCACTCCGGGACCCGACTAGTTCTATACTACAGGGGCCAACAAGTAAAGAAAGTGCCAAGGGAAAGGTCACAGGCTAACAAGCAACACCATCAGGCACGGGATCCAAGCGTACTCCCTCCTGCTACAGCGGTGGTCAGAATTTCGGTTTACAAGTTGTCGGTGTCAGCGTTATAGGACTGAGTGAGTACGCAGTGACCCTTTCCTCTCCAACGGCATCCCCCTCGCACCATCTCCGAGCCCCGGGGCAATATCCCCCTACCCACGGAGGGGTTAAACACCTAGCTGCCATTCCACCGCCATTGGGCGCTCCCAACAGCAGCGGTGGTACTCCACCTTACCACACACCGTGGGTGGCGTCACGAACTCTAAACACAAACCCCCCTGTAAATACCCCCCCTTTTATTTTGAGTGACCGCGCGACACTTCTTGGGTCCGGAGACCCCTCGAGCCACCGCGGATCCGAATCCGAGTAGTCTCAGCTGCTAACGCTGGGGCGGTACAGTATTCTGATTGGTGTACAGGTGCGGAACCTATCTAGGGATGTCAGGGGAGCCAGGGGCCAGCTGTAGGTTTTACATGGGGTCTCTATCTTCCCCCTTCCCTGGTAAGAGTTTAACTCCCCCCGCCCTTTGTTGTACATCTAGTATTCCCCCATACCTAGTGTGCCACCCCAATAGGACTATGAAATTAAGAAACCAAACAAAAAGGCTTCATAAAATAAAAAAATATAAATTTGAATCACCCTCCTTTTCTCCCCTTTAAAAATAAAGAAATAGAAAATCATACAATCATATTTGGCATCACTGGATCCATAAGAGTCCAATCTATAAAAATGTAAATATTAAATGGATACTGTAAAAGTCGTAAAGAGAAAAAAATTGAAACACGAGCCTTGCAATTTTTTGGCCACCATACCTGTATTAAAAATGCAATGAAAGCAACTGTCAGTACAGGCTGACTGTTCACACCAAGTTCAGGTTCTTGGCGCATCATGGCAGGCGCAATCAGTTAAATACATCGTACCACCTGCTTATATTCCCAGCTATCTCCGTTCTTCTCTGTCTCTATGAAGCAAGAGCTTTCAATCAAAGGGGGAAGGGGGGGGGGGAGAAAACAAGCAGGTTGGTAGATGCACATAAATGCACAAAGTGCCTGTACTTGCTTTGAACAATCCTTCTGTGCTGATAGAGTCCCTTTAAAAGTATTCAAAACATGGTATGTACCCTAAGGCCTCTGCCACACTCACGTGAAATTCACGCACGTGCCGAGAGACACGTATTTTCCCTGCGTGTTGCGTGCAGGTAAGTACGTGTCTCTGGTACGTGCGTGACACGTGTGTTCTACGTGTGCTATCCGCGATAGCACACGTAGAATCGGTAATTATTATACTCACCTGGTCCTTCCTGATGTCCGCGCTGCTGTCCGTGGTGCTGATCCTCGGTCTCCAGCCCTCCCGTCTCCCCGCTGCTGCTGCTGCCAGGCAGTGAAGTGAATATTCAATGAGAATAATGAGCGGCGGTCGGCAGCAAGAGGCAGCAGCGGCAGAGACAGGAGGGCTGGAGAAGGTGAGTTAATGTTTTGTTTTTTTTTCAATGACATGTGTGTTTTCTCCGGTGCGTGTCACACGGGACCGCATCCACACTACACCCGTGTGGTGCGGGTGCGGGCCGTGTGACACCCGTGCTGCCGGTGAAAAAACGGACATGTCAGCGCTTTCAAAAACGCACACACGTACAAACGCACACGGACACACGTTCCGTGTGGTTTTACGTGTGTGTGCCTGCTACAATAGGGTAGCATTGGTTAAAGTGTCTCCGTGCCGCCGGTACGTGTAAAAAATGACAAACACGTGCCGGAGGCATGGATGTGTGGCGCAGGCCTAAAATTGTATCCAGTGCACATCGTTAGGTCTCCATGAAAAAAAACAAGTCCTCACACAGTTCCATTGAATAAAAAAATGTAAATGTTATGGGTAGCAGAAAATTTGGACACAAAACCAAATTTTTTCAATTTTTTTTTCACCACTTAAATAAAAAAAAATAAATACAAAAATCATGTGGACGTTCATTTTCACCTATAATAGATGACATAAAAACAAAACCCCAAAACAGTGGTGTAAATTGCATTTTTATTTGTTAGGGGCACTTTGCACACTACGACATCGCAGGTGCGATGTCGGAGGGGTCATGTCGAAAGTGACGCACATCCGGCATCACACTCGAAATCGTAGTTTGTAAATCCTAGATGATACGATTAATGAGCGCAAAATCATCGTAATCGTATCATCGGTGTAGTGTCTGAGAATTCCATAATTACGCGACTGTGACAGGTACAGGTAGGTTCCTCGTTCCTGCGGCAGCACACATCGCTATGTGTGAAGTCGCAGGAGCGAGGAACATCTCCTACCTGCGTCCTGCAGCTCACACCGGCTATGCAGAAGGACCGAGGTGGGTGGGATGTTTACGTCCCGCTCATCTCTCGTGCTATGATGCCGCACGACCCACCCCCTTAATAAGGAGGCGGGTTGCCGGCCAGATCGACGTTGCAAGGCAGGTGAGTCCATGTGAAGCTGGCGTAGTGATAATGTTCGCTACGGCAGCTATCACAAGATATCGCTGCTGCGACGGGGGCGGGGACTATCGTGCTCGACGTCGCAAGCATCGGCTTGCAATGTCGTTGTGTGTAAAGTGCCCCTTAGACTTAAAGGGAACCTGTCACCAGATTTTTACCTATTAAACTAAAAGAATCCCCTTCCAGACCCCAAAAATAACTTTATAAAACTTGGCCGTTAGGTATGCTAATTACCTTGGTTGGCCAGATGGGCGGCCTCATTTTCTGCTCCTTTCCCCCCTCCTCTTGCTGATCGCCGTCCTCTTTCCTTGATTGACGGGATGACGCCCTCCGTCATACTCCTCGTTGCATTTTGAAATCTTGCGCCTGTGCAGTTAGGTCTGCTCGCGCAGGAGCAGTTCCCTCTGCCATATCGCGGGCAGAGCAGAAAACAGTGAGCTAAATGCGAAGGTGCAAGATTATGGGCGGGTACGAGCATGGCGCTGTTGAGGTCATGCACAGCGCCAACCTCACCACCTAACTGCACAGGCGCAAGATTTGAAAATGCGATGAGGAGGATGACGGAGGGCGTCATGCTGTCAATCAAAGAAGGAGGACGGCGATCAGCGGCAGGAGGGGGGGAAAGGAGCAGAAAATGAGCCCACCCATCTGGCCAACCAAGGTAATTAGCATACCTAACGGCCAAGTTTTATAAAGTTATTTTTGGGGTCTGGAAGGGTAGTCAGGACCAAGGTGCACCTTCATAGAATGTGTGCCGCAGCTGTGCTGCTCGGATCCGGATCTGCAGTATGGCTTGAGGGACTCTACCGTACCCGGGGGTCACGCAGACACTTCCAATAAAAGGGGGATGTATTTGTACGGGGATTGTCGAAAACTGTCTGTGACGCCACCCTCGGTGTGTGGTGAGATGTAGCACCACCGCTGCTGTGTGGCTCCCAGCGGTGATGGGCTGGCAGCTGGATGTTAACCCCTCCGTGGGCAGGGATGGATGCCCCGGGGCCCAATGTCTCTGTGCAGGGGATGATAGCTGCAGGGGCCGGCGCACCCGGTCAGGCCGGGAATGTTACTCACTGTTGAATCCATCACACAAGTCTTCTGGTAAACCAAGGTGATGGTGGCTGGCTGCCGCAGACAGGTGTATCTGGTCCCCCACACGGGCTGATGGTCAATGCCCCTTTCCTCTGCACTTTGTGTTTTCTTATGTAGACTTCCCGGTGTGTAACGCGGGAGTCCGCTCCCAGTCCTCTGGTTGGAAGCCGTGCCCGTCAGATGCTGACCCGTGAGATCTACCGGGCCCTGGCGGATGCCCTATCCCTCTCTGTGGGTGGTTGTCTACTTTTCGGGACTTAGGTTGGGACAGGACCTGGAATCCTGCCCTCAATCGGTTAAATAGCTAGGCCGTCGGTGCCGGTCCTGGCTTCAGTGTCTGAGTACTCCCTTGTGTGCACGGTTTCTGGGTCGGTTCTCCGGTGTCGGTACCAGCGGGCTACAACCCTGCCCCGGTCCACCTCGGATCTGCCAAGCCGTCTTCCCGTCTCCTGCTGGCGCTGACCCCTGTCTGCCACCTAGCCAATGTGTCAGGGCTCCGACCCTGACACCTGTCAGCTTCACCTCCTCACTCCAACTCAACTTAGACTCTTACTGCCTGTTTTCCGGCCCCTGGCTCTCCAGACCCCTAGGTGGGCGTTCTCCTTCCGCCTGGTCCGGCCCACTGGTGTGTCTGTCCTTCCCTGAGGGTGGTGACTAGGATTTTGCTGGCTGGTTTAACCCTGTGTGGGAGCGGTGTTATGCGGGGGCCTATTCTGTGTGACTACCTGGTTTTGCCAGGGCATCACAAATGCAGCCCAGGAGCTGCAGAAGGTGATTCTTTTAGCTAAATGGCTCATGCACACGTTGCGTACTGACATGCATTTACGCTGCGTATTGCACTGCAGCGTAAATTCATGCGTCCTGCGTCCCCTGCACAATCTATGTAGATTGTTCATGAGACGTGCGCACGTGGCTTTTATGAATGCAGCGATTTGGATGCTAAAATTTTGACCCAAATCCGTGCGTTTATAAAATGAGCATGTCAATTATTTCTGCGTTCTGGATGCAGCTCTCACTCTGTCCATGGTGGGGGCAGCACCCTGAGCGCAGCATCCTGAGCGCATGAAATCGGCTTTTTTTAACAAAAAAACTGCATTCATTATGCAGTCTTTCTTCAGCGATTTGACGCGCAGATGTGCTGACAAATCGCTGCAGAATATTCTGCAGTTACGTGCGCATGAGCCCTTATAGGTAAAAATCTGGTGACAGGTTCCCTTTAAGGGGAACCTGACAGCTGGTACACGCTGCTCGATCTGTAGGCAGTATGTATCATGCACAGGCCAGATATATTAGGCTACACCCCCACAATGAGTGTCTGGTGAGGTTTTCATGTTGCAGAATTTCTGCACCTATAATATAAATTAGGTAACGTGCATTTCTTTACATGCATTTTTATGTGTTTTTTTTACACGCATTGTTAGCGTGTTTTTGACACTGCATTTTTTGGTGTGTCATGTTTTAAACAAAGCCGCTTTGTTTTTTTATCCTTCCTGGTATTTGGCTTGGTCAAGGTTTTATTGATATACCTATCTGAGGATTACATACATTTCCAAAGTGCATGTGTTTTGGTTTTTTTTTTTGCATCTAATGCAAGTTTATGGGGAAAATCTGAAATGAAATGTATAAAAACAGCAAGAGAAATGGACATTTTGTGGAATTGAAGCACGCTCCACGGGTCAGTTTACGGTGAGTACAAAAAAACAAAAAAAAAACCATAATGGGTATGAGATTTCTATAAATCCCATCTACTTATCTGGAACTTCATGATGCTGCGTTTCTGAGGCAGTGAAAATACGCAGCGTCATAATCTCACCGAAAACAGTCATAGAGCTCTCTCATATCTGCATATTACACGGCTGAGTGCTCCCCGATGTTTATCAGATAGCACTCGTGCCAGTATTATTGATGGGGCAGTGGTAATCAGCGCCGATTCGGCATGGGAGAGAAAACACAAAACAAAACGCTGCATGCTGCTATTGGCAGTCTATATTAAACAGCATGCACCCATACAAGTCCACGGGTGTGTGCAAAACATCAGGCTGCACTCTGGTGTCATCAGACTGCTGTCCAATTTATGTGGACACAGACAATGGAGATAATGGAGAAATGTAGTTCTCCATCTTCTCCACACATGTGACGTGTTTCTATAATGCAAGAGAATCAGATCACAGTAAGTCCTGTTTCACACGTCAGTGATAAACACAGACGTTTTTCACTGACATGTTAAAAACGCATATGTCCCTCCGTGTGCCATGATTCCCAACACAAGTGGGTTTTACATGTGCTCTCAGTGATCAATGATAGCACATGGAGGTAAATTCACCTGTACCCGCTCCTGCTGCCCGTGGTGCTGAAGTCTCCTGGATGGCGTCTCCGGCCGCTGTGTCTCTCACTGCTGCAGCTACTTCTCCCAGGTCGGCATAAATGCACATGCATAGGAATAATGAGCCAGCTAGGAAGCAGCAGAGAGCAGAGGCCAGAGACAGCGTCACAGGAGAAGGTAAGTATAAAAAGCTTTTTATTTTCAACGTACGTGTTTTTCTGGTACGTGTTTCATGGATCACACGATAGTGTGGTCTGTGTGACATCAGTGATGCCAGAAAAAAAAGGACAGGTCTCTCTGCAGAAATTGCAGACACGCGTGTACACCGCACGGAAGACACTGTCAGTGAAAAAATCACTGATGTGTGCGCAGACCCATTGATTTTAATGGGTCGGTGTATGTCCGTGATTCTGGTACGTATAAAAACTGTCAGATACGTACCAGAATCACTCACGTATGAAAGAGGCCTAAATGACACTTGGCTCAAGCTCTAATAAGAGTGTCATTAACATAATTCGCCTGATTCTCTCGCATGAGAGAATCAACGGCTGAGTGAGCGACCCTCTGAAACACTGCAGACAAAAGCCGCCAAGGCCCGAACCACACAGGAAACTAGTTGGACAAGCGGATCCCTGGTGGCTTCTGTTCGCCCTCTGCCAATGTCACTCAAGGGGAACAGCCCAGGAGATATGGTATGATCAGACCATGTCCCCGTACGGCCATTACACAGTACATAGCAGGGACACATATATGATTATCTCAGCACAGGAAAAAAAATGTAAACACATCCAATTGTGGAGCTTATTATTATTCCAAGAGCTATTGATAAAAAAAACCTCTGTTTTTGGGAGAACCCTTGAAGCCTTGAAAGTTGGTGCAGACGAGTTCATTGGGAAGGCAGCAGTGTTAGTGCTCTAGAGTAGTTACATAGTAGATAAAAGGTTAATATGGGGTGTTGTCTAATAAATGTGAGCTCTGGAGGTGTACAAACATCTGTGGTCCTGCTTCAAATATCAGTGATGAAACTTCATGAGTAGAGGGGCGGTTTCACAGAATATTTGCCCATATGCTCAAGGATGCAAATAAAAATAACCTCAAACTTAGCTCTTGCTCCTGGGTCCAGCGCTGTCTCCTGGCACTACTATGGACTCATGTTGTTAGTTTGCAGCCTTCAGTATAGGGTGACAAAGGAAGTCCACTCTGATGGCATTGTAAGGCTATGTACGCACTTTGCGTCGAGGTAGTTGCAGTTGAAAACGCATCCTCTGGCAGAAATGGTATTTGCCAAAGTTGCTTTTGACCACGAAAACGTGATAAAAACGCGTGTGTATTTACCGCGTTTTAGCCGCGTTTTTAGCGCTTTTTACATGCTTTTTCATTACTTAAAGACAGATGCGTTTTGATTACAAACACATTACTAAATAAAGTTTTAACATACAAACACTATGAAAAAAGTAAACAAATATAATTTAATAAATCATAACGAAAATAGTTTTATTATAATTATAGCGGTTTTATACTATACTAGCTGTACTATCCAGCTTCAACCGGGTTAATAAATGCTGTTAACAAAATAGAATGTATTAACAAAAATGTATTCTGCACACAAAAACCACAAAACAAATAGATATAAATGTAATTATAATGTCTGTCTCCCCCTCTGCAAATATCTCTCTGTCTCTCTCTCTCTCTTTCCCTGTCTGTCTCTTTCCCTCTCTTTCCCTGTCTGTCTCTTTCCCTCTCTTTCCCTGTCTGTTTCCCTGTGTCTGTCTCTGTCTCTTTGTCTGTGTCTGTCTCTTTACCTGCCTGTGTCTGTCTCTAAACCTGTCTCTCTCTTTCCCTCTCTTTCCCTGTCTCTCTTTCCCTGTCAGTCTGTCTCTTTGTCTGTGTCTGTCTCTTTGTGTCTGTCTCTTACCCTGTCTATGTCTGTTTCTTAGCCTGTCTGTGTCTGCCTCTTTCCCTGTCTGTGTCTGTCTCTTTCCCTGTCTGTGTCTGTCTCTTTCCCTGGCTGCATTGTCACGCCAACACTCCATATAAAGGCGTGGCTACGCATTCTTCTGAAGTTCTGGCTGCACTGTGGCTCCCAGCTCCATTCACTTTAATGGAGGCAGGTTTTTTGGTGAATAACTAAAGCGCGGGGTTAAAATTTCCCCTCAAAACATAGCCTATGACGCTCTTGGGGTCCAGAAGTGTGAGTGTGCAAAATTTTGTGGCTATAGCTGCGACGGTGCAGATGTCAATCCCGGACATACATACATACATACACACACACACATATATACACACATTCAGCTTTATATATTAGATATGGCTAAAATAACAATAAATTAATATTTTTCATTAATTTGTCGGACTATGTGTGTGTAAAGGGACATATCATTCCATTATTTTGATGTCAGAAACGCATGTGTTTATGTATTCCAAAACGCATGCTTTCTGCAGCTAAAAAGTATGTAAAACGCTGGAATTTTGATGCTGCTTGCTTTTTGCAACTTCTCATTGACTTCAATGTTAGCAAAACGCAGCCCAAATGGCAAAAACAATTGACATGCTGCTGCTTTGAACGCTGAGTTTTTGCCCAAAATTATGAAAATTAAACGCAGCGTTTTGAACAGAGAAGTGCGCACAAGAAATCCCCATTTCCCATAGACTTTGCTGGAAAATCAAAACGCATGCCTTTTGGCATGAAAACGCTGCAGTTCAAAACGCAGCTGAAACGCAGGTAAAAACGCAAAGTGCGGACACAGCCTAAGGGCTGCAGCCATTCAGTACAAGTTAATTGGCTGCAGTGGTCACAAGACATAATCATGTCACATGAAAGCTGGTGGACTTGGTGCTGCAATTGGAGAAAAAGCACCAGACCAAGAGGTAAGAATGCAGGTTTTATTTTTTTTTTTTTTTTTTTTTTTTTTCATTTTATGATGGACAGTGGAATTGATAAGAAGGGGGTGGTCTAGTAGTGAACAATCCCTTTAAGGAATCTTACTATGGTTGTATAGTGTTGAGCCTTTAGAAACACTAAACTAATGATTTAAAGGGAACCTGTCATCAGAAATTTCGCCCAAAAGCTAAAAGATTCCCCCTCTGCAGCTCCTGGGCTGCATTCTAGGAAGGTCCCTGTTATTATTGTGCCCCATGTGAGACCAAAATAAAGCCTTTATAAAGTTCTACCTTTTTGTATGCAGCTTCTGTAAATCTGTCACGGGGGCGGGCTCTCTGGCATCCGTTATTCTGCCTCCTGGTCCTGTATGCCGCCCCCATCGCTCCTTTCCATATCTGATGCACCGCCCACTGCTCCAGCCATCCCCGCGCATGCCCAGTGCCAGTCTCACAGGACTGAGCAGTGTGACCGCTGGTGACATGTGCGCAGGCAAGTGATTATGGGCGGGACTGTGACTGTTATCAGCAAGTACCCGCCCATAATCTCGTGAGCGCGCAAACCTCTCCAGCATTCACACTGAGCTCAGTGTAGATGCTAGACTGTATGGGCTGCTTCCAGGGATGACGTCCCTTTGTCATGTGATAGTATTTTGAACACGCCCCTATCACATGACAAAGGGACGTCATCCCTGGAAGCAGCCCATACAGTCTAGCATCTACACTGAGCTCAGTGTGAATGCTGGAGAGGTTTGCGCGCTCACGAGATTATGGGCGGGTACTTGCTGATAACAGTCACAGTCCCGCCCATAATCACTTGCCTGCGCACATGTCACCAGCGGTCACACTGCTCAGTCCTGTGAGACTGGCACTGGGCATGCGCGGGGATGGCTGGAGCAGTGGGCGGTGCATCAGATATGGAAAGGAGCGATGGGGGCGGCATACAGGACCAGGAGGCAGAATAACGGACGCCAGAGAGCCCGCCCCCGTGACAGATTTACAGAAGCTGCATACAAAAAGGTAGAACTTTATAAAGGCTTTATTTTGGTCTCACATGGGGCACAATAATAACAGGGACCTTCCTAGAATGCAGCCCAGGAGCTGCAGAGGGGGAATCTTTTAGCTTTTGGGCGAAATTTCTGATGACAGGTTCCCTTTAAACCTGTGGATAGACACTGAATGCATTTCTGATGTCACTGTACATGTGTATGCCAGAATTATGTGTGCCTGTATGACATGTGCATGTGTTCACGCATTTAGCAAGTCTGAGTCCATGTACAGTATGTAGGGAGTATATATCTGTGGATGGATTTATTTCTACAGCGTTATAATACATTTTTATCTGATAACGTGATTAGAAAGCAGCACCCCTTTTCTCTGCACAATTGAAAACCATAGTTTGTGTTGGGAGATGTGACAAGCGGTACACATTCAGTTTCAGGGCAGTATGAGGCGTAAATATGCCCTGCTACAGCAACGAAAAAATAAAAAATATGGACCATTCCTGAAATACGTCACCAACATCACAGTCAATTGTGTACATTAAAACAAATATGTAAAAAACAAAAAGACACAAAACTGTTAACACCCATGTAATAATGTAATATAATCCCTATGCAGATACCATAAAACAAGAATTAAACGGGCAGAATTGTTGTTTTACTTCATTCTCCCTCAGAAACTATCAAAAAGTGTTATGGATTCCAAAATGCTTCCAGTGAGAAGATCAACTGATTCCACAAAAACCAAGCCCTCATACAGCTCCATCAATGCCCCTTTACATGTCAGGATGTGGCCAGCCCGGGCCATCAGTAGCCTTCAGTGAATCCCATTATTCTGTGCGGTGTTAAATTAGGTCACACACAGACAGGTCATCGAACCTCTCCATAACGCATTCAGCTGAAAGAAGCCTAGGGGCTAAGTCGTATTTCACAATAGATGTTACGGCTGTAATTTCCAGCCCGACCGCGGGTCTCCTGACCTGATCTGACCTCATAGGAAATAATATAGTGTTATCACAGGCCGGGAGACCCACGGTTGGGCTGGAAATGGCAATTTTCATTCAGATTAATTCCTGACCCAATTGTGGGTCTCAGGGCTTGAACTTACAACATCTAAGACATACAGAGGTAGCAAAGGTTATCATGTCTCAGACTCACTTGAGCACCATGTTGATAATAACCTGTCACAGAAGGTTGAAGAAAAGCCATAGACCAATAAGAAGTTACACTTTTTTGTGCCTTGATATCTCCGTGATGTGTTATTGGAGTCAGGATAACCTTTGTTATATCTGTACATGATGCTTAAGTTTGAGACATAAGATCTGCATGAATCAGCCTTTAAGTTGAATTTGTAATACTTTGCATTTTTGCTTTTTTTATTTGTATTAGTTTAGGAGTTAGCAGACATGTTTTCCTTATAATCAGACCCTAGATCAGTTTGAGTCACTGACTGGTGGTACAGCATGTACATACTAGTCCTATGGCTTCTCCTGGGTGGCTGCACAGCCTGTACTGTGTCCTGACAGGCACAACATGGGCATTACAACTGCCGTACGCTTCATCACCAGCCGCCTCTTCTTCTGTCTGGACACCATACTCGCAGTGTTCTGACAGTCACAGAATACCACTAGAAGTGCGGCATCAGGAGCCGGAGGAGAGGAGGCAGAGATGTACTCTGGGCTTTCGTAAGGAGTGGCGCGGCACCTACCTCACCTTTGGTGAGTCCGCCAAGTCCGAGTTTGTTGACAGTGTGAGTTTGCAGAACAAAATCACAACTAAGAGTACGTTCCCACGAGTATTTTCGCTGCGTTCTACAGTACAAGCACAGTGGTTGGATTTATAGAAATCACATGCCCACTGTGCTACTTTTAGACGCAGCATATCAATGTATTCTTGCGGCAATGCTGTATCTCCTGTGCAGAAACCACAGCAAAAGTCCACAGAACCCTGATAGTGTGCATCTCCTGTGGAAAGCACTCGCGTCTCCACAGGAGGGAAGAAACTGTGTCTAGAATGCAGTGTCTCCACATCGTGGGCACAAACCCTAAAGGCCGCTTTACACACTGTGACATCACTAGCATCGGCTAGCGATGTCGCGTGCGATAGCACCCGCCCCCGTCGGTGGCACGATATGTGGTGATTGCTGCCGTAGCGAACATTATCGCTACGGCAGCGTCACACGCACATACCTGCTCTGCGATGTCGCTATGACCGGCGAACCGCTTTCTAAGGGGGCGATTCGTTCAGCGTCACAGCGACGTCACAGCAGCGTCACTGAACCGCCGCCCAATAGAAAAGGAGGGGAGGAGATGAGCGGCCGGAACATCCCGCCCACCCCCTTCCTTCTTCCTTTTCCGGTGGAGGCAGGTAAGGTGAGGTTCCTCGTTCTTGCGGTGTCACACGTAGCGATGTGTGCTGCCACAGGAACGACAAACAACATCATTACTGCAGGAGCAACAATAATTGGGAAGAGGGGGTGATGTCACCGATGAGCGATTTTGAACGTTTTTGTGACGATTCAAAAACGCTAATAGGTGTCACACACAATGACATCGCTAAAGCGGCCGGATGTGCGTCACAAATTTCGTGACCCCAACGACATCGCTTTAGCGATCTCGTAGCGTGTAAAGCCACCTTTAGACTACGTTCCCACGATCAGCTTTTGGTGAATGTCTGATGTTGTAGAATTTCTTCACCTATTAGGTTACTTCTGTTTTTTTTCACAGCATTTTTTGTTTGGGGTTTTTTAAATTTGTAGTTTTTGTCTTTTGTTGGTAGGTCATGGTTTACATGACGTTGCTTTGTTTTTGATACTTTCTGGTATTTGGCTTTGGCTACTTTCACACTTGCGTTTTTTTCCTTCAGTCGCAATCCGCTGTTTGGAAAAGCTTCCCCTAGACTTGTATGGACGACGGATTGCGACTGATGAACCTACGTTGCTTCCACCGGGCGCAGGAGCAGACCATCATTTCCATGCTGTAGATTGCTCTGTAAATTGGACCTGATTAGCACTCTGCTATATTTTTTCCACAATTACCGGAAGTCTATGGCAATAATTCATTAAGATGGACATAGCACACACCAGTCTTAATGAAGCGCTCGCTGCAGTACCCTGACCTGATTCACTATTGCTGCCTATGGCTTATCTGATTCCCAGCACGCGCCTCCCCCAGAACTTCATGCTAGCCTGGGGTTTGCATCCATTTCTAGAGTATAGTGCGGTAATTTTTGATAAATGGGAAGGGCAGACATGACCACGCCTCATGGTGCCCATGCCATGCCTATATTGCTGTAGCTGGCTGTGTTTGGCTTGTAAACACCAAAAGTCATAATATTTTTGGGCAAGTGCCAATTTGTGCAAAAATATTGTGACCTAAGGAATTTCCACCAGATTTCTGGCATAAGCACCTTGATGAATCGGCCACTAGGTGCTTTCCATTACGTACATGGACCCAAAATAAGTTTATGTGAACAGCCAAACACTGTGCCACTAATTATGAGAATATTTCAGGAAGCGTTCAGCAAAGCCCCCAAAACTGATGGCCCTTAACATCTGAACAGATTGAATGTAGATCTGTTGGATGCAGAAGGCACGATTGCAGGTCCAGCACCTAAGGAGCCACAATGGATGTCTGTGAGCCATATACATAGAGACCAGAACATGTATATTCCAGATACAGGTCCCCTCTGCAGCGTCCTCACTTCTGCCACCACTCACACACCACAATTTCCAGACGGGCCCCTCCATGCACATGGTAAGTTGTTGGAAACATCATTCACCGGATCAAATTGGACAAAATGGCAGTGTAATGCCGTACAAATGTGCTTTATTCTAGATTAAAAGCGACACCTTCCAGCAGCGTGATCCCGGCCGTCACCTAGGTCTTATCATTCAATGGCTGCAGCTTTTTTTAGAACATGACATACCTCGCAGGAATAACAAGCGAGCCTGGTAACCTATCCAGGATAGCCGGAGAATATTCGCAGCTGATATCAAAGATTATTTCAGTTTCCACGGAGATGGAAGAAAGCGAAGGGGGAAAAAACCTTCTGCTTTGCAACCAGCTTCTCCGGCAGTAAACTGAGCCCTCGTCTGCGGCTATTTATAGAAGCCAATTTTAAAACTAAAAGGCCGTAATGAAAAGGCAGCGGTCTATAGCGGAGCCCGAATCTGCCCCCCTGATGTGCGCAGACCCTCGCTGCATCGCTGCCATCCACAGGAAGAAGCCTACCTTCTCATATGTGTCATATTTTGTGAACCACTTGAGGATTTCCATGTCCATTCCAGACTGCAGCGGCTTCCAGAAGACTGCTGTATCCTGCGCTCTCCTCTGCAAGAGATGGAGGTACCCTGCCCGCTCACAGGATAGCGCAGCCTTCCTGAAGGAAAAGCAGGAGTATTGTGTCACACTCCGCACTTACAGACACTGGCAGTAGCCTGGCAACTGCAGGGTTTAATAGGTGTCATTTTGTGTGCTTGTTTTCCATTCTCATTCTTCTGTTCTTTTATGTCATTTTACATCTTTCTTGAGATTATTTGCAGCTGAAATGTTAAAAAAAACGCATTGACTGGGCTAAAGGACCCACTTAACCCCTCGCGCTGACACTGAAAATTGCTGGATGTGGAGTGGTAAAGCAACTGAGCAAGGCAACAAGTAATAATCATAGGAATGCCAGGATATATAGTTGTGCTTGTATATAAAGGGTTAAAGGGAACCTGTCAGGTGCAATATGCACGCAGAACCACAAGCAGTTCTGTGTGTGTATATTACTAATCCCTGCCTAACCATCCATGTATGTAGTAGCATAGATAAAGATATATTTAAAAAAAGTAATTATAAAGATCCTCTATGATATGCTAATGAGCACGGGGACTAGTCACAAGGGCGTTATCTCCTGAGCTCATTTTGCCTTTTTATCATGTTAGTACGCCCACATGGAAGTGCTTACATGCTAAGGGGGCCGACTAGCCAAGGGAAGTTATGCCCTTGCGACTAGTCGCTGGCCTCATTAGTATATCACAAAGGTTCTTTAGAAATACTTTTTCTGAATATCCCTTTGTCTATGCTACAGGCTGGGACTGCTAGGCAGGGATTAGCAATAGCATCCAGGACCTAACAGGTTCCCTTTAAAGGGAACCAATCACCAGGATTTTCGTATATAAGCTAAAGCCAGTGCTATACTGGCACTATCAGGCTGCTTATCTACATACCATTAATGGTCAGGTCGGATGTTTAGGCTTTCAAATCCAAGAAAGTAAACTTTAAAAAATCATCAGCTTCTTGATTGGCATTTGCAACTGAGCAGATAATCTCTGGGTGGGTATTCCGATGTATTCCCGCCCCCCGCCTGTTGTTCCTCCCTCTCTGTTCACTATGGTATTATACAAACTATTCACTGTGCTAAAGGACCTGTGTGAGGTCATTCCCATGTGACCAGAAGGGGCGGAGCCTCAGCCAACAAAGCTGGATACCAGGTCACATGGGTATGACCTCACACAGGTCCTTTAGCACAGTCAATAGTTTGTATAATACCATAGTGAAGAGAGAGGGAGGAACAACAGGCGGGGGGCGGGAATACATCGGAATACCCACCCAGATATTATCTGCTCAGTTGCAAATGCCAATCAAGAAGCTGATGATTTTTTAAAGTTTACTTTCTTGGATTTGAAAGCCTATACATCCGAGCTGACCATTAATGGTATGTAGATAAGCAGCCTGATAGTGCCAGTATAGCACTGGCTTTAGGTTATATACGAAAATCCTGGTGAGGGGGTTCCCTTTAAAGAAGATTCCCACAGTTGTCATCTAAACCTTTAAACACCATAAAAGTCAAGTCAATGGGAGCCTGAGCTCTGGAAGCCCAGAAATGCTGACCGCAGCGGTGCTCAGTCTCCCAATCCGATTTGGAAGTTGGCCATGGTACTTAAAGGGAAATTGTCACCTGGTTGTTGCTCTCCCATGTGAGATCAGCATAATGTACAGATAGAGACCCAATTTCCAGCGATGTGTAACTTACTGAGCTGTTTGCTGTCATTTTGATTAAATCAATGTTTTCTCTGCTGCAGATCTAGCCGTTATTTGAATGTGAAGCTCTATAACCACGCCCACTCCACTGACTGGCAGCTTTCTGTGTACACTATAGATGGGTAGAAAGCTGTCAATCAGTGCTGGGGGCGGGGTTATGCAGAGCTCTCGAATATGCTGAACTACCAGGCAGCAACTCAAGTAGTCCTCTAATGATAATCTCCTGCTGATTAAACAATGATTTTATCAAAACTACACTAAGCTACCCAGTAAGTGGAACACTGCCAGAATCAGGATGGTTGCCCCTACATTATGCTGCTCTCAGATTAGGTGGCAAGAACCTGGTGAGATATTTTTTTTTTAAGGGGCTATTTTGTTTCCTTTAAGGGGTATTCTCATGCTATTAACCAGCATTAATCAGTTGACAGTCTATCTACTGTCATTCTCCTGCAATGGGAGCTTTTATCTTACATAATATACAGATTGTTTCCATGGAGGTTGGTCATCAGAAGGTGACTGAGTTTGTGCAGTCTTATATTCCAGGAGAGGAGTGAACTCCCAGCAACTCTGTCCAGCCTATTGATTTTTATATAGACGTTAGCTGTTCACATCCCTCTTCCATCCTCTGAATACCTAATAATTGTGCCAAATCGCCAATCCCCACAATCGGCAGCTTCAGAGTAGTTCTCCTAAGGCTAGTTTCACACTTGCGTTGTTTTCCTTCAGTTGCAATATGCCGTTTTGGAAAACAGCGGAATCCGTTAACGGATTCCGCTGCTTCCCATAGACTTGTATTGACAACGGATTGCGAGTGATGGACCTGCGTTTCTTCAACTGGCCGACGCTGCGTTGCTTCCGCCGGGCAGAAGGAACGCAGCATGTAACGTTTTTTTGAGCAGCGGAATCCTTAGGATTTCGCTGCGCATGCTCTCTCTGGCTCCCTGCACACGTAACTAGGGTACACATCGGGTTACTAAGCAATGCGCTTTGCCTAGTTACCTGATATTTACCCTGGCTACGTGTGCAAGGAGCCAGCGCTAAACGGTGTACGCTAGTAACCAAGGTAAATATCGGGTAACCAAGCAAAGTGCTTTGCTTAGTTACCCGATATTTACTCTGGCTACATGTGCAGGGAGCCCGACACTTCCCCGCACTCCGCATGTACACACAAAAACACACACACACTTACTTGTCCCCAGCCATGCATCCCCGCAGCCCTGACGTCCTCAGTGCCATGGCCCCGCTCGGCTCCACCCACCCCGCACTCGGCCCCCCACACACATTTTTGGCGGCCGAACGATCAGCTGATCACCCGACGACCGGCTGCTGTGAGCGATCAGCTGATCACCCGGCGACCGGCTGCTGTGAGCGATCAGCTGATCACCCAGTGACCGGCTGCTGTGAGCGATCAGCTGATCACCCGGCGACCGGCTGCTGTGAGCGATCAGCTGATCACCCGGCAGCTGGCTACTGTGAGCGATCAGCTGATCACCTGGCAGCCGGCATCATTCACAATAGTCTGCCGCCAGTAAAACTGTAAAGAAAAAAAAAAAAGCACTTGTTTTGTATGATCCGTTGCATCCGTTGTGCCACTAAATGCAACACATCCGTTGCATCCGTCACACAACGCAATGCGTAAAACTGTTAATTCTATATGTGAACAAACCAATGATAGCTCAATATGTCACAGCAGAGCCAGTGCTGAGCTTTATAGCTCTACTAAGGCCGAGGTCAAATGGCTGTATAACGGATGTGTCAAACGGGCCTAAGGCGATGTGCACACACAGTATTTGGGTGCAGAATTTTTGCACTAAATCTGCAATTCCTGGCAGAAAGAAAAGCTAGATTTTGCTGCGTTTTTGCATGTGTTTTTTTCCATGCGTTTTTTATGCATCTGGGGTGGAAAACTGCTGCCAAAAAAGCTGAAAGAATTGACATGCTGCAGTTTATTTTCTGCTGCAAATCTGCAAGAGAAAAAAAGCAACATGTGCACAAAACTTCAGAATGCTCATTGACTTTTCTGGCATAAGGATTTGAATGCAGTTTTGTGGTAAAGCTGCATTCAAAAAACAGCCTCACCGCCGCCGGAGCTGCTGCCTCACCGCCGCCCGAGCTGCTGCCTCACCGCCGCCCGAGCTGCTGCCTCACCACTGTGCCAGAACTGCCGCCCGGCCAACAACCCACCTACTGTCTCCTCCCAATATTCTATAGAATGTAAGCCCGCAAGGGCAGGGTCCTCTTCCCTCTGTACCAGTCTGTCTATTGTAACTTGTAAATGTTTTCAGTATGTAGGCCCTTCTCATGTACAGCACCATGGAATCAATGGTGATTTATAAATAAATATTAATAACATAGTCTATCTCGGAGGAAGATTGCATCGCAGTGCACGAACTGGCCATGGCTCTCCTGACCCAAACGGAACACATTCATATCTTTCTATGCAGCTCTCACACTAGGGTCAGGAGAGCCGCCAGCCAGTCCGGGCATTTTGATGTGATTGTCTTCCGTGTTTTACGGCCTTTTGATTGCACCCTAATATTACAGCTCTGTTGTCCATCAGAACTAACCACCATTGTCACTGAAAGAGGAGAGCCTACTATGCCAGAAACCAAGAACTGAAAGAGACTGCAGAGCTTCAGCTTCTCAAGAAACCACATTAAAATACCTGTTTAAATGCATGAGTTTTTGGCTAAAAAAATCTTTTCTGCAATTGGGTTTAATTAAAAATTAGTAAATGTTTTGGTTTAACATTCTGTTTGTTTCCCAGCACATTCAAGTTTGATGTGGTCTAAGGTCATAGATCAGCTGTGCTGAGCTCAGAAAAAGATAGATATACAGTTTATCACAAAAGTGAGTACACCCCTCACATTTTTGTAAATATTTTATATTTTTTCATGGGACAACACTGAAGACATGACACTGATAAAATGTAAAGTAATCAGTGTGCAGCTTGTATAACGGTGTAAATTTGGTGTGCTCTCTAACAACACACAGCCATTAATGTTTAAACCACTGCAACAAAAGTGAGTACACCCCTACGTGAAAATTGCGCCCAATTAGCCATTTTCCCTTCACAGTGTCATGTGACTCATTAATGTTTCAAGGTCTCAGGTGTTAATGGGGAGTAGGTGTTTTATATTTGGTGCTATCACTCACACACTGTTAGGGCTAAGTCACACGGCGAGAAAATCGGTGCGAGTGGAGTGCGATAAAACATCGCATTCCCCTCGGACCAATTCTAGCCTGTGTGTGAGCACACATGAGCGATTATTTTCTCAGCCCTAATCGGACTGAGAAAACAATCGCAGCATGCTGCGATTGTAATCCGAGACTCTTTCTCTCGCAGCCATTCAAGTGAATGGGGCGAGAGAAAAATCGCACTGCACTCGCGGTACACCGGTGTACTGCTAGTGCAGTGCGAGAATGGCTATAGCCGACTATGCAGGAGAGAGGGAGAGAAATCCCTCCTTCCCCTCCTGAGTGCCAGCCCGCCCCCCGCAGCTGAGGTCTGCTCGCACGAACGGACCTCAGTTGCAAAGACACAGGCATGACACTCGGCTCTGCTGTACTGCCAGCACGAGCCGAGTGTCATGCAAGTGGATCGCAGTAGTGCCCGTGTGGCCCCAGCCTTACTGTCTCATACCGGTCACAAAGTTTAATATGGCACCTCATGGCAAAGAATTCTCTGAGGATCTGAAAAAAGAATTGTTGCTCTACATAAAGATGGCCTAGGCTATAAAGATTGCCAACACACTGAAACTGACTGCAGCACAGTAACCAAAACCATACAGCAGTTTAACAAGACAGGTTCCACTCAGAGCAGGCCTGGCGATGGTTGATCAAATATGTTTATTGCATGTGCTCAGCGTCATATCTAGAGATTGTCTTTTCAAAATAAATGTACGGTATAATTGCTGCCAGCATTGCTGCAGAAGTTAAAGGGGGGGGGGGGGTCAGCATATCAGTGCTCAGACCATATGCAGCACACTGCGTCAAATTGATCTGCATAGCTGTCATCCCAGAAGGAAGCCTCTTCTAAAGATGATCCATAAGAAACCCATAAACATTTTGCTGAAGAAAGAAAACTAAGTACATGGAATGCTGAAACCATGTCCTGTGGTCTGATGAGATGAAGATAAACTTATTTGGTTCAGATGGTGTCAAGCGTGTGTGGCAGCAACCAGGTGAGGAGTACATTGACAAGTGTGTCATTCCTAGCGTCAAGCATGGTGGTGGAAGTGTAATAGTTTGCGGTTGCATGAGTGCTGATGTCTGTGGGTGATACAGTTCATTTAGGGAACCATGAATACCAACATGTACTGTGACATACTACTGAAGCAGAGTACGATCCCTTCCCTTCAGAATATGGGCCACTGGGCAGTATTCCAACATGATAAAGACCCCAAACACACCTCAAAGATGACCAGTGTCTTGCTAAAGAAACTGAGGGTAAAGGTGCTGGACTGGCCAAGCATGTCTCAAGACCTAAACCATATTGAGCATCTTTGGGACATCCTCAAACAGAAGGTGAAAGAGCGCAAGGTTTCTAACAACCAGCAGCTTCGTAATCGTGCCTTAAAAAATGTGACTTCTTATTCCTTAGGCCCCTTTCACACATCAGTTTTTTGCCATCAGTCATAATCCGTTTTGTGACGGATCTGACTGATCCATTGCAGATGTGTAAAAACAGATGCGACGGTTCACTGAAAAAAAACGGATCCGTCTTTGTTTCTTCCCGCCAAAGGTTATTTGATATGGAAAAACGAGAGAGATTTTCTGACCTGACATGAATTTACACTACATCTGAGCATGCTCGGTTAAAAAACAAAAAAACGGAATACATCGACGGATCCTGCGCCCATAGACTTTCATTACAACAAACGACGACGGATCCGTTGCTGTTCGTTTTTTTGACACCCACAAAAAAACATTACTATAGACGTCTCCATCACGTTTATCGATGGATCCGTTGTACGACTGATGTAACGCAAGGCCATCCATCGCAATCCATCACTAATACTAATAAGTCAATGAGAAAAAACTGATCCAGTGCTGGATCCGTTTTTTTTTCACAAGGAGACGGATTGTGACTGATGGCAAAAAAATGGATGTGTAAAAGGGGCCTTAGGGGTACTTTGCACACTACGATATCGCAGGTGCGATGTCGGTGGGGTCAAATCGAAAGTGACACACATCCGGCGTCGCTGTTGATATCGTAATGTGTAAATCCTTTATGATACGATTAACGAGCACAAAAGCGTCGTAATCGTATCATCGGTGTAGGGTCCAACATCTCCATAATGCCGCTGCAGCGACAGTACGATGATGTTCCTCGTTCCCCTGCGGCAGCACACATCGCTGTGTGTGAAGTCGCAGGAGCGAGGAACATCTCCTACCGGCGTCACCGAAAAAAACAAAAATGTGAGCCGGAGTATGAGATGGTATACATGGAGCTTGTGAGCTCATGTTCACACTGTCCATTAGACAAAGAGAAACCAAGGGAAAAATTGTGAAAACATACCCTGCTGTAACTAAATAAAAGCATAGTGCATATAAACATAGGGTACTTAGTAAACACTGTTTTTGATCAAAAAAAGCATAAAGCTATCCCACCAACGCCAAGGTGTACCCAGTTGGGATAGTACCTACACTCTCTAATATTAAAACCTTACCATGGGTCTAAAATAGGCCTCAATGTGGCTAAGGGCTGAGAGCGACCAGGTCCCAACAGGACACACACAGTCAGTCACACAGCCCTGACTGTGTGTGTCCTGTTGGGACCCGGTCGCTCTCAGCCCTTAGCCACATTGAGGCCTATTTTAGACCCATGGTAAGGTTTTAATATTAGAGAGTGTAGGTACTATCCCAACCGGGTACACCTTGACGTTTGGTGGGATAGCTTTATGCTTTTTTTGATCAAAAACAGTGTTTACTAAGTACCCTATGTTTATATGCACTATGCTTTTATTTAGTTACAGCAGGGTATGTTTTCACAATTTTTCCCTTGGTTTCTACCTGTGTCACCGAGTCTAACGCCGACTATGTGGAAGGAAGGAGGTGGGTGGGATGTTTACGTCCCGCTCATCACCACCCCTCCGCTTCTATTGACAGCCTGCAGGGCAGGTAAGTGCATGTGAAACTGCCGTAGCGATAATGTTCGCTACGGCAGCGATCACAAGATATCGTAGCTGCGACGGGGGCGGGTGCTATCGCGCTCGGCATCGCAAGCATCGGCTTGCCCTGTCGCAGTGTGCTAAGTGCCCGTTACACAGTAATGCAACCCCATAATATCAGATGCAGGATTTTGCACTGTGATTGTGATCTGATAGCAAGCTTGGTTGGTTTGTCTCCTCTGGAGTCTAATTCAATAAAGTTTTTTTACATTTTGATTCATATGATGACAGAACAATTTTCCCTTTGGCCTCAGTCCCTTTTAAATGAGCTTTGGCCCAGAGAAGATGGCCGTGTTTCTGGACTGTGTGGATGTATGGTGTCTTCTCAGTATGGTAAAGCTTTGACTTGCATTTGTGGACTGCATGGCAAACTGTGTTTATACACAATGAATTCTGGAAATGTGTGACCAAAATCAGGTCTATTTTTAATGTGGTGTTGCCCATAGATCACGAGCATCCGACATTGACAGTCAGCCTTGTCCTTTGTGCATATGGATTTCTACAGAATCTCTAATCTTTTGATATTTTGGACTGTAGATGGTAGGATATTCAGCTCTTAGACCGATGAACATTTTTCTGAAATTCCAATTTTTAGATGCAGTTGTTCAGATTGGTGAACCTCTGACCCTCTTTGCTATAGAGACTCTGCCTCTCTAACATGCTTGTTCTATACACAGCCATGTGACTTAGTTAAGAATTGATCCTCAAGCTGTTTTTCATTAGTACCATTTATTTTTACAGTCTCTGAACCCTGTCCCAACTTTTTGAGATGTATTGCTGCCATCAATTTCTAAATGGTTAATTTTTTATTCAAATCAAATGGAAAGATCTCTAACTTTCCTCTTATGATGTGTGTTCTAATGTGAATAAAATATGACATGGTAAGCTAATAATTGCAATATTTCTTTCTTTACATTTTACATAGCTTCCCAACTTTTTTGCACCTGAGGTTGCAGTTGTGTGAGCTATATAAATGGTTGTTGTTTGATTGGTTTATTGCAAACTATGGAAGTTTATGCATTTTGTTAATAAATCTGATTTGAGATGGTGTTGAATTAATTTGATTGCAAATGATTTTTCTATGTAAATATTATATTTATTTTGTTTGTGAACTTTTCCCTAAACGCCCTCTAAGTGAACTGGACTTGCATGTTTGCACTTCTCTCCCCAGTATTTCCAGTTCTCGGAGATGTTGTTATGGTGCCCTGCTCAGCTGTTGCCTGGAAATAATTCCCACGGCTAACGCTTCATGGCATAATTATTCATTTGTTTATTTGAGTGGCATGCACCAACTAGTTTTCCTTACTGTTCCCAGTTCAACAGTCAATACAAGACTCGTTTTAATCTGGTTTATGATAAAAACATTTTTTTTTGTTAAAGAAAACTAGACAAATACTTGTTAGTATTGACAGAAAGAAATCTTATATTATAAAATATATATATATATATATATATATATATAATTGCCTTATTCTGTCTGTCTGTCTTGCTCCAAAATGACGTCATTACAGTGACAACCGTCGCATTGGCCGCTGGGCTCGGCTTGGCCACGCCTCCCGCACACTGTGCCCGCTCGGCCACGCCCCCCGCACACTATGCCCGCTCGGCCACGCCCCCTGCACACATTGGGCACCTATACACCTCCCCCCCAGGACTACTCCCCCTATTATCCTCCTCTCCCCCCAGGACTACTCCTCCTATTATCCTCCTCTCCTCCAGGAAAACTTCTCCTATTATCCTCCTCTACCTCCAGGACTACTCCTCCTATTATACTCCTCTCCCTCCAGGACTACTCCTCCTATTATCCTCCTCTCCATCCAGGACTACTCCTCCTATTATACTCCTCTCCATCCAGGACTACTCCTCCTATTATACTCCTCTCCCCCAGGACTACTCCTCCTATTATCCTCCTCTCCATCCAGGACTACTCCTCCTATTATCCTCCTCTCCATCCAGGACTACTCCTCCTATTATACTCCTCTCCCCCAGGACTACTCCTCCTATTATCCTCCTCTCCTCCAGGAATACTTCTCCTATTATCCTCCTCTCCCTCCAGGACTACTCCTCCTATTATACTCCTCTCCCTCCAGGACTACTCCACCTATTATACTCCTCTCCCCCAGAACTACTTCTCCTATTATCCTCCTCTCCCTCCAGGACTACTCCTCCTATTATACTCCTCTCCCTCCAGGACTACTCCACCTATTATACTCCTCTCCCTCCAGGACTACTCCTCCTATTATACTCCTCTCCCCCCAGGAGTACTCCTCCTATTATACTCCTCTCCTCCAGGAATACTTCTCCTATTATACTCCTCTCCCCCCAGGAGTACTCCTCCTATTATACTCCTCTCCTCCAGGAATACTTCTCCTATTATACTCCTCTCCCCCCAGGAGTACTCCTCCTATTATACTCCTCTCCCTCCAGGACTACTCCTCCTATTATACTCCTCTCCTCCAGGAATACTTCTCCTATTATACTCCTCTCCCCCCAGGAGTACTCCTCCTATTATACTCTTCTCCCCCAGGACTACTCCTCCTATTATCCTCCTCCCTCCCCAGGACTACTCCTCCTATTATACTCCTCTCCCTCCAGGACTACTCCTCCTATTATACTCCTCTCCCCCCAGGACTACTCCTCCTATTATACTCCTCTCCCTCCAGGACTACTCCTCCTATTATACTCCTCTCCCCCCAGGACTACTCCTCCTATTATACTCCTCTCTCACCAGGACTACTCCACCTATTAAACTCCTCTCCCTCCAGGACTACTCCACTTATTATACTCCTCTCCCCCCAGGACTACTCCTCCTATTATACTCCTCTCCCTCCAGGACTACTCCACCTATTATACTCCTCTCCCCCAGGACTACTTCTCCTATTATCCTCCTCTCCCTCCAGGACTACTCCACCTATTATACTCCTCTCCCCCAGGACTACTTCTCCTATTATACTCCTCTCCCTCCAGGACTACTCCTCCTATTATACTCCTCTCCCTCCAGGACTACTCCACCTATTATACTCCTCTCCCCCCAGGACTACTCCTCCTATTATACTCCTCTCCTCCAGGAATACTTCTCCTATTACTATGGGGAGATAAGGTATGCACACCAGTGACTATGTAAGGGGAATACATGGAATAGCAGAAACTGCTGTGTGAATACTGACATGAAAAATTCAATAGCTATATGTACGAATGAAATGTGGAAAAATGGAACCTGCATTACTGCCATGAATATATGAATAAAGAGAAATTTAGCTACTGAATTGATCAATGCAATAGAGCCCCAACACTACGCCAAAGTATTTCTCTACGTTGGGGTCCCTAGCTTGTGTGTGTCCTCTCATGCAGTTAAAAAACTTACCGTGTATGGGAAGCTGAGACCCAGGCTATATATACGATGTGGATTGGCAATAGGTGTGTATGGGGAGGGTTCCCAAACGAAAATCAACTAACAAATAAGAAATAACGTCACTGGTGTGCATACCTTATCTCCCCATAGTGATGTTTTTTAGGTTTTTGCACCCAGTTCAGACATAGAATGGAGTTCCAAACGTTATTTCTTATTTGTTAGTTGATTTTCGTTTGGGAACCCTCCCCATACACACCTATTGCCAATCCACATCGTATATATAGCCTGGGTCTCAGCTTCCCATACACGGTAAGTTTTTTAACTGCATGAGAGGACACACACAAGCTAGGGACCCCAACGTAGAGAAATACTTTGGCGTAGTGTTGGGGCTCTATTGCATTGATCAATTCAGTAGCTAAATTTCTCTTTATTCATATATTCATGGCAGTAATGCAGGTTCCATTTTTCCACATTTCATTCGTACATATAGCTATTGAATTTTTCATGTCAGTATTCACACAGCAGTTTCTGCTATTCCATGTATTCCCCTTACATAGTCACTGGTGTGCATACCTTATCTCCCCATAGTGATGTTTTTTAGGTTTTTGCACCCAGTTCAGACATAGAATGGAGTTCCAAACGTTATTTATTATTTTTTACTCCTCCTATTATACTCCTCTCCCTCCAGGACTACTCCACCTATTATACTCCTCTCCCTCCAGGACTACTCCTCCTATTATACTCCTCTCTCCCCAGGACTACTCCTCCTATTATCCTCCTCTCCCCCCAGGACTACTCCTCCTATTATACTCCTCTCCCCCCAGGACTACTCCTCCTATTATACTCCTCTCCTCCAGGAATACATCTCCTATTATACTCCTCTCTCCCCAGGACTACTCCACCTATTAAACTTATCTCCCTCCAGGACTACTCCACCTATTATACTCCTCTCCCCCCAGGACTACTTCTCCTATTATACTCCTCTCCCTCCAGGACTACTCCTCCTATTATACTCCTCACCCCCCAGGACTACTCCACCTATTATACTCCTCTCCCTCCAGGACTACTCCACCTATTATACTCCTCTCCCCCCAGGACTACTCCACCTATTATACTCCTCTCCCCCCAGGACTACTCCTCCTATTATACTCCTCTCCTCCAGGAATACATCTCCTATTATACTACTCTCTCCCCAGGACTACTCCACCTATTAAACTTATCTCCCTCCAGGACTACTCCACCTATTATACTCCTCTCCCCCCAGGACTACTCCACCTATTATACTCCTCTCCCCCCAGGACTACTCCACCTATTATACTCCTCTCCCCCCAGGACTACTCCTCCTATTATACTCCTCTCTCCCCAGGACTACTCCACCTATTATACTCCTCTCCCCCCAGGACTACTCCTCCTATTATACGCCTCTCCTCCAGGAATACTTCTCCTATTATACTCCTCTCCCCCCAGGACTACTTCTCCTATTATACTCCTCTCCTTCCAGGACTACTCCTCCTATTATACTCCTCACCCCCCAGGACTACTCCACCTATTATACTCCTCTCCCTCCAGGACTACTCCACCTATTATACTCCTCTCCCTCCAGGACTACTCCACCTATTATACTCCTCCCCCCCCAGGACTACTACTCCTATTATACTCCTCTCCCTCCAGGACTACTCCACCTATTATACTCCTCTCCCCCAGGACTACTCCTCCTATTATACTCCTCTCCTCCAGGAATACTTCTCCTATTATACTCCTCTCTCCCCAGGACTACTCCACCTATTAAACTCCTCTCCCCCCAGGACTACTTCTCCTATTATACTCCTCTCCCTCCAGGACTACTCCTCCTATTATACTTCTCCCCCCCCCAGGACTACTACTCCTATTATACTCCTCTCCCTCCAGGACTACTCCACCTATTATACTCCTCTCCCCCAGGACTACTCCTCCTATTATACTCCTTTCCCTCCAGGAATACGTCTCCTATTATACTCCTCTCCCCCCAGGACTACTTCTCCTATTATACTCCTCTCCCTCCAGGACTACTCCTCCTATTATACTCTTCTTCTCCCCCCAGGCTTACTCCTCCTATTATACTCCTCACCCCCCAGGACTAATCCACCTATTATACTCCTCACCCCCCAGGACTACTCCACCTAATATACTCCTCTCCCTCCAGGACTACTCCAGCTATTATACTCCTCTCCCCCAGGACTACTCCACCTATTATACTCCTCTCCTCCAGGAATACTTCTCCAATTATACTCCTCTCCCTCCAGGACTACGCCTCCTATTATACTCCTCACCCCCCAGGACTACTCCACCTATTATACTCCTCTCCCCCCAGTACTACTCCACCTATTATACTCCTCTCTCCCCAGGACTACTCCACCTATTATACTCCTCTCCCCCCAGGACTACTCCACCTATTATACTCCTCTCCCCCCAGGACTACTCCTCCTATTATACTCCTCTCTCCCCAGGACTACTCCACCTATTATACTCCTCTCCCCCCAGGACTACTACTCCTATTATACTCCTCTCCTCCAGGAATACTTCTCCTATTATACTCCTCACCCCCCAGGACTACGCCTCCTATTATACTCCTCTCCCCCCAGGACTACTCCACCTATTATACTCCTCTCCCCCCAGGACTACTCCACCTATTATACTCCTCTCTCCCCAGGACTACTCCACCTATTATTCTCCTCTCCCTCCAGGACTACTCCACCTATTATACTCCTCTCTCCCCAGGACTACTCCTCCTATTATCCTCCTCTTTCCCCAGGACAACTCCTCCTATTATCCTCCTCTCTCCCCAGGACTACTCCTCCTATTATACTCCTCTCCCCCCAGGACTTCTCCTCCAATTATCCTCCTCTCTCCCCAGGACTACTTCTCCTATTATACTCCTCTCCCCCCAGGACTACTCCTCCTATTATACTCCTCTCTCACCAGGACTACGCCTCCTATTATACTCCTCTCCCCCCAGGACTACTCCACCTATTATACTCCTCTCTCCCCAGGACAACTTCTCCTATTATACTCCTCTCTCCCCAGGACTACTCCTCCTATTATCCTCCTCTCTCCCCAGGACTACTCCTCCTATTATCCTCCTCTCTCCCCAGGACTACTCCTCCTATTATCCTCCTCTCTCCCCAGGACTACTCCTCCTATTATCCTCCTCTCTCCCCAGGACTACTCCTCCTATTATACTCCTCTCCCCCAGGACTACTCCTCCTATTATCCTCCTCTCTCCCCAGGACTACTCCTCCTATTATCCTCCTCTCTCCCCAGGACTACTCCTCCTATTATTCTCCTCTCCCCCCAGGACTACTCCTCCTATTATACTCCTCTCCCCCAGGACTACTCCTCCTATTATCCTCCTCTCTCCCCAGGACTACTCCTCCTATTATACTCCTCTCTCCCCCAGGACTACTCCTCCAATTATACTCCTCTCCCCCCAGGACTACTCCTCCTATTATCCTCCTCTCCCCCCAGGACTACTCCTCCTATTATCCTCCTCTCTCCCCAGGACTATTCCTCCTATTATCCTCCTCTCTCCCCAGGACTACTCCTCCTATTATCCTCCTCTCCCCCCAGGACTACTCCTCCTATTATCCTCCTCTCTCCCCAGTACTCCTCCTCCTATTATCCTCCTCTCTCCCCAGGACTACTCCTCCTATTATCCTCCTCTCTCCCCAGGACTACTCCTCCTATTATCCTCCTCTCTCCCCAGGACTACTCCTCCTATTATCCTCCTCTCTCACCAGGAGTACTCCTCCTATTATCCTCCTCTCTCCCCAGGACTACTCCTCCTATTATCCTCCTCTCTCCCCAGGACTACTCCTCCTATTATCCTCCTCTCTCCCCAGGACTACTCCTCCTATTATCCTCCTCTCTCCCCAGGACTACTCCTCCTATTATCCTCCTCTCTCCCCAGGACTACTCCTCCTATTATCCTCCTCTCCCCCCAGGACTACTCCTATTATCCTCCTCTCCCCCCAGGACTACTCCTCCTATTATCCTCCTCTCCCCCCAGGACTACTCCTCCTATTATCCTCCTCTCCCCCCAGGACTACTCCTCCTATTATCCTCCTCTCCCCCCAGGACTACTCCTCCTATTATCCTCCTCTCTCACCAGGAGTACTCCTCCTATTATCCTCCTCTCTCCCCAGGACTACTCCTCCTATTATCCTCCTCTCTCCCCAGGACTACTCCTCCTATTATCCTCCTCTCTCCCCAGGACTACTCCTCCTATTATCCTCCTCTCCCCCCAGGACTACTCCTCCTATTATCCTCCTCTCCCCCCAGGACTACTCCTATTATCCTCCTCTCCCCCCAGGACTACTCCTCCTATTATCCTCCTCTCCCCCCAGGACTACTCCTCCTATTATCCTCCTCTCCCCCCAGGACTACTCCTCCTATTATCCTCCTCTCCCCCCAGGACTACTCCTATTATCCTCCTCTCCCCCCAGGACTACTCCTCCTATTATCCTCCTCTCCCCCCAGGACTACTCCTCCTATTATCCTCCTCTCCCCCCAGGACTACTCCTCCTATTATCCTCCTCTCCCCCCAGGACTACTCCTCCTATTATCCTCCTCTCTCCCCAGGACTACTCCTCCTATTATACTCCTGCACTGCACAAAGCATACCTTCCTCCAAAACACACACACACGCCCACACAAACCGCGCAACACACAGCACTCCACAAACAACGCAACACAAACAACGCAACACACAAACAACACGGCTCTCACATCCCCCCACACCCAGACAACACCCAGAACATTTACAACTCCCTTTACAAACACTTGGCAACTGCACACAACAACATCTATATATAACAAAAATCATACATTAACTACATTAACTACAAGTAAAATATATCTTTGTACCGTGTTAGCCAGTAGAGATAAAAAAAATTGTTTAAAAGAACAGAGAGTCCTCAATGGTTCCACTGAGGACTCTCTGTTCTTTTAAACAATTTTTTTTATCTACATTAACTACTAATAAATTCTAGAATACCCGATGCGTTAGAATCGGGCCACCTTCTAGTATATATATAATGTTATAGCTTAGCTCCAATAGACCTTCCACGATTAGTGATGCAGTTTCAAGAAAATCTGCTAAGTTTTATTATCTATAACAACAGTCCATGATGGGAAAGTAAAATAACAATAACAAAAACCTAGAAGATTTTGGTTGAGAACTTTATTTTGCATAGAAACTACAGAAAGAAAAGTCGTTTATCATCTTATTTGTGCATATTTCTTGTAAATAAAAGAATATTTGGAATATTCAAAGCAACACAAAAGTTAGAAATGTATCTATTCTTCGATCAAACCAAATATTTACATACTGAAATTGAGAATTCTGCGAACCTGCCATGTCCCACATTTATTAAAGGGAACCTGTCACCATATTTGTCCCTTTTATAAGCTGGAGCCACTACCAGTGAGCCCTTATATAGGGCATTCCAGAATACTGTATATTAGAACCCAGTCCGCTCTGTGGAACATACAGACACCTTTTAATATAGTGACCTAGGGGGTGGTCCAGTCCAATGGGCATCGCTGCTCGTGGGTCTAGTGCTTCCTCTCTTCTTGCGATCGCCGTCCTTCTTCTTTGGCTTTGCGGTCCTGCACAGGCGCACTTTGATCTGCTTTGCTAAGGGCAGATCAAAATATTGTAGTGCGCATGCAGGGGCGGTCTTGAACCTTTCCTTGCACCTGCGCATTACAGCACTTTGCTTTGCTCCCAGCAGAGCAGATCAAAGTGCATGTGTGCAAGAGCGCAATGGCTGCCTCTGTGTGGATGATGTACACACGTCATCCACACTGAGCTGGAAAGGAGGCGCCAGACCCACGAAAAGCGACGCACATCGGAGCGCACCGCCCCCTAGGTGAGTACACTGTGCAGAATTATTAGGCAAATGAGTATTATGATCACATGATCATTTTTATACATGTTGTCCTACTCCAAGCTGTATAGGCTTGAGAGCCAACTACCAATTAAGTAAATCAGGTGATGTGCATCTCTGTAATAAGGAGGGGTGTGGTGTAATGACATCAACACCCTATATAAGGTGTGCTTAATTATTAGGCAACTTCCTTTCCTTTGGCAAAATGGGTCAGAAGAGAGATTTGATGGGCTCTGAAAAGTCTAAAATTGTGAGATGTCTTGCAGAGGGATGCAGCAGTCTTGAAATTGCCAAACTTTTGAAGCGTGATCACCGAACAATCAAGCGTTTCATGGCAAATAGCCAACAGGGTCGCAAGAAGCGTGTTGGGCAAAAAAGGTGCAAAATAACTGCCCATAAATTGAGGAGAAGCAAGCATGAAGCTGCCAAGATGCCATTTGCCACCAGTTTGGCCATATTTCAGAGCTGCAACGTTACTGGAGTATCAAAAAGTAGAAGGTGTGCCATACTCAGGGACATGGCCAAGGTAAGGAAGGCTGAAAAACCACCACCTCTGAACAAGAAACATAAGATAAAACGTCAAGACTGGGCCAAGAAATATCTTTAGGCTATGTGCGCTTTAAATCGCTGCAGAAATGTCCGTAGTGAAGCCGATTCCATGCGCTCTGCCTGCAGCTCCTCCCATAGACAGAGCAGGAGCTGCCGGCAAAGCACACGGAAGAAGTGACATGTCACTTCTTTTTATGCAGCGCTTCGGCAGTAGCCGAAGCGCTGCGCTCCAAAACGCCACGTGCGCACGGCCCCTGCACAATCTCCATAGACTGTGAAGGGGACGCAGGACGCATGCAGTTACGCTGCGCTACAAAGCACAGCGTAACTGCATGTATTTACGCAACGTGCGCACATAGCCTAACACTGATTTTTCAAAGGTTTTATGGACTGATGAAATGAGAGTGACTCTTGATGGGCCAGATGGATGGGCCAGAGGCTGGATCAGTAAAGAGCAGAGAGCTCCACTCCGACAAGGTGGAGCTGGGGTACAGGTATGGGCTGGTATCATCAAAAATTAACTAGTGGGACCTTTTCGTGTTGAGGATGGAGTGAAGATGAACTCCCAGACCTACTGCCAGTTTCTGGAAGACAACTTCTTTAAGCAGTGGCACAGTAAGAAGTTGGTATCGTTCAAGAAAAACATGATTTTCATGCAGGACAGTGGTCCATCACATGCATCCAACTACTCAACAGCGTGGCTGGCCGGTAAAGGTCTAAGGCCCTGTGTGCACTAGTGCATTTTACCCGCGGATTTGCCGCGGAAATTTCTTGAGAAATGTCTGCAATCTTTGTGCAGACATTTCCCAGCAAATCCTATGTGAAAAAAAATAGCTGTGCGCACGCCGCGGATTTTTCTCAAGAAATTTTCTTGAGAAGAATTTCTTGAGAAAATTTCTTGAGAAAATGAGCATGTCCATTATTTTCCGCAGGTACCTGCGGTATACCCCCGGAATTTCACTCCATTCACTGTAATGTAATCGCAAAATTCCGGGGGTATATCGCAGGTAGCAAATGATGTATATAGCCGCGATTTACCTGCGGTAATGCTCATCGCTGCCTGCGGTTTTGCAGGAAGCGATGTCATTATGCCAGGAAGAGGAAGCGGAGCAGAGTAAACACACACGTCACACTCCCTGGACGCCGCACAGAAGCACTTCCGTGCGACCCCAGGTGCCCGTGCAGTGTGTGTCCCGCTCCAGCCTCACGGCTGCCTGCACTGCAGCGTGTCAGTGTGTGCCCGCAGTGTCAGCAGCTTGTCACGCTGCAGCGCAGGCAGACACTGACACAGGCAGACACTGACACTGCACTGCAGGGTGTCAGTGTCTGACCGCAGTGTCAGCAGCCTGTCACGCGGCAGCGCAGGCAGACACTGACACCCTGCAGTGCTGGCAGCCGCGGGGATGACGATAGCTGCTGTCAGGAGGTGAGATCATTACCTGCTGTGACAATCTCCTGCCTCCTGACGTTAGCGCGGTCACTGCTGTCTATGCCGTCTCGCGAGCGGCCCGAGACTGTCACTGGCGGTGACATCACGGGCTCTCGCGATACTTCTGACAACGCGGCGGGCATAGAATTCAGTGAAAGCGCTAACGTCAGCAGTACAGGAGATGATCACAGCATGTAATGATCTCATCTAACCTCCTGACAGCAGCGCTCGGCATCCCATGCAGTGACCTGGGCTATTGATGTTAGCTCAGGTCACTGCATTGCTCTCCCAGCCAATGGGGAACATTCTGTTCTTCATTGACTGGGACAGCGACTATGGTATGGATCGCCGTGGGACCCCCCACCCCCTTATTGGATTACGCCGGACGTGTTCTTTTCAATAAATTGGTGAGAGAGGGAATGTTTTGGGGAGTGTTTTTTCAAATAAAACTTTTTTTGTTGTCTATTTTTTATTTCTTACTGACTGGGTTGGTGATGTCGGGTATCTGATAGACGCCTGACCTCACCAACCCCAGGGCTTGATGCCAGGTGACATTACACATCTGGCATCAACCCCATATATTACCTCATTTGCCAACGCACCAGGGCAACGGGATGAGTTGGGGCAAAGCGCCAGGATTGGCACGTCTAATGGATGCGCCACTTCTGTGGCGGCTGCGGCCTGCTATTTTTAGGCTGGGGAGTGTCCAATAACAGTGGACCTCCCTAGTCTGAGAATACCAGACCACAGCTGTCCGCTTTACCTCGGCTGGTGATGCAATTTGGGGGGGACCCCACGTTTTTTGTTTTAAATTATTTATTTAATGTAAAATAACAGCGTGCGGTGCCCTCTGTTTTGGATTACCAGCCAAGGTGAAGATGCCAGCTGTGCTTTGCAGGCTGCAGCCGTCTGTTTTACCCTAGCTGGCTACAAAAGATGGGGGGACCTCACGTCGTTTTTTTCTTTTTAATTATTTATTTATTTATATTATGGCTAAATACAAGGCTAGGCACCGTTTAGTGCTACATGAAAGTCACTAAAGGGTGCCAGCTTAGAAAATGCAGGGAGGTGGGACATTATATAGGTCTTTCTCATCTATCTATCTATTCATCTATCCATCTTTCCCTCTATCCATTTATCTGTCTATCGATTATCTATATTATTTATTGCAAAACCGCAGGGACCAACCTGCGGTAAATCCGCGGCAAATCCGCATGCGTTTTTCCCGCGGATTTTTCCGCAGGTGCGGAAATCTTCAACTCCCAGAAGTTTCTCAGGAAATTTTCTTGAGAAAAATCACTTTTCTAGTGCGCACATAGCCTAAAAGATGGAAAAATAATGACATGGCCCCCTTGTTCACCTGTTCTGAACCCCATAGAGAACATGTGGTCCCTCATCAAACGTGAGATCTACAGGGAGGGAAAACAGTACACCTCTCGGAACAGTGTCTGGGAGGCTGTGGTGGCTGCTGCACACAATGTTGATCGTAAACAGAACAAGCAACTGACAGAATCTATGGATGGTAGGCTGTTGAGTGTCATCATAAAGAAAGGTGGCTATATTGATCACTAATTTTTTGGGTTTTGGTTTTGCATATCAGAAATGTTTATTTTTAAATTTTGTGCAGTTATATTGGTTTACCTGGTGAAAATAAACAAGTGAGATGGAAATATATTTGGTTTTTATTAAGTTGCCTAATAATTCTGCACAGTAATGGTTACCTGCACAAACAGATATCCTCCTAAGAGCCAAAGCTAAAAAAAACACTCCAACTTCCAAAAATATTAAGCTTTGATATTTGAGTCTTTTGGGTTGATTGAGAACATAGTTGTTGATCAATAATAAAAAAAAATCCTCTAAAATACAACTTGCTTAATAATTCTGCACACGGTGTAGAAGAGCTGTTTAATAGCATATACCATTTGTACTTTGAAAACTGGTTACAGATCTGCTTTAAAGTTGATCAGTCTTAAGATTCACAAAATTAATAAAAATGCCACTTTTATTTTTGCATTTTTTAGTATCTCAGGCCTGAGAAAAAAAAAAAGGATGAGTGGACGACCCTAAGGGGTACTTTGCACGCTGCGACATCGCAAGCCGATGCTGCCCCTGTCGCAGCTGCGATATCCTTGTGATAGCTGCCGTAGCGAACATTATCGCTACGGCAGCTTCACATGGACTCACCTGTCCTGGGACGTCGCTCTGGCCGGCGACCCGCCTCCTTATTAAGGGGGCGTGTCTTACGGCGTCACTGCGACGTCACACGGCTGGCGGCCAATAGGAGCGGAGGGGCGGAGATGAGCGGGATGTAAACATCTCGCCCACCTTCTCCCTTCCGCATATCCTATGGGAGCCACGGTGACGTCGGTAGGAGATGTTCCTCGCTCCTGCGGCTTCACACACAGTGATGTGTGCTGCTGCTGGAACAAGGAACAACATCGGACCATCGCGTCAGTGTAATTATGGATTACGCCGACGCTACACCGATGATACGATTACGACGCTTTTGCGCTTGTTAATCGTATCATCTAGGCTTTACACACTACGATGTCGCCTGCGATGCCGGATGTGCGTCACTTTCAATTTGACCCTACCGACATCGCACCTGCGTTGTCGTAGTGTACAAAGTACCCCTTAAAGGCTTTCTGATTGAAGAGATGCTTTATCTGCCAAAGTAACTTTCCGAAAATTGAAGATGATGGTGTTGTCTCAAAGTTGTTGTTTTTTTTATTTCTTCACTCCATACTGAAGAGATAATTATTCAGTTATTTTGTATTTAATCTATATATATAATTGCCTTATTCTGTCTGTCTGTCTTGCTCCAAAATTCTGTCGTTACCGTGACAAGCGTCTCATTGGCCGCTCGCCTCGCCTCGGCTCCGCCCCCCCGCACGGATTGGCCGCTCGCCCAGGCTTTGCCCCCCACACGGATTGGCCTCTCGCCCCGGCCCCCTGCACGCATTGGCAACTCGGCCACGCCCCGCCCCCTCACGCATTGCACGCTCACTCTGGCCCCGCCGCCCGCACGCATTCCCCGAACCGACACGGAGCCCTGACTCCCAGGTGAGTGCTGTACCCCCGGGAGCCCACACCAACGTATGCCGGCAGCCCAGCCGACACATACCCTCGCATTGCTGGGGTTGCCGGCGTACACTGGTGTGGGCTCCCGTGCGTGCGGGGGGCGGGGTACGCTGGTAACCATGGTACACATCGGGTAATATTGTGTAGCATGGTTATCAGCGTACACAGTGAGCGCATCAAGGTCCTGCAGCGGCGGAACACACACACACATAAGAACAGACACACACTAACACACACATCAGATCACACTCCGTCTCACACACACCTCACACACACATCAGATCGCATCCACACACTCACAACATCCAGTGATATCGCTTGCTTCTCGGCGGCGATACTGTGCGTGCAGTGACCTTCCAGGACCTGCCGGAGGATCACATGGCCGGAAGCATGTGGTATCTCCGGATGTTGTGAGTGTGAGCGCGTATGTGCGATATCGTCAATGAGTGTGTGCGTGTATGCGATCGGGTGTGTGCGTGTATGCGATCGGGTGTGTGCGTGTATGCGATCGGGTGTGTGCATGTCGGCAGAAGGCAGAGGAGCACTGCGTGCAGCACAGCTGCTAGGACCGCCCACCGGAGGGCACAGGCAGAAGTGGGGTGTGAGTGTATGCGATCAGATGTGTGCGTGTATACTGTCTGATGTGTGACTGTGGAGCACGATGGGGGGTGCACATCATGGGGGATGGAGCACGATGCTGAGTGCGCAGCATGGGAGATGGAGCACGATGGGGAGTGCGCAGCATGGGAGATGGAGCACGATGGGGAGTGCGCAGCATGGGGGATGGAGCACGATGGGGAGTGCGCAGCATGGGGGATGGAGCACGATGGGGAGTGCGCAGCATGGGGGATGGAGCACGATGGGGGTGCAAACCTACCCTCAAAACACACACACACACTGCCACACGCGCACCGCGCAACACACCACACACACACTGGGAACCACAAACACTGCCCTACACAGACACCCACACACACATACAACGCCGCACACAAACAACACACAAACACCGCAGAATACACAAATATAAGCACATACCGCGCAACACACACACATTGCACAAAACATACCTCCCCCCAAAACACACACATGCACCCCACACCCACACAAACCACGCAACACACACAGCACCACACACAGACAACACTGCAGACACACAGCGCTCCACAAACACCACAACACACACACAGCGCTCCACACAAACAACACCGCTCTCACACCCCCCCACCCAGACAACACTCAGAACATTTACAGCGCCCTACACAAACACTGGCAACTACACACAACAACATCTATATATATAACAAAAATCATACATTAACTACACAATAAATTCTAGAATACCCGATGCGTTAGAATCGGGCCACCTTCTAGTAATAATATAATATAATAAAAGTGAATCACTTTCTAAAATGTCTTCCCATTGAAACAGAAGAATATTTCTCCGTTGATTACTGCAAAAAGTCCAATTAAGTGAAGTGTGATTCACTGCAGATAAGTCCCATGTGCGTACTGATGAAGGCTTGGTGTGTAAGGTGACTACATGTGCCTTATATCAGAAAGTGACCATCCTTCTACATCCAACTGTTACATTACTATGATTAGAGGAAGTCGGATAGAGAATATCTTTTGTTATGGAATACAGTTGAAATATTTATAGGCTGTACACGAGACCTGCTGTGATGGCTCCTGTCTATTAAAAGGTCGCTCATCCAAACCATAATCGGCTTTTAATTTTGGCTTAAATCCTCTTTGAGCACAATCCACACACACCAACAGCGTAAGCTGCATATGACCTATCAGTCAAGGCAGGGATAGAGGAAATGAATGGTATCTGCAGCTAGTGCATGGCTACGGGATCTCTTCTGTTCCCCGTTAACTACTGACTGTATACTACTATAAATTGGATGTAAAGTTATACAGTGGAACCTTGGTTTATGAGAACAATCCATTCTGGGAGTGTGCTTGTAAACCAAGTTACTCGTCTAGCAAAGCAAGATCCCATAGGAAATCATTGCAAGGCAGACAATTCGTTCCAAAATGTGTTCAATGCCCCATCCTGGGCCCCTATTGTGCCATTGCACACACGCACAAACACACACAAACACACACACACATATGCTCACCTTACCTTCCGTTCCCTCGCCGGCCTCCTGGTTCTTGTAGTTCGCCGATACAGGATGTGTATCGGGTAACTATCGTGACGAGGGAGGAACTTCCGCTGCCAGAGCGCTGAAGTCAAAGGCATGAGCCGCTTGCCTCTGATTGCTCAGCGTGCTACCTTTGAGTAGCGGCTGACACCGGAAGTTCCTCCCTCATCGCAATGGTTACCCGATATATGTCCTGTAGCGGCGAACTACAAGAACCGGGAGGCCGGCGAGGGAACGGAAGGTAAGGTGAGCATATGTGTGTGTGTTTATGTGGGCTCCAAGAGCGGGTTAGAGCGTGGTGGAAGTACGGATCCGGAAGTGTGTGCGGTGAGTATTTGCTCATACGGCAAAGCTTGCTCGTAAACTGAGTTACAAATTTACAGCAAGCTTTGCTCGTATAGCAAACTACTCACACACCGGGTTACTCGTTAACCGAGGTTCCACTGTATTTGAAGTCAATCTTTTTAGTTGTGGTCTGTGACAGCATTTACTACACCCTATAAGACATAAATCCGCACCTGTTGAAAGAACTCCTTGGTTTGGGGTAACAGATTTAAGTTTTTTGCTACAAGAAAATGGAGCTGTGCCTTTCCTTCTGCACAGCAACATGGTTGTTTCATGAAAATAACCCTTGGTCATATGTTCTGGCTGGACATATAGGCATTCCCATTTAAGGACACTTGCACACGTTGGGTATTTGAGTTTTTCCCTCAGTATTTGTAAGCCAAAAGCAGGAGTGGGTAAAAAAATGCAGAAAACATTAGGATTTTATACCACAAACGGATTCCCATGTATAGTTAGGTCCAGACATATTTGGACAGTGACAGATGTTTGTGAATTTTCTGTTTACTGAAACATATTTAAGATATATTTACATAATCAATATGAACTTTAAGTGCAGACTGATTAATTTGACGGTATTTATATCCTAATTAGAGTAAGGATTTAGGAATTACAGCTATTTAATTTGTAGATGCCTGTTTTTCAAGGAACCAAAAATAATTGGATAATGATCTCTATAATGCTCTGCATTGGCTACATCATCAGTTAAGAAGATGAAAGGTCTGGAGCTGATTCCAGGGTTGCAATTTGGAAGCTGTTGCTGTGAACCCACATGTGGTCAAAGGAGCTTTCAATGGAAGAGAAACAGACCATCATTAGGCAACAAAAAAGAAGAAATCCATCACAAAGCTAGCAGAAATGAAGGGAATTTTGTTACTTACCGTAAATTCCTTTTCTTCTAGCTCTTATTGGGAGACCCAGACGATTGGGGTATAGCTACTGCCCTCCGGAGGCCACACAAAGCACTACACTAAAAAGTGCAAGGCCCCTCCCCTTCTGGCTATACCCCCCCGTGGTATCACGGGTACTCCAGTTTTAGTGCCAAAGCAAGAAGGAGGAAGCCAATAACTGGTTTAAACAAATTAACTCCGAGAAACATCGGAGAACTGAAAAAACCGTTCAACATGAACAACATGTGTACCCGCAAACAACAAAAAAATCCCGAAGGACAACAGGGCGGGTGCTGGGTCTCCCAATAAGAGCTAGAAGAAAAGGAATTTACGGTAAGTAACAAAATTCCCTTCTTCTTCAGCGCTCTATTGGGAGACCCAGACGATTGGGACGTCCAAAAGCTGTCCCTGGGTGGGTAAAGAAATACCTCATGTTAGAGCTGCAAAAAACAGCCCTCCCCTACGGGGATGTCACTGCCGCCTGCAGGACTCTTCTACCTAAGCTGGCATCCATTACACCAATAACCACAATAACCATATGAGGCCTCTATTGCATGATTTCAAATAGCCACCAAAAAAGGAATATGCAGGCCATATTATATATCAATCATCTTTATTAACAACATAAATTATAAAAATTATAAAAACACATAACAATTTAATGGTACAGCCCAGGAGGGACGGATGGAATAATGTGGACACCGGGCACTTGTTATACTGTCATCAATGGAATCCATAAAACTGGATGGTATGAAATGTTGTTCTATTTATACATTCATAAGTAACTGCAACCTTTACCAGTAGTAAATATCAATTGGTATATAGCATTATCAAAGGTATGGTTTGCAGTGCAATAAAGAATGAATACAACATAACATTACCAAGGAGTCCAAAACGTAAGATTGCCACGGCCTCCAACAGCCACACTGACGCGCGTTTCGCACCTGAAAGTGCTTCGTCCAGGAGTGATCTGTACTGGAACCGCTAACCTCTTTATAGGCAGGAAATCCCTCATAGATGTAGAGCCGGTGTGTAATTTGGTGACGAAATATCCAAATTAGATCATGTGACGCTCTGGTTACCATCACAACAGTTGAAACATACTTGCTCATTTGTTAAAAAGTCCGTAACGTCATTTCCGGGTAAAGAAACATGTGACACTGGTAGTTATGGTAACATGCGTATACAAGCGGTTACATTCATTAAGAATCCGTAACATCATTTCCGGGTAAGAGCATGTGACACTCGTAGTTATAGCAACCTGCATATACAAACAATTACATTCATACAAGGTCCGTAACGTCATTTCCGGATAAAACACATGTGACATTAGTAGTTATAGCAACGTGCATATACAAGCAGTTACATTCATAGAGGGACCGTAACGTCATTTCCGGGTGTATCTCATTAATGTTAGCACTCCGGTAACCATAGAAATATGTAAATAAACAAGTTCATAACGTCATCTCTAGATTTAAATGTAACCTACTCCGATAACTATGGTGACATATACAGGTGAGCAATTACATTCATAAAGGATCCGTAACATCCGTAATATTATTCACAGAGACATTATGCCCATAAATGCTTTATCAATACTATATCACCATTAAAAAGTGAATCTATGATTATAGATGCTAACCAGCATCCGTCCGAAGTCATTCGGGCAGATGGTGGGAGCATGACAAAGTGTATACGTGAAAAAAGTATATATGTATGTATATGCATATACAAACAATTACATTCATACCAAGTCCGTAACGTCATTTCCGGATAAAAAACATGTGACACTAGTAGTTATAGCAACGTGCATATACAAGTGGTTACATTCATGGAAGTACCGTAACGTTATTTCCGGGTGCATCTCATTAATATTAGCACTCTGGTAACCATAGAAATATGTAAATGAACAAGTTCGTAACGTCATCTCTAGATTTAAGTGTAACCTACTCCGGTAACTATGGTAACATATACAGATGAGCAATTCTATTCATAAAGGATCCGTAACATCGGTTCCGAAAGCGTCATGTTGATATTAACACTCCGGTAACCGTAAAGATATATGTAGATGACTAATTCATTCATAAAGAAGATAGCAACGTCATTTTATATTAATTTTATGACTATAGTTGCATGTGTAACCAAATAATCTAAATCATGAAAAATCCATAACGTCACTTCCAGAGGTGTTATATCCATCAACTCTAAAATATCAAAAGGACATATTGGGTATAAATTTTAACATATTGTTCACAGAGACATTATACCCATAAATGCTTTATCAATACTAGATCACCATTAAAAAGTGAATCTATGATTATAGATGCCAACCAGCATCCGTCCGAAATCATTCGGGCAGATGGTGGGAGCATAATAAAGTGCATGCGTGAAAAGAATATATATATATATATATATATATATACATACATTATATTATATTCTAACCATAAAGAAAAACTATAATTATGATAATAAGTGCAGTTAAATATTGACCAATGATCCATTATAATAAAACAAACCAATATCCATGCATAGAAATAGGAAAGAAGAAAAGGAAAAAGCCCCCCTGTGATATATAAGTGACAAAAGGTGACAAAGGTGACAAGAAGGAAGAATTGTTTAGAAAAAGAGAATAAATACAAGATTAAAATATTGTTATAATTCTCAAATAAATTATATAATAATAATAATAAAGCACTGATAATACAAATACTTCAGAATGGTACATGGTTAATCACTCTGTAAATATCTGATATATAGTGGGAACCAATATATATACACAATCTTCAAAATTATTAGATTCCATTAACGACAAGTGCCCAATGTGAACCACACAAAATTCCCACCATAATCCAATTAGTACATCAACAATCAATATATAGTCCCAATAAATAGTAATAATATAATATGGTATCAAAAAAACACTCCCAATTCCATCATGTATCAAGATTAATATAGAAAGATACATAAATACACAAAGAACCGGCAAGGTCAACATGGAAGAAAAACATGGAGAGAAGGAAATTCCAGCCCTAAAAGGAAAGATAAAACCATACATCATAACCACATATTAAATTTTAAAATAAATATATTTTAATATTAAAACCAATTAAAACAGAATAAAAAGCCCATAAAAACCGCACTGAAAAATAATATTTATATAGGAAGAAAGGGAACAAAGCTGTTGTGATCATTCAAACCGTTTGGTGTGAGGGTATTCAATTTATAGATCCACATTGTTTCTCTCTGAGCCAGAAGTCTCTTCCAATTGCCACCTCGCATACCAATCAAGATCCTGTCTATACCTTTGGCTTGAAATAGAGTACTATCACATTCATGTTTTAATTTGAAGTGACGTGGAATGGTTTTTAATTTATTAGGATCCTCTTCTTGCTTGGCATTTTCAATATCTAGCACGTGTTCACGGATTCGACGTCTCAATTCTCGAGACGTCATTCCCACATATGCTAATCCACAAGGACAGGTTGCTTGATAGATAACTGCTTTGGTTGTACAATTAATACTATGAGTGATTTGATATGTCCTCTCATGATTTGAGTCCTCAAAAGTCTGGCTATTGGTAATATTGGCACATGCTACACATTTGCCACATGTAGTGCAGCCCCATTTTGGGCCTTTTGCACCGAATATAGGTTTTTGTGACTTAATTTCATAGTGACTCCGTACTAATGTATCTCGAAGATTCCTAGATTTTCTATATGTGACTGATGGATGTTGGTGTATATGCCCTGCAATAGTTTTATCTAGCTGAAGAATCGACCAGTGTCTTTCCAGGATTCTTTTAAATTCATCACTCCGAGAGTTATAGTCCAGTATGCAACGTACCTTAGTATCCTTCTGTTCAGTTTTCGTCCTATATTGCAGCAGATCTGTCCTGTTTCTTACACTTGCGTTCCTGTATGCCTCACAAATGGTTTTCTTGTTGTATCCCCGATCCCTAAAACGAGAACACAGATCCTCAGCTTGTTTTTCATATAGATGATCATTGGAACATATTCTTCTAGCTCTTAAGAACTGTCCCTTAGGGATATTTCTAATAAGATGTTTCGGATGTTGGGATGTGGCATGCAGGACTGCATTAGCTGATGTGCTTTTTCTATATAGGTCAGTCTGGATGAAGCCACATTCATCAGTTTGTATAAGAATATCCAGAAATTCAATCTTTTTCTGACTATATTTGTATGTCAGCCGGATATTGATGTTATTTTTATTCAATTCCTGAATAAAGGCTTCCAAATCCTCCACCGACCCCTGCCATATCATCAGCACATCATCTATGTACCTACACCAGAATAATACCTTCTCACTCAGTCTGGTGGTCTCCGTTTGGAAGTGACGTTATGGATTTTTCATGATTTAGATTATTTGGTTACACATGCAACTATAGTCATAAAATTAATATAAAATGACGTTGCTATCTTCTTTATGAATGAATTAGTCATCTACATATATCTTTACGGTTACCGGAGTGTTAATATCAACATGACGCTTTCGGAACCGATGTTACGGATCCTTTATGAATAGAATTGCTCATCTGTATATGTTACCATAGTTACCGGAGTAGGTTACACTTAAATCTAGAGATGACGTTACGAACTTGTTCATTTACATATTTCTATGGTTACCAGAGTGCTAATATTAATGAGATGCACCCGGAAATAACGTTACGGTACTTCCATGAATGTAACCACTTGTATATGCACGTTGCTATAACTACTAGTGTCACATGTTTTTTATCCGGAAATGACGTTACGGACTTGGTATGAATGTAATTGTTTGTATATGCATATACATACATATATACTTTTTTCACGTATACACTTTGTCATGCTCCCACCATCTGCCCGAATGACTTCGGACGGATGCTGGTTAGCATCTATAATCATAGATTCACTTTTTAATGGTGATATAGTATTGATAAAGCATTTATGGGCATAATGTCTCTGTGAATAATATTACGGATGTTACGGATCCTTTATGAATGTAATTGCTCACCTGTATATGTCACCATAGTTATCGGAGTAGGTTACATTTAAATCTAGAGATGACGTTATGAACTTGTTTATTTACATATTTCTATGGTTACCGGAGTGCTAACATTAATGAGATACACCCGGAAATGACGTTACGGTCCCTCTATGAATGTAACTGCTTGTATATGCACGTTGCTATAACTACTAATGTCACATGTGTTTTATCCGGAAATGACGTTACGGACCTTGTATGAATGTAATTGTTTGTATATGCAGGTTGCTATAACTACGAGTGTCACATGCTCTTACCCGGAAATGATGTTACGGATTCTTAATGAATGTAACCGCTTGTATACGCATGTTACCATAACTACCAGTGTCACATGTTTCTTTACCCGGAAATGACGTTACGGACTTTTTAACAAATGAGCAAGTATGTTTCAACTGTTGTGATGGTAACCAGAGCGTCACATGATCTAATTTGGATATTTCGTCACCAAATTACACACCGGCTCTACATCTATGAGGGATTTCCTGCCTATAAAGAGGTTAGCGGTTCCAGTACAGATCACTCCTGGACGAAGCACTTTCAGGTGCGAAACGCGCGTCAGTGTGGCTGTTGGAGGCCGTGGCAATCTTACGTTTTGGACTCCTTGGTAATGTTATGTTGTATTCATTCTTTATTGCACTGCAAACCATACCTTTGATAATGCTATATACCAATTGATATTTACTACTGGTAAAGGTTGCAGTTACTTATGAATGTATAAATAGAACAACATTTCATACCATCCAGTTTTATGGATTCCATTGATGACAGTATAACAAGTGCCCGGTGTCCACATTATTCCATCCGTCCCTCCTGGGCTGTACCATTAAATTGTTATGTGTTTTTATAATTTTTATAATTTATGTTGTTAATAAAGATGATTGATATATAATATGGCCTGCATATTCCTTTTTTGGTGGCTAAGCTGGCATCCGCCGAAGCATAGGTATGCACCTGATAATGCTTGGTGAAAATGTGCAGACTGGACCAGGTTGCTGCCTGGCACACCTGTTGAGCCGAAGCCTGGTGACGTTATGCCCAGGACGCACCCACGGCTCTGGTTGAGTGGGCTTTTAGCCCTGAAGGAACCGGAAGCCCCGCAGAGCGGTAGGCCTCTAGAATTGGTTCTTTGATCCATCGAGCCAGGGTGGCTTTAGAAGCCTGCAATCCCTTGCGCGGACCAGCGACAAGGACAAAAAGTGCATCGGAACGGCGTATGGGCGCCGTTCGGGAGATGTAGATTCTGAGTGCTCTCACCAGATCTAGCAAACGTAAGTCCTTTTCATACCGGTGAACCGGATGAGGGTAAAAGGAAGGCAAGGATATATCCTGATTAAGATGAAACGAGGATACGACCTTAGGGAGAAACTCCGGAATGGGGCGCAGCACTACCTTGTCCTGGTGGAACACCAGGAAAGGAGCCTTGGATGACAAAGCTGCCAGCTCAGACACTCGCCGAAGCGATGTGATCGCGACAAGAAACGCCACTTTCTGTGACAGTCGAGAAAAGGAAACGTCCTTTAGAGGCTCGAAGGGCGGCTTTTGCAGAGCAACAAGTACTCTGTTCAGATCCCATGGATCTAACGGCCGCTTGTACGGGGGCACAATATGACAGACCCCCTGTAGGAACGTGCGCACCTTAGGAAGACGTGCTAGACGCTTCTGAAAAAACACAGACAGTGCCGAGACTTGCCCTTTAAGGGAACTGAGCGACAAGCCCTTTTCCAACCCCGATTGCAGGAAGGAAAGAAAGGTGGGCAATGCAAATGGCCAAGGGGATACTCTCTGTGCAGAGCACCAAGATAAGAAAATCTTCCACGTCCTGTGGTAGATCTTAGCAGACGTTGACTTCCTAGCCTGTCTCATTGTGGCTACGACTCCTTGAGATAATCCTGCAGACGCTAGGATCCAGGACTCAATGGCCACACAGTCAGGTTCAGGGCCGCAGAATTCTGATGGAAAAACGGCCCTTGGGACAGTAAGTCTGGTCGGTCTGGCAGTGACCACGGTCGACCGACCGTGAGATGCCACAGATCCGGATACCACGATCTCCTCGGCCAGTCTGGGGCGACGAGTATGACGCGGCTGCAATCGGATCTGATCTTGCGTAACACTCTGGGCAAGAGTGCCAGAGGTGGGAAGACGTATGGGAGCCGGAACTGCGACCAATCTTGAACTAATGCGTCTGCCGCCAGAGCTCTTTGATCGCGCGACCTCGCCATGAATGCCGGGACCTTGTTGTTGTGCCGGGACGCCATTAGGTCGACGTCCGGCACTCCCCATCGGCGACAGATTTCCTGAAACACGTCCGGGTGAAGGGACCATTCCCCTGCGTCCATGCCCTGGCGACTGAGGAAGTCTGCTTCCCAGTTTTCTACGCCGGGGATGTGAACTGCGGATATGGTGGAGGCCGTGGCTTCCACCCACATCAGAATCCGCCGGACTTCCTGGAAGGCTTGCCGACTGCGTGTCCCCCCTTGGTGGTTGATGTATGCCACCGCTGTGGAGTTGTCCGACTGAATTCGGATCTGCCTTCCTTCCAGCCACTGCTGGAAGGCTAGTAGGGCAAGATACACTGCTCTGATTTCCAGAACATTGATCTGAAGGGTGGACTCCTGCGGAGTCCACGTCCCCTGAGCCCTGTGGTGGAGAAACACTGCTCCCCACCCTGACAGACTCGCATCTGTCGTGACCACTGCCCAGGATGGGGGCAGGAAGGATCTTCCCTGAGACAATGAGGTGGGAAGGAGCCACCATTGTAGAGAGTCCTTGGCCGTCTGGGAAAGAGAGACTTTCCTGTCCAGGGACGTTGACTTCCCGTCCCATTGGCGGAGAATGTCCCATTGAAGTGGGCGCAGATGAAACTGCGCAAAGGGAACTGCTTCCATGGCTGCCACCATCTTCCCGAGGAAGTGCATGAGGCGCCGTAAGGGGTGCGACTGGCCCTGAAGGAGGGATTGCACCCCTGTCTGTAGTGACCGCTGCTTGTTCAGCGGAAGCTTCACTCTCGCTGCTCGAGTATGGAACTCCATGCCAAGATACGTTAGTGACTGTGTCGGAGACAGATTCGACTTTGGAAAGTTGATGATCCATCCAAACGTCTGTAGAGTCTCCAGTGTAGCATGTAGACTGAGTTGGCATGCCTCTTGAGAGGGTGCCTTGACAAGTAGATCGTCTAGGTAAGGGATCACCGAGTGTCCCTGAGAGTGCAAGACTGCTACCACTGCCGCCATGACCTTGGTGAAAACCCGTGGGGCTATCGCCAGACCGAATGGCAGAGCTACGAACTGAAGATGTTCGTTTCCTATCACAAAACGTAGAAAACGTTGATGTTCTGTAGCAATTGGCACGTGGAGATAAGCATCTTTGATGTCTATTGAGGCAAGGAAGTCTCCTTGAGACATTGAGGCCACGACAGAGCGGAGGGTTTCCATCCGGAACCGCCTGGCGTGCACATGTTTGTTGAGCAGCTTTAGATCCAGAACAGGACGGAACGAGCCGTCCTTTTTTGGAACCACAAAGAGATTGGAGTAAAACCCTCGCCCTTGTTCCTGAGGCGGTACAGGAACCACTACTCCTTCCGCTCTTAGGGAGTCCACCGCCTGCAGCAGGGCATCTGCTCGGTCTGGATGTGGGGAGGTTCTGAAGAACCGAGCTGGAGGACGAGAACTGAACTCGATTCTGTACCCGCGCGACAAAATGTCTGTCACCCACCGGTCTTTGACCTGTGACATCCAAATGACGGAAAAGCGGGAGAGCCTGCCCCCGACCGGAGATGCGGAGGGGGGGAGCTGGAAGTCATGAGGTGGCCGCTTTGGAAGCGGTTCCTCCATTTGCTTTCTTGGGGCGCGCGTGAGCCCGCCAGGAATCTGAGCTTCTTTGCGTCCTCTGAGTCCCTTTGGACGAGGAGAATTGTGTCTTGCCCGAACCTCGAAAGGACTGAAACCTCTGCTGCCACTTTTTCTGCTGAGGTTTGCTTGTTCTGGGCTGGGGTAAAGAAGAGTCTTTACCCTTGGACTGTTTAATGATGTTAGCCAATGGTTCGCCAAACAGTCTATCTCTAGATAAAGGCAGGCTGGTTAAACATTTTTTGGAACCAGCATCTGCTTTCCAGTCCTTTAACCACAAGGCTCTGCGCAAAACTACCGAATTGGCGGACGCCATTGAGGTGCGGCTGGTAGATTCTAGGACCGCATTGATAGCGTAAGACGCGAACGCGGACATCTGCGAAGTAAGGGACGCCACTTGCGGCACCGCTGGATGTAAGATAGCATCCACTTTTGCTAAACCAGCTGAAATAGCTTGGAGTGCCCATACGGCTGCGAATGCTGGAGCAAACGACGCGCCGATAGCTTCATAGACAGATTTTAACCAAAGGTCCATCTGTCTGTCATTGGCATCCTTAAGTGAAGCGCCATCCTCCACTGCAACTATGGATCTAGCTGCAAGTTTGGAAATCGGGGGGTCAACTTTTGGACACTGGGTCCAGCGCTTGACCACATCAGGGGGAAAAGGAAAACGTGTATCCTTAGAACGTTTAGAGAAACGCCTTTCTGGATGAGCGTCGTGTTTCTGGATTGACTCTCTGAAGTCAGAGTGATCCAAGAAAGCACTTAATTTACGCTTGGGATAGAGGAAACGAAACTTCTCCTGCTCTGCAGCTGCCTCCTCTGCTGAAGGGGCTGGGGGAGAAATATCTAACAGTCTATTGATGGCTGAGATAAGATCGTTTACCATGGCGTCCCCATCCGGGGTATCCAGATTGAGAGGGGTTCCAGGATAAGACTCCTGATCACTCTCATCAGACGCATCACAGGGAGACTGATTGCGCTGAGACCCTGAGCAGTGTGATGACGTTGAGGGTCTTTCCCAGCGAGCTCGCTTAGGGTGGCTGGGGCTATCATCTGAGTCATAATACTCAGCCTGTGAAGCCGGGGACCCCCTTGCAGTCTGGATTAAATCCAACTGAGGGGGATTAGAGGACAGAGACCTCGCCGTGTCCATAGACTGAGCCCCAGGCATGGATTGCAAAGTTTCAAGGATTTTTGCCATAGTCACAGACATATTATCCGCAAAAACTGCAAAGTCTGTCCCTGACACCGGGGCAGGACTTACAGGCGTCTCAGCCTGGGTCACTATCTCTCCTGACTCCGGCTGGCGAAGCAGCACCGGATCTGAGCATTGCACACAATGGGGGTCCTTGGAGCCTGCTGGTAGAGCAGCCCCACATGCAGCACACGCAGTGTACACAGCCCTAGCCTTGGCAGCCTTGCGTTTTGCGGATGACATGTTGCTGCCTCCTCAGAGTGATCTGGGTATACAGCCAGGAAGCGACCTCACAGTGCAAGCAATAAGGAAATATATATATGTCCAGTGACACAGTACACTAATACACACTGAGGCACTAGAGGGGCCAGCTGAAAAGCCGCTTACCGCCCGCTTAAGAGCGGGTGTGTGATCTCCAAAGCCCCCTAGTCCAGGTCTCCCAGAGCCTTGCGTCCTTCCTCCAGCCAGACATGCATGTAATGGCTGCCGGCGTCCTGAGAGAGGAGGGGGGGCGGGCCCTGGGCGTTCCTGGCTAAGAGCGGGAAGCCTGCTTCCCTCTGTGCCTAGTGAGAGGGCTGGAGCATGTAAATCAGGCTCCAGCCCTCGTCGCTGCCGTGAAACAGCGTCTCTCCCCTACCCTGATTGACAGGGTGGGGGCGGGAACGAATCGGAGCTGCCGGCGTCCTAGGCCGCAAAAGCCGGGGACTAGATTTATAAACGCCACCGCCGTAAAAGCGCGGTCGGCGTGTCCCCGGCGAACTAAAAGTCACAGCAGCGCCGCCGGTCCAGCGGGGGTCGGCGCTGCGTTCCCACACACAGAAAAAAGTCCCCCAGTTAAACTGTAGGAACACTAGCTCTAGCGTTACGGTCCCCGGCGCACTACAACACCCAGCCAGCCCGGAGTGTGTCTGTGCCTGCCGGGGACACAGAGTACCTGTATGATGCAGGGCCATGTCCCTGATGGTACTCCTGCTCGGCATCCACCAGGTTCTATGGGTCTGTGGATGGAGCCCGGCGTCAGAGCTTTGAGGCCGGCAGGATCCCACTTCCACAGAGCCCTACAAGGGGATGTGGAAGGAAAACAGCATGTGGGGCTCCAGCCTCTGTACCAGCAATAGGTACCTCAACCTTACAACACCATCAACGGGTGAGAAGGGAGCATGCTGGGGGCCCTATATGGGCCCTCTTTTCTTCCATCCGAAATAGTCAGCAGCTACTGCTGACTAAAATCTGTGGAGCTATGCGTGGATGTCTGACCTCCTTCGCACAAAGCTTGAAAACTGGAGTACCCGTGATACCACGGGGGGGTATAGCCAGAAGGGGAGGGGCCTTGCACTTTTTAGTGTAGTGCTTTGTGTGGCCTCCGGAGGGCAGTAGCTATACCCCAATCGTCTGGGTCTCCCAATAGAGCGCTGAAGAAATTAGGAGTGGCCAAATCAACAGTTTGGTATATTCTGAAAAAAAAAAACAAATGCACTGGTAAATACAACAAAAGGCTTGGATGTCCACGGATGACAATAGTGGTGGATGATCAGAGAATCCTTTCAATGGTAAAGAAAAACCCCTTCACAACATCCACCCAAGTGAAGAACATTCTTGAGTAAGTAGGTGCTTCAGTATCTACAGTAAGTCTACCATATAGAGAAGACTTCATGAGAGCAAATACAGAGGGTTCACCAGAAGGTGCAAACCATTAATCAGCCTTGAAAATATAAAGGCCAAATTAGACCTTGCCAATAAACATCCAAAGAAGACATTCCAGTTCTGGTAAAGCATTGTTTGGACAGATGAAACTACGATCAACCTGTGCCAGAATGATGGGAAGAAGAAAGCTTGAAAGAGGCTTGCAATAACTCATGATCCACTACATGATCCACTATGATACTCCATGTTCTTTGTATAACATGGTGGAGGCAGTGTGATAACCGGGCATACATGGCTTCCAGTGGCTTTGGATCAATAGTATTTATTTATGATGTGACTGAACACAGAAGCAATCGGATGAATTCTGAAGTGTATAGGGCTTTACTTTCTGCACAGATTCATTGTAATGCAGCAAGATTGATAGGACAGCACCTCACAGTACAATGTGACCCAAAACATACTTTGAAAGCAACCCAGGAGAAGGCAAAGAAGTGGAATATTTTTCAATGGCCAAGTCAATCAACAGATCTCAGCCCCATCAAGCTGCATTTCACATGGTTAAAGGAGTATTCCCATCTTAAAGATTTTATCCCTGTATAGTAGGTGTAATAATAAAATTAGCAAATACCTCCATTTACAAATGTAGTATAGTTCTCCTAATTACCATGTCTCTTACCTCATGTGCAAGAGCATTGCAGCTTAGGTATTCATTTTTTACTTTTTTATTAGTCCTCTTAGGGGACTTGAAACCGTGACCATCTTGTGCTCTACAGGAGTGTATTAGCATCAACACTGCTCTGTATAGAAAATGAACGCCAGCTCGCAGCCATCGTTCACAGGAAGAAAGTCATGACAGATACAGGGGTCATCAGCTGACCCATGGATGTCATGACAACACATAGGTGTATTAAAAATGAATATTTTATTTATAGTAACGTGAATTTGTCAAAGTAATCTTGAGCTCCTGAAATGAGGAGGCTTTATAGAAAAATGGCTGCACTTACTAAACTTTTCACAGGATATTTTTGTTCAATCCCTTTAATTAAACAATTAAACCTGAAAGACTACACTTCAACTGCATCTCAGTTTTTTCATTTTAAATAAAAATTAGTGTCATGTAGAGCCCAAATCATGAAGATTTGGTCACTGACTACATATTTGTGGACCTTATGGTATGTAGAGATGCTGTACAGGGAACCTGTCATGTCAAAAAACACTAATAACCTACAAATATCTGGTTAATCTGCAGGGTAACCGTGTACTAAAGCTGACCGGCTGCTGCACTGAAATCCCAGCTACTAGGAAAAGATGACGTTTATTCCTTCCTTCAATTAGAGCTTTAGGCGACGTGATTTCAGTCACTGCACAGTACTCCTACATGGTGAATGGCAGCTGTAACCACCTTCCAGACACTGACTGACAGCTGCCTCTATACTGTTGCACTGTAGAAGTGGCTGTCAGTCAGTGCCGGGGTGTGACTACGGCCACAGCTCACTATGTTCTGAACGGTGACTCAAGCCACACCATCATAAGCCTGAAGCTGCAGGGAGGAATAAAGTTAATTTCCTCCAGGTAGCTGGGCTTCAGTCCGGCTGCCATGTGGCTGTAGAACACTATTACCCTAGAGATATGGTGTTAATCTGCAGGGTAACAGCATTTTTTAACATGACAGGCTCTATTTATAGCTGTTTTATAGGTATGCCATAAACTTGGGGTAAAAAATCCTGATGGCAGCTTCTCTTTAAATCCTGGGTTATGTCAAAAACTGTTTGGTTTTTTTTGGTGGGGGACCATTCAACAAAATTCAACTGTACAAAAAAAACCAAAAACCTCTCATCGTAGACCCTACACCAACACTCCCAGTGTGTGATCATCTCCTGCTGTATACGGCCATTTTACCAACTGCTCAGATGTTCCATTTACAGTTATTTTGCAACATTAAAGCTAGAAAAACAGATGTTGTATAGAAAATGTCAAAGGTTGTATTATCTTCAAGGTTTTCTAGCATATGTCTATGCACAATGGTAAATTCATAGTGACTGGAAGGACAAACAATGAAGCCAATCTGCCCAGTCCTGACCCCGACTTCTGCGCGGCATTTAGATGAGGCTGCAATGCTTCTATATAGACAGAATTCATGTACATTGATGCTGTGACATCATATATAAACCCATCAGATAGCCACGTAGTCCCGTCTGAACCCTGATAAGACGCTACTATGCAGCCTACAGCGGGTTACGACTGAAGTACTGAACTATGATGAATAAGGGTGGCTTTACATGCTGCGATATCCGGCCCGATATCGCTAGCATGAGACCCGCCCTATCGTTTGTGCGCGACGGGCATATCGCTGCCCGTCGCGCTACAAAATCGCGCACCCCCGTCACACTTACCGGCCCTTCGATGTCGCTGTGACCAGCGACCCGCCTCCTTTCTAAGGAGCGGTTTGTTCGGCGTCACAGCGACGTCACTCAGCGGCCGCCCAATGAAAGTGGAGGGGCAGAGATGAGCAGTACGTAACATCCCGCCCACCTCCTTCCTTCCGCATTGTGGCCGGAGGCAGGTAAGGAGATGATCCTCGTTCCTGCGGCGTCACACGTAGCGATATGTGCTGCCGCAGGGACGAGAATCAACTTCGCCCCAGCGACAGCAGCGATAACTGGCAGTGGACCCATATGTCAACGAGGAGCGATTTTGGACGTTTTTGCAACGATCCAAAATCGCTCCTAGGAATCAAACGCTACGACATCGCTACAACGGCCGGATGTGCGTCACAAAATCCGTGACCCCAACGAGATCGCTGTAGCGAAATCGTACCGTGTAAAGCCCGCTTTAGACTATGGTATAGAACATTATGTTGTAGAGGCTGATGTAAGAATATAAACTGTGCTATGCAAACATTATATTTATCACCCAAAACCAATTTAGAAAGTCTTTTGTACCACTGAACAGTCAACGTTTCATAAGGACACTCATAATATAAGAATAATATGAGTGATCTTATACAATTTCAGCATTGGTAATGCCATAGATTGTCGTCTCAACAGGAGCAGGTTTTTTAATAGTATTTAGTACAGATGGCAATATTTAAGTCAGTTTAAGGGCTCGCTCACAAGAGTATGTAACAGTCAAGTGCAATTCGATGTTTTCCCAGAAAGCACCTGGCCCAATGTTATACACTGGGGACCAGCAATTTTTTTTTTTTTTTTTTTTATCCCAGTTCAGCATGAGAAAGAAATCACAGCATGTTGCGAGTGCATCCATTCTCTGTATGATGAACAGCCATACAAGGCTATGGGTGTATGGAAGTCATCGGACTACACTCAGATGTCATCCAAAGAGCAGTCCAATTTATGCCGATATCAAGAAGGGAGAAGATATACAGTTAGGTCCAGAAATATTTGGACAGTGACACAATTTTCGCGAGTTGGGCTCTGCATGCCACCACATTGGATTTGAAATGAAATCTCTACAACAGAATTCAAGTGCAGATTGTAATGTTTAATTTGAAGGTTTGAATAAAAATATCTGATAGAAATTGTAGGAATTGTACACATTTCTTTACAAACACTCCACATTTTAGGAGGTCAAAAGTAATTGGACAAATAAACCAAACCCAAAAAAAAAATGTTATTTTCAATATTTTGTTGCGAATCCTTTGGAGGCAATCACTGCCTTAAGTCTGGAACCCATGGACATCACCAAACGCTGGGTTTCCTCCTTCTTAATGCTTTGCCAGGCCTTTACAGCCACAGCCTTCAGGTCTTGCTTGTTTGTGGGTCTTTCCGTCTTAAGTCTGGATTTGAGCAAGTGAAATGCATGCTCAATTGGGTTAAGATCTGGTGATTGACTTGGCCATTGCAGAATGTTCCACTTTTTTGCACTCATGAACTCCTGGGTAGCTTTGGCTGTATGCTTGGGGTCATTGTCCATCTGTACTATGAAGCGCCATCCGATCAACTTTGTGGCATTTGGCTGAATCTGGGCTGAAAGTATATCCCGGTACACTTCAGAATTCATCCGGCTACTCTTGTCTGCTGTTATGTCATCAATAAACACAAGTGACCCAGTGCCATTGAAAGCCATGCATGCCCATGCCATCACGTTGCCTCCACCATGTTTTACAGAGGATGTGGTGTGCCTTGGATCATGTGCCGTTCCCTTTCTTCTCCAAACTTTTTTCTTCCCATCATTCTGGTACAGGTTGATCTTGGTCTCATCTGTCCATAGAATACTTTTCCAGAACTGAGCTGGCTTCATGAGGTGTTTTTCAGCAAATTTAACTCTGGCCTGTCTATTTTTGGAATTGATGAATGGTTTGCATCTAGATGTGAACCCTTTGTATTTACTTTCATGGAGTCTTCTCTTTACTGTTGACTTAGAGACAGATACACCTACTTCACTAAGAGTGTTCTGGACTTCAGTTGATGTTGTGAACGGGTTCTTCTTCACCAAAGAAAGTATGTGGCGATCATCCACCACTGTTGTCATCCGTGGACGCCCAGGCCTTTTTGAGTTCCCAAGCTCACCAGTCAATTCCTTTTTTCTCAGAATGTACCCGACTGTTGATTTTGCTACTCCAAGCATGTCTGCTATCTCTCTGATGGATTTTTTCTTTTTTTTCAGCCTCAGGATGTTCTGCTTCACCTCAATTGAGAGTTCCTTAGACCGCATGTTGTCTGGTCACAGCAACAGCTTCCAAATGCAAAACCACACACCTGTAATCAACCCCAGACCTTTTAACAACTTCATTGATTACAGGTTAACGAGGGAGACGCCTTCAGAGTTAATTGCAGCCCTTAGAGTCCCTTGTCCAATTACTTTTGGTCCCTTGAAAAAGAGGAGGCTATGCATTACAGAGCTATAATTCCTAAACCCTTTCTCCGATTTGGATGTGAAAACTCTCATATTGCAGCTGGGAGTGTGCACTTTCAGCCCATATTATATATATAATTGTATTTCTGAACATGTTTTTGTAAACAGCTAAAATAACAAAACTTGTGTCACTGTCCAAATATTTTTGGACCTAACTGTATTAACTTCTCCATTTTCTCTGCACCTATGCTCCGATTCCCGCATGCAAGAGAGCACAGTGACCGACGCTCGGCTCACACTGATCAGAGATAGAGCCGAGTGTCACTCATTCATTCACATTGAAGATTCTACGTAATGTCACTGTTCTGGAGATCACGTCTCCAACTTTAGAACTAAATATACAGGGTGGTCCAAAAGTAGGTGGACAGTGTATAGTGAAACTGACTCCGTTGCCCTTAGCAACCAATCAGATTCCACTTTTCATTCTTCAGACTCATTGGAAAATGAAAGGTGGAATCTGATTGGTTACTAAGGGCAACTGAGTCAGGTTCACAGATCCAGTTTTCACAGATAAATCTCCCCAAATCTGTTTTCTTTTCAGATAATTCAGATAACCCATAATGGCAAATAATTGAAATACAGATCAAAGAAAATAGATCTTAAAAGATTATTGGAAATCTCAAAATGCTGAAACCGTTAGAGCAAATTGTTATTATTTTCTGTCTACCTACTTTTGAGCCACCCTGTATATATTATAAAATATTGATATACTACATAACAATAATAACAATGTTTATTCACTTATACAGCACTATTGATTCCAGAGTGCTTTACATACATAGGCAACACTGTCCCCATTGGGTCTCACAATCTAAATTCCCTATCTGCATGTCTTTGTAGTGTGGGAGGAAACCCACAGAGAACATACAAATTCCTTGCAGATGTTGTCCTTGGTGGGATTTGAACCCACGACACCAGTGCTGCAAGACTGCAGTGCTAACCACTGAGCCACCCTACTAAAGATCATTTCTATAATAAATGTGTTTTCCACAAAATGTACTTAGTTGTCTCTCCCAACAAAACGTCTGTCTGGGACCCCCAGGAATCAGCTGCAATTTATTAGGGAATCTGACAGCACATTTCACTACAGAGCCTCCAAAGGAGACAGGAAGTATTACACCGCTTAAAAGCAATCATTGGGGTCTGTGTTCTTCATGAATGCACAGGGACCCCCAGACACGCTCTGCTCTCGCTCTACTTCATTACTTCAGATATTTAAAAAGTTTGATTTTTAATCCAGCCAAAGGGACCCTGACAGCCGATACATGCTGCCTGAACCTAAAGACCGGTCTCAGATTGCTGTAGGATTTCAGCCAGGTAAGCGTGACTATGAAACACTGCAGTGTAAACTGGAGAAGTAATGTTATCCCCACCACCTCGGAAATGATTAAGCTCATGAATAAACACCAAGAATATGAGACAATATGCAATATACAATAATCTTTTCAGTTCATGCTATAAAAGATGGAGTTTATGGCCTACAAATATCAGTAATGCCTCAACGTAAATGGAATGACCCCCTTCCACCCCCCCTTTTTCTCTTTATTTTTCTCTCTTTTCTTTTTCATTCTTTGCTTGTTTTTGCATTTAAATATGTCTTCACACAGTCAAATAATGATGTAAGTAATAGCAAATGTTATAGGTGTCAACATCTGCAAGTCTACAATATTCACTAGTCTGATACGATTTTTGTAAATAGTTTAATCCTATATGTTCTCCCATTTCCCTGCCCCCTGTGGTTTTCCCTATATATTTCCAAAATTCCCCCAATAGAAGCCTTTTTCTTTATTTTCCTCCCTCCCTTCCAATATCCTCCTCCCCCTTAAATTTCAATGGTTATACATCTTTATGATTACTTATCTACTTTTGGATATATTTACATAAGAGTGTTTGAAATTCTATGACTGTTATGTAATAAAAATATTGAAACATGAAACACTGCAGCTTTTCAGAGAGCATACCGTATTTTTCGGACCATAAGACGCACTTTTTTTCCCCCAAATGTTGGGAGAAAGTTGGGGGTGCGTCTTATGGTCTGACTATAGGGCTGCGGCCGGGAATGAGGGTGCTGCGGTGGAGCAGGCCATCGGGGGCACGAGCAGGCTGTAGCAGCCTTCCGTGACCACGTGGCCCCGCTCATTACATATGCATGCCCATCCTCCCACCCATCTCTCAGTGCTGAAGCCGTCACTGACAGGTGGGCGGGGTGATGGGCGGGGGGTGCGCGCATAATTAACAGCCGGCCGTGATCACCCCTGGCAACAACAGCCTGGAATGATCATGTGCGGCTGTATTCACTGCCCCCCGTGCATCATCATCAGCGCGGGGGGCAGTGAATAAGTACGGCATACTCACCGGACACTTCCGTGCAGCACCGCGATCTCCTCCAGTCTGTCGGTCAGCTGATCTGTGTAGAAAACAGTGAGCACAGCGATGATGTCATTGCTGTGCGCCGCTAGTCACGCAGGTCAGCTGACCGGTAGACTGGAGGAGATCGCGGTGCTGCACGGAAGTGACCAGTGATGGCTCCACGCTGGTAAGCGGTGCTGCTGCCGCCACAGACAGGGGGAGAAGCGATGCTGCATGGAGTGAGGAAAGGTGAGTATAAACGTTTATTGTTTTTTGTATGATACAGGATACATGCCATATAGGAGCATGGGGTAATATAGGAGCATGGGGTAATATAGGAGCACGGGGCCATAGAGGAGCACGGGGCCATATAGGAGCACGGGGCCATATAGCAGGATGAGGGCATATACCATGATGGGGTACCTTAGCAGAGAATTTGGGGACATTAGCCCCATAATAGTGTCAGCAGCAGATCCTCGCCCCATAACAGTGTCATGACCACATTTTTTGCTTACTTTTTTTTTTTTTCCTATTTCCACTTCTAAAACCAGGGTGCGTCTTATGGTCCGGTGCGTCTTATAGTCCGAAAAATACGGTACTTGTAAAGCCGCTGGAGATTAGTCAAACTGGCAGAACCCTAGCGGCTTCTCCCTGCCCTTTCCCCTTGACCTGCGGGTCTCTCCCTATACCCACATGCAGGGTGAGACCTGTCATTCAAGGAGAGTGGGTGCGGAGAAGTTGCCAGGGACCTGCCTGTTCGACAAGTCTCTCGTGCAGCACGGTCCTTGGCGGCTTTAAAAGCTTGGTGTTCTCTGAAAAGCTGCAGCATTTCAGAGTGAAACATGCCTGGCTGAAATCATACAGCATACTGCCTGTGGATTGTGCAGCATGTACGGTATCACCTGTCAGGTTCCTGCCTCTTCCTCATCTCTGCTGCTGCCGTTTGCCAAGTGCTGCCTGTGACGGGGTGTACATCAGAGCAAAGAGAGACAACAGGCCGAGGATGATCCAACAGGTTTACTAACAGGAATACAGGAACAGCACACGACAAGTCCAAATAAAACAGATTCGGGGGCACCTCCCGATAATCCAAAGTGCCAGATCACAACGTAATAGTCCTTTTCAGAGTCCCAGAAATCCCACACAATCCACTGGACGGCGAGGTCTGTCCGCAGATTCAGATCTCGCTCCCTTCCTCTTCAAAAACTCAACTCCCAACTGCATTTAGAAACAGGAGTGAATTGTTTGAGCTCGTGGGCCCGCCCCTCAAGGGTAGGGGTCTATGCAATGGTTGGGCCCACTAGAAGATTCTAGAAGGTTGGCTCCGAGATGTCTACAGGTTTGTGTAGTTGGCGTTATCCACTGCTTACGAAACAATGAGAAGTTCCCCTGGCTGTGTGGACAAGAGATAATTGCATTATGGGCCCAGAGACACAGGAGATGGGGGGAAGGTATGGTTACTTACATCCCAAGACATTTCAAAGTGTTCAGTAAGTACAACCAAAGGAAAGTGACATCACATCCTGACATAGTATTACAGCAAATACAGTGAGAAGGTAAAATACATCATGACAATTCCTTCCCCTCCCAACTTGTGAACGTACTAGGGACCTCTACAGGTCGCTGGTTAAGTACACGCAGGCATGGCTGACAGGACTCAAGGCTCCTCTTGCCTGGACAGTCCATCTGCATTTTGGTGTTGGCTGCCCCTTCTATATTGTATGGTAAAGTTATAGGGCTGCAGAGCCAGGCTCCATCGCAGTAAGCGTCCATTGTCCCCAGAGACTCTGTTCAGCCAGGTGAGGGGATTGTGATCAGTAACCACAGTGAATTCCCGTCCATACAGATACGGCCGTAGTTTCTTAAGGGCCCACACTACAGCCAGACATTCCTTCTCAACAGTTGCATAGGCCACTTCTCGGTCCAGCAGTTTCCGGCTGAGATAGGCGATGGGGTGCTCGTCCCCAGCTGCATTCACCTGGCTGAGGACAGCTCCCAGTCCATAAGCAGAGGCATCCGTTTGCACAATGAATCTCCTCTTGTAGTCTGGAGCAGCCAGGACAGGATCGCAGATCAAAGCATCCTTCAGCCGGTTAAAAGCCTCATCACAGGCTGGAGTCCAGATCACCAGCCGGGGCATTGTTTTCTTGGTCAGGTCGGTAAGAGGCTTGGCCACAGTACTGAAATGAGAAACAAATTTTCGGTAATAACTGGCAGTGCCCAGAAAAGCCATAACTTGTTTCTTAGTTTGGGGTACAGGCCAGTCTCTAATAGCCTGGATTTTGGCAGGCTCAGGTCGGAGCTTCCCTCCTCCCACTCTATGTCCTAGGTACTGGACTTCCCCCATCCCCAATTGGCATTTATCGGGTCGAATAGTTAGGCCGGCTGCAAGAATCAGGTCCAAAATAATGGCTACTTGATTCAGATGTTCCTCCCATGTGTGGCTGAAGACGGCGATATCATCCAAGTAGGCACAAGCAAAGTCATCACATCCCCGGAGGATCTGATCCACCATTCTCTGGAAGGTGGCCGGGGCATTTTTCATTCCAAAAGGCATGCTTAGAAATTCATACAGACCAAAGGGGGTTATAAAAGCGGACCGTTCTCTCCCTTCATCCGTTAGAGGGATCTGCCAGTATCCCTTACTGAGATCCAAGGTAGTGACATATCGGGACCCAGCCAGTCGGTCTAGAAGTTCGTCAATACGAAGCATTGGGTAAGGATCGCTGACGGTATGGTCGTTTAGTCGCCGATAGTCCACACAAAATCGAGTACTCCCATCCTTCTTGGGTACTAACACCACAGGGGAGGCCCAAGGGCTATGGGAGGCCTGGATTACCCCAAGCTGTAACATCTCCTCCAGTTCGTGCTGCATGGTGTTTCGAACTGATTCAGGTACCCGGTAAGGAGCCAGTTGTATGGGACGGATGCCCTGAGTGTCCACATGATGTTGGGTGACGGTGGTTCGACCTGGTTGGGATGAGAAAGCAGCCCGTCTCTGTTGAAGCACTTCCAGCATCTGGATTTTCTGTAAGGAGTCCAGGTAATCTCCCAGGGGAACCTGTTCCACAGTGGATGGGGCTCTCGCTGCTTCCACGAGATCAGGTAGAGAGTCCTCATCCTCTTGACCATCTTCTGAAGCCAACCGACAGCTTGCTATCATTGGAATGTTCCGGTCATGGTACTCCTTAATCATATTCACATGGACAGTCTTTTGCCTTAGCCCCTGATCATCTAAAGCAAGAAGGTAATTGGTATCATTCAGTTTTCTGAGAACCCGGAAGGGACCCTCCCATGTGGTCTGCAGTTTATTCTGCCGATGGGGAACAATCATTAAGACTTGTTGTCCTTCTACAAACTCCCGATAGCGTGCGTTACGGTCATACCATGTCTTCTGTCTGGTTTGAGCCATACGCAAATGACTCTGTGCAAAACTAGCAAGTTGGGCCAAGGTTTCTCGCAGCTTTAGGACATAAGGGACAACAGGGGTTCCTGTATCTTCAACTTGCTCCTCCCAGTATTCCTTGAGCAGGGTTAAGGGTCCTCGGACCTTTCTTCCATAGAGTAGTTCAAAGGGGGAGAACCCAGTGGACTCCTGGGGAACTTCCCGATAGGCAAACAAGAGATGGGGTAGGTACTTCTCCCAGTCTGAATCTCGGTCCGTGAAGGCCCTCAGCATATTCTTCAGAGTGCCGTTGAATCGTTCACAAAGTCCATTTGTTTGGGGATGATACGGGGTCGTTCGGATCGCTCGTACTCCACAGGTGCGCCACAGACACTGGACCAACTCTGACATAAACTGGGAGCCTTGGTCCGACAAGATCTCACTGGGGAATCCTACTCTGGTAAAAATAATAACCAAGGCCTCGGCCACCTTGGCTGCAGAGATACTTGACAAGGCCACGGCTTCTGGATATCGGGTGGCGTAGTCCACAACAGTGAGAATGTACTGCTTTCCAGATTTACTTGGTTTAGCCAGAGGTCCAATGATATCAACAGCTACTCTTTGAAAGGGTTCTTCTATTATAGGGAGCGGTTGCAGGGGTGCCTTTGGGTGATCTCCGGGTCGCCCTCTACGCTGACATATGTCACAAGTTCGGCAGAAATGCGCCACTGCTTGGGAAATCCCCGGCCAATAAAAAGTTTGAGTCAATCGTCTCTCGGTGCGGGTTTTGCCTTGATGGCCAGCCGTAGGAATGTCATGAGCCAGGTGTAATAGGGGAATTCTGTACTTCTGAGGAACAATCAGCTGTTTGCTATAAGTCCAGGGCTTATCTAGGGAGTCGGCATTGGCAACCCGATACAGAAGTCCATTTTCTCTGATAATTCTTTCTCCGTTTTCCCCTAGCTGCCCTATTTCAGCCCGAGTTCTAAAACTAGCAAGGGTGGGGTCAGTCTCTACTTCTTGTCTAAACTGAACTTTATCCCAAGTAACATTCATATTATCCCCACAAGAAGAATCACTCACCGGCTGTAATGGCAGTTCTGGTGGCCTCAGTTCCATGGATGGGTTGTACACGTCCACATGGGCTGCTCTCTTGGCTTGACTTCTGGTTACCGCACCGACAAAGTGGCAATGAAGATTCCCCACATCATTTCCTAGAAGAATGTCTGCAGGGAGGCCGCTCATCACACCGACCACACATTGTTTTGCCCCAAAGCCATAATCCAGGGTCACACTCGCTCTTGGAATATATCTCTGGGTACCTCCTGCCAGTTCAATGGCAATTCCTGGTCCCTTTTGAATTGCTTGTGGTTGAATTACTCGGGGATCGGCTATGGTGAGGAAAGCCCCAGTGTCACGGAAGCCAACAACTTTTTGGCCATCCAGCACGACCTCCTGTAGATGTTTGTCCTGAAGATCAGAAGAACAGGTGGCTGGAGCTCGCACCCCATAGACTCCGGGTAGGGGAGCCAGGATATCTGAGTCACTTGGCAAGTCATCAGGCACAGAATCCAGCTCTTCTCCTGGTGAAGGTGTCTGTAGGTAATGAACAGGCAAAGGCGGTCTGTAGCTGTTCTGTCTACGAACACCTGGACATTGGAATTGCATGTGCCCAGGCTGCCCACATCCATAACATCTGCGCTCTGGGATTCTTCCTCCGCGTCGTATTCCCAAAGGTGGAGCATGAGTAATGCGAGGCACAGTCACACGAAGGTCCCCATGAGTTGACGGTCTAGGGTGATGGTGAACATTGGGGCCAGAAGGACCAGGGGCCACCAGCGTTGGGGGGTTGGTGTTTTTTTTCTCACTGGGTAGTAGTTTTTTCCACTGAGGCTTGATGGTGAGAGCCTCATCAGCTAGAGCTGCAGCTTCCTCCACAGTGGCTGGTCTCCTTTCACGCATCCATTCCCGGATCTCAGCGGGGCACTTGAAGTAAAACTGCTCTTTTAGGAGGACCTGGAGGACGGTCTCCAAGGTTAAGGCCTCCTCTGCCTCCAACCAACGATGCCACAGATGTTTGAGTTTGTGGGCATACATCTTGAAGGACACTTCCTCATCACATGCTAGAGTACGGAACTGAGTCCTGTAAGTGTCTGGCGTTACAGCATAATGTTCTAGAATAGTCTGTTTAATATCCGCATACTCACAGTTCCACCGAGGGTCCATAGCTCTATAGGCTGCAGCAGCTCCACCCTCTAAGAGCCCAACCAGATGCCGGACGCGCTCCCTTTCTGGGACTTCCATTAATCGACACTGATGCTCAAAGTCATGGAAGAAGCCCTCAATGTCACCAGCAGCCTCATTAAACTGCTTGAAGTCTTTGCGGGACACTCTGGGAAGTTCCCTCATGATGGGTGCTGGGGTTACAGTCTGTCTGGAACCTCTCGCGGCTTCCACAGCGAGCTGCTTATCCAGCAATGCCATCTCCTCCATCCTGCGCTCCTTCTCTTCAGCTCCACGCATGGCCTCCCTCTTATCTTCTATGGTGGCCTCATCTCCAAGCAGTGCCATCTTTTCCTTGTACCACACAACCCATTGACTTTTTTGGGTATTCACCTCCGGCTCCCGTCTTTGCTCCCCTTGCTGTGGAAATTGTTCCTCGGTGCCATCTTGCAGGCAAGCGTGTTCCAATGCCTCAATTAGTTGCTCCTTAGAGAGACCTTTGTAGCCGACACCTAATTCACGGGCCTTTGTTTGTAGACTCGCCACAGTCCAGTTCCTGTATCCTGAGGTTCTGGTTTCAGACGTCGATTGGCTGTTGTCCTCCATTTCTTCTGCTCTGATCCCGCTGCTGCCACCAGTTTGTGACGGGGTGTACATCAGAGCAAAGAGAGACAACAGGCCGAGGATGATCCAACAGGTTTACTAAGAGGAATACAGGAACAGCACACGACAAGTCCAAATAAAACAGATTCGGGGGCACCTCCCGATAATCCAAAGTGCCAGATCACAACGTAATAGTCCTTTTCAGAGTCCCAGAAATCCCACACAATCCACTGGACGGCGAGGTCTGTCCGCAGATTCAGATCTCGCTCCCTTCCTCTTCAAAAACTCAACTCCCAACTGCATTTAGAAACAGGAGTGAATTGTTTGAGCTCGTGGGCCCGCCCCTCAAGGGTAGGAGTCTATGCAATGGTTGGGCCCACTAGAAGATTCTAGAAGGTTGGCTCCGAGATGTCTACAGGTTTGTGTAGTTGGCGTTATCCACTGCTTACGAAACAATGAGAAGTTCCCCTGGCTGTGTGGACAAGAGATAATTGCATTATGGGCCCAGAGACACAGGAGATGGGGGGAAGGTATGGTTACTTACATCCCAAGACATTTCAAAGTGTTCAGTAAGTACAACCAAAGGAAAGTGACATCACATCCTGACATAGTATTACAGCAAATACAGTGAGAAGGTAAAATACATCATGACACTGCCCTCGCTCCTGAGAACACTCACTCTGGTCATGTGAGTGCTGTCAATCTATACACACTACTCACTGGCTTTCGGGTAAAATTTCAGAATGATCTTAAAATGCTCTCTAACCTTTTCAGGTGAACTTAGTGTGACCTTCTCTAAACTTTTGTGTTCACATGTCCAACAGTTCAATGTTCACTACTTTTTGTAAACCTCGCTGTTCTCTACAAGGGGCTAAATGTCGAAATCACATCATGTGTTTGATCCATGAATCGCCCAATAAATCTGGGGGCTCAATTAGAATTGGTATTAAACAGTCCTACCTATCATGCTGTCCACATTTGGAAATCATGAGACCAAGACGACATCTAACAGTTGATCAGCAGTTCCTCACCATTGCGAGGCTTCAAGCAGCAGGTTCTCAGACAGAAGTGGCCACTGAGCTTAGATTACACAGAGTGTCACCAGCAGGTTGCAACAAAGTCACAAAGGCAAAAAAGTGGACGTCCTTTGGCCACACCCCACACTGATGACTGCTTCATTGTGACCAATGCCCTTCAGATCTGGATAATGAATGCCACATAACTCCAGGCACATGTAAGAGAGGTGAGAGGCACAAAGTGTCATGGTAGACCATTCTAAAACATTTACATCAGCATACTAGACCGACAAGCAAGGGTACCTGATCACACCAGGCACAGGCGTCATCGTCTTGCTGGACGAGGAACCAGTGGGCCTCAGTGCTGCTCACTAATGAAAGCCGATTCACACTGTGCAGAAATGAAGGCCACCAACAATGTTGGAGCCATCAATGAGAGGGCTATGCATCAGCCACTGTTGTCACAGGAAAGAGCCTTTGGTTGTGGAGGTGTTACGGTGTGGGCATTTGTGTCTAGTGAATACAGAACTGCCCTACACTGTGTGAGTGGTACAGTGACAGCCCCTACTACTAGAATAACATCATTAATCCAGTCATTGTGCCTCTACAAACAAGTTATTGAAACAAAAGACAACAACAATGGTTGGTATACCCCCCAAAAAATGTCAGTGTCTCAATAACTTGTCATGTGGCCTTGAGCATCGATTACAGCTGACAACAACATCTTGTGCTCTTCACAATCTGAGCTATTTTCTGCAGAGACATGGCATCTCACGCTTCTTGATAGTCGGCCCTTGTGTCATTGAGGTTTTGAGGTGCAGAGTTTTAAGCCTTTACATGGGGGACTCAGTTGAGCCCATAGGTTTTCTATGGGATTCAGATCTGGTGAAAGTGTAGGTCACGCCATTTGAGGTTCCCCAGTCTCCAGCAGCCGTTCCTTAATAATGCAACCTCAATGAGCTGGAGTATTGTCATCCATTAAGATGAAATTAAGACTGAAGCGTCCTACGTCATGCACACAGGTCAGCATTGAGGTCCTGCGCATGCGCATTACAATATTTTGATGATCCGTGCTCAGGGTAGATTAAAGTGCACCTGAGCAGGACCTCAATGCCAGCCTGTGTGCATTACGTAGGACGCGTAATGCAGCCAGGCTTCAGAAGAAAAAGGACAAAGATGGCCGAAAGAGAAGGTGCCAGACCCGGAGAACGAAGACACCCATCCAACCAGTCTGCACCGCACCGACCGTTTAGGTGAGTTTTATAAAGTGATTTTTACGCCCTACACAGCGGCTTGGGTTCTTATATACAGCATGTTAGAATGCTCTATATAAGAGCTCACTGGTGGTGGCCGCAGCTTATAGTCACCAAATCTGGTGACAGGTTCCCTTTAAGTCTTTAAAATACAGGAATTGACACTTCCTTGATATAACTTATACTATAGATTATATAATACACATGGTATCTAATATACAGTATATCATATAGTGCATATAGTGACTGATTATAGCATGGTAATAGTGTTTGGCATCTCCTCGGGGAGGATACACAACACTATCATGCAGTGATCTAAAAAAAATAAATAAAAATAAACAAAAGAGATTAATGAAAGTGATGGCCAAGCTGTCACTAATAATATATGTCACAAATGATAGAAATGTCATCATTATCAGATTGGGAATATTTGAGACAATGAGTCAATCAAAATTCCTAAGCGCTCAGATTACTCTGGGGGCCAATTACATTCATTACTTTTCCATATGAGGAAAACATACCGTCTTAATGAAATCCCCTGTGCATCAAAGACATGAAAACATTTTACTTCTTGTCACACCCTAGAACGTGGGATTTAGAAACCACACAACTATTACAGGGGTTATCAACTGTAAATCATATTTTTATTCATGTGGATTAAATAAAAATAAATGGTGGCATATTCACCTGACAGCACCCTATGGTTAGGCCACTCCACTAGATAGTGCTCTAGACTCACACATTAGGGCCAACAACTGCTGTTAAGGTTGTGAAAAATGTAAGGGACCATAGCCTGCAGTTACCCTATAGTTATTTCCTACCTATCAGCGGAGGTTGGCACCCTAAAGGATACGACAATGGCGCCCTTCTCTTTAAGTAACTACCACAGACTATAAGGTCTATGGCATATATATACCAACATTAACTAAGACCTCATTCAGGCATCAGTGATTTTTCTGATACACAGAAAATAGTGCGTGTGTCAGTTTTCCCATCAGTAGGGATGAGCGAACCCGGTTTGGGTTTGTCATTTAAATACAGCTTGTTGAAAGGTTGCAGCACAGACAACTAGCAAGTTTTTCTGGTGTGGGCAGTTCTGGCCCCATCGCAGTGATGCGAAGTATTGACATGACTGTGATTGGCTGGTGCACCACTGTAAGAAAAAAATGTGGTCTCCCGCACTACTATTGATATCCAGCATTGGTAAAACATCAGCTGTAGGCTGCAACCCCCAGCATTCAGCTTTACCATGGCTGGCTATCAAAAATAGTGGTGATTAAAAAAACAGCATGGGGCCCCCCAATTTTTGATAACCAGCCACGCTGACAGCTGGGGGCTGGTATTATCAGGGTAGGAAGACCCATGGTTATTGGCCCCTTCCAGCTGCAAATTCCATTACATGTGCCAATTCCAGCGCTTTACCCAGCTCATCCCAATTGCCCTGGTATGGTGTGTAATATATGGGGCTGATGGCAGCATTGATTTGTTAAAAACAAGCCCTAGGTTAGTAATGGGTAAGGTTCTATAATCACCCCTATTACTAACCTGTAAGTAAAAAAAAATCCCCCCCCCCCCCCGAAAAATCCTTTACTTGAAAAAAAAGTACACACGTCATTTTTCACCCCTTTATTAACCCCATAAAATAATCCCGCAGGTCTGACATAATCCACATGACGTCCCATGACAATCCTGGCTCTGCTACATCCAGAGTCTGCAATGATGGAAAACCCGAGCACTCACTGCAGACTTTGAGACACACTGAGGGCAGCGGTTGACCTGGCTGTGAGAAGCACTGAAGTCAGTGCGTTCACAGCCGGGTTCCCAGTGCAAACTTCAGTGACCTGTCCGCTGAATTACTGTGTCGTCATGTTCCACAATCCGGCAATACGGCAGCCAGTTCACCTGCGGTCACAGTTGGGAACTATGGGAACCTAGCTGTGACCTCTGGTGAACTCACTGATGGGACCACTTTTCACAACATACACTGATGTGAGTGTGTACCAGAGTCTGCAGTGATTGGTTGTGTTTTCCATCACTGCAGACTTCAGATGTAGCAGAGCCGGGATCATCGTGGGACGTTGTGTGCATTACATCGGATCTGTAGGGGTGTTTGTATGGTTAATAATTCAGGCATGTTTGGAGGGTTAATAAACGGGTGAAAAAGGGTGAGTGTATTTTATTTCAAATAAAGGATTTTTCTGTGTGTTTATTTCTTTTCACTTGCAGGGTCAGTAATGGAGGTGTCTCATAGACTCCTCCCTATTACTAATCTAGGGCTTGATGGCTGCTGTAATGTCATCTGTGATTTGTCAAACATCATTGACCCTATATATTACCTTGATTGCCACTGTACCCGGGCAATTGGGATGAGCCACATAAAGTGCCAGAATTGGCGCATCCTATGGATGTCTCACTTCTGAGGCAGCTGCAGGCTAGTATTTTTAGGCTGGTATAACCATGGCTCTTTCCAGCCATGGTTGGTTATCAAACCAAGGTAAAGCTGACATTTATTTTTATTTATTTAGTTATTTATTTAAATACTTGAAAAAAATGTTGTAAAATCTCCTCTATTTGTGATAACCAGCCACGGTAAAGCTGACAGCGGAGGGTTGCAGCCCATAGCCATGTGATTTAAACTTGCTAGTTGTGAAAAATATTGTGGGAGCCAATGCCACTTTTTTTTATTTTATTTTATTTGTTTTACACTTCCATACAGAAAACTGACTGAACCAATCACAGACGCTGACACAGAGGGTGGGGGCATGTATAGCAGTCTGCAACCTATCGCAGGTGCTCGCACAGAGGATGGATGGGAGAAGCAGTGAATATTCATGAAGCTTAATAAGTGAACCTGGAAAAGCGTCTGACTGCATTATCTTCCAGGAAACTGTATGTATGTATGTATGTATGTATAACTATATAGCTCTGACCCCCATTTAGCTTCCTTTTGCAGCCCCCCTAGCTCTTAGGCTATGTGCCCACGTTGCGTTCTGTCCCTGCAGAAATTTCTGCAGCGATTTGAACAGCACACATGCGCTTCACATCGCTGCAGAAACAGTCCGTAATTAAAAGCTCTGGATGCAGCCCCTCACATAGACAGAGCGGGCCCTGCATCCAAAGCGCATGAAAGAAGTGACATGTTGCTTTTTAGAACGCAGCGCTTCGGCAGCATGCAAATCGCTGCATCCTAATACGCCACGTGGGCATGGATTAGGCACAATCTTCATAGATTGTGCAGGAGATGCAGGATGCATGCAGTTACGCTGCGGTGCACAACGCAGCGTAACTGCATGAAAATACGCTACGTGGGCACATAGCATTACTATGACCATTTTACAGCACAACCCTTCTCGTACCCATTGGCTTGTATGGGGTTCATTGTCAAGTTTCACTCAAGCTTGGTTCCTGAACCAAACTTTTTTCAGTCTGTGCTGATTAGGCAAATCCGAATATCCATGGATTCACTCCTCTCTACCCATCAGGGATTTTCTCATACTGTAGACTATAAAGGGTACATCTGACAATCAGTAGAACACGAACGTCTGAATGAGGTCACCAAGAAGTAGTCAGGCACACATAAGATGGGCCACACTTCCAAAAGTAAAATGCTTTATTCGTAATCAACAAGAAACATGTTTAAAAACATCTAGAAAGGAAGGAAAATCCCTGATCAAACCCCCTAATTTGGCAATGGACCTCTCTGCAGTGTATGGAGAAAGCACCAAAGAACAATAGTGATATACTAGAAGCATATAAATATCCTGCCACGACCCCATTAAGAATGAATGCAGGGAGCTACAGACGCAAACGATCGGGAAGTGATTAAGAAACTTTGAATCTCGACACATACCCACTAATTGTATTAGAAGGTATAATACCCCGGCTCTATTATTAATTGCATCATTATATAGCGCCATCATATTCCACAGCGCTGTACAAATATCAGTGTCTTTGCACTGTGGGAGGAATCACACACAAAGCCACAGACCTGACCACAAACTTGTGCCGAGTGCAGATCTCAGAGCCCCTTTTTGAGATAAGTAATGGAGTGATGTCCTACCTGAGTCCAGCAGGGTGCAGCCCCGCGTCTGGCCAGAGATGGCGCTGTGGTCACAGGATGGACAGGAGTAAGGTGCTGAAACCTTCAGTAAAGAGGAGGAGTCAGTAGAAGGCAGGAGGAGCACAGCCGGCAGCAGTATACACTGATACATCACATGCACACAGTACAGGAGGAGCACAGCCGGAGCAGTATACACTGATACATCACATGCACACAGTACAGGAGGAGCACAGCCGGCAGCAGTATACACCGATACATCACATGCACACAGTACAGGAGGAGCACAGCCGGCAGCAGTATACACCAATACATCACATGCACACAGTACAGGAGGAGCACAGCCGGAGCAGTATACACTAATACATCACATGCACACAGTACAGGAGGAGCACAGCCGGCAGCAGTATACACTGATACATCACATGTATACAGTACAGCCGGCAGCAGTATACACCGATACATCACATGCACACAGTACAGGAGGAGCACAGCCGGCAGCAGTATACACCAATACATCACATGCACACAGTACAGGAGGAGCACAGCCGGCAGCAGTATACACTGATACATCACATGCACACAGTACAGGAGGAGCACAGCCGGCAGCAGTATACACTGATACATCACATGCACACAGTACAGGAGGAGCACAGCCGGCAGCAGTATACACTGATACATCACATGCACACAGTACAGGAGGAGCACAGCCGGAGCAGTATACACTAATACATCACATGCACACAGTACAGGAGGAGCACAGCCGGCAGCAGTATACACCGATACATCACATGTACACAGTACAGGAGGAGCACAGCCGGCAGCAGTATATACTGATACATCACATGCACACAGTACAGGAGGAGCACAGCCAGCAACAGTATATACTGATACATCACATGCACACAGTACAGGAGGAGCACAGCCGGCAGCAGTATACACTGATACATCACATGCACACAGTACAGGAGGAGCACAGCCGGCAGCAGTATACACTGATACATCACATGTATACAGTACAGCCGGCAGCAGTATACACCGATACATCACATGCACACAGTACAGGAGGAGCACAGCCGGCAGCAGTATACACTGATACATCACATGCACACAGTACAGGAGGAGCACAGCCGGCAGCAGTATACACTGATACATCACATGTACACAGTACAGGAGGAGCACAGCCGGCAGCAGTATACACTGATACATCACATGCACACAGTACAGGAGGAGCACAGCCGGCAGCAGTATACACTGATACATCACATGCACACAGTATAGGAGGAGCACAGCCGGCAGCAGTATACACTGATACATCACATGCACACAGTACAGGAGGAGCACAGCCGGCAGCAGTATACACTGATACATCACATGCACACAGTACAGGAGGAGCACAGCCGGCAGCAGTATACACTGATACATCGCATGCACACAGTACAGTAGGAGCACAGCCGGCAGCAGTGTACACTGATATATCACATGCACACAGTACAGGAGGAGCACAGCCGGCAGCAGTATACACTGATACATCACATGCACACAGTATAGGAGGAGCACAGCCGGCAGCAGTATACACTGATACATCACATGCACACAGTACAGGAGGAGCACAGCCGGCAGCAGTATACACTGATACATCACATGCACACAGTACAGGAGGAGCACAGCCGGCAGCAGTATACACTGATACATCACATGCACACAGTACAGGAGGAGCACAGCCGGCAGCAGTATACACTGATACATCACATGCACACAGTACAGGAGGAGCACAGCCGGCAGCAGTATACACTGATACATCACATGCACACAGTACAGGAGGAGCACAGCCGGCAGCAGTATACACTGATACATCACATGCACACAGTACAGGAGGAGCACAGCCGGCAGCAGTATACACTGATACATTACATGCACACAGTACAGGAGGAGCACAGCCGGCAGCAGTATACACTGATACATCACATGCACACAGTACAGGAGGAGCACAGCCGGCAGCAGTATACACTGATACATCATATGCACACAGTACAGGAGGAGCACAGCCGGCAGCAGTATACACTGATACATCACATGCACACAGTACAGGAGGAGCACAGCCGGCAGCAGTATACAATGATACATCACATGCACACAGTACAGGAGGAGCACAGCCGGCAGCAGTATACACTGATACATCACATGCACACAAGTACAGGAGGAGCACAGCCGGCAGCAGTATACACTGATACATCACATGCACACAGTACAGGAGGAGCACAGCCGGCAGCAGTATACACTGATACATCACATGCACACAGTACAGGAGGAGCACAGCCGGCAGCAGTATACACTGATACATCGCATGTACACAGTACAGGAGGAGCACAGCCGGCAGCAGTATACACTGATACATCGCATGTACACAGTACAGGAGGAGCACAGCCGGCAGCAGTGTACACTGATATATCACATGCACACAGTACAGGAGGAGCACAGCCGGCAGCAGTATACACTGATACATCACATGCACACAGTACAGGAGGAGCACAGCCGGCAGCAGTATACACTGATACATCACATGCACACAGTACAGGAGGAGCACAGCCGGCAGCAGTATACACTGATACATCACATGCACACAGTACAGGAGGAGCACAGCCGGCAGCAGTATACACTGATACATCACATGCACACAGTACAGGAGGAGCACAGCCGGCAGCAGTATACACTGATACATCACATGCACACAGTACAGGAGGAGCACAGCCGGCAGCAGTATACACTGATACATCACATGCACACAGTACAGGAGGAGCACAGCCGGCAGCAGTATACACTGATACATCACATGCACACAGTACAGGAGGAGCACAGCCGGCAGCAGTATACACTGATACATCACATGCACACAGTACAGGAGGAGCACAGCCGGCAGCAGTATACACTGATACATCACATGCAAACAGTACAGGAGGAGCACAGCCGGCAGCAGTATACACTGATACATCATATGCACACAGTACAGGAGGAGCACAGCCGGCAGCAGTATACACTGATACATCACATGCACACAGTACAGGAGGAGCACAGCCGGCAGCAGTATACACTGATACATCACATGCACACAGTACAGGAGGAGCACAGCCGGCAGCAGTATACACTGATACATCACATGTATACAGTACAGGAGGAGCACAGCCAGCAGCAGTATACACCGATACATGACATGCACACAGTACAGGAGGAGCACAGCCGGCAGCAGTATACACTGATACATCACATGCACACAGTACAGGAGGAGCACAGCCGGCAGCAGTATACACTGATACATCACATGTATACAGTACAGGAGGAGCACAGCCGGCAGGAGTATACACCGATACATCACAGGCACACAGTATAGGGGGAGCACAGCCGGCAGCAGTATACACCAATACATCACATGTATACAGTACAGGAGGAGCACAGCCGGCAGCAGTATACACTGATACATCACATGCACACAGTACAGGGGGAGCACAGCCAGCAGCAGTATACACCAATACATCACATGTATACAGTACAGGGGGAGCACAGCCGGCAGCAGTATACACTGATACATCACATGTATACAGTACAGGGGGAGCACAGCCGGCAGCAGTATACACCAATACATCACATGTATACAGTACAGGGGGAGCACAGCCAGCAGCAGTATACACCAGTACATCACATGTATACAGTACAGGGGGAGCACAGCCGGCAGCAGTATACACTGATACATCACATGTATACAGTACAGGGGGAGCACAGCCGGCAGCAGTATACACCAATACATCACATGTATAAAGTACAGGAGGAGCACAGCCGGCAGCAGTATACACGGATACATCACATGTACACAGTACAGGGGGAGCACAGCCGGCAGCAGTATACACGGATACATCACATGTATACAGTACAGGAGGAGCACAGCTGGCAGCAGTATACACCGATACATCACATGCACACAGTACAGGGGGAGCACAGCCAGCAGCAGTATACACCAATACATCACATGTATACAGTACAGGGGGAGCACAGCCGGCAGCAGTATACACTGATACATCACATGCACACAGTACAGGGGGAGCACAGCCAGCAGCAGTATACACCAATACATCACATGTATACAGTACAGGGGGAGCACAGCCGGCAGCAGTATACACCAATACATCACATGTATACAGTACAGGAGGAGCACAGCCGTCAGCAGTGTACACTCATACATCACATGTATACAGTACAGGAGGAGCACAGCCGGCAGCAGTATACACGGATACATCACATGTATACAGTGCAGGGGGAGCACGGCCCGCAGCAGTATACACTGATACATCACATGTATACAGTACAGGAGGAGCACAGCCGGCAGCAGTATACACTGATACATCACATGCACACAGTACAGGGGGAGCACAGCCGGCAGCGGTATACACTGATACATCACATGTATACAGTACAGGGGGAGCACAGCCGGCAGCAGTATACACTGATACATCACATGCACACAGTACAGGAGGAGCACAGCCGGCAGCAGTATACACCGATACATCACAGTACACAGTACAGGGGGAGCACAGGCGGCAGCAGTATACACTGATATATCACAGTACACAGTACAGGAGGAGCACAGCCGGCAGCAGTATACAGGAATACATCACAGTACACAGTACAGGAGGAGCACAGCCGGCAGCAGTATACAGGAATACATCACACGCACACAGTACAGGAGGAGCACAGCCGGCAGCAGTATACAGGAATACATCACAGTACACAGTACAGGAGGAGCACAGCCTGCAGCAGTATACACCGATACATCACATGCACACAGTACACGGGGAGCACAGCCGGCAGCAGTATACACCAATACATCACATGTATACAGTACAGGAGGAGCACAGCCGGCAGCAGTATACACCGATACATCACATGTATACAGTACAGCCGGCAGCAGTATACACCAATACATCACAGTACACAGTACAGGGGGAGCACAGCCGGCAGCAGTATACACTGATACATTACATGTATACAGTACAGGGGGACACAGTCGGCAGCAGTATACACTGATACATCACATGTATACAGTACAGCCGGCAGCAGTATACACCAATACATCACAGTACACAGTACAGGAGGAGCACAGCCGGCAGCAGTATACACTGATACATCACATGTACACAGTACAGCCGGCAGCAGTATACACCGATGCATCACATGTACACAGTACAGCCGGCAGCAGTATACACCGATACATCACATGTACACAGTGCAGCCGGCAGCAGTATACACCGATACATCACATGTACACAGTACAGCCGGCAGCAGTATACACCGATACATCACATGTACACAGTACAAACGGCAGCAGTATACACCGATACATCACATGCACACAGTACAGCCGGCAGCAGTATACACCGATACATCACATGTACACAGTACAGCCAGCAGCAGTATACACCGATACATCACATGTACACAGTACAAACGGCAGCAGTATACACCGATACATCACATGCACACAGTACAGCCGGCAGCAGTATACACCGATACATCACATGCACACAGTACAGGAGGAGCACAGGCGACAGCAGTATACACTGATACATCACATGTACACAGTACAGCCGGCAGCAGTATACACAGATACATCACATGCACACAGTACAGGAGGAGCACAGGCGACAGCAGTATACACTGATACATCACATGTACACAGTACAAACGGCAGCAGTATACACCGATACATCACATGCACACAGTACAGCCGGCAGCAGTATACACCGATACATCACATGTACACAGTACAGCCAGCAGCAGTATACACCAATACATCACATGTACACAGTACAGCCGGCAGCAGTATACATCGATACATCACATGCACGCAGTACAGCCGGCAGCAGTATACACCGATACATCACATGCACACAGTACAGGAGGAGCACAGGCGACAGCAGTATACACTGATACATCACATGTACACAGTACAGCCGGCAGCAGTATACACAGATACATCACATGCACACAGTACAGGGGGAGCACAGCCGGCAGCAGTATACACCAATACATCACATGTATACAGTACAGGAGGAGCACAGCCGGCAGCAGTATACACCGATACATCACATGTATACAGTACAGCCGGCAGCAGAATACACCAATACATCACAGTACACAGTACAGGGGGAGCACAGCCGGCAGCAGTATACACTGATACATCACATGTATACAGTACAGGGGGACACAGTCGGCAGCAGTATACACTGATACATCACATGTATACAGTACAGCCGGCAGCAGTATACACCAATACATCACAGTACACAGTACAGGAGGAGCACAGCCGGCAGCAGTATACACTGATACATCACATGTACACAGTACAGCCGGCAGCAGTATACACCGATGCATCACATGTACACAGTACAGCCGGCAGCAGTATACACCAATACATCACATGTACACAGTGCAGCCGGCAGCAGTATACACCGATACATCACATGTACACAGTACAGCCGGCAGCAGTATACACCGATACATCACATGTACACAGTACAAACGGCAGCAGTATACACCGATACATCACATGTACACAGTACAGCCGGCAGCAGTATACACCGATACATCACATGTACACAGTACAAACGGCAGCAGTATACACCGATACATCACATGCACACAGTACAGCCGGCAGCAGTATACACCGATACATCACATGTACACAGTACAGCCAGCAGCAGTATACACCGATACATCACATGTACACAGTACAAACGGCAGCAGTATACACCGATACATCACATGCACACAGTACAGGAGGAGCACAGCCGGCAGCAGTATACACTGATACATCACATGCACACAGTACAGGAGGAGCACAGCCGGCAGCAGTATACACTGATACATCACATGCACACAGTACAGGAGGAGCACAGCCGGCAGCAGTATACACTGATACATCACATGCACACAGTACAGGAGGAGCACAGCCGGCAGCAGTATACACTGATACATCATATGCACACAGTACAGGAGGAGCACAGCCGGCAGCAGTATACACTGATACATCACATGCACACAGTACAGGAGGAGCACAGCCGGCAGCAGTATACACTGATACATCACATGCACACAGTACAGGAGGAGCACAGCCGGCAGCAGTATACACTGATACATCACATGCACACAGTACAGGAGGAGCACAGCCGGCAGCAGTATACACTGATACATCACATGCACACAGTACAGGAGGAGCACAGCCGGCAGCAGTATACACTGATACATCACATGCACACAGTACAGGAGGAGCACAGCCGGCAGCAGTATACACTGATACATCACATGCACACAGTACAGGAGGAGCACAGCCGGCAGCAGTATACACTGATACATCACATGCACACAGTACAGGAGGAGCACAGCCGGCAGCAGTATACACTGATACATCACATGCACACAGTACAGCCGGCAGCAGTATACACCGATACATCACATGCACACAGTACAGGAGGAGCACAGCCAGCAGCAGTATACACCGATACATGACATGCACACAGTACAGGAGGAGCACAGCCGGCAGCAGTATACACTGATACATCACATGCACACAGTACAGGAGGAGCACAGCCGGCAGCAGTATACACTGATACATCACATGTATACAGTACAGGAGGAGCACAGCCGGCAGGAGTATACACCGATACATCACAGGCACACAGTATAGGGGGAGCACAGCCGGCAGCAGTATACACCAATACATCACATGTATACAGTACAGGAGGAGCACAGCCGGCAGCAGTATACACTGATACATCACATGCACACAGTACAGGGGGAGCACAGCCAGCAGCAGTATACACCAATACATCACATGTATACAGTACAGGGGGAGCACAGCCGGCAGCAGTATACACTGATACATCACATGTATACAGTACAGGGGGAGCACAGCCGGCAGCAGTATACACCAATACATCACATGTATACAGTACAGGGGGAGCACAGCCAGCAGCAGTATACACCAGTACATCACATGTATACAGTACAGGGGGAGCACAGCCGGCAGCAGTATACACTGATACATCACATGTATACAGTACAGGGGGAGCACAGCCGGCAGCAGTATACACCAATACATCACATGTATAAAGTACAGGAGGAGCACAGCCGGCAGCAGTATACACGGATACATCACATGTACACAGTACAGGGGGAGCACAGCCGGCAGCAGTATACACGGATACATCACATGTATACAGTACAGGGGGAGCACAGCCAGCAGCAGCATACACCAATACATCACATGCACACAGTACAGGAGGAGCACAGCCGGCAGCAGTGTACACTGATACATCACAGGCACACAGTACAGGGGGAGCACAGCCGGCAGCGGTATACACTGATACATCACATGTATACAGTACAGGGGGAGCACAGCCGGCAGCAGTATACACTGATACATCACATGCACACAGTACAGGAGGAGCACAGCCGGCAGCAGTATACACCGATACATCACAGTACACAGTACAGGGGGAGCACAGGCGGCAGCAGTATACACTGATATATCACAGTACACAGTACAGGAGGAGCACAGCCGGCAGCAGTATACAGGAATACATCACAGTACACAGTACAGGAGGAGCACAGCCGGCAGCAGTATACAGGAATACATCACACGCACACAGTACAGGAGGAGCACAGCCGGCAGCAGTATACAGGAATACATCACAGTACACAGTACAGGGGGAGCACAGCCGGCAGCAGTATACACCAATACATCACATGTATACAGTACAGGAGGAGCACAGCCGGCAGCAGTATACACCGATACATCACATGTATACAGTACAGCCGGCAGCAGTATACACCAATACATCACAGTACACAGTACAGGGGGAGCACAGCCGGCAGCAGTATACACTGATACATCACATGTATACAGTACAGGGGGACACAGTCGGCAGCAGTATACACTGATACATCACATGTATACAGTACAGCCGGCAGCAGTATACACCAATACATCACAGTACACAGTACAGGAGGAGCACAGCCGGCAGCAGTATACACTGATACATCACATGTACACAGTACAGCCGGCAGCAGTATACACCGATGCATCACATGTACACAGTACAGCCGGCAGCAGTATACACCGATACATCACATGTACACAGTGCAGCCGGCAGCAGTATACACCGATACATCACATGTACACAGTACAGCCGGCAGCAGTATACACCGATACATCACATGTACACAGTACAAACGGCAGCAGTATACACCGATACATCACATGCACACAGTACAGCCGGCAGCAGTATACACCGATACATCACATGTACACAGTACAGCCAGCAGCAGTATACACCGATACATCACATGTACACAGTACAAACGGCAGCAGTATACACCGATACATCACATGCACACAGTACAGGAGGAGCACAGGCGACAGCAGTATACACTGATACATCACATGTACACAGTACAGCCGGCAGCAGTATACACAGATACATCACATGCACACAGTACAGGAGGAGCACAGGCGACAGCAGTATACACTGATACATCACATGTACACAGTACAAACGGCAGCAGTATACACCGATACATCACATGCACACAGTACAGCCGGCAGCAGTATACACCGATACATCACATGTACACAGTACAGCCAGCAGCAGTATACACCAATACATCACATGTACACAGTACAGCCGGCAGCATTATACATCGATACATCACATGCACGCAGTACAGCCGGCAGCAGTATACACCGATACATCACATGCACACAGTACAGGAGGAGCACAGGCGACAGCAGTATACACTGATACATCACATGTACACGGTACAGCCGGCAGCAGTATACACAGATACATCACATGCACACAGTACAGGGGGAGCACAGCCGGCAGCAGTATACACCAATACATCACATGTATACAGTACAGGAGGAGCACAGCCGGCAGCAGTATACACCGATACATCACATGTATACAGTACAGCCGGCAGCAGAATACACCAATACATCACAGTACACAGTACAGGGGGAGCACAGCCGGCAGCAGTATACACTGATACATCACATGTATACAGTACAGGGGGACACAGTCGGCAGCAGTATACACTGATACATCACATGTATACAGTACAGCCGGCAGCAGTATACACCAATACATCACAGTACACAGTACAGGAGGAGCACAGCCGGCAGCAGTATACACTGATACATCACATGTACACAGTACAGCCGGCAGCAGTATACACCGATGCATCACATGTACACAGTACAGCCGGCAGCAGTATACACCGATACATCACATGTACACAGTGCAGCCGGCAGCAGTATACACCGATACATCACATGTACACAGTACAGCCGGCAGCAGTATACACCGATACATCACATGTACACAGTACAAACGGCAGCAGTATACACCGATACATCACATGTACACAGTACAGCCGGCAGCAGTATACACCGATACATCACATGTACACAGTACAAACGGCAGCAGTATACACCGATACATCACATGCACACAGTACAGCCGGCAGCAGTATACACCGATACATCACATGCACACAGTACAGCCGGCAGCAGTATACACCGATACATCACATGTACACAGTACAGCCAGCAGCAGTATACACCGATACATCACATGTACACAGTACAAACGGCAGCAGTATACACCGATACATCACATGCACACAGTACAGCCGGCAGCAGTATACACCGATACATCACATGCACACAGTACAGGAGGAGCACAGGCGACAGCAGTATACACTGATACATCACATGTACACAGTACAGCCGGCAGCAGTATACACAGATACATCACATGCACACAGTACAGGAGGAGCACAGGCGACAGCAGTATACACTGATATATCACATGTATACAGTACAGGGGGAGCACAGCCGGCAGCAGTATACACCGATAAATCACATGTATACAGTACAGCTGTCAGCAGTATACACCGATACATCACATGTACACAGTGCAGCCGGCAGCAGTATACACCGATACATCACATGTACACAGTGCAGCCGGCAGCAGTATACAGCGGTACATCACATGTATACAGTACAGCCGGCAGCAGTGTACACCGATACATCACATGTACACAATGCAGCCGGCAGCAGTATACACCGATACATCACATGTACACAGCACAGCCGGCAGCAGTATACAGCGGTACATCACATGTACACAGTGCAGCCGGCAGCAGTATACAGCGGTACATCACATGTACACAGTGCAGCCGGCAGCAGTATACACCGATACATCACATGTACACAGTGCAGCCGGCAGCAGTATACACCGATACATCACATGTACACAGTGCAGCCGGCAGCAGTATACAGCGGTACATCACATGTATACAGTACAGCCGGCAGCAGTGTACACCGATACATCACATGTACACAATGCAGCCGGCAGCAGTATACACCGATACATCACATGTACACAGCACAGCCGGCAGCAGTATACAGCGGTACATCACATGTACACAGTGCAGCCGGCAGCAGTATACAGCGGTACATCACATGTACACAGTGCAGCCGGCAGCAGTGTACACCGATACATCACATGTATACAGTACAGCCGGCAGCAGTATACACCGATACATCACAGAGGGCTTTCCCCTCCCCTTTAGAGGTAGTTGTGTAGGGGACTGATGGGACCATCTCAGCCTCCGCTTTTTTCTTCCATGATTGGCTTCTCCTCGCTCTCTTGTAATGGTAATGCTTCCCTTCTGTCAGTATTAACCTTTCATTTTCCCCTTTTATTCAGTTCCTTCCTTATTCACCTGTGGGCATATCCCGTACCCTTCTCCTTGTGGTACTCACCTTTCTAGAAGCTTCTCAGGCTGTCTCCGTTACCGGGCAGATCTGGGAGATGACTGGAGCAGTTTGAGCGGGAAGGTTGGAGTTTATAAAGCTCATGTCACGGTCCCGTCAGCTGCTCTTGTGAAGACGCAGCCATAGCATGTGTAAGAGCAGAGCAATGGTGAGGAGCGGCTGTGAGAGTGTCCTCGGGATGGTACATCGCAGCCAGCAGCTGACGTCTGCCAGAGGAAGGGGAAGTGTGGACAGCGACATCAGGAGGAGGCGGCGCCGGAAGATGCCGGAGTCTCAGGGAAGAAGACAGGACAGAATGGGATGAAGACAACGGAGGAGTCCGGCACCGGCTGCTTCACCTGAGGAGATGGAGACTGAGCTGTCAGCGCCTCCTGCAGCCCCATAGACAGCTGGATCAGTGCAGGGGCTGCTGTGGGAGCCTCTGTGTGTCAGGGTCAGGCGGCCGCACAGGACTGCTGTCATGGCGTTATCTAGTAATGGGCTGCTGCTCATGGGTTATCCTGGAGGAGGGATAGGGGTCAGATATGCTGCAAACCGTTATACATACCAATGAATACACCCATCAATAGTACCTAAGTGCACAGGAGATAGGAAAAACTGATACCCTACAGCTTATCCCCCTCCTGTGCCCTGCCTGGCTGCGGAGGTCTGCACCCTAAATACAGATAATGGCACCCCACTCCTAGTCTATCTCGCCCTAAATTGTCCTGTCACAATGCAGAGAGAATAAAATGCTATAATTTCCTAAACCAAACAAAGTGAGAAAAAGTGCAAAACAGAGCAGGGACTCCCAGTCACATGAAGCGGGGTGCATACAGGTCAGGTATTTGTTACGGGGGCTGTCGGATAATAAGGGAATGGAAGGCTATCCGACAGTCAGGGTCCACCGTGCAGAGCTCTGCTGCAGAGGATAGGGGAAACCTGTGTAAGGGGTGGGCAGACCCCTTACAAGGAGGTGCAGTTTCCCCCTGAAGATACCTCACTCTGGGGTAGTTACTGTTGATGTTATTAATAAACATGTTTTTACTGTGCAGTGGGTTTTCCCCTAGAGCCCGGGTGGGACGGCTGTCCCCAAAGAAACAGGGCAGGAGAGAGGAGGAGCCGGCAGCTTAGAGAGAGAAGTGTGTGTGTGTTGAAGTCAGTTGTGTCCCGGACGGGGGAGAAGGAACAGCCAGGGGCAGAGTGTGGAGCTGAGTGGGCAGAAAGAAAGAAAGAAAGAAGGGAGCTGGAAGAACAGGGAAGCCGGAGAGAAAAGGAGCGGGCGGAACCTCATAGTGCGAAGCAGTCCCGGTGTGGGTCCGGGCTGTGGGTAGCCATAAGTGGGAGCCAGGTGAAGTAGAGTAGCCGGGCACATCCCCACTGGAGGAGACGTCAGGGCAGGCTTTCCCCAGCTAAGAAAAGAACGTGAAGTCATCTGTAACTGCCGGTTTTTGGAAAGAGTTGTGAAATAAAGAATGTCTTTTATTTGCATCGAACCATGCCTGGAGAGTGTTTATACGTCGGACGACATCTGCACCACCACACTCTGCCCCACCAAGACATCTCCCGTCCCGATAGTGACGGCGGAGCCAGGGGTAAGCCTGACAGAAGGGGCCACGACTACAAGCCCAGAGGCGCCCCTGGCACCCCGTTACACCTGGACCACCAAAGCGGTACTGACACTGTTGCGTCACAGTGTCACCAAGACCAATAGCGGCGTATACTGTTTAAGTCACAGCGACTACCTTATTAGAATAACATAGGAGTGGAAATGCAAAACAGTGAGGAATACAACATAAAAGTGCATAGAAGTCTCACAGTCTGTGAGCGCGAAAGCACCTGTCTCAGTTAACAGTCACAGAGACTAGGTGTAGTGTGGGCAATATGGCACCTACCTATGTCCGCTCCACTTGTGGTGCAAGGATACGGACAGCAGCAAGGCTGCTAGCTTGAAACTTCTGCCTATGACCGCTCCCCTAGTGTGCGAGGATACGGACTGCTGCAGGAGGCAGCGTAGTGGAGCGTTACCCTAGAAGGCAACGACCACCTAACCTACCTATGTGCGCTCCACTAAGGTGCGAGGACACGGACAACAGTACGGCTGAAAGGTACAGGAGCGCTACCCTACCGATAGCACTCACCTCAGAGTAGAACCACAAGGCCCAGTCAGACCATGTGCAGCAAGCACCTGCCTATGTACGCCCCACTAAGGTGCGAGGATACGGACCACAGCATAAGCTGCAAGGTACAAGAGCGTTACCCTACCGATAACGCTCATCTAGATAGAATAGGTGCCACAAGGGACATGCACAGAGCGTCTACTCCTATGCAGGAACCAAGAGGACTGAGCGCCGGGCGGCGTGCGTCAGGGTCTTATATAGACTCTGTGCGTCATCCAAGATGGAGGACACCAGAGCCAATCCGCTGCCAGAATGACAGCAATGACGTCATGCTGGCCTATCACCGAACAAAGCGTCACAAGCACATGACCTGCGACCAATCGGCATAGAATGTATCAGAGACATGTGACCACGTGTCACAAGCACATGACAAGCGGCCAATCAGCTTAGAAGGTGTCAGAGACATGTGACCTCGTGTCAGCGATGATGTCACCCGCACATGTGCAATGGCTCCAAGATAGGACTTAGTCTCCAGTGCTTGCACATGTGCAGTAGCAAGAAATCCGAACATAGTCTCCAGTGCTCGCACATGTGCAGTAGCAAGAAATCCGAACATAGTCTCCAGTGCCACAGCAACCGTAACAGTATTTATATAGGGGATGTCAATGGTTACTTAGCACTATCATAAGCCTCAATGCGTTTCCCCAGGAGGACGATTCACATTCATGATACCGTGTGGCAAGATATCCAGGACGATGTGATGATGGAAAATTGCAGCCAACAATGTCTGCCGATAAATAGTGTGCCAATATCCTAAAGATCCACCAATAACGACCTGCAGGTGGCTATTCCTGCCAGACAGTGTCACAAGAAGCCCTACACAAAGGAGTTAGGCCATGTTCACACGTGGCATCTTTTTGCCAGTACATCTTAAGTACATGAAAAATATGCACTAAAAACGCACCAAAAACACCGCGGCAAAAACGTATCGCTTTTTTACCGTGTTTTTTCCCAATATGTTTTTAAGTCAAATCTATTCACTGGAAGGGCTCAAAAACGCAAAAGAATTGACATGCTGCATCTTGAAAAACGCAGTCAAAAAAAGATGCCCAGTGTGGACAGCAAAATAGAAATCTCATAGACTTTGCTGGGGGAAGGAAAGGCATGCATTTGGGTGCATCTTTGTGACCTCAAAGATGCATCAAAAGATGCCCTGAGTGAACTTAGCCTTACAGCTCCCAAACATAGCCCTTATAATATAGTAGAGATCCATGCCCCATATTCATTGATTACCACTCACCTAGATGGCTAATGGTTCATAGTAAATAAAGAATAAATTGCATTACATGATAAAGTGCATAATAAATGTGCATCATCTCCTGCAGTCACAGAGCACAACAGTAACTTGTGTATGACCGGTACAGTGCGTTCCACCCTGGAGCACAGACATGTCCCGCTTCCTTCCTCGGTCAGCAAATACAGACATGTTCATTGTGTATGAGCAGAATTGTGCGTCTCACATTGGAACACATGATGATGTGCCCTGGATGAGCATGACCTGCTATTGATGTAGAGGCACTGTACAGCAGTATACCACACAGGGTGGGGATTCAGGCAACCCGGTATTATCTGGGGACAAGGATGAGGGAATGTGTCAGACATAATATCTTTTTGGTGGAATTGCTGGAATTCATACTGACAACTATTTCACATTTGACAGGAAGTCCTTCCACCAGCTCAGAGGCACAGCAATGGGGATCCCCTGTGCCCCGAATATGCTAATTTGTTCCTGGGCTCAAGGTGTCTATTTCGCCTTTAATGAGGCACAGTGCAAGTGGTTTAATAATTGCAGATACCGCAATGAATGCTCACACTCTGGAGGTTCGCACCCCATGTTGCGTTACTTTAAGGAAACGAATCAAACATCTTAGCAGCGCGCCATCAAGGAAGAAAATTCAAAGAGCATTGACGCCAGTGAAATTGGAAAGAATGTTACTATGGCTCGAGGTCTATCTAGACTGGGCCATAGTAACATTCTAGACTGGGCGGCTGGGAGTATATGCCGCACAAAGGAAAACAAATAATTTGGGGGGGCTGCATTCTTTGCAGGACAAAGTGACATTTTTATTGGTACTATTTTTTTTAATTTTTTTTTTGCACACCTTTGGATCTCTGGTTTTGAACATTTTTCACTTGTTTATTATAATAAACATGCACATTCTTTGTTTAAATATAAAAAAAAAAAAAATTTTGATGGTATAAAAAAGTCATACCTTATTTTGAAATTATTTTTTTTTACATTTTATCACTTTCTTGTAAGTAATAGTGTTACAATTAGTACCATATAGTAATTTTGGCCAACATCTTTTAGTGATGTTCCCTATCTTGTTATAATGTGGCCATCATTGTCCCCTTATAATATTGTGCCCCATCCTAGTCCCCATCCTACAGAAATGTGCCTCATCCTTGTCCCCATCCTATAGTAATGTGCCAATCCTTGTCCCCATCCTATAGTAATGTCCCAAGTTTTGTCCCCATCCTATCGTAATGTGCCCATCCTGTAGTAATGTGTCCATCCTTGTCCCCTTGTTGTAATGTCCCTATCCTGTAGTACTGTGCCCATCCTAGTTCCCATCCTACAGTAATGTCCCCATCCTATAGAAATTTGCCCATCTTTGTCCCCATTTTGTAATAATGTGCCCATCCTTGTCCCCATCTTGTAGTAATGTTCCCCACCATTGTCCCCTTGTAGTAATGTCCCTATCCTGTAGTACTGTGCCCATCCTAGTTCCCATCCTGCAGTAATGTCCCCATCCTATAGAAATGTGCCCATCTTTGTCCCCATCCTGTAGTAATGTAATGTGCCCATCCTTCTCCCCATCCTGTAGTAATGTGCCCATCCTTGTCCCCATCCTGTAGTAATGTGCCCATCCTTGTCCCCATCCTGTAGTAATGTCCCCATCCAATAGTAAGGTGCCCATCCTATAGTAATGTCCCCATCCTATAGTAATGCGCTTACCTTGTCTCCATCCTATAGTAATGTCCCCAGCCTTGTCCCCTTCCTATAGTAATGTGCCTACCTTGTCCCTATCCTATAGTAATGTCCCCATCCTGTAGTAATGTGCCCACCTATGCCCCATCCTATAGTAATGTCCCCATCCTATAGTAATGTGCCCATCCTGTAGTAATGTGTCTCATCACTGTCCCCTTATACTAATCTGCCCAAGCAGCTCCTCTTCTTGTAGTAATGTGCCCTTTCCAGGTCCTCTGCTTGTAGTTATGTCCCATACTGGTCCCTTAATGTGTCGTTCTTCACATACACACAACCCCCCCCCCCAAAAAAAAACAACAAACACCACTATTCTCACCTGTGCCCCGTTCCCTCGGCTGCCTCATCTCTGCTTTGTGCGGCCCCCAGGCCCGTGCCCCCGTTGACTATCGTGGCTGGTGTCTTTGCTTTATGTCAGATGATTGTTTTGCCAGGGCTGCTCACGCAGAGTCATGCTCTCTGTGCACAACGTTTCCAATGCACCTGTAGCCGTCCGCCAATCAGAGGTAAGCAGCTGAGGTCAGGCAGTTTCCATTGGAAGAATAGTTGTGGACAGAGCGACTGACTCTGAGTGCGCAGCGCTGGCAAAACATTCATCTGACATAAAGCGCAGACAGTGGCTTCAGCCCCTGCACCAGCCGCGATAGTCAACAGGGGCACGGGCCTGGGGGCTGCATGAAGCAGCCTGAGGGGCCGTGTGTTTGAGACCTCTGATCTAGACCAAATAAAAGCATGACTGATCACTAGAGGTTTTTCAGAGGGATTTTTTTGTTCTCAAATTCCTAGGACCTGGTTGTTGTTCTTAGGTAGATCATTTAAAAAATGTAAATGACAACAAGAATACTGTTTTTGAGACAATTATGAAAGAAATAAAGGAAGGTTTGGTTGAAGGTGCATTTTTGGCTCCTATTTGATAATTTTAGGCTACCCCTTTAGGTTTGATACCAACGAATGAAAATAGGTTTTGCTTAATCTATTGTCCTTTCATTAAATGATTTCGTAGCTAGGACAGTGTCACCGTGAGGTGGGTGGAGAGAAAGCAGGAGATATGGGCTCCTAGACTGGCCCCGATCTCAGAGTTACCTCTGAAGGCGAGATGTTGTGAATGTCAGTTATGTTTTGGCTGCTGGGAGGCTCCCTCTTGTGGCCAGGAATGGTTTGGACATAGACCAGGTGTGTTGAGCAATGGGCATTTCCATTGCTAACTCTCTGCTTATTTAAATCCTGGTCTGATAGCAGGCTATGCCGGATGTCAGTTGTTCTTTGTTCACCAGCCTGCTTCATTCTGCTCCACACCACATCTACCCCAGATAAGTGCTTTGCTCTTTATTTGTTGTTTGGTTCTTTTACGCTTATCTGAGTTTGTCATTTGCTGTGGTTGTTTTCAGTTTATTTGCATGCAGGGATTTTCCCTCTCAGTTACTTAGCTGGGAAACTCCCTGCAGTTTTGTTTGGAGTATAGCTCCTATAAGTCCATGTGTTTGTGGCTTTTTGAATTTGTAATGATTCTTGTTTTCTGTTCATTAGTATGACAAGAGTGCCTAGTATAGGACGGAGTGCAGATCGTGCGATCTGAGGGCCTTTTTGTACTATCAGGAATTTGGAATTTTGCAGGGTTTTTCTCTGGCCACCATCAGCCCCTTTCCTGTCCTTTCCTATTTTAGTCAGTGGGGGCCTCACCTTTTGCTAATCCTATCATCAATCTGTGTATTGTGTTTTTCTATATCACCGCAGTCTTTGAATGTGGGGGGCTTGCTATTCTTTGTCTATTTTCTGAGGCAGAGAGTTATTCATCTTTCCTTCCTTTAGGATAGCTAGTTCTCTGGCTGGGTTCGCGGTGCACATGATGTTAGTTCACCCCTCGGCTACTTCTAGTGTTGATGGTTAGTAAGGGGATGGCGGCCAGATTAGTTGCCAATGCTCTTGTCACCTTTTACCAATGAGTTATGGTGGTCTTCCATGGTTCCGGATCGTAACAGTGAGGATGACTGAGCTGCCTTCCTGGCCCTGCTCCTGACCAGCTCTGATCTTATATCCCCTCCACCAGCCCCTGGGGAGGGCCGGTGCAGGAGTGATAAAGCTCACAGAAATAGAAAAAAAAGGGAAACCAAAACTGTATCACACACACATAGGTATAAGACAATAAGAGCTAAGGAGGAAAATAAGAGCAGGGAGGAAACAACAAGACAATGGGAGAACTCCACAACAATTCCAAGCACAAAGCAATAGACTCACCAGCAAGACTGGGACACAATAGCACACAGACCAACACAGCAATAAACTATAGTCAGCGTGAGTTGACAGATTCCACCATCTTAAATTGTATAGGAGCCAGTGTAATAGCCTTCCATCAACATGTGATCCCAGTGGGGATCAGCAGTGTAGCAGAGGTTAACTCTTGCTAGCCTGATCATGAATGAGCACACAGCTGGTCGAAGCCGGAACCTGCCTATGTAACTCAGGAGCTCCAGAGAAACCATAGAGTGAAGTGTCAGGATCTATAATGTGAACAGCATCTGATGCTGCCATGACAATCGGTGAGTTTTGTGCAAAACCCCTAGTGACAGACAGATGCAGCTGTCGATTATGCATCATTTGATGATGCATTGTTGTTGTTAAAAAATGTAGCCAAGGTGCTTTGTTAGTGAAAGATGACATTTAGACTGTTGCCAGTATCACCAAGTAGTTTTAACTCTTTAGGTTTCCAATCTAACGGTTGTTGCTACTTTAATAAGGCTTTACCAATGGGTTTTTGACTCTGATGTTTTTACTTTGAGTCATTCTCTTAGTTTTTAGACTGGGTTGTTTGTCAGGAGTTTCATGAAGGTGGTTTGTTTCATTACTTAGATGTTTTTTTATTTGTTGGTAATAAATCTTCTAACGTTATGGTTTGTTGACAAAGTTCATAAATTTGATGGATCATTTTGGCGTCCAGCCATGCACGTTCTTGAGTTTTTAGGCAAACAAATTTATGCGTTCTGTATGGAGTTGTAAGTTGCCAGATGATAAAATCTCCAAGATGCTGGCTATGTTAACCCCTTAACGACCGCGGGCCGTAAAATTACGTCCTAAATGACATAATCTTACTGCCCGCGGTCCTCCGGCGGCAGCATGCCGCGATCGGCACACATCTCAGCTGATTTTCACAGCTGAGATGTGTGCCTGCTAGGCACGAGCAGAATCGTTATCTGCTCGTGCCGATTAACCCCTTATAATGGCGCTGTCAATACATGACAGCGCCATTATAAGCGCAATCGCGGTAAAGTTTTACTTACCGCCGAAACCGGAAGTCACGTGACGCGATCACGTGACTCCCGATAGTTGTCATGGTAGTACAGGGTCATGTGATGACTCCTGTACTACACATGAATTGGTTTCACTTTCGCTGTGCCCGGGGCACAGCAAAAGAGAAAGACAGCGTATCTGCTGTTTACAGCCTTCCAGCTGTGATCAGCAGATACTGCAGAGCGATCGGAATGCTGATCGCAATAGCCCCCTAGGGGGACTAGTAAAATAAAAAAAAAAAGTAAAAAAATAAGTTTTAAAAAATTAAAAAAAAACAAAAAAACCTAAAAGTTCAAATCACCCCCCATTCGCCCCATTGAAAATTAAAGGGTTAAAAATATAAAAAATATACACACATTTGGTATCGCCGCGTTCAGAAACGCCCGATCTATCAAAATATAAAATCAATTAATCTGATCAGTAAACGGCGTAGCGGCAAAAAAATTCCAAACGCCAAAACGACGTTTTTTTGTCGCCACAACTTTTGCGCAAAATGCAATAAGAGGCGATCAAAACGTAGCATCTGCGCAAAAATGGTACCGTTAAAAACGTCAGCTCGAGACGCAAAAAATAAGCCGTCATTGAGCCTAAGATCCCGAAAAATGAGAACGCTACGGGTCACGGAATATGGCGTAAAACGTGCGCCACTTTTTTCGGACAAACTTCCGATTTTTTTTTAACCCCTTATATAAAAGTAAACCTATACATGTTTGGTGTCTACGAACTCGCACTGACCTGAGGCATCACACCCACACATCAGTTTTACCATATAGTGAACACAGTGAATAAAATATCTCAAAAACCATAGTGCTATCGCACTTTTTTTGCAATTTTTCAGCATTTGGAATTTTTTTGCCATTTTCTAGTACACAATATGGTAAAACTGATGGTTTCATTTAAAAGTACAGCTCGTTCCGCAAAAAATGAGCCCTCACATGACCATATTGACTGAAAAATAAAAAAGTTACGTCTTTCAGAAAAAGAATGGCGAAAAAAAAAAACGGAAAGCGAAAAATCGGCCGGTCGTGAAAGGGTTAAAAGAACCATTTTCTATCAAAGGAAAAGGTTGTTCTTAGGCCTCTTTCACACGTCCGTGAAAATCACGCACATTTTTCACAGACGTGTCACAAGTGCGTATTGCCCTCCGTGTGCCGTGCTTATGGTACACGTGTGTTCTCCGTGTGCTATCCGTGATAACACACGGAGAGCAGGAACGTTCTGCTCACCTGTCCCTGGCGTCGCTGTCTGTGGTGCTGATCTTCGATCTCCGATCCTGCCGACTCCCCACTGCTGCTGCTTCCGGCCCACAGTGGAGTGAATATGCGATGAGGATAATGAGTGGGGGTTGGAAGCGAGTGACAGCAACGGCAGAGACAGCAGTGCTGGAGAAGGTGAGTATAAAAGTTATTTTTATTTCACAGGCACATGTGTTTTCTCTGGTGCGTGTCACACGGATCACATCCGTGCAGTCCGTGTGACACCCTTGATGCCTGAAAAAAACGGACATGTCAACGTGTGCTCCACATGGACACACGGTCCATGGCAAAACACGCATGTGAGCACAGACCCATTGATTTTAATGGGTCTACTTGTGCCCGTGTCTTCGGCACGTGAGGAAACTGACCAAGCACGTACCGGAGACACAGACGTGTGAAGGAGGCCTTAAAGAGATGCAGTCTTTACTTGGGTATGCTTGCTTTTTCTTCCAGAGTCATTCCTATAGGTAGGATATTTTCTAGAAGACTGTACACATCAGCTAGAGGCCTTAAGTCTCCTTGGTCACATATCTTATTGACCAAATCTTTAAAAGAGGATGAATTTTCTACAAGAATGTAATGACCTGTCTTTTTGGCAGTCTGATTTTGTTGAAACAGAAGCACTGGGTCTTTTCACAGATGCGTCTGATTCAATGGGTTTCGGAGCATATTGGTATGGTCATTAGTGTGTGGAAATATGAGACAATGAATGGGTGTCCAAAGGGGGGTGTCCACTAGGAATTTAGTTTGCTTGGAATGATTTCCTGTTTTAGGCTGGTTTCACACATCCGGCTTTTTGCCGTTTTGCCGGATCCGGCGCTCTCCCGTACAGACAATACAGTACAGTGACAGCGCTGTAACTTCCGGGTCACATGCGCCGGTCACATGACAGCATGTGACCGGCGCTTGTTGCGCTGTCACTGTACTGTAGTCACTGTATGGGAGAGCGCCGGATTCGGCAAACCGGCGAAAAGCCGGATGTGGGAAACCGGCCTTAGTCTCTATTGTTATATGGAGCTAGTACTTTAAAAATAAAAGAATAATCATTAATACAGATAGTCAAGGAGTAGTTTATGCAATTAACTGTCTGTCTTCCAACTGTAGTGGATAAATGGTTGAGACATTTATTTTTATTTAGTTTGAAACATTTGGAATAAAGCTAAACAGTTTTGCAGTGTTCACAATGTTGTGGCTGACTCTCTTGTCAGTGGAACAGGTTGCAGGAGTTAGCACCCATGGCCAATTCAGAAGGTGCCCCATGTCCTCACCATCCATGGAAATTGAATTGGGAATAGCTTAAATTTTTTTAAAGAATTCATTATCTGTGTAGACTTGGTCAGAGTATGTTTGTGCATGGAGAGCTTGGCACTTTTGTTTGCTAAAAAAATGGTAATATTTTTGTCTATGATTCTGGGTCTGCTCTTTCTAGTATTGGTCAGTTAATTGAAAGAGAGTATTCTTTTAGCTACATATCTAAGTTTTTAGCTACCATATAATTTAAAAAAAAAAAATGGTTTAAAGGGAAGGTGTCGTCAAAAAAATGTTTTTTTCAATAACTGAAAAAAATATAAGGTATTAATGTTTTAATGTTATGTTTCAATAATATTGTTTTTAATTGAGAAAAATATAAAAAAAGTTTGATATTTTCAACTCTTAAACAGTAGGGGGAGCAGCTGCTGAAATCTTTCTGTAGAGCTACTTTAGAAATAGCTCACATTACAACTGCAGTAAAACTGGGTGGAATCTGCTCTCCTGTGTGTGATGTCACCTCCCTCCCAATCTGGTTGTTTCCAAAAGGATAAGGCAAGATGAAGTTTAATATCACATCGCGGAGCCATTTTATTGGTGTCCGCAAAGTGATCCTAATATGTCTAAAGACCAGCTACATAGTGCTCAACTGTATCCCAATGCCCCACTGACTGTATCCCAATGCCCCACTGACTGTTTCCCAATGCCTCACTGTATTCCACGCCCCATATACGGTGCTGCCGGCCGGAATCGGAGGTCCGAGGTGACATGCGGTGTGGAGGGCTGATCTGTACTGCAGTGCCTATCAGGCTGCAGATGTCACGCCACGATTACCGCTCCCAGCCGCATGCACTCGCCTCAGACCTGCGCCCCCAGCAGCCTGTCCTGTCAGTGATCACAGTACATAGCAGCGAGGAGCAGAGGCCCGAGGTGAGCACATGCGGGGAGGAGGGGTAAGCGGCGGAGGAGGGGGAGAGTGAGTGGCGGAGTGAGCAGAGTGGGGGGGAAGCGGCAGAGTGAGGTGGGTGAACGGCTGAGTGGGGGGGGTGAGTGGCAGATTGGGGAGCAGCACGCCAGGATCAGTTATGGTGCAATCACCGCTGCCTGGCACCGGTACTCACCCCATCCATGCCGCCAGGTGACAGGCGGAAAGTGCAGGCCTCAGCATAACCTGTGAGCTCCACAAAGATGGTGCTGATCTCCTCCCTCTGCTATGATCTGGACAGCCCAGGGGGCTTGTCCAGATGACAGCAGACGCTGTTTTTGTGTTAAGTATAGGGGTCGGAGCCTGACAACTGTCTTCTATGCATAGGGGCTGTCATAAATGAGGTGAGTAATGTCGTTACACACAGCAAATCCATGATGGCAGACCCCAGTGCTTCAGTAAAACTAGAATTAAATAAAAACTAAACAAACAATGAGTTTAATTATGTATTAAAAATACTTGATTTCATAATCTCTATTATTAATACAAAAAATGAAAAAATGCGACACCTTCCCTTTAACCTCAGAGCAGTCAATGCCTGATTTGAAATCAAGCAGGTTCTAAAAGGGAATGGAAAGCTTCACAGATCTGTGGATAAGAAAAGACCAAGTAGTTTCTCTTTGCTTAAGAAGTTAGTGGGTTCTCGTGCTTCTGTCTGTTCTTCAGTTTACGAGTTTCGTCTTTTTAAAACTGCTATTTGGTTAGATATTTTGGAGGATTTTAGGCTTAGTGAACTTGTGATTTTTAATACGTCTTGCATTTTGAGCCTTCTTTTGTCTGATGTTAGTGTTTTCAAAGGTCAGGTATCCATATTAGTTAGAAAGTCTGAAACGGATCAGTTATAGACTACCTAACTGCCCTGTTACTCGTTTGTAATTTTATAGCATGTAGACCAATAGGCCCATTATCCTTTTTTGTTCTTAAAGATGGTTGTCTGTCGACAAAATTCCAATTTTCATCGATTTTGAAGAAATGCGTCCAATTTTTGGGTTTAAGGGGTTTTAAGACTTTGTCCCATTTATTTAGGATAGGAGCTGCTACTGAGGCTTTTAATCTGGGCTGAAGTGTAGAAGTTGTTAAATATATTGGTAAATGGCATTCTGCTTGTTTTAAGTGTTATGTGAGACCTTAATTGAATAATTTTTGATGTTATTACTTCCTAGGTCCAAAGGAACATGTGGTCTTGATTGTTGGCCACTCTTTCATTTTTTGAGCCCACAGAAGAGCAGCTTCTAGGAACTACAGTGAGACTCTTAGCTTCATGAGAACTTAATTTCTTATCCGTTGGTGGGGAATCAGGGGTTTGAGAAGAGTGTCAGCTTGAAGGTTTAATTTTAGAATTGAATGCTACCTTTCAGCCCCCAGAAATTATTATTGTTCATGCAAGTGGCAATGATGTGGGCTGGGCCAAAATTGTTCAGTTGTTAGGTGATATGGAGAGATTCTTTTTAGTGCTTCAATGTCTGTTTCCTCACTCAGTTTTATGTTTTTCTGAAATCATTCCCGTTTGGCCTGTGCAGCTCGGGATTGCATTTTTATGGAAAACATTATTAAAAGTCGGAACAGAGGTATGGCTAAGTTTATATCATCCAAAGGCTGGTTGCCATATAGACACGTGAATTTGAAAGGCTTTGTTGGTGGATTGTACAGGGATGATTTGGTTAATCTCTCTGATGTTGGTCTTGACATGATTAATTTAGGCATGCAAAATAAAATTGAAAGGGCTGCAGTTGTTCGTGGGGTATGGTGGCCTTTGGGTTGTCGTCCAGCATAATGCTGGGTGGACCTGGACATTCATTGTCGTAATTTAATATATGAAAATAAAGGTTTATATTAGTTGGTATATATTTTTGCATATAGGTTTTTACTGTAACCTATAATAAAAACCGCTGCCTATTTAGTTCCAAACTGATTGAGTGGGTGTTTTATTTCTATTATGTGGTGGTGTCGATGAACCCAGAGGGCCCCCCTTAAGACCCAATAGCGTGGCGGATCTTCCATGATTAGGGGTTCTACTTAGCCTCTCTTAATGGTAATGCTTCCCTTCTGTCAGGAATAACCCTTAAATTTCCCCTTTAGGTATTTATTTATTTATTTGATTCCTTCTTTATATACTTGAAGGTATAATCCCCATATCACTTCTGGGGTGAGCTTGTGGTACTCACCTTTCTAGAATCTTCTCAGGTTGTGTCTGTTACCAGGCAGATGTAGGAGACATGACTGGATTAGTGGAGAGCAGTTTGAGCAAGAAAATTTGAGTATATTATTATACTTATAAATCTCATGGTCCAGTCAGCTGTTCATAATGTGAAGAAGCAGCCGAAGCACCCCTCCCACCTTCCTTTAGTTTGTTCTTCTCCATTTCTGTCATGGTTTTTATTAGAGGGTTGTCGCCCAGTCAACGCCCGGTTAAGCTGGACATTCATTTTGGTAATTTAGTAAATTAAAATAAAGAATTGAATCAGTTGGTTTATATATTTGAAAATAACTTTTATTACTGTAACCTATAATAAAAGCCGCTATTTCTATTATGGGGTGGTATCTATGCTCCCATGCACAAAGTACAGGAGGAGCACAGCTGACAGCAGTATACACTAATACATCGTATCGGGGCCAGCTGCAGGTTTTTATGGGCCCCGGGCAAAAGTCTCAGTGGGCCCCATGCACACGCAGATACAGATATGTACACATACAGGCATACATACATATACATATTTCAAGACAAATTCACAAACATGCATAAAAACAGAGATAAATGTATGCACAGTCATATGCAGTGACATACAGTTAGGTCCAGAAATATTTGGACAGTGACACAAGTTTTGTTATTTTAGCCGTTTACAAAAACATGTTCAGAACTACAATTATATATATAATATGGGCTGAAAGTGCACACTCCCAGCTGCAATATGAGAGTTTTCACATCCAAATCGGAGAAAGGGTTTAGGAATCATAGCTCTGTAATGCATAGCCTCCTCTTTTTAAAGGGACCAAAAGTAATTGGACAAGGGACTCTAAGGGCTGCAATTAACTCTGAAGGCGTCTCCCTCGTTAACCTGTAATCAATGAAGTAGTTAAAAGGTCTGGGGTTGATTACAGGTGTGTGGTTTTGCATTTAGAAGCTGTTGCTGTGACCAGACAACATGCGGTCTAAGGAACTCTCAATTGAGGTGAAGCAGAACATCCTGAGGCTGAAAAAAAAGAAAAAATCCATCAGAGAGATAGCAGACATGCTTGGAGTAGCAAAATCAACAGTCGGGTACATTCTGAGAAAAAAGGAATTGACTGGTGAGCTTGGGAACTCAAAAAGGCCTGGGCGTCCACGGATGACAACAGTGGTGGATGATCGCCGCATACTTTCTTTGGTGAAGAAGAACCCGTTCACAACATCAACTGAAGTCCAGAACACTCTCAGTGAAGTAGGTGTATCTGTCTCTAAGTCAACAGTAAAGAGAAGACTCCATGAAAGTAAATACAAAGGGTTCACATCTAGATGCAAACCATTCATCAATTCCAAAAATAGACAGGCCAGAGTTAAATTTGCTGAAAAACACCTCATGAAGCCAGCTCAGTTCTGGAAAAGTATTCTATGGACAGATGAGACAAAGATCAACCTGTACCAGAATGATGGGAAGAAAAAAGTTTGGAGAAGAAAGGGAACGGCACATGATCCAAGGCACACCACATCCTCTGTACAACATGGTGGCGGCAACGTGATGGCATGATGATGCTGGCATGCATGGCTTTCAATGGCACTGGGTCACTTGTGTTTATTGATGACATAACAGCAGACAAGAGTAGCCGGATGAATTCTAAAGTGTAACGGGATATACTTTCAGCCCAGATTCAGCCAAATGCCGCAAACTTGATCGGACGGCGCTTCATAGTACAGATGGACAATGACCCCAAGCATACAGCCAAAGCTACCCAGGAGTTCATAAGTGCAAAACAGTGGAACATTCTGCAATGGCCAAGTCAATCACCAGATCTTAACCCAATTGAGCATGCATTTCACTTGCTCAAATCCAGACTTAAGACGGAAAGACCCACAAACAAGCAAGACCTGAAGGCTGCGGCTGTAAAGGCCTGGCAAGGCGTTAAGAAGGAGGAAACCCAGCGTTTGGTGATGTCCATGGGTTCCAGACTTAAGGCAGTGATTGCCTCCAAAGGATTCGCAACAAAATATTGAAAATAAAAATATTTTGTTTGGGTTTGGTTTATTTGTCCAATTACTTTTGACCTCCTAAAATGTGGAGTGTTTGTAAAGAAATGTGTACAATTCCTACAATTTCTATCAGATATTTTTGTTCAAACCTTCAAATTAAACGTTACAATCTGCACTTGAATTCTGTTGTAGAGGTTTCATTTCAAATCCAATGTGGTGGCATGCAGAGCCCAACTCTCGAAAATTGTGTCACTGTCCAAATATTTCTGGACCTAACTGTACGTAGACACATACAGAATACATGCACACACAGAAAAATTAGAGATATTCTTAAAATGGGGAAGGCAGCAACAAGCCTCACTCTCTTTCCATGCTGGTCTCCCGTCCAGTGGGCATGTGGCTGTGCATGGTGCGCTGCTTGATGAATGTCACTTAGGCCTCTGTCACACGCCCGTGCCTCCGATACGTGTATGGGCAGTTTAATCACGTACCGGTGACACGGGCACACGTTGACATATGTTTTCCTATAGTTTCGGGCACACGTAAGTATTTTTGCATGGAACGTGTGTCTGTTCCGTACTTACGTGTGCCCGTGTGCTCCATATGCCGACATGTCCGTTTTTCTCCGGCATCACGGGTGTCACATGGAACACAAACGTGTCACACGTAACACACGGACCACACGGATGTGTTCCGTGTGACACGTACCAGAGAAAAGACATGTGTCTTTTAAAAAAAAACAAAACTTTTACTCACCTTCTCCTACCCTCCTGTCTCTGTCGCTGCTGTCACTTGCTGCCGACCACCGCTCATTATGCTCATTTAATATTCACTTCACTGCGGCCGGAAGCAGAAGTAGTGGGGAGTCGGCAAGGCTGGAGACTGAAGATCAGCACCACGGACAGCGACGCCAGGGACAGGTGAGTAGAAAGTTCCCGTTCTCCGTGTGTTATCACGGAGAACACACGTGTGCCATACACACAGCTCACCGAGTACAATCCGCATCTTTGACACGTCCGTGAAACACGAGCGTGATTTTCACGGGCATGTGACAGAGGCCTTACACAGACATGGCCGCACACATTGCACATTGAGACACAGGAGGGACTAGGGGCTACAGTATATACATCACAGGAGGGGCTGGGGGCATAGACAATACTAGGGGGGCATACATGTTACTGGGGACATAGACGTTAATGGGGACATAGACGTTACTGGGAGGGCATACACATTAGTGGGGTGGGGGCATAGAAATCTGTGGGGCCCATACAGCTCTAGGGGGCCCCATATAGCTTTGGGGGCACATATACAGCTCTGGGGCCCATACAGCTGTGAGAAGAGCCCATACAGCTCTTGGGGACACATATAGTTCTGGAGGCTCATACAGCTCTGGGGGGTGGCACATACAGCTCTGGGAAGGGCTCATAGAACTCTGGGGGCCCATACAGTTCTGGGGATCCATACAGCTCTGGGGAGGCACATACAGCTCTGAGGGGCCCATACGGCTAGGGGGGAGGCGGAGGCAAATAAAGCTCTGGACTCAGGTGACGCTGCACTACAGCTCCTCTCTCCCTTCATCTGTGAAACGGGAGTGCAGCACAACGTACGCTAGCTCCGCCCTCAAATGAACTTTGATACACGTGTATGCAGCGTTCAGCAGTGAATGCTGGGTGCAAATGCCAGATGCCAGCCTGAGAATTGCGGTCCCCAGAACTTGGCCCAGGGGCCGCAGAACTGGTCACCGCCCCTGATGACGGCAAGTGGGCCCCCTCAGCTGTCTAAGGCCCTGACACTTGCTCGGATGCGCCATTTGCTTATGTGCTGCCCCTGCAGCGGTCAAATCGCTCGGATCCGGGGGTTGCTGCCGCTGTGGCTCGAGGGTCTTTGGACCCGGGGGCTTACAGCCACTCTCAAATGAAAAGGGGGCTATTTACAGGGGAGTGATAGTTAGTGACACCACCCGTGGTTCGCGGTAAGGGGAGTACCGCCGCTGCCGATGGGAGTACCTGGGGGAGATTGAGTGGGGCAGCCAAATAACGTTCCCTCCACGGGTAAGGGAGGCCCCGGGACTCTGGATTGGGGGGTGCAGGGGAGCACAGGGCTAGGTGGTAGTAGGGAATGACCATGTACTCAGACAGCGTTGGTGATGAAAAGCAGACTCTGACAACAAGGTAAACCAAGTCTCTGGAACCGCTGCCCTCTTGAGGGGAGCCCGTCCAGGTATCCGTCCCCTACAGTATTGGCTGATGGTCTGGAGCCTGCCTCCGTGCACAAATTTAGAAGTGTTCTTGTGGCCTGTTGGCATAAAGCTGTCCGGGCCCCGCTCCCTACTGTTTGTAGGGGAGCTGTGCTCTCAAGGGCTCACGCTTGAGATTTCAGTGGGTTGCTTGGGTTGGAAAGCCCTATCCCCCTCGTTGCGCTAGTGCCCCCGATCTCTGAGCTTCGTGGGAACAGTTCATAAAGTCACTATCCTCCGCAGGTTAATTGCCAGGTTGCTTGAAAGTACTCCCCGACCTAGGGTCCAGTACCCCGCCGTGCTTTTGGTCCTAGACCGGTTATTAGACTCAGATGCCTCCCGTCCTCCAAGACAGGGTCCAGGCACTCAGTCTCAATACCCTGTGACCGGATCTCCGACTCCTCCGGCCCAGACCACCGTCTGCGATTCAACCTCTAACTCCCCGGGAGCTCCAACTCCCAGCTCCTCACTCTCTGGGAGCTACTACTCTTCTCTAGCTCCCCAGGCACTGCTACTTCCAGTTCCTCACTCTCTGGGAGCTACTTCTGTTCTCTCACTAAGCTTTGCTCTGCTCTCCACTTCCTCCCTCACTGACTTCCCCCCTCCCACCAATCTGCCTGACCCCTAGGTGGACGGCCCTATTCCAGCTTAGCAGCCCACTGGTGTGTCTGGCAGGGTGTAGTGTGAGGTGTGGTTGGGATTTTGGATGCTGATGGAGTCAGTACTATAGGTTTGGAACCCAGAACCATGGGGGGTTGAGTCCTGCAATAAGAATAAAGAGTGTGCAGTACCCTGTGACGACCTGACTAGTCATGGGGCGCCACACTTACGTTACTACATCGGCCATACATCACATGCACACAGTACAGGAGGAGCACAGCCGGCATCAGTATACACAAATACATAACATGCACACAGTACAGGAGGAGCACAGCCAGCAACAGTATATACTGATACATCACATGCACACAGTACAGGAGGAGCACAGGCGACAGCAGTATACACTAATACATCACATGCACATAGTACAGGAGGAGCACAGCCAGCAACAGTATATACTGATACATCACATGCACACAGTACAGGAGGAGCACAGGCGACAGCAGTATACACTAATACATCACATGCACATAGTACAGGAGGAGCACAGCCAGCAACAGTATATACTGATACATCACATGCACACAGTACAGGAGGAGCACAGCCGGCAGCAGTATACACTGATACATCACATGCACACAGTCGTCTTTACTGCGTCTCACATTTATGGAACCTGTGTTACAGCTGGACTGCACAGCCTCATTCATTGTGGAACAGTCACTGCCAGGCTGCTATCATTTTTTTTTTTTATTTTTAAATACAGGTCATAGATATTATGCCTGGAGAACTCCTTTAATGAACTATATCTAAACATTGCATGTGTTGCTTTTCCCTAAGTGACACTGTATGTCCACAAGATGTCAGTATTTAGCTGTCTAGTTTTCCATAGCAAAAACTACGTGTGGATACTTTTAAGGGTTCGCCCACATCTGTGTTTAAAATCGGCAAGTGCAATCCGATAAAAAAAATAAGATTGCACTCGCAACAATATTACACAGTGAGGCAGTGTCCATATGTAAGTTTTTCTTAGCTGGAATCATTCATTCCCCCTTATAGCTGTAGCTTACCTGCCCAGATATGCAGATATGTAGGTTTTCAACGCAGATAGAGGCATTTAGGTCAGATTCCCGGTGTGTGTATGTATGTATGTATGTATATATATATATATATATATATATATATATATATATATATATATATATATATATGTATACAGTTAGGTCCAGAAATATTTGGACAGTGACACAATTTTCGCGAGTTGGGCTCTGCATGCCACCACATTGGATTTGAAATGAAACCTCTACAACAGAATTCAAGTGCAGATTGTAACGTTTAATTTGAAGGTTTGAACAAAAATATCTGATAGAAATTGTAGGAATTGTACACATTTCTTTACAAACACTCCACATTTTTGGAGGTCAAAAGTAATTGGACAAATAAACCAAACCCAAACAAAATATTTTTTTTTCAATATTTTGTTGCGAATCCTTTGGAGGCAATCACTACCTTAAGTCTGGAACCCATGGACATCACCAAACGCTGGGTTTCCTGCTTCTTAATGCTTTGCCAGGCCTTTACAGCCGCAGCCTTCAGGTCTTGCTTGTTTGTGGGTCTTTCCGTCTTAAGTCTGGATTTGAGCAAGTGAAATGCATGCTCAATTGGGTTAAGATCTGGTGATTGACTTGGCCATTGCAGAATGTTCCACTTTTTTGCACTCATGAACTCCTGGGTAGCTTTGGCTGTATGCTTGGGGTCATTGTCCATCTGTACTATGAAGCGCCGTCCGATCAACTTTGCGGCATTTGGCTGAATCTGGGCTGAAAGTATATCCCGGTACACTTCAGAATTCATCCGGCTACTCTTGTCTGCTGTTATGTCATCAATAAACACAAGTGACCCAGTGCCATTGAAAGCCATGCATGCCCATGCCATCACGTTGCCTCAACCATGTTTTACAGAGGATGTGGTGTGCATTGGATCATGTGCCGTTCCCTTTCTTCTCCAAACCTTTTTCTTCCCATCATTCTGGTACAGGTTGATCTTGGTCTCATCTGTCCATAGAATACTTTTCCAGAACTGAGCTGGCTTCATGAGGTGTTTTTCAGCAAATTTAACTCTGGTCTGTCTATTTTTGGAATTGATGAATGGTTTGCATCTAGATGTGAACCCTTTGTATTTACTTTCATGGAGTCTTCTCTTTACTGTTGACTTAGAGACAGATACACCTACTTCACTGAGAGTGTTCTGGACTTCAGTTGATGTTGTGAACGGGTTCTTCTTTACCAAAGAAAGTATGCGGCGATCATCCACCACTGTTGTCATCCATGGACGCCCAGGCCTTTTTGAGTTCCCAAGCTCACCAGTCAGTTCCTTTTTTCTCAGAATGTACCCGACTGTTGATTTTGCTACTCCAAGCATGTCTGCTATCTCTCTGATGGATTTTTTCTTTTTTTTTCAGCCTCAGGATGTTCTGTTTCACCTCAATTGAGAGTTCCTTAGACCGCATGTTGTCTGGTCACAGCAACAGCTTCCAAATGCAAAACCACACACCTGTAATCAACCCCAGACCTTTTAACTACTTCATTGATTACAGGTTAACGAGGGAGACGCCTTCAGAGTTAATTGCAGCCCTTAGAGTCCCTTGTCCAATTACTTTTGGTCCCTTGAAAAAGAGGAGGCTATGCATTACAGAGCTATGATTCCTAAACCCTTTCTCCGATTTGGATGTGAAAACTCTCATATTGCAGCTGGGAGTGTGCACTTTCAGCCCATATTATATATATAATTGTATTTCTGAACATGTTTTTGTAAACAGCTAAAATAACAAAACTTGTGTCACTGTCCAAATATTTCTGGACCTAACTGTATATATACACTGTGTGCGGAATTATTAGGCGAATGAGTATTTTGATCACATGATACTGTTTATACATGTTGTCCTACTCCAAGCTGTATAGGCCTCAGAGCCAACTACCAATTGGTACCATCAGGTGATGTGCATCTCTGTAATGAGGAGGGGTGTGGTGTAATGACATCAACACCCTATATAAGGTGTGCTTAATTATAGGCAACTTCCTTTCCTTTGGCAAAATGGCTCAGAAGAGAGATTTGATGGGCTCTGAAAAGTCCAAAATTGTGAGATTTCTTGCAGAGGGAGGCAGCAGTCTTGAAACTGACAATCTTTTGAAGCGTGATCACCAAACAATCAAGCGTTTCGTGGCAAATAGCCAACAGGGTCGCAAGAAGCGTGTTGGGCTACAAAGGCGCAAAATAACTGCCCATTAATGGAGGAAAATCAAGCATGAAGCTGCCAAGATGCGATTTGCCACCAGTTTGCCCATATTTCAGAGCTGCAACGTTACTGGAGTATCAAAAAACACAAGGTGTGCCATACTCAGGGACATGGCCAAGATAAGGAAGGCTGAAAAACGACCACCTTTGAACAAGAAACATAAGATAAAACGTCAAGACTGGGCCAAGAAATATCTTAAGACTGGTTTTTCAAAGGTTTTATGGACTGATAAAATGAGAGTTACTCTTGATGGGTCAAATGGATGGGCCAGAGGCTGGATCAGTAAAGGGCAGAGAGCTGCACTCCGACTCAGACGCCCGCAAGGTGGAGGTGGGGTACTGGTATGGGCTGGTATCATCAAAGATGAACTTGTGGGACCTTTTAGGGTTGAGGATGGAGTTTAGCTCAACTCCCAGACCTACTGCCAGTTTCTTGAACACAATTTCTTCAAGCAGTGGTACAGGAAGAAGTCAGTATCGTTCAAGAAAAACATGATTTTCATGCAGGACAATGCTCCATCACATGCATCCAGCTACTCCACAGCATGGCTGGCCACTAAAGGTCTAAAAGATGAAAAAATAATGACATGGCCGACTTGTTCACCTGATCTGAACCACATAGAGAACCTGTGGTCCCTCATAAAATGTAAGATCTACAGGGAGGGAAAACAGTACACCTCTCGGAACAGTGTCTGGGAGGCTGTGGTGGTTGCTGCACGCAATGTTGATCGTAAACAGATCAAGCAACTGACAGAATCTGTGGATGGTAGGCTGTTGAGTGTCATAATAAAGAAAGGTCGGTATATTGGTTACTAATTTTTTGGGGTTTTGGTTTTGCATGTCAGAAATATTTTTCTAAATTGTGTGCAGTTATATTGGTTTACCTGGTGAAAATAAACAAGTGAGATGGGAATATATTTGGTTTTTATTAAGTTGTCTAATAATTCTGCACAATAATAGTTACCTGCATAAACAGAAAACAGATATCCTCCTAAAAAAGCCAAATCTAAAAAAAAACCACTCCAACTTAAAAAATATTAAGCTTTGATATTTGAGTCTTTTGGGTTGATTGAGAACATAGTTGTTGATCAATAATAAAAAAAATCCTCTAAAATACAACTTGCCTAATAATTCTGCACACGGTGTAGATAGAGAGAGAGAGATTTACCTTGCCGCTCCGCTGGTTACTGGGCTCAATGGCCAATATATAAGTTAGATATCTCTCTTTTCAAATATTCCTATAGCAGTTATATAATACCAGAGTTTCCTTATTCATTGTTAGCATTCTAGTGTGGAGCTGTATGTGTTTTGTAGTTGTGTGTTTTCAGCTAGCACCTGTTCACATCTGTTGGATGTGTGGGTCAGTCTTTTTGATAAGTTTTTTTTTAATTATTATAGTTTTATTTTCAATGGGGCAAAAAGTGTGATGTGAACTTTTGGTGTTTTTTTTCATATTTTCAAAAACTGTTTTTTTCACACTTTTTACTGTGTTTACTAGTCCTCTTAGAGAACTTGAAGCTGTGATATTCAATCTATTGTGCTATACAGAGCACTATATCAGCATCAGAGACCTGGAATTCATAGGAAGATCGTCGTAACAGACACAGGGGTCTTCTGCTGTCATGACAGCCCATCACGTCACAGGGGCACCGATGGGAGTGGGGAATGTCGCGCTCCCCGCTGGCGCATGTTAATCCCGCTGTCATAGGCACATATCGGTTGATCAGATCAAGATGCGGGCTAGCTTGCCGAACCACATGAAATGCAGGGACAAAACCTATGACGTACCAGTACTTCATGAAGGGGTTAAACATCTGGCATTCTTCTGTAAATGCCAACTGTAAAGTTTAGTGAAGAAGAAAGAATGACCAGGGATAATCTCTAAGTGTCACACACAGAGTAGATGTCTGTATATAACGCATGACACACACTATCAAACCAACAAACCTCTGACGCACCACCAAAAAACACCACAAAAAGGGGGAAACACCCGGATTACGATACAATGGAGGTCTCTGTCGCTAGGGAGAGGGGTGAGGGGGCACCTCCTGCACTCACCTCAAGCTGACTCCTGAGCTCCCTAGCGTCTCTATACAGGTTGTTTCAACTTGTTGGTGAGCAGGATTGAGTAGAAGAACTCCAGCACACTGATTACCCCAAATGAAAAAATGAATTGAAACTCGTAGTTCTGCTGTGTTAATTTTATTATTGGGGAAAAAAAAATTTAGTGAATTTTTTTCACCAATAATAAAATTAACATAGCAGAACTATGAGTTTCGTTTCGTTTTTTCTTTAGGGGTAATCAGTGTGCCGGAGTTCTCCTACTCAATGTTATATATTTTTTCTTCTGAGCACCTGTAAACGGTGACACTTAACCCTACTTGTATCTTTGTTGGTGAGCAGGATACCTGGGTCCCTCAACTGGCCCTAAAGTTAAACTGTCTATTGATTAGGCCAATGAGTACACTAATAAACATGAAGGGGGTATGTGTGGCCTAGGACCTATGTAAGGCAGACGTGTTGTGTGAGAGCTCCCACAGTGGATCCTGCATATATCCTGTAATCCAGCTGAACCCACAGCAATATCGGCTTTGGTGCATAGTACTGACTCCCAGGACGCCCAGGAGAACATTTGAGACCTGCTGCCACCATGGCCCCCCCAAAAAGGGAGATAAAGCTCTTCAGGGCCGTGACCCTGCAGTCCCCAAGATGGCACCGGTGTCAGAGACCCCTGCCCGCAGCAGGGCAGCAGAGGCAGCTAGCAAGCTGGAGCGCTTTGCAAGGAGCGCCCCAGAGACAATCCTTACCTCTGGAGATACTACCGATGACAGATGCACTCGGGCTTTGGTGCTGGAAGGAAGCCAAGAGAGCAGGGAGGCAGTGAGTAACTCGATACATGCTGATTCAACAGCACAGCACCTGCATGCAGCTCCACACGTGGAGGGAAGCGGGGGAGGGGGAGACATGGAGCAGCCAAGTCCTGATCTTCCTGAATCTACACTGGGAGATGTCCTGGCGGCAGTAAATCTGTGTAATAACACATTGGTTACTGCCACCAATGACACGGGAGCTGGGAAAAGCCACACAGAACATTGCAGCATTAATAAATAAAGTGGATGACCTGGAAAACCGTTCCCGCAGGAGCAATTTACGGCTAGTGGGAGTACCGGAGAGGGTGGAAGGTAATGACCCACTGATGTTTTTTGAAAAATGGCTGATAGACAATATTGGAAGGGAGGTGCTCTCCCCCTTTTTCACTATTGAAAGGGCGCACAGAGTGCCCACTCGTCCACTGCCGCCGGGAGCTCCCCGGCGACCCATTTTGCTGAAGCTTCTACACTTTAAAGACCGAGACTCTATCCTACGTAAAACCAGGGACATTAAAGATCTTACAATTAATGATAATAAAATCTCGATCTTCCCGGATTTCTCTATGGAGGTGCAGCGCAAAAGAGCACAATTTATTGATGTTAAGAAGCGTCTACGGGATCTACAAGTGCCATATTCAATGCTGTACCTCGCCAAGCTGCGTGTTGCTGCAAACGGAGAGACTCATGTTTTTGACACAGTAGGAGCTGCTGTGTCCTGGTTGGATGCTAATGAGAGGTCCATAAAGAGAGGGACCACTTGAATGATCGCCTTATCCCATCATATGTCATTTTTGTGCGGGATAATATGCTGTAGTTGATATTATATTATAGTTATTTTGGATCCTCGGTGGGAAGCAAGCATTTTCAAACTGGTGTTTTTTGACGGAATGTATGGTATGCCTTCCTCTGCCTATATTGGTTCCGGGCGGTTGGTTAGCCCCAGTCCTCTCCATTTGAGAGGAATGTATATGTTACTCTTGTGTTGGAGGGATGCTCTACTGCATACGGTTGTGTGGTGTTGCTTTTTCTTCCCTCTCTTATTTTCCTATTTCTTGTCCCATTTTTATTTTTATTTCATGTATTGTACTATGTACTATGGCTATGTCGCTCTATTTAGTAACGGTACACAATTGCAAGACCCACCTCTCTGCCTCAGTGGACAGCAGTGGCTCTTTAGTCTCCTTTCTAATCTACAAGTATGGCGTCACTGATACATGTTGTGGCATGGAATGTCAGGGGAATGGGAGATGCAAATAAGCGATGTGCTGTTTTTACCCAGTTACAGCAATTATGTCTGGCTGTTCTGTGCTTGTCTGAGAACCATATAGTGAAAGATAATGTTCACCTACTGCGACGAAGGTGGATTGCGCACGAATATCACTCCACATATTCAACTCATGCAAAAGGTGTGAGTGTGTTGGTGCACAAATCCATTCCATTCGCCTGCACTAAATCAGTGATTGATCCAGGAGGACACTTTGTATGTATACTTTGTACAATATATAATATACAAATCATATTAGTGGCAGTATATATCCCCCTCCCTACTCAGCAGAGCCAATGAAAAAGATACTCACTGCTCTTGACTCTTTTCCTATAGCGCCAATCCTTATAGTGGGGGATTTCAACACTTATATACATCCCTTCCTGGATAAGCTACACACGGGCAATATCCTACAGAATGCTTCTCCGACCTCCTTTGCTAGAATGCTGAATGAGATAGGAATGGTAGATCTATGGCGCATGAAACACCCTACAGCTAGACAATTCTCCTGCTATTCTAGCACACATCACACTATGTCTCGGATAGATCTGGCCATCGGCAACTCGCTCATGACCCCATACATACAATCAGTGACATATCTACCCAGAAGTGTATCTGATCACTCACCATTACACGTTACACTCCTGAGAGGGGACCCTCTTACCTCACCTAGACCCATGTGGAGACTTAACCCCTTTTGGGTCCAGCTCATAGGGGGATCTTTGCATACTGACATTTTGGAATTTTTTAACTTGAATGATGGTTCAATGTCACCTCATATAGTGTGGGATTCCATGAAGGCCTTCGTAAGAGGCCTGTATATGAGGGAAATTAGCACCCGAAAAACCCAAAATAAACAACATACTCAATTACTAATATAATATAATATTACTAGGCTGGTTACAGACACTGGGGATGTAGTAGAAGATAGTGAGGGTATAGTTGCAGAAATGCGCTCATATTATTCTTGGCTGTATACCTCGGATTGTGACTTCACGGCAGATGAGATTACGCAATACTTAGATGCACTCCCCCTTCCCAGATTAACTGATGAAGAACGAGACCTGTTGGATGGGGACGTTCTGCTGGAAGAATTGGAGACCTCACTTAGCCAAACACAAAATGAAAAGGCCTCGGGTGTAGATGGTCTTCCAGGAGAGTTTTTCAAAACTTATGGCCCCTTGCTATTGCCTAAACTGCTTACAGTGTTTGAGGAGGCGGAAAGGAAAAAAACTTTGCCATCTTCAATGAAAGAAGCTCTAATAGTTTTAATTTTAAAACCTGGGAAAAACCCTGAAACACCAGAATCATACCGCCCGATTTCCCTCCTATCAACAGATGTTAAATTACTGGCGAAGGTGCTCACTAACAGAATGTCCCGAGTTGTCTCATCTGTCGTGAATGAAGACCAAACTGGTTTTATTCCGAGCAGAGCTACAGCGTTGAATCTTAGAAGACTGTATTTGGGATTGCAAGTTAGCTCTGAGAAACCAGGGGAGAGAGCAGTATTGTCACTCGATGCCGCTAAGGCGTTTGACAGCCTAGAATGGAGATTTTTATGGGCAGTTCTTGAAAGAATGGGATTTGGAGCAAGATTTATAAATTGGGTGAAACTGCTATATGACTTCCCAGTGGCAAGGGTTAGGGTGAATGGGCGGGTCTCCAGTACATTTCCTCAAAAGGGGTACAAGACAGGGGTGCCCGCTCTCCCCCCTGCTATTTGCAACTGCAATAGAGCCATTGGCGGCTATCATACGGATGTCAAGGGCGGTTGAGGGATTTCGATGCGGGACTGTGTAACAGAAGGTGTCTTTATATGCCGACGATTTGCTTTTATACCTGGACAGGGTGCGCTCCTCAATTATTCCAGCGATAGAGATCATCCGGGAATTTGGACAGAGATCTGGTTTAAAGATTAATTGGTCGAAGTCAGCTTTGATGCCGATAGATCCTTTCCCGGCAGATTTTTCTGATCTCCAGATACCAGTCCCTGTAGTTCGAAAATTTAAATATTTGGGTGTACTAGTTAGCCCTAATCCAAATGAATACCGGACCCTAAACCTGGACGCCTTACTGGCGCAATTTAGACTGAAGATAAATACCTGGTGCCGACTCCTCCTATCAAACATTGGTAGAACAAATTTAATTAAAATGGTACTGATGCCACAGTTGTTGTATCTGATGCATAACTCCCCAGTATGGATAAATAGGGAATTCTTTACCAAGATAGACACCATGTTTCGCGAGCTCATATGGGGAAAAAAACATTCTAGGATCCATCTAGAGGTGCTCCAGAGAGGAAAGGAGGAAGGGGGGTTGGTGGTTCCGAATCCATATTTATATTATATCGCTTCCCAACTGCAACACTTCAGAGGATGGGGAAGGGAGGGGGCATACGGTGTAAGTGGTGAGTTGATAAAGGAAGGTTCAGACTGGAAGTACCCGATGAGCCGGTTGGAGGTGAGGCGGCGGCATGGGAATACAGTGAGGCATCCAACGCTAGCTATGATTGTTAAGGTGTGGGATAGGGGCAAATCTCTCTTAAATGTTGATGGGCCTATGGGGTATTGGCCACTATGGCGGAATCCGGATCTGCAAGAAGTACAGAAGTTGGTTGGCTTTAGGGGATGGGAAGATAGAGGGATTTGCTTGGTGTCCCAAGTTATGCAGGGCAATGTTCTTAAAAGCTTCGAACAATTACGAACTGAGTTTTGTCTTCCACATTCCTTTTTCTATCAATATCTGCAGTTGCGACACGCACTAGAGAAGCAGGGGAGATTGGGCTCCGTGACGGTGACACACAACTCCACGCTGTATGCCTTAGCTATATCTGAATCCTCTAGAGGCCTCATATCTGATCTATATAAAAGACTGTTGTCCTCCCATTTGAATAGATTTCCGTTAGCGGTTAAGACTAAGTGGGAGACAGACCTAGGCCCCATAACAGATGATCAGTGGTCAGATATATTGGAGCAGATTCCCAAAGTCTCAGAGAGCCAGAGGCTTTCTCAGCTGTTTCTTATTCATAGGGTATACAGAACACCTAGGTTTCTGTTCAAGATTGGACTTAGGCTAAATGTGCAATGTGTTAGATGTGGACAAGAGGGGGCTCACTTGATGCATGTAATGTGGGAATGTGGACACATAGGCGAATTTTGGAAGCAAACCTTGGGACTCATAGAACAGGTGTATAATATCAAGATTCATCCCTCACCCCGTCTTTGTTTGGTGAACCTGTGGGAGGATGGAGTGGATCCGGATTTCCCGGTAGCCCTGGGTATATCTCACATCCTATACCAAGCGAGAAAGTTACTAGCGTATCACTGGCTTGATCCCTCGCCTCCGACTATAGTAGAGCTAAAAAATAAATTGAATAATTTACTTCGACTGGAGAGAGGAGTATATCTGAAGAGGAGGGCACTGGGTAAATTCTATAAGATCTGGCGGCCCTGGATGGATGTTCCTGGTCTTCCCTCCAATGCGCTAATACAGGATAGCATACTGGATAATTTGTTGTTATGTTTGCAATAGGGGGGCACCACTGAAGTACTGGGAGCTTGGAAATTCCATATGGTATCGGAGCCTCTGGGGGGCATTGAGAAGAGCAACAGAAATAATTTTGGTGTACCGAAAAGAGAGGGAGGGCTAGATGTGATTGAGCGGAAAATGTTGTGGAGTGACATGGTCGGAGAATGAGTGTTGAGCGGGACAAACCTAGTAGGAAAAACAACTTTTATCCTTAATGACTTTTTGTTATTTTAAAGAAGTTAAGTAGTTCAATTGGTTAGTTTATGGAAAATCAAAATACTATCATAAATGTGTATGAGGAGTAATTGTATGTCTCTGCATAATATGATGGCGTTCAACCTACTATGATAATGTACATTTATGTTATGCAATGATCATTTCTCTGTTTTGTACCCTTGTACCAGTGTTTAATAAAAAAGATCTGATTTAAAAAAAATAAACATGAAGGTAAAGGAAAGACAGACGGGGGGAATTAAACAGAAGGATACAAAACACCAAACTTCACCGTAGCAGACAAACTATAATAGCAGCTGGATGGACACAGGACATAACCTCAGCAGATCCTTCCACCAGGCTGGCCAAAGTAGAAATGATTCTAACAGCAGCAAAGTATGCTTGGAAGGCTCCAGTATTTAACCTAAATGGGCATGGACCTAAAGCAGCAACAGCTGACCTGACTGCTCTGAGCTGCTGGCAACAAAACCTGAAATTAACTCATGAGTTGCCAAAGGAACGGAAACTTTGCTTAAATGAGCAGTCAAGATGGATATGGATGGCTCAAGGCCTAAGGCTGTCACTAGTCTCAAAACAGCAGGAAGACAACCATGACACCAAGGTTCCAAAGAGAAAAACATTTTAATGCTATAGCTAGAGATAAGCAAATCTCCTCAAAGCCATCTCAGGCAGAGTTGTTGCATTTGTTTAATATGCTAGATTCACGTGAATCAAAACCTGAACATTTTTTATTTATTTATTATTTGCTTATTTCTCTCATATGTAATCATTTTCTAGAAAATTGTGCTCTTCCAACTCTAAGCAGTTAGCAGCTGAGATATGAGCTTTCCCTTTCTCATCGTGGAAGAGCCTTTGTGTCAGGTTCATAAGCTTGGATTCATACACAGCAGATCTTATTGTCGAAATTTCTGTAACTGACAATCATTTCCATACATTGGAGGTTGTTTTGGCAGCAAGCACATTCATGTCTTCATGTTCCATTCAGATTAATGGGACAGGTCCAGAAATGTCTGTAACAAAATCTACTGTATGGGAAACCATTGTGAAAAGATGGAGGATTCTAGTCAGTATACAAAGTGGACAAAAACATATTGAGTAATACCTGTAAAGCTGCACACCAGGATTTATTTCTCACGTTAGTACCTGAACTCTTTGACATGGTTGTGGTATAAGGCATAAAATCGTCACATACATAATTCAGGATCTGGTGGAAAATTCTCCCAGAAGTGTGAAGGCCATTAGTGCAGGAAAAAAATGCCCAAGTACAGCTGGTGGAATAAGTATTGAACACATCACAAATTTATTTAAGTAAATATATTTCTAATGGTGCTATTGACATGAATTTCTAACCAGATGTAATTAACAATCCACACAGGTAAATAAATCAAACCAATATGTCTATAAATTTTGTGTAATAAGAAAAAATGTCATAGGGAAAAAATATTGAACACCCGAAGAAAGACAGGTGCTACAAGCCATGGAAAGTCATGACACCAGATTAAATTTATCAGTAATGAGAAAGCAATCCTGCCGCTCAGTGAAAAATATCAGCTGGCTCAATTGATGGCCTAAAATAATTTTCTCATTACCAAATGGCAATTTTTGTACTCTTCTTCTTCCAAGAGTTATAACTAGAGATGGGCGAATAGTCAAATATTTGGGTTCAGATTCTTGGTGCTGAATAATTTCTATTATATGTGCACTGGTACCGAATATCAAACCTAATTCAACTCTGGAAAGACTGTAAAAATGCTGCAATTTATGGGAAAGTGCTGAAACTGAATGGGAACAGCATGGGGGAAAATGCCTGGATGCATTTCTGATTCACATTTGGTTTCTAAGAATAATGTTGTCAGAGTATTATGGATAGTAAAGCAAGATAAATATATTTCCTGAGTTTCCTGTGGCTGTCACAGTACTTTCTGGTCTGATCATTAAAGTTCATGAATATGCACTGATTCCCTCACGCACCCATTGTAACAGTGTCCATGATTGGTTGCATTCCTATTTCTCCTGCCCACTCTGTGCCGCGTCTGTGATTGGTTGCCCTCACACTGCACACACAGTGAAGATAAAGCAGACAGCTACAGGCTGCAGCCTCCAGCTATGTTATCTTGGCTGTGTATCAAAATACAAATAACCCCATAAGTTGTTTGTTTCTTTAATTATTTAGATAAATAGCTTAAAAAAAGTTGTGAGGTCCCCTCCAATTTTGATACTTAGCCAAGATAAAGCAGACAGTTGGGGGCTGGTATTCTCATGGGACAGTTGGGACAGCCCATGGTTATTGGGCCCTCCAAAGCCTAAAAACAGCAGCCTGCAGACAACCCGGAATTAGTGAATCCATTAGATGCGCCAATTTCAGCGCTTTACCCAGCTCATGCCGATTGCCCTGGAGTTGTGGTAATTGGGTAATATAAGGGGTTAATACAGCTGTGCATTGTCAAAAAATCACAGCTGTCATCAAGCCTGAGGTTAGTAATGGGGAGGGGTCTATGAGACTCACCCATTACTAACCCTGTCAGTCAAAAGAAATAAACACAAAACACAGAGCAATCTTTAATTAAAAAAAACAACAACAAAAAAAACCCTTTCTCCAAATTATTAACCCACAAAACACCCCTGCAGGTCTGACGTAATCCACACGAAGTCCCACGACTATCCAGGCTCTGCTACATTTTGAGGTTGCAGTGTGCGCTCACATAAGAAGACATGACCGATCACTACAGCATCAGGGACACACTGACAAAGCCACAGCTGTGAGAGCGGTGACATCAATGAGTTCACCTGAGGTCACAGCTAAGGTTCCCACGGTATGTGGCAGTGAGCAGTCACGTTTTCTAATGTGACCATGCACTGCAACCTCATATGTAGCAGAGTCGGCATTGTCGTCTGACATCATGTCTGTGGATTAAGACGGACTTGCATGGGTGTTCTGAAGGTTAATAAATTGGAGAAAGAGGGGTTTTTTTTTATAAATAAAGGATTTTTCTCTGTGTTTTGTGTTTATTTCTTTTGACTTACAAATTTAGTAATGGGGGGTCTTATAGGCCCCTCCCTATTACTAACCACGGGCTTGATGACAGCTGTGATTTTTTGACAAATCGCAGCTGTTATTCACCTCTTATATTCACCTGATTACCACTGCACCAGGGCAATCGGGATAAGCTGGGTAAAGCGCCGGAATATGTGCATCTAATGCTATTTTATTTTAGGCTGGTAGAGGGTCCAATAACTATGGGCTTCCCCAGCCTGAGAATACCAGCCACAAGGTGCTTGCTTTATCTTTGTTGGGTATCAAAACTGGAAGGACCTCACAACAATTTTTCTAATTATTTATCTAAATAATTTAAAAAAAAAACTGCATGAGGTCCCTCATATTTTGATGCACAGCTGGGAGCTGCAGCCTGTCGTAGTCTGCTTTATCTGTGCTGGGTATCAAAATACGAGGGACCTCAGGCTATTTTTTTTAAGTTATTTATTTTTACACTCCACTTCATGGATCCAGACAGCTAGTGTGAGGGCAATCACAGAAGATGGCACAGAGGGTGGGCGGGGGAAGCATGACTGCAACCAATCCTGGACACTGTTACAGAGGGTAGGTGGGTGAAGCAGTGCATGTTCATGAACTTTAACCCCTTCAGCCCCGGGGCACTTTCCGTTTTTGCGTTTTTGTTTTTTGCTCCCCTTCTTCCGAGAGCCGTAACTTTTTTATTTTTCCGTCAATCTTGCCATATGAGGGCTTGTTTTTTGCGGGACAAGTTGTACTTTTAAATGAAACCATAAGTTTTACCATATGGTGTACTGGAAAGCAGCAAAAAAATTCCAAGTGTGGAAAAATTGCAAAAAAAGTGTGATGGCACAATAGTTTTTGGGATGTTTTATTCACGGTGTTCACTATATGGTAAAACTGATGTGTGGGTATGATACCTGAGGTCGGTGCGAGTTTGTAGACACCAAACATGTATAGGTTTACTTGTATCTAAGGGGTTAAAAAAAATTCACAAGTTTGTCCAATAAAAGTGGCGCACGTTTTGCGCCATTTTCCAAAACACGTAGCGTTCTTATTTTTTGGGATCTATGGCTCAGTGACGGCTTATTTTTTGCGTCTCGAGCTGATGTTTCTAATGGTAGCATTTTTGCGCAGATGCTACGTTTTGATCGCCTGTTATTGCATTTTGCGTAAAACTTGCGGCGACCAAAAAACGTAATTTTGGCGTTTGGAATTTTTTTGCCACTACGCCGTTTACCAATCAGATTAATTGATTTTATATTTTGATAGATCGGGCATTTCTGAACGCGGCGATACCAAATATGTGTATATTTATTTATTTTTTAACCCTTTAATTTTCAATGGGGGGAAAGGGGGGTGATTTGAACTTTTAGGTTTTTTGTTTTTTTTTTAATTTTTTAAAACTTTTTTTTTACTTTTTTTATTTTATTTTACTAGTCCCCCTAGGGGGCTATAGCAATCAGCAATCCGATTGCTGATCGCTATCTGCTGATCACAGCTATACCGCTGTAATCAGCAGAAATAGTCACTTTCTTTCTTCCTCTGCTCCGTGCCGAGGAAGAATGAAAGTGAAACTTCTTAGCACCAGGCGTCATCACATGACCCTGTGCTACGATGGCAACCACCGAACGTCACGTGATCACTCACGTGACGTCCGGAGGGGGCGGCGGTAAGAAAAAAAGATGGCCGCGCGCATATAGATCTCGCTGCCAGACTTTGGCAGCGAGATCTAAGGGGTTAATGTTCCGGGTGGAATGCGATTCCACTCGGAACATGTAGGCACACATGTCAGCTGTTGAAAACAGCTGATATGTGTGCCGATCCACGCCGCCTGCCCGCGGCAGGGGGCGGGGATTACCGGGACACGATCCATGACGGAAAGATCCGTCCATGGTCGTGAAGGGGTTAATGATCAAACCAGGAACCAGTGTGATGACTGCGGGTAATCTCAGTAAGTATAATTCGCCTGCTTTAATGAGCCCACATCAATTTTTTTTTTTTTTCACTACATGTCCCAATCACAGTAATGCCAAAGATGGCTACGGCATTACTGTGATTGGCAGACTACCCTCGCATGTTTAGTGGTTTAAAATCAGGCGCCAAACATGAGGGGGGGAAATCAATACCCTTATCACTGGTCATAACCCTTTATATTCTTCAGTTGACGTAGGCAAATGAGGGCTTGTTCTTTGTGGGACTAATTCTAGATTTCAATGACACCATTAATTTCCTATATAATGAACTGAAAATCAGAAGAAAAGATTTCATATATGGTGAAAATGTGGTAAAAGACAATTCTGGCATCATGATAAAACACGACCTGGCATCATGGTGCCTTAGGGCAGTACAGTTTCAGTGATAGCCAATTTATATAGTTATTACTTATTATTTTATTATGTTAGTAGCTTAAAAAAATCTGAAGTTTATAAAAAAAAAATAGATTTTGTCACCATTGTGTTCGCATTTTCTGAGCTGTAGTTTTATTGATACTATATTGGGAAACATATAATGTTTTCATTCCCTTATGTTATGTGTTATGTTTTTTAGGGGAGATGCGGTGAAAAATCCACCCAGGAATTCATGAGTTTCAATCAGCATCTGCGCTTTGTGGAGCAGACTCAGCTCCTTGGCTTGCTTCATACGTGTGCACCTGGTCTTTGATGCAAGAATATGACAGTGAGCAAGAATTTCGATCATTTCTATTGTATTTTAAGTTTGAACAAATAAAACAGAATTAATTTCATTAATAAATTTGTTTGACTACGTTATGAATAAGTATACTTACATTAACCATTTAGTATATATAGGGGGTAAGGAAGGAGGGGTTAGGGAGGATAAATTAGGGAAGAACAACTTTATTGGGGAAAACCTGGGAAAGATCAAGGAAAAAAGGTGGGAAGGGTAAGTAGTAAAAGGGAGAATTAACCTTAAGTAAAGAAGGAAGGAAAAAAAAATTATAAGAGTAAAGGAAAGAAGGAAATGGAGAAAAGATAGAGAAAAGGAGAGAGGTTTGGGTAGGGAGGAACAGAGGTTCTTGTATCTTTGGAGTAGAGTGTCTTTGAGAAAATCTATAAATTTATAAGGTTGTCAGAGAGTAGTAGAAGTCAACCTATATATTTGGGATTCGATAATCATCTACTATCTATTAAATTGTCTAACCATAGTCCTCATCTTTTATGGTAAGAGCCAAATGAATTATTAAATATAGCATGTTTCCTTTCAAATTTGTGATGTAATATGAGCTTGTTGTTAATTTCCATTATATTTGGTATATTGTCACTATTCCAATTTGCTGCAATGGAATTTTTTATTATGAGGAGAATATGTATAATAATTGGAGTATGACATGGGTTAATGGATTTTAGGTCCATTTAGAGTAGAGCCATTTGTGGTGTAATTTTAATTTTAGAATGTGTAATTTTATTTATCAAAATAGTAGCTTCTGTAAAAAAGTTTCATATTTTTGGACATTCCCAGAATATGTGTATGAGTGTGCTTTTATTTTTACATCCTCTCCAGCAAAGGGGGGAAATTTTATTATTAATTTTATTAAGTCTTGCCGGAGTGTAATACCAGCGAGTAAGTAGCTTATAAAACGATTTGTGCAATAAGGAACAAATGCTAGAAGAATATGTCGCTTTTAAAGAGAAGATCCATTTCTCCTCAGGAATTTCTATATTTATTATTATTATTATTTATTATTATAGCGCCATTTATTCCATGGCGCTTTACAAGTGAAAGGGTATACGTACAACAATCATTATTAGTACATAACAGACTGGTACAGGAGGAGAGAGGACCCTGCCCGCTAGGGCTCACAGTCTACAGGGAATGGGTGATGGTACGATAGGTGAGGACAGCGCTGGTTGCGCAGTGGTCTACTGGACTGAAGGCTATTGTAGGTTGTAGGCTTGTTGGAAGAGGTGGGTCTTGAGGTTCCTCTTGAAGCTTTCTACGGTAGGGGAGAGTCTGATGTGCTGAGGTAGAGCGTTCCAGAGTATGGGGGATGCACGGGAGAAATCTTGTACGCGATTGTAGGAAGAGGAGATAAGGGAGGAGCAGAGAAGGAGATCTTGTGAGGATCTGAGGTTGCGTGCAGGTAGGTACCGGGAGACTAGGTCACAGATGTAGGGAGGAGACAGGTTGTGCATGGCTTTGTATGTCATGGTTAGTGTTTTGAACTGGAGTCTTGGGTGATGGGAAGCCAGGGAAGGGATTGGCAGAGTGGCGAGGCTGGGGAGTAGCGAGGGGAGAGGTGGATTAAGTGGGCCGCAGAGTTTAGGATAGATTGGAGGGGTGCAAGAGTGTTGGAAGGGAGGCCAGAGAGCAGGAGGTTGCAGTAGTCGAGGCGGGAGATGATGAGGGCATGCACTAATGTTTTTGCTGATTCTTGGTTAAGGAAAGCACGGATCCGGGAGATGTTTTTGAGTTGTAATCGGCATGAGGTGAAGAGGGCTTGGATGTGTGGCTTGAAGGATAGAGCAGAGTCGAGGGTCACTCCAAGGCAACGAGCTCGTGAGATGTGAGACTGGGGAGAGTAAGCAGCCATCGAGTTTGATGGAAAGGCTTGTTGGAGGAGATGAGTGAGGAGGAGGAAAGACAATGAATTCTGTTTTGTCCATGTTAAGTTTTAGGAATCGCGCAGAGAAGAAGGATGAAATAGCAGACAGACATTGTTGGATTCTGGTTAGTAGAGAGGTAATGTCAGGTCCAGAGAGGTAGATCTGTGTGTCATCGGCATAGAGATGATACTGGAAGCCGTAGGACTCTATGAGCTGTCCCAGGCCGAAGGTGTAGATGGAGAACAGCAGGGGTCCAAGAACTGAGCCTTGGGGGACACCGACAGATAGGGGGCGAGATGAGGAAGTGGTGTGAGAATGGGAGACGCTGAAAGTTCGGTCGGTTAGATATGAGGATATCCAAGATAGGGCCAAGTCTGTGATGCCCAGAGATGAGAGAATCTGTAGTAGGAGGGCATGGTCTACTGTGTTGAAGGCAGAGGACAGGTCCAGGAGGAGGAGGATAGAGTAGTGTCGCTTGGCTTTGGCGGTTAGTAGGTCGTTAGTGACTTTAGTTAGGGCAGTTTCAGTGGAATGATGCAGTCGGAAGCCAGATTGTAGCTGGTCAAAGAGAGAGCAGGAGGAGAGGTATGAGGACAGTTCAAGATGGACATGCTGTTCTAGTAGTTTTGAGGCATAGGGGAGAAGGGATATGGGGCGATAGTTTGACACAGAGGATGGGTCAAGGGAGGGCTTTTTGAGGATGGGTGTGATTGAGGCATGTTTAAAGCATGAAGGGAATACACCAGTTGTTAGTGATAGGTTTAAGAGATGGGTTAGGGCTGGGATGAGGACTGCGGTGATGTTGGGGATGAGGTGTGATGGGAGCGGGTCCAGTGCACAGGTTGTTAGATGTGATCTTGAGAGTAGAGTGGAAAGATTGTTTTCTGTCATGGTGGAGAAGCTGGATTTGGAGGAAGAAGGCTGAGTAGCTATGATGAGGGGCTGTGGTGATTGTGGGCCAAAGCTTGCTCTGATGTTGTCAACCTTCTGCTTGAAGAAAGAGGCAAAGTCTTCAGCTGAGAGGAGAGGAGAGGGAGGTGGTGCTGGAGGACGGAGGAGAGAATTAAAAGTGTTGAATAGCTGTTTAGGGTTGTGAGAGAGAGAGGATATAAGGGATGAGAAGTAGGTTTGTTTTGCAGCCGTGAGTGTGGACTTGAAAGTGGTGAGGGACTCTTTATATGCAATGAAGTGCTCAGTGGAATGAGACCTCTTCCATCTGTGCTCAGCAATTCTAGAAGCCCGTCTCAGTTCTTTAGTCTGACTGGTGTGCCAGGGTTGCCTGTTAATTGTGCGGGTTTTGGTGTGTGTGAGGGGGGCGGCTGATTCGAGAGCTGCAGAGATTGTAGTGTTGTATAAAGTTGCAGCAGCATCTGCATCGTGTAGAAATGCACTGTCTGTGAGAGGGAGAAGGGACTGAGAAAGGGCATGTAAATCAATGTGTTTTATATTTCTGCGAGGGTGTGAGAGTTTGTGGAGGGGGGGTTGCGTACTTGGAGAAGAGAGGGAAGAGAATGTGAGTAGGTTGTGGTCAGACAGGGGGAGAGGTGAGTTAGAGAGGTTAGATAGGGAACAGAGGCAAGTGAAGATGAGGTCCAGCGTGTGGCCTTCTTTGTGAGTAGCTGCAGAAGACCATTGGGTGAGGCCGAAGGAGGCAGCGAGTGTTAGAAGTTTGGAGACAGATGAGTGGGAAGTGTCAATGGGGATATTGAAATCACCCATGATGATGGTGGGGATGTCGTTGGAAAGGAAGTGTAGTAGCCAGGTGGTGAAATGATCAAAAAAGGCAGTGGCTGGCCCTGGAGGGCGGTAAATGACAGCCAGTTGAAGGTTGGAGGGGGCGTAGATGCGAACGGAGTGCACCTCAAAAGATGGGAGAGTAACCGAGGGTGGTAGTGGAATTGGTGTAAAGGAGCCTTGGGTGGACAGGAGCAAACCAACTCGTCCACCATGCTTCTTACTGGGGCGGGGGGTGTGAGAGAGTTGGAGACCGCCATAAGAAAGTGCAGCAGGAGAGGCAGTGTCAGAGGGGGTGAGCCAGGATTCAGTGATGCCGAGGAAGAAAAGTTTATTAGTGATGAAAAGATCATGAATGTAGGATAGTTTGTTGCAGACAGAGAGAGCGTTCCATAGGGCTCCTTTTAGTGGGACTGGGGGAGCGGGGGTCGGGTGAATGGGTATGAGGTTTGAGAGGGTGCGGAAATTTGTGTTAGGTTGTGGATGTGGGTTTGAAGTGACAATAGGGATGTGGTGATGAGGACCAGGACTTAGAGAGATATCCCCAGCAGTGAGGAGAAGCAGTGAGAGTGTTAGTAAGTGGGAGCAGGAGAGGCCATGAGATGGCCGTGAGTGTCTGGAGACACTGGGTGTAATATTGAGGAAAATGTCTGAGAGGAAGGTGAGATGGGTGGGGAGGATAGAAGGAGAGATGAAAAGTTCATTACTTGGTTTAGGGATCAGATGGGACAGTAGAAAGTGAAGTATTATAGAGGTGAAAGTCAATAGACACACGAACATTGTTTACATTGACTATGTGGTCAAATACCTTCCGGGCACTTCCAGCCCAATTCTGGCCTAATTCAATGCATCATGCTTATATGGTGCATACTTGTATTGGTGCAGACAAAGTCTTTGGGCAGACTTTGAGCTGTCCCAGTATATACACATACAAGTGCATTCAGCTGTGAAGGGGTGGGGTGCCACAAGAACCCCTTGATCACTCAATCAAAGAAGCCAGATACAGCATCACATAGGCAAAATAAACAAAGGTCATAAAAAGAAGGTGGGGGAACATGGGGGGGAGGTCACAGATGCTGGAGCATGCCAGGGAGATATTGAAGCAAAGAGGGAACAGGTCAGATATATTGGAAAAGCAGGATGAAGGAATTGACATACCATGTATTAAAACACACAGCAGACAGAAGGGGACAGCAGGTCAGCTCATGGAAAAGAAGGATTTTTGTGTACTCACCGTAAAATCTCTTTCTCTGAGTCTTCATTGGGGGACACAGGACCATGGGTTATGCTGCTGTCACTAGGAGGCTGACACTAAGTAAACAGAAAAAGTTAGCTCCTCCCCAGCAGTATAACCCCTGAGCCGGAGGCGGGCTCAATCAGTTTAGTGCACAAGCAGTAGGAGGAGAACCAGACAATCCTGGATAAAACAAAACAAGGTAAGAAAACTATGACGAACAGCCGTGTGACCAGTGACCTGGGAATATAGGCACTGGGGCAACAGGCATGTCATATATAACAAAAAACACAAGCAGGGTGGGTGCTGTGTCCCCCAATGAAGACTCAGAGAAAGAGATTTTACGGTGAGTACACAAAAATCCTTCTTTCTCTATCGTTTCATTGGGGGACACAGGACCATGGGACGTCCAAAAGCAGTCCCTGGGTGGGAAGAAATCCATCACCGGAGATAGGAAGGAAGCCGCTTCCCCTTGCCGGGCTTGACCCAGGCCTACAAGCGCCTACGTTGTTACAGGTGTGCCAATGCCACCTGCAAACCTTACGCCCAGACTGGCCTCTGCCGAAGTTTGGGCGTGAACCTGGTAGAAAATAGTCAAGGTATGCCGACTAGAGCGGGTGGCGGACCAGGAGACCTGGTCGATCGACGACTGGAGTCCAATCGTTCAAGGGTGCCCCTTGCTCGATAGACCGCGGCGGAAGTCCGTCCTTCATGCTATAGTCTTCACAGATGGAGGAAAGGATCCATGTGATATTCTGGCCCTTGGCGCCGGCATACGCTTCTTGGCAAGGGTGGACGGATGGACTGACGGTTGGTGTAACCGAAAAATGTTGTCCTGCAGACACGAAAGACTGAGGGCTTGTACCAGCCCTGGAACGAACTATGCCCCTTCTAGGCTGAGAGAGGAGCCTAGAACCGAAAAAACCGAAACCTAAAGTCCTCTGCTGGAAGGAACAGTGAGGTGTCTTGGACAGAAACGCAAAGATCTGGCTGGAGCCCCCCCTTGTCCTGCTGGCGGAGCCGGAAAAAGGGGGGAAAAACTACAAGAGGGCTGTCCGCCCTGATGCCGTCTGTAACAACCAGATGGCCATGAGGAGCCCACCTATCAAAACAGGTGGGAGCAGGGAAAAAAGGGGTACCTTGAGCGAACCCATCACTGGATGAAGGTCCCACCTTTCTAGTGAACGATGAAATAAATGTTCGGGGAAACTGGATTCCCGGCCCTCTTCAATGTCTGCCATCATCTTGTCCATAGACCTGACCGAGCCAGCACCCGGGATCCACTGGTGAGGCCATGTAACTTGGGACTTCTGAGTCCTGGTAGAATAGAGGGGCCCCGACACTGAAGAATTCTGCGGTCTGGAAGGAGCCACGGGGCCTTTGCGAGGAGATGAGTAAATTATGTGAACTATGCTCGCCTGGGCCACTCCCGAGCTATCACTTGCCTTGGTCCATCTTGAGAACCCTCAAGACCATAGGAAGCCGCGGGAAGATGCACGAGAGCCTGAACAGGCTACACGACCGGTCTAGGGCGTCGTCATCTAGTCCAGAGCAGGTGCATACTCGAAGCATCATTGACTGAGATTTGGATCGGCAGGCCAAAAAGGGCCACGACCGGAGGTCTTCCTTCGCCAGAGATCTGGCTGGTGATTTCCGTGTGGAGCCCTTTACCTACGCGAGGTCTATCCTACAGCGGAAATCGGCCGTCCAAACGTCCACGCTAGGGATGTGCTGCCGAGATTAGCGAGTGAAGGGACTCGTCCCAGAGCAAGATCTTCTTAGCCTCTCCCTTGCCATGACACTCTCTCTGCGTCTTCCTGGTGGATGATGCACATCACCGCTGTGACATGGTCCGACTGGAACCTGGCTGAATAACCACGACCTAGAGAAAAAATTGTAACTGGCTCTGAGGTCCGGAATGTTGAAGGAGAGACGGGGAGGTCCCTCGGGACTGTGCCGAGGAATGGTGGGATAGTATACCCTAGCACGGGAGGCTGGTGACGGTTGATAATAAGCTCCAGAGGAGGAAAGGGAAACTTCCCAGGGATGGTAGCGAAGACTGGTCCGCTAGGAGGAGATTGGCGGGTCACCCGCGAAGACGGAACCATCCTGTCACCGTTCTTCAGTGTGTTCCGTTGGGGAGACCGGGATGAAATCTGGTATGTGCACCGTCGCTATCACCGCCACAGGCTGTCGAGGACTCACATAGCCAAAAACCGAAGGGAAGAAACGGGAGCGGGAGGCAAAGAGCACGCGGGGCTCTGTGGCAGGAGGAAAACTACTCCTGCGTGAGAAGTAGCCACCCTTGAACGGCTCGAATACTGTGCCTGAGGGATGATGGACCGGACCGGGCCGGGTCTGGAAGGACTCCTTCCGGTAGCTCAGCTACCCTAGTAGCAAGGAAGGGGAAGCTCCCTAGAGGGTGATGATGGTCTAAACCTCAAGGCGAAGGTCCTTGAAGGGATACTCTGGGCCTCCCGGTCGTTTCTGGGCGGAGAAAACCTAGCAGCTCTGCAGAGTAGGATGCGTAGGGACAGTGATCCCTGCAAGCGTTCTTAGAAGGTTGGAAAGGTCCGCAGCCATGCAAGGCGGAGATGGCTGTTGTAGGGATAAAGGCTTCCAGACGGGTCTGCGTGAGGGAACGATCCTGGTGCATCAGGGCCGATGCCGGGAAAGGTAATATACCCTTCTCTTACGTAGCCTAGGGGGGAGAGTAGTCTACCCTGACGTAGCCTAGGGATAAACTAGACTCGCCTATCTCCGACCGGGCGTTCCCGAACGTCGGAAAAAAAGTCAGCGACTTCCTAGATGTCGAATCTGCGTTCCTGATCCCGAGTCCGAGGTCTCGATGGTAGGCACACTGATGCTAGAGGTTCAGGCCGAGTAGCGGGCAGACATCAGGTTTGTGAAAAGAGGGTACTCACTCAAGAGGATACCCAGCCCTGGGTCGGCATAGGTGGGACGTGGCCCACTGCGTATGGTGTCCGCGAAGTCCCTGCGGAGCGGCACGATAGTGACGAGAAGCCCGGAGGAACCCAGGCGGGTCGCATAAAGGGTAGCGTGCCGCTTCCTTTCGGAGCCCCCTTCGAGAAGGGGCAAGACAAATAAAACGGACTTACCACTGGGAAAAATCACGTCCGGGGATTATCCATGATCACGCAGTCACCGTGCGAACTTGATGTCCACTGAAAAAACCGCAGTGGCCCCCACCTTGTTCCCTGCAAAGAGGCATGCCCCCTCTCTCCAGAGCCCTTTGGGGGGACGAAAATGACAATAACATGACTTACCGCTGGTAAACTCCGTGTCTGGATTGCCGACTGTGATCATCAGCGACTCCAGTTTTGTGTGCCCCTCCTCTCCGAAATTGCCTTGGAGAAGGGAAAAAAGGACAATGACAAGACTTACTGCTGGTCAACTCCGTCTGGTAGTTGTCTGTGAGCCCGCGGTAACTCGGCGAGCTCTGGATGTCCTCTAAGCACATAAGGGTCTGCTTCAAATGTTTTCAGGTAGACCTGCGTGCACGGAGAGAAGAGGGCTGTCCGTAGCCTTACGGCTTGACTCACCATTTGTAGCAGGCTATTCGTCATGCGCCAAGACATCTAGGTCCTGCTCAGAATCCAGCAGAGGTGGAAGCCTGGGCCATCACCCGAGAGGTCGGAAGACTGCCGGAGGAAGGACAGTCTGGACCTGGGGGATAAGTGGAAACTGGGGAACCACAAGGACGAGACCTGGCGGGTCCGCTTCCAGCATAGGAGAAAAGGTCCCTGGTAGGGGACTCACCTCCCTGAGGGGGTTGCGCCAGTCCTATGGATGGTATGACCGAGCATCGGCCGGAGACGCGGCGCATGCGCACGAACCCGAGGGACGTAGCGAGGGGAGTTATGGCCTGAGACAGGGCGTTACCAGCCGGCAGGGGTGACATCTTCTTGAAAATGACTCACAAAAGAGGGGACCGAGTCTTGGGCTTACCGGCCCAAAATCACTAAAAAGTCGAGCTGGAAACGCTATGTACTAAAAACGTGATAGAAAAAACAAGTGCCCGCATAAGCAATGTAGGAGTCATGTATGAAAAATCATGCACGTATTTCTAATAAAAAATTGACCCAATATAAAAAATATACACTACAAAAAAGAGTGTGTTCTGATTTTTCCCCGAAAAAGTTGCTGCAGCCTCAGCCATCCGCAGACCGGGAGTCTGCCATAATCTTTGTTTTCTTTTTTTTTTTTTTTAAATAAAATGAACACTGAGGGAGCGGGAAAAAATATCCCCCACCCTCCTGATGATGCCTGGGGCAGAGCGGAGGGCGGAGAAGGAAAAGGCCGGCGGCCAATAGCGCTGCGCAGGAGGCGGGCCTGGGACACCGAGGACCAGGCCGAAGCCGGGGGCTAAATTTTTACGCTGCCGCGGCAGAGGCAGCGCCGGCGGACCCGGCCGCAAGGCGGTGGCGTCGCAGCCTGGGACGCCGAGGACCAGGCCGAAGCCGGGGCCAAAATTTTTACGGTGCCGTGCGGGCAGAAGCAGCGCCGGCGGACCCAGCCGCAAGGCGGCGCCGGCGGATCCAGCCGCAAGGCAGCGGCGCCGCCGTCTGTGACGCCGAGGACCAGGCCGAAGCCGGGGGCTAAATTTTTACGCTGCCGCGGCAGAGGCAGCACCGGCGGACCCGGCCGCAAGGCGGCGGCGTCGCAGCCTGGGACGCCGAGGACCAGGCCGAAGCCGGGGCCAAAATTTTTACGGTGCCGTGCGGGCAGAAGCAGCGCCGGCGGACCCAGCCGCAAGGCGGCGCCGGCGGATCCAGCCGCAAGGCAGCGGCGCCGCCGTCTGTGACGCCGAGGACCAGGCCGAAGCCGGGGGCTAAATTTTAACGCTGTCGCGTGGGCAGAGGCAGCGGCGGCGGACCCGGCCGCAAGGCGGTGGCGTCACAGCCTGGGACGCCGAGGACCAGGCCGAAGCCGGGGCCTAAACTTTTTACGGTGCCGCGCGGGCAGAAGCTGCGCCGGCGGACCCGGCCGCAAGGCGGCACCGGCGGACCCGGCCACAAGGCAGCGGCGCCGCAGCCTGGGACGCCGAGGACCAGGCCGAAACCGGGGCTAAATTTTGATGCTGCCGCGCGGGCAGAGGCAGCGCCGGCGCCCCGGTCGCAAGGCGGCGGCGTCGCAGCCGCGAATCGAATCCGCCCGACCTAGTCGTCTGCAGGGAGCTTCGCGGATGTAGCGGGGATGGCCGGCGACTAGGCCCAGACCGGGGCCTAAATTACTGCAGCCGCCCGAGGGGAGAAGGTAGGTGTCCTACCTGATCCGTGGCGCGCTCCGGAGTGCAGGCTGGGACTCTGCACATGCTCCTGTGTGCTCCGCTCACAGAAGGGATGGCTGCGGGCACCAGGGAGCCGGCTGAAGAAGGCAGGGAGGTGGACGCTGGTGGGGGGGAAGCCCCTAAATGTAGCAGCGCTGCGGGCCCCATCCTCGAGACGCGCTGTGGTCCAGTCCCTATTTGCCGAGCCCCTTGCGCCCTTTGGGGTGATACCGCAGAGCGGATAGGGGGTGCCCAGGAAGACTCTGCCCCACACGAACACACCAGGGATTGGTACCGCGGGAATGGACGGGGGCGAGGGCCCGAAGACTCAAACCTCTGCGACCCTAGGGAGTGGTACCCACCGGGCTGCGAGAGCTGAGGAAGAGAAGTACGATACCTGCAGAAACAGAGAAGTACCAGAGATGAGAGCGACGAGCGTCGCCGAGAAAAAATGAAAAAAATATGCAAAAAATCAAGTGGCTAAAGGGGGCCAGTCGGCCCACATCAGCCTCCTACGACACTAAGCAAAAAACTGATTGAGCCCGCCTCCGGCTCAGGGGTTATACTGCTGGGGAGGAGCTAACTTTTTCTGTTTACTTAGTGTCAGCCTCCTAGTGACAGCAGCATAACCCATGGTCCTGTGTCCCCCAATGAAACGATAGAGAAAGCAGGATGAAGGAATTGACATACCTGTGGGGAGATAGACATGGTGATTAGATGATGGCAGAGAAGTGATGGTAGAATACCATGTACATCATAATAATATCTCTGGCCTAATTCAAAGCATCATACTTATATGGTGCATACTTGTATTGGTGCAGACAAAGTCTTTGGGCAGACTTTGAGCTGTCCCATTATATACACATACAAGTGCATTCAGCTGTGAAGGGGTGGGGTGCCACAAGAACCCCTTGATCACTCAATCAAAGAAGCCAGATACAGCATCACATAGGCAAAATAAACAAAGGTCAAAAAAGGAAGGTGGGGGAACATGGGGGGGAGGTCACAGATGCTGGAGCATGCCAGGGAGATATTGAAGTAAAGAGGGAACAGGTCAGATATATTGGAAAAGCAGGATGAAGGAATTGACATACCATGTATTAAAACACACAGCAGACAGAAGGGGACAGCAGGTCAGTTCATGGAAAAGCAGGATGAAGGAATTGACATACCTGTGGGGAGATAGACATGGTGATTAGATGATGTTAGAGAAGTGATGGTAGAATACCATGTACATCATAATAATATCTCTGGCCTAATTCAAAGCATCATACTTATATGATGCATACTTGTATTGGTGCAGACAAAGTCTTTGGGCAGACTTTGAGCTGTCCCAGTATATACACATACAAGTGCATTCAGCTGTGAAGGGGTGGGGTGCCACAAGAACCCCTTGATCACTCAATCAAAGAAGCCAGATACAGCATCACATAGGCAAAATAAACAAAGGTCATAAAAGGAAGGTGGGGGAACATGGGGGGGGAGGTCACAGATGCAGGAGCATGCCAGGGAGATATTGAAGCAAAGAGGGAACAGGTCAGATATATTGGAAAAGCAGGATGAAGGAATTGACATACCATGTATTAAAACACACATCAGACAGAAGGGGACAGCAGGTCAGTTCATGGAAAAGCAGGATGAAGGAATTGACATACCTGTGGGGAGATAGACATGGTGATTAGATGATGGCAGAGAAGTGATGGTAGAATACCATGTACATCATAATAATATCTCTGGCCTAATTCAATGCATCATACTTATATGATGCATACTTGTATTGGTGCAGACAAAGTCTTTGGGCAGACTTTGAGTTGTCCCAGTATATACACATACAAGTGCATTCAGCTGTGAAGGGGTGGGGTGCCACAAGAACCACTTGATCACTCAATCAAAGAAGCCAGATACAGCATCACATAGGCAAAATAAACAAAGATCATAAAAGGAAGGTGGGGGAACATGGGGGGGAGGTCACAGATGCTGGAGCATGCCAGGGAGATATTGAAGCAAAGAGGGAACAGGTCAGATATATTGGAAAAGCAGGATGAAGGAATTGACATACCATGTATTAAAACACACAGCAGACAGAAGGGGACAGCAGGTCAGTTCATGGAAAAGCAGGATGAAGGAATTGACTTACCTGTGGGGAGATAGACATGGTGATTAGATGATGGCAGAGAAGTGATGGTGGAATACCATGTGCATCATAATAATATCTCTGGCCTAATTCAATGCATCATACTTATATGGTGCATACTTGTATTGGTGCAGACAAAGTCTTTGGGCAGACTTTGAGCTGTCCCATTATATACACATACAAGTGCATTCAGCTGTGAAGGGGTGGGGTGCCACAAGAACCCCTTGATCACTCAATCAAAGAAGCCAGATACAGCATCACATAGGCAAAATAAACAAAGGTCAAAAAAGGAAGGTGGGGGAACATGGGGGGAGGTCACAGATGCTGGAGCATGCCAGGGAGATATTGAAGCAAAGAGGGAACAGGTCAGATATATTGGAAAAGCAGGATGAAGGAATTGACATACCATGTATTAAAACACACAGCAGACAGAAGGGGACAGCAGGTCAGTTCATGGAAAAGCAGGATGAAGGAACTGACATACCTGTGGGGAGATAGACATGGTGATTAGATGATGGCAGAGAAGTGATGGTAGAATACCATGTACATCATAATAATATCTCTGGCCTAATTCAATGCATCATACTTATATGGTGCATACTTGTATTGGTGCAGACAAAGTCTTTGGGCAGACTTTGAGCTGTCCCATTATATACACATACAAGTGCATTCAGCTGTGAAGGGGTGGGGTGCCACAAGAACCCCTTGATCACTCAATCAAAGAAGCCAGATACAGCATCACATAGGCAAAATAAACAAAGGTCAAAAAAGGAAGGTGGGGGAACATGGGGGGGAGGTCACAGATGCTGGAGCATGCCAGGGAAATATTGAAGCAAAGAGGGAACAGGTCAGATATATTGGAAAAGCAGGATGAAGGAATTGACATACCATGTATTAAAACACACAGCAGACAGAAGGGGATAGCAGGTCAGTTCATGGAAAAGCAGGATGAAGGAATTGACATACCTGTGGGGAGATAGACATGGTGATTAGATGATAGCAGAGAAGTGATGGTAGAATACCATGTACATCATAATAATATCTCTGGCCTAATTCAATGCATCATACTTATATGATGCATACTTGTATTGGTGCAGACAAAGTCTTTGGGCAGACTTTGAGCTGTCCCAGTATATACACATACAAGTGCATTCAGCTGTGAAGGGGTGGGGTGCCACAAGAACCCCTTGATCACTCAATCAAAGAAGCCAGATACAGCATCACATAGGTAAGATAAACAAAGGTCATAAAAGGAAGGTGGGGGAACATGGGGGGGAGGTCACAGATGCTGGAGCATGCCAGGGAGATATTGAAGCAAAGAGGGAACAGGTCAGATATATTGGAAAAGCAGGATGAAGCAATTGACATGCCATGTATTAAAACACACAGCAGACAGAAGGGGACAGCAGGTCAGTTCATGGAAAAGCAGGATGAAGGAATTGACTTACCTGTGGGGAGATAGACATGGTGATTAGATGATGGCAGAGAAGTGATGGTAGAATACCATGTACATCATAATAATATCTCTGGCCTAATTCAATGCATCATACTTATATGATGCATACTTGTATTGGTGCAGACAAAGTCTTTGGGCAGACTTTGAGCTGTCCCAGTATATACACATACAAGTGCATTCAGCTGTGAAGGGGTGGGGTGCCACAAGAACCCCTTGATCACTCAATCAAAGAAGCCAGATACAGCATCACATAGGCAAAATAAACAAAGGTCATAAAAGGAAGGTGGGGGAACATGGGGGGGAGGTCACAGATGCAGGAGCATGCCAGGGAGATATTGAAGCAAAGAGGGAACAGGTCAGATATATTGGAAAAGCAGGATGAAGGAATTAACATACCATGTATTAAAACACACATCAGACAGAAGGGGACAGCAGGTCAGTTCATGGAAAAGCAGGATGAAGGAATTGACATACCTATGGGGAGATAGACATGGTGATTAGATGATGGCAGAGAAGTGATGGTAGAATACCATGTACATCATAATAATATCTCTGGCCTAATTCAATGCATCATACTTATATGATGCATACTTGTATTGGTGCAGACAAAGTCTTTGGGCAGACTTTGAGCTGTCCCATTATATACACATACAAGTGCATTCAGCTGTGAAGGGGTGGGGTGCCACAAGAACCCCTTGATCACTCAAAGAAGCCAGATACAGCATCACATAGGCAAAATAAACAAAGGTCAAAAAAGGAAGGTGGGGGAACATGGGGGGGAGGTCACAGATGCTGGAGCATGCCAGGGAGATATTGAAGCAAAGAGGGAACAGGTCAGATATATTGGAAAAGCAGGATGAAGGAATTGAAATACCATGTATTAAAACACACAGCAGACAGAAGGGGACAGCAGGTCAGTTCATGGAAAAGCAGGATGAAGGAATTGACATACCTGTGGGGAGATAGACATGGTGATTAGATGATGGCAGAGAAGTGATGGTAGAACACCATGTGCATCATAATAATATCTCTGGCCTAATTCAATGCATCATACTTATATGGTGCATACTTGTATTGGTGCAGACAAAGTCTTTGGGCAGATTTTGAGCTGTCCCATTATATACACATACAAGTGCATTCAGCTGTGAAGGGGTGGGGTGCCACAAGAACACCTTGATCACTCAATCAAAGAAGCCAGATACAGCATCACATAGGCAAAATAAACAAAGGTCATAAAAGGAAGGTGAGGGAACATGGGGGGTGGTCACAGATGCTGGAGCATGCCAGGGAGATATTGAAGCAAAGAGGGAACAGGTCAGATATATTGGAAAAGCAGGATGAAGGAATTGACATACCATGTATTAAAACACACAGCAGAAAGAAGGGGACAGCAGGTCAGTTCATGGAAAAGCAGGATGAAGGAATTGACATACCTGTGGGGAGATAGACATGGTGATTAGATGATGGCAGAGAAGTGATGGTAGAATACCATGTACATCATAATAATATCTCTGGCCTAATTCAATGCATCATACTTATATGATGCATACTTGTATTGGTGCAGACAAAGTCTTTGGGCAGACTGAGCTGTCCCAGTATATACACATACAAGTGCATTCAGCTGTGAAGGGGTGGGGTGCCACAAGAACCACTTGATCACTCAATCAAAGAAGCCAGATACAGCATCACATAGGCAAAATAAACAAAGGTCATAAAAGGAAGGTGGGGGAACATGGGGGGGAGGTCACAGATGCTGGAGCATGCCAGGGAGATATTGAAGCAAAGAGGGAACAGGTCAGATATATTGGAAAAGCAGGATGAAGGAATTGACATACCATGTATTAAAACACACAGCAGACAGAAGGGGACAGCAGGTCAGTTCATGGAAAAGCAGGATGAAGGAATTGACATACCTGTAAGGAGATAGACATGGTGATTAGATGATGGCAGAGAAGTGATGGTAGAATACCATGTACATTATAATAATATCTCTGGCCTAATTCAATGCATCATACTTATATGATGCATACTTGTATTGGTGCAGACAAAGTCTTTGGGCAGACTTTAAGCTGTCCCATTATATACACATACAAGTGCATTCAGCTGTGAAGGGGTGGGGTGCCACAAGAACCCCTTGATCACTCAAAGAAGCCAGATACAGCATCACATAGGCAAAATAAACAAAGGTCAAAAAAGGAAGGTGGGGGAACATGGGGGGGAGGTAACAGATGCTGGAGCATGCCAGGGAGATATTGAAGCAAAGAGGGAACAGGTCAGATATATTGGAAAAGCAGGATGAAGGAATTAAAATACCATGTATTAAAACACACAGCATACAGAAGGGGACAGCAGGTCAGTTCATGGAAAAGCAGGATGAAGGAATTGACATACCTGTGGGGAGATAGACATGGTGATTAGATGATGGCAGAGAAGTGATGGTAGAACACCATGTGCATCATAATAATATCTCTGGCCTAATTCAATGCATCATACTTATATGGTGCATACTTGTATTAGTGCAGACAAAGTCTTTGGGCAGATTTTGAGCTGTCCCATTATATACACATACAAGTGCATTCAGCTGTGAAGGGGTGGGGTGCCACAAGAACCCCTTGATCACTCAATCAAAGAAGCCAGATACAGCATCATATAGGCAAAATAAACAAAGGTCATAAAAGGAAGGTGAGGGAACATGGGGGGGAGGTCACAGATGCTGGAGCATGCCAGGGAGATATTGAAGCAAAGAGGGAACAGGTCAGATATATTGGAAAAGCAGGATGAAGGAATTGACATACCATGTATTAAAACACACAGCAGACAGAAGGGGACAGCAGGTCAGTTCATGGAAAAGCAGGATGAAGGAATTGACATACCTGTGGGGAGATAGACATGGTGATTAGATGATGGCAGAGACGTGATGGTAGAATACCATGTACATCATAATAATATCTCTGGCCTAATTCAATGCATCATACTTATATGATGCATACTTGTATTGGTGCAGACAAAGTCTTTGGGCAGACTTTGAGCTGTCCCAGTATATACACATACAAGTGCATTCAGCTGTGAAGGGGTGGGGTGCCACAAGAACCACTTGATCACTCAATCAAAGAAGCCAGATACAGCATCACATAGGCAAAATAAACAAAGGTCATAAAAGGAAGGTGGGGGAACATGGGGGGGAGGTCACAGATGCTGGAGCATGCCAGGGAGATATTGAAGCAAAGAGGGAACAGGTCAGATATATTGGAAAAGCAGGATGAAGCAAATGACATACCATGTATTAAAACACACAGCAGACAGAAGGGGACAGCAGGTCAGTTCATGGAAAAGCAGGATGAAGGAATTGACTTACCTGTGGGGAGATAGACATGGTGATTAGATGATGGCAGAGAAGTGATGGTAGAATACCATGTACATCATAATAATATCTCTGGCCTAATTCAATGCATCATACTTATATGATGCATACTTGTATTGGTGCAGACAAAGTCTTTGGGCAGACTTTGAGCTGTCCCAGTATATACACATACAAGTGCATTCAGCTGTGAAGGGGTGGGGTGCCACAAGAACCCCTTGATCACTCAATCAAAGAAGCCAGATACAGCATCACATAGGCAAAATAAACAAAGGTCATAAAAGGAAGGTGGGGGAACATGGGGGGGAGGTCACAGATGCTGGAGCATGCCAGGGAGATATTAAAGCAAAGAGGGAACAGGTCAGATATATTGGAAAAGCAGGATGAAGGAATTGACATACCATGTATTAAAACACACAGCAGACAGAAGGGGACAGCAGGTCAGTTCATGGAAAAGCAGGATGAAGGAATTGACATACCTGTAAGGAGATAGACATGGTAATTAGATGATGGCAGAGAAGTGATGGTAGAATACCATGTACATTATAATAATATCTCTGGCCTAATTCAATGCATCATACTTATATGATGCATACTTGTATTGGTGCAGACAAAGTCTTTGGGCAGTCTTTGAGCTGTCCCAGTATATACACATACAAGTGCATTCAGCTGTGAAGGGGTGGGGTGCCACAAGAACCACTTGATCACTCAATCAAAGAAGCCAGATACAGCATCACATAGGCAAAATAAACAAAGGTCATAAAAGGAAGGTGGGGGAACATGGGGGGAGGTCACAGATGCTGGAGCATGCCAGGGAGATATTGAAGCAAAGAGGGAACAGGTCAGATATATTGGAAAAGCAGGATGAAGGAATTGACATACCATGTATTAAAACACACAGCAGACAGAAGGGGACAGCAGGTCAGTTCATGGAAAAGCAGGATGAAGGAATTGACTTACCTGTGGGGAGATAGACATGGTGATTAGATGATGGCAGAGAAGTGATGGTAGAATACCATGTACATCATAATAATATCTCTGGCCTAATTCAATGCATCATACTTATATGATGCATACTTGTATTGGTGCAGACAAAGTCTTTGGGCAGACTTTGAGCTGTCCCAGTATATACACATACAAGTGCATTCAGCTGTGAAGGGGTGGGGTGCCACAAGAACCCCTTGATCACTCAATCAAAGAAGCCAGATACAGCATCACATAGGCAAAATAAACAAAGGTCATAAAAGGAAGGTGGGGGAACATGGGGGGGAGGTCACAGATGCTGGAGCATGCCAGGGAGATATTAAAGCAAAGAGGGAACAGGTCAGATATATTGGAAAAGCAGGATGAAGGAATTGACATACCATGTATTAAAACACACAGCAGACAGAAGGGGACAGCAGGTCAGTTCATGGAAAAGCAGGATGAAGGAATTGACATACCTGTAAGGAGATAGACATGGTGATTAGATGATGGCAGAGAAGTGATGGTAGAATACCATGTACATTATAATAATATCTCTGGCCTAATTCAATGCATCATACTTATATGATGCATACTTGTATTGGTGCAGACAAAGTCTTTGGGCAGTCTTTGAGCTGTCCCAGTATATACACATACAAGTGCATTCAGCTGTGAAGGGGTGGGGTGCCACAAGAACCCCTTGATCACTCAATCAAAGAAGCCAGATACAGCATCACATAGGCAAAATAAACAATGGTCATAAAAAGAAGGTGGGGGAACATGGGGGGGAGGTCACAGATGCTGGAGCATGCCAGGGAGATATTGAAGCAAAGAGGGAACAGGTCAGATATATTGGAAAAGCAGGATGAAGGAATTGACATACAATGTATTAAAACACACAGCAGACAGAAGGGGACAGCAGGTCAGTTCATGGAAAAGCAGGATGAAGGAATTGACATACCATGTATTAAAACACACAGCAGACAGAAGGGGACAGAAGGTCAGTTCATGGAAAAGCAGGATGAAGGAATTGACATACCTGTGGGGAGATAGACATGGTGATTAGATGATGGCAGGGAAGTGATGGTAGAATACCATGTGCATCATAATAATATCTCTGGCCTAATTCAATGCATCATACTTATATGGTTCATACTTGTATTGGTGCAGACAAAGTCTTTGGGCAGACTTTGAGCTGTCCCAGTATATACACATACAAGTGCATTCAGCTGTGAAGGGGTGGGGTGCCACAAGAACCCCTTGATCACTCAATCAAAGAAGCCAGATACAGCATCACATAGGCAAAATAAACAAAGGTCATAAAAAAAAGGTGGGGGAACATGGGGGGGAGGTCACAGATGCTGGAGCATGCCAGGGAGATATTGAAGCAAAGAGGGAACAGGTCAGATATATTGGAAAAGCAGGATGAAGGAATTGACATACCATGAATTAAAACACACAGCAGACAGAAGGGGAAAGCAGGTCAGTTCTTGGAAAAGCAGGATGAAGGAATTGACATACCTGTGGGGAGATAGACATGGTGATTAGATGATGGCAGAGAAGTGATGGTAGAATACCATGTGCATCATAATAATATCTCTGGCCTAATTCAATGCATCATACTTATATGGTGCATACTTGTATTGGTGCAGACAAAGTCTTTGGGCAGACTTTGAGCTGTCCCAGTATATACACATACAAGTGCATTCAGCTGTGAAGGGGTGGGGTGCCACAAGAACCCCTTGATCACTCAATCAAAGAAGCCAGATACAGCATCACATAGGCAAAATAAACAATGGTCATAAAAAGAAGGTGGGGGAACATGGGGGGGAGATCACAGATGCTGGAGCATGCCAGGGAGATATTGAAGCAAAGAGGGAACAGGTCAGATATATTGGAAAAGCAGGATGAAGGAATTGACATACCATGTATTAAAACACACAGCAGACAGAAGGGGATAGCAGGTCAGTTCATGGAAAAGCAGGATGAAAGAATTGACATACCTGTGGGGAGATAGACATGGTGATTAGATGATGGCAGAGAAGTGATGGTAGAATACCATGTGCATCATAATAATATCTCTGGCCTAATTCAATGCATCATACTTATATGGTGCATACTTGTATTGGTGCAGACAAAGTCTTTGGGCAGACTTTGAGCTGTCCCAGTATATACACATACAAGTGCATTCAGCTGTGAAGGGGTGGGGTGCCACAAGAACCCCTTGATCACTCAATCAAAGAAGCCAGATACAGCATCACATAGGCAAAATAAACAATGGTCATAAAAAGAAGGTGGGGGAACATGGGGGGGAGGTCACAGATGCTGGAGCATGCCAGGGAGATATTGAAGCAAAGAGGGAACAGGTCAGATATATTGGAAAAGCAGGATGAAGGAATTGACATACAATGTATTAAAACACACAGCAGACAGAAGGGGACAGCAGGTCAGTTCATGGGAAAGCAGGATGAAGGAATTGACATACCATGTATTAAAACACACAGCAGACAGAAGGGGACAGAAGGTCAGTTCATGGAAAAGCAGGATGAAGGAATTGACATACCTGTGGGGAGATAGACATGGTGATTAGATGATGGCAGAGAAGTGATGGTAGAATACCATGTGCATCATAATAATATCTCTGGCCTAATTCAATGCATCATACTTATATGGTGCATACTTGTATTGGTGCAGACAAAGTCTTTGGGCAGACTTTGAGCTGTCCCAGTATATACACATACAGGTGCATTCAGCTGTGAAGGGGTGGGGTGCCACAAGAACCCCTTGATCACTCAATCAAAGAAGCCAGATACAGCATCACATAGGCAAAATAAACAAAGGTCATAAAAGGAAGGTGGGGGAACATGGGGGGGAGGTCACAGATGCTGGAGCATGCCAGGGAGATATTGAAGCAAAGAGGGAACAGGTCAGATATATTGGAAAAGCAGGATGAAGGAATTGACATACCATGTATTAAAACACACAGCAGACAGAAGGGGATAGCAGGTCAGTTCATGGAAAAGCAGGATGAAAGAATTGACATACCTGTGGGGAGATAGACATGGTGATTAGATGATGGCAGAGAAGTGATGGTAGAATACCATGTGCATCATAATAATATCTCTGGCCTAATTCAATGCATCATACTTATATGGTGCATACTTGTATTGGTGCAGACAAAGTCTTTGGGCAGACTTTGAGCTGTCCCAGTATATACACATACAAGTGCATTCAGCTGTGAAGGGGTGGGGTGCCACAAGAACCCCTTGATCACTCAATCAAAGAAGCCAGATACAGCATCACATAGGCAAAATAAACAAAGGTCATAAAAGGACGGTGGGGGAACATGGGGGGGAGGTCACAGCTGCTGGTGCATGCCAGGGAGATATTGAAGGAAAGAGGGAACAGGTCAGATATATTGGAAAAGCAGGATGAAGGAATTGACATACCATGTATTAAAACACACAGCAGACAGAAGGGGATAGCTGGTCAGTTCATGGAAAAGCAGGATGAAGGAATTGACATACCATGTATTAAAACACACCGCAGACCGAAGGGGATAGCAGGTCAGTTCATGGAAAAGTAGGATGAAGGAATTGACATACCTGTGGGGAGCTAGACATGGTAATTAGATGATGGCAGAGAAGTGATGGTAGAATACCATGTGCATCATAATAATATCTCTGGCCTAATTCAATGCATCATACTTATATGGTGCATACTTGTATTGGTGCAGACAAAGTCTTTGGGCAGACTTTGAGCTGTCCCAGTATTTACATATACAAGTGCATTCAGCTGTGAAGGGGTGGGGTGCCACAAGAACCCCTTGATCACTCAATCAAAGAAGCCAGATACAGCATCACATAGGTAAAATAAACAAAGGTCATAAAAGGAAGGTGGGGGAACATGGGGGGGAGGTCACAGATGCTGGAGCATGCCAGGGAGATATTGAAGCAAAGAGGGAACAGGTCAGATATTTTGGAAAAGCAGGATGAAGGAGTTGACATACCATGTATTAAAACACACAGCAGACAGAAGGGGATAGCAGGTCAGTTCATGGAAAAGCAGGATGAAGGAACTGACATACCTGTGGGAAGATAGACATGGTGATTAGATGATGGCAGAGAAGTGATGGTAGAATACCATGTGTGTCATAATAATATCTCTGGCCTAATTCAATGTATCATACTTATATGGTGCATATTTGTATTGGTGCAGACAAAGTCTTTGGGCAGACTTTGAGCTGTCCCAGTATATACACATACAAGTGCATTCAGCTGTGAAGGGGTGGGGTGCCACAAGAACCCCTTGATAACTCAATCAAAGAAGCCAGATACAGCATCACATAGGCAAAATAAACAAAGGTCATAAAAGGAAGGTAAGGGAACATGGGGGGGAAGTCACAGATGCTGGAGCATGCCAGGGAGATATTGAAGCAAAGAGGGAACAGGTCAGATATATTGGAAAAGCAGGATGAAGGAATTGACATACCATGTATTAAAACACACAGCAGACAGAAGGGGACAGCAGGTCAGTTCATGGAAAAGCAGGATGAAGGAATTGACATACCTGTGGGTAGATAGACATGGTGATTAGATGATGGCAGAGAAGTGATGGTAGAATACCATGTGCATCATAATAATATCTCTGGCCTAATTCAATGCATCATACTTATATGGTGCATACTTGTATTGGTGCAGACAAAGTCTTTGGGCAGACTTTGAGCTGTCCCAGTATATACACATACAAGTGCATTCAGCTGTGAAGGGGTGGGGTGCCACAAGAACCCCTTGATCACTCAATCAAAGAAGCCAGATACAGCATCACATAGGCAAAATAAACAAAAGGTCATAAAAGGAAGGTGGGGGAACATGGGGGGAGGTCACAGATGCTGGAGCATGCCAGGGAGATATTGAAGCAAAGAGGGAACAGGTCAGATATATTGGAAAAGCAGGATGAAGGAATTGACATACCATGTATTAAAACACACAGCAGACAGAAGGGGATAGCAGGTCAGTTCATGGAAAAGCAGGATTAAGGAATTGACATACCATGTATTAAAACACACAGCAGACAGAAGGGGATGTTACGAACCGGCGTCGCCATAGCCGCAAGAAGCCTGCTGCGGTTTCTGTTGCGCCCAGGCGCCGGCTGCCGTTCTTGGCCGTGCCTCGGGTCGTCCAGTTGGCTGTTCCTTCCACCACGTCTAAGTGTGGAGAGGCGGCTAGTGCGTATGCGTGCGCCGATTTACCCCAGCCAGAGTTTAAGCCCGGTGTTTTGCCTAGTGAGCATGCTCAGCCTGTTTGTGTTATGTCTGAGACTAAGTCATCAGTTAAGGCTACTGAGCATGCTCCCACAATTAACCCTAACAGCCTCTTTGCACAGGTACTTGGACTTCGTGCTGTGTCTAAGTTCTGGGATGTGCCTACTGAGCATGCTCAAACTGATAGTCTGCTTTCTAAGCCTGTGGCTCAGGCTACTGAGCATGCTCAGGCACTTAGTGCATCAGAGGCTAGGTCCGGTAAGGATCTCACTGAGCATGTCCGTGAGGTAGCAGGCCCTGATAGGGCAGAGGGTGTCAGGTGTCCTGATGACGTGGAAACTCCGGACTGGCTCGCAGAGGCCCGCCCCTATGATCTGTCACCTCAGTATTGGTCGTCAGACGATGACTGGTGAAGTGTTTGGGGCGTGTCTGCCATGAGGTCATCAATGACGTGGCGGTTCCGGATAGGTCGCATGTGACGTCACTGATGACATGGCACTCTGCTATTAGACCTTGGTGGTTCCACCCTGGGTTTGGGGCGGACCCAGGTTATAAAAGGGGCTGGAGACAACATGGAGGCGCGCAGTCTTCACTTTTGCTCAGTCAGAGCACACCTTCATGTTAGAGCCTCATTGCGGCATAAGCCTATGTTGGGAAGCGGTAGGTAGGGTTAGGCGAACGGTGCCTGTCACGCCAAGATTCGTGGCTCGGCACATCAGGGTCAGGCGCCTTGCTTCCCTCCTGCCGTTCCAGTCTTGCTATAGCAGCTATAGCAGCCCAGTGGCGTTAACTGTAGAGTTGAGCGCGGTTCGTGGTTCGTGGTTCTCCAGTTCGCGGCTCGAGTGATTTTGGGGCATGTTCTAGATCGAACTAGAACTCGAGCTTTTTGCAAAAGCTCGATAGTTCTAGAAACGTTCGAGAACGGTTCTAGCAGCCAAAAAACAGCTAAATCCTAGCTTGGTTTCTGCTGTAATAGTGTAAGTCACTCTGTGAATCAAACTATTATCACATTTCAGTGTATAGTGTGCGTGAACAGCGCCTTCAGATCACTGCTGTTTCTATAATGGCGATCGCCATTTTTTTTTTTTTTTTCTTGTCTTCCTTCCCTAAGCGCGCGCGTCTTGTGGGGCGGGCCAGCATGTCAGCCAATCACAGACACACACACACCTAAGTGGACTTTGAGCCAGAGAAGCAACGGCATGTGTGATAGGATCTGCATGTCACATGTCCCTGCATTATAAAACCGGACATTTTCTTCACGAACGCCATTATCTGCCTTCTGCGTCTTTGGTGTCAGACATCAGTGTCGCAGCTCCGTCCTCCTGAGTCCTATAGCCGATACAGCTGTATGCGCTGCATACACAGCGTTAGACAGCTTAGGGAGAGCACATTCTAGCAGTCCTTTTAAGGGCTCAAAGCGGCAGGGTCAGAGAGCCATAAGTGACAGGTCCTGCAAACAGCAACAGCGTCTGTGTAGCCCAGGTCAGGGATTTCCTCCCTGCATTTCACCATTAGGAGGGAATAGAAAGGCAGGCTTCCATTCCTCTACCCAGAGCACCACAATCCTGCCACTGTACCCTCTTGTCCTCTGCACACTCCAACTCATTCTAAGTAAGCCATTATACTAGCAAACATTCAGTGTACCTAGTGGCATCCTATACGTGGCTATTGGACTTTGCTATAGTCCCACTAGTGCAAAGACATTTGCAGAGCACGTCTGCCTGCATTGCACACTACAACTTTTTTAAACTAAGCAATTTTACTAGCAAACACTCAGTGTACCTAGTGGCATCCTATACGTGGCTATTGGACTTTGCTATAGTCCCACTAGTGCAAAGACATTTGCAGAGCACGTCTGCCTGCATTGCACACTACAACTTTTTTAAACTAAGCAATTTTACTAGCAAACACTCAGTGTACCTAGTGGCATCCTATACGTGGCTATTGGACTTTGCTATAGTCCCACTAGTGCCAAGACATTTGCAGCACGTCTGCCTGCGTTGCACACTCCAACTAATTATAACTAAGCCATTATACTAGCACACACTCAGTGTACCTAGTGGCATCCTATACGTGGCTATTGGACTTTGCTATAGTCCCACTAGTGCCAAGACATTTGCAGCACGTCTGCCTGCGTTGCACACTCCAACTAATTATAACTAAGCCATTATACTAGCACACACGCAGTGTACCTAGTGGCATCCTATACGTGGCTATTGGACTTTGCTATAGTCCCACTAGTGCCAAGACATTTGCAGCACGTCTGCCTGCGTTGCACACTCCAACTAATTATAACTAAGCCATTATACTAGCACACACTCAGTGTACCTAGTGGCATCCTATACGTGGCTATTGGACTTTGCTATAGTCCCACTAGTGCCAAGACATTTGCAGAGCGCATCTGCCTGCGTTGCACACTCCAACTAATTATAACTAAGCCATTATACTAGCACACACTCAGTGTACCTAGTGGCATCCTATACGTGGCTATTGGACTTTGCTATAGTCCCACTAGTGCAAAGACATTTGCAGCACGTCTGCCTGCGTTGCACATTCCAACTAATTATAACTAAGCCATTATACTAGCACACACTCAGTGTACCTAGTGGCATCCTATACGTGGCTATTGGACTTTGCTTTAGTCCCACTAGTGCCAAGACATTTGCAGAACGCATCTGCCTGCGTTGCACACTCCAACTAATTATAACTAAGCCATTATACTAGCACACACTCAGTGTACCTAGTGGCATCCTATATGTGGCTATTGGACTTTGCTATAGTCCCACTAGTGCAAAGACATTTGCAGAGCACGTCTGCCTGCATTGCACACTACAACTTTTTTAAACTAAGCAATTTTACTAGCAAACACTCAGTGTACCTAGTGGCATCCTATACGTGGCTATTGGACTTTGCTATAGTCCCACTAGTGCCAAGACATTTGCAGCACGTCTGCCTGCGTTGCACACTCCAACTAATTATAACTAAGCCATTATACTAGCACACACTCAGTGTACCTAGTGGCATCCTATACGTGGCTATTGGACTTTGCTATAGTCCCACTAGTGCCAAGACATTTGCAGCACGTCTGCCTGCGTTGCACACTCCAACTAATTATAACTAAGCCATTATACTAGCACACACTCAGTGTACCTAGTGGCATCCTATACGTGGCTATTGGACTTTGCTATAGTCCCACTAGTGCCAAGACATTTGCAGCACGTCTGCCTGCGTTGCACACTCCAACTAATTATAACTAAGCCATTATACTAGCACACACTCAGTGTACCTAGTGGCATCCTATACGTGGCTATTGGACTTTGCTATAGTCCCACTAGTGCCAAGACATTTGCAGCACGTCTGCCTGCGTTGCACACTCCAACTAATTATAACTAAGCCATTATACTAGCACACACTCAGTGTACCTAGTGGCATCCTATACGTGGCTATTGGACTTTGCTATAGTCCCACTAGTGCAAAGACATTTGCAGAGCACGTCTGCCTGCATTGCACACTACAACTTTTTTAAACTAAGCAATTTTACTAGCAAACACTCAGTGTACCTAGTGGCATCCTATACGTGGCTAATGGACTTTGCTATAGTCCCACTAGTGCCAAGACATTTGCAGCACGTCTGCCTGCGTTGCACACTCCAACTAATTATAACTAAGCCATTATACTAGCACACACTCAGTGTACCTAGTGGCATCCTATACGTGGCTATTGGACTTTGCTATAGTCCCACTAGTGCCAAGACATTTGCAGAGCGCATCTGCCTGCGTTGCACACTCCAACTAATTATAACTAAGCAATTATACTAGCACACACTCAGTGTACCTAGTGGCATCCTATACGTGGCTATTGGACTTTGCTATAGTCCCACTAGTGCCAAGACATTTGCAGCACGTCTGCCTGCGTTGCACACTCCAACTAATTATAACTAAGCCATTATACTAGCAAACACTCAGTGTACCTAGTGGCATCCTATACGTGGCTATTGGACTTTGCTATAGTCCCACTAGTGCCAAGACATTTGCAGCACGTCTGCCTGCGTTGCACACTCCAACTAATTATAACTAAGCCATTATACTAGCACACACTCAGTGTACCTAGTGGCATCCTATACGTGGCTATTGGACTTTGCTATAGTCCCACTAGTGCCAAGACATTTGCAGCACGTCTGCCTGCGTTGCACACTCCAACTAATTATAACTAAGCCATTATACTAGCACACACTCAGTGTACCTAGTGGCATCCTATACGTGGCTATTGGACTTTGCTATAGTCCCACTAGTGCCAAGACATTTGCAGAGCGCATCTGCCTGCGTTGCACACTCCAACTAATTATAACTAAGCCATTATACTAGCACACACTCAGTGTACCTAGTGGCATCCTATACGTGGCTATTGGACTTTGCTATAGTCCCACTAGTGCAAAGACATTTGCAGCACGTCTGCCTGCGTTGCACACTCCAACTCATTATAACTAAGTTACATTGTCAGGGATATTTATTCTTTATTATTCTGCTGTTAATAAAGCTAGACCACCACTGCAATCTTCACCACCTCTCAATTTTTACTACCACATTTTCAGTCCACAATCTTGTCGCAATCAACATGAGTGGCAAAATGACAGATGCTGGTGGAAAGGGGAAGAGGCGTGGTGGAAAAGGCAAAAAAGGTTTTGTCAGTGGGGAAGGTGGCAAAGCTCCATTATCATCTGCTGAAGATAGACCATCTACTAGCAAAAGTAAGATGTCTACTACTTATTGTGGACAATCCGATGTGCTCCCTTTATTACGGACACGAACAAGAGGAACAAAGGTAGATGATGGGCAAAAAAGGAAAATGCTTGAATGGATCTCAAGTGGTCCAACAAGTGCCCTCTCAGCCACTTCAAGTACCGCATCCAAAAAACACCATTCCTCTGAGTTGTCATCCCAATCACACTTGATTTCTCCCAGCTCTGAAGTCTCCATCAGCCCTGCACAGTATGGTGGAACTGAGATGGCTGAGTCTGCAGAGCTGTTCAGTCACACTATAGCCTGGGAATCAGAGGTCTGCTCCCAAGCTACAGTGAGTACAGAACAGGAAATGGTCTGCAGTGATGCCCAGAACCTTTGTGACTCAGATTCAGGCCGTGAGGACCAAGTTTCTGAGCATAATGTTGACCCTTTGTCACAAACTGTAACACCTGTGGTTATAGACAATGAGGAACATACTGATGAAGATGAGACTCAGATACCCGATTGGGATGACAACTTAAATATTCGGTCAGGGCAAGAAGAGGCTCGGTCTGAGGGGGAGGGGAGTGCAAACACAACAATTGATGATGACGTTCTAGATCCCACCTACTGTCAACCCCCAGTCAGGCACTCGAGGAGGTCAACAGAGGCGGTGGAGGAGGATGCAACCGACGACGAAGTTACCTTGCGCCTTCCTGGACAGAGTCGGAGCACTGGTAGCACGTCTACAACTGCATCCTCAGCCACCACTCTGCCTATGAGCATTATTCGGGGTGGATCAACAGGTCGCATGGCCTCTAAGCCTTGCCTAGCCTGGGCCTTTTTTCACATCGAAAAAGATCGCCCAACTCATGTGATATGTAACATTTGTCATGATTCTGTTAGTAGAGGTCAAAACCTCAGCAGTTTGACAACTTCTTCCATGAATCGTCACATGAATAAATATCATAAGTCCCGGTGGGAAGCTCACCGTGCTGCAATGCCGGCTAGCGGAGCGAACCATCCACCGCCCGCCCCTTCCAGTGCATCCGCGCGCTCTTCATCTTCTAGGACTGTGGGGACAGCTGTCACACCTGTTTTTCCACGCAAAACTTCCACCACTGTAACCGCAACAGGCAGTTTGCTTGTAAGGTCGTCAGTTGGTTTGGAAGGGGAAACAAGTGAGTGTGTACAGCTCTCTCAGACATCGATAGCACCAACGTTGGATGAAGGCAACATCATGTCTCCGCCTGAACTTTCCTCACAAACCTGCATTTTTCCAGGGACACCCTACTCAACACCGTCTACACACAGCAGCCAGATCTCTGTCCCTCAGATGTGGTCAAATAAAAGGCCACTTCCTCCGACCCATGACAAAGCTAAGAGGTTGACTCTATCCCTCTGTAAGCTGTTGGCTACCGAAATGCTGCCTTTCCGCCTAGTGGACACACATGATTTTAGAGAGCTTATGCCTGTCGCTGTGCCCCAGTACCAGATGCCTAGTCGCCACTACTTCTCTAAGAAAGGTGTGCCCGCGCTACACCAGCATGTCGCACACAACATCACCGCTTCCTTGAGAAACTCTGTGTGTGAACGGGTGCATTTCACCACCGATACTTGGACCAGTAAGCATGGACAGGGACGTTACATGTCGCTGACTGGGCACTGGGTAACTATGGTGATAGATGGTGAAGGGTCTGCTGCACAAGTCTTGCCGTCCCCACGACTTGTGTGTCAATCCTCTGTCTGTCCAAGTTCCGCCACAGCTTCTGCATCCTCCACCTCATCTGGGTCCTCCACCTCCGCCCCAAGCCTGCCTGGTCAGGCCACCAGCGTTCTCACTGCGCAGAAGGAATCACGCACGCCTCATTACTATGCTGGCAGCCGAGCGCAACGGCATCAGGCGGTCTTTAGCTTGACATGTCTTGGTAATAAGAGTCACACAGCTGAGGAGTTGTGGTCAGCTCTGCGGTCCGAGTTTAATAAATGGTTGTCTCCACTCAACCTGCAGCCTGGTAAGGCCGTGTGCGACAATGCTGCAAACCTGGGTGCGGCCCTTCGCCTGGGCAAGGTGACACACGTACCTTGTATGGCTCACGTGTTGAACCTTGTCGTGCAGCAATTTTTAACACACTATCCCGGCCTAGATGGCCTTCTGAACAGGGCACGAAAACTGTCTGCTCACTTCCGGCGTTCAAGCGCCGCAGCTGAGCGACTTGCATCGCTCCAGAAGTCTTTCGGCCTGCCGGTTCATCGCCTGAAATGCGATGTGGCGACACGCTGGAATTCAACTCTCCACATGTTACAGCGACTGTGGCAGCACCGCAGAGCCCTGGTGCAATACGTCATGACGTATAGCCTGGGCCAACGAGATGCAGAGGTGGGGCAGATCACCCTGATGGAGTGGTCTCAGATCAAGGACCTATGCACCCTTCTGCACAGTTTCGACATGGCGACGAATATGTTTAGCTCTGACAATGCCATTATCAGCATGACGATTCCAGTCATTTACATGCTGGAGCACACGCTAAACACTATTCGGAGTCAGGGGGTGGGACAACATGAAGGGGAGGAACTACAGGAGGATTCATATGCGCAAGGGACAACAACATCACCAAGGTCCAGACGTTCATCATCACCAACGCAGCAGGCATGGGACCATGGGGAACAGGGATCGACAAGGGCGCATAGTAGCAGGCGAAATGTTGAGCAAGGTGCAGGAGAACATGAAGAAATGGAGGACGAACTGTCCATGGACATGGAAGACTCAGCGGATGAGGGAGACCTTGGTCAAATTTCAGTTGAAAGAGGTTGGGGGGAGATGTCAGAGGAAGAAAGAACGGGTAGCACCTCTATGCCACAAACACAGCGTGGACTTGGTCCGCATGGCTGCGCAAGACACATGAGTGCCTTCTTGTTGCACTACCTCCAACATGACAGTCGTATTGTCAAAATTAGAAGTGATGATGACTACTGGATTGCCACACTATTAGATCCCCGGTACAAGTCCAAATTTTGTGACATAATTCCAGCCATAGAAAGGGACGCACGTATGCAGGAGTATCAGCAGAAGCTGTTACTCGATCTTAGCTCGGCTTTTCCACCAAACAACCGTGCAGGTGCAGGGAGGGAATCTCCCAGTTGTAACTTGACAAACATGGGACGGTCTCGTCATCTTCACCAGTCTACCCGTACCAGTAGGACCGTATCTGGTGCCGGTAACAGCAATTTTATGGAATCTTTTCATAATTTTTTTAGACCCTCTTTTGCAAGGCCACCAGAGACAACAAGTCTGACACATACTCAACGGCTGGAGAGGATGATACAGGAGTATCTCCAAATGAACATCGATGCCATGACTGTGCAACTGGAGCCTTGCTCCTTTTGGGCTTCAAACATAGAAAAATGGCCAGAGCTCTCCAGTTACGCCTTGGAGATTTTGTCGTGTCCAGCTGCCAGCGTTGTCTCTGAACGTGTCTTCAGTGCTGCTGGGTGTGTGCTGACAGATAAGCGCACGCGTCTGTCCAGTGACAATGTGGACAGACTGACGTTCATCAAAATGAACAAGTCATGGATCCAGAAGGAATTTACTACCCCTGTGTCATCCTGGGGAGAGTAAATGCTTGTGGATTTGGAATGTGCTTGATGCAAATCAAAACATCCTGTTTGCAACTAGGGCCCAAGTGCTGCCACTGATGGGGTGGGTGTCTGTGTGGCCCAATTTTTGGAAAAAAGGGAGACTCCGCTTGGAGTAACCCTTGCTTACATTGTTTTTAAAAGAAGACAAGATGAACAGAGCTGGGATCAGGAAATACTTTGCTACCTACCCCGGTGTCATCCTGGGGACGGATAAGAATGGCGTATTTTTGAATGTGCTTGATGCAAATCAAAACATCCTGTTTGCAACTAGGGCCCAAGTGCTGCCACTGATGGGGTGGGTGTCTGTGTGGCCCAATTTTTGGAAAAAAGGGAGACTCCGCTTGGAGTAACCCTTGCTTACATTGTTTTTAAAAGAAGCCAAGATGAACAAGTCATGGGTCAGCAAAGACTTTGCTACCTACCCCGGTGTCATCCTGGGGATGGATAAGAATGGCGTATTTTGGAATGTGCTTGATGCAAATCTAGCTGTGAAGTGTACAACTGGGGCACAACTGCTGCCACTGAATGGGTGGGTGTGTGGGGCCCAATTTTTGGAAAAAAAGGGAGACTCCGCTTGGAGTAACCCTTGCTTGATGTGTTTTTAAAAGAAGCCAAGATGAACATAGCTGGGATCAGGAAAGACTTTATCTACCTACCCCGGTGTCATCCTGGGGACGGATAAGAATGGCGTATTTTGGAATGTGCTTGATGCAAATCTAGCTGTGAAGTGTACAACTGGGGCACAACTGCTGCCACTGAATGGGTGGGTGTGTGGGGCCCAATTTTGGGAAAAAAAGGGAGACTCCGCTTGGAGTAACCCTTGCTTGATGTGTTTTTAAAAGAAGCCAAGATGAACAGAGCTGGGATCAGGAAATACTTTGCTACCTACCCCGGTGTCATCCTGGGGACGGATAAGAATGGCGTATTTTTGAATGTGCTTGATGCAAATCAAAACATCCTGTTTTCAACTAGGGCCCAAGTGCTGCCACTGATGGGGTGGGTGTCTGTGTGGCCCAATTTTTGGAAAAAAAGGGAGACTCCGCTTGGAGTAACCCTTGCTTGCTGTGTTTTTAAAAGAAGCCAAGATGAACAGAGCTGGGATCAGGAAAGACTTTGCTACCTACCCCGGTGTCATCCTGGGGACGGATAAGAATGGCGTATTTTTGAATGTGCTTGATGCAAATCAAAACATCCTGTTTTCAACTAGGGCCCAAGTGCTGCCACTGATGGGGTGGGTGTCTGTGTGGCCCAATTTTTTGAAAAAAGGGAGACTCCGCTTGGAGTAACCCTTGCTTACATTGTTTTTAAAAGAAGACAAGATGAACAGAGCTGGGATCAGGAAATACTTTGCTACCTACCCCGGTGTCATCCTGGGGACGGATAAGAATGGCGTATTTTTGAATGTGCTTGATGCAAATCAAAACATCCTGTTTTCAACTAGGGCCCAAGTGCTGCCACTGATGGGGTGGGTGTCTGTGTGGCCCAATTTTTGGAAAAAAGGGAGACTCCGCTTGGAGTAACCCTTGCTTGATGTGTTTTTAAAAGAAGCCAAGATGAACAGAGCTGGTATCAGGAAAGACTTTGCTACCTACCCCGGTGTCATTTTGGGAACGGATAAGAATGGCGTATTTTTGAATGTGCTTGATGCAAATCAAAACATCCTGTTTTCAACTAGGGCCCAAGTGCTGCCACTGATGGGGTGGGTGTCTGTGTGGCCCAATTTTTGGAAAAAAAGGGAGACTCCGCTTGGAGTAACCCTTGCTTGCTGTGTTTTTAAAAGAAGCCAAGATGAACAGAGCTGGGATCAGGAAAGACTTTGCTACCTACCCCGGTGTCATCCTGGGGACGGATAAGAATGGCGTATTTTTGAATGTGCTTGATGCAAATCAAAACATCCTGTTTGCAACTAGGGCCCAAGTGCTGCCACTGATGGGGTGGGTGTCTGTGTGGCCCAATTTTTGGAAAAAAGGGAGACTCCGCTTGGAGTAACCCTTGCTTGCTGTGTTTTTAAAAGAAGCCAAGATGAACAGAGCTGGGATCAGGAAATACTTTGCTACCTACCCCGGTGTCATCCTGGGGACGGATAAGAATGGCGTATTTTGGAATGTGCTTGATGCAAATCAAAACATCCTGTTTGCAACTAGGGCCCAAGTGCTGCCACTGATGGGGTGGGTGTCTGTGTGGCCCAATTTTTGGAAAAAAGGGAGACTCCGCTTGGAGTAACCCTTGCTTACATTGTTTTTAAAAGAAGACAAGATGAACAGAGCTGGGATCAGGAAATACTTTGCTACCTACCCCGGTGTCATCATGGGGACGGATAAGAATGGCGTATTTTTGAATGTGCTTGATGCAAATCAAAACATCCTGTTTGCAACTAGGGCCCAAGTGCTGCCACTGATGGGGTGGGTGTCTGTGTGGCCCAATTTTTGGAAAAAAAGGGAGACTCCGCTTGGAGTAACCCTTGCTTGCTGTGTTTTTAAAAGAAGCCAAGATGAACAGAGCTGGGATCAGGAAAGACTTTATCTACCTACCCCGGTGTCATCCTGGGGACGGATAAGAATGGCGTATTTTGGAATGTGCTTGATGCAAATCTAACTGTGAAGTGTACAACTGGGGCACAACTGCTGCCACTGAATGGGTGGGTGTGTGGGGCCCAATTTTTGGAAAAAAAGGGAGACTCCGCTTGGAGTAACCCTTGCTTGATGTGTTTTTAAAAGAAGCCAAGATGAACAGAGCTGGGATCAGGAAATACTTTGCTACCTACCCCGGTGTCATCCTGGGGACGGATAAGAATGGCGTATTTTTGAATGTGCTTGATGCAAATCAAAACATCCTGTTTTCAACTAGGGCCCAAGTGCTGCCACTGATGGGGTGGGTGTCTGTGTGGCCCAATTTTTGGAAAAAAGGGAGACTCCGCTTGGAGTAACCCTTGCTTGCTGTGTTTTTAAAAGAAGCCAAGATGAACAGAGCTGGGATCAGGAAAGACTTTGCTACCTACCCCGGTGTCATCCTGGGGACGGATAAGAATGGCGTATTTTTGAATGTGCTTGATGCAAATCAAAACATCCTGTTTGCAACTAGGGCCCAAGTGCTGCCACTGATGGGGTGGGTGTCTGTGTGGCCCAATTTTTGGAAAAAAGGGAGACTCCGCTTGGAGTAACCCTTGCTTGATGTGTTTTTAAAAGAAGCCAAGATGAACAGAGCTGGGATCAGGAAAGACTTTGCTACCTACCCCGGTGTCATCCTGGGGACGGATAAGAATGGCGTATTTTTGAATGTGCTTGATGCAAATCAAAACATCCTGTTTTCAACTAGGGCCCAAGTGCTGCCACTGATGGGGTGGGTGTCTGTGTGGCCCAATTTTTGGAAAAAAAGGGAGACTCCGCTTGGAGTAACCCTTGCTTGATGTGTTTTTAAAAGAAGCCAAGATGAACAGAGCTGGGATCAGCAAAGACTTTGCTACCTACCCCGGTGTCATCCTGGGGACGGATAAGAATGGCATATTTTTGAATGTGCTTGATGCAAATCAAAACATCCTGTTTGCAACTAGGGCCCAAGTGCTGCCACTGATGGGGTGGGTGTCTGTGTGGCCCAATTTTTGGAAAAAAAGGGAGACTCCGCTTGGAGTAACCCTTGCTTGATGTGTTTTTAAAAGAAGCCAAGATGAACAGAGCTGGGATCAGGAAAGACTTTGCTACCTACCCCGGTGTCATCCTGGGGACGGATAAGAATGGCGTATTTTTGAATGTGCTTGATGCAAATCAAAACATCCTGTTTGCAACTAGGGCCCAAGTGCTGCCACTGATGGGGTGGGTGTCTGTGTGGCCCAATTTTTGGAAAAAAGGGAGACTCCGCTTGGAGTAACCCTTGCTTACATTGTTTTTAAAAGAAGCCAAGATGAACAAGTCATGGGTCAGCAAAGACTTTGCTACCTACCCCGGTGTCATCCTGGGGATGGATAAGAATGGCGTATTTTTGAATGTGCTTGATGCAAATGTAGCTGTGAAGTGTACAACTGGGGCACAACTGCTGCCACTGAAGGGGTGGGTGTGTGTGTGGCCCAATTTTTGGAAAAAATGGAGACTCCGCTTGGAGTCACCTTGCGGTGTTTTACATGATTTTAGAAGGGCGTGCCATGCCTATATCTGTGTGTCCTCCTCTTTTTCCTTGTCCAGCTGTTTTGTTTTCGCATGAGTATATGTCCTTGTCACTTTCCAATGTGTTTGAGTTGTTTGTCACCTTTAGGACACCTTTGAGGGTGTTTTCTAGGTGTTTTTCTGTGTTTGTGATTGCCTGCCATTGTTTCCTATGCAGTTCGAGTTCGGTTCGTCGAACGTTCGACGAACCGAACTCGAACGGGAGGTCCGTTCGGCGAACCAACCTCGAGCCGAACCGCGACCGGTTCGCTCATCTCTAGTTAACTGGGCTGCGGCTGCTGTGCTTCCTGTCCGATTGTGCCCCCTACGCACACGGACAACGCACCTGTTGCGCCACCTGTCCGATTGTGCCTCCTACGCACACGGACAACGCACCTGCTGCGCCACCTGTCCGATTGTGCCCCCTACGCATACGGACAACGCACCTGCTGCGCCACCTGTCCGGTTGTGCCCCCTACGCGCATGGACAGCGTACCCCAGGACCCCTGTGGAGTTAACAGGGTGTTCCTTATCCTCCTCGGCTTCCCGGTCAACGCTACTGGTGTACCCATCTGGCCTGACGTGTCCTACACACACGTGGCCAGTCGAAAGGTGGCCAGAAACGCTAATCAGAGGACCGCTCGGCCTGACGTGTCCTACACACGTGGCCGACAGGGCGCTTTCGTGGCGGTCTTCCGGTCAACGCTACCTGGTTACCACCCGGCGTGACGTGTTTCCTGCACACGTGGTTGGTGTAGCGCTAGGTGCACCAAAACGCTAATCGGGTTGTCATCCGGTCTGACGTGTCCCAACACACGTGACCGGTTCCCAGAGTTCCTGGGTTATCTCAGAGCCATCCAGCTCTATAGTCTCTGCCTAACCCTCAGGTGCCAGCAGCTCCTTTGTCATCTGGAGCACGGTGGGCCACGACTGGCGATTAGGATATATACCCCCTGGTCCTAATCTTCCGGTTCCCTCGTAACAGGGGATAGCAGGTCAGTTCATGGAAAAGCAGGATGAAGGAATTGACATACCTGTGGGGTGATAGACATGGTGATTAGATGATGGCAGAGAAGTGATGGTAGAATACCATGTGCATCATAATAATATCTCTGGCCTAATTCAATGCATCATACTTATATGGTGCATACTTGTATTGGTGCAGACAATGTCTTTGGGCAGACTTTGAGCTGTCCCAGTATATACACATACAAGTGCATTCAGCTGTGAAGGGGTGGGGTGCCACAAGAACCCCTTGATCACTCAATCAAAGAAGCCAGATACAGCATCACATAGGCTAAATAAACAAAGGTCATAAAAGGAAGGTGGGGGAACATGGGGGGGAGGTCACAGATGCTGGAGCATGCCAGGGAGATATTGAAGCAAAGAGGGAACAGGTCAGATATATTGGAAAAGCAGGATGAAGGAATTGACATACCATGTATTAAAACACACAGCAGACAGAAGGGGATAGCAGGTCAGTTCATGGAAAAGCAGGATGAAGGAATTGACATACCATATATTAAAACACACAGCAGACAGAAGGGGATAGCAGGTCAGTTCATGGAAAAGCAGATTGAAGGAATTGACATACCATGTATTAAAACACACAGCAGACAGAAGGGGATAGCAGGTCAGTTCATGGAAAAGCAGGATGCAGGAATTGACATACCATGTATTAAAACACACAGCAGACAGAAGGGGATAGCAGGTCAGTTCATGGAAAAGCAGGATGAAGGAATTGACATACCTGTGGGGTGATAGACATGGTGATTAGATGATGGCAGAGAAGTGATGGTAGAATACCATGTGCATCATAATAATATCTCTGGCCTAATTCAATGCATCATACTTATATGGTGCATATTTGTATTGGTGCAGACAAAGTCTTTGGGCAGACTTTGAGCTGTCCCAGTATATACACATACAAGTGCATTCAGCTGTGAAGGGGTGGGGTGCCACAAGAACCCCTTGATCACTCAATCAAAGAAGCCAGATACAGCATCACATAGGCAAAGAAGGGAATTTTGTTTACTTACCGTAAATTCCTTTTCTAGCTCCTATTGGGAGACCCAGACAATTGGGTGTATAGCTTCTGCCTCCAGAGGCCACACAAAGTATTACACTTAAAAAAGTGTAACCCCTCCCCTCTGCCTATACACCCTCCCGTGGATCACGGGATCCTCAGTTTTGGTGCAAAAGCAGGAAGGAGAAAACTTATAAATTGGTCTAGGGTAAATTCAATCCGAAGGGTGTTCGGAGAACTGAAAACCATGAACCAAAAGAACAATTCAACATGAACAACATGTGTACACAAAAGAACAACCAGCCCGAAGGGAACAGGGGCGGGTGCTGGGTCTCCCAATAGGAGCTAGAAGAAATGGAATTTACGGTAAGTAAACAAACTTCCCTTCTTCTTTGTCGCTCCATTGGGAGACCCAGACAATTGGGACGTCCAAGAGCAGTCCCTGGGTGGGTAAAAGAATACCTCAATAAAAAGAGCCGAAACGGCCCCCTCTTACAGGTGGGCAACCGCCGCCTGAAGGACTCGCCTACCTAGACTGGCGTCTGCCGAAGCATAGGTATGCACTTGATAGTGTTTCGTGAAAGTGTGCAGACTAGACCACGTAGCTGCCTGACACACCTGCTGAGCCGTAGCCCGGTGCCGCAATGCCCAGGACGCACCCACGGCTCTGGTAGAATGGGCTTTCAGCCCTGAAGGAAGCGGAAGCCCAGAAGAACGGTAGGCTTCGAGAATCGGTTCCTTGATCCACCGAGCCAAGGTTGACTTGGAAGCCTGCGAACCCTTACGCTGGCCAGCGACAAGGACAAAGAGCGCATCTGAACGACGCAGGGGCGCCGTGCGAGACACGTAGAGTCGGAGTGCTCTCACCAGATCCAAAGAGTGCAAATCCTTTTCACATTGGTGAATTGGATTAGGGCAAAATGAAGGCAAGGAGATATCTTGATTGAGATGAAAAGGAGATACCACCTTAGGGAGAAAATCCGGGACCGGACGCAGAACCACCTTATCCTGGTGAAACACCAGGAAGGGGGCTTTGCATGACAGCGCTGCAAGCTCAGACACTCTCCGGAGTGATGTAACTGCCACTAGAAAGGCCACCTTCTGCGAAAGACGTGATAAAGAGACATCCCACAGCGGCTCGAAAGGTGGTTCCTGAAGAGCCGTTAGCACCCTGTTAAGATCCCAGGGTTCCAGCGGACATTTGTAAGGTGGAACTATGTGGCAAACTCCCTGCAGGAACGTGCGGACCTGCGGAAGCCTGGCTAGGCGCTTTTGAAAAAATACGGAGAGCGCCGATACTTGGCCCTTGAGAGAGCCGAGTGACAAACCCTTGTCCATTCCGGATTGAAGGAATGAAAGAAAAGTGGGTAAGGCAAACGGCCATGGAGGAAAACCATTATCAGAGCACCAGGATAAGAAGATTTGCCAAGACCTGTAATAGATCTTGGCGGACGTTGGCTTCCTGGCCTGTCTCATGGTGGCAATGACATCCTGAGATAACCCTGAAGACTCTAGGAGCCAGGACTCAATGGCCACACAGTCAGGTTGAGGGCCACAGAATTCAGATGGAAAAATGGGCCTTGTGACAGCAAGTCTGGGCTGTCTGGAAGCGCCCACGGTTGACCCACCGTGAGATGCCACAGATCCGGGTACCACGACCGCCTCGGCCAGTCTGGAGCGACGAGAATGGCGCGACGGCAGTCGGACCTGATCTTGCGTAACACTCTGGGCAGCATCGCCAGAGGAGGAAACACATAAGGCAGTCTAAACTGCGACCAATCCTGAACTAACGCGTCCGCCGCCAGAGCTCTGTGATCCTGAGACCGAGCCATGAATGCCGGGACTTTGTTGTTGTGCCGTGACGCCATGAGATCGACGTCCGGCGTTCCCCAGCGGCGACAGATCTCTCGAAACACTTCTGGGTGTAGAGACCATTCCCCCGCATCCATGCCCTGACGACTGAGAAAATCTGCTTCCCAGTTTTCTACGCCCGGGATGTGAACTGCGGAGATGGTGGAGGCTGTGGCTTCCACCCACTGCAGAATCCGCCGGACTTCCTGGAAGGCTTGACGACTGCGAGTGCCGCCTTGGTGGTTGATGTATGCGACGGCAGTAGCGTTGTCCGACTGGATACGGATCTGCCTGCCCTCCAGCCACCGATGGAAAGCCAATAGGGCTAGATACACTGCCCTTATCTCCAGAACATTGATCTGAAGGGAAGACTCTATCGGAGTCCAGGTTCCCTGAGCCCTGTGGTGGAGAAAAACCGCTCCCCACCCTGACAGGCTCGCGTCCGTGGTGACCACAGCCCAGGTTGGGGGTAGGAAGGATTTTCCCTGCGATAGAGAATTGGGAAGGAGCCACCACTGAAGAGACGTTTTGGTTGCAAGGGACAGAGAGACTTTCCTGTCGAGGGAAGCCGACCTCCTGTCCCATTTGCGGAGAATGTCCCATTGGAGTGGCCGCAGATGGAATTGCGCGAACGGCACTGCCTCCATCGCTGCCACCATCTTCCCCAGGAAGTGCATGAGGCGCCTTAAGGGGTGTGACTGACCCCGAAGAAGAGATTGCACCCCTGCCTGCAGAGAAAGCTGTTTGTCCCGCGGTAGCTTGACTACCGCTGACTGTGTATGACACTCCATCCCGAGGTAAGTCAGTGATTGGGTCGGTGTCAACTTGGATTTCGGGAAGTTGATGATCCACCCGAACTGCTGGAGAGTCGCCAGAGCGACGGTAAGGCTGTGTTGACACGCCACCCGAGAAGGGGCCCTGACTAGGAGATCGTCTAAGTAGGGAATCACCGAGTGGCCCTGAGAGTGTAGGACCGCCACAACGGATGCCATGACTTTGGTGAAAACCCGTGGGGCTGTCGCCAGGCCAAAAGGCAATGCCACGAACTGAAGGTGTTCGTCCCCGATGGCGAAACGCAAGAAGCGTTGATGTTCGGGTGCGATCTGCACGTGGAGATAAGCATCCTTGATGTCGATCGATGCTAGGAAGTCTCCTTGTGACATCGAGGCGATGACCGAGCGGAGAGATTCCATCCGAAACTGTCTGGTTCTCACTTGTCTGTTGAGTAGTTTGAGGTCCAGAACGGGACGGAATGATCCGTCCTTTTTTGGCACCACGAACAAGTTGGAGTAAAAGCCGCGACCACGTTCCTGAAGGGGAACGGGGATCACAACTCCTTCTGTCTTCAGAGCGTCCACTGCCTGAAAAAGTGCGTCGGCCTGAGCGGGGGGCGGAGAAGTTCTGAAGAAACGAGCCGCAGGACGAGAGCTGAACTCTATCCTGTAACCGTGAGACAGAATGTCTCTCACCCATCGGTCTTGAACATGTGGCCACCAGGCGTCGCCAAAGCGGGAGAGCCTGCCACCGACCGAGGATGCGGCTAGGGGATGCCGAGATTCATGAGGAGGCCGCCTTGGAGGCAGTGCCTCCTGCGGCCTTTTGGGGGCGTGACTTGGATCGCCACGCATAGGAGTTCCTCTGGCCTTTCTCCGGCCGGCTGGACGAAGAGGATTGGGGCTTGGCGGAGGGACAAAAGGACCGAAACCTCGATTGTATTTTCCGTTGCTGAGGTCTCTTAGGTTTGGACTGGGGTAAGGAGGAGTCCTTTCCCTTGGATTCCTTAATAATCTCATCCAATCGTTCGCCAAACAAGCGGTCGCCAGAAAACGGCAAACCGGTTAAGAACCTCTTGGAGGCCGAGTCTGCCTTCCATTCGCGCAGCCACATGGCCCTGCGGACTGCCACAGAGTTAGAGGATGCCCCAGCTGTACGGCTAGCAGAGTCTAGGACTGCGTTCATGGCGTAGGAAGAAAAAGCTGACGCTTGAGAAGTCAAAGACGCAACTTGCGGAGCAGAATTACGTGTGACAGCATTAATCTCAGCCAGACAAGCTGAGATAGCTTGGAGTGCCCACACGGCTGCAAAGGCCGGGGCAAAATACGTGCCCGTGGCCTCATAGATGGACTTCACCAGGAGCTCTATCTGCCTGTCAGTGGCATCCTTTAGCGATGAGCCATCTGCAACCGATACCACAGATCTAGCCGCCAATCTAGAGACTGGAGGATCCACCTTGGGACATTGAGCCCAACCCTTAACGACTTCAGAGGGGAAGGGGTAACGCGTGTCAGTGAGGCGCTTAGTAAAGTGCTTGTCCGGAACCGCTCTGGGCTTCTGGACAACATCTCTGAAGTTAGAGTGATCGAAAAACGCACTACGTGTACGTTTGGGGAACCGAAACTGGTGTTTCTCCTGCTGAGCGGGGGAGAGAGATCCAACACTTGGTTGATGGACGAGATAAGATCATTCACTAAGGCGTCCCCTTCAGGTGTATCAAGGTTAAGGGCGACGTCAGGGTCAGAGCCCTGAGCTGCGACGTCCGCCTCGTCCTCCAGAGAGTCCTCAAGCTGGGAACCCGAGCAGCGTGAAGACGTCGGGGAAGATTCCCAGCGAGCCCGCTTAGCCTGTCTAGGACTGTGGTCCGGGCAGGAGTCCTCCACGTGAGACCTAGGGCCCAACCTGGGAGCGCGCTGTGGCGCGGACCGAGAGGGGCCTGGAGGCGACGATCCAACAGGGGCCGGGGCCTGTGTAAGGACCGGTCTGGACTGCAAAGCTTCTAGCAGCTTGGCAGACCATTTGTCCATAGACTGAGCCATGGATTGTGAAAGTGACTCAGAGAGTTTCTCAGCAAAAGAGGCGAACTCTGTCCCTGCCGCCTGGACAGGGGGAGCAGGGGGGTCTACATGAGCCGAGGGGCCCACTAGTGACCGAGGCTCCGGCTGAGCAAGCGAAACAGGGGTCGAGCATTGCTCACAGTGAGGGTAGGTGGAACCCGCAGGTAACATAGCCCCACAAGAGGTACAGGCCGCAAAAAAACCCTGTGCCTTAACAGCTTTGCTCCTTGTGGACGACATGCTGTTGTCTCCTAGGAGAATGATCACTGAGGGTATATGGGCAAAAAAGGGTATACAGCCCGACCGAACAGAAATATATATATATAAATACGTATCTATTCCTGCACCCTAGGGGGGCCAGCACCGGGTGACCGGTGTGGCTTACCGACCGCTAAAAAGCGGAGTGTGTGTCCTCCAGATTCCCTGCCTTAGGTCCCCCGGAGCTGCAGAGCTCTTCACTGAGAATCCTCCACCGGCAGAATGCCAAAAAATGGCTGCCGGAGCTCTCAGGGGAGGAGTGGAGCCGTGGGCGGCGCCAGGAAAGTGCAGGAATCTGGGGTCCCCACAGTGATCAGTGAGGGGGAAGGAAACATGCAGGATGGTCTGGCCCTCACATCCGACGTCAGGTCGGCAGTCCCGCCCTTACCCCTGACAGACAGGCCCGGGGGCGGGATTTTTGCGACTAGGCCGCGATGAAGCCGGGGACTAAATTTGAGACCGTGCCCGACAAGCAGGCACGGTCGGCGCGGAAGTCCGCCGGCCTTCTCAATTCAGCAGCTGCCGCAGCGTCCGGGAAGAAGGTGCGCTCCCTGCACAGTCCCCAATGGGGACACAGAGTACCTTAGAGTTGCAGGGCCCGGTCCCTGAGGTTGAATAGACTCCGGTCCGGCAGATTCCCACAGGGGCTGCGGAGGGAGCACGGTCCCAGTAAATGGATGACCGCTCAGGATCCCACTTCTCCCAGAGCCGCTAAGGGATGGTGAAGGAGACGGCATGAGGCTCCGGCCTTTGTACCCGCAATGGGTACCTCAACCTTAACAACACCGCCGATGTAGTGGGGTGAGAAGGGAACATGCCGGGGGCCCCGTGGGGGCCCTCTTTTCTTCCAACCGACATAAGGAGCCCGTGATCCACGGGAGGGTGTATAGGCAGAGGGGAGGGGTTACACTTTTTTAAGTGTAATACTTTGTGTGGCCTCCGGAGGCAGAAGCTATACACCCAATTGTCTGGGTCTCCCAATGGAGCGACAAAGAAATAAACAAAGGTCATAAAAGGAAGGTGGGGGAACATGGGAGGGAGGTCACAGATGCTGGAGCATGCCAGGGAGATATTGAAGCAAAGAGGGAACAGGTCAGATCTATTGGAAAAGCAGGATGAAGGAATTGACATACCATGTATTAAAACACACAGCAGACAGAAGGGGATAGCAGGTCAGTTCATGGAAAAGCAGGATGAAGGAATTGACATACCATGTATTAAAACACACAGCAGACAGAAGGGGATAGCAGGTCAGTTCATGGGAAAGCAGGATGAAGGAATAGACATACCATGTATTAAAACACACAGCAGACAGAAGGGGATAGCAGGTCAGTTCATGGAAAAGCAGGATGAAGGAATTGACATACCATGTATTAAAACACACAGCAGACAGAAGGGGATAGCAGGTCAGTTCATGGAAAAGCAGGATCAAGGAATTCACATACCTGTGGGGAGATAGACATGGTGATTAGATGATGGCAGAGAAGTGATGGTAGAATACCATGTGCATCATAATAATATCTCTGGCCTAATTCAATGCATCATACTTATATGGTGCATACTTGTATTGGTGCAGACAAAGTCTTTGGGCAGATTTTGAGCTGTCCCAGTATATACACATACAAGTGCATTCAGCTGTGAAGGGTTGGGGTGCCACAAGAACCCCTTGATCACTCAATCAAAGAAGCCAGATTCAGCATCACATAGGCAAAATAAACAAAGGTCATAAAAGGAAGGTGGGGGAACATGGGGGGGGAGGTCACAGATGCTGGAGCATGCCAGGGAGATATTGAAGCAAAGAGGGAACAGGTCAGATATATTGGAAAAGCAGGATGAAGGAATTGACATACCATGTATTAAAACACACAGCAGACAGAAGGGGACAGCAGGTCAGTTCATGGAAAAGCAGGATGAAGGTATTGACATACCTGTGGGGAGATAGACATGGTGATTAGATGATGGCAGAGAAGTGATGGTAGAATACCATGTGCATCATAAAAATATATCTGGCCTAATTCAATGCATCATACTTATATGGTGCATACTTGTATTGGTGCAGACAAAGTCTTTGGGCAGACTTTGAGCTGTCCCAGTATATACACATACAAGTGCATTCAGCTGTGAAGGGGTGGGGTGCCACAAGAACCCCTTGATCCCTCAAAGAAGCCAGATACAGCATCACATAGGCAAAATAAACAAAGGTCATAAAAGGAAGGTGGGGGAACATGGGGGGGGAGGTCACAGATGCTGGAGCATGCCAGGGAGATATTGAAGCAAAGAGGGAACAGGTCAGATATATTGGAAAAGCAGGATGAAGGAATTGACATACCATGTATTAAAATACACAGCAGACAGAAGGGGATAGCAGGTCAGTTCATGGAAAAGCAGGATGAAGGAATTGACATACCTGTGGGGAGATAGACATGGTGATTAGATGATGGCAGAGAAGTGATGGTAGAATACCATGTGCATCATAATAATATCTCTGGCCTAATTCAATGCATCATACTTATATGGTGCATACTTGTATTGGTGCAGACAAAGTCTTTGGGCAGACTTTGAGCTGTCCCAGTATATACACATACAAGTGCATTCAGCTGTGAAGGGGTGGGGTGCCACAACAACCCCTTGATCACTCAATCCAAGAAGCCAGATACAGCATCACATAGGCAAAATAAACAAAGGCCATAAAAGGAAGGTGGGGGAACATGGGGGGGAGGTCACAGATGCTGGAGCATGCCAGGGAGATATTGAAGCAAAGAGGGAACAGGTCAGATATATTGGAAAAGCAGGATGAAGGAATTGACATACCATGTATTAAAACACACAGCAGACAGAAGGGGACAGCAGGTCAGTTCATGGGAAAGCAGGATGAAGGAATTGACATACCATGTATTAAAACACACAGCAGACAGAAGGGGATAGCAGGTCAGTTCATGGAAAAGCAGGATGAAGGAATTGACATACCTGTGGGGAGATAGACATGGTGATTAGATGATGGCAGAGAAGTGATGGTAGAATACCATGTGCATCATAATAATATCTCTGGCCTAATTCAATGCATCATACTTATATGATGCATACTTGTATTGGTGCAGACAAAGTCTTTGGGCAGACTTTGAGCTGTCCCAGTATATACACATACAAGTGCATTCAGCTGTGAAGGGGTGGGGTGCCACAAGAACCCCTTGATCACTCAATCAAAGAAGCCAGATACAGCATCACATAGGCAAAATAAACAAAGGTCATAAAAGGAAGTTCGGGGAACATGGGGAGGAGGTCACAGATGCTGGAGCATGCCAGGGAGATATTGAAGCAAAGAGGGAACAGGTCAGATATATTGGAAAAGCAGGATTAAGGAATTGACATACCATGTATTAAAACACACAGCAGACAGAAGGGGATAGCAGGTCAGTTCATGGAAAAGCAGGATGAAGGAATTGACATACCATGTATTAAATCACACAGCAGACAGAAGGGGATAGCAGGTCAGTTCACGGAAAAGCAGGATGAAGGAATTGACATACCATGTATTAAAACACACAGCAGGCAGAAGGGGATAGCAGGTCAGTTCATGGAAAAGCAGGATGAAGGAATTGACATACCATGTATTAAAACACACAGCAGACAGAAGGGGATAGCAGGTCAGTTCATGGAAAAGCAGGATGAAGGAATTGACATACCATGTATTAAAACACACAGCAGACAGAAGGGGATAGCAGGTAAGTTCATGGAAAAGCAGGATGAAGGAATTGACATACCTGTGGGGAGATAGACATGGTGATTAGATGATGGCAGAGAAGTGATAGTAGAATACCATGTGCATCATAATAATATCTCTGGCCTAATTCAATGCATCATACTTATATGGTGCATACTTGTATTGGTGCAGACAAAGTCTATTTAAGTTCTTCTCCCATTTTACCATATAACGTAGATTTTCAAATTGTCGATCATTATTGAAAAAAATCTAAAGTTGCCTGGTGTTCCAAATGTTGTCATTTAGATTACAAAAAATAGCTCTACCTATTTCTGGGATGTGAGAATTGTTCTTTAAAAGTTTTGAGGGGGAATAGCTCAAAGTTAACAGAAGTTTAAAGTCTGGGTCAAGTAGTTTATATTTAATTTTTAGGTCCGGAAATGAAACAAAATCTGAACCATCATGTATATCCTGATATATATATTTTATACTGTGTTGCGTCCATTATTTTGGAATTTCTGTTTTTGATAAATATGCCAAAAATTGTATAGGGAAATGTTTAATTTGAGTATTTTTTTGTTTTTTTTTCTTCTTTTTACAAAGGTTTTTCCATACTAATAGTGTGGAGGATATAGTTGAGAAAGGAGGTAGAGGTAAATTGGGGTTTTGAATATGAAGTATGATACGTTGGTCTAGAGAGGAGTAATTATTCAAAGATAATTCCAAGTCCATCCACGATACTGAATAATTATTCATGATCCAAGTACGACTTTGTTTAACCCCTTCAGCCCCCAGCCTGTTTTCACCTTAGGCCGGTTTCACACATCCGGCTTTTTGCCGTTTTGCCGGATCCGGCGCTCTCCCGTACAGTTAATACAGTACAATGACAGCGCAACAAGCGCCGGTCACATGCTGTCATGTGACCGGCGCATGTGACCCGGAAGTTACAGCGCTGTCATTGTACTGTATTAACTGTACGGGAGAGCGCCGCATCCGGCAAAACGGCAAAAAGCCGGATGTGTGAAACCGGCCTTAAAGACACGGCCATTTTTTGCAATTTTGACCAGTGTCACTTTGACAGGTTATAACTCTGGAACACTTCAACGGATCCTGGCGATTCTGAGATTGTTTTTTCGTGACATATTGTACTTCATGTCAGTGGTAAATTTAGGCCGATATGTTTTGCGTTTATTTGTGAAAATTTCGGATATTTGGCGAAAATTTTGAAAATTTTGCAATTTTCAAAATTTGAAATTTTATGCCCATAAATCTGACAGATATGTCACACAAAAAAGTTACTAAATAACATTTCCCACATGTCTACTTTACACCAGCGCAATTTTTGAAAAAAAAAAAAAAAATTCCGTTAGGAAGTTAGAAGGGTTCAAAGTTCATCACCAATTTCTCATTTTTCCAACAAAATTTACAAAAAAAAATTTTTTAGGTACCACATCACATTTGGAGTGATTTGAGAAACCTAGGCGACAGAAAATACCCAAAAGTGACCCAATTCTAAAATCTGCACCCCTCACTCTGCTCAAAACCACATCCAAGAAGTTTATTAACCCTTTAGGCGCTTCACAGCAACCAAAGCAATGTAGACGAAAAAATGAAAATTTTACTTTTTTAACACAAAAATGTTACTTTAGCCATAAAAATTAGTATTTTCACAAGGGTATCAGGAAAAATGCATCATAACATGTATCGTGCATTTTCTCCTGAGTACGCAGATACCTCATATGTGGTGGTAATCAAATGTTTGGGCACACAGCAGGACTCGGAAGGCAAGGAGCGCCATTTGAATTTTTGAGTGCAAAATTAGCTGCACTCATTAGCGGACGCCATGTCGGGTTTGAAGACTCCCCGAGGTGCCTAAACAATGGAGCTCCCCCATAAGTGACCCCATTTTGGAAACTAGAGCCCTCAAATATTTTTTCTAGATGTTTGATGTGCACTTTGAACCCCTGGGGGCTTCACAGAAGTTTATAACGTTGAGCCGTGAAAAGAAAAAAAATTTTTTTTACCACAAAACTGTTGCTTCAACCAGGTAGCTTTTTTTATCACAAGGGTATCAGGAAAAAATGCACCATAAAATGTATTGTGCATTTTCTCCTGAGTACGCAGATACCCCATATGTGGTTTTAATCAAATGTTTGGGCACATAGCAGGACTCGGAAGGCAAGGAGCGCCATTTGAATTTTTGAGTGCAAAATTAGCTGCACTCATTAGCGGACGCCATGTCGGGTTTGAAGACTCCCCGAGGTGCCTAAACAATGGAGCTCCCCCATAAGTGACCCCATTTTGGGAACTAGAGCCCTCAAATATTTTTTCTAGATGTTTAATGTGCACTTTGAACCCCTGGGGGCTTCACAGAAGTTTATAACGTTGAGCCGTGAAAAGAAAAAAACATTTTTTTACCACAAAACTGTTGCTTCAACCAGGTAGCTTTTTTTATCACAAGGGTATCAGGAAAAAATGCACCATAAAATGTATTGTGCATTTTCTTCTGAGTACGCAGATACCCCATATGTGGTGGTAATCAAATGTTTGGGCACATAGCAGGACTCGGAAGGCAAGGAGCGCCATTTGAATTTTTGAGTGCAAAATTAGCTGCACTCATTAGCGGACGCCATGTCGGGTTTGAAGACTCCCCGAGGTGCCTAAACAATGGAGCTCCCCCATAAGTGACCCCATTTTGGGAACTAGAGCCCTCAAATATTTTTTCTAGATGTTTAATGTGCACTTTGAACCCCTGGGGGCTTCACAGAAGTTTATAACGTTGAGCCGTGAAAAGAAAAAAACATTTTTTTACCACAAAACTGTTGCTTCAACCAGGTAGCTTTTTTTATCACAAGGGTATCAGGAAAAAATGCACCATAAAATGTATTGTGCATTTTCTCCTGAGTACGCAGATACCCCATATGTGGTGGAAATCAAATGTTTGGGCGCACGGCAGGACTCGGAAGGCAAGGAGCGCCATTTCACAGCAAAATTGGTTGGAATTATTAGCGGACGCCATGTTGCGTTTGGAGACCCCCCTGAAGTGCCTAAACAATGGAGCTCCCCCACAATTGACCCCATTTTGGAAACTAGACCCCTCATGGAATTTATCTAGCTGTTTAGTGAGCACTTTGAACCCCTGGAGGCTTCACAAACGTTTGTAATGTTCAGCCGTGAAAATATTTTATTCTTTTTTTTACCACAAAATTGTTTTTTCAAACAGGTAGCTTTTTTTTCCACAAGGGTATCAGGAAAAATTGCACCATAAAATGTATTGTGCGATTTCTCCTGAGTACGACGATACCTCATATGTGGTGGAAATCAATTGTTTGGGCGTACGGCGGGGCTCAGAAGAGAAGGAGCGCCATTTCACAGTAAAATTGATTGGAATTATTAGCAGACGCCATGTTTCATTTGGAGACCCCCTGAGGTGCCTAAACAATGGAGCTCCCCCACATGTGATCCCATTTTGGAAACTAGACCCCCCCATACAAAAAAAATTAGTTTGGCGAAATAAAAAATACAGACATCAGTAAAAAAAAAAAAAAAAATGAGCGCCTGCCACTAAGACCAGTGCCAAACGTGAGAGCAATGCACGAGTCTCGCATCGCATCATCCACTGCAGTCTGGAAGCGAGCAACTGCGCTGGATAATGCGATGCGAGAGGGCGGGGCGGCAGATGAGAAAGGGCGCAGCGGATGGAAGATGGGAAAGGGCGCAGCGGGTGGAGGAGCGGCAGAGGATGGGAAAGGGCGCAGAGGATGGATGATGGGAAATGGCGCAGCGGATGGATGGGAAATGGCGCAGCGGATGGAGGAGCGGCAGAGGATGGGGGGGGGAGGTGAGATGGGGATACCTACCTTACAGGATGGATCTAGGCAGCAGGATCACAGCAGACAGAAGAGGCAGCAGATCGAGGAGGGTGAGAGGGGGCAGTAGATGGAAAATGGGAGTGAGCAGGCAGCAGATCGGGGAGGGGGGGCAGAGTCTGATGGGAGAGAGAGATGGCACATGGAGGAGGGGGGGCCCCGGGGGGAGGGTGGCTTGCAGCACATGTAGGGGGAGGGTGGCTTGCAGCACATGTAGGGGGAGGGTGGCTTGCAGCACATGTGGGGGGGTGGCTTGCAGCACATGTGGGGGGAGGGTGGCTTGCAGCACATGTGGGGGGAGGGTGGCTTGCAGCACATGTGGGGGGAGGGTGGCTTGCAGCACATGTGCTGCAAGCCAGCCACCCTCCCCCCACATGTGCTGCAAGCCAGCCACCCTCCCCCCACATGTGCTGCAAGCCAGCCACCCTCCCCCCACATGTGCTGCAAGCCAGCCACCCTCCCCCACATGTGCTGCAAGCCAGCCACCCTCCCCCCACATGTGCTGCAAGCCAGCCACCCTCCCCCCACATGTGCTGCAAGCCAGCCACCCTCCCCCCACATGTGCTGCAAGCCACCCTCCCCCCACGTGGGGGGAGGGTGGCTTGCAGCACATGGAGGGATAGGAGGTGTGGCGATGGAGAAGGGGCAGCCGATGAAGGAGGCGGCGGCGGCCGCCGATCGGGAACAGTGGGGGCCGATTCGGGGGCAGCAGCGGCTGAAAAAGGTGGGTGCGACGGCGGCGGGGACAGTGGCGAGCATGGCGGCGGGGACAGCGGTGGATCGGGAGCGGCGGCGGCGACAGCGGTGGAGCGGGAGCATGGCGCCGGGGACAGTGGTGGATCGGGAGCGGCGGCGGGGACAGCGGTGGAGCGGGAGCAGCGGCGGGGCGATCGGAGACAGCGGCGGGGACAGCGGTGCATCGGGAGCAGCGGTGGGGACAGCGGTGGAGCGGGAGCAGCGGCGGGGCGATCGGAGACAGTGCCGGGGACAGCAGTGGAGCGGGAGCATGGCGCCGGGGCGATCGCAGACAGTGGCGAGGACAGCGGTGGAGCGGGAGCATGGCGCCGGGGCGATCGGAGACAGCGGCGGGGACAGCGGTGGAGCAGGAGCATGGCGCCGGGGCGATCGGAGACAGCGGCGGGGACAGCGGTGGAGCGGGAGCATGGCGCCGGGGCGATCGGAGACAGCGGCGGGGACAGCGGTGGAGCGGGAGCATGGCGCCGGGGCGATCGGAGACAGCGGCGGGGACAGCGGTGGAGCGGGAGCATGGCGCCGGGGCGATCGGAGACAGCGGCGGGGACAGCGGTGGAGCGGGAGCATGGCGCCGGGGCGATCGGAGACAGCGGCGGGGACAGCGGTGGAGCGGGAGCATGGCGCCGGGGTGATCGGAGACAGTGGCGGGGACAGCGGTGGAGCGGGAGCATGGCGCCGGGGCGATCGGAGACAGCGGTGAGGACAGCGGTGGAGCGGGAGCATGGCGCCGGGGACAGCGGTGGATCAGGAGCGTGGCGCCGGGGACAGCAGTGGAGCGGGAGCAGCGGCGGGGCGATCGGGGACAGGGGCGGGCGGCGGGGACAGCAACTTACCGCTCTCCTCGGCTTCCAGGGACGGTCACAGGCTGCAGATCCACATTGATTGGAGAGAGCGGTCACAAGACCGGTCTCTCCAATCAGAGCTGAGGGCGGGTGAAGCATCGATCACCCAGCTCCAGCCAATGGCTAGTGCTACAGCAGCACTGATCAGGGCTGGATTTCAATGTTCCAGCCATTTTCAATGGCTGGAACATTACAGTGGCTGTAATTGGCTGAGCGGCGTTCGTCAGCCAATCACAGCCTCTGTAGGTTCGGGGAGGAGGCACCACCCCTCCTGAGGTCAGGCAGAGGTCCCCTCCTTCCCGAATATACCGTTTAAGTAAACAAATTTCACTCCCCGGTGCTCCGGGACCGCGATTTCGCCATGACGTACTGAGTACGTCATGGGTCGTTTAGCACCATGTCACCATGACGTACTCAGTACGTCAAAGGTCGTTAAGGGGTTAATTTGATTTGTTTCATAATAGCCAACTAGGTTAGGCAAACTATAGCCACCTTTTTTTGTATGTTTCATTAAAACATTGTTGCTAATTCTAGGTTTATTTTTATTCCATATAAAATTACTTAGTATACCTTGTAAATTACTTAAGTGACATTGAGTAAGAAGCAGTTAAAGGGGTTTTTAAATGCCTGGCTGCTTTATTCTAGAAATACCATTGCACCTGTCCTAGGGTTTTACCTTGTATTACAGCATACCTTCCATAAAATGAACGAGGCTGAGCTGCAATTTTATGCACAACTTGTGAACATGTGTGGTGCCATGATTGAGAGACAGGTGCTGTGTTTTTATAATTCTGGAAAACTCCTGTGACTATTTTTTATGCTAAATGTAAAAGGTAAATCAGGTACCATTTAATTGCATAGTTTTCATGTGGCCAACATGATGAGCCGCAATACCGGGCACACTCCTTTAGGCCCCCTTCACACGCACGTGCCTCCGGTACGTGATAGGTCCGTGCCCGCATGTACCGGAGACAGGGGCACACATAAACCCATTAAAGTCAATGGGTTTATGTGCATGCACGTGTGCAGCCATTGGCCCGTGCCTCCGTGTGGAGCAGACATGAGCCCATGTGCTCCATACGGAGGCATGTCCGTTTTCCTCCGACAGCCCGGGTGTCACACGGCCCGCACACGTACCACACGGATGTAGTGTGGATGTGGTTCCACATGACACATGCCAAGGAAACACATGTCATTATTTTAAAATAAAAAAAACACATACTCGCCTCCACCAGCCCTGCAGAATCTTCCGCTGGAAACAGTTGCTGGCGACCGCCGCACATTATAAGCATGTTAAAGAGGTAGGTGTGATGTCACGGCCGCTGATCTCCATCCCCCTTTGCTCGGCCGGAAGCAGCATCAGCGGGGAGTGGGTGGGGCTGGAGCCAAAGATCAGTACCCTGGACAGCAGCAAGGACCACGTGAGTATGCAAATTACCGGTTCTCCATGTGTTATCGCGGATAGCACACGTAGAACAGACGTGGCCCGCACGTACCAGAGACACGTACTTACCAAATGCAACACACAAGGAAAATACGTGTCTCGCGGCACGTACGTGATTTTCATGTGCGTGTGAAGGGGGCCTTACCTACAGTGGCACTAATTTTAGAAAAAAAGGAGATCCTTTTTGAAACCCCTTTGTTTTGATATAATGCTTCATTAGAAAGTACTTCATTTTGAGTTGACATTTGTACTAAATCATTAATAAACAACCCAAAAATTATTTTTTATTTATTTTGAAATGTGTGTTTATTTAATTTTTTAAGACATAAGTCATAAAGCCCCTATCAACCAATAAAGTGGAATCTGAGAAATTATAAGGCAAATTATTAATTAGCTCAGACTTACAATTTTGGTATTAAAAAAATTACAGTTCATATAACAAAGCAACGAGAAACCTGTCTAAAGTTTTTTTTAAATCAAAAGTATCTGGTTAATCAAGAACTAGATATTCAATATCCTTGGAAGATCTTCCAGAATGAATTCCTTAGTGACCGAGCCAAATTTTTAAGATCTGATGTGTCACTTTATGTGGTAATAACTGCAATGTTTCAACATATTCCAGTGATTTTGAGATTCTTTTTTTCTGACACATTATTTTTCATGATAATGGTAAATTTAGGTTGATATGTTTTGCACTTATATATAAAAACATCCAAAATTTGCCAATTTTTTTTTATTTTAATTAGTATTTTTCAGACTTTGAATAATTATCCCTTTAATCCATATAGTCACATCGCACAAACCAGTTAATAAATAACATTCCCCTCATGTCTGCTTTACATCAGCCCCATCTGTAAAATGTTCTTTTATTTCAGTGTTAGAAGCTTTAAAATTCTAGCAATAAATTTTCATTTTTTTTCAAGGAAATTTACAAATCTTATTTTTTGAAGTAACTTAATAACCCTTCAGATACTTTACAGAAATTAATGCAGCGTAGCATGGCTGGAAAGAAAAAATTTAGTTTTACCATGTGCATGTTGCTAACTTCTGAACAGGTCAATATCAACGGCCGACTCTAAAGGCCGCTTTACACGCAGCGATCTCGCTAGTGAGATCGCTAGCGAGCGCACCCGCCCCCGTCGGTTGTGCGTCACGGACAAATCGCTGTCCGTGGCACACAACATCGCTCGGACCCATCACACTACTTACCTGCCTAGCGACGTCGCTGTGACTGGCGAACCGCCTCCTTTCTAAGGGGGCGGTTCTTTCGGCGTCACAGCGACGTCACTAAGCGGCTGCCCAAATGAAGTGGAGGGGGCGGAGATGAGCGGGACGAACATCCCGCCCACCTACTTCCTTCCTCATTGCGGGCGGCCGCAAGTACGGTGATGTTCCTCGTTCCTGCGGTGTCACACATAGCGATGTGTGCTGCCGCAGGAACGACGAACAACCTGCGTCCTGCAACAGCAATGATATTTGGGAACTGGACAGCGTGTCAATGATCAACGATAAGGTAAGTATTTTTGATCGTTAGCGGTCGCTCGTACGTGTCACATGCAACGACGTCGCTAACGAGAATGGATGTGCGTCACGAATTCCGTGACCCCAACAACATCACGTTAGCGATCTCGTTGCGTGTAAAGCAGCCTTTAGGCCGTTATTTGGCCATCAATTGCCATGGCAACCATCAGGACCACATAATCATGATCTCAGGATGCCAATTGGGTTAAAGTGGGAGACTCCCACACTCTGTTAACCATCTAGATGCTGTAGTCACTATTGATAGCAGCTTCGAAGAGGTTAAACGGCCATGGTTGGTGCCAACAATGATTGTGACTGATACAGCAGGGTGTTAGCTATGGTGTATGGCAGTCAGCAGCTGCATTTTCACCCATCGGAGGATGCTATTCACTTATATCTCAGGTCAGTTTTAATTGGTGGTCACTAAGGGGGTAGGGATGACTTCTTGTTGAGATAGGACTTGGCTTATTGGATAACAAATAACCAACAATCAACAGAAAAAAATAGGGGGGAAAGAAGTTGAGGTCTTCCGTGGGTCCCAGAATGCTCCTATTTTTTAAGACAATTTATGTGAGCTAAAAACTGTACCTGACATCTGATACATCTTGTCCGATCCACAAGCAGTTTGTATCAAAAATTGGCTGTATGATCTCAGCCAGGTATGTTTGTGTCATGAGTGTGTTACGGGTGACAGTCATATGATTTCTGGCCATAGAAGGTCACAGCATCTGGTTGCGCAGAATGCTACCTGACTTTGCATTCTTTATGCTGTCAGTATTCATTGGTATAGGTAGTTTTCTTACGGGATTCATCTCTCCCCCTTTTGGACCCTGCAGGAGCTCGCCTTTCACCCAGCTGCTGATTGTTGCATTATCTTGGTGCTTAAATAACCCTTCCTTCCTTGGACTGGTGCTAGTGATATTTTCAGTTCACTCAAGCCTTGGTTGCAAGCAGCTAGCATGTACTCCTCTGTAGTATCATTGCTGAAAACTTGGCTAAAAGTCTACCTGTGTCATCTGTAGAAAAGTAGTTCATGCATTTTCAACCTGTGTGTACCCTTGTGTCGTCTGTAGTGTTTAATTAGGTTGATGAAGAGCTCATCCCATCCGTTCCCTAATTAGGCCTCAGCACTAGGGATACCTAGGGTCAGGTATCCGACTCGGCGCATAGGTGCGGAACCTATCTAGGGGGGTGAGAGACCCCAGGGACCAGCAGTAGGTTTAGTCAGGGGTCACCATCTTCCCTTTCCGTAAACACAGGATTTCTCTTCCCCTTTGCTGTTCGCTTGCTACTTCCCCATAACTGGTGTGACAATTTGACTCTGAAAAATTGCGGCCTTTTAGAGAAAAACATTATAAAAGGGGACCAAACTGTACGAGAGACTTTATGAAAAAAAGGGGCCCTGGTGGCTTCTCCTTGCCCCCTGCCCTTGAGTGACAGTCCCTTCCTATACACACTTGCAGGAAGATGTAACATGGCACGGGGTGGTAGTCGTGGGCGAGGTAATTGTCTGCCGCACCCCGGCACGCTACATGAAAATGGGGGTCCTGGCTGGGTGTGTGGTGAACTACAGTAGCGATACACCTTTGCAGGCCGCATGTTGCCGATGGCTTTGGCAGGCCAGGACCAGATGGTACACAGTTCTAGAGAGGAAACCACAACTTCTTTATTAAAACAAAGTCTTTACTGTACAGATGGCTGATGATAACACCAAACACACGAAAGTGGGCACATTGCTTTCGGACGTTTCATATGCATTAAAGAGTAAGTCCAGACATATTCCTGCAGTGTGTTCATTCTCATATGTCCTTACACTTCCACATAGGTCTGAGCAATTCACCATCACCCAGCTCCACCTGACATCACAGTCCTCTAGAGTCTCTCCGTCCTCTCTGCGGCTTCGCGTCATATTACTCTCCTGTAGAGATTGTGCCAATATGGCCGGACAAGGCTACTCGCCTCCTGACGCTTCTGGATCTGCTACCCAGGACTCTCTATTCGACTCATGCACTTTCTTCCAGGCCCGTCCCTTCTTAAGCTATAAGCCATTAAGGGCCATACTGCTGAGTGTCTCCCTTAGGGATCAGTCTCTCGGTCACTCACTCATTCAGTGGATTCAGACTATACTCCAGTCACTCTGTATTGTAGATGGCTCTTTTCTCTACTCAGAATCTCACTTTCGTGGCTTTTGGTCTCCTCTCCTGTTACAGGTCACCCATATCATGCGGCTCTGCTTCTCCTCAGACCTGAGGTCTGTTCCTGTCACAGGCTGGGCCCTAACTGACGTTTCCACAGCAACCGTTTCTCTCCCTCAGCAGTAGCTCTTTCCCTATTGGCTAATCCTAGAATCCCAGCTGTCACCTGTCTGTCACCGGGCACATTTCACTTTTCAGCTGCATACCCATAACACTAATAAAACCTTATTACGCATTATACTACATAACATTACACCTTATACCAATACACATACTATACATTACATCTTGAATACTGCTACACCTCTACATAGTAACATTCTCTACTCTGCTACATCTTATACATTACAATACCTTACACTATACACTTTATATCTTATCACATGTATATATTTAAGAACACATTTGGTGTCTTCAGGGGTAGGAACTCGACCACCATCTTACAAAGACACCAAGTATTCAAGGTAAGTGGGCATGGAGAAGTGTCCGGGGACCCACCTGTCCAACTAATCTCCCTTGCGGCTCGTCCCAAGTGGCTTTTTTCCTTGAAATGCTGTAGTATTTAAGAGTCAAACATACCTGGCTGAGATGATACAGGCAGTGTCTATACAGGCAGCATGTATCATCTGTCAGGCACACTTTAAATGAGCAGGTGTTTTATTTGTTGCCTTTCCAAGTACCATTTTGTATTCTTGAAGGGTTTTTTGTCTTTGCTCTGGATTTTTGGAGAGTATAACGGCTATGAAACTTTCCCATGTGTCAAAAAACTGATCCATGCGAGATTCTTAGCTCATTCAAAAGAGAAAGGATAGTTTTTCTAAAAATAAGTTATGTGTTGGTGCCGTGGTAGGTATCATAGTTTGAAGCATTGCTTTTTGACCCAATCATTTTTTTTTTACAATTTTGGTAATTATATTTGTCTGGAATACTTTAAAAATCTAGAACGAGCCATATGGTTAGCTAAGCAAGAATGACTTACAAAAAAAGAATGTGTTTATATGTCATGTGACAAGTGTGAAGAAGCATATCATTGCATTGGTATTTAGTTGGCTTAGACCAATACAAACTATAATATGAAGTATCTGGACTGAATTATAATTTAATAATTGGGCTGCTGCTTTTAATAAAGGGTTCATTCAAGAATTAGGCTTACATTATGGCACATCAGAAGCTCTCTTGCTCTGTCCTGCATTATATAGCAAGCCTACATAGTTATTTAGGGACATTTTAATAAACTGTAAACAACATAAAAAAACAAAAATCCACCAATTTCTCATAGTTGTATTTCCTGACAATGATGTGAGCTCACCATTTTCAAAACAGGAACAGCCTGTACAATGGTTGGTTTCTTTTGTGGTGGAGACCCTTCTAAAAAAGATGTGGTGGTGGTCGGTTACTTTAAGAACATACTGTAGATACAATGGCCTTTAGTGACAGAGTGGTTCACCACTCAGAGATGGTAGAGTAAATGCAGGGATCCCCAGAAGACAGTTCAATAAGTTTACTCAAAGGGAGCCAACAACTGTGAAGCCCCACAGGTGTTGTGTCGGTGCATTACCTTCAGGGACTCCACATGGATGGAACAATCTGGTCACAGGTAGGGAACCTTCTTTTAGGATTTTCGTGACGCCACTCTCGGTATTGTGGTCAGGGTGACCGTCACTGCACATTAAGGGATGCTTGGAGCTGATGGTGGGTGCAGTCAGTTGTAGTGGCCTCTCGAGAGTGAGGCAAGCCCCAGGGCCCTATGGAGGTGTTTGGAACCACAGGTCGCAGAATGACTCAGGCACAGTCCAGACAGTCTTTCAGGGTTTTTACTCACAGTAGATGGCAGGGTGAGTAACCCGGGCGTAGCTGGGATGAACCAGGCTGGAACCAGGTATCCTTCCGGCTGGCTGATGAGGGTGACTACCAACTCGCCTTCCTTAGCCCTGTGTGTTTTTGTGGTCTTGGCGGGCCGCGCCCAGCATGGCGGCGGCCTGGTCTTGGCGGGCCGAGCCTGGCGTGGCTGCGGCCTGGTCTTGGCGGGCCAGGTCTAGCATGGCGGCGGCCTGGGTCAGCGTCACTCCTGCGGCGTGGATGAGCGTCGCTGCTGCGGCGGGATCTTAGCGGGCCAGGCCTGACATGGTGGCGGCCTGGGCTTGACGGGTTGCACCTGGCGTGGCTGCGGCCTGGGTTGGCGTCGCAGCACCGGGCGTCTTTCCAGGGACCGCGGGCGTAGCAGCGGGGATCGGGGCACCTGCGCAGGCAGGGGCATCAGCTGACTCACCCTTCGGCGGCATCTCCGGTGTCCGAGCAGTCGCTGCTCCGCGTGTCGCTTGCCTTTCCGTCCACTTCTTGTGGGCCCAGAAGACTCCAGCCATCTCTCTGAGCGCGTCCTTCCCGGATCTGCTGCATCACCTTCGCCTCCAGCCTTTCACACCACTGGTCCAGCTCCCAGTCCCACCAGGCAGCGGAGCCTAACTCTGGGTCGCTGCGTGTGAACACCATTTTCTCTGCATCGTCGCTGCTCTCCAGATCTTCTCTCAGCGGCAGGCTTGGGGCTTCCTCTTGCAGCTTTTCCTTTAATAGCAGACTTTCGCTTTCTCCTTCTTCTTCCACCAGCCTTGTACTTCGCCTCCGGGTAAGGTCAGAGCAATTTCCATCACACTTGAGATCAGTACGCTGCAGGGGATCTCTCTCTGTAACAAGCCACACCTTTTTGTGGGCGGTAACTTCTATTTTCGCGCACTGCTGTTGTTTCTTGGTGCTCTTTTCATGGTGGCAATATGGCGGCGCTTCAAACTTTTTAAGTGGACCGCCCAGGCACATGGTTACCTGTCTGTACAGGTCTAGTCCTTATCCTGTTCGTGACGCCAGATGTGAAGCCCCTCAGATGTTGTGTCGGTGTATTACCTTCAGGGACTCCACGTGGATGGAACAGTCTGGTCACAGGTAGGGAACCTTCTTTTAGGATTTTCGTGACCCCACTCTCGGTGTTGGGGTCAGGGTGACCGCCACTGCAGATTAAGGGATGCCTAGGGCTGATGGTGGGTGCAGTCAGTTGTAGTGGCCTCCCGAGAGTGAGGCAAGCCCTAGGGCCCTGTGGAGGTGTGTGGAACCACAGGTCGCAGAATGACTCAGGTACAGTCCAGACAGTCTTTCAGGGTTTTTACTCACAGTAGATGGCAGGGTGAGTAACCCGGGCGTAGCTGGGAGGAACCAGGCTGGAACCAGGTATCCTTCCAGCTGGCTGATGAGGGTGACTACCAACTCGCCTTCCTTAGCCCTGTGTGTTTTTGTGGTGACCCCGACTTGAAGTCCCTACGGGGGTCACCCAGGGAAGATGCTGCTGCCTGTTCTCCCCTCGTTTCGGCCCGTTTGCTTGTAGCCTGGACCAGGTCATTCCGCTCTGCTTGCCTCTTGTGAGCTATGGGCCCTCTTTTTGCTACGAGGCTGCGGACTCTGTGGTGGTATGGTGTGGGTCTGAAGTGCCCCCTCCGGCAGGTTTGGCAGGAGAAAATTGGATAAATCTCTGCACTGGGACCTGTTACCCTTGCGTGGCTGGTACCTCCCTGGCAGTCCCCTTACTCTGCCACCCCTTTGCTCTCTCTAGCCTTGGGTGGATTTCGGGTGGCACTACCAGGTGACCGATCTCCCCCGTCGGTAGTCACTGCGCGTACGCTGTCAGCTTGTAACAGCCTGCAGGGTCTGCTCCTCACGTCTGCTCTCCCTGAGCTGCACTTACTAACTGGCTCACTACTTCCTCCTCTCCTGTTATTGCCTACGCAACCTAGCAACCAGGCTCTCTACCACACCCCTTGAGTGAACATGGAGGCCACGCCCCCTCCTGGATTCCCCAGGGGTCCTCCCAAAGGTAGATGTGTGAGACCTGATTACTATGCGCCTGTGTAGTCACACCTCGGTCAGCCTTCTGGATTACCTGTATTGCACTGCCCCCGGCATGGGTGCAGTACTCAGTGGTGCCTGACAAGGTCAGAGGCGCCACACAACCTTTATTGTTAGAATATTTCATGAGGCAACATATTTGGTGGTTACAGAACTTGACAATAGGTAACAGGCTTAAAGAGAGGTGAACAGTTATCTGTACAACAATGGGCTAACTCTTGCAACAATTTACTTATATTGCATAATTTTACTTGAACTTTCAACACTTTAATATTGGATGTAACATGCTGCAGACAATCTCTTTAGTAGCACTTCCTTCACTGCAGCAAAGTGTCTCCTACAATGCAGTACAGCACACGCTCACAGTGCTTGTTACAGCTCTCAGTTACCTCTATTGAGAGCAATGCCCTACAATATCTTATGTGTGGCAATTTCCATGCACTTACTGACCACTCTTTCAGCCACCAGGTATGAGTTCCTCACACAATGGCTTCAGTCTATAGTCATCTCCACTGCAGCAATTTTATCCACACACAGGTGTGAGGAGGTGACCAAATTCCTGCCCCTGAAGCCACATGCATAACTTTATATATTGATGTGTAGAGTATAGGATGTTGATAATAATAGTGTTTGTGGGATATGTTGCCATCTAGTGGCTGGTTTAGATAATCTGTAGCAACCATATTGATAAGCAGTAGTTAAGCGTAAGATCAGCCCACTGAGGGAGGAGCCAGTTGCAGGGGACAGGCTGACTCCATCTTAGAAAGTTAGAGCTAGGGACAGTGAGAGCTGAGTGTGCCCAGTGCAAATCAGGTAGGACTCTCAAACTCTCCCTGGAGAGAGAACTTCTGGATCTCTGGAGCATAAGGCTCTGGGTTTGTGGTAAGGAAACACCAAAAAGCCCGCTTCTATATAGTGGTAGGAGACAAGGAGTCCCCAGGAGAGAGTCAGAAAGCCCAAGGCCAAGAAAGTGAAGGCTGGTAGTGCTAGTGCTACTTCTGCGCAGTACAGAGTTATCCCTGTTCTCTAGTGCAGAAACTCCTGAAACATCTGGGGTAAAGAGGCTCGAGTAGGGTGGCCAGTGAGGTACCTGAACTGACTCCAGTGGAGGAGTACAGAATGTGGAGCTGCGGGGATATGTGAGAGAAGGAACTCTGAAGGTGGTGCGAACCCATTGAGGGAAACAGAACAGCCTTGAAGTATATTGGAATGTGAATTGGAACCATTGAAGTGTATGGTTATGTGAATCAGAGCCATTGAAGTATATGTGCCCGTTTTGACATGTTCTCAGAGAACAATATTGTTATTATAAAGTAACTGTTTTTTCATATAAAAGGAAGCCAAGTGTAGCCTGAATAGTGTGTGGCAGGCTGCCGCAGACAGAAAAAACACCGAAGGCAGCTGTTAACCAGTAAGTAGACTGCACCCCACAAAGTTTATCAGGATCAGGTATTGTCTGTAGCATGCCAGGGTGTGATACTGTAGTGAAAACTTTCCCACGCCTTCCTCCAACTGGCTCTCTACATTTGGCATGGTCGACAGGATGAAGCCATGCATCAACAAAATGTGTCAGTTACGGGGAATTCTTCTGTGAAAAGAGAGATGGCGAACACCAGGGCAATGATGGCTATTGGTGGCAGAGTGAGGAGAAGAGGCTCAGCCCATCATGAGCATTGTAGCGTTGTAAAGGCATGAAGATGTATCCAGCCTGTGTAAGCCCCAGTGAGGAGACGATGCCCTCTGGTCTTATGCCCACCCCAAAAGGGCACAGTGAAAGGAAAGGCCCCACCAATTTCAGCAAGCTGATGGAGAATGAGAAGGAGTATAGTCGCTGAATAAACGGGTGGTGGAGCAGGAAGCGGCTTCGCTCAGGAAGGTGTGGTCTGGCAAAAAAAGGACTCTCACTGCAGAGTAGGCCAGCACTATTGTTAGTGAGTGAGGCTACAGTGATGGAGCAGTGTGGAGTGTGGCCTGGGAAAAATGGATGCATTGGCAAGAAGAGGTGCTGCGGCCAGCAGGCATGTTGGAATCAGAGGTCCCCTAAAGACACCGGGACTCAATACCTGGACCAGCGAGTGAAGCGTCCACTTCCAGAGGGCCAAAGTCCTGTGGCTGTGACAAAGTCCTGTGTGTGGCTTGTCACAGCGGTCAGTGGCGGCAACCGTGAGTACCGGGTTCCATCCCAAAGAAGAGCCAGCAGTGTGGGCCTCTATATCCCTGAAGCCATCTGTGCATGTTCAGCAGAACAGTGGAGAGACCGAATCCAGTGCCACGGTCTCTACTGTTGACACCAGAGTCTCAGGCCTGCCGGCGTGGGTTGGTGCCCCGGCAGTGGTAATGTGGTCCAGGGAGGCCATTCGGCCATTTACGTAAAGGTGGTTAACCATGGCCATGATGACATTTGACTGGTTGTGAGCGGAGTTGACTCTTCAGTGCCCCATTGTGCTGGTTGCATTTAGCTAAAGGGACAAGTCTGCATTCTTGCAATGCTGGGTCAGAAGACTCAATTCCCAGAGTGCTTACAGAAGTTGACCAGAAATGGCCAAAGTTGCTTTGTTGTTTTCCCCCATCCAGTTTGTTTGGCGCATGTTACGCATCCCGTGCCTGACTGCAGGATTGTAAGATGCGAAAGGGTATATATTTCTTTTTTTATGCTCTTGCCTCAGATACCATGTATAAGTAAGAGGCCTTAAGCTGCTAATCAGTGCTCAGGCTTGGTTGGACAAGGATGCCAGTATTACAACAGTAATAGTCTCCTGCTGATAAAACACTCATTGTATTAAAACATCAGGATAATAAGTGACACATCACTGAAATCAGTGTCTAAAGGCGGCGTTACACGCTACGATATATCTAACGATATGTCGTCGGCGTACGGAATTCGTGACGCACATCCGGCATCGTTAGAGATGTCGTAGCGTGTGACACATTCGAACGACTGTTAACGAGCAAAAATACTCACCTTATCGTTGCTCGTTGACACGTCGTTCATTTTCATAATGTCATTCCTCCTTCTGCACGCCGGTTGTTCGTCGTTCCTGAGGCAGCACACATCGCTGTGACACCCTGGGAACGACGAACACAGCTTACCTGCGTCCCGCCGGCAATGAGGAAGGAAGAAGGTGGCCGGGATGTTCCAGCTGCTCATCTCCGCCCCTCCGCTTCCATTGGGCGGCCACTGTGTGATGTCGCTGTGACGCCGAACGTCCCTCCCCATTCAGAAAGAGGATGTTCGCCGCCCACAGCGACGTCGTTAGGGAGGTAAGTACGTGTGACGGGGGTTAACGACATTGTGCGCAACGGGCAATGAATTGCTTGTGACGCACAAATGATGGAGGCGGGTGCGATCGCTCGATATATCGTAGCGTGTAACGCCGCCTTAAGTCCTTAACTCATGATGCCTTCTGATTACAAAACAAAAACCTGCTGACTGATTCCCTTTGAAAGTGGACATGCATGTACAGTATGAAAGATACATTTTCACACATTTTATTGCTCATTAATACATTATAGGATTGAGCACTCTAAATATCCAGTTTTTTCTTTTACTAACTATAAACACTATAATTTCCAATCCCAGACTGCCCCTTTGTTTTACTGACATGAACAATTAGATTTGAAGTCACCATAGGAGCTCATGAAGGCACGTGATTTACCACCATGTATCTCTATATGTCGATATAAAGTCTGAAGTGCTTATCAGTAATACAACTGTCATTGGTCGGTGCGATGACAACTTCTCAGCTGACTCCATTACAGGATATACAGATAGTGCTTTCAAATGCAACTTCAATGACTATAATGTATCTGCTGCTGCGGCTTCAAAGACAACTTGAATCATGAAACGGGGAGAGATGTCTCATTTAGAGACTTTGCATTACTAGGATCTGATGATGAATATTATCTGTTGTGATCAGCTTTTATTATGAGATTATCTGATGTGCCATACTATATGTGGGCTAAGCAGTATTGCTGGATTACAGTATTGCACACTAAATTACCTTGTACGGATTATTACTAGATGAATCTCACCCGTACCTGACCCTGGCATCAGAAATGGGCTTTATTTTCATCGGCATAACAAGAATCCCAGCCAGCGCTATTCAGGCAGCAATACACCATGCATAATAAGGGGAGGGGGATAGCAATTCTTCCACAGAATTGGCTCATTTATTATATGTGCTATACAAGGAATGGAATACAAATTACTTTAATACTCTGGAGCAAGGCCGCTGCATTTCTTCATTTTCTGAATAATGCTTTATCAAAAAATCCATGTATCCATAGGATGCCATGATGCATATACTGGGGCGAGATATATACACATGCAGGGTCGGCTTCAGGTTTTCATGGGCCCCGGGTGAAAGAGTCTAGTGGGCCCCTTTCACATACCATAATTCATGATGCACAGAGAAATATAGGTATGGTACAATGCCACACCATTTAGAGAAGGTGTCACTGACTGCAGCAGCAAGGTCTGATCTCTTAATGAACAGTACCTGGTTATGCCCAGTAACTGCCCTGTTGAATTATTACAAGCTCTATTCCCCTTTAAGAATATGCAGCAGAATGTCTGGGGTCTCTTCTTACCCCCTTTCATCTGTAAGTACAATAGTACAGCCAGTGTGAGCTCTGTAATCAAGCCCCTCCTTAATCGTCTGTGTGTATTTAGTGGTACACACCACACATTAATAAATATAAGCCCTATGCATAACTGGAGCAGCCTCTTTCCAGCTGCCTTCTCTGGAGCTGATCACAGCACGTATGGCTGCCAAGAGGCTGGAGCTGAGAGCCTTGTGCTCCAAGGAGCATTGTGAGGAGGAAGGATGGCTGTCCTGTCTGCTGACTTGCCTCAGCTACTGCCCACCTGTAATGAGCTCTGAATCCCTGGTGCTTTCTAAAGTCTGCTGCCTACATGGTGCTTCCTTTTTCTTCTTGGCCTTTGTCCCCCTTTATTCCACCTAGAGTAATACCTGTTGGGTTGGCGTCGCACTGGCTCATGGCTTGTGTTAGTCCCAAGATACAGCGGGTCACAAATGAGGAACAAGACCAGACTAGGTTTAAACGCAAACTTTTATAACCCGATAAAGGCAACAGGAATGTAAAGCAAATGCAAACACAAAGAAACGTACAGGCACTCGGTTACTGAACCGGACTTAGTCTGCTGGGTTAAGGATTGGCTCTAATAAGACAGGAACCAACAGGAACAGTTTACATAACCAGGAACTTCTGGAAGCACTACGAGGTGTAAATCACTGGGTGTATGAAGGAGCTGTCCCTGGAACAGCACACCAATTAACAATCTTAGCAGAAACTTTAATTCCCTGCCCTTCCCCCACATATATAAGCAACACAGGAAAGTTCCACGGGGTGACCACTATTGAGTCAGTGTACACACTTGTCCGCAAGAACAAGAAGATATAGGCCAGGCCTGAGCTCAGGACTAGTGTTGAGCCACCCCCTAGTGTTCGAGTTCGGTTCGGTCCATCGAATGGCGGCTCAGTTCGGCGAATGTTCGACGAACCCATTCGAACCCCTTTGAAAACAATGGCAGGCAAACACAAACACATACAAACACATAGAAAACACCTTCTAAGGTGTCCAAAAGGTGACAAACAACTCACAAAACACCACAAACACATGGAAAAGTGACAAGTACATATACTCATGCGAAAAGAAAAGAGCTGGACGAGTAAAAAGAGGAGGAGACACAGATATAGGCATGTCATGCCCTTCTAAAATCATGTAAAACACAGCAAGGGGACTCCAAGCAGAGTCTCCCTTTTTTCCAAAAATTGGACCACAGACACCACTTCAGTGGCATCACTTGTCCCCCAGTTGAAAACTTAACAGGTTGATTTGCATGAAGCACATTCAAAAATCCACAAGCATTTACTCTCCCCAGGATGACACAGGGGTAGCAAAGTCCTTGCTGAACCATGACTTGTTCATCTTGGAACATTTTAAAAAAAAACAGCAAGGGGACTCCAAGCAGAGTCTCCCTGTTTTCCAAAAATTGGGCCACAGACACCACTTCAGTGGCACCACTTGTCCCCCAGTTGCAAACTTGACAGGTTGATTTGCATCAAGCACATTCAAAAATACGCCAGCCTTTACTCTCCCCAGGATGACACAGGGGTAGCAAAGTCCTTGCGGATCCATGACTTGTTCATCTTGATGAACGTTAGTCTGTGCACATTGTCACTGGACAGACGCGTGCGCTTATCTGTCAGCACACACGCAGCAGCACTGAAGACTCGTTCCGAGAGAACGCTGGCTGCCGGACCTGACAAGATATCCAAGGTGTAAGTGGCGAGCTCAGGCCATTTTTCAAAATTGGAAGCCCAAAATGAGCAAGGCTCCAGTTGCAGAGTCATGGCATCTATATTCACTTGCAGATACTCCTGTATCATCCTCTCCAACCGTTGACTATGTGTCAGACTTCTTGTCTCTTACGGCCTTGCAAAGGATGGTCAAAAATCATGAAACGATTCCATAAAATTGCTGTTACCACCACATACGGTGTTGATGGTACGGTTTGACTGATGATGACTCGACAGTCCCATATTTGGCAAGTTACAACTGTGAGATTCACTCTGTGCACCACTGGTGTTTAGTGGAAAAGCCGAGCTAAGATTGCATAACAGCTTCTGCTGATACTCCTGCATACGTGAGTCCCTTTCTATAGCTGGAATTATTTCCCCAAATTTTGACTTGTACCGGGGATCTAAGAGTGTGGCAACCCAGTAGTCAGCATTACTTCTAATTCGGACAATCCGAGGGTCATGTTGTAGGTAGTGCAGCAAGAAGGCGCTCATGTGTCTTGCGCATCCATGCGGACCAAGTCCTTGCTGTGTTTGTGTCGGCGAGGTGATAACCATGCTTCCTTCCTCTGACATCTCCCCCCAACCTTGAACAACCGAAATTTGATCAAGGTCTCGCTCATCTGCTGAGTCTTCCATGCCCATCACCAGTTTGTCCTCCATTTCTTCTTGGGCTCCTGCACCTTCCTCAACAGTTTGGCTACTACCATGCGCCCTTGTTAATCCCTCTCCCCCACCGTCCCATGCCTGCCGCCTTGGTGTTGCTAAACATCTGGACCTTGTAGATCTTGGTATCCCTTACGCATATGAATCCTCCTGTACTTCCTCCCCTTCCTCTTATCCCACCACCTGACTCTACTGTGTAGAGTTTGCTCCAGCATGTAAATGACTGGAATTGTCATGCTGATAATTGTATTGTCAGCGCTTAACTTATTCATCGCCATCTCAAAACTGTGCAGAAGGGTGCATAGGTCCTTGTTCTGAGACCACTCCATCAGCGTGATCTTCCCCACCTCTGCATCTCGTTGGTCCAGGCTATATGTGATGCCCTGGACTAGACAGGTAGTCACAGGTAGGCCCTTGCACAAACACCCGTCCCCCTAAAAAGGTAACAGCAGCCAACCACATTAAAGCCTAGTCATCTCCCTCAGAGCTTAATGGTCACACCAGCGGACGAAGCCAAGTGGTTGGCCACGCCCACCGAGGAGTCCAGAGGGCCTGAGGCAGGAAACACAAGTCAGATCAGTTTTAAGTGTTGAGGAGTGGAGTAAATTGCAGCAGGCCTGTGGTGACAGGTCTGCGGCAGAAACTGACAGATGGTGGGGTCGTAGCCCTGGTACCTTGGCTAGGAGGCAGGCGGTGGCCTGGCCTGCAGGAACCGGGAAGACGGCCAGGTGGAACCGTAAGGGACCGGGACAAGGTAGTGGCCCGCTGGTACCGAACCGGGGAACCGACTGGAAACAGGAGCACCAGGGGGGTACTCAGACCCAGAACGAGGCCCAAAAGCTACTGGACCACGTCGAATTCACTGATTGAGGTCTGGACCTTAGGTCCTTTCCCATCCCAAGACCCGAAAGAAGGCAACAGCCCACCGAGGGGGACAGAAAGCCACCGCACAGGCAGAGAGATCCCACGGGCCATTTTTTTTTTCCTAACCGCGCGTACCGGGGGTGGGCCAGGCTGTCAGCCAATCACAGACACACACACAGCAAAGTGGATTTTTGCCAGACAAGCAAGGGCATGTGTCATAGGCTGTGCATGTCACGTCTTTGCTCTATAAGACCCGGCCATTTTCCCCATCGCCGTCATTATCTCTCTGCTGCGGTTGGGTGACAGTCACCGCTCCCGCTTCCGCTGCTGCTGCTGTGTGCGCTATAGACATACAGTGCAATCTCCACATCGCTTTAGGGATTAAGGACTACTTGTAATTTCAGCTCTTTTCAGGGCTGCATTACAGCCGTTCATAGCTATTTTTGCTAGGCAGGTCTGTGCCATCACTGTGCAGGGGTTTATATAACAGCGTCTGGCTACATCAGCTCAGGCAATTCTTTGGGGCATTGTTTCATTGGGAGGGATAGAAAGTGAAGCTTTCTCTCCTGTCAAGCTAGCTACAGCACCTGTGCATTCTACACACCTGTCCATTTTTGCTACGCAATTTTAATTGCAAACAGTGCTGACACTTTTAGGGGCATGCTAAAATATATTTGTTTAATATATAAATACCCTCTCTCATCCCCAACAGTTTGGTCTTTTTACGCCATTTTGGGGTTGTAGTACCTAAAATATAACACTTGGTTTAGTTTCAGTCATTCCACTGGTAGAGATCACATAATCACTAACTTTTCGATTTTCCTTTGACAAGTTTGTGAGCTATTGTCAGTAGGGACAACAAGGCGAATGTTGAGACCTTACGCTAAGGTCACATGGCAAGTAAAATGGAGCGAGTGCAATGAGATAAAAAATCACATTCCAATCGGACCCATGTACATATAGTATAATGGCCTCCACACCACTCTACACTGTAGAGTGGTACCCACTAGCCCTCCTCACAGTATAATGGCCCTCACATAGCCCTCTGCACAGTATTATGGACCGCACACAAACCTTCACAATGTATAATTGCTTGCATACAGTATAATGGCCCTCAAATAGCTCTCCGTAAAGTATAAAGGCTACCTCATAGCCCTCCAAATATTATGATAGCCTCCACAAAGCTCTTCAAATGTTATAATGGCCCAGACATAGCCCTCTACACCGTATAATTCACTCCATAGTCCTCCATATAGTAATATACCCCACATAGTCCTCGATATAGTAAAATGGACGCACCATGGTCCTCCATATAGTATAATGCACCCCCATAGGCCTTCATATTGTATATAACATCCCCCATAGCCCTGCATGTATAACAATGCAGCCCCCATTGCCTTCCATGTATAATAATGCAGCCCCCATTGCCCTCCATATATTATAATGCAACTGTTACGCTCACCGAAGGGCGGTGAGCGTCCGGGGGTGTACCCATTGGACCGTGCACCAGACTCCCCTGAGGAAGTGACCAGCAGCGAACCCTTATAAAGGGACTTTGTGGCACTTCCAACAAAAGGCCTAAATGCACGTCGGCCACTGACCAGGGGGGGCAGTCTCTTACAGATAGATCTAGTAACAATGTCCAGGATAAGAGTCCCAGATAAAGCGGCACCAAGGTGGAGGCAGAGACGACATGGCACCGAAGAGTAGATTTGGATGAGACGGCTCTGTAGTGGAGACTCAGGTGACGTGACCATCAGGAGATGGCTCAGATGGACGGTACTGCGGTCAAGGCACTGACGTGATGGCACACAGGTGATGAAGGTGATGACACTCTAGAACGAGACAGAGGTTAGTAACTTGTGACAGGAACTAGACACAATAACTGGGACCTGGGAACTAGCAACACGCTACTGGTAACGTTGCTCAAGCGCCTTCTGTTAGGGGAGGCAAACTAAAATCCACTTTATGTTACAGCTGACCTCTGAGGTCACTTCCATGTAATAGGGGCGTGGCTGTGGGTGTCGCGGGCGGGGAGGAGGGTGTCGGCACACCACGCTCACCCCTTCTGCTCGGGTCCGGCGGCTGCTGCTCAGTGGTGGCTCGAGCGGTGGGCCGGATCCCGGGGGTTTCTCGAGCGGCACTCCTCGCCCGTGAGTGAAAAGGGGATTTTGATTGGGGAGATTGTTTATTGTCCGTGACGCCACCCACGGTGGGGGTGATTGAGTGTACACCACCGCTGCTCTATATGGGGATCCAGGGGATGGTGAGGCGGAGCAGCCAGTTGTGTTGTCCCTCCGTGGGTAGGGGTTGGTGATCCCGGGGCCCAGTGGGGTGCAGGGGCAGCGCTGTGCCTTGCGGCACTGAGGTACTCACTCAGCCAGTAAACACGACACAGTTCTCGGTAAACAAACGGCTGGTTGGACGGGTCTCTCGGACGGTTCACGGTGCTGCGGTTCCCTGCAGTTAGCGGTGACGGTCTCTTCCCTGCACCTTTGAAATGTCTGTTTGGTAGCGATGGATTCCCACCGGTTACCCGCTCCCCGACTACAACCTGAGCCGGAGGAGCTCCACGCTTTGCCCGCAGGCGCCGGCCCTGGGAAACTGGTGCCTTGGCGGTGGCGGTGTTTCCCCGTTGTGGTTGGACCTTTGCCATCAATCAGGACTTGCTTGTTGGGGGAGCTACGTCCCCTTCACTAACGGATTTAGCAATTTACAGCGACTCCAAGCCTTGCCGGGATCCGAAAAGCCCCTGCCTTGGTGCTGACTGCCCTTTGTATACTGCTCCAGACCCCCGGGTACACACAGCCTCCGTGGTCCTTCCAGCAACCTCCAGACAGTCCCACTGCAGACCTTCACCACCGTCTGCTCACCTTGCTGACTCCGTCTGGGCACACAGCCCCAGACCAACTTCAGGCTTCCTTTCTGTCACCTTTCTTGCTTTCCTCCTTTACCACTTCTACTTCTACTTTCCACTTTCACTTCCTTAACTCATCTTAGCTGTTTACTCCTTCACTTCCCCTACTAGACTCTCCTTCCACTTCTCCCTCCAAACTCTAACTGCCTGGTTTCTCCCGCCTCCAGAGCTGTGACCTCCTCGGTGGGCGGAGCCAACCGCCTGGCCCACCCCCTGGTGTGAATCATCAGCCTCTGGAGGAAGGCAACAAGGATTTGTGGGTTAGCTGGTGTACCTGCAGGGAATGTGGGGTGTGTGTGGTGTTGTGACCTGTGTCCCCTGGCTTGCCCAGGGCGACACATGGGTGCAACCTATGATCACTTACTGAAGACCTGCGTGTGGCCTGGAGCAGGAAGAAGCTGCAGGAAGAAGCTGCAGCAGACTCTGAAGCAGAGCGCATGACCCGGAAGTGTGAGAAGACCACGGCAGGACCTGAATCGAGCGAGGAGCGGAGGCTGCAGAGCTGTGGGACAGGTGAGGGGAAGGATGCTGCCGCTGGAGGCTAGGAGTGGGAGCAAGCGTTGCAGCCACGCTGGAAACAGGCATGTGAGAGGAGCGGCGCCCCCCTGGGACCTGGTGGGGATGGGCGCTACAGCACCCCATAGTCCTCCATATTGTAAAATGCATCCTCCTACCCCTCTATATATTATAGTGCACCCCATAGTCCTACATGTATTATAATGCATCCCTCATACCCCTTCATATATTATGGTGCCCCCCCATAGACCTCCATGTATTATAATGCATTCCATAGTCTTCCACATTGTATAATGCATCCCCTCTACTGCTCCAAGTATTATAATTCACCCCATAGTTCTCCATGTATTATAATGCAGCCCCATAGTCCTCCATGTGTTATAATGCGCCCCATAGTCCTCCGTGTATTATTGTCGGGATAGGGCATACACGTTACTGAGGTGTATACAAGTTACTGAAGGGGCAGATGTTACGAGAGGGGGCATACATGTTACTGGGGTGGGGCATACACAGACATACATGTTACTAGGGGGAAGGATACACATTATGAGTTAAAAGTTAAGGTGGTTCACTACTCTGCAATAGTGGCCACATCCCTGTAAAACTGATAGGGAAGGCTTTTTCTAAATATCTTGTTCAGCCAATTCTGCCTCTGAGCGGCGCTATTGCGGTTCACTCATCCCCATGAAGTGATTCCCCGGGGCTCTGTGATCTCTGAGATCTGGTGATGTTACATCAACTTCCATTTGACACAACATCACCGAGCCCGGCTCCAGTCTTCCAGATTGACTTGGCTGTGGGTGATGTTTCGCTCCTCGTCACATGATGTATGATGCATATGAAATGCGATGTTACTGTAGAACAAATAAGAGGGACAAGGACAGTTATAAGATGCCTCTTTTATATAACAATAGAGTGATGTCCATATATATTTATAAATGTAAATTATTTGTCCAGCTTCCAACCCTGTTTGCACACAGTGCACAGCTCCCCCATATTGAGTGCAGTTGCTTGCTTGTCTGCCCCTGTCCCGGTGGCCGTTCCTCTGACATTGGAGGAGGGAGGTGGTAAATGGGATGAAGTGGAGGCCATACACACATGCGTAGCAACATCTCACACTGCGCATGACATTCTGATCTCGCCATCGCCTGTGTGTCTTGTTTCCCTAGCGAGCATGCATGTCATTGGGCGGCCTGGTGCAGGCGTGTTTGGATGTAGGGGACTGGATCCGGGTGGCGGGCAGGAGAGACAACCCTGCGTGGGGTAGCAACACCATCCCTCCCCTTTCCTTGCTTTTCTTATTAGTTCACTTAATCGGCCCACAGATATAAATGTATGCACTGACCTAATTTGTCCACACTCCCTGAGGAAGCACCTGGTGAAAACACACAATTGGGGATGCAGTCCTGAACAGGCTGATCACAATATTACATCATTTATATGGTAATATACAGTTGAAACCAGAAGTCTAAAAAGAAACACATGCATGTTTTTTTTTCTCACTATCTGAAATGAAATCAGAATAAACCTTTCCCATTTTAGGTCAATTAGAATTACCACAATTATTTATATTTGCCAAATGCCAGAATAATGAGAAAGAGAATGTTTTAAGGCATTTGTATTACTTTCTGCAAAGTCAAAAGTTTACATACAATCAGAGTACTATGCCTTTAAACAATACGGGACAGCCCATATGATGATGTCATGTCTTTGGAAGCTTCTGATAGACTTATTGGCAACATCTGAGCTAATTAGAGACACACCTGTGGATGTATTTTAATGCACCCCTGAAACACACTGCTTCTTTGTGTAGCCTCATGGGAAAGTCAAAAGAAATCAGCCAAGATTTCAGTAAGAGAATTGTGGACTTGCACAAGTCTGGTTCCAGATACCTGAAGGTGCCTCATTCATCTGTACAAACAATTATATGCAAGTACAAACAAGATGGGAATGTCCAGCCATCATACCGTTCTGGAAGGAGACAAGTTCTGTGTACCAGAGATGAACGTGCTTTAGTCAGACATATCAACCCAAAATCAAAAGCAAAAGACCTTGTGAAGATGTAGGCGGAAGCTGGTAAGATTGTGCCATTATCCAGAGGAAAATTAGTACTAGATCACTATGGGCTGAAAAGCCACTCTGCCAGGAAGAATCCATTACTCCAAATTAAACATAAAAATGCTAGATTAATGTTTGCAAACGCACACAGGAACAAAAACCTTCATTTTTAGACACATGTCCTGCGGTCTGACAAAACTAAAATTGAACTGGTGGCCATAATAACCATTGTTACGTTTGGAACAAAAAGGGAGAAGCTTTGAAGCCTAAGAACACCATACTAAATGTGAAACATGGTGGTAGCAGTATCATGTTGGGGGTTTGTTTTGTTGCAGGAGGGACTGGTGCACTTCACAAAATTGATGGCATCATGAGGAAAGACGATTATGTCTGAAGCAACATCTCAAAACATCAGCCAGGAACTTAAAGCTTGAGCAGAAATGAGTCTTCCGAATGGACAACGACCCAAAGCATACTGCCAAACTGGATATGGATATGGATAACAAGTCAATGTTTTGGAGTGCCCATCACAAAGTCCTGCACTAAATCCTATTGAAAATGTATGGGCAAAGCTGAAAAGGCAGGTGCGAGCAAGGCGACCTACAAACATGGCTCAGTTACACCAGTTCAAATCAGGAGGAATGGGCCCCAAATTCCTACCAACTATTGTGAGAAGCTTCTGGAGGAAGATCCAAAACATTTGACCCAAGTCATACAGTTTAAGGGCAATGATACCAAATAGTAGTGAAATGTATGGAAACTTTTGACTTTACAGAATCATCATCATAGTATCATAGTTTTTAAGGTTGAAGGGAGACTCTAAGTCCATCTAGTTCAACCCGTAGCCTAACATGTTGATCCAGAGGAAGGCAAAAAAAAACCCCAATGTGGCAAACAAGTTCCAATGGGGAAAAAATTTCCTTCCTGACTCCACATCCGGCAATCAGACTAGTTCCCTGGATCAATACCCTGTCATAAAATCTAATATACATAACTGGTAATATTACATTTTTCAAGAAACACATCCAGGCTCTGCTTAAATGTTAGTAGTGAATCACTCATTACAACATCATGCGGCAGAGAGTTCCATAGTCTCACTGCTCGTACAGTAAAGAATCCTCGTCTGTGATTATGATTAAACCTTCTTTCCTCAAGACGTAGCGGATGCCCCCGTGTTCCAGTCGCAGGCCTAGGTGTAAAAAGATCTTTGGAAAGGTCTCTGTACTGTCCCCTCATATATTTATACATTGTGATTAGATCCCCCCTAAGCCTTCGTTTTTCCAAACTAAATAACCCCAAGTTTAATAACCTGTCTTGGTATTGCAGCCCACCCATTCCTCTAATAATCTTGGTCGCTCTTCTCTGCACCCTCTCCAGTTCAGCTATGTCCTTCTTATATATCGGTGACCAGAATTGTACACAGTATTCTAAGTGCGGTCGCACTAGTGACTTGTACAGAGGTAGAAGTACATTTTTTTCATGAACACTTATACCTCTTTTAATACATCCCATTATTTTATTAGCCCTGGCAGCAGCTGCCTGACACTGTCCACTAAAGTGAAGTTTACCATCCACCCATACACCCAAGTCTTTTTCTGTGTCTGTTTTACCCAGTGTTCTACAATTAAGTACATAATCATAAATGTTATTTCCTCTACCCAAGTGCATGACCTTACATTTATCTACATTAAACTTCAATTGCCACTTCTCAGCCCAATCCTCCAATTTACATAAATCTCCCTGTAATATAAAATTATCCTCCTCTGTATTGATTACCCTGCAGAGTTTAGTATCATCTGCAAATATTGAAATTCTACTCCGCATGCCCCCAACAAGGTCATTTATAAATATGTTGAAAAGAAGCGGGCCCAATACTGACCCCTGTGGTACCCCACTATGAACTGAGACCCAGTCCGAGTACGTACCATTAATAACCACCCTTTGTTTCCTATCACTGAGCCAGTTTTTAACCCAGTTACACATATTTTCCCCTATCCCCATTATTCTCATTTTATGTACCAACCTTTTGTGTGGCACCGTATCAAAAGCTTTTGAAAAGTCCATATACACAACATCCACTGCATTTCCCTGGTCCAGACTTGAACTTACCTCTTCATAGAAACTGATCAAATTAGTTTGACAGGATCGATCCCTCATAAACCCATGTTGATACTCTGTCATAAGGTTATTTTTCTTGAGATACTCCAGTATAGCATCTCTCAAGAATCCCTCAAGGATTTTACCAACCGTAGAGGTTAAACTTACCGGCCTATAATTTCCCGGCTCAGTTTTTGTCCCCTTTTTGAATATTGGCACCACATTTGCTATGCGCCAGTCCTGCGGTACCGACCCTGTTATTATGGAATCTGAGAAGATTAAAAATAATGGTCTATCTATCACAGAACTCAATTCCTGTAGTACTCTGGGGTGTATGCCATCCGGGCCCGGAGATTTGTCAACCTTAGTGATTTCGAGGCGGCGGCGTACTTCCTGCTGGGTTAAGCAGGTAATATTCAAGGGTGAATTTATGGTATCACTGGTCATGTCATCTGCCATGGCATTTTCTTGTATAAAAACCGTAGAAAAAAAGTCATTCAGCAGGTTGGCTTTACCCTCATCCCCTTCCACCATTTCACCAAGACTATTTTTAAGGGGGCCAACACTATCACTTTTCAGTTTTTTACTGTTTATGTAGTTAAAGAATATTTTAGGATTATTTTTACTTTCTCTCGCAATGAGTCTCTCTGTCTCAAACTTAGCTAACTTAATTTGCTTTTTACATATTTTATTTAATTTTCTATAATTATATAATGCCTCATCACTACCTACCCTCTTTAATTCTTTTAAGGCTTTCTGTTTTTCTTTTATTGCTTCCCTTACAGCTCTATTTAGCCATAGGGGTTTCCTCCTATTTCCTCCTATTTCCTCCTAGAAAGTAATAAAAATGCCTTAAAACATTCTCTCTCTCTCTCTCATTATTCTGGCATTTGGCAAATATAAATAATTTTGGTTCCTAATTCATCTAAAACGGGAAAGGATTATTCTGATTTCATGTCAGAGAGTGAGGAAAAACATGCATATGTGTCTTTTTAGATAGTGTATATAAACTTCTGGTTTCAACTGTATATTTCCAACTTTCTTATGTGCATGTGATGTGTGTCGCCCGGGGACCAGGGGGTACTCAGATCCGGGCCACGAGGTCACTTCTGTGGGTATCACGGTGGCGTGATCCGGTCTGTGATCCCAGGCTCCACAGTAAAAGGGGGTTTGTTAAGGGAGATTGTCCGTGACGCCACCCACGGGTTGTGGTGATGGTGGACACCACCGCTGCGATGAATGTGCGGGACTTCCGGGAACGGTGTGGGATTCAGCTTTGGATGTTAACCCCTCTGTGGGTAGGGGCAGTTGGTCCCGGGGCCCGTTCGGGGATAAGCAGGGAGCAGGGCGCAGTGCTGCGGTGCGGTGCCCGAGGGCACGGGCGTACTCACAAGTATTTCACACAGAGTCACTGGTAAACTAGGAATTGCTGGTGTCCGCAGCCTTCGGTACGGGGGGTGTTAGTGTCCCACACATGGTGCAGCAGCTCCTGTTGTTCTTTCCCTGCAGCCAGGTGCCTCTCTCTCCACTCTCTTCCTCTTTCTCCTCAGCCGGGAACGGGGAATCCACTCCCCTGCAGTGATCCGGGTCACCCTAGGTACCGGTGGGCCACTACCCTGCCCCGGCTACCTCTGGCCCCTTCCTCACTCACAGCCTGTCTCGGCCCTTTCGGAGCACGCTTCACTATCAGCCTGGGAGCTACAACTCCAGACTCCTCTTCTGTCTGACTCTCCACACACTCTGCTCCAGCCCCTCACCTCTGCTCTGCTTTTCTCTTACCCTGGGGGATGTGGTTTGTCCTGCTGCATCGGTGTGCGATCAGGTTACCAAGGAGGATTAACTCTTTCTGTGACAACCTGGCTTTGCCAGGGCGTCACAGATGTCTTACTGATTACATGCTAAGCTGGCAATGTTACTAAACCTATACCCCTGTGACTCGCCCACCCCAGGGCTATGGGACACCCGGTGCCGGGCCGGACTAGTCCGGTGGTAGTCAGTGGTGGCTGGGCCCGGCTCCGTGGCCCTGGTGGGTGTCAGTTGAATATGTGGCTGATGAGTTAGAGTTAATGTTCGTGACGCCACCTGTGGTATGCGGCTATTAAGCCGCCGCTGTTATGGGAGAACTCCGGGGTGATGTTATGACAGCTATGATGGTACTGCTCCCCACAGGTGGAGCGATGCCCCGGGATACCGTTGGTGCCCGTGAAAGTCTATGGTGTTGTGTGGCTAACACGGTGCAGGGCCGACAGGCGAGGAAAGAACCAGGCACAAACAACAGTCTCTTTACCTTCTCCTCTTTTACTCTGGGAACAGTCCAGTCCTGGGAGACCGTTACAGGTGGTGATGGGGATCCGGTCGGCCTGGAAGTACTTGGGATGATCTTTCTGGCCAGCTGAGTATGAGGCCTACTCCTGTACTTTGCTTTGTGATGATAGGACCCTGCTTCTCTGAATCCAGCAATGGCCCTCTTTGCTGCTGGGACCGATGGCACGTCCCTTCTTTCTGTAGGTGGCTGCGCAGACCCTCTCTCTGGTGCTTCTCCGCTGGAGTCCACACCGGGCCCTGATGCTGCAGCTGTACCTTGGATCTTTCTGGGCCAGGGGCTTGCAGCTCTCCTGCCCTTCGGACTCGGCTACCAGGGACGGATTTTATACCCTGGCAACCACAGACTCCGATGTCTGAGTCTCTCTGCTGCCTCTCAGCTATTCCTGCTTCTCTGGGCCAAGCTGCTCCAGCTCTAGGCCCCAGATTCACAGGACAGCTCACTCTGCGTCTGTTCACTTCCACTACTCCCTTCAGACTGACTCTACTTCCTCCCTCTGGTCAGGTAGAGGAAGGCTCCCTGGAATTCCAGGTTCAGAGCTCCCCCTGCTGGCCGGAGGGAGAACTGTGTTGGGTGTTAAACCTGCTGGCCAATGGATCTCCCAATTACCTCCAGGCTCAGCATTAACCCTTTGGGAGGGCAATGCTGTTGTGGCGACCAGGTCCTAGGGCGCCACACTCCCCCTTAGTTAAATTCAGTACTCCCGGACTGTGGAAACAAAACATAACATGTCATACATTTCATCCCAATATGGGAGGCACATTCTCTTTAACGTTACAAATTCAAACAGTACTATAAGAGTCCAGTGTGGCTCCCTGCCGGGTGTCCATTACACTGCTCCATGGGGGACCCGCCGCGATAAAACCCCCAACGTAGGCTCTGGGCGTGCGTCAGAGCATTGATGACCCCACTCTATGCACGCCGGACGGGTTTTTCTTCAGGGGTGTCGAGCACACTGGTGCTAACTATGAACAATTTAGGTGTTGGCCACCCATAGTCCAGTGGCCCAATTGTCCATTTTCACAATCAAAGAAAAAGAAAAACATTTTGTACACAACATTACAGACATTTCACATAACTATTTACATTCCAATAAATACTCTTTCTTTCTCCTTTATACATTTGATTCCCTATACCTTAGAGGGGGTTGTCCCCGAGTGCTGCGTTGGGACCTGCGTAGCTCTGGTGTTTGTCCCTGACTACTTAGTGTGTCTCCTATCTCAGCACTACCGGTAGGCCTAACCCCAATAGGTATGCATGATGATCGCCCATGTGGTCTAAGAGTCGCCAAGGGTATGACAGGTTCACCACTGACAGGGGGTTGATCCTCCTGTTCCACTGCTGGCGTGTCACCTCGTGTCGGGGCGGACGGTTCTTTGGGTGAATCCGGAACCTGTTCTGTTTCTGGCTCGATCAACTGTGGGAACGTCAGGACCGGTACCACTACGGCACCATTTATGCGGGTCCAAGTCTTGGGGAATTTGCCGAGGATTGTTTGTATCATCTCTTCCCCTTCTTCTCGAACTTCCTCCACTTCCCTTTGAACTTTGCACCGCTCAGGGCACGTCTTCAGGCGGTCTCTGGATATCGCTTGACAAGTCTTGCCTTCGTCCTTGCTTATGAGGCACACCTTACTGTTGTCAAAGTTGGAGGGGATAATGGTGTAGGGCTCGTTCTCCCACTGATCATCCAATTTATGCGTCCTCCGCTTCTTCTTGAGGACTTGTTCTCCAGGTGCTAAGGGAGTTGCTGGGGCCGTTTGATTGTACTGCTGCTCTTGTCTTGTTCTGGCTTGAGACAGGCTCCTCTCTACGCATTCCTGGACCTTACGGTACTGCTGCTGCCGTTCTGTATCCCAATCCTCTATTTCTTGAACCGCCTCAGGCGACACAGTCCCCATCTCAAAGTCTACAGGCAACCTGCCAGGTCTGGCTCGCATCAGGTAAGCGGGGCTGCAGTTGGTCGAATTTACTGGGATATGGTTGTACAGGTCGACCAGATCTGGCAGCTTCTCTGGCCATTGGTTCCTTTCTTCCAGAGGTAGAGTCTTCAGCATATCAATAACCACATGGTTCATTTTCTCGCACAGTCCATTGGTTTGGGGGTGGTACGGTGTTGTTCTGATTTTCTTACAACCGTACATGTTACAAAACTCTTGGAACACCTCCGCCTCGAACGCAGGGCCTTGATCGGTCAGTACCCTTTCCGGATAACCGTGAGGCCGGCAAAAGGATGCCTGGAACGCTTTAGCTGCTGTTCTGGCTGTCTGGTCCTTCACAGGCACTACTACCAGGAAACGAGAGTAATGGTCCACAATTGTGAGGGCGTACACATAGCCTGACCGGCTTGGTGTTAACTTCACGTGGTCCAGGGCCACCAACTCCAGGGGCTGCTTCGTGACAATTGGCTGTAGGGGAGACCTTTGGCTGGCATCATCCTTCCGCCTCAAGTTACACGGGCCACAGTCTCGGCACCATTTCTCGATCATCTTTCTCATGTGCACCCAGTAGAACCGATCACGGAGTAAGGCCTCCAACTTCTTCCACCCGAAGTGTCCTGCGTTATCATGATACGCTGCTAGGACCATTGGAGCATCCCTCTGCGGAACCACTATCTGCCAGACAAGTTCATTTGTTCGATAGTTGACATATCTCTTGCAGAGCTTGCCTTGGTAGGTGAACAGTCGTCCCCTCTCCTTCCACAGCTGCTGGGCTTCCTCTGGAGCGTCTGGGCCAAGATGGGTCTCAGCTTGCGCTAGCTTCTCTTTGACCAATCGCACGGCCGGGTCACCATTCTGTGTTTCTTCCCAATTATGGTGGAGTAATGGGTTAACCGAGACCTCGTGTTGGCTCGAGCGCTTCACTCCCACAGCATGCTCACACTGGGAAACACCCTGATGATGGAAAGCCGGTAACTCTATCTCTTCGAGTTCATCCAGGTCTTCTCCAGATTCGGGTAAGTGAGGCATTCTGGACAGCGCATCAGCATTGTTATTCTTCTTGCCAGCCCGATACTTGATGGTAAAGTCAAAGTTAGACAGCCGGGCCATCCACCGCTGTTCCAACGCACCTAACTTGGCTGTTGCCAGGTGTGTCAACGGATTGTTGTCCGTGAAGATGGTGAACTTGGCCGACGCCAGATAGTGCTTGAAGCGTTCAGTCACTGCCCAAACAATAGCGAGGAACTCCAGCTTGAAGGAACTGTAGTTTTCTGGATTCCTTTCTGTGGGCCGAAGCTTCCTACTGGCGTACGCTATCACCTTCTCTCTGCCTCCCTGCACCTGGGACAACACGGCTCCCAGGCCCACGTTGCTGGCGTCTGTATACAGTACAAACGGCTGGCTGTAGTCAGGGTAGGCCAGAATTTCTTCTCCCGTGAGAGCCCCTTTCAGCTGGACAAAGGATGTTTCTAGTTGGCTGCTCCATTCAAAGGGAGGGCTCTGCTTCTTAGCCTGCTTTGGCTGGCCCACCAGGAGATCTTGAAGGGGCGCTGCTATCTTGGTGAAACCATCAATGAACCTTCGGTAGTAGCCCACCAGCCCAAGGAACTGCCGCACCTCCTTTACCGTGGTGGGTCTTGGCCAGTCCTTGATTACGGTGACTTTCTCCGGATCAGGTGCCACACCTTCTGCGCTGACCACATGACCCAGGTACTGTACCTTTGGCTTCAAGAGGTGACATTTGGACGGCTTGATCTTCAGGCCATATTTTGACAAAGACTCAAACACTTCTGCTAAGTGCTTCAGGTGGTCTTCATAAGTCTTGGAGTAGACTATGACGTCATCCAGGTACAACAGCACGGTTTCGAAGTTGTGGTGGCCCAAGCAGCACTCCATCAACCGTTGGAATGTCCCTGGGGCGTTGCAGAGCCCGAATGGCATGCAGTTGAACTCGCAGAGGCCCATCGGCGTCGTGAATGCAGTCTTCTCCTTGTCCGCCTCTGCCACGGGAACCTGCCAATACCCACTGGTGAGATCCAAGGTGGAGAAATAGTTAGCTGACTTTAAGGCTGTTAGTGACTCCTCTATTCTGGGTAGGGGATAAGCATCTTTATGTGTAATGCGGTTAATTTGCCTGTAATCTACACACATTCTCATTGTACCATCCTTTTTCTTTACGAGCACTAGTGGAGCTGCCCAGGGGCTACAACTATCTCTGATAACCCCAGCCTCCTTCATTTCCCGTAACATTTCTTTGGCACGCTGATACTGTGCGGGGGGTACAGGGCGGTATCTCTCTTTAACGGGAGGATGATCACCCGTGGGGATTTGATGTTTAACCCCTTTCACCTGCCCAAAATCTAGGGGGTGTTTGCTGAAGACCCGCTCGTACTCCTGTACCACCCGGTAAACCCCATTCTTTTGGTGTGAGGGGGTGGAGTCGATGCCCACATGTAAGTTTTGGCACCAGTCTTCCAGCTGCCCCTTGGAGCCCTTGTCTTCCGCCTGGTCGGACGGGATCAAGGGTTCCACTGCTTTGATGGTGTTGTTGCTGACAGTGTACAGTTTTGCTACAGTGGCGTACCGGGGCAATTTGGCTTCCTCCTCCCCACAATTCAGGACACGGATGGGCACTCTCCCCTTGCGGACGTCTGCTACCCCTCTGGCTATCAGGACTCCAGGCCTACTGTCTGAATACACCGGTTCTACCAAGGCATGGTAATCCTGACCCTTGAGGCCTATTGCTGCCCGACACCATATCAACATTTCACTTCTTGGGGGTATTGCAATGGGTAGGGGGTCACTTACCCTCACACTGCCAATTTCTCCTCCGGCCAGCTCCACCTGCTGCCTCCTCATCAGGGCTCTGATCTCCCTCTGTAGGGCACGCTGCTGCCCGGAGCTGGCAGTTTCAGACGCCTGCTGCAACAAAATTATCACTTCGGCAATACAATTTTCTATCACATTTGTACCAATGGTTACCAGCGGGTCAGATTCTTTGCGATCAATATCTACAATTATCATCCCCTGACATGGCAATTCCACCCGCCCCACTTTAATGGTTACTTCTTTATACCCAATTTGAGGTAAGGGCTGACCATTACTGGCCACAATTGTTAAATCATCATCTGGGCCATGGTCAATGTCTGAATCAGCCCAATATCTTTTGTACAGTTTATAGGGGATGGTCGTTACCTGGGACCCAGTATCCAGGAGGGCATTCAAAGGGATCCCATCCAGCACAATAGGAAGGACCGGTCGTCCTCCCACATACTTGCTGCGGCTGGGGGTTGAGCCGGGCTTCCTTACACCTGGGGGTCGGCTCCTGGCCCCAGGCTCGGCCCATTTAAAGGACAGTATCGTGCAATGTGGCCCGCCTGGCTGCAGCGGCGGCAGATCGGTTGTCCTGTTGAATCATACCGGTCTGTGTCTCTGCCTCGGGTCGGCGGAATCCTCCTCTGTCGCATCCATGGGACGTCATCTGGGCTGGAGGCCAACTCGATTTTTGCAGGCGATGGGGTCACTTGTAGGGACTGCACGATCTTGGCAAGGGCAGCTACAGTCTTGGTCAGCTCCTGGAACTGCTGTCTGAGCTCTGCAGTGGGATCCTTATCCAGGGACTGCGCCTCAGCCCCTGCAGTGGCTCGTGTTGCAGGCACCACCCCGGGGTACGTGATAGCAAGAGGCCGGAGGGGCACTGGGTCATTCGGTGTAGATTCTCTCAGTACCCGGATGGCCTGGTCCTTAAACTTTGCAAAGTCCAGAGCAGGGTTCTGCAGGACCATGATACGCAGCTGGGTCCTGTGGGCATCTGACAGGAGCCCCTCTATGAACTGCTCAGTTAGGAGTTTGTGTTCTTCACGTACACTCTCTGGGTCCACTTGTTTAACCGCTTTCAGGGCCTCCTGCAGGTTTAAGGCATAGTCCCTTATGCTGTCTGTGGGCCGCTGCTTGCACCCAAAGAATCTCATCTTTATCTCTGCTGCGGTGCGGGTGTCAAAAGTACTCTTTAGCTTGGCCAGTATCTGGGTTACTGTCCCTTTATCTGTATCAGGCCAGGACTTCACTTCACGCTGGGCTGCGCCGGCTAGCTGTCCCATTAATATGCCCACCTTCTGGCTCTCAGTCAGCGGATACACCCGGAATAAGCTGTGCAGGCTTTCTCTGAAGTCGCTCAAGGTATGGGACTCCCCGGAATACTGCGGCAGCCATTCTGCGCCCGGTATGTACGGCATGGTGATCGGCATTACCGGCGCTACAGCGGGGGATGGGGCGACGGCGACAGGGATCGCTTCGGCGGGCGCTGCGGCGTCTCGGGCTATGGCAGCCACCTGCCCTCCCTCTGCGTCGGACATCTTCCTCCCCCTTAGTGAACCTTACCAGGCTCCGTTCACTTTTCAAATTTCCTTCCGGGTCGCGCGGGGTTAACAGCGCTCTGCTCTGATGGCGCGCTCCCTTCGCGCTCTTTGTCAGGCACGCCCCCCTTCTTCCTGCGCTCAGTGAGGATAATGGCGGCGGCAGTTTTCAAACAGTGAAACACGCAGTAATACAGTCTTTAAAGCGCAATTATTCAGGCGCACAGTACCCGGTGGAACCGGGCACGAAATCCTGTTCGTGACGCCAAAAGTTGACTCGCCCACCCCAGGGCTATGGGACACCCGGTGCCGGGCCGGACTAGTCCGGTGGTAGTCAGTGGTGGCTGGGCCCGGCTCCGTGGCCCTGGTGGGTGTCAGTTGAATATGTGGCTGATGAGTTAGAGTTAATGTTCGTGACGCCACCTGTGGTATGCGGCTATTAAGCCGCCGCTGTTATGGGAGAACTCCGGGGTGATGTTATGACAGCTATGATGGTACTGCTCCCCACAGGTGGAGCGATGCCCCGGGATACCGTTGGTGCCCGTGAAAGTCTATGGTGTTGTGTGGCTAACACGGTGCAGGGCCGACAGGCGAGGAAAGAACCAGGCACAAACAACAGTCTCTTTACCTTCTCCTCTTTTACTCTGGGAACAGTCCAGTCCTGGGAGACCGTTACAGGTGGTGATGGGGATCCGGTCGGCCTGGAAGTACTTGGGATGATCTTTCTGGCCAGCTGAGTATGAGGCCTACTCCTGTACTTTGCTTTGTGATGATAGGACCCTGCTTCTCTGAATCCAGCAATGGCCCTCTTTGCTGCTGGGACCGATGGCACGTCCCTTCTTTCTGTAGGTGGCTGCGCAGACCCTCTCTCTGGTGCTTCTCCGCTGGAGTCCACACCGGGCCCTGATGCTGCAGCTGTACCTTGGATCTTTCTGGGCCAGGGGCTTGCAGCTCTCCTGCCCTTCGGACTCGGCTACCAGGGACGGATTTTATACCCTGGCAACCACAGACTCCGATGTCTGAGTCTCTCTGCTGCCTCTCAGCTATTCCTGCTTCTCTGGGCCAAGCTGCTCCAGCTCTAGGCCCCAGATTCACAGGACAGCTCACTCTGCGTCTGTTCACTTCCACTACTCCCTTCAGACTGACTCTACTTCCTCCCTCTGGTCAGGTAGAGGAAGGCTCCCTGGAATTCCAGGTTCAGAGCTCCCCCTGCTGGCCGGAGGGAGAACTGTGTTGGGTGTTAAACCTGCTGGCCAATGGATCTCCCAATTACCTCCAGGCTCAGCATTAACCCTTTGGGAGGGCAATGCTGTTGTGGCGACCAGGTCCTAGGGCGCCACACCTGCATGGATTCACATATGATATAAGGATCTAATACTCTGCTTAGCACTTTTGAATTTACTGAAGAATTTCATGTGGGACTTTACTAAACCCTATTTACAGTGCCTTGCGAAAGTATTTGGCCCCCTTGAATTTTTCAACCTTTTCCCACATTTCAGGCTTCAAACATAAAGATAAAAAAGTTATTGATATGGTGAAGAATCAACAAGAAGTGGGACACAATTGTGAAGATGAACGAAATTTATTGCTTATTTTAAACTTTTTTTAAAAAATAAACAACTGAAATATTATTCGGCCCCTTTAAGTTAATACTTTGTAGCGCCACCTTTTGCTGCGATTACAGCTGCAAGTCCCTTGGGGTATGTGTCTATCAGTTTTGCACATCGAGATACTGAAATTCTTGCCCATTCTTCCTTTGCAAATATCTGGAGCTGAGTGAGGTTGGATGGAGAGCATTTGTCAACAGCAGTTTTCAGCTCTTTCCACAGATTCTCGATTGGATTCAGGTCTGGACTTTGACTTGGCCATTCTAACACCCAGATACATTTATTTGTGAACCATTCCATTGTAGATTTTGCTTTATGTTTTGGATCATTGTCTTGTTGGATGACAAATCTCCATCCCAGTCTCAGGTCTTTTGCAGACTCCAACAGGTTTTCTTCAAGAATGGTCCTGTATTTGGCTGCATCCATCTTCCCATCAATTTTAACCATCTTCCCTGTCCCTGCTAAAGAAAAGCAGGCCCAAACCATGATGCTGCCACCACCACTATGTTTCGGAAAATAGGAGCTGTGGAAAAAGAGCGCAATAGGGTCTTACCCCAAAAACAACAGGGTGAAATGCACGTGAGATATACTCACCAAGTATAGTTGTGAAAGTCACAACTGCTGTATAGGCATGGTAAAACGGTCAGCGGCAGCAGTAACACCTCGATCAATGGTAAAAGTAGATAGGAAAAGGTGATTTCTAAATACCGCGCCAACGACCACTCATGTAGATGAAGAGATTAATGTCACTTTATTTCATGCTCAGGTCTACGCGTTTCAGGAGACTCTGCTGCCTTCCACTTTACAAAAAAAAAAAAATCAACCACTTTTGTAAAGTGGGTGGTCCTATGACGTCACACCCAAGGGTATATGTGTTCAATCCGGTATTTTGTCTGCAGATTTGATGTTTATTGTGCCTGTATTGTCCTGAGGAAGGGAGCAGAGTCTCCTGAAACGCGTAGACCTGAGCATGAAATAAAGTGACATTAATCTCTTCATCTACATGAGTGGTCGTTGGCGCGGTATTTAGAAATCACCTTTTCCTATCTACTTCTACCACCACTATGTTTGACAGTGGGGATGGTGTGTTCAAGGTGATGAGCTGTGTTGCTTTTACGCCAACATATTGTTTGGCATTGTGCCCAAATAGTTTGATTTTGGTTTCATCTGACCAGAGCACCTTCTTCCACATGTTTAGTGTGTCTCCCAGGTGGCTTGTGGCAAACTTTAAATGACACTTTTTTTTTTATATCTTTGAGAAATGGCTTTCTCCTTGCCACTCTTCCATAAAGGCCAGATTTGTGCAGTGTACGACTGATTGTTGTCCTTTGGACAGACTCTCCCACCTCAACTGTAGATCTCTGCAGTTCATCCAGAGTGATCATGGGCCTCTTGGCTGCATCTCTGATCAGTCTTCTCCTTGTTTGAGATGAAATTTGTGGGACGGAAGGGTCTTGCTAGATTTGCAGTGTTATGATACTTCTTCCATTTTAATATGATCGCTTCCACAGTGCTCCTTGGGATGTTTAAAGTTTTGGAAATCTTTTTGTAACCAAATCCAGCTTTACACTTCTCCACAACAGTATCACGGACCTGCCTGTTGTGTTCCTTGGTCTTCATGATGCTATCTGTCTGTGCTTTAAACAGAAAACTGAGAATATCACAGAGCAGGTGCATTTATATGGAGACTTGATTACACACAGGGTGCTTATATTTATCATCATCAGTCATTTAGGACACATCAGTCATTTAGGAGAACATTGGATCATTCATTAATCCTCAATGAACTTCTGGAGTGAGTTTGCTGCACTGAAAGTAAAGGGGCCGAATAATATTGCATGCCCCACTTTTCAGTTATTTATTTTTTAAAAAAGTTTAAATTAAGCAATAAATTTCGTTCAACTTCACAATTGTGTGCCACTTGTTGTTGATTCTTTACCATAACATTAACATTTTTATCTTTATGTTTGAAGCCTGAAATGTGGGAAAAGGTTGAAAAATTCAAGGCACTGTATATTATACTCTTATTTGTAAACATCTATAGCCTCTGTCATAATTTTGAGACCACACTCCTCTTGTTTAGCACAATTTTTTGATCTTATATGTAAAAAATAGAAAAAAGTTTTTTGTAATTTAACAAATTTGTAATAAAATAGTGATTTTAATAGATATACAGACTCAATGTCCTCCTATTTAATATGCATTATATAAGTTGCTAAATTATAGCATCAAAATGCTAATCTGGTAACTATTTAATATCATTAATCTACTGTCTGTGGCGCCACTTGGTGACATCAGACTCACTCATACATAATATCCCAGAGGATCTCATATAACCTTCTTCAGATCGGGGCAGGGAACTTGATAAGTGTAAGGCCTGCCTGGAACCACAGGCTCAGACTGGCTGTAATGGACAGGCTAGAGAAAAGCCACTCACAAAGCAGGACCCTGAGAACCTGAAACCCTTTAACCCCTACACAGGGATTTGAAATTACACAGGGCTTTGGAGATCACAACCTGTGATAGGTTGCAGTCCGATGAGAGAAGTAGTCAGGCATGGTCAAACCGGGAAATTCAAAACAGGGACAGAATCAGGCAGGCAAGGATGTAATTAGAAAACAAAGCAGAGGTCAAATCCAGATCGGTAAGTAAGGTACAAATACGGCAGGCAGGAGAGTAGTCAGGCGTGGGTCAAAGCAGGAATCAAATAATCAGAGTAGGGAGAACCGGAGTCTAGCAGGAATATGATCTATATCTGACAATGGCCAGCAGACAGAAGAAAGGATAAAAAGGGTGTGGTGTCTTCCTATTGCCTGTAGCTGAATTGTGGCAACCTCAGCTGGAAGACACACGCCACCTACACTCACCCAGTGGTACTGCAAGCGCCAGGAAAGCCCAGTTTAGTGGATGAGCGGAGCCTGCGCCCACCAGAGCCACCGGCACCAACTCCTCCCCCATCACCAGCACAGTTCACAGAGGGAATATGGTAGCGCCTGGTGACTGAAGCAGAAGTCACAGGAGCGGACTCTGGTGAGGACGTGACAGATAGTAACTCAACATTATCAATGCCTTTGTCATCCAGGAACTGCCACTGCTGCATTCATCATGGTTTACATGGGCCCATTCCTCCATCATAAGGTCTAACAATAGCTCTAAGCTGGGCTGACATTAAGGGACGGGTCAAACTGGGTGTTGCCCAGAGTCGTCATCCTCGATAGGGCCACAACAAAAGTGGAGCAGAGGAGTGGTTGCTCCAGGCCCAGTCACACGGAGGAGCCTACTAAATCTGCATGTACTGCATATGGTCTCCTGACATTACTAATATATTTGTTTCTAGGAAAAATGTTTTTATTGTATTTGCATTGTACCTCTCACAGGGGCCATTATTAGAATTCTTGAACTCCTGGGTGAAATTTTTAAAAAGGGTTTGTCCCGGCTTTTGGAAAAAGTCTACAGTCATTCTGTGTTGACTGGAGACTACTGAATCCTCACAGCATGCGCACCAAATGCTCTCAACATCGTCTGGTGTTGGTGCAGTCATGTGACTATAATTAAGCGATTTGCATGCTTCCAGCCAACCTTCTGACCAATTGTGCATGGCCTTGGTCAATTCACTTCTGTTGAGCGAGGCCTACATACTGGTCACTGGAAGTTCAACATGGCACCTCATGGCAAAAAATTCTCTGAGGATATGAAAAAAGAATTGTTGTTCTACATAAAGATGGCCTAGGCTATAAAAAGATTGCCACAACCCTGAAACTGAGCTGAAGATATATGAATGCTGGCAGCATTGCTACACAGGTTAATTGGGTAGGTGGATGAAGGTCAGTGTGTCAGTGCTCAGACCATACGTCGCCCACTGCATCAAATTTGTCTACATAGCTGTCGTCCAAAAGGAATCCTCATTTAAAGATGATGCACAAGAAAGCTTGCAAACAGTTTGCTGAAGACAAGCAGACTAAAGATATGGATTACTGGAACTATATCCTATGGTATGATGAAACCAAGATACACTTATTTCATTCATTCAGATGGTAGCGTGTGTGGTGCCAACTACTAGGTGAGAAGTACAAAGACAAGTGTGTCTTTCCTACAGTCAAACATGGTGGTGGGCATGTCATGGTTTAGGCATGAATGAGTGCTGCTGGCTGTAGGGAGCTACATTGAGGGAACCAAGAATGCCAACATATATTGTGACATACTGAAGTAGAGCATGATCCTCCCTCCCCTCGGAAACTGGGCCACAGGGCAGTATTCCAACATAATAACAACCCCAAACACACATCTAAGATGAACACTGCCTTGCTAAATAAACTGAGGTTAAAATATGCTACCCTGGCCGTGCATGTCTCCAAACCTAAACCCTATTGAGCATCTGTAGGGCATCTTCAAACGGATATACCATTTATTCTGTCGCGGGCGGGGAGGACGCCGTCGCTGCTGCGCTCTCGCTAACGCTCAGGTCCGGCGCTGCTGCGGCTGCTGCTGCTGCTCGGTGGCTCGAGCGGTGGGCCGGATCCGGGGACTCGAGCGGCGCTCCTCGCCCGTGAGTGAAAGGGGTGGTTGGTTTGGGGGATTCAGTCTGTGACGCCACCCACGGGTCGTGGTGAAGATTGGCACCACCGCTGCTGATGATGGGGATCCCGGGAGCGATGGTAAGGAGCAGCTGGGATGTTGTTTTCCCCCTCCGTGGGCAGGGGTCGGTGGTCCCGGGGCCCGGTGATGTAACGGGGAGGCAGGGTCAGTGAGGTGCAGGGGCAGCGCGGCGCGGTGCTGGATGGCACGGGTGTACTCACTCAGCAAGAAAGGTACAAAGTCCTCGGTAAACCAAACGGCTGGATGGACGGGTCCCGCAGGCGGCTGCAGTGCTTCTCCCCGGACAGGTGATGGCGGCTGTCTTTCCCTGCACCTTGATGTTCTCTTTCTGACTACTATGGATTCCCAATGGTAGTCCGCTCCCCGGTGTATGGGTACCGGAGGAGCCCGTTTGCCCGCAGATGCTGGCCCTTGGGCCTCTAGCCTTAGGTGGTAGCTGTATACCCTCACGGTGTGGGCGGTTGCCTTCAATCGGGACTTTTGCTGTTGTGAAACCCCTGGGGTTTCAGTCACATTTGGATCTGACTATTGTCGGCGGCTCCAAGCCTGGTCGGGGTCCGATGGCCCTGCCTGTGTGTGCTGGCTTCACTTCGCTCCCCGGTCGGTACCGGCGGGCCATCGCCCGTCCCCGGTCCTACGGTTCCGCGTTGCTGCACCACTCCTGCAGACGGCCACCACCGTCTGCCAACCTTGCTGTCAGTGCCTGGGCCACAAACCCAGACACTCAAGTGCTCACTCCTCTCACTTCAAACTCTTACACTCTTCTGTCACTTTTCCCACCTCCAGGCCTGTGTGCTCCTCGGTGGGTGGGGCCAACCGCTTGGCTCCGCCCCACCTGGTGTGGACATCAGACACTGGAGGGAGGCAACAGGGGTTTTTTGTTTGGCTGGTGTCCCTGTCTAGTGGGGGTGGGGGTGTTTGTATGTTATCTGTGACGACCTGGCTAGGCCAGGGCACCACATTCCCCCTTGGTGAAATGCTGACCGTCCGCGGGCTGCCCATCCATCACCGGTTTTATTTTTCTTTTTAAAACTGTAAAAGATATAAATAACATGAAACATTTTAAACATAAACATTTCTTGTGAAAACACTTAAACGTTGCACATATATAACATTTTTAATAATAACGGACGGACGGACGGATGTCTTCCGCTGTCCCACCCAAGCAACCTAGCCCTGATGCTACCCCTAAGAAGTGGGCAGCACGCCTTGAGCGGGAACGGGTACGGTTACAGGCACCCGGCTGTCATTTTAGGGGACCCCAAGTCATTGGGGGACCCCTGACCCCCGGAGGATGGACATCGGTCCTGGTGGTGGCCGGGCCCCAGCCTGCTCTGCGGGCCCTTCCTCCAATCTGCCTCTCTGGAGGTGGCAACGGTTTCCATCCCATAAAACTATTTACATGCCCACCAGTTCGTGGGTGGCCTGCCAGTTCTCGGCCTTGTCCATGAGTAGTCTCTCATGCAGGTTGTAAACACACAGGGTCCCTCCGGGGACAACTTGCCGGCAATGGCCGGAATAATCACTTAGACAATCAGGTGAAGGTCACGGTTCATTAAAGTCATTTAATCAAACTGCTGAGGGTCCCAACGGGGGACAACTGCTTGCAACGGGGAACCGCTGCCATTACTGTTCACTTTCGTACTCCTCACCCGGCTCCAGGTGCAGAAGCACGGGTTCCAGCCCCTTCAGCGCATGGCAGGCGCGACGAGGAAGAGCTGCCCGGTATCCATTGTTTCCGCTCCGAGGGATGTAAGTGGCCTCCATGTCATACAGGCCGAAAACTCCCTCCTCTGAGTTAAGCTCTCTGTCAGCCCCCGAGCCGCTGTCCTCTGACTCCAGGGAACCACTGTTGGGACTTGGCAGGCCATAACGGTTTCCAGCTGAGCCCAGACTCGTGACTCCTCAGTGGCAAATGATGATGGCATCGGCTGGGGTGGGGAGGTCTGCTACCGGTTCGTCTACGTTACCCGCTCCAGCGGTTGATGGGCTGGCTTCCTCTCGGGCCTCCGGGCCCTGGCGGGGCAACACGGACTCTGCCACCTCCATCGGGGATGGTGACCTGGGTGGGGTTGTATGGGCAGTCAGCACAGGTGATGGGTCGGGCCCTGCTGGGGCCAGGGGAAGACCGGATCCTTCAGCCGCAGCGGCCGGTCCTCTAGGGACACAAGGGTGTGGGTCTCTCACCAGCTCCACTAGCATGGTCTCTATTTCATGCGCCCGCACGACCGCGGCCAGCAGATCCATCTCAGCGGTCCAGCGATCGAGCAGGTCCCGTACTTGGACCCGGTTACGGCAGCACGACAGCATCACTTGGGTGTTCAGCCAAGCCGCCCTCCCGGGGGCAGGCTCCGGAGATTCAGGCCTCTCTGATGGTGCGGACATGTTGCAAGCTGCTTCCAGGAACCGGTTATGTTTGCAGAGTCCTGGCGTCCCCGCTTTTACAGCCTCGGCTACATCAGGCAGACACACTCTCGCGCCCCCTTGGTACTCTTCAGCACTTCCGTTTGTTGGGGGCGGGGCTTCGCTTTCGTGCCTTCCCTGCTCGGAGAAGATGCTCGAGCGGGAGATTTTCGCGCCAAGATCGCGGCGCTTCAAAATTTTCGGCCGGACGCCGCCGGCGGAGATCACAAGGCGCACTTCTACTGGTAAGTAGAGCGGTTCAATCCTGTTCGTGACGCCAAGTTGTCTCGGGCGGAGAGGACGCCATCGCTGCTACGCTCTCGCTAACGCTCGGGTCCGGCGCTGCTGCGGCTGCTGCAGCTCGGAGGCTCGAGCAGTGGGCCGGACCCGGGGACTCGAGCGGCGCTCCTCGCCCGTGAGTGAAAGGGGTGGTTGGTTTGGGGGATTTAGTCCGTGACACCACCCACGGGTCGTGGTGAAGATTGGCATCACCGCTGCTGATGACGGGGATCCCGGGAGCGATGGTAAGGAGCAGCTGGGATGTTGTTTTCCCCCTCCATGGGTAGGGGTCGGTGGTCCCGGGGCCCGGTGATGTTGTGACGGGGAGGCAGGGTCGATGAGTTGCAGGGTTGCAGGGGCAGCGCAGCGCGGTGCCGGATGGCACGGGTGTACTCACTCAGCAAGAAAGGTACAAAGTCCTTGGTAAACCAAACGGCTGGATGGACGGGTCCTGCAGCCGGCTGCAGTGCTTCTCCCCGGACAGGTGATGGCGGCTGTCTTTCTCTGCACCTTGATGTTCTCTTTCTGACTACTATGGATTCCCAACGGTAGTCCGCTCCCCGGTGTATGGGTACCGGAGGAGCCCGTTTGCCCGCAGACGCTGGCCCTTGGCCCTGCGTTTTTACCCGTGTTTTTTGCATTTTTGATGCAGAAATTTCTTGAGAAAATGATTGTAACCTTTCTGCAGACATTTCCCAGCAAAACCTATGGCAAAAAAATTAGCTGTGCGCACACTGCCGTTTTCTCTCAAGAACATTATTTCTGCAGAATTTCTTGAGAAAAAGAATGTGCTTCTTTTCTGCGTTTTTTGCCATAGGTAATGGTAAAAAAACGCAGGGACCAACCTGCGGAAAAAGCGCATCAAAAACACGACAAAAACACATGCCTTATTGGTGCGTTTTTTGAACGCAAGTGCGCTAATCTTTCAGACTCTCAAGAAATTTCTTGAGAAAAATCTTTTTTCTAGTGTGCACAGGGCCTAAAAATGCCTGAGCGTTTTTTACTGTAGATTTTCTGCATCTAGTGCCTGTCTATGGTGAAAATCTGCACAGAAAACTCAAGTGTACCTGTAAAATATGTTGATATGCAAATTTGAAACTCGCACCACAGATCAGATTAGCCAGGGTAGAAAATCGGCACAATGAACATGAGATTTCTATAAATCACATCCACTTTTGCTGGAACTATAAGGCTAGGGCCCCACTTTGCGTTTTCCTACTTGCAGTTCTAAACGCACGTTTTGGGCTTAATTAATTTGACCAAAGTTGCCTTTTTTAGAAATTTAGCGCTGAAAACGCATGCGTATTTACCGCGTTTTTGATGCGTTTTCAGCGCTTTTTACCTGCTTTTCCACCTGTGTTTTGATAGATGCGTTTTGAACATCATGACACTGCTAAATAAAGTTTAAATAGTCAAACTCAATGAAAAAATTGGAAAAAAAGAAACAAATCTATATTTTTGTGAAAAATAATGAAAATAGATTAATTTAATGAAATTATAGCGGTAATATGATATTTAATGGAAAAATATCAATAATTTAATAAAATTCTTATTTTTAATTATCGGACTATGTGTGTTGTAAAGGGACATATGAAATCATTATTTTAATGTCCAAAAAGCATGCGTTTTTGAAATCCAAAACGCATGTTTTCTGCACTGGAAAAGCAGGTAAAACCCAGGAATTTGCTTGATTCTTGGTTTTTGCCATTTCTCATAGACTTCAATGTTAGCAAAACCCACCCAAAATGGCAAAAACAAAGGACATGTTGCTTCTTTGAACGCATGGTTTTTGCCACAAAATATGCAAATTAAATGCAGCGTTTTAAAACGCAAAGTGGGGTCAGAAATTTCACAATTTCCATAGGATAACATGGAAAAACAAAACGCAAGCCATTTGGCCATAAAACGCTGCTGCTCAAAACGCTGTAGAAACTTAGGTTCAAAACGCAAAGTGGGGCCCAAGCCTAAGACGCTGCATTTTTGCCACAGCGAAAACAGTCAACAGCTCATCATGTGAACAGAGGCTTTGATCCAAAATCCGTATTGCTAGTGTGGACACTTATTATATTTGCAGCATATTTGGTGCTTTGTTAAATAAACCTAATATCAACCTAATATCAATCAAATCCTTTAATTAAGTGACCCCCATAGAACCATTATATAAATGATTACTCATAATGCTAACCATTTTATGGTACGGTAGCATATGACTGTATATAAGACATGATGGATCCCATTACTCCAGCAGGGGGCGCCGGCTCCATAGATATGTATTAGGATGGATTCCTACTGATTCTTTTGTCTCAGTTGTTGAAAACTGAAACACTCCCACAGTTCCTCCATCAAATGTATTCTTACCTATTAACGCTCTATATATAAATGAGCAGCATTTTACAGTCAATGATCACTTTCTAATAATTCTCATTTGGCCATTCATTATAGCAGGTGAATATTCTGACTGGTGACGTCATGTATGGCACTCCCTTCCGAGAGGCAAACATATGCGTAACATTATGTACCATTTCCGAATATGTTCTTGTTAATGTGACTGTTATTTCAGTAAGGAGCTGAACGCTCTGTTCCTAGACTTTCTTCACCTGCCGTGGCCCTATATCTGTGGCTCGTAGCCCAAGCCCACACATTCAGCTCTATACCGTCTTTTCTGGTTTTGACACAATTGTATAAAATATTTTACAAATGAGAGAACACAAGAATGTGTGATATGACTCATGTTTGCGATGAATTTAGCATAGGAGCTGTCCGCCATATACAAACTACAGCAGGTGATAGTATCTGGGTGATACCGTGTAACGGAGCTCTTCTGCAGCCATCACCGTCCTCATAGTGTACATGGAATTAGGGAAGTCAACCAGTGAAATAATAGTGAATAATGCATGAGAGCTCGGAGTTATGGAGGTTTCCTGATGCTCTGAAGATCGCACTTAGTCCTGCTCTTATCGTAACAAAGGCACAAAGAAAGAAATCCAACACTACAGCGTAACACATGCAATACTGGATCTGGCAAATCTGGAGACCAGAACCACTCCCTGTCATTTACATGTGAAAATGCAGATTTAATGTTATATAACATCCATTGGTGAATATTGCTATGATCAATTGGTTAACCCCTTTATGCCTAGAAGATGCTGCCTGCAATGGCTGAACCCTATTTAATTCCTAATTCTTATATAGCAAGATCTAAATGAATCAGCCATCCCATTATAGAATATCACTGCGATGAAGAAGTGTACCTGACACTATTCAGATGAGTGGCACATGTTAATTTAACATCCACATCAATGCCAGGACCCAAGCTTTCCCAGAAGACCAATGTGCAGTGCATCTGTACTGTCTCAGCAACTTAAAGGGGTTATCCAGTACTTTTCTATTGATTTCCTATCTTTAGGATAGGTCATCAGTGTCAGATTGGTTGTGGTGCGACACCCATCACACCTGCCGATCAGATGTTCTCGGGGTTGGCAGCATCAGGATGTGTACAGCTGCGGAGCCAAATAGGACAGCTCTGAAAACTGTATCATAGCTGCAGCAGGCTAGGGCAGATCCACAGCTACCCATTCAGGAACAGCTGATCTGATGCTGGACTTTCCTGAGAACACCCAATTACTGAAAGACTTTAACTTCTTCAAACAGTGCATATAGGTACTATCTCTCTACACACACAAACACACATGCACGCGCACGCGCACACGCACACACACACACACACACACACACACACACACACACTCTGTCATGCTGTCACAAAGCATAATTATTGTGAATATCCAGAATAAGTTTCTCTCTTGTACCTGTGTTTTTTTTATCCCTATTTGCCCCTTGGTGCATGCAGCTTTACATAGGTGGTCTTATTCTTATCTGGTAAAACTACATTTCCCAGAAGTACTTGCTTCTCCTCAGTACTGCAGACACCTCCCCCACTCTTTAGTGATGGGCAGTCCGGCTCTTTTTGGTGATCCAGTTCCCATAGCTTCGCTCACCAAAAAGGGCCTGCTCTTTCGGGTCATTCATGGATCCCTACACTACAGTTCAAAAGTTTAGGGTCACTTAAATATATTTCCTTATTGTTGAAAGAAACGCACATTTTTTTTCAATGAGGCTAACATTAAATTAAACAGAAATACACTCTATACATTGTTAATGTGGTAAATGACTATTCTAGCTGCAAACGTCTTGTTTTTAATGCAATATCTATATAAGTGTATAGAGGCCCATTTCCAACAACCACCACTCCAGTGTTCTAATGGTACATTGTGTTTGCTAACTGTGTTAGAAGGCTATTGGATGTTTAGAAATCCCTTGAAAACCCTTGTGCAAGTATGTTAGCGAAGCTGAAAACAGTTTTGCTGATTAAAGAAGCTATAAACTGACCTTCCTTTGAGCTAGTTGAGAATCTGGAGCATTACATTTGTTGGTTCCATTAAACTATTAAAATGGCCAGAAAAAGAGAACTTTCATTTGAAACTCGACAGTCTATTCTTGTTTTTAGAAATGAAGGATATTCCATGTGAGAAATTTCCAAGAAACTGAAGATTTCCTACAACAGTGTGTACTACTACCTTCAGAGGAGAGCACAAACAGGCTCTAACCAGACTAGAAAGACAAGTGGGAGGCCCCGCTGCACAACTGAGCAACAAGACAAGTACATTAGAGCCTCTAGTTTGAGAAATCAACACCTCACAGATCCTCAACTGGCAGCTTCATTAAATAGTACCTGCAAAACGCCAGTTTCAAAGTCTACAATGAAGAGGCGACTCCGGGATGCTGGTGTTCAAGGCAGAGTGGCAAAGAAAAAGTCATATCTGAGACTGGCTAATAAACGGAAAAGATTACTATGGGCAAAAGAGCACAGACATTGGACATAGAAAGATTGGAAAAAAGTGGTTTACTGTAATGCGGTGTTTAGGTCCACACTCGCGGGGTGCCCTGGTGGCGTCAGTCTCTGTTCACAATGCAGAGTCTGACAGGCAACCTGATCTCTCCTAGTTGCTCAGCCGGGAGTCGGCTGAGCCTTTTCCACTGCTTTCCAGTCCTGCAGGAGTTAATTATTGTGGCGTGGTGTGCGGTTCCTTGAGACTCAGGTTGCTAATTCCAATTTAACTGTCTCTTCCCTATTTAAGGTTTGGAAGTCTGTTTGTTGCTGCAGATAATAGCTTCAGGTTATGCTCCTACGATTCCGCTCTTTGTGGAAAGCCTATTCTTGGTGACCAGTAGTTTGCTGTTTTCTGGTGTACACGTATAGTCTCTTCTTTGTGTTTGTGTGCAGTTTGTACGAGTTTTGTTTTCTCTCCTGTCCGGGTCATTTTGTCTGGTTTGTTATGGTGTCCATCCCTTCCCAAGGGTGGAGGAGAGGGGGAGTAAGAATAGGGCTCGGAGAGGAGTCAGGGTCATGCTAGGGGCTCAGACCTCATTACCATCAAGTTTACATCTGAGATAAAGGACAACACAGGGACCCTAGTCTGAGGGCCAGTATAGGTGTCCTTATTTAGTCATTTCATGCCCCGTGATATTTAATTTGTCACAAATTAATATATACAGTGCTCAGCACAAATGAACACACCCCTTGAAAATAAGGTTAATAATATAACTTTCATTACAAAATCTTCACTTTTACTCAAATTAGTGAATGTAATATTGAAAATGCCCCACATGAGAACACTGCCACCAAATGTGTATCTGTGTATCACTGTAGGCACCATTCATTTTTTTTTTTATTAATTTATGCATAGTGCCTGGAGTGAAACATGATGGTTGCAGTGTCCTTATGTGAAGTATCATGAGTTCTGCTGGTGTCAGGGAGCTGCACTTCATTGATAATGTAATGAATTCACAGATGTGCTGCTGTACATTGAAAGAGAAGATGCTGCCGTCACTCCTTGCACTTGGTAGATGCGCGCTTTTCCAACATGGCAATGATCGAAATCACATATCAGTTGCATTCCTGCAGAAGAACAGGTTGACAGTGATTAAGTGGCCAAGTAAGTCTCCTGATCTAAACCCAATTGAACATCTATGGGGAATTCTGAAGAGACAAGTTGACACCACTCTCCATCCAGCATCCCGGCTCTAGAAGAGGTCATTCTTGAAAATGGAGATAGATTTTGCAATATGTTTCTAATTGCTCATTCAATGCCTAGAAGACTTGGTGCTTTCCTTGATAATCATGGAGGTCATACAGAATGCTAGATGTAGTATTAACACAAAGTCTAGCAGGTGTGCAGAGAACATGCAAACTCTATGCACATTTTGCCCCTTGTTGCATTTGAACCAAGGAGTGAACATCCTTTTTTTTTTACTACTTTTAAGGAAGCAGTACAAACTAAGAATAGTCTGCAGCATTCTTCTCCATGAACGTAGAGTCAAAGAAGCTTCAAGAAACCCAGCTGAAGAAAGTCAAATAGGTAAGAAAAGACAGCGTCCAAATCTAGGGTGAAAAATAATTTCTGTGATCACATGATCCCTATTTGTGTCATGCCTTCATAGAAATGCATATAATTATTTTATTATGCCATGTAATAAGATAACATTTAGTAATTGACATTGATACTGATGCTGTGATATCCAGCAGCGCCATCTGTTGACAATGTTGTCTTACTGCAGTTAGTTTAATGTTTCACTGGTTACTGTGCAATGAAAATTGTCCTACCAAGGCTCATGTAGTTACCCATCAGACCTTGCATAGGCTCTGCCCCTTCTTCTTCTTCAGCAGCCATTTCAGTTACATGGACATAGACATTTGCATGCTGATTATCTCTCCAGATCTCTGCTCCTTATGTTTGCCTCTACATAGCACAGTCGGTGAGTTATGATCCCCTGGTTAGGGCTCATCAAATTATAATGTAGTTGCTCTGTTCTGCAAGTATTATCCAGACATTATAGCTAATATGTATTCGCCATGTAGTGCATTTACCCTGCATGTCCTGTATCAAATGGAATGCTATGTAACTCAGATATGTTTTACTTAGTATTTTCATTTATTTCTTGCAGTTTTACACTGATCTCATTAATAAAAGTTGTAAAGGACCCCCAGCGTCCGAGTCAATGGATTGATGGGAAAGAGTTTATCTGTCTGTCAACTCGTCTTCCAAAGCACAGATTGAGGGTGCCAGAACAGTAAAACGACTGCTATAAACGGGGTTGAAGCATAGACGCCGACTTCTATCAGAGAGCAGTCAAGCCGCATACAGACACCATGTCAGATAGAGGATCTGAAGTTTATGTAACATGCTCCCATGTAAGCTCGTCAGCTTCAAGGAAGTCTGTGAGCAGCGCTGCAATTGCCACCGCCAGGGCGAAGGAGGAAGCCGCCAAAGTGAGAGCTGCCTTCGCTGAACAAGAGTTGAAATTAAAGACAGAAAAAGCACGTCTAGAAGCTGACCTTGCAAAACTTGCTGTAGACACAGAAGCAGCAGCAGCAGAAGCTGAAGTACAGGCTTTAGAAGAAGCAGCATGCAGCGACGGTAAAAGTTTCAGGTCAAGGCTCGGACCCGAACTTAGTCATTGGGATATCTCACAACGCACTTCGGACTACGTGCTACAGCATACCGCATCAGATGACCGTCTACATTCAGCTCCAAGAGAGAGACTTAATCCTGCCATTCAGCCATCAACCTTCATTCAACAAACATCCCATGTTAAGCATGAAGGTAATTCCGTCCACTTAACACCATCAGTGTCACCTGCACCCAAGTTTGTAGATTCCTACTACACAGCGAACCGCCACAAGATGGAGGACCCCGATGGTGACTATCATGGTGACAACATATTTGACGGCAACAATAACTCACTGGGACCTCATCATAGCGACATGTATCCGGACCACCCTCTCAGAAATCAAGAGCTACCAGCTTTCCTTAAGTTCTTCGCACGCCGTGAGTTACTCACCAAAGGTCTCTTAAAGTTTAACGACCGTCCTGAAAGTTACAGAGCGTGGAGAGCTTCCTTCTGAAACGCCACGGCCGGCCTGGACATCTCTGCTAATGAAGAGATCGATCTCTTGGTCAAGTGGCTAGGAAACGAATCAGTAGAACATGCAAAACGCATCAGGGATATCAGCATCAACCACCCGAGCAAAGGTTTGTGCCTGTTATGGGAGAGACTTGATGAGTCCTATGGCTCTTCAGAGAGGATAGAAGAATCCCTCTTCAAAAGGTTGGAGGACTTTCCCAAGATCTCTAATAAGAGCTTTCACATGCTAAGAGAATTGAGCGACCTCTTGGTAGAACTCCAAGTCGCCAAGTTTGAAGGAGACCTGCCAGGCCTCGGATCCCTAGATGCAGCCAGATGTATTACACCCATAGTGAATAAGCTGCCTTACAGTCTGCAAGAGAAATGGTTGAACCGGGGTTCAGATTACAAACAACATTACAACGTTCCGTTTCCTCCATTCCACATCTTCGTAGATTTTGTACACCAGCAAGCCAAGATCAGGAATGATCCAAGCTTTCGACCTTTCCACCGCAGATCCCATCAACCCACGGACAGGTAAGCCTGCTCCAGTCCGCAACCCTCGAGGCTCACCTATCACTGTACACAAAACTAATGTGTCTGCTACAGATTCATCTCGCAAGACCCACAGTACAACAGAACCTGAAGGGTCACTAACAATTGACCCAGACAAAGAGTGCCCCCTACACAAAAGGCCTCACCCACTGCAACAGTGCAGGAGTTTTAGAGGAAAATCTCTTAAAAACCGTAGAATCTTCCTCAGAGAAAACAACATATGTTACAGATGTTGTGCATCCACATCTCACTTAGCTAGAGACTGCAATGCCAGTATCACTTATTCGGAGTGTAACAGTCAAGAGCACAGCACAGCTCTACACCCAGAGCCAGCCCCACAGAACCCCACGCACATAGACCGACTTACAGAGCACGGCGGGGAGGAGACAGACAGTACACCTCCTGAAGTGTCACCCCTGTGCACTCAAGTTTGTGGAGAAGGTCTTGCTAACAAATCCAGCTCAAAGATCTGTCTGGTTACAGTTTACCCTATAGGCTACAGAGAAAAAGCGGTTAAACTCTATGCTATACTCGACGACCAGAGTAATAGATCACTCGCCAGCTCAGCTTTCTTTGACATCTTTGGAATCAAGGGACTTAGCTGCTCCTACTCACTGAAAACATGTACAGGAGTGAGTGAAGAATCTGGCAGGAGGGCAACAGGTTATCAAATCGAATCCCAAGATGGGAAGACATCCTTACCCCTTCCTACATTAATCGAGTGCAATGCCATCCCGAACAATAGAGAGGAAATACCCACCCCAGAAGCGGCACTACACCATCCCCACTTTAGAAACATAGCGCATCTCATTCCTGCACTTAATTCTCAAGCCAAGTTGGTCCTTTTGCTGGGGAGAGACATCATCAGAGTTCACAAGGTGAAGAAACAGATAAACGGTCCTCATAACTCGCCCTACGCTCAGAAACAAGATCTAGGATGGATAGTTATAGGGGACGTCTGCCTCGGGAATGCTCACAAGCCGAACAACGTCCACTCTCTACACGAACACATTGGAGACTGTCCATCCATCCTTTTTCCTACTCTGCCCCAACAAATTCCTAGTGAAGGATAATCTCACCAATTCAGCACACTTAAATGGTGGGAAAGACAGATACGCCATGGATGAATTGTGCGACGGAGACAAAGATCATCTAGGGTGCGCTGTCTTTCAAAAGACCAAAGAAGATTATAAACTAGCCCATTCCATTGAAGATGAGACATTCCTGGAGATAATGGATCAAGGATTTCACAAGGATGAAAACGACAGCTGGGTGGCTCCACTACCATTCAAGCCACAAAGACCCCATCTTCCTAACAACAAAGAGATGGCACTAAAGCGCCTTACCTACTTAAAGCCCAGTTTCTCAAAGAAGCCAGAAATGGAGGTACATTTCTTTGCTTTCATGGACAAAATATTCAAAATACCAACCGACCAAAATCCTGCAGACCATGCGACCAGAGCGGTATCGGCACCACGCCTCAAAGATACTAACTGGCTAGTCGGACTTCCATTTCTGTATCAACCAGTACCCACTGCTCACGAGACACATACTCATGAACTCTTTGAACCCGAATCAGATGTAGAGATACGGCCTCAAGTTTCCACACTTAGCATAACAATCACCAACAGGCACCTTGATTCCCGCCGCTTCCTCAGATTCTCTACCTGTAGATCGGCCTACAGAGCCTTGACTTGCCTGATCCATGTCATTAGATCCTTTAAAAACAGACAATCGAGACCAGCTCCATGCAAAGGCTGGCATCATTGTCATAAAGCTTACTCAGTGGAAGAGCTCACGCAAGCCAAACACGCAATCATCTGTTGTGTACAGCACGAAGCTTATACCCAGACTTTAGAGTCCCTCCGGAACCACAGAGGTGTCCCAAAAGATAGTCCCCTTAAAAAACTGGACCCGTTTGTAGATACTCAAGGACTGCTGAGAGTCGGGGGACGAATTTCAAATGCAAAGCTTGAAAATGACGAGTGTACTCCAATCATTGTTCCTCACGGCCATGTTGCTTCCCTGCTGGTTGAGCATTATCATGCACAGGTTAGACATCAAGGACGCTTGATAACTGAAGGAGCCCTACGGGAAGCAGGTTTCTGGATAACAGGAGTTAAGCGACTTGTGAGAAGAGTCATCTTCAAATGTATCGTCTGCAGGAAACTCCGTGGTTCATGTCAATCCCAAAAAATGGCAGACCTACCAGCAGACCGTTTGAGTACCGAACCTTCTTTTACTAACGTGGGCCTCGATGTGTTTGGTCCCTGGTCAGTTGTCACACGTCAGACTAGGGGAGGACATGCAAACAGCAAGCGCTGGGCCGTCTTGTTCACATGTTTGAGTATTAGAGCCATACACATAGAAGTCATTGAGACAATGGACACATCCAGCTTCATAAATGCCTTCAGACGATTCATTTCTCTCAGAGGACATGTAAAGCATATACGCTCTGACAGAGGATCTAACTTTGTAGGAGCATGTGGAGAACTAAAGATTCCCTCAAATCTGGACATTAACCAAGTAGAATGACATCTTTCAGAACTAGGTTGTACGTGGACCTTTAACCCACCGCACTCGTCTCATATGGGAGACATGTGGGAGCGCATGATCAGCAGCGCTCGCAGAATCCTCGATTCTATCTTTCTACAACTTGGTCCTTTGAAGCTTACTCATGAGACTCTAACAACTTTCATGGCCGAGGTAGTAGCCATAATGAACGCCAGACCACTGGTTCCCATATCCAATGACCCTGATGACATATCTCTGCTCACCCCTTCAACTCTCCTCACCCAGAAGTTTAATGTGAGTATGCCGACTTCCGGAGAGTTTACTACAAAAGACTTGTACAAATCTCAATGGAAAAGAGTTCAAATATTAGCAGACCATTTCTGGACCAAGTGGAGAAAACAATATCTCTCTACATTACAGACAAGAGACAAATGGCAAGATAGTAGACCCAGCATGAAACCTGGAAATGTCGTCCTAGTGAAGAACACTCAGTCTAAAAGGAACGAGTGGCCTCTAGGATTGGTAACCAAGGTCTTCCCAAGTCAAGACGGACAGGTCAGGAAAGTGGAAATCAAGATTCCCAAGCAAAGTGGAAAGCTGTTTCTTAGACCTGTTTCTGAACTTATTCTATTGCTCTAGTTTAAGTTTATGTGGCATTCCCCCGGAAGCCAGACGGGGAGTGTCATGCCTTCATAGAAATGCATATAATTATTTTATTATGCCATGTAATAAGATAACATTTAGTAATTGACATTGATACTGATGCTGTGATATCCAGCAGCGCCATCTGTTGACAATGTTGTCTTACTGCAGTTAGTTTAATGTTTCACTGGTTACTGTGCAATGAAAATTGTCCTACCAAGGCTCATGTAGTTACCCATCAGACCTTGCATAGACTCTGCCCCTTCTTCTTCAGCAGCCATTTCAGTTACATGGACATAGACATTTGCATGCTGATTATCTCTCCAGATCTCTGCTCCTTATGTTTGCCTCTACATAGCACAGTCGGTGAGTTATGATCCCCTGGTTAGGGCTCATCAAATTATAATGTAGTTGCTCTGTTCTGCAAGTATTATCCAGACATTATAGCTAATATGTATTCGCCATGTAGTGCATTTACCCTGCATGTCCTGTATCAAATGGAATGCTATGTAACTCAGATATGTTGTAAGTTGTACTTAGTATTTTCATTTATTTCTTGTAGTTTTACACTGATCTCATTAATAAAAGTTGTAAAAGACCCCCAGCGTCCGAGTCAATGCATTGATGGGAAAGAGTTTATCTGTCTGTCAACTCGTCTTCCAAAGCACAGATTGAGGGTGCCAGAACAATTTGCGTCTGGAGTTTCCATGAAAACATATAGCATTGACTAGGATTGGTAAGTTTTATAGCCATGTTCAGTGTGCCTATAATCCTTAAAGGGAACCAATCACCAGGATTTTCGTACATAAGCTAAAGCCAGTGCTATACTGGCACTATCAGGCTGCTTATCTACATACCATTAGTGGTCAGCTCAGATGTTTAGGCTTTGAAGTCCAGGAAAGTGAAGTTTGTAAAATGAGCAGCTTCTTCAGTGACAGTTGCAGTGGAGCAGATAATATATTCATAGTTATCCGCTCCCCCTGTTACAATTAGCATAAGTATTATACAAACAACTCACTTTGTCTAGCAGGACCTGTGGTGAGGTGATACCCATGTTACCTGGTATCCAGCTTTGGTGGCCGAGGCCCCGCCCCTTCTGGTCACATGGGTATGACCTGACACAGGTCCTGCTAGACAAAGTGAGTTGTTTGTATAATATTTATGCTAATTATAACAGAGGGAGGGGATAACTATGAATATATTATCTGCTCCACTGCAACTGTCACTGAAGAAGCTGCTCATTTTGAAAACTTCACTTTCTTGGATTTCAAAACCTAAACATCCGAGCTGACCACTAATGCTATGTATAGACTCAGCCTGATAGTGCCAGTATAGCACTGGCTTTAGCTTATATATGAAAATCCTGGTGATTGGTTCCCTTTAAGCTGTGGTCATGTGACTGTTTCTCTGGTAATGCCTGGCAAGTTCTCTTCACTATAGGATTATATCCACGATAGTACACCACCCGTATGGACATGTAATAGTTTCGTCATCATTAAGCTGTGGTCATATGACCGCTCCTCCGCCCAGGATGCTCCTATCATTGGCTCATATCTATTCTAATGTATTACCCATGTGGGCGGGAGGCTTTCTAATTGTATGGTGGTTACCTTGGTTATGGTGGTGCTTGATTTCTATTGGATGATTTCTGCCATGGATTCCTTTGTATTAATTCTATGTATATGATTAGTGTGGTATATTAGATTGAATATAGGTTTGTGTATATTTAAATATAGGATTTAAAGGGAATCTGTCAACAAGTTTTTGCTACCTCATTGAGCATGATGTAGGCAAAGAGATCCTATATCCATCAATGTATCTCTTAGATTACTGGCTGCAGCTGTTTTGACGCAATCAGAATTTTTAGATTTGGCCATATAGCAGGGCTAAAAGCGTTTCCCCCGCACACACCAGGCTCTCTATAGAGATTGTACATGGATAGTGAAGTATCAATCAGAGGGGTTTGTACTGCACTACGGCATTTCTGAATTCTATGTTTTAACCCTTGCAGCATGCTGTTTTCAGCTTACATAGCGAAAATCTGCTGACAGATTCTTTTATTTGTCCTTTTATTAAATTGCACTCCGGCATACTAGGGATCCCGGAATCCCTCTGTACCTTGTGCAGTGTGCTTGCTTCCCTCTTCTCTGCCATCCACGTATAAGTGCAGTCCCCGGCTGTTGTTCCCGGTGGATACCCACGTGATGGTTGGCTCTGCTTCCACCTAGACTGCAGGCTCTGCACATGTTGTGTGGGGTTTCCTGCTGTCCATCCTAGGGGGCGCGTGCGCACGCACACGTCTTCATCTGTTATAGGGAGGTGTGTGCATTTTGCTAAGGTGTCCCCAGCCTATTGCTGGGAGGCACCAGCTATTTATAACTCCTCCCCCTTATAGGAGGTGGAGAGCATTTTGTATAATTTCTGTATGTGTCTTGATATGTGTTTCCTGAAGGACTGGTGTCTTCTGTTCCTGAGTCCAGTTAACTCCCTCAGTCTGGTCACCTATTCGACGGTAGTATCCTGTTTGCAGTTCGGTTAACCATTGTCCCAGGTCTTAAGGTATCTGCGTATTCAGGAACCGGTGTATCTGGTTACTGGCATTCCCCCTTGACTCCAGCTTTGTCCTGTGTCCTGTATTTGTGTTCCTGCCATGTGGTGTACCCTGATATCCTGCCGTGTGATATACCCAAAGCCCTTCTGTGTTATCTGTTATCCTGCTGTGTAATGTACCCAGAGTCCTTCCATGTCTTGTGAATAAAGTTGTGCTTTATGTAACCTGAAGTCTGGATGTACCTGCTGTGCTGACATGACTCTGCTGTGGTCCACCTCTGTGCCTGCACTGCTCTGTTGTGTGCCTACTGAACCCAATGCCTGGTGTCTGATGATCTCTGCCCGATGTCTGGATCCTGACCCGATGTCCATGACCTATGCCTGAGGAGCTGTGCCTGAGGTCCTACTCCTGATGTCTCGTGGTTGATGTCTGCTGGTGCTTATCCTGCCCATTCCTGTTCAGGTCCCTGCTCTGTGTTTCTGCTTCCCCAGTCTGGTTGTCACCTTGGCCCACTCAGCTGCCACAGTCCCGGTAGCTTTTCCTGGGAGTTGCACCTATTGTCCAGCCTTGTGGCGGGCACTTAGTCAAGTCCCCCCTTCTGCTAAAGGGTAAGTCCGGGTTCCCCCTGTGGTCCAGTGGGTCCACTCCGACACACCGGAGACTCATCACCTTCCTGGATCCACTGGGAGATTGTGACATTAAATGTGACTTTTTTTGTATATATGTATGTGACGCCCTGAACGGGCCAGGTAGTCACAAATAGGCCCCAAATAGGCCCCTACACTACACCCTTCCCTCACAGGTGACATCAGCCAACCTTTAAAACCCTAGCCACCCCCTCAGGGCTAGATGGACACACCAGGGGGCGGAACCAGGCGGTTAAAAGACGCCCACCGAGGAGTCTAGACAGCCCGGGGCGGGGAAAGTAAAGTGGAGTGTTAGAGTTCAAGTTGGAGAGGAATGTGGGCTGGAGCTGGGTGCAGCTCCAACAGAGGCGAATACCCCAAATTGAACGGCGCCAGGGTAGGAGCCCTAGTGCCAGTGGCTAGGAGGCAGACGGTTGCCTCCGTCTGCAGGAGCCGGGAATACAGCTCGGTGGAACTGAGGTGGACCGGGACAGGGTAGTGGCCCGCCGGTACCGACCCGGGGAACCGACTCGGAAACCGGAGCCCACAGGGGGGTACTCGGACCCTGAAGCCAACTCCAGAAGCTACTGGAACTGGTTAATTAACCGATTGAGGCCAGGACTAGAGGTCCTGTCCCACCCAAAGTCCCTATTAGAAGACAACAGCCCACCGAGGGGGATAAAAGGCCACCGCTAGGGCTCAGAGATGCCACGGGCCAGCGTCTGCGGGCAAGTGCTCCTTAGGCCACATCCAGCCGGGAGCGGACTCCTGAAGTTGCAAGCACAGGCAGTCCACCATTCTAAAACAGGTGCAGGAGAAAGACAGAGACCACCAGCTGGGTGGGGGAACCAGAACGCAGCCGGCTGCGGGCACCGACCACCATCACCTTGGTTTACCAGAGACTCGTGTGTTTCCTTCAATAGTGAGTACACCAGCACCCTGTGGTCGCCCATCTCCCTGCACCAAAAGCCCAACTGGTCCCGGGGCCACCATCCCTGCCCACGAAGGGGTTAACAGCTTGCTGCACATCATCTCCCCCGGGTGCCCCCGTAACTGCATCGGTGGTGTGCAACCTCACCACACACAGTGGGTGGTGTCACGAACTTAATACGATTCAGCCCGTACATATACGTCTTACATCCACCACTATAACCCCCCTTTTTGATCGGAGTGACCGCGAGACCCCCGGGTCCGGAGACCCTCGAGCCACCCACAGAAGGTCCGGATCTGAGCAGCTCAGCTGCTGAGAGCGGGGCGGTACATGTATATAATGATTTTGGTGATTGCAGCTATCTAATGATTGCTATATGTCTGTGAACCACACTAGTTAAGCTCGCCATGCTGCTCTTTGTTTGTGTTTGATAAAATCCTTTTGATAGGTCGAAATGTTGTTACTAGTGATGAGCGAGTACTAAAAAGCTCGGGTGCTCGAGGCTCGGGCCGAGCATCCCAAGATGCTCGTGTACTCGGCCCGAGCACCGAGCCCAATGTTATCCTATGGGAGACCCGAGTATTTTTCTGAAATGACCCCCGGCAGCATGTAGAAACCCTAAAAATGTCACAAAAGTCTCAGAAGAGTGCTCAAATGACATGGCAACAGCATGGGGAAGACCCCTTGAAGCATTTATCACTCAAAAGTCACAGCTGTGAACAATTTTGTCCGCGTTTTACGCCATTTTTACGGACTCACCAGAAAACCTTCAAAAATAACACCAAAATGAATTTTCATGGCGGAAATGTTAAGGGCACATACCCAATAGTGAGATAGAGCTGGTGTATGTTACTTTTGGAGATTACATGAAAGATTTTACGTGAAAACATTGTGTGGCACTCCGATGTCCCTGAGAAGAGACGTACATGAAGGCCTCTTGAGTCTAATGTGCCCATTTTGAGGAAGTGAGTCTTTGTAGTATTTTCCTTTGCCAGAGCAGTCCAAAATTGTGAGGTTCACCAATACCCCTGCATACAGACATGCATGAGGGCCTGTAAACCTGAAGTGCCCATTGTAAGGAAGTGGGTCTATTGTAGTATAGCCCTGAGGCAGGGCAGCCAAAAATTGGGAGGCTCCACATTGTCCCTGGATAGAGACGTGCATGAGGGCCTGTAAACCTGAAGTGCCCATTGTAAGGAAGTGGGTCTATTGTAGTATAGCCCTTAGGCAGGGCAGCCAAAAATTGGGAGACTCCACGTTGTCCCTGGATAGAGACGTGCATGATGGCCTGTAAACCTGAAGTGCCCATTGTAAGGAAGTGGGTCTATTGTAGTATAGCCCTTTGGCAGGACAGCCAAAAATTGGGAGGCTCCACGTTGTCCCTGGATAGAGACGTGCATGATGGCCTATAAACCTGAAGTGCCCATTGTAAGGAAGTGGGTCTATTGTAGTATAGCCCTTTGGCAGGACAGCCAAAAATTGGGAGGCTCCACATTGTCCCTGGATAGAGACGTGCATGAGGGCCTGTAAACCTGAAGTGCCCATTGTAAGGAAGTGGGTCTATTGTAGTATAACCCATAGGCAGGGCAGCCAAAAATTGGAAGGCTCCACGTTGTCCCTGCATAGAGACGTGCATGAGGGCCTGTAAACCTGAAGTGCCCATTGTAAGGAAGTGGGTCTATTGTAGTATAGCCCTTAGGCAGGGCAGCCAAAAATTGGGAGGCTCCACATTGTCCCTGGATAGAGACGTGCATGAGGGCCTCAAAACATTGTTCCCATTGCAAAGGAGCGGGTCTCCTGTCGTTGTAATGTCCATTCTGAAAGAATGGGCGAAAAAATTTACCACTGGGGGTATACCTGAAACAACGGCCTAACTATTGTAACAGTCATCATGGTGGCGCATGAGGAGAAGGAGGAGCAGTCCAGCGATTATCCAAAGTCTAGAAGTGTGTACCCATGGGTGAGTGTAGGTACATGGCAAATTCCCGTTACAAACGTTAAATTCCGCTCTCATTTGCTGGTGGTGTGGTGAAGTCTGGCCCAATCCAACCCTTGTTCATCTTGATCAGAGTCAGCCTGTCAGCATTTTCAGTTGACAGGCGGGTTTGTTTATCTGTAATGATTCCACCTGCGGCACTAAAAACACGCTCTGACAAAACGCTAGCGGCAGGGCAGGTCAGGACTTCCAAGGCGTAGAGAGCCAATTCATGCCACGTGTCCAGCTTGGATACCCAATAATTGTAAGGCACAGAGGAATGTCGGAGTACAGTTGTTCGATCTGCAAGGTACTCCTTGAGCATCTGGGCAAACTTAGGATTTCTTGTGGCACTACCCCGCACCTCAGGGGCTGTGGTACGTGAGGGGCTGAGAAAACTGTCCCACATCTTAAAGACTGTTCCCCTACCTCTGGCGGATTGGACTTGTGCCCCTCTCGGCTGTACGCCTTGGTTGCCCACTGATTCCTGACCTATGCCGCTAGCGTTTTGTGAGGGGAATGCTTTGCCTACTTCCGTGACTATGGCCTTCCGGAACTGCTGCATATTGGCTGACCTCTCCACCTCGGGAATAAGAGACATAAAGTTCTCCTTGTAGCGTGGGTCTAACAGTGTTACCAACCAGTAATGATTGTCGGCCAAGATGTTCTTAACGCGAGGGTCACGAGACAGGCAGCTTACCATAAAGTCAGCCATGTGCGCCAGACTCTTAACAGCCAGTACTTCAGTATCCTCCTGACCAACACGATGACTGAACATGCTGTCCTCCTCCTCCTCCTCCTCCTCATCTACCCTGTCCTCTGGCCAGCCACGCTGAACCGAGGATATGACTGGTGTGCATGTCATATCCTCAATTTGGCCGGAGAATTGCTCCATGTCTTCATCCTCCTCCTCGTCATAGTCCTCCACTGCACGTTGTGATGAGACGAGGCTCGGCTGTGTGTTATCACCCACACCCACTACTGTTTCTTGCTCCAACTCATCGCGCTCCGCCTGCAATGCATCATGTTTGTTTTTGAGCAGAGACCGTTTTAGAAGGCAGAGAAGCGGTATGGTGACGCTAATAATGGCGTCATCCCCACTCACCATCTTGGTGGAGTCCTCAAAGTTTTGGAGAATGGTACATAGGTCGGACATCCATCTCCACTCCTCAGGTGTTATGTGTGGAGTTTGACCCATTTCCCGACGGCTTAGGTGATGCAGGTACTCAACAACTGCCCTCTTCTGCTCACATATCCTGACCAACATGTGCAGAGTTGAATTCCAACGCGTGGGGACATCACACACCAGTCTGTGAGCCAGAAGATGCAAACGGCGCTGAAAGCCGGCAAGGCCGGCTGAAGCAGTAGGTGATTTTCGAAAATGTGCAGACAGGCGGCGAACTTTTACCAGCAGATCAGACAGCTCTGGGTATGACTTTAGAAACCGCTGAACCACGAGGTTGAGCACATGGGCCACGCATGGAACATGTGTCAGCTGGCCTCGCCTCAAAGCCGCCACCAGGTTCCGGCCATTGTCACACACGACCTTTCATGGCTTTAGGTTCAGAGGTGTGAGACAGTGATCTGCCTGCTGTTTCAGAGCTGTCCACACCTCTTCTGCATTGTGGGGTTGGTCACCTATGCAGATTAGCTTCAGCACAGCCTGTTGCCGCTTCGCCGAGGCAGTGCTGCAGTGCTTCCAGCTTGGGACTGGTGTGGAGGGTAAAGTGGATGAGGATGCGCAGGAGGAGGATGAGGCTGAGGAGCATGACATTCCGGAGCTGTAGAGTGTGGGTGAAACCCTGACTGAGGTAGGGCCTGCAAACCTTGGTGTGGGAAGGACGTGTTCGTCCCTCGCTCAGACTGGGTCCCAGCTTCCACAATATTAACCCAGTGTGCTGTCAACGAGATGTAGCGGCCTTGCCCACAAGCACTTGTCCACGTGTCTGTGGTTAGGTGGACTTTGGCTGAAACAGCGTTGTTCAGGGCACGTGTGATGTTTTGTGACACATGGTTATGCAATGCGGGGATGGCACACCGGGAGAAATAGTGGCGGCTGGGGACCGAGTAACGTGGGACAGCTGCCGCCATCAGGTCGCGGAATGCTTCTGTCTCCACCAGCCTAAAAGGCAACATTTCCAGCGCAAGCAGTCGCGAAATGTTAGCATTTAGAACTGTGGCATGTGGGGCATTGGCAGTGTATTTGCGCCTGCGTTCAAAGGTTTGCTGAATGGATAACTGAACGCTACGCTGGGACAAGGACGTGCTTGATGATGGTGTTATTTCTGCGTAGGCAACTGCAGGTGCAGGGCCGGAGGAGGCTTGTTCGCAGGCAGCATGGACAGGGGATTGGCTCGCATGCACAACAAGCGAAGACGTAGCAGTGACATCAGCAAGCACTGCTCCTCGACTCTGTTGTACCTCCCACAAAGTCGGGTGCTTGGCTGACATGTGCCTGATCATGCTGGTGGTGGTCAGGCTGCTAGTTTTGGTACCCCTGCTGATGCTGGCACGGCAGGTGTTGCAAATGGCCTTTTTAGAATCATCTGAAGCCAACTTAAAAAACTGCCAGACTCGGGAAGACCTAACATTTGTACAGGCACCTTGTGTCGTGTTGTTGTTCCGGGGAACGGTTGCCTGACTTCTGCCTGGGGCCACCACCCTGCTTCTTACTGCCTGTTGGGATGCTACGCCTCCCTCCCCCTGTGCACTGCTGTCCTCGCTCTGCATATCCTCCTGCCAGGTTGGGTCAGTTACTGGATCATCCACCACGTCGTCTTCCTCTTCCGCACCCTGCTCCTCCTCCAGACTTCCTGACAATTGTGTCTCATCATCGTCCACCCCTTGTTGAGACACATTGCCAACTTCGTGAGAACGTGGCTGCTCAAATATTTGGGCATCTGTACATACGATCTCCTCATGACCCACTTCAACAGGAGCTGGCGAGAGGCCAGAATGTGCAAATGGAAACGTGAACAGCTCTTCCGAGTGTCCAAGTGTGGGATCAGTAATGTCCGTGGACGTGTACTCAGCCTTGTGGTAGGAAGGAGGATCAGGTTCTGAAATGTGCGGTGCAGTATCACGGCTACTGACACTTGACCGTGTGGAAGACAGAGTGTTTGTGGTGGTGCCAATCTGACTGGAAGCATTATCCGCTATCCAACTAACAACCTGTTGACACTGGTCTTGGTTCAAGAGCGGTGTACTGCTGCGGTCCCCAAGAATTTGGGACAGGACGTGCGTGCGAGTAGATGTGGCCCTTTGTTGTGGCGAAATTAGAGCTTGCCCACGACCTCGGCCTCTGCCTGCACCACCATCACGTCCACTTCCTTGTTCGTTGCCAACGTCCTTGCGCATTTTGCAATGCTGTGCTGACGTGTATTCACTAGACTTGTGCGTTATATCCAAGTTTGTGCAAAACGCACACAAGTGCACCTGTACGCTGCCACCGACAGGCACACACGTGCGTTTTTTAAATGCAAGCACGGACGCACTAAGAACCTAACAGGTTTTTAGGAGCGACAATTACTGAGAAGTTTGACACTATCAGACACTGCTGACTGACGTGTATTATTCACTAGACTTGTGTGTTATATCCAAGTTTGTGCAAAACGCACACAAGTGCACCTGTACGCTGCCACCGACAGGCACACACGTGCGGTTTTTAAATGCAAGCACGGACGCACTAAGAACCTAACAGGTTTTTAGGAGCGACAATTACTGAGAAGTTTGACACTATCAGACACTGCTGACTGACGTGTATTATTCACTAGACTTGTGCGTTATATCCAAGTTTGTGCAAAACGCACACAAGTGCACCTGTACGCTGCCACCGACAGGCACACACGTGCGGTTTTTAAATGCAAGCACGGACGCACTAAGAACCTAACAGGTTTTTAGGAGCGACAATTACTGAGAAGTTTGACACTATCAGACACTGCTGACTGACGTGTATTATTCACTAGACTTGTGCGTTATATCCAAGTTTGTGCAAAACGCACACAAGTGCACCTGTACGCTGCCACCGACAGGCACACACGTGCGTTTTTTAAATGCAAGCACGGACGCACTAAGAACCTAACAGGTTTTTAGGAGCGACAATTACTGAGAAGTTTGACACTATCAGACACTGCTGACTGACGTGTATTATTCACTAGACTTGTGCGTTATATCCAAGTTTGTGCAAAACGCACACAAGTGCACCTGTACGCTGCCACCGACAGGCACACACGTGCGTTTTTTAAATGCAAGCACGGACGCACTAAGAACCTAACAGGTTTTTAGGAGCGACAATTACTGAGAAGTTTGACACTATCAGACACTGCTGACTGACGTGTATTATTCACTAGACTTGTGCGTTATATCCAAGTTTGTGCAAAACGCACACAATTGCACCTGTACGCTGCCACCGACAGGCACACACGTGCGGTTTTTAAATGCAAGCACGGACGCACTAAGAACCTTACAGGTTTTTAGGAGCGACAATTACTGAGAAGTTTGACACTATCAGACACTGCTGACTGACGTGTATTATTCACTAGACTTGTGCGTTATATCCAAGTTTGTGCAAAACACACACAAGTGCACCTGTACGCTGCCACCGACAGGCACACACGTGCGTTTTTTAAATGCAAGCACGGACGCACTAAGAACCTAACAGGTTTTTAGGAGCGACAATTGCTGAGAAGTCTGACACTATCAGGACTGTTTTAGACTGTGTACACCAGCCCCAGATATGGTGATGAAGGCTGGTATACGGTCACCACTAGGAATGGCTATATACCCTGCCTGCCTGCCTGTATACAGCTACAATAGTCCTGAGAAGGACTCTTCTGGTCACTAGCCTGTATTCCGACCTGGCTATACCCTGCCTGCCCTGCCTGTATACAGCAACAATAGTCCTGAGAAGGACTCTGCTCCTGTACTCCGACCTGGCTATACCCTGCCTGCCTGTATACAACTATAATAGTCCTGAGAAGGACTTCTGGTCACACTGTTTGCAGCCCTGCTACGGAAATAACTATAAAGGGCCGCAAACCTTTCCCTGAAGCAGCAACACTCTCCCTGCACTGACTGTCTGGATGGCTGTGTGCAGAGCACAGCGCGCCCGCCGGTATAAAGGCTAGGTCACTCTGTGCAGGCCGGCCAATCACTGCAATTCCACAACTAACAGGGCTGTGGCATTGCAGTGGTCTGCCAGCCAATCCCTGCATGAGGGCTGGCTCTCAAAAGAGCGCCAACATGCAGGGATGAAGACCACGAGTACAGCACGAGTATCGCGAGATTACTCGGTCCCCGCCGAGTAGCCCGAGTACAGTGATACTCGTGCGAGTACCGAGTAGTGACAAGCATACTCGCTCAACACTAGTTGTTACCTTTTTCATGGCAGAATCTACTTTTAAGGAAGTAGTCTTTTCTTTAAAGTTATTTTGGTTTAAATGTAATAAACTTCAGAAATTGTAGGGGAGACCTAAAGTAAATGAAGGGGGGAGGGTACACAGCAGACATTAGACTTTACAGGCACACTAATTGTTAGAAAAGTAAGTTTTAAAGACAAAGGAAGTGGGTTGAGGAGTGTACAGTACAGTCATGGCCAAAAGTTTTGAGAATGCTACAAATATTAATTTTTACAAAGTCTACTGCTTAAGTTTTTCTAATGGCAATTTGCATATACTCCAGAATGTCATAAAGAGTGATCAGCTTAACAGCAATTACTTGCAAAGTCAATATTGGCTAAGAAAATGAACTTTAACCCCCAAAACACATTTCAACATCATTGCATTCCTGACTTAAAAGGAGCAGCTAACATTGTTTTAGTGATTGTTCTATTAACACAGGTGTGGGTGTTGATGAGGACAGGGCTGGCGATCAATCAGTCATGATTAAGTAAGAATGACACCACTGGACACTTTAAAAGGAGGCTGGTGCTTGGTATCATTGTTTCTCTTCAGTTAACCATGGTTATCTCTAAAGAAACACGTGCAGCGATCATTGCTCTGCACAAAAATGGCTTAACAGGGAAGAGTATCGCAGCTACAAAGATTGCACCTCAGTCAACAATCTATCGCATCATCAAGAACTTCAAGGAGAGAGCTTCCATTGTTGCCAAAAAGGCTCCTGGGCGCCCAAGAAGGACCAGCAAACGCCAGAACCGTATCTTAAAACTGTTTCAGCTGTGCCGAGCTAGCTCAGCAATGGCAGCAGGCTGGTGTGAGTGCTTCTGCACGCACTGTGAGGCGGAGACTCTTTGAGCAAGGCCTGGTTTCAAGGAGGGCAGCAAAGAAGCCACTTCTCTCCAGAAAAAACATCAGGGACCGACTGATATTCTGCAAAAGGTACAGGGAGTGGACTGCTGAGGACTGGGGTAAAGTCATTTTCTCAGATGAATCCCCTTTTCGATTGTTTGGGACATCTGGAAAACAGCTTATTAGGAGAAGAAGAGGTGAGCGCTACTACCAGTCTTGTCTCATGCCAACTGTTAAGCATCCTGAAACGATTCATGTGTGGGGTTGCTTCTCAGCCAAGGGAATCGGCTCACTCACAGTCTTGCCTAAAAACACAGCCATGAATAAAGAATGGTACCAAAATGTCCTCCAAGAGCAACTTCTCCCAACTGTCCAAGAGCAGTTTGATGCCCAACAATGCCTTTTCCAGCATGATGGAGCACCTTGCCATAAAGCAAAGGTGATCACTAAATGGCTCATGGAACAAAACATAGAGATTTTGGGTCCATGGCCTGGAAACTCCCCAGATCTTAATCCCATTGAGAACTTGTGGGCAATCATCAAGAGACGGGTGGACAAACAAAAACCAACAAATTGTGGCAAAATGCAAGCATTGCTTCTGTAAGAATGGACAGCTATCAGTCACGATTTGGTCCAGAAGTTGATTGAGAGCATGCCAGGGAGAATTGCAGAGGTCCTGAAGAAGAAGGGTCAACACTGCAAATATTGACTTGCTGCATTAACTCATTCTAAAGGTCCAGTCACACTAAACAACTTACCAGCGATCCCAACAATGATAGGGATCGCTGGTAAGTTGCTAGGAGGTTTCTGGTGAGATGTCACACTGCGACGCTCCAGCGATCCCACCAGCAACCTGACCTGGCAGGGATCGCTGGAGCGTCGTTACACGAGTTGCTGGTGAGCTCACCAGCAACCAGTGACCAGCCCCCAGCGCCGCGTGGCAGATGCTGCGCTTGGTAACTAAGGTAAATATCGGGTAACCAACCCGATATTTACCTTGGTTACCAGCGCACGCAGCTACACGTGCAGAGAGCAGGGAGCAGCGCACACTGAGCGCTGGCTCCCTGCTCTTCTAGTTACAGCACACATCGGGTTAATTACCCGATGTGTGCTGCAGCTAAATGTGCACAGAGCAGGGAGCAGCGCACACCGGGTGCAGCTGCACAGGGTACATATATAGGGTATAGAGTACAGGGTGCAGCTGCACAGAGCAGGGAGCAGCGCACACCGCTTAGCGTTGGCTCCTTGCTCTCCTAGTTACAGCACACATCGGGTTAATTACCCGATGTGTGCTGCAGCTAAATTTGCACAGAGCAGGAGCCGGCACTGACAGTGAGAGCGGCGGAGGCTGGTAACAAAGGTAAATATCGGGTAACCAAGGACAGGGCTTCTTGGTTACCCGATGTTTACTGTGGTTACCAGCCTCCGCAGAAGCCGGCTCCTGCTGCCTACACATTTAGTTGTTGCTGTCTCGCTGTCACACACAGCGATCTGTGCTTCACAGCGGGACAGCAACAACTAAAAAATGGCCCAGGACATTCAGCAACAACCAACGACCTCACAGCAGGGGCCAGGTTGTTGCTGGATGTCACACACAGCGACATCACTAGCAACATCGCTGCTACGTCACAAAAGTTGTTCGTTAGCAGCGATGTTGCTAGCGATGTTGCTTAGTGTGACGGGGCCTTAACTGTCAATATAACCTTTTGGTACTCATAATATGATTGCAATTATATTTCTGTATGTGATGTAAACATCAGACAAACACAATTAAAAACCAGAGGGCAACAGATCATGTGAAAATATAATTTTGGTGTCATTCTCAAAACTTTTGTCCATGACTGTACTGGAGAGTTCTGAAGTAGCCAGAAGGGAGTCTGGATCTGGATCCCATTGAACACCTGTGGAGAGATCTTAGATCTTAAAATTGCTGTTGGGAGAAGGCACTCTTCAAGTATGAGAGACCTGGAGTAGTTGGCAAAAGAAGAGTGGGCCACAATTCCAGTTGAGAGTTGTAAGAAGCTTGTTGATGGCTATAGGAAGTGATTGCAGTTATTTTTTGCAAAGGCTGTGCAATCAAATATTAAATTAAGGGTACTGTCATGGAAACCCCTTTCCTGGGAAAACTAATTTGGGGTGAGATACAAGGGATCTCCAGATCTTTGAGTGTTGGTCCACTTATTAACGATGCATCATAGAAAAGAACACACAACCAGTTTGTTAGTGTATCAGTCTTATTTGAACTTTGGTTATAACAGGCAAGTATTTATTTCAACCACAAAGAATGGGATGGCTCAGTATTATCTAAATGCATATGATGCGCCCACGGGGTCTGAATGGTTACTCGTCACCGGGCCGGTGCAAGGGGGGTGGAATGTCACAGTGGCTAGGCCCAATTCCGTGACCCTGGCGGTGTCAATAAGTGGCAGGGGATGATGATGGGGATAGTAGTTATTTGTGACGCCACCTGTGGTGTGCGACTAAAACAGGAGCTGCCGTTGCAAGAGGTTTCCTCTGAGGGCAGATGGTAGTGCAGCTAGGTTGGAACAGCTCTCCACAGGCAGAGCTCAGGCCCCCAGGGAGGTTGGGAGTAGTAGTCCCTTGTTGCTGTGCAGCTAAGGTGCAGGAAGGATTGGACGACACAGGGGTTGCAGTCAAAGTTCTTTACTCACTAACATGTCGCTGTCCTTGGGATGCCAGACTCCGCTGTCATGGGCTCCAGCCAATCCCGAATAGTTCGGAGGCAAGAACCTGTGTTTTTGTCTGTGAGTCCTTCCTACTTGCGCTGTGTGGTGTGAGTCCCTGCAGCTTGAAGTCACGCGGGTATCCGAGTCCTTTGATGGCCTCTGTTCCTGTCCCGTATGGCAGGCAGCACAAGTCAGTTACTGGTGCAGCTCTTTTGTCACGACTCCTGGATCCATATCACTGTCATGGGCTCCAGCTGATCCCAGATAATTTGGAGGTCAGGACCGGTGTTTTGTTCTTTGAGTCCTTCCTCCTAGGGCTGTGTTGTGTGAGTCATGCTGGGACCCGAGTCCGTCGATGGACCCCGTTCCTGTCTCGTATAGCAGGCAGCGTGAGTTCGTTACTGGTGCCGTCATTTTGATCACGACTCCTGGCTCTATAGCCTGCTGTACCCCGGGCACTTTGTGTGGGCCAGAAGACTTGAAATCTTCTGCCCGGCGGATTCTGCTGGCGGAACGTGAAGTGCCTACCAGCCTAGGGCGCCGCACCCTGTTCTGTTTACTCAGTACTGAGGGAGCTATGGTGCAGCTCTCCCCTCAACGACCATGTTCTCCCCCCGTCTCACTTGTTCCTTGCCTGTGCTAAACCGCAACTGAGTGATTGTCTGTGTGTGTGTGTATCGCCTTACTCCCTGTGGTGTAGCCCCGCCCCCCGGGATCCACAACTAGTGAGTGGGAGGTCCCATACCTTGTGGCGACTGTCCAAATGACCCCGGTGAGAGGGCAACTAACTGTGTTTTGGTTGATTGTGGAGGTTTACCGGCAATGACCTCCTCTGTACTCGGGATGAGGTGCAGTACCCTGTGGCGACTGAAGCCCCAGGGGTGTCACACATATAGGTTTCACAACGCAAAGTCCATGAACCATTGTCTCTGCTGAAAAAGGTTTAAACATGGATTAAGACTGTCTGAGAAGCAGCCATAAAATGTAGCAATACAAACAGGAGTAAAATACACTGTGTAAGAGCTTTCTGAACAACACTTAAAAGCCATATGCAAAACACAAATTTATCAAAGATATATATAGATACATAAATTGTCTAAATGATAATTAATACAAGATATAAAATATTGACCATAACAATTCCTCCTTTTTATTATTTACAGACAATTTATCCATCAGCTACTTCCCGATGCCATGACAGCCTGGAGGGGCTAATCCTGTTCAACGACAGATATCTTTGTAACCTCATCATATATGTTTACTGTGGGACCATTATGATATTTTGCAGATGTCGTAACTGACGGTCTGTGATGCTTGACTTTACGTGTGTCTTTACATAGTGTCGTCACAGCAGCATAAACCAATACTAGCAGCTACATACACTAGTAGTACCAACATTCCCATGGTGTTCCTGTAAGATTTATCTTTAACCACAAACCCACCCCACAATCTGGATCTAAACCACATGGCTGCTGGTGATATTTCCTCCATCATAACGGGCAGACTCAAAAGTCTTTTTGAGTAAACTGCAATAGTTGAAAACCTCACGTGGTGTCAGGGCGTGGCACTGCAGGTTATGGCATAGTAGTAGAGGATATTGGGCTATGAGTGTATATCCAACTGTTCTTAGGGCAGTCTCTGGAGTCTATATTTCAGAGCAAGACTTAAGGCTGCTTTACATGCAGCGACATCGCTAGCGATGTTGCTGGTGAAAGCACCCGCCCCCGTCGGTTGTGCGTCATGGGCAAATCGCTGCCCGTGGCGTACAACATCGCTCAGACCCATCACATGTACTTACCTGCCTAGCAATGTCGCTGTGGCTGGCGAACCGCCTCCTTTCTAAGGGGGCGGTTCGTGTGGCGTCACAGCGACATCACACGGCAGCCGTCCAATAGAAGCGGAGGGGCTGAGAGCAGCCGAAAGAAAGTTACGCCCACCTCGTTGCCGGAGGACACAGGTACGGTGTTGTTTTTCGTTCCTGGGGTGTCACACGTAGCGATGTGTGCTGCCTCAGGAACGACTAACAACCTGCTTCCTGCAATACTAATGATATTTGGGATTAGAACGACGTGTCAACGATCAACGATTAGGTGAGTATTTTTGATCGTTAGCGGTCGTTCATACGTTTCACACGCAACAACGTCACTAACGAGGCCGGATGTGCGTCACGAATTCCGTGACCCTAACGACATCTCGTTAGCGATGTCGTTGCGTATAAAGCCCCCTTAAGTGTTGCTTTATTAGTTTGTTGTCCTACTTTAGTACCACAATGAGAGTCAGCAAGGGGTACAATTGCCATCAGCATAGTCCACAGGGGCACGATCATCACTTCTTTTTTTTTAAACCATAACTTTTTATTAGTAATTAATGTCAGATGTTGCATCATACATCATATTGTCATCACATTATCAACAAAAATCACAATAATATGGGTATTAAACAAGGGAGAGGGGGGAAGGGGGAGAAGGGGATGGGGGAATGGTGATATCACATCGATTTCCGGGTTACATTCTCCATATATACATCTGTAGATTCATTTGATAACAGTATTTAATCGGAAAGATAACCAGTAGTTCCATTTCTTATAGAATAGCGCTATGTTATTGTTGGATGAAGCGAGTATCTTCTCGGATAGGAAGTTCTCATTAATCAGTGAGATGACTTCGGTTAATGTGGGGCATTGGGGGTTTTTCCAATAACTTGCGATTTTGAGTCTTGTTGCCACAATGATATGTACAATCACTGTGCGGATCTCGTAGGGGAGTGAGTCCAGATCGATGGCGAGCAGCGCCTGCTGTGCGGACAGTGTTATTCCTACACCACAAATCTGAAATATTAAATGATTTATTGCTTCCCACAGACGTCTGACATTACTACATTTCCACCATATGTGTAATATGTCTGCGCTGGGGTCTCCACATCTCCAGCACGTGTCCGGGGAATTGCAGGACATCTTAGATAGTCTATGGGGGGTGAGATACCACCTATATAATGGTTTCCTTGCGTTTTCTATGTGGTTAGTGCATTTAGATTGGCTTCCAATAATTAAGAAGGATGCTCGCCATTGATCCGGTGTGAAGGTACAGTTTAAGTCTCTTTCCCATTTTTGCAGGTATGTGGTTAGCGAGGGCAGGGTATTCTCTAGCATACAATCATAGCTTATAGACAATGCTTTCCTCTGTGCGGTGGGGTTCCGTAACATAGAGTACAGCTTAGATGGCGGTGCAGTCATCTGCTCCTTCCTTCCATATAGGAAGTGTCGGATCTGCAGATATTTGTAGAAGTCCCTTTGTGGTATATTGTATCTATCTCGCAATGATGAGAAGGTGATTAATTCCTCCCCATCATACAGATTCCCAATAGATGTGATTTGGCATAGTTTCCAGTTTTTAAGCTTTAGGTCAGGGATACAATGCTCCAGTGTCTCTATGGGGGCCTTAAGGAGTGCGATTTGTATAAGGCCTAATTTATTAGTTAACATCTTCCATAGCTCCATGATCGCGTCTATGGTTGGGGATATGTTAAAATTCCTACCAGGGATTAAAGTGTGGTGTGCATGGAAAAAGGCTGAGACACTGGTGGCTCCAATCAGATATTTCTCAATGGTTATCCAGTGCCGGTCATCGTCATCGTTCCACATGAAACGTAGCTGCTCAAATAATGCGGCTCTGTAGTAGCGGACCACTGAGGGGTATCCCAGGCCCCCCTTACTTATAGTGGTGTAGAGTATGTCTGCCTGGACTCTGGGCTGTTTTCCCTGCCATATATGTTTGGAGAGGATGGCTTGTATCTCTTTTAGTATTTTCATTGGAAATATGATGGGGAGATTATGGAACAGATACAATATCTGCGGGAGAATGAACATCTTCACTGATGCTATCCTGCCCATCCACAATAGCTCGTGTTTCTTCATTCTTAATATGTCAGCTTGGATTTTCCTCTTCAGGGACTCATAATTCAGAGATAACATTTTATCTGCCGAGAGTGTTAGCCGGATACCTAGATACTCAATACTATAGTTATTCCAATTGAAGGGGTACTTGTTCTGGAAATTTTTGGGGTACGTTGTGGATGGGGTTAGGTTTAATACCTGACATTTAGACGTGTTTAGTGTATAATATGAGATTCTAGAGAACAGATCAATTATTTGCATTGCTGCCGGTAATGACTCTGTGGGGTTTGTTATCGCTAGAATGATGTCGTCCGCAAACAGACCTATTTTGTGTTCTGTCCTGTCCACCTGGATTCCTGATATTACTGGGTGAGATCGGATTTTTTCCGCTAAAGGTTCAATCACCAAGGCGAATATGAGGGGCGATAGCGGACACCCTTGTCTCGCCCCATTTGTGACAGGGAACTTGTCCGACATCATTCCAGAGACAAAAACTGACACTGATGGATGAGAGTATAATAAAGTAATTGCATTAAAAATGCTGCCAGTAAATCTGAATCTGGTTTGAACCTCAAATAGAAAAGCCCCAATGCACCCGATCGAACGCCTTCTCCGCGTCCAGTGCTAGGAGCAGAGAAGGCGTCCGGCCTCTCCCCACCACACTGATGAGGTCAATCATCCGTCTGGTGCCATCCAGCGTCTGTCTGGATTTGATAAACCCAACCTGGTCTCTGTGCACCAGGGGGGGGATTACATCGGAGATCCGACCTGCCAGGATTTTGGAGTATAGCTTGAGGTCGGTATTCAGTAGGGATATCGGCCTGAAGTTATTGGTTTGGTCGGGGGTTTTACCTGGTTTGGGGAGGGGGACTATGGTCGCCTGGAGCATCTCATCTCATATTTGGCCTGTTTCAAATACATTCTGGAAGACTAATAATAGGTGTGGGGACAATATTTGATAAAATGTCTTGAAGTATTCATTAGTTATCCCGTCCAGTCCTGGGACCGGCGAACCACCTCCTTTCTAAGGGGGCGGTTCGTTCAGCATCACAGCGACGTCACAACAGCGTCACTGAACCACCACCCAATAGAAGCGGAGGGGCGGAGATGAGCGGGACGAACATCCCGCCCACCTCCTTCCTTCCGCATTGTGGCCGGGACGCAGGTAAGGAGAGCTTCCTCGTTCCTGCGGTGTCACACGGAGCGATGTATGCTGCCGCAGGAATGAGGAACAACTTCGTTACTGCTGCAGTAACGATAGTTGAGAATGGACACCCATGTCATCGATGAGCAATTTTGCACATTTTGGCGACGATGCAAAATCGCTCATAGGTGTCACACGCAATGGCATCGCTAAAGCGACCGGATGTGCGTCACAAATTCCGTGACCCCAACGAGATCACTTGAGTGATGTCGTAGCGTGTAAAGCCCGCTTTAGACTGTCTGAGAAGCAGCTGTAAACAGGAGTAAAATACGCTATGTAAGAGCTTTCTGAATAACACTAAAAAGTCGTATACAAAGCAAAATGATCAAACATATATACAGTGCCTACAAGTAGTATTCAACCCCCTGCAGATTTAGCAGGTTTGATAAGATGCAAATAAGATAGAGCCTGCAAACTTCAAACAAGAGCAGGATTTATTAACATGCATAAATCTTACAAACCAACAAGTTATGTTCCTCAGTTAAATTTTAATAAATTTTCAACATAAAAGTGTGGGTCAATTATTATTCAACCCCTAGGTTTAATATTTTGTGGAATAACCCTTGTTTGCAATTACAGCTAATAATCGTCTTTTATAAGACCTGATCAGGCCGGCACAGGTCTCTGGAGTTATCTTGGCCCACTCCTCCATGCAGATCTTCTCCAAGTTATCTAGGTTCTTTGGGTGTCTCATGTGGACTTTAATCTTGAGCTCCTTCCACAAGTTTTCAATTGGGTTAAGGTCAGGAGACTGACTAGGCAACTGCAACACCTTGATTTTTTCCCTCTTGAACCAGGCCTTGGTTTTCTTGGCTGTGTGCTTTGGGTCGTTGTCTTGTTGGAAGATGAAATGACGACCCATCTTAAGATCCTTGATGGAGGAGCGGAGGTTCTTGGCCAAAATCTCCAGGTAGGCCGTGCTATCCATCTTCCCATGGATGCGGACCAGATGGCCAGGCCCCTTGGCTGAGAAACAGCCCCACAGCATGATGCTGCCACCACCATGCTTGACTGTAGGGATGGTATTCTTGGGGTCGTATGCAGTGCCATCCAGTCTCCAAACGTCACGTGTGTGGTTGGCACCAAAGATCTCGATCTTGGTCTCATCAGACCAGAGAACCTTGAACCAGTCTGTCTCAGAGTCCTCCAAGTGATCATGAGCAAACTGTAGACGAGCCTTGACATGACGCTTTGAAAGTAAAGGTACCTTACGGGCACGTCTGGAACGGAGACCATTGCGGTGGAGTACGTTACTTATGGTATTGACTGAAACCAATGTCTCCACTGCCATGAGATCTTCCCGGAGCTCCTTCCTTGTTGTCCTTGGGTTAGCCTTGACTCTTCGGACAAGCCTGGCCTTGGCACGGGAGGAAACTTTCAAAGGCTGTCCAGGCCGTGGAAGGCTAACAGTAGTTCCATAAGCCTTCCACTTCCGGATGATGCTCCCAACAGTGGAGACAGGTAGGCCCAACTCCTTGGAAAGGGTTTTGTACCCCTTGCCAGCCTTGTGACCCTCCACGATCTTGTCTCTGATGGCCTTGGAATGCTCCTTTGTCTTTCCCATGTTGACCATGTATGAGTGCTGTTCACAAGTTTGGGGAGGGTCTTAATTAGTCAGAAAAGGCTGGAAAAAGAGATAATTAATCCAAACATGTGAAGCTCATTGTTCTTTGTGCCTGAAATACTTCTTAATACTTTAGGGAACCAAACAGAATTCTTGTGGTTTGAGGGGTTGAATAATAAATGACCCTCTGAATAAATTTTTCACAATTTAAAAAAAATAAATAAAAAAAGAAATAACATTCTTTTTTGCCGCAGTGCATTTCACACTTCCAGGCTGATCTACAGTCCAAATGTCACAATGCCAAGTTAATTCCGAATGTGTAAACCTGCTAAATCTGCAGGGGGTTGAATACTACTTGTAGGCACTGTATAGATATATAAATTGTCTAAATGATAATCAATGCAAGAGATAAAATATTGACCATAATAGTACCAACAATTTTGTTCCACCCATTTTAGGAGTTTTGTGTAAAATTATGTCCAATTTGCCTTTTTTTCTTTGTGTTATTCCAATACACGCAAAGGAAATAGACATGTATAACACAACATGTGTAATTGCAATCATTTTCTCAGAAAAATACTTAATTTTCTGGAACAATTTCAAGGGTACCAACATTTTTGGGCATGACTGTATGTCAGGATGGGGGACATACACACTAGGAAGGGGCCCAGGGGGACATATGTACCAGGATGGGGGACGACACATTATAAGACTGATTCCTGCACATTTGCACTATCTAACAATTATACAGTGCTGATAAAATTGCCCCATTTACTTTCCCTACTAAACTGTGATTAAACAATCCACTTTTGTTGTTACCGTTTAAATGCTTACACAGAACAAACTATAACATTGTGACTTTTCACAGACGTATTGCGTATTTTAAAACTTTACGTATCTCTTCTGCTATAGGCAATGAGTTGAACAGAATCTAAAGGGGGCTTTACACGCTACGATATCGTTAATGTTTTATCGTCGGGGTTGCGTTGTTAGTGACGCACATCCGGCGTCATTAACGATATTGCAGCGTGTGATCCTTACCAGCGACCTTAAGCGACCTCAAAAATGGGGAAAATCGTTCACCATGGAGAGGTCGTCCCAAAACCAAAAATTGGTAATGGTTGATTATCGATGTGGTTCGTCGCTCCTGCGGAAGCACACATCGCTGTGTGTGACACCGCAGGAGCGAGGAACGTATCCTTACCTGCCGCCGGCCGCAATGCAGAAGGAAGGAGGTGGGCGGGATGTTATGTCCCGCTCATCTCCGCCCCTCTGGTTTGATTGGCTGACCGCTTAGTGACGTCGCGGTGACGTTGCTGTGATGCCGAACATCCCTCCCCCTTGAGGGAGGGATTGTTCAGCAGTCACAGCGTCGACGATGACCAGGTAAGTGCGTGTGACGCTGCCATAGCGATAATGTTCGCTGCGGGAGCAATCACACGATATTGCATCCATGACGGGGGCGGGTGCTTACACGCTCGATATCGCTAGCAATTGCTAGCGAAGTCATAGCGTGTAAAGCCCGCTTAAGTCGTCTTCTATTATTTAGTCCCCTCAATATATTACTGGAACTATTACAGGGAACTTGACAGCATGTTTTAATACACAGTATGGAAGTATTTGAGTGACTGTACTTGTCCACTAATAAAGACTATATTCTTTTTTAGAGATCTGACTTGCCATCAGAAAGTCCCATTCCCTAATCCAAAACCTGATAAGTCGAGGTAAATGTTATGTGATTGAATTACTCTGTCACTTGAAGGAATAGATCTGCGAGTGGTAACATTTCAACTGTCTCTCACTTGGTCAATGTCTTTTTTCTATGTATAATTTATTATTGGTTTTCGTTACAAAAAATGTTAACTTGACAGAATACTGTACGCTAGAAACAAACTAGAAGTGTGAAAATAATTGGGTGCAAGGTGATGAATTTCAGTATAATAATGCAATAAATCAGGTTAAAACGTATTGGAAAAGTAATAACGCATTGAACAGCTGTTCCCAAAGAAAAATGCCATTGTGTAAAGAATCAATTATATTGTGTCCAGGACCAAAACACCGGCACTTTAATAGCAGTTAATCATATTTTTCAATAAACTTACAAAACATTTCAACCAATTTTTGTCTACAGTCATTTCCTTGGGTTTTATAGGTATAATATTTTATTTAATGCGAAGACCCACCTTTGTACAACTTTGCCTATCATTCTATACTTGATTATATTTGTATTATTAGTACAATGAAATTTTGACCACCGTAGAAGAGAACTTTCCTGTTGCACTTTTGTGGAGCTATCGCTATTTTGCTTGAATATTTTGTACTTTTAACACTGTGTGCTGTGTTTCCAATACATATCTTATTGGGTCTCATGAAACCTCTACTCCATAGGAGAGTTACAATTGATGCCCTACCATCGTGTGCCAGAGTCCAGGTACGCAGCTAGCACCTCTGTATGTGAGCAGCACACCTGTATATGTTATTACCAATGCTTCCATTCGTACCTCATATAAGGACAAGCAATAATAGAATCCACTGGGATAAACAGTGAAAAATATAATGAATTGATGCAAAATCATGCTGTAAGGATCTATGAATAGCAGATGTGAATAGACGATACTGCCATACAGATTGAAAAAATACAGTTGCAAGCAAAAGGGAAACAATGTTTTGAACTTTTGACTTTCAGGCTCCATAGCTCACCATCCACCACCGTTTGGAGCATGAGTCTACCTTTTTTTTTTTTATAGACAATCATCTTGGCTATCTTGTACATAAATTTGACTTGCAACAATTTAGCATATAATTACTTATGCAGATTTTTGTCATGTTACTGCATTGTTACTGTTTTGCTTCTTGTGCTTGAGCAAATTTTTTCTTCCTGTATACTATAAATTACAACCTGTTTTTATTTTCCCTAATAGATCTGTGTTTTATTATGTTGATTCCCAAGCAAAAGGTCACTGGTTCTAATCGAGGAGTAGCCATGGAGAAGATTTCCCAAGACAAGAGAAACCGTTCATCAATAGCATAAAAAATTGGCAAACTGCATCATGTGAGTGTCATAACAGATCGAAGAATATGAAATGAAGTAAATTTATCCATTTAAAAGCCAAGAGGTAGACGTCCAGGCAAAATATCAGAGTCAACAAGTTGGTTCATCACAAGATCTATCAGTTTTGGAGAGACAAACACGGCAGTGGAGGCGGCTCGTATGCTTCATAATGGTTAGATCACAGATGTCCATGCAAGCAGCGCACGATGCAGGTAAGGCCGCTTTCACACTGCATTCCTCTCCCTGCTGAGTGGTCCCGTTAGGGCTTCTGTCTGAACACGGTGACTCCATCTGCACCATTAGAGACAGTGGGCCTTCGGCACATACATCCAAAACCCCTTTTGCTAACAAAAACTCCCCCAAGTGTCTTTGTGATCAAATGAAGGATTAGACATCAACACAATGTGAGGTGAATTATAACTTAAAGTACTTTCAAAGGGAATGTATAAGAAGGATCAACCCTCCTAAGCCATCTTAACCTGCTCTAAGCAAATACGATACTATACACTTTATTGATCACGTGGGGTTATGAGGCCGTATTCTGCTTTCCCCTGAATTTTGCTGCCTATTTATGATTGGTCAATGTCATACAGGAGAAGAAATACACACCTACAGAGGAACTCTCTGGAAAAAATCTCTGTCCTGCCCAAATATATTACCAACTCATGTATAGTACGTGTTGAGAAAAATATGGATTTCTTTGGAATAAGACATCATAATGCAGATATGAAGGTATAATTTTATTATTATTTTTTTCTCTTTACACTGTCACTGCACTTGCCACTTTTCATGGTCAAAAATGGTCATGCACTTGGGGAAAATCATATCAGAAATGAGCTAAGAGCTTGCATAGATGTCATCATGGGGTCCATGGACAGTACAAGATGCATCTACTTTATTACGAAGCATGTACCCAGTTTGGTGAATCCTACTCCATTAGGCTTGTGTTTAAGACAATAGAAATGCCGGAATCACTGCTGGCCTATTTACTGCGGCCGACAGATACTGATGGGAACAGAACAATCAAGCCACATCTCCTTTTTCCATGGAGTGAAGCTCTGCAGATAGGGATGATTTCTGTGCCAGCATAAACTATCCAATCACCCAGCGAGTGAGCAGTTTCCTTGGTCCTTGGGCGATCGCCAGCATGCTTAGGCTGGCCAATTATTAACTTGTCTGAATGTATCATTAGTAATTTCTCCCTAGTAGATAATATTCTATCTATAGAACATGAAATACACTTGTGTGCTTAGTTCTTTCTGTAACTCCCAGACACTGCCATAAACTGTACAAAAAAAATGGAGTCAATGGAAATCACCAATTGAGGGTCACCGGTCTCCCTATGTGTGAGGGTCTTACAGGGCTGATACATGTGTTCTTTTCAATGCTAGTGACACCTACATTGGGGGCAATACTGTGTACAAGAAGTATATAAAATTTTAGATATTGATTTCTATCAGCCTCTTGACACCTTCCTTGACACCAGGTGTTTGGACCTTTTATAAGGAACTAGTGTCGGCCAGCTAAACTATCTGATGTATAGACATTATGCAGACCCCCTCCCTTTGGATGTTTCAGGCTGACAAGCACTTCCTGGGAGGCTTCTGCTGGAAAAGACTCTGCATTTGACTCTTCTGCGCTCGTAAGATCTGTTAGGCTAAATCGTACACGTCTCCTCTTACAATAGGACGCACACTTCTCAAACAAGGCTCCTCATTTGGAATAAACAAGGGACATGTGGAGAATACTGAGGTAAAGGAAAAACTGAAGAGGAAATATTTTTACCTCCCCTGACACTCCAGCTGTACTGCAGAACAGAGTGCGGAGCTCCATAATGGGTGAGTAACTACATCAACTACATTCCCATCATTGCAGCTGAGATCCCACGCGGATACACAAGGGTTGTAATCTTACGCTATTGTAGGAAGATTCCTTCCTTGCTAGTTTCTTGCTTGAAAACTTTCAGGATAATGACTAAATATTGGTATTTGATTAGTAGGAGATATTTTATCTGAATATAGTTGTGAATAGAATAGCAGTGGAAGATATGTTACCTTCTGAAATCTCAAGTCTCCTATTGGGTATTGGTACAAAAGGAAGTACTGAAGATAGCCAGCACTGATAAGATATGATGCTGATATGACATAAGACGTGATTATGGAAGTAAATGGAGCAGTTGGCCAGCGTCTACTTATTCCACTTATTACTTATATATTTCATATGTAAGTAGAGGCAGTCACTTTGGCTTTCACCTAATAGCTGTAATGGTGAAAGTACATATAGTGATATAGTAATAGAAGTCCTGCCATAATATCATCTCTGAGAAATGATCTTAGTATCTGGAACTACAGGGGTCCAGTCACTTTTGGGGGGTTTCAAAGGTTTTCCTGTATGTTTCTGCTACAATATGAATTTAAGATTAAGGATACTAATGTATTAAATGCTTAAAGTGAACCTGTCAGGTGCAATATACACCCAGAGCCACGAGCAATTCTGGGTGTATATTGCTATTCCCTGCCTAACTGTCCCTGTATACACTAGCATAGATAAAGGGATCTTTAGAAAAAAGTATTTCTAAAGATCGTATGATATGCTAATGAGGCCAGAGACTAGTTGCAAAGGTTTTAGTTCCCTTGGATAGTTGCCCCCTTAGAATGTAAGCATGACCCTGTGGGCGTACTAACGTGCTAATGAATGTGCAGCGTCAGGGCATGGTCACGCTCACCTCTCTACTACCATCGCTGGACTTCAGCTCAGTGCACATGATCCCAGACTTTCGGTCATGCACACTACACGATGAAGCCAGGACGCATACACCTGGCTTCCCACTGCGCATGACCGAAAGTCCGGGATCATGCGCACTGAGCTGAAATCCAAGCGTCGGATGCAAAGTCAGCAAAGAGGTGAGCATGACCATCCTCTGACACTGTGCATTCATTAGAATGTTATCATACCCACAGGGGCGTGCTTACATGCTAAAGGGTCCGACTATCCAAGGTAAATAATGCCATTGCGACTAGTTACTGGCCTCATTAGCATATCACATGGGATCTTTAGAAATACTTTTTTTAAAGATCCCTTTATCTATGCTGCTATAGGCTGGGACTGTTAGGCAGGGGTTAGCAATATGCACCCAGAACTTATCGTGGTTCTGGGTGAATATTGCACCTGACAGGTTCCCTTTAAAGGGAACCTATGTCCATGAAAATGCTGGTCAGGTGCTGCAGGCACCATGTTATAGAACGGGGTGAGCTGAGAACATGGATATACTGTATAGTTTTGTGAGAAAAGATTCAGTAGAAGATGTGTTTCTGGGGTTTCAGTCCAGTGGGCGGTCCTATCAGTGACTGACAGCTATCTCTGTATGTATTCTTATACACAGAGAGCTGTCAGTCACTGAGAGGACCGCCCAATAGAACAAAATTCCCAGAAAGAACAGAAGTTTAAATTACCCCTTCACAATTGATTACATGCATGCACGTCATCGGCCGTGCTCCTGCCTTTGATGCAGTCTCACACACCGAGCCCGCATCTTTCTTGGTACTTTACAGCTGATTTAATCAACCACCAAGTGTCTCTAACAGTTGCGGGTGGATCACTGATCCATCTGGGTCTGTTACCCGGTTAAATGTCACTGTTAAGGGTGCTTTACACGCTGCAACATCGCTAGCGATTGCTAGCGGTCGTGCGCGACAGCACCCGCCTCCGTCGTTCATGCAAAAATTGGTGCTCATTGCCATAGCGAACATTATCGCTACGGCAGCACCACACGCACATACCTTGTCAGCGACGTCGCTGTGACCGCCGAACAATCCCTCCCTCAAGTGGGAGGTGCGTTCGGCATCATAGCGATGTCACTGCGGCGTCACTAAGCGGCCATCCAATAGAAGCGGAGGGGCGGAGATAAGCGGGACGTAACATCCCGCCCACCTCCTTCCTTCTGCATTGCCGGTGGACGCAGGTAAGGAGATGTTCGTCGCTCCTGCGGTGTCACACACAGCGATGTGTGGTGCCGCAGGACCGACGGACAACATTGTACCTGTGGCAGCAGCGAAAGGAAAGGAGCGACGTGTCAATGATCACCGTTTTTGAACGATTTTGCGATCGTTGATCGTCGCTCATTGGTGTCACATGCTGCGATGTCGCTACCGGCGCCGGATGTGCATCACTAACGACGTGACCCCGACGATATATCGGTAGCGATGTCGCAGCGTGTAAAGCACTCTTTAATCTCTGACAACAGCATTTAACATGCACTGACAGGAAGCGCATCACTAGTCCCACCCATTGGCGCTGGTCACATCATTGCGGGGAGCAATTGGGTTGTCATGATACCAGGGATCAGGTAATAACCTCTGTCTTTGTCATCACGATTCTCCTGTAAACGCCTGGCTGCAAACCAGCATTCAGAGGAAACTGCGACTTCTGCTGTACAGAGCAGTGCTGGTGCTGATGCACTGCTCTGTATAGCACAAAGATCACAGCGTACCTTAGGGAACTATTAGAGGACTATCAAATACTGTAAAAAGTAAAAAAAAAGTTTAAAAAAAATATAAAAAAGCACAAAGGTTCAACTCACACCCCTTTTGCCCCATTAAAAATAAAACTATGAAAAAAAACCCACATACAGTATTTGGTATCGGCACTTTTATAAATCTATAAATCTCCGATTTATCAACACATGAAATAAATTAATCTGATTGGTAATTGGTGAAATGAAAAAAAAAAATCAAAGTCCAAAATTCTGTTATTTTTGGTGGCCGCAACATTGCAACAAACTGCAATAAAAGGAAATCAAAATATCTACCACAATATGGTATCAGTAAAGTCATTAGCTCAATGCGCAAAATATAAGCTCTCACACAGATCCTGAAAAATGAGAACATTACTGGTCTTGGAAAGTGAAGGCAAAAGCAAAATTCTTTTTTTTTTTTTTTTTTTTTACAAATTTTGGCATTTTGTTTCACTACTTAAATAAGAAAAAACCTATTCATGTTTGGTATCTACGAACTCATACTGATCTTGGAAATCATATTTCCAGGTTGGTTTTACCATATAGTGAACATGGTGAATAAAAAGCCCCAAAAAACATCATGGAATTCCACTTTTTTGTTGTTGCAATTTTCCTGTTATCCAGCATACTATCTGGCAGAATAATTGTGGATGTTCAAAAGTACTAAGTATTGATTAAAAATAATAAAAACATTATGTCTCCTAAAAGAAGGGGAGGGAAAAATGAAAATGCTAAATGGAAAACTGCTCTGTCTGGGTGAAGGGTTTAAAACACAGAATATACTGAATCTCAATCTCCCCAACTCTCCCCGTTCTACAATATGGGTCCTGCAGATTGGACGGCAGTTTCATGGTGACAGGTTCCCTATAAGACTATTAGGAGTCTGCCATTGCATACTGTGGTTTGAACTTTAAGCTCCATTTCCCCATTTTCATGGAGGTGAATAATATTTAGGTAGTTGTTGTCTGTAAAGTACAAGGAATTTCTGTAAGAAACAATAAGTTACATTTGGAAAGACGACAAGATGACACGAACTGTGACATTCAATCTCTTTTTTTTTTTCCTTGAAACTCTTGAAAGACAAAGTCAGTTTTGGCCTTGAGAAACAAAATAATTTTTTCAGTTTTGCTTCCTTGCAGTCTGTGGATTATATTTTTCTTTTAGAAAATACCTTTTTTTTAAATGTATTTTTAATCCATTGCAGGTAGATAGGCCAGGACCCCTGTTGTAGGGATGGTAGCCCAAAACATACAGTTATCAATAATCCCACGGATAGTCTAATATATAAAGCTGAGTGTATGTGTGTATGTATTTCCGCTAGAGGAATCCGGATTGTTGCATTTTATAATCACAAAATTTTGCGTGCACACACACACACACACACACACACACACACACACACTTCACTTGACTCAGGGAACGTCATAGACTATGTTTTGAGGGGAAAATTTAACCGTTACAGTTATTCGCCAAAAAAGCTGCTTACATTATAGTCAATGGAGCTGGGAGCTACAGGTCATTAATAGAAGCTCTGATTGTTTTCTATAGGCAAGGAAGGGCATTCTTAGTATAAGAAGCTTATGAGTAAGGTAATATGATATCGGTAGAGACAGAGACACACAGACACAGAGACAGAGACACACAGAGACAAAGGCACACAGAGACAGACACACAACGACACACAAAGACAGACATACAGAGACAGACACACACAAAGACAGAGACACACAAAGACAGAGACACACAAAGACAGAGAAACACAGAGACAGACACACAGAGACACACAAAGACAGAGACAGACAGACAAAGACACACACACACACACACACACACACACACACAGACAGACACACAGAGACAGACACACACAGACACAGAGAGAGAGGCTGACAGAGAGGGTTGCACACAGAGAGGGAGACAGACAGACACAGGGAGAATGACAGAGAGGTAGACAGACAAAGAGGAAGACAGAGAGACAGAGAGGGAGACAGAGAGACAGAGAGGGAGACAAACACACAGAGAAGGAGAGAGACATACAGATTGGGAACATTGTCCCCTATCGAGCTAAATGAAAACCTTAGCTTTGCACGCTTCCTGCGATGAGTGTCTCTTTCTCCTGTTTTTCCTAATATTTTGTGCCATATTTTTAATTTTTCAATTTTTCATTATGTTTGTTTCATTAATTTTTATTTTAGATAATAATTTTTTCTGGCACTCTTATGCCAGCGTCACACGGGGCGATATGTCGTGCGATCGCATAAGCGATCTCACCCGCCTCCGCCGTTTGGGCGTCATGGGCAATTAGTTGCCCTTGGCTCACAAAGTCGTTTACCCCCTGTCACACGCACTTACCTGCTGAGCGACGTCGCTGTGGGTGGCGAACATCCTCTTCCTGAAGGGGTGGGACGTTCGGCTTCACAGCGACGTCACACAGCGGCCGGCCAATAGAAGCGGAGGGGCGTAGATGAGCAGGACGTAAACATTCCACCCATCTCCTTCCTTCCGCATTGCCGGCGGGACGCAGGAAAGCTGCAGTTCATCGTTCCCGGGGTGTCACATGGAGCGATGTGTGCTGCCGATGAACAACCGGAGCACAGAAGAAGAAATGACTTTTTGAAAATGAGCGACGTGTCAACGAACAATGATAAGGTGAGTATTTTTGCTCGTTCACCATCGCTCGTAGCTGTCACACGCTACAATATATCAAACGATGCCGGATGTGCGTCACTAACGACGTGACCCCGCTGACATATCGCCCGACATATCGTCCCGTGTGACGCCCGCATAAGGAATAAAGCATTCTATCCACATGACAACTGGATGCATTTATGAATGTAAACTGTATCTCACTGATTTGGACTTCATTGCGGTCGTAATTGCATATGTAATGAATTTTCTCTGACTATCACTGTATGCTGTGATTCTGCGTTTATGTATTGCTTCAGTGAAATCGCTTTTGACATCTCACCATACCGCCCCCTTCTTCTGCTGTCTAGCGCAGTTGCACTTCTGGGTTTACTTCTCTTGTGTCATCGGCATCAATATCGCCTTTGTGCATGTGCGTGGGCTGGGTGATGCGTCCCCGCTCACGCGCCTACGTAATTACATCTGTGGGCGTTGATAGCCGATGACGCTGCGGATTCCGAGATCCGATTGGTGCATCAGCGCTGGCGATGATGCCGGAATGAGAGGTGAGGTCTGGCGCCATGTTTAAAAACCTGGTGAAAATGCAGCATTCCATCTCCCCCCTGATGAAATGGTCTTATTGTAAATAGATCGTGAAACGTATGTTGGGTTCCTGGTATCGGGGGACCCTCTTGCTGCTATCCCCTTCGGGCTGTGTATGGTATAATCTGACTATGGGTATGTCTTAAGCCTGCTTTACACATTGCAATTTCGCATACGATATCGTATGCGATTTGCAACGCCCCCATCGTATGTGCGGCACGTTCAATTTGTTGAATGTGCCGCACAAACGATTAACCCCCGTCACACGTACTTACCCATCCATACGACCTCGATGTGGGTGGCGAACGTCCACTTCCTGGAGTGGGAGGGACGTTCGGCGTCACATCGACGTCACGTGGCAGCCAGCCAATAGATGCGGAGGGGCGGAGCTGAGCTGGACGTAAACATCCCGCCCACCTCCTTCCTTCCGCATTGAGGGCCGGGAGCCGCAGGACGTAGGTAACATCTGTTCATCGTTCCCGGGGTGTCATACACTGCAATGTGTGCTACCCCGGGTACGATGAACAATCTGACATGCAATTCTAGAGAAAGGTACGATGTGTATGTGATGAACGTTGTAACGTTCAATCGCAATCGCACGTACCTGTCACACACTGCAATGTACCTTACAATGCCGGATGTGCGTCACTTACGATGTGACCCCGCCGACACATTGTAAGATACATTGCAGCGTGTAAAGCGGGCTTTACTCTGCAGTGTCCTGATATCGATATACTCCCTTCCTTGGTGTTATAGGGGCTATTTGCAATATGTGTTTATATCATATGTTTGTAGAATTCTTTAATCATACTCCTGCACCTTTTTGCAGATACTGGTAGGGCACTGTTTTATACACTTGTGGTTTTTAACCCTGTGTTTTCCACATTGCACTTTTCATTCCAAGCAATGTGCTACCATGTACTTTGTTTATATGATTATGATAATTTTTCATGTCAATAATTTGTATTTTATGTACTTTGGAAGCAATTGCTTTCATGCTCTGGTCGCATCTAGCATGTGATTATACCTTATCATAATAACTGTGTGTATTGAACCTTTATACGGTGTTATGACTTTACATCGTACTATTACACATGCCCTGGGATTGTGTTGCTGACCTCTTTTCTGTGCCAGTATGAAATATAAATTAAAATTATTTTTGCACTTCACTCTGGTTTGTCAGAGAGAGGGAGACAGAGAGAGGGAGACAGACAGAGAGGGAGAAGAGAGAGAGAGATAAAGAGAGAGAGAAAGAGAGGGAGTCAGACAGAGAGAGAGAGAAAGAGAGAGAGAAAAAGAGAGAGAGAAAAAGAGAGAGAGAAAGGGAGACAGAGAGAGGGAGACAGACAGAGAGAGAGAGAGAGAGGGAGATAGACAGAGAGGGAGAGAAAGAGAGAGAGAAAAAGAGAGAGAAAGGGAGACAGACAGAGGGAGACAGACAGAGAGAGAGAGAGAGGGAGATAGACAGAGAGGGAGAGAAAGAGAGAGAGAAAAAGAGAGAGAAAAAGAGAGAGAAAGGGAGACAGACAGAGGGAGACAGACAGAGAGAGAGAGGGAGATAGACAGAGAGGGAGAGAAAGAGAGAAAGAGAGAGAGAGAAAGACAGAGAGAGAGAGAAAGAGAAAAAGGGGAGAGAGAAAGAGACAGAGAGAGAGACAGAGAGAGAGAGACAGAGAGAGAGAGAGGAGACAGACAGACTGGGAGATGGAGAGAGTGAGAGAGAGGGAGTGTGAGAGAGACAGAGAGACACTTAATTACTATCCCGGGCAATGCCGGGTACTACAGCCAGTAGGTTATAAAAGTATTATTAATATTGGTGGTCATCACATTTATGTACTTTTTTTAGAATTACCATTCAATATATTCACAATATGTATCTGCTTTTTTAAAAATATTGTTGTATTTACAGACTTAGGGAGTGATTCATCAAGACCAGAAATGTTCACTCCGATTTTGGTCACGGGATGTGGTGGAGTCTGACACTCCTGATTCATTAAGAGGCACGTGCTCCGTGCACCGTGTCACAAATATTACTCTAGTCAGTGAATGGAGTAAGATTTCTGGTGTAAGATACTTCTCAGTCATGAGTTAGACAAGCTGTTGTGCCATGCCCCCACCACATCCCGGTCCCAGCGCAACATTTGTGTGACTGTTCAAAACCTTTACACCTGTTTGCGGTTATAAAAGCTTTGATGAATTGCGGCCTTACATCGTACCTGTTGTTTTACAAATATTTTAGAAAACCTAGCGCCTGACATGGTCACTACAAAATAAAACTACTTTTGGTGCATGTACCAGTCTAAGTAACCAAATGAATTCTAATGATCTGTACTACCTTCCATCCTCTCTGATTGTGTGGTTCCTTATATTCAGCACTCTGCCTGCACTATACGTGTTGGAAATTGTTTCCCTTCACTTACTAGCATCCATTGATAACACTGCTGTTTCATAGCTTACCTTCCCCAAACACAAAGCTCCCCTCTCTGTTTGTAGTTTGACAAACAAAAGACCAAAAATTTAGAGACAAAGATCTTCTTTCATCTCCTCCCACTTTATTTAATCTGTCTCAGGGTCTCTGCTGCTAGAAATGGATTGCACTGTACAACAGGCAGAGAAAAGCAAGTTAGACTAAAGGGGGCTTTACACGCTACGATATCGTTAATGTTTTATCGTCGGGGTCACGCCGTTAGTGATGCACATCCGGCGTCATTAACGATATCGCAGCGTGTGACACTTTTGTGCGACCTAAAACGATCGCAAAAGCGGGAAAAATCGTTTGCCGTGGAGAGGTCGTCCTAAAACCAAAAATCGTTTAACGCTCATTAGCGATTTTGTTCCTTGTTCCTGCGGCAGCACACATCGCTGTGTGTGACACCGCAGGAGCGAGGAATATCTCCTTACTAGAGTTGAGCGCGGTTCGTGGTTCGTGGTTCTCCAGTTCTAGGCTCGAGTGATTTTTGGGCTGTTCGAGATCGAACTAGAACTCGAGCTTTTTGCTAAAAGCTCGATAGTTCTAGATACGTTCGAGAACGGTTCTAGCAGCAAAAAGCAGGGCTTTTTACAGCTACAGTGAGCAGGAGCCATCGCTGGCAGCCTGCCACAAGCTGGTAACCAAGATAAACATCGGGTATCCAAGCAAAGCGCTTTGGTTAGTAACCCGATGTTTATCTTAGTTACGTGCAGGAAGCCCACACTTTCCCGCTCAGCTCGCTCCACCCCCTCCTGCCCGCGGCATGTACACATACATACACATACACAAACACACACACACACACACATCCACCCCCCCCCCCCGCCCGCCCGCCCGCCCGCTCGCTCGCTCGCTCGCTCGGCTTACCTGCGGTGATGAAGTCCCGCCATCCCGACCTCAGCGCTGTCACTGTCCTCCATGGCCGCCGCTTGTCACATCACCTATCGCTTCCGACCCGAGACTGACACTGGCGGTGACGTCACGGACCTCTCGCGATACTTGATGTGAAGGCGCCGGTCATTGACCTCAGTGACAGGGGCTGTCAGTGTGCTGGAGATCAGCGCAGGTAATGTACCTCACTGACAGCAGCACTTGTCACCCCCCTGCAGTGACCTGGGCTGACCCATTGATGTTAGCTCAGGTCACTGCACTGCTCTCCCAGCCAATGGGGAACATCCTGCTCTTCATTGACTGGGACAGTGTGCATCGTCATGGCAACCCCTTGGATTACACCAGACCTGGATTTGTTTTTCAATCTAATAAATTGGTTAAAGAGGGAATGTTTTGGGGAGTGTTTTTTCAAATAAAAATGTGTTTGTCGTGTATTTTTTTTTTATTACTGACTGGGTTGGTGATGTCGGGTATCTGATAGACGCCTGACCTCACCAACCCCAGGGCTTGATGCCAGGTGACATTACACATCTGGTATTAACCCCACATATTACCCCGTTTGCCACCGCACCAGGGCGCGGGATGAGCTGGGGCGAAGCACCAGGATTGGCGCATCTAATGGATGCGCCACTTCTGGGGCGGCTGCGGCCTGCTATTTTTAGGCTGGGGAGATTCCAATAACCATGGACCTCCCTAGTCTGAGAATATCAGGCCCCAGCTGTCTGCTTTACCTTGGCTGGTGATCCAATTTTGGGGGACCCCTACGTGTTTTTTTTTTTAATTATTTATTTAATTTAAAATAACAGCGTGGGGTGCCCTCAGTTTTGGATTACCAGCCAAGGTGAGGTTGCCAGCTGTGGTCTGCAGGCTGCAGCCGTCTGCTTTACCCTAGCTGGCTACAAAACTAGGGGGAACCCTATGTCATTTTTTTTTCATTTTTTTGGCTAAATACAAAGCTAAGCACCCCTTAGTGCCACATGAAAGGTACCAAAGGGTGTTCCACTTTTTCTCCATTTTTTTCTCCACTTATTCTCCACTTTTTCTCCTCTTATTCTCCACTTTTTCTCCACTTTTTCTCCACTTTTTCTCCTCTTATTCTCCACTTTTTCTCCACTTTTTCTCCACTTTTTCTCCATTTTTTTCTCCACTTTCTCCACTTTTTCTCCACTTTTTTCTCCACTTTTTCTCCTCTTATGCTCCACTTTTTCTCCTCTTAATCTCCACTTTTTCTCCACTTTTTCTCCACTTTTTCTCCACTTTTTTCTCCACTTTTTCTCCTCTTATGCTCCACTTTTTCTCCACTTTTTCTCCACTTATTCTCCACTTTTTCTCCTCTTATTCTCCACTTTTTCTCCTCTTATTCTCCACTTTTTCTCCACTTTTTCTCCACTTTTTCTCCACTTTTTCTCCTCTTATTCTCCACTTTTTCTCCACTTTTTCTCCACTTTTTCTCCACTTTTTCTCCATTTTTTTCTCCACTTTCTCCACTTTTTCTCCACTTTTTTCTCCACTTTTTCTCCTCTTATGCTCCACTTTTTCTCCTCTTAAACTCCACTTTTTCTCCACTTTTTCTCCACTTTTTCTCCATTTTTTTCTCCACTTTCTCCACTTTTTCTCCACTTTTTTCTCCACTTTTTCTCCTCTTATGCTCCACTTTTTCTCCACTTTTTCTCCACTTTTTCTCCACTTTTTTCTCCACTTTTTCTCCTCTTATGCTCCACTTTTTCTCCACTTTTTCTCCACTTTTTCTCCACTTTTTCTCCACTTTTTCTCCTCTTAATCTCCACTTTTTCTCCTCTTATGCTCCACTTTTTCTCCACTTTTTCTCCACTTTTTCTCCACTTTTTCTCCACGTTTTCTCCACGTTTTCTCCACTTTTTTCTCCACTTTTTCTCCTCTTATGCTCCACTTTTTCTCCACTTTTTCTCCACTTTTTCTCCACTTTTTCTCCACTTTTTCTCCACTTTTTTCTCCACTTTTTCTCCTCTTATGCTCCACTTTTTCTCCACTTTTTCTCCACTTTTTCTCCACGTTTTCTCCACTTTTTTCTCCACTTTTTCTCCTCTTATGCTCCACTTTTTCTCCACTTTTTCTCCACTTTTTCTCCTCTTAATCTCCACTTTTTCTCCACTTTTTCTCCACTTTTTCTCCACTTTTTCTCCACTTTTTCTCCACTTTTTTCTCCACTTTTTCTCCACTTTTTCTCCTCTTATGCTCCACTTTTTCTCCACTTTTTCTCCACTTTTTCTCCACTTTTTCTCCTCTTATGCTCCACTTTTTCTCCACTTTTTCTCCACTTTTTCTCCTCTTATGCTCCACTTTTTCTCCACTTTTTCTCCACTTTTTCTCCATTTTTTTCTCCACTTATTCTCCACTTTTTCTCCTCTTATTCTCCACTTTTTCTCCACTTTTTCTCCACTTTTTCTCCTCTTATTCTCCACTTTTTCTCCACTTTTTCTCCATTTTTTTCTCCACTTTCTCCACTTTTTCTCCACTTTTTTCTCCACTTTTTCTCCTCTTATGCTCCACTTTTTCTCCTCTTAATCTCCACTTTTTCTCCACTTTTTCTCCACTTTTTCTCCACTTTTTTCTCCACTTTTTCTCCTCTTATGCTCCACTTTCTCTCCACTTTTTCTCCACTTTTTCTCCTCTTAATCTCCACTTTTTCTCCTCTTATGCTCCACTTTTTCTCCACTTTTTCTCCACTTTTTCTCCACTTTTTCTCCACTTTTTCTCCTCTTATGCTCCACTTTTTCTCCACTTTTTCTCCTCTTAATCTCCACTTTTTCTCCTCTTATGCTCCACTTTTTCTCCACTTTTTCTCCACTTTTTCTCCATTTTTTTCTCCACTTATTCTCCACTTTTTCTCCTCTTATTCTCCACTTTTTCTCCACTTTTTCTCCACTTTTTCTCCTCTTATTCTCCACTTTTTCTCCACTTTTTCTCCATTTTTTTCTCCACTTTCTCCACTTTTTCTCCACTTTTTTCTCCACTTTTTCTCCTCTTATGCTCCACTTTTTCTCCTCTTAATCTCCACTTTTTCTCCACTTTTTCTCCACTTTTTCTCCACTTTTTTCTCCACTTTTTCTCCTCTTATGCTCCACTTTTTCTCCACTTTTTCTCCACTTTTTCTCCTCTTAATCTCCACTTTTTCTCCTCTTATGCTCCACTTTTTCTCCACTTTTTCTCCACTTTTTCTCCACTTTTTCTCCACTTTTTCTCCTCTTATGCTCCACTTTTTCTCCTCTTAATCTCCACTTTTTCTCCTCTTATGCTCCACTTTTTCTCCACTTTTTCTCCTCTTATGCTCCACTTTTTCTCCACTTTTTCTCCACTTTTTCTCCTCTTATGCTCCACTTTTTCTCCACTTTTTCTCCACTTTTTTCTCCACTTTTTCTCCTCTTATGCTCCACTTTTTCTCCACTTTTTCTCCACTTATGCTCCACTTTTTCTCCACTTTTTCTCCACTTTTTTCTCCACTTTTTCTCCTCTTAATCTCCACTTTTTCTCCACTTTTTCTCCACTTTTTCTCCACTTTTTCTCCACTTTTTTCTCCACTTTTTCTCCACTTTTTCTCCTCTTATGTTCCACTTATTCTCCACTTTTTCTCCACTTTTTCTCTACTTTTTCTATGGTCGGTCTACCCATTAGCTCTGCCATGCATAGTGTAGCTCTACACCTACTGCACATGTTACTTTATGATTGACATCTCTTTCGTACCAGAGCTGTCTAAGTCTACTCTGACCCCATATTTGTCATTACTATATTGTCCTTGTACTGTATTATGACATTTGTATCATGTGTTTCATTTCTTGCTGTGTTGCAATTTTTTTGCTGCATCCCAATTGTACCTCTACATTGTTCGAGTTTATGTTATTGTTCTCTCACTCTTATGTGATACTGATTATTGTCATTTTTCATGATTACATGCAGATAAGTCCAATCTGACGAAGGCTCAGGCCGAAACGTCATTTGTAACTTGTTTTGGACAAAAACATATATGCTTATGAAAAAAAAATTTTCTTAATACGGACCAATAAAGAGTGATTTTGCATTACTATCCGTTGTGACTTACTGACTTAGTCTGGGAGATATAGAGTGCCGAGGTTACTCACTAATTTTATCTATTATTACCTCTGAGCACCTATATACCAGTGAGCAGAGCTTCCTCTACAGTAGTTCTCCTGATTAGGCATGCCCTTACCTCATGAGCAGGGCATTGCAGCTTTGGTAGCAACCATTACGACATGGACTCTGCTGCTGTGGACCCGGGGAGAGTGAGTGCAGATTCATTGCACCCACACTCCTCACATGAAGGGTCCGCACTCCTAGAAAATGGGGGATACGTTCCCTGAGTGTCTCCCCCCCATATTCTAGACGGTCCAGAGTCGTCGTGGGACCCCTTTATTTTTTTTCTTACAATAAATTGGTGAAAGAGGAAATGTTTTGGGGACTGTTTTTTCAAATAAATTTCTTTTGTCGATTTTTTGTTTTTGTTAGTACTGACAGTTTATGATGTTGGGTATCTAATAGACGCCATGACATCACAAACTGCTGGGCTTGATCTCAGGTGACTTTACAGCTAGTATCAACCCGATTTATTACCCCGTTTGCCACTGCACCAGGGCACGGGATGAGCTGGGGTGAAGCGCCAGGATTGGCGCATCTAGTGGATGCGCCACGTCTGGGGTGCCTGCGGCCTGCTATTTTTAGGCTGTGAAGGCCCAATAACTATGGACCTTCCCACCCTGAGAATACCAGACCACAGCTGTCCGCTTTACCTTGGCTGGTGATCCAATTTGGGGGGTCCCCTACTTTTATTGTGTAATTATTAATATTTATAAAATAATTATAAAAAAGAGCCTGAGGGGACCTCCACATTGGATCCCCAACCACGGTAAAGCTGCCAGCTGTGGTTTTCAGGCTACAGCCGTCTGCTTTACCCTAGCTGGCTATCAAAAATGGGGGGACCCAACGTAATTTTTTTTTTTTAACTATTTTTTAAATAGAAAAAATTAATGGGCTTCCCTGTATTTTGATTGCCAACCAAGGTAACGGCAGGCAGATGGGGGTGGCAACCCATAGCTGTCTGCTTTATCTGCGCTGAGAATCAAAAATACCGCGGAGCGCTACGTCATTTTTTTAAAGATTTATTTTTACAGCACTGTGATGTCCAGCAATCAAAACACAGGGAAGCCCATTTTATTTTTAGTTATTTAAATAAATAATTAAAAAAAATATATGTTAGCTCCCACTGCATTTTTTGTATTGCTAGCTAAGGGTAATCCAAGCAGCTACTGGCTGCTAACCCCCACTGCTTGGTGTTACCTTCACTGGCAATGGAAAATCCAGGGAAGCATTTTTTTTTTTTTTTGCCAAAAAGCTACAAAAAAAGGACGTGAGCTTCACCATATTTTTGTATGCTAGCCAGGTATAGCAGGCAGGTGCTGGAAGAGTTGGATACAGCGCCAGAAGATGGCGCTTCTATGAAAATGCCATTTTCTGAGGTGGCTGCAGACTGCAATTCGCAGCAGTGGGGCCCAGAAAGCTCAGGCCAACCGGTGGTGCGGATTCCAATCCCAGCTGCCTAGTTGTACCTGGCTGGACACAAAAATGGGGCAAAGCCTACGTCATTTGTTTTCTAATTATTTCATGAAATTCATGAAATAATAAAAAAAGGGCTTCCCTTTATTTTTGGTTCCCAGCCGGGTACAAATAGGCAACTGGGGGTTGGGGGCAGCCGTACCTGCCTGCTGTACCTGGCTAGCATACAAAAATATGGCGAAGCCACATAATTTTTTCAGGGGGCAAAAAACTTCTGCATACAGTCCTGGATGGAGTATGCTGAGCCTTGTAGTTCTGCAGCTGCTGTCTGTCTGTATGGAGAAGAGCAGACAGCAGCTGCAGAACTACAAGGCTCAGCATACTCCATCCAGGACTGTATGCAGAAGTTTTTTGCCCACCAAAAAAATGACGTGGGCTTCGCCATATTTTTGTATGCTAGCCAGGTACAGCTGGCAGCCACGGGCTGCCTCCAACCCCCAGTTGCCTATTTGTACCCGGCTGGGAACCAAAAATATAGGGAAGCCCGTTTTTTTTAATTATTTCACTTATTTCATGAAATAATTAAAAAACAAATGACGTGGGCTTCGCCCTATTTTTGTGTCCAGCCGGGTACAACTAGGCAGCTGGGGATTGGAATCCGCAGCACAGGTTAGCCCGAGGTTTGTGGGCGCCTCTGCTGCGGATTTCAGTCCGCAGCCGTCCCAGAAAATGGCGCTCTCATAGAAGCGCCATCATCTGGCGCTGTATCCAACTCTTCCAAAAGCCCTGGAGCCGGGTGGCTTGTTGGGTAATCATGAGTTAATACTGGCTTTGTTTTACCAGCCAGTATTAAGCCAGAGATTCTTAATGTCAGGCACGTTTGACCCGGCCATTAAGAATCTCCAATAAAGGGTTAAAAAAAAGACACCACACAGAGAAAAAATACTTTAATAGAAATAAATACACAGACACATTAGAGACTCCATCTTTATTACCCCTGTCAGCCCTCCACGATCCTGCTCTTCTGTCTGCTTTCTTTCTAGTGTAGTAGTAGTGACGATTGTAGTGAGGGGCATCACTTGGGGCTGGGGAACCTCCATCCTAACTACAATGCTCACTACAATTGGGAAGCAGCGTGCAGCCTTCACTCCGTGAGTGATCACTGCTGGCTGCTAGCGGTAACGCTGACAGACGCGTTACCATAGCAACGGTGCTCCCGGAGCCGCGGTTAGCGGTGACGTCACCGCTAACTGCGTTGCTATGGCAACGGTGATCTCCGTTAATGACCGGCTGTGTCAGCCGGTCCCTAACGGAACGGGGAGTCGACCGTGTGCTAGAGCATGTCGCCGGTACACGGCGATACACATATGTGCACCGTGTACCGGAGAGATGCACTCGCAGGTCCTACATGACGTGTCATAGTCATGTGACCAGTCTGTAGCCAATGAGATAATAGCCACGTGACTGGTCACATGGCTATTTTGACGTCACGATAGGTCCTGCTTCTCTGCTGGCAGTGCAGGTCACCGGGAGGATTCAGCGATCATCGGATGGAATAGCGGCAGGAGACAGAGTGCAGAAGGGATCGCGAGGACCGGTAAGTGTTATGGCAATGTTTATTAACTGTTTGTGTACATTTATAATGCATTTTTATGTGTTTGTGATTGCCTCCCATTATAGCCTATACGTTCGAGTTCGGTTCGTCGAACGTTCGACGAACCGAACTCGAACGGGACCCCCGTTCGGCGAACCGGCCTCGAGCCGAACCGGGACCGGTTCGCTCATCTCTACTCCTTACCTGCGTCCACCGGCTATGCGGAAGGCATAAGGTGGGCGGGATGTTTACATCCCACTCATCTCCGCCCCTCCGCTTCTATTGGACGCCTGCCGTGTGACGTCGCTGTGACAACGCACGGCCCGCCCCCTTAGAAAGGAGGCGGATTGCCGGCCAGAGCGACGTCGCAGAGCAGGTAAGTCTGTGTGACGGCGGTGCGCGATTTTGTGCGCGACGGGCAGCAATATGCCCGTGTCGCACAAAAGATGAGGGCGAGTACGCACGCTAGCGATATCGGCAATGATATCGTAGCGTGTAAAGCCCACTTTAGACTATGTGCGCACTTTGCCTCAAGGTAGTTGTAGTTTTAAACGCATCCTCTGGCATAAATGGTATTTGCCAAAGTTGATTTTGACCACAAAAACGCTATAAATACGCTTGCGTTTTTACCGTGTTTTGGTAGCGTTTTTACCGCGATTTACATGCTTTTTCAATGCTTAAAGTCAGATGCGTTTTGATGACAAATACACTGCTAAATAAAGTTTTAACATTCAAACACTATGAAAAAAATGGGTAAAAAATTATAACAAATATCAAGATTATAATCATAAACAAAATAGCTGATTTTATAAAAATAACTGTGTGTTAATATTTATGTATAAAATAACGTTAATTTCTTGATTTTCATGCATTTAATTGTCGGACTATTTGTGTGTGTAAAGGGACATATCATGCCCTTAATATAATGTCAAAAAGCATGCATTAATTTGTCAAAAACGCATGCTTTCTGCATCAAAAAAGCATGTAAAATGCTGGGATTTTGATTACGGCTGCGTTTTGCAACTTCTCATTGACTCTAATGTTAGCTAAACGCTGCCAAAATGGCAAAAACAATTGACATGTTGCTTCTTTAAACGCTGGGTTTTTGCAAAAATTTCTGCAACTAAAATGCTGCGTTTTTAACAGCATTGTGCGCACAAGAAATCACAATTTCCCATAGACTTGGTTTGAAAATCAAAATGCATGCATTTTGGCATTAAAACGCTGCAGTTAAAAACACTGCGGAAACGCAAGAAAAAACGCAAAGTGCGCATATAGCCTAAAGGATGATACCTAATGGCCACTTTACAATGTTTTTTTATTAAGGGGTGTAGGACAACATCATTTTTATATAGTGAGATAAAGATTGTTTATTTCTTACATTATCCATTAACTCAAATCAGGTTGTCTGAAACCACACATATGTGTCTGTACCACTGTATGTGGTAAAAAAGAACACCCCCTTCTTTGTAACTATGTATTTAGGTATGTGTTTATAAGGGAAGCTTCAAATGTGTATTTTGTTTTATATTAGGAAAATGCCTAGCGTTTGTATCTAACATTATGTTATGTTCCTGTGGCACTCCTGATGTCAGGTGCCACAGGGTACTACATCTAACCTGGATTCCTGGAAGACCAGTGCTGGTAACTAACACAACACACACACAAATCCACGCCCTTTTCCCCAGACTGGGTAACAGGCTAGAGATGGACCTGACGGGTTGTCACCTATTAGCTGGGACGCATCCAATCCACTAGTCAAAAAGCCGAGAGCAGAGGCTAGCCAGTGGAGTTGATGGACGACGGACATCTTGTCAGAAGTGATAGTGGAAAGTCAGACAGAAAGTCAGTCAGATGTTGCCGTGCTTACAGGAAAGTGTAAAGTGACTACTGAGTAAAAAGGAGTAAGGTTGCCAGGGAGAGTATGGTGCAAGTACTCACTGGACCGAGCACCGACGGGGTACAGAGTCTCAGTTCAGGAAGATTCTTCAGGCACACCTGATAACAATCTGCCCAGTGAGGGGACCATCAAGGACCTTACCAGGGAACGGGGACAGAGGTCCGACCCAAGAGAGATTCAAGCTGCCTGCCATACCGGCCAGGACGGAGACAACAGGAGGGGGACCCCAAAAATGCTCCAAGCCACGGGAACCCATCAACTACTACTGGCTGCATGGAAGTAAAGCTCATCAGTTCACTACACCGGCACTGGAACAAAGGGAATACCGGATTGGTAAAGACCAGCACAAACCGGGTAGCAGCAACTCCAAACCAGTGAGTAAAGCACAAGTTAAACCACAGCCCCTGTGTTGTCTGAATTCTTCCTACACATCAGCACCAATATACTACAAACACCATCATCCTCCCCTGGGGCCTAGCTCTACTTGTGGAAAGTCATTACATCCAAGCTGCCCAATACCACCAGCCCCAGCAGTGAGAGACTTTGCAGCGGCGGCTTTCCCCATATAGCCGCATACCGCAAGTAGCGTCACGAAAAACATTTTTTATTTTTATTCTTCCCTTGTACAAAACCCTTTTTAAGCGACCCCCATGGTCATGGAATTGGGCAACGGCCACCCTGTGAACTTTCCCAGTAATATACAGCCTGGGACCGAGTACTCCAAAGCCCTGGGGCGCGTCTTTTCTATGTATGCATACCTCCCAACTAGGGAAGAACAGAATGAGGGCGAAATTATACGTCACTGCAAATTTGGGCCAGGCCCCCAGCCATGCCCCAGACCACACCCATTTGCCATTTCTTTCTACCCTGGCAGGAGGAGATGTCAGAGGGGTGGTGGCAGTGAGGGACATTCAGCAGATTCCTGGGACTAGAGGGCCTAGACCTAAATCCAGGATTGTCTGCTGTATCCAGAACTAGAGATAAGCAGATTGATTCACGAGACGGCACCCCAGAGTCCAGGTCATTGGTACCTGGCGGCTGGATGGAAGGCCACAAATCGAACATTCCGGTGTCCCCGAGGCAACTTACGATTATCCAGGGCTGGTGCGACATCATCTGTGCCTCATGCTCATCTCTAGTTGGAACTTTGGGATTTACTTTTTGTTCATTTATTCATAGTCATAGCAGTCAACACTTTCTCATTTTTAATTATGTAGCTTCACTATACGATATATGGATTTTTTGTGTCTTTAAGGCCTCTTTCACACGTCAGTGATTCTGGTACGTTTGTGCTTTTTTTTAAACATACCAGAATCACTGACATACGCAGACCCATTATAATGAATGGGTCTGCTCACACATCAGTGATTTTTCACTGCACATGTCTCCGTGCAGCGTACCCGCGTGTGCGTGATTGCCGCACGGGGACATGTCCATTTTTTTCTGGCATCACTGATGTCCCACGGACCACGCAGTGGTGTGGTCCGTGAAACACGTCCAGAAAAAAACGTGCTTTTAAAATAAAAAACTTTTTAACTCACCCGGCGTCCAGCGATCTCCTCTGCAGCCCGTGCAGCTTGCTGCTTCTGAGCCGGCTCATTATTGTCGCGCATATTCATGATGCGTGACACAGTCGACCCGGAAGCAGCTGCTGCGGGGGTCAGCGCCGGCCGGATGCTGCCCCGCGGGAGCGATCAGCACCATGGAGAGCGGGAGCGCGCACAGGTGAGTTGATTACTAAGTGCAATCACGGGCCACGGAGAACGGAGCCCGGATTGCACTTAGACAACCCACGTGTGCCGTGATTCGCGGCACACGCAGGGACATGTGCGTGTTTTACACGCCAGTGAAAAACGTCTGTGTTTTTCACTGACGTGTGAAACGGGCCTAAGGCCCGTTTCACACGTCAGTGAAAAACACTGACGTTCTTCACTGACGTGTAAAACACGCACATGTACCTCCGTGTTCCGTGATTCACGGCTCACTTGGGTTGTCCATGTGCAATCCGTGATCCGTGATCCCATGATTGCATATGGACATTACTCACCTGCCTTCACTGCTGCTGTCCATGGTGCTGAAGTCTCCAGCTCTCCAGCGTCCGCCCACCGCTCTCAGCAGCTACTTCCTGGTCGGCAGTTCCTGCTTTCATGAATATTCATGAGCCAGGCAGGAGCTGCCGAAAGCAGAGGCTGCACAGCGAATCGCAGGCAATGTAAGTTGAAAATTTTTAATATTTAATATGTCCGTGATTTTCTTGTACGTGTTACACTGATCACACACGGATCACACCATAGTGTGGTCCATGGGTCATCAGTGATGCCAGACAAAAACTGACATGTCTCCGTGCAGAATCACGGCCACGGGTGTACACTGCACGGAGACACGTTCAGTGAAAAATCACTGATGTGTGAGCAGACCCATTGATTATAATGGGTCTGCGTATGTCAGTGATTCTGGTACGTTTTAAAAAAAGCACATACGTACCAGAATCACTGACGTGTGAAAGGGGCCTAAGGCAGTGTTCACACGTTGCATAAATACTGTTTATTGTTTTCTGCTGGTGTTCGCACTAAACTACACAACAGGAATCTTCTCTGGTTGCATCTGCATTTTCTATGCCTTTTCCCCTTTATTTGATGCGTTTTTGGTGCAGATGTGAAGCCGTGTTTTTAATGTGGTTTTTCTGCGCTGAAGTAAGTGAAGTTTTTTCCATGCATTTTTTTAGTCTCCACATAGAAGCCTCTAGAGAAAAAAAAGCACCAAAACCGCACAGTTCAATGGCGTCTTTAGACGCACAGTAAGCGCAATTTTCATTAAATCACATCCACTTTGCTTCTAGAGTTAAATTCAGCAGAATTTCTATACAAAAAAAGCAACAGAAAAAAAATGCAGCATTTATGGCACATGTGAACACGGGCTAACTATCCAAGTAAAGTGGATGTTAGGGGTACTTCATACACAGCGAGATCGCTACTGAGATCGCTGCTGAGTCACGTTTTTTGTGACCTCATTAGCGATCTCGCTGTGTGTGACACTGAGCAGCGATCTGGCCCCTGCTGTGAGATCGCTGCTCGTTACACACAGCCCTGGTTCGTTTTTTTATTGTTGCTCTCCCGCTGATAAGCACACATCGCTGTGTGTGACAGCGAGAGAGCAACAATCCTGAATGTGAAGGGAGCAGGAGCCGGCGTCTGACAGCCTGCGGTATGCTGTAACCAAGGTAAACATCGGGTAACCAAGGTGGTTACCCGATATTTACCTTTGTTACCAGCCTCCGCAGCTCTCATGCTGCCAGTGCCGGCTCCTGCTCCCTGCACACGCTAAGTTAAGCGGTGTGAGCTGGTAACTAAGGTAAACATCGGGTAACCATACCCGATGTTTACCTTAGTTACCAGTGTCCGCAGCTTCCAGACGCCGGCTCCGTGCAAGCGCAGCGTCGCTTGCACGTCGCTGCTGGCTGGGGGCTGGTCACTGGTCGCTGGTGAGATCTGCCTGTTTGACAGCTCACCAGCGACCATGTAGCGATGCAGCAGCGATCCTGACCAGGTCAGATCGCTGGTCGGATAGCTGCTGCATCGCTAAAGTGTGAAGGTACCCTTACTTCATGACAACTCCTCGCTCGGTGTGTCTGCTGAACTGTGAAGTTTGGGTGTTTTTTTCCCCTCTATATACTTCGATGTGGAACCTGAAAAATAAAACACAAGAAAAAAACAAACAAAACACAGTTGCATTTTGAAATGCAGAATCAGAGCTTTTCTGTGCTATTAAAAAAGCATTAAAACCCAGGTTCACATCTGCAGAAAACAGCAGTAGACAAAAAGCAACACTTTTGCTACATGTTAAGGCCCGTTTCACACGTCAGTGAAAAACACAGACGTTTTTCACTGGCGTGTAAAACACGCACATGTCCCTGCATGTGCCGTGAATCACGGCACACGTGGGTTGTCTAAGTGCAATCCGGGCTCCGTTCTCCGTGGCCCGTGATTGCACTTAGAAATCAACTCACCTGTGCCCGCTCCCGCTGTCCATGGTGCTGTTCGCTCCCGCGATGCAGCATCCGGCCGGCGCTGACCCCTGCAGCAGCTGCTTCCGGGTCGGCTGTGTCGCGCATCATTAATATGCGCAACAGTAATCAGCCGGCTTAGAAGCAGCAGGCTGCACGGGCTGCAGAGAGCGCGGCTGAAGCCGGGTGAGTAAAAATATTATTTTAAATGCACGTTTTTTTCTGGCACGTGTTTCACGGACCTCACCACTGCGTGGTCCGTGGGACATCAGTGATGCCAGAATAAAATGGACATGTCTCCGTGCGGCAATCACTCACACGGGGGTACGCCGCACGGAGACACGTGTAGTGAAAAATCACTGACGTGTGAGCAGACCCATTCATTATAATGGGTCTGCGTATGTCAGTGATTCTGGTACGTTTAAAAAAAAGCACAAACGTACCAGAATCACTGACGTGTGAAAGGGGCCTAACACAGCCTCAGGGTAACCTTTAATTACATTTTCTATGGATTTAATAAAGAAAAATAATGAATCACGCTATTTTTTTACACCATTTAATCATCACCATAAATAATCAGATTGTTGTGTAGTTCGGGTTGTTATGATTACAGAAACACCAAATATGTCTCTTATTTGCTGATTTTTTTTGTAAAGCGTAATAAAAATATCATTATTGTAATTGCTATAATTAATATTTTTTAGATATTTGATAGGAAGAAATTTTTTTTGTATTCTCCCTCTAGAATACAGGGACATAGAAATACACTCCTATGTACAGATGTATCTCTATGTACCAGTACAATTTGCTTGTTGAGTCAGAGCCTGCACTGCAGCTTCAAGATTACTAAATTCTTCCACTGACATCAACAGAGCCTGCATTACCTATTTCATCCAATGTTGTAGGTTGTTGGTGCAAGTTCCAGAGGGAAAATGCAAAACTGAAATTTTTGTAATTGTTTTTCATTATATTTAGCGGTTTTATAGGAACAACAAAAATCTGACTTTTCCTTTATCTCTATGATACAGGTACATAGAAATACAATGCCATGTACAGTTATCTCTATGTACCTATATAATCTGCTTCTGAGTTTGCTGTCTGTAATACAGCTCAAGTATAATAAATTCTCATATGTTGGGCTGCGGCTCATTGCTAGAGCTGCTATGAAGAACATTGAGATCATGAGTAAAATTTTTGAAGACATCAGAGAAAAGAGAATTGTTTATTTAATTTAATTAAGTGTGTGCAGAGCGATGACAGCCCCACCCCAGTGGAGGAAAAAGTAAGGAGGCAACAAAGACAGTGAGAGGGACAAAGCGCTGATGTTCCAGGACAGTCCCCCTGAATCCGCGAAAATTGACAGCTAGAGTATATCACAAAAGTGAATACACCCTTCACATTTTAGTCATTTTTTTATTATGTCTTTACATGGGACAACACTGAAGATATGACGCTTTGATGCAATGTAATCAGTGTACAGTTTTTTTTAACAGTGTAAATTTAGTGTGCACTCTAAATAACTCAATACTCAGCCATTAATGCTTAAATCGCTGGCAAAAATGTGAGTACACCCCATGAGTGCCCAAAGAGTCAGTATTTTGTGTGACCACCAGTATTTTCAAGCACTGCCTTAACTCTCTTGGGCATCAAGTTCACTAAAGCTTCAAAGGTTGCACTCTAATTCTCTTATATCCCCATGCATTCCTCTACCTTCCATTTGAGGATGCCCCATAGATGCTCAATAGGGTTTATGTCTGGTGACATGCTTGGCCAGTTCAGCACCTTTACCCTCAGCTTCCTTAGCAAGGCAGTGGTTTACTTGGAGGTGTGTTTTAGGACATTACCATGTTGGAATACTGCTCTGTAGCCAAATTTTTAAGACTAAAGGCCACTTTACACACAACGATATCACTAGCGATCTTGTTAGCGATGTGACACGCCCAGATTGTTGCTACGATTTGCCGAGATCGCTCATAGGTCGTTTTGTAGCGGTCACACGTACCCATCTCACAAATGACGCTACATCGTTCAGCGATATATTGTTTGACCAAGGCGGTCGTGTGGACAACGTCACACAGCATTCCTCCCAACGATTCCAGCAACAACAGAGGTGTATAATTGTCCATAGCATACACCCTGGCGTGACACCAATCACTGCGGAGGAGGCATGGAGCATTGCTCGTAACGATACGCCCGCGTCGCTGATAACGGATGCACTAACGATGTTATTCATCGTTGGCAGAGTGTCAAACATAGCAATATGTCTGCTGCGTTTGAAACGACGAACAATATTTTGAAAATGAACGACGTGTCAGCTATCAACTATTTTCGCTATTTTTACGATCGTTCGGAGTCACTCATAGGTGTCATACGCAACAACGTCGCTAACGACGATGGAAGTGCGTCACGAAAAATGTGACCCCAACGACATATCGTCAGATAAATCATAGCGTGTAACGGGGCCTTAAGGGATTCTGCTCTGCTTCAGTATGTCAGTGTACAAGTTGGCATTCATGGTTCCCTCGATGAACTGTAGCTCCCCACAGCTGGTAGCACTCATGCAGCCTCAAACCATGAGACTCTCACCACCATGCTTGACTGTAGACAAGACACACTTATCTTTGTACTTTTCTCTTACTTGCTGCCACACACGCTTGACAAAATCTGAACCAAATAACATGGTTGGATGGTGACATGGTTCCAGTAATCAATGTCCTTAGTCTGCTTGTCTTCAGCAAACTATTTGCTGGCGTTCTTGTGCATCATCCATCTTCTGGGTTTAAAGCCATGCAGACCATTTAATGCAGTGTGCTGCATATGAGCTGAGCACTGACAGGCTGACCTCCAACCCCTGTAACCTCTGCAGCAATGCTAACACCACTCATATGTCTATTTTGAAAAGACAACTTCTGGATATGACGCTGAGCATGTGCACTCATCTTCTTTGGTTTACCATGGCAAGACCTGTTCTGACTAGAACCAGTCTTGTTAAACCACTGTATGGTCTTGGCCACCGTGCTGCAGCTCTCCTTCAGGGTGTTGGCAAGCTTCTTATAGCCTAGGTCATCTTTATGTAGAGTAACAATTCCTCTTTTCAGATTCTCACAGATTTTTTTGCCATGAGGAGCCATGTTGATTTTCCAGTTACCAGTATGAGTGTGTGAGCGATAACACTAAATACAACACCTGCTCCCCATTCACACTGGGTACCTTGTAACACTAATGAGTCACATGACTCCGGGAAGCTCTAGCGAACTGCATGCCCAAGAGAGTTAAGCCTAAGCCACACGGCGAGAAAATCGGTGCGAGTGGAGTGCGATAAAACATTGCATTCCACTCGGACCAATTTTAGTCTGTGTGTTAACGCACATGAGCGATTATTTTCTCAGCCCTAATCGGACCGAGAAAACAATCGCAGCATGCTGCGACTGTAATGCAAGACTCTTTCTCTTGCACCCATTCAAGTGAATGGGGCGAGAGAAAAATTGCACTGCACTCGTTGTCCACCGGTATACCGCGCGTGCAGAGCGAGAATCGCAATAGCCGGCTACGGAGGAGAGAGGGAGAGAAATCCATCCCTCCCTCCCCTCCTCCGTGCCGCCCCGCCCCTCTGCAGCGCTAGCCCGCTCCTCCGCAGCGCTGGCCCGCCCCCCGCAGTTGAAGTCCGCTCGCACAGTCGGACCTCAGTCGCATGGATACTAGCATGACACTCGGCTCCTGCTGTGCTGCCAGTGCGAGACGAGTGTCATACGAGCATTGCACTAGTGCCCCGTGTGGCCCCGATCTTAAGGCAGTTATTGAAAATAATAGTGTCCAAATTAAATATTAACACTTTGGGAATAATTTGACCATTTTCACTTAGGGGTGTACTCACTTTTGTTGCCAGTGGTTTTGACATGAATGTATCTGTGTTGAGTTATTTAGAGGGCACAAAAAATTAACACTGTTATACAAGCTGTAAACTGACTACTTTACATTGTATCAGTGTCCTATCTTCAGTGTTGTCTCATGAAAAGTTCTAAAATATTTACAATAATGTGAGGGGTGTATTAATGTTTGTAGTATAATGTATGTGTATGTATCATGACATGAATTTTGCTCTATATTTACATTATGTTGAAGTATATTGGTGGCATTTCATCTATACATGTAAGTTGAGCTTCATTTCGGGATTGTTATTTAAACAGAAACCATTGTAGGGAAACCCTAGGTGATTACAGCAACATGTGGGCACATAGCATATGGCGCATATGGAGAATTTTCAATAAATAGGGTGCTAGGATGCAAGTTTGTGCCAGAAGGGCAAGTGTATGCCTCTATGATGTGTGTATTATCTGTGAGGGGATTGGGGGTTGTACTTGACGTGCTCATAGCGACTGAGTGGAACTGAGACATGTCACCTCAGTGGGGAAAGTGGGTGACAGTAAAGGGGGCTTTACACGCTGCGACATCGCTAATGCGGAGTCGTTGGGGTCACGGAATTTGTGACGCACATCGGGCCGCATTAGCGATGTTGCTGCGTGTGACACCGATGAGCGATTTTGCATCGTTGCAAAAACGTGCAAAATCGCTCATCGGTGACAAGGGGGTCCATTCTCGATTATCGTTACTGCAGCAGTAACGATGTAGTTCGTCGCTCCTGCGGCAGCACACATCGCTATGTGTGACGCCGCAGGAACAAGGAACCTCTCCTTACCTGCCTCCCGGCCGCTATGAGGAAGGAAGGAGGTGGGCGGGATGTTACGCCCCGCTCATCTCCGCCCCTCCGCTGCTATTGGGCGGCTGCTCAGTGACGTCACTGTGACGCCGCACGGACCGCCCCCTTAGAAAGGAGGCGGTTCGCCGGTCACAACAACGTCGCCGGGCAGGTAAGTATGTGTGACGGGTCTGCGCGATGTTGTGCGGCACGGGCAGCAATTTGCCCGTGTCGCGCAACAGATGGGGGCGGGTACCCACACTAGCGATATCGGGACCGATATCGCAGTGTGTAAAGTAGCCTTAAGCCTGAGAGACACTTTCTACTGTAGGAGAATATTAATTTAGAAAGGGGACACAGGGGCATGGTAATATTGCATATGGGACACAGTGGCATATTACTGTATGAAGGGAGCACAGCAGAATAGTTAAAAAAGGTGGTACAGCCTCATATTATATTCAGGGGTAGCTTCATTTTAACTTATAACAGTGGCATAATCAATTTTAAAAGGGGATATATACAGTGGTGTCTTCATTTATCTTCAGGGGGCACAATGATGGCTTAACCCCTCAGTGACAGAACTAATTTTCACCTTAATGACCAGGCCAAATTTTCAATTCTGACCAGTCTCACTTTATGAGGTTATAACTCTGGAAAGCTTCAACGGATCCCAGTGATTATGAGAATGTTTTTTCATTACATTTTGGACTTCATGTTAGTACTGAATTTTGGACAATATTTTTTGCATTTATTTATGAAAAAATGGAATTTTGGTGAAAATTTTGAAAATCTAGAAATTTTCAACTTTTGAATTTTTATAACGTTAAACAGAGAGTTCTGTGACACAAAATAGTTAATAAATAACATTTTCAACTTGTCTACTTTACATCAGCGCGATTTTGGAAACAATTTATCAAAGTTTATCAGCAATTTGTCATTTTACATCAAAATTTACAAAACCATTTATTTATTTGAAGTGACTTTGAGACGCCTATGTGACAGAAAATACCCCAAAGTAATACCATTCCAAAAACTGCACCCCTCAGACCGCTCAATACCACTTTCAAGAAGTTCATTAATCCTTCAGGTGCTTCACAGGAATGAATGCCAAGTGGAATAAAAAAAAAATGTATATTTTACCTAAAAATGTTGCTTTAGCCTCAATTTATTCCCGTTTACAAGGGATAGCATGACAAATTGGATGCCAAGTGTTGTTACCCAGTTTGTTCCAAACGCGCTGATACTCCACATGTGGTCAGAAACCTCTGTTTGAACAAATGGGAGTGCTAGGAAAGGAAGGAGCGCCTTTTGAAATTTGGAACACAATTTTTGGCTGAAATAGATTGTTGGCACCATGTTGCATTTGCAGGGCACTTAGGTACCTAAACAGCAGAAACCCCCCACAAGTGACCCAATTTTGGAAAGTAGACCCCTCAAGGTTTTTATCTAGGGATATAGTGAACATTTTGAGCCCACAGATACTTCACAGAATTCGATAACAATAGGTTGTCATATTGAAAATTATTTTCTTTTTCACAAAAGTGATGCTTTAGCACCAAATTTTCCACTTTTACAAGAGGTAACACCAAAAAGTGGACCCCTCAGTTTTTACGTATCCCTGCCTAACAAAAAATAGACCTAAACCTAATCTAAGACTAGTATTTTTTTTTTTTTTATATATATATATATAACCCTAACCCTAAAAAAGATTTATAAAGATTATAAAAAAAAAAAAATATTTGATTAGGGGAATGATGCATTGAGGGATGACGAAATGACGGAAGGGGGGGGATGATCACGGGGGGAAGTGATCAGAAAATTGGTTATCGATTATGAGGATTTAAGTAGATTTATGCCTTTTTTATCTCTAATATGGCAGCACATAGTCTCTCTCTCTTCTCTCCCAGATCAACTACAAGAGAGAGAGGCAGATCTAAGTGCTGCCATATTTATGAAATTTTGGCAATTTGGCCACGTTGATAGGATATGTTACAATATTCAAATCTCAACAGCCAATCAGAATTTTTTTTTTGGTTGACGCGTGCAGGAGGCAGATTATGCCAGGCACACTGCGCATGTGCCCGCCATTTTCCCAGAGAAGAGAAGAAGGGGGACCATGGGGGACTGGAGATCAGAAATGTTTTATTGAGGTACAGGGGAGTGGGGGGGAAGTTTTCGGCACGCTGCGGCGCCCATCTTGAATGTTCCGGAGGGAGGGGTGGGGGAGATTTCTCCGGTACCGGGGGCCTTGGAGGCACTAGGGGCTTATATTTCTTTCTCATCTGACATGTTTGATCATGTCAGAATAGAAAGAAATCAGTTTTACCTGCCATTTTTTTTTTTTAATGTGATCTGCGGTATACAGTGCATACCGGCGATCACATTATTGGGGTCCAAAAAAAACAACACCCCGATTCATAATCTGGGGGGTCTCAACTACCTCCGGTAAGTGAAACCCCCGTGATTTTCAGTCGCTGGGGGGTGCTACAGGCGTTTTTTTGGCAGACCGTCTCAAAGCATCGGAACAAAATAAGTACCCTGCAATTCCGACGTTTTGAGACGTTAGGCCATCGTTATGGACTAATTTCCATTATAACAAGGGCTCAGTGGGTTTTATTTGTAGAAGAGGTCAGTGGCATAACTTAAAGGTTGTAGACCCTAATGCAGTTGTACCGCCCCCGTGCCAGCGGCCGAGCTGCTTGGATCCGGAGCCGCGGTGGCTCGAGGGGTCTCCGGACCCGGGAGTTTGCGCAGACACTTGAATTTAAAAGAGAGGGGATAGATATGTACAGGGGGCTGTGTAAGTTTGTGACGCCACCCACAATGCGTGGTAATGTAGTAGACCACCGCTGCTGTTGGGGAGCCCGGTGGTGATGGTGTAGCAGCAGGATGTTTAACCCCTCTGTGGGTAGGGGGTTTGTGCCCCGGGGCCTGTTGGGTGTTGGTGACTGGGGTGCCGTTGAGTAGAGGAAAAGGGGCTTTTGAGCGTACTCACTCAGTCCAAGAATAATAACTCTGACAGCTTGTAAAACAGAATTCTGAGCACCGCTGCAACATGGAGGGAGCACGTGTGGATGGATCCGTGCCCTTGGTGTTGCTGTTAGCCTGTGTCCTTTTCCGTGGCACCTTCTCACTAGTTGGACCCTCAAGCTTGAAACTTTTTGGGTCCCGCTCACCCATATGGCTAATGGAGTGAGCTTGCTCTCAGGGTTCACGCGTAGGATTTTTTTGTACTGTAATTGGGAAAGTCCTATCCCATCGGTGCACTAGTACCCTGATTTTAGAGCGGGTTGCGGATGAATCTTTAAGTCTTCACCCCCGTCGGTTAAATTACAGGGATGCACGAAGCTACATCCCAGCCTAGGATCAATGTACCCCGTCGTGCCCTGGCCCCTGCCCGGTGATGGCTCAAGGCCGCCTGCTACCCTCCTCGGCAGTTCGTGCCCCTTGACGCGATCCCCTGCGACCGGGGTTCCAGCTTCTACCAGGCCCAGACCAACGTCTGCCACCAAGTAAACTTCTGGAGCCCTGCTCCAGACCAGTAACCTCTCCCTCTGGGAGAGTCACCTTCCACCTCCTATTCCTTCCACTCCTGTTTCACTTCTCTGTCACTTTCTCACTTCTCCCTACCAACCCCACATGTGGGCGGCCCTATTTCCTTCAGGCCCCCCAATGGTGCGTCTGGTGGGTTCGGTGCAAAGTGTTTCTAGGATTTTGACTGGCTAAGCTGTTAGCAACACCAATGGACCAGGATCCGTAACCAAGGAGGAGTGGATACTGTGCAGAAGGGTAGATTGTACAATATCCTGTGACGACCTAATAGGCCATGGCGTCACATTCCCCCTTGGTTAAACGTAGCTTGACTCCAAGCTACAGGACACCAGAGGTTTATTATTATTTTTTTTTTAACTGCAAAAGAGAAATATAAAGGTTAACACACTCTTTATTAACAGGTTCCATCCCTCACAGGGGAGGCACTTCACTTCAAAGAGGCAAAAGTTACTTCCCGGCCTAGGGTCCACGTACCCAGTTGTGCCCTGGCCGTGCCCGGTGATGGCTCAAGGCCGCCGGCTGCCCCCCTCAGCAGTCCGTGCCCCTTGACGCGATCCCCTGCGACTGGGGTTCCAGCTCCTACCAGGCCCAGACCAACGTCTGCCACCTAGTAAGCTTCAGGAGCCCTGCACCGAACCAGTGACCTCTCCCTCTCGGAGAGTCACCTTCCACCTCCTACTCCTTCCACTCCTGTTTCACTTCTCTGTCACTTTCTCACTTCTTCCTACCAACCCCCCCATGTGGGCAGCCCTATTCCCTTCAGGCCCCCCAATGGTGCGTCTGGTGGGTTCGGTGCAAAGTGTTTCTACGATTTTGACTGGCTAAGCTGTTACCAACACCAATGGACCAGGATCCGTAACCAAGGAGGAGTGGATACTATGCAGAAGGGCAGATTGCACAATACCCTGTGACGACCTGATAGGCCATGGTGTCACACAGTCTCCAACAGGGACCCCAATTACTGCAGATTTTTAATAGTAATGGTCTTTTCTTTTTTGCCCACTAATTTCCAGACCCTGCACCTACCTTAGTTAAGCCCCTGCAGAGAGCAGAGTGCCTTATATATTCATGAAGGGGATCAGTGGCTTCATTTACATTCAGAGGGCAGAGTGCCAATATTTATATTGTGGCATAGTGGTTACTTATGAAGTAATTGGGCACAGTTACTAATGGTATACAGTGTGTACTGTCCACCCATATCCTGTCCACCGCCATTAACTTGAGAACAGCGGCAGCTATAGGCATAGAAGTGGTGTCTAGGTATAGTAAAGTATCCATGCGCTACGCAATGAAACCACCTATAGCGCTACCTGGTGGAAAACAACGGAGTTAGCATTTTTAACTCGAAAACTGAACGAAATAGAGAAAATAGTGAATTAAAAAATTGTAGGGCATCATCAATTCAATACGAATCGTTGTTTTCCACCAGGTGGCACTATAGGTGGTTTCATTGTGTAGCGCATGGCTACTTTACTATACTTAGACACCACTTCTACGCCTATAGCTACCGCCGTTCTCAAATTAATGGCGGTGGACAGGATAAGGGTGGACACACTATATATTAGCAGGCACAGTTGCTAATCATTTATGGAAGGTGCACAATATGTTGCAGTATTTATTCAGAGGCATGTTGTAAGGTGCTTTGTGTTCAGGAGGCACAATGAGTGAATGTTTTTATTCTGAGGCACATTATGTGAAAAGTGACTGGGCGATATATTTCTGTGTATATGTATCACTCACCGCCGGGGATGTCAGCAAGCAGGAGTGGACCCGCTGGACCACAGGAGGAACCCAGGCTTAAACTTTCATGGGAGGGGCTTAACTAAGCACCAGCCATGAGGCGGAACACCAGGAGCCACTCTCAGGGCAGTTACCAGGACTGTGGCATTTGAGTGGAACAGGGTGGCAGAAGGACTAGAGTCAGGTAACGTACAGGACAGGCAGGATGGGCACAGGCAAGACAAATGGGACAGGCAGGATGGGCACAGGCAGGATAATCGGGGCTGGCAGGACAGAACAGGAACACAGTCTGGATGGGGAACACGCAGAACGGGTACAGGCAGGTGCAGAACTTCCTGCATGGGTCATCAGGCTCAGGTCACTAGGCAAGGGACATCATGCTCAAGACATTGGGCATGGGTGCAGCCAGGACAGGATATCAGGCAGAACTCCGGTCCTCAGGATCCAGATCATCAGGCATGGAACTCCAGTCATCAGAGTCCAGGTTATCAAGCACGGATCACTAGGCATGGGACATCAGGCACAGGACATCAGACACAGGTGCAGGTGGGGCGGCGGCTGAGACAGACAGGACAACAGGTGCAGGCGGGTACAGACGCAGGTGATAGGTACAGGCTGGTATGGACACAGGTACTCTGCTCTGGAACCTCCCATCATGAGGAGGAGCTGTAAGTACCTGGTGCCTTCCAGTTATAGGCTAGGGACACCTTAGCAAGGTTTGCATACTTCCTCATAAAAAGACAGGAAGCATACGGGCACGCCCCCTAGGCTGGAGGCCAGGAAATCCCACACAACATGTGCAAGGCCTGGAGCCTAGGCAGGAGCTGAAGGCCACGCACACGTGGATATCCACGGGGGGTTGAGCCAGGGACTGAACTACACGTGGATGGCAATGAAGGGATGCAGAGGACCACGAAAGATGAGGATGGTCATGCAGGTAAGAGGAGGGAGCAGAAGCCGACACTCATGAGGACTATGCTACACGTAGATGACAGGGAAGAGGGGAGAAACACAGCGTTAGGATGTGGAGGAGTGTCGGCGTTACAGTACCTCCCCTTCACCTCCACTCTTATGAATGTCAGAAAGATAAAAAAAACAAAATATAAAGGGCATTCAATCACAGGGGGTTGGGAAAGAGTTCTACTGTCCATGGGCGAGCTGCCTGCAATCAGCTGAGTCCATGGCCAGAGCAAACTGTAACGGTCACCGAAGGGTGGCGAGCATCCAGGAGTGGACCGACTGGGCCGTACACCGGACTCCCCTGGAAGAGCCAACCCCTATACAGGGATTGTCAGGCACATTCCCAGTTGGCCTAAATTCATGACAGCCAGGATCAGTGGAGTCGGCTCTGATGGACTAATGAGACTCTGCTCTGATGTCCAGTACTGTAGTGCTCAGATATGGCAGCACAGAGGTAGTAGCTCAGAAGTGGTTGCTCAGACATGGCTGCATGGAAGTGGTGGCTCAGATGTGACAGCATAGAGATATTGGCGTGGATGTTGCAGTACAGAGGTAGTGACTCGGGCGTGGCAGCACAGAGGTAGTGGCTCGGACGTGGTAGCACAGAGGTAGAGATGGTAACAAGCTCTGGAAAGAGATACAAGTTAACAGGAATGAGTCACTGGTGCAAAACACAAGGGTGCAGGGTCAGACACAGTAACACGTATGGGACCTGAGACCTAGCAACGCACTAATGATAGGCAACACTGCTCAGGCGCCTCCCCTAAGGCTTAAGTACCTTCAGGGTAATAGCTGACCTCAAGGATCACTTCCAGGTAATGGTACACTTTTAAGAGGGTGACTAGCACTTTACCGCCCCCACGTCCTTACTGGTGACTAATGGTGCAGGATGTGTTGTGCATTTCTATTGTTTTCTCTCTGTGTAGTATGGCCAACTGCTACTCAAGGTCATGGGTCCCGGGTTCCTTAGATAGAAGGGATGGACTGGGCCATGACAGGACAGAAAGAGTTAAACAGGGAGGGACGGTCCCCAGGATAGGAGGGGATAAAAGGGTTAGAAGCTGTGCAGGCCAGCAGATAGGGAGATGCTGCTGTAGTGAAAGGAACAAGAAAAGAAATCCAAGAGGGACAGAAGTGCAGAGTGGAGTGCAGAACAGTGGAGATGACAGGGACAGGACCTAAGGATTGGATGAAGCCCAAACCTCCATCATCCCCTGGTGCCTACTACAGGAACAGAAGCTGAAAGGGAAAGAGAAGAAGAGCAAAGTGACAGAAAGGGCTCCATTGCAGCGGGTCCTAAGTCCAGGAGTGCTCCTACCTGAGGCGTCATCTGTCGGTACCTGAGGGAAAGCAGTTGTGGCGGTGGGTATCAGGAGAGTCTAACCATCCGTTAGCCAAGTGTCCCACAACCATGCTGGGAGAGTGGGTCCGAAGAGGAAGGGTCAGTCACCCCACCATGGCCATCTTCGCAAGGCCGAGCCAGATGTTAGAACTGAAGTGTCTGAAGGATGATAATGCTGAGACATCTCTGTAATGTCAAGAGGGAAAATATCTTTTGAACAACTATGCAGTAAAGTTTTGAAAGTTTTACCTAATGGTTGCCTGTTTACTAAACGCACTGGGCACAAGGCCTATGAAAGTATGAAAGTGAATGGGCGCTAGAGAAGCCGTCCGAAGATGCAGAGATACAGCAGACAGCAAGTACTACCTCTACTCTGCCCCCATGTCTGTACTGTGTCGGGGTGGGTTGAGGACCTCTGCAAAGACCCTTGCCCACGATTGTCCCTCCCTGGCACTTTACACACCGGCCCTTTAAGAAAGGGGCATGGCCATATGCGCACCCTATGGGCACTCCCAAAAGCCCTGCGTGTGGCAGGAACACGGTGCATGGAACCAGCGGGCAGGTGAAGAGAGCAGCGCCCCAACTGCGACCTGGGAGCGGGAGGGTGCGTGGATGCCGCATCAGAGCCGGGCACTACAGTATACATATATATAACATGTACAGTCAATGTGACATTGTTATTATCATTGCTGCAGTACGCTGTTGTGCTGCAGAAGGGATGAAGCAAAGACATTAGGGCGGCAAACAGTTAATCTCTTAGAGAAATCTTCATGAATTACACTTTTCAGAAATATCAGTAGGAGAAAAGTAGGATTGCAGTCCTTGTATGATCTGTATGACAATGGATGATAACATTCTCGCTTGTATAACAACATCTAGCATACCCTTACTATTGTTAAGGCTATATTGGGAGGTCTTGTTAAACATGGTACACATTTAAATGGAAGGTATCCAAGTCTCTGTAAAACCTTGAGTGGGGTCCACTCAGATGTATTCTTTGTGGTTATCTCCTAGGTACACGTCTCCGTACAGTGACCCTCCTATAATGGATATTGTCCTGCATTAACATATATAGCTTTTCCCTTTATAACATACAGTTATTTATAGCACTGTCTTTTGTTACATACAGTGTCCTCCCTTATTACCTTTAGCATTGTCTTTTATTACATTGTGGGTTTTTTAATTTTGTACACAGTATTGTTCTTTTTGATCACATATAGTCTCCTTCTTTACTTTCCTTAGTATTATATACATGTACTAATGTTTCTTTGTTTTTGGTTCATATTGTCTAGTGGGTCTAGAGTGTTGTATTAATTTTGAGTTGTGATAAATGGGCATATATACTATTAACTTCCTTTTTTTGTCTTCTCTATTGTGTCTCAGATGTCCTTCTCCAAAGTTGCCCAGTACAGTTATATGTCAAACCATTATAAAGCATGCCCTCATACTTGACATGGTGACATGGTAATATAAGCTTTGTAAGCAGTTGAATTATTTGCATACCTAAACACCCTGATATGTTTTATTGTCTGTATCAATCTCTTAAACTCTCAGACCCTCCCCCAAAGTAAATTCTTCGGTATGCCCCTGGTTGGCGTTAGGTGCAAATAGTAAGGCCTCTTTCACATTCCAGTATTTTTACTTCAGTATTTCATCAGTATTTGGATGCCAAAACCTGGAGTATCTCCAAAGCACATAATAGGTGTCCGTCTTTCAATTACAGTTTTTTCTCTTTAAGTTCTACTGCTGGTTTTGACATATACAGTGCCTTGCGAAAGTATTCGGCACCTTTGAATTTTTCAACCTTTTCCCACATTTCAGGCTTCAAACATAAAGATAAAACATTTTAATGTTATGGTGAAGAATCAACAACATGTGGGACACAATTGTGAAGTAGAACTAAATTTATTGCTTATTTTAAACTTTATAAAAAATAATAAACTGAAAATTGGGGGGTGCAATATTATTCGGCCCCTTTAAGTAATACTTTGTAACGCCACCTTTTGCTGCGATTACAGTTGCAAGTCGCTTGGGGTATGTGTCTATCAGTTTTGGACACCGAGAGACTGAAATTCTTGCCCATTCTTCCTTTGCAAACAGCTCCAGCTGAGTGACGTTGGATGGAAAGTGTTTCAGCAGTTTTCAGCTCTTTCCACAGATTCTCGATTGGATTCAGGTCTGGACTTTGACTTGGCCATTCTAATACCTGGATATGTTTATTTGTGAACCATTCCATTGTAGATTTTGCTTTATGTTTTGGATCATTGTCTTGTTGAAAGACAAATCTCCGTCCCAGTCTCAGGTCTTTTGCAGACTCCAACAGGTTTTCTTCAAGAATGGTCCTGTATTTGGCTCCATCCATCTTTCCATCAATTTTAACCATCTTCCCTGTCCCTGCTGAAGAAAAGCAGGCCCAAACTATGATGCTGCCACCACCATGTTTGACAGTGGGGATGGTGTGTTCAGGGTGATGAGCTGTATTGCTTTTATGCCAAACATATCGTTTGGCATTGTGCCCAAATAGTTTGATTTTGGTTTCATCTGACCAGAGCATCTTCTTCCACATGTTTGGTGTGTCTCCCAGGTGGCTTGTGGCAAACTTTAAACAACACTTTTTATGGATATCTTTGAGAAATGGCTTTCTTCTTGCCACTCTTCCATAAAGGCCACATTTGTGCAGTGTACGGCTGATTGTTGTCCTATGGACAGACTCTCTCACCTCAGCTGTAGATCTCTGTAGTTCATCCAGAGTGATTATGGGCCTCTTGGCTGCATCTCTGATCAGTCTTTTCTTTGTTTGAGATGAAATTTTCGAGGGACGGCCGGGTCTTGGTAGATTTGCAGTTGTATGACACTCCTTCCATTTCAATATGATTGCTTGTACAGTGCTCCTTGGGATGTTTAAAGTTGTGGAAATCTTTTTGTAACCAAATCCGGCTTTAAACTTCTCCACAACAGTATCACGGACCTGCCTGTTGTGTTCCTTGGTCTTCATGATGCTCTCTGTGCTTTAAACAGAACACTGAGACTATCACAGAGCAGGTGCATTTATACGGAGACTTGATTATACACAGGGGGCTTATATTTATCATCATCAGTCATTTAGGACAACATTAGATCTTTCAGAGATCCTCAATGTACTTCTGGAGTGAGTTTGCTGCACTGAAAGTAAAGGGGCCGAATAATATTGCACGCCCCAATTTTCAGTTTATTCTTTTTTACAAAAGTTTAAAATAAGCAATAAATTTAGTTCAACTTCACAATTGTGTCCCACTTGTTGATTCTTCCCCATAACATTAACATTTTTATCTTTATGTTTGAAGCCTGAAATGTGGGAAAAGCTTGACAAATTAAAATTCAAAGGGGCCGAATACTTTCGCAAGGCACTGTAAACACTGATGCAAAATACTGATGTGTGAAAAGGGAAAAAGCTAAAGGTAGATAAGTCTGGAGACTGTAATGTGGTCTTAAGTAACTTTCCCAGTAACAGGGATCACCAAACAGGTATAACCTAATACAAAGAGATAGCTGTGTTACTTTAAGACTGTATTTAGGAGGTGAGGTGCTTCCTCTATAATAGTAATACAATCTGGTCTGAAAGATGTAACCATAGCCTGGATGTATAATAATAATAAGGCAAGACTACCAGTATCTAGACACACAATGTTTAGTATTATAGAGACTGTTGTTGTTTTGTTATCTGATTTTATAAAATATTATGGAATGATTCATTAAGATGGTCTTAATGAAGGGCTCACAGGAGTTCAATGTGCCAAAATCATTAAGAGGGACATGCCACTTATGGAATTTGGCACATCTTCGCTTGTACGTTCACCTCAGTGCACCTCACCAAAAATGCTACTCAAATTCTCAACTGGATTTGCGTTTCTTGCAAACAAACATAGTTAGTTAAATTAATTTACTGGGCGGGAGTAGTAACTCGCCATCTCGCCTCCTCCTCAGCTCCACCTATTTTGACAGACCTGGTTGAGTTTGACATGGAAACACCAAAATTTGCAAAATTTTTGCTCAACTTCATGTTAACCAGTAATTTTGTGACTTTTCTAGGTGGTTTATGTCTGAAAAAGGGTGTAAACCCTTTGATGACTTAAGCGGGCTTTACACGCTACGATCTATCAAACGATATATCGTCGGGGTCACGTCGGAAGTGATGCATATCCGGCATCGTTTGACATATCGTAGCGTGTGACAGCTACGAGCGAGTGTGAACGAGCAAAAATACTCCCCTTATCGTTGCTCGTTGACACGTCGCTCATTTTCTAAAAATCGAACGTCCGGTTGTTCATTGTTCCCGAGGCAGCACACATCGCTCCGTTTGACACCCCGGGAACGATGAACACATCTTACCTGCGTCCTGCCGGCAATGCGGAAGGAAGGACGTGGGCGGGATATTTATGTCCCGCTCATCTCCGCCCCTCCGCTTCTATTGGCCGGCCGCTGAGTGTCGTCTCTGTGACGCCGAACGTCCCTCCCCCTTCAGGAAGTGGATGTTCGCCGCCCACAGCAAGGTCGTTTGGAAGGTAAGTACGTGTGACAGGGGGTTACCGACTTTGTGCGACACGGGCAAGAAATTGCCTGTGCCGCACAAACGATGGGGGCGGGTGCGATTGCACATGCGATTGCACGAGAAATTGATACGTGTAAAGCAGCCTTTTGTCCGTATGTGTCCGTCTGAATGTGACGGAAAAGCTTTGCACTTCACAATGAGCCATAACCACTGAGCATCACATCTTCTCAAATAAAAATACATTTTCACCTGGATAATTTTAGGAGTGCTGCACACCTTCCCTTCACAAACAGCCCTCCCGCGTTACAGATTCACTACAGTTGTGTGTGTTCCTGTATACATGTAGCAATATCTCACTGAAAATTAAAAGGGTGCACTCTGGCTCTTTAAACATCTTACGTGGTTTATGAAGAATTTATCAACTCCTATCCCAGCACTTGACGTCTCATAGTTGCTAATGGCCATTACTCTTAGTGAGAAATACTTCTTAGTGCTGTGTGCTAATATGAATTTTAGATTCTTTACAGGAGATGATATATATTTTTTGTATTTAATAATTTAGTTCAGTCCAGTTAATTCTCTTTTAATTGTACATTAGATTATTGACTAAAGTGCTTTTTCTAGTTTTAGCGATGTATCCTGGCTATTGCCAAAATCAAATTGCAAAGCATTTATTTTATTATGGTGGATAAAATGTTGTAGTTCTTTAATAATAAAACTTATCGTATGATATCTGGGTATTTTTCTAAGTACCGTAGAAAAGACATCTATCACCCATCAACAGTCTAGGTTAAAAATGTAAGACAGCTGAATGCTCCAGCGCTAAACTTCACTGTACTCAGCTGCCCCCATTAGCCCTGTAGACTCTGGATGGAGAGGCAGTGTTCATGCCCAATTCCCTCCAGTAAGACTCCTAATAACCAGTGAAGTGAAATGGAGCAATTGGTAAGTCTGTTCTAGAGATCAATATCTTTTCTGGATATGAAGCCCTAGAAAGTTGCTGATAGTAAAAAAAAAAATCAGAGAACTTGAATTAGCAGTTAAAAAATACTATAAATATATAAAACTATATAAATCTATAGTACAAGCAAAAATAAGAACCTTTGTGCTATATCTTATCAGAAAAAAAATATTTTTCCACCTATGAGTCAATGTTTTTCCGTCTCCTGAACTCACAATTTACTCTGAAAAAGAGCTTGGTCAAGCAAGATGGACTTCCAGTATGGTGAGGTGTCAGGGTTACAACGCTTATTAAATTCAATGTAGCGGAAAGAGGGGGTACTCAGTATGGCGAAAGACCAGACAAACACAGCAGATTGTGTGCAGCTTTCAGCATACGTACCTCCCTTCAGTGCTGGAATCACAGCCATACTACTCAGTACTGTCATATAAAGTCTTACATACTACTGCTGCTTCTATCAATGTACTTCAGACAAAGAAGAGCAGAAATCTCTCTCTTTGTGTATGGAAGACATCATAGCAACTTACCTCCATCCACCAGGTAAGATACAAGAGAAAATCAGAAATTAGAAGGAACCAATCACCATGATGTTTGTATATAACCTAAAGCCAGTGCTGTACGGGCACTATCAGGCTGATTCTCTGCATACCTGTAGTGGTCAGCTCTGATGTTTAGGTTTTGAAATCCAAAAAAGTAAACTTTATAAAATGAGCTGCTTGTTGAGTGACAGTTGTGTAGCGCCCCTGAGACTGGGTGCTACAGAGTATTGTATTGTATGTATTTTTATGCATTTTATAATGTCTGTCCACCTTGGGCAGGCAGAGGTTTCATTTCCTGTTTCACACAGCCTCACACACAGGCAGAGGGGACATTCCTTAGGTGGGGGCATGTGCAGGAGGGAGTTACAAAGAGACAGTTTGCTTTCAGTTTACTTCAGAACGCATTGGGAAAGCACTGAGAGTGGACACGCAGTGTGCAGCTCCATGGGAGCATCTCTCTCAGGGAGGCAGAGCAGAGGAGCCACCAAGTCCAGACTGGTTGTACACCCTTTCCTTACCTGGGATCGGGCGAGTGGATGGCTGAGGACCCCTATGCTGAGAGAGCGGATAGCACAAGTTAGGAGACTCCAGGTCCATTAGCCGGCAGAGACCAGGAATGGGAGAGGTGGCTAGCCGGGAAGGAGTTGAGAGCCTGGGACCGGTAATCGTGTGGCATGGAGGAAAAGAGGGTTACAGAGGGGAAGATGTCATTGCCTCCTTGGAACCAGCACAACTTCGAGTGGCAGAGTAGTGGGTCCCAAGAGCTCCAGAGACCAGGAGGGGACCACCACACGAGCACACAAGGAGAAAGCCCACAGGCTGCTCTACCAGACTTTGACCTCTGTCCTGCCTGGGAACGATTGGAGTCATTTCAGAATAGAAGGAACTGTGAGTAAACAAAATCTGAAACCCGCAACCCAGCGACTCTGACTCCATTAGTCGTCACCTTGTGATCCGGTGATTCCCAGTTCCACATTCTCCCTCCCAGGGGCTGCGCCACCTGTGGGGGGGCGAGATCATACCGGCTGCACCCCAATATCTCCCCCGGTGAAGTACCCTGCAGCGGTAGCCTTATCCCTGGCCGCACACCACAGGTGGCGTAGTCGACGTCATCCGTTCCACTCCTGGAGGAGGAAAGGTCAGAGGAAGGGTCCGCAGCGGAGGAGGCCGGGACCCCAGTCACCACCGTAACCAGTGACTACCTCTCCAGAAACAGTCCTTGTTAGCCTCCCCTTTACTGTGAACCACGGGGCCACGGAATCGGGTCAAGCCACGGCTTCTACAAACTACTGGCCCGGCGACGGGTATACAAAGTATGGAGGTAAGCTCCTATCCTCTGCTCCGTGGGGTGATACAGTTGCACTGAAGCAGATAATATATTCATAGTTATCCCCTCCCTCTGTTAGAATTAGCATAAGTATTATACAAAGATTCACTTTGTCTCTTGCAGGACCTGTGTGAGGTCATACCCATGTGACCAGGTATCCAGCTTTAGTGGCTGAGGCCCTGCCCCTTCTGGTCACATGGGTATGACCTCACACAGGTCCTTCCACAGACAAAGAGAATCATTTGTATAATGCTTATGCTAATTCTAACAGAGGGGATAACAATGAATATATGATCTGCTCCAGTGCAATTGTCACTCAACAAGCAGCTCATTTTATAAAGTTTACTTTTTTGGATTTCAAAACCTAAATTTCTGAGCTGCACACTACAGGTATGTATAGAATCAGTCTGATAGTGCCAGTATAGCACTGGCTTTAGCTTATATACGAAAATCCTGGTGATTGGTTCCCTTTAAGGGAAAAATAGTTGAAACATTCAGGATACAAATCAATTAATGGCCAAAAAGAGAATTATATTTTATGTACACATAGCTTCCTTGAAACAACAGGTATCCTTCTATTGATGCCTAGGGATGACTGTGTGATACTTCACATTTCCATTTTTGTGCTGTGCACAAAGTTGCTGCCATCTGTCACTCATCCTACCATGCTAATGTGCCACTGTGGGTCAGTGCCATAGCCTTCTTATCTAAAAGTAGCTGGCATGGTTGAATCAGCAATTTTATGTAGATCTGACCTTCTGGTCAGCCAACCTCTCACTTATGATTTAGGTCTCACCCACCTGAAAATTCTTCCAAGGATGAAAAGAGTAAAAACTGAGGAAAAAAGTGTAAAATAGGGTCTTACCAGATATTATAGGGATATATACATAAAGAGACACTCACCTAAAGAAGTCTCAAACCCTATGCATGTCTGAGATAATGACGACTGCAGCAACCCCATGTAGGTGAAACTTCAATGCTGGATAGGAGAAACGGAGTTAATGCCGCGCTGCTGCCGAAGTAATTGACTGATGATTTAATCAGTTCTTCTTTATTTTACAGGTCAATGCATTTCAGAGCTCAGAGCCTCCTTCATCAGGACAAAGGAATGATACATTGTTGATTTTACCTTTGTCCTGATGAAGGAGGTTCTGACCTTTGAAAGGTGTAGACCTGTAAAACAAAGAGGAATTGATTAAATCAACAGTCTATGGCTATGTGCGCACACTGCGTTTTTTTGATGCTGCGTTTTTGTGCGTTTTTGGTCGCTAAAACCGCACAAAAACGCACCCGCGACAAAAAAACACGGCAAAAAACGCATGCGTCTTGCCGCGATTTGGTGCGTTTTTTTGCTGCGTTTTGCTGCGTTTTTGCTCACTGCGTCTTTATGCGTTTTTTATCAGTGAACAAAAAAAAAAGGTCTGATGTCATTTCCTTCATCAATGTGTTCTTCATTCTCCACTAGTGTATGCAGAAGAGCAGACAGCTGCAGAACTACAAGGCTCAGCATACTCCATTCAATAGTGTATGCAGGAGAGCAGACAGCAGCTGCAGAACTACAAGGCTCAGCATCCTCCATCCAGGACTGTATGCTTGAGGGAGAGTCAGGGGGAGCAGACCTACAAGGCTCAGCATCCTCCATCCAATAGTGTATGCAGGAGAGCAGACAGCAGCTGTCGAACTACAAGGCTCAGCATCCTCCTTCCAGGACTGTATGCAGGATTTCTTTGCCCCCCCAAACAAAAAAAATGACGTGGGCTTCGCCATATTTTTGTATGCTAGCCGGGTACAGCAGGCAGGTACGGGCTGCCCCCAACCCCCAGCTGCCTATTTGTACCCGGCTGGGAACCAAAAATATAGGGAAGCCCTTTTTTTTTTAAATTATTTCATGAATTTCATGAAATAATTTAAAAAAAAAATGACGTGAGCTTCGCCCAATTTTTGAGTCCAGCCGGGTACAACTAGGCAGCTGGGGATTGGAATCCACAGTGCAGGGTGCCCATGCTTTCTGGGCACCCCCGCTGTGAATTGCAGTCCCACAGCCACCCCAGAAAATGGCGCTTTCATAGATGCGCCATCTTCTGGTGCTGTATCCAACTCTTCCAGCTGCCCTGAAGCCGGGTGACTAGCTGGGTAATAATGGAGTTAGGGCTAGCTGTATATTATCAGCTAGCCCTAAGCCCGAAATTCATGGTGTCACGCCAATATTAGACATGGCCACCATGAATTTCTAGTAAAGATAAAAAAAACACAACACAGAAAAATATTTTTATTAGAAATAAAACACAACACAATTAGTGACTCCATCTTTATTGAAATAAAGAACCCCCCCTCCGCAGTAATCCTGGGTCAGGGTCCCGCGCCATCCAATCCGGATCCAATATCATCTGATCGGTTTGCTGGAAGGCAAAGCGATCAAATGATGTGTCAGGATCAAGTGCCTGAATCACATCACATATCAGCTGATTGTATAAAAGCCGATTATACAATCAGCTGATGCATCGGTGCAAAAAAAAATAAAAAAAATAATACTCACTTATGTGCTGATTACCGGCAGCTCCTGCAGCGATGGGGCGGGAGTCTGATCCCGTCCGATCGCTGCAGCAGCTGCCGGTAATCAGGGATGAAGTCTCCTGACGCATCCGCTGATACCAGCCGGGCGCCCGCGTCACCGCGATACTTACGATCACCTGATGCGTCAGGTGACTGCATCAGGTGATCCATCGCCAGGTCCTGCATCCATCGGAGGTTTCCCGGCCGTCTGCACACAGCCGGAGCGGGGGTGGCGATACCGTGAGAGGAGATGGGAGCGGGCATGGCACCGGGAGTCTGCAGACAGGTGAGTATAACTTTTTTTTTTTTTTCTACTGTTCACTTTTGTTTTCGCAGCCGCTTCCACCTCCCGCCCAGACATGGCGCCGCACGGCAGCATTCATGCACAGGACGGGAGGTGGAAGCGGCAGTGACGGTACCGGGAGGATTCACGCTTCTGTATATACTGACAGAAGGAATCCTCTTCCTGTACACGTCACTTTACTACCCACCTCCTGCGTTTATAGCTGCGTTTTTGGTCTTCAAAACGCACCACAACGCAGCTATTTGCGTTTCTCAATGCGTCTTTCAACATCCCATTGAACTCAATGGATGAAAAGCGCAGTGAAAAACGCGGGAATAATTGACATGCTGTGTTTTTGTGGCACCACAAAAACGCAGCTGAAAAAAACAGATGTGTGAGGACAGCAAAAATTAAAACTCATAGACTTTGCTGGGGAAGCAAAGTCCTGCAGTTTTGAGGCCAAAAACGCACCCGAAAAACGCGCAAAAACGCCGCGAAAAACGCACTGTGCGCACATAGCCTATTACTTTGGCAGCAGCGCGGCATTAACCCCATTTCTCCTCTTCAACATTGAAGGGCTGAACAGAGCACACAAACTTGTCTTACAATAAGACAAAAGTCTCACACCATCTCTGCTAGGATTTTTCTCAGGATCGAAGTCTCTCGCAGTTCACATAGACTCTCAAAGTAGGCTTTACTTAGGGGCTGACATTTCACAAAACTTGTACGCAGTCTTCCTAGTCAGCTCGTTGTCGGCATTTCCATAATAATACCCCTTACTTTACTAGTCAGGACTACAGGGTCTCTGACACAACCCACTATACAGTTGTTGGAACAAATTTGGTGAGCTGTGGTTTAAAGGGAACTAAATGCGCAGTCGCGAGATTATCGGCGGGTACGAGCATGACGCTGGTGAGGTCATGCACAGGGTCGACCATAATCTCACTCCTGCGCATTTAGGTCACCGGCGCGAGCGAGGGCAGCTATGTTTTCTGCTCTGCCCGGGATATGGCAGAGCGAACTGCGCCTGCGCGAGCCGTTCTAACTGTACAGGCGCGAGATTTGAAAATGTGATAAGGATGATGACAGAGGCGTCATCCCGTCAATCAAGAAATGAAGACGGCGATCAGCAGCAGGAGGACGGACAGGAGCAGAAAATCTGGCCAACACAGGTAATTAGCATACCTAACGGCCAAGTTTTATAAAATTATTTTTGGGGTCTGGAAAGGGAGTCAGGGCCAAGGTGCACCTTCATAGAACGCAGCCCAGGAGCTGCAGAAGGTGATTATTTTAGTTTAATTGGTAAAAATCTGGTGACTGGTTCCCTTTAGGTCATGTGCGCATGTTGCGTCCAGTACCTTGCAGAAATGAACGCATCCTCTGGCAGAATTTGTTATTGTCACATTTGGTTTTGACCACATAAATGCAGGAAATACGTAAGCATTTTTATAGCGTTTTTGCCGCGTTTTGACAGCGTTTTACATGCATTTTCAGTACCTAAATTTAGATGCGTTTTCAATACAAATACACAAATAAAGTTTGAATATTCAAACAGTAGGAAAAAAATGAAAAAAATAAATAAATAATTACCTATAAATCATACGCTATAATGATAATTTACAGAAAATGATTAATGAGATTTAATAATTATGTTCCAAATAAAGTAAAAGTATTGTTTTACTCATTTTTTAAAGTCAGAATGGATGTGAGGGCAAATGGAAACCTCTTGACCTCATTATAATGGCAAAAACGCATGCTTTGATTTTGTTAAAAAAGCATGCGTTTAGCATCAAAAAAGCATGTAAAACGCTAGAAATTTCTTTAAGGATGTGTTTTGATAATTCTCATTGACTCTAATGCTAGCAAAACGCTGCCAAAATGGTAAAAACAATTGACATGTTGCTTCTTCAAACGCAGAGATTTTGACAAATTTTTGTCACAAAAAACGCAGCGTTTTTAGACGCATAGTGCGCACACAATATGCCTATTTCCCATAGACTTTGCTTGGAAATCAAAACGCATGCATTTTTGCATTAAAACGCTGCAGTTCAAAATGCTGCGGAAACGCATGAAAAAGCGCAACATGCGCGCATAACCTAAAGGTTGAGAGTATAGCTCAGAGTCAATGATACATTGGAGCTGGATACCAGATGGAACAGCAAGGACCAACACAAGTGGAACAGCAAGTGTGAACAGTACAGGAAGAAGGAGAGACTAGTTCATTATCATGTACCTTGTGGTAGCAGATTTAAAGGTATAAGCAACACGAGAAGTATCATACAAAGTTTATTAATAGGTATCTTGTGTCAGCAGTTCACAGTGTGACACCTGAAGAAGCAGAGACTTGTTCCTTATGAGGTTCCTTGTTGCAGCATGGTTGAAGGTGTGAATACCAGCAGAAGTAAAGATGCATTTGTTATCAGATACTTTGTTGCAGCAGATTTTATGTGTGAATGTGCTAGAAGTAGCAGAGCTAAGCAAGGCAATAAAAGCTGGTTGCAGGCTTGAGCTGAACTGAGGAGAAAGTGTAGCTTAAAGATGTTGTCCACTACTTTAATATCGATGGCCTACCTTATTCAAATCAATAGGAGGCGGATGTGCAATAGCCAACAGCAACCACTATCAGAAGATGGGGCAGCTCCAGAACTGAGTGTTTCTGGCCTCCTGCTACCACAACCGGCATAGAGAACAGCTAATTTGTGGGGTTGCCAGGAGTAGGACCCCGGCCAATCAGACATTGATGACTTATCCTAAAGGTGGCTTTACATGCTACGAGATCGCTAAAGCGATGTCGTTGGGGTCACGGAATTTGTGATGCACTTCCGGCCGCGTTAGCGATGTTGTTGCGTGTGACACCTATTAGCGATTTTGAATCATCGCAAAAACGTTCAAAATCGCTAATCGGTGACATGCCCCCCTCTTCCCAATTATCGTTGCTGCTGCAGTAGCAATGTTGTTCCTCGTTCCTGCGACAGCACACATCGCTACGTATAACGCCGCAGGAACGAGGAACCTCCCCTTACCTGCATCCCGCCAGCAATGAGGAAGGAAGGAGGTGGGCGGAATGTTCGTCCCGCTCATCTCCGCCCCTCCGCTTTGATTGAGCGGCCGCTCAGCGATGTTGCTGTGACGCTGAACGAACCGCCCTCTTAGAAAGGAGGCAGTTCGCCGGTCACAGCGACATCGCTAGGCAGGTAAGTAGTGTGACGCTGCCGCAGCGATAATGCTCGCTACGGCAGCGATTACCACATATCGGCCGTACGATGGGGGTGGGTGCTATCACGTTCGACATCGCTAGCATCGGCTAGCGATGTCGCAGCGTGTAAAGCCCGCTTTAGTATAGGCCATCAATGTAAAAGTAAAGAACAATCTTTTTAACTTTAGACAAGCATGTGGTAGCAGAGTGCATGCTATCTCAATAGTCAGGCAGTACATAGCACCCAAAACCAGCCTAAAAAGGCATTGGATGATGACATCAGAGGTGTTTGCTGGGGCACCATAGTAATCCTGCACAAACTAGCACAGAGTGAGATGGCCATGGGATAAGTGAGCAAATGCTGCAGGTAACTCTCCTTGCATTTTGTAAACCTGAAGCATCTTTTTTTAGCATCTTTAGTTGTTTTGTGAAATTTCTTTTCTACATTTTGGACCGCTGGCTCTTTATTTGAGCATTTATCCACCATTTTTGTGGGTGTTTCTTGTATTGGCATTTTCCATGTGTATTTTGTAACTCTTCTCAACAATTAAAAGACTGCTAGCGGTTTATAAAGGATAAACATTGACAAAGCCTTAAAAAAGATGTCTTTTGAGCCTTCACATTAACTTGTATAGCATATCATAGAGTGCCTTCGGGGCGGAAGATGCTTGAAGAATAGTCATGTCACTTAATTTAACAGATTAGCATCTTGAGAAATCTGAAGTGGTTAAAAGACACTCAAAAGCCTGAACATATGAACAGCATGTCTAATATCTAATCATGATTATTATAGAACTGAGTATGTTCATCCTTTTGAGCATATTGTTAGGGGCTTTTCAGGAGGGTTTTGGTGTGGATTCACTCAAATCTCACCTAAAAAATACATTGTGTGAACATACCCTTAAAAGCCTAATTTGGTAAATACTGCAACATAGGCTGCGATCCCCTCACATGAAACTCGGTTCACGCTGGCAGTACAGCAGAGCCAAGTGTCATGCGAGTGTCCCTGCAACTGAGGTCCGATCTTGCCATTGGACCTCAGCTGGCCGGCACTGAGGAGGGGCGGGCCGGCGCTGTGGAGGGAAGGGAGGGATTTCTCTCCCTCTCTCCTCCGTAGCCGGCTATTGCCATTCTCGCACTCCACTCGCAGTACAACGGTGTACTGCGAGTGCAGTGCGATTTTTCTCTCGCCCCATACACTTGAATGGGTGCAAGAGAAACAATGATCACATTACAATCGCAGCATGCTGCGATTATTTTCTTGGTCTGATTAGGGCTGAGAAAATAATCGCTCATGTGTGCTGACACACAGGCTAGAATTGGTCCGAGTGGAATTTGATTTTTTATCGCACTCCACTCGCAGTGATTTTCATGCTGTGTGGCTTAGGCCTAATACTGATTTAAAGAGATTCTCCAAGAATGTAATAAAACAGCCCCCGATCATATAAATTAAACAGCAGCCCATCATAATCATGTGCAATGATTGTCTGCAGTCTGAAGAAACACATGATCTGAAACCTGTGTCTAAACTATCAGAGAAGATATATTATAAGCACACATACCCATGAGCTGCTGGAGAAGGGCTGTGACAGGAGACAAAATAAATCTGAGGCCCGTTTCACACGTCAGTGAAAAACACTGACGTTTTTCACTGGCGTGTAAAACACGCACATGTCCCTACGTGTGCCGTGAATCACGGCACACGTGGGTTGTCTAAGTGCAATCCGGGCTCCGTTCTCCGTGGCCCGTGATTGTACTTAGTAATCAACTCACCTGCGCCCGCTCCCACTCTCTATGGTGCTGATCGCTCCCGCGGTGCAGTATCCGGCAGGCGCTGACCCCTGCAGCAGCTGCTTCCGGGTCGGCTGTGTCGCGCATCATGAATATGCGCGACAATAATGAGCCGGCTCAGAAGCAACAAGCTGCACGGGCTGCAGAGGACATTGCTGGACGCCGGGTGAGTTAAAATGTTTTTTATTTTAAAAGCACGTTTTTTTCTGGCACGTGTTTCACGGACAACACCACTGCGTGGTCTGTGGGACATCAGTGATGCCAGAAAAAAATGGACATGTCTCCGTGCGGCAATCACGCACACGCGGGTACGCCGCACGGAGACACGTGCAGTGAAAAATCACTGATGTGTGAGCAGACCCATTCATTATAATGGGTCTGCGTATGTCAGTGATTCTGGTACGTTTAAAAAAAAGCACAAACGTACCAGAATCACTGACGTGTGAAAGGGGCCTTAGTCTGATAACAGATTCCCTTTTACAATTTTTGAAATAACAGCACCTAGAACACATTTGACTGGGACAAAAAAATACAACTATGAATTTTATTCAAATAAAAGTTCTTCTCATAGTTATTCTAAGGGAGATTATTAAATTATAAAAATTGAAAGGTAACTCTGCATAGTATAGTAATCTGTACAGTACACATGTAAAAGATCTGTGACTTAAGGCCGCTTTACACGCTGCGATATCGGTACCGATATCGCTAGCGTGTGTACCCACCCCCATCTGTTGTGTGACACGGGCAAATCGCTGCCCGTGTCGCACAACATCTCCCAGACCTGTCACACATACTTACCTGCCCGGCGACGTCGCTGTGACCGGCAAACCGCCTCCTTTCTAAGGGGGCGGTTCGTTCAGCATCACAGCGACGTCACAGCTGCGTCACTGAACCGCCGCCCAATAGAAGCGGAGGGGCGAAGATGAGCGGGATGAACATCCCGCCCACCTCCTTCCTTCTGCATTGTGGCTGGGAGGCAGGTAAGGAGAGCTTCCTCATTCCTGTGGTGTCACAAGGAGCGATGTGTGCTGCCGCAGGAACGAGGAACAACTTTGTTACTGCTGCAGTAACGATATTTGAGAATGTACCCCCATGTCACCGATGAGCGATTTTGCACGTTTTTACGTCGATGCAAAATCGCTCATAGGCGTCACATGCAACGGCATCGATAATGCGGCCGGATGTGCGTCACCAATTCTGTGACCCCAACGAGTTCGCATTAGCGATGTCGCAGCGTGTAAAGCCCCCTTTATTTTCCCAAAATATGTTTGTGTCACAGATTAGAGGTTATCAGCACATCTAGCTACCATTAGTGCTTAAATATGTATCATGGTGAGTGGATATGTTTGTTTTAAATATTAAGAAGTACAAGGCAAAATGGATTGTATCTCTCGCATATGGTCTCAGGAGTCTTCGCCCTCTGGTCTAATTTCTTTGCTAACCATCTTGCTACTGCAAAGATTTAGGTTTTATATAAACATAGTGAGGAGTGAATAAACCTTCTAGATAAGTTTCATCCTTTCTGCCTGGAGAATTGCCCAACATTACAGTATAATCAAATACCAGTTTCCCAAAAATCTATAATGAGCCAGTATAGACTAATATCTACTTCTATGTAGGTATTAGTCTACATGGTATAGATGTAGGTATTAGTCTACATGGTATAGATGTAGGTATCAGTCTATAGTAGAAGAGATGTAGGTATCAGTCTATAGTGGTATAGATGTACAGTAGCGACCAAAAGTTTTGCATTTTTTTTAAAGTGTGATTACTCCTCTCTGGTTGTTGTGATGCCATTTTCTTGGTTATTTTAAAAGACTGGAAGCAAATGGTTGTCAGCTCTAAGGATGAAAATTGCACTTGACATTGTTTTATCCCTTTATGTGTTAGTTTTCCACATTTGCAGGGCCAAACATTTTGGATATTTTGTCATGGGTGGTCTAATTTTACCTATTTATTTTCGATTGTGTGTTTTTTGGATAAACATGGCAAAGACAAAGCCAAATTTATCACCAGCTGTCAGGAGGCTTATTATTCTGAGCATGAAGTCAGGCAAAAGCCAAAAAGAGGTAGCTATGGAATTCAACTGTTCTCAGAGTCAAGTGTCACGTATAATAAAGAAAGAAAAAGAAGCGTATGGAACAGTTGACAAACCTACAAGAAGACGCCCACCAAAAACGTCTTCCAAAGTTGATCACATTATTAACCCCCTCACCCGAGGCCGAAATTCCATTTTTTTCGGGGGGTTTTTGCTCCCCTTCTTACGAGAGCCATAACTTTTTTATTTTTCCTTCAATCTTGCCATATGAGGGCTTGTTTTTTGTGGGATGAGTTGTACTTTTAAATGAAACCATACGTTTTACCTTATACTGTACTGGAAAATGACAAAAAAATTCCAGGTGCGAAAAAATTGCAAAAATAATGCGATTGCATGACGGTTTTTGGGATATTTTATTCAATGTGTTCACTATATGATTATGATGTGTCAGTGTGATGCCTCAGTTTGGTACGAGTTCATAGACTACAGGTTTACTTTTATCTAAGGGGTTAAAAAAAATCAGGTTTGTCCAAAAAAAGGGCACACTTTTTGTGCCATTTTCCGCGACCCGTAGCATTCTCATTTTGGAATCTAAGGCTCAGTGATGGCTTATTTTTTGTGTCTCGAGCTGACGTTTTTAATGGTATAATTTTTTTTGCAGATGCTACGTTTTGATCACCTGTTATTGCATTTTGCGCAAAATTTGTGGCAGCCTAAAACTTAATTTTGGCGTTTGAATTTTTTTTTGTCGTTACGTTGTTTACCGATTAAATTAATTGATTTTATATTTTGATAGATCGGGTGTTTCTGAATGCGACGATACCAAATTTGTGCATTTTTAAAAATTTTTAACCCTTTAATTTTCAGTGGGGCAAAGGGGGGTGGTTTAAACTTTTAGGGGTTTTTTAATTAATTTTTTTAATTTATTTTTTTTATTTGATTTTACTAGTTCCCCTAGGGGACTATAGAGATCAGCAGTCTGATCAAGCATTCATTTCTGTTGATCACAGCTACACAGCTGAGATCACCAGAAATGCTCATGTCTTGTAACATGCAGCACTCGGCCAGCTGAAACAGGAAGTGAGTCATGTGAGCTATGGGAGTCATCACATGAGCCTGTGCTACTATAGCAACCATCGTCTCACAATGTCATGTCATGGGGCTGGGTGAGTGAACAATTACTGCTCCGGGCATTTAAATCACGCTGTGAAATTTTGACAGCGCTATTTAAGGTGTTAACAGGCGCAGATAGATCGCAGATACACCCTTGCCTGTGATGCACACGTCAGCTGTTCAAATCAGCAGAAATTTGCAGGAATCACCACCAGCTGCCTGCAACAGCCGCAGGTGACTACACTATGATGGCTTAGGATGTACCAGTATGGCTCGCAGTTGTTAAGCGGTTAAGAAAAAGTCTGTTTCTGATATCCATAAAAGTGCTGCACAGACTTTGCATGAAATGAACAAATAATATGGGGTCAAAGTGAGTAGCCAAATTGTGGTGCGATGGCTAAGAGCAGTAAACTTCAATGCACGAGTTCCAGTCATGAAGCCTTTCATCTCTGCAAAGAACCGGAAGGTCCGACTTGAGTTTGCCAAAGAACACAGCAAATGGAAAGAAACAGATCGGTCTAAGGTGTTGTGGTTCGATGAATCTAAGTTCAATCTGTTTGGTAGTGATGGCAAACATTATACATACCGCCCAATTGGAAAACATAAATGATGTAAGGTCCCAAACCCCTACAGTGAAACATGGTGGTGGCAATGTCATGGTTTGGGGCTGCTTTTCTGCATCTGCCATTGGCCGCCTGCATAGAATTGATAGAAACATGAATGCTATCATATACAAGGATATACTGGAGAATATAATGCTGCAACATGGTAAAAACAAAGTAGGCAGAGGCTGGAAATTCCAGCAAGGCAAAGATCCTAAGCACACATCTAATTTAGTAAAAAAATTGGTTAGCAAAGAAAAATGTTCACCTGTTACAATAGCAGAGCATGTTTGGAATGAGTTAAGGCGACGAGTTGATGCCCACACCCATAGCAATAAAGATGAATTGTTTATATGAGACACAAACAGAGACAACTGGAATGACCATATGAAAGATTAATAAGTAGCACAGGCCACTCCCAATTCTTATTAAGATACCACATAGAGAGACAAGGGAGCATAATAGAGCCCATAGAAAGTAAGAGTATTCAGCAAAAAAATTCTCTTTACCGGAAAGTACAAAAATCTTAATTAACCATGGAATTTTTATACAAGAGGAATAAAATAATTACAGAATAAGCATCAAACACAGAATATAGACACAGGTGAATAGGTGTGGCAGAGACCCCACCAGTCAGTGAACCCAGGGGTAAAGTTCAGACCACATAAAAGCAAAGGTCATGCATAGTATTGCTCACACATGCATATATATATATATATATATATATATATATATATATATATATATATATATAAATCTGCAGTAGAATCAAACCATTCAAACTTGTATTAATACCTGACAGTCACTGGGTGGTGTCAGGAGTCCCTGAAAAACTAAGCTCAGTAGGTCCAATGAACAATAATAGTGTGAGAGCGATATAAATGGGGATCAAACTAACAGGACTGGACAGATTCAAATGGCTGGTTTCAGCTTACCCACGGTGGGTGCTCTGAGCAGTAGAATTTACCCCTGGGTTCACTGACTGGTGGGGTCCCTGGAACTCTTATATTCACCTGTGTCTGTGTGGCGCCCCTGACCTGGTCAGGCGCCACTAGGTACTGCACCCATGCTGGGTCGGTACTGACAGGTAACCCTAAAGGCTGGAATAGGGTGTGTACGCACAGACACATAGTGACCAGGTCTCCCACACCTTTGAGGGGACCCCTGGGCAGACCCAGGAGGGGGCGTGCCTCCACATCCAATCAAGGGGTGCGGTAGAGAGGCTGGGAGCTAGTGTTGCAGTGGCAGTCAGAAAAGGAGATGCAAATAATAACTCCCATGCAAATAAACCTGACATACCCGTCTGTCGCTAGAGGTAATCAAGTGGAGCCCCTGTGGCGTCCCTGAAGGTGGAGTGCAGTCCCTGAGGTGACCGCTGCAGGTGGGATACACATCTATATTCTGTAATTGATGCTTTTTCTGTAACTATTTTATTCCTCTTGTATATAAATTCTATGAGTAATAAAGGTTTTTCTACTTTCTGGTAAAGAGGATTTTTTGCTAAAGATGAATTGTTTCCAAATTTGCAAATGGAATGCAGTAAGATCCCCCAAGATGTCTTGAATACTCTAGTGGCTTCAATGCACCGTCATTGGAGTGCAGAAATTAAAGCAAGAGGTTATCCTACAAAATACTAAGTTATGGCAGTGTAAACAATGAATTAAGCGGGCTTTACACGCTACGACATCGCTAATGCGGAGTCGTTGGGGTCACGGAATTCGTGACGCACATCCGGCCGCATTAGCGATGCCGTTGCGTGTGACATCGATTAGCGATTTTGCATCGTTGCAAAACAGTGAAAAATCGCTAATCGGCGACACGGGGGTCCATTCCCAATTATCGTTACTTCAGCAGTAACGAGGTTGTTCCTCGTTCCTGCGGCATCACACATCGCTGCGTGTGACGCCGCAGGAGCGAGGAACGTCTCCCTACCTGCCTCCCGGCCGCTATGCGGAAGGAAGGAGGTGGGCGGGATGTTACGTCCCGCTCATCTCCGCCCCTCCGCTGCGATTGGGCGGCGGTTCAGTGACGTCGCTGTGACGCCGCACGGACCGCCCCCTCAGAAAGGAGGCGGTTCGCCGGTCACAGCGACGTCGCTGGACAGGTAAGTATGTGTGACGGCTCTGGGCGATGTTGTGCGCCACGGGCAGCGATATGCCCGTGTCGCGCAACAGATGGGGGCGGGTACGCACACTAGCGATATCGGGACCGATATCGCAGTGTGAAAAGTAGCCTTAACTCTCTGTGTTGTGATCAATAAATAGTAGATACAAAACTTTTGGGAGTCAGTTTTCTTTAATTAAATGACCAGACCTATATTCAAAAGCATTTTGGTTAAAATTAAGGCCTTGTACGATGACAACTTGATACACTTTCAATTCATCACCAGGAAAATGGCATCACAACAATCAAAAGAAGTAATCACACTTTAAAAAATGCAAAACTTTTAGTCGCTACTGTAGGTATCAGTCTCTATAAGCCAAAAGCTTCATCTCCATCACTTTACTGGGATATTTCATGTACGGTACATCTGCTTCTTCTGAACTTCTTGTGGTCAAAGTTTATCACTCAGTTAGTATTACTTTTTGAACCACTTTTTTTAATCTTTTCTGCAGGATAGGCTCTGCTTACTATTTCCACTGATTAATCATTAATCCATAGCCTAATAGTTTTCTGCATTAACTGCTGTTAACTCATTGCTAACTAGTTTTCTGTTAGCTAAAGCAACTCATCAACAGTCATGTTGATCTTTTTGTCTAATAATTACTTACTCCCCTGCTTCATATCAATCATTACAGTGTGCCTATTTCTTTAAATAAAATAATGAACTTTAATTTCTGTCCAATCTCCCGTTACATATAAAACACTATGACCAGAAAGCTAACTATTACAGAAATCATTGCATTCAGAGGTCCTCCTCTTCCAATCACCAAATTAAAAAAAAACATGATTAAATATTCTAACACTTTTTTTTTTTGCAAATTTTTGCATTCAAGTCCATGTTATATGTATAAGCATATAGTACAGCAAATCACATGGTTCAAAAACATTTTCTCCTTTGTTTCAATGAAGCATCCAGGCAGCTGTAAAAGCCATATAGAGACATTACAACATGATCAGTGGCACGGAGTGGTAGTTGTGGGCGAAGGAGTGAAACCAGACACCCCGTCACGCTACATGATAGAGCTGGTCTTGGCTAGGTGTGTGAACTTGTGTAGTGGTGGCTGTTTGTCCATGCATGCCGAATGTTGCCACTGATTTTGGCTGACCAGGACCAAATGACGACTCATTTCCACAAGTTCATTTCAAACAATAGTACTTTACTCAATGGTTCATCTTCAGCAACAACCTTATACACCAGATAGCGGGCACATATCTCCCAGCACATTTTCATTGTACAAGGCATATTAAAACAATATTCTCAGTTCCAACTGGGCTGCTTCCGATCTTTCTGGTCCTGTGAGTCCAGCACAACGCATTCCAACACTACAGTGCAATTCATGATAGTCACCTTCCGTTCCTGCAGCTCTATGTCAAATCTCCTTGAAAAGGAGGGGATCAAGGGTTTTGCCATCATGGCCAGAGTAGAGCCTTGTGCTACCAGACACTTCCATATCTACAGTCATGGCCAAAAGTTTTGAGAATGACACCAAAATTATATTTTCACATGATCTGTTGCCCTCTGGTTTTTAATTGTGTTTGTCATATGTTTACATCACATACAGAAATATAATTGCAATCATATTATGAGTACCAAAATGTTATATTGACAGTTAGAATGAGTTAATGCAGCAAGTCAATATTTGCAGTGTTGACCCTTCTTCTTCAGGACCTCTGTAATTCTCCCTGGCATGCTCTCAAACAACTTCTGGATCAAATCCTGACTGATAGCTGTTCATTCTTGCAAAAGCAATCCTTGCATTTTGCCAGAATTTGTTGATTTTTGTTTGTCCACCCGTCTCTTGATGATTGCCCACAAGTTCTCAATGGGATTAAGATCTGGGGAGTTTCCAGGCCATGAACTCAAAATCTCTATGTTTTGTTCCATGAGCCATTTAGTGATCACCTTTGCTTTATGGCAAGGTGCTCCATCATGCTGGAAAAGGCATTGTTGGGCACCAAACTGCTCTTGGACAGTTGGGAGAAGTTGCTCTTGGAGGACATTCTGGTACCATTCTTTATTCATGGCTGTGTTTTTAGGCAAGACTGTGAGTGAGCCGATTCCCTTGGCTGAGAAGCAACCCCACACATGAATGCTTAACAGTTGGCACAGGATGGCACAGGATGCTTAACAGTTGGCATGAGACAAGACTGGTGGTATCGCTCACCTCTTCTTCTCCTAATAAGCTGTTTTCCAGATGTCCCAAACAATCGAAAAGGGGATTCATCTGAGAAAATGACTTTACCCCAGTCCTCAGCAGTCCACTCCCTGTATCTTTTGCAGAATATCAGTCGGTCCCTGATGTTTTTTCTGGAGAGAAGTGGCTTCTTTGCTGCCCTCCTTGAAACCAGGCCTTGCTCAAGCAGTCTCCGGTTCACAGTGCGTGCAGAAGCACTCACACCAGCCTGCTGCCATTGCTGGGCTAGCTCAGCACTGCTGGTAGTCCGATCCCACAGCTGAAACAGTTTTAAGATATGGTCCTGGCGTTTGCTGGTCCTTCTTCGGTGCCCTGGAGCCTTTTTGGCAACAATGGAAGCTCTCTCCTTGAAGTTCTTGATGATGCGATAGATTGTTGAATGAGGTGCAATCTTTGTAGCTGCGATACTCTTCCCTGTTAGGCCATTTTTGTGCAGAGCAATGATGGCTGCACGTGTTTCTTTAGAGATAACCATGGTTAACTGAAGAGAAACAATGATACCAAGCACCAGCCTCCTTTTAAAGTGTCCAGTGGTGTCATTCTTACTTAATCATGACTGATTGATCGCCAGCCCTGTCCTCATCAACACCCACACCTGTGTTAATGGAACAATCACTAAAACAATGTTAGCTGCTCCTTTTAAGGCAGGAATGCAATGATGTTGAAATGTGTTTTGGGGGTTAAAGTTCATTTTCTTAGTCAATATTGACTTTGCAAGTAATTGCTGTTAAGCTGATCACTCTTTATGACATTCTGGAGTATATGCAAATTGCCATTAGAAAAACTTAAGCAGTAGACTTTGTAAAAATTAATATTTGTAGCATTCTCAAAACTTTTGGCCATGACTGTATGGCTCATCTCCTTATAAAGGAGGGGGTAAGGGATAGCCAGAAGTCTTACAGTGGAGCAAGAGCACTCTCGAGCGCTTGGGGAGATTCTACCCAGGAAAGCCGATTATAGTCACGTAACATACCATCTCTGCCCATTATCTTTGAGGATTGGGGCCTTACTGCTAGAGTCTCATCTTCTGGATCCTTCTGCCTGGGGCCATTCTGTTAGATTTCATATGACTTGGGATTTTTCTTTATCTATGCTCAGAATCTAAAAATGTTTTTACTTCGTTAGTTATTAAAATTTATGGTTTATTTTACCTTTGACTGATGCTGGCGTTGCCTTATCCAATCTGCTTGGACGTGTACAGCTGTCTGACCTAGAACCTGGTTCTTGAGCTACTTACTCTGCACAAGATACCCTGAATGAGGAGTATTGATTTTTGGCCGAATTTTGAAGGCTGGAACATGCATGAGTCTTTGTCCCCATTTAGTGTATCACTAATCAGTGAATCAGAGCTTTAAAGGGGTTATTCAGGACTAATTTTTTTTTTCTCATGAGACAAAAAACTATTAGGCAGGTAGTTGCTAACAAATTAACAACTGTCTGCTGGTTTTAATTGGCTCCAGCTCAGAGTGGTCATTGACCTGCTGGTGATTCAGCTGCTCCACATCAACAAAAGTCTTCTTCTCGGCTATTTTGTCGATAGGGCTTGAATGCTGATGTCATGCCGATTGACAGCCAGATTCTCGCAGTTATACAGCTGGGATCCAAATGTCAATCAGTATGACATCAGCAGTCATGCCCCATCAGCAGAGCAGAGCGGAAAATAAGCTGCTGCTCTGTAGACGTGATATCAGCTGAATCAGGAGCGATCAGTGACTGCACTGTCTCAGCAGAGATCAGCACTAGGCAGAACAGGCAGGTAGTTATCAACTGTCCAAGTTAGAAAAAAGCCAGCATCTGCCAAGGATCTTCATAAAACCTCCCTTTATTTATTCCAGAAATTTAAAACATAGACTCTGTTCGGTCTATGTGTTTCGAGCAGAAGTGCTTTTAATCATGACTAATCAAAACGCATAGACCGGACAGAGTCTATGTTTTAAATTTATGGAATAAATAAAGAAAAGGTTTTATGAAGATCATTGGCGGATGCTGGCTTTTTTTCTAACTTGGACTGTACTGCTCAGGAGCTGGCCTGAATCTTTCCATGCACCGTCCCCTTTGATATGCCCTGTTCCTCTATGGTGAGTTGAGCTGCTTTTCTTTTCTCTGGTAGTTAGTAACTAACTGTCTGTTAGGTCTTAAGCTTACATTAAAAAAGTAATGTCTTTCATAACCCCTTTAAGTGTCCATATAAATTAATCCTGACATCTTCAATTGCAAGTTCTAATTTATAATGGTTAGTATTTCCAGATATCTGTATAATCGTGTGTTCTACTTTTGGGTAGACTATAATTCTACCTAATCAGATGGTAGGCAATTTAGAATCAATGACTCCTAGGCGAGCAGACTTCTAATTTGAAGGGGTTGTCTTCAGAGAACAACTACTTTTTAAATAAAAGTCAACCGATGATTGCCAAAGGTCCAGGTTCTCTGACTTCTAGCCATCAGCAGTTATTGTTGGGAAAAGTTGTGTGCGGCCATATGTTACTATTGCAATGGCCAGGTATGGCTGACCCTGTAATTAATGAAAGGAACAAATCATTGAGGGGGAGCCGGTATTATAGAAAGCTTCTAGATATGAAGAGGGGATCTTGAGTGGGGAAACTACGGGATCTTTTCTGCCTCTCTTTTCCTTGGATCCTGAGTGGGGGCCTCTCTATGATGCCCAGAATGCTCGAGTAGGTCATATTAAATTAAGATTGTCCGAAAGAGATAATCCTTTTCCATTTTCTGGGGTTAATTCTCCACCTTTAGCCTTTGCTGTCATGGTTGTGTTCCGACAATCCTGAAGAACGGCCTGCCTGCTGATAAAGAATGTATGCAAGGCGTATTACTGTTTTCTGAAAAAACCTTTACGAAGTCATAAAATAATTGCGCAGGATGGTGATGCCCAGACTATTGTGTGTGTGATGTTTTATTTTTCATATAAGAAAGGAAAAAGGTGGAGGCAGAACACAGGTTAATAGGAGGAGTACGTTCTTGCTTATCCTGGCTGTCTTCCTTACACCCTTTCTATTATGCTTGGTTTCCATAGTTACTGGTTTATTCATGATGCTCTGAACCTCTTCTAATTATACACTGGCATAAAATTAATACTTCAATTCTTGATTCAAAAACAACTTGCTGCACGGTGTTTGTCATCACATTGTGACACATCTTGGAGTGGAATTCTGTCACATACTGTATCTCGGCTTCACATGTTCCATTGTATAAATTATCTTACAGATTTAGGAGGCAGCATGTTACTCTGCATGATGTTCAATTGTACATCTGCATGATACGGGCTGAATTTTATAAAGGTACAATAAAATAAAGTACAATGCAAATAATAAACCTTGCAACTCAATCAGGAGCTTAGAGAAAATCCCTTTTGTTGAGGCTATGATCAGACGGTATTTAGAGATGTTCAGCATCTTAATATCTCTGTGGTGCTGGGTGTATAATTAGCTCATATACAAGCACGGTAATGTCTTATTCGGCTTCTTTGTAGATGTTTTTGGTATATTTACAATAGATGGAATTTTGGTAACAAACTATTATAGATAGTAATATTATTTCATGTTATTATTTCCTATACTTCACTAACATTATGTAGCATTGTACAGAAATGATGACTCTTATCATTATATCCCTATCTACAGTTAGGATAACAATCTAGTTCCCCCCTTCTTGAATAATATGGACATAATTTTATAAGGCATCTGTCATCACCAAGTGACTCTACAAACCAAGCACAGGAGCCTTGTTCACCCTTGTGTGGCCAAACAGTTCTGTGCGCCTTTCTACCTACTTGGTTTGCATATATCTCTGCCCTCCTCTTTCTTGATTGCCCACTTTGGCTTTACAGAAGCCAGAAAGGTGCAGAAACAAATGTGAAAACAAGTAGATGGGAAGGTGCATAGAACTGCTCAGCCACCAAGGGTGCACCGAGGTTAGTAGCCAGCTCACACGATTGCCAAGATTTATCAATACTGGATTGTTAAAGTCAGTAATGATGAGGACAAGGTGGAGTCAAAGGCACATAAATTCATTAAGAGGCATACGGTAAGATGAATCTCATGTTGAATTAAATGAGGTGGTTCATCTTGTCCCTGCCCAATTTTGCAAACCTTACTTGACCATACTAGTGTAAAAACACGAAGTCGCCAATTTTTTGCTCAACCTTTCATTCCACAAACATTTTATGACTTTGTTTTTGTAACGCTAGGTACCGGGAAGTACCAAGCGCACGGCGAAAGGGAAGGGAAACCTTGTGTCTAGGGAGAAGGAAGTTGGTGACCCCTCAGTGAAGCTATTGCTGGTCCCTGGGGTACCTCAGCACGCTAGATAGGTTCCGCACCTATGTGCCAAGCTGGATACCTGATCCTAGGTTTCCCTAATGCTAGGCCCTAAATAGGGAATGGATGGGATCAGGGCCCAGGGACAGAGGACCTCAAATGTTCTATATGTCACAGTTGCTGTTCTGGCACGAGGTTGCAGGGGCCGTGTTCCCTGGGTGGTCTACAAGGCCCTGATGTTCCCTGCTATCCACCCCCACACAGTATCCACAGCTGATGGACAGTCCACAGACACGGTCTTGGGGGTAACAGTTGCTTGAATACAGCAGGAACAAAGAAAAACAACATGGAATATACTGTATGTTTCACAGTCTTTTGTGGGTAGGCAAATACAGCTTGGAGTTGAAGGCTGAAGTACAATTAGGGTTCTGGAGCTTTAAGAGCACGATTTGTTTCAGATTTAATTCTGGTATGCTTTTAGAAGCAGGTTCAGAGTCTCTTGAGCTTAGAGGGTAGACATGATAATAAGATTGTACAGACCTGGAGTCCTGGGGTTAATTTCACTGCTAGTTCAGACACGTGCAGTAGAAAGTTGCCCAGCGCGCTACGGGGACCGGACGGCTGGTGCGTGGACAATGGCATGAAAGCCACTAATATTGCAGTGGTGCGGGAGACCCTCAAACTTCCCCAATCTGCATGCAGTAGGGTCTTGTATATAATCAGTATACCCTATTGTCTGAAGAGATGCACAACGTATATCTGGCCAGTGAGGATTCAGGATAGGAAGCCTTCAGCATATTGGCTGTAAAAGTCAGTAAATGGTGAAATTCTAGGCCTCGGCCTATTAGGAGTCTTGTGGTGAAGAGAAACTCCACATAATGTCTGCCTTCAGAGGAGACTCAACCAGAACCAGAACATTCCAGTTTTTCCCAGACAGAGGCTGGAGAATAGCTCCACCTATTGAGCCATGTGACCAAGAACTAGCCAATAGGATAACACCCAATGCACACTTCAGATTCTTACAGTTTTCACCAGTAGATGGTGCTAGAACACAACAAATGAAAAATGCTTTACTTATAACATATAGCATAATATTACATATAAGTGAATGTACTTAAAGAAACAGACACAATCTGAACCGGGCCACTACAGATGATCTTTGTCAACCCCACTAAACAACTCTAGAAGAAAAAAGGGGGACACACAGGGGATAAAGCATGAATGACCTATCATTAGATGACCCTGGTAGAAGTACAAACCACCTGCTTGCAACGTCGGCTTAAAGGACTAAAAATATCATCAGCACAGTCCAAAGGAAGGAAAGAGTATTTAAACACCAAGGGAATATTGACAATCAAGAGCTGGGTGGAAGTCGTACTCCTGCTGGATCCAAAAAAGAGAGAGATGGAATCCAGCAGGAAGCTACCACTGCCAATGAATACTGACAGCAGGAACAGTGGAAAGTCAGGGAGCATTCTGTGCAGCCAGACACTGTGACCTTATATGGCCAGAAGCCACATGACTGTCTGTCACCTGTTACACACTTGTGTCAGTTTTATACCAGATTTCTAGCCTAAATACTTTTATGAATCCGGTGCATTTTCTGAGTGGACCAGAAGTCGCTTTCTGACAATAAACCTTTCAGAGCCTTTATGTGAGTCCAAGACTATGTTGCAAAAAGTGAGTACTATATTTTTCTGTTTATAAGATGCACCGGCTTATAAGACACACCCCAAATTTAGAGGAAAAAAAGGTAAAAAAAAAAATGGGGTCCATCTTAGAATCCAGTGGTCTCTTATCAGGAGGGGTTGGCAACGGTGGTGGAGCAGGGTCACAGGAGGCAGGGGCGATGGTGGAGCAGGACGATGCTGTGGGTGGTGGAGGCGGCAGGTGTCCAAGATGCTGCGAGGTAGGCAACTTCCAGAAAGTGTCGGCGGTGAGGGCTTCAAAGAAATGGCGCCCGGAGACGGCGCGTGCACAAATTGAGCTATTTGCTCAGTGACAAGCCGAGATTTCATCTGCGCATGAACCACCCCGGACACCATTTTCCCTAAGTCCATTGCTGGGAGATCAATGGGCCAGAGGCGACGCGTGAGCAGATGAGATCTTGAGCCGAGAGCTCCATCTGCACATGCACCACCTCCAGGTGCCATTATTTTAACCCCGCACCGTCGACATTTTCAAGGTGCCCCTTCCTCACAGCCAACCGCCGCACAGGCCTCAGCACAGTGCACCGCCACACAGGCCCCAGCACAGCGTGCTGCCGCACAGGCCCCAGCATAGCCTGCTGTTACCGCACAGACCCCAGCACAGCCCACTGCACAGACCCCAGCACAGAGCCTGCCTCCTGCGACCCCTCTCCGCCACCTCCCAGTAAGGTACATTTGGATTTTAAGATGCACCCCTCATTTTCCTCCCAATTTTTTGGGAGAAAGAGTGTGTCTTATAATCTGAAAAATATGGTATATCCCAATGAACCTATTAGAAAGAAAGCTAAAGTTTAGACTACAAAATTCTAAGTAGTAAGAATTCAACCACATGTAAGTCTAATTATTCATTGAACAGGTGTCCAGCAGATAGTTCACTACAAAAGGGTATTACTTAAATGAGTTGTCCAGGAATTTAACATTGATGACCTATCCTAAGGCGGGCTTTGCAGACTACGACATCGCAGGTGTAATGTCGGTGGGGTCAAATTGAAAGTGACGCACAAGCGTCGTAATCGTATCATCGGTGCAGCGTCGGTGTAATCCATAATTACACTGACGCGACGGTCCGATGTTGTTCCTCGCTCCTGCGGCAGCACACATCACTGTGTGTGAAGTCGCAGGAGCGAGGAACATCTCCTACCGGCGTCACCGCGGCTTCCGTAGGTTATGCGGAAGGAGGTGGGCGGGATGTTTACATCCCGCTCATCTCCGCCCCTCCACTCCTATTGGCCGCCTGCCGTGTGACGTCGCAGTGACGCCGCACAACCCGCCCCCTTAATAAGGAGGCGGGTCGCCGGCCAGAGCGACGGTCGCAGGGCAGGTGAGTGCATGTGAAGCCGGCGTAGCGATAATTTTCGCTACGCCAGCTTTCACAAGATATTGTACCTGCGACGGGGGCGGGGACTATCGCGTGCGACCTTGCAGCATCGGCTTGCGATGTCGCAACGAGCAAAGCCCGCCTTAGGATAGGTCATCAATGTCTAATTGATGAGAGCGCAACACCCAATATACCTGCCAATCAGCAGTTCCTGGTGCTGCCAGCATCTGGAACCATTTAATTGCAGAGCTGTACAGCTCCATTGATGGAATAGTGGTGGCAGCTGTGTATTGCATATCCGCCCCAGATTGATTTGTGTAGGGGCCTGATATGCAGAACCCAGCCATGGTCACTATAGAGTTGATGGAGTTGTGCAGCTCTGCAATTGAGTAGTTCTGGACTGTGGCTGCACTGGGAACTGCTGATTGGTGGGGGTGCCAGGTGTCACACTTCCCATGGATTAGACATTTCATGCTGTCACAAGACTTAAGGAAGAAAATAATTTTTTTGTACAAGAAAGGTGAAGGCTACAAGAAGATAAGCAAAGCTTTATTTGTCAATCATGGAATTACACCGCGTTCAGAATTATTAGGCAAGTTGTATTTTAGAAGATTTTTTTATTATTGATCAACAACTATGTTCGCAATCAACCCAAAAGACTCATAAATATCAAAACTTAATATTTTTGGAAGTAGGAGTGTTTTTTTTTTAGATTTGGCTATCTTAGGAGGATATCTGTTTGTGCAGGTAACTATTACTCAAAGAATTATTAGGCAACTAACCAAACCAAATATATTCCCATCTCACTTGTTTATTTTTTACAAGGTAAACTAATATAACTGCACAAAATTTAGAAATAAACATTTCTGACATGCAAAAACAAAACCCAAAGAAATGAGTGACTAATATAGCCACCTTTCTTTATGATGACACTCAACAGCCGACCATCCATAGATTGTGTCAGTTGCTTAATCTGTTTACGATCAACGTTGCGTGCAGCAGCCACCACAGCCTTCCAGACACTGTTCCGAGAGGTGTACTGTTTTCCCTCCCTGTAGATCACACATTTTATGAGGGACCACAGATTCTCTATGGGGTTCAGATCAGGTGAACAAGGGGGACATGTCATTATTTTGTCATCTTTTAGAACTTTACTGGCCAGCCATGCTGTGGAGTATTTGGATACATGCGATGGAGCATTGTCCTGCATGAAAATCATGTTTTTCTTGAACGATACCGACTTCTTCCTGTACCACTGCTTGAACAAGTTGTCTTCCAGAAACTGGCAGTAGGTCTTGGAGTTGACATTGTCTATCCTAAAAAATATTGTTCTTGAAGAATGGAAAAAAGATAGATGTTACAATATGATACCAACTTGTTCATTCCATGCCTAAAATACTTGGTACTGTCCATAAAAATCATTGAAATCATACAAAATACTAGATGCAGTAGTTGTTGAGGTGGGGTGTATTTATTTTTGCATCACCTAATTTAAGTAAAACTGAATATTTTGTAATGAAACTTATATTATTAACCTTACTGTCATGTTCTGTGTTAAAAAAGGTTCTATGAAAGTCAGTCTTGTCAAAATTTTAGAAATTGTTCTTGTGTTCAGTGAGATATTGATTAAAATCTTACTCTTCAAAGGAGTATATTCATTTTTGCTGAGCACTGTACTGTGTCCTTGTTACTACTTTAAAGGAAATTTGTCATTAGAAACTGAGTGGGTAAGTCTATACCGCCACAGGACACAGATGATGGAAGTTATTTACTTTTATTTTTTCTTTTTTTTTTTCTATTTTGGATGTTGAATTTCTAAAAAATATTTTTGAAAGTTTAGTGCAAGAGTATTATCCAGCTCTTTCCAGAGAAAAGTAGAAGAAATCAATATCACAAGTTCAAGATCTGCTTAACATTTCTCACTTGTGTGATTTGAACAGCGTAACCTTTCCCTATAAAGGGTAGGACCTTATTCGCTACTATTATCCTGATATATTTCCCATGGCATTCGGAGATCTTGTCTACTGCTGCTAGCATTCCCATACTATGCAAATGTAGCGCCCCAGGGGGCAGGTGGGTTTAACCTACTCGTCGCCTGGCCATTGACTGTCGTGGTCACGGGCGGCCTAGACCGGCTCCGTTGCCCCGAGGCGTACAAAAGATGGCAGGGGAGAGATGATGGGGGTAGTAGTGAGGTGTTTGTCATTGTCTGTTTCTATCAACATATATATAATTTGGTGTCTGTTCACACAGCTACCACGCCCTTTTCCACAGGCAATGTTATTTAAGCACCATATGCTTAGGCCTGTTCCGCTTTCATTCATGGCTGCTAGGTGGGAACTGTGAGGGCTAGTTCTGACATTGTCCCAGTGACATGAAAATATAAATATAGAGTAGGAACCACCTATAGAGATTTCCCTTGACGTTGGCAGGGGCGGCTCAAATTATTGATCAATCATTTGCTAAAAATCTCAATTTGCATTATAGTACAGTTGGAATACTTGTGAATTTACACTATTTTTTTTTTTGCATGCCATTCTCAGGCAGTGCTGGCTCCCCCCCTTTGTAGTGCCTTGCCAAAGTATTCAGCCCCCTTGATTTTTTCAACCTTTTCCTACATTTCAGGCTTCAAACATAAAGATAAAAGTGGTAATGTTATGGTGAATAATCAACAACAAGTGAGACACAGTTGTAAAGTTGAACGAAATTTATTGCTTATTTTAAGCTTTTGTAACAAAGAGTAAACTGAAAATTGAGGCGTGCAATATTATTCGGCCTCTTTACTTTCAGTGCAGCAAACTCACTCCAGAAGTTCATTGAGGATCTCTGAATGATCCAATGTTGTCCTAAATGACTGATGATGATAAATATAAGCCACCTGTGTGTAATCTAGTCTCGTATAAATGCACCTGCTTTGTGATAGTCTCAATGTTCTGTTTAAAGCACAGAGAGCATCATGAAGACCAAGGAACACAACAGGCAGGTCTGTGATACTGTTGTGGAGAAGACTGATCAGAGATGCAGCCAAGAGGCCCATGATCACTCTGGATGAACTGCAGAGATCTACAGCTGAGGTGGGAGAGTCTGTCCATAGGACAATAATCAAATCTGCTCAAATCTGGCATTTATGGAAGAGTGGCCACATTTCTTAAAGATATCCATAAAAAGTGTTGTTTAAAGTTTGCCACAAGCCACCAGGGACAGACCAAACATGTTGAAGAAGGTGCTCTGGTCAGATGAAACCAAAATCGAACTTTTTGGGCACAATGCCAAATGATATTTTTGGCGTAAAAGCGACACAGCTTATCACCCTGAACACACCATCCCCATTGTTAAACATGGTGGTGGCAGCATCATGGTTTGGGCCTGCTTTTCTTCAGCAGGGACAGGGAAGATGGTTAAAATTGATGGGAAGATGGATGTTGCCAAATACATGCCAAATACAGGACCATTCTTGACAAAAACCTGTTGGAGTCTGAAAAAGACCTGAAACTGGAACGGAGTTTTGTCTTTCAACAAAACAATGATCCAAAACATAAAGCAAAATCTACAATGGAATGGTTCACAAATAAATGTATCCAGCTGTTAGAATAGCCAAGTCAAAGTCCAGACCTGAATCCAATCAAGAATCTGTGGAAAGAGCTGAAAACTGCTGTTCACAAACGCTCTCCATCCAACCTCACACAGCTCCAGCTGTTTGCAAAGGAAGAATGGGCAAGAATTTCAGTCTCTCGATGTGCAAAACTGATAGTGACATACCCCAAGTGACTTGCAGCTGTAATCGCAGCAAAAGGTGGCGCTACAAAGTATTAACTTAAAGGGGATGAATAATATTGCACACCCCACTTTTCAGTTTATTATTTTTTATAAAAGCTTAAAATAAGCAATAAATTTCGTTGTACTTCACAATTATGTCCCACTTGTTGATTCTTCACCATAACATTAAAATGTTTTATCTTTATGTTTGAAGCCTTAAATGTGGGAAAAGGTTGAAAAATTCACAGGGGCTGAATACTTTCGCAAGGCATGGTATGTCCGTGTGGCGCCCTGGGCAAGCCAGGACGTCACAAGCACTACACCAACACACCCCACACTCCCGGTCAGGCACACCAAAGTCAGACAAAAACCCTTGTTGCCTTCCTCCAGGGGCTGATGTCCACACCAGGGGGTGGGCCAGGCGCTTGGTCCCGCCCACCGAGGAGTTCACAGTCCTGGAGGCGGGAAAAGCAGAGAGATAGAGTTTGGAAGTGAAAGTGGAAGGAGGGAAGTAGCAGTTGAGAGGCCTGAAGTTGGTCCGGGTGTGTGGCCCGGACGGAACAGCAAGGTTGGCAGACGGTGGTGACCGTCTGCAGGAGTGGCCTATTGGAGCTAGCCGTAAGGACCGTGGACAGGCGGTGGCCCGGCGGTACCGGACCGGTACGCAAAGAGAAGCCAGCACCATCCGGCAGGGGCTTATGGACCCCGACAAGGCTAGGAGTCGCCGTGAATTTGTCAAATCCGTTAGCGAAGGGAACCTCCTGGGTTTCCCAGCAGCCAAGTCCCGACAGAAGGCAACAGTTCAACTGAGAGAGGGAAACACAGTCACCGCCAAGGCTAAAGTTCCCAGGGCCAGAGCCTGCGGGCAAAAGGGGCTCCTTCAGCACCCATCCAAGCTGGGGAGCGGGTTACCGGTGGGAACCCATTGGAACCGTACACACTACACAGGTGCAGGGAAAGGCAGTCACCATCAACCTGCCGGGAGGAGAAACACCGCAGCAATCTGTGGGACCCGTCCATCCAGCCGTTTGTTTTACCGGAGACTCTGTGTACATCATTGGCTGAGTGAGTACCACCGTGCCGTGCGGCACAGTGCTGCCCCCGCGACCCTGCACCTGGCCAGGCCCCGTAACCCGCCTGCCATACATCCCTACTCCCTCACCGGCCCCGGGACAACCAATCCCCCTACCCACGGAGGGGAGGACTAACATCCAAGCTGCTCCCTGTCATCGCTCCCGAGATCCCCGTCCAGAGCAGCGGTGGTGTCACCAATCTCACCACAACCGTGGGTGGCGTCACGGACAATATCTAATCCCCACAATCAAGCTCCCCTTTTCACTCACGGGCGAGGAACGCCACTCGAGTCCCCGGGATCCGGCCCACCGCTCGAGCCACCACCGAGCAGCAGCCGCAGCAGCAGCGGCCGGACCCGAGCAGTGGGAGAGCGTCGCGTCCCCTCCTCCGTCCGCGACAACTTGGCGTCACGAACAGGATCTTACCGCTCTGCCGTCTGGTAGAGGTGCGCCTTGTGACCGCCGGAGGTGTCCGGCCGAAAATTTGGAGAAGCCCCCATCTTGGGCGCGAAAAATTCCCGCTCGAGCATCTCCTAGAGCAGTGGAGGCGCGAAGGCCTAAACCACGCCCCTGTAGAGGAGGAGCCGGAAAGAGACTAAGGGGGACTGATGGCGTCTGGCCGTATGTAGCACGCGGCTATGGAAGCAGGGACGCCAGGACCCTGCGGCCATTTACTGGTTCCTGGAAGAGACCGCTGCTAAAGATGCTGAGTCCAACCGACAACACCGTGGTCCCCACGCCTGGCACTGCAGCGTGGGTGGAAGTCCGGACCGTCTAGCTAAGCAGCCGTCTGCAGGTCCGCACGCAGCTCCTACTGGAGGAGTGGGAGGCCGACATGGCGGAAGTGGAGGGAGTCTTGGAAGGGAGGGTAAGTGACCCACGCCCCTGTACCCCTAGTGGGTCGGTCATCGCAGCCGAGGGACCCGGTCCATACCCATTCGCCCTGCTACCTCCCCCGCTACCCATGTTGGCTGCTGCTGCCCCGCCACTAGGCCCGCTACCACCACCGGTATCGGTACCCTGCCAATCCGCCCCGGCGGACCGACCTGCAGCAGAAGCTCGTAACCGCCCTGATCCGCCTACCCACGGAGGGGAGGACTAACATCCAAGCTGCTCCCTGTCATCGCTCCCGGGATCCCCGTCCAGAGAAGCGATAGTGTCACCAATCTCACCACAACTGTGGGTGGCGTCACGGACAATATCTAATCCCCACAATCAAGCTCCCCTTTTCACTCACGGGCGAGGAACGCCACTCGAGTCCCCGGGATCCGGCCCACCGCTCGAGCCACCACCGAGCAGCAGCCGCAGCAGCAGCGGCCGGACCCGAGCAGTGGGAGAGCGTCGCGTCCCCTCCTCCGTCCGCGACAACTTGGCGTCACGAACAGGATCTTACCGCTCTGCCGTCTGGTAGAGGTGCGCCTTGTGACCGCCGGAGGTGTCCGGCCGAAAATTTGGAGAAGCCCCCATCTTGGGCGCGAAAAATTCCCGCTCGAGCATCTCCTAGAGCAGTGGAGGCGCGAAGGCCTAAACCACGCCCCTGTAGAGGAGGAGCCGGAAAGAGACTAAGGGGGACTGATGGCGTCTGGCCGTATGTAGCACGCGGCTATGGAAGCAGGGACGCCAGGACCCTGCGGCCATTTACTGGTTCCTGGAAGAGACCGCTGCTAAAGATGCTGAGTCCAACCGACAACACCGTGGTCCCCACGCCTGGCACTGCAGCGTGGGTGGAAGTCCGGACCGTCTAGCTAAGCAGCCGTCTGCAGGTCCGCACGCAGCTCCTACTGGAGGAGTGGGAGGCCGACATGGCGGAAGTGGAGGGAGTCTTGGAAGGGAGGGTAAGTGACCCACGCCCCTGTACCCCTAGTGGGTCGGTCATCGCAGCCGAGGGACCCGGTCCATACCCATTCGCCCTGCTACCTCCCCCGCTACCCATGTTGGCTGCTGCTGCCCCGCCACTAGGCCCGCTACCACCACCGGTATCGGTACCCTGCCAATCCGCCCCGGCGGACCGACCTGCAGCAGAAGCTCGTAACCGCCCTGATCCGCCTACCCACGGAGGGGAGGACTAACATCCAAGCTGCTCCCTGTCATCGCTCCCGGGATCCCCGTCCAGAGCAGCGATAGTGTCACCAATCTCACCACAACTGTGGGTGGCGTCACGGACAATATCTAATCCCCACAATCAAGCTCCCCTTTTCACTCACGGGCGAGGAACGCCGCTCGAGTCCCCGGGATCCGGCCCACCGCTCGAGCCACCACCAAGCAGCAGCAGCAGCGGCCTGACCCGAGCAGTGGGAGAGTGCCGCGTCCCCTCCTCCACCCACGACATCTGCAATCTGGTTTATTTGTCCCCTTGGGCCCATACTGGTGTAAATATGCAAAACCAAGTAGTCACACATTGGCCCCCGCATAACACCTTCCCTCACCTAGGTCACATACAGGCAACCTGAAACCCTAGTCACTCCCCTCAGGGCAAAACAGGCACACCAGTGGGCAGGACCAGGCAGTTAGGGAACGCCCACCTAGGGGTCTAGACAGCCCGGGGCGGAAAAATTAGCAGTCTAAAACAGATCTAGTCTGTAGTTCAAGTGGACAGGAGTGTTGGCTGGAGCTAGGTGTAGCTCCAGCCGAGGAGTAGTTCAAGTTGAATGGTGCCAGGGTTGGAGCCCTGGTGCCTTGGCTAGGTTGCAGACGGTGGTCTCCATCAGCAGGAGACGGGAAGACGGCTCGGTGAATCCGAGGAGGACCGGAGCAGGGTTGGAGCTCGCTAGTACCAACACCGGAGACCCGACCGGAAACCGTGCACAGAGGGGGTACTCGGACCCTGAAGCCAGGACCGGCACCAACGGCCTAGCTAATCAACTGATTGAGGGCAGGATTACAGGTCCTGTCCCAACCAAAGTCCCAAAAGCAGATAACCACCCACAGTGAGGGATAGGGCAACTGCCAGGGCCCATAGATCCCACGGGTCAGTGTCAGCGGGCACGGTTCCTCAGGCAGACAGAAAGCCGGGAAGTCCAAACACACAACCACAACCAGTGCAGAGGAAGAGACAGCGACCACCTGCCCGGGTGGGGGACCAGAGTACAACCGGCCGCGGCGGCCGGCCACCAGCACCTTGGTTTACCAAAAGACTCGTGTGATTCATGTGCTCGTGAGTAGCCAAAAATCCCCTGCTATGTCCGGGCGCACGGGCCCCTGCCATTGCCATACCCTGCACAGAGACACTGGGCCCCGGGGCAACCATCTCTACCCACGGAGGGGTTAACATCCGGCTGTCATTACATCTTCCCCGGGTATCCCACAACAGCAGCGGTGGTGTCCCACTTCACCACACACCGTGGATGGCGTCAAGAACCAAATACGGTAAAGGCCGTACAACTACGTCCCCCTTTTCATTTGGCGTGTTTGCGTGACCCCCGGGTCCGGAGGATCCCTCAAGCCACGCAGTGGGTCCGGATCCGAGCAGCACCGGCTGCTGGCACGGGGGGCGGCACATATGTCCCCCTCCTGGGCACATTCTGGTATATATGTCCCCATCCTGGTTTCTATCCCCTTCCTGATATATATGTCCTCCTCCTGGTATATATTTTTTCTTCCTGGGCCTCTCCTCATATACAGTATTTGTTTGCTGCAAAAAGAAAATAAACATTTTACTCACCCTTCCCAGCTCCCACGTCGCGCAGTGTCCTCTCTGAGCCACGATGCATTTCAGTTCGATATGTGCCCTCCGACGTACATCTAGCTGAAGCAAGGCAGGAACTTGGGACAGTGGGCCCCCCACCACCTCCGTGATCTTCAGCTCATGGAGCACTTACTTATCCCCATGGATTCCACATCCTTGCCACCTCCATGTTGCTTGCAGCAGTGTGATGAGGTCACAGAGTGATGACCTCATCATGCTGCTGCACACTGGGCCATGGGATGGCGCGCTGGTGCCCTGTTCTGCTCCACCGACCCTGCTTCTACCACATGGCTAATTTGCATGTGATGCCCTGGAAGGGCTTTGAATGCAAATTAGCTTTGTGCAGCATCGGAAGGGACACTGCTGAGCCCCTCTGCTGCGGCTTTTACTATGAAGAGGGGGCCTGGCCTGTAGCTTAATAAAGCTAAGTAATTACCCCAGCCTGATTGGGCCCCCCTTCACCGAGCCCCATACACCAGTCATGGTTGTCATGCCCTGACGGTGGCCCTGCACACCTCTAACTGACAGCTATCTACTCATCTTCAGTGTACACAGAAAGCTGACACTCAGTGGTAAGGTGGAGTTATACAAAAGATAATAATATGCTTGACTACTTGTCAGCATTCCAACTTGTCCTCTAGTGATAATTTCCTGCTTATAAAACAGTGATTTTATCAAAACTACACCAAGCAGCCCAGTAAGTGACACATCGCTGGAATCAGGATCTGCCGCTACATAATGCTGCTCTCAGATTATGTGGTAAAACGTTGGTGACAGATTACCTTTAATGAGAATTGTAATCTCAGAAATATTAAGGCTGTGTGCACATGTTGTGTTTTTATCATTTTATTACTGAGTTTTTGAGTGCAGATTTGTCACAAGACATGAATTGAATCCAGATGCCAGCAATGGCAATGAAAATCGTAAAGTGTGTACATGGTGAGTATTTTCTCTTTGCAGATTTGGGGCAGAAATAAATCTGCAGCATGTCGATTCTTTCAGCATCTTGGCTGCAGAATTCACCCATTCTAATGAATTGTAAAATCTGCACCAAAAATGCAAGACAAAAACACACTGAAAACATGTGGAAAAAAGCATGTTTTTGTCACTGCGTTTTTCCTGCCAAGAGATGCAGAAATTTCTGCACTAAATCCTAATATGGGTGCACATACTGTTAAAGAAGAAAAAAAATTAATAGTTAAATACTTTCTAAAAATCCTAGAGCTCCCCTGATTTTGCCTCTTTTTTCCATTTTATGCTGTCTATTCCTTGTAGACATATTCAGATTTGTTTTTGCTGAAGCAGTTTATGTGAAATCTCTGCTTTGCAATTCAACTGGTCACATTTTCAGTGTTCTTTGGGGTTGAGAGTTTTCACCCCTCTTTCTGAGAGGCTGCTAATCACAGCTGAGCATCATTTAGGATCAGCTACTGAGCTGTGATTGACAGCATCTAGGAAGGAGAAGTGAAAGTGCACTCACCATAGACTGTGGAGAAAATGACAAGTTGGACTGCAAAGCAGAGATTTCACATAGTGCGCTCCAGAAGAAACAAATGTGAATATCTCTGTATTGTAGTGTCACTGCACAAAACAGAATAAAAACCAGACACTAGTTTCTGACAATATTCTTGAGAAACCTTAGCTCATTCCTTTTGGGCAATAGCCTCCTGTTGACTTAGATTGTTGGGTTTGCATTCTTCCTAAAATCTCTTTTAAGATTTACTATGGGGTTTCATTCAGTGAGACTGGTACACCCACTCCAAAATTTTCCATGACTTTCTATTAAATCAAACCCCAGAAAACTTTCAAGTTTGGGATCACTGTCTTCTTGGAAGATCCAGTACCATCCAAACTTTACCATTCTCACAGAAACATGTCATTTTCTCCCAGGGCCTTCCTTATAGTTGTCTTCTACGCTCTTCAGGTTTCCAGTACCAAAGGGCTCAGAGTAGCTCCAGGACATCATCTTGTCACTACCATGTTTCACTACAGGGAGGTATTTTTTCCACCATTCATTCTTCCTTCTCTGAACACAGCATTTTGTTTCCATGCTCTACTGACCGGGATCCCTAAACTGTGACTCATTTATATGTTTTTAAATCATATTGGAGCAGACATTTCTTGTGCTTTTGGGTGAAAAGAGATGTACCTCTTGGACTTTGGGCATAGAGACTAGAGATTAGCGAACCTCCCACGGTTCAGTTCTGTTCGCTGAATTTACCTGTGTTAGCTGAACAGCTCGCCGAACAGTTCAATGAACATATATGAACACCATTGAACTCAATGGGAAGCAAAACTTTTGTGTTAGTAAGGGCTAGGAGGGCTGGTGTAAGTAAAGGCTAAGGGAGTTGCATAAGAAGGAAAATAAGGCATAAAGCAGGGCATTTATACTTACTGACCTTCCCTGCAGCTGGAACACTACTTCTGGGGCCATTCATTAAATCTCATAAATATTTATTGCTTCCCCCACCCACCAGCATCCCGGCGTCTGTGAGTGTTTGCAGTCAGACCACACCCCCACCCTGTGTGACAGTGTCTGTGATTGTTTGGAATCACACACACTGTCTGCGTCCTTATAATGGTCAAAAAATAAATAAATACATTAAAAAATGGTGTAGGGTCCCTTATTGTGATACCTAACACAAATAAAGCAGATGGCTACAGACTGCAGCCCCCAGCCGTGCACATTATCTTGGTTGTATATTAAAATACGAGGGACTCAATGCATTTTTTTTAATTATTTAAATAAATAATTGTAAAAAAAAAGACATGCAGTCCCCCCAATTCTGATACCCATCCAAGATAAACCCAACAGCTGTGTGCCGGTATTCTCAGTCTAGGTAGGCCCATGGTTATTCGGCCCCCCCGAGCCTAAAAATAGCAGCCTGCAGCCACCCAGAATTGTCGCATCAATTAGATGCAACAATACCAGCGCTTTACCCAGCTCATCCTGATTGTTCTGGTGCGATGGCAATTGATGTAATACAAAGGGTTAATAATGAAAGCTGTGGTTTGTCAACAAATGACAGCTGCCTTCAAGCCCTAAATTCGTTATGGGGAAGGATCTATGAGACCCCCAATAACTAACCCAGCAAGTAAAAACAAATATAACACAAACACCAAAAAATCCTTTATTTGAAAAAAATACAAAAAACCCACCCTCTTTCTCCAATTTATTAACCCCACAAAAACCCAGGTCTGACATAATCCACACGAGGTCCCACGACAATCCCAGCTCTGCTAGATACTGAAGTCACAGCACGCAGCCACAATACAGAACGTGACCACCCTCTGCGGCTTCAGACATACACTGAGGGAGCTGCAGCTGTGAGCGGTGATGTCAACAAGTTTATCTGTGGTCACAACTGGAGGTTCCCATGGTACCTCACCTATGACTGCAGGTAAACTGACCACAGGTGAACTGATTAAACTTAGTGACCTCACCTCAGGTTAACTGAGTTCAATCAGACCACAGTGAAATGAGTACTGTAGCAATATGGGCTGAAAGGCCACTCTACCAGGAAGAAGCCATTACTACAAAAGAAACATAAAAAAGAGACATGTCCTGTGGTCTGACGAAACTAATATTGCTCTGTTTGGCCATAATGACCATCGTTACATTTGGAGGAAAAAGGAGTAAGCTTTCAAGCCTAAGAACACCATCTTAACTGTGAAAGAGAGGTGGCAGCATCAAGTTGTGGGGTTGTTTTGCTGCAGGAGAGTCTGGTGCATCTCACAAAATAGATGGCCTAACCAGGAAAGAAGATTATGTGGCAATACTGAAGCAACATCTCATGACATCAGCCAGGAAGTTAAAGCTTGTGTGGAAATGTGTCTTCCAAATGGACAATGATCCAAAGTATACTGCCAAACTGGTTACAAAGTGGCATAAGGAAAACAATGTTTTGGAGTGGCCATCACAAAACCCTGATATCAATCCTATTAAAAATGTACGGGCAATGCTGAAAAGGCAGGTGCGAGCAAGGCGACCTACAAACATGGCTCTTACACCAGATCTGTCAGGAGGAATGGACCCAAATTCCTACCAACTATTGTGAGATGCTTGTGGAAGGATATCTAAAACATTTGACCCGAGGCCTATAGTTAAGGGCAAAAATACAAAATGCTAATGAAAGGTATGTAAACTTTTGACTTTGCAGAAAGTAATAAAAATGTCTTAACACATTCTCTCTCTCATTATTCTGGCATTTGGCACTAATAAATAATTTTTGGTTCCTAATTGACCAAAAACGAGAAAGGTTTATTCTGATTTCATGTCAGATAGTGAGAAAAACATGCAGATGTGTCTTTTTAGATAGTGTATACAAACTGGTTTCAACTGTACACTGCACAGTAGAACTTCTCCTGCCCTGTATACTAGATTTAATTCTCTGAATCTGTTATTATTCTGTATATATACTGCACAGTACCACTTCCCCTTTCTTGTATACTGGATGTAATTCTCAATAAAAGAGGAAGAGCCCGCACTGCTTAAGAATGGCATGCAACAAATCAAAAGTGTAAATTCACAAATTATTCCAACTGTACTATAATGCAAAATGAGATTATTAGCAAATAATTCATCCATTTTTTGAGCCACCCCTGCCACGCCATGGCAAATCTCAATAGGGGGTCCTCTCTCTTTTCTCTGTTTTTTTCTCTCTCTGTTTTGTTACTTATGGGGGTAATTCTCAGTATCTCTATTTTTCTGTATATATCCATTGCACAGTGCCACTTCTCCTGTCCTGTACACCGGGTGTAATTCTTCTCAGTATCTGTGTTACTCTGTATATATACACTGCACAGTACCACTTCTCCTGTCACACATACCAGACTCTGCTGGCTGCATATATCTACTATAATATAAGACAGGGGCAGACATATGAGGGCAGGTGCACAGGGGCCCCAGAGGCAAGGGGGGCACTTCTAACTCCAAAGTAGGTGAAATTAGGCATTATGATGAGCTATTGAGCTGCAAAGGGCCTATATACTGTTCATGCACAATACCCTCTCCTGTCTGAGTCTGCAGTGATATAGGCTATGTGCGCACACTATCTTTTTTTCTTCAGCAAAAAAAAGCACCTTCTGGCAGAAAAACTTACCTCTGGCCGCAAAAATGCATAAAAAAGCGCATGAGTTTTTGCCATGTTTTCGGTGTGTTTTTACTGCATTTCGGTGCCCATATGTTTTTGCCCATGCATTTTTTTCACTATATTCAATGGAAAAACGCAGAAAAGAAGTGACATGCTACTTCTTTTTTCTTCTTCAACAGAAACCGATAGAAAAAAAAGAGGCAACGCGCTCACAGCCTTTCTGAATTCTCATAGACTTTGATGGGGAAGGAAATGCATGCAGGTTAGGGTCACAAATTGCATCCAAAAACACAGCAAAAACTATAGTGTGTGCACAGGGCCTTATACTAACCTGTGGCTCTGATGCGCAGAATCTTCAAATGGAGACGTGCGTGCTACCCTCTCTAGCGCAGTATAAACTGCGGGAAAACTTAAAAAATGTTGCAGTCGGTGCTTTTTTCTGCTCAACGCTATGGGCGGCAAGGAAAGGCACCTGGTTTGTGCAGACTGTCCGTGAATTTATCAACCCAGGCACTTTCAGCAGTCAAAGGAGGCAAAATATATAAAAACACGCCATCTGTTTTGAGAATCATGAGTAAGTGTAAGGGACATGATATGGCTTCTATATCTATAAACACATACGATTCTAATAATGCCGACTATGGACCCTGAGCACAAATCCCCACCTGCCATTTATTTACTGAGTCCATTGAAATCTCCACAGTGTTATAGCGTATAAATAAACTGATCCCTTGCTGAAAACCACCATACACAACAGAAGAAATTTTCTGTGTGTTCTCATCATCTTGGCTCTGTGATGTTTTTCGGAGCCTGCCCACTCACAGAATAAATTGCTAGGCTGAGGAAATGCAGGAAAGATACTGAGGCTTTCATGTACTGTACAGCCAGACACGTCGGGGAAGATGCTTTCCTTTCAAATAAATATTATAACTGGCAACATTCTTCGTTCTGTCACACATCGCTTATAACGTTAAATTAGTCGAAGATAATCTGAGAAAAATATATATATGTTTTCTTTTAGTATATATAATGTAATGGAATTAGTATTAGGCCATCGAAACAGTCAAGGACAAAGAAAATACTGTAATGTGTATTCAAAAGGAAAGCTGATCTTACATTGCAGGAATATTCTGATTTTAATGTTTAGATAACAGTGTCAGACACCATATAGCAATCTATAATCTATCTACAGTATCGATCTATCCTCTATCTACAGTATCTATCCTCTATCTACGGTATGTATCAATACTCGATCTATCTACAGTAGCTATCCTAGATCTATCTACAGTATCTGTCTATCCTCTATCTAGCTACAGTATCTATCTATCCTATCTTCTATCTACCTACAGTATCTATCCATCTACAGTATCTATCTATCTACAGTATAGTTACCTTTCTATCTCTTTCCTCTATCTACAGTATCTATCTATCTATCCTCTATCTACCTACAGTATCTATCTATCTATCTATTCTCTATCTACAGTATCTATCCTCTATCTTTTTACAGTATCTATTTATCTATCTATCCTCTATGTACAGTATCTATCTATCTATCTATCCTCTATGTACAGTATCTATCTATCTATCTATCTATCCTCTATGTACAGTATCTATCTATCTATCTATCCTCTATGTACAGTATCTATCTATCTATCTTTCTATCTATCTATCTATCTATCTATCTATCTATCCTCTATCTACAGCATCTATCCTCTATCAATCTACAATATCTATGTATCTATCTACCTATCTATCTATCTATCTCTCTATTATCTGTTTACCTAAATACTATCTATTATTTATATATTTTCAAAATATTTTTCCCATCTTACTAGATCTTTTACACTGAGTGAATTCTTATCTTTACGTAATATGATATAACATGTGCATGTAACCTGCAGATATCACTTTGTTAGTTGTTAAAGGCATTCTCACGTATTGGAAAACTCTGACTTAATTATACCAGACCCCAATTAAAATAAGAACAATTCTGCACACACCTATCTCAGCGGGATCATTCTAGAGATGTCGGTTCCGCTGTTCCTGTTGGCGATGTGACATTATGTCTCGTGTCGCCAGCATACACTAAACGGCCGTACTTTGGCTGCAGATCATCATTGTTGTATAAGAGCGGACATCCACGAAATAGTAAAGTTTGCAGCTGATGAGTGGACACTCAATGGCTGTAGATTGCACATGATACAAGTCACTTCATTGCTGGAAACAGAGGAGCCGACATCATTGGAACCGCACCGATGCTGGAGAGTACATACTGTTTTCTTTTCAATTAGGTTCCTGAATTGATTAGGCTGGGGTTATCCAGCCACGGACAACTCCTTTAGTACTGTGTTCATTTAAGAAACACATTTATTTGAGATTGGGTGGCCATGCCATTGGTGCATTCTCTGGAGCAATACAAGTGATAATGGAGCCATTTCCACCTCCAAAACTGAAAGTAGACACATTATTGGACCATATACTGGTCTTGTACAATAGAAGAGAAGTAGCCAGCTCAGCTATGAAGCAAGTACAAGGACTCGACATGGCATTGCTGATTGAAAATCCCTGCGGATTTTGCAGGCTTTACTGCAGAAATCCGCAGGTACCTGCGGAAAAGAATTGACATGCTCATTTTCTCAAGAAATTTTCTCAAGAAAATCTTCTCAAGGAAATTTCTTGAGAAAAATCCACACAGTGCGCACAGCTATTTTTTTTTCTCATAGGATTTGCTGGGGAATGTCTGCACAAAGATTGCAGACATTTCTCAAGAAATTTCCGCAGCAAATCCGCGGGTAAATTCGCGGGTAAAACGGCCTAGTGCGCACATAGCTTTATTCAAAATTCATTAAAAATCCAGCATCAGGGACAGGAGAATGTACAATGATGTGTTTCGAGCTCATAGTGTGCTCTTAATCATATACTGGTCTTGGCGAAGGTTCCTTTTCTGTGTCTTACTACTCCTGTATCTGACAATCATATGGTATGAGTGGAAAAGTATCTTTTTTAATAAAATTCTCTTCTTTCAACAATTCCTCTTTTTAGAAAGGTCTGACCTCTTGTACACCCACTGAACTTGAGGAGGGGCTGTTTCCTATTTACAGTGGCATTCTCGACTACCAGCTGTCTCGACTACTAGCTGAAGTGTCGCTTGAATGCACTAGCCTACAGCGATGGTAGTCACAATTCCAGAGAGCGCTGCCTTCTCATATATTGTGCTGTGCTTCTCCACTGTGCATGTTTGAAAAAGGTCGTTGACCGAAACGTCACATACTGTGAGTAAAAGAAGCATTTGATACACTGCCAAATTGCAAGCTTTCCCACCTACAAGGAATGGAGAGGTCTGTAATTTTTATAGTAGGCACACTTCAAGTGTGACAGACATAATAAAAAAAATCCAGTAAATCATATTGTATGATTTTTAAATAATTAACTTACATTTCATTGCAGGAAATAAGTATTTGATCACCTTCCAACCAGCAAGAATTCTGGCTCTCACAGACCAGTTATGTTTCCTTTAAGAAGCCCTCCTACTCTGCACTCATTATTAGTGATGAGCGAGTACTAAAAAGCTCGGGTGCTCGAGGCTCGGGCCGAGCATCCCAAGATACTCGTGTACTCGGCCCGAGCACCGAGCCCAATGTTATCCTATGGGAGACCCGAGTATTTTTATGAAATGACCCCCGGCAGCATGTAGAAACCCTAAAAATGTCACAAAAGTCTCAGAAGAGTGCTCAAATGACATGGCAACAGCATGGGGAAGACCCCTTGAAGCATTTATCACTCAAAAGTCACAGCTGTGAACAATTTTGTCCACGTTTTACACCATTTTTACGGACTCACCAGAAAACCTTCAAAAATGACACCAAAATGAATTTTCATGGCAGAAATGTTAAGGGCACATACCCAATAGTGAGATAGAGCTGGTGTATGTTACTTTTTGAGATTAATACATGAAAGATTTTACGTAAAACATTGTGTGGCACTCCGATGTCCCTGAGAAGAGACGTACATGAAGGCCTCTTGAGTCTAATGTGCCCATTTTGAGGAAGTGAGTCTTTGTAGTATTTTTCTTTGCCAGGGCAGTCCAAAATTGGGAGGTTCACCAATGCCCCTGCATACAGACGTGCATGAGGGCCTGTAAACCTGAAGTGCCCATTGTAAGGAAGTGGGTCTATTGTAGTATAGCCCTTTGGCAGGGCAGCCAAAAATTGGGAGGCTCCACGTTGTCCCTGGATAGAGACGTGCATGAGGGCCTGTAAACCTGAAGTGCCCATTGTAAGGAAGTGGGTCTATTGTAGTATAGCCCTTTGGCAGGGCAGCCAAAAATTGGGAGGCTCCACGTTGTCCCTGGATAGAGACGTGCATGAGGGCCTGTAAACCTGAAGTGTCCATTGTCAGGAAGTGGGTCTATTGTAGTATAGCCCTTAGACAGGGCAGCCAAAAATTGGGAGGCTCCACGTTGTCCCTGGATAGAGACGTGCATGAGGGCCTGTAAACCTGAAGTGTCCATTGTCAGGAAGTGGGTCTATTGTAGTATAGCCCTTAGGCAGGGCAGCCAAACATTGGGAGGTTCCACATTGTCCCTGGATAGAGACGTGCATGATGGCCTGTAAACCTGAAGTGCCCATTGCAAGGAAGTGGGTCTATTGTAGTATAGCCCTTTGGCAGGGCAGCCAAAAATTGGGAGGCTCCACGTTGTCCCTGGATAGAGACGTACATGAGGGCCTGTAAACCTGAAGTGTCCATTGTCAGGAAGTGGGTCTATTGTAGTATATCCCTTAGGCAGGGCAGCCAAAAATTGGGAGGCTCCACATTGTCCCTGGATAGAGACGTGCATGATGGCCTGTAAACCTGAAGTGTCCATTGTCAGGAAGTGGGTCTATTGTAGTATAGCCCTTAGACAGGGCAGCCAAAAATTGGGAGGCTCCACGTTGTCCCTGGATAGAGACGTGCATGAGGGCCTGTAAACCTGAAGTGCCCATTGTCAGGAAGTGGGTCTATTGTAGTATAGCCCTTAGGCAGGGCAGCCAAAAATTGGGAGGCTCCACATTGTCCCTGGATAGAGACGTGCATGAGGGCCTCAAAACATTGTTCCCATTGCAAAGGAGCGGGTCTCCTGTCACTGTAATGTCCATTCTGAAAGAATGGGCGAAAAAATTTACCACTGGGGGTATACCTGAAACAACGGCCTAACTATTGTAACGGTCATCATGGTGGCGCATGAGGAGAAGGAGGAGCAGTCCAGCGATTATCCAAAGTCCAGAAGTGTGTACCCATGGGTGAGTGGAGGTACATGGCAAATTCCCGTTACAAACTTTATATTCCGCTCTCATTTGCTGGTGGTGTGGTGAAGTCTGGCCCAATCCAACCCTTGTTTATCTTGATCAGAGTCAGCCTGTCAGCATTTTCAGTTGACAGGCGGGTGCGTTTATCTGTAATGATTCCACCTGCGGCACTAAAAACACGCTCTGACAAAACGCTAGCGGCAGGGCAGGCCAGGACTTCCAAGGCGTAGAGAGCCAATTCATGCCACGTGTCCACCTTGGATACCCAATAATTGTAAGGCACAGAGGAATGTCGGAGTACAGTTGTTCGATCTGCAAGGTACTCCTTGAGCATCTGGGCAAACTTAGGATTTCTTGTGGCACTACCCCGCACCTCAGGGGCTGTGGTACGTGAGGGGCTGAGAAAACTGTCCCACATCTGAAAGACTGTTCCCCTACCTCTGGCGGATTGGACTTGTGCCTCTCTCGGCTGTACGCCTTGGTTGTCCACTGATTCCTGACCTATGCCACTAGCGTTTTGTGAGGGGAATGCTTTGCCTACTTCCGTGACTATGGCCTTCCGGAACTGCTGCATTTTGGCTGACCTCTCCGCCTCGGGAATAAGAGACATAAAGTTCTCCTTGTAGCGTGGGTCTAACAGTGTTACCAACCAGTAATGATTGTCGGCCAAGATGTTCTTAATGCGAGGGTCACGAGACAGGCAGCTTACCATAAAGTCAGCCATGTGCGCCAGACTCTTAACAGCCATTACTTCAGTATCCTGACCAACACGATGACTGAACATGCTGTCCTCCTCCTCCTCCTCCTCCTCCTCATCTACCCTGTCCTCTGGCCAGCCACGCTGAACCGAGGATATGACTGGTGTGCATGTCATATCCTCAATTTGGCTGGAGAGTTGCTCCATGTCTTCATCCTCCTCCTCGTCATAGTACTCCACTGCACGTTGTGATGAGACGAGGCTGGGCTGTGTGTTATCACCCACACCCACTACTGTTTCTTGCTGCAACTCATCGTGCTCCGCCTGTAATGCATCATGTTTGTTTTTGAGCAGAGACCGTTTTAGAAGGCAGAGAAGCGGTATGGTGACGCTAATAATGGCGTCATCACCACTCACCATCTTGGTGGAGTCCTCAAAGTTTTGAAGGATGGTACATAGGTCGGACATCCATCTCCACTCCTCAGGTGTTATGTGTGGAGTTTGACCCATTTCCCGACGGCTTAGGTGATGCAGGTACTCAACAACTGCCCTCTTCTGCTCACATATCCTGACCAACATGTGCAGAGTTGAATTCCAACGCGTGGGGACATCACACACCAGTCTGTGAGCCTGAAGATGCAAACGGCGCTGAAAGCCGGCAAGGCCGGCTGAAGCAGTAGGTGACTTTCGAAAATGTGCAGACAGGCGGCGAACCTTTACCAGCAGATCAGACAGCTCTGGGTATGACTTTAGAAACCGCTGAACCACGAGGTTGAGCACATGGGCCACGCATGGAACATGTGTCAGCTGGCCTCGCCTCAAAGCCGCCACCAGGTTCCGGCCATTGTCACACACGACCTTTCCTGGCTTTAGGTTCAGAGGTGTGAGCCAGTGATCTGCCTGCTGTTTCAGAGCTGTCCACACCTCTTCTGCATTGTGGGGTTTGTCACCTATGCAGATTAGCTTCAGCACAGCCTGTTGCCGCTTCGCCGAGGCAGTGCTGCAGTGCTTCCAGCTTGGGACTGGTGTGGAGGGTAAAGTGGATGAGGATGCGCAGGAGGAGGAGGAGGCTGAAGAGCATGACATTCCGGAGCTGTAGAGTGTGGGTGAAACCCTGACTGAGGTAGGGCCTGCAAACCTTGGTGTGGGAAGGACGTGTTCCGTCCCTCGCTCAGACTGGGTCCCAGCTTCCACAATATTAACCCAGTGTGCCGTCAACGAGATGTAGCGGCCTTGCCCACAAGCACTTGTCCACGTGTCTGTGGTTAGGTGGACTTTGGGTGAAACAGCGTTGTTCAGGGCACGTGTGATGTTTTGTGACACGTGGTTATGCAACGCGGGGACGGTACACCGGGAAAAATAGTGGCGGCTGGGGACCGAGTAACATGGGACAGCTGCCGCCATCAGGTCGCGGAATGCTTCTGTCTCCACCAGCCTAAAAGGCAACATTTCCAGCGCAAGCAGTCGCGAAATGTTAGCATTTAGAACTGTGGCATGTGGGGCGTTGGCAGTGTATTTGCGCCTGCGTTCAAAGGTTTGCTGAATGGATAACTGAACGCTGCGCTGGGACAAGTACGTGCTTGATGATGGTGTTATTTCTGCGTAGGCAACTGCAGGTGCAGGACCGGAGGAGGCTTGTTCGCAGGCAGCATGGACAGGGGATTGGCTCGCATGCACAACAAGCGAAGACGTAGCAGTGACATCAGCAAGCACTGCTCCTCGACTCTGTTGTACTTCCCACAAAGTCGGATGCTTGGCTGACATGTGCCTGATCATGCTTGTGGTGGTCAGGCTGCTAGTTTTGGTACCCCTGCTGATGCTGGCACGGCAGGTGTTGCAAATGGCCTTTTTAGGATCATCTGGAGCCAACTTAAAAAACTGCCAGACTCGGGAAGACCTAACATTTGTACAGGCACCTTGTGTCGTGTTGTTGTTCCGGGGAACGGTTGCCTGACTTCTGCCTGGAGCCACCACCCTGCTTCTTACTGCCTGTTGGGATGCTACGCCTCCCTCCCCCTGTGCACTGCTGTCCTCGCTCTGCATATCCTCCTGCCAGGTTGGGTCAGTTACTGGATCATCCACCACGTCGTCTTCCTCTTCCGCACCCTGCTCCTCCTCCTGACTTCCTGACAATTGTGTCTCATCATCGTCCACCCCTTGTTGAGACACGTTGCCAACTTCGTGAGAACGTGGCTGCTCAAATATTTGGGCATCTGTACATACGATCTCCTCATGACCCACTTCAACATGAGCTGGCGAGAGGCCAGAATGTGCGAATGGAAACGTGAACAGCTCTTCCGAGTGTCCAAGTGTGGGATCAGTAATGTCCGAGGACGTGTACTCAGCCTTGTGGTAGGAAGGAGGATCAGGTTCTGAAATGTGCGGTGCAGTATCACGGCTACTGACACTTGACCGTGTGGAAGACAGAGTGTTTGTGGTGGTGCCAATCTGACTGGAAGCATTATCCGCTATCCAACTAACAACCTGTTGACACTGGTCTTGGTTCAAGAGCGGTGTACTGCTGCGGTCCCCAAGAATTTGGGACAGGACGTGTGAGCGACTAGATGTGGCCCTTTGTTGTGGCGAAATTAGAGCTTGCCCACGACCTCGGCCTCTGCCTGCACCACCATCACGTCCACTTCCTTGTTGCTTGCCAACGCCCTTGCGCATTTTGCAATGCTGTGCTGACGTGTATTCACTAGACTTGTGCGTTATATCCAAGTTTGTGCAAATCGTGCACCTGTACGCTGCCACTGACAGGCACACACGTGCGGTTTTTAAATGCAAGCACGGACGCACTAAGAACCTAACAGGTTTTTAGGAGCGACAATTACTGAGAAGTCTGACACTATCAGACACTGCTGACTGACGTGTATTATACACTAGACTTGTGCGTTATATAATAGTTTGTGCAAATTGTGCACCTGTACGCTGCCACCGACAGGCACACACGTGCGGTTTTTAAATGCAAGCACGGATGCACTAAGAACCTAACAGGTTTTTAGGAGCGACAATTACTGAGAAGTCTGACACTATCTGGACTGTTTTAGACTGTGTACACCAGCCCCAGATATGATGAAGGCTGGTATACGGTCACCACTAGGAATGGCTATATACCCTGCCTGCCTGCCTGCCTGCCTGTATACTGCTACAATAGTCCTGACAAGGACTCTTCTGGTCACTAGCCTGTATTCCGACCTGGCTATACCCTGCCTGTATACAGCAACAATAGTCCTGAGAAGGACTCTGCTACTGTACTCCGACCTGGCTATACCCTGCCTGCCTGTATACAACTATAATAGTCCTGAGAAGGACTTCTGGTCACACTGTTTGCAGCCCTGATACGGAAATAGCTATAAAGGGCCGCAAACCTTTCCCTGAAGCAGCAACACTCTCCCTGCACTCACTGTCTGGATGGCTGTGTGCAGAGCACAGCGCGCCCGCCGGTATAAAGGCTCGGTCACGCTGTGCAGGCCGGCCAATCACTGCAATTCCACAACTAACAGGGCTGTGGCATTGCAGTGGTCTGCCAGCCAATCCCTGCATGAGGGCTGGCTCTCAAAAGAGCGCCAACATGCAGGGATGAAGACCACGAGTACAGCACGAGTATCGCGAGATTACTCGGTCCCCGCCGAGTAGCCCGAGTACAGTGATACTCGTGCGAGTACCGAGTAGTAACAAGCATACTCGCTCATCACTACTCATTATCTGTATTAATTGCACCTGTTTGAACTCTTTACCTGTATAAAAGTCACCTGTTCACAGACTCTATCAATCACACTGCAACCTCTCCACCATGGCCAAAACCAAAAAGCTGTCTAAGGACAACAGGGACAAAATTGTAGACCTACACCAGGCTGAGATGGAGTACATGATAAATAGGCAAGCAGCTTGGTGAGATGGCAACAACTGATGGATCAATTATTAGAAAATGGAAGAAACAAAAGACAACTGTCAATCTTACTTGTTCTGGGGCTCCATGCAAGATCTCACCTCATGGGGTAAAGAAAATTCTGAGAAAGGTCAGGAATCAGCCCAGAACTACATCGGAGGACCTGGTTAATGACCTGAAGAGAGCTGGGACTACAGTCTCAAAGATTACCATCAGTAACGCTATCATGCATTAAAATCCTGCAGGGCACTCAAGGTCCTCCTGCACATGCCAGCACATGTCCAGGCCCATTTTAAGTTCGCTAATGACCATCTGGAAGATCTAGAGGAGGCATGGGAGAAGGTCATGTGGTTAGATTATACCAAAATAGAACTTTTTGGTATCAACTCCACTAGCCGTGTTTGGAGGAAGAAAAAGGATGGGTACACCCACAAGAACACCATGCCAACCGTGAAGTATGGGTGTGCAAACATCATAGTTTGGGAGTGCTGTTATGCAAAGGTGACATGACGACAGCACCATATTGAAAGGAGGATGCGTAAGGTCATGTATCTCGAGATTTTGGCCAACAACCTCCTTACCTCAGTAAGAGTATTGAATATGGGTTGTGGCTGGGTCTTCTAGCATGACGATAACATGAAACACACAGCCAGAGCAACTATGGAGTCACTCTGTAAGAAGTATTTCAAGGTTTTGGGGTGGCCTAATCAGTCTCCAAGCTTGAACGCATTGGAAAATCTTTGGAGGGAGTTTAAACTCAATATTGCCCAGTGACAGCCCGAAAACCTGAAAGCTCTGGAGAAGATCTGTACGGAGGAGTGGGCCAACTTGGTCAAGAACTACAGAAAACATCTGACCTATTGAATCAAATACTTATTTCATGCAATAAAATGCGATTTTCTTTTTTTTTTAAATCATATAATGTGATTTTCTGGATACTTTTTTTTTAATTCTGTCTGTCACAGTTGAAGTGTACCTACAATTAAAACAGACCTTTCCATTATTTCTACGTAGGAAAACTATCAAATACTTATTTTCCTCACTACATGTACCCAGATGCCACATAGTTATGAATAAAGCCTTTTGTTTCACTTATTTTTTGAGTACTGGATTTTGTTACTTTTCTGTCTACGGGGTTAGACGTTATCTGAGCACCTTCTCTTCTGCAGTGCCATATTACCTCTATACTTTACATTTGTATATGTGCAGCCAGCTTTAATTTGCTGCACAGCTGGTAACCTCAAATTTTGCTGGCCAGGAAAAACAGTGAAGGGTGCTCAGGGCTGAAGCAGCCCCATGTCTTTTCTATTTTTAAGATTGGTGGAAGTTCCAAAAGTTTGGTCCCTATTGATCATTAAAAGGTGCTTTACACGCTGTGACATCGCTAGCCATGTCGCGAGCGATAGCACCCACCCCCGTCGTTGGTACAATATGTGGTGATCGTTGCCGTAGTGAGCATTATCGCTACGGCAGCGTCACATGCACATACCTGTTCCATACCTCCCAACCATCCCAGATTCTGTGGGACTGCCACGATTTTTCAGGTCTGTCCCATTATTATCAGCTCTGACCAGGACTCGAAGCTGTGAAACTGTGAAGCTCATTGCTCTATTGGCAGCAGCTCTACCTCTGAGCCACTGCCCATATTGAAAGCCATGGGAAGATTTGGTAATCTTAACCTCTATAGTGCAGTAGACAAAGCAGAGGCAGATTATTTAGCTGCAAAGATTGATGGATGATAGAGGGATATGTATATATACATGACAGATAATAGATACATACATGATAGATAGATAGACATATGGATAGATACATGATAGATATATAATAGATAGATAGATAGATACATGGATAGATAGATAAATAGATAGATACATGGATAGATACACGGATAGATAGATAGATAGATAGATAGATAAATAGATATCTAAATAGATAGATACATGGATAGATACACGGATAGATAGATAGATACATGGATAGATAGATAGATAAATAGATAGATACATGGATAGATACATGGATAGATAGATAGATGGATAGATAGATACATGGATAGATAGATAGATATAGATAGATACATGGATAGATAGATAGATACATGGATAGATAGATAGATAGATAGATAGATAGATAGATACATGGATAGATACATGGATAGATAGACAGATAGATAGATACTGTATTTCTTTCTAGGTGAAGGAGTCAGATTCATTTGTACCCATAAAACTACTATAAAGAAATGTGGAAAAAATACAAAATTACAATAAAAATTTTATTTTTATTTGTTTTCACCAACTTGGATTTGAACCAGCAACTTTCAAACATGTCTCCAGCAGCCTCCTCGCTTTCTTAGCGGCTCAAGCTGTTGAGCCACTGGGAATGAATGACATCAGACAGAGGATTTGATATGAATAAACCTACAATGCAGCCTCTTACACAGCAGATTACACAGGACACAGAGCTCCATTGTACAGAGCAGTGTCTCTAGGTTCTGTATTCTAGAGGAAGAGGAAAAGAGATTTTTTTTTTCTTTTAATAAAATTACTAAAATTAACAAAAAAATAGAATAATGTAATTTTATTGCACTTTTTTTTATAAAATAATAAACATCACAAATCAGCAAATAACATGGACATATTTGGTGTTCCTGTAATCGTAACGACCCGAAACAACGCAGCGATCAGATTGTTGATGGGGATCGGTAAATGGCAGGAAAAAATGGCGCAATTTATTATTTTTCTTTATTAAAACCCATAAAAAATTTAATAAAAATGTATCACTGAGGCCAGGTTCACACGTATCAGAAATTCTGCATTTTTTCTGCAGGTGCCATGAGCGCAATAATAATCTCCTCTGCTTATTGCGTGTCTGCGGTATTTTTTATGCATTGTCCCTTATTTGATACATGTTTGGTGCAGATGTGAATCCTGAAGATTATAAAGAAAAAAACACCAAAACTGCACAGATCAGCGGCATCTTCAGACATAAAAGGGGCGGAGATTTCATGACGTCTGATCCACTTTGCTTGGACAATTAGTCCGTGTTCACATGTAGTGTAAATGCTGCATTTTTTCTGCTGTTTTTTTTGCACATTTATTCCGCTGTGTTTAATTATCCAAGTAAAGTGGATTCCACGAGACGACGTCACTGAACTCTGCAGTTTTGTTTGTTTTTTTCCTCTGGAGGTTTTCTACGTGGAGCTTCAAAAAATGCAGGAAAAAGCCTCTCTCTACAATAAAAACACTAAAAAACGCAGATTCACATCTGAACCAAAAACACAATAAATAATGGAGAAAAGGCAGAAAATGGAACAATCAGAGAAGATAGTTATTGTGTAGTTTGGTGCAGACAGAAACAAAAAGAAACAATTTATACAGCGTGTGAACACGGCCTTATAGGCACAAATAAGCAATGTCATATAGTGACACATAGAAATATAAGAAAATTCTGGCTGCTATGACTATTAACGAACAGTCTGGGGCATCTGCTGAATGACCCTTACTGACAAATGGGTGTGGCTAGGGGCGTGGTCAAATTTTGCCGCAGCGCGCATAGTGCGCCGCTTACTTTGTCCCTTTTTCCTTTCTTCAAAAGTTGTGAGGTATGCCTGTTCTGCGACGTCGCTGTTGATGCCGAACAATCCCTCCTTCAAGGGGGAGGTGCATTTGGCGTCATAGTGACGTCACTGCGGCGTCACTAAGCGGCCGCCCAATAGCAGAGGAGGGGCGGAGATGAGCGGCCGGAACATGCCGCCCACCTTCTTCCTTCCTCATTGCTGGTGGACGCAGGTAAGGAGATTTTCGCCGTTCTTGCGGTGTCACACATAGCGATGTATGCTGCCGCTGGACCGACGAACAACATCGTACCTGCAGCAGCAACGTTATTAAGGAAATGAACGATGTGTCAACAAGCAACGATTTTTCACGTTTTTGCGCTCGTTGATCATCGCTCATTGGTGTCACATGCTGCGATGTCGCTAACGGCGCCGGATGTGTGTCACTAACGACGTGACCCCGACGATATATCGTTAGCAATGTCGCAGCGTGTAAAGCACCCTTTAGTGTTGTCATACCCTCGCAATATGCTATCTTACTGAAATACTCTTTTAAGAACCTGTCAGCAGGATTTTGTAATGTAAAGTAAAGACATCGCAGTAATAATGTTGTAATAACGATTAGGCTATGTGCGCACATGTGCACTCTGCACCGCACCTAAAAGGTGCGCTTCAGAGCGCAGCTGAAAAGCTCCGTTCTGAAGCGCATGGTGCCTGCAGAGAACGTGCGCTCTGTATGCTGCCTCTCCCTATAGACAGCATGCAAACCGCACGGAAGAAGTGACATGTCACTTTTTAGAACGCAGCGATTCGGGCAGGAGCTGAATCGCTGCGTTCTAATAGGCCACGTGCGCACGGCTCCTGCACAATCTCCATAGACTGTGCAGGGGACGCAGGACGCATGCAGTTACGCTGCGCTGCAGGTCTCAGCGTAACTGCATGTAATACGCACACGTGCGCACATAGCCTTACATTGATTCCTTTGGTGAAGAATTCCACTTTCTTGTTCTTCTTTAATCACCATTTGAAGTTATCTGCTAGATTAGATTTCGGTGCACAGGGGCTGGATTGTAACAAGGGTCTTCCTTTCCTTGTCTGCCTCCTCTGTTTGAAATCTCAGCAGTGACATGTCATTCAATGACTAGAGGCAGGTGGAGAGGCTGGGGAATCACAGACAGGGAGGAGAATACGATTGGTACAGTCCAGCCCCTGTGCACCAAAAACTAATTTAGAAGAAATCTTCAAGTGGTGATCAAAGAACAACAAATAGGATTTCTTCACCAAAGGTATCAATGCAATCAGTATTACAGCACTATTGCAGCCATGTCTTTACTGTACATGACAAAATCATGCTGACAGGTTCTCTTTAACGTAGAATTCCATAATTGGCAATTGAAAATTACTTTTCTATTCCAGCCAGCCCACATGATAACAGGTTGTTACAGTAATAAAAGCAGTGAAACACTTCCTATTATGTGGTATATAATCCACATTGATGAAAAATCTATACCTCATTATATATGAAGCCTTACCAGGATAGTGTATTAAATACCAGTACGTTTCTACAAAATTGCTAATGTTACTTTCCTGCTTCTATGTACAAGCTTTTTTTTTTCTTTTTTATGGTCTTTATTTTTTGCTGTCAAATTTGCTTATCATTTCTCAGCATAGACAATACAGTACAACACAGACATACAGCTTTCACAATTATTATATGAGGAAATCCAACTTTAATTGTAATGTTTCCTTTTGTGTCTCCGAAGAATTTGATTTTATTATATTTTTACTAGAGACTCATTTATGTTCTTTACTAGTAAATAGGAAATATCTGCTCATTATGTATTCTGGGACCATTTGCAGCAATAAATACTGTCAGAACATTTGTAGAATAGAAATGATCTTTTCAATGTACAGATAAGCATTAAAGCGCACCAATCACCAAGAATTTCCTACATGACCTAAAGGCAGTGCTATACTGGCACTATCATGCTGATTCTATACATACCTTTAGTTGTCAGCTCGGATGTATAGGTTTTGAAACACAAGCAAGTAAAGTTTGTAAAATGAGCGGCTATTTGAGTGACATCAGCTGATAGCTGGGGTGAATTTTCATAGTGATTCCCGCCCTCCTGCCTGTCCGTTCTCCCGATGTTTGTTATTTATGCTAATACTATTATAGAATCGTTTTACTAAGTGGCTAGAAGGACATGTGCTGATGTTATAGCCATGACAACAAAAGGGGTGTGGCCTCAGCCAAAATAGCTGATACCAGGAAGCAACATTATTTCTCTGTTGGCTGAGGCCCCGCCCCTTCTAGTCACATGAGTATGACATTAGCACAGGTCCTTCTAGCCACTTAAGGCCGCTTTACATGCAACGACATCGCTAACGAGATGTCGTTGGGGGTCACGGAATTCGTGACGCACATCCTTGTTAGCGACGTCGTTGCGTGTGAAACGCAGAAACGACCGTTAACGATCAAAATTACTTACCTAATCATTCCTTTCCCGATTATCGTTGCTGTTGCAGGACGCAGGTTGTTCGTCGTTCCTGCGGCAGCACACATCACTATGTGTGACACCGCAGGAACGAGGAACATCACCTTACCTGCGGCGCCCGCAATGAGGAAGGAAGGAGGTTGGCGAGATGTTCGTCCCACTCATCTCCGCCCCTCTGCTTCTATTGGGCTGCCGCGTAGTGATGCCGCTGTGACGCCGCACGAACCGCCCCCTTAGAAAGGAGGCGATTCGCCGGACACAGCGACGTCGCTAGGCAGGTAAGTATGTGTGATGGGTGTAAGTCATGTTGTGCGCCACTGGCAGCGATTTGCCTGTGACGCACAACCGACTGGGGCGGGTATGCTCGTTAGCGATATCGATAGCGATGTCGCTGCGTGTAAGGTGCCCATTAGTAAAACGATTCCATAATAGAATTAGCATAAATAACAGGGGTAGGACGGACAGACAGGGGGCGGAAATCACTATCAAAACCCACCCCAGCTATCAGCTGATCGGCAGCTGCTGCCATTCAAAAAGCTGCTCATTTTACAAATTTACTTTCTTTAAATACCTATACATCCGAGCTGAAAGCTAAAGGTATGTATATAATCAGCATTATAGTGCCAGTATAGCACTGACTTTAGGTTATATAGGAAAATCCTGGTGATTGGTGCGCTTTAAAGCCCGATTTATCAAGATTTGTTTGGCAAGTTTTCTGATGTAAAACTGCTTGGTGTGTCGCAATATTTCTATGTAACTTGTAGCTGCATAAACATTTTGAGACTTAGCAGTGTTACGCCACTTCCGTTCAACTCTACCTTTTTCCAAAGAGTTCGGCTGGGAGGGAGTGCAACAAATTAAGCACTATTTACTTCAAAAATGTAGCATAAATCATGATTAAAATGTACACCAGTAAGTCCATTCCTTCAGATAACGCAAAACAGCTGAAAAATGTGCCAAATTCATTTAACAGATGCAATTCTCTTAATGACCTTGGTGTATACTCCATCGCATTCTTGATCATGACTGTCATACAAACCACCTGTTTTTATTAATTGGGGCTTAAGAGCTTAAAGGTGTTGTCCACTACCAGCAACTACGTATTCTAACTTTTTTATATCTTTTTGTAATATACATTCATTAACTGTATGCTCCAATTTTCGATGGGTCTTGTGCCCCTCTGTTTGTATTGAGTCCCTTGTTCCTCTGATGTTTCATTTGACCCCCCCTCTTCTAGACTCTGGATTCAGACAGAATGTAACAAGCTGCTTATTAGTCTCAGGAGGAGGCCATGCAGTATAGAGTTGTAATGGGGTACTGGGCTTTGAAGGACTCGTCCTGAAGACGTCAATCATCACGACAAGACAATGTTGTAAATTGTGTTGATGTTAATAATGTGTTAATGCTTATTTTATGTATGGGGCTGGTTTTAGGTACTGCTTCATAACAAGGTATTGGAGGTTGACTAGCGACAGTGGCAGTGAGATAGTAGACAGTTAAGAATACTGGGAGGAGTTATATTTAATATATTCTTTCAGATACAAAATACACATAGATGTTGAGTTATGCAGACGTCACACGATACGATCTATCGTGCGTTCGCACGAGCGATCGTATCCGCCCCCGTAGTTTGTGCATCACGGGCAAATCGCTGCCCGTGTCGCACAAAGTCGTTAAACCCCCGTCACACGTACTTACCTGCTGAGCGACGTTGCTGTGGGCGGTGAACATCCACTTCCTGAAGGGGATGGGATGTTCGGCGTCACAGCGACGTCACACAGCCGCCGGCCAATAGAAACGGAGGGGCGGCGATGAGCGGGACGTAAACATCCCGCCCACCTTCTTCCTTCAGCATTGCCGGTGGCCGCAGGTAAGCTGCAGTTCATCGTTCCCGGGGTGTCACACGGAGCGATGTGTGCTACCCCGGGAACAATGAACAACCGGCGCAAAGAAAAATAAATGATTTTTTAAAAATAAATGACGTGTAAACAATACACGAGTTGTAACCGATTTGCAATCGTTCTGAGACGCTCGTAGGTGTCACATGAAACGACGTCGCAAACGATGCCGGATGTGCGTCACGAAAACCGTGACCCCCGACGACATATCGCACGATAGATTGTCTCGTGTGACGCCCGCATTAGAGTGAAGTTGAAACAAGTTGTGTGTAGGCCAACTGCATACCAGAGGCCCAGAGACGAGTGGTTGTGGTAAGGTCCAAATCCAGTATTAGAGTCTCAAGTGCAGGACGGGACAGCAAATTACCCCTATCCCACCTTAATGAGTACCAGACCTCAACCTGGGCAACTTGAATCACGACTGTTTCCACCGGTACTGGTCCTATAGTGGAGGACTTACCCTGCCAGGAACCCCACCACCAACCATCCCTTCCCCCACGCTTTGTGGATGGGACTAGAAACCAGGGAGCAGGCTAAGGAGATGGAGTGGCCGATTCAAAGCAGAGGGAGCCCCACGTCCGCGACCACTTTGGGACTCAGCCTGCTCCCCAGCTGCCCCTCTTCACAGTTACAGTACTACCTCAGGAGCTCATTCATCTCAGGAGGGTGGAGCAATATACGGATGCCGTACTACCTCAGGAACTCATTCATCTCAGGAGGATGGTGCAGTATACAGTTACCGTATTACCTCAGTAGCTCATTCATCTCAGGAGGGTGGTGCAATATAGAGAACCTGTACTACCTCAGGAGCTGAATCATCTCAGGAGGGTGGTGCAATATACAGTTACTATACTACTTCAGGAACTCATTCATCTCAGGAGGATGGTGCAGTATACAGTTACCGTATTACCTCAGTAGCTCATTCATCTCAGGAGGGTGGTGCAATATAGAGAACCTGTACTACCTCAGGAGCTGAATCATCTCAGGAGGGTGGTGCAATATACAGTTACTATACTACTTCAGGAACTGATTCATCTCAGGAGGGCAGTGCAGTATACAGTTACCTTACTGCCTCAGTAGCTATTTCATCTCAGGAGGACAGTGCAGTATACAGTTACCATACTATATCAGTAGCTCATTCCTCTCAGGAGAGCGGTGCAGTATACAGTTACCGTACTACATCAGTAACTCATTCATCTCAGGAGAGCAGTGCAGTATACAGTTACCTTACTGCCTCAGTAGCTCATTGATCTCAGGATGGCGGTGTAGTATACAGTAACCTTATTGCCTCAGTAGCTTATTCATCTCAGGAGGGCAGTGCAGTATACAGTTACCATACTACATCAGTAGTTCATTCATCTCAAAAGGGCGGTGCAGTATACAGTTACTATACTGTATCAGTAGCTCATTGATCTAAGGAGGGCAGTGCAGTATACAGTTACCACATTACCTCAGGAACTTGTTCATCACAGGAGGGTGGTACAGTACACAGTTACGCCATGACCTAGGAGGCTCACTTGTCTAACGATAGGGCAAGCATCACACTAGCGTATTACATCTGATGCGAGAGCATCATATGGGATATGCTAAGGACCCTCGCCTTAGGCTCTGTTGCGAGCATGAGCCGAGTGTCAGGCTACTGTGATCCAATCTTGCGATCAGATCACAGGTGTGGAGAAGAGGGAGAGAGTGATCTCTCCATCTCCTACATTGCCGGTCTGTCCATATGTACCGCCCCCGCGATGGCCGACGGGCTGCTCGGATCTGGATCCGCAGTGTCTTGGGGGGTCTCCGGTCCTGAGGCGGGGACGCGCGGCCTCTCAAAAATAAAAGGGGGGGGCGTGGCCTGCTTGCTAATGGCACCGGTCACCTAGCTGCTGAGCTCCAGCCACCTCGACTCCTAACCGGCTCACTGCGGCTCACCAGTGGCACCAATCTCTCTGCACACGGGGGGAAAGTGCTGCGGAGGTACCCAGGAACGTGGCATGCCAAGGGGAAAGTCCCAGAAGAAGCCGTCCCCGGCGAAAGTTACAGACTTCTTCTCCAGCACGGGACGAGGGAAAATGGCAGCAGCATCCTCCTCCACAACTTCCTCACGCTCATCCAGGAGGGGATCCACAGCAGGCCCAGACTTGGACACAGACGCTACAGATATACCGCTTACCAAAGGTACCATGCAGAAACTGCTCAGTGCCCTCCGCTCATCACTGCAGCAGGATTGGAAAGATATGGTGGCTGAGCTGAGGGGAGATATCACTGCCATAGGCAGTCGCACAGCACACATTGAAACTAAAATGCAGGAGCTGACAAAGTCACACAATAGCCTCATTGATGCTAATGCAGCACTGGAGGAACAAGTGCAAAAGCTCCATACCAAGGTCTTGGATTTAGAGGACAGGTCCCGCAGAAACAACATAAGAATCAGAGGAATTCCAGAGGCCATACCAGACAAGGGGCTGCAGAGCTTTCTAGGCTCCTTGCTGCAGGAGCTGCTCCCAGACCTGTCTGCAACTGATTTCCTGGTGGACAGAATACACAGAGTCCCTAAGCCTAAATCCCTCAGTGCTGATGCCCCCCGGGACACTTTGGCTCGCCTGCACTTTTACAAGACCAAAGAAGCCCTGCTGCGAGCCCTGAGAAGGAGGCCGCCTCTGTCTGAGCAATTCCGGCACCTGTCCATTTTTCCGGATCTGTCTGCAGGAACCCTGGCAAAAAGGAGGGAATTTGCCCCTTATACCAAAATTCTCAGGGATGAAGCTATATCCTATAGATGGGGTTTCCCTGTAAAGATCCTGCTTTTCCGTGCAGGAAACACCCACGTCTGCCATTCCCCACAACAGTTGGCAAAGCTCCTATCCTCATGGAACATGGCAAATCTCCCGGCCAGATCTCCAAGAGCCACAGGATCATCCCAAAGGGATAAAGTGAATGAAGATTGGTCCGTCGCGTGAGTTATGTGATATGTCTGAGTCGCGGCTGAGACTTAGTTGCTACTTTTAAGGTCCGCTGGTTCTGTTCAACCAGGACCCTGAGCCCCCATGGCGGTACATTTCCACCATACCGCAGGCCCCCTTTTTGGGCTTTTTTCTATGTGGACTGATGCTCCCTACATCAGTAATGTTAGTGATGTTAATGTTGTCAGTGTTATCTCTTTCCTGTCTAACCTTCCTTTCTCCCCCCGCAGCTCTAGGCAAGAGACTTTTTTTCATGTACAATGGTACTGAACTGTATGTCTATAAATGTTAGGGGCCTGAACTCGCCGGCCAAGAGATCCATGTTTTGGCGGGAAGTGGTTAAATCCAAATGTGACGTGATTTGTGGTCAAGAGTCTCATCTCCTCCAGGGGGACTCGCACAGGTTAAATAATGCTAAATTTCCTTTCATACTGCTGGCTTGTGGGGAAAAAAAAAAGGCTGGAGTATTCATTTGTGTAAAAAATACTGTTGCGTTCACACTACATTCCCAACATTTAGACCCTGAAGGTAGATACGCCATTATTAATTGCTCCATAAATGGCTCTAAGTATACTATTGCAACCCTTTACGCCCCCAACTCTGGTCAGATCAGCTTTCTGCGGAGGTTTCTTTCCAAGCTGTCATCCGTTACAGAGGGTAAGCAAATAATCTGCGGGGATTTTAACATGTTAATGTCCAGCACTCTGGATTGCTCCAATACTGCTGTAAAGAGGAAGGAAATGAGCACAATAATTTCAGAAAGGCATCTCCATGATATATGGAGATACCAACATGCAAATGAGAGGGACTACACATTCTTCTCACCTCGGTTCACCTCATACAGCAGATTGGACTACTTTCTGGTTGAAAGCTCACTTATTATGGATTGCTCAGATTCAAAAATTGGACTTATAGCTTGGTCGGACCATGCCCCCATATACCTGACAGTCCAGGAGCAAAGCCGCACGCCCGTTTTTACCCGGTGGCGCATGAATGACTCCCTCCTGGCCTGTAGACAACTCTCTGAGGAGTTGCAGGCCGACCTCGCAGAGTTTTTTAAATTTAATGACAACAAGGAGGTGACAGAGGAAACGCTATGGTCTGCACACAAGGCCTTTATTAGGGGGTCATTCATCAAAATTGCCACTAGGGAGAAAAGGAGGCGTCAGGCAACTTCCAAAGCTCTACTGTCCCACATAGCGCTTTTAGAAGCCCACAATAAATCTGCCCCAAACATGTCAACATCTGACGAACTCAGGAAACTAAGAACACAGCTCCGCCAATTGCTGATGGTAGACTATGAGAAAAATTTAAGATCCCTCAAACAGCGGTACTATATGATGGGTGACAGGGCGGGTGCCTTACTAGCCAGGAGGGTTAAAAAACGAGAAATGCAAAACAAAATTGAATACCTCGTGACGGGTTCTAATGCCACAATACGCAACCCAACGGAAATAGCCAATGCATTCGCTGATTTTTATCAGTCTCTCTACAACCTTAAAAATGACCCCACTGCCCCAAAGCCTACCCAATCGGCAATTAATTCCTTCTTAAACAATATTAATCTTCCTCGGTTATCTACAGTACATCTAGAGCAACTAAATTCCCCTTTCTCCCTGGAAGAGGTTCGCCAGGCGGTGATCACAGCCAAAAGAAATTCAGCTCCAGGCCCAGACGGCCTCACTAACTCCTATTATAGGCAATTCACTGAAACCCTGTCTCCTTTCCTCCTGAGACTTTTCTCCTCTTGGCGAACCACAGCAGATATTTCACCAAATAATCTAGAGGCCATTATAACTACCCTGCCAAAGCCAGGAAAACCCCCTACATCACCAGGAAACTTCAGGCCAATATCCCTCCTAAACTGCGACTTAAAATTATACGCCAAAATAATCTCAGCTAGAATACATAAAGTCCTTCCATCACTGATTTCCCCGGATCAAGTGGGGTTTGTGGCGGGGAGGCAGGCGAAAGATGGGACGAGACGTATGCTGGACCTGATTGCGGTGGCTGAGGGGAGGAAAATCCCCAGTGTATTCCTGTCCTTGGACGCAGAGAAGGCGTTTGACAGGGTGCACTGGGGATATCTGAAATCTGTACTGGCCAAGTTTGGATTTGAAGGCCCCATACTTACCGCCATAATGGCACTATACTCTAACCCTAACGCCAAAGTTCTGGCATCCGGATTTATATCTCGGAGTTTTGAATTATCCAATGGGACACGCCAGGGGTGTCCGCTCTCCCCTATCATCTATGCCCTTGCTATAGAGCCTCTGGCGCAGACTATCCGTGAATGCCCTCGGATCTCGGGGATTCGAGTGGGGAGTACAAACCATGTGATCAGTCTATATGCGGATGATGTGATTTTATGCTGCACTAATGTAGAGGTGTCCCTAAAACACGTAATGGAGATCCTGTCCTCCTTCGCTCAAGTCTCGTATTACAAGCTTAATATTACCAAGTCCTTAATTTTTCCGCTCTTCCTGCCCGCCTCAACTAGAGCCACTCTTTCTCATCTTTACCCTTTCAAATGGGAAGACGAGGGTATCCCCTACCTGGGTATTATACTGGCCCCGCTACACTCCGTGATCCGGAAAAATCTGCTGACCCTGCACACCTCACTGGATAGAGAACTTACTCGCCTTTCTCTTCTCCCGCTCTCTTGGGTGGCGAGAATGCAGACCTTTAAAATGATCTGCCTCCCAAAAATTATCTACTTACTTCGGTGCCTGCCCCTAACAATTCCGCAACGGTATCTCACCAAAATTCATTCGCTAATGAGTAAATTTATATGGGCTGGGAAAAAACCTAGAATAGCCCTGAGATGCATGCATGCCCCGTTAAGTGGTGGAGGAATGGGTATTCCTAATATTCTAACATACCACAGAGCCGCTATCCTGGAACCGGCTCGAGATTGGTGGAGGAATGATTCAGACTTAAGATGGTTACAGATTGAGTACACCTGGGCACAGGTCCACTCCCCTAAACAATTCATAGACTCCCTGCTCCTAACCCCTTCGCCCCCCGGCGATCTTCTACCCACCACAGCAGCTCTAAAGAAAGCTTGGTCCTTGTGGAGCAAGCCAGTGTCACATGCTTTAGGTCCCAGCATTCCCCTTAGATCGCTAGAAGCCTTCATTCCGAACTTGAATCTTGCCGCCTGGACACGTGGAGGTCCAATCACCCTAGCAGATCTCTATAGAGAAGGCGTCCTACTCCCGTACTCAGAAATGTGTGATAAATTTAACCTTCCCCGACACAGTCTATTCCAGTTTTTTCAAATACGTCACTTTCTTCAGTCCGCTCCTCATCTCCCGGCTCCCACGACAGCTGACCACGCCTCAATTAAAAAATTCTTTCAAAATAGCAAAATCAAAGGCCTTTCATATATCCATAATATGCTAAACTCCCCACAACCGGACAAACAATTGCCGTATATGCTCAAATGGGAAAAAGATCTAGCTTCTCCGCTTCCGCCGCAAGAATGGTTCGCGGCCTCAAAATGGATCCACAAGTTCTCTTCTTGTCTCAATCATATAGAGCAATTAAAAAAGGTTCATCTGAGGTGGTACAACTCCCCTACTAAACTGGCTTCTTTTTCCCCACATGTGTCACCACTGTGCTGGAGGGGCTGCAACCACAGGGGCACCTTATGTCATATGTGGTGGTTTTGCCCTAAGTTATCTAACTTCTGGCAGGAGGTGTTCAATCTAATCCATGAGGTTACTAGTCTCCGCCTTTCTCCAAACCCAACCTTAGCGGTGCTACACATTGGCTTAGATGGGATCCCGGATCTTTTAAAAAACATCATTTCTCACATTCTCATAGCTGGCAGGTACTGTGTGGCATACAAGTGGAGGTCGGTGAGCCCCCCTACAAAAAGAGATCTAATTGAGAGGATCAACCTACACTGGCTATACGAAACCAACTTGGCCCCCAACCTAGAGAAGAGAACGGCGAGACTTAAACAATGGCACCCGTGGGCCACTTCCCTTTATGCAACGGCCCTCCCCCAGATACCGACACCTACACCATAAATAAATTGATTATGCCTAAGAATGTCTTGTAGAGCTGCTTCCCCCACCCCCTCTCTTTCCCCCCTCCCTCCCTGCTCCTATGTTCAGGTTGTTGTTGTAAGGGGTATTTAATGTCCCAGATTGATATTCTGATAATGGCTCGAGGCTATTCCACCTCTTGCTACTCAATGCTCCTGTTCTTGATGTTGTTGTATGAGAAGTTTGTATTTTTCTGAAAACTCAATAAAAACCTTTATGATAAAAAAAAAAAATAAATAAAAGGGGGGTTGAAAGGGTGGATTGAATAATGTTCGTGATGCCACCCACGGTTCGTGGTAACAATTGGGATACCACCGCTGCTGCGTTTAGGGGAGAGGGGAGCGCCCGGGAGCGATTGAAAGGCTCCATGGGCAGGGAAAGGTGTCCCGGGGCTCAGTGCTGGCACGCTGGGGACCCATTGGGAGCAAAGTGGCACAACGTACTCACACAGTCTAGAGATGCTGACACTGACACCAGGTAAACCAAAGTCTTGAACGTCCTGCAGCCTTAATCCAAACACGTTGGGTCCGTGCCCTTTTGGCGTTGCTGGTTGGTCTGAAGCCTTGTCCCTTGGCACCGTGTTTACACTTGGTGGATCCCTTTTGCCTAGAACTACTCGGGTCCCGCTTACCTGCGTGGCTAGCAGAGTGAGCTTGCTCTCAGGGTTCACGCTTGGGATTTTCAGGACGGTTTTGGGAAGCCCTATCCCTTTCGGTGCACTAGTACCCCGATTTTGGAGTGGGTGGAGAGCAGTTCATGAAGATTCCGTTCCCGTCGGGTGAATTACTGGGCTGCATGAAGCTACTACTTCCCAGCCTAGGGTCCCGTACCCCGTCGTGCCCTGGCCCCTGCCCGGTTGTAGCACAAGGCGGCCGGTCTGCCCTCCGTGGCAGTACCATGCCCCCTGTCACTACCCCCTGTGACCAGGGTTCCAGCTCCTTCCAGGCCAGACCAACGTCTGGCACCTGGGACGGTTACAGGAGCCCAGCTCCGCAGCGTGACTTTTCCTGTCACTGGTCACTGGCACTTCTCTCCAACTACTCCTCTCTCCTACTCCTGACACTTCTGGCCTTCCTTCTACCATCCCCCCATCTGGGCGACCCTATTCCCCTCAGGCTGCCCAATGGGTGTCTGGTGGGTGTGGTGCAGAGTGTTCCTCAGGATTTGGTATACCTGTTGTTAGCAACACAAAAGGGACAGGACCCGTAACCAAGGAGGAACGGGTACCATGCAGAAGGGCAGATTGCACGGCACCCTTGTGACGACCTGATAGGCCAGGGCGTCGCACATATATTGCACTGCACTGTGATTACATCCGAGTGCAGTCCAATGTTTCTCTTGCCCCCTTAAACTTGTATGAGTGCAAGTGAGCAGAGATTCACAGACAATAGCAGCAAGCTTTGATTTTTCCCTCAGTCCGATTAGGGCTGAGGAAAAACTCGCAGATATGAGCTTACTGATTCATTAACATTGGGCTGAGTGCAATGCGAGGTTTTCTCACAATGCACTTGTGCAAGTCATACGCCAGTGTGACGCTGGCATTAAGTGGGTGGTGCAGCACACAGTTTCTAGCCTGCCTTAGAAGATCACTCGTCTCAGAAGGAGGTTGTGCAATGTACAGTTTCCACAATACATCAGGAGTTCACTCATCTAAGGATGAGGTGGTACATTATACAGTTTATGCCCAGCCTCAGGTGCTCACTATCTCTGGAGGAAGGGTGAGGCAGTAGATAGTTACCGTAGTACTTCAGGAGCTCATTCATCACAGGAGGGCGATACAATATACAGTTTCTGCACTGCCTCTGGATCTCACATGTCACAGGAGGATATGGTTCAATATAAAGTTATACCCCTTCCTCAAGTGCTCACTTATCTCAGAAGGGCGATGAAGTATATAGATACTACACTAACTCCTCAGATGAGTGAAGTGCCTGTGAAGTGCCATGTTCTGTATTTGTCTCTATAGATAATGTCTATGCCAATTTATTTAAATATTCACAGACCACTTTACACATTGACTTGACCAGACTTTTCAGTGCTATTTCTAAGTGACCGTTGCTGCTTATATAAACTGCTATTGAAAAGAGTTTTCCATAAACAGGCAGGGACTTTATGCATCTTTATGAATCAGGAGCATTGGATGAGTTTTCTGTACCTCTATGTGCACCTGGACACAAATCCTACTCCACTCCCCGACTCGTCATGAATTTTCTGAGCGGTGGTCGCTAACTCCCCCTCCATCCACCCACTTTGTCGGAGCTGGGTGAAAATGCTGTGAGAACACACATATATATATATATATATATATATACACACAGTACAGACCAAAAGTTTGGACACACCTCCTAATTGAAAGAGTTTTCTTTATTTTCATGACCCTAAAAATTGTAGATTCCACATTGAAGGCATCAAAACTATGAATTAAAACATGTGCAATGAAATACTTAAAAAAGTGTGAAACAACTGAAAATATGTCTTATATTCTAGGTTCTTCAAAGTAGCCACCTTTTGCTTTCATTACTAATTTGCACTCTCTTGGCATTCTCTTGATGCGCTTCAAGAGGTAGTCACCGGAAATGGTTTTCCAACAGTCTTGAAGGCGTTCCTAGAGATGCTTAGCACTTGTTGTCCCTTTTGCCTTCACTTTGCGGTCCAGCTCACCCCAAACCATCTCGATTGTGTTCTTGTCTGGTGACTGTGGAGACCAGGTCATCTGGCGTAGCACCCCATCACTCTCCTTCTTAGTCAAATAGCCCTTCCACAGCCTGGAGGTGTGTTTGGGGTCATTGTCCTGTTGAAAAATAAATTATGGTCCAGCTAAAAGCAAACCGGATGGAATAGCATGCCGCTGCAAGATGCTGTGGTAGCCATGCTGGTTCAGTATGCCTTCAATTTTGAATACATCCTCAACAGTGTCAGCAGCAAAGCACCCCCACACCATCACACCTCCTCCTCCATGCTTCACGGTGGGAACCAGCCATGTAGAGTTCATCCGTTCACCTTTTCTACAAAGACACGGCGGTTGGATCCAAAGATCTCAAATTTGGACTCATCAGACCAAAGCACAGATTTCCACTGGTCTAATGTCCATTCCTTGTGTTCTTTAGCCCAAACAAGTCTACTTTTGGTCAGTACTATATATATATATATATATATATATATATATATATTGACTGTATATATACAGTATTTATCAATGTTTTGTCAGATTTTCCATGCACGGGCTATGAATCTCCATCATGAACGTTGATAAAGGCATTCGAAGCCCTGAAAATGTCCCTATTTGGCATTGATCTCCTTTATATTTCTGTACGTTTGTTGTGTTATAGTCTCTAAGAGCATCATTGCAAGCAAGCGCTATTGAAATCTACAGGCTCTCGACACATAGCATCTGTTGTCATGGAAATGTAGATTTGCTGCTTTTCCTTAGCTTTTTATAGGTTCTCTATCTTTTAAGCTAGATTTGAACAGTCATCCTTCTGTTTTAAGACCATCAATCCTTTCTTTCAAAGCCTTTTGTTCTATTGCTATGGCCCAAAAGGATTTCCTAATAACATGAAAGGAGAGAGAGCAAAGGTGTTTTATACGGGTAGAGCTTTTTCTCCTTATTTTTGTTATGTCAGTCGTTGCCTAAGGCTAAAGAAAACCGAGACTATGCCCAGAAGGATTCTATATTAACTTACAGTAAGTAGGAGCATGCATATTTTTGCATGGGCAGTAGAAGTTGTCTGTGATGTGAAATTTTGCCTGAGGCTTTGGAAAAATCGACAGTGTAAAAGGACAAAATGAAAGAAATATTAAAATACTTAAAATAAATTCACCTTGCCATTTTGTACCTTATAAAAAGTCATATGTAATTTTATCAGATGCAAGATAATTATTAGACTTGAACGAGATCGTGGCATGAGAATAGCAGAGGCAGCCTGATCTGTGAAGGAAGATATCAGAGGATGACACATACAGCAGAGGGCTCCTGTGTATACAGAGCATGATGCCCATTATTCTTCAGTGTCTGGCAAACGGTTATACATATTCTGCAGAGAGCTGGATGCTGAAGATGAATATTATTATTATGCACTTAAAAAAAATCCCATGAAAAATCTTCTTTAATTTAGTCCTGAAACACACATCCGTTGAACACGTGCGTGTTTGGTCCGTCTCCGTATATACCGGAGACACGGACAAACATGCACCAATGTTAATCTATCATTGAAGTCACACGTGCGTTATTCCATAAGGTCCGTGTGTCCGTGTACGTGATCCGTATGTGTTTCCGTTTTGCACGGAAGCATGTCCGTTTTTTGCACGGAACACGCACACACGGACCCCATGAAAGTCTATGGGTATGTGCGCGCAATAACGTGACACGGATGCATCTCTGTATGCTCCTTGTACGTTTTGTGCTTTTTTCTAGCGATGTCGGTCATTCTTTCTTTTTCGGTCTATGTCGGTCAATCTCCCTCAGTCCGTCGGTCGGTCTCTCTCTGTCTTTTCTGTCCCTCTCTCTGTCTGTCGGTCAGTCTCCCCCCTCTCTCATACTTACCGATCCCCGATCACCGACGCGGCACTGCACGGCTGTTCACTAAACTCCGGCGGCTTTTCCTCTTTTGAAAAAGCCGGCCACTCATTAAACAATCTCGTATTCCCTGCTTTCCCCGCCCACTGGTGCCTATGATTGGTTGCAGTGAGACACGCCCCCACGCTGAGTGACAGCTGTCTCACTGCAGCCAATCACAGCCGCCGGTGGGCGGGTCTATACGGTGCAGTAAAAAAAAAAAAATAATTAAAAAAAAACGACGTGTGGTCCCCCCCAATTTTGATACCAGCCAGGGTAAAGTCACATGGCTGAAGGCTGGTATTCTCAGGATGGGGAGCTCCGCGTTATGGGGAGCCCCCCAGCCTAACAATATCAGCCAGCAGCCACCCAGAATTGCCGCATCCATTAGATGCGATAGTTCTGGGACTCTACCCGGCTCTTCCCGAATTGCCCTGGTGCGTTAGCAATCGGGGTAATAAAGAGTTAATGGCAGCCCATAGCTGCCACTAAGTCCAAGATTAATCATGGCAGGCGTCTCCCCGAGATACCTCCATGATTAATCTGTAAGTTACAGTAAATAAACACACACAACAAAAAATCCTTTATTTGAAATAATAAACACTAAAAAAAAACCTCGTTCACTACTTTATTATGCCCCAAATACCCATCCATGTCCGGCGTAATCCACGGAGGTCCTGTGTTGCTTCCAGCTCTGCTACATGAAGGTGACAGGAGCGGCATAAGAACACCGCCGCTCCAGACAGCTCCACGCAGCAACTGAGGTGAGTTTCGCGATCAGCGATGACGTCACTCAGGTAACTCGCGGCCACCACTGGATCCTCCAACTGTGACAGCAAGTCGCCCAAGTGACAGCGATGAAGTCACAGGTGAGTTGCGGTCACAGGGGGAGGATCCAGCTAGCCGCGGGTAACCTGAGTGATGGCAGCGCTAATCGTGCTGCTCACTTCAGTCACTCAGGGGATTAGCGGTCACCGGTGAGTCCTTCACGGGTGACTGCTAATCAGTACGTGACACCCAGACAGAGCCGTGGTATGACAATGAAGTCGAGTGAAGTTAATTCTCAGTGCGCGTTGCTGTCTGCTGTCTGCTGTCTGCGTGTATTTAGCAAATACATTTTACATCACACACGGACATTTCACACGGACAACACACACACGTCAGTTACGTTTCACATGCACACACGGACATTCTACACGCACACATGGCTAGCATACGCAGTTCACACAGAGGCCACACAAACCATAAAAACGGACACAAAAAACAGGACATGGACCTGAAAAACGGACGTAACACACGTGCGTGTTTTTTCACGGATGTGTGTTTCAGGCCTTAAACTGAATACCTCCTCAATTTGGTGCTGTTCGATTTACTAGGTTCCACTGACTTCTCTCAATTCCAAAACTACACCCCACAGTAATAAAGGTACACATTTTCCATTCAACCAACCGCGCATATACAGTTGAAACCAGAAGTTTATATACACTATCTAAAAAGATACATCTGCATGTTTTTCTCTCTATCTGACATGAAATCAGAATAAACCTTTCCTGTTTTAGATCAACTAGGATTACCAAAATTATTTATATTTGCCAAAAGCCAGAATAATAACAATAATGTCGAGCGCGATAGCACCTGTCCCCGTCGAACATGCGATATCTGGTGCTCGCTGCCGTAGCGAACATTATCGCTACGGCAGCTTCACATGCACATACCTGGTCGGCGACGTCGCTTTGACCGCCGAACAATCCCTCCTTCAAGGGTGAGAAGCGTTCGGCGTCACAGCGACGTCACCATGATGTCACTAAGCGGCCGGCCAATAGAAGCGGAGGGGCGGAGATGAGCGGGACAAAACATCCCGCCCACCTTCTCCTTTCCGCATTGCTGGTGGACGCAGGTAAGCAGATGTTTGTCGTTCTTGCGATTTCACACACAGCGATGTGTGGTGCTGCAGGAACGACAAACAACATTGTACCTGTGGCAGCAGCGACATTATGGAAATGAACGACGTGAGACAGATCAGCGATTTTTAACGCTTTTGCGCTCGTTCATCGTTGCACCTAGGATTTACACATTGCAATGTCACTACCGGCGCCGGATGTGTGTCACTAACGACCTGACCCCGACGATATATCGGTAGCGATGTCGCAACGTGTAAAGCCCGCCTAAGAGTACTATGTCTTTAAACAATATGGGACAGCCCATATGATGATGTCATATTTTTGGAAGCTTTTGATAGGTTTATTGACAACATCTGAGTTCATTGAAGACACTTGTATAGCACCATGGGAAAGTCAAAAGAAATCAGCCAAGATCTCAGGAAGAGAATTGTGAACTTGCAAAAGTCTGGTTCATCCTTGGGTGCAATTTCCAGATACCTGTAGATACCTCACTCATCCGTACAAACAATTATAAGCTAGTACAAACAAGATGGGAATGTCCAGCCATCATACCGCTCAGGAAGGAGACAGGTTCTGTGTACCAGAGCTGAACATGCTTTAGTCAGACATGCGCATAGCAACCCAAGAACACAAGCAAAATACCTTGTGAAGTTACTGGCGGAAACTGGTAAGATTGTGTCATTATCCCCAGTGAAATGAGTACTGTATAAACATGGGCTGAAAGTCCAATCTGCCTGGAGAAAGCCATTACTCCAAAAAAAATCACAAAAAAAGTAAATGTTTGCAAATGCATTCAGGAACAAAGACCTTAATTTTTGGAGACAGGTCCTGTGTTCTGACAAAACTAAAATTGAACTGTTTAAGATCGTTATGTTTGGAGTAAAAATGGAAAAGCTTTGAAGATTAAGAACACCACCCCAACTGTGAAACACAGAGGTAACAGTATCATGTTGTGGGGTTCTTTTGCTGCAGGAGGGACTGGAGCACTTCAGAAAATAAATGGCATCATGAAGAAAGAAGATTATGTGGCAATACTGAAGCAACATCTCAAAACATCAGCCAGGAACTTCAAGCTTGGGTGGAAATGGGTCTTCCAAATGGACAATGACCTTAAATACACAGCCATACAGGTTACAAAGTGACTTAAGGATAATAAAGTCAATGTTTTGGAGTGGCCATCAGAAAACCCTGATCTCAATCCTACTAAAAATGTATGGGCAAAGCTGAAAAGGCAGGTGTGAGGCAACATACAAACATGGCTCAGACATACCATCTCTGTCAGTAGGAATGGACCCAAATTCCTACCAACTATTGTGAGAAGCTTTGGAAGGATATCCAAAATGTTTGACCCAAGTCATACAGTTCAAAGGCAATGGTACCAAATACTAATGAAATGTGTGTTAAATTTTGACTTTGCAGAAAGTAATAAAAATGCCTTAAAACATTCTCTCTCTCCCTCTCTCTCTCTCTGGCATTTGGCAAATCTAAATAATTTTAGTTCCTATTTGACCTAAAATGGAAAGGGTTTATTCTGATTTCATGTCAGATAGTGAGAAAAAGCTGCAGATGTGTATTTTTAGATAGTGTATGTAAACTTTTGGTTTCAATAGTATCATAGAACTTTTTTGTTGGCACAGCTGTTTTGTTTGACCAGCATTGGATGATAAAAACAAACATCCAGAGAGTGCTCTAGTATATACAGTACCTAGTCCATTGAAATTAAAATGTACAACATTATTGTTCAATTAATTTTATTAAACAGCCTCATCAAAGACACTTTAGGCAATTGTCAACAAGAAAAATTGTTAAATAAAGAATATATATATGACCCGCCCCAGGGCCGTGGGGTACTCAGTTCCGGGTGTTGGTTAATGGGATTATGTCATGGGGGCCTGTGCCCGGTTCCGTGGCCCTGGTGGTGGCTGAAAGTCAATAAATAATAAAAATAAAAAAAAATAAAATAAAAAAAAAAAATAATAAAGAAAAAAAATAAATAAATAGATAAAAGTATTTCGTAACGCCACCTACGGTTCCAGTATGGTTACTGGGGCTGCAGGTCAGACCTCTGGGGTGATGGCTAGGCAGCCAGTTGTTTACGCTTCCCGTAGGTGAAGCGGGGTCCCCAGGGCAGTTTTAGTAGTACACAGATATGGCGGCCGTTTTTCCTCACAGCCTTTTCAACTGTCACTTTAGTGCAGCAGCCTATGGCTCCTCAGATGAAGAAATAAAGTGCGTCACACCAATTCATTAACTCTGACCAGGTTTTACTTGCAGGTGTTATTAAAAATGGGTTCAGTTTCTGATGATACAGTTTTTGGGTAATCTGGGAACAGTTCAGGATCTCTGCACCAGGTCAGTTGTGTGGCTTCCCTGCTGCGCTATGTTTCTCCTTAGTACTAGGCTGCCTGTAGCTATACCTTGTCCCTCTCTCACTGTCTTCACCTGTATGGCAGGCGGCGGGAGCTTCTCTAAGGGGCACTGCTGTACTCACTGCGGTCCCTAAGCTCTGTGTAGCGGCTTTGCCTTCAGGTGCTGCTGCGGCCAGGAGATCTGCAGTCTCCCTGGCCCCCCGTCTTTATTGCTGGGCAGATTAGATCCCTCACAATCTCGGACGCAGGTGTCCGATAATCAGCGCTGTTCCTTGGGGATGAACCGGTCAGGCTCCACCTCCCCGGTCTCTCCTCTTTTGCCTCACTCTTGATCCCTCAGGCGGTCAAACAGTTACTTGTGCGGGCTAAGCACTGCCCTCTCCATTTTGATGTCTTCCCTCACTCTCTGCTCGCACAGTCGCCTCTTCTCCAACTGTCAACTGTCTCTCTGACTCTGCCTCCAAACCTGGATTTAAAGGGGACCTCACCTGAACTCGACTTGTAGAGCTCCCCCTCCAGGCTTGGAGTGGAAATTTTGTATGTGGGATTACCTAATGTGGAGATCCTTCCCTGCCCAGGTACAGGTATATTTGTGGCAACTGAACCCTGGGGTGCCACATTCCCCCTTAGTTAAATTCAGTACTCCTGGACTGGAAACACAAACTTATAAAACATTAGCAACAATAAAGAGTAGTACAAAGTCTTAAAAAATAAAAATTACAAAAACCAGTAAAACAGAAAAATGCAGTCCTTCCGCTGCAAAATGTGAGTATGGTATATATAAGAAAGTTTTTGACCACTACCAGTTCTGTGGTCCATTGATCCATGAAAGTTCAAGAAGATGCAAAAGTTCATGCAAAAAGTCCTGCAGACTCAACACGCTTGACGGTTACGGATTTACTTAGTTGCAATAAACAAATAAATAAAATATTTTTACATTTTACTAACTACTACACTTTCTATTTAATATTCTTCTATATAACGGGACGGGGGCTGACCAAAGTTGCTATGGCTAGACCTACGTAATGCCTGTGTCACAATTGGTCGGTGCAGTGTACTGGTACCTAGTGCTGGTGCTATGCGTGTACTATCTACTAGTCTGCATGAGGATCTACGCAATATTGGTATGCGTGAATGCTGTCTTAGTATTACCATAGGACTGGCAGGATCCCCAATAGCAGGGTTCTCTGGTTTTACTGCGACAGGTAGTTCTTCTGAAATGTTGACCGGTTCTTCCAGTCTTTCTGGGACTTCTACTGGTTGAGCGCCAGTCAATAATGGTATAATTATGGCTTCATTGTACTGAGGCCAACTTTTAGGAAAATCACCAAGTACTGTTCTTATTATCTTCTCTTTCTTTTCCTCTTTAGGTTGAGGTATATAGGGGATTACTTCTTTTTGCTTCAACTGTTCAGGACATTTTTTAAGGTGGTCTCTAGAAACTGCCGCTGACGTTTTTCCCTTATCCTTGCTGATTAAGCAGATTTTCTTGTTGTCAAATTTAGAGGGCAATACTGTGTATGGTTCTGCTTCCCACTGGTCATCAAGCTTATGGGTCTTTCTTTTTCTTTTTAGAACCATCTCTCCAGGTATTAAAGGAGCAGCTGGTGCATTCTTGTTATAATCTTTCTCTTGCCTTTCTCTAATTTGGTCTAGGCTTCTTTCTACGCACTCCTGTACCTTTTTGTACTGCTCTTGGCGCTTAATGTCCCAATCAGCTTCAGGTGAACTTTTTTCAGGAACAAAAATTCCCATTTCTAAGTCAACTAGTAACTTCCCGGGTCTTGCTCTCATCAAGTATGCTGGCGTGCAATTGGTGAAACTCACAGGGATGTTGTTGTACATGTTCACTAAATCAGGCAACTTCTCTGGCCACATGCTTCTTTCTTCCAAGGGCAAGGTTTTCAACAGGTCCATAACCCCCTGGTTCATTTTCTCACACATGCCGTTTGTCTGTGGGTGATTCGGTGTGGTTCAGATTTTCTTACATCCATACAGGTTGAAAAACTCCTGGAACACTTCAGCTTCGAACGCAGAACCTTGATCCATCAACACCTGTTCCGGGTAGCCATGTGGTCTGCAGAAGTAGGCTTGAAAGGTTCTCGCTGCGGTTCTTGCTGTCAAGTCCTTTACAGGTACTACCACCATAAACCGGGAATAGTGGTCCACCATAGTGAGGGCATACGTATAACCGGATCTACTAGGTGTCAATTTCACATGGTCCAAGGCTACAAGTTCCAGCGGCTGCTTGGTGACAATTGGTTGTAGTGGAGCTCTTTGACTGTCACGATCCTTTCTTCTCAGGTTGCATGGGCCACAGTTTCGGCACCAGTTCTCAATGGTAGTTCTCATGCCAACCTAATTGAATCTGTTGCGTAACAGTACCTCAAGCTTCTTCCACCCGAAGTGTCCTGCTCCGTCATGGTACGCCTCCAGCACCATCTGAACATCTCTCTTCGGTACCACTATTTGCCACACCCTCTCATAGGTTTGGGGGTTGATGTAATGTCTGCATAGCCTACCCCTGTAGATGAACAATCTGCTCTTTTCCTTCCACAGGTGCTGCGCTTCCGGTGGGGCATCTGGGCTAAGACTTGGGTCTGATTGGATTATTAGCTCTTTAACTAGGCGAACAGCCGGATCTCTGTCTTGCATTTCCTCCCACCCGTAGTAAGATAACGGGTTCAGCGTAGCCTCTTGGCGTTTGCCTTTAACACCTTGGTTACACTGGGATGCACTGTTGCGGTGAAAAGCCGACAGCTCTATCTCTTCTAGCTCATCCGAGTCTTCTCCTGCATCTGGTAAATGGGGCATTCTCGACAATGCATCAGCGTTAGCGTTTTTGCGGCCTGCCCGATATTTGATGGTGAAGTCATAGTTTGCCAACCGGGCCATCCATCGCTGCTCTAGTGCACCTAGCTTTGCGGAGTCCAAGTGAGTAAGCGGGTTGTTATCCGTAAATATGGTAAACTTCGCAGATGCCAGGTAGTGCTTGAATCGTTCAGTGACGGCCCAGACTAAGGCCAGGAATTCCATCTTGAACGAACTGTAGTTTTCTGGGTTTCTCTCAGTAGGATGGAGCTTCCTGCTTGCAAAGGCAATTACACGTTCTTTGCCATTCTCCACCTGCGACAGCACAGCTCCCAATCCCACATTACTGGCATCTGTGTACAGCACGAATGGCAGATTATAATCAGGGTAGGCCAGGATTTCCTCACCGGTTAGGGCCCACTTCATGTGCTTGAAGGAGTCTTCTTCTTTCTCACCCCATTCAAATGGAGGGCCGGAAGTCTTGCCCTTTTTGGTCTGGCCTACCAGGAGATCTTGCAAAGGCGCCGCCATTTTCGTGAAGTCCTTTATGAACCTCCTGTAGTATCCTACCAGCCCCAGGAACTGACGCACCTCTATGTCGATTGTTGGCTTTGGCCAGTCTCTGATAGCAGTGACCTTTTCAGGGTCTGGTGCCACACCATCTGCACTGACCACATGCCCAAGATACTGAACCTTCGGCTTCAGCAAATGGCATTTTGAAGGCTTTAGTTTCATACCAAACTTTGACAATGCTTCAAACATACCTCTTGGAATACACGATGACGTCATCAAGATATATCAGTACAGTCTCGAAGTTTCGGTGCCCCAGGCAACACTTCATCAGCCTTTGGAATGTGCCGGGTACATTGCAGAGTCCAAACGGCATGCTGTTGAACTCACACAGACCCATCGGCGTCGTGAATGCGGTCTTCCCTCGATCTTCTTCTGCCATGGAAACCTGCCAATACCCACTGGTAAGATCCAAGGTGGAAAAGAAATTAGCAGCTTTCAGTGCAGCAAGTGATTCCTCAATGCGGGGCAACGGGTAAGCATCCTTGTGTGTTATGCGGTTTATCTGCCTATAGTCAACGCACATCCTCATTGTGCCATCTTTATTTCTTACCAGGACAAGTGGGACTGACCAGGGGCTACAACTATCTCTAATAACCCCAGCTTCCTTCATTTCCCATAACATATCTTTAGCACACTGATAGTGAGCTGGTGGTATAGGCCTGTATTAGAGATGAGCGAACCGGTCGTGGTTCGGCTCGAGTTCGGTTCGTCGAACGGAGGTCCCGTTCGAGTTCGGTTCGTCGAACGTTCGACGAACCAAACTCGAACCTATAGGATATAATGGGAGGCAATCACAAACACATAAAAATGCCTGATAAATGTACACAAACAGTTAATAAACATTGCCATAACACTTACCGGTCCCCGCGATCCCTCCTGCACTCTGTCTCCTGCCGCTATTCCATCCAATGATCGCTGAATCCTCCCGGTGACCAGCACTGCCAGCAGTGATGCAGGACCTATCGTGACGTCAAAATAGCCATGTGACCATTCACGTGGCTATTATCTCATTGGCTACAGACTGGTCACATGACTATGACGCGTCATGTAGGACCTGCGAGTGCATCTCTCCGGTACACGGTGCACATTTGTGTATCGCCGTGTACCGGCGACATGCTCTAGCACACGGTCGACTCCCCGTTCCGTTAGGGACCGGCTGACACAGCCGGTCATTAACGGAGATCACCGTTGCCATAGCAACGCAGTTAGCGGTGACGTCACCGCTAACCGCGGCTCCGGTAGCACCGTTGCTATGGTAACGCGTCTGTCAGCGTTACCACTGACAGCCAGCAGCACTGATCACTCACGGAGTGAAGGCTGCACGGGGAGCAGCAGCGTCTTCCCTTATGCAGCAGTGATGGAGCAGAGCTGCATTTGTTGAACGAGAAAGTCAGAAGACCATGGATCGTGGAGGGCTGACAGGGGGTAATAAAGATGGAGTCTCTAATGTGTCTGTGTATTTATTTCTATTAAAGTATTTTTTCTCTGTGTGGTGTTTTTTTTTAACCCTTTATTGGAGATTCTTAATGGCCGGGTCAAACGTGCCTAATATTAAGAATCTCTGGCTTAATACTGGCTAGTAAAACAAAGCCAGTATTAACTCATGATTACCCAACAAGCCACCCGGCTCCAGGGCTGTTGGAAGAGTTGGATACAGCGCCAGATGATGGCGCTTCTATGAGAGCGCCATTTTCTGGGGCGGCTGCGGACTGCAATTCGCAGCAGAGGCGCCCAGAAACCTTGGGCTAACCTGTGCTGCGGATTCCAATCCCCAGCTGCCTAGTTGTACCTGGCTTGACACAAAAATGGGGCGAAGCCCACGTCATTTGTTTTTTAATTATTTCATGAAATAAGTGAAATAATTAAAAAAAACGGGCTTCCCTATATTTTTGGTTCCCAGCCGGGTACAAATAGGCAACTGGGGGTTGGAGGCAGCCCGTGGCTGCCTGCTGTACTTGGCTAGCATACAAAAATATGGCGAAGCCCACGTCATTTTTTTGGTGGGCAAAAAACTTCTGCATACAGTCCTGGATGGATATACCAAGTAGTCTACAGACAATTGTTAGCGCTTGACCCCAATAACCATTAAATCTGCAGCTAGGTTTGTAGGCAAAAAATCCCCTTTAATTTGCGTGGAATCAGAAATGAATTTTAATTGAGATTTTTTAAAATAAAAAATCCCCAATAAACCAGCGCTGATAAGAGGTTTTTTAATTAATATTTTATACTTTTTATTGCTATCCTTGTTTTAGACACAAATTTATTCAAAACAATTCACACAATAGAACAAGGAAAAAGAAAGAAGAATAAACCACATATGGTAGAAATAAAAGTAAAAATAAAGAAAAAAAAACAAACTAAAAACCAGGTGTCTGGTTGCAGTACCCCAGCCGGTAGTAGAACAATTATTAAATCTAGTATAGTATATTAAGTGATGCTTCAAGGCATATGATATTTAATGCCAATTGAAACTATCACTGCAATATGATTTTTCAGATACCTGGAGAGTTTTTTTCAATCCATAAGCAAAAAGGTTTTTAATAGAGGCTTAAATTATAAGCAGCAATTTCAGCGTTCCAAGTGCCTTTAAATGAATTTGAAGAAACTGCACTTCAGGATTGTAGTGAGGATGAGGTGCCCCAGCTCATCAAGTGTCTCAATAGGAGTTTACCTCATCCTCACTACAATCCTGAAGTGCAGTTTCTTCAAATTCATTTAAAGGCATTTGGAACACTGAAATTGCTGCCTGAACTTGACTATTTGTACCCGGCTGGGAACCAAAAATAAAGGGAAGCCCTTTTTTTATTATTTCATGAATTTCATGAAATAATTAGAAAACAAATGACGTAGGCTTCGCCCCATTTTTGTGTCCAGCCAGGTACAACTAGGCAGCTGGGGACTGGAATCCGCAGCACAGGTTGGCCTGAGCTTTCTGGGCCCCACTGCTGCGAATTGCAGTCTGCAGCCGCCTCAGAAAATGGCACTTTTCATAGAAGCGCCATCTTCCGGCGCTGTATCCAACTCTTCCAGCACCTGCCTGCTATACCTGGCTAGCATACAAAAATATGGCGAAGCTCACTTCCTTTTTTTGTAGTTTTTTGGCAAAAAAAATAAAAAATGCTTCCCTGGATTTTCCATTGCCAGTGAAGGTAACACCAAGCAGTGGGGGTTAGCAGCCAGTAGCTGCTTGGATTACCCTTAGCTAGCAATACAAAAAATGCAGCGGGAGCCCATATATATTTTTTTTAATTATTTATTTAAATAACTAAAAATAAAATGGGCTTCCCGGTATTTTGATTGCTGGACATCACAGTGCTGTAAAAATAAATCTTTAAAAAAAATGACGTAGCGCTCCGCGGTATTTTTGATTCTCAGCGCAGATAAAGCAGAGAGCTATGGGTTGCCACCCCCATCTGCCTGCCGTTACCTTGGTTGGCAATCAAAATACAGGGAAGCCCATTCATTTTTTCTATTTAAAAAATAGTTAAAAAAAAATGACGTTGGGTCCCCCCATTTTTGACAGCCAGCTAGGGTAAAGCAGACGGCTGTAGCCTGAAAATCACAGCTGGCAGCTTTACCGTGGTTGGGGATCCAATGTGGAGGTCCCCCCAGGCTCTTTTTTTATAATTATTTTATAAATATTAATAATTACACAAAAAAAGTAGGGTCCCCCCCAAATTGGATCACCAGCCAAGGTAAAGCGGACAGCTGTGGTCTGGTATTCTCAGGGTGGGAAAGTCCATAGTTATTGGGCCTTCACAGCCTAAAAATAGCAGGCCGCAGGCACCCCAGACGTGGCGCATCGACTAGATGCGTCAATCCTGGCGCTTCACCCCAGCTCATCCCGTGCCCTGGTGCAGTGGCAAACGGGGTAATAAATTGGGTTGATACTAGCTGTAAAGTCACCTGAGATCAAGCCCAGCAGTTTGTGATGTCATGGCGTCTATTAGATACCCAACATCATAAACTGTCAGTACTAACAAAAAAAAAAAATCGACAAAAGAAATTTATTTGAAAAAACAGTCCCCAAAACATTTCCTCTTTCACCAATTTCTTGTAAGAAAAAAAATAAAGGGGTCCCACGACAACTCTGGACCGTCAAGAATATGGGGGGGGAGACACTCAGGGAACGTATCCCCCATTTTCTAGGAGTGCAGACCCTTCATGTGAGGAGTGTGGGTGCAATGAATCTGCACTCACTCTCCCCGGGTCCACAGAAGCAGAGTCCATGTCATAATTGGTTGCTACCAAAGCTTCAATGCCCTGCTCATGAGGTAAGGGCATGCCTAATCAGGAGAACTATTCTACATTTCCAAATATTGGTATTTGCTGATATTATTGCTATTCCACCTACTATATATTGGGGATAGGATCTTGGAGATGGAATACCCCTTTAAGTCCAGTTATCCAGCTGAATGAATACTTAACAACAGAGCTCGCTATTTAGATGTGTTTTCTTGTGGCGTATAACGGACTCTCATGTTTGGTAGTCGTTCAGCAGGGAAACTATAAAAGCAAATCCCTCCATTTGGAAATGTAGTATATAGCTCTCCTGATCAATTATGTTCCTTACCTCATGAGCAGGGCATTGCAGTAATAACAATAATTTATTCATTTATATAGCGTTATTAACTCCATAGCGCTGTATGTCTTTGGAGTGTGGGAGGAAACCGGAGTACCTGGAGGAAACCCACGCAAACACGGGGAGAACATACAAACTCCTTGCAGATGGTGTCCTTGGTGAGAATTGAACCCAGGACCAAAGCGCTGAAAGACTGCAGTGCTAACCACTGAGCCACCGTGCCGCCCTTTTAGCTTATAGATGCATAACCACCACTCACTGTGTCTGAACACAGGAAGCTGAGCTGACAGCCGCTCTGTGCATGTGGCAGCGTCTATTGTGAAGGAGAGGGCCGTGGGGGGATCAACGCTGCACAGGTACCGTGGGACACCGGGGAACACCGGTGGGGTTATAGGGGGTGACCTGGCAGGGCCTGGGGAGGAGTTTTCTGTCGCATGTGTCATGGCACATGCGACAGAAATCAGAGGAGTAGGGTGAATGCGGCCGGCGCGCTGCTGTGCGCGCGGCCATCTTGGATTTCTGGGAGGGTATCAGGAGGGGCACTTTGGCGACACCGGGGGACCGGAGGGGACCGTGGAGGAGATTTATCATGTTTGTTCATGCCAGATGGGAGATAAATAATTTTTTACCGGCGCTGTCATTTACTGTAACGTGATCATCGGTGTACGGTGTATACCTGTGATCACGTGAGCGGGGACCAGAAAAACCGTCCTGAATCATGATCTCCAGGGTCTCAGCTAGCCCTGAAATCCCGGAGATTTTCTGACGCTGGGGGGCGTTATTCACTTATTTCTGCCTGCTGTTTATAAACGGCAGATCAGAATAAGGCTACATTAACACGACCGATCCATTTTTGCGGTCTGCAAAAAACTGTCCTTTTTTTTTCTTTTTTTCATGGGTGCATCCGTGTGGCATCCGTTTCCGTTCCGTAGACGGTCCGAATGTCATCTGTTTGTCATCCGTGTGCCTTCCGTTTTTTTTGTGTACTGCAAAAAAACTAAAGGAGGGTAAATGCATAAATTTCCATAGCTTCATCCTACATGAGGCGGTCACATGTTCACTCCAGTGCCATTTTCTACTGCTTTTCACAGCGTAGAGTGCTCTGGTGATTTTCTTGTGCTTGTGCACTTCATATCAGTCTTTTCTGTCATTATAATGGCAGAAAGACACATAATGTCCCACTCTCCTGCATTTTGTAATTTTGCACCCTTTGGTGCCTTTCATGTGGCACTAAGGGGTGCTTAGCTTTGTATTTAGCCAAAAAAATGAAAAAAAAAATGACGTAGGGTTCCCCCTATTTTTGTAGCCAGCTAGGGTAAAGCAGACGTCTGCAGCCTGCAGACCACAGCTGGCAACCTCACCTTGGCTGGTAATCCAAAACTGAGGGCACCCCACGCTGTTATTTTAAATTAAATAAATAATTAAAAAAAAAAACACGTAGGGGTCCCCCCAAAATTGGATCACCAGCCAAGGTAAAGCAGACAGCTGGGGTCTGATATTCTCAGACTATGGAGGTCCATGGTTATTGGACTCTCCCCAGCCTAAAAATAGCAGGCCGCAGCCGCCCCAGAAGTGGCGCATCCATTTGATGTGCCAATCCTGGTGCTTCGCCCCAGCTCATCCCGCGCCCTGGTGCGGTGGCAAACGGGGTAATATATGGGGTTAATACCAGATGTGTAATGTCACCTGGCATCAAGCCCTGGGGTTGGTGAGGTCAGGCGTCTATCAGATACCCGACATCACCAACCCAGTCAGTAATAAAAAAAAATAGACGACAAACACATTTTTATTTGAAAAAATACTCCCCAATACATTCCCTCTTTAACCAATTTATTAGAAAGAAAAACAAATCCAGGTCTGGTGTAATCCAAGGGGTTGCCATGACGATCCACACTGTCCCAGTCAATGAAGAGCAGGATGTTCCCCATTGGCTGGGAGAGCAGTGCAGTGACCTGAGCTAACATCAATGGGTCAGCCCAGGTCACTGCAGGGGATGACAAGTGCTGCTGTCAGCGAGGTACATTACCTGCGCTGATCTCCTGCACTGCTGACAGCACATGTCACTGAGTTCAATGACCTTCACAGCCAAGTATCGCGAGAGGCCTGTGACGTCACCGCTAGTCAGTCTCGGGTCGGAAGCGAGAGAAGGTGATGTGACAAGCGGCGGCTATGGAGGACAGTGACAGCGCTGAGGTCGGGACTTCATCACCGCAGGTAAGCCGAGCGGGACCATGTGTGCAGAGTGCCAGGAGGACGTCAGTGTCGTGGACTGCATGGCTGGGGACGTGTGTGTGTGTGTATGTGTATGTATGTGTACATGCCGCGTGCAGGAGGGGGCGGAGCGAGCTGAGCGAGGAAGTGTGGGCTTCCTGCACGTAACTAGGATAAACATCGGGTTACTAACCAAAGCGCTTTGCTTGGATACCCGATGTTTATCTTGGTTACCAGCTTCTGGCAGGCTGCCAGCGATGGCTCCTGCACACTGTAGCTGTAAAAAGCCCTGCTTTTTGCTGCTAGAACCGTTCTCGAACGTATCTAGAACTATCGAGCTTTAGCAAAAAGCTCGAGTTCTAGTTCTATCTAGAACAGCCCCCAAAATCACTCGAGCCTCGAACTGGAGAACCTCGAACCGCGAACCGCGCTCAACTCTAGCCTGTAACTCTCTTTTATAGGTGGATGGTCTCCCGTGGGTATGTGATGGTGTACCCCTTTTATCCGCCCAAAGTCTAATGGATGCTTACTAAAGACCCTTTAATATTCCTTCACCACCCGATAAACTCCGTGCCTTTGGTAAGAAGGGGTGGAATCAGTGCCGACATGCAGCTTCTGACACCAGTCCTCCAGCTGTCCCTTGGAGCTGTTGTCCTCCGCCTGGTCGGACGGGGTCAAGGGTTCCACTGCCTGAATTGAGTTGTTGTTGACAGTGAACAACTTGGCAACAGTAGCATATCTGGGTAGCTTGACCTCTTCCTCTCCACAGTTTAAAACTCGTACAGGTACCCTCCCTTTGCGTACATCAACTATCCCCCTGGCTGTCAGGACTGTGGGCCTACTATCTGAGTACATGGGCTCTACCATTGCCTGGTAATCCTGCCCTCTGAGGCCTATAGCTGCCCGACACCAAATCATCACTTCACTTCTTGGGGGTAACACAATGGGGAATGGGTCGCTTACCCTTACACTGCCGATTTCTCCACCAGACAACTCTACCTGTTGTCTCTGCAGAAGGGCTTTGATTTCTTTCTGTAGGACCCTCTGCTGCCCGATGCTGGCAGTTTCTGCAACCTGCTGGAGCAAGAAAAGAACTTCTCCTAGACAATTTTCAAGAACATTAGTACCTAATATCATTGTTGGATTTCTTTCACGACAATCAGTATCCACCACAATAAGTCCTTGGCCCTTTAGCTCCTCCCTCCCCACCTTTATCGTCACCTCCTTGTACCCTACTTGTGATACCGGCTGTCCATTAGCAGCATATATAGTAAGGTCTGGGTCTGGGCGACTGAGCTCAGAATCGGCCGAAAATCTTTTGTAAAGGATATGCAGGATCGTCGTCACCTGTGAGCCAGTGTCCAATAGAGCAAGTGTGGGAATGCCATCTAGCACGATAGATAGGAATGGTCGTCCTCCCACATATCTATCGCGCCAGTTCGATGGGCCTGGTTGTTTTATTCCTGGTGGCCGGCCCGCTGCCCCAGGAGTCACTGGTTTAAAGGACATGACCTGGCAAAGTGGCTCGCCTCGTTACAACGGCGGCAGATAGGTTGTCCTGACGAGTCGTAACGGTCATTGGGTCTTCCTCTGGGCGGTGGGTTCCTCCTTCCTCGCATCCACGGGATGTCCTCAGGGCTGTCAGCCAACTGGATCCTCTCCAACGACTGTGGTTTCTGCTGGAGTTGCATGGCCTTTAGGAGCATGGCCACATCTTTTGTCAGCTGCTGTACCTGGGAACGCAAGTCATCAGAGGCACCAGGTATTACAGCCTGTCCATTGATTTCTGCTGGAGTTAAGGAAAGGGACGCCACCTATGAGGGAGAGGTGATGGCTTGCCGCGGTTGAGGTGCGGGGTCTGTAGTCACAGGGACTCGCAGTGCTCTAATAGCCCGGTTCTTCAGAGCTACAAAGTCTAGACTCAGGTGCTCCATGACCCATAGACGCAGCTGTGTTTGATGAATTGGTGAATGTAGCTCCTCAAGAAACTGTTCAATTAACATTTTATCTTCCTCTCGTTCACTTTCAGGGTCTACCTGCTTTACAGCCTGCAGCGCCTCCTGAAGGTTCAATGCATAATCCCGTATGCTATCCTGCGGTCTTTGTTTGCAGTTGTAAAACCTCATTCTTAGCTCAGCTACAGTACAAGTTTCAAAAGCAGCTTTTAAATTAGCAAATATCTGGGTTATTGTCCTTTTATCTGTATTCAGCCAGGATTTAACCTCTCGCTCTGCTGCACCGGTCAGTTGCCCCAGCAAAACAGACACTTTTTGCTTGTCAGTCATAGAGTATATATCCAGTAAATTGCACATCTTTTCTCCAAATTCAGCTAGGGTATTTGGCTCCCCAGCATATTGCGGTAACCATGCCGCCCCTGGGACATACGGCAGAGCAAGCGGCATGATCAGGGCTACAGCTTCAGGTGCTGCAGCTGCTCCAGCGGCATCAGCATCGCCTTGCACCTCCATCCTCACTGTGGCGCAGTTAGTTTTTCAAATGCTCAAAATGGCGGCAAAGTTCAGTTATTATTAAACAGTTTTCAAGGCACACGTTACCCAGGGTTACTGGGCCTTGTCCAGATCCTGTTCGTGACGCCAAAAGCTGACCAGCCCCAGGGCCATGGGGTACTCGGTTCCGGGTGTTGGTTAATGGGATTATGTCACGGGGGCCTGTGCCCGGTTCCGTGGCCCTGGTGGTCGCTGAAAGTCAATAAATAATAAAAATAAAAAAAATAAAATAAAAAAAAAAATAATAAAGAAAAAAAAAAAAAAAATAAATAAATAAATAAAAGTATTTTGTGACGCCACCTACGGTTCCAGTATGGTTACTGGGGCTGCAGGTCAGACCTCTGGGGTGATGGTTAGGCAGCCAGTTGTTTACGCTTCCCGTAGGTGAAGCGGGGTCCCCAGGACAGTTTTAGTAGTACACAGATATGGCGGCCATTTTTCCTCACAGCCTTTTCAACTGTCACTTTAGTGCAGCAGCCTATGGCTCCTCAGATGAAGAAATAAAGTGCGTCACACCAATTCATTAACTCTGACCAGGTTTTACTTGCAGGTGTTATTAAAAATGGGTTCAGTTTCTGATGATACAGTTTTTGGGTAATCTGGGAACAGTTCAGGATCTCTGCACCAGGTCAGTTGTGTGGCCTCCCTGCTGCGCTATGTTTCTCCTTGGTACTAGGCTGCCTGTAGCTATACCTTGTCCCTCTCTCACTGTCTTCACCTGTATGGCAGGCGGCGGGAGCTTCTCTAAGGGGCACTGCTGTACTCACTGTGGTCCCTAAGCTCTGTGTAGCGGCTTTGCCTTCAGGTGCTGCTGCGGCCAGGAGATCTGCAGTCTCCCTGGCCCCCGGTCTTTATTGCTGGGCAGATTAGATCCCTCACAATCTCGGACGCCGGTGTCCGATAATCAGCGCTGTTCCTTGGGGATGAACCGGTCAGGCTCCACCTCCCCGGTCTCTCCTCTTTTGCCTCACTCTTGATCCCTCAGGCGGTCACACAGTTACTTGTGCGGGCTAAGCACTGCCCTCTCCATTTTGATGTCTTCCCTCACTCTCTGCTCGCACAGTCTCTTCTTGTCCAACTGTCAACTGTCTCTCTGACTCTGCCTCCAAACCTGGATTTAAAGGGGACCTCACCTGAACTCGACTTGTAGAGCTCCCCCTCCAGGCTTGGAGTGGAAATGTTGTATGTGGGATTACCTAATGTGGAGATCCTTCCCTGCCCAGGTACAGGTATATTTGTGGCAACTGAACCCTGTGGTGCCACATATGCACCGTATTTTTTGCTTTATAAGACGCACCTGATTATAAGATGCACCCCCAAATGGTGAAGGAAAAGAGAATTTTTTTTTTATGTTAAATGGTGTTCGTCTTATAATGCCAGTGTCCATCTAACAAATCATATAGGGTATATGTCCCTCATTGCCCCTCCCATCCTAAAATTAGCCCCCTTAATCTGTATATGGCCCCCTTATATTGAATATAGCCCCCTTGTGCTGCCACACTTCCCCCAGTGATGCAACATGTCCCCCATTGATGGCACACGTCCCCTATTGCTGGCACACGTTCCCTATTGCTGGCACATGTCTCCTATTGATGGAACATGTCCCCTATTTATGGCACACGTCCCCTTGTGCTGCCCATGGCCCCCTATGGATGGCACACGTCCGCCTGTGCTGCCCATGGCCCCCTATGGATGGCACACGCCCCCCTGTGTTTAATATGGCCCCCTATGGATGGCACACATTCCCCTGTGTTAGATATGGCCCCCTATGGATGGCACACCTCCCCCTGTGTTAGATATGGCCTCCTATGGATGGCACACCTCCCCCTGTGTTAGATATGGCCTCCTATGGATGGCACACCTCCCCCTGTGTTAGATATGGCCCCCTATAGATGGCACACTTCCCCCTGTGTTAGATATGGCCCCCTATGGATGGTACACCTCCCCCTGTGTTAGATATGGCCCCCTATGGATGGCACACCTACCCCTGTGCTAGATATGGCCCCCTATGGATGGCACACCTCCCCATGTGTTAGATATGGCCCCCATGCTGCTGCCTATGGTAAAATAAAACACTCTTTCTTTACCTTCTCCAGTGCTGTCTCCCTCCGTGCTGCTGAGCTCCTGCACTTCCTGGTTCTTGGTGCCGGTCATGTGATCGGCACAGCAGAGTGATATCATCTCTGCGTGCCTGATCACAGCGGCAGAAGAGAGATCATGAGATCAGCGCTGGAGGAGGTAAATAAAGAGTTTTTTATTTTACTGTAGGCAGCAGCATGGGGGCCATATCTAACACAGGGGGGGCATGTGCCATCAAAGGGGGGCGCAGGCAGATATAATATGCGCCGCTGCCCCAGCCCATCACCGCGGTGCGGTTTCAGCACCACGGTGATGGACAGCGGCAGTGCATATTATATGAGCGGGAGCAGGAGATCTAACGCTCCCTCCTGCAGCTTTCACCAGCCCCCAGTAGCACTCCAGAGCTGCTCCCACCTCCCTGGGACTCTGTAGTGTATATATATATATATATATATAAAAATATATATACACCTCCATATATTTGGATTATAAGATGCACCCCCTACTTTCCCCCAAAATTTGAGGCAACAAAAGTGCGTCTTATAAAGCGAAAAATACGGTATATATATGTTTTTACAGCACTGGCTGCAAGACTAGGGAGACACACTAGAGAAGCTGAGGCCAAGAGGATAAATGCCCTGTTCTCCAAAGAACCATCCAAGGTGTATTCCCAGCTGCAGAGTAACAGCACAGTAGCAGCAATTCCACCGATAGCAGAGAGTGAACAATACTGGAGGGACATATTGGAGAAGGAAAAAACACACAACACCGGCGCAAAGTGGCTGCAAGATCTGAGAATGAAACACAATAATCACACAGAACAAGAACCAGTCATCATCACAGAAGTAGACATCCAAGAGCGCATCAAGAACATGAAGAGCTGGACAGCACCTGGCCCAGACATGATCCACACCTACTGGCTAAAGAAATTGACAGCAGTAAATGAACGGCTGGCAAAACAGATGAACCAACTGCTAGAAGCAGGCCACCATCCAGCTTGGCTAACACAAGGAACAACAGTGCTGATCATGAAGGACCTTTTGTAAAGGAACAATTCCATCCAACTACCACCCAATAACCTGCCTTACAACGAAATGGAAACTCCTGTCAGGCATCATAGCCACCAAGCTACAGAACCATATGAATCGTTACATGAATCCAGCTCAGAAAGGCATTGGGAACAACAGAGGCTCTAAGCACCAGCTGCTAGTGGATAGAGCAGTCTTTCAAGACTCAAGATCCAGACAGACCAATCTCAGCACAGCCTGGATTGACTAGTAAAGCCTATGACTCAATGCCACACACATGGATCTGTGAATGCTTGGCTCTCTACAATGTCAACAGGAAATTAAGAACCTTCCTCAGCAACTCAATGGGGCTATGGAGGACAATACTGGAAGTCAACTCAAGGCAACTAGCAAAAGTGTCCATCAAATGTGGCATATACCAAGGTGATGCATTTTCCCCATTGTTGTTCTGCATAGGCTTGAACCCCCTGGCTATGGATACAAGTTCAAGAGTGGAAGCATCATCAGCCACTTACTCTACATGGATGACATCAAGCGGTATGCGAAAAATGAACTAGACATCAGTTCACTGATCCACCTGACCAGGATATACAGCGAAGACATTGGGATGTCCTTCGGACTGGAGAAGTGTGGCCGGCTAGTCATAAAGAGAGGCAAGGTAGTAAAGACTGATGGAGTAGAACTACCGGCAAGACACATAGCAGATGTACAAACCTGCTACAAATATCTTGGCATCCCACAGGGATACGGTAACCATGATGAAGAGGCAAGGAAAGCAACAACATTCAAATACCATCAAAGGGTAAGATAGTTCCTAAAGAGCCAGCTCAATGGGAAGAATAAGATCCACGCCATCAATACATACGGTCTGCCAGTTATCAGATACCCTGCTGGCATAGTGTGCTGGCCAAAAGACGTAATGGAAGCTGCAGATGTGAAGACCCAGAAGCTCCTTACAATGCATGGTGGTCTCCACCCCAAGTCAAACAGCCAAAGATTGTATACCAACAGAAAGGAGGGTGGTCGAGGCTTAATAGGTGTCCAAGCCACCATCATGGATGAAACAAGAAGTATCCAGGAATACATCATAAAAATGGCACCAAAAGATGAGATGCTGAGGGAGAGCCTAAGACCGCAACAACAACAGTCCGAGAAGGAAGTACAAGAACATGAAGAGCCATGGCAAGGCAAGCCACTGCATGGGATGTACCATAGACAGATAATGGAGGTGTCTGACATGAAGAAATCCTGCCAATGGCTGGAGAAAGCTGGACTCCAGGACAGCACAGAGGCACTAATCATAGCAGCACAAGAGCAGGCGCTAAGTACCAGATCCATAGAAGCAGTGATCTACCACACAAGACAAGACCCAAGATGCAGACTATGTAAAGAAACCACACCACAGACACAATCCAACATATAGTGGCAGGATGCAAAATGCAAGCAGGAAGAGCATACACCGAACGCCACAACCAAGTAGCTGGAATTGTATACCGGAATATCTGTACAGCGTATGGGCTAAGTCCCCCTACGTCCAGGTGGAAGACCCCAGAAAAAGTGGTGGAGAATGAAAAGGCTAAAATCCTGTGGGACTTCAAGATCCAGACGGATAAGCAAGTGGTAGCTAACCAACCAGATATCGTGATAGTAGACAAGGATCAGAAGACAGCAATGATAATGTGGCAGTGACTAATGACAGTAACATCAGAAAGAAGGAATACGAGAAGCTGGAGAAATACCAGGGCCTTAAAGAACAACTGGAGAAGATGTGGAGGGTGAAGGTAACCGTGATTCCAGTGGTGATAGGAGCACTAGGAGCAGTGACCCCTAAGCTGGAAAAATGGCTGCAACAGATTCCAGGAGCAACATCTGAACTCTCTGTCTAGAAAAGCGCAGTGCTGGCAACAACTAAAGGGTGCTTTACACGCTGCGACATCGCTACTGATATATCGTCGGGGTCACGTCATTAGTGACGCACATCCGGCGCCAGTAGCGACATCGCAGCATGTAAAACCTCTGAGCGACCTAAAACAATCACAAAAGAGGTAAAAATCGTTGGTATTGGAGAGGTCGCTCCAACACCAAAAATTGTTGACAGGTGAGTAGCGAGGTTGTTTGTCGCTATGTGTGACACCGCAGGGACGACGAACATTATTATTATTATTATTATTATTTATTTATAGAGCACCATTGATTCCATGGTGCTGTACATGAGAAGGGGGTTACATACAAAATACATGTACAAGTTACAGTAGACAGACTAGTACAGAGGGAAGAGGGCCCTGCCCTTGCGGGCTTACATTCTATAGGATTATGGGGAGGAGACAGTAGGTGGGGTGTAGGTGGGGCGGCAGCTCCGCACGGTGGTGGGGCGGCAGCTCCGCACGGTGGTGGGGCGGCAGCTCCGCACGGTGGTGGGGCGGCAGCTCCGCACGGTGGTGGGGCGGCAGCTCCGCACGGTGGTGGGGCGGCAGCTCCGCACGGTGGTGGGGCGGCAGCTCCGCACATCTCTTTACCTGCGTCCATCGGCAATGCGGAAGGAAGCAGGTGGGCGGGATGTTACTTCCCGCTCATCTCCGCCTCTCCGCTTCTATTGGCCGGCCGCTTAGTGATGCCGCAGTGACGTCGCTATGACGCCAAACACACCTCCCCCTTGAAGGAGGGATTGTTCGGTGGTCACAGCGACGTCTCTGACAAGGTATGTGCGTGTGACGCTGCCATAGCGATAATGTTCGCTACTGCAGAGATCACCACATATCGTAAGAATGACGGGGGCGGGTGCTATCGCGCACGACATCGCTAGCAATCGCTAGCAATGTCGCATCGTGTAAAGTACCCTTTAGATCCTCCGCAGAACCCTCAAACCAGGCCTCTGGTAGAGGACCCGAGAGTGACGGAGACAAATAACCACCCACAGGGGGTGAGAAGGTAGTTTATATATATATATATATATATATATATATATAGATATATAGATATTGATATAGATATATATATATATAGATATATATATATATATATATATAAAAAGACACGTGCTAGAGATACAAACAGTACTGTATATCAATCGACAAGTTAAGCAGAAGGACAAGCAATGTACCAATGTACTAGTATTTGGTTTCTTTTTATAAAACAGGTATTAAGAAAAAGTAAAACAAAAAAAGAGAAAGAAAGGAAAGGAACTGTTGGTCCATGTGTGGCACCCTGGACTAGCCAGGTCGTCACAGGTACTACAACACACACCCCCACCCTGAGACAGGCACATCAGCCAGACACAAAATCCTTGTTGCCTCCCTCCAGGGGCTGATGTCCACACCAGGTGGGGTGGAGCCAGGTGGTTGGCCCCACCCACTGAGGAGTTCACAGTGCTGGAGGCGGGAAAGGAAGTGAGTGGAGTTAGGGAAGTGCGAGAGAGGAGTGAAGTGAGGAGTGAGAAGGAGTAAACTGACCATGTCCGGGTGTGTGGCCCGGGCACCAACAGCAAGGCTGGTGGCCGTCTGCAGGAGAGGCAGATCAACGTGGAACCGTAGGACCGGGGACGGGTGGTGGCCCACCGGTACCGAACCGGGGAGCGAAGTGAAGCCAGCACACTCAGGCAGGGCCTGTGGACCCCGATCAGGCTTGGAGTCGCCATTACAGGTCAAATCCGTCAGTGACCGGAATCCCAGGGGTTTCCTAACAGCCAAGACCCGATTGAAGGCAACCGTCCGACCAGCAAAAGGAAATACAGCTACCGCCACAGCTAGAGTTCCAAGGGCCAGAGCCTGCGGGCAAAAGGGCTCCTCCGGCACATATATACGCTGGGGAGCGGGTTACCGGTGGGAATCCATCGGGACCGAACATACACAAAGGTGCAGGGAAAGGCAGCCACCACTAACCGTCCGGGAGAGACTACAGCAGCCGGCTGCGGGACCCGTCCATCCAGCCGTTTGGTTTACCAGAGACTTTGCGTACCTTTGTGGCTGAGTGAGTACAACCGTGCCATCCAGCACCGCGCTGCGCAGTCCAGGCGACCCTGCACCCATCCAACCCTGCCTCCCCTTCATCTCACGTCATCTGCTGGCGGCATTCACTGTTTAATGCTGTACTGATACAAGCATTTTCTATATGTATTTAGGCATTATTGATCTATATGAATTGACTTAATTGCCGTTTCAGCTTCATATTCAGGCACCCTAGGTACTTGGGGTCATGGTATAAAACAAACTATTTTTCTCCATGAATTGAGGTAGAAGTTGTTTCATTGCAATCATGCATTCTGTTATATGTAATCATGTTGCTCATGTACATATCTGTAAAACCATGTGATGCCCAGACCATACATTTTGTACACACACCCCCCTGCGGTTTTTACAGTTTTTTATGTGCACAGTCTGTGTCTTTTTTCTGTCCTCTTTGGAGTACTAGACCCATTTTTGTATAAATAATAAATAAAATATATATTTGCATTTGAACCATTATGGTCTTTGAATATTTATACTATTGAATATGAAGGTCTTTTTGTAGGTATAGAATCTGGTTTTGGTGATTCTTCATGGGATTATTATGCTGATATGGACCTAGCTATTCACATAATTTTTGACAATATTAAAGAATACTTCTTCTGCATAAGCAGAGGCAAAAACTTCACAGTTACTCGTGGCGGTACATCATTTCCATTATATGTTACATTAGTCCAGCAAACCACACTTCCATTACATATTCCATTAGACCAGCAAACCACTGTGGGAATCATCTTCCCCCGTGAGGGCTGCATACGTTCATGTGTGGCGTTACGACAGTTCACAGCTATTCTCAACTCCCAGTTAATTTTGAGGACCTCAATGACTGATGTTTGTCAGTATGACTCCTCACTACTACTCTCCAAGTCCATTTAAGATAGGCCATAGGCTCTTTGGTGGCCCACTGCATTTGCAAGCCTTCCTAGTAGAATGTGTGTCCCAGCCTGGCTGCACTTCCACTTCTTTCTTATCTTATCCAAATAAAGTTTGCTGTAGGCCCCTCTTGCCTGAGATAACAGATACTTCTGATACTTAATCCTTGCTTTAGGCCCCTTTGCCTGAGTTAAGGAATCCTTCATTCACTTCTTCCTTGTTTCCTTAGAACATGGAATCTGATATGGTCTCTCCCTCGTTGGCACATAGATACCTGTTTCAATGCAGGTTTGTGAGCAACAGGACCATAGATCCGTTAATTTCTCAATACTATGTAAGAAACTGGAAACTGCATTCCTTGTGCCCATGTAACTCCTCCCATCCTGGACTGATTTCATTAGTTAAGCCTGTCTGCAGCTAACCCACTGTTAAGCTGGGTTTACACACTGCAACATCGCAAAGGACATCGCTGTAACGTCACCGGTTTGGTGACGCAATAGCGACCTCCCTAAGTCTCTGCTAAGTTGCTGGTGAGCTGTCAAACAGGCAAACCTGGCCAACAACTCAACAGCGATCCGGACCTGCAGAGCGACCTAGCTGGTTGTTGGGGACGTTGATAAGCAGCCTTTTGAAAGGGAAGTTGCTAACAAAGTCTCTGCAAAGTCTTTCACACACTGAAACTTTCCAGCGATGCATGCTGCACAGCGGGAAACAAAGGACCTAGGAAGGGTCCTGAACGATTTGTAACGATTACAACTTCACAGCAGGGGCCGGGTCGCTGATAGGTTTCACACACTGCAACATCGCAAACAACATCGCTATTGCGTCACAAAACCGGTGACGTTACAGCGATGTCGTTTGAGATGTTGCAGTGTGTAAACCCAGCTTTACAGAACACAAACCAGATAAAAAAATTAAAACCATGACTATGCATTATATAATGTTAAAATCTTCAAGCGAGTGTGGGCAGCTTTTCCACTACCTTGCTTAGAAGCAAAGTGCCTTGGATCTGTCCAGCTGAGCCTCTAATTCAGGTAGACCTATGGTAGATTGTGTGACTGTCACATCCCTTCTGAGAAACCTGAGTTATTGAAAACTGTAGTGTGGCGCCCTGGACTAGCCAGGTCGTCACAGGTACTACAACACAACACCCCCACCCCAAGATAGACACATCAGTCAGACACAAATCCTTGTTGCCTCCCTCCAGGGGCAGATGTCCACACCAGGTGGGGTGGAGCCAGGCGGTTGGCCCCACCCACTGAGGAGTTCACAGTCCTGGAGGCGGGAAAGAAAGTCAGCTCAGATCGGAGTAGGAGTCAGGAGAGGAGTGAAGTAGTAGTGAGGAGCAAAACTGTCCATGTCCGGGTACGTGGCCCGGGCACCGAGAGCAAGGTTGGCAGACGGTGGTGGCCATCTGCAGGAGAGGCAGATCAACGTGGAACCGTAGGACTGGGGACAGGCGGTGGCCCGCCGGTACCGAACCGGGGAGCGAAGTGAAGCCAGCACAAACCGGCAGGGCATGCGGACCCCGACCAGGCTTGGAGTCGCCGTTAAACAGGTCAAATCCGTTAGTGACCGGAACCCCAGGGGTTTCCAAACAGCCAAGACCCGATTGAAGGCAACCGTCCAAACAGCAAAAGAGAAATACAGCTACCGCCACAGCTAGAGTTCCAAGGGCCAGAGCCTGCAGGCAAAAGGGCTCCTCCGGCATATATCCACGCTGGGGAGCGGGTTACCGGTGGGAAGCCATCGGGACCGAACACACACAAAAGGTGCAGGAAAAGGCAGCCACCACCAACCGTCCGGGAGATGCCACAGCAGCCGGCTGCGGGACCCGTCCATCCAGCCGTTTGTTTTACCAGAGACTGTGCATCCATTTGTGGCTGAGTGAGTACTACCGTGCCGACTGGCACCGCGCTGCGCAGTCCAAGCGACCCTGCACCTTGCCAGCCCTGCTTCCCAGTCACCTCAACCGGGCCCCGGGACCACCAACCCCCCTCCCCACGGAGGGGGAAAACATCTCAGCTGCTCCCTAACAACGCTCCCGGGATCCCCGTCACTAGCAGCGGTGGTGCCCACCTTCACCACGAACCGTGGGTGGCATCACGGACCAAATCCCCAAACCAAACCACCCCTTTCACTCACGGGCGAGGAGCGCCGCTCGAGTCCCCGGATCTGGCCCACCGCTCGAGCCACCCGAGCAGCAGCAGCAGCGCCGGACCCGAGCGCCAGCGAGAGCGCAGTAGCGACGGCTCCCTCCCCGCCCGCGACAGTAGTTAGGCTATATGCGCACGCTGCAGTTTTAACTGCACCCATACTGCAACCAAAACTGCAACCATGGATGGGGGACATGTATACCAGTATGGGTAACATATATAACAAGGACGAAGTACATATATACTAGGATGGGCATAGGATGAGGGACATATATATATATATATATATATATATAAAAGGATATGGAACACCAGGATGGGGGACATATATAACAGGATTGGGCCCAGGTTGTGAATCATATATACCAGGATGGGAAATATATATACTAGAATGGTCCCGGGATGGGGAACATATATTCCAGGATGGGCCCAGGATGGTGGACATAACTACCTAGATGGGGGACATGTACACCAGAATTGGCCACATAGAAACCAGGATGGTGGACATATATATATATATATCAGGAAGGGGCTCAGTATGGTGGACATTAGTACAGAATTGGGGGACACCTCTTGGCTTTTGAATGCATTGACAGACTTTATTTTGTGTTCCTCCAATTGTTACTGCACTCACAGGATGCAGTTTAGCCATTTTATTGGCCGAGACCGTTGTCATTGAGCTGGATGATGTTATTTCTCTTTCCTTGAGAAATCTTCTTCATGGCTGCTCCTTGATTTTAACCAATGACCTTTCACTTGGGAATCAACCTGGTAACACACTGAGCTATTAGGCAATGTGAGAACAGGTTGTAATTTGTAGTATACAGGAAGAAAAAGATTTTTCCACCACTGGTAGTGTGCCGCCCCAGCAGCGTATCAAACCGCTCGGATCCGTGGGCAGTGTCCGTTCGTGGCTTGAGGGTCTCCGGACCCTGGGGCTTAGGGGCCACCCTCCAAAGTAAAAGGGGATATTTACAGGGGAATTATAGTTTGTGATGCCACCCCTGGTGTGCGGTAATTGGCAGTACCGCCGCTACCATTGGGAGTACCCAGGGTGATGGAATGGGGCAGCAAGGTGTCGTTACCCTCCACGGTTAGGGGTATGCCCCGGGGCTCTGGAAGATAATACTGGGTGATGTGATGGGGGATCGCTCATGTACTCATGTGATGCCCCGGACTAGTCGGGTCATTCCAAGTAGTCACACACAACACCACACCCCCCTCCCAGTTAGGTAACATTAGCCAACGTAAAAACCTTGTCACCACCCTCCAGATTTGATGTCCACACCAGGGGGCGGTTGGCTCCACCCACCGAGGAGTTCACAGGCCTGGAGGCGGGAACACAGTTAGTCTAAGTCAAGTGCGAGTGGAGAGCAGTTAAGGTCACGGGCAGTCCTGTGTCCGTGTCCTGATAAGAGACTACCAGGTGGCTGGGTCAGAACCCAGTCGCCATTGGCAAGGAGGCAGACGGTGGTGGCTGCCTGCAGGAGACCAGGAATATGACCGGTGGAACCGTAAGGGACCGGGACTGGGTAGCGGCCCGCCGGGACTGAACCGGGGAACCAACTGGATACCGGAGCACCAGGCAGGGTACTCAGACCCAGTACAAAGTCCTGAACCGACGGGGCCGAGTCGAATCAACTGATTGCGGACTGGACTTAAGGACCTATCCCACACAAGTCCCTTTTGAAGACAACAGCCCAACCATACAGGGTAAAGCCACCGCCAAGGCATAGAGACCCAAAGGGCCAGCGTCTGCGGGCAAACGGACTCCTATGGCATATACAAGTCGGGGAGCGGACTACCAGTGTCTAGGCATAGAAGTCAAACATTTATACACAGAGGTGCAAGAGAAAGGCGGAAACGACCAACCTATTCTGGGAGAAGCTGCAGCCGGCTGCGGGCCCCATTCATCACTCCGTTTGGTTAACCAGAGACTCCAGTGTCTTGTGTTACAGTGAGTACACCAGTGCCATCAGGCACTGCACCGCACTGCACCGCAACACTCCACCCTGCACCCCGTCCCTCGCATACCAGGCCCCGGGACCAACACTCCCTACCCACGGAGGGGTCAACACCTAGCTGCGCCATTACACCGCTCCCGGGAGCTCCCCCCGCTTCACCGCAGCGGTGGTGTCTACAATCACCACAACCCGTGGGTGGCGTCATGAACTAACATCCAAAACCAAACCACCGCGGCCCCGGTCGTGGAACTCACCACCCAAATCCCCGCGTGTAGCGCCAACTCCCTTGCAGAGCGACGTGACCCCCGGGTCCGTGAGAGGCTCGAGCCACCACCCGCAGTACGAGCACGGATCCGAGCGGCTCGGCGGTCGTAGCTGAGCCCGCGGGGCGGTACACTCACTCAACCAGTAAGCAAACGCTGATGTGACGCCCTGGCCTATCGGGTCGTCACAGGGTGTTGCACAATTTTCCTTTCCGTGCAGCATCCATCTCTCCCTTGGTTCCAGGTGCCACCCAGTGATGTGCTAGGACCAGCATGCAGATCTCAGTCACACACACACCAGTGGGGAGGTCCAGGACAGAAGGGGCCGCCCACCTTGGAGTCAGGCAGACTGGGTGGGAGGTGACTAGTCAGTCGTCAGCAGGGGAGCAAAGAGCAGAGGGCTCTCAAGTATCTCTCAGTGAGGAGAGCAGGCTGGGGAGTTGGCGCTCCAGACAGCGTGAGAGAATAGCCTCAGAGAGTGAGGGGCTGTGGAAGTGGAGGCTCCCGAAGGGTCGGACTAGACCAAAGCACACTAGTAACATCACTGGGAATGGTCATCTGGACGTGCTCCCCCTCAGTGGCAGCGGTACTGCAGGACGTTTGGTTGAATCACTGCCTGTGTGTTCATTGACCTCACAAATCATCACAGCCTCATCCAGCACCACGATAACCACTGTAAGTTTCTCTGCTCCCTGTCTCCCAGGCCTACAGCCCACGGCTCCCCTTCCCCACCATCACCGGGCCCCGGGGCACAACCCCCTACCCACGGAGGGGTTAAACACCTTGCTGCTATACCACCACTACCAGGCTCCCCCACCAACAGTAGCAGTGGTACATCATCTTACCACGCACCGTGGGTGGCATCACGAACTTTCCTAATCCCGTGTATATACTCCCCCACTCCTTTTTAATTTGAGTGTCCGCTCAGAGACCCCTCGCACCACCGCGGCTCCAGATCTGAGCGGCTCGGTTGCTGCTACGGGGGTGGTACACCTCGAAAAACATCATAAGCAGGATACGAGCAGGACCCACTTAACTGGGTGACGTACGCCTTGAAAGCAGAAAACCAAGAGTCAAGAGTCCTTTTCCCGCCAATTCCGCCATTGTCCGCCATCTTTTCGCGCCAAAACGCTGTCTTCCCGAAGAAAGCGCACAAAGCCTAAGCCCTGCCCTTCGTCTTACGTGTGAGGCCGGAACCAGAAGTTCCCAGAGGCCACAGCACACGAGAGAGTGCTACGAAAAGACCAAGGTGGCGTGCCGGAATGTAAAGAGAGTGGAAGTGGAGCAGGGACGCCAGGACTCTGCGACAACGTTTATGGAAGATGCAGTGGTAAGATAGTGGAGCGAGACTGATCTCCAGAACGTGCTGTCCTTGGGACCGCGACATGGCTAGAGGAGGAAACGGAGCAGCTGTGCAGGAGAATGCGGACACAGTTCCTGATTATACTGAACCACTGGAGGGAAGAGATGAGGAGCGTGGCAATGGCGGTGTGAGCCCGTGAGATTTAAATCCCACGTGGAGAGAGAATAAGCGGTTACCCAGTCCCTATCGATTGCCCAAATACAGCCACAGCGGCTGAGGGATCTGGACCGTCCCCACTCGCGGTGAGTGCTCCACCATCAACTACCCCATCCTCGGTGGATGCCGAGCTGCCCACACCAACCCCAGCAGCAAAACCTTCAGTGCATCTACAAGAAGCTCCAGCTGCAGAGATCCAGACCACGACCCTCATTCCAGTCACGGCAGCGGTCACCCAGACACCGGCCAGACCAGACCTGGCCGCATCACCAGGCCCGTCCTCAGAGGTGGAGCACCCAGGCCCTGCAACCCCAGCTGCGGAGCAGTTGGTACATCTACCTGCAAGTTCATAAAATGTTTTAAAAGTTGTATATGGACTGTCACCTTTGTTGAATGTTCTGCAATGTTCAAATGGAGGAGGCTGTCAGGGACCGGCTGAAGGGTTCCTGATGGAAGGTGACAGACAAGTTCTTTTACAAGTAGACTGCGCCCTCGTTGTTGAACATTTTTTCCACCCGTTGTTACAGGAGAAAGACTGCCAGGGGCTTGAACGCTGCTGTGCTGGTAGACGGCACCAGGAGGCCCCGGTAGGGGTCGGCACAAGGGGCAACGGCTACCAGGTTGCTCAGGACTGTTACCAGAGTCGTCAGTTACAACACCCGGGCTCTTAACCTGGTCACGGACCCACGGATAGTATGCAGAGGGTCAGGTTGTTTGGGTGGTGGGTTAATGGGATCCGGGACATTGGTAGTGTATTTTTGCAGTGCTGGGAAGTGTGCCTCCCCTGTGAGGGATGGAAACTTTTTATACCATGTTATCCCTTTTTTCCTCCTTACAAGAGCAGTTTTAAATAAACCCTGATGTGTCCTGTAGCTCGGGGACGAGCTACGTTTAACCAAGGGGGAATGTGACGCCCTGGCCTATTGGGTCGTCACAGGGTGTTGCACAATTTTCCTTTCCGTGCAGCATCCATCTCTCCCTTGGTTCCAGGTGCCACCCAGTGATGTGCTAGGACCAGCATGCAGATCTCAGTCACACACACACCAGTGTGTGGGCTTCCCCACCAACAGCAGCGGTGGTACACCATCTTACCATGCACCGTGGGTGGCGTCACAAACTTCTAATCCTCCTGTGCATAGTCCCCCTTTCATTGAGTGGCCGCACAACCCCGGGTCCGGAGACCCCTTGACCCACCGCGGATTCGGATCCGAGCAGCCCGGCTGCTGGCACGGGGGTGGCACACTGACAACCGGGTAAACCAAGTCTCTGGGTGCCGCTGCCTCTCAAGGGGAGCTCGTCCGGGTCCCGTCCTCTGCAGTGCTGCCTGATGATCCGTGACCTGCCTGTCGCCCTGGGTTATGGGGTACTCGGTCCCGGGTGGTGTATAACTGGGGAATGTCACTTTGGTGGCCTTTGCCCTGTCCTGTGCCCTGGGTGCTTTTTAAAAGGGGGAATATTTACAGGGAATTTGAATACTGTTCACACTTGACGCCACTTGTGGTGTTGCGGCTATGTAGATGGAGCCGTCGCTGCATAGTTTTCACTACTGGGGTTGGTGTTAGTGGCAGCCTGGATGTTAGACCCTCTGCAAGCAGGGCCAGGCCCCAGTGTATAGAGGATGCAGGTGGGTGTTGAAAGAAGGTAGGCCACACAAGGGGTTTCAGTGTAACTGGTTCTTTTTACTCACTGCAAGCTGGTAACTGGTCACCCGTAGGCTGGCTGGTCTTAACCGCAGATCCTCGTAGTCCCAGTGCCGCTTTAGTGAACTGGTGGATTGTTTACCCTGCACCTGTCTTTGGTTGGTGGGTCCCTGTGGCGTAGAACAGCTGGGGGTCCCCTCCTGGTTGTCTTCTTCAGCAGTCCATATGACAGTAGCGTGAACCATGTGGGGTTGGAGTCTCTGGTCCTCTCCCCGGTTCTCCCTCTGCTACTGTGTCCCCATTGGTGCGTAGTTGGTGCATAGTTCCGGGAGCACTCCACCGTACTCCACTGGCAACTAACCGCCTGGGCCCTCAGTTCACTCCTGTCAGTCCGTATGCTCACTTGCACTCTCACTGCTACACTCCTCTCTGTCCACTGTCTGACTGTCCACTGTCTGCCCCTCCCACCTGGTCGTCTACTGGACTGGACTCGCTCCACCTCTAGGCGGCCATCCATTGGTCCGACCCTAGCCTGGTACCATTTTATGGGGGATTTTGGAGAAAACAGGGATTACCTGGGATGTTTGTGTGTTACCGACACTGGTCTTCTGGGTCCCTAGGGGGTAGGTCCTGCATTCTGATGGGGATGCAGTACCTTGTAGCTCCCTGATGGCTTCAGGGGCGCTACAGTTGGAGAGCATCTGTAATTTTCAAGTGTTTCAAGAGATTTAGGTCTGAACTTTGGGCCATTCAAATACATCAATATGCTTTGAACCCAGTCTCAAGCCTTTTGCAGCCTCTAACAGGTTTTCCTCCAGCCTTTATTTAGTGCCATCCATCTTCCAATGAACTTTCACCAGCTTCTCTGTCCCTAAAGAGGGAAAGCATTCCCATGGAATAATGCTACCACTATCATGTTTGACAATAGGTATGTTGTTTCCAGGGTAATGTGCAGTGTTAGGTTTTTTTCTCACACATAGTGTTTGCATTTAGCCCAGAAAGTTCTACTTTGGTCTCATCTGAGTAGAGCACCTTCTTCCACTTTCTAGCAGTGTTCCCTTCATGGCTTTTTGCAAACTGCAAACAAAACGTTTTATGGCTATCCTTGAAAAATGTCTTTCTTCTTCCTCCTCTTTCTTAAAGGCCAGATTTGTGGAATATAAGAGTAGTAGTTGTCATGTGGACAGATTCTGCCACCTGAGCTGTGCATCTATGCATCTCCTCCAGACTGACCATGGACCTCTTGGCTGCTTCTGAAATTATTGCTCTCTGCTTGAGATGTCAGTTTAGGTGGACTGCCAAGTCTTGGTAGGTTTGCAGTTGTGCCATACACCTTCCATTTTTGGATGTTGGATTGAACAGGGCTCCGTGAGATGTTCAGAGCTTGGGTTACTTTCTTTTTTATAATCAAACCCGCTTTACTATTCTCCATAATTTTATCACTGACCTGTTTGGTGTGTTCCTTAGTTTCCATGATGCTGTTAGATTCCTAATTTTCTCAAACAAACTTCTGAAGCCTTCAAAGAACAGCTGTAGTTATACTAAGAATATATATCACACACAGTTAAGACTCAATTCACTAATTAAGTGACTTCTGGAGGCAATTGGTCAATCAGGATTTTATTTAGGGGTATAAGACTACAAAGGACTGAATACAAATGTACAATTTTCAGATTTTTATGTTTATAATATTTAGAAAATCGTGTATTATTTCCTTTACACTTCCCACATACTTGCTACTTTGTGTTGGTTTGAGAATGAGGCTTCATAGGATTCTATGGAGATCAAGGGACATTACACTATTTTATTATGATGGAACTTCAAGGATTTTTTAAAATTATTAAATTGGTGAACAAGGGAGTCTGGGGGAGTCTTCATTCAACATTGAATTATATTGGAACTGCAAGTATTTTCTTTTTTAATTAATAAATTGGTGAATGAGGTAATGTGTGGAAGTTTTTATTCAAATAAACAATTTTTTGTGTGTGTTTTTTTTTTTACTTTTCATTTACTTTTACACTTTTGGGGTGGCTGTGAGGCACTATCTTTAGTGTGGGAAAGGCCAAATATCCATGGGCCTTCCCAGCCTGATAATATCAGCACCCAGCTGTCTGCTTTATGTTGGCTGGTTATTAAAAATAGAACTCCCCATTTTTTTAAATTATTCATTACCTATCCACATTTGTTTGCAGTGCAATTGTCCTACTCTTATCAACATTTTGCTTCATTTTACAGCCACCTAGCATTTACTCTGTCTATTATACAGCCCAGAATTATTTGTCTGTGGAAGAGAAAGCGCACTTAAGGGTACTTTACATGGTGCAATATCGGTACCGATATCGCTAGCAAGCGTACCCGCCCCCGTCGGTTGAGCAACATGGGTAAAATTGCGGCCCGTGGCGCACAACATCGCTAACACTCCTCACATGTACTTACCTGCTCTGCGACATCGCTCTGGCCGGCGATCCGCCTCCTTTCTAAGGGGGCGGTTTGTGCGGTGTCACAGCGACGTCACACGGCAGCCGTCCAATAGCAGAGGAGGGGCGGAGATGAGCGGCCAGAACATGCCACCCACCTACTTCCTTCCTCATTGCCGGTGGACGCAGGTAAGGAGATGTTCGTCACTCCTGCGGTGTCACACATAGCGATGTGTGCTGCCGCAGGAACGACGAACAACATCGTACCTGCAGCAGCAATGATATTAAGGAAAGGAGCGACGTGTAAACGAGCAATGATTTTTCACGTTTTTGTGCTCGTTGATCGTCGCTCCTTGTTGTCACACGCAACGGCGCCGGATGTGCGTCACTAACGACGTGACCCCGACGATATATCATTACCAATATCGCAGCGTGTAAAGCACCCTATAGGGTCTTACAAGGTATAAGATTTCGCAAGTATGGTGCCAAAAGCACACTCACCTCTTGAAGTTGTGTCAGGCACAACTCCTTGATGCACATATATCAAAAAGTAGTCAGCAGCAGAAATAAGAAAAAGGATTTCATCACATAATCCTGGATTCATGTGGTTTCTAGCGCAGCATTAAACCCGTATTTCTTTTATCCATATTGTTTTATTATACAGCCCAGAAGTTCAGGTCCCCTTTGACTTATTTAGGCGTCAAGGTCAAGTTTGGGTTAAGTTCGGATACCAAAAGAACATTTAACTAAAGTCTAACCGAACCAGGTTAATCCGAACATCCAGTGGACCCTTCATCCCTATAAAATACTCAAAAAACACATATAAGTTTATGGGTGTAACGTAAAAAAAAATTGAAAGAATTTGAATACTTTTTTCAAGGCACTCTATATACTTTCATTGCTGATAGTGTTGGCACCCTTGAAATTGTTCCAGAAAATAAAGTATTTATCTCAGAAAGTTAGTACAATTACAAGTATTTTGTTGGACTCATGTTTATTTACTTTGTGTGTATTGACCCAACACAAAAAAAACAGAGAAAAAGAAGACAAATCGGACATCATTTTAAATGAAACCCCAAACATAGGCCAGAAAAAAATTGTTTGCACCATTCCAAAATTGTGGTAAATAACCTTATTTCAAGAAAATGATGCTCATTTAAACTCACCTGTGGTGTGGGCAATATGAAAATGCCGCATGAAACCAGATAAAAAGAGGAGAAGTTGACTCTTTGCATTGTGTTTCTGTGTGTGCAATACTAATCATAAAGAACAGAAGGAGGGGAAGAGAACTGTCTGAGGACTTGAGAGCCAAAATTGTTGAAAAATATCAACAATCTCTAGGTTGCAAGTCTATTTCCAGAGATCTTGATGCTCTTTTGTCTACAGTGTGCAACATAATCAAGATTTTCACAACTCATGGTACTGGAGCTAATCTCCTCAGAGATGGACAGAAGAAAAAAATTGATGAAAGGTTGCAACGCAGGATAGACCAGATGGTGGATAAGCAGCCCTAATCAAGTTGTGAAAAAGTTAAGCTATCCTGCAGGTTCAGGGTGCATCAGTGTCAGTCTGTCAACATTTGCATAAAATGAAATGCTATGGCAGGAGACCCAGGAGGACTCCACTGCTGACAAAGAGACAAAAAAGACTGCAATTTGCCAAAATGTATGTGGGTAAGGTAAACTCCTTCTGGGAAAGTGTCCTGTGGACAGATGAGACCGAGATAGAGATTTTTGGTAAAGCACATCATTCTACTTCATTTATTTTGAGACAGCCTTAAACGGAGTTTGAAGCTGGATCTTAGCTTTAGATATCGCTCTTGTAAATGTGTCCCTCCCAAAAGTGCATGCCGGATGGGAGCTCTGTGTGTCTGGGGTGCTGCTATATATACTAGTTTTCATGTATCAGCACAGTTTTATTTTTGCCATTATTTCCTCTTCATGTACTTTTCTATATACCTGCACCCTCCTTGAGAACATAGATGATTTCCCTACTTTCTTATACACAACCCCTACCTCCCTGCTGCTATCCCTAACACTGAAAGTTGGGAAGGTCAGAGCAACCATAACCTGGAGCAGAGCTCATACATATATGTGTTTTAGAATTTGCAGACCAGCTGGTTTGGAGAAAGTCTGCAGCAATGCAATTGTACATTTTTTTTAATAGTCTTTAAATGGAACCTGTCAGGTGCAATATGCACCCAGAACCATGAGTAGTTCTGGGTATATATTGCTAACCCCTGCCTACCTGTCCCAGCCTATAGTAGTATAAATAAAAGGATCTTTAGAAAAAGTATTTATAAAGATCCCATATGATATGCTAATGAGGCCAGCGACTAGTTGTGAGGGCGTTACTTCCCCTGGCTAGTCGGCCCCTTAGTATGTTAGTACGCCCCTGTAAGCGTGCCAACATGCTAATGAATGTGCAGTGTCAGAGGATGGTTGCGCTCACCTCTCTGCTGCCATCGCGTCTGAGTCCTGATTTCCGCTCAGTGCGCAAGACACCGGACTTTTGGTCATGCGCACTATAAAGCCGGGTGTACAAGTACTGGCTTCAAACTCATGCACTGAGCCGAAATCAGGACTCGGATGCAATGGCAGCGGAGAGGTGAGTGCAGCCATCCTGTGACGCTGCACATTAATTAGCATGTTAATGTGCCGCCCTCGTGCCAGCAGCCGGCGCTGCTTGGGTCCGGGCCTTCCCGGGACACCACCGCTGCTGTTATGGGGCACCCGGGGGAGATGTTGTGCAGCAAGTTGTTAACCCCTCCGTGGGCAGGGATGGTGGCTAGGGGAAATCACGCACTTGTGACTAGTCCCCTCACTCATTAGCATACGATAAAAGATCTTTAGAAATACTTTTTCTGAAGATCCCTTTATCTATGCTAGTGTATACAGGGACGGTTAGGCAGGAATTAGCAGTATGCACCCAGAACTACTCATGGTTCTGGGTGCATATTGCACCTGACAGGTTCCCTTTAAATTTCTTACAATTTGCACTTAGTAAGCAAATAAAGAATTAAAACAAGCGACATAAAGGTGTACGTAGGTGTAAGGGCTGATGTTTGCCCATTATATTAAGTTGATCTTCGTTTCCTAGTGGTCCAGTGACTATTTACCTGCACCAGAACTGTTGCACCCCTATGAACCTTTTGGATTCTCCTTTGTCCACAGGAAATTAAAATGATCAGAATAAAGAAGGATAAATGTATTTTCTTTGGCATTGATCTATGCTGCTGAAATATGTGCCAAACCAAAAGTGCGACAGCTGTCAGATGGTAGTAACTCTACTCTCTGCATATAAAAGTCAGCGCGGTTGCTGAAACACAATAATTCACCAGATTTAAAGACAGTATTAGCAACACTAATGGTTTATGACCTAGGACCCCAGTAAGCCACTGACAGGGTTAGTTCTAGTCCTAAATGCATTTGGAGAGTCAGCCTTCTATGTATACTGTATACACTCAACTGCGTCATTATCAGGACATGTTGATGCCAGTGAGGATCTAAGGGGTACTTTGTACACTACGACATCGCATGCCGATGGTAGCGATTCCGAGCGCGATAGTCCCCGCCCCTGTCGCAGCTGCGATATCTTGTCATAGCTGCCGTAGCGAACATTATCGCTACGGCAGCTTCACATGCACTTACCTGCCCTGTGACGTCGCTCTGGCCTGGCGAATCGCCTCCTTCCTAAGGGGGCGGGTCGTGCGGCGTCACAGCGACGTCACATGGCAGGCGGCCAATAGAAGCGGAGGGGTGGAGATGAGCGGGACGTAAACATCCCGCCCACCTCCTTCCTTCCGCATAGCTGCTGGAGGCAGGTAAGGAGATGTTCCTCGCTCCTGCGGCTTCATACACAGCGATGTGTGCTGCCGCAGGAACGAGGAACAACATCGTATCTGTCGCTGCAGCGAAATTATGGAAATGTCGGACACTACACCGATCATACGATAATGACGCTTTTGCGCTTGTTAATCGTAGCTAAAAGGATTTACATACTACAATGTCAACAGCGACGCCGGATGTGCGTCACTTTCGATTTGACCCCACCGATATCGCACCTGCGATGTTGTAGTGTGCAAAGTACCCCTAACAATCAGCCCAACACCAATCTGACTTTAAGGGCAAATCTGATTAACGTGATGTGTTTTAAGTGTTAATTTTTTTTTTAAAGAAATTGCTTTGGATGAAAAAAAGAACAATGTATGTGATTATATTCAGAATGAAAATAGAAAATTCACTTTGCACTGTAGGATATTACATGATGAGTAAAGAATATTACATTACAAAAAGGCAAGGAATGGGTTATATTTCTGAGCATCGATTTGCCAAGAAAACACATTTGCCTGGCTTGAAAGCAGTATTGAAAAACAATTATGAGAAAGTTAATGAAACTGTAAGCTTTATTTTACATTATTATATGACCATTTAGTTAAGAGACAGGAACAATAGCCCATCAAAACAGAACAAAAGAGAGACAGGGAAGTCAAGGGAAGAGAACTGCTGTTTGACACAAGGTTTATAAAGTTAATTTGCACGCTGATTACTAAATGACTTTCTGTATGTCTTCATTTCTGTGCTTTAATAACTTCTCTATAGATAATGGTACAAAAACTAATGGTATCCTGGAAGCAGATGGTTGATAAAGGATTTAGACCATTATAGTTCATTGACTTTAAGAAAACTATTTCTTTGATTTTGTTTCATTGCAAGCCACATCAGCAAATTACATTTAGGAGATCTAGAGCTAGGACCTACATATATTATGAAGGAAAGTGTGCATGGGGGGTGCCATTATTTGGGTACATTAGACCATCGCTAGTAGGGTTTAGTATCAGTAAATTTGGACCTAGGCCCCCAACCTGACCTGCATGTTGGTCAGGCGTTTGGGCCCCTGCAGGGTTCAAGATCCTATAAAGGCATATGTGTTTGCCCCCATGTAATAATGTCCTATTTCTTGGCCCCTTCCTGTGATCATGTGACCCATCATGGGCCCTTTCCTATAATAATATCCTCCTCCATCCTGGCCCTCATCCTGTAATAAATGCCCTCCATCCTCAACCCTTCCTATAATAACATCCCCCATCCTGGCCCACATCCTGTAAAAAATGTCCTCCATCCTAGGCTCCTTTCTATAATAATGTCCACCATGCTGACCACTTCCTGAAATAATGAAACCATTGTGGCCTGCATCCTGTAATAATATCCCCCATCCTGTCCCACATCCTGTAGGGAATGTCCTCCAGCTTGGGCTTTTTCTTATAATATTGTCCCCCATTCTGGCCCCTTATTGTAATAATGTCCCAATCCTGTCCTTTCTATTAAAATGTTTCCATCCTAGATGTGGTCTGTGAGAAATGTTCCCATCCTGAGCTTCTTTCTATTATGATGTCCCCATCTTGTGCTGCAATCTGTAAGAAATGTCCCTCATCCTGGGCCCCTTCCCATTATAATGTCCAATATCCTGCTGATCTTTTCCAACACATTAAAAAAAATTAAACAATTTTTCTTACTTTCTCCATTCCCACAACATGCAGCAACCTCCATAGCCAGCATATAGACTGGCAGCAGACTTTGGCGCCCTAGTCACTGACAGTGCATGACGTCACTGCCATGTGCAGCCTGTGACGTGCTTGCTGACATCAGCTGCCAGCCTCTCATTGGCCGGCAGCTTGTATTGCACTTCAGGCATCCAGCATTTTTTTCCGCAATACACTTCAACTACATGTACGTCCTCGGAAGCACATCCTGCTGAAATAGGTGGTGGAGGACCACTTTCTCACATGCGTGCAGTTGCAGAGGATAATTGTTACACCCCTGTTTAGATATTTATTTATGCATGGTGTCCATTGATATATTAATTTCATACTGTATATGCATATATATTTTTGGGGATATTGTAACCATATAAGCACATTCACATTTTGACTCCACCTTACCTAATATATTAGAGCACAACATCATAACTAATTGCTTTTAAATAGTACATATGGCCTGTCTTGGGCTGCCCTATTCATTTAAGAAACCATTGCGCAGCTCCCGACTGGTTATTTAACTGAATGCTGAATGACATCAATTAGAATAGATATCCAAATGTGCCCAAAATGCCATGCTAAAGAATAGAACTTTCAATAAAAAGTCAAGTCTGAACTTAATGGTTTTCACTTGACAGCTCCTTGGATTCAGGAAAGTGTGGTGTGTAGGGGGGTCCATAATTTAATAATAATTTAATAATCTTTATTTACTTATATAACACCATTAATTCGGCTTTCTTGTAGTTGAATTAATTGTCAGCGCTGCACAGAAAGGCTCTATGCTCTCTACACAGCTATACATTTCGGACAATCAGAGTCCAGCAGCTGACATCAGCCTATGACGTCAGCTGCTGGTCTCTGATAGGCTGGCAGCTGCCTTAGGTATAGCTGTGCAGAGAGCTTCCCTGTGCAGCATTGGCAATTCATTCAACTGAGATAAAATGCTAACTGTGGTGGCCCTTGGACTGGTTGCGATCAGTAGGGGTCTACATGCCTGCAATCCACAATAAGCAGGAAAGAGGACATCATTAGAACGGAGGATAGGTGGGAAGAATCTATTTTTTTGGGGGGGTATTTGGGTATGTGAAGAATGGCACAATAGGGAACATTACTACAGGATGGGACATTACTACAAGAAGGGGACTAGGAAAGGGGACATTACTACAAGAAGAGGACAAGGATGGACACATTACTACAAGAGGAGGACCAGCATGGGCACATTACTACAAGAAGGGGAAAAGGATGGGGACATTACTACAAGATGAGGACAAGGATGGGCATATTATTACAGTATGGGGATCAGGATGGGCACATTACTACAGGATTGGAATCAAGATGGGCACAGTACTACAGGATGGGGATCAGGATGGGCACATTACTACAAGAGGACGAACAGCATGTGCACATTAGTACATGAAGAGGAAAAGGATGGGCACATTAGTACAGGATGAGGACAAGGGTGGGCCCATTACTACAGGATGGGGATCAGGATGGGCACATTACTACAAGAGGACGACCAGCAAGTGCAGATTACTACATGAAGAGGACAAGGATGGGCACATTACTGCAGGATGGGGATCAGGATGGGCATATTACTACAGGATGACGACAAGGATGGGCACATTACTACAGGATGGGATCAAGATGGGCACATTACTACAGGATGGGATCAGGATGGGCACGTTACTACAAGAGGCCGACCACCATGTGCACATTACTACAAGAAGAGGATAAGGATGGGCCCATTACTGCAGGATGTGGACAAGGATGGACACATTAGTACAGGATGGGGACAAGGATGGGCACATTACTACATGGGTCAAGGATGCGCACATTATTACAGGATGGGGACAAGGTTGGGCACATTACTACAGGATGGGGACAAGGATAAGTACATTACTAAAGGATGGGGACAAGGATGGGCACATTGCTACAGGATGAGGATCAAGATTGACACATTACTACAAGAGGAGGACCAGCATGGGTACATTACTACAAAATGTTGGCCAAAATTACTATATGGTGCCAATTTTAAAATTTTATCACTTACAAGAAAGGGATAAAATGTAAAATAAAATCAAAATAAAGCATGACTTATTTTACCATTAAAAATGTTTTTTTTTTACATATCAATAAAAATAAACAAAAAATACATGTTTGTTATTGCTACATCCGTAACGACCCAAGCTTTAAAACTGTACCATAATTCATATGATGAATGTCATTTAAAGAAATAAAATAAACGAGCGAAAAATGTTCTAAAGAAAGTAATCCAAAGATGTATAGAAAAAAATATGGTATCACTAAAAATGTCCCTTTGTCATGCAAAGAATGCGGCCCCACGCAAATTGTTTTTTTTCTGTGTGTGGTGCATTACAGGTGCATTTCAATAGCTTTATATAAGACAGACCGTACAGCTGGTAGGGTTTAGTACCAGTGAATTTGGACCTGGGCCTCCAGCTTGCATGGTTGGTCAAATTTGTACATACAGTTTAAATGGTTGCACTCAGGCATAAATCCTTAAAGGATTTATCCAGAATAATAAAAAATGAATATTACATTTCCTTCATTCACAAATGGATCTATACTTCAATATAATGCATTAGGAAGTTTGCTAACTGAATGATTAGATGTTGGCTTTGTTTATGCATAATGAATCAAATGCACTTTGCCAACTACTGCTCATATAGAGGTTTAAAGGGAACCTGTCAGGTGCAATTTGCACCCAGAACCACGATCAGTTAGTTCTGGATGCATATTGCTAATCCCTGCCTAGCAGTCCCAGCCTATAGTAGTAAAGATAAAGAGATCTTTAGAAAAGTATTTCTAATGATCCCCTATGATGTGCTAATGAGCACAGAGACTAGTCCCTAGAGTGTTACTTCCCCCTGGCTAGTTGGCCCTCTTAGTGTGTTAGTACGCCCCTGTAGGTGTGCTAACATGCTAATGAATGCACAGCATCAGAGGATTGTCACACTCACCTCTCTGTTGCCATTGCGTCCAAGTCCTCAATTTCGGTTCAGTGTGCATGATCCGGTTTTTCGGTCATGCGCACTATGAAGCAGAGTGTACGAGTCCTGGCTTCAAACCCATGGAGTGTCTGAAAGTCCAGGATCATGTCCACTGAGCCAAAATCAGGACTCGGACGCGATGGTAGCAAAGAGGTGAGCGCGACCATCCTCTGATGTTGTACATTCATTAACATATTAGCATGCCCACGTGGCGTACTAACATGATAAGGGGGCCGACTAGCTAGGGGAAATAACACCCTTGCAACTAGTCGCTGGCCTCAGCATACGGTAAAAGATCTTTTGAAATATCTTTTGATCTCTTTATCTATGCTACCAGATGCAGGGACGGTTAGGCAGGGATTAGCAACATGCACCCAGAACTGCTCGTGGTTCTGAGTGCGTAGTGCACCTGACAGGTTCCCTTTAAGGAATCCACTTCTGTTCCACCGTGGACCAATCTGAACCTGTTCATAGTAATGGTGCATGATTCAAAAACCAAACTGTTTACATTGGTTCCAAACCAGCTATATTTAGCTTCTCTATAACATACTTTGGAGGAAAGTAGGTTCTAGTGATCCGTGAGGGTCCAATCTACTAGATAACCCCGATCGATCATACATACATCATTTATTATTTGGACAGTTGATAAATGTATTTCATGGGTTAACCTGCTTAAAGTGAGTCTGTCCACTCCAAGATCATTGGATAGCAAAGTAAGTAGATGTTCTTGCACCATAAGGGGCAACACACAGCCACAAAAAAAACACAAGAAAAAAACATACAGTGTAGAATAGTAGCATTTTCAAAAATCTTTACAATTGTGTAAAAAAAAATCTAAATTTATTAATCAATTATAAAAACATACTATGTAATGATAAATATGAGATAAAATATTAAAAAAACACACAAAATGTAAATGTCTCAAATATCTGAACTTGATACAATTAGACATTACCCCACATGGATAACATAAGTGAAGGCTACGACCTCCGCAGCAGCGAGCCAAAAATAAGCTAACACTGTTGGATGTAACAAGTTTTATCACTCTACTAACAAATAAACTCTTATGAGAGAAAACATCACCATCAAATAAAAAATACAAAATAGACTGAATAGCAGAAAAGGCTCTCCAGAAAGAAAAGTGCAAAGATTGAAAGATCAAAGGAAGATGTATGTTGCTATCAGTCTAATTTGTGTGAGGAACATAGTCCCAATAGTCCCAAGAAGAGCCAATCTTTAGTTTAAAAATCTGTTGACTAGCTTTGGAGAAAAATCTTTCTGTTAATATTCAAATGAGGGGCTAATTGTATTATGGGAGGGGCCATGCAGTATGAAGCAGGCTTTTCACAGTGTTGATGACTACCTCAAACCGTGGAATGAAGTGACCTCTGGGCCACCTGCCCTATTACATGGAGCTCCACATACCTCATTTAGATAATATATATGTGGCGCCCCTGAATACATCAGGGTGCCACAGGGTACTGCATCCTTACCCAGGTTGCAGGGCCCAACCCTCATGGTTCCAGGTACCCAAGAAGCCGATGTAATTCCCATCTGCACCACAAAACCCAATCACCTCACATCAGTGACTGTAGACACACCAGGGGGGAGGAAAAATTGCAAATGGGCCGGTCACTGGGGGACTGAGCAGACTCTGAGAGGGAGACAAGAGAGAAGTGAAGTAGGCTCCAAAGAGAGAGGAGCTGGGAGAGTGAGCTCTTGGTGAGCTAGGGACACTGGTTGGGTCGCAAGCGGTGATCCAGGTCCAGAGGAGTTGGGACCCGTAGCAGGGACATTGGACAAGGGTGTGGCGGACATAGTCTTGGAGGACTGACAGAACTAGAAGGCCCAACAGAACTGACGGTACTGAGCACTATGAGGCACAGGACCCTAGGTCAGGAGCCAATTCAACAGCCTGGCAATTCACCTGTAAGGGAGAGGACCTCCAAGGACTTCTCTACGAGCGCAAAGGTTGAGGGCATCAGCACAACGAGGGGGACAGGAGTGTATCCAGACAGAGTAACCCACTAAAGTCCTCCGTTCCAGTCCTGAAAAGCACAGCTAAACTACAAATAGTGAGCAGGGCCCCCAACAGCTTTAAGCCACGGGGACTACCAACAGACCATAAATTGTGAACGGAGGCAGGCTCCCGATCACTAAGTGACATCGGTGGGACCGGGTACTTGGACGAACTCCTGGCAGCGGCAGCTGTACACAGAGATTTTGGTTTACCTGCAGTGTCTGTGTCTCCTTTCTAAACCTCATCCAGCACCACGATTACCCACAGTGAGTACCCTGGTCCCCTGCACCCTGTCCTCCCAAAGCACCAACATCATGAGTCTGAGGCCTTCTCTACCTGCGGAGGGACTGACACCTTGCTGCCCAACACCATCTGCCCCAGTACTCCTTCCAGCAGCGGTGGTACTCTCATTACCGCAACCTGCAGGTGGCATCACAAAGTAATCCCCTGTAAATACCCCCATTCACGGATCAAAGTGTCCGCCAAGCCAGGTCCGGGCCCCTCGAGCCACCACGATCCCGGATCCGAGCAGCCCGACCAACACCGGGGCAGTACATATAGAATTAAAAAGAAAAACAACAACTTATCAGTGGATTTTTAAACTAGATGTATGGATCCTGTTCGCATAATGTCCTCTATAATGACCTGGGCTTATTTTCATACAGATTTCCAAGCTGATAGCTTTAATCCCTTGGGGACATGGCCATTTTTCATTTTAATTCACTTTAATTTTTGAATTACAAGAGCCTTAAATGTTTTTTTTTCCATTGGCATAGGTGAGTGAGATCTTGATTTTTTTGTAGGACAAATTTAAGTTTTTAGTGACATCATTCATTTCATGATATAATGTTTAGAAAAAAAGGTGATAAAACATCCAAATGTAGTGGAATTTTAAGGAAAAACACTTCTACCTTTGGTCTTGGGTCTTTGGTATACAGTAATAAAGATGACCTAATTACTTTGTTCTACAGTTCTGTATAGTTATAGCGATCCCAAATCTACGGTAAATTTTTTTGTTCACGTACAGAAAAAATTTGGTTAAGTCACCCTATTCTAGAGTTACAGCATTTTTTTTTTGTTTTGTGTTAATACAGTTGTACTGGGTAAAGAACAAGCTTTATTTTTTTACTTTCTCATCAATTCTCATATTTATTGCATTTTGTTTCAGCTTATAACCAGCAATTCAGCCATTTCGATTTTTTTGCCGCATAAATATTTTCATATTAATTTCATGCTGCAATACCAAAAAGGTTAATTTATCTTATTTTCTTTTGTTTCATTATTTAAATTTCAAATACAGGTGTTTGATTTAAACTTTTCGATTTAATTAATTAACATTTTTCATATTTCTTTTATTAGAGCCCTTTGGAGAGTTGAACCTATAGTTTGCAGTCTGTTAAATCATTTTCGATCTCCCATGATGCCTAGCCATGGAGTCACAAACAATAGCAGACTTAAGGGTGCTTTACACGCTGCGACATCACTACCGATATATCGTCGGGGTCACGTCGTTAGTGACGCACATCCGGCGCCGGTAGCGACATCGCAGCGTGTGACACCAAGGAGCGATGATCAACGATCGCAAAATCGTTCAAAAACGGTGATCGTTGACACGTCGCTCCTTTCCTTAATATCGTTGCTGCCACAGGTACGATGTTGTTCGTCGTTCCTGTGGCATCACACATTGCTATGTGTGACACCACAGGAACGACGAACATCTCCTTACCTGCGTCCACCGGTAATGTGGAAAAAAGAAGGTGGGCGGGATGTTCCGGCCACTCATCTCCGCCTCTCCGCTTCTATTGGCCGGCCGCTTAGTGACGCCGCTGTGACGTCGCTATGACGCCGAACGCACCTCCCCCTTGAGGGAGGGATTGTTCGGCGGTTACAGCGACGTCACTGAGAAGGTATGTGCGTGTGATTCTGCCGTAGCGATAATGTTCGCTACGGCAGCGAGCACCAAATGTCGCACGAATGACGGGGGCGGGTGTTTCGCGCTCGACATCGCTAGCGATGTTGCAGCGTATAAAGCACCCTTAAGGGGCCTTCAGTAGTCCACCAACTTCCACATGATCACATAGCAATCTCTTCGGTCATTACCTCTTAAATGCCGCTATCATGATTGAAAGTGACTTTTATTATTTACCTGTACAACATCCTGAAACATTTTTACATGTGTTATGATGGGTTTAAAATAGTAATCATAATAAAACATATATAATAAAACATTTTAACAAATTGGAGTGCTGGATACCAATGCTGTAACGCCTGCCTGTAACCACAGTATCAGACTGGCTGTAATGGACAGGTTAGAGGAAAACCACTCACAAAGCAGGACCCCAGAACCTGAAACCCTTTAACCCCTATACAGGAATATGGAATTACACAGGGCCCCGGAGATTACTACCTGTGGTAGGCTGTAGTCCGATGGGAGTAATAGCCAGGCAGGGTCAAACCGAGAAATACAAAACAGGGACAGAATCAGACAGGCAAGGACGTAATCAGAAATCAAAGCAGAGATCAAATAGGGATCAGGCAGCGAGGTACAAATACGGCAGGCAGGAGAGTAGTCAGAGAGCAGGCCGGGGTCAAAGCAGTAATCAAATAATCAGAGTAGGGAGAACCAGAGTATAGAAGGAATACAATCTATATCTGGCAATGGTCAGCAGACAGAAGAGGGGATAAAAAGGGTGTGGTGTCTTCCCATTGCCTGTAGCTGAATTGTGGCAACCGCAACTGGAAGACACACACCACCTACACTCAGCCAGTGGTACTGCAGGTGTGAGGAAAACCCAGCCTAGTGGATGAGTGGAGCCTGCGCCCACCAGAGCCACTGGCACCGGCTCCTCCCCCTTCACCAGTGTAACGGGGTGCCAGGGGTGCCTCGGGGCTTGTAGTCGTGGCTCTTGCTATCAGGCTTACCCCTGGTTCCGCCGTCACTTTGGGGACAGGAGATGTCATGGTGGGGCAGAGTGTGGTGGTGCAACGGTCGTCCGACGTACAAACACTCTTCAGACGTGTTTCAGTGAAATCAGCAAGCATGTTTTATTGTTCACCGCTTCTTCAAACAACCGGCAGATATGCAGATATAGATGGCTGTACACTGCTTTAGCTGGGGGAAGCCTGCCCTTGGCGTCTTCTCCAGTGGGGATGTGCCCGGCTACTCTGCTTCACCCGGCTCCCACTATGGCTACCCACAAACCGGACCCACACCGGTCTGCTTCGCTCTTGAGATTCTGCCCGCTCCTTTACTCTCCGGCTTCTCCTTTATCCAGCTCCCACACTCTGCCCCTGCTCTGCTTCTTCTCTCCCGTCCCACAACCAACTGCTCGCTAGATCTCACATTTTTCTACAACCCTTTGTATGCCTCCCCTTTTACTTGCCCGCTCCTCCTACCACTTGTTTCTATGAGACAGCCGTCCCAACCAGCCACTAGGGGGTACCCTAACCCAATATACATACATATAATAAAAACATTTTTATTAAACAGCATCAACATTCCGGGTTCCTTTGTAAGGGGTCTGCCCACCCCCTACACCAGCACAGTCCACAGCGGGAATACGGCAGTGCCTGGTGACTGAAGCAGAAGTTGGAGGAGCAGACTCTGGTGAGGACATGACAATACCTTTTTTCTTTCAAGTATAGTCATGCAGTTCTTTATGTCTGAAGATAGATTCAACAAGGCTCTTTCTAATAATTCCATCATATTTGAGCTCCAAGCAATGTTAAATATACAGCTAGAAATTATCAAAAATATTAATCTAAAAAAGCTCTTTTGATCCATGATGTTAAGGGGCCAAAACCATCCCTTTGTACTGGTGTACATTAGCCAATATTTATTCTAAAGCTTTCTAATGGGGAATGAAATCTGTTCTGCAATTAAAACCATCCCCACAAATAACCAGTTAAAATTGAAATTTAAAAACATCTATCCAAAAAAGGGTAATATAAGAACAATGCCACCAGACATGTAATGAATCTTTACCATTTATGTCCAGCGTAGTTTAGATCTTGCTTAATATATTCTAGGTTCCAGAAACAAAGTTGAAGAGTCTCATTTGCAGCTTCTTTGCTATCTACGCTTGGTTGACACATAGGGAAAGCACAGTTGACCATCTTATGACACTATCACTCTTTCCCTTTAGGCTATGTGCGCACTAGAAATGTGAAGTTTCTCAAGAAAATTTCTTGAGAAACTTCTGCCAGTGAAAGATTTCCGGACCTACGGAAAAAATCCGCACCAAATCCGCATGCGGTTTTGCCGCGGATTTGTCGCGGATTTGCCGCGGATTTACCGCGGATTTACCGCAGGTTTGTCCCTGCAATAAATAATAAAGATAATCGATAGACAGATAATGGATAGAGGGAAAGATGGATAGATGAATAGATAGATAGATAGAGGGATAGATAGATAGATAGATGAATAGATAGATAGAGGGATAGATGGATAGATAGATAGAGGGATAGATGGATAGATAGATAGATAGAGGGATAGATAGATAGATAGATAGATGAGAAAAACCTATATAATGTTCCACCTCCCTGCATTTTCTAAGCTGGCACCCTTTAGTGACTTTCATGTGGCACTAAAGGGTGCTTAGCCTTGTATTTAGCCATAAAATAAATAAATAATTAAAAAAAAACGACGTGAGGTCCCCCCATTTTTTGTAGCCAGCTAGGGTAAAGCAGACGGCTGCAGCCTGCAGACCACCGCTGGCAGCTTCACCTTGGCTGATAATCCAAAACAGTGGGCACCCCACGCTGTTATTTTAAATTATATAAATAATTTAAAACAAAAAACGTGCGGTCCCCCCCATATTGGATCACCAGCCAAGGTAAAGCGGACAGCTGGGGTCTGATATTCTCAGACTAGGGAGGTCCACTGTTATTGGACACTCCCCAGCCTAAAAATAGCAGGCCGCAGCCGCCCCAGAAGTGGCGCATCCATTAGACGTGCCAATCCCGGCGCTTTGCCCCAGCTCATCCCGCGCCCTGGTGCGTTGGCAAACGGGGTAATATATGGGGTTGATGCCAGATGTGTAATGTCACCTGGCATCAAGCCCTGGGGTTGGTGAGGTCAGGCGTCTATCAGATACCCGACATCACCAACCCAGTCAGTAATAATTAAAAAATAGACAACAAAAAAAGTTTTATTTGAAAAAACACTCCCCACATAGCCTCTTTAACCAATTTATTGAAAAGAACAATCAATCCACGTCCGGCGTAATCCAATAAGGGGGGGGGGGGTCCCACGGCGATCCATACCATAGTCACTGTCCCAGTCAATGAAGAACAGAATGTTCCCCATTGGCTGGGAGAGCAATGCAGTGACCTGAGCTAACATCAATAGGTTAGCTCAGGTCACTGCAGGGGATGCCGAGCGCTGCCATCAGGAGCATAGATGAGATCATTACCTTCTGTGATCATCTCCTGTACTGCTGATGTCAGCGCTGTCACTGACTTCTATGCCCGCCGCGTTGTCAGAAGTATCGCGAGAGCCCGTGACGTCACCGCTAGTGACAGTCTCGGGCCGCTCGCGAGACGGGCATAGACAGCAGTGACCGCGGTGACGTCAGGAGGCAGGAGATCGTCACAGCAGGTAATGATCTCACCTCCTGACAGCAGCGATCGTCATCCCCGCGGCTCCCAGCACTGCAGGATGTCAGTGTCTGCCTGCGCTGCCGCGTGATAGGCTGCTGACACTGCGGGCAGACACTGACACCCTGCAGTGCAGGCAGCCGCGAGGCTGGAGCGGGACACAGACTGCACGGGCACCTGGAGGTCGCACGGAAGTGCTTCTGTGCGGCGTCCAGGGAGTGTGACGTGTGTTTACTCTGCTCCGCCTCCTCTTCCTGGCATAATGACATCGCTTCCTGCAAAACCGCAGGCAGCGATGAGCATTCCCGCAGGTAATTCGCGGCTATTCCGGTGGTATACCGCACATCATTGCTACCTGCGGAATACCCCCGGAATACCGCAGGTACCTGCGGAAATTAATGGACATGCACATTTTCTCAAGAAAGTTTCTCGAGAAAATTTTCTCAAGAAATTTTCTTGAGAAAAATCCGCACAGTGCGCACAGCTATTTTTTTTTCTCATTGAATTTCATGGGAAATGTCTGCACAAAGATTGCAGACATTTCTCAAGAAATTTCCGGGGCAAATCCGCGGGAAAATCCGCAGGTAAAAAGCTCTAGTGCGCACATAGCCTTACAAAGGTCTTATTAGGATAACTTGCATGTATACTCACATTTAGCAGCAAGGTATAGTATAAGAAATTCTTCATAGTTCAGAAATAAACCACCTTCCGGCTTGTTATTATGTAAATAGATTGATTTAGTCTGGACAGGGAATCTTGTGAAACAAATAGTGATGAGCAAGCACTGCCATGCTCTGGTACTCAGTTCTCGGTAAGAGCAGTTGGAGGCTCGGATAGGCGTGTTTCAAGCAACTGAGTATACTGAAAGTCAAAGGGGGACTCAAGCATTTTCCTAGGAAAAATGCTTGCGTCACCCATTGACTTCCATTATACTCTAGTGCTTGAGCTGCGCCCATCCGAGCATCTAACTGCTCTTACCGAATTCCGAGCACCCGAACCTGGTAGTGCTTGCTCATCACTAGAAACTAACAGTAAGGTCATGAGGGATGTGTTAGTTTCCCTAATTTCACTAATCAAATGGAAAGTCCCGCTATATTAGGAAGATACTTCCCTTATCAACATTACAGTGGCAACAGGTATGAAAAATGGTTGGGTCGCCCCCAAAATATCTAAACAATATTGTCTGCAATTTCCTTATAAATTTTCATGAAAACTTCAGCTTAATTTGTGGACCATCAGCTCTCCGTAAGTCAATTCTACCAGATGAGTATTCAGAATCCCTTATCCCTAAGCACATGAATAGCATTTCAAAAAAACAATGCAGAAATTGACAGTCTATTTTGTCTTCTTTTGTTGCTGAAATTGGAAATAAAATATATATCTTTTTCACGATTTCCCTATCCAACCCCTAAATTTAATGCTAGCCATAAACCTATCTCAAACTTTAACCTGTATCTTAGCCCTTGCCATACCTCTATTTCCAGCTGTATCCCTTGCCAAGAAGATGCGACGCATGCAGGCGATGGTCAGTGTACTGTAACACTTAATAGTGGAGAAAGAGAAAAGATCCAAATTTTTGAACCCATATAGAATTGGTCGTTCCCCATACTGTGCCCAAGATTACTTCACTTTTTTCAGTATTCACCCACTTAGGTCACAAGAGGGGTGCAGTACTGAATAATCACATCTAGAGAACATATTTCCAGATGTACATTTAGATTGAGATGAATTATTTCTGAATCCAGCATATTCCTATAAAAAACCCATATGAACCCAAATAAAGAGTTATGCTTAATACCTTGTACTTTACAGCATATATATTTTGTTAATAAATAACATTTCTGAAAGTTTAATTATACTATTGAATAACTTTCATTAGTTTCTATAACCTGAACAAACAAAATCACAGGGTCCACAAGACACATGGTTGTTTTATGCTATATGTTCTCATTACCAGTTATCTTCATGCTGTCTTTTCTTCATGTTCTTAGGGGCACTTTGCACACTACGATATCGCAGGTGCGATGTCGGTGGGGTCAAATCGAAAGTGACGCACATCCGGCGTCGCTGTCGATATTGTACTGTGTAAATCCTTTGTGATACGATTAACGAGCGCAAAAGCGTCGTAATCGTATCATCGATGTAGTGTCCGACATTTCTATAATTTAGCTGCAGCGACGGTACGATGTTGTTCCTCGTTCCTGCGGCAGCACACATCGCTGTGTGAGAGGCCACAGGAGCGAGGAACATCTCCTACCTGCATCACCGCGGCTCACGCCGGCTATGCGGAAGGAAGGAGGTGGTCGAGATGTTTAGGTCCCGCTCATCTCCTCCCCTCTGCTTGTATTGGCCGCCTGCCGTGTGATGTCGCTGTGACGCTGCACGACCCGTCCCCTTAGTAAGGAGGCGGGTCGCCGGCCAGAGCGACATCGCAGGGCAGGTGAGTGCATGTGAAGCTGCCATAGCGATAATATTCGCTACGGCAGCAATCACAAAATATCGCTGCTGCGACGGGGGCGGGGACTATCACGCTCGGCATCGCAAGCATCGGCTTGCGATGTTGTAGTGTGCAAAGTACCCCTAAGACTTCCAAAATACCTGTAAATAAGACAATATAAGTTAATTTCTTTAATATCGTTTTGTTGTTTTTTTTTGTATTATGGAGACTAATCATTGTTTGGATATATGCTCTAGAATTCTGGCATAAAATGCTTTGAAGAGTAGCCAAATTTTGGAGCAATGTGAGGCTACGCTAAAATTTTGTGACTTATGGCATTCTCACCTCGTTTTTTCCCAACTCGGACAAAGTGGTTGGAGCTGAGGTGGGATGGGATCATGGCATCCTCTGCTCGTCAATTTCATGATGTAGCGTTCCTTGCGTCACAAATCTTACTCCCATCCCAGACTGGAATAATATTTGTGACGAGGCTCTCGTAGAGGTGCACACCACTTATCAGATGCTCTTGATTCATTAAGGGGCGTGCAACTCTAATGAATCAGGAGCATCTGACTCCAGGATGCCTCCTCATCAATAACGGCGTGAAAATCATCTTGATGAATCATTGTCAAAGTCTTTGTTAAAAGGGCTGACAGCATCATAGTTTGTAATGCAAAGCTATGAATGTCTGATTCTGCACATTAAGGTATCAAGTCACCTATGTAACTCTGATTATCAGAACCGACTGTGCCCTCATTTCTTCATTGGCTTGTTAGAAGTTTTCTCTAATTAGAAAGAACTGTTATGTAACTGCCACTTCAAGGTCCGCTTCTCTGCTGGCATGACAGCTTGCATTCCTTCCTTTCATCTGCAAGTTTTCCAAACTGCTTGTCTATCTCTTATTTACATTGATACGTATACTAGGCCTATAAATGTGTATCCATTCTTATTCTCATGCTTTATTTAAGAATATACAATATATTTTGAAAAAAACATGTTTCTTCAAATTCCTGATTTAGGCAGCATAGTAGAGGAACTTAATTATACTTTATTATACCAATATCCTTATATCATTAACATTGTAGGGTAAGAGCTACTAATTAAATTTCAGCAATAGAACACTTCATATGTTTGTTTTCCTATAATAGACTTTTTACGTGTCACTCTGACATAAGGGGGACGTGGAGTAGATTAGTTCTCTGAGTAACCATGTCTGCATACTATCAACAGTGGAGCTTTGTAAATCATAAAACTAACTTTCAGTGCATGTGTTAGAATAAGACCGGTCATTAATATGCTGTCACAATAACTGAAAGAGTGGGAAACTGTGGCTCCTAAGCTGTCCCTCAAGCTAGAGGGGCCCTATGCTATCCCTAATCTCAGGAATACTCCTGATGGTGGAGAGGCTTGAGTCTTCTTCCTGACCCTGTTCCACAGATAAAGACAGACAAGGTAAAAACAAAGACAGACAAGGGATGTTCTTGAACGATGCACACACATTTTTCTAGCTTAGTGTACAATTTATTCACTTTGAGAATTTGTTATACTTGTCTAACATGTCCCAAAATCCCGTGAATATATGAGAATGTCATCAAGGTAAATAATTACAAATTTCTGTAACAGATGAGAAAACAAATCATTAACAAAATACTGGAAAACCACAGGCACGTTGGTTGGACCGAATGGCATCACCAGATTTTCAAAGTACCCTTCCGGCATATTAAACACCATTCTCCACTCATCCCCCTATCTGACCCAGATCAGATTAGAGGCCCCTCTAATGTCAACTTTAGAAAATCATTTAGCACCGGCAATCTGATTAAATAGGTATGAGTGGCAGGGAATACAGATCATGAATCATTATCTGGTTGAGCTCACGAATATCCAGACACAGCTAAAGTCTATCATCCTTTTTTTTAACAAAGAAGAAACCAGCAGCCAATGGACACGAGGATAGTCTAATGTGCTCTTCAGCCAAACTCTTCGTATATACTCCTTGAGAACTAAACTAATCTCTTAGAGCCCGACAAGTTATACAGTCTGCACTTGAGCAATTTTGCCCCTGGCCTCAACCTTATGGTGCAGTCATAAGGCCAATGCAGCGGCAACTACTGACAACCCTTCTCAGAGAACACATCACCAAAAATCTGGATCCGGAAGACTAGAGTTAACCACTGAAATGCAGAAATGCAGTGTTCTTTACAAGATGTACCCCATTTAGTCTGTCTTGGATTTTCCAGTCAACAATGGGGTTATTTAATGCAAACCAAGGGAACCCTAGTACAATTTGTGCTGGAAGGCCTTTAAGTACATAACAAGATATGAGCTCCAAATAGAGTACTCTTCTGTGAAGTTCCAGCCCATGTATAAACTCAATGAACCCCCCTGAGAAAAAGGTGATGAATGAATAGCTAAAATCAGTACTGGATTTGATAACTCCTTCACCTCTAACCCAGAAGAATGAGCAAGCTATTCATCACAATGGAAACGACAAAAACCCTCACCGTGGCCCTGATCCACTCACGCCTTGACTACTGTAACTCTCTATTAATTGGTCTCCCCCTAACTAGACTCTCCCCTCTATAGTCCATCCTTAATGCAGCAGCCAGGGTCACCTATCTGGCTAACCGCTACTCGGATGCCTCTGCTCTTTGCCAGTCATTGCACTGGCGGCCCATATATCACAGGATCCAATTCAAACTGCTTGTTCTCACCCACAAAGCTCTCCACAGTGCGGCACCCCCCTACATCTCCACCCTCCTCTCTGTCTATCATCCTACCCGTTCTCTACGCTCTGCAAATGACTTTCGACTAACATCCACACTAATTCGAACCTCCCACTCCTGAATCCAAGACTTCTTCCGAGCTGCACCAAACCGCTGGAACGCTCTACCACAAGAAGTTAGGACAAATCACCACTTACTCCGCTTCAGACGCTCCCTAAAAACGCATCTTTTTAGGGCGGCCTATCATACTCCCTAGCCAAACTAATTTCACCTAATCACTCTACAACTTCTCAGAACATAACCCCACGTCAAGCTCCATGGCACCCAAATGCATCTCACGGCTCTAGCCAACTGGTCAGAGAAGCCATTATCTATCCCCCATGATATGGCTGGATTGTCATTGTAAATAAGCACTTGTACCTTGCCCCTCCCCCCATCTCATTGTAGATTGTAAGCTCTCACGAGCAGGGTTGCCATTTTTCCTTTTAAATATTGTATCTTCTATAATTGTTACTTGTTTGTATATGTTTATGTATATGATATATATATGAGCCTCCTGAATTGTAAAGCGCTGCGGAATATGTTGGCGCTATAGAAATAAAGATTATTATTATTATCAAATATGTTTCCCCCTGAACCACTATCCAGAAAGACTGTAATAAGGATATCTAGGCCCCCAACCTTAACCCTTGTGGGTATTTAACATTGAGACACGATAGTGGAGGAAATACGTATACTCAGATTGGAATCCCCAAACCTAACTGGATCTAACAGTTTTTCGACTGCAATTTTTCCTTGGGCACAAATGGGGCAAGTAATGACAAAGTGTCCCTTTTTAACACAGAAAAAAACAACTCCTCCTCTTTTAGGAATTGAGGAGTTTCTATCCCCCTGGGACATCCCGCCAAGCTGCATGTGTTTGGTTGGGGCATTTGGAGATAATGCAGTACAATAACCCCCTCCCCCCAAGAGTCTGGGTTTTATGAGACCTCTGCTGAAAATGGCGATCAATACATATTACTAGAGACCTGACATACTCAAGAAAAGGAGGCATTTCATACATTACCAACTGCTCCTTTACTCTCTTGGATGCACCCTGAAAAACTAGCTTTCCTTGCTTTCCTTACTTTCCCTGCCCACCGGCCATCCTGGCCTCTGTGATTGGTTGGCGTGCCCCCAGCCTATGTGACAGTGTCTGTCTGCAATTAATCATTGCTCATCACGGCTCAGTCTCTCTCTGCCCTCACAGGGGGCAGTCATGCTCTATAGCCGCTCGCTGTGATGTAGCAGAGCTGGAATCGCTGTGGGACTTCATGTAGATGTTTATGTCAGGAGGTGCACATTTGGTGCTGAAATGGTCTGCACCAGATTTCAGCACCACATTTGCACCTCCTGCCAGAAAAAATAAATGTTTTTTGCATGTTTGGGCCAAGACATGCAATTTTGGTGATCACATTTTTACACCATATTCCTGCACCCAATCTACAGTTAGGTCCAGAAATATTTGGACAGTGACACAATTTTCGCGAGTTGGGCTCTGCATGCCACCACATTGGATTTGAAATGAAACCTCTACAACAGAATTCAAGTGCAGATTGTAACGTTTAATTTGAAGGTTTGAACAAAAATATCTGATAGAAATTGTAGGAATTGTACACATTTCTTTACAAACACTCCACATTTTAGGAGGTCAAAAGTAATTGGACAAATAAACCAAACCCAAACAAAATATTTTTATTTTCAATATTTTGTTGCGAATCCTTTGGAGACAATCACTGCCTTAAGTCTGGAACCCATGGACATCACCAAATGCTGGGTTTCCTCCTTCTTAATGCTTTGCCAGGCCTTTACAGCCGCGGCCTTCAGGTCTTGCTTGTTTGTGGGTCTTTCCGTCTTAAGTCTGGATTTGAGCAAGTGAAATGCATGCTCAATTGGGTTAAGATCTGGTGATTGACTTGGCCATTGCAGAATGTTCCACTTTTTTGCACTCATGAACTCCTGGGTAGCTTTGGCTGTATGCTTGGGGTCATTGTCCATCTGTACTATGAAGCGCCGTCCGATCAACTTTGCGGCATTTGGCTGAATCTGGGCTGAAAGTATATCCCGGTACACTTCAGAATTCATCCGGCTACTCTTGTCTGCTGTTATGTCATCAATAAACACAAGTGACCCAGTGCCATTGAAAGCCATGCATGCCCATGCCATCACGTTGCCTCCACCATGTTTTACAGAGGATGTGGTGTGCCTTGGATCATGTGCCGTTCCCTTTCTTCTCCAAACTTTTTTCTTCCCATCATTCTGGTACAGGTTGATCTTTGTCTCATCTGTCCATAGAATACTTTTCCAGAACTGAGCTGGCTTCATGAGGTGTTTTTCAGAAAATTTAACTCTGGCCTGTCTATTTTTGGAATTGATGAATGGTTTGCATCTAGATGTGAACCCTTTGTATTTACTTTCATGGAGTCTTCTCTTTACTGTTGACTTAGAGACAGATACACCTACTTCACTGAGAGTGTTCTGGACTTCAGTTGATGTTGTGAACGGGTTCTTCTTCACCAAAGAAAGTATGCGGCGATCATCCACCACTGTTGTCATCCGTGGACACCCAGGCCTTTTTGAGTTCCCAAGCTCACCAGTCAATTCCTTTTTTCTCAGAATGTACCCGACTGTTGATTTTGCTACTCCAAGCATGTCTGCTATCTCTCTGATGGATGTTTTCTTTTTTTTCAGCCTCAGGATGTTCTGCTTCACCTCAATTGAGAGTTCCTTAGACCGCATGTTGTTTGGTCACAGCAACAGCTTCCAAATGCAAAACCACACACCTGTAATCAACCCCAGACCTTTTAACTACTTCATTGATTACAGGTTAACGAGGGAGACGCCTTCAGAGTTAATTGCAGCCCTTAGAGTCCCTTGTCCAATTACTTTTGGTCCCTTTAAAAAGAGGAGGCTATGCATTACAGAGCTATTATTCCTAAACCCTTTCTCCGATTTGGATGTGAAAACTCTCATATTGCAGCTGGGAGTGTGCACTTTCAGCCCATATTATATATATAATTGTATTTCTGAACATGTTTTTGTAAACAGCTAAAATAACAAAACTTGTGTCACTGTCCAAATATTTCTGGACCTAACTGTATATGCCGCATTTTTTACCATGGATTTTTGCTGTGGTTTTCTGCCAGGAGGTGCACACTTGGTGTTGAAATGGTCTGCACCAGATTTCAGCACCAAATTTGCACCTTCTGGCAGAAAAATATTTGTTGTTTGTATTTTTGGGCCACAAGAGATTAATATTTGTTGCTGATAGTTTTACACCATATTCCTGCACCCAATCTATACCTCCTGGCAAAAACCCATATTTTTTAACACATTTTTGCCTCAATTTTTTGCCGCAGTTTTGATGCAGTTTTCTGCCAAATGTCATTGTGGTGCTGAAATGTCTGCACCAGAAATTAGCACCAAATTTGCGACTCCTGGATCAAAAAACCATTTTTTCTTGCATTTTTGGGCCAAGAGATGCAAATTTGGCGATGAAATTTTGACACTATATTCATGCACCCAATCTACACCTTCTGGAAAAAAAACGCATCAAAACTGCATTACGTATGATGCAGTAGTGATGCGATTTTTTTTGTTAAGCGGTGTAGAATGGATGCAGGAAAAAGGTGTAAAAATTTCAGCACCAAATCTGCACCTCTTTAGCAAAATATGCTGTTTTTGTGCCAGGAGATGCAGATGAGTTCACTGAGTTTAATCAGGTCATCAGAGGTCTTCTGAAGTCAGGTTATCTGCGGTCACAGGTGGAGAACTCCAGCTGTGACTGCAACTAACCTGAGTTACGTCACCGTTACTGATCGGTGATCGCTGCGGCTCATTCATTCTCTGCGCTCACAGCGGGCAGTCATGCTTTATACCCACTTGCTGTGACTGAGATGTAGCAGAGCTGGAATTGCCATAGGACCTCGTATGAATTACACTGGACCTCGGATGTTTTGGGGTTAATTAAGTGGTGTATTTTATTCCAAATAAAAGTTTTTTTAGGTGTCTCTGTTTATTTACTTTGACTTACAGATTAGTGATGTCGGTGTTAGAGACGCCTGCCACCACTAATCCAGGACTTGGTGGCTGCTATGGGCTGCCATTAACTCCTTAGTACCCCAATTACCACCACACCACGGCAATCGGGAAGAGTTTGGTAAAGCACCGTGGTTGTCGCATCTAATGGATGCGACAATTCCGGGCGGCTGGAGGCTGATATTTTTAAGCTTCACCTCCCCGGCCTGAGAATACTATCCTCAGCTGTTGGGCTTTTTCTTGGCTGGGTATCAAAATTGGGGTGTACCGCACGTCCATTTTTTAAATAGTTTATTTAAATAATTAAAAAAAAAAAAGCCGCATGCGGTTTTCACGCACCCCAGGGCTTTTGGGGTACTCGGTCCTGGAAATTGTATTCACTGGGACGTATCATGGGTGGCCATTGCCCGGATACGTGACCTTGGGGGTCGCTTAAAAGGGGTTTTTGTACAAGGGAAAAATGAAATAAAGTGTTTTTCGTGACACCACTTGTGGTATGAGGCTATATGAGGAAAGCCACCGCTGGAAAGTCTCTCGCTGCTGGGGCTGGTGGTATTAGGCAGCTTAGATGTTATGGCCCTCCGCAAGTAGAGCTAGGATCCAGGGGAGGATGATGGTGGTTGTAGCATATAGATGCAGAGGTGTAGGAAGAATTCAGACAACACAGGGGTTGCGGTTTAACTTGTGCTTTACTCACTGGTTTGGAGTGTCTGCTACCTGACTGATGCTGGTCTCTACCAATCCGGTATTCCCTTTGTTGCAGTACCGGTGTAGTGATCTGGTGAGCTTTACTTCCATGCACCCGTTTGTAGTTGGTGGGTCCCCGTGGCCTGGAGCATTTTGGGGTCCCCTCCGTTTTCACAGTCCTGGCCCATATGGCAGGAATCTTGAACCTCTCTTGGGTCGGACCTCTGTCCCCGTTCACAGGTTCCCTCTTTGCTGCTGTGCCCCGGACACTAATGTAGGTAAGGTCCTTGATGGTCCCCTCACAGGGAAGATTCTTATCAGGTGAGCCTGAAGCGTCTTCCTGAACTAGGGCTCTGTACCCCGCCGGTGCTCGGTCCAGTAAGTACTCGTACCGTACTCTCCCTGGCAACCGTACTCCTTTCCGCCCACTTAGTTACTTTACACTTTCCGTCTGTGTACTGCCTTCTTACTGAACATCTTACTCACTTCACAAAACCTAAAAGAGTTCCAGTGACCCAATATACCAATACATTAAGTAAAGGGAGATCACTGGTGAAAAAAGAGATCGAAATAAATAAATAGTGAAATACAAAAATGTATTAATAAAATGTGCGTGACATAGAGACAGAAGGCAGTGTCGAACAGAATCTTAAAATCGCCAGACACAAACATATGCACAAGCATCACCAGCAGATGGAAAATGGCTGCTAGACACAAAACAGTCATATGGCAAACAGGGGCCAAATAGCCAAGAGGGAAAGAAAAGGGGCCAGTGAGTCAGAGGATGAATCACCCAAAAGTATTTTCCCTAAGTGTTTGCCAAGAACATGTCATAAAAAATAGGATTATAGTATTTTACCTTGAGACATGTTCAAAGTGCTGGCAGGCAGGCTGGTGATGGTGGGCGGGGCCTTGACGCGCATTTCACCGGGCGTGGCTTCGTCAGGAAGACTTCACGTCTAGCTGACTTACTGTCTGGCAAGATGTCCATCTCCCATCACTCCACTGACTAGCCCCTCCTCCTCCCAGGTTTCTGACTAGTGGATTTGATGAGTCCCGACCAATAGGCGGCCATCCATCAATTCCGTCTCTAGCCTGTCACCAAGTCTGGTGAAAAGGACGTGGATTTGTGTGTGTGTTGTGGTGTTTACCGGCACTGGTCTTCCATGAATCCGGGGTTAGATGTAGTACCCTGTGGCACCTGACACTCTGGGGCGCTACAGTTTCTATTGGGCCAGAGTCACACTTGAGATGGACTCTCATGAGTCTCGCATTGCATCACCCTTCAGGAGTGGGTCGGCTGCATGTATTTCTATGCAGCTGAGATTCTCATGTCCAGAAAGCATCAAGCCGTGGGGGGTGATGCGATGCGAGACTCTTGCGAGAGACTTATTTTGATACACAGCCAAGATAAAGCCCGACAGTTGGGGGCTGCAGTCGTGGGATTTATCTGTGCTGGTATCATAAAACAGGGAGACCCTATGCCAATTGTTTTATTTATTCATAGCTAGTTGTTAACAATAGCAGTATTCAGGTGGCATGTACAAGTCTAATTTTCAATTATTAAAACTGGGAAGTGTGCAAAAAATTATTTTTTTTTTACAACACACACTTTGTGAGGTAGACAGTTATGTTTACATTTCTGGATAAGAGATTTTTCTTTTGACATTTAAAACAATAAAACATTTTGTCTTGCCTGTTTGGCAATGCAGGAAGCACAGTTTCTATGACATATAAGCATTGGTTACAGGAGTTTGGTTTAGTAGCAAAATTAGCACTAAGGGGTTTAATATTGCTCTCTTTGTTTGCAGTGTGAGAAAAATAAGCCTTGGAGGTGAAGATGCTGAATGTTGAGGTCTTGGGCTCGTGTGGTTAGTTACACGTGATCTGCGGTTGTGAGGACAGTTGGCTGTGTTGCTGAATTCTCTGAAATACCTTTGAAGATGGCTTATGGTAGAGAAATTGTCTATTCAGTGAGGAAGTAGACAAACCTGAAAATTCTACTCATGGGCAACAGCTCTGGATGATATTCCTGCAGTCAGCATACCAATTGCACGCTCATTCACAATCTATGGGAGCAAAAACAAAAGGGTTGCGCCTATATTTTTGTTCAGTGCCAATAAAAAATCACGTAAAACCTACTTGTAACTAAGAATCTGTCAATAATAAAATTTTGAAAAACCGCTGGGGTGTTGCTGAGCCTACAGAACATGAAAAAAAAACCGCATAGTGACTCTCAGGTTTAATAAATGCTGCCATCCACTCATTCCCTTACCTGATACGAATCAATTTATACATCCCCGAGATAAGGTTTTGTGAACCAACAGGCTCCCAATAGCTAGTTATAGAGAGATAGTGGCAGAAGATACTGAAGAAGATACTTCTTTTCATGAAGTTTGTTCAGTCCTCAATAGTCAATACATGGTCTAAAGGTCCAGTCACACTAAGCAACTCTCCAGCGATCCCAACAACGATAGGGATCGCTGGTAAGTTGCTAGGAGGTTGCTGGTGAGATGTCACACTGCGACGCTCCAGCGATCCCACCAGCAACCTGACCTGGCAGGGATCGCTGGAGCGTCGCTACACGAGTTGCTGGTGAGCTCACCAGCAACCAGTGACCAGCCCCCAGCGCCGCGTGGCAGATGCTGCGCTTGGTAACTAAGGTAAATATCGGGTAACCAACCCGATATTTACCTTGGTTACCAGCGCACGCAGCTACACGTGCAGAGAGCAGGGAGCAGCGCACACTGAGCGCTTGCTCCCTGCTCTCCTAGTTACAGCACACATCGGGTTAATTAACCCGATGTGTCCTGCAGCTACATGTGCACAGAGCAGGGAGCATACATACATAGTTTCTACCCCCCCTTTTGTTTCCCTTTCGCGCAAGCGCAATGGCTTTTTTTCCCACGGTATTACCCTCTAGTCACCCTTTCGCGCAGGCGCTCACTGTTTTCTTTTTCTACACGCTTCACCTCACTTCACCTTTCACGCAGGCGTACATCACATTTTCCCATGCTGTCAATTTCTATTCGCTCCTTTAGCGGGTGTCATTGCTCCCGCCCTGTTTTTTTCCCCTTGCAAATGTTCCTACCGCAGGGTTACTCACACCGCTCTGGCACAGCGATCCTATGTCATGCTTTTTACATTGATCTTTCATTTATACATATTTTTTCCTACTGTGCATTTTTTTACGTATGCGATTTCGGGAAGCTACTTATTAATTTCAAAGGACAGTAATAATCACCATATCACACTTCTGTTCATTTATTAAAATCATCACGTATTTTTTTATTAAGGCATGTACTTATGTTTTTTGTGGATCCGTAGGTTTCCACGCACTTTTTTAACATTATTTGATTCCCAATCACTACATTTTATTCATCCATTTTTTCATTTCATTTTCTTATACTTTTTTTCATCTTCTTTTGCTTTTATCCTCCTCTTTTTTCTTTTTTTCTTTCTCTTTTTTCTTTTTTTCTTTTTTTCTCTTTTTTCTCCCCATTTTTTTCTTCTTCCTTTTTTCTGTTTCTTCAACACTTTGAACTTTATTCACTCCTCCACGTGTCTATGAGTCATGAGGAGGTTGATGAAGCAATTAATGCATACGTGGCCTTTTTCTAACACATATATGAGAGCCTGTAGCCTCTGTTTCGCCATAGTATTCTCTGCATTTGTCCTGAGGAAGAGGACGGATATGTCCTTGAAACGCGTAGACCTGTGAAAATAAAGAAAAGAGATCTATTAATTTCATCTGTATTCCTGTGGTTTGGCGCGGTATTTAAACCTGCTTTTCTCCTGCTGCCTGAATCTGGTAACTAAGGTAAATATCGGGTAACCAACCCGATATTTACCTTGGTTACCTGCGCACGGGGCTACACGTGCAGAGAACAGGGAGCAGCGCACACTGAGCGCTGGCTCCCTGCTCTCCTAGTTACAGCACACATCGGGTTAATTAACCCGATGTGTCCTGCAGCTACATGTGCACAGAGCAGGGAGCAGCGCACAATGCTTAGCGCTGGCTCCCTGCTCTCCTAGCTACAGCACACATCGGGTTAATTAACCCGATGTGTCCTGCAGCTACATGTGCACAGAGCAGGGAGCAGCGCACAATGCTTAGCGCTGGCTCCCTGCTCTCCTAGCTACAGCACACATCGGGTTAATTAACCCGATGTGTCCTGCAGCTACATGTGCACAGAGCAGGAGCCGGCACTGACAGTGAGAGCGGCGGAGGCTGGTAACAAAGGTAAATATCGGGTAACCAAGGACAGGGCTTCTTGGTTACCCGATGTTTACTGTGGTTACCAGCCTCCGCAGAAGCCGGCTCCTGCTGCCTGCACATTTAGTTGTTGCTGTCTCGCTGTCACACACAGCGATCTGTGCTTCACAGCGGGACAGCAACAACTAAAAAATGGCCCAAGACATTCAGCAACAACCAACGACCTCACAGCAGGGGCCAGGTTGTTGCTGGATGTCACACACAGCAACATCGCTAGCAACATCACAAAAGTTGTTCGTTAGCAGCGATGTTGCTAGCGATGTTGCTTAGTGTGACGGGGCCTTTAGACCACCTTTTTTTGCCAACTAAAAAGAAACCTATCCCTACTATGTAGTGATATGGAAAGTCTTTTTGCAGACTGTCTGCTATATAATTTTTCATATCCTGACATTCTCAAAGGATATACATTTTACCCTTGGAAAGGAAGGTGTTAGGTACCCAATCAATGGAAAAATCAAAATCTCTGTATAGGAAAAAAAAGCACACAAACAAAAAAAAAAAGCAAAATTTTATTACCAAATATTGCAAATAAACCACTGTGTGAGGATATTGCCAAATTTACATTATAAAACTCCCATACATTTAATCTGACACGTTGGGCTACAATGTAAACTATCACCCATTCAATAACCAGATTAGGTTTACATAACCAATACATGCCCAAGACCACAATTAACATAAGGCACAGGTAGGCAGCAACATATCCTTAATGTTATGCTTCATCACACCCTGGATGAGAGGTGTACTATCAAAAACAAAAACTTTCAAAGCAAAGTATAACTTTAGCAGGGCTAAAACAAGATCGTTTGCCATGAACAAAATTTGCGACAGAACAAACAAAAACAAAAAATGCTTTAAGCCACACAAATTTTTCTACATACGTTAAACTAAGAAGGATCAATAATTTTGCAGAATCATAGAGAAATACCAGTGCACCTAGGTGGACATTCCTGTACCCACCTAAACACTGGTGCTTCTCTGGCAGCAGATGTCTTAAGCAGGCATATATCTGATGACCAGTCTCTCCACAGTAGCTATTTTAGTACAGCTTTAGTTGCTTGAACCCCTTTTTGTCGATGGTACTAGTCACCCAAATCTGCATGGGTTTATCAATAAATGTAGAAAGTGCAAAATTCTTACTTGGAGGTGCAAAGCTAGTAGTGTGTTACAGTATGCTGAGTGGTTGAGTCAAGGAGAGGGTAACTGTACTAACATGTCATTAAGTTAATCAGAAAGTCCAGTATAAAATTGATAGTGAATGGCATTCCACCATGAATGTATGGTACAGTGCCGAAAATCAGTATAGTGCTTCTCATGAGAGCATTGCCTTTGGCATAGGACTGCAAATTTCCTGTGAACGCTCCCTGGTCAGGGTCAACATACAGGAATTCACGGGCCTCAGAGTACGATTCCCCTGAGGAGAGTTCTGAAGCATCAAGAGGTAAGGAGATAGCCCAAACCTGAAAAGCCCAAACCGGACAGCAGAGAAATGTTGAGTCTTGCACACTGGCTCTTAGAACCAGTTGCATGTTTATGGAGTCTGAATTACAGCCAACAACTTTCCGTAAAAGGTAAAAAAATCTTTGTTCGCTAACATGAAAACATCCTGGTAAATTAACTTAAGTTTTGGAAGTAGTCAGTAGGGATGCAACAGTTTGTGTTTGAGCAATTAAATTCTGAATCTGCATGAGCTAACCGAGTCAGGCCTTGTATTTGATCAATGATTGTTTGGAGGTCATCCATAACTTTTGGGCCAGTTATATAGTAATGAGGCCATGTCTGAGGAAGTCCTATTTAGAGCTGCCAAGTGACCAGAGACAGACTGTGGACTAGCTATTCCCACTACCAAGTCCCAGGGGAGCCCTAGACCTCACTCTTTAACACCTGTGGACTTGAGTTAAGTCCTTGATTTAAGTTCTCAGAGTATCTTCTGGCTGATGGAGCAAGCTGGCGGTAAAGTCAGATAGCTGGGTCAGAACCAGAAGGTGCAAACAAAGGACAAAATTGTAAGTCAGAATAGTCAATAAATAGTCCATAGCCTGAAACAGAAACATAGTACTACCACAGCAGAGCACAGAGGTATGGACCCAACTAAGAAGTACTTATAGCTGGCAGTAAGAGATAGAGATTAATGATTTTAAATAGAGAGCAGCAGATTTATATACGATAACCGCATTTCCTGGTAGAAAAATGGTGTTTTTACTTCCTCGTTTCATTTGCCCTGTCACATCTTGTGATGGGCTATTTATAATTCACCATGCACATGCCATTAGTGGTGACTACCCTGGAGATCAAAATTAGAGAAGAGTGTATGATCACTTGCTTTTTTTCTGAAATAATGTAATCTACATTGATCACCATTTGAAGGTTTCTTTGTAAGGAGTACACCATGCCACTAGAACAGTGCTTTACAAAGATCCAAAGTTTATCAACATAAAACCTTCATTTTGCCCAAAACATGATGATCATAATTAGAGAATAACAATGACTGTAGCACAAAGTAATATTATAACTAAATTTTCTGAAGGTAACAACAGTCACCAATCAGTAGGAAGTGTACAGGCCTTTGCTTTGAATGACTTCAGCACATCTGCGGCCACATGACATCAGTAGTCTCTCACACTGCTCCGGTGGGATTTTGGTCCACTCTTCTTCCAGTTTCTTCCACAGTTATTTGACTGTTGTGGGTTTCTTGGCCATAACTTTGTCACCAAGGATTTGCCAGAGGTTTTTTTTATTGGGCTTAGATCAGGACTCTGGCCTGGCCATTTCTTGGTTTCAATGTTTTCTGTTTCAAGGAACTACTTTACCCGTTTTGCTGTCTGACAGGGGGCATTGTCCTGCATGAATATTGTTCGCTGATTGAGTGTTGAACGTAAGTAATCAACCACATGTTGATGAAAAAGGTTCTGATACACACTTACATTCATCTTCTGCTGCAGAAAACACTCCATGACACTTCTTCCGACACCTTTCACTGACTTCTTAACAGACTTTGGGTTCAGTCTTTCCCCAGTTTGTTAATGAACATGTTTCCCATTAGACACAAATAAATTAAACTTGCTTTCATCACTAAAATGAACTGTGGACCTCTTCTCCTCTGTCCACACAACATGCTCATCACCAAAGGTGAGTCTAGCCTGTTGATTCTTTCAAGATTTGGTCCCTACAGAGTAGGCTTTCAGTCCAAATGCTCTTAAACATCATGACGAGACAGATCCTTACCCTGTTCAGTGCTGAACTGCCAAGCAATTCCAGCTGCAGTGTTGAAATGATTACCCATGTAGATTCTCCGCATTATCCTGTCCTCTCCTGTATTTGTCTTTTGAGGGCAATCGGCCTTCTTGGAGATCTTGAAAGAGTTTGTGATGTTGTAAAGATGCAATATTCTCCAAATCACAGACTTGGAATGACCAAATTTACTTGCTGTAGCTGACAGGGTCACCCCTCTAGCCTTCATCTGGATAACCTGCTGTCAGAGGGTTTCAGTCATTTTGGAAAGGCACATCATTTTTGTCACTGCAAACTGCAAAGTTAGGCTGCCAGTTAAATAGTTAGGGTACTGTCTCACTAAACGACGTACCAGCGGTATCGACCACGATGTGACCTGGTCAGGATCGCTGGTGCGTCGCTACATGGTCGCTGGTGAGCTGTCAATCAGGCAGCTCTCACCAGCGACCAGCCACCAGCCAGCAGCGACTCGTGGAAACGATGCTGTGATTGGTAATTAAGGTAAATATCGGGTAACTAAGCAAAATGCTTTTTTGGTTACACGATATTTACCCTGGTTACCAGCGCACACCGCTTAGTGCTGGCTCCCTGCACTCTTAGCCAGGGTACACATCGGGTTACTAAGCAAAGCATAGTTACCCGATGTGTACTCTGGCTACGTGTGCAGGAAGCCAGCACTGGCAGCCTGAGAGCAGCGTACGCTGGTAACCAAGGTAAATATCGGGTAACCAAGCAAAGCGCTTCGCTTAGTTACCTGATATGTACCTTGGTTACCAGCGTCCACAGCTTCCAGACGCCGGCTCCCTACTCCCTGCACATTCAGATCGTTGCTCTCTCGCTGTCAAACACAGCAATGTGTGCTTCACAGTGGGAGAGCAATGAGCAAAAAATGAACCAGCATTGTGTGTAACGATCAGCGATTTCACAGCAGGAGCCAGGTCGCTGCTTAGTGTCACACACAGCAAGATCGCTGATGAAGTCACTGGTACATCACAAAACCTGTGACTCAGCAGCGATCTCGCTAGCAATCTCGCTATGTGAGAAGTACCCCTTAGTCAGATAATTAAGGAAATTAGCACCAGGTGCCAGATTAACACCAATAACTTCCAGGTATCTGAAAATGTTCTCTAACTTTGATCAGTCTTCTTTTTAATTTATCTCATTTACAGTTTAAGTATGTGCTTTGGAATAAATGCAATTTATAAAATAAACTTAAAATACTGCTAGTTTACTCATGTTAGGATATAATCACATAGGACTCCACAATGACCTTAACATTTAGGAAATTGTGTGGTGTTGTTTAATTTTGATTTCCAGTGTACATTCCTAGATGGATGGATGTTTGGAGTACCAGCTTTTCAGTTAAGGATTACCTTGCTGAATAATCTCTTTCTTTTCCTTGCGATTTGTTTTTGAGTTTCCCTTCCCAGTATCCTTCTCTTTCTGTTATGTTTGTGATTCGAGTGGTTTTCAATGTATTCTGTAAATCTTTTGAGTTTTTCTGTTTCCCTCCATCTTCCTTTTATGACTGTGTTTACATATTCTTAGCCCTACGTGTCACCCTCTGCCTGTGTGAACTTAATTTATGTTTTTTTGATCTTTGGTCAAATTGTTTCTTCAGGGAGGAAGAAGATGAACTCTGGTGCCACCTTTTGGAGGTAGCAATCCTAGAAATGAAAGTGACCCTCCAACAAGTTTTGTCGTATGATATAGGATTTATGCCAGATCAGAACCTCAATTTGCAGACATGGTGCTTTGGGATTGTTGTCCCTCATCAGTGCAAAGTATGAGGTCTGATCTGGCTATATAAGAGGCTAAGACGTAGTCTAAAAGGGTAGACAATTTGAATATTTTCCAGAGGAGCATTGCAGCTTAAAAGTCTCCTCACTGGCATACAGGAATGGTTTGTCAGTCTCTATAAGGAGCTTTCCCTCTAGACTATGTCTTAACCTCTCATACAGACAGATCAGATTTCATACTTTGCACTGACGAGGGGCAACCATCCCGAAACACTGTATCTGCAATTTGAGGTTCTGATTTGGCATAAATCCTAAGTCATACGACAAGACTCATTGGAGGGTCACTTTGACTTCTAGGATTGCTACCTCCAATAGGTGGCACCAGAGTTTGTCTTCTTCCTCCATGAAGAGACAATCTGACTATTTCCCAGAGAAGCATTGCAGCTTAAAAGTTTCCTCACTGGAATGGTGTGTCAGTGTCCGTAAGGAGAATAGCTTCCCCTTTGGACTTGTTTTTTGGTGTTAGACTTAATTTATAGTTGAGGGTGCAGATTAGGTCACTCAGGATCAGCCGACATTGAGTGGGGGCACCATTGCATTATCTTAGGGTGCCAGGCTGTCACGCAGGGACAAATCAAGGTCAGATTTAGGCTTTCTTCTAGTCTGACTAAGGACCTGCTGATTACAGCTATTACATCTTTCCTGGTTTGTACATCCCCGTGTGTGGTAGTGCTCAGTCATAAAAAGTACATTGAAAAGCATAATCAACAATGTTTTTTCGTGTAGTTCAGGCAAAGCACATTTTTTACTAATAAATGTCAACAGGCAAAACGTAGTGCCTAAACACAGTGTAATTTTGGTAAAGCTGCGCACAGTAGCATAGTCATAGGATTCATATTTACGTCAATGCTGCCATTATATACAAACATTTTGCAGGTTTTACCTTTAATTCCATAAATATTTATGGAATACTGTGCCAGAAAGTGCATTGTTATATATTAATTTCAAAGTATTGAAGGATGTTTTTATGTCAGGAAGGATAAGGTTAATTATATCTTTACACATATGTCTTCATCCAAAGTCTACTATGACAAGATGTGCCAAATTCTTTAAGAGGTGTGTGGCACTTAATGCATTTGGTACATCTGTCAGCAACTTATAATCCTAATATGGACTGTGGTACATTTTTGCAATAATTTACGCCATGTTTGTGGTGTAAATTATAGTCAACCCATCAGACCACTCTAGGCCACTGCCTCTCCAGTAAGCCTCAGCCACTTTTAAAAATGTTGGCAAGCTGACATATAGATGCCAAAACAATCATGCAAGTTCATGTTGCTCAAAAAATTGTGATTTTCGTTTAAAGCCCATTTTTAGTGTAAAGTGCTTGCTGCATTATTCCAGTGGTATCTTTGGGTCATTAGAAAGAAAGCCCTTCTAGGCATGAAAAAACTTGTTTTTGTCTAGAAGTTCAATGAAATATCGATAACACACAAACAAAATACTATATCTATATTTCCTAGAATAAAAAAAAAATATTAACTTGACATTTCATACAATTATTCCATGGATACATTGCTTCAGGCATATTCAGTGTCAGTGACTCAGGTGTTGTTTTGTTTTTGAAAAGGACAAGTCTGGAGCAGAGTTCACCTAAGCTCCTTAGACAAGAACTTCTCTGACCTATAACTTCAATCAGTAATTTATACATCGTGCATCTTTTGCTTAGTCTTTAAGGTGATGTTTACTAAAGAGTTTGACTGGAACATAACTGTTTAGAAATCTATTTTATTTGGTATCCTGCACAAATATATTTTTTAAATAGCATAGTTTGGACATACTGGCGTTATATTAGGAAAAGTATGACGATAACAAGCAACCAACGTCATATGCAGATGGTGTTCTGTAGTGGTGCAAACTGATATTCTGTGTTATGCCTAGGATTGGGCCAGAGCGGTAATGCATGGACATGGATTTCTTTAACTTTTTACTGCTCTAACAGGTGAGGAGCCACCTCTCCTCACCCCATCATCACAATTTCTGCAGTATCTGCATCCTAAGAACACAAGATAATCAAGCTACTCTCTTGGCTGCGGGTTAGAGGCAAAATCAGGAACAGTTTTTGTTTAAGTCCAGCAGGTTAATTTTATCTTCATAAACCTCCGGGAACAAGACAACAAACCAGCCTTCTAATCACTTTTGCCGCAAGTTGAATGGCGTAAAAAATAAATAAAACTGATTCTTGACCGGCTGTTGATTTGTTCATTCTCCCTCACAAAGATCTTGGTAAGTTTCTGCTCACATTTAGCTTGCACTCTATGCTGAGAGCTTACATCAGGTGTTTCATGCACTCTCCCCCATCCCTCTGCTATATATACATCTTTTGGATATTTTTATACTTATTTTTCAATAAAGTGGAATTTTTTAACCATGGAATTTGATGCTGGATCCAACCCTTTCTCTAACTATGACTGAATACAGCCTGGCCTTCTGAAGGATCACAAACACGCCTAGTCCTTCTGCACAGAGCTACATGGTAAACTGGAGTTTCTTCTATATTTCCCTGTAAATCCCTGAAATATGTGATTCAGACAGAACCCCCAACGGAACATTTACTATAATGAGGCAGATGGAAACACTTTGTAATACTATTGTATGTTTTGAGGATTTCGATAGCGTTAGGGCAATGACAGCCAGAGACGAGTTTGTGGTACAAGATGTTTATGATATGTAACCACAGTAGATACACAACGGAAATACACAGTATAACAAACACATGAAAATACCTTTCCGAAACGGAGCGAAGGGGATTCCCGGGGCCACGCACCGGACTCCCCCAGGGAGACCACCAGAGCGAACCCCTATACAGGGACTGTCCGGCAATCAACCCCGGAAGGCCTAAATGCGCCGCAGCCGGGACACAAGGGGCAAGCGGTAAAGTCCAGAAGTGTCCGTACGGGATGAAAGTCCAGAATGGTTATGAACCGGAAGAAACCGGGCAGACGTGCTGACCAAAGACGGCAGACGGAGTCCGGGCACAGTTTGAAGAAACCGGGTGTGGTCCAGAGTCGGTCGGTAGATTTTCAGGAGGATCCAAAGGTAATCAAGTAGCAGCAGCAGCAAAGCAGGAGCACACAGCAAGCAGTATACTCAGGCACTGGACTAGGCTTAGAGGCGGCCTTTTAAGCAGCTGGACAGGAAGTAGGGCAACAGAACATAAAACTCCATGTTAACCGAGGGCAAGCTCTTTCAAAAGAGGACTGGAAAACCCGGAAACCTGACATTACTCCCCCCCCCAGAAACGGCCTCAGGACGGGTCAGGGCCCGGCTTGTCCGGGTACCGTCGATGAAACTGAGCGATCTTCCGGGGTGCTCGAATGTTACCCACCGGTTCCCAGGAATCGTCCTCGGGGGCGTACCCCTGCCAACGTACCAGATACTGAAGCCGACGACGATGGAGCCGGGAGTCAATAATGTCCCCAACCACGAACTGCTCCTCGCCGTCGACCATCACAGGCGGAGGAGGAGGCACGACACGACCATGAAACGTATTGGGAGAGACGGATTTGAGGAGAGAAACATGAAAGACCGGGTGTACCTTTAGATGGTGCGGTAACCGTAGCCGACAGGCCAAAGGGCTCACGATCCCGGTGATCTTGAACGGACCGATGAATTTTTGTCCCAGCTTCTGCGAAGGGACACCCAATCTCAGGTTCTTGGTGGATAACCATACAGAGTCCCCTACCTTATACATGGGTGCCGGTTTCCGGTGAGCATCTGCCGACCTCTTGTAACGCTCCTGAGCTGTAGCCACAGTGTCCTTCAGAACCTCCAGATTTTGTCGTAGCTCTGTCAATCTGTCCTCCACCGCAGGCACTGAGACCGCAACCGGTGACCTAGGCAAAATAGTCGGATGGTAACCCAAGTTAGCAAAGAAGGGCGTTACCTTAGTGGAGCTGCTCTGAGTGTTGTTATACGAGAACTCCGCCAACGGAAGCATCTTCAACCAATCGTCCTGCAGATGGCTGACATAACAGCGAAGGTATTGTTCCAGGGTTTGATTGGTCCGTTCGGTTTGCCCATTTGTCTGAGGATGGTATGCAGAAGACAAACAGACATCAATCTGGAGTGCCGTACAAAACCCCTTCCAGAACCTAGACGTGAACTGCACGCCCCGGTCAGAGATGATCTCGTCTGGTACCCCATGCAATCGGAATACGTTCTGGATAACCAGATCCACTGTCTCTGCGGCTGAGGGAAGACCGGCACACGGAATAAAGTGAGCAGCTTTAGTCAACCGATCCACCACCACTAAAATGGTATTGTGACCGCCTGAGACGGGCAACTCCACAATAAAATCCATTGAGATAGACCCCCAAGGGCGAGATGGCACGGGTAACGGTTGGAGGAGTCCTGTAGGAGCCACACGAGGGACCTTGCACCGGGCACAAACCACACATGAGTGGACATAGTCCTTTACGTCCTTTAAACAGGTAGGCCACCAGAAAAAACGGTTCAGAAATTCCTGCGTCTTCTGTACCCCCCTATGACCAGCCAACACGGAGTCATGGACCAACTTGAGAACCCGAAGTCTTACGGCCTCCGGGACATAAATGCGTCGCTCTCTCAACCACACACCATTCCGAAGAACAAGAGTTACATCATTCGGGGGGGCAGCAAGAAATACGTCACCATCATAGGCCAGCTTGATGTCCTTCCACAAGTCCTGGTCCTGGATTACTCCAACGAAATTGGCATCCGATAACACGGTCTGAGACGGGGTTCCAGGCACGGAGTCCACGGCGTGGATTCGGGACAAGGCATCGGCTTTCCCATTACGTGAACCTGGACGGTATGTAACGACAAAATTGAACTGGTTAAGGAATAGGCTCCAACGGGCTTGCCGTGGAGACAGGCACCTGGCAGACTTAAGAAATTCCAGATTACGATGATCTGTGAGTACTATCACTTGCTGCGCGGCTCCCTGTAAGTGGTGTCTCCATTCCTTGAAAGCGGAAATAATCGCTAACAATTCTTTGTCCGCAATGTCATAGTTCCTTTCTGCAGGGGACAACCGGCGGGAAAAGAAAGCACACGGATGTAAGAGACTCTTGTCCCCAGTCCTTTGAGAAAGGATGGCCCCTAATGCGTAGTCGGAAGCGTCGACTTCCACGATAAAGGGAAGTGCGGGATTCGGATGTACCAATATAGGCGCTGAGGTAAAACAAACCTTGAGACGATGGAAGGCTTCCTGGGCCTGGGCGGACCACACAAACTTCTGTCCTTTCTTGGTTAACAGAGTGATGGGACGAACGATCTCTGAAAAATTACGAATAAAACGTCGGTAAAAGTTGGCAAAACCGACAAAGCGTTGTACCTCTTTGATGTTTCCCGGTTCCGGCCAGTCTAGAATTGCTTGTATTTTGCCAGACTCCATGTTCAGTCCCTGAGGAGAGATGACATAACCTAAGAATTGTATTTGTGAGCAATGGAATTCGCATTTCTCCAGTTGATGTACAGGTGGTTTTCCCTCAGCCGGGTAAGTACGGTCTTGACGTGCTCCTGGTGTTCCTGTAGGGAATCAGAAAAGATTAGGATATCGTCCAGATAAATCACCATGAATTGGTCCATGATATCCCTAAAAATATCGTTAACTAGATGTTGGAAAGCCGCGGGAGCGTTACAAAGTCCAAAAGGCATCACTAGGTACTCAAAATGTCCATACCGACATCGGAACGCGGTCTTCCACTCGTCTCCGGGACGTATGCGGAGTAGATTGTATGCCCCACGGAGGTCCAATTTGGTGAATATTTTTGCCTGTTGGACCCTCTCCAATAGCTCAGGAATCAATGGTAACGGATACCGGTTCCGGATGGTTATTTTATTCAGTTCCCGGTAGTCAATACAGGGTCTTAGAGTCCCCTCTTTCTTTTTCACAAAAAAGATGGGTGCCCCTGCTGGTGAGGTAGACGGACGAATAAATCCCTTAGCTAGACTTTCATCAATGTAGTTTTTTAGTGCTTCTAGCTCAGGTGCCGCCAACGGGTAGACATGACCAAACGGGATCTCCGCCCCTGGGAGTAAGTCTATGGGGCAATCATACGGTCTATGCGGGGGAAGCCGATCGGCTTTTCTTTTGTCGCATATGTCCGTAAAGTCATTATACACCGGGGGTAGAACAGGTACCTGTACAGTGCCCTCCGCATTCGGTATTACTGGAACCGGAACAGTTGGACTAATGGTCGGAATACTCTGCGGTGGGAAGGATATTTCCTTAGTTTCCCAATCGATGACCGGATTTGTAGACCGTAGCCACGGAATACCTAAAATAAATCGGAAAATGAGGAGAAGAAATTAGCATGAAAACAAGGGTCTCCTGCTGACCTGGCTTCATGACGCATTCTAGCGGTACGGTTTCCCGATCAACTGGTCCAGAGATTAACGGAGATCCGTCTACCGTCTCCATGGTAACCGGTGAGGCTCTTTGCTGAGTCCGGATACCGTGTTTCCTGGCAAAAGAGGAGTCCATGAAATTTCCCCCTGCCCCAGAATCTATCATTGCAGAGGTAGGTATTAGCTGTCCCTCCCACCGGATCTGAATGGGGAGCGAGCAATGGGTATATTTCCCTTCCGAGTCCTTCGGTGAGGTTGACATTACAGTCAAGGGAAATACCGCATCCAAGTGTCCACTTGCCTCAGAGATATCGGACTCTGCGTCCGTGTTGTCACACTCTGCCATGGCTGCCAATACCTTATTTGGGCGATTCGGACGTTTCGGGCAGTCGATCAAGAAATGGTCCGATTGACCGCAATAGAAACACAAACGCTCACGGAGCCGGTGTTCGCGACGTTCATTGGTCTCTCGCTTTTGCAGAGAGTCCACTTGCATAGGAACGTCCTCGGCCTCCCGTGGCGTCCTGAGAGCGGGTTCTCTGGAAGGAAATGCAAAGTTGTTTACACGGTTTACAGCTGCCCATTTTTCCTGTCTACGTTCCGTCAAGCGGGTATCAATACGCACACAGTGCTGGAGAAACAGTTCAAAATCCCCTGGAGATTCAGAACGAGCTAACTCGTCCTTGATGGTACCGGACAACCCCTTTCTGAAAACAGACAATAATGCATTGTTTCCCCAGTCGGTGTCTACCACTAACCTCTTAAATTCAGTGGCGTATTCAACGACAGAACGCTTTCCCTGACGTAAGGAAAGGAGAGCCGATTCAGCGGTAGCACGGCGATTCGGATCAAACATCTGTGCCATTGCGGTCAGAAAATCATCTAGGTGATTTAAACGAATGTCCCGGTTCTCTATCATAGGATTAGCCCAAGCCAGTGCTCGTGAGGTTAATAACATAATTATACATAACACTTTGGACCGGTCAGAACGGTAATAATCGGCATGTACATCAAAAAACAGTATACATTGGTTCACAAATCCACGAAACTGACTACGGTCACCATTGAAACGGAATGGGGGTAACCTAGGCATACCGGCAGCTGATACGGACGTAGTGGGGCCGGCTTCCTGAGCCTCCACTCTGACTTGCAAGTCCTGTATAGCCGGACCCAGTACCTGGTGATCATGGCCCAGCTGTGCCTCCACATCTCTAAGTTTAGTCTGCACCACCTCCATCTCCTGCTGCAAGGAGTTAATCATAGAAAAGAGCTGATCTACTCCTCGTGTCTCAGTCATTGCCCCAGCGAAATCCTCTTATGGCCTGAGTATAATGTAATACTATTGTATGTTTTGAGGATTTCGATAGCGTTAGGGCAATGACAGCCAGAGACGAGTTTGTGGTACAAGATGTTTATGATATGTAACCACGGTAGATACACAACGGAAATACACAGTATAACAAACACATGAAAATACCTTTCCGAAACGGAGCGAAGGGGATTCCCGGGGCCACGCACCGGACTCCCCCAGGGAGACCACCAGAGCGAACCCCTATACAGGGACTGTCCGGCAATCAACCCCGGAAGGCCTAAATGCGCCGCAGCCGGGACACAAGGGGCAAGCGGTAAAGTCCAGAAGTGTCCGTACGGGATGAAAGTCCAGAATGGTTATGAACCGGAAGAAACCGGGCAGACGTGCTGACCAAAGACGGCAGACGGAGTCCGGGCACAGTTTGAAGAAACCGGGTGTGGTCCAGAGTCGGTCGGTAGATTTTCAGGAGGATCCAAAGGTAATCAAGTAGCAGCAGCAGCAAAGCAGGAGCACACAGCAAGCAGTATACTCAGGCACTGGACTAGGCTTAGAGGCGGCCTTTTAAGCAGCTGGACAGGAAGTAGGGCAACAGAACATAAAACTCCATGTTAACCGAGGGCAAGCTCTTTCAAAAGAGGACTGGAAAACCCGGAAACCTGACACACTTTGGACTTGCTTTAGCCTATGATAAAGCTGTGACCATCTTTTTTTTTCATTAATATGCAGTCAACCACCTCTTTTGTGCACATGCTAAAAGCCAGACACCACAGTCCACAGTATCTTTGCTTCCTCATTAGTGAATGGATCCATTGGGGATTTCATCTGAATCAGGTATTTTGTAGATTTAGATGGAAACACAGATGCAAGTGCTTATTGTGTAGAGCACAGGTTAATTGTGAACTGATCCAAAAATGTTGTGTATTTCAAAATTTCACCAATAGAAGCTTCTACTCAACCCACAAAAAATAAGTCCCCACTCAGGTTTGTCATCTGTTAACAGAAATATAGCGGCTTTCCGCATTACTAAAAGCACAAAGACTCTGGATACACGCTATGGCTCCATCCACGTTTGTAATTTCTGTAGTGAGAATTGCCCACTGAATTTACAGGGTGCAAGTCTCCAAAAGCTCAAGCAGATTTCCATTTTCACTCTGCAACATCCATTGCTGCTTGTCTCTGGTAAACAACCATGGAGTCAAAATCATCACTACACCCATAGATGAAATCAAGGTGTTCCAAACTTGGGTAACTTGAGTAAGGCTTTTGTTCTTTTTGCACTTAGGGGCTCTATATATGGAGGTTGCAAACTATTCTAGAAACTTTACGCTCCAAGAGTCAAATAGCGCTCTTTTGCTCTTGAGTCTCGCCATGTGGCCAAATGGTTTTGTACAGTTTTAAATGGGATATGGTCACATTCACAAGAAATTGTGTGACAATTATGAGGTAATTTTTCTCTCTTTCACTTTGTGAAAATGTAGAATCTGGGGCTAAAACAACATTTCAGTTGTAAAAATTTAATTTTTTTTTCCACTGCACAATGGTTTACTATTTTGTGAAAGATATGTGATGTCAATATCCACAGTGCACCCCTATATGATTTCATGAAGAGATATAGTCTGTAAAATGAAGTCACTTATGGTGGGGTTCTGCTATTCTAATACCTCAGGGACTCTGCCAATGTGACAAGTCACCTGCAAATCATAGCAGTCAAATCTTCACTTTAATATGATATTCTTTCCTTTCTGAGCTTTGCAATGTGCCTGAAAATTAATTTCCGACCACATATGGGGTATTGCCGTACACAGAGAAAATTGCGTAATAAATTTTGTGATCCATTTTTTCCTGTTACCCTTGTGAAAATTACAAATTAAAAAAAAAAATGTTTCATTTTCACAGTCCAATATTATAAAATTCTGTGAAGCTCCAATGGGTTCAAGATGCTCCCCACACACCTAGATACATTTTTTGAAAGGTGTAGTTTCAAAAATGGTGTGACTTTTAAGGGTTTCTGCTGTTTTGGCACCTTGGCAGCTATCCAAATGAGCATAGCGTCCGCAATCTATTCCAGACAATTTTGCACTGCAAAGATCAAATAGCGCTCCTTACCTTCCAAGCCCTGCTGTGTGCCCAAAGAAAAAGTTTCTGATCACATATCGGGTATCCCTGAGAATGTTCACAAGAAAATATGTGGTCAATTTTCCCATGTTACCTTTATGATAATGAAAAATGTTGGGTTTCAACAACATTTTTGTGGAAAAAATATCATTTTAAATTTTTAAGGCCCATTGTTTTAAAATTCTGTGAAGCACTTGCTTGTTTAAGATGCTCTCTACACCTCTAGATAAATTCCTTAAGGGGTGTAGTTTCTAAAATGTTGTCACTTGTGCAGGGTTTCCACTGGTTTGGCTCATCAGGGCCTCTGCAAAAGTGACATGGCTTCTGCTATCTACAGTATTCCAGCCAATTTTTTGCTCCAAAAGTGAAATGGTGCATCTTCCCTTCTGAGCACTGCAAAGCGCCAAAACAGTATTTTTACACCATATATGGGGTATCGCTGTACTCAGGATAAATTTCACAATATATTGTATGGTCAATTTTCTCCTGTTACCCTTGTGAAAATGCAAAATTTGGGGCTAAAGCAACATTTTTGTGGGGTAATAGTAACATGTTCCTTCCATGTTGCTTTAGTTTCTATGAAGCACCTAAAAGGTTAATAAATCTCTTAAATGTGGTTTTGATCTATTTGAGAGTTCCAGTTTTTTAAATGCTGTCACATTTGGGTATGTTCTGTCACATAGGTCACTTCAAGTCACTTGAAATGTGATGTAGTCCCTAAAAAAAAATTGGTTTTGTAAATTTTGTTGGAAGATGAGAAATTGCTGATAAACGTTAAACTCTTCTAACTTCCTAACAAAAAGAAAAATGATGTTTCAAAAATGGTGCTGATGTAAAATAGATATGTGGCAAATGTTATTTATTAACTATTTTATGTGGTATAATTACGTGGCTTAGGGACAAAAAAGTGTGAAATTTTCAAACTTTTCAACAAATTTTTGACATTTTCATTTTCTGTGAGTATGTATGGGGGGTAATCCTTATTTTTGTGTTCTAACTTTTACATTTATGTAATTTCTTGCCCTCACTGTTGATTAAATGTATTTTTGCCTGGCACTTTTATTGATTACTTGTCTTGCGTGTAAGGGTTTCTAGCCAGCCGCTCTGGTCACCAGTGACCAGAAAATTTATTGCAACCCTTCTTGGTGGGGCTTATGGTTACTTTGTAGTTTCATCGTTTTCAAATTTCAAGAAAACACAAGTCAATTATTATATTTGCTTTGGCAACAGTTGCCTGGCACTAATGTTGAATTTTCTGTCCATCCATATACCCAAGATTTTTTCAATGACAGTTTTACCCAGCTCTTTACCATCTAGTACATAATGGTACATTTTGTTTCATCCTAATACATGATCTTACATTTACACTCTACATTCAACCTCAATTGTAATTTCTCGACCCAAACCTCCAACCTATATAAATCCCGATATTAAATTATCCTCCTCTGGGATGACTACCTTGCAGAGTTTAGTATTATCTGCAAATATTGACCTTTAATTCAAATGCCCTCTACAAAATCATTAATAAATATGTTAAAAAGAAGAGGGCCTAATACTGACCCCTGAGGTAACACTCTATTAACTGAGTGAATTCCATGAATCATCACCCTTCGTTTCCTATTGCTGAGCCAGCTGTTAACCCAATTACTCATATTTTCCCATAGTCCGTTTGTTTTCATTTTATGTGCCAACATTTTATGGGTGGCCCCGTGGGAGATCAGAAGACCACGCAGTTTGAGGATGGCCATGCAGGAGTGCAGGGAACGGAGATGCAGCATGAGAGTGACCGTGCAGGAGAACAGGAGACCAAAGAGGTAATGGCGTCAGTGTCCCTGCTGGGTAGGGGGAGAAGAGAACATAGAGGCATATGCACGTACCAGTACGCAGGCAAATATAGATTTAGGGGTGCCGGTGCTACACTCTGCATGGGAACTCTGCAGCTCCTTTAGGGTTACCTCTGGTCTCTATGCTGCCCCTCTGATTAATTCTCTCCTTGCTCAGGCTGCAAGGTTTGGTGGGTGGCCTTCTCTTGGCAGGTTTGTTGTGGTACCATGTTTTTTCCATTTGATGATAATGGCTTTGATGATCGGAGATTGCGATATTTTGTAGAACCCAAACCTGACTTCTCAAAACCTTTGTCTCTAACTTATTTGGAGAGCTCCTTGGCCTTCATGGTGTTTTGTTAGTGGTGCCTCTTGCTTAATGATGTTGCAGCCTCTGTGGCCTTTCATAAAATGTGTGTATATACTGAAGATCATGTAACACTTAGATTGCACACAGTTGGACTTCTTCTCACTAACGTGACTTTAAAAGGTAATTACTTGTGTGACGCCCTGGACCCCAGGGGTCACAGGTCACAACACTCATCACATACATCCCCACACTAGAAAGGTACCGTCAGTCAACCACAAAGACCTGATTGCCTCCCTCAGTGTTAGACAGGCACACCAGGTGGGCGGAGTCAGGTGGATAGACACGCCCCCCGAGGAGTCTGCTGGCCTGAGGCAGGAAAACAGTGAGCAGTTCAGAAAACAGTTCAGTGCAGGACAGTGGAGTGGAGAGTGAGTCCAAAACAGTCAGGCAGGCAGACGGCAGTGACCGCCTGCAGGAGACCGGGATCATGACCAGCGGAACCGTAAGGGACCGGGACAGGGTAGTGGCCCGCCGGAACCGAACAGGGGAGCTAACAGGATACCGGAGCACCAGGCAGGGTACTCAGACCCCGAACTAGGCTATATGCCACCACCATAGTCGAATTAACTGATTGCGGTCTGGACCACAGGGGTTCATTCCCACCAAAGTCCCGTTTGACGGCAAAAGCCCGACCCGTCCAGATAGTAGTCACCGCCAAAGGCCAGAGATCCAAGGGCCAGCGCCTGCGGGCAAAAGAGTTCCTCCGACATCTATACGCCTGGGAGCGGACTACCAATGCTCAGGCACAGTGGTCAAACTACAACATAGGTGCAGGAGAAAGGTGGACATTGCCAACCCGACTAGGAAGCTGCAGCCGGCTGCGGGCCCCGTTCATACCTTCGTTTGGTTTACCAGTGACTCTGTGTGGTTTAATCGTGAGTACACCTGTGCCATCAGGCACCGCACCGCAACACTGCGCCCTTCACCCCGGCCCTCGCACCACCGGGCCCCGGGACCAACATCCCCTACCCACGGAGGGGTCAACACCTAGCTGCACCACTACACCGCTCCTGGGAGTCCCCATACCTTCACCGCAGCGGTGGTGCCCACCATCACCACAACCCGTGGGTGGCATCACGAACAATCATCCCGAAACCAAATACCCGCATTCCCCATGTGCAACGCCAACCCCCCTTGCAGAGCGATGTGACCCCCGGGTCCGTGAGAAGCTCGAGCCACCACCCGTAGAACGCGAGCACGGATCCGAGCAGCTTGGCGGCCGCAGCCAAGGCCACGGGCGGTATACTTGCACTAGAATTTTTTTGGGTTTCATAGCAAAAGGGGTGAATACATATGCACATGACAATTTTTATATATTTTATCCCAGAAATTTAATTTTTGCCTATATTTTGCTCACTTCGTTTCCCCAACGTAAGGCCCCATTACACGCAACGACATCGCTAACGAGATGTTGTTGGGGGTCATGGAATTCGTGACGCACATCCGTCCTCGTTAGAGACGTTGTTGTGTGCGACACCAACGAACGACCGTTAACGATGGAAAATACTCACCTAATCGTCCATCGTTGACACGTCGTTCCTTTTCAAAAAATTGTTGCTGGTTCAGGACGCAGGTTGTTCGTCGTTCCTGGGGCAGCACACATCGCTGTGTGTGACACCTCGGGAACATCGAACTACAGCTTACCTGTGGCCGCCGGCAATGCGGAAGGAAGGAGGTGGGTGGAATGTTCGGCCCGCTCATCTCCACCCCTGCACTTCTATTGGGCGGCCGCTTAATGACGCCGCTGTGATGCCGCAAAAAACGTCCCCTTAGAAAAGAGGCGGTTCGCCGGCAACAGCGACGTCGCTCAGTAGGTAAGTCTGTGTGACGGGTTCGAGCGATGTTGTGTGTCACGGGCAGCGATTTGCCCATGACGCACAACCGACGGGGACGGGTGCTTTCACCAGCGACATCGCTAGCGATGTCGCTGCGTGTAAAGCCCCCTTTAGCCTATTCAGTGCTGATGCATCACACTCAGATCGGATTACAAAAATATTTAAACACAGGTTATAATGTAACAAAATAATAGGTAAAAAGCTAAGGGGCTGAATACTTTTGCAAGGCACTTTAATATGTGGTTGTTCACTACTGTTTCAGGCACACTGTAGGACTCAAGAGCGAAAATGCACCTTGTATCATTTGGAAAGCAGAATTTAGCGGGATAGTTTGAAGTTATCATTTGTAGAGCACAAAAAAATAAAAGTGACCCCATTTTAGAAACTAGACTCCTAAAATATGAATTAATCAATAGGTGCAGATGTAGGAGGTAGTCACACCCTCCTCCCCCTACTCTTCTATGCTATCTGTCTGTGTTGTGAAGATAATGTGCGCTGTCCAGCTATCCTCTCTAAGGTCACATCCACTTAGTGTACAGTGTTTCTTGTACTTTGCTGCCATCTACTGGCCATTGTTATAATATGTTTTCATGTATTGTAACTGTAATTTCCCATGATGCCTCTCTGTCTGCAACTCCTCCTGTCTTTTCCTCACATCCTTTCTTTCTGGTCAGTGCCATCTTGGCAGCACGTGCATCAGTACTGCAGAGATTATTCTCATGTTACAGTACTTCTGTCTTCATTTCCTCCATCTTGTCTCAATCATTGTTCCCTTCATCTTCACTCACTTCCTACCTTATCAAACCAAGGTACTGTCAATAAATAAGTTGCAGTTCAACCATTGCATCATCCTTTTGGATTTACCACATGCAGCTGGTCAGGCATGGAGGAAAGGATAGCGAGCAGCCTATCTACTATTGCTTGCATAAAGATCTGTGTTTTAATTCTTTAGACATCCTCTCAATCATGTGCATCGGTGGCAGAATATAATGTGTTTTAGGTACCTAGTATACTGTTCATGTAGCTGTTGACACCACCTAGCAGTCAGGCAATAGCAGCGGTGGATTAGCTGTCAGATAAGATAGGGGAGGAGTAACAGATAGCCAGTAAGTTGGTTAGGCTACTTTCACATCAGCATTTTTTTGCCTGTAGGCAAAAAAACGCAAACCACATATGACCGGATCCTGTGGATTGAATGTGCAACCGCAATTGTTATTTTACCGGATCCTGGATGCAGCGGGACGCAGAATTTATCGGTCGGCACTGGATTCAGCTGACTTCTGACCTCACAGCCCGCAGACGCTGTGATGGATGCAGGTTAACAGCAGTCACTGCCTGCTGCCGATCACATGTGACCATGTATGGGCTGTGTGGTCAGGAGTTCAGCTGAGTTCAGATCAGCTGACTCCAGTGTCGGTCAAATACTTGTTCTGTGTCCCGCTGCATCCATTGCAGAGTGTAAGGGCTGTGAGGTCAGCTGAGTTCAGATCAACGGACTCCAGTGGCGGCCAAACTCAGGTGACCTCACAGCCCGCACACGCGATGGATGCAGGGTGACACAGAACAAGTAATCGTCCGACACTGGAGTCAGCTGATCTGATTACTTGTTCTGCTGGCTGTGTAGTGAGGAGTAGGGATGAGTGAGCAGCAAAATGCTCGATGGGCGAAGCCCATGTCTATTTTTTTATTTTTAATTCATTGAAGAATAAAAAAAACAAACCCAAGTACATAACCCTAACTGTAGGGTTAGGGGTAAAAAAACAATGCATTGGCTCCCACTGCATTCTCTATTGCGAAGGGTAACCTAGGCAGCTACTGGCTGCTAACCCCCACCGCTTGGTGTTACCTTCACTGGCAATGGAAAATCCAGGGAAGCCTTTTTTTTATGTTAGTGTACCTGGCAGAGATTTCCCCCCTGCTTTCAACTTTCAAGCATGGCATTGCCCCCCAGTGATGAGAACGCCATTGTGGATCCCAGAACCACTGGGGTGCCACACACGTGTTTCTGTTTATGCTCCCTTTCTGTTGTTTTGTTTTGGTGGGAAGGTTTGGGGATCTCCATCCTGGTCTGTTCCCTGGGTTATGGGTGTGGTGGGGACATAGTCACCAGGACAGGAGGCAGAGTCTGGTGGCTCAGATGTTGCTACCATCCAGCATAATTCCGGGTAAAGGGAAACCCTAGGGCTCCCCATTAGCTTGAGGGTAAGCACAGGGCCCCCCCTCGTCTTGCCATCTCTCCTTATATCATCACGGGCCGTGACCTTGTGTAGTTCCAATACACAAAAAGGAAATAAATATGTATAGCAAAACATGGGTAATTGCAATAATTTTTTGGGAGAAATATTTAATTTTCTGAAACAATTTCAAGGGTGCCAACAGTTTCAGTCATGACTGTATACCAGGATGAGAGATATATATACCAGCATGGGGGACATATATACCAGAAGGGGCGAGGATGGGGGACATATATACCAGAAGGGGCGAGGATGGGGGACATATATACCAGAAGGGGCGAGGATGGGGGGCAGATAAATCAGAAGGGGCTGAGGATGGGGCACATATATACCCTCTCTCACTTGTAAAGCGCAATGGAATAAATGGCGCTATAATAATAAATAATAATAATAATATATACCAGGATGGTATAAAAAGTTTGTACTTGAGAATCATTGATAACTTTTCTTTCTGAAGAGATTTCGGTCAATTACTTGATCTTTATACACATCAATTTCTATTCAATGAGATCAATATCAATGTAAACAGCAAATAAACATTTAAGCTTTCTAATATTATTATTTAGGGAGGTGTTTTTGTCTCCAAATGTATGATTAGCAATAGTGGACACTGTTGTTAGTGATGTCTCTCCTCTTCTGGGGGTAGAGCAATATCACTAATATAGTAGAAGGGTTGGGGACGCATATGAGTACATATGGTCCTGACTACCAGGGAAAGGAAGATGGTGTCTTCTGAACTAGAAGGGTCTCTGTGAGACGCCTTTCAGGATTTTTTTCAACTATAAAGGGAAAAGCACATTTTCTAAATATTTTCCACTACAGCAATAAATAACAGCATATAAAATATTAGTTCACAGAACAGCTGTCTGGAGAATGTTCCATACAAGTCTTAATGAATTCATCACGGACCCTCTCGTAATGTGATCATGGATAGATTGTCTTCTAAACGGTTTTGTGGAACCTAGAGCTTCTCTGCTGCTTTGTGCTCCAATGTGACCAGATCACGAATACTGCGCCTAGTGCAGGCAATATCCATTATTTTCTATCTGCCTCCCATGTACATAATGGAGGGTATTCAGCGGGAAATACTGTATATCAAGGATGCTTTTTTTTTCTCCTTCCTGCTAAAAACAAGCAAGAGCGTTGTTGGGAATTATACCGCCACCTGAGAAATGTTCTAGATTGCCCGAGATGCGAGGGCTTGTCACTCAGACACAGACACAAGCCGCAGTTCTCAGACTGCAGATTGTGATTTGCATTTCAAATCAGACTGCCAGGCTTCCAAAATCTCCCTCAAAATGGCACTGCCACTACATATCCATCCCTGTGGTGTGCAGACAAAGGAATCCGTCCTTTCATTCCCAATGTGCCTGCCAGCGCCGTATATATGGAATACGTGTGCCAGCCTCCATCTGTATCCCTGTGACATCATGTTTGTGTTTCACACCTATTATTCCCATCACTGTGCATTGCAAACCCAGGGCTGTAAATAGCATCAAGATCAATAAAAGCAACACATAGAAGCAGCAAAGCATGTAATTTGTAATGGGTCTAATTGGGAGAACAGCCCCTACTGCAGCAGACAGAGCCCACAGACATTTGGGCTTTTCCACTTTGCCAGCGAGTAGGGGGTATTTGCAGTTGGTGGTCTGTTTTCTGTGTGAGCTACGCCCCTTCATCTGTTCTCACTGCAGCCTGTTCCCAATTTCAGGCTCCGAATACTCAGAATACAACCCTTAGCTTCAAGGCTGTATGTGCAATTGTATCTTCAGACAGGAACACTGAGCCTCTCCTGTTACCTTCCCATATATAACTGAATGAGAGGCACTTCCAGTACCTGCCTGTGCTGGTGTACAATGGGAAGCTTTCAGCAGAGAAATTGATAATCTTCATGGCAGAGTAATTTGAATGAAATTCCACTTGACAGGCTGTCTCCAAGCAAAAGCCAGGCAGTGAGGAGTGTGCAGCTCACAAGGCTTGCTCAGCTGTAGGTGCACAGCCACTTACACACTGTAGCTTCAGCTCATTACAGCTCTTCATTAGTTTCTTCCCAGCCAGAGAGAGAGGTGGACATGGAGGAAAACATGGAAGAAGGACAGACACAGAAAGGTAATGTGTTTATGTGATTACTACACATCCTCTCGCCTTGCGATATGTGCTGCCAGGATTAGCAAATTCCTCGTATTCCTTTTTTTCTGCAATGTGTATGTTCTTGGCAATGCAGGCACAATCCTTCATGGCTATGTAACGAAGGCTGAGGGGACGGCTGGGAACCTGTTCCCATCTGAAGACCACTAATCTTCATTTTTTTTTTTTTTTAGCCTTTCACGCTTGCCTTGCTGGGAAAAATTAGGACCTCAGAGTGAACTGTGCAACAGACACTGACAATATGTATAGTTAGCCTAGGCTCACAAAGAAGTCAATGTAGCCATTAATTCCATGATTCAATGGAGCACAAGAATTGGGATAAAGATTTACATAGAGCTAGAGGGGTGAACACCATTAGTCTCTGTTCTTCGCCATGGGAATGGTACTGTACATATGTGTGGTACTGTACATATGTGTGGTACTGTACATATGTGTGGTACTGTACATATTTATCTATCGTGTCACTATACCTTAAAGCTGCATTATTACATTGCTGTTGTATCGCCGTCCTGTATGTTTGTTTACTGCTATGATCAACAATCCGAGACACGAGATCCAGTTCTGCAGAATTGGCGTTATTGTCGAATAATCTGCTTTGCAGATTTTATTTTTGCCTTTTAAATGATTATATTTAGTAGCTGATAGAGCGCGTGGGGGAATTATGCAAACCGGTCGGTGGGTTTTTATTTGCCACATCTTTCATCTGTGTTGTTGCACTCTCTCATTAGACCTGACCTACTTACGCTAAATGAATCCTGTTTTTTTTTTATGCTGACTTGTTTTTCTGTGTCTTTGTGTGTGAAATTAGAGGAATCCTTGCTTATGATAACCTGCTTTCAGCAGGTGTTTTGCAATATGTGAAGATTTCATTCATCAGATTTCACCATGGTTATTTGAAGAACCAAGATGATTATTAGTTTTTAAGGTGATCAATGCATTTTAATTAAAAAAGAAGAAGGCAATGAGAATATTTTCAATATATATATATATATATATATAATATATATATAATCTCAGACACCATGATGCTTCAGGCAAAGCAGTCGAGGTTTTTTTTTTTTGGGGGTGGCGGGGGGTGGGCATGTTGACGTATTGTTTACTTGTTATATGTAAGATTTTCAAATCCCATGGTTAAATTTAATATGTCATCAATGATCCCAAAATGTCACCATCAACACGATGGCTTTGGTATATTTGTTTTTCTGTATTTTATGTAACAGTGTTTGTATTTTGATCATTACATTTTGTATACCTACAGTAGTATACTGTCAATAGGAATATTTTACGCTTTTACCATTTCAGCCTATTCGTCTCATTTTGCTAAATATTAGCTTGTAGAATGGATAACATTAAGGCTTTGTCTTTTACACTTTGTATATCCTCCATTGCCTAAAATGCAAAGAACGAAGATTTACAGATCTTGATATTTCTGCAACACTGACATCCTGTGGTAGATGTGCAGTTGTGAAGAGTCACCGAAGTTTATGAGACACTAATTGTTCACAATTTAATGCCTCCGGTCTCTGATTTGTCACTAGTCCCTAGTCAGTGCATCTTGGTTGAACCCACATTAAAGGGCATAAGGCCTGAGCGGGTGGGCGATGACCCCACATTAATAAGGATATGAACATATTACTCTGCATCATCTCCGTTATTGATGGTGGTGACCTGTGCCGTTATTTGGGATTTATGCTCTTATTATATTACTCACCAATGTTGCCATTCTACAGTCCTTCACTACCAATCAGATTTTTACATATCTAACAAATAAGTATGAATCTAATTTATTAAATGAGAATTTTAAAATAAGAACTATTTCTTGTAGCATTATCATAGTGGGGTTGCCATCTTGACTTACAAAAAAAATCACGGACAGATAATTTTTATGGACACATTGGAAAACTATAACTTTTTTTGCAAGATAAGAAATATTCCTTTTGTAGATAGTTGTGTGGCTAAACTTTTGGGTTTGTTTCCAGAATAAGTTGCCATGTGTGTGTACATGAGAGAGATCAGATTTTGGGCCAATGTATGACTTGTACCCTGCATTTTAGGCAGGGCTGTGGAGTCGGAGTCGGAGTCGTGGAGTCGGAGTCGGAGTCGGAGCTCATTTTGGTGGAGTCGGAGTCGGAGTCGGTATAAAATGCACCGACTCCGACTCCTAAAATATATAATAAATTGGGGACAGGAGTGCAATGCAGAATGTGCTGAATATTTTACTAAATAATAACATTTAGTATAATGCTTATATTTAAGTGAAACATTTATTGTAGTACAATGTGAACATCAGACATTTAATTGTTTTTATGATACAATAATCAAGATATTTGGATAGAACATAAAATATATTTATTGGAATACAACTTTAGAACACAAAAAACTGTAATAAATTGTAAATATGTAATACACTATGTAATATACAGTAGATTACATATATATCTTGTGTGTGTATATACACTGTATATATATATATATACACACACACAAGATATATATGTAATCTACTGTATATTACATAGTGTATTACATATTTACAATTTATTACAGTTTTGTGTGTTCTAAAGTTGTATTCCAATAAATATATTTTATGTTCTATCCAAATATCTTGATTATTGTATCATAAAAATTATTAAATGTCTGATGTTCACATACACATATTCATGTACTACAATAAATTTTTCACCTAACTATAAGCAATATATGTAGGAGCCGGAGTCGGAGTCGGAGTCGGAGCCGGAGTCGGAGTCGGTGCAAGAGAATTTGAGGAGTCGGAGTCGGAGTCGGAGTCGAAGGTTTGGCTTACCGACTCCACAGCCCTGATTTTAGGCAGTGTTCCCTACTGTAGGTTTTCTTTCTAATTCCCGTGTATATTTTTCCTAAGCTCCATTCACTCCATCCAGTCTCCACCATGATGTCTCCATACAGGTCACACATAGACACATGAGTGAGCCCTACCATGCTCAGGTGCTCAGTACTCGTAAAGACAGATTAGTTGGATGGTCAAATGGCTGTGACTCTAGTACTTGAGTATCCGAGTATAATGGAAGTCAATGGAGACTCGAATATTTTTCCGGAAGATGCTTGGATGGATGCGACTCGAGAACCTGATTATAATGGAAGTCAATGGGTGACTCAAGCATTTTTCCAGAAGATGCTCAGATGGGCGCGACTCGAGTACCCAATTATAATGGAAGTCAACAGGGTACTTAAGCATTTTTCCAGAATATGCTCTGATTGGTGTGACTCGAGTGCCCGAGTATTTTGGAGGTCAACAGGGGTCTCGAGCATTTTTCCGGAAGATGGTCAGATGGGTGCGACTCAAGTACCCGAGTATAATGCAAGTTAATGGGGGACACAAGCATTTTTCCAGAAGATGCCTGGATGGGCACGACTTGAGTACCTGAGCATAATAGAAGTCAATGGAGGACTCGCGCATTTTTCCCAGAAGATTTCCTGGAAAAATGCTTGAGTCCACTATTGTCTTCCATTATACTCGCTACTCGAGTTGCATCCATCTAAGCATCCAACTGCTTATGAATACCAAGCATTTGAGCATGGTAGTGCTCACTCATCACTACTGTTCAGTAAAGATGAGCAAACCTTCAGAGGATCGGTTCGCTGGCAGCAAACGAGCCTAGCTCCACAGCCTCGAGCTTGACCCAAACCCCGGATCAAGTCACTGATTGGCAGTTTGATTCTCCTCCCACATAAATCCAGCCATAAGCAGAATACTTCTGGGGGAAGGTGAACGGGAATTTTCAAACTTTTTCTTTTTTTGTTGCACACTGCATCTGAGCACGCTGTTGTTATCCCCCCGTATGAGCCGTTCAAACACTACAAGCGGCTCGCACAGGGCTGAGCACCAAATGTACCCAAGCACAGCGAGGCTCCCACAAGTTTTGTTCAGCATCCACTCCTCGAAACTTGATTTTTAAATTTGGTGTTTAGTTCGAAAACTGAACCTCAGGTTCGCTCATCTCTACTGGTCAGTGCAGCTTTGAATCCAGCTCTCAGATGAGCTAAACACTAGAAAGCAGCAGCACCAACTCGGTGTGTCTCTCTCCATTGACTTCTATGGTCAGCAGCTTACCTCGGTGTACAGACTTCTTGTTTTGATGGCAAGGAGGAGGAGATGAAGAAGGTTTTTAATTGGCGAAAGTTGCATTTTGTATCAAGAAATGCTTTGCAAAGCTTCCTATCTTTGCTTGTAGTATTTATTTATGAAGAAAAGAAAAATGTTACATGAATTAACCCTGTAATTAGAGATGAGCGGACCTGTGGAAGTTCGGTTCGGCAGGTGTAGCCAGACTTTTGAAAAGGTTTCTTTTGGGACTCGAACTTGACCTGAACCCCAATGGAAGTCACTAATTGGGCAGTTCATGTCTCCACCCACATGCAGCCGTCCATAAACAGAACATTTCCATGGGTGGGTTTTTTCTTTTATTTTTTGGTGCACACTACATCAGATCATGCTGTTGTTACCCCCAGTAAGAGCCATTCATAGACTGCAAGTGGCTCACAATGGGTTGAGCACCGAGCGTACCCGAGCACAGTGATGTTCGCGCAATTATTTTGTATACGTAAATCATCCAAACTCAGAACCCAAACTTTGTTTTTTTGGTAAAGTCTGTGTTCAGAATGAACGCCGAACCTCCTGGTTCACTCACCTTTACCTGTAACTTAGACCGGATATGTAAGTCATAAACAATGCTTGTGTCGCGGGCGGGGAGGGCGCTGCGCTCACCACGCTTGGGTCCGGTGCTGCTGCTGATCGGTGGCTCAAGCGGTGGGCCGGATCCGGGGACTCGAGCGGCGCTCCTCGCCCGTGAGTGAAAGGGGTGGTTTGTTGGTGTTTGGGATGTCGGTTTGTGATGCCACCCACGGTATGTGGTGAAGTTGGGACACCACCACTGCTCGGTACGGGGATCCCGGGAGCGATGACAGGGAGCAGCTGGGATGGTTCTCTCCCCTCCGTGGGTATCAGGAATTTTGGTGGTCCCGGGGCCCGATGATGGTGACTGGGAGGTGGATGGCAGGAGTTGGGGAGGTGCAGGGTCGCGGGGGCAGCGCAGTGTCAGACGGCACGGTGGTACTCACTCAGCCAGTAACGTACACGGAGTCTCTGGTAAAACAAACGGCTGGATGGACGGGTCCCACAGGCGGTTGCGGTGTTTTTCCCCTGACCCCAGGTTGGTAGTGTAAGTCCTTTCCTGCACCTTCTTGTACGCTCCTCCTGCGCTCCGGTTTCCAGCTGGCTCCCCGGTTCGGTACCGGACGGGCCACCACCCTGTCCCGGCTACCTACGGTTCCACCAGGTCGGTCTTCCCGGCCCCTGCAGACGGCCACTACCGTCTGCCTGACTTGCTACAAGAGGGTCCTAGGCTCTAACCTAGGCCCCTGTCTGCTTCTGCCTCTCTGCACACCTCCTCAACCTTCCTCTGCCTGGACTTGTCTGCGTTGTTTCCTGCCTCAGACCAGCTAGACTCCTCGGTGGGCGTGTCCATCTGCCTGACTCCGCCCACCTGGTATGTTTGTTTGAACCCGAGGGAGGAAATCAGGTCTCACTGGAGATGACTGCTGTGACCTGCTGGGGGTGTGTGTGTGTGTGTGTTGTTACCTGTGGCCCCTGGCTAGTCCAGGGCGCCACACTTGCCCTTCACAATTTTCCTTTAGTATTAGCTGCTTGGCTGCTTTTTACCTCTGCTCTTTTAGAACACAGATATGATAATTTATGAAAATGTATAAGCTGCAAGAGTTTGAGGTAGTCTGATATGAGTGGGCTATGCATGTCATGTTATCCATAGCTACTTCAGGGACATATTTTTTTCTTTGCATTCTTTTTCATACTTCCTAAATTAAACGATAATGCAGCTAACTATCAGGCATATTATTGCCAAATAATCCGCACCATTCCCATCCATTGTTATATCATGTGCTTGCTGGCTACCTGAACATATAGTGTCTTCTGTGTGGCCCAAAAGAAGTCCCTTCTATGCTTCGATTTGGGACTCTAAGGGTAGGTTCATGTTCTCAACCCCAAAAAAAGGTTCAATTTTCATCCAGAAAAGAGGGATTGATTTTTTTTTTTATTTTTTTTTCTCTGTATGCAATCCATTAATTCACAGCAGCAGCTATTAATCAATTTCAGGACAATTTACAGTTTCCTATGTTACAGAAATTGCAATATATCCGTAAAAATTGGATGTTATACTGTGGAATCCGTTTTTGTAATGGCACCCATAGACTTCAATAGATGAGTCTCATCCGATTTATGGAGGAAAATCCTACATGATGCAATTTTTTTTTCACACACCGACGCTGTCAGTGAAAAGAATTGGTCATCTCCACCTCCTCATAAAATAACATTGGCCAAGTGCTGTTCATTTATTTATTTATTTTTAACGGATACCACTCAGTCCAAAAATACGGCGGTGTGAATCTGGCCCAATAGCAATGCATAGAAATGCTGGCATCCAGTTGGCTAACTGCTAAACTGCGTACGCTAAATGTATATTATTTTTAATAATGAAACTTATGGGTGACAAATGATGCCCAAAAATATATATGCTGACGGCATTCTGTAAAAATAAATACACAAAATGTATACGTTCTGTTCAACACATAAACCTATGGGCCCAGGATGAGTGAAGAATGACATCTGTTGAGGCATCTGTTAGACTTTTTTTTCATGTTTCTGTTTTTTTTTATGTTCACGCACCAAATATCTAGGGATATGTCAGGTTAAGAAAGGACACACATGTACTTATGATGTATAATGTTGACGATCGTTAAAATAAATTTGTCCACCAATCTAACATGCATGATTTATTACAATGGAAAACATTGGTGTCCTGGACCTTCACCGCAATTCTTTACGTTGAAAATGTAAATCAGTCGCCAGCATTTATCTGCTCAAGTAGATGAGTGAAAGTCTTTGCTGCAAATGATGCACATCAGGAACTTGAGATTTGCTTCTTATGGAGCAGCAAGAGGTAATGATTTCATACCTGGACATACGGTATGTTGTAGAGGTGACTTTAGCTCTATAGGAAACCAGTACTCTTGTGTTCCGTAAAAGATTCACTAAGTTATTGAATCCTTTACCTGTAAAAACAGAATTGGTTGGAAGTTCTCAGAACCCATCAATGGACTTGAAATTCCCCGATAACGACATCCAATTCACAACACATCACTGAAAAAGAGGTAATACTTATTAATGCATAGTTAAAATACCACTGCGGTATGCAGAAAGGCCCCACTGGCATACAATGGCAGTAGCACAGGTGCATAATACTGATGAACAACCACTCACACAGCTGTCATGCATTGCAGATGAGTGATGGTATAGTTTCACGTCTTATGTATAGTGTCTGTCACACAGTAAGGCTGGAGTCACACTTGCAAGTAAATCACATCGCAACACCTGGCACGGCCGCACTCAGTCCTGACAGGAGCAGTTGGCTGCATGTATTTCTATGCAGCTGAGCTGCTCCTGTCCGGAGAGGGCGCCCATGCTGGGTCACGCGATGCGAGTTATGCGTGAGTCACTTGCAAGTGTGACTCCGTCTTGAGATAGTATTCACATGTCCAGTAATCATCCTTTTAGACTGGATCCAGCAGAGATCCATTGGCAAAAAAGTTGTGTTTCTATGGTAAACTGGTCCGTAAACTGCTGTTTAGCCATCTGTCATTCAGGTTCCATTTTTTGTTTACTGGATCCCTTTCAAATGGAAGATAAATAGCAATATGTTATCCATAGACTCCCATGTTAACTAATTGCAGCTGGATCTGTCTTTTTATGTAAAAAGTTGTCCGTATGACTTTTTTGCCAATGGATTGCTGGATCCATTCTAAAGGTCAGTTGAGTTGGACATGTAACCTTAGGCTTATGTGTCGAGCTCAGTCCCATACTATTAGATCAGGTGTGCCGTCCACCACCTATGTAAATATATCCTATTTCTCTCCACCAACACTAAAGCGCTTTGCTTCATCCTACCAATTTGAATAAATACTTGGGGTATTAGTTAATATTTTGGCCAAAATATACAAGCTTGCAACCCTCGTCAAGGATCATCAATGTCGGGCAAGCCCTTATGGTAAAATGAATAGTAATTGACCCAAAGGGACATCGATGGACGCGCTGTATCTGTTGTGCCCTACTTCATGATTGGCCGGAATCATGTTGTGACATTGTTGACGAAGAGCTTGGGCATTGGTAAGTGGCAAAGCCACATGAGTCAGGCAAGGTCGGCAAGTAGGAAAACCAGTGTCTTCTGAGCGAGGTGAATGAACAGTATGAGAATGTGTGGCAGGGCAGAGACCATGTAAGATTGGATTGTCTTCAGAGGTACAGATGAGAGAGTGCCAAAGGCAGCTACATTCACACTCAGCTGGGTAGAAGGAATCTCTGGTAGGACAAGCAAACCCCCTATAAACCAATAGTGCAAATAGACTTACCAGTTTGTTGAGGTCCGCATGTGTTCAGGAGACTCGAGGACTGAGCTCTCTTTACACTAAGCATATGGCAGCCATGGAACACAACTGACATGTCTTTAATGGCAGCAATCAGAGCATTCACCAATTGCTGCTGTTCAACTATTTAGATGCTACTGTCAGTCTTTGATGACAAAATTATAATAGCTAGACAAAATGGAGTGCCAGCCAAAATTTAATAGAACACTAGAGGGCCAATGGTTTGCCATAGCAGCTGGGGGCCTGGTGAAGGCCCACATGGTGGCCATTTTGATATTCCTATAAGGCTGAACCACCAAGGATGCCACCTACATTTTTTCTTTGTTCTCAACAGCATATAAAAATATATCATGGATCGCCAACATATTTTTTATGGATACACTGTAAAACTATAATAAATCAATAAACTTTTAAGTGAAATATCCATAATTGTGATAAGACATTAGCTGCATGTCATTTGAACTATAACATTATGATAATTACTATCATAATATCTTGTACAAGTTTCTCCACCTTCAAAAATATCATGACACATATCATTTTATTTACTGTCCAGGAATTTCTGGACGGCCATAGGCTATGTGATTGATGGCTGAAAAGTAGCATCTGCTTAGGCATCTGTTGGACTACTTATTTTTTTTTTCCATGATCACGCATCAAACGTCTTGGGATGTGTCAGGTTAAGAAAAGACACATATGTACACATGGTAGATAATATCACAGTTTCTTTAAAAAAAAAAAAATTGTCAATGTAACATATATGGTTTAGTATAACTGGAAGACATTGGCCATGTGAAGCTACATTAAATAGAAAAAGCAATCAAAGGAGCCTACAGGAACTAACAAAGTATAAAATGTGACTTAAAAGTAAAAAATAAATATATACAATACTGTAAATTCGTATTGCTCCTTCCCTCACCCCCCCCCCCCCGTTGACAATTAACACGAATAAAACCCACATACTATTAACTTGCAAATATGGGGATAATTCTGCAGGTGTTCTAAATGTGTATGGGCACCATACTGAATGCTTGGTAACCAGCAACCTCCGGCTTTCAGTTATAAGGGTGTGACTTCCGTCAACACTCAGTACATAGTGAGCTGTGGTAGTAACCACACCCTGGCACTGACTATCAGCCAGCTTAGTTTGCATTAGTGCAAAGCCAGCTGTCAGTCAGTGCTAGGGAGTGGTTACAGCTGCCGCTCACAATGTACTGAGTGGTGACTGAAACCATGCCCCTGTGCAGCCACCGTGCCAGCAGCCGGGCTGCTCGGATCCAGATCCGCGGTGGCTCGAGGGGAGTCCGGATCCGGGGGTCATGCGGCCACTCAAATGAAGGAGGGTATTTACGTGGGGGTGGTGTATTGAGAGTTTGTGACGCCACCCGTAGTTTGTGGCAAGGTGGGAGTACCCGGTTACGATGGAGTGGGCAGCCAGGTGTTTAACCCCTCCACAGATAGGGGGGATACCCCGGGACTCGATGGATGGTGGAGGGACGTGCCATTGAGGAGGTAAGGGTCACTTGTGTACTCACTCAGTCCATGAAGCTGACACCGACAACTTAGTAAACCAAAGTTCTAGACACTGCTGCCGCTGTTTCTGTGGTGTTGCCTGTTGATCTGTTACCTTTCCCTTGGCACCTTGTTCTCTTAGTTAGGTCTCCTAGTTGGTCCCTATAGCTTGAAATTAATCGGGTCCCGCTCCCCAGTGTGGCTAACTGAGGGAGCTTGCTCTCAGGGTTCACGCTCGGGATTTCTTGGACCGTATTTGTGGAAAGTCCTATCCCCCTCGTTGCACTAGTACCCCGATTTTGGAGCGGGTGGAGAGCGGATCTTGATGGCTCCATTCTCGTCGGGTGAATTGTCAGGTTGCCTGAAGCTACTCCCTGACCTGGGGTCCACGTACCCCTTCGTGCCCTGGTCCCTGCCCGGTGATTGTACAAGGCCGCCAGCTGTCCTCCACAACAAGGCCGTGCCCCTTGTCACAATCCTCTGCGACCGGGGGTCCAGCTCCTACCAGGCCCAGACCAACGTCTCCTACCTAGTACTTCCAAGGATCCCAGCTCCTGACCTCCTCTCTCTTTCACCTCCAACACTACACTCTCCTACTCCTGACACTTCTTACCTCCCCTTAACCAACCCCCCAAGTGGGCAACCCTATTCCACTCAGGCCGTCCTCTGGTTTGTCTGGTGGGTGGGGTGAAGAGTGTTCCTAGGATTTTTGATTAGCTGGTTTTGATAAAACCAATAGTTAGGGACCCATAAGCAAGGAGGAGGTGGCTATTGCACAGAATGGCAGATTGCACAATACCCTGTAACGACCTGATAGGTCAGGGCGTCACATCCTTACGACTGAAAGCCAGAGGCTGCTGGAAGGAATAAAGTTAGTTTCCTCCCTGTAGCTGGTCTTTCAGTGCAGTAAATATGTAACTTTTTTAATGGTATTAACCTCCAGATAATGCTATACTTGAAAATTTAATAGCATTTGGGGACATCACAGGTTCTCTTGAAAGGGAATATTTTAGCAGGATTTCCCTCTAGGAGATATGTTAGAAGAGCATTATTTGCTTTGCAATATCCATTTCAATGAGCCCTGTGTTATACCGAACTAATACATGTGTGTGTTTAGAAATTAAAGTTGAATCTCCCATACTGTCCCTGTCTGCGGGTGGCAGAATAGACAAGAACTGCAGTCAATCATTGCATTTCTGTACTAGGATCATGCCCACAGCGATGGGACTGATATCCCAGTGTGTACAGAGAGATAACAGAGAAAGGGAAGAAGCCATGATAGTAGCGTTCAGTAGCAATGATTGATCACAGTCCTTGACTAGTCCACTAAGCCTAGACAGAGAGAAAATAAACCCTAGCAGGAATTTTCAGCATTTTTGTCGTAAGGCGTAAATTTATAAGCTCTACCTCGAAAATAAGCCCTAATCCCGATTTCAATAATGAAGTGACCATGCAGCTAAAAAAGTTAAAGAATAGAGCAGGACACTTCATTATAGAAAGCAGACACGCCAAAAGAAAGAAGACACAGCAATCATACTCACCAAATGCCGAATGGGAGTACCCGTGTGGAAAGCACAACCACACACATCAGATCGTACACACACTCACCACATCCAGCGATACCAAGTGCATCCGGCTGTCAGGGGAACCTGGGACGTCTTGTAGTGGAGTGCGAAGACCTGCAATAGGACGTATAAAGGAACTGCGGTGGAACGCATCTATGCAGAGAGGACCGGCGGTGGAACACACTGATCTGATGTGTGTGGTTGTGTGATCTGATATATGTGAGAGTCGGCCAGAAGCAGGGAAAGACCATGTGGAGCACACCTGCTGGGAGCACCCGCCGAAGATCGCAGGAGGACTTGGGAGCCACACAGACATCCAGGGTCTGGTAAGTACCACAACCATGTTTCCCCGAGAATAAGCCATACCCCGAAAATAAGCCCTAGTAGGGGCAAAAATGAATATGAGAAGGTCTATTTTCGGAGAAACATGGTAGCATTTAGGTATTATGCGGGGATAATAAAACTAATATTAGCAGGCTAATAAAGAGTATTTTAGTGTCTCCAACGGGTAATTCTTGCTGTCGGGTTCACTTTAATGGAAATGCATGCTCTTTTTGCTTGAACAGTATTCCTTAAATGCATTAGGCTAGAATACTCTTATCTTACCATTAGATTGATGATAGATTAGCAGGGTTGCCAATTTCATATTCAAATCAGGAAGATTATTGCTAGGAGTACTTTTACATGGGGAGCAGTCAATCCTGCAACTTGCTGCTCTATTCGAAGTCTGAAGAAAACCATCCAGCTTGGGTGCTACTACAACCCCTGGCAAAATTGTGGAATCACCTGACTCTGAGTGTTCATTTAGTTGTTTACTTTTGTTTAAAAAAAGCAGATCACAGACATGGCACCAAACTAAAGTCATTGCAAATGGCAACTTTCTGGCTTTAAGAAACACTATAAAAAAAAAAATCATGAAAACTATGTACTAGCCAGTAACAGTTAATTTTCAAGACCAAACAGGGGGAAAAATTATGGAATCACTCAATTATGAGGAAAAAAATGACAGAATCACCCTGTAAATTTTCATTCCCAAAACTAACATCTCCATCAAATAAGATCTGCTCGTTAGTCTGCATGTAAAAAAGAGTAATCACAACTTGGAGAGCTGTTACACCAAGTGGACTGACATGAATCATGGCTCTAACACGAGAGATGTCAATTCAAACAAAGGAGAGGATTATCAAACTCTTAAAAGAGGGTAAATCATCATGCAATGTTGAAAAAGATGTTGGTTGTTCACAGTCAGCTGTGTCTAAATTCTGGACCAAATACAAACAACATGGGAAGGTTGTTAAAGGAAAACATACTGTCAAGAAAGACATCAAAGTGTCAAGACAGGAAACTTAAAGTAATATTCTCCAAAACAGGAAATGCACAACAAAACGAATGGGAGGAAACTGGAGTCAATGTCTGTGACCGAACTGTAAGAAAGTGCCTAAAGGAAATGGGATTTACATACAGAAAAGCTAAACAATAAAAAGATGACTGCGTGAAGAGAACATGTAAATTTCCACAGTAATTGATGGTAGGGGCTGTATGTCAGGTCAAGGCACTGGGGAGATGGCTGCCATTACATCTTCAATAAATGCCCAACTTTACATTTGAAATTTTGGACATTTTTCTTATTTCATCAATTGAAAGGATGTATGGGGATGATGAAATCATTTATCAAGATGATAATGCATGCTGCCATAGAGCAAAAACTGTGAAAACATTCCATGAAAGAAGACACATAAGGTCAATGACATGGCCTGCAAATAGTCCGGATCTCAATAAAATTGAAAATCTTTGGTGGAAGTTGAAGAAAATGGTCCATGACAAGGCCCCAACCTGCAAAGCTGATCTGGCAACAGCAATCAGAGAGTTGGAGCCACATTGATGAAGAGTACTGTTTGCCACTCATTAAGTCCATGCCTCAGAGATTGCAAGCTGTTATAAAAGCCAGAGGGGGTGCAACAAAATACTAGTAATGTATTGGAGTGTTCTTTAGTTTGTTTGTTTTTCATGATTCAATAATTTTTTCCCCGTTTGGTCTTGAAAAGTATCAGTTACTGGCTAGCACTTTTATGTTTTCAGGATTTTTTTTTAGTGTTTCTCAAAGCCAGAAAGTTGCCATTTGGAATGACTTTAGTTTTGTGCCATGTCTGGGATCTGTTTTTTTTAAACAACTGAATGAACATCCTCAGAGCCAGGTGAGTACATAATTTTTACCAAGGGTTGTATTTGTGTCAAACACATTCAATAGACTGACTATGAATTATTCAAAATACATAATTGGGCCAGGTTATGTCAAAGTTTATCCAAAATGTCAATAGAATTAGTTATATAGAAGTACACAAAATGATGTTCTCCATTTTTTTTTAAATAAAATGAAAAGTTTTGATTGCTCATGTTATTAAGTTACAGTTTTATCAATTCACCGTTCTTACATTGTTTTTGTTTAGCTTATCGAAGGCTTTGTCGGAAAAAGCTTAGCATGAAATTCATGTTCCTTAGAGATTCTGAATCAAATACTTATCAATATAAAGTGCTGTCACCAAAGCAAAACTGCCTTTTACTTCCCAAATGTTCTAAAACGGATCATTATGTATTTGAAATCACCACTTCAAATAGGCATAAACGCATCAATCATTGGGTGACCCATAATTACTGCAAGCACCAAAATGTTCCAGCGCGAACAGTCTTACCACAAAGTGAATTCTTGCATTATCTAAATGAGCTTTTTTGGTTAAGGCCATTTAGGCCTGACAAGCTTCCAATTTTGTCATACTTTAAAGATTTGTCCACTACCTGAATATCCCCTTCTAATTCCCCATGTTGGCCCCCATTAAAATAAAGCCTATACTCGCCTCTGGTGCCAGCTCTATTATGACAGTGTTGGCACTCACTTTTCTGGACTCACATGAGGTTGTTATGTCACACAAGCCCTGCGCCCAGTTAATGTCTGGTTTACTGTCCCATCCTTCAAACATATACAGTTGCAACCAGAAGTTTACTTACACTATCTAAAAACACACATGCATGTTTTTCTCACTATCTGACATGAAGTCAGAATAAAACTTTCCCATTTTAGGTCAATTAGGAATGCCAAAATGAATTATATTTGCTAGAGAGAAAGAGAGAGAGAGAATGTTTTAAGTCATTTTTATTACTTTCTGCAAAGTCAAAAGTTTACATACACTAAGAGTATTCTGCCTTTAAACAATATAGGACAGCCCATATGATGATGTCATGTCTTTGGAAGCTTCTGATAGGTTTATTGGCAACATCTGGGTTAGAGACACACATGTGGATGTATTTTAATGCACACCTGAATCACACTGCTTCTTTGTGTAGCATCATCGGAAAGTCAAAAGAAATCAGCCAAGATCTCCGGAAGAGAATTGTAGACAAGTCTTTTTCATCCTTGGGTGCAACTTCCAGATACCTGAAGCTGCTTTGTTCATCTGTACAAACAAGATGGGAATGTCCAGCCATAATACCACTCAGAAAGTGGAAGGGTTCTGTGTACCAGAGCTGAGCGTGCTTTGGTCAGACATGTGCATATCAACCCAAAAACAAAAGCAAAAGACCTTGTGAAGGTGCTGGGGATAGCTAGTAACTTTGTTTCTCTGTGGATAATGACACATTCTCTCTCACTCTGGCATTTAGCAAATATAAATAATTTTGGTAATCCTAATTGACCTAAAACGGGAAAGGTTTATTCCTATTTCATGTCAGATAGTGAGCAACATGCATATGTGTCTTTTTCAGATAGTGTATATAAACGTCTGGTTTCAACTGTAAGTAATCAAGAGGAAGTGAGTGGCAGCCACAGCTCTCAGCCCCTGTTGATTACGTATACGTCAGAAGACTGGAACAGTGAAGCCAGTGGTGATTGTGCGTACAGTTTGCATGACATAATAACCACACATTAGCCCAGAGAGACTGAGTACCAACACCACTGGAATGGCACCAGCATGGGAATTGAGTATAAGCTTTATTATTTTAAACTGGGCAAACGTGGAAAGAGAAGAGATTGGACAACTCTTTACATAAAGCTTCTGTTTAGTCAGAAACACTACACAGATGCATAAATTAACATTTGTTGCTAGTGGTAAGTCTACACTTTAACCCCTTCACCCCCGGCCACTAAAACACCCTAATGACCGGGTCATTTTTTGCAATTCTGACCAGTGTCACTTTGACAGGTTATAATTCTGGAACGCTTCAACGGATCCTGGCGATTCTGACATTGTTTTTTTGTGACATATTGTACTTCATGTCAGTTGTAAATTTAGGCCGATACTTTTTGCGTTTATTTGTGAAAATTTAGGAAATTGTGCGAAAAATTTGAACATTTCGCAATTTTCAAACTTTTAAAATTTATGCCCATAAATCTGAGAGATATGTCACAAAAATAGTTATGAAATAACATTTCCCACTTGTCAACTTTACATCAGCGCAATTTTCGAAAGAAATTTTTTTTTCGTTAGGAAGTTAGAAGGGATCAAAGTTCATCAGCAATTTCTAATTTTCCAACAAAATTTACAACATTTTTTTAGGGACCACATCACATTTGAAGTGACTTTGAGAGGCCGAGGTGACAGAAAATACCCAAAAGTGACCCCATTCTAAAAACTGCACCCCTCACACTGCTCAAAACCACATCCAAGAAGTTTATTAACCCTTTAGGTGCTTCACAGGAACCAAAGCAATGTAGAAGGAAAAAATGAAAATTTTACTTTTTAACACAAAAATGTTACTTTAGCCATAACATTTTTCATTTTCACAAGGGAGAAAAGAGAAAGTGCACCCTACAATTTATTGTGCATTTTCTCCTGAGTACGCGGATACCCTGTATGGGGTAAAAATCAATTGTTTGGGTGCACGGCAGAGGTCGAAAGGGAAGGAGCGCCATTTGAATTTTTGAACGCAAAATTATCTGCACTCATTAGCGGACGCCATGTCGGGTTTGAAGACCCCCTGAGGTGCCTAAACAATGGAGCTCCCCCACAAGTGACCCCATTTTGGAAACTAGAGCCCTCAAATAATTTTTCTAGATGTTCGGTGAGCACTTTGAACACCTGGGGGCTTCACGGAAGTTTATTAAGTTGAGCTGTGAAAAGAATTTTTTTTTTTTTACCACAAAACTGTTGCTTCAACTAAGTAGCTTTTTTTTCCACAAGGGTATCAGGAAAAAATACACCATGAAATTTATAGTGAATTTTTTCCTGAGTACGACGATACCTCATATGTGGTGGAAAGTAATTGTTTGGGCGCATGGCGGGGCTCAGAAGAGAAGGAGCACCATTTGACAGCAAAATTTGTTTGAATCATTAGCGGATACCATGTCACGTTTGGAGACCCCCTGAGGTGCCTAAACAATGGAGCTCCCCCACAAGTGACCCCATTTTGGAAACTAGACCCCTCAAGGAGTTTATCTAGATGTTTAGTGAGCCCCAAGGGGCTCCACAGAAGTTGATAATGTTGAGCCATGAATACAATTTTCTTTTGTTTTACCACAGAACTGTTACTTGAACCAGGTAGCTTTTTTTTCACAAGGGTATCAGGAAAAAATGCACCATAAAACGTATTGTGCAATTTCTCTTGAGTACGCAGATACCTCACATGTGGTGGAAAGTAATTGTTGGGCGCATGGCGTGGCTCAGAAGAGAAGGGCACCATTTGGCAGCAAAATTGGTTGGAATCTTTAGCGGACGCCATGTCACGTTTCTAGACCCCCCCTATGGTGCCTAAACAGTGGAGCTCCCCCACAAATTACCCCATTTTGGAACTAGACCCCTCAAGGAATTTATCTAGATGTTTAGTGAGCCCCTTGTACCCCCAGGGGCTCCACTGAAAGTTGATAACTTTGAACCGTGAAAATTATTTATTTTTTTTAAATTTTTGCAGCAACAAGGTAGCTTTTTTTTTTTCTTTCTTTTTACAACGGTATCAGGAAAAAATGCACCATAAAACGTATTGTGCAATTTTTCCCGAGTACGCAGATACCTCATATGTGGTGGAAATCAATTGTTTGGGCGCATGGCGGGGCTCAGAAGACAAGGAACGCCATTTGACTTTTCAAACGCACAGACGCAGTGCACTGATCGGCCACTGCAGGAGGCACGGTCGGATGAGATACAAAAAGCGCTAGGGATACGGAAAAAAAAAAGTCGGGACGCACGGAGAGATGCAATACTTTTTTTTCCGTATCCCCGACGCTTTTTGTATCGCATCCGTCCGTGCGTCCCGCCGAGCGCTGATCAGGGATGCACATAACGGATCGGCATCCCTGCTCAATTTTTGGCGTGACTTTTTTTTCTGTATCCCCGATGCTTTTTGTCACGCCAAAAATTGAGCAGGGATGCCGATCCGTTATGTGCATCCCTGATCAGCGCTCGGCGGGACGCACGGACTGATGCGATACAAAAAGCGTCGGGGATACGGGGAAAAAAAAGTCCCGCCGAAAACTGACCTCTTGTAACGTTTTTTGTCTCTGACAAAAAACTGCATCGTGCCGGATACAACGTGATTTACAATGGAGCCTATGGATGCCGGATCCGGCGTAATGCGGGAAAAAACTGATGCGGCCGCCAGATCCATTTTTTTAAACTGAGCATGGTCCAATTTATTGTAAAAAAAAACCCCGGATCCAGCAAAAAATGGACGAAACGGATGCAAAAACAGATGCGCCGGATCCGTTTTTGACAGATCAGGTATACCGGATCCGTCAAAGAAAAAAGGATCCGGCGCATCTGTTTTTGCATATTCTGCGCCGGATCCATTGCATCAGACCCACGCCGGATTGTGCCTGATGCCAAAAAACTGATGTGTGAAAGTAGCCTTACCCATTTGATGATATAATGTATATACTATAATGTAATGTTGGCATGTGATAGCTTCGCTCCTACATCATGCTCTAAATGTCCGTTAAAAGGAATTTTAGGATGCACATTATTGTTTTGGAAAGATTTATAGTATCTACATGATGGTCTCTTGTGTAGCAGCGGCTAATAAGCTGTGCATTATTCTACATTAATATAAGTTTTGTATAACATTCATTAATTGATGATGCGGATCTCTCTTAGGACTTGGCATCATATTGTACAAATTACATTTATTAGCGTGACGGCTATTACAGACCAGTTGCTGAGCAGTGATTATGACTACCTGGCTATAGATTTTCATTCTGTGTCTCTCCGGCAGCGACATCAGTGCAATCTCAATTGCTGCCAAACAATTAATTATATTCCAATAGATAAAGCCCTGACATTTTCTTTACAGAAATAATAGCTCTGCTGCATAACAACTCAATGTGAATCATATGACGCTTCATCAGAACAAAGCATTAGTGTAAAGTGGTGGCACTAAGCACGTTTCTTATGGAAAATTCTGAAAAATGTATTTAAACTATGCTTCATTTTAGTTAATCTTATTATTTGGTAGAAGCAAATGTCTTTATTAGTATTAAAGGGTTTGTCTGATCTTCTGACTGTAGACTTTTATATGACTACAGACTTCTGAATCTTGACAGGATGTGGTACGCACACTGTCGGGATTGAACATTATTGCCAGTGAGCGCGGACGATCAAATGACATAAAGATACAATATGCAAACCTCATATGCCAACTAGATGTGCTCGGCTTCTCACTGGCAAAATCGAAGACCCGTGACAGTGTGTACACTGCATGCTGTCAGGATTATGAAGTTTGCAGTGACACAGAGCGATTGCAGACTTAGCAGAAGACCTGACACCCCCTTGAAGAATCCTATTTTTATCACAACCATTTGATATATTTTAAATTAATACATAGCGATAATAATCTATAAGATTGCCTGCATTCCCATCAAATGTAAAATGTAGTATCCTTCACATATTATGTCATTAGTGTTTGTTTCATTTTTTTCCCCTTTTTTGTTCATTTTGAAAACCAAAGAAATGTCCCAGAATTCCCCCAAAAATGGGACATTTATTATTCATGGAGACACAATCTTTGGCGGGTATTCTTTGTCCTACTATCCTTACGAGATTGCCATTTTGGTTCTCCAAATATCTACTGATATTGTCTATTGTATGATTTTTCGCCCATCAATTGTTCGTTTTTGTGATTTTTTTTTTTTTTTTTTTTTTTTTTAAGTTTCACTAGCCATCATTTATTTTCCTTTTTTTTGTTTTTTTTTTGTTTTTAATTTTTTTTTTTTGTGTGGAATTCTAGGGAATTTCTTTGTTTTTGTTCATGTTTTTCACTGGTACTCTAACCTCACCTCCTATTCTTTTTGTGGAAACTCTTTCTTGTAGGTTTATATGAAGAGACTGTATTGTGGGAGGCTTATGGGACCTTATCTTTGCAATTGCTAATTTAGTCAGACAGGGGCTAGCTATTAGGCAACTTCTTCATGGCTCTCCAAATTAAAATTCTTCACTGATCATTAATGATCATTAATGGTTTGATGCAATTTATTTGAAAATAGACCTGTATTTATATTGTTATATTTTTTTCTGTTGATGATTTTTCTGCCATATGCATGGATCAATGACCTAAAATAAGTAAAAATAGTGAATGCTAATTAAATAATGGATGGTAACTGTGTACCCAATATTAAACATAGATGGGGTGCCTTAGATCTATGCAGGGGGCTACCTGGAGCCTGGTGAAGGGCTATGCATATACCGATTTCTTTCAAGCACCTGTTTTCTTGTAGTATGTGTCTCCTCGCCTTCAGCTTAGCCAGGCGAAGCCAGGAGAGTGTAGACATATGATAATGAGCCTATCGCCAGCTGTCTTTCAGAAAATACTGACTACATTAAAAAAACAGAATATATTAACTATAATTGTGTATATGAACTTTATATTTAATGCAGCCTACAAGTAACTTCAACATTTGTTTGGCACTGTAGTTTTTAGGGTAAAATCTAGTGGCTTGGAGCTATTTATCTGTGGTTGTCACTTGTTGTTTGTTTTCATTAATAAAACATAGATCAGAGAAGGTTTCTATCTATCTGGCAGGTACATATCAGACAGTGTATGGGACTCTTCAATAACTTATAGGATTTCAATATTTAAAGTGATTATTAAACTTTTCCACGCAGGTCTCCTGAATAGAGATAAGAGATCATGAGGTTTGGACTTCATAAAAAAACACAAATGTTGAGTTCGGGTGCTTTACGTATGCAAACCACTCGCATGAGCATCGCTGTACTCAGCTCTATGACAGCTGCTTGCAATGTGTGATCAGCTCGCACTGGGGGTAACAACAGCATGATTGGATATAGTGGGCACAAAAAATTGTATTCCCCCCCCCACCTTCTTCAGAAGTGATCTGTTTATGGCTGGTTGCATGTGGGCAAAGACCGAACTGCCCAATTAGTGACTTACATTGGGGTTAAGGTCAAGTCTGAGTCTCAAACAAACTTTTTCAAATTGCTGCACCCGCCAAACTGAACTTCCAATGGGTCTACTCATCTTTACTCATGAAACATTTGTTATGTATAGTTGACGCACCTAGGTATCTTGGGGGTTACTCGTCACCAGGCCGGTGTAGAGAGGGGATTTGGGATGTCACAGCGGCCAGGCCCGGTTCCGTGACCCCGGCGGTGTCAATAAAAGATGGACGGGTTATTTACAGGGGAGTAGAGAGTTTGTATTCGTGACGCCACCTGTGGTTTGTGGCTAGTACAGGAGCCGCCGCTGCGAGATGTTTCCCCTGGGGGCAGATGGTAGCTCAGCTGGGTTGGTACAACTCTCCACAGGCAGAGCTCAGGCCCACAGGGAGGTTGAGAGTAGTAGTCCACTCTATTAAAGGAGCACAGGGAGCGGGGAGGATTGGACGACACAGAAGTTGCAGTTTAAATTCTTTACTCACTGAGATGTCGCCGCCCTTGGGATGCTGGACTTCACTGTCATGAGCTCCAGCTGATCCCAGATAATTTGGAGGTCAGGACCGGTGTTTTTTGTTCTTTGAGTCCTTTCTTCTAGGGCTGTGTTGTGTGAGTCATGCTGGGACCCGAGTCCGTGGATGGACCTCGTTCCTGTCTCGTATAGCAGGCAGCGTGAGTTCGTTACTGGTACCGTCATTTTGATCACGACTCCTGGCTCTATATCCTGCTGTGCCTGGGCACTTGAGGTGGGCCAGGCTTGAAATCTTCCACGCAGCGGATTCTGCTGGTGAGACGTGAAGTTCACACCAGCCTAGGGCTCCGCACCCTGTCTGTGCGCTCGGTTCTGAGGGAGCTATGGCGCAGCTCTTCCCTCAGTGACCGTGTTCTCCTCCTGCCTCACTTAGTTCCATGTTTGTCACCGATCAGTGCCAGTCTCTATCTGCGTGTGTGTGTGTGTGTGTGTGTGTGTGTGTGTGTGGCCTTGCTCCCCTGTCACAAGGTCCTCCCCCTGGGTCCCTGAACTAGTGAGCAGAAGGTCCACTACATTAGTGATGGCCACCTTCCAAGTCTCTACTCTAGCCCAGTCCCAGCAAGAGGGCACCTAACTGTGTGTGTTGGTGGTTTTACCGGCAATGACCACCTCTGTACCCGGGATGAATACTGCACCTCTGGTGAGGTACAGTATCCTGTAGCGACTGAAGCCTCAGGGGCGCCACATACGTCCATAGAATGGCTAAGATCCACTCCATATCATATTGTTTGATTACAGGAATTGTCCACTACTTGGACAACCCCCTTATCAATCATCGTGTTTCCCCCTTATACTCATATCTGGTGCCAGCGCTTTTCCAGCAGTGTTGGAACTCGCTCTCTCAGGGCTTACGTGAGCTTGTTACATCACAGGAGCTCTGCGACAAATCAGTTACTAGCCTCACTGTACTTGAGTTTGGACAAATCCAACATCAAAAGGAAGTCAACATCACATGAGCCCCGTGAGAGCAAGTTCTGACACCGCTGGAACAGCACTGGCACTGGAGGCGAGTATAAGTGTTGTTATTTTAACAGGGGAAAACATGGTTATTGATAAGGGGTTGTCCAACTAGTGGTCAACCCCTTTAAGTGAAAACATAGACTGGTGTTAAAGTAGACGCCTACCTACTAAATAAAAGCTGGCATTTAACTTTAGATTTTTTTGGAATGTCCCTTTAAATGTAAATTTACAATAAATAAGTTGGGAACCACAACATTATTCCTAGTTCTATGTCCAAATGAAGAATACAAATGCACAGCATAGACATGAGGTTGTGTGCACTCGCTAATTGCTTTTTGGTAACTGTTTTTGATCTGTGTGCTGTCATTTAACTGTCTCCATACTGAGCCCAACTAGAATAAAAATTATGACAGTGTTCATGTCTTATATTATTGCATTAGATCCTACTACTTCAGTTATAACTATTTAAATACCATTGTATTTGCAATATTTGTATTTTTAATAGGCTCTTCTTTTCTCCATACATATTTTATGGTTTATAATTACCATCTATACCTATACTTAGATGCATACACCAAAAGACAATAATCATATTGTCATATTTAGGCACAAAGCACTTTCCTATTTGATTTATGAATTGAAGTACCACCACTGTGTGAATTATTTGCATGATAGTATATGTTCCACTATCTCTAGAGAATTTATATTAGTGTATACATGTATTGTATGCCTATGGATTACCTGTATGTGCTGCATTACCTCCTGCCATGCATTTTTAATTTTTTTTTTTAATGTTATTGCCATCAATATAGTTTTGTATTTTTTTAGCTTAGTCTCCTCGCTTGATAAGTTTTATGCTATATTTCTGGAGAAACTTTAAAAACTTGTTAGGCCCATATATTGGTTAATCACCATGCTTGACTATAGTCAAGAAACACTCGTCTTTGTATCCCTCACCTTGTTGGCGCCACGTAGTCTTGACTCCATCTGAATCAAATAAGTTTATCTTGGTCTCAACATACAACAGGACATGGTTCCAGTCCTCCATGTCCTTTATTCTCTTCGTCTTTAGCCAACTTTTTGCATGCTTGCTTGTGCATCATCTTTGAAAGAGACTTCCTTCTGAGATGATAGTCTTGCAGACCAATTTGATGCAGTGTGTGGCGTATGGTCTGAGCACTGACAGTCTGACCCCCCCACCCCTGTAACCTCTGCAACAATACTGGCATCACTAATATGTTTACTTTTAAAAGACCACCTCTCGATATGACGCTGAGCTGTGCACTCAATTTCTTTGGTCGATCATGCTCGCCTGTTCTGAGTGGAACGTGTCTTGTTAAACCACTGTATGGTCTTGGCCATCGTGCTACAGCTCTCTTCCAGGGTGTTGTCAAACTTCTTATATCCTAGGCCATCTTTATGTAGAGTAAAAATTCTTTTTTTCAGATCCTCAGAGGATTGTTTGCTATGAGGTGCCATATTGAACATCCAATGAACAGTGTCAGAGAATGTGTGAGTGATATCACCAAATATATAAGACACCTGCTCTCCACTCATACCTGAGACCTTGTGACACTGAGTCACATGGCACTAGAGAGGGAAAATGGGTAATTGGGCACAATTTGGCCATTTTCACTTAGGGGTGTACTCACTTTTGTTGTCAGTGGTTTAGACATTAGTGGCTGAGTGTTATTTAGAGAGCACACAGCAAATGTACAGTCTTATACAAGCTGTACACTGACTACTTCATATTGTATCAAAGTGTCCTATCTTCAGTGTTGTCTCATGAAAAAATATAATAAAATATTTACAAAAATGTGAGGGGTGTACTCTGTACTCACTTTTGTGATATATTGTATAATGTTTACTATATCATCATCTCCAAGTTTGGAGTCTTCAGTTTGGGTAAAAAAAACACATGCTTAAATAAAACTTGCTAACCGAGAAATGTCCTGTGTGGACGTTTTATCATCTCTTCAGCAGAGGGGACCGTGATTAAAAGAAATGCATATTTGGCTCTGTAGGGCTAAGCCTGTCACGTTTTTGCTATCTCATCTGAGAGCATCATGTAGGCCAAAGATGTATAATTTAGTTTACTGGGTGCCGCAGTTCTAACACAATCAGAGTTTTTAGATTTAGCATGTAGCAGATCTGAGAATGCTGCCCTCACTGACACCAGGCTCTCTATATACAATGTCTATAGATAGTGAGCTGCTCATCACAGGAGGACTACCAGGCAATGTAGTCCAGCAATGCTAATCTCCTGGTGATAAAATAAACATTGCAGGTAAACAGCATGGATCTTGATATGAGAGGCATTGTTGAAGTCTGTGTTTTAATCCCTACAGCAGACTATCTTCAGATTACATAGCAAAAACCTGCTTTCAGATTCTATTTAAGTGTGGCGTTGAGCAATCCATTCTTACTGAAGGATGAATTTGGAGCATATTTATCAGTGGCGTGTTCTTTCTTTTCAGAAATGTTACTCCAGTCCGTGAGTATATATTCATAAAAAACTCACCAAAAATAAAGCCAACAGCCAAAGACTGGTCAGATAGTGGCAAAAGCACATGCAAGATGCATACGGCCCCCCATGATAAAGGTTGGAAGGTCACAGGTGCAGAATGCCTATAAAACAACCACCCCCAGCCTATTACAACAGGAGGGGGAGGTTGCTGGCAAAAAACTGCACACAAATAAGATCTAATATAGGGCGTCAGTCACACAGATACGTGCAATGCACAGTGTCCAGGCAAAGCCTATTGATCATGCCCTTCTATTAGGTCAGGCGGGCTGCCCAGCACCTAGGTGCATTGGCACAATGGACAGACATCCCAGGGGACCGGCTGCATCCTGCAAAATTGTGCGATAATAAATGATAAAATTGATAATAAATGTGAGGTATTGGTCATATTTTGGCCATAATATATAAGCTCGTAACCCATACGTCAAGGGTCCCCACGCTTACGAGTCCCTAACCACATCAATAAAGTCCGTGAGTAGTACAGAAGAGACAGTGGCACTTTTGCAGAATTTGACAGGTGTCGTGCTCCATCTCACCACGGCTCTTACCCAGCTCTGCTTATTTTTGCAGAGCGGTTTCAAACTGGCGTAAAAAATGCCAGAAGTTGTAAAATGTTTGCTCAGCTTTGCGTTACACACAAGTTTTAAGTGTTTTATGTCAGTTTTCTGGTGTAAAATCTTTAACTGAGACTTGGTTTATGTCTTTTTTTTTTTTCCTTTTTCCAACATGCTAGATGATTTGTTCTTCTCTTCCTTTGCTTCGTTCCATGTATATACCATGCATTACAAAAGTATTCACCCCCCCTTGGCTTTTCACCTATTTTGTTACATTACAACCTTTGTAAATATTTTTGTAATCCAATTTATGTGTAAAGCATCAGCACTAAATAGTCTAATTTGGTGAGATGAAGTGAAAAAAAATAGGCAAAAATTTAATTTATGGAAAAAATAGCTGAAAATTGCTATGTGCATCTGTATTCATCCCTTTTGCTATGAAGACCTTAAATTCTGGTGCAATAAATTACCTTCATAAGTCACATGTTTAGTGAAAGGAAGTTCACCTGTGTGCAATCTAAGGGATACTTTACACGCTGCGACATCGCTAACGATTGCTAGTGATGTCGAGCGCGATAGCACTCGCCCCGTCATTCCAGCGACATTTGGTGATCGCTGCCATAGCGAACATTATCGCTACAGCAGCGTCACACGCACATACCTGGTCAGCGACGTCGCTGTGACCGCCGAACAATCCCTCCCTCAAGGGGGAGGTGCGTTCGGAGTCATAGTGACGTCACTGCAGCGTCACTAAGCGGCCGGCCAATAGAAGCGGAGGGGCGGAGATGAGTGGGACGTAACATCCCACTCACCTCCTTCCTTCCGCTTTGCCGGTGGACGCAGGTAAGGAGATGTTCGTCGTCCCTGCGGTGTCACACTTAGCGATGAGTGATGCCACAGGAACAACGAACAACATCGTACCAGTGGCAGCAGCGATATTAAGGAAATGAACGACGTGTCAATGATCACCGTTTTGGAACGATTTTGCGATCATTGCTCATTAGTGTTACACGCTGCGATGTTGCTACTGGCGCCAGATGTGCATCACTAACGACGTGACCCCGACAATATATCGGTAGCGATGTCGCAGCGTGTAAAGTACCCCTAAGTGTCCCATGGTCTGTCAGTATATGCACACCTTTTCTGAAAGGCCACAGAGGCTGCAACACCATTAAGAAAGAGGCACCACTAACCAAACAACCCCATGAACACCAATTTGCTCTCCAAACAAGTAAGAGACAAAGTACTTGAGAAGTACAAGTCAGAGTTGTGTTCTAAAAAGTATCCCAATTTCTGATGATCTCTTGGAGCACCATTAAATCTATGGAAAGAACATGGTGCCACAACAAACTTGCCAAGAGAAAGCCACCCACCAAAACTCAAACCAGGTAAGGACGACATTAATCAGAAAGGGAGCACAGAGACCCAAGGTAACCCTGAGTGAGCTGCAGAATTCCTAACTAGAGACTGGAGTATCTGTCCATACGACCTTAATAAGATGTACACTCCATAGAGCTGGCCTTTATGGAAGAGGGGCCAGAAAAAGCCTTTACTTACAGGCAAATATTGGAAGGCTGGTTTTACGTTTGCCAAAAGACATGTTGGCAACGCCCCAAATGTATGGAGGAAAATGATGTGGTCAGATGAGTCCAAAATTGAACTTTTTGACCACCAAAGTAAAAGCTATGTCTGGCGCCAAACCAACACAGCTCATCACCTCAATTACACCATCCCCACAGTGAAACGTGGTAGCAGCATCATGCTGTGGGGATGTTTTCAGCAGCAGGGACAAGGAAAATCGTCAGAGGCAAGGGGAGGGTTCAAAATACAATGATATTCCTGAGCAAAACCTGTTTCAGTCTGTCAATAATTTGAGACTGGGATGGAGGTTCACCTTCCAACAAGATAATAGACCAAAGGTACTGCAAAAGAAACACTCAAATGGCCTAGTAAAGCCCAGACATTAATCCATTTGAGAATCTGTGGGCAGACCTGAAGATTTCTGTTCACCAGGGGAAACCATCTAACTTGAAGGAGCTGGAGCATCCCAGTGGCAAGATGTCTCATAGAGACCTTTCCAAAGCGACTAGCAGCTGTAATTGGTACAAAAAGAGGCTCTACACAGGACTGACTTTAGGGGGGTGAATAATTTATGTAAGATACAAATTACTCACTGAACTATATAAATCCAGAGACAAATGGAGCGATGATTCAGATCCTTTAGCTAAAGCCCAGACCTTCATTCAATTGAGAACCTGTGGTCAGACTTAATGATTGCTGCTCTACAGAGGTAACCAGCATCTAAGGCCTCTTTCACACATCAGTATTTTGCATCAGTGTATCATCAGTATTTGGATGCCAAAACCAGGAGTGTCTCCAAAACACAGAACAGGTGTCGGTCTTTCAATTTTAGTTCTTTTCTAGCGCCCAGAGAAGGGTGTACTCGGTCCCGGGTGGTAACAAATGGGAATGTCATTCTGGTGGCCGTTGCCAGGTCCCATGCTCTGGGCCCCTTTTGTTAATGGGGGGTATTTACAGGGAAGATAATAGTTTTTGTCATGTGACGCCACCTGCGGGTTACGGTTAATGATGGAGAACTGCCGCTGCTCAATGTGGGTACTCCCAGGGCTGGTGGTAGTGGCAGCTGCGATGGCAGGCCCTCTGCAGATAGGGCTGTGCCTGGGAGATGTAGTGGGGCAATAATGGAGACCACACCAGGTTGTCTTTAACAGTCTCTACTCACTGTGGACCCAGGGGTTGCTGGTTCAGGTCCCCGGAGGACCAGTGCCAATGTAGTGACCCAGGTTGCTCTTTCCCCGGAACTCTCTGTAGATTGAGTCCCCCGTAGCGTGGAGCGTTTGGGGACCCAGACTGTCCCTTTTGCGGTACAGTCTCCTTCTCCATACGGTGTGGCAGTGCGGACCCTGCGGGGAGGTAAGTGTCCAAACTCCGATTCTAGTTTACTGCTGATGCCCCCGGATTATTTGCTTCGGTGAAGGTGTCCTCACCGGCAGGTATTTGCCAAACAATCTAAAATTTGCGCTTGACCTAGGGCCCTGTGCCCCGTGCGTGCTCCAGTCCCAGCGGTATCTTGGTACCCGTCCTCGCGACCTCTCTCCTGTGGCCCTGGGGTCACCATTACATGGACCCAGCTCAGGCATGTCCGCACACTTCTCTTGGGTGCTACTCCACTCTCCGACTCCTCTCTGCCTGACTAACTGACCCCTCCCACCATGCTGGCTATACCCAGACACTCGTTCCCATGGCGACCATCCCCTTACGTGGTTAACCCTCTTTGCCCAGTGTGGAGAGGAGAACTAGGATTTAGATTGTGTTTTGGTGGAAAAGGCACTGGTACTCTAGGTCCCAGAGGGTAGGTCCTGCATCCCCAAAAGGATTTAATTCTCTGAAGTGCCCTGAGGTTCTCAGGGGCGCTACACTTCTCTGTAAGTTCCACTTCTGGTTTTGGCATATAAACACTGATGCAAAATACTGACGTGTGAAAGAGGCCTACCCTGAAGGAGGTGGACCAGTTTTGCCTTGAGGAATGGGCAGAAATCCCAGTGGAAAGATGTCCAAAGCGACTTGCAGCTGTAATTGCCACAAAAGAAGGCTCTAAAAAGTACTAACTTTAGGGGGTGAATAGTTATGCACACTGGTTTTCAGTTATTTTGTCATATTTGTTGTTTGCCTTACAATAAAAAGAAAACCAAAATGAGTTGAAGGCATGTTCTTTGCATGAACTGATGTAAACCCTAAAAAACCCCTTTGAAATTCCAGGTTGCGAGGTAGCAAAACATGAAAAATGCGAAGGGGGGTTCAATACTTTCACAAAGAACTGTATTTTAGCTATAGATTTATTATTAGGTAAAGGTGGGATTCAAAATCCAAAATAGGTTCTTTATACAACTTGAATAGTGTTTTAGCTGAATGTTTGTTTTTTATTAACGGCTTGTCTTTGATGTTTTGCATGTTGACAATGATAATATGGGTCAGATTAACATAAGTCCCAACATTTTTAGGAATCATATGAAAAAGCAATAAAAAAAATGGGCTTTTTTTTTTTTTTCTTTTTATGCTTCTGAACTACAGCTGGCTCAGCACAAGATCTCCATGAGTAGCAATTAGACATATGGGATATTGCTGTAGTAATGGACTGAGAATAAAGTATGAGGGAAAGCTGTAATTAAAGATTAGTGAATTAATAGGTGTAAAGACTGAATTATTAATATTCCACATATTACTTTTTAAGCTGCATAATGACACTGGTATTGTAGTCATACATTTTAATAACGTGTACTGTATGCATAGTAACATATTTAACACATGCATGGTGTATTATCAAATTAACAATAGCAATACCAGTGTATATATACATATGATGGCAAATGTAGCATGTATACATTTTGTGGAGTTATATTATATATCCAATATAATTATTATCCATATCCAAATAATGTAGGCATAATAATAATAATAGTAATTACCTCCAATTAGAAATGTAGCATAGTTCTCCTGATATAGCCATGTCTCACCTCATGTGCAGGGCATTGCAGCTTATGCGGGCTTTACACGTTACGATCTATCGTGCGATTGCATGAGCGATCGTACCCGCCCCCGTCGTTTGTGCGTCACGGGCAAATCGCTGCCCGTGTCACACAAAGTCGTTAAACCCCCGTCACACGTACTTACCTGCTGAGCGACCTCGCTGTGGGCGGCAAACATCCTCTTCCTGAAGGGGGAGGGACGTTCGGTGTCACAGCGACGTCACACAGCCGCCGGCCAATAGAAGCGGAGGGGCGGAGATGAGCGGGACGTAAACATCCCGCCCACCTCCTTCCTTCTGCATAGCCGGCGGGTGCCGCGGGATGAAGGTAAGCTGTGTTCATCGTCCCCGGGGTGTAACACGAAGCGATGTGTGCTACCCCGGGTACGATGAACAACCGGCGCCATGTTAAATAAACAATTTTTTTAAAACTCAGCGACGAGTACACGACTCACGATTTGTGAGCGATTCTGCGTCACTCGGAGGTGTCACATGAGACGACGTCATGAACGATGCTGGATGTGCGTCACGAAAACCGTGACCCCGACGATGCATCGCACGATAGCTCGTGTAAAGCCCGCATTAGTTATCCATGGTTACGTCCACTCATATAGTGACAGTTACTCGTGGTTATAAACATGGATACCTAAGCTGCAATGCCCTGCACATGAGGTAAGAGACATGGCTGTATCAGGAGAACTATGCTACATTTCTAGTTGGAGGCATTTGCTAATTTTTATTACTACACCTACAACATATTGGGATAGATTCTTGGAGATGAGAATGACCCTTTGATTGAAACTTTTCAGGAGGACTTTACGTATGAAATTAATACTACGGCTTGTGAGATAATAAAAGTGAGACCTCTTTTTGCACTGATCTGATTTCCAAGTGCTTAGTAATATAGCAGGAATTAAACTTGGGATCGTAGTGGCACACAAAGCAAAAATAAATACAAGATTTGGAATCATTTACACCAAGTAAAAAAACAATATATTCAAGCGGTCCAAGTGCACTGACACGCCCCCTATGCACTTGCATCGTAATTTGCATATGACTTAATTGCAAAGTTTCACTGCAGTGGGACATTAAGTTAGTAGGCATACCATTAGTCCCATGAGTAAAATCCACCTGAAGCTCCCCTTGGTGCAAGGCTGCACAGAGGCACCATTCAAACGGACAAAAGGTTTCTGATTCATCAAGATGGTTTTTCAATGTTTTTTTTTTTTCTTATACTTAAACCATTTGAAATGCGCTTCTTAATGGCATCAATGCATTTTAATCCAACAGTGCCTTTATTAAGTCTGGCAAGCAAAATGCCAGTCTTAATTAACTGTGTCGATAGTATCTTATTTTCTACAGTATAGACCGTAATGTCCTCCTACAGACAGAGGTATTCCTATCACAAACACTGGGCTTTTTAAAGATTTGCAATTCTCTAAAATGGGTCTTCCAGCCCCATACTGTCTGGATGTGGTAACTACAACGGGTAGGCACTACTGAATCAGCCAAGTGGTTCTATCCATAGAAATGAATAGGAAGTGGATGGGGAATAGAGCTGAGAAGCTACAGTTGAAACCAGGAGTTTACATAATGCTGGCTTTACTGCCCCATCCTTCAGTCCTTCAGACATATACATTTGAAACCAGAAGTTTACATACACTATCTAAGAAGACACATATGCATGTTTTTCTCACTATCTGATATGAAATCAGAATAAATCTTTCCCATTTTAGGTCAATTAGGAACCAAAATTATTTATATTTGCCAAATGCCAGAATAATTAGAGAGGGAGAATATTTTAAGGCATTTTTATTACTTTCTGCAAAGTTAAGTTTTTTTGATAGGTTTATTAGCAACATCTGAGTTAATTAGCGGCACACTTGTGGCTGTATTTTAATGCACACCTGAAACGCACTGCTTCGTTGTGTACTATAATGGGAAAGTCAACAGAAATCAGCCAAGATCTCAGGAAGAGAATTGTGGACTTGCACAAGCCTTGCTCATCCTTGGGTGCAATTTTTCTGTACAAACAATTATATGCAAGTACAAATAAGATGGGAATGTCCGGCCATTATACCACTCAGAAAGGAGATGGGTTCTGTGTACCAGAGATGAAAGTGCTTTGGTCAGACATGTGCATATCAACCCATGAACAAAAGCAAAAGACCTTGTGAAGATGCTGGAGGAAGCTGGTAAGATGGTGTCATCATCCAGCGTGAAACAAGTACTGTATCAACATGGGCTGAAAGGCCATTCTGCAAGGAAGAATCCATTACTCTGAAAGCAACCTAAAAAAAAGCTAGATTAATGTTTGCAAATGCACACTGGAACAAAGAACTTAGTTTTTGGAGACCCGTCCTATGGCCTGATGAAACTAAAATTTAACTGTTTGGCCATAATGACAGTCGTTGCATTTGGAGGAAAAAGGGAGAAGATTTGAAGCCTAAGAACACCATGATAACTGTGAAACACTGGTATGAAAATATCATGTTATGGAGATGTTTTGCTGCAGGAGGGACTGGTGCAGTCAACAAAATAGATGGCATCTTAGAGAAAGAACATTATGTGGCAATCCTGAAGCAGCATCTCAAGACCTAAGCCAGGGACTTAATTTGGGCAGAAATGGGTCTTCCAAATCTACAATGACCCAAAAGACACTGCCAAACTATTTACAAAGTGGCTTAAGCACAACAAAGTTAATGTTTTGGAGTGGCCATCACAAAGCCCTGATCTCAATCCTATTGAAAATTTATGGGCAAAGCTGAAAAGGCAGGTGCGAGCAAGGCGACCTACAAACATGGCTCAGTTACACCAGTTCTGGCAGGAGGAATGTGCCCAAATTCCTACCAACTATTGTTAGAAGGGATATCCAAAATATTTGACCCAAGTCATACAGTTTAAGGGCAATGGTACCAAATATTAATGAAATGTATGTAAAGTTTTGACTTTCCAGAAAATAATACAATTGCCTTAAAACATTTCCTCTTTCATTATTCTGGCATTTGGCAAATATAAATAATTTTGTTCCTAATTTACCTAAAACAGGGAAGGTTTTTTTCTGATTTCAGGTTAGATCTTGAGAAAAACATGCAGATGCGTCTTTTTAGATATTGTATATAAACGTCTGGTTTCCACAGTGTGTGTATATTTTATATAAATAAATATATAAATATAATATATATTTTATATATAATTTATATTGAGGCCGAGCATTTTTTTTTTTTTTTTTAAAGATCAAGAATTTGGAGGTGAACAGAGTTTAATATAATGTTGTTGCTAATAACTAATGAGTTAAATGACATCTATCATAAGACATTGTATGGATTGCCTCAGTTCTGTCAGTTAGAATGCACTGCCGCATTGTCTCTTCGAGTACGTGACCCGGCATTTAATAGTGCACATAATGTTTTTTCTTCTTCTTACACTTTTTAATTATGGTTCACAGCTCTCATTTTCATACTTGATGCCTCTTATTCTTTAGTGTCGAGTGCAGCCTGCTGCTATATTCTTTTAATTATTTTTGGATGTCTTTGCTAAAATTCAAGCTCTTTTCAGTGCCAAAGTATTAATTAGACTGATAATGCTGAGAATAATAATGTTCGTTGATATTTTTACTGCCGTCATATACACTATTCTCCAAAAGTTAGGGATATTTGGCTTTAGGGTGAAATTTCAGGATGATCCTAAAATGCCCTCTAACCTTTTTAGGAGAATGTGATCTTCTATAAACTTTTGATGCACATGTTCACCTTTTCAATGTTTCAGTACTTTTTGCACGACTTACTGTTCTCTACCAAGAAGCTTAGTGGCACAATTCTCAACATGTGTTTGATCGATGAATCGCCCAATAAATTTCGTTGTTCAAGTAGAATTGTTTTTTAAACAGTACTCCCTATCATGCTATTCACATTTTGGCATTACGGGACCAAGATAACACCTAATTGATCAGCAGTACCTCACCATTGCAAAGTTTGAAGCAGTATGTTCTCAGATGGAACTGGCCACAGAACTTGGAGTGTCACAAAGTGTCATCAGCAGGTTGTAACAGAGATACAGAGAGACTGGAAGAGTCACAGAAAGGCATAGAAGTGGACTAACGCTCCAATCATTCTTAATGGGAATGTTGAAATTTGCCAAGCTTAGTGTTAGACTGAATGAAGGGTCAGTGTGCATGATTGATCTCTGCTCCATTCAATCATTGCGCTTAAGAGCCCCAGTTCTTGGGATTGGTAGAAGTCATGGTGGTTGAGCCCCCAGGGATTGGTATGAGATACTCCCTATTACGTGGATAAGGGTTAAGTTTTAAACTTGATAAGATCCCTTTTTAAGAATGATTTTCACATGCTTAAAAAAGGCTAGAATTACATATGGGAGGGAGGTAGCCATATCTGCAGGACAGGGCTGCAGGGCAAAGGAAAAACATCAGATTGAGGAGAACAGTGGTAATTTTATGTCTGTTCTAAATACATTTATAGCAATTGACATGTCCTCTTTAGACTGCACAGAAGGTGAAACAAGGTGTGAGATATTACATTTTGTTTGAAATCAGTACTCAAGGCAAAGTACTATTGAGGACACATGCATATGGCCAAATTATAAATGTTCTGTTATGATCTTTAAAATTAATCTGTTAGAGGGATTTAGCACCCCAAACTATTTATATGTGCCTGTAGCTCTATTATATACAGTAGCTCCTCATCTATCTTCTACACCCACTTGCTCTTGCTTGACTGACAGCCTCTATGATGTGTGACTTCAGGCAAAGGAGCAATCATTCAAGCTGGAGGAGGTGGCACTAGGCAGGGAATACATGCATATAAATAGTTTAGGGGGTAAAATCCAGCTGACAAATTCTTTTAAAGGAGTGGTCCGAAGGTTAAATCCCTATCTATTTATTGCCCCAACCTAAACTAATTATTGTTTTTTTTTTCCCCTACTTCCTGCCTGATGACGCTTCATTTGAGAATTTTCGTGCATATTGGGATACTAAAATAGTCTTCAAAACCTCCTAGCTTGTAATATGATCACAATTGACTTATATGGGATTTGGGGTTCAGGGTCAAGTCCGGGTCCCAAACTGAACTCCACTGGTCTTCTCATCCATAGTCATCAGTGACGCTTGTTTTCAAGGGCTGCTCTGGCCCTCACTGCTCGCACTGCACTGTGTAATCTGCACAGCGACAGCATCTGTCCTGTTGTCGGTTCAGATCAACAGAATCAGCAACACAGGGCAGTGTACATTGTCAGTGAATTCAGAGTACATGGTGGCATGCAAAAATCAGCTCAGCTCCCGCAACTGATGTCGCTGTGGGGGGTAGTGCTGGCCTCTGCACGCCACCGAGTACCCTGAGAGCCCTGACCTTGAACTTGCTCTATGTTGCCGGCTTTACTGATCTGAGCCGACAACAGAGCAGACACTGTCATTGTGCAGATTGCAAAGTACACAACTCACATCAAGAGACAGAGCATCTCCTGAAACAAGCGTCAATTATGATGCTTTGTTTCGGGGAGAGGCAGGGGCTGTGACAATTTCAGCATCCTCTCTCCCTGATGACACTTTGTTTGATTATCCCAGTATGAACTGGGATTCTCAAATGAAGCATCATCAGACCAGGAATAGGGGGAAAAAAAATAAATAGTGTAATCTGGGAAGGGTAGGAAATGTTTAACACAAATATATTAAAAATTTGTTTGATTTTTGGCAATAAATGGATAGGTAAGTATATTGAGATTTCCTCAGCCTTCGGACTCACAACCCCCTCCCCCGCCCCCCCCACCCTTAATGCAGTATCTGAAATGTTATATGGAAGACTCCATGAACAGAAAATTATGGCATATTGAATTGAATTCTGTATTATAGAAGAATTACATGTCATATAGTCGCTACAGCATGTCCATGACTGCTATATGTATATCTGGAGTCATTGTTCCCTATTCCTTTCTTGATGACCTTACATCAGATCATACTGGCACAATCTGGATGTTTCCTAGGTGATTTATAGGCAGCTTGTGAGTTCTGAAGATGGAATATAATGTAGTCTCCTTTCAAGATTATTGTTGTTACCATACTGTGGTACCTCTATTGTGTCCATGATACAAAGACTATAGCTGACTAGTTAGCAGATTACAACAGTAAACTGATCCTGACTTCGGACTTGTTCACATCCTATGTTTTTCCCGTAGAAGCAAACGCTGTTTTACAGTACCAGGAAAGCGAATGTGATTTCTGAAATCTTATACACACACTGACAATTTTTTGCTCACGGATTTGAACCATCAAACCATTTTTTCAAATTTGGAGCATGTCAGTTCTATTTCATCCAATGAAATGAACAGCAGAAAAAACACTAGTAAAAACACAAACAAAATTGCATAAAAATGCACTTACATTATGTAATATTTTTTCTGCCGCACTTTTTTTGCTGCAGAAAATAACACGAGGGGTGCATATACCCTAGAGTTCAGTACAAGGAATGTAATGCCCCTTAGGGTACGAGCACACGTAAGATGCACTTTTCGTTTTGGGGGGGTGGGTAAAATGGGGGTGCGTCTTATAATCCAGATATGGCTTACCAATGCAGCGGTGGTGGAGCGGGGTCACAGGAGGCAGGGTCGGCGATACTGAGGGCTTGGATGACTGGGTGTCACTCCAGTGGGCCGCTCAGGAGGGTCACAGGACAGAAGGTCTTGCGCTATTGATCTGACAGCGGGCTGCGGGCTCCATTGAATTGCCCGCTGTTGTTGACACAATGGATTTCAAGATAATGACCGCAGAGGCAGCACGTGAGCAAATTGAAAAAAAAAAATGACCGCGGAGTCCTATCTGTGCATGCGCCGCCTCCATTTTCTTGAAGTCAATCTCGTCAACCGTGGGTGATTCAATGGAGCCTACAGTCCGCTGGCCAGTCAATGGCGCTTGCCGCGACACGCCACAAGCCGGCAGTATTTCCGACCCCCCCATCCATTCACCCTCCTGAGCTTCGACACTCCCTCCACCGAGCCCGCAGCATCCCTGACCCTGCCTCCTGTGACCTTCCTGAGCCGCTCCACCACTGCCACTCCCCCCTGGTGAGATATTATAAGATGCACTAGGATTATAACACAGACATTAAACATTAAAAATTATTTTTTTCCTATTTTCCGCCTCTAAATTTGGGGTGCATCTTATTTTCCAGTGCGTCTTATAAAGTGAAAAATATGGTATTTGGTTGCAGAAATTTTTGCACCATTTCTGCATCTCTTGGCAGGAAAAATGCAATTATTAATCTTTTTTTTTTTTTTTTTTTTTTCTACGTTTCTTATTGATTTCAATTGTGAAAAACGCAGGCGAAAATGCTGAAAGAATTGACATGCTTCAGATTATTTTCTGCACCAAATCTGCAAGAAAAAAAATACTCAACACGTGCACTAAACGTCAGCATTCTCATTGACTTTGCTTGCATCAGGATTTGCTTGCAGTTTTGTGAGAGAACTGCACTAAAAAACACATCAACCAAAAACGTGATAACTCACTGTGTGTACACAGTCTAAAGGCTGCTTTACACGCAGCAATATCGCTAGCGATGACGATCATGAAAGCACCTGCCCCCGTCGTTTGTGCGGCAAATCGCTGCCCGTGGCGCACAATATCTCTAGGCCCCGTCACACGGACTTACCTTCCTAGCGATGCCGCTGTGGCCGGCGAACAGCCTCTATTATAAGGGGTCGATTCGTACGGCGTCACATGGCAGGCGTCCAATCGAAGCGGAGGGGTGGAGACTAGCCGCATTTACGTCAAGCCCACCTCGTTGCCGGAGGACGCAGGTAAGCTGTTCGTCATTCCCGGGGTGTCACACGTAGCGATGTGTGCTGCCTCAGGAACGATGAACAACGTACGTCCACCACGACAAACGAGATTTTGAAAATGAACGACGTGTCAACGATCAACAATTAAGTAATTTTGATCGTTAACACTCGCTCAGAGCTGTTACACGCAATGACGCCGGATGTGCGTCACGAATTCTGTGACTCCGACGACATAGCGTTAGTGATATCGTTGTGTGTAAATGGGCCTTTAGGCCTAAGACACACGGCATGAAAATTAGAGTGGGTGGAATGCGATAAAACATTGCATTCCACTCGGACTAATATTAGCCTATGTGTCAGCACCCATGAGCAATTATTTTCTCAGCCCTAATCGGACCGAGAAAACAGTCGCAGCATGCTGCGGGTGGAATGCGATCCTTGTTTCTCTCGCACCCATTTAAGCCTAGGGGTGAGAGAAAAATTGCACTGCACTCGCAGTACACTGGTGTAATGCGAGTGCAGAGCAAAAATGGCAATAGCCTGCAACGGAGGAGAGAGGGAGATAAATCCTCAGAGCCGGCCTGCCCCTCCTCAGAGTCTGCCCGCTCCTCCTCAGAGCCGAGTCGGCCCGTCCCATGCAGCTGTGGTCCGATCGCACGATCGGACCTCAAGCGCTGTGACACTTGCATGACACTTGGCTCCGCTGTGCCAGCGTGAGCCGAGTGTCATGCGAGGATCGCAGTAGTCCCCGGTGTGACCCCGGCCTTAAGCCTGCTTTACACGGTATGATCTATCGTGCAATTTCACGATCGATCGTACCCGCCCCCATCGTTTGTGCATCACGGGCAATTAGTTGCCCGTGGCGCACAAAGTCGTTAACCCCCCGTCACACGCACTTACCTGGTGTGCGACGTCGCTGTGGGCGGCGAACATCCTCTTCCTGAAGGGGGAGAGACGTTTGGCATCACAGCGACGTCACACAGCGGCCAGCCAATAGAAGCGGAGGGGCGAAGATGAGCGGGACGTAAACATCCCGCCCATATTCTTCCTTCCGCATAGCTGGCGGGTGCTGCAGGACGGAGGTAAGCTGCTGTTCATCGTTCCCGGGGTGTCACACGGAGCAGCGTGTGCTACCCCGGGAACGATGAGCAACCGGCGCCATTTTAATTAAACGAAATTATGAAACCGAGCGACGAGTACACGACTCATGATTTGTGAGCGATACTGCGTCGCTCGGAGGTGTCACACAGACCAACGTCGCAAGCGTTGCCGGATGTGCGTCACAAAAACTGTGACCCAGACGATCTATCGCACGATAGAGCGTCTCGTGAAAAGCAGCCTTTACACTCCTACAGGCTGAGATCAGATAATGAATGATTCCTGTAAAAGTGTAATTCAGTAACTGATAGGTAAATCCCTAATATCAGCATTATGCAGCTCTAGACTGAAGGGCTACTGACATTTTCAGGAAAGACACAAAGTAACAGTGTGTGATTGTGAAATCTCTGACCGCTACGAGACAGTTGTTTTCTATAAGGACAATCTGTTCCAGTTATGATCTTTTCTACAAAAACACAGTAACATCTGTGTGTTATATTTTTAGAGCTTTAAGATGGCCAGAAAAAAAAAATGCCTTTTGTTAGTCGTAATTCACGAATCCATGGAAATGTAACTGAAAACATTCTGAGTACAGAAGAAGAAACCTGCCAAATCTGAAACAAATGAAACGTGCCCTGGAAGCCGGGGATTGTGAAGTGCGCAGGACACGTTCTATAGAAGCATCTCTCTGTATCTTTACACAACGCTACATCACAAAACAAAAAGAACAATTCGGCTATGTTCACACAGGGACAGAGTTTTTGCTGTGTTTTTTTGCATGCTATTTTCATTGATTTTATGCAAATATGTGCTAATAAAAAGCTGTTTTTTAACAGTACCAGCAAAACCTGTTAAATGCCAGAAATCTCATGTACACATGTGACGCCCTGGACTAGCCAGGTAGTCACAGACATAACACCACACACACACCCTCCCCTGGATAGTCACACCAGTCAGACAAAAACCCTTGTTGCCTCCCTCCACGGTCTGATGTCCACACCAGGTGGGGCGGAGCCAGGCGGTTGGCCCCACCCACCGAGGAGTTCACAGGTCTGGAGGCGGGAAAAGAGACAGATTAAGTTTGGAGGGGAAATTGAGAGGTCAGGAACTGTCGGTGCCTGGGTAGGGGCCCAGACACAAACAGCAAGGTTGGCAAACAGTGGTGGCCGTCTGTAGGAGTTAGTGGATCTCTGTGGAACCGTAGGACCGGGATCGGGCGGTGGCCCGCTGGTACCGAACCAGGGAGCGGAGTGAAGCTAAGCACACAGGCAGGGCCATCGGACCCCGACTAGGCTTGGAGTCGCCGACAACGGTCAAATCCGAGTGTGACCGGAACCCCAGGGGTTCTCCAACAACCAAGACCCGACAAAAGGCAATAGTCCACACCGTGAGGATATACAGCCACCGCCATAGGCTAGAGATCCAAGGGCCAGCGCCTGCGGGCAAAACTACCAAGCCACTCCTTCACTGCATATGGCAATGTGCTTGGGATCATTATCATGCTGAAAGATCCAGCCATGTTCATCTTCAATGTGCTTGCTGATGGAAGGAGGTTTGTGTTTCAGATGTGTACTGCCCCAGCAGCAGTCGAACCGCTCGGATCCGGGTGCCACTACTCGTGGCTCGAGGGTCTCCGGACCCGGGGGCTCAGGATCACTCCAAAATGTGATGGAGTTATTTACAGGGGAATTAGTTTGAATCGCTACCCGTGGTGTGCGGTAATAGGGAGTACTGCTGCTGCCGTTGGGAGTACCTGGGGTGATGGAGTGGGGCAGCCAGATGACGTTGCTCTCCACGGGTAGGGAAAGGCCCCAGGACCCTAGATGCTGGGATGGATTGCAGGGGGAGCGCAGAATCAGTGGTAGCAGGGGTTAATAAGGTACTCACTCAGAAGGAAAGCAGATGCTGACAACGTGGTAAACCAAGTCTCTGGGTGCCGCTGCCCTCTTGGGGGAACTCGTCCGGGTTCCGTCCCCTGCAGTACTACCTGATAGACCGGAGCCTGCCTTCGTGCACAGAATTTTAGAAGTATCCAAGTGACCTGTAAGCTTGGAGCTGTCCGGGCCCCGCTCCCTACTATGAGTAGTATAGGAGCTTGCTCTCATGAGCTCACGCTTGGGATTTCAGTGGGCTGCTTTGTTTGCAAAGCCCTATCCCCCGCGTTGCGCTAGTGCCCCCGATCTCTGAACTTCGTGGGAAAAGTCCATATAGGCCCTGTCCTCCGCAGGTTAATTGCTTGAAGCATCTCCTCGACCTAGGGTCCAGTACCCCGACGTGCTTTCGACCCCAGACCAGCTATTGGACTGACGCTGCCGACAGTCCTCCTAGACTAAGCCAGGCACCCAGTCACAATATCCCGCGAGCGGGTCTCCGACTCCTCCGGGTCCAGACCACCATCTGCAACCCAATCTGCTTCTCCCCTGGGAGCTCCAGCTCCCAGCTTCCTCGAGGTCTACCAGTGTTCTGACTTGTCACCTCCCACCTCCCTGCCTGACCCCTAGGTGGGTGGCCCTATTCCAGCTTAGCAGCCCACTAGTGTGCCTGACAGGGTGTGGTGCGAGGTGTGATTAGGATTTTGGATGCTGATGGAGGCAGTGCTGCAAGTTGGGAGCCCATAACCAAGAGGGATTGAGTCCTGCACTGGGAGATAAAGAGAGTGCAGTACCCTGTGACGACCTGACTAGTCCAGGGGCATCACATTTGCACTCAAAATCTCACTATACATGGCTCCATTCATTCTTTCATGTACACATATCAGTCATCCTGGTCCCTTTGCAGAGAAACAGCCCCAAAGCATGATGTTGCCACCCCCATGCTTCAGAGTAAGTATGGTGTTCTTTGGATGCAACTCAGCATTCTGTCTCCTCCAAACACAAGTTGTGTTTCTACCAAACAATTCTATTTTGGTTTCATCAGACCATATGACTTTCTCCCAATACTCTTTTGGATAATCAAAATGCTCTCTAGCAAACTTTAGACGGGCCTGGATATGTACTGACTTAAGCAGGGCAATACATCTGGTACTCCAGGATCTAAGTCCCTGGCTGTGTAGTGTTACTGATGGTAGCCTTTGTTACAGTAGTCCCAGCTCTATACAAGTCATTCACTATGTGACCCTGTGAGCCCCTGTGTGGCTCTGGGATTTTTACTCCCTGTTCTTGTGATCATTTTGAACCCACGGGGTGAGATCTTCCATGGAGCTCCAGATCGCGGGAGATTATCAGTGGTCTTGTATGTCTTCCATTTTCTTTTTATTACTCCAACAGTTGATTTCATCAAACCAAGCTGCTTGCATATTGCAGATTCAGTCTTCCTAGCCTGGTGCAGGGCTACAATTTTGTTTCTGGTGTCCTTCAACAGCTCTTTGGTCTTCATCATAGTGGCGTTTGGAATGTGACTGTTTGAGGTTGTGGACAGGTGTCTTTTATACGGATAACAAGTTCACACAAGTGCCATTACTACAGATAATGAGTGGAGGACAGAGGAGCCTCTTAAAGAAGAAGTTACAGCTCTGTGAGAGCCAGAAATGTTGCATGATTTTAGATGACAATACTTATTTTCCACCATAATTTGCAAAAAAAACTTGCCAAATCAGACATGGTGATTTTCTGGATTTGTTTTCTCATTTTATGTCTCATAGTTGTGGTCTACCTATGATGTTAATTACAGGCATCTCTCATCTTTTTAAGTGGGAGAACTTGCACAATTGGTGGTTGACTAAATACTTTTTTCCCCACTGTATATCTTATAATGTGGTATGAAAGGGTCTTAAAATCTTATTTACAGCTTAACAGGATTTCTTACAGCATCATAAGTAATCAATAGTTGAAAATCCTAAATGTGTAATTTTACCTTTGAACCACATTTCAGTTTTTGGCCCTCAGCAGCAGTAGTAGCAGACACGGGACACACTATCTCCAATCAATAACCAATATTGCAAGTTCATATTCTGTACATAAAAAGACATATTAAAATGCTTGTCACTCCAGAAGAAAGTAGAGAGAAATATGTGCAGGCATTTTTATTGTTTTAGGCAATTCAGAAATATAGAACGTTTTGTTCCCAGGGCAAGATCCATGCTCTGAAGTCCAAAACGTTACATATGTCTGGATTGCCTACAAAAATAAAAATACCTGAACATAATTTTTTTTTCTACTCTCTTATAGAATGTCAACTACTTTTATATATTTGCAACTGCGCAGAATCCTTTTTGAGTACTAGCTTTTTAGAGGAATACCATATATCTAGAAACTCTTCATATTCTGTAGACGTGTGTGTGTGTGATTAATATATATGTGTGGCTATTGTTCATATAGATATATTAGATCACATGTGTATATCTCTAAGGCTTCATTCACACATCAGCATTTGTGATCAGTATTTGGATGCCAAAACCAGGAGTGTCTCCAAAACACAGAACAGGTGTCAATCTTTTTTTTGTAACAAATATTTTATTGGTACTTCTTATACAGAGAAAAGTACATGCTCTGTCATCTCTTATTACCAAACAGTAATTGAGGTGTCAGTCTTTTAATTATAGTTCTTCTCTGTTCCACTCCTACCCAGTGGCATACATAGAAACCATAGGGTGCCACAGAAGGAGTTTTATTTGGGCCTCCCCTCCCGCAAAAAAAAATAACCAAACAAAGGAAGAAGAATTTTCATCTGGGTCACAGAATAACATATCTCACAACTTTTGAAGCCCCGTACAAAGTAATTTTAGTCCTATTGAAGCCCCTTTAATTGCACCATAAAGTGTGATGCCAACAAAAGTACCCCACAAACATTGTATGATACCCCGCAGTGAATTCCTCCTCCACAGTGCTTTCCAAACACACAGTATAATGATCCTACTGTACCCCCCTCAACTACCCTGGCAAAGTATGGTGACCCCCAACACAGTAAGATCCCAAACTGTGACCTTCCATGCAATATAATGGGATTAGATACAGTATAATGGCCCCCACACCTCTTTGCACTGTATAATAGCCACCACAGAGCTCTCCGCACAAAAAATATAGTAGAAAAAAGTCCAGCTCACCCAATTCATATGGAGACCTCCCAAACCTGACGGTGCACAGGCAAAGAGAAGTCGGCAAACATCCACACGGCAGGAGAAAACAAGATGTCCAGCAATCATGTTCAGGTTATATTAAAAATAAAAATACTTTATTTTATTCCATATTAAAATTAGTAAATCCGAAAATTAAAAGAGAAAAATCCATTCAACAATAGAGTAGAGGAACTAGTTTCAGACTACATGAACTTATTTACTCCGCACAGTATGATGGACCCCACACAAACACTCACACTGTATAATTGCATGCATACACTATAGTGGCCCTCAAATAGCCATTCATAATGTGTAAAGGCTTCCTCATAGCTCTCTAAATAGTATAATGTCCGCCACATAGCCTTCCATATAGTATAATGGGCCCCCATAACCCTCTACTTAGAATAATGCACACCCCATAGTCCTCCATATAAAATAATGCACCTCTATAGTCCTCCAAGTAGAAAAATGCATATTCCATAGTCCTCTATATAGAATAATACACCCCCAAAGTTCTCTACATAAAATAATGCACCCCCATAGTTATCTAGTCATCCTTATAGTATTATGACCATCACTTATAGTATTATGCACTGCTTAATTAAAAAAAAGGAATAAATACTCCCCTCCCATAATTTCTCAAATGATATGTGAATGAGGCCATATATATTTTATAAATGCATATACAGTACAGACCAAACGTTTGGACACACCTTCTCATCTCTAGAACAACTATTAAGAGGAGACTTTGTGCAGCAGGCCTTCATGGTAAAATAGCTGCTAGGAAACCACTGCTAAGGACAGGGAACAAGCAGAAGAGACTTGTTTGGGCTAAAGAACACAAGGAATGGACATTAGACCAGTGGAAACCTGTGCTTTGGTCTGATGATTCCAAATTTGAGATCTTTGGATCCAACCACCGTGTCTTTGTAGAAAAGGTGAACGGATGGACTCTACAAGCCTGGTTCCCACCGTGAAGCATGGAGGAGGAGGTGCTTTGCTGGTGACACTGTTGGGGATTTATTAAAAATTGAAGGCATACTGAACCAGCATGGCTACCGCAGCATCTTGCAGCGGCATGCTATTCCATCCGGTTTGCATTTAGTTGGACCATCATTTATTTTTCAACAGGACAATGACCCCAAACACACTTCCATGCTGCGTAAGGGCTATTTAACTAAGGCTAGTTTCACACTTGCGTTGAACGGCATCTGTTGCATTGCGTTGTGTGACGGATGCAACGGATGTGTTGCATATAGTGGCACAACGGATGCAACGGATGCTGCAAAACAATGGAATCCGTTTTTGTTTTTTTTTTTTTTATCTTTTTATTTTTTTGTTTTTTTTTTTTACAGTTTTACCGGCGGCAGACTATTGTGAACGATCAGCTGATCGTTCACAGTAGCCGGCCGCCGGGTGATCAGCTGATCGCTCCCAGCAGCCAGCCGCCGGGTGATCAGCTGATCGCTCCCAGCAGCCGGCCGCCGGGTGATCAGCTGATCGCTCCCAGCAGCTGGCCGCCGGGTGATCAGATGATCGCTCCCAGCAGCCGGTCGCCGGGTGACCAGCTGATCGCTCCCAGCAGCCGGTCGCCGGGTGATCAGCTGATCGCTCCCAGCAGCCGGTCGCCGGGTGATCAGCTGATCGCTCGGCCGCTGGGAATGTGTGCGGGGGGTGGAGTGTGGGGTAGGTGGAGCCAAGCGGGGCCATGGCGCTGAGGACAGGTGTGTGTGTGTGTGTGTGTGTGTGTATATGCGTGTGTGTGTATACATGCAGAGTGGAGTGCAGGATGGGTGGAGCCAAGCGGGACTATGGTGCTGAGGACAGGTGAGTGTGTGTGTGTCTGTGTGTGTGTGTATGTGTGTGTGTATATACATGCGGAGTGGAGTGCGGGAGGGGGCGGAGCTGAGTGTCGGGCTCCCTGCACACGTAACCAGGGTAAATATTGGGTATAACTAGGCAAAGCACTTTGCTTGGTTACCCGATATTTACTTTGGTTATGGGTGCAGGGAGCCAGAGAGAGCATGCGCAGTGAAATCCTAAGGATTCCGCTGCTCCAAATTCGTTACATGCTGCGTTACTCCCGCTGGGCGGAAGCAACGGAGCGTCTCCCAGCGGAGGCAACGCAGGTCCTTTTGGCACAATCCGTCATCCATACAAGTCTATGGGAAACAGCGGAATCCGTTAACGGATTCCGCTGTTTTCCAAAAGGGCGGATTGTGACGGAAGGAAAACAACACAAGTGTGAAAGTACCCTAAGAAGGAGAGTGATGGGATGCTACGCCAGATGACCTGGCCTCCACAGTCACCAGACCTGAACCCAATCGAGATGGTTTGGGGTGAGCTGGACCACAGAGTGAAGGCAAAAGGGCACACAAGTGCTAAGCATCTCTGGGAACTCGTTCAAGACTGTTGGAAAACCGTTTCCTTTGAATGAGAATGGGTGTCCAAACTTTTGGTCTGCACTGTACATACATACTATATATATATATATATATATATATAGATATACACACAGTGTGTGTGTGTGTGTATATATGTATATACATACACACAGAGAGTGTGTGTGTGTATGCATGTATATATATATATATGTATGTATATATGTGTGTAATATATATATATATATTATATATAACACATATGTTTATATAATTATAGATAGATATATATCTGTGTATAAAGGTAGGTGTGTACAGAGAATTAGCTTGCGGTTATTGATTGGGGATTGTGTCCCGTGTCCTCTCCTTCGGTTGCTGGGGTAGCTCTGACTGTCAGCACACAATACAGTAGGCTTGGGCGTTGATTGAAACGTTCTACATTTGTGGAATGTTAAAACAGGTTGGAGTTTGATTGTGAAGATGGTTGCTATGGAAACTAATTAGCTGTTTGTGCCAATCTATGCAAATGTCAAATTGTGGTTAAGAACAAAATCAAAGCAATTAGTGTCATTTTTTTTCTGCAAGTTCAGGGTTGAAAAAAAAAAATCAGTGGAAGCTTTAGTTCGTCATAAGCTATTCTTTACCAAATTAGAACATGTAAATCAGGAGAGCTCTAATAACATGCATAAATCACGGAGAAATCATTCTACAGACTTAGGCTATGTGTCCACGGGAGAATGTATCTGCGGATTTTTCTGCATCAATATCCGCAGCTTTCCAGCAAAATCCGCACCTTTTCATAGGTGCGGATTTGCCGCGGAATTGACGCGGATTTGATGCGGATTTTGGTGCGGATTTTTTTTTTTCTCAATTTTAAAGCCAAAATCCGGAAGAAAATCCGCAACAATAATTGACATGTTGCAGATTTTTCCGGACGAAAATCCGCACGATTTCCGCTGCGGAAAAATCCCCAGCGTGGACACAGCATTTCCCAAATGCCATAGAAATGGCTGGGGAGTAGCTGTGCTGCAGATTTTCGGGAAATCCGCGGCTTTTCCGCGAGAAATCCGCAGCAAAATCCGCGCATTTTCCGCAGCGTGGGCACATAGCCTAAGGGTTCATGCACACGTGCCAGGTCTATGCAGTGTGTGCAGCAGTCCAAGGGGCCAGAATACTGAGCTGTAGAGTCAGCCTGCTCTTCTGTACTTGCTCGTTAGCTCTGTATGGTACAATAGAAGCCTCATGTAACTATGGCAGTCATCGGCTATCTCAGTCCGCACCCATGACCACTGAGGAAGGATTCTCCGGTCGTGATGGTTTACCATATCCCCCCAACTTAACCTAATAAATAACACACCGACTGCATGCGACTTTGGTTAAACAAATTGGCCACAGCAGCCTTTATTACCTATTATTAACATTCTAACACCAGGGGGCGCTGTCCAACGGGCGACCCCAAACAAATAATAATAGGTAACACATAAATAATACACTGTACAAGTACCCTATGTAGGCCCGGTCCAGAAACCCTTTCCTACACCAAATCCCTGGCCGCAGCACTCCGACCCAGAGATGAGGTATTAATCACCCCACGGATTAATACCCTCCAAACTTTGCAGAACCCCGTGTCTGCAATTTACCGGAACCCGGAGACACCATACCAAGACAGTGCCTCTCGGTCCAGCCACCAATCCCTTACAACCGCCTCTGGACCAGACCTACCCCCGCCACAGGACAGGACACGTGACACCTTACGTGGCCTGGACCCGCCACAAACCCAAGGCTTGCTCCACACCCTCACGCAAACCCAAGGCCCATAGATCTGAACCAATCTCTTTAAGGTGAACCCCATCACCCCTCCTAAACTGCCACTTCGGCGACTCCAGGTCTACATGCCGTACCACAACACCGCCGTTTCTTCTCACAAAACGAGCAATCACCCTGTTCACTTGAGCCCGGGCGCGATTCAGCTTCTCAGCCGATCCACTTGACCGACGCCACCGATCTGTCCAGGCCCAGCTGCCGACCATTCGGGCGAGCGTCGGCCCAACGAGCCCCCCAGAACACGAAAGAGTGCCCTAGAATCCATATCAGGCAACTTCCTACAATAAAGGAAACAATTTTAATAAACAAAATATCACCACTCCCCAATACACGCAAAGGAACAATCAACCAATGGCAAACCAACTGACTCAATCACATCCCTCAACGAGACAACAACTGTGGGTGCACATAACCCTTAAAACGAGAGGACTCCCAACGACCAATCCGTCTCACCATGTCATCTCCCAGGCCCCAACGCGAAGCCTTCATAGCTGCCCCGATCCTGAAGGAATGGGACCCAAAATCCTCCGGGCACTCCCCCGCCAAGCGCAAACAACTTCGCAACACTGCCACAAACTGGTAACGAGACAACCACCTACCATCCTCGTGCCGTAACAGCGGGCCCGGAAGACCGCCCCGCAAACTGCAAAACTTGCTCACCACCTGCACCGGGCACAACTCCTCCCCCGGCACCGCATACAGCACAACCAACCTGCCTCGACCAATCTGGTCCGTTTTTGACCGCTGAAGCCGACACTCCACTCTCCGTCCCACTACTGCCACGTCCTAAGACAGCAAACCACCCCCTTTTACCCTGGACGGGCTTACCAATTCCCCGATTCTAAAAGCCCCAAAAAAGGCTAACACAAAAGCAGTTCCAAAAAGCACCCTCTCATACCCTGAAACACAGATTACCCTCAAACCATCCACCAACCGCTGTAACAACTCAAATGAAATGGGTCGCCTAGTGTCCCGTTCCTTCACCCCTTTTCAAAAACCTTTCAGGGCCTGCCGCACCCGAAAATCCCGCGACACGTCTCGCTCGCCCCTGACCTTCAACCAAAAGGCAACAGCCGCCACCCTAAGGGCTACCGCCGATACCGATCTCCCGGCCCTAAAATCCTCACTCACCAACGCCAGTAGTGCCAATAAATAATCCGCTCGCCCATTACCAAACATCTCACCTAACACTACCTGCCACTCAACCCACACTTTAGCATAACGGCACCAAGTCACCTCAGTCACCGAATTCCGAATCAAACCCATAATCACTGCCTCACCAGGCTCCACAAGTCCTCTGGACACACCGCTCCGATCTTGTCCGCCCCCGGCATCAACTCCCGAAACCTGCGAAACTGAAAACGAGATAAAGCATCAGCCACCCCGTTGTCAACCCCCGGTACATGTTTTGCCACCACGTGAATGTTCCACAGTAAGCATTTGAGCACCAAATGCCGCAGATACGCCACCACAGGCCCAGACTTTGCTGACAAGCTGTTAATTGCATGCACGACCGCCTGATTGTCGCAATGAAAACACACTTTCTGTCCAGAAAATTGTGACCCCCACAACTCCACCGCCACCACGATTGGGAACAACTCCAGCAGAGCCAGATTTTAACCAGGCCACCCTGCCGCCATTCCTCAGGCCACCTCCCGACACACCAGTGCCCTTGAAAAATTGCACCGAAACCCGCCGACCCGGCCGCATCCGTATACAGTTCCAGCGCACCGTTGGGCACCACCTTCTTCAACCACAAAGCTCGGCCATTAAAACGCCGCAAGAAGACATCCCAAACCACCAAATCTTCCTTGATCTCCCGCATGACCCGCACAAAGTGCCCTGGGGAACGTACACCTGCTGTAGCAGTAGCCAACCTCCTGGCGAACACACGCCCCATCGGCATAATCCTGCACGCAAAAATTCAGCTTCCCAAGCAACGACTGCACCACCTTAAGCCGCACTTTCTTTGCCGCCAGCATTGCTGCTACTGCGCTCCGCGAATCCGCAATTTTTTCTTCCGGCAACCTACACTCCATCGCCAAAGAGTCAATTTCAATCCCCAGGAACCGCATAACCGGCGCCGGCCCCTCAGTTTTTTCCCGGGCCAAAGGTATCCCAAAACGATCCGCCACCTTCTGCAAGGTAAACAACAAACCAGCGCAAACCATGGAACCCGCCGGCCCAACACAAAGAAAGTCATCCAAGTAATGGATAATAGAGGACAAGCCGGACACGTCCCGCACCACCCACTCGACAAAGGAACTAAACGCCTCAAAATACGAACAAGACATTGAACAACCCATAGGCAAACAACGATCAACATAAAACTTCCCACCCCACCAGCAACCCAGAAGGTGCTGGCTCTCCGGGTGCACCGGCAACAAACGAAACGCCGATTCCATATCCGCCTTTGCCATCAACGTACCACGCCCCGCCGCCCGCACCAAGTCTAGCGCCTTGTCAAACGAGACGTAATACACTGCCGACAATGCCGTCATTCACAGACGACCCTTCCGGAAATGAAAGATGGTGAATGAGCCGAAATTTGTTCGGCTCCTTCTTCGGCACCACCCCCAATGGAGATACCACCAGATTACTGCACGGCGGGCTCACAAATGGGCCCCCCATCCTGCCCAGCTCAACCTCTTTCCCCCAATTTCTCACCCACCACCTCAGGGTGGTCCCTCGCCGACCGCAAATTACGACACACCGGAGGCAGTGCCTCAACCGCTGACGGAATCTGAAAACCATACAAAAAACCACCACGCAAAAGTGACGCCGCTGCCCCGTCCGGATACCTATTTAAAAACGTCGCCGTCGCCTCTATTTTCACTGGCGTCCTCCCTTTTACCAGATCCGTCCCCGGCCTTGCCCCTCCCTTTTTTAAAACACTTGGACAAACTATGTCCCCCCCCGCAGCCGCAGCACTCATGCTTAAACCTACACGCTGCACCAAATTTGCACTGGCCTTCATTAAATTGCCAGCACAATCCCTTTTTCTGTGTACCCGAGGGCCCGGTTCCCGTTCCCCCGACACCGCCACGAAAGGGCTGACTCGGGGCCGCCATTAGACGCATCCACAAGGAAATATCCTTGTGGTCCCACCGCATATTGGGCCGCAACGCCTTCCTCTGCCTAAACTGCTCGTCATACCGCAGCCACGCCAAACCCCCGTACGTGCGATACGCCTCCCCAATAGCATCCATATAGTCGAAAAGGGCCGAGCAGTGCTCCGACTCCTTTTCCCCTATCATGCTAGCCAAAATTGCAAATGCCTGCAACCAATTAGAAAAGGAACGAGGAATGAGCCTATAACGGCACTTTTCTTCCTCCTCCTTTTCTTTCTTGGAATCGCTCGGCCTGACCTTGTCCAGGTTAAATTTTTCCAGGGGTAGCAGGGAAAATATCTCCACATACACCCCTTTCCAAATTTTGTCCCTCACTTCTTTTTTGAGGTGCGCCCCCAGCGGCCCCTCAAAGCACACATACACCTCGCTCTTAGCCCTGTCATCCAGCCGCACCACCTCATCCTCCTTTTCCTTCTCTACCACTTTCTCACCTACAGACTCAACTACTCCGCTAACTGCCGCTGCCCCCACCGGCGCCGCCTCGCTGCCGACCGCCGCCGCGCTATCCGCCGCCGACCCCGTCCAGGCCGCCGCAGCCGCCGGTGCTCGCGCTAATCCCTGCAGCAGCCCCAACAACTGACTAAGCAAAGCTGACCCCTCCGGCGCTGCTGTGCCCGCAGCCGCCTCCCCAACACCAGCGCCCCGCGCCGCAATCAATGCCGAATCCACGGCCAGCTCACCCGACCGTGACGTAGAGATGGAAAACGGTTCCGCGACGTCAGCCGCCAGCTGCTCCTCTGATTCGTCACTCGACCGGATGGCTCCCTCTTCTTCCTCACTGTAGTCGTCCCCTACCGGTCCCGCTCCAGAGGACGCAGCCGATGCGTCCCCTCCACCACGGCCACCCTCCTGGGCCGCCGCGTGGGCACTGGTGGTCGACTTCCGTCGCTTGCTGTGCGGCGACAGCCCACGAGACCGTCCTGTCCCCTGGGCCGCCGCTGACTGAGGCCTCTTCCTGGAGGAGCCACTCCCCGGACTCAGGGGGCTCCCCACAGTCGTTCCTCGCCCTCCAGGGCCTCCGACCGGAACCTCCCGCTGGGTCCTCCCCCGCCCGGGGGAGACTGCGGCCGCCGGGCGCAGTGCAGCTGATCTGAGGGACCTGGCAGTCACCACCGGGCTCCCGCCGTCCCCCCTACTCTCCCCAGCCTCGCAGGTATCCGGGTGGCACCTGCCCACACCGGTCCCCCTGCTGGCTGCCTGCGCCCGGCTCCCCCACGGTCCTTGGGGGGTACTACCGGCCTCATTCCTCTGCCGGGCACGCTCCTGTGTGGTTGCTGCCGCCGGGACGTGCCCCACCGCCGGGGGCCTGGCGTTCAGAGCGGGCCCCAGGCTGGACACGCCCCCTCCCCGGGCCTCCGTCCCGCGCTGGGCACGCCCCCGATCCCGGGCTGCCGCCGGCCTGGAAAATTGAGCCCGAGGCCTGGGACCGGAAGTAGGCCCCAGGCCGGGCCCGCCTCCATCCAGGCCGCCGCTGGCCTCACATCGTTGCCGGGCTCGCTCCCGGCCGGGAGACGCCGCAGGGGTTCGGACTCCAGCCCGAGGCCGGAGACCGGAAGAAGGCCCCGGGCTGACCACGCCCCCTTCTCGGCCGCCCCGGCCTCACCGGAGATTCCTCCCGGCGGCCGAGGCAGACGCAGGGAGCTGCCGCTGCGCGCCCCGCCGCGGAGGGTCCCGAGGGGGGCTCTCGCTGTGCCTCCTTGCCCCCCCTGCGCCTGGGGAATATCGGATGGGGGGCCTGGAACGCCGCCCGCGTCTAGGGGGGGAGCAAGGGGCAGGTGTCGACGGGGAAGCCCAGGCAGCCCTGACGTGGGACTGCACTGCCTGAGCCCCGTGCACCGCCATCGCCGCTCTGAGGAGCCTATCGAGCTCCTGGAGGTCTGCCATGCTGGGTCCTGGGTCTGAATCCTTCGCCGTCCGGAATCACAAGGGAAGGTAAGACCCCTCCCCTATAGCTTATATACTCCCCCCCCCCTCCCCCATAGGGACCCTTTTCTACCAATCCCCTACGATGTCCCATAATCCCCTTATTTCACTTTATTAACCCCCTCACTCCCTCCCTTCCCTTTGGTCATGTCGCCCCTCCCCCCTATGGGGTCCATGGCTTTCTTTATTGGGGTGGAGGCGTGCATGCCCCACCAGCAGCTCTATTAAATCTTAAGCACAGCAGGAAGAAGGGGGGCGCTTTGAATTAATGGGATGGCAGTGTGCATGCGTGACCACACAGCTCTGTTAAATCCTGAGGACAGCAATGGAGAGAGCAGGCCTGGGACTACTGTTAGCTCATAGGGGTACACAACTATCAGGAATTTAAGTAATAATCATTCAAGGTAGAACACCTTTAAAATGTAAAGAAAAGTGTTTAAGAATTTAATTTTGCTTTTGTCGTTGGTCAGGTGGGGATAATGACAATAAGAGGACATAGGCCTGGAGGTAGTGAATATGTGTTAAAATTGTGGCGCCCCTGAGTATATCAGGGTGCCACAGGGAACTGCATCCTGTCCCCCAGGGTGCAGGGCCTACCCCTCATGGTCCAGGTTCTCAGAAATCGGTGTCACTAACATCAGCACAAATCCCAATCACACCTCACATCACAACCTGTCAGACACACCAGTGGGTTGGATAAGCGGAATAAGGTCACCCACCTAGGGGTCAGGCAGACTGATGGGAGAGAAGTTCTAGTCAGTCGAGTCAGGAGCAGAGTCGAGTGAGAGCCCTCAAAGAGTGAGGAGCTGGGAAGTTGTAGCTCCCTGGAAGCTAGTCCATTGTTGGGTCGCAGACGGTGGTCCGGGTCCAGAGGAGTCGAGGACCGGTGGCAGTGACATTGGAAGGGTGCGACGGACATAGTCTAGGAGGACTGTCGGCATCAGAAATCCAAAAGAACTGACTGGTACCGAGCACAATGGGGTACAGGACCCTAGGTAAGGAGTAGGTTCATCCGCCTGATAATTAACCTGAGAGGGATAGTCTCTTTATGAACTTCCCTAGGAGCTCAGAGATTGAAGGCGACAGCACACCGCGGGGGATAGGGCTTTCCAGTAACGTGGCCCACTAAAATCCCAAGTGCCAGCCATCAAGAGCACAGCTACACTGCAAATAAAGTGAGTGGGGTTCCAACAGCTTCACGCCAAGGGGCCACACAGAAAACTAACTTGTGCATGGAGGCGGCTTCAGATTACCCAGTGACACCGGTTGAGGCGGACAGCTGGACGGGCTCCCCCCATAGAGACTGTGATGCACAGAGTCTTTGGTTTATCCTCTTTGTAAGTGTCTGCTTTATAATCCTCATCCTGCACCACGGCTACCCACAGTGAGTACCCTGGTTCCCCTGCACCCTGTGCTCCCAAACATCACACCAAACACCCGGGGCTTTCCTACCTGCGGAGGGACTGACACCTTGCTGCTCCACACCATCTGCCCCGGTACTCCTTCCAGCAGCGGTGGTACTCCCATTACTGCAACCTGCAGGTGGCGTCAGAAACTTCTCCCCTGTAAATAATCCCCTTTCAAAGATCAAAGTGAGTGCCCAGCCTGGGTCTGGACCCCTCGAGCCACGACCATCCCGGATCCGAGCACCCCAGTCTGTGTCGGGGCGGCACAAAATGATTTAGATTTGTGTGTGTATGTGTGCACATGTGTATATATTATATATTATTTATATATATATATATATACATACACACACATAATATATATATATTTACACATATATACACATATATATGTGTGTAAATATAATATATATATATATATATATAATATGTGTGTGTATTTTATTTATATATATATATATATATATATATATATATATATATACACATGAAAATTACTGAAACAGAAAATTATGTAGATTTGACTATGCATAAGTAGAAACCTATTTCCTGTATTTTGACGCAAAGTGTACACTTTATTCTGTTCTTATTAATATCTCAATCTTCGTAGTCACATTTCAACAAACTTTGCTTAAATCAGTATTAAGATATATTCTAACTATTTCTATAATTGCCTATAAGTCATATGCTCTGTTCTCCACTTATAAGCCACTTCCACTTCCCTTTATCCTGAACGCATCATTCATGTAAAAACAGAACTAGAATTCAAGAGATTGCCAGCTCACTGAGGAATCAGATTACAGCTGCCAATTTTAGTGTATGGAGAAGGGAAGGTTAGGAGGAGGGGTAGCAGAGTAGGAGAGACAGAGGCAGATACATGGGCTGCAGTTTTTTAGTAAGTGTTGTACCTCACCCCAGTTCTGAGTATCTTTAAATGAATGATGCCCGAGATGTGGTTGTGTGCCATGTATGGGACACAAAATAGCAGCGAGTGTCTATGCACTAGTTCAGGAACAAATGAAAATTAAAGCACCACTCCAGCGTTTTATGTTTTATTTTACTGCTGGAGTACTGCAGTGCTTTTAATCTAAGGTTCCTGACCCTAGTCTTATACTCACCAGTCTTCAGTAGGTTGTGACCTGCCAGATTATCCAGCGGTTGCTGTGATCCAGAAGTCACAACTCAATGTAAGTCTAGGAGAACCTCGTGCTGGCTCTGATAGAGATGCAATGGGAGCTTGTGACTGTTACCCATGACTTCTGGACAATCAGAAGTTGCAGGCGCAAGATGGTGCCATAGCACCGGAGCAGTGTCGGTAAAAGCTGAAGGCTCTGCAGGGTGAGTATAAGAGTAGAGGCAGGTACCTTAGCTTAAAAACAAAACAAAAAAAAACAACAAAATGCTGTAGTTATTTTATAATAGAGCCTTAATAGGGAAAAGTAGTGAAAACTGCAGGATACAAGTCCTATAATTGTTATTATTACCTCCGAAGAACACACACAACAGCTAATTACGCACAATTTTACTCAATCCAAAAATGTGAATAATTTTGTAAATATCTCACATTATTTACTCTGTACTGAATTAGAGTTTACCTTGTACATCCAGAGCTGTATCCATAATTGTGCAGACTTCAGAGCTGAAGTCTCCCAGTCTTCAGTTGTGGTCCATTTGGCTTAGGCTAGGTTCACATTTCCGTCAATTTGTATCAGTCCCAATCCGCGGCTCTGGTAAACAATGGAATCCGTTTGGCGAATTCCGTTGTTCCCATATACTTGTATGAGCGGCGGATTGTGACTGACGACGCTGCGTTGCATCCTCCGCCCGACTGAACAGTCGTGGAATGACTGACCGTCGGGCAGCAGGAACGCAGCATGTAGCGTTTTTTTGAGCAGCTGAATCCTTTTGATTCTGCTGTGCATGCTCTCTCTCGGCGGCTGAGCGATCAGCTGATCACCCGGTGGCCGGCTAATGTGAACGATCAGCTGATCGCTCTCTCTCTCACGTTTTACAACAGAATCCGACAATAAATTCCAATTCATGTCACCCGTTGTACAACGCATCAGTCACAAGCGTCAAGCAACGCATGTGACTGATGCAAAACAACTGAAATGTGAACCTAGCCTTATTGTACTTTTTTCTTGGGATTTGCAGAATTATAATCTTCTCCAAATAATAAATCCCATATAGAACTAATTGTTTTCTTGAATGTTAGCTGGTGAGCTAAGCTTTAGGATATGTCTGATGTCAAGTTTGTAAACTGTTTTCAATAGCAACTGTACCGCCCCGCGGCTGTGGCCGCCGAGCCGCTCGGATCCGTGCTCGTACTGCGGGCGGTGGCTCGAGCCTCATACGGACCCGAGGGTCACGTCGCTCTGCCAGGGGGGTTGACGCTACGCGTGGGGGAATGTAGGTGTTTGGTTTTGGGGTGATTGTTCGTGACACCACCCACGGGTTGTGGTGATGGTGGACACCACCGCTGCGGTGAAGGTACGGGGACTCCCGGGAGCGGTGTAGTGGCGCAGCTAGGTGTTGACCCCTCCATGGGTAAGGGGATGTTGGTCCCGGGGCTCGGTTGTGCGAGGGCTGGGGTGCCGGGCACAGGGTTGCGGTGCGCCGTGGCGCAGTGCGGTGCCGGATGGCACTGGTGTACTCATGATTAAACCACACAGAGTCACTGCTAAACCAAACAGAGGGATGGACGGGGCCCGCAGCCGGCTGTAGCTTCCTAGTCGGGTTGGCAATGTCCGCCTTTCTCCTGTACCTGTGTTTGTAGTGTGACCACTGTGCCTGGGCACTGGTGGTCCGCTCCCCGGCGTGTATGTGTCGTAGGAGCCCCTTTTGCCCGCAGGCGCTGGCCCTTGGATCTCTGGCCTCTGGCGGTGGCTACTATCCGGACGGGTTGGGCTGTTGCCTTCAATCGGGACTTTGGTGGGAATGAACCCCTGAGGTTCAGACCGCAATCAGTTAATTCGACTATGGTGGTGGCGTATAGCCTAGTTCGGGGTCTGAGTACCCTGCCTGGTGCTCCGGTATCCTGTTGGCTCCCCGATTCAGTTCCGGCAGGCCGCTACCCTGTACCGGTCCCTCACAGTTCCACCGGTCATATTCCCGGTCTCCTGCAGGCGGCCACTGCCGTCTGCCTGCCTGACTGTTTGGGGGGGTCCTAGGTTCCAACCCTGGGCCCGCGCAGAACCGTACTCCACTACTCTCCACTCTGCTGTACTGAACTGAACTGAACTCTCCGTGCACTGCACTGTGTTACTGCCTCAGGCCAGCAGACTCCTCGGGGGCGTGTCTTTCTGCCTGACTCCGCCCACCTGGTGTGCCTGTCTGACTCTGAGGGAAGCAATCAGGTCTTTGTGGTTGACTGGTGGTACCTTTCTAGTGTTGGGGTGTGCGGTGAGTGTAGTAACCTGTGACCCCTGGGGTCCAGGACGTCACACAATCACAGAATTATGACTGCAGCTCTGGACTATATTCATTCTGTAAATCAGGATCAGTACAATATAACTACAATAATGTATCAACCGAACAAAAAATATCATAAAATAAGAATAAGTACATGTGTAAGAGCCAAGCATCTCTTTATGTGGCACGCTAATAAGCGTATCGGAAACGTAATATCCCAAAATAGTGACAATAAAGCTACGTCTGGGGAAAACATCACCAATATCTCTCAGACCATCAAGCTGTGAGTGGAAACAGGATCAGCAGTTCCTTTATGCCACTGAAAAAATAAATACACATTTCATTTCAGCAATTGTCCCAGGGAGCAGGAAGACAAGCTGCGTACACCATTTGCCTGCTTGCTGATGTATGATAATCTTTAGAATTAAACAAGCAATCTTACATTTCAATAGAAAATGAAAATTAATAGTTTTGCTCAATTCTAGATCCAAGTTTATTAATACTCATTCAAACTTTCCAAAGATGCAGCCTATGAAAGAGCTGCCTTTCTGTAATTTGGAAATAGATAATTCGCTGACACTTTTTTACTATTTATCTCTGTGAGATATATTAAAAAAAAAATTTTTTTTTTTTATATATATGTGTGTGTGTGTGTGTGTGTGTGTGTGTGTATATATATATATGTATATATATATATATATATATATATATATATATGTGTGTGTGTGTATATATATATATATTTATATATATACTGTAACGTTGCGCCCTGCAACGTGGGGGTTTCGCTCGCTTGCAGCGGTGTGAGGTAGCTTCAGCAACACATGTACACAGTCTCTTCATAGAAATTCTGGCAGTTTATTTAAAAACACTCAGCATAAACTGCCCTCAAACATAAACAATAAGTCCATAATAGAAGTTTAGCAACTTCCCCACTCTCTGGCTCCTGCCAGCGTACAATTCTAGCCAAGGTTCCTTCCAGCACCCAGGGCCCTCTGCAGACCCCTGTCTGTCTCTCCTCCAGGAGAGATTCGGCCCTACAGCCCTGGCCTGGCCGCACTCACCTCAGACTCAATATCAGAGCCTTGTGATCAGCCTCCATGCAGGCTGATACACCCAGAGCTCCCGGCTCTGCTCTCACTTGTTTCCAGTACACACACTGGAAATCTAGAGCCAGTCTCTCTCTAGACTGCCCTAGACACACTTCATGCAGAACTCTCGGCTCTGCTCTCACTCTCTCCCAGCATACACGCTGGAAGTCTAGAGCTAGTCTCTAACTAGACTGCCCTAGACACACTCCACCCAGGTTCAGAGACAGGATTGCTTTAACCCCTGGAGCCACACCCACAGGTGGTAAGGAGTGTGTAATCAGCATCACACACCCTTCCATGGCTCTGCATGTACTGCAATCCTGTGGAATCACAGGTCCCAGCCAGCTTCACATTGCAGAGCATCCACGCTTCTGCAAAACATACCGGCCCTTTGTAATACAGCCGGTTGATACCTCACATACCCTCCCCCTCTGTTCAAACCCGTAGGGGAGAACACTTGCCAATGACCTGGGGCCGCGAGACAGGGCATTCCCGCTGCCATGCCCCACCAGTCGAGAGGGCCGTCCAAGAGCAGTAGTCCCTGAGACATCGCCCGACACTGTCACCAAACTCTGTCTTGTCAACCTAGGGTTAAAGGACGTCCCATTTCCAGACCGTTCTCTCCCTGACCCCCTCCCAGGGTCACCGTAGTAGAGAGACATGTCCCCAGTCAAACCTACAGTCTTGTCCGAACCTAGGCTTTCTCGAGTACCCCCAAGGCTACTGTCGGGAACTCTAAGCTCATAGCGGCCACTATCTACTGTACATCGTAGGTTACCACTCTGTCGGCGATTCCTTTTATCGCGCGTCTGAACTACTGGACCGACACGCCATCTTCCACTTCTTTCCCCTGAACAACGGGTGGAAGACAGCTGCTGTCCCCCACACAGTTGGAGAAGCTGCTCCTTAATTTTCCGGTTTTCTTGCCACAACCGCTCCATGTCACGTACATGGTGTACCCGATATTCAATAAGGCTTCGAATGTTTCCAAGACTCTCTACAGTCCCGACACAGACAAACGGAACCATACCAGCTTCCCTGGGTATTTTGCTCTCATTAGCAGCAGGGATTCTTAATCTCACCAATCCTGATTTATTCACCATGTCTTGCATGACTCGTCCGGTTTTTCCAATGACTCTCCCCACCAGAGCCCGGGGTACTTGGACGATATCTTTCGCCAGACTCTGCGCTTTCCTTTTATACTCTAGCTGTCTAGTGGCTTCTTCCTTTTGCAGTTGGACCTGCCACTTCATACGAACACATCTGAAGTGCATGTCCTTTAGAATAGCCACCCGCTGCCCAGTAATTTTACTGGTAGACAATATCACTAACTGTTCAGCCCCTGGGGTACAGTAGACCTCACACGCTTCCACAGCTCTCTTAAATTCGTCATGCATGTACCCGGTGGCACACGCTTCTTTTAAGTCCTCAGGTATATCTACCATGCACTTGACTACAGAAGTCTCATTCATCCCTGCCACATGCTTGTCAAGTTTAGCTTCCAAAGTCAGCTCTCTTTGGGCCTCCCCAGCTTCAACAAGTTTGGTCAGGATTGACAATCGCTGCTCCATCTGCTCCAAGGCTCCCTGGGACTTGGACTGGTACTCTGCCAAGCGACTTCGGAGCTCAGCCACTTCTTTCTCCAGCTCCCTTACTCGACTCTCAGTAGGCTGCCTAAGAAGTATCTCTTGTTGCAGATGGTCTTTGCTCATCCTCTTGAATGAGTCTTCACTTGCGGACCTCTCTGGTCTACGACACACTATTTCTGAGGCTTCTTCCAACTCAGCTTCAGAACATTTGGGTTTCTTACTCTTCTTACCCATGACCGTCTCTATATCCTCCATCATGGTTTTAGCAAGCAGGTCAGGCAGGCTCCCAGTCCTGGATGAGACCTTTGCTCCAGACTTCACCTCCTCAGAGGCTCTATTCACTTCAGCGCCAGCTGTTTCTTGGGTCTTCACTGCATTATCTTCACCTTCCTCTGGGGTCTCTGCAGTGTCACCCTCAGCCTGGGTGTCACACCCTTCAACATGGCACTCTGTTCCTTTTAGAGTTTTGGGGCTAAATTCGCTGTCATCTACCCCAGCACTTGGTAGTTCACCAGTCTGCTCACCACGACTGTTGGGGATTATTCCTTCCCCCACACTCTCTAGGATTCCATTTCCTATACCACTCTCGCCTGACAGACTATCAACTTCACACTTTGAAATCATAGGGACCACCACCATTACGTCCTTGGTTGGCTCCTTCTCTGCACTTGCAGCGCTCTGATTTCTGTCGTCACAATGTGTCAGTTCAATCTCTGATTCCTCAGTCTTTTGTAGGATATCACCGTCTGACTCTACCGTAGCAGGTGTTATTAGCACCATGTCTTCATTAACCAGGCATGTCACTTTCTCTGCACCCTCAGACGGCATACACTGTGCCCCCTCTCGGCGCTTATTACGTCTTCGGGAGGAAGTTTTGCCCTTCTCGCCCATCTGTACCACACTGTACTCGTTTGTCACCTTACTAGAGTCAGTGTCTTTACTGGAGTCATCATCACTCCCCCTGGTATCCTGGACTATCATGTCCCCACTTAACCAGATATCTGCCTCCCTTTCTGGAGCTACCCCGTTTTTAACGGTCACACTATCGGTTATTCCCTTAGTCCTTATGTCACTAAGTTGGGTCCGTCCATCATTTTCTTTGGTCACCCCTAACTTAGGACAGTCAATTTTAGGAGGTGCTATCTCCTCCTTACCACACATAACTGCACAACAAGGACCCCTTTTCACCTCCCAATGTGGTGGGGTTTCCTTTGGGCTTTTCCGGCTCTTACACAAGCAACCGTATACGTCCCCCTGCTTCCACAAGTGCACAAATAATTTAGAGTCCCAACCTATAATAATTGGGTGCAGTAAATCTGAGACTACTCCAACATCATGAGAACCACTGTCCCAGGCTGTCTTAATGACCACTCTGGAGACCGGGTATTCTGTCTCATTACTGTGGGTGCAGCCGGCGTGGATCTTCCTTCCAGGAATCAAGTGGACATCAGAGGTGGCCCTCACCAGGGTCACCAAGCTCCTTGAGTCTACAACTCCTGTTACAGATTCCCCATCCACTTCCACGGAACACAGACGTGGCTTCTCGTCGGATGGGTGGTCCATATTGCAAACAGGACACTTGTGGCATGAACACTGTTGTCCCTGGCTACAGTCCATCTGCGCCACTTCACCCTTGGATTTGGGATGCTCCGCACCCTTTTGGGGGACCACCGCTTTCTGGGACTCCATCCCCTTATGGGCAACCACCCCTTTATGGGACTCCACCCCCTTATGGGCAACCACCCCTTTATGGGACTCCACCCCCTTATGGGCAACTATTCCCTTCTGGGACTCCGCCCCCTTTTGCGGTTTCCATGCAATGTCCTTAGCCCCCAGTTCACACCGTTTGCCCTTGTCTCCCTGGGCACCCAGTGTCCATACTGGCCCCTGAAGGGAACGCTCAAACTGGTCCATGGCTGTGACATCGCTACACACCGACAGCTCCTGCTGTCCCCGGACCAGGAACTGGTACAGCTCCTCCACAATGTCCGCAGGGACCATTCCCTCTTTTTGGCTTTCAGCCCCCACTGCTGTCACTGGACCTCCAGGCACATGCTGTTGGTGCTGCTGGCTCTGCAGCAGCTGGTTCAGGAGCTCCTCCATGCTGTAACGAAAAAGAGGCACAGGAGGGGCGCTCCAATGGGTAATACCCGGTGGTCAAAGACAGGGGGGGTTAGAGAACCACTAACCTTTCCGGGTTGTACCGCCCGTACAACCAGGATCTCCAGCCTGTGGTGTATCACTGCTCACCAAGCAGGGCCTTGCAATTCCGGCTGGCCTGGAACCTCCAGTCGATGGACTCTCGCCACTGCAGCACGGGTCCCCAACGACCGGCTGATTCACCACCAGGTGCTTGAGAGCGCTGTCCCTGTTCGTGGACCCGCCGATCCACCGCCAGCTGCTTGAGTGCGCAGACAATTTTCGTGGACCCACCGATCCACCGCAAACCGCTTCAAAAACTTTTCGTGGACCCGCCGATCCACCGCAAGCAGTCCGTATTCACAGGAATATGTCCTAGGCCGTTGCCCCTAGCAACCAGGCTGCGTTGCCCCTAGCAACCAGACCGCATGCCCGCATTCGAGACACCATATGTAACGTTGCGCCCTGCAACGTGGGGGTTTCACTCGCTTGCAGCGGTGTGAGGTAGCTTCAGCAACACATGTACACAATCTCTTCATAGAAATGCTGGCAGTTTATTTAAAAACACTCAGCATAAACTGCCCTCAAACATAAACAATAAGTCCATAATAGAAGTTTAGCAACTTCCCCACTCTCTGGCTCCTGCCAGCGTACAATTCTAGCCAAGGTTCCTTCCAGCACCCAGGGCCCTCTGCAGACCCCTGTCTGTCTCTCCTCCAGGAGAGATTCGGCCCTACAGCCCTGGCCTGGCCGCACTCACCTCAGACTCAATATCAGAGCCTTGTGATCAGCCTCCATGCAGGCTGATACACCCAGAGCTCCCGGCTCTGCTCTCACTTGTTTCCAGTACACACACTGGAAATCTAGAGCCAGTCTCTCTCTAGACTGCCCTAGACACACTTCATGCAGAACTCTCGGCTCTGCTCTCACTCTCTCCCAGCATACACGCTGGAAGTCTAGAGCTAGTCTCTAACTAGACTGCCCTAGACACACTCCACCCAGGTTCAGAGACAGGATTGCTTTAACCCCTGGAGCCACACCCACAGGTGGTAAGGAGTGTGTAATCAGCATCACACACCCTTCCATGGCTCTGCATGTACTGCAATCCTGTGGAATCACAGGTCCCAGCCAGCTTCACATTGCAGAGCATCCACGCTTCTGCAAAACATACCGGCCCTTTGTAATACAGCCGGTTGATACCTCACAATACATATAATATAAGCTGAGTGTATGTGTGTATGTCCGCTGAAGGAATCCGCACTGTCGCATTTACAATCACGAAATTTTGCACAGACACTCAATGTGACTCAGGGAACGTCATAGACTATGTTTGGGTGGGAAAATTTAACCCCGTGCTTTACAGTTGCTCTCCAAAAATCCTGCCTCTATTAAACTGAATGGAGCTGGGAGCTGCAGGCTATTAATAGCAACTGTCAGTGGTTGCTATAGGAACAAAATAAACTGTTAGTATAAGAAGCTTATGTGTGAGGTAATAAGATGTCGGTGGGAAGACAGAGAGAGAGACAGGAAAAGACAGACAGACAGAGACAGACAGGGAAAGAGACAGACAGAGAGAGACAGGCGGGCAAGAGACAGCCCTGGAAAGGGACTGACGGGCAAAGGGACTGACGGGGAAAGGGACAGACAGAAAGACACACACACATAGAGATAGAGAGAGACAGACAGATACAGAGATTGAGACAGACTGATACAAATATAGACAGAGAGATAGAAACAGACAGAGATATAGACACAGACAGACAAGGAAAGAGACAGACAGTTACTATCCCGGGCAACGCTCGGGTACTACAGCCAATATATAATATATATAATATATATAATATATATATATATATATATATATATATATATATATATGTGTGTATGAATGTATGTATGTATGTATATGTATATATAGGGTTTTCTTTAGGAGTTTTCAGGGGCTTAATATAAATGCACATCACCATTTTCAGATTTATATATTTAAAATATTTAGAATTTGTGTACCATTTCATTATTTACAATTCATAAATGCTTTCTATTTAGTGTTGATAGAATGTCAATAAAATGTCAATAAAATACATATAAAGCACCACTCAAACTATTTTTTGTTATTTCGCTGCTATAGTGGTGCTTCTAATCTAAGTCCCCTATTCTCAGTCTTATACGCTCCCGCTGGCATTTTTAATTTTCGGCATCGCGCAGGTCGGTATCCTGTACTTTGTGACCTGATGGTTGCACCAGTGTTTGCTAGAATGAGCCAGAGGTCACAATCCAATAAAAGTCTAGGAGAGCCTCGTTCTAGCTCTCATAGACTTGCATCAAGAGCTTGTGATGTAACTTCTAACTTCCGGACAGTCAGAAGTTGCAGTCAAGAGATGGCACCGTAAAATGGGAGCAGCGTCCATAAAAGGTAAAAATGCCGAAATGTGATTATAATTCTAGGGGCAGGGACTTTGGGTTAAAAACACCACTCCAGCAGTGAAAAAAAAACAAAAAAACAACAACAAAACGCTGAAGTAGTGCTTTATGTTTTGTGGGTGTAATCTGTAAAAGTTCATGGGTTAGGAATACTTTTTCAAGGCATTGTGTGTGTATAGGTGGTGTCACACACAGCGACGACGACAACGACGTCGCTGCTACGTCACCATTTTCTGTGACGTTGCAGCGATGTCCCGTCGCTGTCGCTGTGTGTAACATCCAGCAACGAGCTGGCCCCTGCTGTGAGGTCGTTGCTCGTTGCTGAATGTCCAGCTTCATTTTTTGGTCGTCGCTCTCCCGCTGTGACACACACATCGCTGTGTGTGACAGCGAGAGAGCGACGAAATGAAGCGAGCAGGGAGCAGGAGGCGGCGTCTGGCAGCTGCGGAAAGCTGTAACCACTGTAAACATCGGGTAACCAAGGGAAGACCTTTCCCTGGTTACCCGATATTTACCTTCGTTACCAGCCTCCGCCACTCTTGCTGCCAGTGCCGGCTCCTGCTCTGTGCACATGTAGCTGCAGTACACATCGGGTAATTAACCCGATGTGTACTGTAGCTAGGAGAGCAAGGAGCCAGCGCTAAGCAGTGTGCGCGGCTCCCTGCTCTCTGCACATGTAGCGACATTATGATCGCTGCTGCGTCGCTGTGTTTGACAGCTAAGCAGCGATCATAACAGCGACTTACAAGGTCGCTGTTACGTCACAGAAAATGGTGACGTAACAGTGATGTCGTTGTCGCTGTCGCTATGTGTGAACCCAGCTTATATGTGTGTGTATGTGTGTGTATGTGTGTATGTGTCTGTATAAATATACAGTGGGAAAAATAAGTATTTATTACACTGCCAATTTTGAAAGTTTTCCCACCTCTGAAGAATAGAGAGGACTGTAATTTTCATTGTAGGTACTCTTCAACTGTGTAGAAAACACTAGTAACCCCTGAAGGAAATTACTGAGATGCCATAGCGTCAATAAAACAATTCTTTATTATTATTACCATTAAAACAAAATAATGACAATATTCGCTTAGCAAAAGTAGGGCAATGAAAATCACAAATGTATCCCTCCTAACAGGGGAGGGGCTGGTACAAGCACATCAGCGCCATTGGTACAGGTTAAACAAATTTATTAACCAAAACGGTATTGTTACCAAGCAAAACAAGTGCAGCCTATGGCCAAGCTGTAATTACCACAAATAGGAAGTTTATCATCACAATATGAGCTCAAGAATCAGCACTTTAGTAGAACAATAAAGGTAATTTGGCCCATTGGAGTTATAAGGTCAAAAGTGAGAAAAAGTGAGCTGTAGGGAAATACTTTACAAATAGTAAAGGGATTTGTTCTGTTAGGCTGCTTTCACACTACGCTTTTTTAACATGCATCATGAACTTTTTTTGCTGTAAAAGTGGATCCTGTTTTTATAAAGAAAAATGCATGCAAACGCATGTGTTATTTTGCAGGATCCTGTCACTTGAAGTTTATGGGCGGGCATTGGAGTCATGTGATCGGGAGTGAGGGGATCTGAACGTGATAGACTGGGAGCCGGCATCTGACACCTGCGGATGCTGGTAACCAAGGTAAACATCAGGTAACTAAGCGAAGTGCTTTGCTTGGTTACCCGATATTTACCTTGGTTACGAGCGTCCGCCGCTCTCAGGCGGGAGAGGGGGAGAGGGGGAGAGAGGGAGGGGGAGAGAGACTGATCACACCAGGCTGGTTTCTGGGCATGCTCAGTAGAGCAAGCAGGATCCTGTCTATCAGCATGCCAGCGTTCACATGCGTTTGCGTGCAGTATAGTCAGGATCCAGTGAAAAGCAGTATTTGGACGCAGCTCAAAATCGCTACAAGTAGCATTTTTGAAAAAAGTTAAAAAACTGCAAGTCGCTGGATCCTCACTATAACGCATGCGAATGCAGGTGAACTCATGTTGACGCGAGTCCATTGCAAATGCATTGAAAGGAAAACGCATTTGCACTGGATCCGTTTTTGCGTTAAAAAAACGTTCATGACGCATGTTAAAAAAACGTAGTGTGAAAGCAGCCTTAGGAACACCCAGAAAAATTACTTTACAAATAGTAAAGGGAATTGTTCTGTATTTCCCTACAGCTCACTTTTTCTCACTTTTTTCCTTATAACTCCAAAGGGCCAATTTGCCTTTATTGTTGTACTAAAGGGCTGATTCTTGAGCTCATATTGTGATGATAAACTTACTATTTATGGTAATTACAGCTTGGACATAGGCTGCACTTGTTTTGCTGGGTAACAATACCGTTTTGGTTAATACATTTTTTTAACCTGTACCAATGGCGCTGATGTGCTTGTATCAGCCCCTCCCCCTGTTAGGAGGGATACATTTGTGATTTTCATTGCCCTACTTTTGCTAAGCGATTATTGTCATTATTTTGTTTTAATGGTAATATAATAAAGAATTGTTTTATTGACGCTATGGCATCTCAGTAATTTCCTTCAGGGGTTACTAGTGTTTTCTATATATATACAGTTAGGTCCAGAAATATTTGGACAGTGACACAATTTTCGCAAGTTGGGCTCTGCATGCCACCACATTGGATTTGAAATGAAACCTCTACAACAGAATTCAAGTGCAGATTGTAACGTTTAATTTGAAGGTTTGAACAAAAATATCTGATAGAAATTGTAGGAATTGTACACATTTCTTTACAAACACTCCACATTTTAGGAGGTCAAAAGTAATTGGACAAATAAACCAAACCCAAACAAAATATTTTTATTTTCAATATTTTGTTGCGAATCCTTTGGAGGCAATCACTGCCTTAAGTCTGGAACCCATGGACATCACCAAACGCTGGGTTTCCTCCTTCTTAATGCTTTGCCAGGCCTTTACAGCCGCAGCCTTCAGGTCTTGCTTGTTTGTGGGTCTTTCCGTCTTAAGTCTGGATTTGAGCAAGTGAAATGAATGCTCAATTGGGTTAAGATCTGGTGATTGACTTGGCCATTGCAGAATGTTCCACTTTTTTGCACTTATGAACTCCTGGGTAGCTTTGGCTGTATGCTTGGGGTCATTGTCCATCTGTACTATGAAGCGCCGTCCGATCAACTTTGCGGCATTTGGCTGAATCTGGGCTGAAAGTATATCCCGGTACACTTCAGAATTCATCCGGCTACTCTTGTCTGCTGTTATGTCATCAATAAACACAAGTGACCCAGTGCCATTGAAAGCCATGCATGCCCATGCCATCATGTTGCCTCCACCATGTTTTACAGAGGATGTGGTGTGCCTTGGATCATGTGCCGTTCCCTTTCTTCTCCAAACTTTGTTCTTCCCATCATTCTGGTACAGGTTGATCTTGGTCTCATCTGTCCATAGAATACTTTTCCAGAACTGAGCTGGCTTCATGAGGTGTTTTTCTGCAAATTTAACTCTGGCCTCTCTATTTTTGGAATTGATGAATGGTTTGCATCTAGATGTGAACCCTTTGTATTTACTTTCATGGAGTCTTCTCTTTACTGTTGACTTAGAGACAGATACACCTACTTCACTGAGAGTGTTCTGGACTTCAGTTGATGTTGTGAACGGGTTCTTCTTCACCAAAGAAAGTATGCGGCGATCATCCACCACTTTTGTCATCCGTGGACGTCCAGGCCTTTTTGAGTTCCCAAGCTCACCAGTCAATTCCTTTTTTCTCAGAATGTACCTGACTGTTGATTTTGCTACTCCAAGCATGTCTGCTATCTCTCTGATGGATTTTTTTTCTTTTTTTTCAGCCTCAGGATGTTCTGCTTCACCTCAATTGAGAGTTCCTTAGACCGCATGTTGTCTGGTCACAGCAACAGCTTCCAAATGCAAAACCACACACCTGTTTTCAACCCCAGACCTTTTAACTACTTCATTGATTACAGGATAACGAGGGAGACGCCTTCAGAGTTAATTGCAGCCCTTAGAGTCCCTTGTCCAATTACTTTTGGTCCCTTGAAAAAGAGGAGGCTATGCATTACAGAGCTATGATTCCTAAACCCTTTCTCCGATTTGGATGTGAAAACTCTCATATTGCAGCTGGGAGTGTGCACTTTCAGCCCATATTATATATATAATTGTATTTCTGAACATGTTTTTGTAAACAGCTAAAATAACAAAACTTGTGTCACTGTCCAAATATTTCTGGACCTAACTGTATAGGATGCTGTCTAAATGGGTAGCAATATGTGGTTATTGTGGGTTTTGACACTTCAACTTTGACAGAGAGAATACAAAAAAATCCAGGAAATCACATTGTATGATTTTTAAATAATTAATTTGCATTTTATTACATGAAATAAGTATTTGATATAATAGAAAAACTGAACGTAATATTTGGTTCAGAAACCTTTGTTTGCAATTAGAGGTCAGACATTACTGTAGTTCTTGACCAAGTTTGCACACTCTGCAGCAGGGATTTTGGCCCACTCCTCCATAGAGATCTTCTCCAGATCTTTCAGGTTTAAGGGCTGTCACTCAGCAAAATTGAGTTTGAACTCCCTCCAAAGATTTTGTATTGGGTTTAGGTCTGGAGACTGGATAGGCAACTCCAGGACCTTGAAATGCTTCTTGCAAAGCCACTCCTTAGTTACGCTGGCTGTGTGTTTCCAGTCATTGTCATGTTGGAAGATCCAGCCTTGACCATCTTCAATTTTCTTTTGAGGGAAGGAGGTTGTTGGCCAAAATCTTGTGACACATGACCCCAACCATCCTCTCTTCAAAACAGTGCAGTCATTCTGTCCCTTTTCCAAAAACACACCCCCTAAGTATTGTGTTCCACCCCCATGCTTCATGATTGGGACGGTGTTCTTGGGACTGGACTTATCCTTTTTCCTTCAAACACAAGGAGCTGAGTTGATACAAAAAAGTTCTATTTTGGTCTCATCCGACCATATGACTGTCTCCCATGCCTCCTCGGGATCATCCAGATGGTCATTGGCAGACTTCAAACAGGCCTGGACATGTGTGGGCATGAGCAGGGGGACCTTGTGTGCCATGCAGGATTTTAATCCATGACGGCGTAGTGTGTTATAAACTGTAATCTTTGAGACTGTGGTCCCAGCTCTCTTCAGGTCATTGACCAGGTCCTCCCATGTACCGTGTTTTTCCAAAAATAAGACCTCCCCCAAAAAATAAGCCCTAGCAGGGATTTTCAGCATTTTCGGAGAAAGGCTTAAATATAAGCCCTCCCCAAAAATAAGCCCTAGTCCCGGATCAATAATGAAGTATCCGTGCAGCTAAAAAAGTTACAGATACTGCAGGACACTTCATGATACACAGCGGCACCCGGCAATTACACTCACCCGACACTGAGCGGCAGGACCTGCAGTGATCACACACCCGCACACAGCAGCTCTCCCACACACGCACGCACACACACACACGCACACACACACATAATCAGATCTCACACACACACACACACCAGATCTCACACACAAACATCGGATCGCACACACAGTCAGACCACACACATAATCAGATCGCACACATAATCAGATCGCACACACAAACATTGGATCACACGCAAACATCAAATCACACACAAACAAACATCGGATCGCACACACATCGGATCGCATACACACTCACCTAATCCAGCGACACCGATCTCTTCTCGCTGGGAGAATCCTGAGAGGCAGTGCAGTGGAGTGCAACGAACAGGACCTGCGGCGGGACACGAGACTTGCTTCATTCCCTGCTGCCGTAAGTGCTTGATGTGTGTGTGTGTGTGTGTGTATGTGTGTGTGTGTGTGTGATCTGCAATCGGCTGTGTGTGTCTGCGTCCGGCTGTGTGTGTCTTTGATTGGCTGTGTGTGCCTGTGATCGGATGTGTGTATCTGTGACCGGCTGTGTATGCCTGTGATCGGATGTGTGTATCTGTGACCGGCTGTGTATGCCTGTGATCGGATGTGTGTATCTGTGATGGCTGTGTGTGCCTGCGATCTGCTGTGTGTAATCTGCTGTGTATATCTGCGATCTGCTGTGTGTGTCTGCGATCGGCTGTGTGTATCTGTGATCTGCTGTGTGTGCCTGCGATCTGCTGTGTGTGCCTGCGATCTGCTGTGTGTGCCTGCGATCTGCTGTGTGAGATCTGCTGTGTATATCTGCGATCTGCTGTGTGTGTGCCTGTGATCGGCTGTGTGTATCTGTGATCGGCTGTGTGTATCTGTGATCGGCTGTGTGTATCTGTGATCGGCTGTGTGTATCTGTGATCTGCTGTGTGTGCCTGCGATCTGCTGTGTATATCTGCGATCTGCTGTGTATATCTGCGATCTGCTGTGTGTGTGTGTGTCTCTGATCAGCTGTGTGTATCTGTGATTGGCTGTGTGTATCTGTGATCTGCTGTGTGTGCCTGCGATCTGCTGTGTATATCTGCGATCTGCTGTGTGTGTGTGTCTCTGATCAGCTGTGTGTATCTGTGATTGGCTGTGTGTATCTGTGATCTGCTGTGTATATCTGTGATCTGCTGTGTGTGTGATCTGCTGTGTGTGCCTGCGATCTGCTGTGTGTGTCAGCTAGCAGCAGGGGAGAATGGCGTGCAGCACTGACCGGAGATCACAGGAGGACCTGGGAACCACGCAGACGTCCTGGTCTGGTGAGTATGACTCTCCTGGGAAGTGGGGGGGGGTCTGCTTTTTGGGGGTGTAAACTTACCCCCAACTGTGTTTCTCCAAGAATAAGGCGGGCTTTGCACGTTGTGACATTGCAAGTCGATGCTGCGATGTCGCATGCGATAGTCCCCGCCCTTGTCGCAGGTACAATATCTTGTGAAAGCTGGCGTAGCGAAAATTATTGCTACGCCGGCTTCACATGCACTCACCTGCCCTGTGACCGTCGCTCTGGCCGGCGACCCGCCTCCTTATTAAGGGGGCGGGTCGTGCGGCGTCACTGCGACGTCACACGGCAGGCGGCCAATAGGAGCGGAGGGGCGGAGATGAGCAGGATGTAAACATCCCGCCCACCTCCTTCCTTCCGCATAACCTATGGAAGCCGCGGTGACGCCGGTAGGAGATGTTCCTCGCTCCTGCGGCTTCACACACAGCGATGTGTGCTGCCGCAGGAGCGAGGAACAACATCGGACCGTCGCGTCAGCGTAATTATGGATTACGCTGACGCTGCACCGATGATACGATTACGACGCTTTTGAGCTCGTTAATCGTATCATCTAGGCTTTACACACTGCGATGTCGCATGCGATGCCGGATGTGTGTCACTTTCAATTTGACCCCACCGACATCGCACCTGCGATGTCGCAACGTGCAAAGCCCGCCTAAGACCTCCTCCAAAAATAAGCCCTAGTGCTTTTTTGGGGGGGCAAAAAAAATATAAGACAGTGTCTTATTTTTGGAAAAACACGGTAGTTCTGGGCTTATTCCTGACCTTCCTCAGAATCAGCCGTACCCCAGGTGGTGATATCTTGCATGGACCCCCAAACCGAGTAAGATTGACAGTCATCTTGTGTTTCTTCCATTTTCTAATAATTGCACCAGCAATTGTTGCCTTCCCATCAAGCTGCTTCCCTATTGTCCTGTAGCTTATCCAAGCCTTGTGCAGGCCTACAATATTGTCCCAGGTGTCCTTAGCCAGCTCTTTGCTCCTGGCCATGGTGGAGAGGTTGGAGTGTGATAGATTGTTTGGGCAGGTGACTTTTTATACAGGTAACAAGTTCAAACAGGTGCAATTAATTACAGGTAATGTGCAGAGTAGGAGGGCTTCTTAAAGAAAAAGTAGGTCGTGAGAGACAGAATTCTTGCTTGTTGGTAGGTGATCAAATACTAATTTCATATAATGAAATGCAGATTAATTATTTTAAAAATCATACAATGTATTTTCTGGATTTCTGTCTGTCACAGTACCTACAATAAAAATTCCAGACTTCTTATTTTTACATTAATGTTGTTGTATGAAGTTGAAGGGGTTGTCCTTGGTTTGACAACTAAGACCCCAACAGATCAGCAGAATGAGAAATTTTTATTCCTGACAGGACAGTTTAAAACCACTGCTCCATTCATTCTCTGTGGGACTGTTGGAAAAAGCCAAGTACGTTCTTAGGACATGAATGGAGCACCAGTGAACGGCCGCTCTTTTCTAATGAGGATGAAGGTGGCCATTCTGCTGATTGGTGTGTGTATTTGTAGTCTAAACAACATCCCTTCCCCACTGATCAATACATTATCAACGATCAATTAGAAAGGTAATAACTTGTTCTCACTGGACAACCCCTTTAATGACATCTCCTTGGATGTTTCCTTTAATTTCAGTTTTCATGTACCTGGTAGAGCTGTGTTTACGCTGGTTGTATGACTTACAACTCCATACTATAAATCCATAGGTATTTTGCATGCCACCATGTAGAGCCTTTGTATGGTGCCATATTTATAGTGTAATAGGGGCTATAATGCCGATATGTGGATGGGCCCTTACAGCAGATTTAAGGCCACTTTACACGCTGCGATATCGGTACCGATATCGCTAGCGGGGGTACCTGCCCCCATTGGTTGTGTGATACGGGCAAATCGCTGCCCGGGGAGCACAACATCGCCCAGACCCGTCACACTACTTACCTGCCTAGCGACGTCGCTGTGACCGGCGATCCGCCTCCTTTCTAAGGGGGCGGTCCATGCGGCATCACAGCGATGTCACTAAGCGGCCTCCCAATAGAAGCGGAGATGAGCGGGACGTAACATCCCGCCCATTTCCTTCATTCCTCATCGCGGGTGGGACGCAGGTAAGGAGAGGTTCCTCGTTCCTGCGGTGTCACACGGAGCGATGTGTGCTGGAGCAGGAACGACAAACTGCATCATTACTGCAGCAGCAACGATATTCAAGAATGGACCCCCAAGTCACAGATGAGCGATTTTGACCGTTTTTGCGACGATTCAAAATCGCTCAGAGGTGTCACACGCAAAGACATCGCTAAAGCGACCGGATGTGCGTCACAAAATCCGTGACCCCCAACGAGATCGCTTTAGCGATGTCCTAGCGTGTAAAGCGGCCTTTAGTGTTTGTTTTATGTTTTATGCTGTTTTCTTTTAATGCATTTTTTATTGACACAGAGAATTATTTGAGGTTTGGGAGTTGGTGTCCAATATGTGTTTTTGTTAGATTGCATTATTTTGATGGCATAACACATTTTTAATGTGTCTGTAGGCTGTTTTTATTTTATTTTTGTTGTTTTTAGTGTTCCTTCATTTATATTCTACAGTGGCAGTAGTGGTAGTGCCCTATGCACCACTCCACAGGCTCTGGGCAACTACCCACGGAGTCACCATCAAATCCAGAGACAAATTGTTTCCAAGGCAACAGAGATTATTCATCCCAGCCCACTGCAATAGAGGCCCATAACTGCTGTTTAATGACACCCAGTCACATGACTATGGAATGAGCGGCCACTAGCCTATATGGTGCAATAGAGGCCCATGACCTCGATGTTGTGGTGTGTGATCACATGATTATGCATAAGAGCATCAAGCATACATTCAGCTGTTAATAGGACATGATCATGTACAGTATGAAGATGACATGGCACTGCACATCACTGATACGCTCCTTACATCGCTAGGTTGTAAGTGGTGTTTTTAAATCATATTATGTTTAAAAATTGTATACAGTTTCTATGGTAACCTGGGAGGGACCTTCAAGAAGAGTCGGAATGAGTGGCCCAATGGCTCTCAGATATAGAGTGGCTCTGTGTACTGCATATATGTTAGCCTTATCTGCCATTTTGTTTATGCTTTAATAAGGCTGCTTTTTGGCCGAAACATCGCTTTTATGATGCAATTTAGATGAATAAAGGAACTTAATCATTTTGATTTGTCTCTGCATTTATAGTCTAGTTCGGTGGGGAATTAGCATCTTGCATGTTCAGGTTCATACAGCTGTTCAGTGCCTTGCAAAAGTATTCACCACCCTTGGGATTTTTTTGTGTTCTGCTACCTCACAAGCTGTAATTTTACTGTTTTTTTCTGTTTGAGGGTTTGCATCAGTTCATGTAAAGAACATGCCTACAACCATGAGCATTTCGTTTTCATTTTATTATGAAGAAAACAACAAAAAGGACAAAATAACTGAAAACTTAAGTGTACATAATTATTCACCCCCCCCCCCCTAAAGTAAGTACTGTGTAGCGCATTTTTTGCAGCAATTACAGCTACAAGTCGCTTTTGGAAAAGTTTCTAAGAGGTTTCCACATCTTGCCTCTGGGATTCTCCAGCTCCTTCAAGTTACATGGATTCCTCTGATGAACAGCAATCTTCAAGTCTGACCACAGATTCAAAATTGGATTAAGGTCTGGGCCTTACTAGGCCACTCCAATACATTTACACCTTTCCCCTTAAACCAATTGAGTGTTGCTTCAGCAGTATGCTTTGGACCCTTGTCTTGTTGAAAGGTGAGCCGCCTCCATCTCAGGCGCAAATCACAGACAGACAAACAGGTTTTGTTCAAGAATATCCCTGTATTTTGCATCATCCATCTTCCCTTCGACTTGGACCATTTTCCCCTTTCACTGCTGCTGAAAAACCTCCCCACGGCATGATGCTGCCACCACCATGTTTCACTGTGAGGATGGTGTTCCTGGGGTGAAGAGTTGTGTTAGTTTGGCACCAGACATAGCGTTTACACCAACACCTTTCTCCATACATTTGGCAAGTCTCCAACATGTCTTTTGGCAAAATTAAAATGATCTGTCCCATTTTTGGCTGTAAGTAAAGGTTTTTTTTTCTGGTGATACTCAAGTCTCTGCTTATTAACTGCAGCTCCTTCAGGGTTACCTTTTGGTCTCTGTGCTTCCTCTCCCATTAGTTCCCTCCTTGCCCAGGCTGAAAGTTTTGGCGGGCGGCCCTCTCTTGGCAGGTTTGTTGTGGTACCATGTTTTTTTTTCCATTTGATGATGATTGATTTGATGGTGCTATGGGGATCATCAGAAATTGGGATTTTTTTTTTTATTTTTTATTGTTTTTTTTTTTTTTAAACCCAACCCTGACATTTTCACTTAGGGGTGTACTCACTTTTGTTGCTAGTGGTTTAGACATTAATGGTTGTGTTTTAAGTTATTTAGAAGGCACACCCAAGTTACACTGTTTATACAAGCTGCACACTGACTACTTTACATTGTATCGGAGTGTCATATCTTCAGTGTCCCATGAAATGATAAAATAGAATATTTCTGTAAATGCGAGGGGTGTACTCACTTTTGTTATATACTGTTTATAGGCACCACACCTACAAGGAATTACAAGCCTGAATTCTAGTAGAAGATCCAAGGAGCAGTGGCTCATTTTTGCATTTGCACAGATTTCATTTTTAGTATTCTGATATTTTTTTCGGTTAGATTTAATCCTGATAATGTGTTAGTTTCTATTGTCCCTGTGAATTTGTTGACGGACAGTAATTGGGTCACTGCATTGAAATGCCTACTATAAGCTCAGAGTTCTCCTTCCTTGTTGGCATGACAACCATGGTGGTCGATTAAACATGCGCAGATCGGGTTGGAGCCTTAAGCTAACAAGTGCGTCTGACATAGAGAGGGAAAAAAAAAAAAAGACAATGGCACCCGCAAAATAACTGAATATACAATATAAAGAACACACCACCATAGTGAAGATGAATATGTACATGAGAACTAAACAGTCTGTAAATCTGAGAATGATCAAAATAGCAATGGAATGGAAATGTAGCGTCTGTGCATTAAGAAACGGAATCTGTCACAAATATGGAGGGAGCCCCGGTGCTGTAGATCTGCGCGAGGCTCAGGAGGCAGTTGTGGACATTGTCAGCACCTCTTTGTCCTAAGCACCTGCACTGAGCGGGGCCTTTCTCCTCCTAGACATTGTAATCTCTACATAATTAGGAATGATTGTCTCTTGAGGATTAGTGACTGTTGTGCCTGAAGTCTGACAGATGGGCAGGGGAATCTATTCAGTATCACACAAGTGTTATGTGTAGACAAAAGGGGCATTGCTAGAAAGACTCGCATACATTTTTATTCCACACTGTAAGTCATAAGGTAAAACCCAAAATTTAGTGCATAGCTCTGCAACGTGTGCGAATGACGACACTAGTACAGACATAGAAGGTGAAAAATATATAATATGGAGATATATATATATATATATATATATATATATATATATATATTTATATTGTGTGTGTGTGTGTATGTGTGTGTATATATATATATAATATATATATATATATATATATATAATGTATATGTGTGTATGTATGTATATATATATATATATATATATATATATATACACACACACACACACACACACACACACACACACACACACACACACACACACACACACACACATGTCCTTGTATGGAACCCAACAGAATAATTTACTCACTTTACTCAATGGAAACCTTATTCCCATTGATCACATTGCGCCTCCATCTACATTAAAGGCTTTATTCAGATGTCTGTTTTCCACTTACGTGTTTTATCTATGTTTTACTGTTTTACCCTAATGGAATATGTAGCCATTATAATACTTGGAGCTCTTTACATATACATGTTGTTTTGAGAACTGTGTATGAAGAAATGTTCATTTTTAATTGGAGTCACAGATCAGAATAACCCATACAAGCCTGTGGGTCTGTGAAAGACATATACGCCACATGGATGGCGTCCATGTGCTGTCCGTACACAGTGAATAAGCATTAAATCTGAATGCGTTTGTATGTGCTGCAGGTTTTAATCCATGGATATTTGATCTACTCTTTTGATCTACAATTGTTATTTACGGATTCAAGAAAGAATGATTTTATGAAGATCCTAGTTGCTGGAATCCCTTCTCTATCCATGATTCACACTGTAATGGATAGGATAAGCTTAGCAATGCATTTTCTTTTTTCACATGTGAAAAACACTGATGGGGAAAAAAGTGATGAAACTGTAGAAAAATCACTGACTTCTGAATAAGGCCTTAAAGAGGACCTTTTACCAGTTTTAATATGTTAACTAACTGACATGAAATAGTGGCTGCATTAACTGGGTGTTAGCATAGATTTGTTTCTGGAGGTGTGTTCTTCTTTCTCTATATGAGGTTCACCAATCATAAGCAGGCAGCGTCATGCAGAGGAAAAAAGAACACACCCTATTATCACTGAGCTCTGCAGGTATTGTGCAGAGATACAGCAGAGCTGCGTTTATGTATCATTACAAACACTTCCAGATCTTATCTCAAGGTAGTCAGTATGGGGGGAGGGTGAGCTGATCACACTGTGAGATGAGATCAGGAAGAGTTTGTAATGAGATATAATTAACCCTGCTTTATCTTTACCCAGTAACTGTAGAGATAAGTGGAGAGAGGAAGAAGTGTTCTTCTTTTTTTTTTGTTTTTGTTTCTGTATGTTGAGGAATGCTTATAATTGGTCAACATCATGTAGGGAAAAAAAGTACACGACTCCAGATCCAAATCTATAAAACGAAGTTGAACTACAATATAAATTCTCATCTAAATGTTACAAGCTAATATTTGTGCATTCCTACGTTTTACTCACGTCTGCAGCCACTATCCAATGATGTGAACAATTTTACATGCTCACACTGCTGGAAAAGTGTGTCTTTCCTCAAAATGCAATTTTTTTTGGTACCTTTGAAGCAATCATTTAAAATCATGCAATATGAATTCTGCTACATGTTAATGTGATTTTTTTTTTTCTAGCAATTTATACTGCAGCTTCCCTGCTCCATTTTGAATCCGGGATAAAATTTCCCTTTTCTGCCAATCGTGTGGGTTCCAGTGGTTGGGACGCCTTAATTTTCTCATCTCCATTGCAGAGATATAAGCTTGTAAAGTTTAGAATCTACTTTATGATAAGCCCAACTGAGCATTACCATCTATTTGTCTCTGTAAGGCTGCACTGTTTTCCCTTACAAGACATTGACCAATCATAAGCAGGGGGATTCATACAGGTGAAAAAGGGGCACACCCTCAAAGTCAGAAGATCATGCTTTCTCCTGTGAGATATGTACTGGCAGAGATCCCTGCTCTCCGATGTGATCTCTGCAGCTTCTGTGTAGAGTACAGCAGAGATATTTATGATTGCATACACCTTCAGCTGTCATCTCAAGGCAAATTGGGGGTGAGAGATACATTTCCAACATGTGATGGGCCAAATTTATGCAAGGAATAAAGTAAAATAACTTTACAGGTGCCATTGTAAAAAGTTAACCAATTATTCACCTTACATACATTGTGTGCAGAATTATTAGGCAAATTAGTATTTTGATCACATGATAATTTTTATAAATGTTGTCCTACTCCAAGCTGTATAGGCTTGAGAGCCAACTACCAATTAAGTAAATCAGGTGATGTGCATCTCTGTAATGAGGAGGGCTGTGGTGTAATTACATCAACACCCTATATAAAGGTGTGCTTAATTATTAGGCAACTTCCTTTCCTTTGGCAAAATGGGTCAGAAGAGAGATGTGACGGGCTCTGAAAAGTCCAAAATTGTGAGATGTCTTTCAGAGGGATGCAGCAGTCTTGAAATTGCCAAACTTTTGAAGCGTGATCACCGAACAATCAAGCGTTTCATGGCAAATAGCCAACAGGGTCGCAAGAAGTGTGTCTGGGCAAAAAAAGCGCAAAATAACTGCCCATGAATTGAGGAAAATCAAGCGTGAAGCTGCCAAGATGCCATTTGCCACCAGTTTGGCCATATTTCAGAGCTACTAGAGTTACTGGAATATCAAAAAACACAAGGTGTGCCATACTCAGGGACATGGCCAAGGTAAGGAAGGCTGAAAAACGACCACCTTTGAACATGAAACATAAGATAAAATGTCAAGACTGGGCCAACAAATTTCTCAAGATTAATTTTTCAAAGGTTTTATGGACTGATGAAATGAGAATGACGCTTGATGGGCCAAATGGATGGGCCAGAGACTGGATCAATAAAGGGCAGAGAGCTCCACTCTGACTCAGATGCCAGCAATGTAGAGGTGGGGTACTGGTATGGGCTGGTATCATCAAAGATGAACTTGTGGGACCTTTTTGGGTTCAGGAAGCGCAACTCCCAGACCTGCTGCCAGTTTCTGAAAAACAACTTCTTCAAGCAGTGGTACAGGAGAAGTCAGTATCGTTCAAGAAAAACATGATTTTCATGCAGGACAATGCTCTATCACATGCATCCAACAACTCCACAGCGTGGCTGGCCAGTAAAGGTCTAAAAGATGAAAAAATAATGACATGGCCCCCTTGTTCACCTGTTCTGAACCCCATAGAGAACCTGTGGTCCCTCATAAAATGTGAGATCTACAGGGAGGGAAAACAGTACACCTCTTGTAACAGTGTCTGGGAGGCTGTGGTGGCTGCTGCACGCAATTTTGATCGTAAACAGATCAAGCAACTGACAGAATCTATGGATGGTAGGCTGTTGAGTGTTATCAGAAAGAAAGGGGGCTATATTGGTCACTAATTTTGGGGGGTTTTGTTTTTGCATGTCAGAAATGTTTATTTAAAAATTTTCTGCAGTTATGTTGGTTTACCTGGTGAAAATAAACAAGTGAGATGGGAATATATCTGGTTTTTATTAAGTTGGCTAATAATTCTGCACAGTAATAGTTACCTGCACAAACAGATATCCTCCTAAGATAGCCAAATTTAAAAAAAACTCCCACTCCAACTTCCAAAAATATTGAGCATTGATATGAGTCTTTTGGGTTGATTGAGAACATAGTTGTTGATCAATAATAAAAAAAAAATAAATTCTAAAATACAACTTGCCTAATAATTCTGCACACTGTGTATCGTGTGAATATTCTTTTGACAACCATCCAAATAACTTCTGGTTGGTATACATGACTGAAACACTAAATGACTGTATCACTAATAATGTTTTCAATTTTTGTTTTGTGTTTGGAGATCTGAGCAATTATCTGAATGACTATAATTATGTATTAGCTCCATCTAGCCGCTGCCAGTCTCGTGGCTTCCCATTTTTAATACCATTTAAGTATATTTAATAATGTGGAACACTTTTAGTGCATTCATTGTTTGCCAACCAATTTGTTACAACTCATATTAAATACATTTATCTGTTGTGAATTTAATAGGAAGCTGATTGCTACATTGTACAAAACAACATACGTTGGTCAATGGGTTGACAGTTTTATAGGTGTATTTTATATAATGAATGGACCTAGGATCTTTATTAATGACATTATGGGAAAACATCTGCTCAGTAAGGGCTCGCTCACATTTTCGTGAAAAAAATGTGCTTCCATTCCACTCCTGAACAGTTAGACGAGTAGAATCCATAGGGTAACCTTTTTGTTATGCGAGTGCAATATAAGTGTGCGATTTTTATTTTTTCTCATATAGCATCAATATGACATACGTTTAGTGGGGGAAAAAAGGATTTAGTCAGCCACCAATTGTGCAAGTCCTCCCACTAATAAAGATGAGAGAGGCCTGTAATTGACATCATAGGTAGACCACAAGTATGAGAGATAAAATGAGAAAACAAATCCAGGAAATCACTGTCTGATTTGGGAAGAAATTTTTGCAAATTATGGTGGAAATAAGTATTTGGTCAATAACAAAAGTTCATCTTAATATTTTGTTATATATCCTTTGTTGGCAATGACAGAGGTCGAATGTTTTCTGTAAGTCTTCATAATGTTGGCACACACTGTTGGTGGTATGTTGGCCCTTTCCTCCATGCAGATCTCCTCTAGAGCAGTGATGTTTTGGGCCTGTCGCTGGGAAACATGGACTTTTAACTCCCTCCAAAGTTTTTCTATGGGGTTGAGATCTGGCGACTGGCTAGGCCACTCCAAGACCTTCATATGCTTCTTACAAAGCCAGTCCTTTGTTGCACTGGTGGTGTGGTTGGGATCATTATCATGCTGAAAGACCCAGCCATGTTTCTTCTTCAGTGCTCTTGCTGAGGTTTGCACTCAATAGCTCACAATACATGGACCCATTCATTATTTCATGTACACAAATCAGTTGTCCTGGTACCTTTGCAGAGAAACAGCCCCAAAGCATGATGTTGCCACCCCCATGCTTCACAGTAGGTATTGTGTTCTTTGGATGCAACTCGGCATTCTGTCTCCTCCAAACACGATGAGTTGTGTTTCTATCAAACAGTTCTACTTTGGTTTCATCAGACCATATGACACACACCCAATACTCTTCTGGATAATCAATATGCTCTCTACCAAATTTCAGACGGGCCCAGACAGGTACTGGCTTAAGCAGGGGAACACGTCTGGCACTGCAGGAGAACTTGCACAATTAGTGGCTGACCAAATACTGTTTCCCCATGTATGCCATCCGTATGCAATGCATTTTTAACATCATCTTTACATCCTAGACTTTATCTATCTATCTTTTATTTTCGGATTGGTTGCCAGGAGGATTTTGGCTGTAAACGTTGTGTAAAAGTCAGAGAGCATATGGATGGTCCATGTGTAATGTAGCCTACGGCAGAAGTTGTGGGCAATGCCTGAAGTCCTCAACTTGCCCCGGTACGCTATAGACGAGGGGAATGGAGTGGATAGTGCAGTGGGTGTGAAAGTGTTACTTCACCTGGGAGTAGTAGTGCTTCTGAACTGCAAGCTGGCTTCTTACGGTCTGGTTTACATTCTGTGGTTGTGTGTGTAGTTACTAGAGATGACTTGATACCGTTTAAAAAATGAACATAGTTTACTTGCAACAACTTCAAGACACCATTGTATTTCTCTTACAGGCGTTTTCATATCCGTACATTTGGCTCTTCCATTACCGCTGCAGTCAGAGTCCCACCAACTACCAAGGAGGTTGAGAGTTTGGCGCTTTGCTGTTGGGTTCTGTACTGTCCCCTGGATGGCTATACTGCTTTTTCAAGATAACCCCTAGAGTCGTATTCCCGCAGTGTCAGTGGCCCTGTCAGTCAACACAGACTCCTCGGACTGTCCGCACTGTTCACAGTAGCCCACTTGAGGAGGGGGAGCTTTCTGATTCCTCGCTTTACCTCACTGGAGCCTCCCTGCTGCGGACTATGTTTTCGGTCTCCTTCTGTCCTCCTCCTGCACAGTCTTCTGCCTGTTCCTTCATCTCCTCACCACACTCTTAACTCTGCTACATGTAATTGATTACTGTTTCTGTAAGGACTCATATAAAGGTATCTCTGAGTCCTGCTCTCCAGCCCACACAGCCGGACTGACAGCTTTCATTGTATGACTGTGTGTACAAGATGAGCTGTCAATCAGCAGTGTGTGGGTGGAGGAAGCAGGAATTGTGGGTTCTATTTATATTTATGTGGGATGAGTTGTAGTTTTGAATTACCATTCATTTTATCTGATAATGTGCTAAAATGCAGGAGATATCTTCAAGTGCAGTGAAATAGTGAAACATTTCCACCATTTTTTTTTTTTTTTTGGGGGGGGGGGCAGGTTGATTTTACAGCATTCATTATGCGTGGAAAATTAACTAACGATTTTATTTCACAGTACAGTAAAATTGCAGTACTATAAAATTTATAACGTGTTTTTTATAATAGGTAAGTAAATACATTTTTAATTTTTTCATTTCACTATTTACATTTGAGGAAGATGGTGTCATGTAAACTTACAGTTCTCAATGTTGAAATTGCAACACCAAGAAGGAAAAGCCATGTAATTATTCAATTCCTTGGACTGATAGACATGTTTAATAATATGCAAATGATAAAAAGACAAATTTTCAATATCTCCATTTATTCAGTATTGAGTATGAGCAGCGCATGCAGAAATACATTCACTTACACATTTGCATGCTATCAATGTGGTTATTAATAATTGTCTGACGTACTGTATGTTTTTCCACACTGAACTTGGGTATATCATCAAGATCTGCTGCTGACAGCTCTCTTTTTCAAATTGCTGACCAATGTCGTTTCAGATGTAACTTTCAGTAAATCTCTTAATTGAATATGGTTCCATGTACAAATCACTATAATGCAGAGTTATTAATGTACCTAGATTGAAAACTAGAGGTGACCGAATACCATACATTAAGGCTATCCAGCATCGTACTCCTGGAAGAAGGATCGGTGTGACTCTTTGACATGAACACATCTTCATGGAGTTGCACATGTAGTCTCCAGAACTCATTGCTGAAGAGGATAGACCTTGATTCTAGTCTCCATTTCCGTCTTGCTCTTCACCATGATAACATATGAGAACCGTGGCGGGAGGTCGATGAAGAACCTGTAGCATGACGTCTGACTCGGTCTAATGTCGTGATGTGATGTCAGTCATAGCCCAATGTCATGGTATGTGATGTCTAACTTCAGTTGCAGTACAAAATGGATCAATTGTGGAACTAGTGACACAGCAAATTCTCTAAAGTGTTCCAGGTGCAGTTTATCAACATGCTGTTGTGAGCAACCTATGTGCAACTATGGTCTGCAGCATCTCCAGACATGTCTCCTATCACGCACCTCTGGGATGTCATTGCTCAACAATTGTAACGTAAGCTCCTAGCAGCAGATCTTGAAGATTCTTGAACTCTTTTCAGCATGAGCAGCCATTAGTAACCTCACTGATCGCATGCCAAAATGTATAAGTGCATGTACAGTCATATGAAAAAGTTTGGGCGCCCCTATTAATGTTAACCTTTTTTCTTTATAACAATTTGAGTTTTTGAAACAGCTATTTCAGTTTCATATATCTAATAACTGATGGACTCAGTAATATTTCTGGATTGAAATGAGGTTTATTGTACTAACAGAAAATTTGCAATCTGCATTTAAACAAAATTTGACCGGTGCAAAAGTATGGGCACCTCAACATAAAAGTGACATTAATATTTTGTAGATCCTCCTTTTGCAAAAATAACAGCCTCTAGTCACTTCCTGTAGCTTTTAATGAGTTCCTGGATCCTGGATGAAGGTATATTAGACCATTCCTTTTTACAAAACAATTCCAGTTCAGTTAAGTTTGATGGTCGCCGAGCATGGACAGCACGCTTCAAATCATCCCACAGATTTTCAATGATATTCAGGTCTGGGGACTGGGATGGCCATTCCAGAACATTGTAATTGTTCCTCTGCATGAATGCCTGAGTAGATTTGGAGCGGTGTTCTAGATCATTGTCTTGCTGAAATATCCATCCCCTGCAAAACTTCAACTTCGTCACTGAATCTTGCACAATATTGTCAAGAATCTGCTGATACTGAGTTGAATCCATGCGACCCTCAACTTTAACAAGATTCCCGGTGCCGGCATTGGCCACACAGCCCCAAAGCATGATGAAACCTCCACCAAATTTTACTGTGGGTAGCAAGTGCTTTACTTGGAATGCCGTGTTTTTTTACCTTCAAGCATAACGCCTTTTTGTATGACCAAATAACTCAATCTTTGTTTTATCAGTCCACAGGACCTTCTTCCAAAATGTAACTGACTTGTCCAAATATGCTTTTGCATACCTCAGGCTACTCTGTTTGTGGCGTACTTGCAGAAACGGCTTCTGTCGCATCACTCTCCTATACAGCTTCTCCTTGTGCAACGTGCGCTGTATTGTTGACCGATGCACATTGACACCATCTGCAGCAAGATGAAGCTGCAGGTCTTTGGAGGTGGTCTGTGGATTGTCCTTGACTGTTCTGACCATTCTTCTCTCCCTTTCTGATAGTTTTCTTGGCCTGACACTTCTGGGCTTTACAAGAACTGTACCTGTGTTCTTCCATTTCCTTACTATGTTCCTCACAGTGGAAACTGACAGTTTAAATCTCTGAGACAGCTTTTTTGTATCCTTCCCCTGAACAACTATGTTGAATAATCTTTGTTTTCAGATCCTTTGAGAGTTGTTTTGAGGAGCCCATGATGCCACTCTTTATAGGAGATTCAAATAGGAGAACAACTTGCAAGTGGCCACCTTAAATACCTTTTCTCATGATTGGATACACCTGCCTATGAAGTTCAAAGCTCAATGAGGTTACAAAACCAATTTAGTGGTTTAGTAAGTCAGTAAAAAGTAGTTACGAGTGTTCAAATCAAGAAATTGATAGGGTGGCCATACTTTTGCACCAGTCAAATTTTGTTTAAATGCGGATTGCACATTTTGTGTTAGTACAATAAACCTCATTTCAATCCAGAAATATTACTGAGTCCATCAGTTATTAGATATATGAAACTGAAATAGCTGTTGCAAAAACCCAAATTGTTATAAAGAAAAACGGTTAACATTAATAGGGGTGCCCAAACTTTTTCATATGACTGTATTTATGAATGGGGCACTAATACTCAATACTAAATAAATTGAGATGCCTAACAAATTTTGTTTCCATCTTTTTATCATTTGCATAGCAATGACATGTCTATTGATCCTGTAATTTCCATATTTCCATGACTTTCTTCTTGGTTTTGCGATAGCCATACTGAGTTATGTATATTCTTGTTTATTTTAGAGGCCTTGAACCTGCTATTGCTTGATCACTTATACAGTACACGGCAGTACTGTAGCATTGGAGTGTGTTGTACAATTAGTGATCTCCTATGAAGCCCAGGAATTGTAACATGGCAGAAGCAGGGGTCTTCAGTATGCCCCTGGATGCAATGGCAACCAATCAACACCCTATGCAATAGCTTTGCGGATGGCCATCAGACCTGACAGCTGTTATGTTAATACCTTGCTATAGCACTTAATGAAAAAAGGTGGAGTACATACTTACAGATATTGAATAAGTATCACAGTATCAAAAGAATGTAAAAGATGTAAGCAGTAACACCATAGCTCCCAGCTGTCTGCGTTTCAGCAGGACTGCCCCGATTTGAGGTCTCAGTGTTGTTGTCCAGCATGTGAGACCATTGTCTGACTTCCTCTCCCTAGAGATGAGCAAAATTAAGGTTTGGTGTTTGTACTAAAGCACCCCATGGGGCCTTGGGGAAATACTCTTCACCGGGCCAGTTAGGGAACGGGGATGTCACGGATGGCCCTGCCTGGCTTCGTGACTCCAAGGTGTCCACTGGAGGGATAGATGGATGGGACTGGATGATAGTGGGGGTGATGAGGAAGAGGAGGAAAGGGTTGTTGTCTCGTGATGCCACCTGTGTTTTGCGGCCAGGGATTAGCCGCCGCTGCGGATGCTGTCCTCTAGGGCGGATGGTGTTGCAGCCAGGATGGTTCTGCGCCCCACAGGTAGTTGGCCCCAGGGAGGATGATGATGGTTGTAGTGGCCATTGGCACCGAAGCACGGGGCGATGGCAAGGACAGGCTGACAGTCTCTGCGGTGTAGTGACGGTCTCTGCTGTGATGGACCTTAGCTGATCTCTGGCAATTCGGAGGTCGCCACCGGTGTTGTGGATTGTGGGCCCTTCCTTCTTGCACTCTCAGTGTGCATCTCTGTGACCTGAAGTGCTTGGGGACCCCTGTTCAGTGTTAAAGTTCCTGTCCTGTATGCAGGTAACGCAAGCCCATTTGGGGCCTGACCATGATCATGACTCCGGGCTCTATGTTGCTACTGTGCTCCAGGATTCTGTGGTGGCCAGCGGGACCTACAATCCCCCTGTCCGTTGGATTCTGGTGGTGCAATGTGAAATATACACCACCCTAGTGCTCCGTACCCTGAACTGCGCTGGTCCCGAGGAAGCAACTAAGCTCTCCTTTTGGCGACCATATTTACTCCTCTGTCCCACAGCTTCCACTGGTAAGCTCCCCATGCTTCCTTCCCCAACCTATGTCTGGGGACAACTCTCTCGTGTGACATGATGCTCAATCCTTTTTCCCTCCTTGTGGCTGCCCCTCCCATTCCCGAGTTACTGTCACTAGTGGGTGGAAGCCCCATTGTGTGGTGGCAACCTTAAGACTTGACCTACTGAGTGTTTATGGAATGTTTGGATGTGGACCCGGTATTGACCTCCTCAGTACCCGAAATGAGTACCTCTTATTAAATGAAGTGCAGTACCCTGTGGCGACTGAAGCTTCAGGGGTACCACTGTACCAAACACAGACTTTAAACACAAAAACAGAGTTCGGCTTTGGAGTGTGGGTGCTTTATGTAAGAACACCAATTGCGTGAGCATTGCTGTGCTTAGGTATGCTCAGTACTCAGCCAAGTGTGAGGTGCTTGCAGTGTTCGAAAGGGTGGCATTGAGGGTATCAACATGAAGGGATGTAGTGTGCACCCAAAAAATAAATAAAGCAATAGAAAAACCATGCCCACCCGCCTCTGGAAGTGATCAGGTTTCTGCCCACACTTAGGCAGCCATAAACATAACTGCCCAATCAATGACTTCCATTGGGTCTTGGGTACTACACCGTTCTTAAAGTTCAGCTGATCACGCCAAACTGAACTTCCATGGGTCTGCTCATCTCTGCCTCTCACCTCTCCTCGCCATCTTTGCAGCTCCTCCTGTGCACTCACATAATTGAAATAAAACTATTCTGTTCTTTGGTCTCCCCAAGATTCAAATTCTCGACTCCATGTTCCCAGGCGGCAGCACTAGCTATGAGCCACCACCCATATTAAGGCACATATTAGAATTTAGCACAAAAATATACTGGATCAGGCAAATCACTTTAAAAACATTGTTATTGTTGCAATATCATTAAAACTCTATGATATCAGTGATGCAAGTTCTATGCGTTTCTGGCGCGCCCTTAGCCAATGGATCATTTGATTTAATGATATTGCAACAATAAAAGAATATTTTTAAAGGGACTTGTGTGATCCAGTATATTTTTGGACTTAGCCCATGGCCCCGGGCTTTTGATTGGAGTCCCGAAATAATGAATCCGGTCAGTATCCATATCTTACATAGTGAGGCTCTTTTTTTCCAAATTTATTTGATTAGAATCTAGTACACGTGAGCTGTACTGCAAGCAGTGATTCCAGAAGCAGATTGTACCAGTGCATAGAGATACATCTGTACATAGCAGTGATTCCAGAAGCAGATTGTACCGATGCATAGAGATACATCTGTACATAGCAGTGATTCCAGAAGCAGATTGTACCGGTGCATAGAGATACATCTGTACATAGCAGTGAATCCAGAAGCAGATTGTACCGGTGCATAGAGATACCCCTGTACATAGCAGTGAATCCAGAAGCAGATTGTACCGGTGCATAGAGATACATCTGTACATAGCAGTGATTCCAGAAGCAGATTGTACCGATGCATAGAGATACATCTGTACATAGCAGTGATTCCAGAAGCAGATTGTACCAGTGCATAGAGATACATCTGTACATAGCAGTGATTCCAGAAGCAGATTGTACCGATGCATAGAGATACATCTGTACATAGCAGTGATTCCAGAAGCAGATTGTACCAGTGCATAGAGATACATCTGTACATAGCAGTGATTCCAGAAGCAGATTGTACCGATGCATAGAGATACATCTGTACATAGCAGTGATTCCAGAAGCAGATTGTACCGGTGCATAGAGATACATCTGTACATAGCAGTGATTCCAGAAGCAGATTGTACCGGTGCATAGAGATACCTCTGTACATAGCAGTGAATCCAGAAGCAGATTGTACCAGTGCATAGAGATACATCTGTACATAGCAGTGATTCCAGAAGCAGATTGTACCGGTGCATAGAGATACATCTGTACATAGCAGTGATTCCAGAAGCAGATTGTACCGGTGCATAGAGATACATCTGTACATAGCAGTGATTCCAGAAGCAGATTGTACCAGTGCATAGAGATACCTCTGTACATAGCAGTGATTCCAGAAGCAGATTGTACCAGTGCATAGAGATACCTCTGTACATAGCAGTGAATCCAGAAGCAGATTGTACCGGTGCATAGAGATACATCTGTACATAGCAGTGATTCCAGAAGCAGATTGTACCGGTGCATAGAGATACATCTGTACATAGCAGTGAATCCAGAAGCAGATTGTACCGGTGCATAGAGAGACATCTGTACATAGCAGTGATTCCAGAAGCAGATTGTACCGGTGCATAGAGATACCTCTGTACATAGCAGTGAATCCAGAAGCAGATTGTACCAGTGCATAGAGATACCTCTGTACATAGCAGTGAATCCAGAAGCAGATTGTACCAGTGCATAGAGATACCTCTGTACATAGCAGTGAATCCAGAAGCAGATTGTACAAGTGCATAGAGATACCTCTGTACATAGCAGTGAATCCAGAAGCAGATTGTACCAGTGCATAGAGATACCTCTGTACATAGCAGTGAATCCAGAAGCAGATTGTACAAGTGCATAGAGATACCTCTGTACATAGCAGTGAATCCAGAAGCAGATTGTACAAGTGCATAGAGATACCTCTGTACATAGCAGTGATTCCAGAAGCAGATTGTACCAGTGCATAGAGATACATCTGTACATAGCAGTGATTCCAGAAGCAGATTGTACCAGTGCATAGAGATACCTCTGTACATAGCAGTGAATCCAGAAGCAGATTGTACCAGTGCATAGAGATACCTCTGTACATAGCAGTGAATCCAGAAGCAGATTGTACAAGTGCATAGAGATACCTCTGTACATAGCAGTGATTCCAGAAGCAGATTGTACCAGTGCATAGAGATACATCTGTACATAGCAGTGAATCCAGAAGCAGATTGTACCAGTGCATAGAGATACCTCTGTACATAGCAGTGAATCCAGAAGCAGATTGTACCAGTGCATAGAGATACCTCTGTACATAGCAGTGAATCCAGAAGCAGATTGTACAAGTGCATAGAGATACCTCTGTACATAGCAGTGAATCCAGAAGCAGATTGTACCAGTGCATAGAGATACCTCTGTACATAGCAGTGAATCCAGAAGCAGATTGTACAAGTGCATAGAGATACCTCTGTACATAGCAGTGAATCCAGAAGCAGATTGTACAAGTGCATAGAGATACCTCTGTACATAGCAGTGATTCCAGAAGCAGATTGTACCAGTGCATAGAGAGACATCTGTACATAGCAGTGATTCCAGAAGCAGATTGTACCAGTGCATAGAGAGACATCTGTACATAGCAGTGATTCCAGAAGCAGATTGTACCAGTGCATAGAGATACCTCTGTACATAGCAGTGAATCCAGAAGCAGATTGTACCAGTGCATAGAGAGACATCTGTACATAGGGGTGAATCTATATGTCCCTGTAATTCTTCAAAAATGTAATTTTCTCTTTTCTTGTGAGTCTCCCTGGGACTTGAACCCACAACTGCTAAAATTGCAGGCAGGAGCTAACCCTGTATACTTGAAGCTGCATTGCAGGCTTTATCTCAACAGGAAGATTGCACAATAGTTTTTTTTTTTCTGCACATTTTTTTGCAGGAGTCCCCACCAAACAACACAAAAACAATTTTCTGTGCTAAAATGCGGCTACATGCACACGCTGCATTATTTTGTGTTCACAAACTGCAACCAAAACTGCAGCCAAAACTGCAGCCAAAACTGCACGCTGTCAGAGAGAGCCTGGAAACGTCACAAAAAATGCTTGTAATTGTAGGTGCATTTTTGGTGCGTTTTTGTGACAAATGTTGACAAAAACGCAGGAAGAATGAACATGCTGCATTTTTTTTTGTCACAAACATTTAACAAATAAAACGCTGACAAATAAACTGCAATGTGCGCATAGCAAATCTGACTTCTCATAGACTTTGCTGGGAAGTCAAATGTCAGAAAGTTCTGACAACAAAACTGCAGCCAAAAACGCAGCGTGTGCATGTAGCCTTGTGTGTTTTGCCCCTTTGGCGCAAATATTAATCTTAATGCTTTCTTAATACCACAGAAAAACTTTGATTCTACACTAAAAATGTAAAACTATTTTACCTGTTGTTTTTCTTAGGCACCACATAAAAGCCTGTAGAGAAAAAAATACCACTAAAACTGCACCAGTCAACAGCATCTTTAGATATACTGAGAGTGGAGATTTTCATGAAATCTCATCCACTTTGCTTGGACAATTAGGTCACATGTAGAGTGCAATTTTTCTGCTGCTTTTTTGCACAGAAATTCTGCTCTGTTTAAATGTCCAAGCAAAGTGGATATGATTTCATGAAAACTGTGCCCACTATACATCTAATTAACTGTGTGGTTTTGGTGCTTTTTTTTTTCTTTAGAGGCTTTTATGTGGAGCCTAAAAAAATGGGTGGAAAAGATTGAAGATGATTTTGTGAAGTGCAGAATCCAAGCTTTTCTGTACTGTAAAAAAAAAAACCCTTAACGTTTTATCTTCACCAAAAATGCATCAAATAAGGGGGGGGAAGCATTATAAAATGAAATAAAAAAAGGTAATAATGAGAAGATTATTATTGTGTAGTCTGGTGTGAAGACCTGCAAAAAACAACAAAAGATAATAAAACTGTAGTTAGGCAATGTGAACATGGCCTTAAGGAGACAAAAATCCAGATATCATATAGTGAAGCTACATAAAAATGAGAATTATAGAGAAAAAGAGCTTTCAAAGTGCAAAAGACATTAACATTTTATTATAGAAAAGGTGAAAAACGTTTTTTGTTGTTTAAATTACATTAAAAGCAGAGACCATGCCAATATAGGTTTAGCCACCCCATATTAGTTCCAAAGGGTATAATCCATCATGCAATATTATCACAATAGCGGGTAAAGTATAAAGACATATCATTTGTATATTACAATATCTCCCAGACATATTACCTTTCATTAACATACATGATCAAAGTCCGTAGGCTGGTAAAATCATACCCAGTAGATAATATGGTTTGTTCCCAGGGTAAGGTTGCTGCTGTGAAGGTATAAATGGTGATGGTACCGAAGGCCGGTCTCCAAATAGTAGTCCTCAAGCCAGCCCAACGTACGTTTCGTTAAAACGATATTCTTTAGTGGCTAAACCTATATTGGCATGTCATTTTAACAAAAAATAAAAACGTTTTTTCACCTTTTCTATAATAAAATGTTAATTTCTTTTGCACTTTAAAAGCTATTTTTCTCATTTTTCTCTATAATATGCATATGAGCTTGTGCTATGTGTGGGATCTTGACACCTTTCAGACCCACACTAAAATTGTGTATGGTGTCACAGAGTTTTTTCCTAATAAAAATGAGAATGTTCTGGTTGCCATAACTATGAATAAATGAGCAAAAAAATAAATCCATAGGTCCCGACTAGAGATGAGCAAACCCAAACTTTACAAAAATCAGTGTTCAGGTCCGGAGTTCACGTGCTTTCTGTATGCAAACCAGTTGAGCGAGCATCACTATGCTTGGGAATTCTTGATGCTTAGCCTAGTGCGAGCTGCTTGCAGTGTTTGAGTGGCTCTTACTAAGGGTAAAATGTGGACTGAGAGCTGAACTGCCCACTCACTGACTTCCAAGAAGGTTTAGGTCAAGTTCAGCTCCAAAACAGAACTTTATCTAAAGTCTGGTTGAACCTACAGAACCCAAACTTCCACAGGTCCGCTTATCTCTAGTCCCAACTAGAGATGACCAGGACGCACAGGGGATGTCACACCAGCCCTGGCTAATCAAAAGCTGTGCCAGGTAGCCGGATAGTAAGCAATTTGCAGACTCCCATCCAAATGTCAGGGACCACTGACCAGCAGCTCGCGTAATTTGTCCCACTTTCTATTCTTCAAATTTGGGAGTTATGAGTAACTGTGCAATTAACAATACAGTGCCATTGTGCACAATGACATAGGAAGTCACTACTCATGGGTCCATATGATGCTATTTATTTGTGCCAGTTCATACGGGTGACTATGGCAATGCTTCTTTTATAGCTTTTGATGCTGCATTATCTGTTTTTGTATGTATTGTACAATTTTTTTTATTGAGTACTATTTGACATAAGTTTTGGGATTAGTGTTTTTCTATATCCATTTCAGATATCCATTATAGTTACAGTATATGACTAGTCTTATTCCATTTATATTAGTTGTATGTCAGTGACAGGTTTCGACCTAGGAATTGGGTGTGATGTCTAGACTTTTGTGCTTGCTACATAAGGCCTCTTTTGCACCTCCGTTTCCTGGTTCTGGTGTCTGTTTTGACACCTACTGGTGGCACATTCACACGCATACTAATTAAAGTCAATAGATATTTTCACCTCAGTTTTTTCATCCAGCCATGTGTCAGTGTGAAACACCTGCCCGTCCGGGTGAGTCACAAGGGGATAAGTCATTTTTTTTTCCCCAGGAGCGCAGGTCAAATACGGACATCACACGGATGGCATCTGTGTCACATCCGTGTGACACGTACCAGAAAAAATGGATCTTACTGTAATAAATATTTTTTTTCTGTGTAAAATATGTGCAAAGCTAGAAAAATGAAAGATAAATGCAAGATAAATACAGTTGTGCAAGGAGACCCCCGAACATGTCTCAGTTACACCAGATCTGTCAGGAGTAATGGGCCCAAATTCCTACCAACTATTGTGAGAAGCTTGTGGAAGGAGATCCAAAACATTTGACCCAAGTCATACAGATTAAGGGCAATGGAACCAAATACTATTGAAATGTATGGAAACTTTAGACTTTGCAGAAAGTATTAAAAATGCCTTCAAAAATGCTTTTGGCATTTGCAAATATAAATAATTTTGGTTCCTAATAATTGACCTAAAACGGGAAAGGTTTATTCTAATTTCATGTCAGATAGTGAGAAAAAACACGCAGATATTGCAGATATGTCTTTTTAGAAAGTGGATGTAAACGTCAGGTTTCAATGATAGAATACATAGATGAATAGATATAGATAGATGAATAGATATAGATAGATAGAGAATAGATATTGATAGATATATAGGTAGATAATAGCTTGATAACTTGTACAGCTATTAAGCAGAATTAATGACTAAAAAAAGAAATGATGTGGGGTTCCCCCAAATTTTCATACCCAGCACAGGTACAGCAGCAGCTGTGGGCTGCAACTCTCAGCTGTCAGCTGTCCCTTTGCTGGTTTTGAAAAATAGAGGGAACCCCACACTGAATTTTTTTTTAATTATTTAAACAAATATATTAGGAAAACTGCATAGCCCCCCCCCCCATTTTTTTTTTAAACCAGCCAAGGGACAGCAGACAACTAGGGGCTGATATTTTTAGGGTGGGAAGGGCCATGGTTCTCTGGTCCTTCCCAGCCTAAAAATAGCAGTTCTCAATCAGCCCAGAGGTGTTGCATCTATTAGATGTGCCAAATCTAGAGCTGTACTTGGCTTCTTCCGTAGCCCTGGTGCGGTGGCAAATGGCATAATGTATGGGTTTGATGTGATTTGTGAATTGCCAGCTGGCATCAAGCCCTGGTATTAGTAATGGGGAGGGGTCTAGCAGATACCGATATTAATACTCCAGCATAAATATAAAAAAAAATATTTGAACAAACACCCCCCCACCTACAGCTCTCCTTCACCAATTTATTAAAAATGTAATAAAAAAAAGTCCACCATAATCCATAGCAATGTCCCACGACATTCCCCAAAATTGAACCTGAAAGACACAAAAGGAAAAATGTTTAAAGAAATAAAGACAAGACACCCTCATTCACATATTACCCTGCAAGAACCCTAATCTATGGTACAATATAATCCAAAAAGGGGCCCCACGGCATTCCCAGGCTGACTGTCCAAGCCAATGAAGAACAGATAGTTCCTCATTAGCAGGGACACTAGTTACTGCACGCTCACCCACTGCTGTGTAAGAATCACTGCAGTGAACTAAGTCACACAGCAATGTGTGAGCAGCCTAGAGCAGGAGCGAGCACAGACAGTCCCTACTGTGACTCCACTCTATTTTTTGATAGAACGTTGACATTTTTGTGGTGCTTAGTATGATGAGCGAGTGGGCTCAATACTCGATCCATCATCGGGGTGATCTGGTACTTGGCTGAGTATCACAGGTGCTCAAATGTTTAGTCCGTGAAACAATGGACACAAAGCACAGGTTTGCTTTACTGCATAATGTGTACAGGCACTTCAAGGAGAGATTTGTAGTGTCTAAATGGATCTCACTGGGGGTTAAAACAACGTTTTCGGATGTAGTGTGTCCAAAAAAACAAAAACAAACCTCAACCTCCTTCCTTCTGTAAATGCTCTGTATGTGGCTGACTGTATGTGGGCGGAGAGGAGGACTGTTGAGCCCTTTCAGAGCATCTGGCCTGCTCGACTCGAGGACCGAGCACCCGAGCATTTTAGTGCTCGCCCATCTCTAGTGCTTAGATATTTATTATATATTATATTACCGGGTCATCTTTCTTTTCTTTGTTCTGCTTACTTTTCATGATTACTGAGCTGTCCAGTATAATGATTTTAATGACTTCAGGTTCATATCGGCAATTACTATTCTGGGACATTTCCACTTTGATACTTATGTACTTATTTGTTCTTAAGTGTAGATATCAAGGCCCGCACATCCAAATAATACACATTTGTCTTCTGTGGTTAAAGCAAATTATCAGAATTGAACATGGGTTTCTTAGTTAAAATGTCAAGAAGTTCTTAGTGGTCCTAAATCCATAAGGTATAGAGCTGTGCGATGACCACTGCTGCCATGACACTGTACCAGCCCACAGAACTCGGGGTCACACTACCCCCCAGATAATACCACAGCCACAATGGCTGCTACTCAGCACCAACACCAAATAAACTGTTCTAAAAACTCTTATTCTGTATAAGCTCAGGCAAAAAGCTGAGAAGGAAATACTGTAGGCTGGACCCTTTTTATTGTTTCCTGTTGCTGTAAAAACACCTAGAGAAAATTGGTGGAATGCAGGTACAAAGCAGCACAAAAAGTGAGGAGACCTACTGTGTACGGTAATATACGGTACCTTTTAATTATAGGAAGCAAAAGACAGTCTGCATAGCCAAATATTATACATTGATCTATTATGGGTCAGCAAAATTATCAGAACAAAAAATTTAACCTGTCCAGTCCATTTCTTTTCTTCTTTCTTAAAGGGAACCAATCACCAGGATTTTCGTATATAAGCTAAAGCCAGTGCTATACTGGCACTATCAGGCTGATTCTCTACATACCTGTAGTGGTCAGCTCGGATGTTTAGGTTTCGAAATCCAAAAAAGTAAAGTTTATAAAATTAGCAGATTGTTGAGTGGCAGTTGCAATGGAGCAGATAATATATTCATAGTTACCCCCCCCCCATTAGAATTAGCATAAGTATTATACAAACAACTCACTTTGTCTCTTGCAGGACCTGTGGTGAGGTCAAACCCATGTGACCTGATATCCAGCTTTGTTGGCTGAGGCACCGCCCCTTCTGGTTACATGGGTATGACCTCACACAGGTCCTGCAAGAGACAAAGTGAGTTGTTTGTATAATACTTATGCTAATTCTAACAGAGGGAGGGGATAATTATGAATATATTAACTGCTCCTCAGCTGGATCCAGCGGTGGCCGCGAGTTACCTGACTGACAGCAGCTGATCGCGCTACTCATCTCATTAGCTGCGTGGAGGTGACAGGAGCGGCGGTGTCTTCTGCTGCTCCTGTCACCTGCATGCAGCAGAGCTGGAAGCGACGCTGGAGGTCCGTGGATTACGCCGGACATGGAGGGCTTTGTCGGGGTTAATAAATTGGTAATGAGGGAATTTGTTTGTGTTTTTTATTTCTAATAAATGATTTTTTTCGGGTGTGTGTGTTTATTTACTGTAATTTACAGATTAATCATGGAAGGTATCTCGGGGAGACGCCTGACATGATTAATCTAGGACTTATTGGCAGCTATGGGCTGCCAATAACTCCTTATTACCCCGATTTGCCAACGCACCAGGGCAAATCGGGAAGAGCCGGGTACAGTCCCAGAACTGTCGCATATAATGTATGCGGCAATTCTGGGCGGCTGCTGACTGATATTGTTAGGTTGGGGGGCTCCCCATAACGTGGAGGTCCCCATCCTGAGAATACCAGCCTTCAGCCGTATGGCTTTATCTGGCTGGTATTAAAATGGGGGGGACCGCACGCCGGTTTTTTTAATTATTTATTTATTTATTTTACTGCACAGTATAGACACGCCCACCGGCTGCTGTGATTGGGTGCAGTGATATACCTGTCACTCAGCGTGGTGGGCGTGTCTCACTGCAACCAATCACAGGCGCCAGTGGGAGAGAAAGCAGGGAATACGAGATTGTTTAATGAGCGGCCGGCTTTTTCAAATTAGAAAAAGCCGACGGAGCAGTGTGAATGCCGTGCAGCGCCGGTGATCGGGGATCGGTGAGTATGAGAGAGGGGGGGACACTTCAGTCACTCGGGGGATTAGCGGTCACCGGTGAATCCTTCACAGGTGACCGCTAATCAGTACACGGCACATAGACAGAGCCGCGGCATGACAATGAAGACGGGTGAAGTTCACCCGAGTTCATTCTCATCCCGCTACTCTGTCTTCCGACATGTAGTAACGACATTTTGCATCACACACGTACATTTCACACGGACAACACACACACATGTCAGTTATTTCACTCACGCACACACGGACATTCCACACGCACATACGGCTAGCATACGGGATACACACGCAGGCCACACATACCATAAAACGGACCTAAAAAACGGAAAACGGACCCGAAAAACGGCCCGTTTTACACGGACGTGGTTTTCACGGATGTGTGTTTCAGGCCTTAAGTAGACAGATAAACGTTGATCCCTCAGTGAACTGGCAGCCCATCATGATTTTAGCTGTTTAATAGGAATGAATATCGAGCTCAGGATCCAGATTGAAGAGTAAGGTCTCTTAAGTGGAGAAACAAGCAGATTTCTATGATAAGATGTGTTAGGCTATGTGCGCACTAGGTGTTTTTCACCGCATTTTTGCATGTTTTTCGGATGCATTTTTGTGCATTTTTGGGCTCAAAACTGCATGACTTTGCTTCCCCAGCAAAGTCTGAATTTTCATTTTTGCTCTCCGCACACAACTTTTTTTTTAGCTGCGTTTTTGAGCTAAAAAAACAAAATGGACATGTCAATTCTTTCCTGCATTTTACTGCATTTTTCACCCATGCAATGCATTGGAAAAAAGCAGAAAAATGCAGAGATCAAAAATGCAGCAAAATGCAGCCAAAAAACGCACCGAAATGCGGTAAAAACGCATGCGTTTTTTCCAGTGCGTTTTTGCCGCGGGTGCGTTTTGTACGGCCAAAAATGCACAAACACGCAGCATCAAAAAAACCGCAGTGTGCACATAGCCTTACTGTTTTCATACATTCACTTGTACTATAGATTTAAGCAACATTTGTTCTACTGACCGTGATCACTTTTATTTTTAATCAGCAAATGATATTATAGCCAATTCATGTTCCTCAAGCTGCATTGTAATATAGTCAACACATTCACTTAGAAATAAAATGTCTTTGTAATTTCTCGTCTTTGTTTTGTACAGGAAACATAAGCTATACCTAAGAATTAATGTTGCATGGACTCCAGCAGAGTAAAAGCCAACTAATTACAGATTAAATTAAAGAAACGAATCAACAAGCTTTAAAGCATGGCTGAGGGCAAGAGTTGTTTTTCCTTTTGTTTTTGTCTTTTTTTTTTTTTTTTGATTAATTAAGATAATCAAGTGCATTTTCTGCAGGGGGCTTTATTATTCTCAAAGCCTTCATTTTGCTCTACTACCAATAATACTTGGCCATCTGTTTAGAAAATTACTGCTTTGGATATGAGCATTGTTTACTTCAAAAAATTATGTTGTGATGTGATCCTCAGTAATATACCGGTACTTGTATTTGTAAATGTGGCCGATACTCCAGTCCCACTGGTTGCCCCATTTCCCAGCACTCCATTTTCAGCTCTGATGACACAGGACAGGATTTTCTACGTGCTGTGCGTGATGGGGACTTGCCAACTCATTCATTTCAATAGCCTCATTTTCTGCCACAGTTCATCCATAGATAGGCAAGGTGGATGGCTTAGATTTTGAACTGAGCCGTACAGGCATTCCCTTATGTACAGAGCACAGATAAAGTGCCACAATGAAAATTATATCCTGTAATGGGTACAAAGCAGAGGCAAACCCACAGGGATCTGGGGCCATCGGTTCTGGATTTACAGGGGAAATTGATAAGTTCAATATAATTCTACCAGGAACATGTCACTTAATATTTTATCAGCATATAAAATCCAAAATTATGTATATTTATATATTTTAGACTATATAAATTACTCTTCAGGTAATCTAAATGTCTCATACATAAAAATAAAGGTGATGAACAGAAAGCTAGCCTTTTTGTCGATAGAAGACAATAAGGGTATGTGCCCACGATCAGGACCCGCTGCATCCTGGACGCAGAGGGTCCTGACCTGCGGAGCTGCGAGTCTTCTCCGCAGGAGATTTTAGCTGCTCGTGCCCACAATCCAGGCTCAGGCAGTTGCGGTCTCGCTTCTGTTCTCCTTGCAGAAAATGCTTGTGACTCCTCAGAAAAGAATTGACATGCTTGTGGCTCAGAAAGCCGCACCACAGGTCAGTTTACACTGCGAGCAGTACACGCACAGTGGGTGGGCATGGGATTTTTTAGAAATCCCATCCACTGTGCTTGTACTGTACAACGCAGTGTTTTGGATGCAGCTGAAGTGTGCTGCGAGCAAAACGCTGTGAACACTGATCGTCGGCACGCACCCTGAGTGTACAAATTTGACTTCTTATACCAGGGGATTTGATAAAAACTGAGCTCTGATTGTTTATAAAATCTCCTGAGTTGTAATACAGATATGGCAACAGACCCCCATCCCCTCAAACGTCTATGCTAGTGTCATCTTATATAACAAAGATCCCTTTGGCCACCAGGCTCCAGGTGAAACTGCTATCTTTACACCTCAATTCTAGACCCATGGTTATTCTTGGTATTTTATTACTATTTTATAATACCTATGAATGAAAACTTTAAAGGGAACCTTTTACAAGGTTTTTCCTATATACACTGTGGTATTCTAAAATACTGTATATAAGTGACCAGGCCAATCTGTATACCCTAAAAAATAGCTTTTATCAAAGTCGGCTATGGGGCAGTTCCGTCCGATGGGCATCACTGATCCTGATCTGGCACCTCCTATCTTCTTGCAATCGTCGTACTCCTTCCCTGCTTTGTGTGGATGATGTGTCCTACATCATCCACTCAGAGTCTGCCATTGTGCTTCTGTGCACATGTGTCACCCAGGGAATGGGGTATTCGGTACCGGACAGTATCACTGGGGAATGTCACTTTGGTGGTGGCCGTTGCCCGGTCCCGTGCCCTGGGTGCTTTTTAATGGGGAATATTTACAGGGGAGAATAAAGTAATTTGTGTGATGCCACCTGCTGGTTGCGGTTAATATGGTGGGGCTGCTGAAGTGGTTACTCCCAGGGCTGGTGGTAATGGCAGCTGTGGTGGTAGGCCCTCCGCAGATAGGGTTGAGCCCAGAAGATGTATGATGGAGTAATAAGGATGACCACACTGTGGATTGTAAACAACAGTCTCTACTCACTCCGGACCCTTAGACGGCTGGTTCAGGTACCTGTACTTCCAGTGCCAGTTGATGACTCTGTTGCTCTGTCCCCGACACTCTGTGTGGTTAGGTACCCATAGCGTGTAGAATTTGTGTCCTGACTGTCCCTTTTCGGTGGTAGTCTCCTTCTCCGTACGATGGGCAGTGTGCACCCTGTAGGGAGGTGTGTGACCAAACCCTGATCCTTGCTTTATTGCTGATGCCCCCGAATTTGTGGGTAAGTGAGGTCCGTGCAGGTCCTCTCATTGTGCAGGTATTTGCCAGGCTGTATGGAACTGGTGTCTGACCTAGGTCACTGTGCCCCGTGCGTGCTCTGGTCCCAGCGGTACTCGGGTGTACCTGCCCTGGCGACCACTCTCCTGTGCCCCGGGTCACTGCTACACAACCCAGCTCTCAGGCACGTCCGTGCACTTCACTGTGCACCACTCGTCTCTCTAGACTGACTAGACTCTTACTCCTGCCGTTCCCTCCCACCAGGCTGTCTAGTTCCCTTGTCAGGCTCCGCCCTCTAGGCGGCCCTCCCCTTATCTGACTTTGCAGTGCCCCCTGGTGTGGAGTGGTAACTAGGATTTTGGAGTGTGTGGGTGTTTCTGGCACTGGTGTTCCAGGTCCCAGGGGGTAGGTCCTGCATCCCCGTCATGATGCAGTACCTAGTCGTGCCCTGAGAGTCTCAGGGGCGCCACACACACACACACACACACACTTCTTTATGCCCTGCTGAGAGCAGAGAAAAGTACTATAATGTACAGGTGTGGGGAAAGGTCAAAGAACAATACTTTGCTCTACCCATGGCAGGGTAGAGAGAAGTCCGCGTGTGCAGGAGCGCAATAGTGAACACTGTATGGATCATGTAGAATGTGTCATTCACATGAAGGAGGGAAAGAGGATGGCGATCACAAGCAGAGAGGAGGCGCCGGCAATCACAAGCAGAGAGGAGGCGCCGGCAATCACAAGCAGAGAGGAGGCGCCAGCAATCACAAGCCGGTAGGAGGCGCCGAACCGAGACCAGCAACTCCCATTGGACCAGACTGCCCCGCAGGTGAGTATAACAAAAGGGTTTTTTTTTATAGTCTACAGATCGGTTTAGGAACTTTTATAATATGGCACACACAAAGCATGCTGCATTTGGACTCAAGATACTAAAGAGAAAAAACACCAAAGTGTAATAAAAAAACAAAAAAGCTAAAATCTGCACTGTTGTAGTATGTGTAATAACTTTACCATTCTGCTGACATGTAGCTACAGCATTTTTTTCCTGAAAACAAAGAAAAAAAAAAAAAAAAAGAAAGCTCTCAAAGTATATTTTTCTATGTAAAGGCACTATAGTTACCTAGCTAGATACCTTTGTCTGCTTGTAGGTGGCTTTGTTAGGTGGTGTTACAGGTTGCAGACATATCATGTGGGGCCATTCAGAAGAAGGTGAAAGCTGAGCTGGGCACCAGACAATCCCCCTAAACACTGCAAGGAGACAGAGGTTGGAGCTGTGCTGATCCGTGCAGTTCTATGAAATCTGCCACTGCGAGCAAAACGGACTTTCGATTTATGTAAATTCCATCCTGTAAAGGTTGTGAATGCATAGCTCAACTTGATGATTGCTTTTCTATCACCTTGCCGCACGTCAAAAATACAGGTCAATGATCAAGAATCATCCGAATTGTCCTATTTATGGGATAGTTCTTATGTCTATTATGTTCTGTGAAAGCCAAGTACTCAGTAATATGACCACCATTATAGCTCTCATAAGGGTCATCACTAAGAAAGAAATACAGTTTAAAGGATTCTTCTATGTGTCCACAAAAATCAGCCGTATGCTTCTCTTGTATTTTCTACAATCTTGTGGCTGACATTTGAGATAGGTATATTTTGGAATACTCATTGGCCTATGTCTATTTTTCCTGATCATTCTCCAAATAATGGCATTCTTGTTTTCTTTACACTTTACACAGTTTAAAAACTTTTTGGAATGTGTGCTTGTCTGTGTCTATGTGTATGTAAAACAAACTGATGAGCAAAAGGGTAATAAAGCTTTGAACTTAACCTTCAGGCGTCCCCTCACCATCCACTACAGCTTCAAACTACAGATTTATTTTAGAGTCAGTCATCTTGACTATTTCATACGTAAATTTGACTTGCAATTATTTAGCATATGATTAGTTATGCAGATTCTTGTTATGTCACTGCATTGTTACTGTTTTGCTCCTGGTGGTGGAAAAATCTTTTTTTCCTGCTCAGTGTGTTATTAGGTTGATTCTCAAGTGAAAAGTCACTGGTTCAAGGAGCAGCCATGAAGAAGATTTCTCAAGAAAAGAGAAACAGCATCAACCATCTCTTTGATGGTAGTTTCACAGCCATGAAAATTGTCGAACTGCATCATGCGGATGCCATGACAGTTGGAAGAATACAAAATGAAGTACACCCATTCATTCAAAAGTCAAGAGGTGGACGTCCAGGCAAAATATTGGAATCAGAAATTTGGCTCATCACAAGGTCTATCAGTTCTGGCATTGCAAACATATGCTTCGTAATAGTGAGATCACAGTCGTCCATGCAAGCATCATGTGACACACGTTACACACATCTGGACTGGTAGCCGAAAAAAAGGCGAAGAAGCCTCAATTTCAATATAGTCATAAGAAGCATCGGCTAAAGTTTTCTTGCAAAAATGTACAAAAGTGGATGGTAGAAGATTGGAAACTGGTGATTTAAAGCCATGAGACAAAAGTCAACAGACTAGGCTCTAATGGGTGCAAAGGGGTCTGGAAGAAATAAGGAAAAAAGGGGCTAATGGATTGATAAATTGAAGGAAATGTCAAGTTCAGTGGAGGAATCCTGATTTATATGGGATTGTTTCAAAGCCAAAAGGTGTTGAATACTTGACCAGGATCGACGGTGGTTTCAATGCTGAGCTTACACACGTGGTCAAAATTGTTGATACGCCTTATTTAATGAAAGAAAAACCCACAATGGTCACAGAAATAACTTGAATCTGACAAAGGTAATAATAAATAAAAAATCTATGAAAATTAACAAATGAAAGTTCGACATTGCTTTTCAGCCATGCTTCCACAGAATTTTTTAAAAAATAATACTCATGAAAGAGGCCTGGACAGAAGTGATGGTACCCTTAACTTGAATCTGACACACCAAAATATTAAGTTAAGGGTACCATCACTTCTGTCCAGGCCTCTTTCATGAGTTTTATTTTTTTAAAAATTCTGTGGAAGCATGGTTGAAAAGCAATGTCGGACTTTCATTTGTTAATTTTCATAGAATTTTTATTTATTATTACTTTTGTCAGATTCAAGTTATTTCTGTGACCATTGTGAGTTTTTCTTTCATTAAACGAGGGGTACCAACAATTTTGACCACGTGTGTTTGTGAGTATCTGTGGCGCCCTGGCCTAGAAAGGTCATCACAGATAACATACAAACACCCCACCCCCATCAGACAGGGACAACAGCCAAACAAAAACCCTTGTTGCCTCCCTCCAGTGTCTGATGTCTACACCAGGTGGGGCAGAGCTAAGCGGTTGGCTCCACCCACCGAGGAGTACACAGGCCTGGAGGCGGGAAAAGGAGCAGTGGAGTTTAGGAGTTGAAGTGAGAGGAGCGAACACTTGGGTGTCTGGGTTTGTGGCCCAGGCACTGACAGCAAGGTTGGCAGACAGTCATGGCCGTCTGCAGGAGTGGTGGAGCAACGCGGAACCGTAGGACCGGGGATGGGCGACGGCCTGCCGGTACCAACCGAGGAGCGAAGTGAAGCCAGCACACACAGGCAGGGCCATCGGACCCCGACCAGGCTTGGAGCCGCCGACAATAGTCAGATCCGAATGTGACTGGAACCCCAGGGGTTTCACAACAGCAAAAGTCCCGATTGAAGGCAACCGCCCACACCGTGAGGGTATACAGCTACTGCCTAAGGCTAGAGACCCAAGGGCCAGCGTCTGCGGGCAAACGGGCTCCTCCGGTACCCATACATCGGGGAGCGGACTACCGTTGGGAATCCATAGTAGTCAGAAAGAGAACATTGAGGTGCAGGGAAAGACAGCCGCCATCACCTGTCCGGGGGGAAAGACACAGCAGCCGGCTGCGGGACCCGTCCATCCAGCCGTTTGGTTTACCGAGGACTTTGTACCTTTCTTGCTGAGTGAGTACACCCGTGCCATCCGGCACCGCGCCACACTGTCCCTGCGACCCTGCACCTCACCAACCCTGCCTCCCCGTCGCAACATCCCCGGGCCCAGGGACCACCGACCCCTACCCACGGAGGGGGAAAACAACATCTCAGCTGCTCCCTACCATCGCTCCTGGGATCCCCGTCACCAGCAGCGGTGGTGCCCATCTTCACCACGACCCGTGGGTGGCGTCACGGACTAAATCCCCCAAACCAACCACCCCTTTCACTCACGGGTGAGAAGCTCCGCTCGAATCCCCGGATCCGGCCCACCGCTCGAGCCACTGAGCAGCCGCAGCAGCGCCGGACCTGAGCGTTAGCGAGCGCAGTGCAGCGGCATCCTCCCTGCCCGCGACATATCCTACCAGATGAATTACATCATAAACTCGAGTACAATGTGTATGGAAAGGACCCCATAGTGTTCCAGCAGGGCAATGTCCTGAAGCATATGTTGAGATTGGTGAAGAAATGGTTCAATGACAATGAAGTAGAGGTGCTTGATTGGCCCCCATGGTGCCCAAACCTCAACCCAATAAAACACTTTTGGGTAGAGTTGAAGAAAAGCCAGATACATACCCAAGTGAGTCGACCAGTATTCACCAACATTGGGAATGTGTACAAGAGACCTGAGATCAGATTTTGGTTGAGACATACTTATATCTTATCAAGAGCATGCCCAGAAGGGTTCAGTCAGTGTTAAAAATAAAAGGTCGATTTTCAAAATATTAACAAAATTAAAGTTTTTAGATTTTTAGGAGCAAAATTGTAACAATGTAGTGACATGACAGTAATCTGCATAACTAATTATATGCTAAATAGTTGCAAGTCTATTATATAAGATAACCTTCAAAGCTCCAGTGGATGGTGAGATATGGAGAATGAAAGTAAAAACTTCAAAATATTATTACCTTTTTGCTCATCAGCGTATTTTTAATATACAGCAATACAGCTCATCCCTAATATACAGTATATCCATAACAACGAGACAGAGTCCTGCCAATCTTTTTGCTCAAATGTAACACACACACACACACACACACACACACACAATCACACACAATCACACACAATCACTATATGGTGCAACTAACCTTGCAACATGACTCCACAGGTCAGTATCAGTTGGAAGATGGCAAACATGTATAGTTTATTTTATTTAAGCGGTGCAAGCAAATCCTGATATGTAAAAAAAAACAAAAAAGGCGCTTTTGTCCGCATTTTCCAACACCTGTAGTATTCTAATTTTTTGAGATCTGGAGCTCAGTGATTACCTATTTTTTGCGTCTTGAGCTGATTTTTTTTAATTATACTCATTTTTTGGTAGATGCGGTTTTGATTGCCTGTTATTGCAACTAAAATGTAATTCTGGTAGCTTGATTTTTTTTTTTTACTCTTACGCCCCTTACTGATCATATTCATTTATTTTATATTTTGATAGATCTGGAATTTTTGAACGCGGCCATACCAAATTTTTTTTCTTCAATTGGGCAACAGGAGGGCGATTTGTACTTTTTTTTTTTTTTTAACTTTTTTATTGATTTCATTAGTCCCCTTAGAGGACTTGGGGCCCGCACTATACGATCACTTCTGCTGATCATAGCGGTGCTTCAGCATCCCTCCGAATAGCAGAAATGCTGATCTCCTGTAAATGCCGCTGCTCAGCCGGCATTCACAGGAAGGGAGTCATGACCTCGACAGGAGTTATAAGCTGACCCCCAGATGTCATGAAAGTGCATCAGTACCCCTTGATTGCATCACAAGGCCACCAATAGCAGTGGGAATAATACGCTCCTCTTCAGAGCATGTTAAATCCTGCTGGCAGAGATTGACAGTGGGATTTAAGTAGTTAACAGGCATAGGCTATGTGCGCACAGTGCGTTTTTCGCGGCGTTTTTGCGCGTTTTTCGGGTGCGTTTTTGGCCTTAAAACTGCAGGACTTTGCTTTCCCAGCAAAGTCTAGGAGTTTTCATTTTTGCTGTCCGCACACGTCTATTTTTTTTACCTGCGTTTTTGAGTAAAAAAAAAAAATGGACATGTCAGTTCTTTCCTGCGTTTTTCTGCGTTTTCCCCTCATGCAATGCATCGGAAAAACGCAGCAAAACGCAAAGATCAAAGACGCAGCAAAACGCAGCCAAAAACGCACCAAATCGCGGCAAAAACGCATGCGTTTTTTTATGCGTTTTTTCGACGCAGGTGCGTTTTTGTGCGTTTTTAGCGGCCAAAAACGCACAAACGCAGCGTCAAAAAGACGCAGTGTGCGAACCTAGCCATAGGTGGATCTGAGTTCCAACTGTGCCTGTTTAGTTGCACATCACCTGATCAGATCAGCCAAAATGTGTGGGGAAACAAAATGCAAGCTCATGCATTAAAGGGACAGACACTGCTTTGGATGTACAAGTATGTCCAAGGTTGTGAAGGGCTAAAATCATTTTTTTTCAGTTCCCATAAATAAATAAGAACCTTGCTCTTTGGTAAGTAATTACCTACTTCAGTGTCTGCATGAACTTTTTGTGTCTGGCTGAAACTGTTAATTATGTTACAATGCAAATCCTTATTAACCCATTATTTAATTTAGCCTAATACTAATGCTATTGTAGTGCGCTGTTCATATCATAGAGCTATAATTAAGTGCTATGGTAATCAGGAGAACTTAATGTGGTCTTCCCTGGATTATCTATAAAGGACCTGCAGCTAGAATGAATGGAGAATACATTGGGAATTTTTTTGTTTTATATTAGGATTAGTGATTTCTGAAACACTGACTTGTAACTTTGGATTGATCAGTTCTGGAATCGGAGCTTTAGGAAAACACACTTATTGCCGTAAGATACCGAATAGAATTTATGCGCTAGTCTTCAAGCATAGTGCATAACAAATCCCATTCTTTAAGGATTGATCTTGTGAAACAAGGTCTAGGAGGAAATGTTCTGCATAGTTCCATCTCATCTGAGTTAAGGAATACACGCTGAAGATGGCTGTGAATCCAGGAAATCAGTTATATTATGTATTAATGAAATAATTTCATTATCTTGGAAGACCTGTATGTTTGCCTAACTGGGTGGTTTTTCCTCCCATTAGCTGCTAAATGAGGACCTGTCACTAGGTCAGAAGTGTCCAGTTTTTACTCTTATTTTATTCCTGCTGCTCCCTTGAGTATTCTAATTTTTGTTTCTTTTAAATCTGCCATATGGTTCCAGAGATGTGCGCCATCATATTTAGTGCTAATTTTTATGGTCTACACTAATAGGCATGTCTCACAGGATCCTCAGAGGCGTGTCTTTAGACCACTATCATTTTCATGTAAATCACACCATCCTATGAATTAGCACTAAATAAAAAGGACAATTTCTCTAGTGGATTTAATAAAAAAAAATAAAAGTAAAAATTAAATACTTATGGGAGCAGGGAGAAGAGCATTACAAGAAAAACTGTGCACTTTTCACCTGGTGACAGCTTTTCTTTAAAAAGGATGTCAAGCTTAAGAAATTAATTTTCATACTTCCATTAGGGTATTTTAAGTTAAGTGTGAGGTCCCCTGTTCAAGAATCTGATCTATTGGCCTGATCTCAGAGTCTAGAGAAGTTGGAAAGTATATTTGCGTATCTCGCTCTTTCTGGAAGAGCTGTCCTGACCTGTTTTACATTACATAGGATTTTTGAATAGACACTGTAAAAAGTTCAATTTCTTCTAAGGGTGAACTTTTTAGTGAAACCTGGCAGTTCTTAATTGGGCTTCCATGGACAGACTTTCTACAATCTAGTATATGTAGATCCTTGAGGTACCCTTTCCTTCATCCTTTCGCAACTGTAAAGGGATCTGAACTTACTGCAGAGACCCCTGGATTGTATCACTGGGAGTACCTGTTGTCCAGTAGAAAGATCTGGTGTACGAGGATCGAGTAACTCGGTCAAAACTAAAGAGGACAGGTACTAGACAAAATCACAAGTAGAGATAAGATCAGAGGGATAGCCAAGGTCAGAACTAAGAGGATGGAGTCAGAATTGTCAGGCAAGTGAAAGGTTAAATTAGTCTATGGTCAGCAATGGATATCAATTAAGCCCGGTCATGAAGCAGGGTAACATGGGGACAACAGCCTTTTGTCAGTGTAGACTTATAACTAGCAGCAGTATTCTAAAGGAAGGCGGTCATCAGAAAAGGACCTTTTGTTTACATTAGGCTCTTGTAAAATATATATTGTTTTACAATGTTTTTTTCCCATATCACTGTATTAAAACAAAATGCAAAATGAGCATAACCCAGCATCACAGGTTTACAAAGTCTTCTTTATTAGATTAAAAATTAGTGAGATACATAGCCAGTGTCTGCCATATATAGCATTCTATGTGTTTTGGATGTCACAGCATCCTTAGACATGATGTCTACGCCATGACTAAGGATGCTGTGACACTTGAATACTGTAGACACTGGCTATGTATCTCACTCATTTTTAATCTAATAAAGAAGACTACAAACCTGTGAAGAGGGATTATCCTCTTTTTGCACTTTACACATCTTGGTAGAGACGACTCCGTGCTCCGGACTGCAGCCTAGCTGGATCATTGTGTTGAGCTGGATTCCTCTTGCTTCCAAATTAAAAAAAAAAATAGAAGTCTATCAATTTCCACACTAACCACTGGGGCTTTTATACACTCTAATTTCAATACATATGGAAAAAAGTTGGACAATGGTGGTCGCATTCCTGCCCTTGCAGACACCAATCTCGTCAATGCATTGTCATTTCATGTAGTGTGAATAACGTCTTGCGTCTTTTGTAAATAATGTGTCATGTGAATTGTATTGTAATGTTTCCTTTTTGTAAAGTAGTGTTATAGATAATGTAATGGGATATAGAGCATGATAAGCATTGATAATGTATGTGTATTAGGATAAGAAGGTAATGTTCTGTAAGGTATAGTAATGTAACTCAAGCAGTGTTGATCAGGTATTGGAGTATTTGCATGGAATATAGGTGAAAGGTTAAATCTTCCCAGCAACAGACCACAGGGACAGAAACTGTTTGTAATACTATTGTATGAACTTGAGGATTCTGATTCCTTAGGGCAATGAAGAGCAGAGATGTGTTCTTGGTGCAAGGAATTTCTATAATACACAGCCAACAATATGTACCCAGTATATAGCACACAGAAACACACAAGCACGGCATGTACCACTGAGCACAGTCCTTACGAATATAGTCCAGTAAATAAGTAGTCCAGGTAACGTAGATCCTAATGAACAAAGTTTGTGGCACAAGTCCTCACACCGGTGTGACCGGGTGATATGTCCCTGGTTTTGATCCACACGAATAATGTATCAAATGGTCCTGGCCAAGTTCAGTAAGTCCAAACACATTCTTAGCAGAAAGAGTAAATACAGGTAAAGTTCCGGAAAGACAGTCACAATGTATCTAACCGGTAAGTATCACTTACTTACACTTGGGACATCCGAGCCACTGGTAGAAGCAATACTGCTGGGAGTTAACCAGAGACCAGCCTGACAAGGAAGCTGCGGGTAATTCACAAGGATCCGGAAAGGCAACCAGGTAACGAGAGCAGCTGAGCAGGAGCAGACAGGAAGCAGTATACTCAAGCAACTAGACTAAGCTTATGGGTGGGTTTTTAAGTAGATGAACCGGAAGTAGGACACACAGAACAGAAACTCAATTTTAACAAAGGGCAAGATCATTCAGAAGCAACCTGGAAACCCTGGAACACTGACACAGTTGAGTTGGGACCTTGGGAGGTGTCAGCCAACAGGAAAATGATGATTCATTTTAGAAAGTCTGTGAAGGCCTAGTGAGCAAACTTGACAAATATATCATCAGTCCGTCGTGAAGGTGGCATATACTGGGTGCTTTGTGGCAACTGAGCAAAGGAGATAGAAGGCAAGATAACGTGATTTTTGACAGGCCATAGACAGTGTTTAAGCAGCATTGTATTCAGAGGCCGATCCTCGAACAGGAGTGTTTCCAGACTATAAGAATCGAAGAATGGATTCCTTACATCCAAGTTATGGGTATCTTACTGGTGTGGCATTCTATTTGCCATGAACTTTAATCGTTAAGGTACCAGGCTAACCTTTTACTGTAGTGTGACTTAGTCAACCAGCTGAGCAGTGTCCCACTTGATGTTTGGGTGCACAAGCCAATTATGGGCCCCATGAGGAGCCTGGAAGTGAGACTGCAGGAAGGGAAGATTACTGTCCTGGTGTGCACTGTAACGCTAACGCTGGACTAGGTTGCACTGAGACCCAGTTTGATCGAACACAACCCAGGGGGAAGTTGAACTATGTCTATTAATGTAAAGGGAAAATGTAATGTTCTTGAATAATTGTCCTCTTTCTGGAGTGAAAAGTTATAAACGGCAATGAACAGTCTAGTAAAGAGCTGTGGTTTAAAGGTGTCGTAGCTCCACTCCGGGATTTGAACCGGTGATCTCTGGTTGTTGGTCATTTCCCTCTTGGTTGAACCACAGCCTATTTTTGGTTGGTCAACTGCTGAAGGATCTTTTGTCTTTTTTTTATCATGCTGTGCCTTCTTGTTTTTCACTTCTATTCTGGTGTGCACTTTCTCGTTTAGTTTGTCCAATCACCTTTTTGCAAATGCTATTTATACTTAATACGCACATATCTCAATGCCGGCTATATTTCTGGATTTGGATGCATGGTTGTCTGGAGTCCAAGTTCCTCGGTTAAGGTTTTCTTACAGAGACACTGCTTTTGTTATTCACTTCAGTTTTTTGTGGGAATTTATTCCCAACTATCCCATTTTTTTGCTTCATTCAGGTTTCGGAGGGTTTCCATGTATTCATTTGGTTTTTTTTTTTGGTTTGTTGTTTTCCATCACTCCTGTATGACTGTGTTTGCATGTTCCTAGCCCTACGTGTCACCCTCTGCCTGTGTGCACTTCATTTATTTTTATTGTTGATTTTGTGTTCCACTTGGTTTATACAAGAGGGGGCACCATTACGTGAGCTTAGTCTGCTAACCTTCGTTGTCAGGCAGGAACAAATCCAGATCAGGTCTAAAGCAAGTACTAGCATGTTTTGGGGCCTGTGGAATGCTGGTTTTACATGTCCCCTGGTATGTCAATACCGTGAGAATTAGGGTTCAGTTTTAACCAAAGTGATGAGTTGTGTTGTTTTTTTTTTTGTGTGAGTCGTCATCCAGTCCTGGCCAGCTAATACCAGCAGCCTGCAGCCTGCTAATACCAGCCCCTGCAGCCTGCAGGGGTTCCAAGCCCCCAAAACCAAAATCCACACACACAGTCTGGACCAGGTAATTCACGTAGCATTCCAGAGCATCTGGAGGGAATCACTTAACTAATGTTTTGTGCCCCTCGACACCTGTACAAAGCTACAATGAAGTAGCCAGTGAGCCTATGTGAAGTTCATTGTGAAGGGAGGGTGATCAGGATCAGCTGTGACATTGCCTATAGTGATCAGTGTGTGACACCCCTGCGGTAACCAGGTATCACAAAACAAGGTAACATCACTGTAACAGCTCGGGTCCTGCATAACTGTGCCAGTCAGTACACACACCAGGACACTTACACTCCAAAACCAGGGTGGGAGACTCCCATAGAAGCAGGTGACAGGGCTGGGCATTGTGAGCTAACAGGCAGCCAACTGGGAGGGCGAGATCAGACCTGGGGAGGAGTGGATGGCCTGGGGAGTTTGGGTAGACAGCGGGAGGAGTCATTGAGTTGGTTGGAGAGAGAAGGAGAGAGTTGTCAGTAAAGGTGTCAAGACAGAAAAAAGGAATCTTGAGACACAGTGACAGTAGCAAAGACCCCGCCAAGACCTGAGTAGAAACAGCAGCCACTCAGTGGAGAAAGTAGCTGGAGAGTGAGTGATCAAGCTTCAGGGACAGCGGAACCCTCGTGAGGCGACATCCAGGGCTCCCAGTACTTTGCACACACAGGGTGCAGATCCCAGAACAGACCAGGACTTCAAGCCATCTGTTAACTTTGCCAGGCGGGTGGGTTTCCAGGACTCATCTGCCACCACTAACATCCGAGGCATCAGTAGCAAAGGGAGCAACGGGACATATTCTCTTAACTAGTCCAAGCTGCCTGAGGCAGGACCTAGAAACCAGGAGGACCTCCAAGTGCTCCACACTAGGGAGGACCCACACACACTCACGAGTGCATCAGTGGGCGAGTGGCACCAGTTCAGCTGGCACAAGGACACAGGACTCAGGCACACCTGGGATCCAGCACGTCCCTAGGGTGCGAACCCAGCTGTAAGTAAAGCGGCAAAACTGCAATCCCCTGTCTGGACTGAGTTATTTCTCTGCGCCTCCATGTTAACCCCTACCTACCCCTGGGGAAAAGCTCTAATCTCCGAGGGCTTCACTATCCATGCTGCCCCATCCATCATCCCCAGAGAGGACCGGCAGCAGCGGCCTTACCATCCCTGGTCGCGCACCGCGAGTGGCGTAGTCGGACTATTTTTATTATTTTTCCCTTTTAATTTAAAAACTGATCGACGGTTCCCCCAGATCTGGGGCCTTACCATCCCTGGCCGCACACCGCGAGTGGCGTAGTTGGACTATTTTTATTATTTTTCCCTTTTGATTTAAAAACTGATCGACGGTTCCCCCGGATCTGGGGCCCCTCGAGTCATGGATCACCCAGATCCGACCAGCTCGGCTGCCCCGGGGTGCGACAAGTTGATCTTTTCAGCTGAATGTCTGCATGGGGCAGAGCAAGGGTTTCTTTGTACACATCTCATTATAGATATGTTGAAATTTCAACACCCAAAATGAAAAGTCAAGGAGTAATGAAAACCACGTGATCCACACCAACACCAGGTTGCATGTTGCTGGTGCTACTATGAGCAGCCTGCATGGCGAAAATGTACATTTTGTCCTGTAGTGTCTCCTGACTTGTCCAACATACGCGTTAGGAGATGTCATTGATTGGTATTTGCAAAGGGAGCTGCCAGCAGTGGATCTTGATAATTTGCTTACCCAACTGCATTCAGCATGGCAGAACATTCCTCAGATAACATTAATAATGATAGCAGGCAATGTGTGTATTTCTTCATGTGGTGCTTATATTGATATAACTCCAAAACTTTTTTTTCTTGGTGTTGAAATTTGAAGGTCGAGTATATTTTTTAAATCAGTCTGTGAAGTGTAGAAATTGTAACATTTTTATTGGACGAGTTTTATATTTATATATAGGAAATACAACCTTTACCGTTGTGGAAAACATGAGTCAAGACATTTTGAAATTAGCTGACTAGATATGACATCTAAATTGATTTAATGTGTTGAATCCATTTAATCACTGGAGGGGAAGTCAGGTTAAAAGAGAATTTTTAAACTGACTTAACTAAAAACATTACTTATACAGGATGAAGGAGCAGGTAAACTATACACTATATGGACAAAAGCATTGGGTCACTCTTCTTAACAGTCGAACAGTTGAATTTGAGTTTTTCATTCAGTGCCATTGACACAGGTGCATAAAATCCAGCTGATCCAAAAAGTCTGTTTATAAAATGTCTTCCTTTAAAAACAGACAATATAGAATTATATAATAAGGTTGTTGAGTGCTGAGGTGCGAAGAGCCTAATTTTCATCAATGTTCTGCTCGCCTCCTATCTTGATGTACATCACTCATGGATCTGCTGCAGCCAGGCATCAGTAGTTGTGTCACTCACAACTTTCCCAGGTGAGGAGATACTAATCTCATCCCTACCCCTATTTTTACCAGTTACATATTGCACTTGTTTTCTGCATTAGTTTCTACCAATGTTCTGCTGACTCAATACCTACAAAGATCCAAACCTCTTCTGACTGGAACATTGGTAGGAAAACTGTGCTTTGGGAACTTCATAGCATTGCCCAGCAGCATGCAAGCCTTATATCACCAAGCACATTACTGAATGTTGGATTAAGTGGTTAAAAGCAAACCAACATTCTAGAGCAATGGAAAAGCGTCCTGTGGAATAACAAATTCTGAATTTATGATCTGCAAGACTGATGGTCTAAAGTCCATCAAACATCTTTGGAACATAGATATCGAGTAAAGTCCTCTCATACAACATTGGTGTGTGACCTCATAACATAAGTGGTCTTCTGGATGAACAGGCAAAGACTCACACAGAGACCTTGTGAAATCTTCTAAAAATTGCACCCAGAAGAAGTGGAAGCTTTTACAGCTGAAAAGTGAAGAACCATCTCAATGTTAATAATTTAATTTCGATGAATATCTGCATGACTAAATATTTCAGATTTAATTATATTTTAGGGGATTTCCTAGCTCAAAAATGATTGTTAGGATATCTCATTTTATAATCCGTTCGGGTCTGACCCCCGATTCTGAGAATAATTTAAGGGGCCATAGTGTAGCACTGTGACTTTTTGTAATTTTTCTAATTACCTTATTGTTCAGGGCTGTAGTCATGGACTGTAGTCAGACCCAGAAGCACTCTGCAGTTTCCTACACAGCAAAGTGGTGGTGTGCATTGAAAAAATGGTGGTGCAGAGTCAGTGAAGGTTCTAGGGGTCGCCTGATAATAAAGAAACAACTTATTTTAGCGAAATGCTATTACTTTATGGCAATACCCTATTTGTTCTAAAAACAGTATACTGCTGATTTCAATTATTTAATCTTTCCTTTTCAGTATGTGCATGTTACATGGATATTTCCACAAACTTTACTGACTGTCAAAGCGGTGTTTGGTTCTGTTCAGACTACAGATTCTAACACTCCACCTGTTAACTCCTCTGGCATCTGCTATCTACGCAGGCAAATTCTGGCGTCGACCTGCTGAGTGCTAATTCAGAGGCAGGGTAGCAGGAGTTAATCTCTGCTAGTCTGCTTGTTAAGCTCCTTAGATCACCTGTTGTGGGGTGCCAATCACATCTGCTCCCTTCCTATATATGCTGGCTGGATCCTTCCACCTATACCAGCTGCAGTTTATGTTATTTGGTCTGGGGAGGTGTGGTGATCCAGACTATCTGATGTGATACCTGTTGCAGTGTACGGTTGTGGAGTTAACCCTTGTTCCCTTTTTGTTGCTACTCTCCTGCTTTTGTTTTTCTCGAGTCTCTCTTTGTCTAGTCCTGTGTGTGTAATGTGTCAGAGTTTTGGTTTTCTCTTGTCTGTTCTTATCTGTTTACCATCTTGTTCCTGCCCATCCCTCTCTGGGGGAACGGGGGCTATTAGAGTAGTATTTTCCAGGAGTATAGGAAGGCACATGCATCTTCACCATTAGGAGTAATGCGGACGTGAGGAATAGCCTAGGGTCCCCTAGAGTAAGGGACCTCATAGGAGCCCCCCTTCCCTTGCTATCCCGAAGTAGCATTGTGACAGTGCAGTTGTAACGGGGTGCCGGGGGTGCCTCGGGGGTTGTAGTCGTGGCCCCTTTTTCTATCAGGCTAACCCCCGGCTCAGCCGTCACTTTTGGGACAGGGGATTGTTTTGTGGGGCAGAGTGTGGTGGAAGAGAGCACGCTGTCAGACGCAGGAAGACTTTGCAGGCAGAGATCAGTTGAACCAAATGACATTTTTATTGCACAGAGTTTCACAACAGACTCAATGCACGGATCTTGTAACACGCAATCACAATTCCTGCCGGGGAAAAACTGCTCCTGTCTTCTCTTCTCAGGGGGCCTTGCCCGGCTACTTCTAGTCTCCTTCACCTGGGCTCCCGCTCCGGCTACCGCAGATTTGACCCACACAACTCTGTTTCACCGTTTAGGACACTTCCCTTTTCTTTCCTTTCGCTAGCTGCCACCATACCTCCCACACTCTGCCCCCGTTGCTCCTTCTCCCCCGTCCCGGAATCAACAAACTCAAACTCAAACTTTTTCCCTTACAGCACTCTCTCTCCCTCCCCCGCAAGCTGCCGGCTCCTCCTCTCTCCTGCACTGTTTCTATGTGGACAGCCATCCCACCCGGCCACTAGGGGAAACCCATCTATACAGTAAAAAATACAATTGATCATAAACATTAATATTAACAGCTTTATCTACCCCAGCGTGGGGTATCTTCAGGGGGGGGGAAACTGTGCCTCCTTGTAAGGGGTCCGTCCACCCCTTACATTCCTCCCCTCTTTTTGCCTTAGCCTCCCGGCAAGGCTCGCACCTGTAAAACACAATCTTAGCAGCAAGGCAAACTTTGGATAAAACTTTAAAACCTTCATGAGAAAAAAAACAACCACTGAGTGCACAAGTTCTGCGCCCGGAGTCCCTCCAAGGGAGCTCCCGGTCTTTGCAGGCAGTTTGCCCGGAGGCCTTCAACAGGCGCTCCCGGTCTTTGTAGGCAGGGAGCACAGATAATAAAAGTCTCCGTCAACATCACAGAGGGAGTCCTTGCACAGTTCGGCATCAGGCTCCTTCCGGGCTCGGTAACTTAAACGTGGTTACAAACTATAAATCTTCACCGGTTCTTCAACAATACCGGTTCTTAGCACAGATATGTCCCCCACCTCCGGTCGCTGGGATTCACACGGAGTGGTAAGCTCGTAGCCATTCGGCCCGCTGGGCCCTCACATAATCGGAGAGGGACTGACCTGGCAAGCGGCGCAGCCTCCGGAACGGTTCATAGTTAACCGGTGTCTCCGATTCTTCTGGCTCCGGCTTTGGTCCCTCGGCTCCCGGCGGAGGTGACGGGGTAGCTGGACGGGACGGCTGTGGACTTCTAACGACGACCACCGGGTGCGTCACCATACTTTGATGAATCGCCAATACCGCCGGCGTCTCCTTTTCCGGCTCAGCTATCAGTCCTGTAGTGACTTTTGGCGACACCGCCAGCGTGTTTCTCGGCCGGCAAGTCTCAGCCAGCAGCGGTCTCTGTTGTGTACGTCTCCGGTACTGACACTCTTCCCATTCAATCTCTTGTTGCCACTGTGCGGCCTCTTGGGCAGTGGGCATCCGGGTCACTACCACGGCAAATAGGCCCCGACATCCTACTTCTCTCCGGAACTTTACTTTCTCCCCCGGGTACAGTGTATGGAGGCGTTGAGGTAATCCTTCAATGTCCAAATTGACCCGGTTATAAAAAAAATGATCCCCGGACTCATCGTCCTCAATGAACCCGTAGCCTTCGGCCTGATTGAACTTGACCACGGTGCCAACGGTACACTGCCGATCAAACTCTTCGCTAAGGGGACCGGCCATCATCTCACGGGCCACGGTCTCGGCCAGTAACCTTTCTTGCACCGGGTCTGTTTCAGGCGGCGGAGACTGTCGTCGGGTCAGGGGCGCCGGTTTCACCGGCTCCCAGAAAAATCCCCACTCATCTTCCTCTAACTCCGGGGCATGTTGCTCTCCCGGGGCCGGAACTGCTGTGGGGGCTGGAGGTCCCACCTTGACTGGCGTAACCACCTCCGAACTCTGGAGGGGTGTTTCCAGGGTTTCGCTTCCTGGCTGTAGTTGCGTCTTGTAGGTGGCCCGGACTTCAGTGGATGTTTCACCGGTCACGGCGTCCCATGAAGTGACCCACGTTACTTTCGCGGGCCACTCCGGACCTCCTGGCACAGCCGGTAGCTTAATGGTAAATGCCTCTTCGGCTGCAGTCTGCCTCGGGTGTCCTCTTCCCAGGCTGGTTGCCACCAGCGCGCCCGCTGCAGCTCGCTGCTTTATCTGGGTCTCCATCTCACTCAGTCAGTTGCTGAGTTGGCGTCTCTTGCAGCTCTTCCTGTAATGGCGCCGGGGACGGTGGAGATGCTGGAGAAGGTGGAGGCGGGCCTTCTTTTCCCGCTCTTGTATACACTCCACCCCCAGTCTCGCACATCAAATCGACCCAGCACAGGCGACACCTCTTTTTTTCTGTAATGCCGCCATCTTCACATGTCTTCAGCAACATCTTGGGGCCAGCACCTCCCCTCTTTGGGCGGCACTCTCTGTACTTCTTTTTCTTCGCCGCCCAGCTCAGGGTTCTTCGCTTGGCGCTAATTCTTCACGCGCTCACTGTATTCGTGAAGACGGCGGCCATCTTACCGCCGTCTTGTGCCTGGTCCAACGCCTTAGGCACCACTTGGTCTCCACCTTCTTGGATCGGGTCCCCCTGCAGATAATCCGGATCCTGCCGACTACGCCACATGTAACTGGGTGCCGGGGGTGCCTCGGGGGTTGTAGTCGTGGCCCCTTTTTCTATCAGGCTAACCCCTGGCTCAGCCGTCACTTTTGGGACAGGGGATTGTTTTGTGGGGCAGAGTGTGGTGGAAGAGAGCACGCTGTCAGACGCAGGAAGACTTTGCAGGCGGAGATCAGTTGAACCAAACGACATTTTTATTGCACAGAGTTTCACAACAGACTCAATGCACGGATCTTGTAACATGCAATCACAATTCCTGCCGGGGAAAAACTGCTCCTGTCTTCTCTTCTCAGGGGGCCTTGCCCGGCTACTTCTAGTCTCCTTCACCTGGGCTCCCGCTCCGGCTACCGCAGATTTGACCCACACAACTCTGTTTCACCGTTTAGGACACTTTCCTTTTCTTTCCTTTCGCTAGCTGCCACCATAGCTCCCACACTCTGCCCCCGTTGCTCCTTCTCCCCCGTCCCGGAATCAACTAACTCAAACTCAAACTTTTTCCCTTACAGCACTCTCTCCCCCTCCCCCTCAAGCTGCCGGCTCCTCCTCTCTCCTGCACTGTTTCTATGGGGACAGCCGTCCCACCCGGCCACTAGGGGAAACCCATCTATACAGTAAAAAATACAATTGATCATAAACATTAATATTAACAGCTTTATCTACCCCAGCGTGGGGTATATTCAGGGGGGGGGGAAAACTGCGCCTCCTTGTAAGGGGTCCGTCCACCCCTTACACAGTCTTTCAATGCTGTTAAGGTTAGATGGAGACTATTATGTTCATGTATTGCATAGATGGCCATTTACCTGAATATCTGCTGTTTATTGCACATTTGGCATAATCATGTTTTGACAGCTGTTTGTTGGCGGCTTTCGAAAGCTGATCAGGTGATTGTTGAAGAGGCAAATTAAAGGGGTTACTTATCATGAAGAAATCTATTTAGGAACAAAAAAAAATGATAAAGTGGAGTTATTTATTTACATGTAAGTTATTAAAATCCTATAATATTAATATCCATTCATCATATGAATTTTCTAATAACCACATACAAAGAATAATTCATGCAGAAAATACATTACAAAGTATTTTCTTGAGCCTAGAGAACAAATTGTGTATTCAATGTTATTCATAATAACTTAGCTGTCAGATTCCCTTTAAATATCTGATACATGCTGCTCAATCCGTGGTCCATATGTATCAGCCACTGGGTGCATGATCCCAGCCAGGTATGGCTCACTGTAAAACAACAATAAAGCAAATAATGAAATGTCCCGCCACAAAGACGCCATTAATCATCTCTATTCTCTGAGACTTGGCAATGAGTGGTTCAGTGTCCTTGCGACACCGCACTAATATTATACTTATTTTATCAAATGTGCCCCGATGTCCCAGTACCCTTTTGTCAGATCGACCACAATCCTCAACTCATTTGTGAATGGGTTTGTGTTAGGTTTGGATAGTCCTCCTCTATTAATTCATAGTGTTACTAGCATTCACAATTTATTGAAAACTTTTGCTCATAAGCTACAATATCTTATACAAACAAACTGAGCCATCCTAGGTTGGGCACCATGTTTCCTCTGCTGTCCGGACTCTGCTGACCTACAAGAGCTCAGGGATTGTTTGCAGGTCATCACTGATATTCTCTACATTGGCTATGGTAGAAAAGTAGAGTCTTCTGACTATTCAACTGAGCCAAACAGACAACCCCCTTTATCATGTTCAGAAATACACAAAAAAATGGGAAAAAGTTTTTTTCCTCTGTCGAGCAATGTGGTCAATATGTGTTCAGAATGGCAAGAGGGCGCTGGTACTTAGACATTGGACCATATTTGAAAAGTAAGTGTAATAGTGCCGTTAAGTCACTTTTCTTACACTATCAAAAAAAAATCACAAAATATCAGATTTTAGCTAAGCTGCTATATTGCTCCAGGGATTTTAAAGAGTATTGTTAGCTTACCTTGTTAACCCTCCCCAATGGACTGTCTCGTGCAAAAACAAAATATAATCACGGTGCATGGAAATCTCTACTTGGAGTCATCAATGCTGTGCCAGAATACCAAGGTGTCATGTTGTTTCTGCTCTTAAGTCTTTTTTATTTCAATACATTCTTAAAGGGAACCTTTCATGTCTGATAATGCTATTATTGTGCAGATTTAGGGATAGTTTGCAGGTTAATAGCATTGTGAAGGTGCTATACTGAAAGTATGGCACTGGGAGAAAATTAACAATTTCTCCTGGGAGCCACTGGATTTCAGATATGCAGGTGTGTCACAGAAGTGAGAGAAACGCCTGTAACTATGCCCTGGTACTGACTGACAGCTGGCTATGGAATGATGAACTAAGAGTGGGCTGTCAGTCAGTGTGCATGCTCAGTGTGCATGATTACAGCTGTTGCCCTCAGTATTGTGAGTGGGGACTGTAAGGGTGGGTGCCCAACAGACCAGAGAAAAAGCTCTAAATTGTTTTTGATACTTTATTAGAAAAATCTTATTAAAAACAGTAAAAATGAGAAATGAAAATATTCGTTATAGAATAAAGTGTACACACTGGGGTACCTTATTGTGGTTGGTAGGGGCATCTAAGGGATCGCTGCAGTTGAACAGGGGCACCACAAACATTAGGGGGTCTAGCCTTCATTGCTAGGCAGGATACAGTGGAGGGTGAGCCTTATTATCCTTCGGACCACTATCTGGTCACAATATCCAGTTATTTTTGGGCCATCACTGCATGTTTGACCTTATTACCTTTATCACGTTCGGTACCCTGGTGCGTAAAATCCACACTACAGCAGTAATTACTTTTCTCGTTTTGATTGTTTTTAATATTAAGGTTTTTTTCTGGTCTGTTATGCTAATATCTCTTTAAACAGTATTAGTCTTTGTTTTTTAAGGTTGGGTACACACAATCAGAGTTTGCAGCGTTTTGGACACAGTGACTACAATGCAGCATTTTGGATGCAGTGAAAACAAAGCACAATGGAAGGATTTATAGAAATCTCCTGTGCGGTGTGACTTTCTGAGCCACAACATGTCAATTTTGTGCTGCATAGAGGCAAGTGTTCTCCACAGGGAGAAGAGCTAAAATCCACAGCTGCCTGAACCCCGATCGTGGGTATGGGCAGCTACGGTTTCCTGCGGAGAACACTCGTGGCTCCACAGGAGAAGACATGATGCATCTGTCGCAGGCGGAGGAGGGGATGCTGTGCTCTCCCACTGCTCGGGTCCGGCTGCCGCTGCTGCGGCCTGCTGCTGCTCGGTGGCTCAAGCGATGGGCCGGATCCCGGGGACTCGAGCGGCGCTCCTCGCCCGTGAGTGAAAAGGGTTTGGTTTTTGGGATAGTTTATTATCTGTGACGCCACCCACGGTTGTGGTGAGGTTGTGACACCAGCGCTGCTCTGGACGGGGATCCCGGGAGTGATGGTATGGAGCAGCTAGATGTTAGTTCTCCCCTCTGTGGGTAGGGGGGGGTTGGTTGTCCCGGGGCCCGGTGAGGTAGGTGGATGGGTAGCAGGCGGGTTATGGGGCCTGTGGAGGTGAAGGGACGCAGGGGCAGCGCTGTGCCGCACGGCACGGAGGTACTCACTCAGCCAAAGGATGATGACACAGTTCACGGTAAACAAACGGCTAGTTGGACGGGTCCCTCGGACGGCTACGGTGCTGATGTTCCCTGCAGTTAGCGGTGACGGTCACTTCCCTGCACCTAAGTACGGTTCTTCGGTAGCGATGGGTTCCCACCGGTAACCCGCTCCCCAGCTTGGATATGAGCCGGAGGAGCCCCTCTCTTGCCCGCAGGCGCTGGCCCTGAGAAACTGGTGCCCTGGCGGTGGTGGTGTCTCTCCTTAACGGTCGGACTGTTGCCTTCAATCGGGACTTGGTTGTTGGGAGACCCAGAGGTCCCATTCACTGACGGATTTGGCAAATTCACGGCGATTCCTAGCCTTGCCGGGATCCGAAAGGCCCCTGCCACTGGTGCTGGCTTCTCTTCGTATACCGCTCCCGTACCGCCGGGCCACCACCCGTCCATGGTCCTTTCGGCAACCTCCGAGTAGCCTCTCCTGCAGACGGTCACCGCCGTCTGCCAACCTTGCTGTCTCAGTCCGGGGCACACACCCGGACCAACTTCAGGCTTTCAAACTGTCACTTCTCCTCTACTCTTTACTCCTTTCTCTTGCTCCTCTACCACTTCACTGTTTACTCTTTCAAACTCCAACTCTATCTCTGCTCACAAACTCTGCCTGAGCTAACTGCCTGTGTTTCCCTTCCTCCAGGACTGTGAACTCCTTGGTGGGTGGAGACCAACCGCCTGGCTCCACCCCCTGGTGTGGACATCAGCCCCTGGGGAAGGCAACAAGGATTTGTGTTCTGACCTTGGTGTTCCTGCAGGGAATGTGGGGTGTGTGTGGTGTGACCCCTGGCTTGCCCAGGGCGTCACACATCCATGATGCAGCGTGTTCTGATTGTGTGCACGCACCCTAATTGTGCTGAGCACGCCTGTATGACTGAAAGCTGGTGGCTCTTAGGAGAAATGACATTAATTTTCTCCCAGGTGCCGCACCTTCACCTCTACAGCCAAGCACTTACATAAAACTATTAACCCGAGAGTAACCCTAGGTCATGTTAAGGCCGCTTTACATGCTGCGATATTGTGACCGATATCGCTAGCGTGGGTACCCGCCCCCATCGGTTGTGCGACATGGGCAAATCGCTGCCCGTGGTGCACAACATCGCCCAGACCAGTCACACTACTTACCTGCCCTGCGACGTCGCTGTGACCGGCGAACCGCCTCTTTTCTAAGGGGGCGGTTCGTTCAGCATCACAGCGACGTCACAGCTGCGTCACTGAACCGCCGCCGAATAGAAGCGGAGTGGTGGAGATGAGCGTGACGAACATCCCGCCCACCTTCTTCCTTCCACATTGCAGGCGGGATGCAGGTAAGGAGAGGTTCCTCGCTCCTGCGGTGTCACACGTACCGATGTGTGCTGCCGCAGGAATGAGGAACAACATTGTTACTGCTGCAGCAACGATATTCGAGAATGGACCCCCATGTCACCGATGAGTGATTTTGCACGTTTTTGCAACGATGCAAAATCGCTCAAAGGTGTCACACGCAACGGCATCGCTAAAGCGGCCAGATGTGCGTCACAAATTCTGTGACCCCAACGAGATCGCTTGAGCGATGTCGCAGCGTGTAAAGCGGCCTTTAGTTAGTGTTATTTGACCTGGCAGGTTCCCTTTAATGTTAATAAATTGTTATCAGATGTTACTAATTTTGCTGTAAATATATTTTATATTCCGCTTCTGAATTCTAATTGGAACACAAAATCCTTCTATTAGTGTTGGCAGTTTTATTACTTTGTTTTCTAATTCTCTGCTTGTTTATTGTACACGGTATTGTGATATGTGTATGCCGCTTTCTAGAAGCACAACTATGACTTAATAAGGATGGTTTTATATTGTATTGTATAAATTATGCTTTTTTTCCTTCATTTATAGGAGCCTATAAGCGTCTCATTCTTATTGCCTGATATAAAGATTGTCTATACTATGCTGCCTTTTCTTTGTCAAATTGCAAGTCTGGGACTTGTGAGCTATGTGATTCTGTTACCATGGTAACGCTGAATTACCTCTATATTTAGAGCTTTGAAGAAAAGACGAGATTGAAAGTTTATTTTCACAGATCTTTGTGAAACCCTGCAATATCTGAAATATTCATGAAAATGAATTCTAAAACAGGGCTCTCTATCATATGAATATAGGCTGCATGTGGGAGTATTAAGATATCTGGAGCATGGAAAACACTTCAGATTAATAAATGCAGCCAATATAATTTTATTTTACTTTGAGCCTTCTTAGGTTTACTCATTTACTGTTAATTTATGGAATATATGCAGATTTTAAAAAGCAATCTATTGTATAAAAGTATTGATTATAGTACATAGTATGGAATGTAGTATTTGGATGCCTGCCATTCACCGCCCTTTATTATCCTATGCTACGAAAACCACCCAGTCTCTTCTACCCAGACTGTTCTTGTAAAATGGTCAAGAATAATTGTCACCTGTCTGCTAGATAAATAATAAATGTATGGTCATAGCCAGTTTAGATGCGGAGATCCCCACTGATCTAGAGAATGTGTGATTGGAGCAGTACTGAGCATGTGCAACTACAATAGACAGTGGATGAGCATGTGCAACCACTGCTCCATTAACACATGATTCAACAGGGCAGTTTTGGACACTTATTTACTGTAGAATGTGAGGGGTGTCAGACTCCGAGTTACCACACATTTTTCACAGGAGGTGTCTGTATTTTTATTTTACAAGGAAAATTACATATAACCCATTCTTGACATCCTCTATACATGTACAATACATATGGGAAGCAAGGGTAAGGAGCAGGCTTACAGGCTGAGGCTACCTTATACCCAGCAGATAATGGCTGCATGTCACAGCCAGGATCGACCCCTAACAGCTGTAGGTGGAGCTGAGCTTCCCCGTGCAACTGTTAGTCACTGACCGTGGCATTTAGGCTGAGGCCCAACGGGGATTACTGCGTGTTCTCGCATGACACTCTGTTCACACTTGCAGCACAGCGGGAGCAGAGTGTCATTCGAGGGTCATGCAACTGTGGTCCGAACTTGTGATCAGACCACAGCTGCAGAGGGGCGGGCCGGCGCTGAGGAGGGGAGGGCCGATGCTACAGAGGAGAGGGAGGAATGTATCTCCCTAACTGCCTTGTTACCGGCTATTGCGATTCTCGCACTGCTTTCGTGTTACACTGGTGTAACGCAAGAGCAGTGAAATGTTTTTCTCACCCCATAGACTTGCATGGGTGTGAGTGGAACAGGATCGCATTCCACCTGCAGCATGCTGCGACTGTTTTATCAGTCCGATTAGGGCTGAGAAAATATTCACTCATGGGTGCTGCCCCATAGACTAATATTCGTCCGAGTGGAATGCGATTATTTATTTTTTTATCGCATTCCACTCGCACCGTTTTTCTCGCCATGTGTCCTAGGCCTAATAGCGCTCCTGCCACCAGGGGGCTGTTGAAGACCCAAATGCCTACATCACAGGTCTGTGACTTTACTTCAAAGTAGACCGTGTTTTTCAATTCTTACAGAAATACTAAAACATTATTGTATATACTACAAGCAATCAGATGATCCTGGCAGGCTCAAGTAACAATTACACTAAAAAGTAAAAAAAAAATAATTTGAAAAACATTAAAAATACAAAAAAATTATCACCTCCCTTTTCCCTCATTAAAAATAAAGATCTTAAAATAAAAATTACACACATGTGGTATCATCGCATCAGTAGATTTCTGATATCTCAAAATATAAAATTAACCCGATCCGTAAACTTTGTAAAGACAAAAACTTTTAAAACAGCAAAGATGCATTTTTTTGGTCGCAACAACATTTGCCCGCCCTCCTTCCAAAAAAATAAAATGCAATAAGAAGTAATCTAAATTTAATGTCTTTTCCAAAATAATATGAATGTCTGCTCGCACAAAAATAAGCCCTCGCATGACTCCATTGACTGAAAAAATAACAGTTAACAGTCTAGGAAAATGGTGACACAATCCATTTTTAATTTTTTTTTTTTTTTTAGAAATTATCCGTTATTTTTTTGTCTAGACTAGACATGTTTAGTATCTTGATAATCATACTGATCTGGACAATCATGATGTTATGTCATTTTTACACCACAATGCACAATGTGAAACAATTCCCAAGAATGTCAGAATTATGTGTGGCAATTTCACCACACTATTTTTTTTTCTTTATCCGTTTTTCAGTACACTATATAGTAAATTAATGGTGGAGTACAACTCGCATGGGAGAAAAACAAATCCTCATGTCTATGTCTATATAAAAAATTTTGACTCTTGGAAGAAGGAGAGGAAAAAACAAAAATGCAAAAACCCAACTTGTACATGTTGAGTTAAAGGGGTTGTCTAGTTAATGGACAATCCCTTTAAAGGTGTTATCCACTACCAGGACAACCTATTCTTAAGCAGAGTGTCTGGCCCTTTTAAAGTGAAATGCATACTCACCTCTGATGCAGCAATCCAAAAGTGTTGCCACTCACTCTCCCGTTGCTCACTAGACATTATATCATATGAGCCCTGCACACAATCAGCGCTGGCTTCACTCTCCCCATCTTGTGAAGATCAAGAAGAAGTGAGCGGCCATCCATAGCTCTGACTTTCCCTTAATGTTCATTTAGTCCAAAGGTGGAGAGAGGGAAGCCAAAGCTGATTGGGTGCAGAGGTCACATGATGCAACGTGGTCCCCAGTAGAGAGCGTGCCGACACTGGTGGAACTGCACCTGCACCAGAGGCGAGTATTTTCGTTTTAACGTAGACCATTAATCTGGTTGAGAAGGAGTTGTCTAAGTAGTGGATAACCCCTTTAACACTAGAAGTCCCAGAAATTTCGAGCTCAACCCATTCCAAAGGTAGAAATGTTAAATGACCTCTCTCTGGGACTTCTAGTGTTAAGGCTCTTTTCAGACTCGGGTTTACAAAACAATATTATGATGGATCAGTATTGCAAAGGATCGAAACTGACACTGACGATCCTCATTGACCTTAAGCTACAGACCGAGCTATTTTTGTGCCATCAAAAATACTAGAATGGATGTTGAAATAATCAGAGGCTCACAATTGCTAAGTTTTTCACTCGTATGCAGAGAGACTACATATATGGATCATTTACGATATGGCTAAATTTGAATAAATGTCAACTTTTTGTTCAAGAATAAATGTAGATTGTTTAATAAGACATCCCCAGAAAATAAGACCGAACACATCTTTTGGAGAACAATAATATAAGACCTTGTCTTATTTTTGGAGAAACATGGTAGTAATCTAGAAAAGCCAAGCTGTATCAATCCAAGCTTTAAGAAACATAGCTATAATACATAATCTTAAAAAAAAAATTAACTTTTTTAAAAGTTCAGTTCCACAAATATACTTCCTGTTAGACTAACCGCAAACAATGACGTCTATGAACATATTGCGGCACACATCGGCCCACCGGGGATCTCTTTGTTTCTTATCTACAAATAGTTTGCTTGTGTATAAAGTAGTGTGAGCTAAGAAGTCTATTAGTAGAATCGTTATATTACAACCCTGGTAAACTCATGAGAGGATGAATGTGTGCGCTTGTAGCAGTGATTGAATGCAGTGTGTGCTATTGTCAGGTGCAGCGTGGTCTATGCGAACACCGTGGTGCCCTTTTTAGTTCTAGTCTATAAGCAATCTGTGCACCAGTTTTTGCAGACATTACATAAAATAGCTATAATTGCCATTTAGATTTTCCTTTTACCTGGCTCCAAGTGTAATGAGAGGATTAGTCATAATTGTATAAAAGCTCATTATTAAAAAATATGTTCGAAACGGAACTTTTGTTTCATTAATTTAGTTTCTAATAGAGGTGAAATTATACACTACGGTGTATCATGCCAAATGTATGCTACAATGAGAAACTGGATGCAATATACAAATGCTACTCTGTGTGATATTGATCCATGGAGCCGGCTTCCAGCAGAGGTGGTTTAGGAAATTCAATTGTAGACCGCGCAGAAGTGGATTACATTGACGCTCTGTGGGAAAGCAAAGAACCTTTCTTGTCTCTAAGAAAATCTGGTATGAAAGATGCAGAATAAAAACATTTACAGTTTTTAGTATTAAAATTCCAAATTTTACCCTTCTCAGCCTGATCATTTCTACATGGAGATCCTCTTAACAGCTTAGCTGATGCCCCTGGGTCACCCCAAGCATGGAAGAGTGTTAATATCCAGCGTGATCATGCATTGACTCTTTAATAAAAGAACTAACTGACTTACTTGAATTTTATGTTATTTATTATAATTACTGATAACGGCAATTCAATAATTGTAAGCCAGTTTGACATGAGCGTATTAAGGGCACATTTTTGCAATGTATTACGACTGCAAGTCCCGGCAGAGCTGAGAGTCTAACAATAGTTTGATGTTGTCAATATTGGTGTTTAAAACTCGCAGTAAGATGTAGTTTCACACAAGAGTAATATCTCTTTAATGGGAATCTGTCAGCAGATTTTCGGTAAGTAATCTGAAGGCAGCACGAGGTAGGGGCTGAGACACGGATTTCAGCGATGAGTCTCTTATTAGTTTGTGTGATGATGCTTTTTGAATGAGTTTTAGCAGCAGGAGATTATCACTGCCCAGACTACGTCTCGCATGCCTACTAGACCAACCTCATTCCCAGCGATATCTCACTATCAATAGACAATGTACATACAGTACAGACCAAAAGTTTAGACACACCTTCTCATCTCTAGAATAACTATTAAGAGGAGACTTTGTGCAGCAGACCTTCATGGTAAAATAGCTGATAGGAAACCACTGCTAAGGATAGGCAACAAGAAGAAGAGACTTGTTTTGGCTAAAGAACACAAGGAATGGGCAGACAAGAATAGACCAGTGGAAATCTGTGCTTTGGTCTGAGGATTCCAAATTTGAGATCTTTGGATCCAACCACCGTGTCTTTGTAGAAAAGGTGAACGGATGGACTCTACATGCCTGGTTCCCACCGTGAAGCATGGAGGAGGAGGTGTGATGGTGTGGGGGTGCTTTGCTGGTGACACTGTTGGGGATTTAGTCAAATTTGAAGGCATACTAAACCAGCATGGCTACCACAGCATCTTGCAGCGTGCTATTACATCCGGTTTGCATTTAGTTGGACCATCATTTATTTTTCAACAGGACAATAACCACAAACACACTGCTAGGCTGTGTAAGGGCTATTTGACTAAGAATGAGAGTGATTGGGTGCTACGCCAGATGACCTGGCCTCCACAGTCACCAGACCTGAACCCAATCTAGATGGTTTTGGGGTGAGCTGGACCGCAGAGTGAAGGCAAAAGGGCCAACAAGTGCTAAGCATCTCTGGGAATGCCTTCAAGACTGTTGGAAGACCATTTCCGGTGACTACTTCTTGAAGCTCATCAAGAGAATGCCAAGAGTGTGCAAAGCAGTAATCAAAGCAAAAGGTGGCTACTTTGAAGAACCTAGAATATAAGACATATTTTCAGTTGTTTCACACTTTTTTAAGTATTTCATTCCACATGTTTTCATCCATAGTTTTGATGTCTTCAATGTGAATCTACAATTTTTAGAGTCATGAAAATAAAGAAAACTCTTTGAATGAGAAGGTGTGTCCAAACGTTTGGTCTGTACTGTATAGAGCTGTGGTGTGGGTGGGGTTAGCTTTCTAAGCTCTCCTACATGCTACATCTAAGAACTGTATCAGAACTAAGTAAACTAACTGATACATCATTGGAATCAGGGTCTCTTTCCGTACACTATGCTGCTCTGAGATGAGGTAGCAAACACATAGTGACAGATTACCTTTAAGAAAAAAACATAGATGTATGTTAGATGTTCTTTCTAAATCTTGCATGTCCTCTCTCAATGACAAACTGTATCCATATACCCTATTATGGCAGATAGCTATTGGAGAGTATGGTCCTCTGCTTAGGACTTTTTTGTCTATATGCCAGAAAAAAGTTCTGTTGTGGCAGACCTTATATGTCACTGTATAAAGGGGTTTTCCATAACCAATGATTATTATCCAAAACTTTTATTCCCATCATTCCAAGTAAAAAGAAGATTTCCAATGTACTTACTGCAGGGAATCTGCAGGTTTCTGGGACTGCAGAAATGCATCCCGATGTTTTTCTGATCCTGGACTGTACTTTTTCTAGCCATGGATGGGATTGGCACTTCCCAGGTCATGTGTAGAGATGAGTGAACCTGAGGTTTAAGGTTCCAGGTTCGGGTTCAGAAACCAACTTTCAAAAAAATCAAGGCTAAAGGCCCCGTCACACACAGAGATAAATCTTTAGCAGATCTGTGGTTGCAGTGAAATCATGGACATATTGTTACATTTGTACACAGCCACAAACCTGGCACTGATTGTCCACAATTTCACTGCAACCACAGATCTGCCGCAGATTTATCTCTGTGTGTGACAGGGCCTTTAGGTTCGAACTGTGAGTTACGAGCACAATCCACTCAAGCGAGCATCGCTGTGCTTGGGTATGAGTGATGCCCAGCCCTGTGCACGCCGCATGCAGTGTTTGAACGGCTCACACTGGGGGTAAAATCAATGGGATCAGATGCAGTCTGCACACACACACAAAAAAAATTGAAAAACCCTGCCCTCCCTCCCCGGAAATGTTTTGCTTATGGCTGGAAGCATGTGGGTGGAGACACAAACTGCCCAATTACTGACTTCCACTGAGGTTCGGTTCAGGTCAGGGTCACAAATTGAAACTTATCTAAAGTTTGAATCTACCTGGTGAACCAAACCTCCAAAGCTTCGCTCAGCTCTAGCCATGTGCACCATCTTTACAGGGGCAGATGCAGACTAGCTCTTTTTTTGTGTGACCATAACCTTTAAAAGTGGGGTAGGGGGTAGGTGGGTCTAAGACGGAATAGACAAGGAGTTCTCTTCACTGTTCTGGCAAGCTGATAGGTTACACATTAGAATAGCATTCTGGGAGGCTGCAGAGATCAGGCAGTGCAAACTGGAGATCACGGCAATGGTAACAATGCTGTCTGTCAAGCAAGTGCTTTGAGCCATGGAACATAGTTTTCAACATTGGATTGGATGAAATGCATGCCAAGAAACCAATTATGAGTCAATGGCTTAATGGGATCAAGAAGAGACAAAGTGCCGAAAATGTTTAAGGGTTGCTTTGTAAGAATATTAATAAATAATTGCTATGTATATTTCATTTTGATAATGAACTTGAAAAAACCTTTAAAAAGTAACCTATTACCACCTGGAGAATTTCATGAAGAAAAAGGAGAGAGACATTCTCAAATACATATAATTAAACAAGGAAAATCCTGTCTAACTGATTGAGAAAAGAAGTTGTTTAAGAAATGGAGACTGAAGTCAGACTATCCATTGCCTTATTATTTCCAAAGCTGTGTGAGACTTCCTGCTCCAAGCTAGGATTTACCACTGTGTTCAGGACATTGAGTGTGTGTAGTATTTCAACATATGGGGGATCTGTGCTATGGTCCTTATGTAAGAAGAGAGATTGATTCTTGTGCAATATGCATGGTCAGGAGGAGGAGAAAGCTAGAATATGTAGCGTAGCTACATCCTATCACAACCTTCTCAAAGTGTCCTGACTGTTAGGCTCTGTGCCCACGTGTGCTTATTGCATGCAGTTATGCTGCGTATTGCACTGCAGCGTAACTGCATGCGTCCTGCGACCCCAGCACAATCTATGATGTGGCCAAATCGCTGCGTTCTAAAAGAAACGTGTCACTTATTCTGTGTGCTTTGGATGCAGGGCCCGCTCTGTCTATGGTGGGGGCTGCATCCAGAGCACATGAAATCGGCTTTTTCACTGCATTAATACGCAGTGTTTCTGCAGCGATTTGAAGCGCACATGTGCTGTTCAAATCGCTGCAGAAATTTCTGCAGGGACCGGACCCAACGTGGGCACATAGCCTTAATGTGTAACGAGAGACTGAGATGAACAAGTAACCAACCTTCTCCAGTAAAATAACCATTTCCAAGCAGCCATGTCCACTTTTAGTAGATTAATATATATGACAAGCACAACCTCCTCTTGCAGATTTTATAGGCAGCTGTATTCTTGTTTATCTAGGACATTTTATTACATGGCTCAAAAATAACAATATTCAGTATAAAGTAAAGATCGACTCCTAGTAATATGCAGGCCCCATGAGGGATTAGTAAATTCCCTGCTTAGGTATAACTCTCCCAAGGATTCTCCTCTACATTTAGTTATGGAGATAGCGTTGGCTTGGAAGGTGGCTCACTCAAAGTTGGAAAGTAACTCCTCACTCTCTTCCAAAACTGTTGTGGCTCAACTTTGACTACTCACAACTGTATAGCAATGGAGGAATGGCCTTTTGGGGATCCCATGGAGTTAACTATTTAAAGTAAATATTTCCTTGTCACGCTACTTTTCTGCCGGTCCAAATTTGGCATGGAACTAGATCACAGTTGCAACTGTTCCATTCTTTCAGTACCTGCAACTTCATTCAACTAGAATGTGTTTCTCTACAGCCTTCTTTTTCTAGCTCTGATTGGAGGATTTGCTCTCAGCCGCAGATATAGACTAACCTTTACCATTATATACACTCACCTTTAATTTAGTGAATCCAGATCATAGGAGAAAGCCAATTCATTGGGAGAATGTTACAAATGACTTCCTAAGCCGAGTAGTTAGTGCAGGAACTTCTATTGGATTAAGGATTCTTTGGCACCAAGTATCTTATTTGTCTGTCAGATTAAAATCCTTGGGCACGTCATGTCTAACAGCGATCTATATGATCTATACTTTAGAATTCCAACTAAACAGGTCATTTTTCTTTATGACTAATGGTCTTGTAAACGAATTTTGTGATTTTTGGCCTTTAGTTCTTGCCTATTGAAACACTCACTATGACTTTGAAATGGTCTCCTCTCCTGAGGTGTGCCTATTAGGTGCTCTCGACACTCTAGTATCTGGCGCTTATAAAAGACTTTTTTTCAGATTTCTCCTTTTTTATACCTGCAAAATCATTTTTATGGAATGGAAATCCATCCGTCTGGCTCCCTGAAACAATGGCTCCAATTAGAGAGCTCATATTTGCCATTAGAAAATCTGGTGTATGAATGCAGTTGCCTTTAGAATTGGTCACATTTGATCTCTGATCGCACTATAGCCACAGAATATAGAATGTTCATGTAAAAAAAAAAAAAAAAAAAAGAAGAGGGATAGAAAAAAAAAAATCTGTGATTGGAAAAGAGTAGAAGCAGCTCTTGTAAGTATGCCTTAAGGGGGCTTTACACACTACGATATCGTTAATGTTTTATCGTCTGGGTAACGTCGTTAGTGACGCACATCTGGCGTCATTAACGGTATTGCAGCGTGTAAAACTTACTAGTGACCTTAAATGTCCTCCAAAGTGGTGAAAATCGTTCACCATAAAGAGAGGTCGTCCTAAAACCAAAAATTGTTAATGGTTGTTTATAGATGTTGTTCCTCGTTCCTGCGGCAGCACACATCGCTGTGTGTGACACTGCAGGAGCGAGGAACCTCACCTAACCTGCGTCCTGCCTGCAATGAGGAAGGAAGGAGGTGGGCGGAATGTTCGTCCCGCTCATCTCCGTCCCTCCGCTTTGATTGGCCGGCCGCTTAGTGACGTCGCCGTGACACCGAACGCACCTCCCCCTTGAGGAAAGGATTGTTCGGCTGTCACAGCGACGCCGCTGACCAGGTAAGTGCGTGTGACGCTGCCGTAACGATAATGTTCGCTGCGGCAGCGATCACACATCACATGCACGACGGGGGCGGGTGCTTGTTTTTCGTACGATATCGCTAGCAATTGCTAGAAATATCATAGCATGTAAAGCCCGCTTTAGTGTTTGGCGGACACAAACAGAAAAGAGTCCCTGTACAAGAACAATATATGGGCCTTTTGCAGCCCTAAAGCTCATCATAATATAAAATTCCTCCTACTTTAGAGGTAGAAACTGGCCCCCTTACCCATCAGGCCCCTGTGCAGTTGCACAGGTGGCACGAATCATACTGTGTGTCCGCCCCTGGTGTAAGTTATTAAGGTTATAGGATACATTTGTGTTTTTACGTATGTATTTGCATTAAGACAATATTGTTATGCAAAGTTTGCACAAATTACTCATTGATTCTGAGTTTTGATTTAACATAAATATTTGACAACATTTTTGCTGTTTAAGAATCTCTGATTAGGCTATTTTGACAATGTTTGTGCAGCTTCAAAAGTGGAATATTGTTGTACCTGTATTTCTATTAGATGTATTGGTGTTTTTTCTCTCCTTGTTATCAATATAAAGGACTGGCACATAACTTATTCCTTCAAAAGTCAATTCTAAGGACCAGGGAGCACTTATCTGTGGAAGAAAGGGGATTCTAGCAACTAAATAGGAAAGGGTTCTTTACAGTTAGAGCAGTCAGACTGTGGAATGCCCTACCACAAGAGGTAGTAATGAGAGATACTATAACGGCTTTTAAAAAAGGGCTGGATGATTTCCTCAGTACACACAATGTGGGTTATAGATAATGTAGTAATAAATAATTGGTGGAGGAAGGTTGAAGTTGATGAACCTAGGTCTGTCTTCTAGCTATGTAACTATGTAACCTTAAAGAAAAACAAAAGACAATTAGACTCCTAGTGGGAAGTGTGGTAAATATTCACCTGACTTATGTTTCGCCGTTTTCCTGCTTTTGGGTTGTATTGAAGTAATTTGCCACGTTTGTAATTTTCGTAAGATTAATGTATGAGAAAAGAAAGCTACATTGACTCTCCCACAAGACTTTACAGCTTATTAACTCAACAAAACTCATCCTATGTAACTTATGGGCAGCATGAATCAGAGATTGGCAGCACCGCTGCAGCCCAATGTTTTACTTTGACGTTTCAAAGAAAACATGGATTGAAGGTCCGGCCAGAGATTATAAGGAGAGATCGGACTAGTCCAGTGATGTTCCCATCTGGCTTCTTTCTGCACTGCTCTAGTTGATTGACAGGTCTTTCCCATATGTTTACATAGGCAGAGACATGTCAGTCAACCAGAGCGGTGTGGGAAAAAGTTAGCCACGAGCTTTTCAAATGGTTTTCTCTGAAATGTCAGGGAATTGCAGGGAATAAGATAAAGGCTCTGATTCATGCTTCCCGTGGTTTGTGCAGAATGATTCGAATGACATGTTCTGTTTAATGGCCTCTCACATAAATGAACACGAACTGGGTGGGGTTATACACAGCCCAGAAGTCTTAGCTCTGCTACATCTACAGTACATCAGACAAAACAGGGATGTTATCAAAACTGCACCAAGCAGTCTAGTAAGTGACACATCACTGGAATCAGGGTTTTTGTCTTCACCTTATGCTACTATCAAATTCCATAGCAAAAACCTGCTGACAGATTCTCCTTAAATGGTTGTACAACTATTCTTAAAGGATTCCTGCTTTTTTGTTCCTTGGCCCAGAAATAAAAAAACACACCAGAGGTATAGAGGAAATGATACCGATCAATGTAGATGTTCCTCGCTTTCCTCTTAACTTCTCTGTAGAGTATAATAGGAGGTGCAACCTCAGTCCTCAAAAAGCAGCAGTCAGTCTTGTCTTGACCAAGACTGAGTCAAGCTGATACTTTTTTCTTTTTTATTATTTTTTTTAATTATTATTTACAGTGGATGGATACTTTAGGTGCGAGAGGATGAAGTGTTTAAAGGGAACCTGTCAGGTCCAATATTCACCCAGAACCATGAGCAGTTCTGGGTGCATATTGCTAATCTCTGCTTAACCATCCCTGTATACACTAGCATAGATAAAGAGATCTTTAGAAAAAAGTATTTCTAAAGATTCTTTATAATATGCTAATGAGGCCAGGGACTAGTCGCAAGGGCATTAGTTCCCTTGGCTAGTCGGCCCTCTTAACATGTTAGTATGCCCACAGGGGTGTGATAACATACTAATGAAGGCGCAGCGTCAGAGGCATGGTCGCACTCCCCTCTGCTGCCACCACTGGTTTTTGACTCTGTGCACATGATCAGAACATCCCCTGATGACCGATCATGCACACTACACCAGTTTGAAGCCGGGACGTGAACACCTGGCTTCATAGTGCGCATGACTGGAAGTCCTGGACTCCTGATCATAAGCCGAAAACCAGCGGTGGCAGCAGAGGTGAGCCAGACCATTCCTCTTACGCTGCGCATTCATTAGCATGTTATCACACCCACAGGGGTGTTTTTATATGCTAAGGGGACGGACTAGGCAAGGGAAGTAAAGCCCTTGCAACTAGTCGCTGACCTCATTAGCGTATGAAAAAGGATCTGTAGAATGCTTTTTCTAAAGATCTCTCTATCTATGCTACTGGATGCAGGGACGGTTAGGCAGGGATTAGAAATACAGTCATATGAAAAAGTTTGGGCACCCCTATTAATGTTAACCTTTTTTCTTTATAACAATTTGGGTTTTTGCAACAGCTATTTCAGTTTCATATATCTAATAACTGATGGACTGAGTAACATTTCTGGATTGAAATGAGGTTTATTGAACTAACAGAAAATGTGCAATCCGCATTTAAACAAAATTTGACCGGTGCAAAAGTATGGGCACCTCAAAATAAAAGTGACATTAATATTTTGTAGATCCTCCTTTTGCAAAAATAACAGCCTCTAGTCACTTTCTGTAGCTTTTAATGAGTTCCTGGATCCTGGATGAAGGTATATTTGACCATTCCTTTTTACAAAACAAAGTTAAGTTTGATGGTCGCCGAGCATGGATCGCACGCTTCAAATCATCCCTCAGATGTTCAATGATATTCAGGTCTGGGGACTAGGATGGCCATTCCAGAACATTGTAATTGTTCCTCTGCATGAATGCCTGAGTAGATTTGGAGCGGTGTTTTGGATCACTGTCTTGCTGAAATATCCATCGCCTGCGTAACTTCAACTTCGTCACTGAATCTTGCACATTATTGTCAAGAATCTGCTGATACTGAGTTGAATCCATGCGACCCTCAACTTTAACAAGATTCCCGGTGCCGGCATTGGCCACACAGCCCCAAAGCATGATGAAACCTCCACCAAATTTTACTGTGGGTAGCAAGTGCTTTTCTTGGAATGCCGTGTTTTTTTGCCTCCATGCATAATGCCTTTATGTATGACCAAACAACTCAATCTTTGTTCCATCAGTCCACAGGACCTTCTTCCAAAATGTAACTGGCTTGTCCAAATGTGCTTTTGCATACCTTAGGCGGCTCTGTTTGTGGCGTGCTTGGAGAAACGGCTTCTTTCGCATCACTCTCCCATACAGCTTATCCTTGTGCAACGTGCGCTGTATTGTTGACCGATGCACATTGACACCATCTGCAGCAAGATGAAGCTGCAGGTCTTTGGAGAAGGTCTGTGGATTGTCCTTGACTGTTCTCACCATTCTTCTTCTCTGTCTTTCTGATATTTTTCTTGGCCTGCCACTTCTGGGCTTAACAAGAACTGTACCTGTGTTCTTCCATTTCCTTACTATGTTCCTCACAGTGGAAACTGACAGTTTAAATCTCTGAGACAACTTTTTGTAGCTTTACCCTGAACAACTATGTTGAATAATCTTTGTTTTCAGATCATTTGAGAGTTGTTTTGAGGAGCCCATGATGCCACTCTTCATAGGAGATTCAAATAGGAGAACAACTTGCAAGTGGCCACCTTAAATACCTTTTCTCATGATTGGATACACCTGCCTATGAAGTTCAAAGCTCAATGAGGTTACAAAACCAATTTAGTGCTTTAGTAAGTCAGTAAAAAGTAGTTAGGAGTGTTCAAATCAAGAAATTGATAAGGGTGCCCATACTTTTTCACCAGTCAAATTTTGTTTAAATGTGGATTGCACATTTTCTATTAGTACAATAAACTTCATTTCAATCCAGAAATATTACTCAGTCCATCAGTTATTAGATATATGAAACTGAAATAGCTGTTGCAAAAACCCAATTTGTTATAAAGAAAAAATTATTAACTATTAACATTAATATTAATAGGGGTGCGCAAACTTTTTCATATGACTGTGTAGCTTCTAGAACTGCTCGTGGTTCTGGGTGCATATTGCACCTGACAGGTTCCCTTTAAGCAAAGAAAAAAGCTAATTCCTCTGGGAAGATCTATTATAATGTTTCTTATATTCACCTGTACTATTGATTTCTGTATAACTTTTGGAAGTTAATTTCTCTTTCAACTTATTGAGGAATTTTTGTTTGTCTGAAGCAGATTTTTATCACAGACAGTTATGGGATATTTGTAGCATGTGTGTTCAATGTCTATTCTTTAAAGGGTACTGTCACCACTTTTTTGGCCTATAAGCTGCGGCCACCACCACCGGGCTCTTATATACAGCTTTCTAACATGCTGTAAGAGCCCAGGCTGGGGGTATAACATAAAAAACACTTTATAATACTTACCTAACAGTCGCGCTGTGGGCCTTATGGGCGTTTCCGTCGTCCGGTGCCACCTCTTTTGGCCATATTTGTTCTCCTTCTCTAGCCGCGGTGCATGACGGGTCCGACGTCATACACACTCGCCGGCATTCAGATCCTGAGCAGGGCAGATCAAAGTATTGTAGTGCGCCTGTGCAGGACCAGCGAGTGTGTATGACATAGCCGCGTCATGCACCCTGGCTTCAGAAAGAGGATGAAGATGGCCGAAAGAGGCGCCAGCACCGGACAACGGAGACGCCCATAAGGCCCACCGTGCAACCGTTAGGTGAGTATTATAAAGTGTTTTTTATGTTATACCCCTGGCCTGGGCTCTTATATACAGCATGTTAGAATGCTGTATATAAGAGTCCGGTAGTGGTGGCCGCAGCTTATAGGCCAAAAAAGTGGTGACAAGTTCCCTTTAATGGTCCAACTTTTGTAACGCCCTCTGATTCATGTGAGCTACAGTAACATAGAGCTTCTTGTTTATGTTCTATCTGATTTCTTTTTGTTTCTGGTTTATTGGAGAGTTAAAAAGCAAAAGTAAAATCTTCAACGTCCGGCAAACCCATTTCCTGTCTGATACTTGTGTGCCAGGATACGATGCCCAGTCTTTCTGGAAAACTCTTGCTTTGCTTACGTCGTTATAGCGTTGTCACTTAGTTTTCCTAAGAACACTGTGCTGCTTTTCACGTCAGAAGAATTGATCTTCTTTGACATGTTTGTGTATTGCACTGGACAGTTTACTTTGGTGTGAAATCAATTTAAGCCGTTTTGACTGGTATTTTTGGTGCTGCGGGGTGTTTGGTTTGTAGAAGCATTGAATGGATAGAGGTGGGTGTAGAAGCTGAACAATGACTGATTCACGTACATAATGGCGAATAAAAATAGAATAACGTAAGACGCGGATTGGTTCTCGCTCAATGATGCTCCTTTCTGAGAAATATTATTGTTAAAATATAAAATATTAATTGTAGTAATATTGTATCCACCTCATCTCTACTAGCAGGAAACTTCCAATTGATGCGTTAGAGTAAGGGGCATCTGTTATATGTACGGTAGAAACCACAGGCAAGATTTAATTGCTATAGTAAGTTCTGAGCCCACAGTAGATCTGAAAACATTATATTAAGAGATGTCGCGGAAACAGACAACGATGAGCTGAAGATATGATTAATGAGAAGGGCAAAGATGTCCGCAGGGACTCGGTACTGTGCTTGTGTTTGACTTTTTTTAGTTCAGCTGGTGCAGACAATTACTGATTTAGTAAAATCTTATGAGCATTTTCCCTTTTTATTTTTAAAGGGAACCACAAAATAATTTTTGCCCAGTCTGCGGCCCGTCCTGTTGACAACTTGGTTCCCTCCTTTCCTTTTGATCCTCTGCAATTCAGACATAGAACATATTGTAGCTGACTGGTTGGGACTTTTCTTGCAATGGGTAGATCATGGAGGAGGGGCTCATTCTGCTGCCAAAACCAAAAAACTGCATCTCCAAATAGAACATAGGAAGTGTGAACAGGTGCCAGCTGCTATAACTACACAAAACACAAAAGAATACAGCAGCACTCTAAGTGGTAAGATATATGCAAACATAGAATATATGAAATTTAAACTGCATTAATTCTATATGGAATATACTTGGAAAAATTAAGGTACTTAGTGTGGAAATATGAGGGTCAGTGGGTGTTCTCATCCACTGGCCTGGCGTTCTTTATGAAGACTGCACATACCAGGGCTCATCCCACTGAATGCTCGTACTCCTTCCCTATGGGCAAAACACTACTCAGACAACACAACGTGAGGGAACCACACATTGGTAACACTTTATTGATTCATCAACAGACAAAAACATATTGTACATTCCCAGCAAGAACACAACATGGTATAAGCAACAGGATCTCACCCTTCCACTGGCCAGACAGGGATTAGAGTCTTTGTGAATTCATGGCTTCCAGGGCCAACTATCCATGTCCAACAGCATCCCGCTTTCGGTGGACACTTAATGACAAGAAATAGTGGCAAACTAAGGAAGCAGTTCTGTGAACCTTCACTTGGAACCGTGGATCCTAAGCTGAAATTCAGGCGAATATCTGACGAAAGGCATTTCTGTCAGAAATGCTGACATTCTGCATCTTAGTCAGAACCAAAGCGCCTCGGCTGACATGATGTGGAATCCTTCTTTAAGTGAAGCAGTTCAGTGATTTCCCCCAGCTGGAACTGTAACTCCTTGGCTGGGGTCATGCAGAGTCTACCCTGGTGACAGAAGTAAGACCTTTTTATACCACTCGGTTCTCTTACAGGATTGGTGGAGATGGCTGCTCTCACATTGGTCGCAAGATCAATGCAACTGCATAATTTTCCTTTGAATTATACAGTTAGAGGGGCTGAGGCAATACACATTTACAGACAATCACGCTTCAATCAGTCTGGGAAGAGACCATGGTTAAATTCTCTTGATTTAACAAACAATAGGACCCATACTTCTGGCCTAATTAAGAACAGTTCACCCCCACACAAGTGGCCTAGCAATGAGTTGTCACAGCGCATAAATTGGCCAATTCATGTGATCCCATCAGCCATGGCTAGGTGGCCTTTCTGCTGCTAGTTGTCTCACAGACAGAATTTTTCTCTTTCTCCTCCTCACAGTCCTATGTATTCTGTATTTCTCTGTTTTAATTGATATACGATATAAAATAGATTCAAAGGTAAAGTAGTTCTTCTTTTAATATCAGGAATATATTTTAATTCTGGCAAACATTTTTCACAGTAAGTACACCTGCCACATAAAGTCCAACAGATCTATTTAATAATATATGCAGTTTGTGATTTCAAATGTGATGCTAAATCTGCTGTAAAAGGGATTATCGCTTTGGGAACCCCACTGCTATTATATTGATGGCCGGTCAAATTATAAAGAAGTGCAAGACATTTAAGAAAGCAGTTTCTTGGTTTATAAGGTTTAGCTAAAATAACCATAATAATTAAAAGGAAGTTGTCAGCAAAAAATGGTTACAGCATTAAATGGAAGAAGTGTAACAGTATGTACACATACCGTGCTGTACTTTTTTTTTAAATTGTCTCTCCAGGAAAGGAGACAAACTCTAGTGCCACCTATTGGAAGTAGCAATTCTAAAAGTCAAAAGTTACCTTTTAACAAGCCTTTTCATATGACCTAGGATATATACTAAATCAGAATCCCAATTTACAGACACGGTGTTACGGGGTGATTGCCCCTTGTCAGTGCAAAGTGTGGGTATCTGATCTGGCTTATGAGAAGCTATGTGGGGGCCACGCGGGAAGACTATTCTCCTTACGGAGACCTGACAAACCAGTCTGGCTATTAGTGGTGAGGGGACTTATAGCTGCAATGCCCCTCTGGGAATTATTCAAATTGTCTCTCCAGGAAAGGAGACAAACCCTAGCGCAGCGCGACCAATTGGAAGTAGCGATCCTAAAAGTCAAAAGTGGACTTTTTTTCTAGTAATGAGGCAAAGCATTAATCTGTCTCTGGGGCATTTCTGAATAAGTATACCTTAAAAACCAGGCTGGGGTCTATGTCTTGGCTCTCATGCCATCTCTGGCCAGCTACTCCCCATGAAGGACTGGTGTCCAGCTATGGACACAGATAGGGACAACTGGGCAAGGAAAGAAGAAACTGGCCAGAGATTGTTTGGCTTCAATGTTGTGATGAAAAAATGCTTCAAATCCGCAATTGTGTTCACAAAGTGAGTTTTTGGTGCAATTTTGCTGTGTTTTTGAAGAGGTTTTTTTTGTTTTTCTTTAAATACGCATGGCTGAAACAGGATGTGATGTGATCAGGAGCAGGACAACGTCAAATTTAACAGAAGAATGGTTGAAACGGGAAATTATTTTTTTTCTAATTAACCTAGCTTTGACAGTTTTTTCCTTGTTACATGCAAAAACAACCCCCCCCCCCCAAAAAAAAACAAACATTGCAAAAAGACATCACAAAACTGCACCACAAATGCAACAAAACCAGATGTGGATTTTGTGTAGTTTTTCTGCCACAAGGTGCACAAATGGTGCAGAAATTTCTGCACCAAATCTGCAGCATGTGCACATAGCCTTACTTAAATGCTGCAGATATTCAGAGTAACTATATCTGGCAGCAATTGTGCATCCAATATATGTTTTATGCTGCCTGTGGTTAAGGCAGCAGAAATCTGATGACATCCGTTCACCTATCTACAGTCCCTGACAGAAGTTCAGTCGCTTATCCATGTTATGTAAATAAAAGCTTATAACCTGACTTTAAATTCATCCATTGGTTTCATAAATTACTCTTTTGAAAGCTGAAACCCTCCCAAATTTGGTTTAGGTTATGAAAATAAAGTTACTGCAAAGCTGAAATATTGATCCTTTAATGAACACAGAAAGGTCAGATTTTGGCAAGACAAAAGTTTTGTCGCCTTGTCAATTATTGCCCCCAGTTCTAGTTTACATCCTCACCTGTGCTCACTTAATGATCGGTTAATTAGTGGGTGTGTATAAAAAAAAAACCCAGCACCCCAGACCTTCACTTGAACTGCAACTTGACCTTTGACAACATGCCAAAAATCCACCCTGTGACCAAAGTCTTGATGATCAAGAGGCTGAAGACCAGATCCACTGCAGAGGTGCTGGCACCTTTAATGTGTCTCAGTGTCCAGTACAAAAAGATTTGAAGAGACTGGAGATGTTTTTGTCAAGCCCAGGTCCAGCAAACCCTGCAAGACAACAGCTCAGGAGGAATGTTTGTTGGTTAGAAAATCCAAAGCCAGCCCCTCTTCCACTGCAGCAGAACGCCTAAAGGCCTGGTCACCTCAAGTTCCTGTGTCAACTAAAACAGTTTGTAGGATTCTGTATCGAAATGGCCTCTATGGTCGAATCAGTGCCCAGAAGCCATCACTAAACAAAAGGCAATTAAAAAAACGTGTGGCATTTGCCAAATTCCACAGCCTGCTAAACAGATGGACACTGGAAAAGTTGCAGAAGGTGGATTTCTGTGATAAATCTTTAGTTTTAGAATTATACCACAGCCGCCGCAAATACTGCAGGAGACCTACTGGAGCCCGCAAGGATCCAGAAAACAGCTAAGTTTGGTGGTAGAAAAATCATGGTCTGGAGTTACAATCAGTATGGGGGTGTGCAAAACATTTTCAAGGTGGAAGGCAATATCAATAGCCTACAATATAACGAAGCATTAGCTACCTTTTACATTCCCAATCATAAAAGGGGTCAAATTCTGCAGCAGGATAGTGCTCCATCTCGTACATCCATCTCTACAACAAAGTTCCTCCTGGCAAAGAAGATCAAGGTGCTCAAGGACTGGCCAGCCCAATCACCAGACATAATCATTAGGGATGATCGAATATCTCAACTATTCGGCTTTGCAAATATTTTCCGAATAAGTCGCCGCTATTCGACTATTCGCGAATATTCGATCCGCAATGTAAGTCTATGGGAAACCCGAATAACATCTATTCGAAACTATTCAGGCGTCTCATAGACTTACATTGTGCATCGAATATTCGCATAGCGATGACCTATTCGGTATTGAGGTATTCGATCATCCCTAATAATCATCATTGAGCATGTTTGGGGTAGGATGAAAGAGCAAGCTTGGAGGACAAAACCAAAGAATCTACTGTAGATAAACTCTGGGAGGCATGTAAGACTGCATTCTTTGCTATTCCTGATGACTTCATCAATAAATTGTATGAATCATTGTTGAACCGCATGGATGCAGTCCTTCAAGCTCAGGGAAGTCACACAAAATATTAAATATGGCTCCAATAGCACCACAACTTCATTCACCAATGTTATGCAACATATCTTTGTATTAGAAGTTAAGTATGAATTTCACATTAATTGCTGTGGACGACAAAACTTTTGTCTTACCAAAATCTGACCTTACTGTGTTCATTAAATGACCAATATTTCAGCTTTGCAGCAACTTTATTTTCATAACCTAAACCAAATTTGGGAGGGTTTCAGCTTTCAAAAGAGTTATTTATGAAACCAATGGATGAATTTAAAGTCAGGTTGTAAGCTTTTATTTACATAACATAGATAAGTGACAGAACTTCTGTCAGGGACTGTAATGCTGTGGACCAGAGGTCTCTAACAGACGGCCTATGGGCCACATATGGCCCCTGAGGCTACTCCTTGCAGCCCGCTGGCACGTAGACCCCTTGATGATTGTGGCCGGTGCAGGGGGCCGCTGTTATGAGCGCTTCCTTTCAGTTGAATTATTTGCTGGTGCCGTAGAGACAAGCTCTCTGCACAACTATTCCAATAGAAGCCATCGGCCAATCATAGGCCAGCAGCTGATGACTCTGTATGATGTCAGCTGCTGACCTCTGATTTGTTGGCAGTAGAAAAGGTTAAAAAGGTTGTTAATTTTTTTTTATCCCCAACTTGATCTAAACTTCAATGGATGTCAATAATTGGGCATTTCGTGGCTCCACCCAAATGGTACCAGCCTTAAGCAGAAGGGTGGGTGGGGTTTTTTAAAAAAATTTTTTTGTATGCGTGCACACTGCATCTGATCATGCTGATTTCACCCCAAGTGTGAGCTGTTCAAACACCACTGCAAGTGGCTCTCATAGGGCTGAGCATCACTCATACCCAAGCACACTTGGGTGGTTTGTACTTGTAACTCACTCAAACTTTGAATCCAAACTTGATTTTTTTGGAAGTCTGTTACCAAACCCGAACATCGAACCTCAGGTTCGCTCAGCTCTACTCGGCAGCTCCCATAGGTATAGCTGTACAGAGGGCTTTTCTCTATGGTGCCGGCAAATCATTCAGGTGAAAAGAAGCTCTGATGATGGCGGTTTCTGCACAGGCCGCAATGTGCCTGCTGGCCACAAGAAGCAGGAAAAAGGATGCCGAGGGAACGGAGGACAGGTGCGAAGAATAGTTGTTTTTTTTTTTTTGTGTGTGTATAATGGCACAATAGGCGACATTACTAAAAGATGAGGACGAGGATGGAAATATTACTACAAGATGTTGGCCAAAATTACTACATGGTGCTAATTGTCAAATGATATTACTTATAAGAAGGAGATAAAATGTAGAAAAAAAAAATTCTTAATAAAGCACAATTTTCATTTTTTTTTTACTATTAAAAATACTTTTTTATATGTAAAAGAAAAAGTGCACATTTGTTTTAAGAAATGAGCGAAAAATGTTCAAAAACAGTAATCCAAAAAGGTGTATAGAAAAAAAATACCACTAAAAATGTCACTTTGCCCTGCAAATAATGCAGCCCCCCAAATTATTTTTTTTTCTCTATATGCTGCCAATATGCCCAGCCATGTATGAGACCCCTGCTGTTGGCAGTATACAATAACCCCTTAAAAGTAGGCAGTCACTAGTTGATTGCATCTAGGGATATGTTACAGATAACCAAACTCATTTTTTATTAATTTATTTATTTTTTTTAAAGCTGTCAAGCCCATTTTAAATTAATGTAAAAAAAAAAAATCCCATTATTTATTCCCTAACTATGGAATATTATACCACCCTCAGTGGAAAACCCAAGTCTTTGTAGACAGTTAATAATACTTTTATTTAGGTTGATTACATTTTTTGATATGCTGTGACAGTTCATTCACTGAATGGGATGGGGGCTCCTCACTTGCCTTGTGATGCGAGGTAGCACAGCAAACACAAACTGCACTTCAGAGCACCACACATTTGCGGTTCACCCGCACTGATTCTTATACACTTCACCATCAAAATCCCACTGACCCTGGCCAGCATACATAAACCCGGATTTCAGTCCGGTACCTCCGCGGTACGCCCACACAGGTTACTTTTCAGCAGGTTTGGCAGGCGGCCCCGCACACCCTGACTGCTGTCAGTGCAGAGCACCTCTCCCAGAGGCTCCTTCACACAAACTGCTATGTGCCAAACATACAAATTCAATAAGACCTATGAAACATAGCCATGGGTGGAGGTATGTGGATAGCCAGAATTGACCATCTCTCCAGCTATCTGTAAACCTGGCCCTTGAACTTCTTAAAGCTCGTGGTACTACAGGTACCATTCAGGGAATCTTTATCCACAGACTCGTTAAGCATTTGAACTTCTAGGCAAATATGATATGTACTTCATTCGTAAGTGCAGCTTATTTTATTGTGGGTGTTTAAACATATGGCCATAGATTATTTTTATGCGGATAACATTAACTCTTTACATGTTTTTTTTTTTTTTGTGGCTTCTCTATAGTTTATATACTCAACACAGTAGTGTTTTCACTAAACTGTACAAGTTAGAAGTGGTATTTCTTGTCCAGATTGGGTCTATATGCTCTAATCATCGAAGTAAGATGTTTAGAGAAGGATTTTATCGGTACATTTTTTTGTCTGAGCGCTATGTGATTATTATAGAAGACCTGTCATCTTTCATAACATGTTCATTTTAAATCATAGTGTTCCCAAGCCAGCGTTCATAGGAGTTCATGATTTCACCTATACAGAGCGGTGCTGATGCCATGCTATATATAGCAGAAGAGAAGCGATTGGACGATCACAGCTTAAAGTCCCCAAAGAAAACTATTAAATACAATAAACAGGAAAAAAAATGTTTAAAAATATGAAACCCCCCCAAAAGGTCAAATCACCCTTCCTTTTGCCCCAATAAAGCAATTTAAAAAAAAATACACATATTTGGTATCACTGTGTTCAGAAATGTCTGATCTATAAAAATATAAAATAGATTAATCCTATTGGTAAATAGTGTAATGGAAAAAAAAAATTAAAAAGCCAGAATTATATTTTTCGGCTGCCACAACATTGCAGTAAGAGGTGATCAGAACATTGTATCTACCCCAAAATGGTATCAGTAATAATGACAGCTCAGGGTACAAAACATAAGCCCTCGAAATGCCCCAGATGCCAAAAAATGAGAATGTTATGAGTCTCAAAAGATGGCAACAATAGCAACTTTTTTATTTTCGACCAATTAAATAAAAAAAAAAAAAAAACTATACATGTTTGTATCTACATACTCGTACTGACCTGGAGAATCATTGCCAGGTCAATTTGACCATATAATGAAAATGGCAAATAAAGAAAAAAAAATATGGAATTGCACTTTTTTTTTGCAATTTTACCACACTTGGAAATTTGCTTCTGCTTTTCCCAGTACACCATATGGCAAAATGATGGGTATCTTTCAAAACTACAACTCTTGCAAAAAAAACAAGCCATCGTATGGCAATATTGACATAAAAGTAAGAAAAATGATAAAAAGAAAAAAACTAATGCGCAAAAATGGAAAATGGTCGTGGTGTATTGGGGTTAAATAGCCAGCGTTCCTGACAATAAAGGCCCCGTTACACGCAATGACATCACTAACTAGATGTCGTTGGGGTCACATTCGGCCTCGTTAGCGACGCTGTTGCATCTGACACGTACGAGCGACTGCTAACGATGCAAAATACCAAATCGTTGATTGTTGACACGTCGTCCATTTCCAAAACATTGTTTCTGCTTTTGGATGCAGGTTGTTCATCGTTCCTGAGGAAGCACACATCACTACGTGTCACACCCCAGGAACGACGGACAACACCGTACCTGCGTCCTCCGGCAACGAGGTAGGCATGACTTTCATGCGACTGCTCTCCGCCCCTCCGCTTCTATTGGACGCCTGCCATGTGACGTCTTTAGAAAAGAGGGTGTTCGCTGGCCACAGCGACATCGTTAGGAAGGTAAGTACGTGTGACCGGTAATAGCGATTTTGTGCACCACGGGCAGCGATTTGCCCGTGACACACAAACGATGGGGCGGGTGCTTTCACGAGCGGCATCGCTAGCGATGTTGCTGCGTGTAAAGCGCCCTTAAGGCTATGTGCCCATGGGAGATTAAACCTGCGGATCTATCTGCGGAAAATCCGCGGATTTTCTGGATTTTCCAGATAAATCCACAGGTTTCAGCATGTACAGACACTCCCCATGTTATCCCATGGGACATGGGGAGTGTCTGTGTCCATGCTGCGGATACGTGCGGCTGCAGAACATGCTGCGGATGTCCCATGGCAGCACATTATTGCATGTCAATTATTTCTGCAGAATTACCTGCGGAAATTTCGGCTCCCCACTATGGAGATAGAGGCCGGGACTTCCGCAGGTAAGCCGCATAAATGTCTGCAGATTTACCGCAGCTATTTCGCTGTACTACCACAGCAATGGATAGCTGTGGATTCCGACGAGCAGCTGCGGGAAACCTGCGGATATATCCGCAGGTACAAACTCCCGTAGGCACATAGCTAAAGTCTCTCGACGTATTGGCGAGATTTCATTCAGCTATTTTTTTTTCCTATTCTTTCTCATTAATTCCTTCCTATGTACTGCCAAGGAACAATCTGAAGTTAATTAAACAGATGAGCAACTTTGTCTAATTACCATATTCTCCTATGAAATGTGTACATCCTTTTAGAAGAAAAAAATGCTGATCAGCTTGTGCTGTCTGAAATCAGTTGGAGGGGTGGAATAACACCTGCAATAATGTTGCGTATGCCGTAGGAATGTGAATTCTATCAAATAATACCCACTGTAACCCCTCATCAGTTTATCACAGCGTTTGCTTGATGCACAGCAATTAGCGTGCAGTAATATGCAATAAGACATACTAACATAGTGACACCAAATGTAATGTAAAGACTATCCCTGTCTACAATATGGCAGCTATATTAAAGGTGTTATCCAAGATTTATTACATGCCATAGAATTAGTTGCATCTCTACCGTTTAAATCAAACAAATGCGATCTGTGGTTTTGTCGGACAGCACTCGTACCAGTGTTATTCACGTTTCATTTTTTTCCTCCAAATTTTATTTAAGTGATGGATCAAATTCTCCAATGTACGTCTATGGCATTGTGAAAAACATTGGACTGCGTTCGGATAACATCACAAACTGACTGACTGATTTCCACGAACTGACTAAATAGAGAAATTGGGACTTTTTTTTATATTTTCTCTCCTCCTACGAGAAAACGAGAGTTTGATAGCATGGCTTTAATTCCATCCAAGAAAAATTATCGTGTGACCCTACCTTCAGGGTGTGTGGAGCAGGTTCAGTAACTAAGCCAGATCCACACAAGGTAGATGCAGGCTGTGTTTCAAAGCCGACATCTGCCTCTAACAGATGTTACACTCCTGATAACACATTAAATGCCACTGTTAATCACTGACAACGGCAAAAAAGCACTACAATTTAGGCCTGCGCCACACATCCGTGCCTCCGGCACGTGTTTGTCATTTTTTACACGTACCGGCGGCACGGAGACATGTACAGCAATGCTACCCTATGGTAGCAGGCACACACACGTAAAACCACACGGAACGTGTGTCCGTGTGCGTTTGTACGTGTGTGCGATTTTCAAAGCGCTGACATGTCAGTGTTTTCTCCGGCAGCACGGGTGTTACACGGCCCGCACCCGTACTACACGGGTGTAGTGTGGATGCGGTCCCGTGTGACACGCGCCGGAGTAAACACACATGTCAGGGAAAAAAATAAAAAACATTAACTCACCTTCTCCAGCCCTCCTGTCTCTGCCGCTGCTGCCTCTTGCTGCCGACCGCCGCTCATTATTCTCATTGAATATTCACTTCACTGCCTGGCAGCAGCAGCAGCGGGGAGACGGGAGGGCTGGAGACCGAGGATCAGCACCACGGACAGCAGCGCGGACATCAGGAAGGACCAGGTGAGTATAATAATTACCGGTTCTACGTGTGCTATCGCGGATAGCACACGTAGAACACACGTGTCACGCACGTACCAGAGACACGTACTTACCTGCACGCAACACGCAGGGGAAATACGTGTCTCTCGGTACGTGCGTGAAATTCACGTGAGTGTGGCAGAGGCCTTAGAGTGGGTTTTTGCTCAGGCGACCACCATCCACTGCCTGAAACCATGACTTTACTAATATGCTAAAAACCTGTAGTTTAGCTATACATAGTACAAGTGATCAAATCACAAGTTCAAGTTCCTCATGGGGACTAGAAAAAGTGAAAAGTAAAAAAAAAACATTAAAAATCGAATCATCCTTATTTTTAAAAAATTAAAAATAAACTGTAAATAAATGTTTTTAAAAAATACATCTATCAATCTACCAACATAGAAAATTGTATTAGCCATAGTGTAAATATCGTAAAGAAAAAAAAATGAAAATGGCGAAATTTACGGATTTTGTCACTGCACCTCCCATGAAATATGCAATAAAAAGAGTTCAACATTTTTTTGTATCCCAAAATGGTACAAATAAATAAGCCTGCATCAGTCACAAAAACAATCCTTTATATACCAAATTTACAGAAAAAGAATAAAAAAGTTATGGTTCTCAAGAAAATGGCAGCACAAACCTAAAAAAATTTAACTTTTTAAAAACAATAAAATTACCGTAAGTCACTAAAATTAAGTTTTAAAGGCAGAGAGAGGGAAATGTATTGTAGTAACGTTGCCCTTTATCGAATAACCTTACTATTTTCACCAACCATGAAAAGCCGTTCATGGCCTTCATAAAGTATGATTCAAAACAAAAATGTCCCCTATACACATTATGATCTCCCCACAGTAAATTCCTCCAATACCTTTCAAACACACAGTATATTGCTCCCAACACAGTTTAATCCACACAGATCGCCCACACACATTGAGACCCCTAGAATTTCCAGGCTGATGATGCCCAAAGTCCCACAACACAGTATGATGACCCCCATAGTTCCACAGCACCCATGATAGCCCCCACAGCCCTGAACACTGTATAATGACCACTACACAGTATAACTACATCCACACAGCCCTCCTATATAATGGCTGCCGTATACCCATCCACACAGTATAAGACACAGGTCTCCTTACACAATAATGGCTGTCTCATACCCAAGCACACAGTATAATAGCCCCCACACAATAGGTTTACCCCTATTAGCAGTATGCCTCTGTGGTATATAAATAGTGATGTTTCACCAGTTCCTCTAAAAATGCAGTGATAATCCGATATGGCATCCAGCAGCATCTTCTAATTGCAATTGTACAATCAGCAGAATGGTCATAATTATAGGATCTATAGGAAGAAAATTACATTTGTGCTGGGTTATTTTTCTCATTCGATAAAAGTGCTATAAGTACCTACTTATGGTTATTGTCTTATTCATTCAGTGTAATTACAGTTCTGTAAAATGCAATATAATCTGTTGTCTAAAGCGGAGAATCCATCATTTGTTCTGCATGACAATGATGTGCAAATAATGCTTTTTAGGTGTTTTCAGAAGATGCCTTCTGTAGGCATCTGCAATCATTTCTATGGCAGGGCAGTTTATATTCTGCACATAGGAAAACTTTTATAGAATAATATATAGCTTACCAATAATTTGCCAACATATCTGAGAATCCCTCAATGGTCCTACTCTATTTAGGGGACCTGTAATCTCAAAAACTTGTTTTTCAGCATTTTATGTAAAGTAACTGCTAACCAACATCACATTGCTTTAAACCAGTGGTCCTCAACCTGTCTGACCTTGAGAGACATATTAAGCTCTGAGAGAGGATCGCAAGCCACAGTTAGCTCTCGCCCCTCACAGTAGTGAGACCTAGAGCCCCCATTACCAACATGATGACAGCCAAAGCTTTTTACACAGAAATCACCACAACAAGGCAGTATACCAATATCCAGGGGCTCTTACCCCATTCAGATCTCCCCCTTTGTGTAGGGTTACTCCCAAATGTCACCATCTGGAGACTTGAGCTTCATAGCTGTTGGCGAACCTGGTGCAAATGCGCTGAGCTGGCAGACAGCCATGAGCCACACAACATGGGCCCGCGAGCCACATGTGGTTCCCAAAACACAGGTTGAGGGCAATCCCCTTTTTAGAGGTAACGCATCTGTAGAAGGGACAGCAAGGTGCTCTGGTAGTCGCAGCGGGTACCGCTGTATAGCCGCAGTACAGCCCTGGATCAACACTTTGCACCACTGCTTCCATTCCACTACAGGGGAAGGGTTGCTTGGATTTGTGGTGCGGGACACTTTAAGGCCGGAGACCAGGACTGGTACGATCTTCTTCAGGGCCGTCTCACAGCTGCCAACTGCAGCAGGCCCCAGTGTCCCTAAACACCACACAGAGACAAGATTTGTCTGAACCAAAACTTTCTCTTTATTTAACAGTCATAAACGGTCTTACATCTCGCCAGCGGCAGGCACATCTTATTTCTGTTACAATGGATAGATACTTCATGTTACACAGCTCTCTGGACTTCCACTCCAGTTCTCCACTTTGGTCATCTCAATTAGCAACCGGAGTTACTCTCAATTTGCTGGCCAGCCACTTTCCTGGTACTCTGTTCCTAGAGCCCCTCATTAATCATCATTATGTCGGGCAGATTCATATAGTCCGTCAGGGGTCCGTCTCCCACCCACAGGGATTAGCTATAAGTCGCGACAGGGGTTCCCTAGGGACGGAACTCTTCTGTCACGGTTTGTCAGGACCTACTCCTACTCTTGTGGAGCCCACTGACCTTCAGCTTTGAGAGGGGGGTTCGTTGGGTATACGCCAGGGGGCAGCCACCATCCAGGCCATCTGGACTTCACCCTTTTGGGACATGGTTCGGTCAGCCCACCTCTCACCAGGGCCCCATGTGTCTGGTGATGGAATATGACCCTGAGTGTCTCAATTTCTTCTCCTGGGGGCTTCTCCTCACACCTCCTTCAGGTGTGGGTCTCTCTACACTGCTCTCTGGAACTTTCTTGTCATTCCCTGTCTTCCAAAGCTTTTTCCTAACTAAGCTCCTCTCTGCCTTTAGCTCTCCCTAGCCTGAGAGCACCAGGGGAAGTAGCTTACCCCATGTGGTCATCTAATGGCCACACACCGAATATATCAAACCATATCTACAGTACATCCAGTAATACCCAATACAAAGAGTAGAACTATAGGTCACAGCCAGTCTGCAGGTCTGGGGTGGGCCGAGCCCTTCACCCCCCCTACACATCGACAACACAACTATCTGTTATGCCTGGTTTGGCCTGTGACTGTGATAAATGTGGGCACTTGGTTGGGAGCAAACAGTGTACATATGTTAGAATGACAATGACCATAAAGGCCATTTATTTATTTATAGGTTCTGGGTGGAATCCTGAAATAAATAGGACACCACCATTATTATATCAAATCATAACATATGCAAATATATCATCAAACATTTACATCACTTTTCTGTGGAAGGAGGTGGATGGGCTGTCACATGCCTACTTGAAGACATTAATCGTATTGATGTAATGCGAATTGTAATGTGTGACGTTTAAATGGGTTTGCTGGACATTGGTTATGAAATGGTTAACGGCATAATGATGTGCATTGTCATGTGAAATGTATTGTATTTCTATGTAATGTATGCTATAATAGAGCTATGCTTAGAAATGTTATAGGGATGTATAATGCACAGTACAGTAATGTACAGTTAGGTCCAGAAATATTTGGACAGTGACACAAGTTTTGTTATTTTAGCTGTTTACAAAAACATGTTCAGAAATACAATTATATATATAATATGGGCTGAAAGTGCACACTCCCAGCTGCAATATGAGAGTTTTCACATCCAAATCGGAGAAAGGGTTTAGGAATCATAGCTCTGTAATGCATAGCCTCCTCTTTTTCAAGGGACCAAAAGTAATTGGACAAGGGACTCTAAGGGCTGCAATTAACTCTGAAGGCGTCTCCCTCGTTAACCTGTAATCAATGAAGTAGTTAAAAGGTCTGGGGTTGATTACAGGTGTGTGGTTTTGCATTTGGAAGCTGTTGCTGTGACCAGACAACATGCGGTCTAAGGAACTCTCAATTGAGGTGAAGCAGAACATCCTGAGGCTGAAAAAAAAGAAAAAATCCATCAGAGAGACAGCAGACATGCTTGGAGTAGCAAAATCAACAGTCGGGTACATTCTGAGAAAAAAGGAATTGACTGGTGAGCTTGGGAACTCAAAATGGCCTGGGCGTCCACGGATGACAACAGTGGTGGATGATCGCCGCATACTTTCTTTGGTGAAGAAGAACCCGTTCACAACATCAACTGAAGTCCAGAACACTCTCAGTGAAGTAGGTGTATCTGTCTCTAAGTCAACAGTAAAGAAAAGACTCCATGAAAGTAAATACAAAGGGTTCACATCTAGATGCAAACCATTCATCAATTCCAAAAATAGACAGGCCAGAGTTAAATTTGCTGAAAAACACCTCATGAAGCCAGCTCAGTTCTGGAAAAGTATTCTATGGACAGATGAGACAAAGATCAACCTGTACCAGAATGATGGGAAGAAAAAAGTTTGGAGAAGAAAGGGAACGGCACATGATCCAAGGCACACCACATCCTCTGTAAAACATGGTGGAGGCAACGTGATAGCATGGGCATGCATGGCTTTCAATGGCACTGGGTCACTTGTGTTTATTGATGACATAACAGCAGACAAGAGTAGCCGGATGAATTCTGAAGTGTACAGGGATATACTTTCAGCCCACATTCAGCCAAATGCCGCAAAGTTGATCGGACGGTTCTTCATAGTACAGATGGACAATGACCCCAAGCATAAAGCCAAAGCTACCCAAGAGTTCATGAGTGCAAAAAAGTGGAACATTCTGCAATGGCCAAGTCAATCACCAGATCTTAACCCAATTGAGCATGCATTTCACTTGCTCAAATCCAGACTTAAGACGGAAAGACCCACAAACAAGCAAGACCTGAAGGCTGCGGCTGTAAAGGCCTGGCAAAGCATTAAGAAGGAGGAAACCCAGCGTTTGGTGATGTCCATGGGTTCCAGACTTAAGGCAGTGATTGCCTCCAAAGGATTCGCAACAAAATATTGAAAATAAAAATATTTTGTTTGGGTTTGGTTTATTTGTCCAATTACTTTTGACCTCCTAAAATGTGGAGTGTTTGTAAAGAAATGTGTACAATTCCTACAATTTCTATCAGATATTTTTGTTCAAACCTTCAAATTAAACGTTACAATCTGCACTTGAATTCTGTTGTAGAGGTTTCATTTCAAATCCAATGTGGTGGCATGCAGAGCCCAACTCGCGAAAATTGTGTCACTGTCCAAATATTTCTGGACCTAACTGTATAAGATGTAGCAGCATTGATAATGTAATATGCATGTGTTCGCCTAAGGTGGAAAGAATAGTTGCGTCTGTAAGGTATTCTTGTTTGCATAGCATTGGGTGAAAGGTTAAGTCTGCCCAGCAACAGAATGCAAGTCCAGAGTCCATTAAAAGTTGGAGTTAGCCCACATTGGGAGGGCTAAAATACAAATACAGAGAGAGACTTTTTCTATTTAGTGGTGTGTAGTGGAGACCTTCAAAGAGAAGACAAGTGTGTGTGTGTGTGTGTGTGTGTTCTGTACAAGGTGGTAGCAATGGGAAGTATGGCTCTTTTTGGTGATCTGGCTCACAACATGGCTCCATTTACCAAAAATGAAAAAACAGAAGGAAGCCAGCTTACCGTACAGAAAAGTCCAATAGGTATGCTACTATTTCATGACGAGGCTCTGCATCGGATTGAATGTAAGGAGCTCTTGCTAACACTCAATATGAAGAGGAAAGACAAAATCCAACGAGCTCAGCAGTAGAGGAAGTATAAAATATTCTTCTTTATTCAAAATTTGATAAAAATATCAGCATATGACAAGATAATTCAGGTAGAGATGGAAAAAATTATTACTGCTGTAAACTGACAAGACGCGTTTCGGCTTTATGCCTTTATCAATGTCATGATACAGAATGCTGTTTCACTGGGAAATAAAAAGAAAATCTTTCTAGGTAGGTGGTGTAGCAAATTAACTCTAATTTGACATAGATGTTAACAACCACCTCTTTCCCAGTGAAACAGCATTATGTATCATGACCATGATAAAGCCATAAAGCCGAAACGTGTCTTGTTGTCTGCTTACAGAAGTAATAATTTTTTCCATCTCTACCTGAATTAACTTGTCATATGCTGCTATCTGATATTTTTATCAAATTTTGAAATAAAGAAGAATATTTTATACTTCATATACTGCTGAGCTCGCTGGATTTTGTTTCCCTCTTCACATTTACCAAAAAGAGCCAGATATTTTGGATCCTAAATGGATCCCTATTAAATGTGTTCACCCCAGGTGAATATGTATGTAAGTTTATGTTAACAATCTAAAACTACTGCTAAAACTAATCCACTTGCAACAAACAAATTAAATTGTTGAGTGGGTGGGGTTTCGTTCAGGTAGGTTGGGTTTTGATAGCCGAACACCGGACTTTTACTTTACACCCTATGAGAGCCATTGAGCCATCTTATTGGCTCTCACTGGTGTGCCAGGTCCTGTCGGGAGCCGGCTCTTTGTGTTGGATCGGTCGTCTCCATCATATCACTACAAGGCAGCGAGTAACATACAGTGCTGGCCAAAAGTATTGGCACCCCTGCAATTCTGTCAGATAATACTCATTTTCTTCTTGAAAATGATTACAATCACAAATTCTTTGGTATTATTATCTTCATTTATTTTGTATTCAATGAAAAAAAAAAATTGTCATAAAGCCAAATTGGATATAATTCCACACCAAACATGAAAAAGGGGGTGGACAAAAGTATTGGCACTGTTTGAAAAATCCTGTGATGCTTCTCTAATTTGTGTAATTAACAGCACCTGTAACTTACCTGTGGCACCTAACAGGTGTTGGCAATAACTAAATCACACTTGCAGCCAGTTGACATGGATTAAAGTCCATTAAAGACTCAACCTCTGTCCTGTGTCCTTGTGTGTACCACATTGAGCATGGAGAAAAGAAAGAAGACCAAAGAACTGTCTGAGGACTTGAGAATCCAAGTTGTGAAGAAGCATGAGCAATCTCAAGGCTACAAGTCCATTTCCAAAGACTTGAAAAGTCCTGTGTCTACGGTGCGCAGTGTCATCAAGAAGTTTAAAGCCCATGGTGTCGCGGGCGGAGGAGGGGACGCTGCGCTCTCCCACTGCTCGGGTCCGGCTGCTGCTACTACTGCTGCTCGGTGGTGGCTCGAGCGGTGGGCCGGATCCCGGGGACTCGAGCGGCGTTCCTCGCCTATGAGTGAAAAGGGGGTGGTTTGGTTTTAGGGATATTGTCCGTGACGCCACCCACTGTTGTGGTGAAGTTGTGACACCACCGCTGCTCTGGATGGGGATCCTGGGAACGATGACAGGGAGCAGCTTGGATGTTGTTTTCTCTCCTCCGTGGGTAGAGGGTTTGGTTGTCCCTGGGCCCGGTGAGGGGTAGGGATGCAGGCGGGTTACGGGGCCTGGTGAGGTGCAGGGTCGCAGGGGCGGCGCTGTGCTGCATGGCATGGTGGTACTCACTCAGCCAGTAACGAATACACAGTCTCCGGTAAAACAAACGGCTGGATGGACGGGTCCCACAGACGGCTACGGTGTTTCTCCTCCCGGCAGGTTGATGGTGACTGCCTTTCCCTGCACCTGTGTAGTGTCTATGGTTCCAATGGGTTCCCACCGGTAACCCGCTCCCCAGCTTGGATGGGTGCTGAAGGAGCCCCTTTTGCCCGCAGGCTCTGGCCCTGGGAACTTTAGCCTTGGCGGTGACTGTGTTTCCCTTCACAGAAGGCGACAGCTCAAACCATCGGGACTTGACTGCTGGTAAACCCAGGTGGGTCCCTTCGCTAACGGATTTGACAAATTCAACGGCGACTCCTAGCCTTGTCGGGGTCCGTAAGCCCTGCCGGATGGTGCTGGCTTCTCTTTGTTCACCGGTCCGGTACCGCTGGGCCACCGCCCGTCCACGGTCCTTATGGCTCACTCTAATTGGCCTCTCCTGCAGACGGTCACCACTGTCTGCCAACCTTGCTGTACTGTCCGGGCCACACACCCGGACCGCTTTCTGTCTGCTCCTCTACCACTTCACTTCCTTTCACTTCCACTTCAAAACTCTATCTCCCCACTCTCAACTCCTTCCTTTTCCCGCCTCCAGGACTGTGAACTCCTCGGTGGGCGGGACCAACCGCCTGGCCCACCCCCTGGTGTGGACATCAGCCCCTGGAGGAAAGCAACAAGGATTTTATGTTTGGCTTTGGTGTGCCTAACCGGGGTGTGGGGTGTGTTGGTGTAGTACCTGTGACATCCTGGCTTGTCCAGGGCGCCACAATGACACTGTGGCTAACCTCCCTAGATGTGGAAGGCAAAGAAAAATTGCCGAGAGATTTCAACGCAAGATTGTGCGGATGGTGGATAAAGAACCTCGACTAACATCCAAACAAGTTCAAGCTGCCCTGCAGTCTGAGGGTACAACAGTGTCAACCCGTACTATCCGTCGGTGTCTGAATGAAAAGGGACTGTATGGTAGGATTCCCAGGAAGACCCCACTTCTTATCCCGAGACATAAAAAAGCCAGGCTTGAGTTTGCTAAAATTTACCTGAGAAAGCCAAAAACGTTTTGGAAGAATGTTCTCTGGTCAGATGAGACAAAAGTAGAGCTTTTTGGGAAAAGCCATCAACAGAGTTTACAGGAAAAAAAAGGCATTCAAAGAAAAGAATACGGTCCCTACAGTCAAACATGGCTGAGGTTCCCTGATGTTTTGGGGTTGCTTTGCTGCCTCTGGCACTGGACTGCTTGACCGTGTGCATGGCATTATGAAGTCTGAAGACTACCAACAAATTTTGCAGCATACTGTAGGGCCCAGTGTGAGAAAGCTGGGTCTTCGTCAGAGGTCATGGGTCTTTCAGCAGGACAATGACCCAAAACACACTTCAAAAAGCACTAGAAAATGGTTTGACAGAAAGCACTGGAGACTACTAAAGTGGCCAGCAATGAGTCCAGACCTAAATCCCATAGAACACCTGTGGAGAGATCTCAAAATGGCAGTTTGGAGAAGGCACCCTTCAAATCTCAGGGACCTGGAGCAGGTTGCCAAAGAAGAATGGTCTAAAATTCCAGCAGAGCATTGTAAGAAACTCATTGATGATTACCGGAAGCGGTTGTTTGCAGTTATTTTGACTAAAGGTTGTGCAACCAAGTATTAGGCTAAGGGTGCCAATACTTATGTCTGGCCCATTTTTGGAGTTGTGTGAAATGAGCAATGATTTGATTTTTGTTTCATTCTCTTTTGTGGTTTTTTCATTGCAAGCAAAATAAATGAAGATAATAATACCAAAGAATTTGTGATTGCAATCATTTCAAAGAAGAAACTGAGTATTATCTGTCAGACTTGCAGGGGTGCCAATACTTTTGGCCAGCACTGTAAGTGTCGACAGACATCCAGCAGACAGGCAAGTGGGTGAAACCTGCTGGAGAGAGGGAAGGAAAGTAAGACCAGTGTCAGACAGATGTGACGGGACCTCTGAGAGTAAAAGGATCTGCCCAGCTATGGACACGTGAAGAGGGTAGTGGCTCTAGGACTGGTCCTTGTCAGGGATCACAGCAACTAGTCTGGGTGCAGGGCTCACAGACTAACACGTTTATCCGTGTGGCCCTGCATCGGGAAGATGGAGGTTCACCTTATCTGTTCTGCCTGTATACCATTCACAGGTAACGTGCCATCGCCTGTAACAGTGATGTCCATGAAGTTTAATGCCTGCTGCCCCTGTGTACCTGAGTTTATTGCCAAGTTTATTGTTTTTACACACTTGTATGGCTGCCTCATTCTGGGGATAAAGGGGCCTGATGCTGGACAGAGCATGGAAGACTTGAAGGTGAAGGTGTCCACAGTAACATTACACACACCCATGAATACTTTACTTTATTTCTGTAATGTGTCGAGGTGAAGAAAATGAGTACTTAGGCCACGGCTACCGCCCCAAGCAACGTTACAGCTTTTAGATGAATGTCACAAAATTTGGTGTCATTTAATGACTTTTTGCTTCTTTCTGGGAATGTGGTGGGGCTTTGCAGGAAGGGGCATGGGAAGGAAAGGCCAGATAGACTGACTATAATTTGATAACATTTATTACAGGAGTCTTTTCCAACTCATATTTGGCATGTATTTCTGGATAGCCCAGAGATGCCCCAAATTCATTAAGATTCTTCCAATGAGATTTGAATTAACTGACCTTTAGTCACCAGTTTTGATAAACTCTCCTCATGTGTTAAAATATACTTGTCTGATCATAATCTAATCTGTGAAATGACAGTTATAGGAAATCTATCACCAGGTTTTTGCTCCCCCATCTAAGAGCAGCATCATGTAGTGACAAAGACCCTGACTTCAGTGATGTGTCGCTTGCTAAGCTGTTTGCTGTCATTTTAAAATCACTGTTTTCTCTTCTGTAGATCTAGCAGCTATCCAGAGCTCATGAATATGCTGGACTACTTGTCAGCATGCCAAGATAGAATCACTGTTTAATCAAGAGTAGATTACCAAAACTACACTAAGCAGCCCATATGCAAACTGTATCCTGAGAGCGGAGGATGACTTCAACTCTAGTGCCACCTAATGGAAGTAGCAATTCTAAAAGTCAGTATGCAATGTGCAGACAGACATGGCCGGAAAGTGAAGTGCTGCGTGATGAACTCCCCGATCACTCAGCACTTGTTCTGCATTGAGGATACAGTGCCGAAGTCATGGCACTGTATCCTCAATGCAGAATGACCGCAGCATATCCGCAGGACATTCCGCAATAAAACTGCAGCTTGTAAACAGACAAAAGTTGTGCTGCTGTTTTCTGGGAGCTTCTTCTTAATGTCCTGCGGATATATCCTCAGGACACTTTCCCCGTGGGCACATAGCCTAAAGGGGGCTTTACACGGTAGCGATATTGCTAGCAATTTCTAGCGATATCGAGCGTGTAAGTACCCGCCCCCCTCGCGCATGCGATTGTTTGTGATCGCTGCCGTAGCGAACATTATCGCTACGGCAGCGTCACACACAGTTAAATAGTCGGCGTCGTCGCTGTGATTGCCGAACAATCCCTCCCTCAAGGGGGAGGGACGTTCGGCATCACAGCGACGTCACCGCGACGTCACTAAGCGGCCGGCCAATCAAAGCGGAGGGGCGGAGCTGAGTGTGATGTAAACATCCCGCCCACCTCTTCCTTCCACATTGTGGCCGGCGGCAGGTAAGGAGACGGTCCTCGCTCCTGCGGTGTCACACACAGCGATGTGTGCTGCCGCAGGAACGACGAACCACAACGAAAAACAACCCTTACCAATTTTTGAGTTTGGGACGACCTCTCCATGGTGAACGATTTTCACCATTTTTGAGGTTGCTTAAGGTTGCAGGTACGTGTCACACGCTGCGATATCGTTAATGACGCCAGATGTGTGTCACTAACAATGTGACCCCGACGATAAAACATTAACGATATCGTAGCGTGTAAAGCCCCATTTAGAGGTTAAAGCGGACATTGGAGCCAATCACCTCCAACCTCATCTGCTCTTGGTTAATTCATTAATAATCCTATGTTTTGTTTGTGTCAATCATTGTGTAAAAAAGAACATTAAAAAAAACAATGCCTCTTTTATTCACAGACTATGTGAGGCATTACAGCCTAATGGAATATTTTTTATATATACAGTATACATGATCTCATATGGGCTTATCTTTATATACATTGGTTTTAGTTGGACTATTCTTTTTTTGCTCCAGAATGATAACTTTTCCTGTGCAGAATTGATGGTTTTTTTTATAATTATTATTTTAATTCTTCCAAATCCAGGTCTCCTTCCCTGGAGCACAACAACATTTTTATAATCCCTTTCTCCACCATTTCCGCCATGGTGGCTTGCAACTCCTTCAGAAATGTCATAGGTCGCCCTGTGGCTTTCTCGCTTGTACAAAATTCTTTCAATTATTAATGATTGACTGGCGCTTTTCCACAGTATATCACTGAGGTTTTTGTAGTGTTATTCATGGTGTTGTTTTTTTATTTTTTTAAATTATGCTTTATACAAGTATATTATTCTCAGTTAAAACTAAATTTTCTCTTTTTTTTTATTAACTGGCTGGAAGTATTCAATTTCTCAGACTGAGTTCCCCCATAACAGTCAGTCGAGTGACTACCATAACATGCATTGTTTGGAGTTTTTGCATAATATGGGCAAGCATGTATTAACCTCTGACCTTGCTTTGCAGATGCTCATGCAGGAAATCAGTAAAGAGAGGTGTGACTTAACAGAACTATACTTGCCCATTTCACTGTTCGGCGTTGATTGCTAGAGATCAATGTGTAGGTAGGCCTTTGTTTGTCTTTGCAGTGGGCATGCATTCTTGTATTTGAATTTTTTAAGACATCCGGGGTCAGAGTTGCTCCTACCCACTCGCTACCCCGATGTGCAGCTGTGTGTGCATGCTGCTTATGATGCTGCAGCATGATGAGGTCACCTCATCACACTGCAGACGTTGCTACAAAGTGCCGCAGAGGAGATGAAAACACCAAATATGTGGTTTTTATTTCTTAAATTTTTAATTTGGTAAAAGGAGGGTGAATTGAACTATATTTTTTTAAACTTTTGTACTGCATTTATACTGCAATTTAGTAGTCCCTGTAGGGCACTTGAACCTGTGATAGTCTGATCACTTGTTCTATATACAGCAATCCTACTAAATTTCTGTATTTAGAAGAAATCAAAGTCCCCTATGAACGCCGGTCACAGGCTGGTTTTCACAGGAGTATTGAAATTACAGACAGAGGGTTCATCAGCAGACCCCTGGATGTCATGACAACTTATCGGTGTCTCGTAATCCTGTTGCAGGCATGCCGAAGAAGACTCGGAAAAGTGCACCCCCCGGCCAGTACACCTTAAATGCCACTGTCAGAGATTGACATCAGCATTTAACAGGTTAAATTTTAGCTCGCATCAGCACATCATGGGTCGTAAAGGGTTTAAATGTGACAGTAACGCTACTAGAAGTGTTTGTAATGATACTCCACTTCTGTAGCAATGCCGCTTCCCCTACCATTACTGGCAGAAATGCGAGCTGAAAGCGGTCAGTTGATCACTCAGGTCTGCTGTTCTCCAGCACACAGTGTGTGGAAGCGTGTTCTTCTTTTTCCCTGTTTATGGTTGGTCAATGGAAGAGGAAGAAGTGCACATCTCCAAGGAAATCTCACTGGTAATGCCTACTTGGACATAATTTTATTTTAACTGTTTACAGTAGGTGCCAAATAATTTAATTGCTAATATCTCTGCAACTGAAAGGTAAATTAAAAAAAGAAACAAAATAAATTTTATTCTGCTGTGCAGCGCCAATTACATTGTGGGTCCGACTCAACAGAAAAAGTTTGGTGAAAGGTCATTTTCAATGACATATTGGGAATTGCAGGTTCATGAGATACAATTATGTACGCCGAGAGCCGACCTGACATTGTAATTGATCACATGTATGGTGTTCTTTTTGTTCCATATACAACTTATTACCGAAAGCCCCAGAAGAACGGATTAGTTTCTCTTTTTAGGCGTTTCATGGCTTTTGAAGCTTTAAGCGGGCTTTACACGCTACGAGATTGCTACAGCGATGTCGTTGGGGTCACAGATTTTGTGACGCATATCTGGCCGCTGTAGCGATCTCGTGTGTGACTCCTAGGAGCGATTTTGGACCATTGCAAAAATGTCCAAAATCGCTCCTCATTGACATGGGGGTCCTCTCCCATTTATCGCTGCTGTCGCTTGGGCGAAGTTGATCCTCATCCCTGCGGCAGCACACATCGCTACGTGTGACGCCGCAGGAACAAGGAACCTCTCCTTACCTGCCACACGCCAGCAATGAGGAAGGAAGGAGGTGGGTGGGATGTTCGTCCCGCTCTTCTCCCCCCCCTGCTTTGATTGGGCGACCGCTTAGTGACATCGCTGTGACGCCGAGCGAACCGCCCCCTTAGAAAGGAGGCGGTTCGCCGGTCACAGCGACGTCGCCGAGCAGGTAAGTATGTGTGACGCTGCCATAGCGATAATGTTCGCTACGGTAGCAATCTTCACATATCGGCATAACAATAGGGGCGGGTGCTATCACGCTCGCCATCGCTAGCATCGGCTAGCGATGTCGCAGCGTGTAAAGCACCCTTAGACATTTGAAAAAAGGCCGTATTGACATTGTTGTAGATATGTTTGTTCACTTTTTGTGCGCTATTTCAGGTAACTTTCACATAGAATTTGACAGAAAATGACCATGTGTGCACATACCCTAGTTTGACTTACCAGTATAGGGTGTGACCATTTTAAAGGGAACCTGGTAGAAGGTTTTCCAAATATTAACAAGAGGCTCTACCTTTAAGTCCTTTTGTAGCAATCTGTATATAAGCCCCAAACTCTTCCAAAACCTTTTATACTACTCTTAATAGGTGCTGTCCATTCCAATCGGCATTGCTGGTCTTTGCCTGGGTCCTCCTCAATCTGCACTGCCTTAAATGATATGGCTAAAGTGTCCTATGTCATCCACACAATGCTGTAAATATAGCGCCTCCCCAATTAAAGCCCATATCTGCACAAGTGGTGCCAATACCAACACCAATGCACACTAAAGGCCTTTGCTGTACCCTAAGCAGAAAATTACAAACTGTACCTACAAAATTCTGTGTAAGATGCTTTATCCACATCAGGACATGATTATGAATACTTGGTCACAATAGTAATGCACTGCAGGATTTAGACAGGTCATAATGGTATATGGTGTAGGCAGTGCAGAAGCAATATACTGATGAACAACCACTCATACAAATATCATACATATGGGGTGGATGATTAGTACTATAAATGCAGACAGATTTGGCTAGTATAAGATGCCAAGCACATGGATAATTATAGTGCTACATGGCATCTTACAGACTATTCATGATGCCCATAGTATCAGGCAAACTGCCCAGCACTATGTAAGTGCATCCCAAAAGGACCAACACCACCGGACCTGGCTGCGTCTGGCAAAGATGAAAAATATATGATGTATTAATTAATATTTTGTCCAAACTACCCAAGCTCATCTCTTGGTTTCTGCAATCTGGCTATTAGAGCGTTTGTCCCCCTATTCACAACATGCATTAGGACAGGGTGTCATCGGCGAAAACAAAGGGCCCATTTTCTATCAAAACAATATATACTTAATGACAGCATGACATTGTTAAAAAATAGATTGACAAAAAATCCACATTGTTTATTAAAAATGTATGAATAACTGATTTGATTGATTATATCCATAGATTTCACAGATCACCCTTGTAAATTTTTCTTTTTGCAACAATGTGATTGTCATGTCAGGACACCCACTCCGGCTATCATTTTGATGGATTTCCGTCCGGTTGTTGACTGTGTGTCTTGGATAATTGGATAGAGGGAGGTTCCTGGGGGGCTTCTCCTCCCTCCTTCATCCCTGTGACTGACCTCACCCTATGGTGTTGAGAAGCTCCAGGGAACCTGCCTCGGACTGGTCATCCAAACCTGCCCTCCACTGTATGTTTTCTGTGAAACACCGCAGCATTCAGAGTGAAACATGCCTAGCTGCACTCGCGCATGGTGCCTCATTCATGCTGCCTGTGGATCATGCAGTATGAAACTGCTGAACGATTCCCTTTAAATCCAAGGGTCTGGCCCAAGATAATTGAAATGTTCTGCAGTAAACAAGGATGAAAAATTGTACAATTAGTTTTGTAGCTTTAATGAATATTGATCAAATTGTAGGGATTTGCTCAACTTTAACATTATAGGGCCAGTGTAAATGAGACTGATTATAACAAACGATGAGCGAGCGTGCTTGGCACTGCTTTATACTCTATTGACCAGCTGGGAGCTCGGCCGCGTATCGTGAGTGCTTGAATGTTTCATCCGTGAAACAACGAACAAAAAACATAGGTTCACATCACTGCATGTGTGCTGGCACCCCAGGGAGAGGCAGTCAGAGTCCCTGAATGGCTCTCACTGGGGTCAAAGCAATGTTCTTGGATATAGTGTGTCAAAAGGGGGAACAAAAACGCCATCCCTCCCCCTGGAAATGCTCTGTATATGGCTGTCTGTATGTGGGCGCAGAGACAAACTGCTCAATCATTGACATCCTTTATACTTGTTACTCGAGGTGAGCACTTTCAGAGCGTCCGATCTGCTCAACTCGAGGACTGAGCACCCAAGCATTTTAGTGCTCATTCATCTCTAGTGGATATTCCTCATATAATAAACAGAGATTAACTACTATAACACATAATATAATTATCAGCATGTAACTTTGTGACTAACATATGATCATAAAAGATTGGGCGGCACGGTGGCGCAGTGGTTAGCCCTGCAGTCTTGCACCGCTGGGGTCCTGGGTTCAAATCCCACCAAGGACACCATCTGCAAGGAGTTTGTATGTTATCCCAATGTTTGCGTGGGTTTCCTCCGAGTACTCCGGTTTCCTCCCACACTCCAAAGACATACAGATAGGGACTTTAGATTTTGAGCCCCAATGGGGACAGTGTTCCTGATGTATGTAAAGCGCTGCGAAATATGTTAGCGCTATATAAAAATAAAGATTTGATTTGATTTGAAAAGGTGAATCACAATTAGAATATTTACCTCTGATTCCGGAAATGAAAGTGGCATAAATTCCACAACATGATCGTGTATTTGTTACATGGAGCTATCGGACAAGTTAAATAAGTAGAAAAGCAAATATTTACTGGTAACAAGGGCCGAACATGTTTTTATTGATAATAATCATTACTCTGAAGACAGAGAATCAATATTGCACATTACATCAATCACCTTACAGTAATCTATCACCGGGGGATTGTAGAAGTGAATGTGTGTATATTTTATGTAGGGAACGTACTGGACGCTGCGTGTATTGATCAGATAAACACCTCAGGGAACTTTATGAAAACTCTTTACATCACAGGCCACATATTTTGTGGAAAACATTCTATAGTGTTCACTTTCTCTATAAAGGCTTTCGCTTGTCACTTCTGTTCTCTATTAGAATGTATTATTTACAATTTGTGCACATTTAGTATTTTAGATTTCTGTTGTGATTTATCTAAAAAGTCCATAGTGGATTGGCCTATGAATATAGGCCTATAATTTATAGGAACTTTCTCCCTCTTTCCGCTTTTTCTCTCTTGTATAAAACCAAACACAGAACTTGATTCAGAAGGTTTGTGTTGTAAAGTTTCTTACATCTCCCTGTTCAGCCCTTATCCTGGCCTAGCTAAACAAGGCGCATCAGTCATCCTGCTCCAATAAAGTTAGCCAGCCATCATACGCCCCAAGTGGAACTCACTGTGCACCCCAAAGATGATGGACTCAATGACCATTAAGAATGTCACACGCTGTGAACCTTCAAAGGGCTCATCCACAATGTCCACTACACTTATTAAAAGAGCCTCCAATAGTTATCAGCCTCAAGGTCACACAGTCAAATCTCTCCATAAGGCCAGCTCTTTGAGAAGACTACCCAAGGATGGGGTTCAGCCAGTATTCCCAGTTTGGCCTTATTGATTAAAATCCCCAGCCCCTGATCTTGCTTTTTCTCTCCATCCCTTCCCACATGGCTCACACATAAGACTGCCGAGTCCAGACCGCACCACATTCTTACAATGCACTGCACAGTTAGCCAATCAGCAGCTGAGCAGGTCACCCATAATGTTGCCCACACAGTGTGCTTCGCTCCTGCTCAGCAGGTAGTAAGACAAAACAATCACTGATCTCGGGGAGACCAGCCAGAGAAAACGCTGCCGGCAGCCAACAAAGGCGCTCAACACAGTGAAATTCTAGGTGCATGGTAGTAGTTGTAGTACAAAGTCCTGCCCATTGATTCTGCTGCATGTCTGTTGAGCCTGACCCCACTATACAGGAACATGCGGTAATACCTAGGAGTGCAGGTACCATCTCCTTCATTTTGTGTGCTCAGAGAGTTATCAATGTGTTATCTGTTTTCTTTAGATAGAACTGCAGATAAAGGCCACCCTACATATAAGATTAACATTGTTGAAACCCGCCAATATCGACAGGATTGGCTGACAGTCTGTGCATGAGGGACCACAGATAACGTCACGGGAGATAAGAATTTGGATGTCGATTTTGGACTGACGATCTTTTTTCTTCTCAATCAGATGAGCTGTCACAATGGGAGTTTGGCGCAATAGTGAATGGGAGAGTCAGGGGAGTTAGCTACAGACAAGTGTATGAAAAGTTTAACATCTACTACAGTACATCACTTGTGCTCAAAAAGTGTTATCACTGTGTTATCTGGGATGTTACATCATTCTGCGCAGGTGACATCTGCTACATTTGCTGAAAGAAAAATGTGTCTAGAATTTTTGTCATCAAGACTTTTATTGTGTGAAGGTGTGTAAAAAAAAAAAAAAAAAGTACATGATTTTATTTGAACAGTCCATGCCCCTAGTATGCCACTTATCAATGCAATTAAGGTAGTCTCCAAAAGCTTTATTAATTTTGCCCACCTACAGAACCTTCCACACTCAGTCTGTAGGTAACGTAAAGGGGTTTTCTCATGAACAAAAATAATTTTAAAGTCCATTTTAATCACTATATCTAGAAACAATAATAAGTTCCATTGGATATGTTTTGAAAAAGTGTTCCTATGTTGAGATAACCTTATATATGTGCCCTTGCTATGTGCTGGGTAATGGCCATGTCTGACCGTACAGGGACATGGTCTGATCATACCACATCTCCTGGGCCGGGGAGGAACTTATTACTATTCACAGATCTATTGATTAAAATAAAATTTGTTCTTGGGAAAACCCTTAGGGTATGTTCACACAGGGCATTTTTTGCTGTGTTTTAGGGGGGGGGTTTGCAGTTTACCTTGTGGCAGGAAGTCTCCTGTTTTTTTTTTTTTTCATTTTTGGTGTGGTTTTAATAGCGTTTTCTTACAGTCCTTAATGATTTGTAGGTAGTGATGGGTGGGCCACGTGCGGGTTCAAAAGTACCCAAGTGCTGGGCCTGGGACCCAGATGTAATAATAAAAAAAAAAAGAAAAAAATAAAAGTAAAAAAAAAATAAGAAAAATACAGCCAGCGCACTATACTTACCGAGTCTCCAACGCGGCTGTAACTTCTCCCGCTGCCGCTCATTCTACTTCTAGGGCCGCTTATTAGCTTCATGCATATGCACTGCTTTCCCCGCCCATTAGCATCTGTGATTGGTTGCAATCAGAAAAATTATTTACAGCACACGCAATAGAAAATACTTTTTTTATATCTTTTTTTCTGCTAAAGTCAGTAACCCACAAATAGTCAACGTTTCGGCTCTCTCTGAGCCTTTGTCGAGGAACTGACACCCTAGTCTCTCACTCCTCGCTCTCATTGGCTGACAAGGTATTAACCCTGCCCTTTCCAAGCAAGAGTTTATATAGGAGTAAAAGAAAAATAGTGACCTCTTGTGGCTGGTTGTTAACACTGCAGCCCAAAGGGAAATTAACACTTGTTACCACAGGAAAATATTAGAGAAATACACAAACTACACAAATATGATTAGTGTCTTCAGGTGGGGGAAGAGTAACAGCCTGTCCGTCTCTTTACAAGTACACAACCTTTTACAAGTGCACAACCCCTTTAAGAGCTGATTTTTTTCACTACATTTTTTCTACACTACATTTCACATTGGTAATCAGTTCTGATTATTGCATTTTTGTTAAGTTCTTAGATGCTTTTTGAAGCGTTTTGTTGCAGATTTGAATCCGTGTTTCTTTGAATGTATTTTTTAGTATATTATCACTTGGTTTCTGCACATGGACAATGCAACTTTGTTTTTACATGCATTTTTCAGGTTCCAAATAGAAGCCTATAGGGAAAAACCCGCCTAAAAACAAACAGCATCTTTTAAATACACAGTGGGCATGAATTTTCATTAGATCACATCCACTTTGCTTGAACTGATGAACGCAGCAGATTTAATGCACAAAAAAAGCATCACTTAGGCTACATGGGAACATGGCTTAATTCTCCTATTTTTAAACTGTCCAGTAATTAGCGAATATTTGGCAACCTTGCTTGTTTATTACCGATGGTCTAGTACTTAGATTTCAGATGGAAGCTTATTCTTGTGTACTGTGGAAGGAAACAAGAATCTGGGGATGCAGCAATTATCTGTTACCATGGTAACACATGTAATAACACTAACAGCTCCGTTACACCCACTGCTGCAGAATATCACGTCTCCGAACATTCATAGTAAAATGTGTGATGTCGGAGAGCTCACTGACTGGTGGCTGGACCCCGCACTTGCCGATGCCCCAGTGAAATGTAAATGGCAATATTGTGATATGGAAATGTCTAGGAGCAACGTCAGCACAGCTTAAAAGCAGAAGTGCAGTCGAGCACATTTAATAAGGTCGTCAGTGATAAAGCATGTGACTCCTATGATTCACCTGCCATCGCTGGCGGTGCCCAGTAGTACGTTGCAAGGACAAGCATTATCAATAGTGTTTCCATGGCTGTGAGCTGCACACACCACTGGGAGCACGAATACCAACCATTACAAGACTGGGATACTGCAGATCACTCCGATGGATCCTACATACAAGTATTTAAAACCATTGAAAATAGTAAAGACCAACGAAAAACCCATGAATTTCAATTGTATTCCACATTCGGGATTTGTCTTGACGGAACTTCACTGTTTATTATGTTTTTGTTGTTGCTTTTGCCAAGATTCTGTTTAGTATGATGAAGCTATGAAATGTCTACAAACAGCAATTTTGTTTCTAGTGTTTTGAGATTTTTCTTTTTTTCAAAGTGCATTCATTAGATAGAACAGTTCGTTTGTTTTTTTTCCTATAGCAATGAAAGATGACAAAAAAAGTATTTAAAAAAAAAATTCAAATGAAACCAAAAGCATTTGAAAGAAAAGACTTTTCTAAAAACTGTAAAAACAATGGGCTCAATTCATTGAGTGGTGTTGTTCACACTAGCTTTGACGAGGGGACATGCCGGAGTCAGAGACTCCTTATTCATAAAGCGGTTCATGAATCTGGAACGTCTGAGAAGTGGCATGCGTCTCCGTTGAATATGCCAGGAATCTTACTCCTTTCAGATACCTAACACCACAGCTTGTCATAAATTAGACTATGACGTCCTGCCCCAGCTCCGGCCATTGTAAGAGCTAGGAGAGACTTGCGAGAAAACACCAAAAGTCACTAAAATTAGGAGCAACTCTGAGTTGTGCCTAAATGTTGGAACTTTTCAACGCTTTTATGACAAATATGGAAAGAAAGCCACATCTGGATGATTGATCAGGTTTTAGCACTTAGCTGACCTCTCACTTGCTGAAAAATGGAGTTAAATAGTTCTTAAAAAAAAAACATAAAACCCTGATCTTCCCCGATTCTGCTACTCGCTTTTGTTCTTAAGCTGCATCACTCCATTGCAGGAATATTCACATTTGTTGTTTTTGAAACACACTGCGTTAGAACTTCTTGCAGACCCTTTGGGCATTTCCTTAGTCTTCACTGGGGGCGTACACTTCAGCAGCTGACCTGGCAGTCTATGAGTCTCAAATACTGCCGAGTCATTATTGGCAGTGTCTGGCATGAAGGGGTGAAAGCTCTTACCTCCACAGGAGACTGAAGAAATGCCCAGTTAGTCTAATAGGGGAGATTTGATATGCTGCGCACAAAAAGCAACAAATGTGAAAATCTCTGCAATGGAATGATGCAATGCAAAGCAGGATAGAGTGTTAAAATCAGGGGAGCTCAGAGATTTTTCAATGTGTTTAAAGGATTTTACAATTAAACTGAGGACTGCTGCTGCAAGGGTTGAAAAAGAAAAAAAATCTGTGCTTCTGTTATCTGTGTGTGCTATTGTTTACTCATAGTTAAAGGGTTTATTACTCTGTGATTACCATTGGTGTGACTCCTCTGCACATGCAGAGCAGACCTGTATGCCCCCTGCTGTGATTGACACCTCACAGTCAATCTTTATTGAGAGCCTGGTGTGAGTTGGACAGCTTCCAGCTCTGCTACACTCAATTCTGAGATAAAGTCAGAATGGCTGCACCCTGTAATCTAAGTTAAACATGGTTAGTTTTAGAGTTTCTTTGAATACGTTATGCTGCACTCAGATAAAGTAGCACAAACCTGGGGACAGATTCCCTTTAACTTTTTTTGAGAAAGTAACAGGTCCTTTTCAAAGTGTGATACAAACTAGTGTTAGGAAAATCCACTATAGTTCTGATAATTGCTCAGGTGGAGGAAGAGGAATGTTTGGTTCAACTAGTTTTCATGGTTTATCCTTGGACCCAAAGAAACAAATAGTTGAGGTCACCTCTTATAATAAACATTTAGCGTAGCAGCCCCTTCACAGCACAGCTTCTGGTCTTCGGTATGCACCCTGCGCCATTTATTTGCCGTGGTTTATCTTCCCTGTGAAAAAAAAAGTTGGTTGACCAGTTGGTTGATCAGATGGTTGTCCGGTCCTGCTGAAATCAGCAAATTAGGCTAATTTGTAATGGCTATTTTTAGGGTTGAGATACGGTAGCAGACTTTCTAAGTCTGATAATGTCATGTTATTATCTGGTCAAAATACAGAAGATGAAAGAAGTGCGATGATATCAATTTGTGCCCACCCTCCACCATCTGGCAATATGTGAATGTTTTGTACTACACTGAGCGACAGAGCTCTGCAGCTGCTGCGTTTGGCTTGGGATACAGTTTTGGATAAATGTAGATTTTAGTAATATGTAATCATTTCCTAGGTGTTCGCATGCTGTGTATTGTTGTTACCAGTTGATTGCAATAATGGAAGCAGTTAAATTAGATGGATGCTAAATGCACTTTCATATCAGTCAGAGACGCTGTTATCTGAACTTTTCTTTTGTGTCATTTAATTTGTACTTTTATTATAATGTCACTAAATCTATAAAAGTGCAATGAGGACCTCCTTCTAAGATTCCTTTGTTTCCTGACTTCCACCAATAATCACTATCAGAGCCATTGTGAACAATTGCTAATTTTCCAAATACACATTTAAAAATGTAAAATATTCAAAAATACTCTAATTTCTTGTAAAATTAAACACTGTAAATGTTAGAACTTTAGGGATTCTATAGTTTGCCTCATTAGTTGCCTTTTTCATTGATCAAGATTTCATTATTTACAGCATGCACACTTACTCCCCAATAGTCGCATGCTCATATGCAGGATAACTTTAAAGGGGTTGTCTGGTCTAAAACAAAAAGTCTACAGTCACTATGTGACTGCAGACCTGTGAACCCTCACATCGCACTGTGCGCTGGGAGGATTCTCCTTTGTCAGCCCCGGAAATGGAGGTCACTTGGCCGCAAGTATGCGATATGCATACACCCTGCCGGAATCCGACTAGATTGTTTTCAGCCTTGCGTAATAAACATGCATTGAGTGCACCAGAAACAATCTAGTCGGATTCTGATCAGGAGTATGCACATACAGACTCCCCTCTTGGTCTATACCTGTGCAGACACTCCAACTCACACAAAAGTCTCTACATTATTCTCTAGGTGAAAGACTACTATTTGCATTGTAAAACCACCCCCTTTACAAGTCACAGAGTGGCATTTTCTCATGTGCCACGTGTCCTCACATTATGCCTTCCAAAAATGAATAGCCATTGTCTGCATCCCCCAGTAACATGGATCCTGGGCATGTTCTTCCTGGTTTCATTTTAGCCAACTAGAAGGATGCTGTCTCAGTACCTAGTACAAGGCGGAACCCTATTCAGTTTGCATAAAACATCATAAACAAAACAAAATAAAAAAAGACCACTTTGTGTCTCACTCCATATTTGATACGAATTCAGTGTATTTTAAAAAAGCACTCCCATCAAAGTATTTATCCTCTTAATATATTGCAATCATCATATTACAGTCATGGCTGAAAGGGTTAGCAAGCCTAGAAATTGTTCCAGAAAATGAAGCATTTCTCCCAGAAACTATTGCAATTACACGTTTTGTCATACATATACATAAACATATCGGAACAACACAAAAAAAAACCCCAGAAAGATAAATTGGACAGAATTTAAAACTGCAAAAATAAAATGGGCTAGACAAAATTGTTGACACCATCAACTTAATATTTGGTTGCACACCCTTTGGAACAAATGACTGCAATCAATTGCTTCCTATAATCATTAACAAGCTTCTTACACCTCTCATATAGAATTTTAGACTACCCTTCTTTTGTAAGCTGCCCAAGTATCTGTAATATTTGAAGGGTGCCTTCTCCCAACAGCAATTTTAAGTTCTCTGCACAGGTGTTTAATGGGATTTAGATCCAGACTCATTGCTGCCACTTCAGAACTCTACAGCGCTTTAATTCCATCCATTTGTGGGTGCTTCTTGAAGTATGTTTGGGGTAATTTTCCAGCTAGAAGACACATGACCTAGGACACAAACCCACTTCTATAATGCTGTATGTAAGGCCTTACTGGTAGTGGCTGCAGTTTTTTCCCATTCAACTCCTGACCTAGCTGCTCTGCTTCTCCCCCCTTTCATTGACTTTTGCCATTTTGCTCATGCAGGGAGAAGAGACTTCCTGTTTTTACATAGAGCTTAGAAGGATTCAGCTAGTCAGTTTTAAATCAAGTAATGTCAGTGACCTAATGGAAAACAGAAGAATTAATTGGGTAGAAAGGCAAAGTGAGCAATTGTTACTGCAAGGTGTTATATTGCAATATATTAAGAGGATAAAAACTGATAGTAGTGCTTCTTTAAGAAAGAAAGTCTGCCTAGATTTTCCAAACCAAATAGCAAAGAGCATGGGACCCAAAGAGCTGATGCACCTTTTTCCAAGGCACCATAATATCTGAATCACCTGCATCTATAATACATATGTTGTTGTTCCAAGAACATAAGACAATGTATACTGAGCAGTAATATGGTCTAAATATGCACTATATTTACAGTTGAGATTTGAGATTGAGATTGCCCCTAGGCAATAAACAGTTACTGCAGTGGGTGGATTAATTTAAAGATGGAGCATGAATGAGCTATTAAAAAGCTATTTATATGTGTATATTTTCCTGAAAAGCTCCTTTAACCATATATGTCTTATAAACTGGATATAAAAAAATCCAATAAAACAAATAATTACCCTATTTTTTGGACTATAAAATGAATTGGTCCATGAGACTTACCTAGGTTTTATAGAAGAAAAATAGGGAAAAAAAATAAATGTTGAAGCAAAAATGTGGTAAAATATTTAATAATTCTGGCTTAGTTATGGGTAAGATCTGCTCTTATACAGTGTTATGGAGGAGATATGCTGCTGCTGACACTGTTATGGGGGATCTGCTGCTGCTGCAAGGCCACAGGTTGTGCAACAGTCTTGTATGGGGATAGCAGTTTTGCACAACCTGTGTGGCTCTGAAGCTGTTGACAAATAACTGCGCTAATCATCTCAACCCGTCCAAGCATAATGGGAGTTGTAGATTTGTAACAGCTGGAGGTCCACATTGAAACCCTTTCAGGATTGTAACTTTTATTTCTCTACCTTCTCAGATATTCTTGCTGTAAGCGCTGGTACATTTAGTGTCACGCTGGCTAGCCAAACAGATATTTATCCAAAATGAATATTCTCTGCTCCCTGCACCCATAATCCCTTCCACCTCTTGGCACCAGTGTCAGTGACAGTAAAAATGTTCACATTCATTTAATATCACTGACCTCAGTGCTGACAGGTGGGTGGGATTATGGGTGTGGAGATTAGTGAATATTCATTTTGGAATTAGCATATGATTGACTAGCCAACAATGAATTTACCACAGCTCATAGGTAAGAAAAAAAAATAGAGAAGGTAGACCAATAAGTTACATACTCCTCTCCTGCCTCTGCTATATCGGTACACTCAGTCATCCCAGACGTAATTCCCCCTGCACTGTGACTTCCTTTCAGATATTTGTAGACCGCTATTAAGTCTCCTCGCAGCCTTCTCCTTTGCAAACTAAACTTTCCTAGTTTTTAGACGGTCTTCATATGACATGGTTTGCAGACCTTCTATCATCTTGGTTACTCTGCTCTGTACTTTCTGCAATATTTCGATGTTTTTCTTGAATTGGGGCTCCCAGGACTGTACACACTATTCCAGGTGGGGTCTGAACAGGGCACAGTTTAGAGGAATAATTACCTGTCTTGATCTAGATTCAATGCTTGTCTTGATACATCCCAGAATTTTGTTGGCCTTTTTAGCTGCAGCACCACACTGTTGGCTCATATAGAATCTGGATCTACTAATTTGCCCAAGTCCTTTTCCCTGATGCTATCACCTAGTTCTATTCCTCTAATACTTAATATGATTTTTATATTTCTTTTTCGCAGATTTAGAACTTTGCATTTGTCTCTGTTAAACACCATTCTGTGTGCCTCGGCCCATTGCTCGAGTGTGTCTAGATCCTTTTAAATACGCAATCATTCCTTATTACTGTTGGCTGCTCCTCCTTTCTTAGTATCATTTGTGAGTTTTATGAATTCCCCAATAGTTCCAGTGTCCAGATCCTTTATAAAGTTATTAAACAGTACAGGTCCAGGACAGAGACTTAAGGCATCCAGCTTTTGACTTTCCTTGAATTCACAGCAACAGCTTCCAAATGTCACACCTGAAATCAGCTCCAGACCTTTTATATGATTAATTAATGATGGATTAATGAGGGAATAGTCCATGTAACCCATTAAAGAGCTTTTGAGAGAATTGTCTAATTACTTTTGGTTACTTGAAAAAAGAGGCAGCTACATATTTACTGTATATATTAAAGAGCTGTAATTCGGAAGCTCTCACTCCAATTAAAATATTTGGAATATAGAGGAAAAGTCGGGTTTATGCTGCGCTAACACCAGGATGCAAAAGTTGATTAATTTCTTTCTATTCTTGTACAGGTCTACGCATTTCAGAGATTTCAATCCCCTTGATCAGGACAATCAAGAAAATAAACAAGAGATTGTTCATTTTCTTGATTGTCCTGATGAAGGGGATTGAAATCTCTGAAACGTGTAGACCTGTACAAGAATAAAAAGAGATGAATTAATCAACTTTGCATCCTGGTGTTAGCGCGGCATAAACCCAACTTTTCCTCCATATTCCATATATTGTCTCCATTCCGTGCTGCGGCTGTGCACCATATCTGCTACGTGATTACAGGTGTTGTGACTACCACAACCCTCTGACGTGAGTTCATTACCTTTGAATAACCTGGTGTATACCCAGGTAAGACCCTATTTGCGCTTCTTTTCCACAGTTTCTGTTGTACTCCAATTAGAAAGTGAATACTATCACTTTAAAGTTGTGAGTCTGCATTTTAAGCCCATAATAATTACATAACTGTATCTGGAATGGATTTTTGTAAACAGCTAAAATGCCAAAACTTGTGTCACTGTCCAAATATTTCTGGACCTATTAGTAATATTATATATTACTAACTAGAACCATATGAACTATATACTGACTGATTTTATTTCAGACTGTGCATTTTTCTGTCCATGATTAAGTGGTTGCTGTTATTGTGTGAGTAGCAGTTAGCAGCATTTGTAAATGCATAATCCTTAATGGTTTGCGATATGACAATTTTGCAATTCTCTACAGTGTGTTTACGTCATCATGATAGCAAATAACATGATATTCAATGGGTGTTATGTATGGGGTTTAATAATGTATTACATATTGCAGAATTAGCAGGGAAGAGTTTGCCATGTAATCAGGGGTGGGCATACCATACATGCTCAGGGGTTAGTAGGCCCACTCCCACTTTCAGTGTAACATCCTTTGTGGCTTTGTCTATTATTATTTCAAGGATTACAATTACTCCTATGTGGCCGTAGAGTTCCAGCCCTCTTCCCCTGTGAGGAGGCTATTTAAACTGGAAATGATTAGAAATTTATAGGGGCACTGCGATGAGATATTGGAAAGCAGGAAACTCATTTTGATTCAGCTGTCAGTGCCCGTTCCGGAATATAGCATGCTATTTCCTTTTAGTGTAGGCTGCTTTGTGGATAGAGACTTATGAATGATGACTGAAATAAATATGTAAAAGTACCAACAAATCCAGCTCACCATCTCTGCATCCACTCTCTGCTCAGTGCCCGGACAAAGACCCCGCCACGAACTGACAACCAAACAAGTAACACAAGAAAGTCCAGCTTAAATAAACAGTTTCTATTTTATTTCTTAAGAATTTCAATTACACGGGACATCAACATTTTTGTCAGACTGCCACCAGGGAGAACTGGAGCCCTGCAGGGAAAGACACTACACGGAGCTGAATAAGCAAGGAGGTGGACACACAGTGCCTCACAGCATCAGCCGGAAAGCAGAAGACACGGGGTGTGGGGGATGGTCGGGCAGGCCGGGTCATATACAGTACGGGGAGAAGGGAGACCGGAGGAATGAGAAGAGGCAGGGTTTAGGTCAGGCTGAGGTCAGTACCAGAAGAAGCAACCGAGTGGGGAGGTACTAGAGGGCATATTGTGGGAAGGAAGGAGGTGGGACAGAGGAATGGAGGATCGACTAGGGGACAGAACACAGACAGAGAATGAGGGTACAGAGAGGGGACGGATTAAGATCAAACGTACAAAGACCAGCAATCACAGGCAAAGCAGCGCTAAGCTTATAGTTGGCACTGGTTCCAAGCTCCGGAAGTGAGGACCAAGAAAAGGCTCTGCCCCCTAACCATGTGAACGGGGAGGCGAAACTATGGCAGTTTTTACAAAGAAGCCGTTATAATGGCGTATGCATCAGTGCGTTTCTGATGTGTTTCCACCCTTAATTCCATTAGGGTGAAAACAAACCAGAAACTCATTGATGCATATGCTATTATAGTGGCTTCTTTGTGCAAACTTTGATGTCCCATGTACTTGAAATTCTCAAGAAATAAAGAAGAACTGTTCATTTGAGCTGGATGTGTTGCTTGAAAAAATAAATACCGTATATGTGTAAACATTCAATAGACATTTCCTTAGCTTTGTTATTTGCACTTTTGTATATGTACAGAAGTATATTTTAATTAATGTCATTTTTACCTTGTATCTCTGTTTTGTTTGTAGGTTGCTTCGAATGCTGCATAAAATGCCTAGGGGGTATTCCGTATGCATCATTGATTGCCACTATCTTGCTCTATGCCGGGGTTGCACTGTTCTGTGGCTGTGGTCACGAGGCTCTATCGGGCACTGTCAACATTCTGCAATCCTATTTTGAAATGGCAAGAACTGCTGGGGACACACTTGACGTCTTTACCATGTGAGTCATAGTATCTATAGTCTATTTATGCATACATTTTATAAGATATGAATGATTCTAAATCTGTGCTTGATTTTACATGTGTTTCTTCTGTTATTTCCTTTAAGAGAGATTAGATCGGTATAACTAATTACATGTGTATTCCTTAGTATCACATCTGTTGCCATGCAGGAAAAATAGAAGATATGAAATTTTTCTATAATATTGTGCATAAAATCGGATAAAGATCAAAAAAATGGGATGTTTTTCAGACCCCTGTGCCCCTCCTATGTCTGGCCTTGCATCTTTCTAATAATCATTTGTATGTAGCCCGGGGACTGCCTATGAACAGTATTTTTTTTTTTTTTTAAATTGATGATTTTTATCTACTTTTTTTTTCTAATTTCATGCATACCTCTTTGTTCCCATTAACAATTGTATAAATAGGGATTGGCATGAGAATCATCAGATGGTTATCCAGACCCTCCAAAATCAGAATCTTCATCTGACATTAATTCAATAAGTATGGTCACCATTAGGCTACTTTCACACATCAGTTTTTTCCCATCAGGTACAATCCGGAAAAAAACGGGTAAAACGGATCCGGTACCGCATCCGTTTTATCCCCATAGATTTGCATTGTTTACCGGATTGTACCTGATGGCTTTGCGTTGCATCCGTTTTTTTTCGGATACGGCAAAATGTATCAAAGCAGCGGCCGGAGGCAACGTGTCTTGCAACGTTTTTTTGTCCGGCAAAAAAAAACACATCGCGCCGCATCCGGCCGCTGCGGCGCATTTTCAATGCATGCCTATGGACGCTGGATGTGGCGCGATGCGGAAAAAAACGCATCCGGCCGCCGCATGCGGTTTCTTCCACTGTGCATGCTTAGTAGCGTGCCGCAACTGGAAAAACAGGACCGGCCACATGTAAAAACTTATGCAAAGGATGCTGTGTTTTCGCCGCATCCGTTGCATAGGTTTCACAGCCGGATTGAGCCGCACTGCTCAAACCGGATGTGTGAAAGTAGCCTTATTGTGTTTGTGTTAAAGAAATGTAGAAGATAAAGCCAACCTTTCACCATGAAAATCCCATCCAACGTGCAGACACCATATTCTAGATCAGGGGAAGTGGAGTAGATTACTATATAGTTTTGTGGGGGAAGAATCGGTACAACCATAGTTTTCATCATTTGACACTTTTCTCTTTCTAGGATTTTCGGCCCAGTGAGCGGTCCTCGCAGTGACTGACACCTATGTCTATATGCACGCTTATACAAAGAAAGCTGTTAGTCACTGATAGGACAGACCACTTGACCCATGACTGATGTATACATCTTTGAGCATGTAAGGAACTATACTACAGCCAGCATAAGCCTCTAACATCAGTGATCGGCGTGATTGCTGCTGTTAACCTTTTAATTGCTGCTATCACTGACAACAGCATTTAAGCACCAGTTCATCTTTGTTTCCATTATTCAACTCCTGCGTTACACAAATAGGAGCCCATGCATTTTACTATACATAGCAATACATAGCTCCCATCCATCATGGATTCGGCAGGACTGTAACGACTTGGGTGAGTTGTCTTGCTGTCCTGGAAGGTCAGGGATTTGTCCTGACTTTCACCCATGTCTTCACTACTGTGTGTAGCTCCATAATGTTTCATGGGAGCCTGATAAAAAAAATAAAAAATGTTAAAGTTTATAATTAAAGCTTAATTGTACTATAAAATTTCTCCAACATCTCCTTCTGCCAAGGTGCAAAGAAATTGTAAATGGGTATAACTTAGGGATGTGGTTAGGGGCATGGCCAAAAATGTATCATGACATTCTACATGCACTGCATAATTTGTCCCTCTTTCAATTCTGCATAAGTTGAGAGGTATGGGCATTACTTCAGTACTGCTGTTCCCTCAGAAGACTGACACATATTGTATAAATAGCAAAAAATAAGTTTAGAAAAATGAGAACATTTAAAAAGAAAAAATATATATATATAAAATTTTAATCACCCCCTTTTTTCATGAAGTTAACGTAAAAAGGTAAAAAGAATAAAAATTAACAACAAATAAATTCCATAACCATTTCCAGAAAATTCTGATCAGTCAAAATTTTAACTTAATTTACTGACTTGGAAATTGCTGCAAAGAGGAAAAAAACAAAAAACAAAAAAAAGACTTGAGTTTTTTTTGTTACTGCAATAAGTAATAAAATAAATCTAAATATAGTATATAATCAAAATAAAAAAAAATAAAAATAGCTCTCCACGTTAGAAAACAAGCCCTCACACAGCTCCATTCATTTTAAATATAAGAGCTTGGAAAATGGTGACACGCAAAACATTTTTTTCATTTTTATCAGATTAAATTAAGCCAATAAAATAGTTAAAAACTATAAATATGTGTTAAGTTTCCAGGTCATGTTTATTACAAAAAAAAAAAAAAAAACATCCCGCAAAAAACAAGCTTGAATACTTTAAAAACGGTTATGGCTATTTGAAAAAGGAGAGGAAGGTAGATAAAAATGAGAATGCCAAAACAAAAATTGGCTGCGTCCTTAACCCCTTTACTCCCCATGATGTTCTATGTATGTGTGGTGCCCTTGAGGCTTCAGTCGCTACAGAGGTACTGCACCTCAGCTAGAGGTGTGGTACTCCATCCTGGGTAAGGAAGAGGTCATCCACCGGTATGCACACAAAACACTTTAAATTAGCAGCTCCCCACCGGGTCAGGGTTAGGGCTTGGTTCCATTAATGCTATGTATAGCCACCACTGGTGATAGTACCTCCCTCCTCCTAATCCAACAGAACCTGGGAGTGGAGTCTAGTTAGTGAGGGGACACTGTAGTGTCAGAGAGTTGAGAAGGAGCAGTGGAAGAGTGAAGACCTGTGGTCTGGAGCTGGTGCAGCTCCACCCAGGCACAAGACAGAAAGGGTCCTAGAGACCACGGGAAGTGTGCCATACTCCTGTGGGCTCGTTCCACATACAATATTTTGGAGTGGAGGGACTCGTCTGCCGAATGGAGACTGGTCCCTAGACTAGAGGAGAAGAACCGACATACTCCGCTAGCAAAATCAGAGGCTAAGAACACATCTAGTAGCAAAGCCAACTCCGCGCACAAATCCGCTGGAAAGTGACCACATAGGGCCAAGGGATTAAGCTTCAAGCCACCCAACAGGGTCCGCGGACACTGACTCAGGGCACTGTGTGTGTAGGCGTGGGACAGGCGAGTGAGAAGTCAGCACAGGAAGACGACCAGGAAAGGTACATAAGAAAGGTGCAATGGTCTTGACCTCCCAACTACCCAGAATCGACTGAAGCCCATCACTGTGAAACCCAGCACTCCAAAGCGGTCATTGACTAGTCATGTTACCTTGGAACCTGCTACAGTGAGTAAAGACCTTGAGACTGCATCCCTGTGTTGCTTCGCTATTCGCCTGCGGTTCCGGCCATGCGCCCCCGCCATCACCTACTACTACTCCCCTCCGCCCTGGGGCCCAGCTCTACCTGTGGAGAGCTGCACCAACTAAGCTGCGTCACTATCTGCCCCAGAGGCCCCATCCCACAGCAGCGGCAGCTATCTTGCCGCATACCACAGGTGGCATCACAACTAACTATTCTAACTTTTAACTGACACCGGCAGGGTCACAGAACTGGGCCTGGCATCTCAAAAACAGAAACCGGGGCCCGGTAACGAGTGCCCCACAGCCATGGTGAAGGCATGTCATGTCATGTATCATTTCCCTGTCTTTGGCCGGAGTTCCACTTGCACACTCTCCTCACAGGAGCAAGTAGGCTGCATATATTTCCATGCAGCTGAGGTGCTCGTGTCTAAAGAGTGTGCAGCCGTGTCGGGTGATACCAATGCGAAACTCACATGAGTCATCTGTAAGTGGAACTTTAGCCCTTGTTGCGGGCTCGCATGCTGAGCCCACATCTTTCCCTGCAGAAGAAGGCTGAATTATTCAGCGTTTATCTGCCTCTAACAGCCGCGAGTGGAGCAGTGCTTATTGGCATGCCGGCGACATGATCACTAAACGTCTGAGTATTCATGACAACCAGGGGTCAGCTGATGAACCCTGTGTCTGTCATCTGAGTACTAATGTGAAAACCAGCCTGTGGCCGCCACTTATAGGACAAAAGATCCAAAGTTTATCAACATAAAACCTTTATTTTGCCCAAAATGTGATGATCATAATTAGAGAACAACAATGACTGTAGCCCAGAGAAAGATGACACTTGTTACCTTCAGAAAATTTAGTTATCAATCAATAGGCGGGGTACAGGCCTTTGCTTTGAATGACTTCAGCACATGCTCTGGTGTGATTTTGGTCCACTCCTCTTCCAGTCTCTTCCACAGTTATTTGACTGTTGTGGGTTTGTTGGCCATAACTTTGTCACCAAGGATTTCCCAGAGGTTTTCTATTGGGTTTAGATTAGGACTCTGGGCTGGCCATTTCATTGCTTAAGTGTTTTCTGTTTCACGGAACTGCTTTACCCATTTTGCTGTGTGATAGGGGCATTGTCCTGCATGAAAATTGCTGGCTAACTGAGTGATGAACGCAAGTAAGGAATCATGGGTTGTTGAAGAAGGTTCTGATACACACTTGCATTCACTCTGTCATGTAGCTGTATGAGAGGTCCAATTCCTGCTGCAGAAAACATTCCCCAAACCATGACACTTCCTCCACCACTTTTCACTGACTTCTTAAAACATTTTGGGTTTAGTTTTTCCCCAGTTTGTCGAGGAACATAATGTTTCCCATTAGACCCAAATAAATTAAACTTGCTTTTATCACTAAAATGAACTTTGGACCACTTCTCCTCTGTCCACACAACATGCTCTTCACCAAAGGTGAGTTTAGACTTTTGATTCTTTTTGATGATGAGAGGTTTGGTCACTGCAGAGTGGGCTTTTAGTCCAAATGCTCTTAAATGTCATTACACTGTATGATGAGACAGATCCTTACCCTCTTCAGTGCTGAACTGGCGAGCAATTACAGCTGCATTGTTGAAATGATTACCCATGAAGATTCTCTGCATTATCCTGTCCTATCTTGCATTTGTCTTTTGAGGGCGACCAGTCTCCTTGGGGACTTGAAAGTTTGTGATGTAAAGAAGCAAATTCTTGAAATCACAGACATGGAATGACCAACTTCTTTTGTTGTGGCTGATAGGGTCACCCCTGTGGCCTTCATCTGGACAAACTGCTGCTGGAGGGTTTCAGTCACTTTGGAACGTCACTCCAGTTTGCACCGACTTTGTAAAAATGGTAAGTTAGGCCACCAGTTACATAGTGTGTCAGATAATTAAGGCAATTAGCACCAGGTGCCAGATTACACACCAATAACTTGCAGGTATCTTAAAGTGTTCTTTAATTTTGATCAGTGTTCTTTTACGTTTATCTCATTTATATTTTTATTATGTGTTTGAAAAAATTCAGTATATGAAGTAAGCTTAAAATACTGCTAGTCTACTCATGGTAGGATATAATCGCATATAACTATACAATGACCTCAACATTTAGGAAATTGTGTGCGGTTCTCTAATTTTGTTCTCCAGTGTATATATCATTTTTTTGCACACAAAAAAATGTTCGGCGAGTACTCCCTACCTCACATTGTACTTTTTTGCTTGTTTTTTTGTCAGTGGTTTACAGTTGGTTAAGCATTTATACTATTTTATGAAACCACATTTCTAAGCAGGTATGTCCTGTTTATCACCATATAATCTAGCACAAAGAAGTGACTCATGCCACAAAGCGTTTTTCATTGCCTGTCCGATCGATGGTGCAGACTACAACCCCTGGCAAAAATTATGGAATCACCTGGCTCTGAGGATGTTCATTCAGTTGTTAACTTTTGTTTAAAAAAAGCAGATCACAGACATGGCACAAAACTAAAGTCATTTTCTATGTAATACAACATTCCAAACGGGTGTTATGGGCTAATAATCCCTTGTTAATATTTGGTATCTTGCTCTGTAGTCATTTTTGCCCCCATCATTACAGTAGTGGGCACTTCTCTCTATGCACATTGAAATCTGTCAATCTGTAGTGTGGGCAGGGTTAGACTGAGCTTATCACAGAGAGGCCTGGCAGCAGATAAAACTGTAATCAAAACCACAGAAAGGAGCCCAGTAAAGCCCCCATCACATTTAACGACTTACCAGCGATCCCAAAAATGTCGCGACCTGATAAGGACCGCTGGTAAGTTGCTGGGAGGTCGCTGGTGAGATGTCACACAGTCAAACCTTACCAACGATGCAGTAACGATGAGCGACCTGTATAGGAGGTCATTGTTAGGTGTCAAACACAGTGATGTGTCCTGCCCAGCAGGACATCACCTTTGAAGAAAATGGTCCGGAACCCTTCTGCAACGACTAGCGATCTCACAGCAGGGGCCTGATCGCTGGTAGGTGTCACACATAACGAGATCACTGGCAAGATAGTTACTGCGTCACAGAAACTGTGACGCAGCAACGATCTCGTTAGCGATCCCGTTGTGTGTGACGGGACCTTAAGTGACACAGCAGTGGAATCTGAGTCTCTGTCACCATTATGTGCTGCCCTCAGATTGTGAAGTATACAACTGGTGACTGATCCACTTTGACTGTATCCTGAAGGATACAAACCGTACGTAAAAGGAAAGAAAGAAATTATAATCTGAAACACACCATTGTTGCTAAGGTTAAAAAGAAAAAAAAAAATAGGTCCATTGATCTCAACCTATAATTTTAGATGTCATCTGTCAAATATTGTGGAAGCGGTGTAAGGGCACGGGGCGTATTTAGTTGTCAGTGGAACTGGGTCACTGGTGTGAACTGATAATGTGGCTAAATTGATGTAGTAGGAGGTATTTTCAGGTATAGAGGAAAATAGGCTTTTCTTCAATGGTTGAGTCAGCCACCTGACCTCAAACTGACTGAGCATGTCACCTGCCGCAGACAACAATGAAGGCAGAAAGACCTGCAGACAAGCAACAGCTGAAGTCAAAAACACCTACAGACAAACAACAGCTGAAGGCAGAAAGACCTACAGACAAGCAACAGCTGAAGGCAGAAGCCGGACACTCAGTAATAAGTGATGCCTTTGGCTTCCAAACATCATGACGTCATTGACTGCAAACGATGTTCATACAAGTTAGATAAATTTCTATATGTATATATTTTGTTGTATGCTGGTAGAAATGGACTATGTAAAAATGGCTGTAAGTCCTAAACTTTAATGACTTTTTTTCAAAGCCACGGGTCACATGCACACACTGAGTACTTGGCAAGTTTTTTTACCTCCGTATTTGTAAGAGAAAATCAGGAGTGGAACAATCAGAGGAAAAGTATAATAGAAACACGTCACCACTTCTGTATTTATTACCCACTCCTGGTTTTGGCTACAAACACTGAGGTAAAAAACTCACCAAATACTCAGTGTGTGCACATGGCCTTAAACCACTTAAATTAAAGCAGAAAGTCTTCACCTCGATCACTTCTCGTATAGTGTAGAAAAGTCCAAACTTTTTGGTTTTTCCTCACCTTATTCCAAGAGCCATAATTTTTAGTTTTTCATCAAAATATACTTTTGAACTACACCATTCATTCTGCCTCACTGCACTGAAGAACTGGAAAAAAATGTGGTCCAGGGAAAAGAAAACTGAGACATGTCCTATTTTTATCTGAGGATCTGATGAAAATCGGAAATGCAAGTCTAGGTGTACTGCCCCCGTGACAGTGGCCAAGCTGCTCTGATCCGGAGCCGCGGTGGCTCGATGGATCTCCGGACCCAGGGGGTCCGCGTGGACACTCGAATGTCAAAAAGAAAAAGGGGAGTATGTACAAGGGGGATTGAAAGTTTGTGACGCCACCCACGGTGCGTGGTAAGGCAAGAGACCACCGCTGCTGTTGGGGGGGAGCCCGGTGACTATGTTCAAGCAGCAGGATGTTTAAGCTCTCCATGGGTAGGGGGTTTGGTGTCCCGGGGGTAGTTGGTGTTGGGTGCCGTTGGGGATAGGAGAAGGGTTTTCAGTGTACTCGCTCAGTCCAGAAATAATCACACCGACAGCTTGTAAATCAGAGTTCTGAGCACCACTGTAGCTTGGAGGGAGCACGCTTGGGTCAGTGCCCTTGGTGTTGCGGTTTGTCTGTGGCCCTTTCCTTAGCACCTGTGTTTCTCTTTGGACCCTCGAGTCTGAAACTGTTTGGGTCCCACTCACCCATACGGCTAATGGAGTGAGCTTGCTCTCAGGGTTCACACGTAGGATTTCTGTGGACTGTATTGGGAAAGTCCTATCCCATCGGTGCGCTCGTACCCCGATTTTGGAGCGGGTTGGGAGATGACACTTGAAGTCTTCACCCCCGTCGGGTAAATTACCAGGATGCATGAAGCTACTTCCCGGCCTAGGGTCCACGTACACCGTCGAGCCATGGCCCCTGCCCAGTGAAAGCTCAAGGCCGCTGGCAGTCTGTGCCCCTTGACACTATCCACTGCGACCGGGGTTCCAGCTCCTACCAGGCCCAGACCAACGTCTGCCACCTGGGACTACAGGATCCCTGCTCCCTGACCTCTCTTCACGAGGGTCACCACACTCCTTCCTCTCCTTCCACTCTCCACTGCTCAACTCCCACTCCAACTGTCACTTTCTTCACTTTTCCCTCACCAACCCCCCATGTGGGCGGCCCTATTCCCTTCAGGTCCCCCAATGATGTGTCTGATTGGCTCAGCTGTTAGCAACACCAAAGGACCAGGACCCGTAACCAAGGAGGGTGTATACTGTGCAGAAGGGCAGATTGCACAATACCATTTGACGACCTGATAGGCCAGGGCGTCACAAATGGGTCCATAAAAAAAAAAAAGAAATTGGACCGGACTCGGATGACGTCTGATTGATTTGTAGTATTGTAGTCCAATTTTCATGCATTGTCAGAATGGAGATTTTTTTCTTTTATCTTCTTAAAGTAGGAGAAACTTTTATTCTGGTTACAGTGTGGTATGAGTGTCATCAGTCGGTCCATCCCCCCCCCTTCCCCAGTCAGTGCACAGCTGCCATCATTTCTATTGTTTCCGATTAGCCCCATATAAGATTTAACTGTTCTACCAGAATTTTCTTGACCTTTTCCTTAAACATCTCTATAGATTATGGGAGAAAAATAAGTTCCAAAATGATTCATATTTCATGACAAAAACTTGGCATTTTAACAGTTGTGGAAACTTGAAATATCTACTCTATATGATAAAAGTGCTGGTTTACATGTACTGTACTCCTTTTGCTTCGATCCCAAGCACTTGGTGTCATCTTCATTGAAACCATCCACATGTATCTTTCCTGAAGAGTCACCATAAAGTATTACATTATATATCTCCCATATTTGAATTCCTATTTGTGGGATATTTTTAAGCCCTGTTGCCCATTTATCCATTATGTGGCATCAGCAAAAAGGGTGTCTATTTAAGGTACAGGGACAATTTTTTAGGATGGTTGTTAGTTATACAGTTGTGTCCCTTTTTAAAATAGACTGCATTTACAATTGAGGTCTGAGAAAGAAAGATGGATTTGTAGCTGCTCAATGTTCTGGCTAATGGATGAAGCAGCTTGTAATGTCTTAAAATGATTTTAACGTTCCTGTTAACTAATTTCTTCCACTTTACACTAAATTACCATTTCAGAATATTGTTCATGCAGTGTATATTGCAACCTAGAAATGTTCGTATTCTTAAAACAAAAAAGTCCAATTTTGTACAAAGCAGTTGCAATGCCACTAATTGTTAATGACGTCCTATAATGTGTGATCTAAATTCTTAATGTAAATTAAAGCTGACAGTTGCATTAAACATTTTTCCAATAAGTGCAATAATATTTTTCTTCCGACTTGCATTAATTAACACACTCCCAAGAGGGTATACAGCATGTTGAGATGGAGTGAATGGATACTTCAGTGTTTTCTTAAAAATGTGCCATATGCATTACTAACACTCCCGAGACAAGCGGTTAAAATCCATTCTTCTTTTTGGAGTTGTAAATATGAATATGTCAGACAGATCAGAGTAAGGGAAGATCATGACGGCAAAAGAACAATTGTTTAATAAAACAACATAAAAACATCAGCAGTAAAACAGTGTGGGGATAATTTTTAGGCTGGGGCCACACGGGGACTACTGCGATCCCCTTGCATGAGACTCGGCTCGTGCTGGCAGTACAGCAGAGCCGAGTCTCATGCTTGTGTCCTTGCAACTGAGGTCCGTTCGTGCGAGCAGACCTCAGCTGCGGGGGGCGGGCTGGCACTCAGGAGGGGAGGGAGGGATTTCTCTCCCTCTCGCCTGTGTAGCCGGCTATAGACATTCTCGCTCTGCACGCACGGTACACCGATGTACCGCGAGTGCAGTGCGATTTTTCTCTCGCCCCATTCACTTGAATGGGTGCGAGAGAAAGAGTCTCGGATTACAATCGCAGCATGCTGCGATTGTTTTCTCGGTCCGATTAGGGCTGAGAAAATAATCGCTCATGTGTGCTGTCACACAGGCTAGAATTGGTCCGAGTGGAATGCGATGTTTTATCGCACTCCACTCGCACCGATTTTCTCGCCGTGTGGCTTAGGCCTTAGGCTTCATTTCCACGATGAACGTCTGCTTAGTTTTTGGTGTGGTAGAATGTCTGCACCTATTATGTAAATTCAGATACTTGCATTTTTTCGTTGCGCTGTGTACATTATTTTAACATGCATTTTTGATGCTGTCCCTTGGTATGTCCTTTATTTGGCTATGATAGAACATTATTGATACACTTACATGCACATTACATACTAAACACATGTGCATATGAAGCCATGACCAAGCGACCACCACGGTGAAGAGCTAGTCCCGGAATCAGACGGGTTAACGGATAAAATCAGAGTAGATGTTTATGTGAAGGGGGTTCCAAGTGCAGGCTGGGAAAGAGGATTAAAGGCGGGAAACAAAACACTTTATGCAATTGGGTTCGTTAGCTAAAGCGCCTGCGCAGGTCGTCACAAATAAAACAATTTTCAACATTTTATGAAACCGCAGTATGACCATATATGACAGAGCGTGATCCTGCTCTGACTGCACCGGACACCACACTCTGTCTACGTAGGCCTATCAATCCTATTCCCTAACCGCTGTACACTCAGGACACTGTCCGCAAGACCGGTCCCCTCTCAGAGGCCTCAATACATTTGTCTAAGTCTAAGAGATGGACGGTGAGGGGCTTTTCTTCCCTTGGCTTACCAGGCAGCTGGGCTCATCCAGGCGCCATATTCTGTCAGGTTGGGTACCGATGTTCTCAGGCTTCTCCTTCTCTCTTCACCTCCCAGCGCACACGCATGCACACACCAACTCTTCTCGTCTTCCCTTTTGTTAGGGAAAAAACAAACAAACAAAGAAGAAGGGGTGGAGCAGGCCAGTCCATTACGTGCAGCAGGGAGGGGGGGGTCTCATTCTTTTAAAGACAGAGTGCCACAGTCTTTCATAGGGGTTATGCCCCCTACAGATATCTTTTGGGAAAATCTGCATATTAAACTCAGCGTTTCGTGCAAGAAAAATTGACTCGTTGCAGATGTGAAACACACTGCAGGTAAGTTTAGGTCGAGTGGTTAAAACAGTGCAGTGGGCAGGAGAGTTCTATAAATCCCATCCACTTTGCTGGAACGATAAAACTCTGCATTTTTGATGCAGTGAAAATACGCAGCTTGAAATACTCACAGAAAGCTCATTGTGGGAACATATCCTTATTATGTGTACAAAAAAAAGTCAGTTTTGAAATTTATATAAAAACTGAATTTAAAAAGGAGCCAAAGCAGCTCAATAATATCCCATGTTGGTTATGGTAGGTTTTTCACTGGATGCATGGCTTATATCTGATCTAATGTGGCTCATGTGACTTTTTTTTTTTGTTGTTGTGACTGTGAAATTCACTACAGGAAAGCACTACTAACCTACACTTGTGAGAATGCCCAAATTGATAATTGTCACTATCGGTACTAAATATGGTCCATTCTGAGCAATAGATATCTACTTCATTGTTACAATACTTACTGTTCACGCTTCTAAAGAATAGCATTCAAAAATTACATGCTAGACAATTCAAATGCATATTTTTTTATGAAATAATCCAAATAGTCATGTTATTTTGGCTACATATTTCTATATATGGTGTAGAGAGGATCTGGCTCCACTTTTGACATTACTGCTTTAGTAAAAAGTTGCATTCCCCATGAAATAACAATTTTACAGCATCTTTTCTTATAAATCTGCATTTTACTGTTCCTCTGAGAACTAGACAATTGTTCGGGACTCTCAGTTGAATTACTGTTCCAACCAAGTACAAGCAATCGGTGCATTATGGTAGGTCCAATCATTTACCTGCACCTCCGCACCTGCTTGTTTTTCATCTATCTCCACCCTTTTCTGGTTCCATGAAGATAGCTGTCAAAGGGAGGGTGAAAATAGATGGAAAACAAGCCGGTGGGAAGGTGCACTTAAAGGGGTATTCCCATCTCCAAGATCCTATCCCAATATGTAGTAGGTGTAATAAAAGTGATATTAGCAAATACCTCCAATTAGAAATGTAGTATAGTTTCTCTGATTCACCATGTTGCTTACCTCATACCTCATGTTCAGCTCATTGCAGGACCTTAGGTATCCATAGTTACGACCACACATTAGGTCACAGTTAGTTGCGCGTGGTTGTAACCATGGATACCTAAGGTCCTGCAATGACCTGAACATCAGGTAAGTGACATAGTGAATCAGGAGAAATATACTACATTCCTAATTGGAGGTATTTACCAATATAATTATTATTACACCTACTACATATTGGGATAGTGCCTTTGGTTTGCCTTGAACTGTCATTCTGAGCTGACAATCACTATAACAGTTTCTCTTGTCAAACATGTCCCCAACTGGTTGCACAGTTGTCAATTCATTCTATTTACGATAACATCTTTCTCACTATATACTGCAATACTGTGGTACAGTAGTACAGTAAAATTGATTAAACTTTTCAGGTTTATCGGGTGCTTTACATGCTGCGACATCGCGAACGATATATCGTCGGGGTCACGTCATTAGTGATGCACATCTGGCACCGTTAGCAACATCACAGTGTGTGACCGCTAGTAGCGACGATCAACAAGTGCAAAAACGTGAAAAATCGTTGCTCGTTGACACGACGCTCCTTTTCAAAATATCGTTGCTGCTGCAGGTACGATGTTGTTCGTCGTTCCCTTAGAAAGGAGGCGGATCGGCGGCCAGAGCGACGTCGCAGGGAAGGTAAGTCTGTGTGACCGGTGTAAGCGATGTTGTGAGCCACGGGCAGCGATTTGCCCGTGACACACAACAGACGGGGGTGAGTACACTCGCTAGCGATATCAGTACTGATATCACAGCATGTAAAGTACCCTTAAGTCCCCCAAGAAAATGTTAAATATGGAAAAACAGTAAAAAAACAAACAAAAAAAACCCAAAAAACATTTAGTGTTGCTGTGTCGGTAAAAGTCCAATCTATCAAAATATAAAACTAATTAGCCCAAACAGAAAATGGCGTAATGAAAGAAAAAAATAACTAGACTCCAGAATTGCGTTTTTTTGATGGCCACAATACAAAAAAAAAATTAAATAAGGGATCAAAACATTGTATCTACTGTAAAATTGCAATTAAAACAGTGATTAAAAAAAAAAAAGTTTTTAAAAATTCAAATCTCCCTCTATACCCCCATTAAAAATAAGGAAATTAAGAAATGAATCCTATGTGGTATTGTTGCGTCCATAGAAGTCAAGCCTATTAAAGTATAATGTTATCTTGCCGTAATGCGCAAAAAAATTAAAACACCAGAAATGGGGTTTTTTTTCACTCATCCCGCCATCCTGAGAAAATACGGTAAAAATGTATGAAGTCCTAAGGTCCAAAATAGTATGAATGAAAACATCAGATCTACATGCAAAAAACAAGCCCTCCAAAAAAACCCCCAAAAACTTTATCGGTCTCGAAAAAAATTGAAGGAAAAAAAAAAGTGGCACCCTTGCATTTAAATTGCAGAGCTTTTTTTTGTCATGATTGTTATTGTCTGATTGACCATGATTCCAGGTTATTGTTTTGTAACAAGTCGCCGTGAAAACAAAACCAAACAACGATTGAGGAATTGCAATTTTTGTGCAATTTTGCTGCACTTGAGATTTTATATTCTCATTTTCCAGTACATTGAGTTTTAAAATGAATAATGGCATTGAAAACTACATCTCATTCCATAAAAACAAGCTCTCATATCTACCTGAGGATAGAAAAAAGAAAAATGTATGGCGGCCGCCGCCTCAATAACTAAAACCCGAACACTGCCGGGAGGATTAAAGTTTAAACCCCGCTGCCCGGAGGAAATTATGTGCAGGTCCGGGCAGGTTCAGAATAGCTTTTTACCACATGACAGGTTCCTTTTAATTTGTAACAAAAAAAAAGTTTATTTCTTGGGTGTCCCAAAAGCAGGGAACGGTATACAAAGTATACATTAAGAGTATTAATGACTATATTTGATATTTTTTTCCTAGAAATAAAAATACATATTTCTTGGATAATAGCATATTGTCTAATAATCTCAGCAGTTGCATTAATAAATGTTGCTTTCTTTTGCTCCCCCTTCTGACACTTCTTGTAGCTGTCACACACTATTACTTTGATCTTCTATATATGTTGTCATGTTGTTATGCGGTACTGAAAGGGCAGATCGGGGAATTGGTTTTAGGCAGAATCTCATTCGGAGTTGTGTGTATAGCTGTATTTTTATCTTTGTAACCCTCAGATAAAGACCATATTATGCACCCTTCATAGTATCTGGGGCTAAAGTTTTAGGAACTTTTTACCTTTTTTTAAGCTTTTGTCCAAGCCCATCTGAAGCTTGATATGATTTAAAAAAATGTATAGTTATGTACATCTGTCTCTGCTGATAATGGCTCCACTTACACAAGCCAACCACTGTTCACTGGCCATATACTATCTGATTGGCGGTCCCTTACTCATCTGGTTATGTTTGCCATACACAGGACAATTGTTAATATGATCCTTTTTGGCCAACAGTGCATCTTGTTATTGTGATTAGCACATGATCGGCTTATGTGGTGTGATTTGGTTCAGCTGATTTTGAAGCTTGCTTAATAATTATCACGTGACAAATGAACCAAATGGTTCTACTACTAATGGTTTGCTACTTTGTTGGGTGATTACTTAGTCTATACATGTAATGGGCAGAAGGGCTTTGGTCATCAGTAGCTGTTCTGTGCTACAGAGTGGTCCTCACGTGATAGAGTTAAAATAACTTAAAGATATGGGTGAGATTAAATTAGTAATGCAAGCAGGGAGGTAGCATAGGACTTTGGGGATTTATACCACTAGCAAAACTTCATAGTCAAGAAGAGATATGAAAATTGATTGAACTGGAACCTATTGCTGCTTCTTCTCATGAATGTTCACACCAGAAAAATGACTATACATGGGGCCTACAAATCAGAAGAGGAGCCCGGATTTCCTGACAGGTAGGATGCGGTTCACAGGGCTCCTCTCTAATAACCATGGAACACCGATTTAGTCACTGGACCATAATCCTGCAAATCAATTTGTGCATCTCTACTGTGGAGCCATTATAAAAGTAATGTGATCAAGCACAATACTTCACCGTTTACAGTCTCTTTTTAAGTTGCCTTGAATTCTCAATAACAATTTTTTTTTTCTTCATTTGTCTTATTGATCTATTGTGCTTCATGTACCATAAGCAATTATCTTCTGTTCAGCTTAATTGTATATGCCATTAAGATAAGTGCATTAATTGTAAATTAATATTTCAAATTATTCTGAAATGTTATCTTTTGTTCTCCTTAGGATTGATATCTTCAAGTATGTCATCTATGGAATAGCAGCCGCCTTCTTTGTCTATGGCATTTTGCTGATGGTAGAAGGATTCTTTACAACCGGTGCCATTAAAGATCTCTATGGGGATTTCAAAATCACTACCTGCGGTAGATGTGTGAGCGCATGGGTACGTTCTTTACATGTGAAATTTCATTACATTTTTATTTTCAAAGTGCTAATAATATTTAACATTTTTTTGACTACCATATGTACTCTCCAGTCTTGTCAGGATTACAACGGAACTATATTTTCAAATGAACTTTGCATAAATCCATAGATCAGGCGATTACTAGAAACTTTGTAACAGGTCTAGTGATGAGCGAGCACTACCATGCCTGGGTGCTCTGTACTCATAACAAACAGTTGGATGCTCGTATTGGCTCAACTCAGTTACTGAGTATTATGGAAGCTAAGGGGAACTCGGAAATTTTTCTTGGAAATTTTTCTCGAAAGATTTTTCTCGGAAGATGTTCTGGAAAAATGCTCAAGTTCCCCATTGGTTTCCATTATACTTGGTACACAAGTCGAGCCTGACCGAGTATCCTCTACTCATTATGACTACTGAGTACTTGAGTATGGTAGCGCTCGCTCATCAATAATAGTATCTTATCAGAGATATCACTTATCAGACACTCCTTCCTCTCCCACTTCCTCTAGAACTCACCATCCACTGTGAAAAATCAGCTGTAATCAGTCTTGCTCTTAGGAGGCAGACCGAAAGTGTCTTTTGACACAGCCTATTATTCTCTGAGGAGAGAAGGAAACAGACAGAAAAACACAGTGCAGAGCTCAATAACAAGTATTTTACCTCACATCAGAGCTTTATACAGAACAGACCCTTAAGCTCGGCTATATAATGTCCTCAATGTTGCTGCACCTTGTCTCTGAGCTAAAAAGTGAATGAAGTGCAGGCATTCCCTTGTCTATGTTGTGCTATGTATTTGAAAAATCACATCACCTGGTCTCCTTTCCATTGATACTACCATAGTAAATTGCAATTACAGATAGCAAGCTAGAATTTAAAACTGGTGAGAATTCAGGATATAAGTCACATATTGGCTAGAAATTGTGTATTTTCTCAAGTACACATACAGGACAGGTTATTCTAAGACGTTACCTGAAAGCTCAGTTACCCTTTAACTATAGAGAATCTGTCATCAGCTAATGACATGTCTGTAAAGATGCTTCAATGCAAAGTAAATCCTTACCTTTCTTGTACAAATCTATTTTGTTGAAATCCGTAGTTGAAATTGTATGCTAATGAGTTGTTAGTACAGTGGGCGTGCCCTGTAATACAGCTCTCCCGCCTTTCTCCCTATTCCACGCCCACTGCTGTCTCTTGTCACTGAAACATGAGTGATCTAAATACAGGAGGTAGAACAGAAATGTAAAAGGTAGGTAAAGATTTACTCAGCATTAAACATTCTTTACATACACATCATTAGTTTGGGGTATAAAACCCTGACAGCAGGTTCTTTTTAACCCCTTCAGCCCCCGGGCACTTTCCGTTTTTGCGTTTTTGTTTTTTGCTCCCCTTCTTCCGAGAGGCGTAACGTTTTTATTTTTCCATCAATCTTGCCATATGAGGACTTGTTTTTTGCGGGACGAGTTGTTCTTTTAAATGAAACCATAAGTTTTACCATATAGTGTACTGGAAAATGGCAAAAAAATTCCAAGTGCGGAAAAATTGCAAAAAAAGTGGGATTGTACAATAGTTTTTGGGATATTTTATTCACCGTGTTCACTGTATGGTAAAACTGATGTGTGGGTATGATGCCTCAGGTCGGTGCGAGTTTGTAGACACCAAACATGTATAGGTTTACTTGTATCTAAGGGGTTAAAAAAAATTCACAAGCTTGTCCAAAAAACGTGGCGCACGTTTTGCGCCATTTTCCAAAACCCATAGCGTTCTCATTTTTCAGGATCTGAGGCTCAGTGATGGCTTATTTTTTGCGTCTCGACCTGACGTTCTTAACGGTACCATTTTTGCGCAGGTACTACGTTTTGATCGCCTGTTATTGCATTTTGCGCAAAATTTGCGGCGACCAAAAAACGTAATTTTGGCGTTTGGAATTTTTTTGCCGCTACGCCGTTTACTGATCAGATTAATTGATTTTATATTTTGATAGATCGGGCATTTCTGAACGTGGCGATACCAAATATGTGTGTATTTTTTATTTTTTTAACCCTTTAATTTTCAATGGGGTGAAAGGGGGGTGATTTGAACTTTTAGGTTTTTTATTTTTTTTTAATTTTTTAAAACTTTTTTTTTTAATTTTTTTTTATTTTACTAGTCCCCCTAGGGGGCTATTGCGATCAGCAATCTGATCGCTCAGTAATCTGATCGCTCTGCACTATCTGCAGATCTCAGCTACAGAGCTGAGAACTGCAGATTTGCTGCTTCACTTTCAATGCCGGCTGTATTCCGGCATTGAGAGGAAGTGACTCATGTTAGCTACAGGCGTCATCACATGACCCTGTGCTACAATGGCAACCGCCGAAAGTCACATGATCATGTCACGTGACTTCCGGTGGGGGCGGGGTAAGTCACTGTCATGGCGGCGCCCATATACATATCGCTGCCAAGACTTTGGCAGCGAAATGTAAGGGGTTAATGGCCGCGGGTGGAAGCGATTCCACCCGCGGCTAGCAGGCACACATATCAGCTGTTGATAACAGCTGATATGTGCGCGTCTCGCCGCCGCCTGCCGGCGGCAGGGGGCGGGGCTTACCGGCATACGATCCATGACGTACCTAGTACGTCATGGGTCGTTAAGGGGTTAAGCCTTGATATAGTATTATACCTGGTGACCATCATGGATGTCACTAATGTTTAGTATGACCTGCTCATGCACATGACCACACTAAAGTTCTGTATAACCTCTGAGACTAGCAGTCTTTTTGTATCGCACCTATAGACTTCTTGGGGTTAAACTTCTTGGGGCACAGGTAGCACCTATAGTGCTCGCTGCTTCCAGGGAGTTTGCCTTAACAAGTAGCATCATTTTTTACTAGAATTAAATTGCTGTTTTTTTTTTAAAAAAAAAAAAAAGAGAACCTGCTCATTATAGTTATCCAATTTTTTGCTTCTTACAGTGAAGGTATAAAGATAAACTGTTATTAAGCTTGTGCTGCTGAATTGTGGGCATCATGAATCAGACCCGGGCTGCATGGTTTCACCCAGATAGGTTTTATTGTGAATCGCTGCAGCATTTAAAAATAAACAGCGCTTGAGAAGTTGGCCAAGGACTCTAACGAGAGATCTTACTAGACCGGCGCAGCACCCAGCCGGCTTCTCCCGGCCCACTACAGTTGATTGACAGGTCTGTCACCAAGTACACGTCAGACACCTGTCAATGAACTGGAGCAAGGCTTGGAGAAGCTGGCCAGAAACTGTATCAGGCTGATCAGAGGTTTCCTTATAAATTTTTTCTCAACTCCCTGAAAAGGCGCAGCCAGGTTCTGCCTCATGCTGCTCAAGGTTTAGGCAGTACAATTCTACTGACAGGTTCTATCAAAGCACTAAATAAATTGTACAGTATTCAGTATTCTGTGGAGCACTTTCTAATTAAAAAATGGATCAAATAGATACCAATATTAATCTACTGTATATGTACAGTTGTGCTCAAATGTTTACATACCCCAGCAGATTTTTTGCTTTCTTGGCCTTTTTTTTTTCAGAATATGAATGATAATCTCTTTTTCCACTCATGGTTAGTGGTTGAGTGAAGCCATTTATTGACAATCTACAGTGTTTTCACTTTTTAATTCCTTTAACGACCATGGACAGTAATATTATGTCGTAGAAGTCAGTGTTAATCCCTGCTGCGGTGATCCGTGCACATGTCTGCTGATTTGTACAGCTGACGTGTGCCTGGCAGGCATGAGTAGATCTGCGATCTGCCCGTGCCTGTTAACCCCTTAAATGGCGTTGTCAAAATGTGCCACTGCCATTTAAATCGCAGTCATGGTAAAACTTTACTCACTGGCCGCCACCGGAAGTCATGTGACATGATGACGTGGAGCCGATGGTTGTCTTAGTAGCACAGGGTCATATGATGACTCCTGTAGCTCCCATGACTCAGGTCCTGTAACAAGCAGCCAAGTACTGCAGGTTACAAGAGATGAGCTTTTCTCCTAATCTGAGTGGTGCTGCTCTGATCGGGAGGCAAGCATGAGCGATCAGATTGCTGATCCTTACAGTCACCTAGGGGTATCAATAAAATAAAAGTAAAAAAGGTTTGAAAAATAAAAAAAATATAAAAAAAACCTAAAAGTTCAAATCACCCCTTTTCACCCCATTGAAAATGAAAGGGTTAAAAAAATAAAAAATACACACATTTGGGATTGCCACGTCTCAGAAACGCCCCATCAAAATCTAAAATCAATTAATATGATTGGTGCACGGCATAGCGGCAAAAAAGTTCCAAACGCCAAAATTACGTTTTGTCACCGCAGATTTTGTGCAAAATGCAATCACAGGTGATCAAACCGTAGCATCTGCGCAAAAATGGTATCCTTAAAAACGTCAGGTCAACATGCAAAAAGTAAGCCATCTCTGAGCTATAGGTCCCGAAAAATGAGAACGCTATGGGTCGCGGAAAATGGCGCAAAACACACGCCACTTTTTTTGGACAAACTTCTGAATCTTTTTATCCCCTTAGATAAAAGTAAACCTATACATGTTTGGGGTCTACAAACTCGCACTAACATGAGGCATTACACGAATACATCAGTTTTACATATTTTATAGTGAACACAGTGAATAAAATATTTCAAAAACTATTGTGCAATCGCACTTTTTTTTGCAATTTTTCCACATTTGGAATTATTTTGTTGCCATTTTCCAGTACAATATATGGCAAAACTCATGGTATCATTTAAAAATACAACTCCTTCCACAAAAAAACAAGCTCTCATATGGCAAGATTGACTAAAAAATAAAAAAGTTACGGCTCTCGGAAGAAGGGGAGCGAAAAAAAAAAAAAATGGAAAATTGGCCGGGGGTGAAGAAGTTAAATCATAATGACAACCAAAAGAAATCCAAATTTCCCTGATCAAAATTTCACAACTTGGTGATTATTGCCTGATAACATGCACAGAAGTTGACACAAATGAATTTGAATAGCTAATAAAAGGTAATATCCTCACCTGTGACCTGTTTGCTTGTAATCAGTGTGTGTGTGTGTGTGTGTGTGTGTGTGTGTGTGTGTGTGCATAAAAGCTGAGTGAGTTTCTGGGATCTAGACAGACTCTTGCATCTTTCATCCAGCCACTGATGTTTCTGGATTGTGAGTCATAGGGAAAGCAAAAGAATTGTCAGTGGATCTATGGGAAAAGATACTTGAACTGTATAAAACAGGAAAGGGATACAAAAAGATATCCAAGGAATTGATGCCAGTCAGCTGTGATCAAACTGGTATTAACAAATGGAAAATCAGGGGCTCTGTAAAAATCAAACTACGATCAGGTAGACCAACAATAAATTAGCCACAACTGCCAAGAAAATTGTTTGGGATGCAAAGAAAAACCCACAAATAACATCAGCTGAAATACAGGACTCACTGAAAACTAGGGGTGTGGCTGATTCAAGATGCACAGTAAGGAGGCACTTGAAGAAAAATGGGCTGCATGGTTGAGTCACCAGAAGAAATCCATTACTGCGCAAATGCCACAAAGTATCTCGCCTACAATACACCCAACAGCCCAGACAAGCCTCCAAACTTTTGGAACAAGGTAATTTGGAGTAATGAGACCAAAAACAAACTTTTTGGCCACAACCATAAATGTTACATTTGAAGAGGTGTCAATAAGGCTGATGATAAAAGGAACACCATTCCTACTGTAAAGAATGGAGGTGGATCGCTGATGATGTGGGGATGTGTGAGCTACAAAAGGCACATGAAACTTTGTCAAAGTTGAAGGAAAGATTAATGCAGCACGTTATCAGCAAATACTGGAGGAAAATTTGCACTCATCAGCCCAGAAGCTGCGCATGGGATGTACTTGAATGCTCCAACATGACAATGATCTAAAACACAAGGCCAAGTCGACCTGTCATTGGCTACAGCAGAACAAAGTGAAGGTTCTGGAGTGGCCATCTCAGTCTCCTGCCTTCAATATCATTGAGCCACTCTAAGGAGAACTTAAGCACGCAGTTCATGCAAGAAGGCCCAGTAATTTACAGGAACGGGAGTCTTTTTGCCAAGAAAAATGGGCAGCTTTACATCTAAGAAAATAAAGAGCCTCATCCACAAGTACCACAAAAGACTTTAAGCTGTCATTGATGTTAGAGGGGTATGAACTTTTGATCAGGGTCATTTGAATGTTTTCGATTGTTAGTAGAAAACACAGTAGTTAATAAATGGCTTCACCCAACCACTAACCATCATGAGTGGAAAAGAAGTTATCATTTATTTTCTGAAAAAAGGCCAAGAAAGCAAAAAAATCTGCCAGACTATGTAAACCTCTGAGCACAACTGTATAAGTAACAGGGATTTTGCATCCCTCATGTACGTATATACACACACACACACACACACACACACACACACACACACACACACACCAGCTAATTCTGAAAATGTACTTGACGCAACAGCTATGCTTTAAGCTACCTACTACCATATGTAATTTTTTTTTTTTCATTTTCAAGAGTGTCAGAGCTTTTAAATGCTTTGAAAAAAAGACTTAATTTGCACAAACCAAATCTAGAATACTTTTAGATCAGAATGGTAGCTGAAGCAACGTAAATGGTACAAGGTCTCACTTATGTACCGGTTATGTCCTTTCTATTGGTCTGTAAATGATCAATGTGGTGGTTTACCAGTATAAATGTTCTGTGATCGTTATTGTTTACATGGTATTTTTTCTGTTGTAGAGATAAGCAGTTCATAGGAGTTAATATAAATGAAGAAATTTTCACTAATAGAGTGTGAAAGGTTTTTATTAACGCTGTAGTAATTGGTGCCAAGCACTGTCAGCCGATAGGCAGCAGATTCTAATTAGCAGGAGGACAGATGGAACGCAGGAAATAACCCTTATAGAATCCATTTGGCTTCTATACGCAGCGTGATAATACACGATTTCTGCATCGTGTTACTGAATATATCTGTAGTTTGCAGGCCATTTCTAAAAATTACCTGTATTTTCTGAGTTACCAGTTGTACTTCTTCATTCATTTATCACTATTGACCAAGAAAAAATAGCGAAACGTTATCCATTGTCTCTGTATAAAAGTCTCTCGGTTTTACTATAGAAGCTTTGAGGATACCTAGTGGTACAGTAGAGATATTTTCTAACTCTAGTATTGTGGCCACTCGGTGGTCATCTAATACCATGCAGTGATTGAGTCAATAAAATCTCTTAACGGCACAAATCATTCAGTTTTGGCTGTTCTATTGAAGCTTTATTCTAGGCTTCCCTTTGTTTTACTATATTTTTTTAATTTTAGGATTTGTTTTTCACTTCCATCTCAGTTTCAATTGTTCAAGAATTTCACAAATATCTTTTTTGCTCTAAACACAGGTTAGTTTTTTTTCTCTAAGATCACAATATTTACTACCTATACTTAGGGTTGCCCATCAATATCAGATCCGTGGGATTGGGACTTTTGCAATACTGTACTTTCAAATGGTTAATGTTTGTTCATATAGTCAGGATCCTACCATCGAATATTGATTCGTTATCAGAAAGATGGCTAGCTATCAACATTAAGATCTCAGAAAACCGCATACGGCTATGTTACCACCCACTTACACTGGGAATATCGGGGGAAGTGCCAACTGCATGCTTCAGACAGTGACTTCAGAGATTTTGTCTTGGGATCAAAACCCCTTTAACTATTATCCCTGCACTTTCTAATAATAAAAGAACTATGCTGACTCCATTATAGTCTACATGAAAGGCAAAAAATGCAGGCCAGAAGATGGGAAATAAGCCTTGCGTCCTGTAGTATTTCTTGTGAACTGTAATAATTCAGATTTTTTTTGTTATATCTACGTTACATTCAAATCTATTTGAAATTAAATATATTATATGGACGATTCATTCCCTTCCCTACTGATGACTAACATTTTACTCCCCCACATGTCATAATGATCCAAATCTACACGTGATGAGCGGATTCATGAGGAGGTCACGGCAGGGCGTGTGGTCATTCATGACATTCTTTGACATTTTTTCAGCTCTGTAAAGCGACAGATTTTTCTTTTTAGCTTTACCTTTTTAGGTAGGGAAATTAAAAATCACAGGTGATAATCAACAACATGATGTGATGAGCGAGTGTTATATTAGACTGTCAGAAAGTTGTGATTTTTATTATTAGTTTTTTTTTTTAATAGAATAGGTTCTGGTGTGGTTTTGACGTTTTTTTAAACTATGGCAAAAAATACAACAAAAACTAACTTAATTAACATTTTAGACAGAGGTATTTAAAGAATCTTGATATTTTTATAACATCTATTGCTAAATTTAGACTCCATTTTAAAATGTCTATTTGAGACAGTAAGTTTATTTTTAAAGGGGGTTTTCTAAAGTTACTATTTGGATGCCATGTCTATAAAAGAAAAAGCCATAATCTTCCCAATGCTACTATTCCGATATGTAGTACATTTTGTTTCACACACTGCCATAGCGCTACGGCGCCTGCCTTCCCTGAGACTTCCCGTCCTTCCTACAACGACCACATGATTAAGATCTGAGAGGGTTGAAACGTTGGACGTGTCACACAAAATTTTTCTTTTCTGCTTATCAATAAACATACCTATTTTCAACATCCAACTTGAAGAGTATTTTTTCTCCCCTGTCAATTCCGTTCTGGCAGAGACTTTTGATCACGAGTCACCTGACCCTGCTGACATTCAATGACCTCAACTTTCAGGTCACTGGTGGTCATGATGTCATCACTTCTAGTCTGGCAGAAACCATCAGGAGTGAAGCGCTGGAGCATAGGGCAGATTCCAGTGTTAAATAGGACTCTTTTCCCTTTTTCTAGGGATTGCTTACCAAAGAATTTTAAATAGTCCAGTAGAAAACCCTTTGAAGCCTACCTTTTTGTCTCAGTTAAGAATAAAATGCAATGAATGTATTTTAATACTGTTTTTGGTACTTTTATAGGAATAGTTTCCCACTGGTAACTTATAAAGTAGCAAAAATGATATATCTCAGTCCCTTATCTATTTGTGTGTAGAGTAGTATGGATGTTTTATTTTTTACCGATCGTCCTCCTTTTTGGTTCCCAACGACGCTACAATCCTCTTCTGTACTACAAGCGCCATTCAGACTAACCAGATCTTGTGTGGACAGGAAGACACCTTCTCATTGTAATTCTTTGTGAACCTCAATGTGAGTCTCATGGGTTTACATTGGAAAAGCAGATACATTAGCACCAGAAAATTGTGTGATCTGGTCAAGCTGGTGCATAAGGGGATTCAAACCTTGCTAGGAATCAGAGAAAGCGGCGTTCGCTAAGTATTTAAATGGGAATTGTACTTTCAACAAACTTTACATAAATCGATAGTATAAGTGAGTATAACAAACTGTGGAATATATCTCATTAGAAAATATTCTTTCTCCACTAATGAGCCACTTCTTCCCCTAACTTCTCTCCAAAACTTTCAATATGAAAATAAATAAATGATGGGTTGCTAGTACAGTAAGCTGTCATTTCACAGCATATGGAAGAGTCAGAGTAAGAGGCAAAGAAACAGAGCACGCAGATTATATGTAGGTTATCCCACTGCTGTATTCACAGCTACACAGCTCAGTACTACTGTACAATTTCACCATTCCTTTGCTGCTTCTTTCTGTGTGCTACCAAAAGGAAAAACCTGAAGGAATCCCTCTGTGTTTTCAGTGTGTGGTAGATATCATAACTAATTTCTAGCCAATATTTCAGTGGCAAAGTAGATGTAGAGGCTGCAGAGAGGAAAACTGGTGAAAATACAAAATCCAAGTTATAGAATGCCCAGAAAGTGTTTATTCCTCATACACACAGGACAGATTGTTCTGAAACGTTAAAAGTAAAATCCCTTTTTAAACACATCCACACTGTACTACACACATATTGATAAGCATTAAAGTAACAGCATTTTTCTTGACGGGCTTCTTTAATAACACAGCGGAAAGCCCCTTTTATTGCACATTGTCCTAATTTCCCGATCATGAGGATAGCATTACAGTTTAGGACTTTACTTTTGTGTTTTTAGTTTTGTTACTAACATTGGCTGTTCTTGCCATTTTTATCTATGTAACCTCTAATTATGTGTTTATATTTTAGTTCATTATGCTGACATACCTCTTCATGCTAGCCTGGCTTGGTGTCACAGCCTTCACCTCCCTACCAGTCTACATGTACTTCAATATTTGGACCGTTTGCCGAAATGCTACAGTAGTCAATGAGGCTAACTTTTGTTTGGATCTTCGCCAGTTTGGTATGTGATTTTTAATATATTTAATTTTTTGTTTCAAAATCCCTTGTATAGTATAAAACACTGGTAATATTCTAATCATTGAAACTTAAAAATAGTGCACGAAAAGGATAAGAAATAGAGCCCGTACATAACTCTAAAGCATCACTCAAGCATTTTGTTTTTATTTCAGTGCTGGAGTGGTGTTTTAAATCTAAGTCCCCTGACCCCTTTCACATACTCATCTCCACCATCGTTATTCTTTTCCAGCATCGCTATGGTGATTTGTGACCTGCCGCCAGCTCCAGTGTAACATGGAGCAAACCAGAGGTCATTACTCAATACAGCTCTATGAGAGTCTCATTCTGGCCCTCTTAGAGATGCATTAGGAGCTTGTGAAGTAACTCCTGACTTTCGGCTAGTCAGAAGTTATGTGCACAAGATGCTGTCGCGAGACCATTGTGCCGCCGAAAAATGATGAAGCCGCCGGAGGGAAAGTATAATATAGGGCAGGAGGCTTACATTAAATGTGCCACTCCAGCGCTGAAAACTATATGCTGGAGTTGTGCTTTAAAGGATCTCCAGATAGGCTCTTGTCTCTAACTTGTGAGGTTTCCATCTTGATGTCAAGAACAGCATAGTCTAAACTGCTAATCAGTGCTGTCCACATTCTACTATTATATTGCACTTTATATTTTGATTTTTAGCTCCTATTTATGTTTTATACTTTGTAATTTGGCTGATTATCTTCAATGCACACAGCATTATTGCAAATCCATTATGCTCTTGCTTTCTTCTAAGTTACTTTCCTTAGTGTGTGTATATAATATTATATATAATATAAAAAATATACAGTGTATATATAATATATTTTTTTATAGAATCATATTATGCTATCATATTGTAATATACACCTGGTAAAAAACAATTATATTTTTATATATTTAATTTTGGAAGTATAAACTTATATGTTTTTTAATGTTTAGTTCTACTGCTGATCTTGCTGTAAAAAAGATATAATAAACATTTATTTATTCCCTAGTTATGTCATTTTTCTTTTCATTGTATATCCGTGGGGTCAGGGTCATGAGACCTTAATTGCTCAAAAATGCCCCAAAACATGCACAGCTCAGGAGTAGAGATGAGCGAACCGGTCCTGGTTCGGCTCGAGGCCGGTTCGCCGAACGGGGGTCCCGTTCGAGTTCGGTTCGTCGAACGTTCGACGAACCGAACTCGAACGTATAGGCTATAATGGGAGGCAATCACAAACACAAAAAAATGCATTATAAATGTACACAAACAGTTAATAAACATTGCCATAACACTTACCGGTCCTCGCGATCCCTTCTGCACTCTGTCTCCTGCCGCTATTCCATCCGATGATCGCTGAATCCTCCCGGTGACCTGCACTGCCAGCAGAGAAGCAGGACCTATCGTGACGTCAAAATAGCCATGTGACCAGTCACGTGGCTATTATCTCATTGGCTACAGACTGGTCACATGACTATGACACGTCATGTAGGACCTGCGAGTGCATCTCTCTGGTACACGGTGCACATATGTGTATCGCCGTGTACCGGCGACATGCTCTAGCACACGGTCGACTCCCCGTTCCGTTAGGGACCGGCTGACACAGCCGGTCATTAACGGAGATCACCGTTGCCATAGCAACGCAGTTAGCGGTGACGTCACCGCTAACCGCGGCTCCGGGAGCACCGTTGCTATGGTAACGCGTCTGTCAGCGTTACCGCTAGCAGCCAGCAGTGATCACTCACGGAGTGAAGGCTGCACGCTGCTTCCCGATTGTAGTGAGCATTGTAGTTAGGATGGAGGTTCCCCAGCCCCAAGTGATGCCCCTCACTACAATCGTCACTACTACTACACTAGAAAGAAAGAAGACAGAAGAGCAGGATCGTGGAGGGCTGACAGGGGTAATAAAGATGGAGTCTCTAATGTGTCTGTGTATTTATTTCTATTAAAGTATTTTTTCTCTGTGTGGTGTCTTTTTTTTAACCCTTTATTGGAGATTCTTAATGGCCGGGTCAAACGTGCCTGACATTAAGAATCTCTGGCTTAATACTGGCTGGTAAAACAAAGCCAGAATTAACTCATGATTACCCAACAAGCCACCCGGCTCCAGGGCTGTTGGAAGAGTTGGATACAGCGCCAGATGATGGCGCTTCTATGAGAGCGCCATTTTCTGGGACGGCTGCGGACTGAAATCCGCAGCAGAGGCGCCCACAAACCTCGGGCTAACCTGTGCTGCGGATTCCAATCCCCAGCTGCCTAGTTGTACCCGGCTGGACACAAAAATAGGGCGAAGCCCACGTCATTTGTTTTTTAATTATTTCATGAAATAAGTGAAATAATTAAAAAAAACGGGCTTCCCTATATTTTTGGTTCCCAGCCGGGTACAAATAGGCAACTGGGGGTTGGAGGCAGCCCGTGGCTGCCAGCTGTACCTGGCTAGCATACAAAAATATGGCGAAGCCCACGTCATTTTTTTGGTGGGCAAAAAACTTCTGCATACAGTCCTGGATGGAGTATGCTGAGCCTTGTAGTTCTGCAGCTGCTGTCTGCTCTTCTCCATACAGACAGACAGCAGCTGCAGAACTACAAGGCTCAGCATACTCCATCCAGGACTGTATGCAGAAGTTTTTTGCCCCCTGAAAAAATTATGTGGCTTCGCCATATTTTTGTATGCTAGCCAGGTACAGCAGGCAGGTACGGCTGCCCCCAACCCCCAGTTGCCTATTTGTACCCGGCTGGGAACCAAAAATAAAGGGAAGCCCTTTTTTTATTATTTCATGAATTTCATGAAATAATTAGAAAACAAATGATGTAGGCTTTGCCCCATTTTTGTGTCCAGCCAGGTACAACTAGGCAGCTGGGATTGGAATCCGCACCACCGGTTGGCCTGAGCTTTCTGGGCCCCACTGCTGCGAATTGCAGTCTGCAGCCACCTCAGAAAATGGCATTTTCATAGAAGCGCCATCTTCTGGCGCTGTATCCAACTCTTCCAGCACCTGCCTGCTATACCTGGCTAGCATACAAAAATATGGCGAAGCTCACGTCCTTTTTTTGTAGCTTTTTGGCAAAAAAAAAAAAATGCTTCCCTGGATTTTCCATTGCCAGTGAAGGTAACACCAAGCAGTGGGGGTTAGCAGCCAGTAGCTGCTTGGATTACCCTTAGCTAGCAATACAAAAAATGCAGTGGGAGCTAACATATATTTTTTTTAATTATTTATTTAAATAACTAAAAATAAAATGGGCTTCCCTGTATTTTGATTGCTGGACATCACAGTGCTGTAAAAATAAATCTTTAAAAAAATGACGTAGCGCTCCGCGGTATTTTTGATTCTCAGCGCAGATAAAGCAGACAGCTATGGGTTGCCACCCCCATCTGCCTGCCGTTACCTTGGTTGGCAATCAAAATACAGGGAAGCCCATTAATTTTTTCTATTTAAAAAATAGTTAAAAAAAAAAATTACGTTGGGTCCCCCCATTTTTGATAGCCAGCTAGGGTAAAGCAGACGGCTGTAGCCTGAAAACCACAGCTGGCAGCTTTACCGTGGTTGGGGATCCAATGTGGAGGTCCCCTCAGGCTCTTTTTTATAATTATTTTATAAATATTAATAATTACACAATAAAAGTAGGGGACCCCCCAAATTGGATCACCAGCCAAGGTAAAGCGGACAGCTGTGGTCTGGTATTCTCAGGGTGGGAAGGTCCATAGTTATTGGGCCTTCACAGCCTAAAAATAGCAGGCCGCAGGCACCCCAGACGTGGCGCATCCACTAGATGCGCCAATCCTGGCGCTTCACCACAGCTCATCCCGTGCCCTGGTGCAGTGGCAAACGGGGTAATAAATCGGGTTGATACTAGCTGTAAAGTCACCTGAGATCAAGCCCAGCAGTTTGTGATGTCATGGCGTCTATTAGATACCCAACATCATAAACTGTCAGTACTAACAAAAACAAAAAATCGACAAAAGAAATTTATTTGAAAAAACAGTCCCCAAAACATTTCCTCTTTCACCAATTTATTGTAAGAAAAAAAATAAAGGGGTCCCACGACGACTCTGGACCGTCTAGAATATGGGGGGGAGACACTCAGGGAACGTATCCCCCATTTTCTAGGAGTGCGGACCCTTCATGTGAGGAGTGTGGGTGCAATGAATCTGCACTCACTCTCCCCGGGTCCACAGCAGCAGAGTCCATGTCGTAATGGTTGCTACCAAAGCTGCAATGCCCTGCTCATGAGGTTAGGGCATGCCTAATCAGGAGAACTACTGTAGAGGAAGCTCTGCTCACTGGTATATAGGTGCTCAGAGGTAATAATAGATAAAATTAGTGAGTAACCTCGGCACTCTATATCTCCCAGACTAAGTCAGTAAGTCACAACGGATAGTAATGCAAAATCACTCTTTATTGGTCCGTATTAAGAAAATTTTTTTTCATAAGCATATATGTTTTTGTCCAAAACAAGTTACAAATGACGTTTCGGCCTGAGCCTTCGTCAGATTGGACTTATCTGCATGTAATCATGAAAAATGACAATAATCAGTATCACATAAGAGTGAGAGAACAATAACATAAACTCGAACAATGTAGAGGTACAATTGGGATGCAGCAAAAAAATTGCAACACAGCAAGAAATGAAACACATGATACAAATGTCATAATACAGTACAAGGACAATATAGTAATGACAAATATGGGGTCAGAGTAGACTTAGACAGCTCTGGTACGAAAGAGATGTCAATCATAAAGTAACATGTGAAGTAGGTGTAGAGCTACACTATGCATGGCAGAGCTAATGGGTAGACCGACCATAGAAAAAGTAGAGAAAAAGTGGAGAAAAAGTGGAGAAAAAAGTGGAGAAAAAGTGGAGAAAAAGTGGAGAAAAAGTGGAGAAAAAGTGGAGCATAAGAGGAGAAAAAGTGGAGAAAAAGTGGAGAAAAAGTGGAGCATAAGAGGAGAAAAAGTGGAGAAAAAGTGGAGAAAAAGTGGAGCATAAGAGGAGAAAAAGTGGAGATTAAGAGGAGAAAAAGTGGAGAAAAAGTGGAGCATAAGAGGAGAAAAAGTGGAGAAAAAGTGGAGAAAAAGTGGAGAAAAAGTGGAGAAAAAGTGGAGAATAAGAGGAGAATAAGAGGAGAAAAAGTGGAGAAAAAGTGGAGAAAAAGTGGAGAATAAGAGGAGAAAAAGTGGAGCATAAGAGGAGAAAAAGTGGAGAAAACGTGGAGAAAACGTGGAGAAAACGTGGAGAAAAAGTGGAGAAAAAGTGGAGAAAAAGTGGAGCATAAGAGGAGAAAAAGTGGAGGAAAAAGTGGAGAAAAAGTGGAGAAAAAGTGGAGCATAAGAGGAGAAAAAGTGGAGAAAAAGTGGAGCATAAGAGGAGAAAAAGTGGAGAAAAAAGTGGAGAAAAAGTGGAGAAAAAGTGGAGCATAAGAGGAGAAAAAGTGGAGAAAAAGTGGAGAAAAAGTGGAGCATAAGAGGAGAAAAAGTGGAGAAAAAGTGGAGAAAAAGTGGAGCATAAGAGGAGAAAAAGTGGAGAAAAAAGTGGAGAAAAAGTGGAGAAAAAGTGGAGAAAAAGTGGAGAAAAAGTGGAGATTAAGAGGAGAAAAAGTGGAGAAAAAGTGGAGAAAAAGTGGAGCATAAGAGGAGAAAAAGTGGAGAAAACGTGGAGAAAACGTGGAGAAAACGTGGAGAAAACGTGGAGAAAACGTGGAGAAAAAGTGGAGAAAAAGTGGAGCATAAGAGGAGAAAAAGTGGAGAAAAAAGTGGAGAAAAAGTGGAGAAAAAGTGGAGAAAAAGTGGAGCATAAGAGGAGAAAAAGTGGAGAAAAAGTGGAGAAAAAGTGGAGCATAAGAGGAGAAAAAGTGGAGAAAAAGTGGAGAAAAAGTGGAGCATAAGAGGAGAAAAAGTGGAGAAAAAAGTGGAGAAAAAGTGGAGAAAAAGTGGAGAAAAAGTGGAGATTAAGAGGAGAAAAAGTGGAGAAAAAGTGGAGAAAAAGTGGAGCATAAGAGGAGAAAAAGTGGAGAAAAAGTGGAGAAAAACGTGGAGAAAACGTGGAGAAAACGTGGAGAAAACGTGGAGAAAACGTGGAGAAAACGTGGAGAAAAAGTGGAGAAAAAGTGGAGCATAAGAGGAGAAAAAGTGGAGAAAAAAGTGGAGAAAAAGTGGAGAAAAAGTGGAGAAAAAGTGGAGCATAAGAGGAGAAAAAGTGGAGATTAAGAGGAGAAAAAGTGGAGAAAAAGTAGAGAAAAAGTGGAGAAAAAGTGGAGAAAAAGTGGAGATTAAGAGGAGAAAAAGTGGAGCATAAGAGGAGAAAAAGTGGAGAAAAAAGTGGAGAAAAAGTGGAGAAAGTGGAGAAAAAAATGGAGAAAAAGTGGAGAAAAAGTGGAGAAAAAGTGGAGAATAAGAGGAGAAAAAGTGGAGAAAAAGTGGAGAAAAAGTGGAGAATAAGAGGAGAAAAAGTGGAGAATAAGTGGAGAAAAAAATGGAGAAAAAGTGGAGAAAAAGTGGAGAGAAAGTGGAGAAAAAAATGGAGAAAAAGTGGAACACCCTTTGGTACCTTTCATGTGGCACTAAGGGGTGCTTAGCTTTGTATTTAGCCAAAAAAATGAAAAAAAAAATGACATAGGGTTCCCCCTAGTTTTGTAGCCAGCTAGGGTAAAGCAGACGGCTGCAGCCTGCAGACCACAGCTGGCAACCTCACCTTGGCTGGTAATCCAAAACTGAGGGCACCCCACGCTGTTATTTTAAATTAAATAAATAATTAAAAAAAAAAAACACGTAGGGGTCCCCCAAAATTGGATCACCAGCCAAGGTAAAGCAGACAGCTGGGGCCTGATATTCTCAGACTAGGGAGGTCCATGGTTATTGGAATCTCCCCAGCCTAAAAATAGCAGGCCGCAGCCGCCCCAGAAGTGGCGCATCCATTAGATGCGCCAATCCTGGTGCTTCGCCCCAGCTCATCCCGCGCCCTGGTGCGGTGGCAAACGGGGTAATATTTGGGGTTAATACCAGATGTGTAATGTCACCTGGCATCAAGCCCTGGGGTTGGTGAGGTCAGGCGTCTATCAGATACCCGACATCACCAACCCAGTCAGTAATAAAAAAAAAATACACGACAAACACATTTTTATTTGAAAAAACACTCCCCAAAACATTCCCTCTTTAACCAATTTATTAGATTGAAAAACAAATCCAGGTCTGGTGTAATCCAAGGGGTTGCCATGACGATGCACACTGTCCCAGTCAATGAAGAGCAGGATGTTCCCCATTGGCTGGGAGAGCAGTGCAGTGACCTGAGCTAACATCAATGGGTCAGCCCAGGTCACTGCAGGGGGGTGACAAGTGCTGCTGTCAGTGAGGTACATTACCTGCGCTGATCTCCAGCACACTGACAGCCCCTGTCACTGAGGTCAATGACCGGCGCCTTCACATCAAGTATCGCGAGAGGTCCGTGACGTCACCGCCAGTGTCAGTCTCGGGTCGGAAGCGATAGGTGATGTGACAAGCGGCGGCCATGGAGGACAGTGACAGCGCTGAGGTCGGGATGGCGGGACTTCATCACCGCAGGTAAGCCGAGCGAGCGAGCGAGCGGGCGGGCGGGCGGGCGGGGGGGGGTGGATGTGTGTGTGTGTGTGTTTGTGTATGTGTATGTATGTGTACATGCCGCGGGCAGGAGGGGGTGGAGCGAGCTGAGCGGGAAAGTGTGGGCTTCCTGCACGTAACTAAGATAAACATCGGGTTACTAACCAAAGCGCTTTGCTTGGATACCCGATGTTTATCTTGGTTACCAGCTTGTGGCAGGCTGCCAGCGATGGCTCCTGCTCACTGTAGCTGTAAAAAGCCCTGCTTTTTGCTGCTAGAACCGTTCCCGAACGTATCTAGAACTATCGAGCTTTTAGCAAAAAGCTCGAGTTCTAGTTCGATCTCGAACAGCCCAAAAATCACTCGAGCCTAGAACTGGAGAACCACGAACCACGAACCGCGCTCAACTCTACTCAGGAGACAAGCACACAGACCATAGTATGGATGCAGGTGTAAGCATAGGCTATATTTTGCTCAGACCAGAGCTGTCTCGACCTGAACATTTTTAGGCCATTTTTAAATGATCATTTCTAAAATGATCTACCTGCAATTAAAGAAAAACAAAAAAAATAAGACATGTTTACTTTATCTTTAATGCAGATAATGTTTTTATACTTCATTGGACAAATTGTTTCTTAAAATATTTCAGGTTGCCCGTGTTCTTTAGACAAGTTGTCCTGTCCAAAAAAAAAAATCAGATTGGCAAATGCAAGGCCTTAAGGCCCCATTATACGCAACGACTTATCTAACGATATATCGCCGGGGTCACTGATTCCGTGACGCACATCCGGCATAGTTAGTGACGTCATTGCGTGTGACAGCAAGGAACGACCGTAAACGATGGAAAATACTCACCTTATCGTTAATCATTCACACGTGGTTCCTATTAAAAAAAAATCGATTGTTGAGCACGCAGGTTGTTCGTCGTTACCAAGGCAGCACACATCGCTATGTGTGACACCTCGGGAGCGATGAAGTACAGCTTACCTGTGGCCGCTGGCAATGAAGAAGGAAGGAGGTGGGTGGGATGTTACGTCCCGCTCATCTCCGCCCCTCCGCTTCTATTGGGCGGCCGCTTAGTGACGCCGAACGAACCGTCCCCTTAGAAAGGAGGCGGTTCGCCGGACACAGAGACGTCGCTAGGCAGGTAAGTACGTGTGATGGCTCCTAACGATTTTGTGTGCCACAGGCAGCGATTTGCCCATGACACACAAACGACGGGGGCGGGTGCTTTCACCAGCGATATCGCTAGCGATATCGCTGTGTGTAACACCCCCTTTAGGTTTTCCCATTGGCCTGTTTTTGGATTTTTAGAAGAAAAACGCATAAATATTCATTGCATTTTTTAGAATTCCCACAAAAACAATGCTACTAAAAGCTTTGTGGAGAAACCTTTAGTCCTGTAATGATACAACTCCTAAGAGTATGTTCACAAGATCATTGTATCATTACAGGACTGAAAAGTTGATTTGTAAAGCATCACTCCAGCGGTTTTTAATTCTATTGCACCGCTGAAGTGGTGCTTTAAATCTAAGGGGCACTTTGCACGCTGCGACATCGCAGGTGCGATGTCGGTGGGGTCAAATTGAAAATGACGCACTTCCGGCATCGCATGCGACATCGCAGTGTGTAAAGGCTGGATGATACGATTAACGACCGCAAAAGCGTCGTAATCGTATCATCGGTGCAGCGTCGGCGTAATCCATGATTACGCTGACGCGACGGTCCGATGTTGTTCCTCGCTCCTGCGGCAGCACACATCGCTGTGTGTGAAGTCGCAGGAGCGAGGAACGTCTCCTACCGGCCTCACTGCGGCTTCCGTAGGATATGCGGAAGGAAGGAGGTGGGCAGGATGTTTACATCCTGCTCATCTCCGCCCCTCCGCTCTGATTGGCCGCCTGCCGTGTGACGTCGCAGTGACGCCGCACGACCCGCCCCCTTAACAAGGAGGCGGGTCGCCGGCCACAGGGACGTCGCACGGCAGGTGAGTGTGTGTGTGAAGCTGGCGTAGCGATAACTTTCGCTACGCCAGCTATCACCACATATCGCTGCTGCGACGGGGGCGGGCACTATCGCACTCGACATCGCAGCATCGGCCTGCGATGTCGTAGTGTGCAAAGCCCGCCTAAGGCCCCTTTCACACATCCGTTTTTTGCCGTTAGTCACAATCAGTTGGCTCGACGGATCCAACACAGATTGTGGAAAAACTGATGCGACGGATCCGACTGGCTGGCTATTTGATACTAAATAAAATAAATTGGAGCATGCTCAGTTAAACAATTCGGAATTCCATGGATTAAGATGGATCCTGCGCCCATAGGCTTCCATTCTACCAAACAAAAAACGTAAACAAAAAATCTTTACTTTGTCAGTTGTCTCCGTCCGCCGGACAAACAATTTTCGATGGTTCCATCGAACGATGGATGAAACGAGGCCATCTGTCGCAATCCATTGCTAATACAAGTTGACGAGAAAGAAAACTAATTCGGCGGTATCAGTTGTCAGATCAGTTTTTCAAAATTTGATGGATTGTGACTGACGGCAAAAAACTAATGTGTCAAAGGGGCCTAAGTCCTCTGACTTGTGTCTTATACTCCCCTTCCTTCCTGTATCTTCATTTTTTTCCCCCTCTTCTCCGGTCGGTCTCCAGAGATTTGTGACCTGCCGGCAGCTCCAGTGTTTCATGGAGCCAGAGGTCACAAGTATGAGAGCCTGGTTTTGACTCTCAGAGTTGCATTTGTGACGCCCCTGAACTAGTCAGGGTGTCACAGGGTACTGCACCCTCTTTATCTGTTGGTGCAGGACTCAACCCCTCATGGTCCCGGTTTCCCAACCTATGGTACTGCCTCCATCCACATCCAACTTCCAACCCCACCTCACATCACACCCTGTCAAACACACCAGTGGGCTGCCTAGATGGACTAGGGCCGCCCACCTAGGGGTCGGGTAGGCTGATGGGAGTGAAGTGATCAGAAGAGTGTTAGCCCTCAAGAAGCGAGGGGCCGAGGGAGTAGTGGCTTCCTGTATGTTGTTTGTTGTGTCACAGAGGGTGGTCTGTGACTGGAGGAGTCGGAGACCCGGTGGCAGGTTATTGAGGCTGGGTGCCTAGACCTGGTCTTGGAGGACGGACAGCATCTCAAGCCAAATAACTGGCCAGGGTCCGAAAGCACAATGCGGTACAGGACCCTAGCTTCCGGCAACTCGGCATTTAGCCTGTGGAGGATAGTGTCTTCACGTACTGTCCCCAAGAAGCTCAGATCGGGGGCACTAGCGCAACAAGGGTGATAGGGCTCTCCAATCCATGCAGCCTGCAAAAATCCCAAGCGTGTGCCCCTGAGAGCACAGCTCCACTACCAACAAGTAGGGAGTGAGTCCCGGACAGCTTTAAGCCAACGGGCCACCAGAACATTCTATTTTGTGCACGGAGGAAGGCTCCGGACCATCCAGCAGTACCAGGAGACTGACACCCGGACGAGCTCCCCCAAGAGGGCAGTGGCACCCAGAGACTTTGTTTATCTTTGTGTCAGAGTCTGCTTTGTGGTCGCATCTGAGAAAATCAGATCACACTTAGAAGAAAAACTGATCAGAGTGAATTAGCATAATTGATTTGATTTTCTCAAATGAGAAAAAACCCTGTTGTCTGCCCCTCGCCTACAAAGTTTCAGTCTGTCACCAAGTTTATACTACCCTGAGACCATCACAATATATGGACAGAGACATTACTTCCAGTGATTTATCACTTACTGTTCTTCTTCTTGCATTGTTGATAAAATTCCATTGTTCTCTACGAATTCTCTCAATTTTGACCTCTGTAAAACTCCGGCCACTCACTGATTAATAGCTTTCTTTGTACACTGTGCATAGACAGAAAACTGCCAATCATTGGTGGGGGTGGGGTTATGCACAGTTCATGAATATGCTAGACTACGTTGCATCAGGTTTACTAGTCCTCTAATTATAAAATTCTGCTGATAGTGATTTTGTAAAATGTGCAGTAAGCAGCGCAGTGAGTGACACATCCTTGGAATCCGGATCTGTCTCTAAATTATTCTGCACTGGTTAGGTGGCCAACACCTGGTGACTGATTGCTTTTAAATCACACATACATATTAATGACATTTCTAGGCCAGAAATGCATGTCAGCCTTGGATCTCTGCTGCAGATCCATGACATGTGAACATACCATAATGATTTGTTGGCAGACTTGTAGTTGAAATTTCTACAACTGAAAATGTGTTCCATACATCTGGGGTGACTTCTGCAGCCTGTGCAGGGATTTATGCAAACCTAATTTAGACATATCTGCTATTTGTGAACACACCCTAATGGTGAAGGAAGAAAACCTAGAAAATGATGAGACCACTACATCTCCAGCAATAGCCACTGATCTTATGAAATGCCCAGACTTTTACATTTCTGTGCTAAAAACAGACACCAGATTATCAGATTCTCCAGATTACCACCCGAGCCATTAAATATTAATAAACAAAACCGCTCATCCGACTTCGGCAAGCAGAGCCTACACAACTCATCCTCATGAATAAAACAGATAGTTATTTAATGTGTTAATTTGTCAGAATATCTCATTATCCACAATCTGAAAAAAATCCTAAATAATAAATGAATTATTTTAGTAGTTCGTAAACAACACTATCTCAAGAATCCGGAATAGCTACCATATAGCACATAATGACAGTTAATAGTCCTCTCCATTCTTCTTTAATATGTCTTCGTCAATAGTTTAGGTCACGGCTGAGCTTTTTCTTTCCGGCGCTCCAGTCCAGCGTCCCTTCATAATGGCTGAAGCATATTTCTCTTCTCTGGTGTCAGAGTGCAGTTGTCTTTGTTGATTTAGTTTTAAGGTCAGGAGTTCTTGTGAACATTATTATAACTCCTTTGTTCATTTCAGATATAGATGGATTTTATTTCTAACAGATGATTACACATTCTTGCAGGAGATATATTTTTATAGCGAGGCAAGCTGCACCACAGTATATCACCGCAGGGCAGGATAAAAGCGTTACACTTGTCACAGGCATCATTGAGGAATAAGTAGAGTTTTATATAGTGCATAGATTGTAGTGTATGTATATTGTTCTGTCTGATTTGATGTTACTTTATATTTTAAGGGCAACTGACTTACCCCAGGGCTATGGGGTACTCTGTCTCGGGCCGTATATTTACGGGACAGGTCACTGTGTGGCCGTTGCCCTGTTCCATGACCCTGGGGGTCGCTTGCAAGGGGTTATATACAGAAAAATAGTAATAAACGTTTTGTCGTGATGCCACTTGCGGGTTGCAGCTAGGTAGATGGAGCCGCCACTGCACAGTCTCTCGTCGCTAAGGCTGATGTTAATGGCAGCCTGGATGTTGGGCCCTTCGGAAATGGGGCCGGGCCCCAGGGGGTAGGTGATGGAGTTAGACACGGAAAGAAGGTAGGCCAGACAAGGGATTGCAGTGTAACTGGTTCCTTTACTCAGAGTTGTTATGGCTGGCAACCCGAAGAAGGCTAGTCCTGACCACTGGTCCCCTTAGTCCCAGTGCCGGTGTGGTAACCCGGTGGCTTCTTTCCCCTGCACCTGTCTTTAGTTGTAGGGTCCGTGTGGCTAGGAGCATCTGGGGATCCCATCCTGGTAATCTTTGTCTTTAGTCTGTATGGCAGGCAGTTTGAACCCATTAGGGTCGGTGTTATGTTCCGGTCCCTGGTTCTCCAGTCACTGCTGGTGCCCCCGGACTATGGTCAGTGAGGTCCTGGATGGTCCCCTCACTGTGCAGATTTTATCAGGTCTGCCTGGAGCATTTGCCTGAGCTAGGGCTCTGTACCCAGTCAGTGCTATGGTTCCGAGAGTACTCCACCGTACTCCTTTGGCAACTACACGCCTGCGCCTGACAGATCTCTGTTGCACACTCCCGTCAGCACGGTTACGTCGGTCTGTGACGCCCTGGACTAGCCAGGTAGTGACAGAAAGGCCCCGCACAACACCTGTCTCCTAAAGAGATAACAGCAGCCAACCACATTAAAACCTAGTCACCTCCCTCAGAAGTTAATGGTAACACCAGGGGGTGGAGCCAGGCGGTTGGCCACGCCCACCGAGGAGTCCAGAGGGCCTGAGGCAGGAGAAACAGTAGTTGTCAGTGTCGCGGGCGGAGGGGATGCGCTCGCCACGCTTGGGTCCGGGGCTTCTGCTGCTGCTGCTCGGTGGTTCGAGCGGTGGACCGGACCCGGGGACTCGAGCAACGCTTCTCACCCGTGAGTGAAAGGGGGTGGTTTGGTTAGGGAGATTGTTCGTGACGCCACCCACGAGTCGTGGTGATAATGGCACCACCGCTGCTGGTAACGGGGATCCCGGGAGAGATGCTAGGGTGCAGCTGAGATGTTGTCCCCTCCGTGGGCAGGGGTTGGTGATCCCGGGGCCCGATGGTGTAATGGGGAGGCCGGATGGCTGGGGTGCAGGGTTGCAGGGACAGCGCGGCACTGGTGTACTCACTCAGACAATCACTGACAGAGTCTCTGGTAAACCAAAACGGCCAGATGGATGGGTCCCGCAGCCGGCTGCAGTGTTGTTGTTGTGCTCTCCCCGGACGGCTGATGGTGGATGTCTTTCTCTGCACCTTTGAAAATGTTCTTGACTCCTGTGGTTGCCCACCGGTAGTCCGCTCCCCGGCGTATAGGTGCCGTAGGAGCCCATTTTGCCCGCAGGCGCTGGCCCTTGGCTCTCTAGCCTGTGGCGGTGGCTGTATATCCTCTCTGGGTGGATGGTTGCCTACAATCGGTACTTTAGTAGTTGAGAAACCCCTGGGGTTCCTGTCACATTCAGATTTGACTATTGACGGCGGCTTCAAGCCTGGTCGGGGTCCGATGACCCTGCCTGTGTGCTTAGCTTCACTCCGTTCCCCGGTCCAGTACCGGTGGGCCGACGCCCGACCCGGTCCTTACGGCTCTGCGGAGTTCCACTAACTCCTGCAGACGGCCACCACCGTCTACCAACCTTGCTGTTAGTGTCTGGGCTCCAACCCAGACACCCAAGTGTTCACTCCTCTCACTTTCACCTCCAAACTCAAACTGACACTTTTCGCGCCTCCAGGCCTGTGAACTCCTCGGTGGGTGGGGCCAACCGCCTGGCTCCGCCCCACCTGGTGTGGACATCAGACTCTGGAGGGAGGCAACAAGGGTTTTGTGTTTGGCTGCTGTAACTGCCTAGGGTGGGTGGGTGTGTGTGTGTTGGTATGTTTGTGACTACCTGGCTAGTCCAGGGCATCACATCAGTAGGCAGTTGTCAGTGGCAGTCGCTAGTTGACAGTCAACAGTGGTCAGTTGGAGTTGAGAGGAGGAGAGTGCAGTAGGCCTGTGGTGACAGGTCTGCAGCGGAAACTGACAGGTGTGGCGGTCGTAGCCCGCACACCTTGGCTAGAAGGCAGGCGGTGGCCTTAGCCTGCAGGAGCCAGGAAGACGGCCAGGTGGAACCGTAAGGGGCCGGAACAGGGTAGTGGCCTGCCGGTACCGAACCGGGGAACCGACTGGAAACCGGAGCACCAGGGGGGTACTCAGACCCGGAACGAGGCCCAGAAGCCACTGGACCACATCGAATTTACTGATTGAGGTCTGGACTTTAGGTCCATTCCCATCCCAAGTCCCGACTGAAGACAACAGCCAACCGAGGGGGATAGAAAGTCACCGCACAGGCAAAGAGATCCCACAGGCCAGCGTCTGCGGGCAAACAGACTCCACCGACACATACATAGCCGGGGAGTGGACTCCCATTGCTGAGGCACAGGCAGTCTACACAAACACAACACGGTGCAGGAGAAAGGCCAAGACCACCAACCCGGGTGGGGGACCAGACGCAGCCGGCTGCGGGCACCGACCACCATCAACTTTGTTTACCAGAGACTTGTATGTGTCAATAATCGTGAGTACAACAGTGCCATCCGGGCCGCGCGCCATCCTGCACCGCCCGGCCACTACTCTCCCAAAACGGGCCCCGGGGCCACCATCCCTGCCCACGGAGGGGTTAACATCTTGCTGCACGACCATCTTCCCCGGGTGCCCCCGTAACTGCAGCGGTGGTGTCTACACTTTCAACACGTCCCATGAGTGGCGTCACGAACTCAAACACGGCTCCGGCCGTGCACCTACCTAACCACCCCCCCATCGAGATCGCCAGAAACTCCCTTGCAGAGCGACGTAACCCCCGGGTCTGTAGGCGCTCGAGCCATCCACCAAATGAGCCCGGATCCGATCGGCTTGGCTACAGCCGAGCACGGGGCGGTACAAGTCTCCTTTCACTTCCACTTACTGACTGTCTGACTCCTCCTCCCTGGTTGTCGTCTAGTGGACTGGATCAGCTCCACCCCCGGGTGGCCATCCATTGGGTCCAACCCTAGTCTGTCACCAGCCTTTGGGGAAGGAAAAAACAGGTATTATTTATGTGTTTTGGTGTTACCGGCACTGGTCTTCTGGGTCCCTGGGGACAGGCCCTGCATCTCTGAAAGGATGCATTTCACTGTAGCTCCTGATGGCTTCAGGGGCACTAAAGAACCTGTCAGCAGGTTTTAAGTCCCCAAACTATTGATTACATCCATACTTTAGTTTTAAAATCCCTGCCCTTTTTCTAGCAATCTGTCAATTTTTATGCATATGAGCCACAAGTGCAGAGACCTTGCAGATCTTTTACCTTCCTCCCTCTTTCCCCACTGTTTGCTTGCACCGCCACCGAGATCTCATATAAGTACTATCATTCCCTGGGGCACCACATATGCAGATCAATAGTCCTACTCAGTCATCATCACAGAAGTCTGTCTATTGAAACAATAGCTCGAATACCCACTTATGGTCTTAGGGCGGCTTTGCACGTTGCGACATCGCAAGCCGATGCTGCGATGTCGCACGCGATAGTCCCCGCTCCCGTCGCAGGTACGATATCGTGTGATAGTTGGCGTAGCGAAAATTATCGCTACGCCAGCTTCACATGCACTCACCTGCCCTGCGACCGTCGCTCTGGCCGGCGACCCGCCTCCTTCCTAAGGGGGCGGGTCGTGCGGCGTCATAGCGTCGTCACACGGCAGGCGGCCAATAGCGGCGGAGGGGCAGAGATGAGCAGGATGTAAACATCCCGCCCACCTCCTTCCTTCCGCATATCCTACGGAAGCCGCGGTGACACCAGTAGGAGATGTTCCTCGCTCCTGCGACTTCACACACAGCGATGTGTGCTGCCGCAGGAACGAGGAACAACATCGGACCGTCGCGTCGGCGTAATTATGGATTATGCCGACGCTGCACCGATGATACGATTACGACGAATTTACGCTCGTTAATCGTATCATCTAGGCTTTACACACTACGATGTCGCATGCGATGCCGGATGTGCGTCACTTTCAATTTGACCCCACCGACATCGCACCTGCGATGTCGTAGTGTGCAAAGCCCGCCTTAGTGTCTCATCACTATGCTTATTCCAGCCTTAACCCATCATTTCAACCTATCTTTAACCTCTGGTACCTTCCCTTCTGCTTTTAAACATGCAACAGTCACACCCATCCTAAAGAAACCTTCCCTCGACCTAACCACGACTACCAGCTATCGCCTCATATCACTACTCCCGTTCACTTAAAAACTCCTCCAACAGCACGTCCATGCTGAAATTTCCTCCCACCTCTCATATAACTTTGTTTGACAACCTACAGTCCGGCTTCCGTCCACATCATTCTCTTGAAACTGCCCTGACTAAAATCACAAATTACTTACTGCCAAAGCTAGCGGCCACTTCACTATACTCCTAGTTCTAGACCTATCCTCAGCCTTTGACACTGTTGACAACTCCCTCGTATTACAGATCCTCTCTTCCCTTGGCCTCTCTTAGATCTCTTCATACCTTTCTAACCGCACTTTTAGTGTCTCCCACTCCCACACAACCTCTTCATCCCGCCCTCTCTCTGTTGCTGTCCCTCAAGGCTCTGTGCTGGGACCCTTTCTTTTTTCTATCTATACATTTAGCCTAGGACATCTCAAAGTCCCATGGCTTCCAGTACCACCTATATGCTGATGACACTCAGATCTACCTCTCTGGCCCAGACGTCACATCTCTGCTGTCCCAGAGTGTCTATCGGCCATATCCTATATATATCGACCTCTCTCCTCCTGTACCTGTCTGTGTCTTGTATTGTTTATGATTATTGTACTTGTCCCTATTATGTACACCCCTTTCACATGTAAAGCGCCATGGAATTGATGGCGCTATAATAATAATAATAATAATAATATCTTCCTTCTCCTCTCACTTCCTCAAGCTCAATATGGCCAAAACTGAACTAATATTTCCTCCATCTCACACTCCCTACCTGTTCTATTACAATAAATAATATCATGCTCTCCCCAGTACCCAAAGTTTGACTCTGCCTAGTCCTTCATACCACACATCCAATCCCTCACCACCTCAGGAGTCTTCAACTCAAAAATATTTCCAGAATTAGTCTTTTCATTAATTCTCAATCTACAAAAATGCTAGTGCATGCCCTCAATCTCCTGCCTCGATTGCTGCAACATCCTCCTCTGTGGCCTCCCTACTAACACTCTCGCACCTCTCCAATCCATCCTTAATTCTGCTGCCCGACTGATCCACCTCGCTCCTCAATACCACCCCACTTCTCCCCTCTGCAAATCCCTCCATTGGCTCCCAATCCTCCACCGTATCCAATTCAAACTACTAAAGGTACCGTCACACTAAAGCGACGCTCCAGCGATCCCACCAGCAACCTGACCTGGCAGGGATCGCTGGAGCGTCGCTACACGGGTTGCTGGTGAGCTTTCAAACAGGCAGATCTGACCAGCAACCAGTGACCAGCCCCCAGCCAGCAGCGACGCGTGGAAGCGATGCTGCACTTGGTAACTAAGGTAAACATCGGGTAACAAACCCGATATTTACCTTGGTTACCAGCGCACATTGCTTAGTGCTGGCTCCCTGCACTCCTAGCCAGAGTACACATCGGGTTAATTACCCGATCTGTAGTCTGGCTATGTGTGCAGGGAGCAGGGAGCCGGCACTGACAGCGTGAGAGCGGCGGACGCTGGTAATGAAGGTAAATATCAGGTAACCAAGGAAAGGGCTTCTTGGTTACCTGATATTTACATTGGTTACCAGCGTCCGCAGAAGCCGGCTTTCTGCTCACTGCACATTCAGTTGTTGCTCTCTCGCTGTCACTCACAGCGATGTGTGCTTCACAGCGGGAGAGCAACAACTAAAAAATGGTCCAGGACATTCAGCAACAACCAGCGACCTCACAGCAGGGGCCAGGTTGTTGCTGGATGTCACACACAGCAACATCGCTAGCAACATCGCTGTTGCGTCACAAAAGTTGTGCCTCAGCAGCGATGTTGCTTAGTGAGACGTGGCCTTAACACTGACCTAAAAAGCAGTCCATAATCTCTCGCCTCTGTATATCTCCAGACTAATCTCCCACTACACTCTGACACGAAATCTCCAGTCCTCCCAAGATCTCCTTCTCTCCTCTCCCATTCGCTCCTCATGCAACCGCCTCCAAGACCTCTCCTGAGCATCCCTTGTCTTCTGGAATTTGCTGCCTCAACACGTCAGATTATCTGCTTCACTTGCAAGCTTCAAACGGAACTTGAAAACTTATCTGTTCAGAAATGCCTATAATCTCCAATGACCCCACTGCTTCATCACAGCTACTGCCTCACCACCATGCCGGAATTGCCGCTCAACCAACACCCCACCTACTCTCTTCTCCCCAAAACCTATAGAATGTAAGCCCGCAAGAGCAGGGTCTTCTTCCCTCTGTACCAGTCTGTCTATTGTAATTTGTATATGTATTCAATATGTAACCCCTTTTCATGTACAGCACCATGGAATCAATGGTGCTCTATAAATAAATACTAATAATAATAGTGTCAACTCAACTAGCTCGCTAGCGTGCTCGGCCCTGCTCATTACTCGATCGAGCATCGGGGTGCTCGTGGAGCTCAGCTGAGTATCGCAGGTGCTCTAATATTTCATCCATGGAACCACGACTATAATGCACAGGTTTGCTTCACTGAATGATGTGTGCAGGCACCCCAGGAAGAGCCATTTGCAGTCTATGAATGGATTTCCCACTGGATAAAACGGCATCTGAAGTAGTGTGACCAAAAAAAAAACAAAACAAAACAAAACAAAAACAGAAACCCCACCTTCCTTCCCATCAGAAATGCTCTATTTATGTTTGGCTGTATGTAGGCGGAGACCCAAGAAGGCCATATTGACTTTCCATAATGCTTGTTACTTGCGTCGAGCTCTCCCGATTATCTGACCAGCTCAAATAGCGTAACAAGCATTTTAGTGCTCTCCCGCTACTAGTGTCAACGAAATGATTCAATCACCAAATCTTGTCATCAGTGTTGGACTGAGAAGAAATCTTCGAAGACTCCAGAGACACTTAAGGCATCATGGGGCAGAGAGAATGGGGTCATCAGAGTAGAGTCAGTGACCCTCTAGCAATGCTGCTCTGTCAGAAGGTCTTTGAATCTATCAGATAACATGATTATGGCTGCTCATGTTCTACAAAGAAGATGTGCATGTCCACATAGGTTATTTGTGCATCCACCATAAAATTAGTTTACAGCTTATCAAATGAAGTCTTCAGCAGCCCATTGCCTACTGGTACTCTGGTGGCTTAGTCCAACCATATTTGACATCCAGCACAAGAAAACAGTGCTTTCCTGTATTGCATATTCAAATTCTGACAGTGTGATCTAACACACTCCAACGGGGACTGCACTCACACAATCATGGGGCGTCAATGTGTTGCCACGACAGCGTGTGGTCAGGTTATGGCCCCTGTCGATGTTATGACTCATTTCCTGTGAATGCCAGCAGAGCGTTGGCACTCACAAGAGATGAGCATACTAGTAAAATAAGTTAAAAAAAAAATATAAAAATAAAAAACACCCCCCCTATTGCCCCATTGAGAATAAAGCAATAAAAAAACAAAAACAAAAATAACACATATTTGGTATTGTAGAGTTCAGAAATGCTTGATCTATCAAAATATAAAATCAATTAATCTGATCGGTAGACTGCATAGTGAGAAAAAAAAAAATCCAGATTCCAAATGCCAAAATGTTGGTGTTCAAAATATTGCATCTACTCAAAAATGGTATACGGTAATTTAAAATGTCAGCTCAAGACGCAAAAAAAAAAAAAAAAAGTTACTGAGCCACAGATCACAAATAATGAAAATGCTAAGGGTCTCAGAAAATGGTGACAAAAGCACAATTTTTTTGGGGACAAACTTCTGAAATGTTTTTTACCACTTAGATAAAAAAGTAAAACTATACATGTTTGGTAGCTACCAACTCATACTGACCCAGGTACTCATAATTCCAGGTCAGTTTTTACCATATAGTGAATATGGTAAATGAAAAACCCAAAAACCAATCGTGCAATTGCTTTTTTTTTTCTTTTACAATTTCACTGTACTTGGAATTTTTTTCCACTTTTTCAGTTCACTATATGGTAAAACTAATGATATCATTCAAAAGTACAACTCGCCCCACAAAATACAAGCTCTCATACAGCAATATTGACAGAAAAAAAAATAAAAAAAATTATGGCTCTTGGAAGAAGAAGAAAAAACAAAAACAAAAACTGGAATATCGCTGGGGTGGTTTAGGAGGAACATCTTTAGCTATTCTAGTCAAATGAATCAATTAGACTCCTCTTTGATCCTGCAGTTTCTGCAAATGATTTTGCTACTTTCGCCTTTTGGACTAGAAGCTCTGGGGTCCTGGGTTCACAGCCCACTAAGGACAACATCGGCAAGGAGTTTGTATGATCTCCCCGTGTATGTGTGGGCGTCATCCAGATTCTCTGGTTTCCTCCCACACTGCAAAGACCAACTGATAGGGGACAGTGATGATCACATCTATAACTTGCTATGGAACTAATAGTGCTATATAAGTGAGTAAAATAAGTAGAAGGGCTCATTCAGTGGCTGCATGCATCACTTGTTTTAATGCCTCCCTTTGAAAACTTTAAGAATGTGTCTGTATTTTCTACTTTTACTAGAAAACACAAGTTCTCTTATATTTACTATGTTCACTTTTTAGGTATTGTTACTATTGGTGAGGAGAAGAAATTGTGTACCCCATCTGAAACCTTCCTAAGGATGTGTGAATCTACTGAAGTAAGTAATACACACATACATTTTACTCTTGATTCTTTTCTTAAGGCCGTAGTGCTGATTGACAATAGTCACCATTACTAAACCATAGCACTGTGTGCAAACACTGACTTAATAAAGCAGGGAAATTAAAAGCTAGGATTAGAGTATGTAGTCGATATTTCCTATAAGTGATCTCCGAGACTTCTAGAAATATTACCATCTCTGAAAAATGTAAAATTCTTAGCTTTACTGTAGTCAAACAAACAATCTCCTACTAATGAGCCCATAATTCATTGTAATAAGGTTGCTTGCCTGGACGTTACATGGCATCTCTGATTCATTACAAACTTTTTCCTTTTATTGGGGGTCCTTTAAATGTAAAGGGTTGTCCAATTCTGGCCAACCCCTAATGAAAAGCTAAAGTTCTCTATAAACCCCCCCCCCCAAAAAAAAAACAACACATTCACCTCCTTGGATCGCTGCCATTCCAGTAATGTCACTGCTGTCTCTCCAAGTGGTTGTGTGACATTAAGTCAGGTGACTGCTGCAGTCAATCCACGCCTATTGAATAGACTGTAGTCCTGACAGTTCCATCTGACTGAAGTGTTAAAGCTGCAGTCGTTTAGTTGTCACTGATTGGCTGCAGTGGTCATGTGACTTACTCAATAGCAGTTGACCGTTGCTGTCTTCTCACTTCCTTCAGGAGGAACCATGAAGTCTGCAGTATTTTAGTGTATATGTGACAACAATGTCCCATGACTTTGGCGAGAGAGCACCAACGTGGCTGGAATGGCACTTTTCCAGGAGGTATCTGGGTTTGTTTTTTTTTTTTTAATTTTATCTGGGACACTTTAGCATTTAGGAAGGTAATTATCCAGTATATGGACAACCCTTTCAATTATTATCGATAAAAGACTGTGGAGGAAAGAAGCGCAATAGGGTCTTACCCAAATAACAATGGGAGAGAAAAGTAGGGAGATACTACTCACCTATAGGGGTTGTGACAGTCACAACTCCTATAACAGCATGTGTGTGAATAATGCAGAGTCACAGCAGCGGTCCCTCGGTTTTTGGCAGATAACAGAGAGTAATAGATTGAGGGTTTCCAAGCCGCGCCAATGACGATCAAGTTAAGCCATTAGATTAATGTTCCTTTATTCCAATTACAGGTCTACACGTTTCGGAAGGCACCCCTTCCTTCTTCAGGACCAGATAGCAAGAAAAACATCAAATGTTTTTCTTGCTATCTGGTCCTGAAGAAGGAAGGGGTGCCTTCCGAAACGCGTAGACCTGTAATTGGAATAAAGGAACATTAATCTAATGGCTTAACTTGATCGTCATTGGCGCGGCTTGGAAACCCTCAATCTATTACTCTCTGTTATCTTTCAATTATTATGTGATGACAAATGAAAAAAAGACTACTCACAATGTTAAACATATATTGTCACCCTATCAAATATTGGATTTTGGAGCTACGTTTTACCTTTTATCATTAAAATGAATTGAGTTCATTAGTGGCTCGAGAGCAATATGATAACCGTTGACATATTGAACTCCATAATATATCAGTATACAGTAATCTCCTTAGCTCCAACTAGTGGTGATTGCAGGCATTCACTATTTCATCATGTAGGATTTTGTCAATATAGATAACTTGAAGCTGGTTCAGAAAAATATAGTGGTCCGTACTGTAGAGATAAATTTAGGCTGGAGTCACACGGTCATAGGACTTGGACGAGGATCGCATCACACTGCCTGGACTGGTCGTCTGTTCTCCTGACCAAAGCGTGACAGCATATATTTGTATGCATCTAGCGCGCTCAGGATAGGAGACCTGACGGCCAGTCCGATTATTGTGATGCAATTTTAGTCTTAGGCTGTATTCACACAAATGTATAGCATCCAATGCGAGTACTAATGACCCTCGGCTCCCGCTGTGCTGCCAGCGTGAGCTGAGTGTCAGGTGACTGTGACCTGATCCTGCAGCTGCGCAGGAGAAGGCGAGACTAATCTCCCATCTCTTCCATTGTCAGATGATGCGATTATCGCATTGCCCTTGGATATCATGCTAGTGCAGTCCGATATTTCACTCGCACCCATAGACTTGTATGGGTGTGGGTGAGAGTGCTCTCACAGATAATAGCAGCATACTGTGACTTTTCTCTCCTACAGAATCTGGATGAGAAAAAGCTGACGAAATGCTCTGCTTCATTGACTAACATTGATCCAAGTGCAAGATTTTCTCGCATTGCACTCATCTGTTTCATACGCTCATGTGAGCATACTGTGAGCGTACCCTAAGTCATACGGCTGGGTGACTCCAGCACAATAAATATTAGTCCTTAATTCAGTACAAACCACAGTGTTTAAAGGTGGATACGCCATTTAAAGTGCATCAGAGGCACTATTACAAATTAATACTTATTGTTTTAAAACCATGTTATGTTTCTATATTTGTATGTGCTATTTAATTTCTGATGTGTCTATTTTGTCTTTTTTTTTTATAGCTTAACATGACTTTCCATCTCTTTATTGTTGCTTTGGCTGGAGCAGGAGCTGCAGTTATTGCTATGGTAAGCTACTGATATAGTGGCACTATGAAATAAATGCCAAATTCAGTGTACCTCCAATGAAGGCAAACCACGCAGCTACTGTATGGCCAGTGGGGCAGAGGAATTACCTTCGCAACTACGAAGTCCAACAGATACTATTGACTTAGCTCTGCTGGCGCCCACCCCGCCCTGTAATCCCATGTATGCCTGACTGCATAGGTTTTTTTTTTGTTTTTTTTTGCTGTCCTGTGGCTAGGACTGTAAAAACAAAAAAATAGCTAGCTACCCAATAAGCCAATAGACGCAATGCCAGATTTCTGATATTTCTGGCCTTTCTCTCCAGTACCATTGCTCTGCCTCTTCCAGTGTTGGCTCTGGGATAATTTAAGCCCACCAGAACCAGATACATCTGAGAGACTATTACATTGCTGTGGCAGCACTAGGAAGAGGAGATTTTAGATTCAGGGGGACTCACAGTGAGTGACTGACCATGAGAGTTCTTACAATTTTCTTTTTGCTTGAGGCCAGGGGCATAAAGAGTAACCAATGTTTACATTTTTTTTCCATAAAATCAATACTATACATGAATATAATAAACTTTGTAACATACCATATTAGACAAATCTTCTCTTTCTCCTGTTCTGATCCCTCATTAGCCAAAGGGTAACAAGGGTAACAATATTTTGAACTTTTGACGTTCAGACTCCATATCTCACCATCCACTCACTACAGCTTCGAACATAAGACTGACTTCATTTTATAGACCATCTTGTCTATTTTCTACATAAATTTGACTTGCAACTATTTTGCGTACGATCCTGGTCAAGTATCCAACATCTATTGCCGTGAAACAACCCCATATCATCAGGTTTTCTCTACCGAATTTGACAGTTTCTACAATTTGTTGATCCCTTTATACATTGTTACTTCCAGACCTATTTGCAACAACCAGAGCCTAGTCTATTGACTGTTGTCTCATCGCTCCAAATCACCAGTTTCCAAATTTCTACTGTCCACTTTTTCATACTTTTGTAAACTTGAGCTTATGCTTCTTATGAAGATATTGAAGTTGAGGATTCACTTTTTATGGGGGCTAACATTCCAGTCGTGTGTTTCACGTTGCTTGCATGGACATCTGTGATCTCACTGTTACGAAGCATACGAGCCTTGTGATGAGCCGGCTTGTTACCTCAGATATTTTGCTTTGATGTCCACATCTTGGCTCTGGAATGGTTGGACGGACTTCATTTCATATTCTTCCAACTGTCACGGCATTCACATGCCGCACTTTGGCAATTTTCCTGGATGAGAGACTGCTATCAATGAGCCAGATGATGAAGTTTCTCTTTTCTTGGGAAATCATCTTCATGGCTGTTCCTCGATTTGAACCAGTGACCTTTTGCTTGGAAATCCTCCTAACACATGGAGCTAATAGGGAATGTGAGAACAAGTTGTAAATTGTAGTATATGGGAAGAAAAAGATTGTTTTCATCACCAAGGGCAAAACAGCAACAATGCAGTGACATGACAAAAATCTACATAACTAATCATGTGCTAAATAGCTACAACTCAAATTTATGTATGAGATAGGTGAGATGATGGTCTAGAAAATGAATGTAATCTTAAGTTCGTAGTTGAAGTGGATGATGAGATATGAAGCCTGAAAGTCAATCGCTCAAAATATTGTTACCGTTTTGCTCATCAGTGTATATGTGCATGTAGCTCTTTCAAAGACAAGTCCAGCAATATCTTTGCATGGCCAATCTGTTCCTGCATTACTGAGAAATTAACATTTTAAGTGATATGCAAATGAGGCTGTAGATCTGAAGTCTCTGTCACTCCAGCTCTATTAGCTGCCCAGAACTGCCTCCCTTGCTTGACTGACAGCCTCTATGCTGTGTGACTTCAGGGAAAGGAGCCATCAGTCAAGCAAGGGGAGGCAGCATATCAGTTCAAATGATTCCTCAGTAAGGGGGTATGGGCACACTTGAGTATTTGCAGCAAATTTTTCACCAGTAAAAAAAGCAAAAAAAAAAAACAACAGCGTTTTGGGTTCGAATTTGCATTCCTTTCATTAGGGAGTTTTGGGGTTTTTTTTTCATCTAAATGGTTTAAAATTGCTGCAAAAATGGTGAAAAAAAAATTGACAGGTCGCGGATTTTAAAAAAAAAACAAAACAAAAAACCAAAGCGATCTGATGGTTCAACTTTGCAAAGAAAAAAGAAGCCGCGTTTGTGTGAGATGGCAGATATCTCACTTACTTTACTGATAGAAAAAAGGCAGCATTTTACACTATGGCAAAAATGCAGTATTAGGATCAAGCTGTAATGGATGAAAAAGCTACTTGCACAAGGGACTAGTTCCCTCTTCCATTAGCATAAGATAAAGGATCTTTAGAAATACTCGTTATCTATACTAGTGTATACAGGGACGGTTAGGCAGGGATTAGCAAAAGTACCCAGAACTGCTCTTGGTTCTGGGTGCATATTGCACCTGACAGGATCCCTTTAATGAAATCATATGTTTCACAAAATGTTATACCATTGGGCAGTGAAGAAAACAATTGCATTTTTACCACTAAAATGTTGTTTTAGCCCCAGATTTTACATTTTTGCAAGCAGAAGTAGGAAAAAAAAAAAAAGTAATGTAAAGTAAAGTAATGAGAAAACCCCTATATTTCTACTAACAAATGATAACCCTGATGGGGACTTGTTTTTTGTGAATTTAGTGGAAGCTTTTATTGGTGGCATTTGGGATAAAGAACATTGTGGATCAGCTCACATTTATCCTGTGCTCTATGCTGAGCACTTACATCGGGGTTTCCATCTACAGTGGGGAAAATAAGTGTTTGATACACTGCCGATTTTGTAAGTTTTCCCACATACAAAAAATGGAGAAGCCTGTAATTTATATTGTAGGTACACTTCAACTGTGACAGACAGAATTCCCTCCCAGAAAATTACATTGTATGATTTAACAATTAATTTGCATTTTATTTCATGAAATAAGTATTTGATACAATAGAAAAACAGAACTTAATATTTTGTACAGAAACCTTTATTTGCAATGACAGAGGTAAGAGGTTTCGTGTAGTTCTTGACCAAGTTTCATACACTGCAGCAGGGATTTTGGCCCACTCCTCCATACAGATCTTCAGATCTTTCAGTTTTTGGGGCTGTCACTGGCTAACATTGAGTTTCATACCTGAACTCAATAGAAAATCTTTGGTGGGAACTGAAGACTAGCTACGCCACTCCAGGAACTTGAAATGCTTGTTAAAGAGAAATCTGTCTCCAAGTTTTTGCTACCTCTGAGAGCAGCATAATGTAGAGAGAGATCCTGATTCCAGTGATTGGTCACTTAATGAGCTGTTTGCTGTGATTTTGAGAAGATCAATGTTTTCTCTGCAGCAGATCTAGTACACAGAGCTCAGGAATATGCTGGACTACCTGGCAGCAGGTCAAGTAGTCCTCTAATGATAATCTATGGCTAATGAATCTGGGATTTTACCAAAACTACACCAAGTAGCCCAGTAAGTGAAGCACCACTGGAATCAGGATCTCTGCTCTTACGTTATGCTGTCAGATTAGGTGGCAAAAATCTGGTAACAGTCCCTTTAAGAAGCCACTTCTTAGTTGCCATAGCTGTGTATTTTGGGTTATTTTCATGCTGGAAGACCCAGCCACAACACATCTTCAGTGCTCTTACTGAGGGAAGGAGGTTGTTGTCCAAAATCCTGCAATACAGGACCCCATCCATCCTCCCCTCATTACGGGGCAGTCGTACCCTCTCCTTTGCAGAAAAGCACTCCCAAAGTAGGTTTCCACCCCCATGCTTCACGATTGGGTCATTCTTTGGATTGTATTCCTTTTTCCACCAAGCACGGCGAGTGAAGTTGATAACACAAAGTTCTCTTTTGGTCTCATCTGACCACATGACTTTCTTCTGTGCCTCCTCTGTATCATCCAGATGGTCATGGGTGAACTTCGAACAGGCCTGGATATGTGCTGGTGTGAGTAGGGAGGTCTTACCTGCCCTGCAGGATTTTAATCCATGATGGTGTAGTGTGTTATTAACGGTAATCTTTGTGACTGTAGCCCCAGCTCAGTTCAGGTGATTGACTAGGTCTTCCCATGTAGTTCTGGGCCGATTACTGACCTTTCTCAGAATCATCCTTACCCCAAGAGGTGAGATCTTGTATAGAGCCCCAGACTGAGTAAGACTCACAGTCATCTTGTGCTTTTTCCGTTTTCTAATGATTGCACCAACAGTTGTTGCCTTGTCACCAAGCTGTTTGCCTATTATCCTAGTGTGTTTTCATATAGTCACAGTTTAAATCTATGATGGACATAACATGTTATGATGTGGGAACTGACGCCTGCTCATGACGTGCTATGTAGGTCATGGGGTGTAAAGGGGTTTAAAAAAAAAAAAAAAAAAGATTTGACACCATGTTCAAGGTGGGCGTTTTTTATTTTTCTTTATAGAATTCCTGCCGCTTCCCATACAAATTCAGAGATATTAGCATTTTCATTAATGGCGATATTTTATGACTTGTACTATGGCAGCATGGCTTGCAGGGTAATAATGCAGAGCAGCCTAAACACAAATTCTTCTTCAAATATCCGAGGCTTTGTGAAGCAGGATGACTAATCAGATCTAGTTCTTCTGCAGCATCTCTACCACATAGTGAGCCTACCTATTGTGTTTCTATGGTAATGTAGCTGGAGGATGTATCTGATTCCTTTGCTTTGAATGCATTGCACATATTTAGACACTATTTTACGTCTCCTTAAATACTAGTGATTGACAACATGGCAGGATGACGCCAACCATCGCTTCAAGCAGAATTGACTGTCCGATAATACAGTATAGATCTGATCTGTTAAAAGATTAGGATTTTTTGCTGCACATAAAACTAAATAATTAAAATTAAACATATTATAAATGTATATTGTCGCGGGCGGGGAGGACGCAGTCGCTGCTGCGCTCTCGCTAACGCTTGGGTCCGGCGCTGCTGCGGCTGCTGCTGCTCTGTGGCTCGAGCGGTGGGCCGGATCCGGGGACTTGAGCGGCACTCCTCGCCCTTGAGTGAAAGGGGTGGTTGGTTTGGGGGATTTAGTCCCTGACGCCACCCACGGGTCGTGGTGAAGATAGGCACCCCCGCTGCTGATGACGGGGAGCGATGGTAAGTAGCAGCTGGGATGTTGTTTTCCCCCTCTGTGGGTAGGGATCAGTGGTCCCGGGGCCAGGTGATGTTGTGACGGGGAGGCAGGGTTGGTGAGGTGCAGGGTTGCAGGGACAGCGCGGCGCGGTGCCGGATGGCACGGGTGTACTCACTCAGCAAGAAAGGTACAAAGTCCTCAGTAAACCAAACGGCTGGATGGATGGGTCCCGCAGCCGGCTGCAGTGTCTCTCCCCAGACAGGTGATGGCGGCTGTCTTTCCCTGCACCTTGATGTTCTCCTTCTGACTACTATGGATTCCCAACGGTAGTCCGCTCCCCGGTGTATGGGTACCGGAGGAGCCAGTTTGCCCGCAGGCGCTGGCCCTTGGGTCTCTAGCCTTAGGCGGTAGCTGTATACCCTCACGGTGTGGGCTGTTGCCTTCAATCGAGACTTTGCTGTTGTGAAACCCCTGGGGTTCCAGTCACATTCGGATCTGACTATTGTCGGCGGCTCCAAGCCTGGTCGGGGTCTGATGGCCCTGCCTGTGTGTGCTGGCTTCACTTCGCTCCCCGGTTGGTACCGGCGGGCCGTCACCCGACCCCAGTCCTACGGTTCCACGTTGCTCCATCAGTCCTGCAGATGGCCACCACTGTCTGCCAACCTTGCTGTCAGTGCCTGGGCCACAAACCCAGACACCCAAGTGCTTGCTCCTCTCACTGCAAACTCCAACACTAGACTGTCACTTTTCCCGCCTCCAGGCCTGTGAACTCCTCGGTGGGTGGGGCCAACCGCTTGGCTCCACCCCACCTTGTGTGGACATCAGACACTGGAGGGAGGCAACAAGGATTTTTATTTGGCTAGTGTCCCTTTCTAATGGGGGTGGGGGTGTTTGTATGTTATCTGTGACGACCTGGCTAGGCCAGGGCTCCACAATAGTAAGTGGAAAAAAAACACAGTTTCCTGTTGAGCCAGGCCAGAGGCTGGTTTTCACAGAGCAGTCATGTCAGGAATCTGTTACCACCTTGGCAAACCATGTGCAACCTATGTTCACATACCCTGGACTGAAAGGCGTGAAGTACTGTATATCCAAAGGGTTAAAGGCTCATTATTATGATAACTCTGAGTACAGATAATGTAGAATGTTATCTACAGTGCAATGTAAAGGCCACTTAACACATAACGAGATCGCTAACGACATTGTTGCTACGTCACAGTTTCTGTGACGAAACAAGGACTTCACCAGCGATTTCGTTATGTTTGACACGTACAAACGATCCGCCCCCTGCTGTGAGATCGTTGGTCGTTGCAGAATGTCCTGGCCATTTTTTGCTCGTTGGAGTCCTGCTGGGCAGGATGGATCTGTATGTTTGACACCTACCAACGATCTCGTTAACGACCTAGATGAGATCTTAAAGTCTGACATGTAGGCATGTAGTTGCGTCATCTTTTCTGTGCCCCCTCTGCATCGATTGGTTGGCGCTGAGAACAGTAAGCAAACACTCGGGAACGAAGCAGGGATTGTAACAGCGTGTCCCTCCCCCGCCTGTGCTCATGGTGTAATAGTCTGTTTCTCCTTTGTGCTACTTCTGCTGGGGGATTGTTTGTTCTTCTCAGCATGGGACTTCTCAACTGCAACTTGGTAAACAGAACAGAGCCAGGAGTCTAAAGTCCATTCATGTATCAAATGCCATCAAATTATCAAATGTCTGGGCGGAGTTGGACTCTTCTGCCCACCTTAGGGGCTGATCCCAGGAGAGAAGAACAATGAGACCCTTGTTAGGTTAGTTAGTTTGATCTTTGCTGGAGAAGGACTAGGATCTATAGCTGAGGTTGGATCCTAGAGCCTGTGTATGGACGGTCACAGATTGGAGATCAGTGGCCACGTGGGATTGTGTTGTCTCTGCCACGCTATCGAATTTAAGGAACACATCTAAGGACTGTTGTTGCATTTTCTTTGGCATTGGATTGCTGTGTGGCGCCCCGGATCTGTTTTTTTTTGTATAGACTCATTGTGGACTCTAAAGAACCATTTGGATATTGGATGTTTTATGCTCCCTGTCTCATTAAATCTTCTTGGATTGTTCATCGGTCTGGCGTCCCTTATTGCTCTGTCACATACCCCATCACAGGTAGGAATCCGGGTGCAGATGCAGCTTCGATCCGAAAAGCAAGCAAGCAACCGGGAACAAAGTAAGAATGAATCTGGGTGGAGTCGCAGGTTCTATCCTCAAAGCAAGGCTCAAAAAGGGACAAAGGATGAAGCAATACAAAGTTGCCTTCTAGGCCGGCCGCCTAATCGGAACGCAGTATTGGCCACCAATCGGAGCGAAGGGGTGTGGAAAAGGCGACGCATATGCACGCCTACGTGACTTACAGTGTCAAACACTATGCCCCTATTCGAAGTCGGAATCGTTACATAGCTGCTGTCTGACAGGGTCCCAATGACCAACCTGATAATTATACAGGTCGCTGCATCGTTACTAAAGTCGTTGGGAAAATGACTGACATCTCACCAATGATCTCCCCAATGATTTAACAACGATCCGGAAACTGTGACGTAGTAACGATCTCGTTATGTGTGATTCGACTTTAACACTACAGATAGTTAATCGGTACCTAGAGCGTTATCACTATTACCACCATACTGTAGCTCAACAAAACCTAATATGGCAAGGCAAATGCTACCATTATTAAAGGTGCACATAATACCATGAAACCATAACCCAATTATACAGTGACCATTTTAAATGGTAGTGTTCCGCAGACCTTGTAATTTTATGTTAAACAGATAAAACCAGTGTCTTATAATTTCCATCCAGTCCAGACCATCATGATAACTTCACCCAGCCAGGTCACATATCTTCAGAATATAATGGACAGATATCATAGACTAATGTGTTTTCTAGCACAGTTCTGCACCTTTTACTGTTCTAACATTGATCATGGCCATTTAATCCTTTAGATGCTTTTGTCAATTACATTTATGTGGTTGACCAAAGGAAAGGGCATCCGTTAACTCAATCGGCATCCCGGTGATGTGATAGAAGAGTGCTAGTGGTTACCATGCTGGCTAAAGGGCAAACAATGGTCTTCCCCTCTGCTTTTCTGCCGTTCAATTGGTCTCCAATAGAAACGCTTAAAAGGCTGTAGGTAGTGTTGTATGATGTGGTCAGTAAAAATAGAAAATGAGGCCAAAATAAAATTAAGATTTTTTTTTTTCCCCCACAAACAAATTTGATAAATCGCTGTGAAACCCATGGTTCTTGTGCTTTTCTGCTTCCTTAATTTTAATTCCCTCTTCTTTTTTTGCCTTGGCTAACAAGATCAGATTTGTCTGGGTGTATACCACAGAACTTTCTGCGTGCACAATGTTTTGATTGGTCAACTTTGGAGAAAAAAAAGTAAACACCCACAGAGTAATTCTGTGGTATACTCCTAGTTGGTAAAGGGAAAACTTGCACCTTTTTTTTAGTAATTACTCAGTTTACATTGAAATTAAAGCTGATCTTTCACCAGATTTTTTTTAATGAAAAACCCAAAAATTTAAAATCGCATGTAGTAATATAAAAACCCTTATTGCCAATTCAAAACAGATTTGGTCCCTAAGAATATAGCTTTTGTAAGTCATCAAATTTTACTCCTAAGCTTGTAAGCTAACATCCCTAAAAAATAAAATTGTTTAACAAAAAAAAAAAAATATGGCAAAATAAAACAAAAAATATGGTTAGTGCTTTGTGTTAAAGAATATTGTCATATGATTGTTTTAGGGGCTGCCAGACACGTGATAGCTGGAAGATATGTATTACAGAGGTGGTTATCCTCTGTGATGTAAGCACTAAAGCAAGCTCCAGTACTAGAGTTGAGCGAGTACCCAACTATTCGTACTTGCTATACTCATAACAAATACTGTCTAATACTTGCGTATTTGTTCCAAATAGCATGTGCAATGCAAGTCAACGGGGGAAAAACTCGCAATGTAACGAGTAATCTCAATGCCGTACTTTTTGTGCACAATTCGGATTACTCGTTACATTGCGAGTTTTTCTCCCATTGACTTGCATTGCACATGCTATTCAGAATGAATACACAAGTTTTAGACAGTATTTGTTAAGAGTATAGCAAGTACAAATAGTTATGTACTCACTCAACTCTATCCAGTACGTTTAGTATTGAGAGTATTTAAAGGGCGTGGCAAAGGCTGGGTTTTGAGCAGTCAGTTTGAGGGGACAGGCTTCCTGCATATCCCCACCCAGGGTCATGGTATGCTGGACATAAGTCCATTTGAATTCATTAGTTCCTGTGTGTGAAGGTAAGAATTACTCATGTGTGAAGTCTCCATGCTTCAACTTGTATGCTGAAGTAATATTGAATGGAGATGTGCGAACCTTTGGAAGTTTGGTTCGGAGAGTACAGTCGAACTTTAGATAAAGTTCGGTTTGTGACCCTGACTTGACCCAAACCTCAATGGAAGTCAGTAATTGGGCAGTTTGTCTCCACCCACATGCAGCAAGCCATAAGCAGAACACTTCCAGTGGAGGGTGAGAGAATGTTTTTAAATTTTTGTGTGTGCACACTACATCTGATCACGCTAATTTTACCCCATTGTGAACCGTTCAAACACTGAAAGCAGCTCGCACAGGGCTGAGCATCACTCAAACCCAAGGACAGCGCTGCTTGCTTGAGTGGTTTGAAGCAGATGACATTCCATCTCAGGGAAGTCAAACCACCCATGTCGCAAGGTGAAGATTGACATTTGCAGAAGATGGTAAGGAGAGTCTTGCAAAAGAGGACGCTGGGTGATTATGTTGAAATGTTCCTTTTCTAAAGTGTGGTGGAATGGGAGAAATTACTTTTAGAGAACTGGGTGGAGAGGTTGGCACCATATCTATTGGGATAACCACAGAAAGCCTATTATGACCTGGTTATGCAGGACTCCAGAGTATGCCAAGTTGAAAATAGAAAACTTTGCACAACTAGGAGTAGTAATAGTACATTTGGGTTTGTCACCATTGGGGCTATTGTGGTGACAAACCCAAATGTATGACTTATTACACCTGGTTCAGAAGTGGTTGCAACCAAAATCGCTCACCAGCACAAATAGTGTAAATATTCATCAACAGGTTTATACACTCCTTACATAAGGGTGGTTAAGTCCTGAATTGCCCAGGGAGATCCCCATAGTGCTAATGACCAAGTGGGCATAGTAGAAAGGTATCAGGTGGTTGACTGGTCCTTGGGGGAAACATGGGGCCATAGCTTCTCCATATTGGGTTTCTCAAAGAGGCCGACACGCAAAAGAAGGGAACTAGAGATACAGAGGGGGTGCGTCCCTATCCCAAGGCTCAGGGGGCATCTGAGTTGTCAAAAGCACCAGCTAAAGACCAGATTTGTTGGTGAGGTCATAGTCCAGGTCACATAGCCTCCCATTATGCCATGACTACAGAGCCAATGGACTGCGAGTTAGGTTGACATTGCTCGTATTGTGTATATCCAGACTGCACTGCTAAAATAGCCACCCAGCATGTCCTGTGCCAGTGTGGACTCAGGGAGTTTGTTAATTCTAGTAAGGGCCACACTTCCTCACCTTTTAAGAAACCCCATCGCAGCCTGATGGATTTTTCTTTTGGTGTGTTGGTTGGTGATGAAGGTGAAGTCAACCGCTCTCAGGCCAACAGTCCTGAGCTAGGGATGTCCAGTTGGGGGAAGGGTGTGAATTTGGAACCATTCAACTCAGGGACCTAACTCTTTAAAAACGGGTGTTTGACAGTGTAACGGTTTTAAAGTTGATTGCTCACGAACCAGGGATAGACACCAGATACTCATATTTTGCAGTAGATTGGGAGTAGTTATATTGTGTCAGCAAGTAGAGATGTGAAGTTGTAGAGTACCTGTTGGTACTGGTGTCCTACAGATGCAGGATACTAGTCCTGGCTCATACTCATGTCTTAGGTGGTTTTCTGGGATTGACAAAACACAGGAGCAGATCCTCCAGATATTCTACTGGCACAGCTGTCGCTGAGAAATTGTGAATTATTGCAGATCTCCCACCTGTCAGCTAACTGCCCCGGTCGCTCATTTCCATAGCCTCTTAGTGCCTTATCCATCATTGAGGTCCTGTTTGATTGGATAGCATTGGAATTAGTAGAACACGTGGTCAAGTCCACCAAAGGAAATCAGTATATCCTAGTGGTCATGAATTATGCTACACAGTACCGGTGGGCAGTACCATTGAGACATTTTTCTGCTAAGAGTATAGCCAGCGAACTGGTTCAGATCTTTTCCCGAACTGGACTGCTGAAAAAGATCCTGCTGGACCAAGGAACTCCATTCATGAGGGAATTGTGCAAAACCCTACAAAACACTCAACTCAGGACCTTGGTATACCATCCGCAAATGTAGTCTCATGGAATGGCTTAATAAAACCTTGAAGTTCATGCTAAAGAAGGCTGTAGAGAAGGACAACTGGAGTGTACTACCATACCTGTTATTCTCCATCAGAAAAGTTCCAAGGATCTCTATGGGGTTTTCCCAGTTTGAGCTGTTGTACGCTAATACCACTGTGGTCTCCTGGATATATTGAAAGAGACCTGGGAACCAGAGGTTACATCGTACATGAGCGTAATAGAGCATGTACTGCAAAAAAGAATACGATCCTGCACTACTATGGATTACCTTTTAAAAGCCGGAGGAACAGGAGAAGGAGCTCAGATCCTCCATATATTTGCAAGTGGCCCCAGGTGCACGCTTCAGAAAAGATCCATCCAGAATGCAAATTGTAAGAAGAATAAATCTGCACTACTTCTTAGCCAAAAAAATAAAAAAAACTTGAAGGCGCACCCAGTAAAAAGATCTACACGTCATTTTTTGTTTAATTTTAAGTTTGGCCCTATGGATAAAACAATTAGAAATACTTAAAACAAAAATTGGCCTATTCTAAAAAGCGATTTTGCTGATTTAATAAGGGTTAACCTCCCTCCTCAAGGGGAAGGTTTACATAAATTTTTGCTCCAAACAGAGGCCAGATTGATAATAAAATATAAAGCACAGGGGAATCTAGGTCTGAACGATAGAAATGACCTGCGTCTTTTTAATTCATGACCGGGTGCACCTTCTTTTAGGAGGCAGTCTTTGTTCACTTTCATGGGCCCGTGGAAGCGCTTGCCAGCGCAAAACTGCCATATTCCTGGGAGAGCTTGCACCCTGCCTCGCCACTGCATTTTAATGCAGTTTGAATAAAAGGTTTTTTATTTTTTTGGCTAAGTAGTAGTGCAGCTTTATTCTTCTTACAATTCGTAATAGAGCATGTGGCCCTAACGCAAAAAGGATTGCTGAAGTGATTATCATTATGAGAGACCACCTCCTCCAGATGCAAGAGGCCCAGTCAAGGGTATACAATCTGTCAGTAAAGGTGAGACAGTTCAGCATTGGGGATTGGGTACCATGCTGGTACCCACTGTGGAGATTAAGTTTCTGGCCAAGTGGTAGGGCTCCTATGAAGTAATGGAAATGCTTGATAAAGTTAGCTAGAATGGTTCATTACCACCCTGGACCTCACAAAAAAGTATTGTCAAATCCCCATGGTTAAAGATGCTAAAGAGAAGACTGCCTTCAAGGTTTCCAGTACACTAGCATGCAATTTGGGTTGCAAGGAACTCTGGCCAGAGCCATGTACCAGATTCTAGCTCACAAGTACGTCGCAGCCTACCTGGATGACATGAGCTTCAGCTAGAAGCCATCTGAGCAAGATCTAGGTGATATTGATGCTCTAAAGGAGGAAAGAATTTTCGTAAACCTGGACAAATGTGCCAAAGGAAGCAAAATACGTAGGCTATGTCATGGGCTGGGGCAAGATCAAGCCTCAAGGGAATAAGGTTGATGCAGTCCAGAATTGGATAGATATACTCTCAGAGAAATAAGTTAGATCATTTCTGGGAATTGTGGGATACTACCCTAATTAAGATAACCTAACTTAAGGCAGCACAGTGGCTCATTGGTTAGCACTGCAGTCTTGCAGCGCTGGGTTCCTGGGTACAATCCCCACAAATGACAACCAATGTTAGTGGCACTGGACTTTAGTAAGGAATTTGTGGTCCAGATGGATGGCTCAGGTTAAGGGCTGTCTTGTCACAGGAAGTGAATGGCAAAGAACACCCATCGTGTTGGAGTGTATAGCTATTAAGTGGGCATTGGACATTTTAACAAACCACCTATTAGACAGGAAATTTTAGGCTAGTGTAAAGGCTGCTTTACACCAGACAATCTATCGTGCGATAGATCGTCGGAGTCACGGTTTTTGTGACGCACATCCTGCATCGCTGTTGATGCCGGCCTGTGTGACACCTCCTAGCGACGCAGTATCGCTCACAAATTGTGAGTCGTGTACTGCTCGTTAGGTTCCATAATATCATTTAATTTAGTTGTTCATCGTTTCCAGGGTAGCACACGTCGCTCCGTGTGACACCCCGGTAATGCTGAACAGCAGCTCACCTGCGTCACGCGGTCGCTTCCGGCTATGTGAAGGAAGGAGGTGGGCGGGATGTTTACGTCCCGCTCATCTCCGCCCCTCCGCTTCCATTGGCCGGCGGCCGTGTGATGTCGCTGTGACGCCGAACGTCCCTCCCACTCCAGGAAGTGGACGTTCGCCGCCCACAGCGTGGTCGCACGAGAGGTAAGTGTGATGGGGGTTACTGACTTTGTGCGACACGGGCAGCGATTTGCCCGTGACGCAAAAAGGACGGGGGCTGGTACGATCGATTGTGAAATTGCACAATCGGTCGTACCGTGTAAAGCAGCCTTAAGACTATGCCACACTTAGATGGACGAGCAAAAAGAAAGGAAATAATGCCTGAGCATCCAGATGGTTCCTAGCAGTCCAGGACTTTAGCTTCCAAGTAAAGCATAGGCCCTGGAAACTACATGGCAATTTTGGCGCTCTTTCAAGGGTCCACTGTCTGATGGTGGTGTACCGCCCTGGGGCTCGTCCAGCTGCCAAGCCGCTTGGATCCGTGCTCGTCGGTGGGTGGCTCGAGCTCTCCACGGACCCGGGGGTCACGTCGCTCTGAAAGGGGGTTGGCGCTACACTCGGACTTTGGTGGGGAGGTCCACGGCCGGAGCCGCGGTGGTTTGCAGGGGATTTAAGTTTGTGATGCTACCCACGGGTTGTGGTGAATGGATGGACACCACCGCTGCCGTTGACTAGGTTCCTGGGGACGGTGTTGCGCAGCTTGGTGTTGACCCCCTCCGTGGGTAGGGGGGATGATGGTCCCGGGGGCCCGAGAGAAGTGCTGAGGCGAGGTGATGGATGCATGCTGGGGTGTCGATGTGGTGCGCGGCCCGAAGGCACTGGTGTACTCACTATGATAAACACGCTAGAGTCTCTCATAAACCAAACAAGATAATGGACAGCCGGCTGCAGTTTCCCCTTAACAGGTTGGTGGTTTCCGCCTTTTTCCTGCACCTCTTTAGTGTAAACGTTATGACTCTTATGCCTAAGCAATGGTAGTCCGCTCCCCAGCTTGCTATGTGTCGGGAGAGCCCTGCTTGCCCGCAGATGCTGGCCCCTTGGGTCTCTATGCCTTGGCGGTGGCTTTACCCTAATGGTTGGGCTGTTGTCTTCAGTCGGCTCTTGTGTGGGAAAGGTCCTAAATTCCAGTCCTCAATCAGTTGATTTGACTTAGCCTAGTTGTTTCTGGGCCTCGTACTGGGTCTGAGTACCCCTCCTGGTGCTCCGGTTTCCAATCTGTTCCCCGGTTCGGTACCGGCGGGCCACCGCCCGTCCCCGGTTCCTATTGTCACACCGGCGGTAAATACCGGCTCCTGCAGGTTGCCACCACCGTCTGCCTCTTTGCCAAAGGTGACTGGGCTCCAACCCAGACACCTGGTGTAGACTTTGGCGCCTGAGCACAGGTCTGCCCTTGAACTTGACTCTCTACTTCACTCCACTGTCAAGACTAATCTAGACTCTTTTCCCGCCTCCGGACCTGTGAACTCCTTGGTGGGCGAAGCCAACTGCCTGGCTCCGCTCCCCTGGTGTGAACATCAAACCCGGAGGGTGGTGACAAAGGTTTTGCTGCTGTCACCTTTCTAAGGGGAGGGGTGTGTGTGCATGGGACTACCTGGGATGACCTGACTAGCCCAGGGCGTCAAACTGGAAGTTGTTAGAGGGCGAGGTATGTAAATTGGTTATCAGATAAGTCGTGGATGGGAGATATGTATCACAGAGGTGATTGCTTCTGGTCCAACATCACAGAGAATAATCTAAAGTATGTCTAGCATTGAGAGTGATGATGAGGAGTTTACGAGCAGTCAGATTGTTGGGTGGGACTGTCTGCTCACATTTCCCCACCTCGAGGTGTGGTATGCTGGACATAAAGTCCAGGTGAATTCATTAGTGTGTGGAGGTAAGAAGTTCTCCTGTGTATTCTGTTTTCCTGCTAAGAAAGGCTGTTTATTTTCCTTGTGTCAGACTTCCTTTATACTGTTTTAATAAAGCAGTCTGGACATTTTGTTTTGTTGCCTTCTGTGCCTACCACCAAACACAGTTGAGTGAGCAGTTTCCTTACAGGGCTAATTTTTAGAATTTTTTAAAATATTTAAAAGGGAATCTGTCATTGGGTTTTGGTCACATACTCAGACAGCAACCCTGATTTCAGCAATGTGTTACTTACTTGGCTGTTTAGTGTTTTCATAAAATCATTGTTTCATTAGAAGGAGATTATCACTAGATGACTAGTAAACCTGCTGCCAACTAGTCAGGCTTATTCATGATCTCTGTGGAACCCTACCTTTGATTGGTAGCTTTGTGCCCAATGTACATATAAAGCTGCCAGTGGTGTGGTTAGGGTTTCACGGTGCTCAACATTCATAGAACTGGTAGATATGCAGCAGATAAAACAGCAATTATATCAAATTGACAGCAAACAGCTCAGAAAGTGATACATAGCTGAAATTAGGGTTTCTGCCCATACATAATGCTCCTCTCAGAGGGGTTAGCAGAAACCTTGTGACAGATTCTATAAGGTTTTTTAATTAACGAAAAAAAAGTGAAGCATATGTTCCTACATTTACAACAGACAAAGTTCAATGTGTTATGGAAATCAATCTAAGAATAACTGGGATCGGTAGAAGAGTTTCAAAGTTGTTACCACAAAGTGACAAATGGTGCTGTGTGCACAAACACCTACGCTGGTTACTAGGACTATTTTGGGGATCTTCACTGGGAGAAATGTAAGCAAAAAAACAGATTACAGTGTATTGTAAATAATTGTGTAGCTAGTAAATTTATATATACAGTTCCTTAATAAGGTAGTTACTTGCACCCGAATTGTTTTTAGGTACTTCATAACAAAAAGGGTATACATTTGCACATAGCAATTTTTAGTTATTTTAAGCCAGGAATTAAATTTTTGCCGGATTACAAAAATATTTAAAAATACAAATTGTATTGTAACAAATAGTTAAAAAGTTAGGAAGGCACTGTATATCAGTGAACCAAAAGTCAGTCCAGATTTGGGTGATTTAATGGGAAGATGCAGATAGTTAATGCACTTTATAATGAGTGTATTTCAGTCCACCTTATGGTGCTAGCAGCTTGTCCAGTTAAAAAAATATCATCCCTCATTCTTAAAACAGCAAATTGAAAAATACGGACAATTCAATTTTCTACGATGCCACGATCTGTAGATATTATCTTCTGTCTTGGCACGTTCACTTCTGGTGTCTGCTCGACACGGGCATGTGTGTAAAGCAGGATGTCACTCAAGCAGCAGGAGGAGTGACCCGTGGAAGTTTAGGTTCTGCTGGTCCAGCTGAGCTTTTAATAAAGTTCGGCTTGGACACGTCTTGACCTGAACTTCATTGGAAGTCACTGACTGGCAGTTTGGGTCTCCGACCACATGCAGTCAGCCATATACAGCACTTCCAAAGGAGAGAGAGGTTTTTTCACCATTTTTTTTGCTGCACATAATATCTAATCACACTGTTGTAACCCCCAGTGCGAACCATTCAAACAGTGCAAGTAGCTCGCATTGGGCCAAGCACCAAGCGTACCTGAGCACAGCGATACAGTTACAGCTATAAGAATATTGCGATGGAAAAATAAAAAAAAACACATTTTTATTGCGTGATAGAAGCAGAACATAAAATATTAAAACAATATAAATGTAGCATCACTGTAATCGCACTGACCCACAGAGTAAATCCGTCTCATCACTACTACCTCACGGTGTACCATGAAAAAATAAAAAAGCTATTCCTGTTCTGCTCTCTGTTTCTTCATTTTACCTCCCAAAAGTCAGAATAAAGATCTGCTGATATTTAACCTGTGGTCTCTGCTGAGCAATTACCTTGGGTTTTCCATGTAAATCCCCAAAAAATGCAAATCAGACAAAATCCCTGTCGAAGTCACTCACTCTAATGAGGCACGTGGAATCACCTTGGACTGTATGATCTGTGCTCTGGCCCAACAATGTTCCATTATTTTAGGAGTCTTTAGCGCACAAATGTGGATGACTACAGCTTTGTGTACAATTAAAGATGGATACCAGCAAAATAGACTATAAAAACGGAGTCTGATGTGCATCTGCCTCATTAGCATCAGTGGTTCCGTCGGGGATTTTGTCTGAATTCTGAATCACATTTTTGGGCGATTTACATGGAAACCCCAATGCAAGTGCTCAGCGCAAAACACAAATGTGATCTCAGCCTCATACTGAAAGCAATAAAAAAAAAAAAGTTCTATACCCCAAAATGTTACTCCCCCTAACTTATCCTACATAAAACCAGCCTCCACTGAAGTCTGTCATCCCACATTACCAGTAGAACAAAAACTCTGGAAAAGCGATATGCTCCCACCCCCAAAATACAATCCAGTATTGTCTGCACTCCAAAACTGAAATGCCTCCCGAGTCCCACAATGTTCTACCCCGCAGTAAGCAGCCATGTGTGAGGCATTATTGTAGCGGGGAGAGCCCATTTAATTTACGCTGTGCACGTCTCCAGAAGCTCAAGGTGGGCACAATGTTTGCGGGCGTTAAACTATATGCGGCACAATGTATGGGCGCTAAACTGGCATATTTGTAATTCTCCAGAAAGAGCGTGATGTGCATGTTACAAAATAATCACTGAAGCAATCGATAAAATTATTTGAGGTGTGTAATTTCTACAATTGGATCACTTGTGTTTCTGCCATTTCGGCACTTAAGGGGTTCTGCTAATGTCGACCGTAAAACTATTTTAGCAAAATCTGAATTCCAAAAACCAAATAGCGCCCAGTCCTGCTTATCTCTACCATGTGGCCAAACAGTAGTTTCTGATGACACATAGGGCACCACCACATTCGGGAGAATTTGTGCTATAAACCTTTAACCCTTGTGTAACTGACAAGTTGAAGCTAATAATAAAAAAAAACAAAAAAACTTTTTTTACCCCTAAAATGATATAATTCCACATCCCAACATTATAAAATTGTAAGGCACCTGAGTTCACAATACTCACTACATTCCTAGATAAATTCCTTACGCAGTGACGTTTCCAATATTGAGTCAGGTTTCTGCTGATCTAGGACATCAGGGGCTCGGCTATTGGAGGCCACAATCTATTGAAATGGAATCTGTGCTCCTTTAAATCTAATCCCCACCATATACTCAAATAGTAGTGTACAGCCACATATGGGGTACTCTCACATTCGGTAAAAATTGCATAACAAATTGTCTTATCCATTTTCTCCAGTTACCCTTTGTGTGAATTAAAAATTGAGGCTAAAGTAAAATTTTAGAGAAAAAAAAAATACAATTTTTGTTTTCACAGCCCAGTCTAATACAATTCTGTGTAATTTGTAGATTAAAATTACACTAGTACATGAATTCATTGTAGTTTATTTTGCCAAAGGAGGTCATGTTGATGTTTCTACATTTTTTGGCACCTCAGGGGCTCTGCAAATTCACATTATGTCCACTTTTTTTTTTTTTTTCCAAAAGGGTAGTGTATCTATTAAATATACATAAACCTACTGTATAAAGTTGATTCACAACTAGTAATAAAACTTATTTGAATTACATTAAAATAGTTTTAAAATGAAAAAAGAAAAAAAAAAAAGAGCAAATAACAGGATAAAAAGTGCACATGGTGTTGGTAGGTAAAAGGTCACTACAGGATAACTGGTCTGGAAAATATAAATGGAGCAAGTACACAAAAATGGAATACCTAGGAAACAGTATAGAAATATAAAATTAGTAGTGGAGGTAATCAATAAATATATATATGGTACCAAAGATTACATAAATATGTATATAAATAAATGGATAATTCCAGACAAATATATTTGGTTGCAGGTACAAATATATACAAAAGTTCCAAGAAGTGGCAGTATAGTATGTGAATGAAGTAGTTAAAGTGACAAATACAGAAAAATAATATATACCAATGAAGCATAATAGCATTGGTTCACAATGTTACGGTGACATAATGGAGGTAGTTCATATAGTAAGATAAATCCAAAGTGATAACGCAAGGGTAATCAGGATTAGTATGAAACTTAAGGTGGTAGTGCAGAGTGGCAGAACTGGAGGGATATTGCCCACAAGTAAAGTACTGTTTCACAAAAGACAGACCAGAGATGACAACATAATCAAATAAGAGTTTACATACCAGAGCACAATATGCAGAAGACTGACACCCGTTTTGCCCCAGCTTTAATGAGGGGATGGTGAATCCAAGTACCTGTGGGTTCAAAATGCTCACTATGCTCCTGGATAAAATCCTCGAGGAGTCTATTTTCCATAATGGGGTAACTTGTGGGGGATTTCTGATATTTTGGTACCTTAGGGGGCTGTGCAAATGCGACATGATGGTCACAAGCTATTTCAGCCAAATTTGCTTTCCAAAATTCAAATATTGCTCCTTCCATTCTGAACCCTCCTGTTTGTCCAAGCTGAACATTTTGACTTCTTCTGGGGGTATTGTCGCACTCATAAGAAAGTGCGTAACAACCTGCGTGCCCACTTTTTGGCATTCCTTCTTGTGAAAGTGTGAAATTTGTAGATAAAGTAACATTTTTGTAAAATAAAAATGACATTTTTCAATATGATGACCTAATGTTATAAATTTCTGTGAAGTACCTGTGGCAGAACCGGTGGGATATTGATCACAAGTAAAGTATTGTTTCACAAAAGACAGACCAGAAATGATAACATAATAAAATAAGTTTAAATACCAGATCACAATGTGCAGAAGCCCAACGTGTGTTTCGCTCGCAGCTTTAACAAGTGAATTGGGAACCCAAGTAACTGTAGGTTCAAAATGCTCACTATACTCCTGGATAACATCTGTGAGGAGTCTATTTTCCAAAATGGGGTCACTTGTGAGGAATTTCTGATGTTTTGGTACCTTAGGGGCCTTGCAAATGCAACACGGTGTCTGCAATCTATTTCAGCCAAATTTTCTTTTCAAAATTCAAATATTGTTTTTTCTGTTCTGAACCCTCATGTTTGTCCAAACAAAACTTTTTGACTACATGTGGGGTATCACCGTACTCCTAATAATGTAGGGTAAGACATTTTGGGTTCCATTATGTCATGCTATTTCATGTGAAAGTTAATAAATTAAAGCTAAAGAATTATTTTAAAAAGGTAAAATGTAATTTTTTTCATTCCACTTTGCTTCAAACCCATGTAGCACCTGAAAGGTTAATAAACTTCTTGGGTGTGAATTTGAGTTTTTTGAGGGGTGCAGGTTTTAGAATGGCGCCACTTTGGGGTATTTTCTGTGACCTAGGCCCCTCAAATTCACTTTAAATGTTATGTGGTCTCTAAAAAAAAAAAAAAAAAAACATTTGTAAATTTTGTTGAAAAAATGAGATTACTGATACTCTTTGAACCCTTCTAACGTCATAAAACAAGAATGTTTCACAAATTATGCTGATTTAAAAGTAGGCATGTGGGAAATGTTAATTATTTTGTGTGACATAACTAGTTTAAGGAAATAAAAATTCTAAATTTGCAAAATGTTTAATATTTTTGCCAAATTTCCAATTTTTTTTCACAAATAAGCGCAAAAAATATAATCTTAAATTTACCACTGCCATGAAATGCAATACCTTATGAAAAAAAGTCTCAGAATCACTCAGATACATTGAAGCATTCCAAAGTTATATCATTAAGTGATTCTGGACAGATTTCCAAAATTTGATCTGGTCATTAAACTAAAGCCATCGCTATACTGGCACTATCATGTGGATTCTAAACATACCTTTAGTTGTGAGATCGGATGTATAGTCTCTTAAATAGAGGCAAGTAAAGTTGTGAAATACTGTTATTTGATTCATAGCAGCTACAGAAAATCTAATAGGTGGGATGGGTTTTGCTAGTTATTCCCACCCCTCTCTGCCTGCCCTCCCCTATCGCTTATTAAAGGGGGAGGAAGGACAGGCAGACAGACAGGGGCGGAAATAACTAGCAAATCCCGACCCACCTATTAGATGTTCTGTAGCTGCTATTAATCAAAACAGTGTATTTCACAAACTTTACTTTCCTGTATTTCAGAAACTATACATCCAATTGCACAACTAAAAATATGTTTACAATCAGCATGATCGCGCCAGTGTAGCACTGGCTTTACTTGATATAGGAAAATCCTGGTGGTTGGTCCTCTAAGGTCAAAATTTGCTCTATCATTAAGAGGTTAAAATCATAATTTTCTGCAGGTAAACATTTTTTGATTTTTATTATTTTTTTTATAGGACAGGATACATTTAAAAGTTTATATTTAACTATATAAATCTCAAACTTCTATGTATCTCCCAATTTTAGGATTGTCACTATCTGATCATTCAGCACTTGATCAGAACTGGGATCCTCAACATTTAGGGGCACATTAATAGATTTACAGCAGTTTAGTGCAAACTGCATCAAGTCAGCGTGTGCATCATAAATGGGCAGACATTTTTTTTTTATACCACACTTGTCCAAAGGTAATATAGGACACTTAAACCCTGTGCATTGACTTGCATTATGTTCAACATTTAGTACAAATACATGAATAATACTATTTATTCGGAACAAATAATCCGAACTCAAATATTTTACTATTTGCCCATTATTATTATTTATTATTATAGCGCCATCAATTCCATGGCGCTTTACATGTGAAAGGGGTATACATAATAGGGACAAGTACAATAATCATAAACAATACAAGGCACAGACTGGTACAGGAGGATAGAGGTCCTTGCCCACGAGGGCTGACAGTCTACAAGGGATGGGTAAGGATACAGTAGGTGAGGGTAGAGCTGATTATGCGGCGCTGTATCAGACTGACTGTTACGGCAGGTTGTACGCTTGTCGGAAGATGTAACTAATAACTAATAATGACCCTTTAACCCATTACAACCCGGTGATGCATTTTCATGTAAATGTGTTTATGGTATAGAATGTACAGCTTCCATAGTATTATAAACATTTGGAAACTGATTTCTTTTGCATTGTGGTAAGGTTAAGGTTTTGGAATATCTATATTCTTAGCCTTTATTAATGCATGACATTACACAAAATGATAAATTTGATTTTAGAAAATGATTGAAATCTAAAGCACCTTTGTTACGGTTGCTGCGAGCACTGGAGACTATGTCCAGATTTCTTGCTACTGCACATGTGCGAGCGCCAGAGACTAAGTCCTATCTTGGAGCCATTGCACGTGTGCGGGTGACATCATCGCTGACACGAGGTCACATGTCTCTGACACCTTCTATGCCGATTGGTCGCTGGTCATGTGCTTGTGATGCCTTGCTCAGTGATAGGCCAGCATGACGTCACTCCTGTCGTTCTGGCAGCGGATTGGCTCTTGTGTCCTCCATCTTGGATGAGGCACAGAGTCTATATAAGACCCTGACACACGCCGCATGGCGCTCAGTCCTCTTGGTTCATGCATAAGAGTAGACGCTCTGTGCGCGTTCCTCTAGGCATTCCTCTGTCTATGCTAGGTGAGCGCTACCGGCAGGGTAGCGTTCTTATACCTTACAGCTTCGGCTGATGTCCGTATCCTTACCTCTTAGGGGAGTGGACATAGGCAGGTGCCTGAGGCACATGGTCTGGCTGAGCCTTGTGGTTCGACTCATAGGTGGACGTTGCCGCTAGGGTAACGTTCCTTATACTGCGTCTGGCAGTTGTTCGTATCCTCGCACACTAGGGGAGCGAACAGAGGTAGGAGCTTTGTGCGGCTTACGCTGCTGTTCGTCTCTTTTGCACCACTAGAAGAGCGGACCTAGGTAGGTGCCATTTCGCATACATTGCCTTTGTCTCTGTGATTATTAACAGAGATCATTCCACACACCCTCCAAGTAAGGGAGGAATTGCTTTACTTACTTATTATATCCTTCTGTGAGTTAACAGAGGTATTGCACTCTGCCATAGTCTGCAGCAGAGTCTTTGCACGGTGGACCCTGACTGTCTGATACTCCTTTAGGTCATTATCAGACAGCCCCCCGTAACAACCATAGTTATGCACATAAAGCAAAGCACAGCCAACTTTTCAACATTTACCGTAGCATAATTAAGGCTTGTGAAGACCATTTATGACTGCTATGGTACTTTAGGGACTTATGTATATCTTAGTCAATTAAGGAAAGGCCTTCTTAAGAGACTATTACATTTCTTATGTAATGTTCCACACGTTTTGTCTTAACTTTCCCTCTGTCTCTCTTCAAGGTCCACTACCTGATGGTGCTATCTGCCAACTGGGCCTACGTGAAAGATGCATGCCGAATGCAAAAATACGAGGACATCAAATCCAAGGAGGAACAGGAACTGCATGACATCCACTCAACCCGCTCCAAAGAGCGACTTAATGCTTACACATAAAACTAACCTCCCACATCTTTGTAACATTTCAGTTCTTTGTTGTTTCAACTAACAGCCTCCCTTCCATTGTAAAATGAAAATGAAGTGCTTTTTCCTAAAGATAGGTTAATGCCACCTATCTACATAACCTTGATTGACCAGCACTTGGCATCTTCACAGTGGTCTGTGTGACAATGTCATATAATATGGAACACCCTTATAGTCTTTCCTAAATTGTCATGAAAGGTGACTGGTTTCTTAGATAAAAGATAATTAACTGTTAAATAAAAGATGTTTGTTTCCTTTTTTAACCACTTTATATGTGTTTTGCATAAAACATTTTGCATTGTTTCCTATGTTTTTAAGAGAAAGCTTTTTATACTTTTTAGTTTTGAGTTTCAAAAAAAAACCTACTTTTACCTACAGGTAAACGTCAAAGGGATCGTTGTACAGAAAGCATGTACAATAATATGCTTACTGCTCTAAGTTCTAAACCATGCATGGACTGTTCAGGCTTCTTAGTAGTGTTTTGGTCCTATGAGTAGTCATAGGTGTAATTTCTGTTTGGCAGGGTTAGCGGTGCTTCTTTATTGGTGTTATGTATCAGTATTAATGTATGCTATTAGAACCTCAGTTTTCAAGTCCTGGCAATTACAGTGACATAGTCATCTGTATAACGTGTGAGCATGCATATTGTGAGGATAGTGCATGGGCACGTCCCATATAAATGACATATGCCCAGTTTTAATCAATCATGTAAGTGGTGTTTAACCAACAGATAATCTATAGTTGAATCCATACGTAGGCATCTAGCTATTATTTATCCCTTGCTTTTTTATATTTGTAAAATAAATGTCATGCTATCAACTAAAATCAATGTTTTCTCACATATTTCATGAATTGTCAAAAAATGTGAAATAATTCCTGATTATACAGATTTCTTACCCTTCCTAGCTGTGGACCTCTATATGTAGTTCTACTTTGAGATCATTCCAGCAAACAAATGTACTGTATATGTTTTTCAGTGAAACTCTACATAGGGTTTTCATATAACAGTGTTACTGGACCAAAATTTGCTGTTTCCATCTGTTCTGCCTCTTGGAATGCTCTGGGAATGCTGTGAAGTGTCTTTATAACATTCAGGCAAGAATTTTGTCAATGGTGAAGCAAAATCTTGTATTGTTTTGTGCACTTTATTGAATTGTGTGACCGTTCAGTGTTAGTGCATTGCTTATTTTGATAGCTCTTGGGGTTAATTCACCACTTTTTTTCCTCATGTTCTGTTTTTTAATTTTCTTTACGCTTGCATTGACAATTTTTTAGTAATTTGCACTTATAGTAATGGAGTAACTGTTGGTGGAAATTTAGTAAGTGACAATATTGGACTATGGGGTGTTGCATTGTACACATGGACTTTTATCCCTATACATGTAAGTGACCATGTAGATGCTCTTGCTACGATTTGTATTGAAACCGTCATAAAAAAAAGTGTTTTAACATTTACACTTGTGGTATTTAGCAGTGTGTGACTTTCATCATTCTGCACAAGTAAACATCCAGCTTTGTTGCAGTGTCTCTATTGGGCTCAACCACTTTAGCTTCACTTTACACAATGGGATAATGCATGCTAATAAGATCTGTTTTCTGGTTGTTTTAGCACTTAGTTCTAGGCTTAGTTATAGCTTTTTTTCTTAGAATGTAGAGACTAATGATATTGAAATAAATACCCCAATTCACAATTTTGTCATCTATAACCAATAGAATGACAAAATAAATCTATAAAGCTGTTTTCATTAGACAGCCTGCCTTTATTATCCAAACCTCATAGAAGTAATGCACACGGAGTTTCAAGATTTTGATATTGATTGTATGAAAGGTAATACCATAAGTAAATAGGAAAGACAATCGCTTTATACAGTTGACCAAAATGCATTAGTATTAACATAAAATGATTCAAAACTCATTACTATTGTTAAACTATGATCAAAGGAGAATACGTTTCTCAATGTTTTACGGATTACCAACACCATAAAAAAATCGGAGTATGGATAAATCATATTTGATTGCTTTATACATACAAAGTCAAAATCCTGGAAAGCCCATGCCCCCAAATATATGTAAACTGTACTTCCCTACAGTTAAGACAAATAGGTTTTGTTGACCGATTACTGTACAATGGTATTGGTTACAGTTGGGCAGTTATGGCTTGGCCAACTCATGCCGATTTTTGGAATCTGAACTCTATATACAGAGCTGCGTATGGGTAAAACTTATCACTTTCTTAGTATTCCAAAGTTAGAATAAATAGCATTAGAGAACCCCCCAACAACCTGTACATTTTACTTCCCTGCATTGAAGACAATATTTTTGTAGATCAATTTTCTAGCTATGATTGTAGCCATTAGAAACAAATTGAGATAGTCAATTATTGTTAAACATGGTCTTATATTAAATTCTAGAAGCAACTATTCTTATTGGAATGCAAAAAAAATAGTTTAGAGTAACTTCTCAGTAATGTAAAGGGATCAACCTTTAGCAATTGGTTTGCAGAGGAAATACCATTCAGCTAACAACTTCGCAGTTAGAACTGAAATATCAGCTTTTGCTTGGTTTGTAACTTCTCACCCATGCACAAGGTTTTCCTTGTGTCGAACTGTCATAACAGTTCTGAATTTTATCCCACCGTTCCAGCGGCATATGAGGATTTTTTTCCGTGAAGCATTTGATAAGTAGATAGGAGTAGTTGGAAGAAGAGAGGCACACACCAGTCAAAAGTAACACGCCAGTCAAAAGTAAGTTTAGAAATATTCTTTCATAAAGACAAAGCAAAAGTATTAGTCAAATAAAAAGGATTAAATTTAAAAATAGACTTTAGTTTACTATAAATTCATCCATTGGGTTATAGTTTCAAGTAACAATTTTTCATTTTACACAGGAAATGCGGCAAGTTGTGTGTTTTAACCTGTTTATAAACCACAAAAAAGAATGACTTGTATGGAATCATTTAACAATTGTATTACTTTTCCCCAAGAAAACATTTTTATCTATTACTTATTCATGATGGGGATTTTTGTAAACAAATTCGCATAATGCTAGTATAGTTACTCGTTGCATGCTTAAAACATCTAGTAGTGATAGTTAGATTTTCTTTTAACAACTATGTCCGTCAACAGTTCTCAAATTTGTGCAGTATTAAAAAGAATCTTTTCAAAAATATTCTTCTAAACCTCTTCGAAATTCTATATTGTAGTGTTTCAGTTTTGTGTCTCAAACAGTTTGTGATTTTTAAACAAATGTCCTATGGATCAGTGTAATAATGTTGATGCTTTTTGGCTTTCCTCTGGTATTTAGAGTTTGTATTTTCACAAAGAATGCTTTGTAGCAGGCATTATAATTAATCTGTTTTGTACATAAATGTGCCAACAGCTTCATGGTGGCGTTTTTGAAATGTAGAACAAAGTGCTTGCAAAATGTAATAAACACACTTGTGTACTTTGTGTATTTACTGGTAGTCACTGCTTGTTTCTTTTACACAATGACACCATTGGAGATGTCAATAAATGTCATGTTCGTATTCAAAAGATATACGTGGTATAACGAATTGTGACTTGTGGTAAATTTAGAATTGAAATAACATGTTGACATACAGTATGTGTCTGGTTACAAGAAGAATTTTTAAGATCCATTTTCCCCAAAGATAAAAAAAAGTGTATAAAACGCTGTGTTAAATTAATTAAAATGTGGATTTCTAGGTAAACAGAATACTACAACTTTCTGACAACTGTTTAGGCATTAAATTCTCTCGATATAAAAGGTATAACATCCTACAGATGTATTAGTAACTAGCATAAAACTTCCCGATTCTCATGCACAGGGTACAGATTTCTATATTACAATGTATCTGGAGGGTACAACTGCTATGATTCCACCAATCGTCAGAGAAAAGTGGCAGCAACTCCAGGACAACACTTTCTGATAGTCAATCATTTGTTGAAAGGTTATATGGGCAGCACTCTAGTTGGATGGGGATTAGAGATCATCGACATTAATTTGCTTGGAGTCAACTTTAAGGTGAAGTTGAATATTTTGCAATTTAAAGTTTTCAATCAAAAAAAAAAAAAATACCTCCTGTGCCATTTCACACAATACATCAGCCAGGATCACTCCGCATTAGATGCAATCGTTTGCTCTTCCCCATAATACTTTGTAGCTATCACATTGCATGTTAAGCACAGCCAATAAGGAGGGACTGGCATAGCGACTATAAAACATGAGGCAGGGAAAGCAATGGCTATTTTAGGGAGTGAAAGTCAGAGGACACAACTCATAATTACAGATAGAAAAGGCTTAACTACTGTAGCGCTAAAGAACTTAGTAAATGGTAATGGTAGTGTGTGAATAATATAAGTTTGAGTGATAGGGGAAGATAGAGATAGGAGAGGTGCAGGAGCTGTAGAGTCTTTGACTGCAATGATTGAAAAACTCCAGTGTGGCACATTTTTCAGCTACCTGTGAATTTAAACCCTGTACGACCTAGGACGTACCGATACGTAGTCTACTTAGTCAACCTCTGCTGCCCTAAAACAAATGTTAAACAGAAAATGTTCAATTCTGTCAATGACAACTGAATGTGTCCTTCCCTTTAGTTCCCTAATCAATATAATCCATACCACTCTGTGGACCAATGAAAACCTTTCACCAGAATAACATCTTTTAGTTGATTAATTGGAAGAGATTAAACAGTTAGCATTAGTAATGTGAAGACAAAGGGCTGTAAAAGCCAAATCAAACTCTTTTTGTGTAGCTGGCTCTATATCCCATAGTGGTAGGGGATGTGATAGTGGCACCCTGACTGAGGGCAAGTATTGGAGGTGAGAATCAGGTAGGCTAGCAAGGAGCTCAGGACATTTTTTATACAAAGTCAACTGTCAGCAAAGACAGATATGATGATGATGATTGAGACACATGGCAAGCATAGCTACCATATGTATGGGATGATAGCCCCATATATAGGGTATTATTGAGAATATAAACCCCTATATATAGTATTAAAGCATGATGGCCAATCACCTCCCTATACAAGGTATGTTTGTTACCATAGCCCGCTATAAATAGTATAATAGCCTCCACAGTTCAATATACACAGTGTCATCTTACAGCTCCCTTTACACAATAATATGGTTCATATCGCCATTCACAGTATGATGCCCCATAGCAGTTTATACACAGTATGATTTGCTATAGCCATAATACACGTTATGATGGTTCCTCAGGTAAGATGCTCATCTCGCCTCATGGCATACATGTAATCAACAAAATAGTGGCATATATTGCACATTAAAGTATTATATGTCTGACTACAAAAAGAGCCCCTTCAAGGGAACCTGAATGTATAATTGGCACTGTTTTCTCAGTTCCATGCTTACATTAAATGGCTAGTTTAGCCAATTTCAGGCACACCTTTCCTGTTTTTGCTGTGAATCTTGTTTAGGCCAACACAGACTATCCACTATAAAGCGGGCTTTACACGCTGCGACATCGCTAATGCGGAGTCGTTGGGGTCACGGAATTTGTGACGCACATCCGGCCGCATTAGCGATGCCGTTGCGTGTGACACCGATAAGCAATTTTGCATCGTTGCAAAAACGTGCAAAATCGCTAATCGGCGACATGGGGATCCATTCTTAAAAATCGTTACTGCAGCAGTAACGAAGTTGTTCCTCGTTCCTGCGGCAGCACACATCGCTGCGTGTGACGCCGCAGGAACGAGGAAGCTCCCCTTACCTGCCTCCCGGCCGCTATGAGGAAGGAAGGAGGTGGGCGGGATGTTACGTCCCGCTCAGCTCCGCCCCTCCGCTGCTATTGGGCGGCGGTTCAGTGACGCTTCAGTGACATCGCTGTGACGCCGCACGGACCGCCCCCTTAGAAAGGAGGCGATTCGCCCGTCACAGCAACGTCGCCGGACAGGTATGTGTGACGGCTGTTGTGCGGCACGGGCAGCGATTTGCCCGTGTCGCGCAACAGATGGGGGCGGGTACCCACACTAGCGATAACGGGACCGATATCGCAGTGTGTAAAGTAGCCTTAAGGGTAAAAATACTTAACTATGAAAAGGAAACTTTACGTAGTATTGAGAAATCTGCTCTATACAAAAATTAGAGAAATAGCGAATGGAAAACTAACATCTAACACTTAACAACACGTTGTTCGCACATAGAGTTCAATACGTCACCAGAGAAGAAAATTCTACAGTAATGCCCAAAACTGCGGAAGAAAGAGGGTAGAAGAGCCATCTGTGTTATATATTTTTATTTATAAAGATATATATATATATATATATATATATATACATATATATCTATTATAATATTTTAATATATATATATATATATATATATATATATATATATATATATGTATATATATAATATTTTAATAAATATATATATATATGTGTGTTGAGGGGTACTATAAAAAAAAAGTATACTCTCTCCTCATTTTAATGTTTTTATTTTGACTATGAAGTTGCAAAAGAAAGCTCCATTATGATGAAGGCATGTCACTTGTTGATATATTAAAGAAATTAGACTTAGTCTGAAAGTTGAATAGACTATCAATGAAGGCATCAATGCACACAGTTTTTTGAAAAAGTATAACAAATTATTTATTATGCGTGACACATAAGGGACATACACAGACAAATTTAAAATCAACACAGCGAAACGCGCATCAGGTGTGGGCGGTGTGCTCTGGTGGGGCTGTACACATTGGTGGGCATTTTCTCCTGGCTGAGCTCCTTCTATTCAGGGTTCATTATCCCTGCTAGCAGTGATTGGTATCTCTGTTTTGTCATGGTTATCTGACCTGTAGCCTGCCTTTATAACTTTCACTATTCTAAGGTTGTGAAATGCTATTGTGCCGGGATTAGCTATGTTATCTAATCCTTAATTGTGCTATCTTTCACAGCAGCCCTGGTCATTGTTTACCAAACTTACTATCAGGCTGCGTTTACTTTGCATAGCTACAGTTATATCTACATTTTGATTGTCAAAACTAACATTTACTGGTTGCTGTGATTAGAGGTTATTCTAAAGGTCCAGTCACACTAAGCAACTTACCAGGGATCCCAACAACGATAGGGATCGCTGGTAAGTTGCTAGGAGGTTGCTGGTGAGCTGTCACACTGCGACGCTCCAGCGATCCCACCAGCAACCTGACCTGGCAGGGATCGCTGGAGCGTGGCTACACGAGTTGCTGGTGAGCTCACCAGCAACCAGTGACCAGCCACACTTGCAGAGAGCAGGGAGCAGCGCACACTGAGCGCTGGCTCCTTGCTCTCCTAGCTACAGCACACATCGGGTTAATTAACCCGATGTGTCCTGCAGCTACATGTGTACAGAGCAGGAGCCGGCACTGACAGTGAGAGCGGCGGAGGCTGGTATCAAAGGTAAATATCGGGTAACCAAGGACAGGGCTTCTTGGTTACCCGATGTTTACATTGGTTACCAGCCTCTGCAGAAGCCGGCTCCTGCTGCCTGCACATTTAGTTGTTGCTGTCTCGCTGTCACACACAGCGATCTGTGCTTCACAGCAGGACAGCAACAACTAAAAAATGGCCCAGGACATTCAGCAACAACCAACGACCTCACAGCAGGGGCCAGGTTGTTGCTGGATGTCACACACAGCAACATCGCTAGCAACGTCACAAAAGTTGTTCGTTAGCAGCGATGTTGCTAGCGATGTTGCTTAGTGTGACGGGGCCTTTACCCTTGCAGATTAATACATGGGTTTCTGTATTCATTCTTTGCTATTATTGCCTCTCTTCTCCTAGAGCTCTTACTTGCAATGTGCAATATATAATAAGCCCCATTTATGGTCACACCGCCCAATTTCTTGCTGTGTTGATTTTAAATTTGTCTGTGTATGTCCCTTATGTGTCACGCATAATAAATAATTTGTTATACTTTTTCAAAAATCTGTGTGCATTGATGCCTTTATTGATAGTCTATTCAACTTTCAGACTAGGTCTAATTTCTTTAATAATGCATGATATGGTGACTCTAGTCGTTTAATAACATACACTATGAACTCCTGTACTCTATTGTTAATATAGCATGTCACTTGTTGATGTTATAGAAAATTTCCATTCCCAGCCCCCACTATTTCTCTGATTTGTGGATGAGCACTATACATCAGTTGTGTGTTTATAAAAATAAAATAAAAAAAAATAAATAAATAAAAAAAAAAAAAAAAAAAAGAGTGCCGAGCCACTTTGCATACATTAGATGGATCATTAGAATTTACAAGATCTTTGTGATCTTCGACCATGAGATATTTTGTGTCAGTGTTTAAGGAGTTAGAAGAGCTAAAGCCAGTAATGAAGTGAGACCTAAAAAAATAAAGAGTTTTGGGGTTATGGCAAAAACAAAATAAAAGTCAAAGATGCTATTGGAGTTTTACAGAATGAAAAGGGTGAAGTTGGCAAAAATTATGTTGAGAAGGCCAAACTTTTAAAGGGAACCAATCACCAGGATTTTCGTATATAACCTAAAGCCAGTGCTATACTGGCACTATCAGGCTGATTCTATACATACCTGTAGTGGTCAGCGCTAATGTATAGGTTTTGAAACTCAAGAAAGTAAACTTTATAAAATTAGCAGGTTCTTGAGTGACAGCAGCTGAGGATAAGATAATATCTGGGGGGTATTCAGAGTTATCCCCTCCCTCTGTTAGAATTAGCAGAAGTATTATACAAACTATGCACATTTTCCCCTTGCAGGAACTGTGTGAGGTCATACCCATGTGACCAGAAGAGGTGGGGCCTCAACCAATAGACACCAATAAAGAAATGTTGCTTTGTAGTATTAGCTTTGTTGGCTGAGGCCCCGCCCCTTCTGGTCACATGGGTATGACCTCATACAGGTCCTGCAAGGGAAAAAGTGAATAGTTTGTATAATACTAATTCTGACAGAGGGAAGGGATAACTATGAATACCCCCCAGATATTATCTGATCCTCAGCTGCTGTCACTCAAGAAGCTGTCGATTTTTATAAATTTTACTGACTTGGATTTCAAAACCTAAACATCAGAGCTGACCACTAAAGGTATGTAGAGAATCAGCCTGATGGTGCCAGTATAGCAGTGGCTTTAGGTTATATACAAAACTCCTGGTGATTGGTTCCCTTAAAACTCCAATTTTGTATCTATGTTCTTCAAAAAAGCAAATGTATCATCAAATGATGTTCACTGTACTATGGAAGAAATAAAATAATCCACACTTTCTATAAATAAAGATGGTGGCGGAACAGTTAGCTAATTTAAATCTCCTGGTCCAGCTAAATTACATCCTAGGGTACTGAAAGAGATAGAGGAAATTGCAGAACCACTAGCCAGCATCTTTGAAAGTTCCTGGAGAACAGGAGAAGTCCCAGAAGATTGGAGAAGGGCAAATTTTGTCCTCTTCTTAAAAAAGGAAGGATAGAGCCAGGAAGTTCCAGGCCAGTGAGCCATACTTCTATACCACGGAAGATCTTTGAACAAAATATTAAACTGGTTAATTACTTGAATAAGAATACACAATAATTAAAGGGAACCTGTCAGGTACAATATGCATGAGTAGTTCTGGGTAAATATTGCTAATCTCTGCCTAACTGTCCATGTATACACTAGCTTAGATAAAGAGATCTTTAGAAAAAGTATTTCTAAAGATCGTATATATTATATGCTAATGAGGGCGGGGACCAGTCCCAAGGGCATTTGTTCTCTTAGCTAGTCGGCCCACATAGTATGGTAGCATGCCCCTGTAAGTGTACTAACATGCTAATGAATACGCAGCAACGCCGCACATACCTCACTGTTTATGGCAGCTGGCGGAGGATGGATACACTCTGCGCGTTATTCGGCGAACTCAGGACTGCCGTTCATGCAGTCCTACTGAAAAACCTCGAGACTTTCAAAAAAAAATCTTGAACTATTGATCTTGAACTATTGATCTTGAAAGCTCTATAGAATAGAATATCCAAAACAAAAAAAAAAAGCCAAAATTTCCAGTAACTCTATTCTTTTAGGGAGAACCTAAAGTACACGAGGAACTGGATTCCTTGAAGGGATGGCCGATAGTTGCAGGGATAGATTCTTTAACACAGAATGGCAGTATCTGGATTAGGTTTTGAGGAATTTTGTGACTGCTCTCCCCTCAAAGCTAAGAGACACCATGGATTTATTATCTAAACTTGAAGGCATCTGTTTAGAGGAAGGAACATGCCTAGTATCCATAGATGTAGAATCACTATACAGCAACATCCCACATCAGCATGGTCTCAATGCCACAAAACACTTTCTGGAAACAAGGGGCATACAGTATTCATTAAACAATAGTTTCATACTTGAATTGCTACAATATGTTCTCACTTACAACTATTTCATGTTCAATGACAAGTTCTACCACAAGCTCATGGCACTGCAAAGGGGAGCTCAGTGCCCCCCACATATGCAAATTTGTTCCTGGGCTGGTGGGAAGACTCCATTGTTTTCAAAAGTGAGGCTGATCCGTCATGGTGGCAACCATTTATACAATTTTGGGGCAGATATATAGATGACATTTTGGTCATCTGGGAAGGAGATAAGACATTGTTTAATCAGTTAATAACAGAATTCAACCAAAATAACATCGGACTCAAGCTTACAGCTGAATTTCAGCCTATAGAGATCAAATATTTTGGATGTTACAATAAAAAAATAAATAAATAGTTTAGGGCAATTAGTAACGAAAACATACTGCAAACCAACCTCTATAAATAATCTTCTACACTGGGAAAGCCAGCCCCCCAGCCTTAAGGCTACATGTGCACGCTGCAGTTTTTTCTGCACCCAAAACTGCACCTTGTCAGAGAGAGTGTGGAAATGTCCAAAAAAACGCTTGGAATGTAAGTGCATTTTTTATGCATTTTTTGTGACAAAAATGCACCAAAAAATGCACGGAGAGTGCATGAAAAATGCACCAAATTGACGGCATGCATTTTTGATGCGTTTGTGACAAATGTTGACAAAAAGCTAGAAAAACGAACATGCTGCATCTTTTATGTCACAAACTTTTGACAAAAAAAAATGCTGACTAACTGCAAGGTGCACATAGCAAATCTGACTTCTCATAGACTTTGCTGGGAAGTCAAATGCCAGAAAGTTCTGACAACAAAAACTGCACCAAAAAACGCAACAAAAAAATTTAGCGTGTGCATGTAGCCCAAGAGTGAGTACCTAAGGGACAGTACCTTAGAATGAGAAGAAATTGCCCCTCAAATTACACCTTCTATAATCAAGCACATGAATTGAAAAATAGGTTCATCAATAGGGGTTACCCCTCTAGAGTATTAAAAAATTGGATTCCTTAAAGCAAGGGAAACACTCAGACACACACTCCTTAGTGCTGAAACAAAGATATATAACCCAGAACTATGCATCATTGGAAAATATCATGACGAAGCTAATATGGTCAGAAAGCATTGGAGAATGCTAAAAGCTGACCCGGACATATGCGATAATCTACCACAATTTCTAGCAATTACAGCAATGTCGCATGTGATAGAACCCGCCCCCGTCGGTGGCACAATATGTGGTGATCGCTGCCGTAGCGAACGTTATCACTACGGCAGCGTCACACGCACATACCTGCTCTGCGACGTCGCTGTGACCGGCGAACCGCCTCCTTTCTGAAGGGGTGGTTCGTTCAGCGTCACAGCGGCGTCACATCAGTGTCACTGTACCGCCGCCCAATAGAAAAGGAGGGGAGGAGATGAGCGGCCAGAACATCCCGCCCACCTCCTTCTTTCCTCCTTTTCCGGTGGACGCAGGTAAGGAGATGTTTGTCGTTCCAGCGGCGTCACACATAGCGATGTGTGCTGCCGCAGGAACGACAAACAACATCGTTACTGCAGCAGCAACGATAATTGGGAATAGGGGGGGCATGTCACCGATGAGCGATTTTGTACGTTTTTGCGATGATTCAAAATTGCTCATAGGTGTCACACACAATGACATCGCTAAAGTGGCCGGATGTGCGTCACAAATTCCGTGACCCCAGCCCCAGAGGCTGGGGACATACAGCTCCAAAAGGGGACAGACATTTCTGGGGGGAAGAACACAGCACTGGGGTTTGGAGAACATACAGTTCGGCAGGATATTAGTGCTTCAGCCACTCTCCATCTGTGGTATAGGGAAATTGGTGTGCACTCTGCCCTAATAAAGGGAAAATTGAGGTGCTAGTGAAAGGACCGAGGTCCGAGTAACAATATATAGAAATCACTGCACTCTCATAGAATGTAAGGAGATATCAACAGATTCGTTTTTGTGCCAAAAATCTTTTTATTATTATTCAAAAAGAATTTTTTTTCAATCATTAGATAGTCTAAGTGAAGATGGGACGTTTCGGCCCAATAATGGGCCTTCTTCACGCCAAAATACACTAAAAAAATACAAAAACAGACAACAATCAATATATACATTATGTTACAGGGTTGACATGAAAACAGTGGAGCATATATAAAAGAAAAAGCACATGTAGAAGTATTCACATGTCAAACTTGGAAGAATGCAAAGCACAGTAATAAAAGACATACTGGTAGTTTATCATAAAGGTAAGTTTTAGAAAAGAAAGAAAAAAAAGAAAAAGAAGAGAAAGAGAGGAAGAAGAGGGAGCAGGCAACATGATGGTCTATGTGGGTGGTATACCATACCTCAGAAGCTATGAGGTGATTATTTCAGGTTCAGTGCATAAAAGGAGATTTTGTAAGAAGAGGGTATCTAGAAAGGACCACAACTTTAGTTTATTAGCTCTTGTACTAGACGTCTTAGAAACCAGATCCTAAGGAGAAGAAGTACAGGTATAAGCAAAAGGAAAATTAGATAAATATTCTATACTAATATGAGGTTACTATAGAGGTTTTTTTACCTTAATGGCATTTACGTACACATTCCTAGAGTGAATTATTAGATACTCTGGAAACCGGGCCAATAACCAATTATGTTCACCTTGTGAACCCTTTAAAAGATTCAGGACATGCAGGATTAGAGATCCAAAAACTTAAATTGGTGGATATGAGGCATATGTCATAAATACCTTGTGGCTTATGAAGTTCAGTATAGTTGTACTTGAGCTGACAGGCAAAAACCTGGGACAAGTGGTCTATGAGGAAGAGAATGAAGCTGACTACCAGCGCCACCTATTGGTACGGTACTTTAGAGACTAGCCTATAATGTATATACTACCTCAATAATGCTGCTATAGAGGCCTGTTTCACTTCTGTGCATAAACACTTGGGTATATTTTCTGGCTTGTACACTCTAGAGGATTTAAAGATGCATAATCAGAGGAGTATATATAGATTTCTAACTAACCACTATAATACACATTGCCATTACCTTCAAGCCAAGGTATGTATCAGAGGTTACATGGTCCGGAAAGTTATTAGCAATGCCATAGGTATTGTGGTATAAGGCGTAGGTATAAGCTGAAACAAGAGTATTCATAATCAAGGCAGGTTCAATCAATAGTATAGGAAGAGCTCCCATTAGATCTTTCTAGATTACCTGAGTTTCCTTGAAATAATGTGTAGAGAGTGGTCAGTACCTCTGTGATACAGAAAGAGGAAAGAGATGTTGTTACACACCTGCCGTTTTTCGAAAAAAGTGTGTGCCCAGAGCGCCTGAAAACAACCTACCTCATCGCCGTCTTCCCAGACTGTGGCTGATTGCGCCCTGTGAGCCGGCTTGCAAGCTCATTTAGCATCGCAAAACCGGAAGTGGCGTCAGACGCCAGCGCCTGCGCAGTGGCGATCCGAGTTTCTATTAGATTGTATAAGGTACCGTGTAGTGTGTAAAGGGAGCGCCTGCGCATGCGCAATGAGTGTTTTTATGTACTCTGATACAAAACAGTACTGGGAAGACGTGAATGGGGATCGACATTTGTTGCCTGCAAAGTTATATTACAGAACATGGAAAAAGCAATCAGAGATAGTCAGGATAGGATTGGAGGTGTATAAGGACATAGAATTTCATCATGAAACATTATTATGACGATATAGAGATATATGTAGATTATCCACATAGTTACATGGAGGAATATTATTCCCTGAATTGGGGAAGGGGAAGTAATCTCCCATTGTTACTATAGGAAACAAAAAGAGAGTCTTTCTGGTACTCTGGATACAGTTCAATCTTAAGAAATGCCCATAAATAGTCCATCTTCTTATTGTATATTGGATTCAACCTAGAAAAAAAATTTTTTTCTTTTTTTGTTTTTTTGGGGGGAGAACACAGTGAAGGTCCCAATACGTTGGAAACAAATATACGGCTATATCAGAGAATTATATAGGGTGAGATTTATACGTTACCAGCTATCAGTGCGTGCATAGTGGTAGAAGAAAATGTGACATTTCTTAGGTTTTCTGGAGAGAAAAAAAGAGAGGATAGTTAGAATGATCCTAAAATTTATCTCTTAAAATTCAGAAAGGTCTCTTATGAAATGGGCCAGTCAATTTCTCTATTTAGACCCTTTGGAGTTAGGGTCTGTAACTTGTATATCCAGAAACTCTCTCTTTTTTTCAAAAGTTCTATATGATTCCCTCCTCGTCTGGGTCTATGTACCCTATCAATAACTTGGTAGCGTAATTGTGCAACACTATGTTTTGCCTCGTGAAAATGTTGTGGAATGGGGAGCCATAGTTTACCGCATCTAATTGTGGACTTGTGACTAGCTATTCTGTCGCCTACGTGTTGGATGGTTTCGCCTACATATAGCAGGCCACATGGGCACTTGATGATATATACGACAAAATTACTTTCACATGTGAAGTACTCCTTGATTGGAAAACTCTTACCCGATCTCGGGTGCATAAAATGGTCGCCTTTAATCACATTAGAACAGGATGCGCAACCTAGACAAGGGAATGTACCAGTGCGTCTTGGTGTTAGTACTGTTTGTATGATGTTCTTCTCACTCCCTATGTCTGCCTTAATCAAGGAGTCCCTGATGTTTTGAGGTCTCCTCTTGCACATTAAAGGTGGGAGTAGAAATGGTGTTATTTCCGGGTATGCTTTTCTCAGTAAGGGCCAGTGGTGATTGATAATACTGTAAATCTTTGGCATGGATGGATGATGAGTATGTACGAAGGGTAGCCTCTCTACTGTCTGTGGGACAGAAGCACAGTGCATGCTAGCTCTGCCCACAGGTGAACTTTAATGCCCTCAATGTAGCATTCAGTAGAGAAAGCCATGTGCAAGAGTGGATTTAAGGGTCGGCAGCAAGGATAGTGTACTGTGGTCCCCAGAACTCTGCCCAGGGGCCGCAGGATACATGACCACCCCTACCGACGGCGAGTGGGCCCCCTGGTGGTCCAGAGCCCTGGTGTAGTGCCCCTGAAGCCATCAAAGTGCTACAATGTTTTGCATCCCCACCAGGATGCAGGGCCTACCCCTTTAGGGACCCAGAACCCCAGTGCTGGTAACACCAAAAACCCAGGTAATCCCAGTTTTCCCCAACAAATCCCACATACAATGGTACCCAGCTAGGGTGGGACCAATGGATGGCTACCTAGAGATGGAGCCACTCCAGTCCACTAGTTGACCAGGTGGGAGGGGCAGACTGTGGACAGAGAACACAGGAAGTCAGGAGGCAGAACTGCAGAGACACTGGAGTGGAGAGAAGTGAGTCTAGAGTTGACAGCAGAGGTGTGAAGATGGACGTGAAGTGACACCCTGACTCAGGTCAACGGTGACCTGGTACCCAGGAGAGGTGGTTGCCGGTGGAGTACTCCCGGAACTACGCACCAACAGGGTACAGGACCCTAGGACAGTAAAGAGCTTCAAGCCGACCAGTTATAACCTGCACAACAAAAGGGGACCATCAAGGACCTTGCTAACCCTAAAGAACCTGAAGACTCAGTAACAAAGGGAGAACCGGGGACATGACCAGAGACTCCAACCCCACAGGGTTCACGCTATCTTCAGGCAGACAGAGGTGGACAAACCACAGAACGGGGACCCCCAGTGTTCTATACCATGGAGACCCCCTTACCAGAGACAGGTGCAGGGGAAGAAGGTACCAGAGAACCAGACTGGCACTGGGATGAAGGGGAGCTGGAGGTGAAACCAGCCGGCCTCGGGCAACCAGTTAACATCTCAGCAGTGAGTAAACCAGTTGCACTGAATACCTGTCTGTACTCCTTCTTCCGACGCCCACCGCACAATACACCCGCTGGGGCAAAAGCCTACCTGCAGAGGGATTACCATACTAGCTGCTAATACCTTGAGCCCCAGTAGGGACATTTTGCAGTCGTGGCTCCCTAAATATAGCCGCAAAACCGCAAGTGGCGTCACGTATAAACTTTATTCAATAATCCCCTGTAAATATCCCCATTACAAAAAGGGCCCAGGGCACGGAACCGGGTAGCGGCCACCACTGTGACATTTCCAATAGAGACTCTGCCCGGAACAGAGTACCCCATATCCCTGGGTGCCACACTGACACGTGCTAGTTCTGTGATGTATTAAGAGAAGCATAGAATCTACATCATGTGAAGTAATTAATCTACTCCTCTTTGGTCAGAGCTCATCTGAATTATGTTATCCAATTCTGTGTACCACATAAAAAAAAATAAAATAAATAAATAAATAATGGATGTGACCGGACTGCAGACTATGTGCTACGAGGAACGGTTAGGCTATATGCACACTTTGCATCTCTTGGCAGGAAAAACACAGCAGAAAAAAAAGTGTATTTTGCCGCTATACACTAATGGTCCCAATTCTAGCCCTAGTATTGTAATAATGACCACCACTCTGGCCTCAATACTGTAAAAATGTTCCCTATTCTAGACCCCACATGATAATAAAATCCCTCATCTTTGTGCTCTTCACAAGGACCTGAAATTTTTTTTTATTCCAACCTGTAAGGGTTCCAGAAGGGGCATCCTAATTTTTTCCCATAAGTGACATCATTATCCCACCTGTGACAGTACGCTGATGGGACTTGCTGGAAATAACATTTGCACTGGTAGGCCCATTTCCTCCTCGGGCCCACCACCACCCCATGCGATTGCCATCATTACGTCCTTGGTGCTAGATAGGGGAAAAAAAAGACATTCAAAAAAAGCTTCTAATAGCATTTAAATATTTATACTGTATATCAGATTTTCTGCAGGTTCAACTCATTAATGGATACTTATTGATGTCTTTAGAAACCTCATAGGTTAGCATCTAATGGCTGGAGCAAAATATGGAATATCCATCAAGATCATGTTTTCATAATATGTCTAGATTTTATTGTTTGATACTTGAATTTAAAGAATTCAAATATGGAAGAAAAATATTGTTGGACTTAAAGCTCATGCAGATATGTTTTTATCATCTTTTCCCATTACTTTCAATAGGAAAATCTATACCATTGAAACTAGATGAAAAAAAAATAAATAAATCCAATAAACAGTTGTTGATTATTTCATCTGCCATTTTTAACATTTTTCCACACATTATCTTAAAAAACTTGTTTAAAAGAACTGAAGTCCTCAGTGGTTGATACCTTTTAATAGCTAACTGAAGAGATGGTAATAATTGCAAGCTTTCGAGACTACTCAGGTCTCTTCTTCAGGCTCAATTTACACATTATCTTGTGAAACATAATTTTTAGAGATAAGCAAATTAATTTGATGTAAATACAATTATCAAATTTTGCGTAAGTCATTGAACCTGGCAAATTTGAAAAAAAATAGAAAAAGAAAAATACAATTAACTTGGACCCCACCTAGAATGTCCACTGCCATTTTACACTATGGAGAAGGTTGGTCAGGGAAGGCTCCCATGATTTCAGCCATGACCATGCAAGCTTACCCAGAATGTATTGCAGCTATTGGATTAAATGGTCTAGCACAGTAAATTAGGAGGAATTATTAAAGTTGTTATAAGATGAGACAGGGAATGCAGCAGCCATTTTAGAGAAAATCTGGACAGTGAGAGGACGTCACAGATCAGCCATACAGATAGGGAGTGAAAGCCATAAAGCACTGAAGAAAGTGTACAAATAGGGGTGTGAGAGCACTACGGTGAAGAACTACCCATTTACCAAATCCAGATATGTTGAGCAGTGACATTAGTAAGGATTTATTTACATGAAAGGTGTTGGGTACAGTCATAGGAGACCTCAATATGATATGGAAGTCTTTTCAGAGCATTTAAAATAATTGTGATTGGCTGCAAATCATTTCTTTCTAGAAAAATTAGAATTTAAATTTTAAGAGATTTGTTCTTTTTAATCATTTCCTTTTTACACTTATACATTCAACCAAACTGAGTACAATCAATACTTTAAACGTTATTAATCATATTACCGCTTAATACATGGATGCTGTACACTTATCTGCAACTAAGACAAAGAAATCTCACAAAAATATCCTCTCAAAGTATAGATGGAAGAAATTCCACTGCAGAGAAGGGCAGATTGATTCATATTACTCCAGTCCTTGGACTAGGTTAGTAGCCTTTGGTCTCTGCATGGAAGCTGTACCTTTGGGGACCACCGCATTGGCTTTTGATTGGCCAGGATTGGCGTGACATAATTGCTCCGTCACATCACAATGATGTCATCACACCAGCCATGGTCAATCAAAAGACCTGCTGGGGATCCTGGGAAGTAACAGCTTTACAGAGCTCCTGACCTAGTCCATAGACCGGAGTCCCACAAAACGATCTGCCCATCTCTAGTTTTAAATCCCTATATATTAAAATACTAAACTTTATTGAAATTTAGAATAAAATACACCCTATATAACATTCAATTTCAGACAGTACCTTGGACATCATTACAACCATGGTTGTAATGGCACTAGAGGGACATCACTCCTTTCTAAGGACATGTGTAACATCGGACTGAGGTCACAGGCTCAAAACAGCTACCTCAGACAGACTTGTCACAAGCCACTCCGTTTGGCAGAATTCAGAGAACCCTGACACCCTTTAAACCCTATACAGGGATCTGGATTTACAACAGAGTCCAGTGGATTGCTACCTATGAAACGGCTGCCGTCTTGAGGTGCAAACTGTAGACAGGCAACAAAGTACAAAATCCTCTGGCAGGAGAAGCGTTAAAACGCCGAGGTCAAACAGGAAAAGCTCAGCTCTAAGCAGAAACCAGACAACACTATTCAGGGAACCACAAGCTATATCTGACAAGTAAGCTGGAAGCTTTAGTAGGGTGTGGTGCCTTTTAGTAGGCTGAAGCCAGGAGCTGATGACTTCAGCTGGATGGCACATACACCCATTCTGTCAGACTTGAAAGTACTGCAGGTCCCAACCACTCTAACCTTAGGGGATAGATAGAGCCTGCGCTGTCCTGAATCTCTGGTTCTATCATCTTTTCTATCCCCAGCACGGCCAACAGAGCCAAACGGTGACAGAAGAAGACACTACAGGAGCAGGTTCTGGTGGAGACATGATGGGATGCTTTTGACATTAATGAAGCTAACTATACCTTTTTTTTTATTGATTGATTAGAATTTTTGTCATATATAGGGTTAAACTTAGGGAATTGTTAAGGGATAACTGATATTAAGCGGGCTCCATTTCTTATGTTATAGTGCCAACTACCGCAGTTAGGCAGGGAGAAATTTGATAGGGTCTGTATGTGCATATATGTATATGTATGTGTGTGTAACACTCAGCATCAGTACTGCTTGACAAAAGTCACTTGAGATGGAAACGTCGCTGTATCCTATGGGACAATAAAAGGCAGGGTTTTTTTCATTTAATGCTGAGTGCTGCCTTCAATTTACTGCTTAATGCCTCTGTCACACGCCCGTGAAAATCACGCACGTGTTTCACGGACGTGCCAAAAGTGCGTATTGCCCTTGGTGTGCTATGTGTATGGCACACGTGTGTTCTCCGTGTGTTATCCGTGATCCAAGGCACACCACATCCTCTGTAAAACATGGTGGAGGCAACGTGATGGCATGGGCATGCATGGCTTTCAATGGCACTGGGTCACTTGTGTTTATTGATGACATAACAGCAGACAAGAGTAGCCGGATGAATTCTGAAGTGTACCGGGATATACTTTCAGCCCAGATTCAGCCAAATGCCGCAAAGTTGATCGGACGGCGCTTCATAGTACAGATGGACAATGACCCCAAGCATACAGCCAAAGCTACCCAGGAGTTCATGAGTGCAAAAAAGTGGAACATTCTGCAATGGCCAAGTCAATCACCAGATCTTAACCCAATTGAGCATGCATTTCACTTGCTCAAATCCAGACTTAAGACGGAAAGACCCACAAACAAGTAAGACCTGAAGGCTGCGGCTGTAAAGGCCTGGCAAAGCATTAAGAAGGAGGAAACCCAGCGTTTGGTGATGTCCATGGCTTCCAGACTTAAGGCAGTGATTGCCTCCAAAGGATTAGCAACAATATATTGAAAATAAAAATATTTTGTTTGGGTTTGGTTTATTTGTCCAATTACTTTTGACCTCCTAAAATGTGGAGTGTTTGTAAAGAAATGTGTACAATTCCTACAATTTCTATCAGATATTTTTGTTCAAACCTTCAAATTAAACGTTACAATCTGCACTTGATTTCTGTTGTAGAGATTTCATTTCAAATCCAATGTGGTGGCATGCAGAGCCCAACTCGCAAAAATTGTGTCACTGTCCAAATATTTCTGGACCTAACTGTATATATATATATATATATATATATATATATATAATTTATTAATCCCTCTGTTTATCCTGAATCTTTAGCAAACATGTATGGTTTTACTAAACATAAACATGTTTTCTATTTTTGCCTGGTACAGAATGGCTATCATTTAGTCATTACATATGTGTGATTAACCATTTTTTTTGTTTGCAAAAATATTAATTTAATGTGTTGTTAAGAGAGGTCTATTTTATTTTAAATTGCAATAAAGTATAGTATTTAAATATATAGAGATTTTTTTTCTGGAATAACATGTATATATTATTATACTTTCCCTTATATTTTCTTTACCACATACAATTATTTAAGATTTAACACCTTCACGACCTTGGACGTATATCTGTGCTAGAAAGGGAGTAGTTCCCCACCTAGGACTTGCATTTACGTCCTGACAATCGCGCAGGCACTGCCGCTGTGCCTGGCGTGATCGCTTCCGGGGACTCAGCTTTCCCAACAGCCGAGCCCTAACCCTCACAGCCAGGACAGTGCCTGTGCTGTCCCCGGCTGTTTACACCCCTAAATGCCAGGTTCAATATCAATGGCTGCACAATTTAATCGCGAGGGCCAAACCGTCACCATGGTTACCTGAGGTCATCATCATGACCTCCAAAGTACCTTGCAGCTTGATCACTGAAGCTTCTGAGTTCAGCCTTGACAGCTGATCAAAGATGTGATCAGAGCTTTGATCAGAGCACTGTAAGGTAATGTCCCATACAGGTACTAACTAAAAAGTAAAAAAAAATTAAAAATATATAAGAGAATAAAGAAAAACAAAATTCAAATAAATACTTATATTCGTGTAAAAAAACAAACAAACAAAAAGTAGACATATTTGGTATCGCCACATCCATAACAACCCAATCATTAAAAGTGTCACAATACTTAAAAAAAAAGAGAAAAAGTAGCAAAAACTGAATTTTTATCGTACAACTAACAAAAAAGTGGAATAAAGTATGATCAAATAGTCATATAGAAATTTAATGAAATGGTACCGCTGAAATCATAATCTTGCCGCAAAACACAAGCTACCACTCAGCACCATCATAAAAAAAAATAAAAAAGGTAAAGCTCTCAGAATACAGCAATGCAAAAATATTTTTTCCCCTATAAAATAGTTTTGTGGGTATAAAAGCAGCAAAACATAAAAAAAAAGACAGACAGGGGAAAGAGACAGATGTGGAAAGATACAGACGTGAAAAAAGAGTCAGACGGGGAAAGAGTCAGACGGGGAAAGAGGCAGACAGACACAGAGATAGAGAGACAGGCACAGAGATAGAGACAGACAGACACAAAGATAGAGACAGACATAAACAAAATAGAGAGAGACAGAGAGACTGATACAGAGATAGACACACAGAGACAGACAAGGAAAGAGACAGACAGAGACAGACAGACAGGTAGAGACTGGGAGAGATACAGAGAGACAGTTACTATCCTGGGCAATGCCTGGGTACAACAGCTAGTATACTTATAAACAGAAAAATCAGAAAAATTTGCAGTGGTCTTAATTTTTGCCAGAACTGTATATAATGGACACAATGGTTGCAGCAGTCAAAAAATGCATTGAATCGCTCAAATACATATAGTACTGTACATATGACACAAACAATACATTCTTATACCTAAAGTAAGGTCACCAGAACATAATCCCCTGTACATTTACTAGGGCACTTATTTCCAACAGAAATTTGTATTTGACATGTAGTATTAAGGAAGGTTCATTGGCTTTTTGATGAATATGAGAGTTTTATCTTTTTGTATTCCTTTTCATCCCTACAGTACACACTCCTTAAGGCCTCCTTCCCACCTCAATTTCTCCCATGTGCGTGGCATCCGTTTTCACACTTAGCGGTGACACGTTCAGATGCATACTGATTAAAGTGAAAATAGAGTTCTTCACACCTCAGTGTTTTCACCCAGTCCATGTGTCCCTGTGAAACATCTGCCTGTCCAGGTGAGTAAGGCCTGTTTCACACATCAGTGAAAAACAGACATTTTTCACAGACCTGTAAAAAATGAATAAGTCCCTCCATCTGCCGTGATTCATGGCACACGTGGGTTGTCCAAGTGCAATCTGTGATACGTGCTCCATTATCCGTGATTGTACATGGAGATATACTCACCTGTCCCTGCTCCTGCTGTCTGTGGTGCTGATCTCTGTGTTTCCTCCCACGCTGCAGCTATTTCCGGGTCGGCTGAATATGTATGAGAATAAGCAGCCAGCTCTCAGGCAGAGGCAGCAGAGGCTAGAGACAAGCAGCATTAGAGAAGATGAGTTAAAAAAGTTTTTTATTTTCAATGTCTGTGTTTTTCTGGTACGTGTTTCATGGACCACACCAAAGTATGGTCCGTTAGACATCAGTGATGCCAGACAGAAACGGACATGTCTCCGTGCGGCAATCACGGACACGTGTTCGTGCCACATGAAGACACGATCAGTGAAAAATAGATTAGTTCTGCGTATGTCCATGATTCTGGTACTTACAAAAACTAGCACATACGTACCAGAATCACTGATGTGTGAAACAAGCCTAACACGGAGACAAGTCCAATTTATTTCGGCAGAATGGGTCAAATACGGACATCACACAGATGGCATCCATGTGACACATACTGGAAAAAAACGTATATTACTGTAATGAATGAGTTTTTTATGTGTAAAAGATGTGCAAAGCTATAAAAAGAATAGATTTTTATTATTATTTATTATTTATTTATAGAGCACCATTAATTCCATGGTGCTGTACATGAGAAGGGGTTACATACAGAATACATATACAAGTTACAGTAGACAGACTGGTTACCACACTCTTAGGGGCACTTTGCGCACTACGACATCGCAGGTGCAATGTCGGTGGGGTCAAATCGAAAGTGACGCACATTCGGCGTCTCTGTCGACATCGTAGTGTGTAAAGCCTTTATGATGCGATTAACGAGCACAAAAGCATTTTATTCATATCATTGGTGTAGTGTCGGTCATTTCTATGAATTGGGAAATACCGATGTTACGATGTTGTTCCTCGTTCCTGCGGCAGCACACATCGCTGTGTGTGAAGCTGTAGGAGCGAGGAACATCTCCTACATGCATCCTGCGGCTCACACCGGCTATGCGGAAGGAAGGAGGTGGGCGGCATGTTTACGTCTTGCTCATCTCCGCCCCTCCGCTTCTATTGGCCGCCTGCCGTGTGACGTCGCTATGACGCCGCACGACCTGCCCCCTTAATAAGGAGGCAGTTCGCCGGCCAGAGCGACGTCGCAGGGCAGGTGAGTGCATGTGAAGCTGCTGTAGCGATAATGTTTGCTATGGCAGCTATCACCATGATATCGCAGCTGCGACGGGGGCGGGACTATCGCGCACGGCAGCGCAGCATCGGCTTGCGATGTCGTAGTGTGCAAAGTGCTCCTTAGATCCCCAGTACAAGTCAAAATTTGTCAAAAGAATTCCTGCCATAGAAAGGGACGCACGTATGCAGGAGTATCAGCAGAAGCTGTTATGCAATCTTAGCTTGGCTTTTCCACTAAACACAAGTGATGCACAGAGTGAATCTCACAGTTCTAACTTGCCAACAATGGGACTGTCGAGTCATCACTCAAACCGTACCAGCAACACCGTATCTGGTTGTAACAGCAATTTCATTGAATCATTTCATGAATTTTTTAGACCATCCAATGCAAGGCCACAAGACACAAGAAGTTTGACACATAGTCAACGCCTGGAGAGGATGATACAGGAGCATCTCCAAGTGAACATCGATGCCATGACTGTGCAACTGGAGCCTTACTTATTTTGGGCTTCCAAGCTGGAAAAATAGCCTGAGTTCGCCACTTATGCCTTGGAGATCTTGTCATGTCCCGCAGCCAGCGTTCTCTCGGAACGTGCATTCAGTGCTGCTGGGGGTGTGCTGACAGATAAGCACAATCGTCTGTCCAGTGACAATGTGGACAGACTAAAGGGGGCTTTACACGCTACGATATCGTTAATGTTTTATTGTCGGGGTCACGTCGTTAGTGACGCACATCCGGCGTCATTAACATTATCGCAGCGTGTGACACTTTTGTACGACCTAAAACGATCGCAAAAGTGGCAAAAATCGTTTGCCATGGAGAGGTCGTCCTAAAACCAAAAATCAGTCACCTCTCATTAGCAATGTTGTTCCTCGTTCCTGCGGCAGCACACATCGCTATATGTGACACCGCAGGAGCGAGGAACATCTCCTTACCTGCCTTTACCGGCAATGCGGAAGAAAAGAGGTGGGCGGGATGTTTACGTCCCGCTCATCTCTGCCCCTCCGCTTCTATTGGACGGCTGCCGTGTGACGTCGCTGTGACGCAGCACGATCCGCCCCCTTAGAAAGGAGGCGGATCGCCGGCCATAGTGACGTCGCAGGGCAGGTAAGCTGTGTGACGGGGAGCGCGATTTTGTGCTTGACGGACAGCGATATGCCCGTGCTGCACAAACGATGGGGGCGGGTACGCACGATAGTGATATCATTACCGATATCGCTACCGTGTAAGGCCCCCTTAACGTTCATCAAGATGAACAAATCTTGGATCCGCAAGGACTTTTCTACCCCTGTGTCATCCTGGGGAGACAAAAGGATTGTGGATTTTTGATTGTGCTTCATGCAAATCAACATTTTAAGTTTGCAACTGTGGGACAATTGATGCCACTTAAGTGGTGTCTGTGGCCAAATTTTTTGAAAAAATGGAGACTCTTGTTGGAGTCCACTTGCTGTGTTTTACATAATTTTAGAAGGGCATGACATGCCTATATCTGTGTCTTCTCCTACTTTTACTCATCCAGCTCTTTTCTTTCAGCATGAGTATATGTACTTGTCACTTTTCCATGTGTTTGTGGTGTCTTCTGAGTTGTTTGTCACCTTTTGGACACCTTAGAAGGTGTTTTCTATGTGTTTGTGTTTGCCTGTCATTGTTTTCAATAGGGTTCGAAGGTGTTCGACGAACATACCCGCTGTGCGACGAACCAAACTCGAACACTAGGGTGGTGGCTCATCTCTACTTGTAATGCTACAGTATTTAGCAGAATTAATGACTAATTTTAGTAATAAAAATAAGGGGTTCCCCCCCAATTCTCATAACCAGTACAGGTACAGCAACAGGAAGGTACAGCAACAGGAAGGGCTATGGCTTTTTGGGCTTTCCCAGCTTAAAAATAGGAGCCCACAGTCGCCCCAGAGCTGGCACATTTAATAGATGTGTCAAATGTGGCACCGTACTTGGCTCTTCCCATAGCCCTTGTGCATTGGCAAATGGAGTAATATATGGGGTTGATGTCAGCTGTGAATTTCCAGCTGGCATCAAACCCTGGTATTAGTAATGAGTGGGAGTCTAACAGACACCCCCATTACTAATGCAGTAGAACTGTGAGTGGCCATGGGCAGGGATGAGTGATGACAACATGAGTTCACCGCAGTTCAATGCCTGAGGCACAGACTCCCGCAGCTGCTCACATGCTGCTGTGTGACTCTCTGCATTGACCTGGGGTGACCTCATGACCTTATTTCTTTAATCATTTTGTCTTTTTACAGTATGTCTTTCTGGTTCGCTTTTGGGGAACATCATGGGATATCACTATGAATTACGGCAGACTTATTTTAATATTAATCTTTAATAAATTGGTGAATGAGGGCTATAGTCGGTGTTGTATTTGTTCAAATAAAATACATTTTTTACATTTATATTGGATCAGTAATGGAGGTGTCTGCTAGACACCCACCCATTACTAATACAGGGCTTGATACCAGCTGGCAATTCACAGCTGGCATCAACCCTGTTTATTTCCCTGTTTGATACCACACCTGGGCACTGGAAAGAGACAAGTACAGAACCAGATTTAGTGCATCTATTAGATGTGCCACATCTGTGGTGACTGCGGTGTGCTATTTTTAGTCTGGAAAAGGCCAAATAACCACGGCCCTTCTCACCCTCAAAATATCAGCCCCAAAGTTGTCTGCTTTCCCTTGGCTGTTTTTAAAAAAATGAGCGGGACCCTATGCCAATTTTTTAATTGATTTTTTTTCAAAAATTAAAAAAATCAGTGTGGGATTCCTTCTATTTTTCCAAACCAGCCTAGGTATAGCTGAAAGCTGCGTGTTGCAGCCTGCTGCTGTATTTGTGTCGGTTATGACAATTAGGAGGAACCCCACATTTTTTTTCCAAAAGTTATTTATTAACTCTGCTAAATAGCTGTACAAGCTATCTAGCTATCTCTCTACATATCTATTATCAATTTACTGTATCTATCTAGCATTTATCTATAATTTTTCTGGCCTTGCACATCTTTTACGCATAAAAAAATATTAATTCATATCATACTTTTTCCTGTACTGGTCACATGGACGTGTCATACAGACAGCATACAGATAACACACACGAACACACGGATGGTCAAATGGATATCTAAAATTGACGGTGTGAAATGTGCTATTTTAAACAGATGTGTGAAGGAGGCCTAAAGCAGTAAGTATTTAGTGGGGGCATTCTACGGGTATTTAAATCTGGTTGTTTAAATGTATTCAATTGGTTTATATTCACACCTTAACTATTACTAACTGTAAGTAAATTGTATGCTCCTTACTAGGGTATTAGTTCACACTAAATAATTTTAGTACTAAACTGTATGTACCTTAACTATGCCTTTTCCTGGTCACCAAAAGTACTGGTGTCATCCATGTCCATGTTTCTAAAGTGTTTTTTTTTTACTTGTAAATAGAGATGAGTGGACTCGCAGACAATGAGGACTGGTGGGGTCCCTGTTAAATATTTTTTTTTAAATCAGTTTCCGATCCGGAATCCAGTCCCAAAATAAGTCTATGGGGATCAGAAACCGGAGATTAAAAATGGTGGTGGAAGGGATTGGGGATAGGAGCGGGCGCAGTGTACTCACCGAGGCCCATCATAGCTGTATACCCCTTCCAGGTCACACATTCACTTTCGAGACGATAATTGAATATGCACTGCTTTCCCCACCCACTGGCGCCTGTGATTGGTTGCAGTCAGATGCTTCCACACACAGGCGCTGTGTGCGTCTAAATCGTAGAGTAAAAATAAAAGTAGATGCTAGAACGTACAGGCTCCTTCCGGGTATGACGTAATTTGTCACGTGATAAGGGGATGTTCAAAATGCAGCCCGATGTTTTTCAGACGGAATAAACATTCTTTTTCTAAGTCTACGTGGGCATGGAATTTTTTATAATAGAAGCGGAAGTCTTGGTGTAAGACTCCAGATGGTGAGAGTGCAGGGGGGTTGAAGCCTCCACTTGCTTGATCATATAGGACATGAGAAAGCATAGTCAGCCCACCAACCAAGCTGATCACACCCACTAACCTGGAAGGAGTCCTTACATTCTAGGCTCAACCTAAAAATAAATAAAGAAATAAAACAATTAGTGTAGGGTCCCCCACATTATGATACCCAGCACAGATAAAGCCCACTGCTACAGGCTGCAGTGCCTAGCCATGCATTTATCTTGGCTGTGTATGAAAATAAGAGGAACCACATGCAACTTTTTTTTTAACTATTTCAATAAATAATTTTTAAAAAATGACATGTGGTCACCCCAATTGTGATACCCAGCTATGATAAAGCCCGACAGCTGGGGCTGGTATTCTCAGACTGGGAAGGCCTATGGTTATTAATCGACCAGCCTAAAAATAGCAACCTGTAGCTGCCAGAGATTGTCGAATCCATTAGATGTGACAAGCTCAGCGCTTTATCTGGCTCTTCCCGATTCCCCTGATATGGTGGCAATCGGGGTAACATCAGGGGTTAATAGCAACCCACATCTGCTACTAAGTCCTAGATTATTGATGGGAGGCGTCTGTGACACCCACCTCGTGTGGATTACGCCGGACCTTCAGGGGTGTTTTGAGGGTTATTAACGTGGTGAAAGATATTTTTGTATTTATTCAAAATAAAGGATTTTTTTTCTGTTTGTGTTTATTTACTTTCACTTACAGATTAGTGATGGGGGTGTCTCATAGCTGCCTCCCATCACTAATCTATGGCTTAGTAACAGCTGTGGGCTGTTATTAACCCCTGCTATTACCTCGATTGCCACCACACCAGGGCAATGGAAAGAGCTGGATAAAGCGCTAAGTCTGTTGCATCTAATCGATACGATAATCTTGGGCAGCTGCAGGTTGCTATTTTTAGGCTGTGGGTCGGTCCAATAAGCATGGACCTCCCCAGTCTGAAAATACCAGACCCCAGCTGTCAGGCTTCATAATGGCTGGGCATTATAAAGCAAAAATGTCGTTTGAAGTTCTTATTATTTTGGGCAAAAAAGCTGCATGCGGTTCCTCCTTTTTTGATACTCAGCCAAGACGAGCACCCGGCTGGGGGCTGCAGCCTATAGCCATGGGCTTTATCTGTGCAGAGTATCATAATATGGGGGTATCCTACACCAATTATTTTTATTTATCTATTTATTTTATACCATGATACTGACCCGCATACAGCACCTGTGATTGGTTGCAGTCAGACGCTGCCACACAGGCTGGAGGCACGTCTGACTGCAACCAATCACAGATGCCAGGACAATCAGTGGACGGGGAAAGCAGGGAAAGCAGTGCATATGCGATGAGCGATAATGAGTGGCACAGGCATTGAATGCGCGACCTGGAAGCAGTTTGCCGCCATGACGGAGCCTCCGTAAGTATGGAGCACTCGCTTCCTTCTTATCGCTTCCTTCTTATTTTCTTTATTTTTCCTTTGTTGTTTTTTTTTAATTTTTTGAGTGTCAGATCTGAATAAAACACCTGGAATCCTTGGCCCGGGCTCAGCATCCGAGTACTTTTGAAATCACATGGATCCGAACTTTTACAGTCCGGGTCCGCTCATCCCTACTTGTAAACAATAAAAGAGTTTTGTATTTTAGCCAAAAAAATTGCTATTTCCCCTGTTTTTCTCTGATATGTTTTGCAGTGGCTTTTATGGGTTTACAAATGCACTGGTATTTTATTTGTAATATCCATTGATGATAACTCGTTATTTACCTGTTTGGACTTTTATTTTCTAAATCATGATGATAATTGGTGTATATGGGACTTTAATAGTGGCATATTTAGGGTAGAACTTAGTGCTGTCCTGTATTGCACTGTAAATAAAAAAATTAAGAGCTGTGCACCTAGTAATGAATTTGGAGCATTTTCGAGCTGCCCTGTGTCACCGCAAGAATTTTACTTTTGGCCAGAGTACATTTTTGCTGTAAGTTTTTGCACTTTTGTGGCTAAAATTTTGATGATTTTTTTTTTTTTAGCAACATCCCCATCGAACTAAACTGATATTTGTTCCCCCAAAATAATGAAAATTTCTCCTGGTGCAAAGGAAATAGTTACTGTGGGCCAATGTTTCATTATTATTGGTCCTGGTCAATAATTTGATACTAGATGCATTCAATAAATAGTGCATTGATGAAAAGGGTACAAAGAGTGAAATACTAAAAGTGTGATCTGGTATTTACAGTAATTGGTAAAAAATCCTTTCTAGAAAGAGAGAAGGTTTTATACTACAAGTTTGCTTTTTCTCTTTTAGGCATATTGACCATTAGATGAGCAATCGATACATGGTAAGCAAGTGGCTTTTAAGTGCTTTCAACATTGATTTTGCCTCACACTGTATATATTGTAGTTTTGTTAAACCTACACAGGAATTAGGATGCTTTAAGGCTTTAGTATCAAAAGCACATCATTACTAATTAGCTACAGTTTTTTAAAATGGAGAGAGGTTAGGTAGCTCTTTAACAAGCTTTTTCATATGACTTAGGATTTATTCCAGGTGAGGGGATCTGATATGGCATAAATACTAAGTCATATGAAAAGGCTTGTTAAGGGACCACTTTTGACTTTTAGGATTGCTGCTTCCAATAGGTGGCACTAGAATTAGTCTCCTTCCTCCCTGAAGAGACAGTTTGAATATTTCCCAGGGGAGCATTGCACCTATAAGTCTTCTCACTGGCAGCCAAATTGGTTTGTCAGTCTTCGCAAGAAAAAAAATTTCCCCTTAAACTCCACTATAGCTTCTCATACAGCCAGATCAGATCTCATACTTTGCACTGATGAGGGGCAATCACCCTGAAACATCGTGTTTGCAAATTGAGGTTCTGATCTGGCATAAATCCTAAGTCATATGAAAAGGCCCATTAAAGGACCACTTTTGAATTTTAGGATTGCTACTTCCAATAGGTGGCAGAGTTGTCTCCTTCCTCCCTAAAGAGCCAATTTAAGTACTACTCCAGGAATGTTACTCCAGTCCCTGGTATGTCTAGGGAGGGGCACGGAGGGGTACGCCACTGATAACAAACACTTAAATCATTAAGTGGTGCGTACCTCTTAATGAATTAGGCATGTATAATTCCTGCACGCTCATCATTAAGACTTGTGTGAATGCCAGACTTAACGCATAAGACCTTTAGTGTAGTAGTCAGTATATGTGATCGGAAGCACTCTGCTGACATCTAGTGGACTATTTGCATATGTCAACTGCACTGCAAATTATTTTTCCAATAGTTCTGTTTTTGACATTTTTCTTGACAGAAAATCCAATAATTTTTATATTATTAGGACGTATTATAGATAATAACACTGGAGTCAAATTAGTTTGCACATCCATTACCTCTTCCTTGCTAGCCACAGAATAACAACATACAATTGCCAGAGAGTGCATGGAGCAGAGCTACAGCTCCATAACCTTGCTTGGAATTTTAGTATTTCCCCAAATAAATTAACTGTTTCAGCCTCAAATATTACATTAACATGCTGTCTGTATATCTAATATATAAAGCTGGATGTGTGTATGTGTGTGTGTGTGTGTGTGTGAGTGTGTCTGTGTGTATGTCCGGGATTGGCATCTGCACCGTCGCAGCTACAGCCACAAAATTTTGCACACTTACACGTCTGGACCCTGAGAGCGTCATAGGCTATGTTTTGAGGGGAAATTTTAACCCCGCACTTTACAGTTATTCGCCAAAAAACCTGCCTCCATTAAAGTGAATGGAGCTGGGAGCCACAGTGCAGCCAGAACTTCAGAAGAATGCGCAGCCACGCCCTTATATGGCATGTTGGCGTGTCACAATGCAGCCAGGGAAAGAGACAGATACAGACCGGGTAAGAAACAGACATAGACAGGGTAAGAAACAGACACAAAGAGACAGACACAGACAAAGAGACAGACTGACAGGGAAAGAGACAGACACAGGGAAAGAGACAGACAGGGAAAGAAAGGGAAAGAGACAGACAGGGTAAGAGACAGACAAAGACAGGTAAAGAGACAAAGAGACAGACACAAAGAAAGAGACAGAGGGAAAGAGACAGACAGGGAAAGAGAGGGAAAGAGACAGACAGGGAAAGAGACAGACAGGGAAAGAGACAGACAGGGAAAGTGACAGAAATAGGTAGACAGACAGGGAAAGAGATAGATAGACAGACAGGGAAAGAGATTGAGACAGACGAAGAAAGAGACAGACAGACAAAGAGAGAGAGAGAGAGAGACAGAGATATATACAGAGGGGGAGATAGACAGAGAATGAGAGAGAAACAGAGAGACAGTTACTATCCCGGGCGTTAATACATTCTATTTTGTTAACAACAGTTATTAACCGGCATTGGCATCTGCACCGTCGCAGCTACAGCCACAAAACTTTGCACACTCACACGTCTGGACCCCGAGAGCGTAATAGGCTATGTTGTGAGGTGAAATTTTAACCCCGCGCGTTCCAATTTAACAATCAATTTTTCCCCTATCTACATAATGGGGAAAAAGTGAAACGAAAAGTGTATCCGCACCGTCGCATTTACAATCACAAAATTTTTCACAGACACCTCATGTGATCTAGGGAACGTCGTAGACTATGTTTTGACAGGAAAATTTAACCCCGCGCTTCACAGTTACTCTCCAAAAAACATGCCTTCATTAAAGTAAATTGAGCCTGGAACTACAGGTTATTAGTAGGAGCTGTGAGTGGTTGCTATAGGAACAAAAGACATTCATACTATAAGAAGCTTATATATGAGGTAATAAGATGTCGGTGGGGAGACGGATAGAGACAGACAGAGAGAGACAGACAGAGAAAGACAGACAGAGACAGACCGGGAAAGAGACAGACAAAGACAAACGGTGAAAAAGACAGACAGAGACAGATGGTGAAAATGACAGACAGAGACAGACGGGGAAAGAGACAGACAGAGCCAGACCTGGAAAAAGACAGACCTGGAAAGAGACAGACCTGGAAAGAGACAGATGGGGAAAGAGACAGACAGACATGCAGACAGGGAAAGAGACAGGCAGACAGGGAAGGAGGAGACAGCCAGAGAGACAGACAAAGATAGATGGGGAAAGACACAGACCTTGATAGAGACAGACGGGGAAAGAGACAGAGAAATAGAGACAGACAAAGACAGGCAGACAGGAAAAGAGACAGACAAGAAAAGACACAGACAAAGAGACGGGGAGACAGACTGGGAAAGAGACAGACCTGGGAAAGAGACAGACCTGGAAAGAGACAGATGGGGAAAGAAACAGAGGGATAGAGACAGACAAAGAAAGAGACAGAGACAGGCAGACCTGGAAAGAGGCAGACCTGGAAAGAGACAGACAGAGACAGACGGGGAAAGAGACAGATCTGGAATGAGACAGACGGAGCACATTACTTGGTCAATTTAGTTAAATCTGTGTGGAATATCTGTGGTGTTGAAATATATCAAAAATTTCTGGGTAACAGATGGAATGCAATATAGTAATTTTAGGCCACTCCAAAACAGTATACATAGAAAGAGAAAGAGGAGTGTTAAGAGGCCAACCATAATATCAATAAATGTCAAAACCATTGCCTTATGATATCAAAGTGAAATATATTTATTACACATAAATTCAGACAATTGGTAAAATTACATGTGATAGAAAGAAGACATGAAAGCAGGAAAAATGGTCCCAGAAAGACATTCCCAAAAGGGAAGGACACTGCCCAGACAGAATTGTAAATAAAATGGGTAAGCAGCACCCTAACATTAAAGTAAGAGGAACAATTTCCTCATGGGGTATACATAATTACAACAGAGCTGCTTACCCATTATAGTAAAGTGCAAAGTGCTAGATCAATATCGGGGCAGTAGTCCAGTCAGGGTGGGAGAAGCCCCAACAAGTTTCGCTGCGTTGCTTCCTCGGGGGGCGATGTGTGAAATGCTTCTATTAGCTTAGTTTTGGCCTTTTTATAATTACATTTATATTTATTTGTTTTGTATATATATATATATATATATATATGCACAGTATATATAGATATGTAGAGATATATACTGTATGCACTATATTATACATTATATATATATATACACATATATAAATATATATGTATATATATATATAATGTATAATATAGTGTATACAGTATATATCTCTACATATCTATATATACTGTGCATATATATATATATATATATATATATATATATAATATACAAAAAAAATTTGATGAAAAGTTCCATGTAGGTAGCTGTAAGCTTAAAATAATGTTATTCAATATAATTTTACATTTTTTTTGCCCCAACGGTTGCTTAAGCAGTGGTCCTTGGAGGATATTTTGGGATACATACTAGTCGTAGGCATGAACCTGCATTGATAGTTCTTCCATCAGGGTGCTGATCGCCAGGCAGAGGGAGACGCTCCCCACTATCAAACACTTCAGATTTCATGGCTATCAGCTGTGGTATCAAAGGGGGGTAAATTGCTGGGGCTAACTTCATATCTCCCAACTTTTACAGACGAGAAAGAAGGATAAACCTTGCCATTTTGAGCATTCCCCAAGCCACAGCCCACACCCATTTAGTATTTCTTTCTACCGTGGTAGGTATCAGGTGGGGCTTGGTGGTAGTAAAGGACATTCAGCAGACTGCCTGGGACCACAGGGCATAGACTCAAGTTCATGACTGTCCCACTGTATCCACGATAGTTGGGAGTTGGGACCTATTTATTTTTTTTTTGTCCATTCATAATTGCAGCAGCCATAATTTTCTCATTTTCAGGTAAACTTCACTATCAGGTCTTATGTTTTTGTGGCCTTAAGACCGTGTTCACATGTTGTGTAAATACTGTTTGCTTGTTTTTTTTTCTCAATGTTTTTTGATAGCTATGCACATACAATCTTCTATGGTTATTGCATTTTTTAATGCCTTTTTCCCTTATTTGATGCTTTTTTATTGTACAGAAAAACTGATTCTGAATTTAAAAAAGCAACTGCATTTTTTTAGGTTTGTCTTTTTCAGGTGTCCAATGTAAGTCTGTATAGAAAAAAAAGCACAAAAAAATCACATATAGTTCATAGTAAAAGTTAAATACACGTCACACCATCAAAGACAGAGGTGTCCAGAAAGTGAAAAACTGGATTTATTGGTAACTGCAATCCATGAAATAACATTTTGGTCTTTAACTTAGACTTTCTTCGGAAGTAAATTACAATCAGAAAGAACAACTAGTATCTAATACTCAATCGAGTATTTGGTGTTTCAATCACCCTGAATTTTGATTGAGTACTGCGCATGCTAGCCCACCACTATTAATTATGAGTCCTTGACATATTCATCTTTCCTTATTCTCTTGTGCAAATATAAGACAGTACAGTTCGCACAAGGTCAATGGATCCTCCTTTCATTTACATCCTGTCCTGCGTGCCTCAACAGTTGTCTGTCCTATTACTTAACTCTAGAGATAGGCGAATATTGTAGTGAGATATTCGGGTTCTGATTTTTCGGACCAAATAATTTATAATATTCGTGTATTCGTCATGCCAGGGGACATTTTTGACTCATAATTGGTTTCTGGGAATAATTTTGTCAGAGTTTATGTGGAATGAAAAGCATGAGAATTATATTTACTGAGATTTCTCGTGGCTGTCACTACTTCCGGGTCTGCTCTTTGGATCTCATGCATATGCACTGCTTCTCCCTCCCAGCCTCACTGCAAGTGTCTGTGATTGGTGGAGTATAAAATTAAATAATTGGAAAAAAATGACATGGGGTCCCCTGTATATTGATACCCAGTGCAGATGAAGCATACAACTACAGGCTGCAGCCCCCAACTGTGCATGTAATCTTGGCTGTGTATGAAAGAAAATACGAGGGACCCCCATGTAGCTTTTTAAAATATTTTAATAAATAATTAGAAAAAATTGTGTTGTCTCCACCAATTTTGATACCCAGACAAGATAAAGCCAACAGCTGAGGGCTTGTATTCTCAGGCTGGGGGTAGGCGCATGGTTAGTGGGCCCTCCCCACCCTAAAAATAACAGCCTACATCTACCCCAGAATTATAGCATTCATTAGATGCGACGATTTTGGCACTTTACCTGGATCATCTCAATTGCCCTGGTGCAGTGGCAGTCGTGTAATATAAAGGGTTAATGACAGCTGCGATTTGTCAAAATATCAATGCTGCCATCAAGCACTGGATTAGAAAGGGGACCTCCCCCATTGCTAATCATGCAAGTCAAAATAAAAAAATACATTCTCCAATTTCTTAACTCTAAAACCACCTCTGCAGGTCCGACGTAATCCACACGAGATCCCACGACGATGCCGGCTCAGCTAACATCCAGAGTCTGTAGTGACCGATAGCATGATCGGTGACTGCAGACTTTTGGAAACACTTACGGCAGCAGGGGCACCCGGCAGTGAGAAGCAATGATTTCATCAAGACACCCGAAGCCACACTCGGGGCTCCTCTTGGCCCTCAGTGAAAGTAGAACCCAATGCTGGATTGCCATTCGGCTATGTCTTGCAATAACAAAAGATATGTATATAGTGTGTGGTGCACCAACGTTGCTATATAATCATAATCGCGGGTGTTACAACATGCAGAAATGAGACAATGACGCAAGAAAAAAAGCTCTGCATGAACACACCGAGAATAAACATAGACAATAAGTTTACATATTTAATATCAAAAACATTTTATTACAATAAATGCAAACCACAAAGATAAAAACATTTAAAATAGCAAACAACCCCCACACCCCAAATGGATCAAGTCCACAATAAAGTAACTACCCCAATAAGCAATGCAATTGTATAGAAGGGAACCTGTAGTAATCAAGAATAACGAACGACAATTGCCTGAACACAAAAACTGGAGGACCATAGTACAATATTATTATTATTTTATTATTATTATTATTTATTTATAGAGCACCATTAATTCCATGATGCTGTACATGAGAAGGGGGTTACATACAAAATACATATACAAGTTAACAGTACAGAGGGAAGAGGGCCCTGCCCTTGCGGGCTTACATTCTATAGAATTATGGGGAGGAGACAGTAGGTGGGGTGTAGATTGGGCGGCATCTCCGCACGGTGGTCGGGCGGCATCTCCACACGGTGGTCGGGCGGCATCTCCGCACGGTGGTCGGGCGGCAGTGAGTTCAATAGATGGCCAGGATATGAAAGCCACTTTCAATAAATTATGCACATAATAGTAAACACAGCAATTGCATATAAAGAGCTAATGTGCATGAAATGTGCACTAATCAAAAGCAGAAATCCACCAAGAGGACTCGGTAGAAATGCTATATGGTGTGGTAGAGAGCAACAATACAAATAGTAAATGATAAACCCAGAGCCAGATAATCCTGAGCCCCAGGCTGCACACTAAGGGGCACTGTGTACACTACGACATCGCAGGTGCGATGTCGGTGGGGTCAAATTGAAAGTGACGCACATATCGCAGGCGATATCATAGTGTGTAAATCCTAGATGATACGATTAACGAGCGCAAAAGCGTTGTAATCGTATCATCGGTGTAGCGTCGGCGAATTCCATAATTACGCTGACGCGACAGTCTGATGTTGTTCCTCGCCCCTGCGGCAGCACACATCGCTGTGTGTGAAGTCGCAGGAGTGAGGAACATCTCCTACCTGTGTCACCGCGGCTCCCGTAGGATATGCGGAAGGAAGGAGATGGGCGGGATGTTTATATCCAGCTCATCTCCGCCCCTCCGCTCTTATTGACCGCCTGCCGCGTGACATCGCAGTGACGCCGCACGACCTGCCCCCTTAACAAGGAGGTGGTTCACTGGCCAGAGCGACGTCGCACGCCAGGTGAGTACATGTGAAGCTGCCGTAGCGATAATATTCGTTACAGCAGATATCACAATGATATCGCAGCTGCAACGGGGGCGGGGACTATCACGCTCGGTATCGCAGTATCGGCTTGCGATGTCGCAGCGTGCAAAGTATCCCTAACGCCAAGTAATAGGAACCTAGTAACTCCAGAGAAAGAAATTGAGAGGCACAAGCGGCTACAGGAAAAACCCAAATAGACCTGGGGGTGGAGGTAGAGCAGACCGTACGCGTGTTGCCATGCACAGCGGCTTCATCAGCCTGATGGGCTTATCAAAAAGTAGTCTTTTCATCATACAAGTGACAAAAAGAGTGGAAAAAACACCATCAAAGAGTCAAATAGATAAAAATGGTACCACAGAAAACGTCATCTTGTCCCTCAAACAACAAGCCATCACTCAGCTCCATCAGTGAAAAAATAAAAAAGTTACATCTCTCAGAATAAAGCAATGCAAGAACTGTTTTTTTTTTTTTTTTTCTATAAACGTTTTTATGGTGTAAAGCTACAAAACATTAAAATAACTATAGAGATGTGGTATTGCTGTAATCACTGCTGTAATCACACTGACCTGAAGAATAAAACTGTTTTATCACTTCATGTCACAGTGAATCGCGTAATAAAAGAAAACAGAAAAACTATTCCTGAGTTGCTGTTTCTTCTTGATTCTCTCTCACAAAAAGCAGAATAGAAAGTGATCAAAAATTATTATATGGTCCAAAATAGTGCCAATGACAACTCCAACTCATACCGCAAAAACAAGTCTTCAAATGACTGTCAGCAGATAAATTAAAAAAACGATAGCCTTCAAAATTCAGTGATACCAAAACACTTTTTTTTTGTAAAAAAGCAGTTTTAGGCCCGTTTCACACGTCAGTGAAAAACAGTGACGTTTTTCACTGGCGTGTAAAACACGCACATGTCCCTGCGTGTGCCGTGAATCACGGCACACGTGGGTTGTCTAAGTGCAATCCGGGCTCCGTTATCCGTGGCCCGTGATTGCACTTAGAAATCAACTCACCTGCGCCCGCTCCCGCTGTCCATGGTGCTGATCGCTCCCGCGACGCAGCATCCGGCCGGCGGTGACCCCCGCAGCAGCTGCTTCCGGGTCGGCTGTGTCGCGCATAATGAATATGCGCAACAGTAATCAGCCAGCTTAGAAGCAGCAGGGAGAACGGGCTGCAGAGGACATCGCTGGACGCCGGGTGAGTTAAAATGTTTATTATTTTAAATGCACGTTTTTTTCTGGCACGTGTTTCACTGCGTGGTCCGTGGAACATCAGTGATGCCAGAAAAAAGTGGACATGTTTCCGTGCAGCAATCACGCACACGCGGGTACGCTGCACGGAGACACGTGCAGTGAAAAATCACTGACGTGTGAGCAGACCCATTCATTATAATGGGTCTGCGTATGTCAGTGATTCTGGTACGTTTAAAAAAAAGCACAAACGTACCAGAATCAATGACGTGTGAAAGGGGCCTTAGCATGATAGTAGCCAAACTTAAAAAAAAAGTATTTAAATCTGGTATCGCGGCTCATATTTTTCCTGCGCTCTACACTGAACACTTACATCGGGGGTTATGTGTAAGAGTACGTGTCCATGATCAGGAATAGCAGCATTTTGGATGCAGCGTGTTTTTGCTGGGTCCAAAACGCTGTGTTGTATATTACATGCACAGTGGATGGAATTTATAGAAATCCCATGCCCACTGGTCTTTTCTTCACAGTGGGAACAGAGTGAAATTCTGCAGCTTCCTGAACCCTGATTGGGGTACAGACAGTTGCGGTCTCTTACAGACAACACTTGCAACTCTGCTGGAGAAGATACGCTGTGTTCATAAGGCAGTATGTGCAGATTGTGAGCACATACCCTAAATCTCTGAAAAACGTGATTCAGATAAAATTCCCTATAGAAAATTCACTGTAATGAGGCAGAGGGAGTTACTTTGAACTCCCAACTAGCCTGTGGTTTGGCGGTCTCCATCTTTTTACTCCTCATTTTAAGCGTGCAAAAAAGTAGGTCATCAACAGTTTTGTGCATCTTTGTAAAGACAAACACTGCTGAACAGATGCCAAACAGAGTCCAGAGTAACTGTGCTGCCTTGTTAGTGAATGGGTCCATCGATGTTTTCACCTAAATCATGTATTTCAGAGATGTAGATGGAAACCCGAAAGATAGTGCTCAGCATAGATCACAGGATAAACGTGAACTGATCCAAAATGTTCTATATCAAAATCGCCACCAAATAGCATTCAACTTAACCCACAAAAACACAAATCCCCACTCAGATCTGTCACCTGTAAACAGTACTATATGGGGCTTCCATGTTACTAGTAACTAGAGATGAGCGGTGTTCAAATTGAACTGTTCGCCAATCTCAAATTCGAACTGTTTTAGGTGATGTTCGAGTCGTTCGACGAACGCAAACAATTAGCTTCAAGTTCGACACTTCGAGGTTATGTTCGATAACGGTTCGATCACCAAAAGCGTAACTGGCTTTTAACAGTAATACTGTCATTCAATGTTAATACAGTGGAACCTTGGTTAACGAGAGCAATACGTTCTGGGAGTGTGCTTATTAACCAAGTTACTTGTTCAGCAAAGCAAGATTTCCCGTAGGAAATCATTGCAATGCAGACAATTCGTTCCACAACTTGTTAACCTATTGTGCCATTCCACACATGCACAAACACACACAAACATGTACAATCACACACAAACACACACAAACACACACAAACATACACAAACATACACGCACACACACATATTATGCTCACCTTACCTTCCGTTCCATCGCCGGCCTCCTGGGACTTGCAGTTCACTGGTACAGGATGTGTATCGGGTAACCATGCGACCCATGCCCCGGAGCTTCCGCTGGCAGTGCGCTGACCTCAAAGGCAGGAGCTGCTTGCCTGAGGCCAGCGCGCTGCCTTTGAGTAGCGTCTGACAGAGGAAGTTTCTCCCTCGTCGTGGTGGTTAGTTACCCGATACACGTAGTTTGCCGCTACAGGATGTGTATCGGGTAACCATCGTGACAAGGGAGGAACATCCTCTGTCAGACGCTACTCAAAGGCAGCGCCCTGGCCAATCAGAGGCAAGTGTTCCCTGCCTTTGACGTCAGCGCTCTGGCTGCGGAAGTTCCGGCATCGGTCACAATGGTTACCCGATATACATCCTGTAGCGGGGAACTACGTGTGTCGGGTAACCATCGCAACGAGAGAGGAACTCCCTCTGTCAGACGCTACTGAAATGCAGTGCGCTGGCCAATCAGAGGCAAGCGGCTCCTGCCTTTGACGTCAGCGCGCTGGCAGCGGAAGCTCCGGGGCATCGGTCGCATGGTTACCTGATACACATCTTGTACTGGCGAACTGCAAGTCCCAGGAGGCCGGCGATGGAACGGAAGGTAAGGTGAGCATAATATGTGTGTGCATTCGTGTTTGTGCATGTTTGTATGTGTCTGTGTTTGCCTGACATTGTTTTCAATGGTGTTCGACGGTGTTTGAAAGTGTTCGACGACTGTTCGACGAACACACCCGCCGTTCGACGAACCCAACCAAATTCGAACACTAGGGTGGTGGCTTATCTCTACTGGTAACACACAAAGGCTCTGGAAAAACTCTGTGTCCCCTTCCCTCAAAAACATAAATCCACTGAAATCTGCGTTCCCAAATCCAAATGCCCCCTATCCCTTCTGAAAACAACAATATGCATTAACTATAGTTAGTAGAGTTGAGCGCGGTTCGTGGTTCGAGGTTTTCCAGTTCGGGGCTCGAGTGATTTTTGGGGCTGTTTGAGATCGAACTAGAACTTGAGCTTTTTGCAAAAGCTCGATAGTTCTAGATACGTTCGAGAACAGTTCTAGCAGCAAAAAGCAGGGCTTTTTACAGCTACAGTGTGCAGGAGCCATCGCTGGCAGCCTGCCACAAGCTGGTAACCAAGATAAACATCGGGTATCCAAGCAAAGCGCTTGGTTAGTAACCCGATGTTTATCTTAGTTACGTGCAGGAAGCCCACACTTCCCCGCTCAGCTCACTCCGCCCCCTCCTGCCCGCAGCATGTACACACGTACACACACACACACACACACACTCTCACACACGCACCCCCCCCCAGCTACAGTGTGCAGGAGCCATCGCTGGCAGCCTGCCACAAGCTGGTAACCAAGATAAACATCGGGTATCCAAGCAAAGCGCTTTGGTTAGTAACCCGATGTTTATCTTAGTTACGTGCAGGAAGCCCACACTTCCCGCTCAGCTCACTCCGCCCCCTCCTGCCCGCGGCATGTATACATACATATACACACACACACACACACACACTCTCACACACGCACCCCCCCCTCCCCCCCCCCGCTCGGCTTACCTGCGGTGATGAAGTCCCGCCATCCCGACCTCAGCGCTGTCACTGTCCTCCATGGCCGCCGCTTGTCACATCACCTCTCGCTTCCCACCCGAGACGTCACGGACCTCTCGCGATACTTGGTGTGAAGGCGCCGGTTATTGACATCAGTGACAGGGGCTGTCGGCAGTGCTGGAGATCAGCGCAGGTAATGTACCTCGCTGACAGCAGCACTTGTCATCCCCTGCAGTGACCTGGGCTGACCCATTGATGTTAGCTCAGGTCACTGCATTGCTCTCCCAGCCAATGGGGAACATCCTGCTCTTCATTGACTGGGACAGTGTGGATCGTCATGGCAACCCCTTGGATTACACCAGACCTGGATTTGTTTTTCAATCTAATAAATTGGTTAAAGAGGGAATGTTTTGGGGAGTGTTTTTTCAAATAAAAATGTGTTTGTCGTCTATTTTTTTTTTATTACTGACTGGGTTGGTGATGTCGGGTATCTGATAGACGCCTGACCTCACCAACCCCAGGGCTTGATGCCAGGTGACATTACACATCTGGTATTAACCCCATATATTACCCCGTTTGCCACCGCACCAGGGCGCGGGATGAGCTGGGGCGAAGCACCAGGATTGGCGCATCTAATGGATGCGCCACTTCTGGGGCGGCTGTGGCCTGCTATTTTTAGGCTGGGGAGATTCCAATAACCATGGACCTCCCTAGTCTGAGAATATCAGGCCCCAGCTGTCTGCTTTACCTTGGCTGGTGATCCAATTTTGGGGGACCCCTACGTGTTTTTTTTTTTAATTATTTATTTAATTTAAAATAACAGCGTGGGGTGCCCTCAGTTTTGGATTACCAGCCAAGGTGAGGTTGCCAGCTGTGGTCTGCAGGCTGCAGCCGTCTGCTTTACCCTAGCTGGCTACAAAACTAGGGGGAACCCTACGTCATTTTTTTTTCATTTTTTTGGCTAAATACAAAGCTAAGCACCCCTTAGTGCCACATGAAAGGTACCAAAGGGTGTTCCACTTTTTCTCCATTTTTTTCTCCACTTTTTCTCCATTTTTTTCTCCACTTATTCTCCACTTTTTCTCCTCTTATTCTCCACTTTTTCTCCTCTTATTCTCCACTTTTTCTCCACTTTTTCTCCACTTTTTCTCCATTTTTTTCTCCACTTTATTCTCCACTTTTTCTCCATTTTTTTCTCCACTTTTTCTCCTCTTATGCTCCACTTTTTCTCCACTTTTTCTCCACTTTTTCTCCACTTTTTTCTCCACTTTTTCTCCACTTTTTTCTCCACTTTTTCTCCTCTTATGCTCCACTTTTTCTCCACCTTTTCTCCACTTTTTCTCCACTTTTTCTCCTCTTATGCTCCACTTTTTCTCCACTTTTTCTCCACTTTTTCTCCTCTTATGCTCCACTTTTTCTGCACTTTTTCTCCACTTTTTTCTCCACTTTTTCTCCACTTTTTCTCCACTTTTTCTCCACTTTTTCTCCACTTTATTCTCCACTTTTTCTCCACTTTTTTCTCCACTTTTTCTCCTCTTATGCTCCACTTTTTCTCCACTTTTTCTCCACTTTTTCTCCACTTTTTCTCCACTTTTTTCTCCACGTTTTCTCCACTTTTTTCTCCACTTTTTCTCCTCTTATGCTCCACTTTTTCTCCACCTTTTCTCCACTTTTTCTCCACTTTTTCTCCTCTTATGCTCCACTTTTTCTCCACTTTTTCTCCACTTTTTCTCCACTTTTTCTCCTCTTATGCTCCACTTTTTCTCCACTTTTTCTCCACTTTTTTCTCCACTTTTTTCTCCACTTTTTCTCCACTTTTTCTCCTCTTATGCTCCACTTTTTCTCCTCTTATGCTCCACTTTTTCTCCACTTTTTCTCCTCTTAATCTCCACTTTTTCTCCTCTTATGCTCCACTTTTTCTCCACTTTTTCTCCTCTTAATCTCCACTTTTTCTCCTCTTATGCTCCACTTTTTCTCCACTTTTTCTCCACTTATTTCTCCACTTTTTTCTCCACTTTTTCTCCACTTTTTCTCCTCTTAATCTCCACTTTTTCTCCACTTTTTCTCCACTTTTTCTCCACTTTTTTCTCCACTTTTTCTCCACTTTTTCTCCACTTTTTCTCCTCTTATGCACCACTTTTTCTCCACTTTTTCTCCACTTTTTCTCCACTTTTTTCTCCACTTTTTCTCCTCTTATGCTCCACTTTTTCTCCACTTTTTCTCCACTTTTTCTCCACTTTTTTCTCCACTTTTTCTCCTCTTATGCTCCACTTTTTCTCCACTTTTTCTCCACTTTTTTCTCCACTTTTTCTCCTCTTATGCTCCACTTTTTCTCCACTTTTTCTCCACTTTTTCTCCACTTTTTTCTCCACTTTTTCTCCTCTTATGCTCCACTTTTTCTCCACTTTTTCTCCACTTTTTTCTCCACTTTTTTCTCCACTTTTTCTCCATTTTTTCTCCTCTTATGCTCCACTTTTTCTCCTCTTATGCTCCACTTTTTCTCCACTTTTTCTCCTCTTAATCTCCACTTTTTCTCCTCTTATGCTCCACTTTTTCTCCACTTTTTCTCCACTTTTTTCTCCACTTTTTCTCCACTTTTTCTCCACTTTTTCTCCACTTTTTTCTCCACTTTTTCTCCTCTTATGCTCCACTTTTTCTCCACTTTTTTTTCCTCTTAATCTCCACTTTTTCTCCTCTTATGCTCCACTTTTTCTCCACTTTTTCTCCACTTTTTCTCCACTTTTTTCTCCACTTTTTCTCCACTTTTTTCTCCACTTTTTCTCCTCTTATGCTCCACTTTTTCTCCACTTTTTCTCCACTTTTTCTCCACTTTTTCTCCTCTTATGCTCCACTTTTTCTCCACTTTTTCTCCACTTTTTCTCCACTTTTTCTCCACTTTTTCTCCACTTTTTTCTACACTTTTTTCTCCACTTTTTCTCCACTTTTTCTCCACTTTTTCTCCACTTTTTCTCCGTTCTTTTTCTATGGTCGGTCTACCCATTAGCTCTGCCATGCATACTGTAGCTCTACACCTACTGCACATGTTACTTTATGATTGACATCTCTTTCGTACCAGAGCTGTCTAAGCCTACTCTGACCCCATATTTGTCATTACTATATTGTCCTTGTACTGTATTATGACATTTGTATCATGTGTTTCATTTCTTGCTGTGTTGCAATTTTTTTGCTGCATCCCAATTGTACCTCTACATTGTTCGAGTTTATGTTATTGTTCTCTCACTCTTATGTGATACTGATTATTGTCATTTTTCATGATTACATGCAGATAAGTCCAATCTGACGAAGGCTGAGGCCGAAACGTCATTTGTAACTTGTTTTGGACAAAAACATATATGCTTATGAAAAAATTTTTTTCTTAATACGGACCAATAAAGAGTGATTTTGCATTACTATCCATTGTGACTTACTGACTTAGTCTGGGAGATATAGAGTGCCGAGGTTACTCACTAATTTTATCTATTATTACCTCTGAGCACCTATATACCAGTGAGCAGAGCTTCCTCTACAGTAGTTCTCCTGATTAGGCATGCCCTTACCTCATGAGCAGGGCATTGCAGCTTTGGTAGCAACCATTACGACATGGACTCTGCTGCTGTGGACCCGGGGAGAGTGAGTGCAGATTCATTGCACCCACACTCCTCACATGAAGGGTCCGCACTCCTAGAAAATGGGGGATACGTTCCCTGAGTGTCTCCCCCCCATATTCTAGACGGTCCAGAGTCGTCGTGGGACCCCTTTATTTTTTTTCTTACAATAAATTGGTGAAAGAGGAAATGTTTTGGGGACTGTTTTTTCAAATAAATTTCTTTTGTCGATTTTTTGTTTTTGTTAGTACTGACAGTTTATGATGTTGGGTATCTAATAGACGCCATGACATCACAAACTGCTGGGCTTGATCTTAGGTGACTTTACAGCTAGTATCAACCCGATTTATTACCCCGTTTGCCACTGCACCAGGGCACGGGATGAGCTGGGGTGAAGCGCCAGGATTGGCGCATCTAGTGGATGCGCCACGTCTGGGGTGCCTGCGGCCTGCTATTTTTAGGCTGTGAAGGCCCAATAACTATGGACCTTCCCACCCTGAGAATACCAGACCACAGCTGTCCGCTTTACCTTGGCTGGTGATCCAATTTGGGGGGGACCCTACTTTTATTGTGTAATTATTAATATTTATAAAATAATTATAAAAAAGAGCCTGAGGGGACCTCCACATTGGATCCCCAACCACGGTAAAGCTGCCAGCTGTGGTTTTCAGGCTACAGCCGTCTGCTTTACCCTAGCTGGCTATCAAAAATGGGGGGACCCAATGTAATTTTTTTTTTTAACTATTTTTTAAATAGAAAAAATTAATGGGCTTCCCTGTATTTTGATTGACAACCAAGGTAACGGCAGGCAGATGGGGGTGGCAACCCATAGCTGTCTGCTTTATCTGCGCTGAGAATCAAAAATACCGCGGAGCGCTACGTCATTTTTTTAAAGATTTATTTTTACAGCACTGTGATGTCCAGCAATCAAAATACAGGGAAGCCCATTTTATTTTTAGTTATTTAAATAAATAATTAAAAAAAATATATATGGGCTCCCGCTGCATTTTTAGTATTGCTAGCTAAGGGTAATCCAAGCAGCTACTGGCTGCTAACCCCCACTGCTTGGTGTTACCTTCACTGGCAATGGAAAATCCAGGGAAGCATTTTTTATTTTTTTTGCCAAAAAACTACAAAAAAAGGACGTGAGCTTCGCCATATTTTTGTATGCTAGCCAGGTATAGCAGGCAGGTGCTGGAAGAGTTGGATACAGAGCCAGAAGATGGCGCTTCTATGAAAATGCCATTTTCTGAGGTAACTGCAGACTGCAATTCGCAGCAGTGGGGCCCAGAAAGCTCAGGCCAACCGGTGGTGCGGATTCCAATCCCCAGCTGCCTAGTTGTACCTGGCTGGACACAAAAATGGGGCAAAGCCTACGTCATTTGTTTTCTAATTATTTAATGAAATTCATGAAATAATAAAAAAAGGGCTTCCCTTTATTTTTGGTTCCCAGCCGGGTACAAATAGGCAACTGGGGGTTGGGGGCAGCCGTACCTGCCTGCTGTACCTGGCTAGCATACAAAAATATGGCGAAGCCCACATAATTTTTTCAGGGGGCAAAAAACTTCTGCATACAGTCCTGGATGGAGTATGCTGAGCCTTGTAGTTCTGCAGCTGCTGTCTGTCTGTATGGAGAAGAGCAGACAGCAGCTGCAGAACTACAAGGCTCAGCATGCTCCATCCAGGACTGTATGCAGAAGTTTTTTGCCCACCAAAAAAATGACGTGGGCTTCGCCATATTTTTGTATGCTAGCCAGGTACAGCTGGCAGCCACGGGCTGCCTCCAACCCCCAGTTGCCTATTTGTACCCGGCTGGGAACCAAAAATATAGGGAAGCCCGTTTTTTTTAATTATTTCACTTATTTCATGAAATAATTAAAAAACAAATGACGTGGGCTTCGCCCTATTTTTGTGTCCAGCCGGGTACAACTAGGCAGCTGGGGATTGGAATCCGCAGCACAGGTTAGCCCGAGGTTTGTGGGCGCCTCTGCTGCGGATTTCAGTCCGCAGCCGTCCCAGAAAATGGCGCTCTCATAGAAGCGCCATCATCTGGCGCTGTATCCAACTCTTCCAACAGCCCTGGAGCCGGGTGGCTTGTTGGGTAATCATGAGTTAATACTGGCTTTGTTTTACCAGCCAGTATTAAGCCAGAGATTCTTAATGTCAGGCACGTTTGACCCGGCCATTAAGAATCTCCAATAAAGGGTTAAAAAAAAGACACCACACAGAGAAAAAATACTTTAATAGAAATAAATACACAGACACATTAGAGACTCCATCTTTATTACCCCCTGTCAGCCCTCCACGATCCTGCTCTTCTGTCTTCTTTCTTTCTAGTGTAGTAGTAGTGACGATTGTAGTGAGGATGAGATTCACCAGCTCATCACTTGGGGCTGGGGAACCTCCATCCTCACTACAATCCTCACTAGTGTAGTAGTAGTGACGATTGTAGTGAGGGAGGATGAGATTCACCAGCTCATCACTTGGGGCTGGGGAACCTCCATCCTTACTACAATGCTCACTACAATCGGGAAGCAGCGTGCAGCCTTCACTCCGTGAGTGATCAGTGCTGGCTGCTAGCGGTAACGCTGACAGACGCGTTACCATAGCAACGGTGCTCTCGGAGCCGCGGTTAGCGGTGACGTCACCGCTAACTGCGTTGCTATGGCAACGGTGATCTCCGTTAATGACCGGCTGTGGCAGCCGGTCCCTAATGGAACAGGGAGTCGACCGTGTGCTAGAGCATGTCGCCGGTACACGGCGATACACATATGTGCACCATGTACCGGAGAGATGCACTCGCAGGTCCTACATGACGTGTCATAGTCATGTGACCAGTCTGTAGCCAATGAGATAATAGCCACGTGACTGGTCACATGGCTATTTTGACGTCACGATAGGTCCTGCTTCTCTGCTGGCAGTGCAGGTCACCGGGAGGATTCAGCGATCATCGGATGGAATAGCGGCAGGAGACAGAGTGCAGAAGGGATCGCGAGGACCGGTAAGTGTTATGGCAATGTTTATTAACTGTTTGTGTACATTTATAATGCATTTTTATGTGTTTGTGATTGCCTCCCATTATAGCCTATTGGTTCGAGTTCGGTTCGTCGAACGTTCGACGAACCGAACTCGAACGGGACCCCCGTTCGGCGAACCGGCCTCGAGCCGAACCGGGACCAGTTCGCTCATCTCTAATAGTTAGTGTCAACATGTTTCGCATTGTAATGAGGAGAGCCCACTTACTTTACGGGATGCAGGATTTCAGAAGCATGAGCTGGGTACAATGTATGGGCATAACCAGGACTTATATGCAATTTTTAATTCTGCAACATTTACTGTGTTTGAGACCATGGGTGTTTTCCAGTGACTAAATCACCACTACACCCGTAGATTAATTCTCGGAAGGGGTGTAATTTCCCAAATTTGGTCACTTGAGGGGATTTCCTCTGTTCTGGCACTTAAGGACTCTGCAAATGGAGTCTGCAAACTATTTTCAGAAAATCTGCACTCCAAACATCAACTGGCGCTCCTTCCCTTCCATGCCCTGTACTGCAGCCAAACAGTACTGTACAGTCGCATGTGGAGTATTGCCACATTCGTGAGAGATTGTATCATACATTATGCGGTCTTTTTTTTACCAATTTCCTTTGAGAAAATTGAAAATCTGGGGTTAAAACAACACTTTAGTGGTAAAAATGAAATTTTATTTTTTGTTCATAGCCCAATAGTATAACATTTTGTGACACACCTGTAGTGTCAATATGTTCACTGCACCCCTGGATGAATTTATTGAGGGGTCCAGTTTGTAAAATGGGGTCCCTTATGGGGTGTTTCTGCTGTTCTAGCACCTCAGGGGCTCTGCCAATGTGACATGGCACCCACAAACCATTCCAATCAAATTTGAACTCAAATATGGCGTTACTTCCATTCTTCACTTTGTACTGTGCCTCAAAAGTAGAGATGAGCGAACCGGTCGTGGTTCGGCTCAAGCTTGGTTCGTCGAACGGAGGTCTAGTTCGAGTTCGGTTCAGTGAACCACTCGAACCCATAGGAAACAATAGGAGGCAATCACAAACACATAAAAACACCTAGAAAACACCCTCAAAGGTGTCCAAAAGGTGACAAACAACTCACAACACAACACAAACACATGGGAAAGTGACAAGGACAAATACTCATGCGAAAACAGAAGAGCTGGACAAGGAAAAAGAGGAGGAGACACAGATATAGGCATGGCATGCCCTTCTAAAATGATGTAAAACACCGCAAGGTGACTCAAAGTGGAGTCTCCCTTTTTTCCAAAAATTGGGCCACACAGACACCTCTTCAGTGGCTGCACTTGTGCCCCAGTTGTACACTTCACAGGTAGATTTGCATCAAGCACATTCAAAATACACAAGCATTTACTCTCCCCAGGATGACACAGGGGTAGTAAATTCCTTGTGGATCCATGACTTGTTCATTTTGATGAACGTTAGTCTGTCCACATTGTCACTGGACAGACGCGTGCGCTTATCTGTCAGCACACACCCAGCAGCACTGAAGACACGTTCAGAGACAATGCTGGCAGCTGGACACGACAAGATCTCCAAGGCGTAAGTGGAGAGCTCTGGCCATTTTTCAAGATTTGAAGCCCAAAATGAGCAAGGCTCCATTTGCAAAGTCATGGCATTGATGTTCATTTGGAGATACTCCTGTATCATCTTCTCCAACCGTTGACTATGTGTCAGACTTGTTGTCTCTGGTGGCCTTACAAAGGATGGTCTAAAAAAATTATGAAAAAATTCAATAAAATTGCTGTTACCAGCACCAGGTACGGTGCTGCTGGTACGGGTATACTGTTGAAGATGATGAGACCGTCCCATGTTTGGCAAGTTACAACTGGGAGATTCACTCCGTGCACCATGGTTGTTTGGTGGAAAAGCCGAGCTAAGATCGAGTAACAGCTTTTGCTGATACTCCTGCATACATGCGTCCCTTTCTATGGCTGGAATTATGTCACAAAATTTGGACTTGTACCAGGCATCTAATAGTGTGGCAAGTGCTCATCATCACTTCTAATTTTGACAATACGAGGGTCATGTTGGAGGTAGTGCAGCAAGAAGGTGCTCATGTGTCTTGCTCAGCCATGCGGACCAAGTCCACGCTGTGTTTGTGGCATAAAGGTGCTAACCGTTCTTTCTTCCTCTGACATCTCCCCCCAACCTCTTTTAACTGAAATTTGACCAAGGTCTCCCTCATACGCTGCGTCTTCCATGTCCATGGACAATTCGTTCTCCATTTCTTCATGTTCTCCTGCACCTTCCTCAACATTTCGCCTGCTACCATGCGCCCTTGTCCTGTCCCCCATGGTCCCATGCCTGCCGCCTTGGTGATGATAAACATCTGGACCTTGGTGATGTTGTTGTCTCTTGCGCATATGAATCCTCCTGTAGTTCCTCCCCTTCCTGTTGTCCCATCCCCTGACTCTGAATAGTGTTTAGCGTGTGCTCCAGCATGTAAATAACTGGAATTGTCATGCTGATAATGGCATTGTCAGCGCTAAACATATTTGTCGCCATGTCGAAACTGTGCAGAAGGGTGCATAGGTCCTTGATCTGAGACCACTCCATCAGGGTGATCTTCCCCACCTCTGCATCTCGTTGGCCCAGGCTATACGTCATGACGTATTGCACCAGGGCTCGGCGGTGCTGCCACAGTCGCTGTAACATGTGGAGAGTTGAATTCCAGCGTGTCGGCACATCGCATTTCAGACGATGAACCGGCAGGCCGAAAGACTTCTGGAGCGATGCAAGTCGCTTAACTGCGGCGGTTGAACGGCGGAAGTGAGCAGACAGTTTTCGTGCCTTGTTCAGAAGGCCATCTAGGCCGGGATAGTGTGTTAAAAATTGCTGGACAACAAGGTTCAACACGTGAGCCATACAAGGCACATGTGTCACCTTGCCCAGGCGAAGGGCCGCACCCAGGTTTGCAGCATTGTCGCACATGGCCTTACCAGGCTGCAGGTTGAGTGGAGACAACCATTTACCAAACTCAGTCTCCAGAGCTGCCCACAACTCAGCCGCTGTGTGACTCTTATTTCCAAGACATTTCAAGATAAAGACCACCTGATGCCGTTGCGCTCTGCTGCCAGCATAGTAATGAGGGGTGCGTGATTCCTTCTGCGCAGTTACAACGCTGGTGGCCTGACCAGGCAGGCTTGGGGCAGAGGTGCAGGAGCCAGATGAGGTTGGGGAGGCAGAAGCAGTAGAGGAACTTGGACAGACAGAGGATTGACACACATGTCGTGGGGACGGCAAGACTTGTGCAGCAGACCCTTCACCATCTATCACCATAGTTACCCAGTGCCCAGTTAGCGACATGTAATGTCCCTGTCCATGCTTACTGGTTCAAGTATCGGTGGTGAAATGCACCCATTCACACACAGAGTTTCTCAAGGAAGCGGTGATGTTGTGTGCGACATGCTGGTGTAGCGCAGGCACATCTTTCTTAGAGAAGTGGCGACTGGGCATCTGGTACTGGGGCACAGCGACAGACATAAATTCTCTAAAATCCTGTGTGTCCACTAGGCGGAAAGGCAGCATTTCGGTAGCCAAGAGCTTACAGAGGGATAAAGTCAACCTCTTAGCTTTGTCATGGGTCGCAGGAAATGGCCTTTTATTTGTCCACATCTGAGGGACAAAGATCTGGCTGCTGTGTGTAGATGGTGGTGAGTAGGGTGTCCTTGGAAAAATGCAGGTTTGTGAGGAAAGTGCAGGCGTAGACATGATGTTGCCTTGATCCAACGTTGGTGCTATCGATGTCTGAGAGAGCTGTACACACACACTTCTTTCCCCTTCCAAACCAACTGATGACCTACCAAGCAAACTGCCTGTTGCGGTTACAGTGGTGGAAGTTGTGCATGGAAAACCAGGTGTGACAGCTGTCCCCACAGTCCTAGAAGATGAAGAGCGCGCGGATGCACTGGAAGGGGCAGGTGGTGGATGGTCCGCTCCGCTAGGCCGCATTGCAGCACGGTGAGCTTCCCACTGGGACATATGATATTTATTCATGTGACGATTCATGGAAGAAGTTGTCAAACTGCTGAGGTTTTTTCCTCTATTAACAGATTCCCGACAAATTTTACAGATCACATGATATGGGTGATCCTTTGCAAGGTCAAAAAAGGACCAGGCTAGGCAAGGCTTAGAGGACATGCGACCTGCTGAGCCACCCCGACTAGTGCTCAGAGGCAGAGTGGTGGCTGAGGATGCATTTGTAGACGTGCTACCAGTACTCCTCCTCTGTCCAGGAAGGTGCAAGGTAACTTCGTCGTCAGTTACATCCTCCTCCACCGCCTCTGTTGACCTCCTCGAGTGCCTGACTGTGGATTGACAGTAGGTGGGATCTAGAACTTCCTCATCAAGCGTTGTGTTTGCACTCCCCTCACCCTCAGACTGAGCCTCTTCCTGCCCTGAACGAATATTTAAGTTGTCATCCCAACCTGGTATCTGCGTCTCATCGTCATCAGTATGTTCCTCATTGTCTATAACAACAGGTGTTTCAGCTTGTGAATAAGGGTCAACATTATGCTCAGAAACTTGGTCATCTCGGCCTGAATCTGAGTCACAAAGGTTCTGGGCATCACTGCAGACCATTTCCTGGTCTCTACTCACTGAAGCTTGGGAGCAGACCTCTGATTCCCAGGCTATAGTGTGACTAAATAGCTCTGCAGACTCGGCCATCTCTGTTCCACCATACTGTGCAGGGCGGATGGAGACTTCAGAGCTGGGAGAAAGCAAGTGTGATTGGGATGACAACTCAGAGGACTGTTTTTGTTTGGATGCGGTAGTTGAGGTGTTGGAGAGGGCACTTGTTGGAGCACTTGAGATCCATTCAAGCATGTTCTTTTTTGGGGCATTATCTACCTTTGTTCCAGTTGTTCGTGTCCGTAAAAAAGGGAGCACATCGGATTTTCCACGGAAAGTAGTAGACATCTTACTGTTGCTGGAAGACGGCCTATCTTCAGCAGATGTTAATGGAGCTTTGCCACCATCCCCACAGACACAAACCTTTTTTACTTTTCCAACACTCCTGTTCCCCTTTCCACGAGCATCTGTCATTTTGCCACTCATTTTGATTGCGACAAGATTGTCCACTTAAAATGTGGTAGTAAAAATTGAAAAAATTTAAAAAGAGGTGGTGTAGATTGCAGAGGTCGTCTAGCTTTATTGACAGCAGAAGAAACAACAAAGACTATCCCTGACAATGCAACTATGGCCCTTAAACTGGCAGCACAGTTTGCTATTATAATGGCTTAGTAAAAATGATCTTGAGGGTGCAATGCAGAGGTGCTGGAAATTGCTTGGCACCAGTGGGACACTAATGAAGTCCAACAGCCACTTTTTTAATGCCACTAAGTTTCCTCAGTGTTTGCTATTATAATGGCTTAGTAAAAATGAGCTTGAGGGTGCAATGCAGAGGTGCTGGAAATTGCTTGGCACCAGTGGGACACTAATGAAATCCAACAGCCACTTTGAGGAAACTTAGTGGCATCCTAAAAGTGGCTGTTGGACTTCATTAGCTAATGAAGTCCAACAGCCACTTTTAGGATGCCACTAAGTTTCCTCAGTGTTTGGTATTATAATCGCTTAGTAAAAATGAGCTTGAGGGTGCAATGCAGAGGTGCTGGAAATTGCTTGGCACCAGTGGGACACTAATGGAGTCCGACAGCCACTTTTTGGATGCCACTAAGTGTTCTCAGTGTTTGCTATTATAATGGCTTAGTAAAAATGAGCTTGAGGGTGCAATGCAAAGGTGCTGAAAATTGCTTGGCACCAGTGGGACACTAATGAAGTCCAACAGCCACTTTGAGGAAACTTAGTGGCATCCTAAAAGTGGCTGTTGGACTTCATTAGCACTAACTGGCAGCACTCTGCAATTTTAATGGCTTTGCTAAAAAGGGCAGGAGGGTACAGTGGCCGGGTTGTGGGTCAGTGTAGAGGAAAGGAAGCCTCACTTTCTATCCCTCCTAATGGTGAAATGCAGCAAGGAAGTCCCTGAGCTTAGTTACACAGACGCTGTTATCTGTAGTTGTTAAAAACTGTTTCCACGGACCTGACGGTCACCTATGGCTCTGAGCCAGATAAAATGAGCCCTGAAAAGGGCTGAATTAAACTTCTATCCCTAATCTGTAAAGCGCTGTGTGTAGAGCGTACACAGCAGGATCGGCGGCAGGAGCTGCGTCAGCGGTGACTGTCACCCAGACGCAGAAGGTAGATAATGGCATCCAGACGTGAAAATGCCCGTATTTATAATGCAAGCACATGTGACATGGACAGCCTATGACACATGCCCTTGCTTGTCTGGCAAAAAGTCCACTTAGCTGTGTGTGTGTCTGGGATTGGCTGACTTGCTGGCCCGCCCCACTACACGCACGCTTAGGGAAGAAAGAAAAGAAAAAAAAAAATGGCGATCGCCATTATCCCAGCAGCAGTTATCTGAACGCGCAGTCCCCGCACACTATACGCTGAAATTTCATAATAGTGTGAGTCACAGAGTGACTTACACTATTACAGTGAAAAGCCAGCTAGTAATTAGCTTGGCTTTTTGCTGATAGAACCGTTCTCGAATGTAACTCGAGCTAACGAACTTTTAGCAAAAAGCTTTAGTTCTAGTTCGATCTAGAACACCCCCCAAAAATCACTCGAACCGTGAACTGGAGAACCACGAACCACGAACTGCGCTCAACTCTACTCAAAAGTAGTTTTTCACCCTTATATGGGGTATTGGCATACTAAGGAGAAATTGCACAACAAATTGTACAGTACATTATCTCCTGTTACTCTAGTGAATTTGAAAAATTTGGGGTTAAAGTAACATTTTTGTGGTTAAAAATTCATTTTTTTTATTTTCTCAGCTCAACGTAATAAAATTTTGTGAAGCACCTTGGGGGTTCCAGGTACTCCCCACACATCTAGATAATTTATATGAAGGTAAATCAACTAAGAAAAAATGTCCCAAAATAAGGAATACAAAAAAAGTGGTAAATGCTAAAATATATACTTTATTATTTAAAAATGTTTTTGCTACGTTAAAAAAAAAAGAATGGTGCTCCTGAGAGGGACCAAAATAATTACCCAAATGTATACAAAATTACTCAAAAGGGGGGGGGTGTATGCATACAGGAAAATGTTTGATATAAAAATGCATGGAAAAATATAAATATATACAGTACAGGCCAAACGTTTGGACACACCTTCTTATTCAAAGTTTTCTTTATTTTCATGACTCTGGAAATTGTAGATTCACATTGAAGGCATCAAAACTATGAATTAACACATGTGGAATGAAATTTGAAAACAAAAAAGTGTGAAACAACTGAAAATATGTCTTATATTCTAGGTTCTTCAAAGTAGCCACCTTTTGCTTTGATTACTGCTTTGCACACTCTTGGCATTCTCTTGATAAGCTTCAAGAGGTAGTCACCGGAAATGGTTCTCACTTCACAGGTGTGCCCTGTCAGGTTTAATAAGTGAGATTTCTTGCCTTAGGGCTGCTTCTCACTTGCGAGTTTCTCGCAGTAGAGCAATGCGAGAAAAACTCGCATTGGAATTGGACACATGTTAGTGAATGATTCAGCTCGCATCTGCGATTTTTTTCTCAGTCCAAATCGGACTGAGAAAAAAATCGCAGCATGCTGCTTTTTTGCGAGTTTCTACTGCGAGTCTCTCCAATGCAAGTTTATGGGAGCGTGTAAAAAATCGGATATCACGGGACGGCACTCACACCATCCTAGTGACATCCGATTTTCTAAATACATTTCTCGCATGTTTCCTAAAACACTGGAAACGAGTGATGTCTCACAATGTCTGTCAATCACTATTCTCTGTCAGTCGGTCTCTCCCTCTCGCTCTCTATTCTCTCTCTGTCGTTCTGTCACTATCTCTGTCCCTCTTTCACAGTCTGTCGGTCATTTTCCCCTCCTCTCTCATACTCACCGTTCCCCCGATCCCCGGCGCGGCGCTGCACGGCATTCACACTGCTGCGGCGGCTTTTACGATTTTGAAAAAGCCGGCCGTTCATTAAACAATCATGTATTCCCTGCTTTACCCGCCCATAGGCGCCTATGATTGGTTGCAGTGAGACATGCCCCCACGCTGAGTGACAGGTGTCTCACTGCACCCAATCACAGCAGCCAGTGGGCGTGTCTATACTGTGCAGTGAAATAAATAATTAAATAATTAAAAAAAACGGCGTGCGGTCCCCCCCATTTTTAATACCAGCCAGATAAAGCCTTACGGCTGAAGGCTGGTATTCTCAGGATGGGGAGCTCCACGTTATGGGGAGCCCCCCAGCCTAACAATATCAGTCAGCAGCCGCCCAGAATTGCCGCATACATTATATGCGACAGTTCTGGGACTGTACCCGGCTCTTCCCGATTTGCCCTGATGTGTTGGCAAACCAGGGTAATAAGGAGTTAATGGCAGCCCATAGCTGCGAATAACTCCTAGATTAATCATGTCAGGCGTCTATGAGATACCTTCCATGATTAATCATGGAAGGTATCTCGTGGAGACGCCTGACATGATTAATCTAGGATTTAGTGGCAGCTATGGGCTCCATAACGTGGAGCTCCCCATCCTGAGAATACCAGCCTTCAGTCGTATGGCTTTATCTGGCTGGTATTAAAATTGGGGGGGACCGCACGCCGTTTTTTTTAATTATTTAATTATTTATTTCACTGCACAGTATAGACCCGCCCACCTGCTGCTGTGATTGGGTGCAGTGAGACACCTGTCACTCAGCGTGGGGGCGTGTCTCACTGAAACCAATCATAGGCACCTGTGGGCGGGGAAAGCAGGGAATACGAGATTGTTTAATGAGCGGCCAGCTTTTTCAAAATAGTAAAAGCCGCCGGAGCAGTGTGAACGCCGTGCAGCGTCGCGCCGGGGATCGGGGATCGGTGAGTATGAGAGAGGGCTACTAACTTCAGTCACTCAGGGGATTAGCGGTCACCGGTGAGTCCGTCACTGGTGACCGCTAATCAGGACGCGGCACAGACAGAGCCGCAGCATGACAATGAAGTCGGGTGAAGTTAACCCGAGTTCATTTTGATCATGCGGCTCTTTCTGTGTCTGCTGTCATCTGCCATTCAGCTCTGCTACATGTCTGTCTGTGTCTGCTGTCAGCGGCCATGTAGTAGACCTGAATGGCAGATGACATAGTAAAAAATACGCATTACACACGCATTACACACGCTAGTAAAATCATTAATTTATTCAGAAAAAGCATCGCACTTGCGTTGCATTCAGACCTAACGTGAACTAAAATCAGCCGAGTTTTTTTCAGCCAACTCGGACCGATTTTACTCGCATAGATGTGTTTCCAGCCTTACAAATGGGGTTGGGACCATCAGTTGTGTTGTGCAGAAATCTGGTGGATACACAGCTGATAGTCCTACTGAATACACTGTTACAATTTGTATTTTGACAAGAAAAAAGCAGCTAAGTAAAGAAAAATGAGTGGCCATCATTACTTTAAGAAATGAAGGTCAGTCAGTCCAAAAAATTGCAAAAACTTTGAAAGTGTCCCCAAGTGCAGGGACAAAAACCATCAAACGCTACAAAGAAACTGGCTCTCATGAGGACCGCCCTAAGAAAGGAAGACCAAGAGTCACCTCTGCTGCGTTGGATAAGTTTATCCAAGTCACCAGTTTCAGAAATCGCAGGTTAACAGCAGCTCAGATTAGAGATCAGGTCAATGCCACACAGAGTTCTAGCAGCAGACACATCTTTAGAACAACTGTTAAGAAGAGACTTTGAGCAGCAGGTCTTCATGGTAAAATAGCTGCTAGGAAACCACTGCTAAGGACAGGCAACAAGCAGAAGAGACTTGTTTGGGCTAAAGAACACAAGGAATGGACATTAGACCAGTGGAAATCTGTGCCTTGGTCTGATGAGTCCAAATTTCAGATCTTTGGATCCAACCACTGTGTCTTTTTGCGACTCAGAAAAGGTGAACGGATGGACTCTACATGGCTGGTTCCCATCGTGAACCATGGAGGAGGAGGTGTGATGGTGTGGGGGTGCTTTGCTGATGACACTGTTGGGGATTTTTTCAAAATCAAAGGTATACTGAACCAGCATGGCTACCACAGAATCTTGCAGCGCAATGCTATTCCATCTGGTTTGCATTTAGTTGGACTATCATTTATTTTTCAACAGGACAATGACCCCAAACACACCTCCAGGCTGTGTAAGGGATATTTGACTAAGGAGGAGAGTGATGGGGTGCTATGCCAGATGACCTGGCCTCCACAGTCACCAGAAATGAACACAATCGAGATGGTTTGGGGTGAGCTGGACCGCAGAGCGAAGGCAAAAGGGCCAACAAGTGCTAAGCATCTCTGGAAACTCCTTCAAGACTGTTGGAAGATCATTTCTGGTGACTACCTCTTGAAGCTCATCAAGAGAATGCCAAGAGTGTGCAAAGCAGTAATCAAAGGAAAATGTGGCTACTATGAAGAACCTAGAATATAAGACATATTTTCAGTTATTTCACACTTTTGTGTTAAGTATTTCATTCCACATGTGTTAATTCATAGTTTTGATACCTTCAATGTGAATCTACAATTTTCAGAGTCATGAAAATAAAGAAAACTCTTTGAATGAGAAGGTGTGTCCAAACTTTTGGTCTGTACTGTATATAGCTCACATAAATATATAAATAAATACTCTAGTAATCAAACGATTCTCAAAACAATTATTATGTGAAGCTACTTAAATAATGCAGCTTCACATAATAATTGTTTTGATAATCTTTTGATCACTACAGTATTTATTTATATATGTATGTGAGTTTTTATATATTTATATTTTTCCTTGAATTTTTGTATCTAGCATTTTCCCGTATTCTTACCCCCCCCCTTTTTGAGTAATTTTCTATACTTCTGGGTAATTATTTTGGTCCCTCTTAGGAGCACCATTCTGTTTTTTAACTTAACAAAACATTTTTTTTTAAATAATAAAGTATATATTTTAGCATGAATTGCTTTTTTTGTATTCTTTATTTTGGGACATTTTTTCTTGGTTGATTTAAAATTGATTGTAGTGTCATGGACATATAAATGGGTACACAGTTGATTAACTTCTTTTAAAGGGTCTACTTTACAAAATTGAGTCACTTGTGGGGGTTTATGCTGTTCTGGCAACTCAGGGGCTCTGCCAATGTGATGTGGCACCCGCATACCATTCCAACTAAAACTGAACTGAAATATGATGCTTCTTCCCTCCTTCAGTTTACAGTGTGCCTGAAAAATAGTTTTCGACCCACATATGTGGTACTGGCGTACGTGGGATAAATTGCACAAGAAAGAGTATGATCCATTTATCTCCTGTTATCCTTGTGAAAATGAAAGCTTTGAGATTAAAGCAACATTTTTGTGGTGAAATATGTTTTGTTTTCACTTTCACAGCTCAACATTAAAAAATTCCATGAACCATTGGGGGTTCAAAATGCTCAGCAACCATCCAGATAAATTCCTTGAGGTGTCTAGTTTCCAAAATGGGGTAACTTGTGGGGGAACTTTACTTTTTAGCCATATCAGGTGCTCTCCATATGCGACATGGTGTCCGCTAAGCATTCCAGCCAATTTTGCAGTTCAATGGGGCTTCTTCCCTTCCGAGCCATGCCATGTGCCCAAACAGTATATTTCCACCACAAATGAGGTATCACACTCAGGAGATGTTGCACAACAAATTGTATGATGCATTTTCTCCTGTTACCCTTTTGAAAATAAAAAAATTGGGATTGAAGCAACAATTTTCTGGTAATTTTTTTTTTTTTTTCATTTTCACTGCTTAATGTGATAAAATTCTGTGAAGCACTTGGAGGTTCAAGGTTCTCACCAAACGTATATAACTTCCTTGAAGGGGTCTCATTTTCAAAATGGTGGTCACTTGTGGGGTAGCACCACTATTTAGGCACATCAGGAGCTTTTCAAATGCATCATGGCATTCGCTAACAATTCCAACTAATTTTGAGTTCAAAAAGTCAAATGGTGCTCCTTCCCTTCCAAGCCCTGCTATGAACCTAAACAGTTGATTTCCACCATATGTGAGGTATCTTCTTACTCAGCAGAAATTGCACAGCAAATTTTATAGTGCATTTTCTTCTCTTACCCTTGTGAAAATGAAAGATTTGGAGTTGAAGCACCAATTATGTGGTAAAAATTTTATTTTTATTTTCACGGCTCAACATCATAAAATTCTGTGACACATCTGGGGGTTTAAGGTGGTCACCAAACATCTAGATAAATTCCTTGAAGGGTCTAGTTTGCAAAAAGGGGTAATTTGTTGGGCAGGTCCACAGTTTAGTCATATCACGGGCTTTAGAAATGCGACATGGTGTTCGTTAATGGATCCAGTTAATTTTTGGGTGAAAAAGGCAAACCTCAGAGGAGGAGGAAGTGTGCTAGGGGTCCTATTACCTTAGCTTCTGACCCATTCCTTTCCTTGGAGGCTGACTGTTCATCGAGGGGATGGGTGCCATCAGGTTCATCTGCCAAAGTCACTAAAATACCTTTTCTCAGCCCTGATAACACCCACTCATTCATTTATTCTTCCTCTTCCAAGCCCATGAGAAGCAGTGAAATAAGATACCAACTGTAATAAGCCCCTGTGGCCAATAAACTAGGGGGACGTAATAGCTACAGAGTGACCAGACCCTCTCAAATTTGTTTGGAGATTTAAAGCATCTTGTAAAAGGAAATAAAATAAACTACAGTAGATAAAGCCAATGTGTCAATGGAGGAATATCTGTTGACCTCCACATCATTATGATAACTTTCATAGCACAAAAAAAATAGAAAAATGTTTTGTTTTTGTTCTGGATCAAATCCTCAATACTTGTGGGAAGACGACTCGGGAACTCAAAATGGGTATGCATGGAGAGGCGAGTCCCTGACTAGAAAGCTGAGAGCTAGGGACAGGACCAGACCAAATGTATCAAAGTCCCTTTAGCTATTCCACATTTAAAACAAAGATGTAAATTCAGAGATGCCCATTTCTGAATGCTAATGGGGGTGCAATGAAAAATCTATATTGTATAAGAATATATGTTGAGCTCACCATTGAAGACAAAGAGGAGTTCTCCCCTTCTCCCCAATTGCCATGATAAAGTACCTGTATATCCTCCATCCATGTAAAAAGGGTATTTCATAAAGGACTTAAGGGAAGATGCAGATAACAAATATATTGTATATACAAATCAAAGGTTTAGCCAGGTCTATTGATCTCAACAATAACTCTAGCTTAGTGCAACTTAATTGTATTTGATGACAGCCAAAGTGTGTGGTAAAGTTGTGCCTGACGATATTGAAAAAGGAAGCATTAAGCAGGTCATAGTGAGATATCAGTGAGTCAAAGGTTGAGAAGGATATATTAAAGCCACCACTTTAAAGGGACTGTCAGCACAGTATTATGGGGAGATAAGGTATGCACACCAGTGACTATGTAAGGGGAATACATGAAATAGCAGAAACTGCTGTGTGAATACTGACTTGAAAAATCCAATAGCTATATGTAAGAGTGAAAATGTGAAAAATGGAATCTGCATTACTGCCATGAACATATGAATCAAGAGAAATTTAGCTACTGAATTGATCAATGCAATAGAGCCCCAACACTACGCCAAAGTATTTCTCTACGTTGGGGTCCCTAGCTTGTGTGTGTCCTCTCATGCAGTTAAAAAACTTACCGTGTATGGGAAGCTGAGACCCAGGCTATTTATGCGTATGATATGGAATGGCATTGGGTCTCAGCTTCCCATACACGGTAAGTTTTTTAACTGCATGAGAGTTTCTGCTATTTCATGTATTCCCCTTACATAGTCACTGGTGTGCATACCTTATCTCCCCATAGTGATGTTTTTTTAGGTTTTTGCACCCAGTTCAGACTTAGAATGGTGTTCCAAACGTTATTCCTTATTGTTAGTAGTTTTTCGTTTGTGAACCCTCCCCAACCACACCTATTGCCAATCCATATCATACGCATAAATAGCCTGGGTCTCAGCTTCCCATACACGTTAAGTTTTTTAACTGCATGAGAGGACACACACAAGCTAGGGACCCCAACGTAGAGAAATACTTTGGCGTAGTGTTGGGGCTCTATTGCATTGATCAATTCAGTAGCTAAATTTCTCTTTATTCATATATTCATGGCAGTAATGCAGATTCCATTTTTCACATTTCATTCTTACATATAGCTATTGAATTTTTCATGTCAGTATTCACACAGCAGTTTCTGCTATTTCATGTATTCCCCTTACATAGTCACTGGTGTGCATACCTTATCTCCCCATAGTGATGTTTTTTTAGGTTTTTGCACCCAGTTCAGACTTAGAATGGTGTTCCAAACGTTATTCCTTATTGTCAGCACAGTATGACTGTTCAAACCATGTAGAGAAGATTGGTGCATCATGGGAGGGGGGGGCAAACATTTAAATACATCTTCTCACCTGCTGGTTTTCCCTCTATTACTATGGCTTAATGAAGCAAAAGCTGTTACTGAAACAAGAGTGGGTGGAGATTGAGGGAAAACCAGCAGGTAGGAATGTGCATTGAAATTATTGGCCCATCATGATGCCCCCAGTACCTGTACATGGTTTGAACAGCCAGTCTATCTTGACAGAGTCCCTTTAAGGTGCCAAAGTTTAGGGCTTTGTACGATTGCTGTTTCTTTTATTCCTGTCTGTCGTATCCCCTCTGTGTCTTAACCTAGAGTGGGACTAGTGTAGCCGCTGCCCTGCACACTAGACAAGATTGTGTTCAGGGAAAGACCGGAATAGGAACGTGATCACCGCACGGAGTGAAAGAACCCATCTAAGGATGTAAGGGAGCTTTGGGTTGCTTAGGGTAAGTGCAGATTGCAGATAAAGACCAACCATGTACACTATATATGTGACAATGACAAATATAAACCTCAGCTAGGTTTCCTTAAAGAACTTGTTCTGTTTAAATCCAAAAGTCTGCAGTCATTCTAATAAGGGACTGCAGACTTATGAATCCTCATATCGCACACTCTGTGCACTGTGAGGATTTGCCATTGTCAGAGCAGGAAGAGTGGTCACATGGCCACAAGTGTTCATACTCACAGCGAGAATCCAACTCGATAGGCACGGTCTCGCTCAATGAAAGTGTATTGAGCGAGGCCGCATCCATCTAATCGAATTTAGGCTTGGAGTATGTATATTGCATACTTGTGGCCAAAAGACACTACCGATATAAGTATTCACAAGTCTATAGCCACACAGAGTGACTGCAGACTTGTGGATTTAGGGGTGCTTCACACACAGCGAGCTCACTGCCGAGATCGCTGCTGAGTCACGCTTTTTGTGACGCAGCAGTGACCTCATTAGCGATCTCGCTGTGTGTGACAATGAGCAGCGATCTGGCCCCTGCTGCGAGATCGCTGCTCGTTACACACAGCCCTGGTTCGTTTTCTTCAAAGGCGCTCTCCCACTGTGACACACAGATCGCTGTGTGTGACAGCGAGAGAGCGACAAATGAAGCGAGCAGGGAGCAGGAGCCGGCGTCTGACAGCTGAGGTAAGCTTGTAACCAAGATAAACATTGGGTAACCAAGGTGGTTACCCGATATTTACCTTAGTTACCAGCCTCTGCAGCTCTCACGCTGCCTGTGCTGCCGGCTCCGGCTCTCTGCACATGTAGCTGCTGTACACATCGGGTTAATTAACCCGATGTGTACAGCAGCTAGGAGAGCAAGGAGCCAGCGCTAAGCAGTGTGCGCGGCTCCCTGCTCTCTGCACATGTAGCTGCATTACACATCGGGTTAATTAACCCGATGTGTACTGTAGCTAGGAGAGCAAGGAGCCAGCGCTCAGTGTGCGCGGCTCCCTGCTCCCTGCACACACAGCTAAGCGGTGTGCGCTGGTAACTAATGTAAACATCGGGTAACCATACCCGATGTTTACCTTAGTTACCAGTCTCCGCAGCTTCCAGACGGCGGCTCCGTGCAAGCGCAGCGTCGCTTGCACGTCGCTGCTGGCTGGGGGCTGTTCACTGGTCGCTGCTGAGATCTGCCTGTTTGACAGCTCACCAGCGACCATGTAGCGATGCAGCAGCGATCCTGACCAGGTCAGATCACTGGTCGGATCGCTGCTGCATCGCTCAGTGTGAAGGTACCCTTAGACCGCACAACCCATTCAAGGTCAACAATGTGATATACTGTATGTTAAAGAGCCAACATAGATAATGTAATCTGGCAACTCCAGGTCATGTTGACTAGCTGTCAGATGTTTCTTGGTATTTAGAGGGACCACCATTTCTGTCTTTTGGATCATTCCTAATAGTGAATAAAAGTGAAAATAGTAGGTCATATGACAGCTGCTTATCAAACCCAGCATGACTCTGATTTTGACAATACAGGGGCCCAAAGGCCACGTCTCACTAAGCAACATCGCTAGCAACATCGCTGCTGAGGCACGACTTTTGTGACGCAACAGCGATGTTGCTAGCGATGTTGCTGTGTGTGACATCCAGCAACAACCTGGCCCCTGCTGTGAGGTCGCTGGTTGTTGCTGAATGTCCTGGACCATTTTTTAGTTGTTGCTCTCTTGCTATGAAGCACACATCGCTGTGTGTGACAGCGACAGAGCAACAACTGAATGTGCAGTGAGCAGAGAGCCGGCTTCTACGGACGCTGGTAACCAATGTAAATATCGGGTAACCAAGAAGCCCTTTCCTTGGTTACCCGATATTTACCTTCATTACCAGCGTCCTCCGCTCTCACGCTGCCAGTGCCGGCTCCCTGCTCCCTGCACACATAGCCAGACTACACATCAGGTAATTAACCCGATGTGTACTCTGGCTAGGAGTGCAGGGAGCCAGCGCTAAGCAGTGTGCGCTGGTAACCAAGGTAAATATCGGGTTGGTTACCCGATATTTACCTTAGTTACCAAGCGCAGCATCGCTTCCACGTATCGCTGCTAGCTGGGGGCTGGTCACTGGTTGCTGGTGAGATCTGCCTGTTTGACAGCTCACCAGCAATCCGTGTAGCGACGCTCCAGCGATCCCTGCCAGGTCAGGTTGCTGGTGGGATCGCTGGAGCATCGCTTAGTGTGATGGTACCTTTAGTCTGGAATAAGGGGATACCAAGGAACTTCTAAGCATCTGCAAAGCTGACTTAGCAGTTTCACAAAAGATCAGGTCACATTTTGTATATTGTGGCAGGCATTTTTGGTACAGATTTTTACCATTTAATAAAATGATGACATTTGCAGGAAAAACACTGCCAAATTGACATTCTGCAGAATTAAATCTGCACCAAATATGCAAGAAAAATCCTCAACGTGTGCATTACACTTCAAGATTTTCATTCACCTTGCTGGCATCAGGATTCACTTCTGGTTTTGTGACAAATAAGAATATAAAAATGCTTAAAAAAACGAGATAAAAACGCAAAACGTGCTCTCATCTCATCCTTACACTTTTTTGCTATACCTGATGCTCAACTGACAAAGAAAGATTCTGATAGAATTCTTACAAAAAAAACCTGCTTCTTGGTGGCCATTTACTTGCCACAAGATGTCACTCTTTCCCTGCATTCAAAGGTGGTTAAAAAACCCTCATTTGTACATCAACCATAATATTAAGCCATCTGTATGATCAGTATAATAATATTAAATATGCACATATGTCAACATATATATATATATATATATATATATATATATATATATATATGTGCGTGTGTGTGTGTATATATATATATACACTATATACTATGCACTGAGAGACTCTAAAGCGGGTATAATTTTCCTGATGATCATTTTATGTGCATTGGATATGCTGCAGAGTTACACGATCCCACATTTCCAAACAGTAAAGCACAGTCCCCTGTGGAGGGGTGTTCCACTGCCACAGGGTCTCCACTATTATAATACATTTATTATTGTTTTACCCTTGACCATTCTACGTATTGGGTTGAATTTGTATCATGTTTAATATGTGATAAATGAGGGTTTGCCATTTCCAGTGCCTATGAACGTTTCCACGTTTTTTTTACTTTACACCCATAAACATAAATGTATTTTATTAGGATTTTATGTGATGTACCAACACTAAGCTAGTAAGTGTGAGGTGTAAATGAAATGGTAGATGGTTTTTTAATTAGTTTAAAAACTGAAAGTTGTGACGTGCATTTGTTTTCAGACCCCTGTTGTCTGATACCCCTAAACCCTTAGTGACAAATTGCCTCCATAAAGGTACCATCACACTAAGCGATGCTCCAACGATCCCACCAGCAACCTGACCTGGCAGGGATGCTGGTGAGCTGTCAAACAGGCAGATCTCACCAGCAACCAGTGACCAGCCCCCAGCAAGCAGCGACACGTGAAAGCAATGCTGCGCTTGGTAACTAAGGTAAATATCGGGTAACCAACCCGATATTTACCTTGGTTACCAGCGCACACCGCTTAGCGCTGGCTCCCTGCACTCCTAGCCAGAGTACACATCGGGTTAATTACCCAATGTGTAGTCTGGCTATGTGTGCAGGGAGTGTGACGCCCTGGACTAGCCAGGTAGTCACAGACATAACATCACACACACCCCCTCCCCTGGATAGTCTACATCAGTCAAACAAAACCCTTGTTGCCTCCCTCCAGGGTCTGATGTCCACACCAGGTGGGGCGGGGCCAGGCGGTTGGCCCCACCCACCGAGGAGTTCACAGGCCTGGAGGCGGGAAAAGCAGTCAGATTAGTTTTGGAGTTCAGTGGAAGTGGAGTGAGGAGTTCAGTTTGGAGTGGAGAAACTGCTAGTGTCTGGGTAGGAGCCCAGGCACTGTCAGCAAGGTCGGCAGATGGTGGTGGCTGCGGGACCCGTCCATCCAGCCGTTTGGTTTACCAGAGACTCTGTGAATCTGTGTCTGAGTGAGTACAACAGTGCCATCCAGCACCGCGCCGCGCTGCCTCCGCAACCCTGCACCCCAGCTACCCTGCCTCCCCATATCACCACCGGGCCCCGGGACCACCAACCCCTACCCACGGAGGGGGAACCAACAGCCTAGCTGCTCCCTGCCATCACTCCCGGGATCCCCCGTCACCAGCAGCGGTGGTGCCCACTTTCACCACGACCCGTGGGTGGCATCATGGACTATCTCCCCAAAACAAACCACCCCCCTTTTCACTCATGGGCGAGGAGCGCTGCTCGATTCCCCAGGTCCGGCCCACCGCTCGAGCCACCGAGCAGCAGCACCAGTCGCGGACCCGAGCGAAGCGAACGCGGCCCCTCCGCCCGCGGCAGGAGCAGGGAGCCGGCACTGACAGCGTGAGAGCGGCGGACACTGGTAACGAAGGTAAATATCGGGTAACCAAGGAAAGGGCTTCTTGGTTACCCGATATTTACATTGGTTACCAGCGTCCGCAGAAGCCGGCTCCCTGCTCACTGCACATTCAGTTGTTGCTCTCTCGCTGTCACACACAGCGATGTGTGCTTCACAGCGGGAGAGCAACAACTAAAAAATGGTCCAGGACATTCAGCAACAACCAGCAACCTCACAGCAGGGGCCAGGTTGTTGCTGGATGTCACACACAGCAACATCGCTAGTAACATCGCTGTTGCGTCACAAAAGTTGTGCCTCAGCAGCGATGTTGCTAGCGATGTTGCTTAGTGAGACGTGGCCTTTAGTCAACTAATTAGTAAATTGCATCCACCTGTGTGTAATTTATTCTCAGTTTAACTACAACTGTTCTGTGAGGGCCTCAATGTTTTGTTTGAGAATATTAGGGACCAAACAGCATCATGAAAACTAAGGAACACATCAGACAGGTAAGGGAAAAAGATATGCAGAAGAGTAAAGCCGGGTTAGATTATAAAGAAATAGACCAAGCTATGATAATCTCATGGAACATTGTTCAATCCATCAATCAAAAATGGAAAGCGTCTGGCAAAATTGCATACCTACACAGACATGGCCATCCACCCAAAATGAAATCCTAAGCAAGGAGATGACTAATTAGAGAAGCAGCTAAGAGGCTCATCGTCACTTTGGGGAGCTGCAGAGATCCACAGCTCAAGTGGAAGAATCTGTCAACAGGACAACTATAGTCATATACTCCACAAATCCAGCCTTTATGGAGGAGTGGCAAGAAGAAAGCCATTTTCAAAATCAAGCCATGAGAAGTCTCATTTGCATAAAGCCATGTAGGGGACTCAGCTAGCATGGCATGTAAAAGAAGATGCTTTGGTCAGATGAGACTAAAGAAGAGATTTATTGGCAAATGCAAAACTCTATGTGTAGCAGAAACCTAACATTGCACATCATCCTGAAATCACCATCCCCACTATCAAACATGATGGTGGACGCATCATGCTTTTCTTCAGCAAGGACAGGGAAGTTAGTCAGAGTTGATGGGAAGATGGATAGAGCTAAACAAATGGCAATCTTGGAGGAAAACCTGTTTAGAGGCTAATAAAAAAAACCTTGAGACTGGGGTGTTTGTTCACCTTGCAGCAGTACAGTGACTCCAAATATACTGCCAAAGCTACAATGGCATTGTTTAGATCAGGTCATATTCATCTCTTTGAATGGCCCAATCACAGTCCAGACCAAAATCCCATTTGAGAATCTGTGGCAAGACTTGAAAATTGCTGTTCACAGATGCACTATATCCAGTCTCCTGAGTTACAGTTTTCAAAGATGAATGGTTAAATATTTTAGCCTCTAGATATGCAAAGCTGCTAGAGACATACCTGAAAGACTTGTAGCAGTACTTGCAGTGAAAGGTGGTCATACAGAGGGTTTCCTTTACACTTTTCAAATGATTGCTACTTTCTGTTGGTATATCAAACACATTTCAGTTTGTGGGTGTAATGTGAAAATACACATGTGGTCAAAATTGTTGGTACCCCTCGTTTAATGAATGAAAAACCCATAATAGTCACAGAAATAACTTTAATCTGACAAAAGTAATAATAAATAAAAAAAATCTTTGAAAATGAATAAATGAAACTCAGACATTGCTTTTCATCCATGCATCCTCAGAATTTAAAAAAAAAATAAAACTCATGAAATAAGCCTGGACAGAAATCATGGTACCCCTGAAAATAATGTGCCAAAGGGGACATCTTAAATCAAGGTGTGTCCACTAATTACCATTACAAGTGTCTACAATCTTGTAATTAATCAGAGGACCTGTATATAGGGCTACAGATACTCACTGTGCTGTTTGGTGACATGGTGTGTACTACACTCAACATGGACCAGAGGAAGTGAAGGAAAGAGTTTTCTCAGGAGATTAGAAAGAAAATTATAGAGATGTTAAGCATGTTAAAGGTAAAGGTTATAAGACCAACTCCTAGCAGTTTGATGTTCCTGCGACTACCATTGCACATAATATTCAGAAATTTAAGATCCATGGGAATGTAGCCAACCTCCCTGAATCTGGCCGCCGGAGGAAAATTGATGACAATTCAAAGGGACGGATAATACGAATGGTAACAAAAGAGCCCAGAAAACCTCTAAAGAGATTAAAGATGAACTTCAAGCTCAAGGAATATCTGTGTCAGATAGCACCATCCATCATTGTTTGAGCCAAAGTGGACTTCATGGGAGATGACCAGGGAGGACACCATTGTTGAAAAAAAAAAATATCATAAAAAATCCAGACTGGAATTTGCCAAACTACATGTTGACAAACCACAAAGCTTTTGGGAGAATGTCCTATGGACAGATGAGACAAAAATGGAACTTTTTGGCAAGGCAAATCAGCATTATGTTCACAGATGGAAAAATGAAGCATATCAAAAAAAGAACACTGTCCCTACTGTAAAACATGGAGGAGGATCGGTTATGTTTTGGGGCGGTAGTTGTGGGCAAGGGGATCCCTCATGCAGTCCGACCCCGGCCATCCCAACAGAGCAAGGGGGGCTATATGGTGTTTTCTGGTTTGAGAGACTTGAGTGGGTGCGAGGATGGTGTTGTGCAGGTCTTACCTTTTGGAGCTGCTGCACATTGCTGATGGCTCATGCAACTCAGCTCCCTTGGCGGAAAAAGGGAACACAGAGGCAAACAATTCTTTTTTTGGTTAATTTTTAGTTCAACAATTCCCACTTTAACGTTTAGACAGCAGGCACATTATTTTCTCTCATGCTGGGCACAAAATCTTTATACACTTGTTTTGTAACAATGCACATCATGGACCTAAAGTTTAACTCCTATCGGACTACCTTCTCATCTCTTGGTTCCGAAGGCTCACCCAGAGATACAGTGGCTATGACAGAAGCCATAATCTTGTAAATCCTGACAATGTGGGGAATGGGGGTTTCCCAGTCATAGCGAGGGGCTTTACATTTGCTGATACCTCTAAAGGTTCCGAGTAGGATGATGGGCTACTGGGATGGGCCATTATCTTAGCATGATATGTACTTTTCCTCCTTTTCCTTTGGCCTCAGCCTCTCAGATACTATAGGTCAATACTTCTACACCTAGCCTGGCAATAACTTTTCGCACATCAGAGTCATTAAGTCCATGTCAGCACAAGGGTGGTGTCACACCCACAGGAATTGATAGACGACCTTCAAACGGAGAGCATAGACCATTCAACTTTTCTAATGTCCATTACCGTATCAACCTGTTTGCCCAGGCCTATGCTACGCCTCCTCCAGTAGACCTTTCTGTGATAGAGGTCGCCTGCTACTGCCACAAACCAGCTTCGGCTTTCAACTGTATATGTGTCTGCGTCTGCCCACTTCTTTAGGATTCTTGTTGCCTCACTCGCACCCATTAACTACAGTCCAAGGTATTGAGCAGCCTGCACGTCCGATCTATTCACTAATTGGTCCCTAACTATCTAAGATAGAGTCAGCCTGGTCCCTGATCCCCTTGTGGGCTATTGCCAGAGTTTAACTGTTTCCACCCTACAGTCACCCTGTTGCTGGGCAGATTCTTATATTTACATATATGAGTCCTACCTAGAACTGCCACTGGATGGCTACGCTTACACTCTATGTATAAACCCATTACATACACAATATGTGCATAGACATGGTTCACATTACTATAATACAACAGGGTTTGCATAGGGGTGGATTGGTGACTAGACCTAAAGCAGAACAGTTATGGGCCATAGATCTGAGAGAAGACCTGTGACCACATCCAGGAGAAGACCCTTGAGATGATCCAAGACCAGATTCTAAAGAAGACCCATAAAAAAATCTGAGTCCAGATCCCCGAGAAGACCCAAAAACAGATCATAGAGGAGACTTGAGCTGTTAGCGCCAAAGCTGGAGGTAGAAGAGATAACCTGTCCATAGTGGAGGATCATCTATGTCACCCATTGCTACAGATTTATCGTACTGAGTGGAGACTGTGGTCACACTTCAGGGAATGAAGGCGGTTAGTGTTAATTGTTTACTATGCAGATTTACGGTACAGAGTGGAGACTAATGCTGCCCTTCCGGAAATGAAGGTGGTCAGCATTCTGAGCCTGAAAAGTTTACCATCAACTTGGACTTGTGGCGTAGCAGGTAGTTTCTTTAACCCATGTTAGGGCCTGGTGCTGTTTCATGTTATTTAGATAGCTAACAGCGATGACAAGCATAAGAGTGATATCGATACATTCCTGAGTGGAGGATTAGGAATAAGATATTGTGGACAGTGACCATTGTATAGTAGACTAATAACGTGTAAATAGTATTTAGTTTAGGTCCTTTACATCTGTATTGCTATTTCCCTTATGGTTTTGTTTCCACTATTTTCGGACCTTGTGCTAAGGGTTTCTTTCTTATATTGTGTAATATAAATAAACCGTTGTTAGTACAATTAGCACTGCGTCCTCCTGTGTCTGACTGAGCTGCCAAGGGCCCACCAGAAACACAGACTTTGGGGGCCCACTGTTCAACTACATGCAAGTATTACATTAGTCTCATTCACACATTTATCTGTATTTCTAGTTAATAATGCACTGGGTAGTTGTTGAACGAATGATGAGATGCTGCTTTTTTCTATACAAACTGAATAATGTAATGGGGCCAAATACTGCTCATTCTTGGGGGTAAGTGGCTCACTCCAGGACCCACCAGGGGATTCCCCTGTTCCCTTGTCGGCCAGTGTGGGTCTGGTCACCTCATTGTCAGCACTGTTGCATTCATCGTATCTGTACATATGTATGGTTATGCAGGTTTTGCAGAACTGCAGACAGGTTTCATTTCATTATCTATCATATTAATATCAGTATGTTCTGTACCCAATGGGCAATTTGTAGTTTGCTATACACTAAATGAATCAATGTACCTGAATCATCTGTGTATGGCCTCTCTCACACATACGTGAAAATCACGCACGTGCCGCGAGACATGTATTTTCCCTGCGTCTTGCGTTTGGTAAGTATGTGCCTCCAGTACATGCGGGCCACGTGTGTTCTACGTGTGCTATCCACGATAACACACGGAGAACCGGTAATTTGAATACTCACGTGGTCCTTGCTGCTGTCCAGGGTACTGCTCTTCGGCTCCAGCCCCGCCGACTGCCCGCTGATACTTACTGCTTCCGGCCGAGCGGAGGGGTGGAGATTAGCACCCGTGACATCACACCCACCTCTCTTTAACACGCTCATAATGAGCAGCGGTCGGCAGCAACTGTTTGCAGCGGAAGAGTCTGCAGGGCTAGTGGAGGTGAGTATGTGTTTTTTTTATTTTAAAATAATGACACGTGTTTCTCCGGCGTGTGTCACACAGGACTGCATCAACACTACATCCGGGTGGTACGGGTGCGGGCCGTGTGACACCCGTGATGCCGGAGAAGAACAGACATGTCGGCGTGAGAAACACACGGACACATGTAAGTACGGAACGGACACACGTTCCGTTCCAAAATACTTATGTGTGTCTAAACCATTAGGAATACATAGGTCCACGTGTGTACGTGTCTCCGGTACGTGAAAAAACTGCCAAACACGTACCGGAGGCACGGACGTGTGAAAGAGGCCTATAACTGTGTATACTTAAGTATACTTAATCAAGGTTCACTATGGTGTTGAAAAAACAATAAAATCATTTTTTTCTAGGAGTATACATTTTCAACAGTGAATTGATTAAAAAATAAAGACAGGTTCAAATGTTTTCAATATGCAGGATGAAGTATTTTAATCTATCTGGCCTCAGAAATAAATAGGAACACCTTTGTTTATGTTGCTCAGATGATAAATGAGCATATGAACAAGCAGTGTCTTGGAGTTATGTTAGGGCATATTTTGTATTGTTATGATGGTTTCTATGATATTTTATTATCTTTGACAAATAGCAGATATCTTCTTTCCTAAAAGAAGTGCAGAAGTAATCCATGTCTCCAATATAGACTTTACAGTGCCTCAAAGCATTAGTGAGAATAACCTGTAGAAAGGACGACGGAGCACTTGGCATGATTTGCAGTAATGTCATTTTATTGCTTGCATCAGCAGGGAATCTAATAGAAATAGTTGTCTGTACCATCGGGAAAGAAGCAATTAAAATATCAAATCAACTGCCCAGGTTCCAAAGTGCATGTAATATATTGTCCCTATAACTGCTACACTTGTGAGTTATATTGCCATACATTTTTGTATCACTATTTTAAATTAAGACAATGTAATTTACCTTTAAAAGGTATGTCAAAGTTTAGAAAAAATAGCTTATTTCCTTCTGAAACTGTGCCACCTTTGAATGTGGGTTGTGCCTGGCTGTCATGGCTCGACTCCGGGGCACAATGTGGTGACCTCTGGTTGTGTGGTCAGTTTCTCTCTCTCTGTTTGACCACAGCCTGTTTTGTCTTTGTTAAATGGCTGATAGTTCTCGTCTTTCCTTTATTTTGTCTTGCTAGCTGTTTCACTTCTATCCAAGTGTTTTCATTTCTTCCTTTTTGTTTGCCCTATCAAAACTGGGACTGGCAGTAGCAAGCCTGGTGGCAAACCGCCAGCTCGATCCCAAATCCACCTACAAGCTTTTTAACTGCAGCAGCTGTAGTGTATGCCACTGGAGCTTGAATTTTGGCTCTGTGGTAGCACTCTTCCAATTTTGGCTGTCTGGGTGAAATCTAAAAATAGGCAGTGTAGGGGCATTTTTAACATTGTTGCTTTTTGGGGGAACTCTTACGCCTAGTGGCTCGATCCCAAATCCAACTGTGAGCTTTTAAAATGCATCAGCATTTTGTACTCTACTGCAGCTGAAATTTATGCTCTGTGGGGAAACTGTGAAAACAGGCTCTATAGTGGCACTCTTAAAAATTTGGGCTCTGTGGGGGGAATGCTGAAATCAGTATCTGCGGGGCTATTATTAACATTTTATTTATTAATTTACTTTCTGTGATTGCAATGGGAAAGAACCCCTTTAAGTAATTTACCTATCCATATATTTTGCAGGGCAATCGTCCTGCTCTAACCCCCGTTTTGATTACTTTTGTAGCATCCAAGCCCTTATTACCATCATTTTACAACCACTTTATAGAAGAGAAGTCTGGGTCCTCATTGAGTTCTATGGGATTCAGGATTAAGTTTGGGTCAAGTTCAAGGACCGAAGTGAATTTACAAAATAAAGTCGAGCCGAACCCAGCAAACCCAAACATCTACCTCATCCTCTCACCCCTACTCTCTATCCCTCCTCCCATGATTGCAAGTTCCGCCTCTTCTCACTGCCCACCCACTCCCGGATAACATCAGGAGAATTTTTAGCTGGAGACTGCCTTTCTAGACATAGGCATTTTCTATGGTTAATCCTCCTACACGGTAACTTTGGGATAACACACCGCATGATGCATTATGTTCCCTCTTCCTGCATAATAACGTCAAACTTCCGGTTCACATACAGGAGTATAATAGGAGGAGTAGTCCTGGGGGGAGAGGAGTATAATGGGAGGAGTAGTCCCTGGGGGGAGAGGAGTATAATAGGAGGAGTAGTCCTGGGGTGAGGAGTATAATAGGAGGAGTAGTCCTGGGGGTGACAGGAATATAATAGGAGGAGTAGTCCTGGGGGAGGGGAGTATAATAGCCGAAGTAGTCCTTGGGGGAGAAAAGTCTAATAGAAGGAGTAGTCCTCGGGGGAGAGGAGTATAATAGGAGGAGTAGCCCTGGGGGAGAGGAGTCTAATAGGAGGAGTAGTCCTGGGGGAAGAGGAGTCTAATAGGAGTAGTAAATAAGGAATAACGTTTGGAACACCATTCTAAGTCTGAACTGGGTGCAAAAACCTAAAAAAACATCACTATGGGGAGATAAGGTATGCACACCAGTGACTATGTAAGGGGAATACATGAAATAGCAGAAACTGCTGTGTGAATACTGACTTGAAAAATCCAATAGCTATATGTAAGAGTGAAAATGTGAAAAATGGAATCTGCATTACTGCCATGAACATATGAATCAAGAGAAATTTAGCTACTGAATTGATCAATGCAATAGAGCCCCAACACTACGCCAAAGTATTTCTCTACGTTGGGGTCCCTAGCTTGTGTGTGTCCTCTCATGCAGTTAAAAAACTTACCATGTATGGGAAGCTGAGACCCATGCTATTTATGCATATGATATGGATTGGCAATAGGTGTGGTTGGGGAGGGTTCACAAACGAAAAACTACTAACAAATAAGGAATAACGTTTGGAACACCATTCTAAGTCTGAACTGGGTGCAAAAACCTAAAAAAACATCACTATGGGGAGATAAGGTATGCACACCAGTGACTATGTAAGGGGAATACATGAAATAGCAGAAACTGCTGTGTGAATACTGACTTGAAAAATCCAATAGCTATATGTAAGAGTGAAAATGTGAAAAATGGAATCTGCATTACTGCCATGAACATATGAATCAAGAGAAATTTAGCTACTGAATTGATCAATGGAATAGAGCCCCAACACTACGCCAAAGTATTTCTCTATGTTGGGGTCCCTAGCTTGTGTGTGTCCTGCATTGATCAATTCAGTAGCTAAATTTCTCTTGATTCATATGTTCATGGCAGTAATGCAGATTCCATTTTTCACATTTTCACTCTTACATATAGCTATTGGATTTTTCAAGTCAGTATTCACACAGCAGTTTCTGCTATTTCATGTATTCCCCTTACATAGTCACTGGTGTGCATACCTTATCTCCCCATAGTAATAGGAGTAGTAGTCCTGGGGGGAGAGGAGTCTAATAGGAGTAGTAGTGCTGGGGGGAGAGGAGTCTAATAGGAAGAGTAGTCCTGGGGAGGAGGTGTCTAATAGGTGGAGTAGTCCTGGGGGGAGGTGCTTAATAGGTGGAGTAGTCCTGGGGGGAGGTGTCAAATAATTGGAGAAGTCCTGGGGGGAGGTGTCTAATAAGTGGAGTAGTCCTGGGGGGAGGTGTCTAAAAGGTGGAGTAGTCCTTCTGGGGAAGTGTCTAATAGGTGGAGTAGTCCTGGGGGAAGGTGTATATGTCGCGGGCGGGGGGTGCGCTGCTCGACTGCGCTTGCGGCTCGGGTCCGGCTGCTGCTGCTGCTCGGTGGCTCGAGCGGTGGGCCGGATCCCGGGACCTCGAGCGGCGCTCCTCGCCCATGAGTGAAAGGGGTGGTCTGTTGGGGTTTGGGATGTCGGTTTGTGACGCCACCCACGGTGTGTGGTGAGGTTGGGGCACCACCGCTGCTCTGTAGGGGATCCCGGGAGTGATGACTGGGAGCAGCTGGGATGTTTCTCTCCCCTCCGTGGGTAGGGGGATTTTGGTGGTCCCGGGGCCCGGAGTTGTTGGCTGTAAGGTGGATTGCGGGGCTTGGCCAGGTGCAGGGTCGCGGGGGCAGCACTGTGCCAGACGGCACAGTGGTACTTACTCAGCCAGTAACGTACACGGAGTCTTTGGTAAAACAAACGGCTGGATGGACGAGTCCCACAGACGGCTGCGATGGTCACTCCCGGTAGGTTGGCGGTAACTGTCTCTCCCTGCACCAGTGTTGTGTTCTCGGCCTCGATGGCTTCCCACCGGTAACCCGCTCCCCAGCGGTATATTTGCCGGAGGAGCCCCTTTTGCCCGCAGGCGCTGGCCCTGGGAACTCTAGCTGTGGCAGTAGCTGTATTTCCCTTCACGGTGGAGCATTTTTTTTTACATGCCACAAGTTTGTGGTTGCCCTGCAAGTTCTCGGGCTTGTCCGTAAGTAGTTCCTTACGCAACAGTTGCAGAAGGTCCCAACGGGGACTAGTTGCCGGCAACGGCCAGTTCAGTCATGGTGCAAATCAGGTAAACAACGGTTGATTCCTTTTCTTATCTTTCAGTTACATTCTTATACATTCAACAACATACAACGGTGCTGGTGGTCCCAACGGGCACAACTTGCGGCGGAGGACCGCTGCCATCACTCCAGATCCACTCCACCTGGCGGGGGAGGGGGCTGGGTTGGTGCTTGAGGCTCCTGGCCTCCTCTCAGCCTAGCATCCAGGGCAAACCAGCCCCTCTCCCCGCAGTGTCGGGTATAGGTGACAAGGTCGCCGGGGAACAAGTTGCGGCCTGGGTGATCCTCCGGCAGGTGGTCATTTACGTCCCTCCGGGCTATAAAAACTTCGGCCTCCAGGCCCGGTTCGAAAATGAAGCCATATCCCCTATGGACGTCGAACCTCCTCACTTGCCCCTCGTATCTCGGGCCCCGCACCTGGAAAGGGGCCCTGCGGAGGTTCTCTTTCTCTCTTATTGTGCGGGCTACCAGCTCCGCCTTCCTCTTCTCCCTCTCCGCGATTTCTTGGCCCAGTGGTGTCGGCTTCCTGTCCCATTAAGGGGCTATTGCGGGCCCCTGCGCACGGGTCGGGCCCCGCGAGACCTCCTTTACGCTGCCTATTACTGGCGTTCGGGGTGGGAGGTCCTGCGGTGTCATGGCCTGGGGTGCTGCTTCACAGCAACGACCCGGCGCAGCCTCAGCCGAGGCATGGAGGATGGGTACAGGGATCCTCTCCCGCTTGACCTCTGTCTCTTTCTGCACGGGGCAAGCTGCCAGAGTCGGTTCGGGCCTAGGCACGATCACTGCGTGTGCCTCTGGGACATCTCCGCTAACGGGCTCGGCTTTTGGTATCTTCCAGGGGAGCGGTTCCGGACGGTCACGGGCCCCGGCTGCAGGTCGGTCCGCCTGGGCGGATTGGCAGGGTACCGGTTGCGGTGGTAGCAGGCCTAGTGGCGGGGCAGCAGCAGCCAACACGGGCAGCGGGGGAGGCAGAAGGGCGAGCGGGTGCAGACCGGGCTCCTCAGCCGCGATGGCCGACCCTATAGGGATACAGGAACGTGGGTCGCTTACCCGCTCTTCCAAAACTTCCTCCACCTCGCGTCTCCGTATGGCCGCCACCACATCCGCCATGTCGGCCTCCCACTCCTCCAAGAGGAGCTGCACTCGGATCTGCAGTCGGCTATGCAGCTGAGCGGTCCGGACCTCCTCCCACGCCGCGGTGCCGGGCGCGGGGGCTACGGTGTTGCTGGTCGGACGGTGCATTGATGCAGCGGCCTCTTCCAGGAACCAAAAGATGGCCGCAGGGTCCTGGCGTCCCTACTTTTATAGCCGCGGTCTACATGCGGCCAGACGCCATCCATGCCCCCTTGGTTTCTCTCTGGCACCTCCTCTTCAGGGGCGGAGCTTCGGCTTTCGCGCCTCCACTTCTCGGGAAGACGCTCGAGCGGGGACTTTTCGCGCCCAAGATGGCGGCTTCTGAAAATTTTCGGCCGGACTCTCTGACGGGACACAAGCCGCACCTCTACCAGATGGCAGAGAGGTAAGATCCTGTTCATGACGCCAAGTTGTCGCGGACGGGGGGTGCGCTGCGTGACCGCGCTTGCAGCTCGGGTCCGGCTGCTGCTGCTGCTCGGTGGCTCGAGCGGTGGGCCGGATCCCGGGACCTCGAGCGGTGCTCCTCGCCCGTGAGTGAAAGGGGTGGTCTGTTGGGGTTTGGGATGTCGGTTTGTGACGCCACCCATGGTGTGTGGTGAGGTTGGGGCACCACCGCTGCTCTGTACGGGGATCCCGGGAGCGATGACAGGGAGCAGCTGGGATGTTTCTCTCCCCTCCGTGGGTAGGGGGATTTTGGTAGTCCCGGGGCCCGGAGTTGTTGGCTGTAAGGTGGATTGCGGGGCTTGGCCAGGTGCAGGGTCACGGGGGCAGTGCTGTGCCAGACGGCATGGTGGTACTTACTTAGCCAGTAACGTACACGGAGTCTCTGGTAAAACAAACGGCTGGATGGACGAGTCCCACAGACGGCTGCGACGGTCACTCCCGGTAGGTTGGCGGTAACTGTCTCTCCATGCACCGGTGTTGTGTTCTCGGCCCCGATGGCTTCCCACCGGTAACCCGCTCCCCAGTGGTATATTTACCGGAGGAGCCCCTTTTGTCCGCAGGCGCTGGCCCTGGGAACTCTAGCTGTGGCGATTAGTTGTATTTCCCTTCACGGTTGAGCGGTTGCCTTTAGTCGGGTCTTTGCTGCTGGGAAACCCCGGAGGCTCCCATCGCTGATGGATTTGACCGGTTTAACGGCGACTCCAAACCTGGTCGGGGTCCGTAGGCCCTGCCGAATGGTGCTGGCCTCTCTTCGCTCCCCGGTCCGGTACCGGCGGGCCACCGCCCGTCCCCGGTCCTTACGGTTGTGCGTCAATCGGCCTCGCCTGCAGACGGTCAACACCGTCTGCCAACCTTGCTCGTAGGTGCCCGGGCCACGTACCCGGACATGGTCAGTCAGCTCCTCCACTACTCCTTCCACTTCCCTCACGGAACTTCAACTCCCCAAACTCAACTGAACTCTTTTCCCGCCTCCAGGACTGTGAACTCCTTGGTGGGAGGAGTCAACCACCTGGCTCCACCCCACCTGGTGTGGACATCAGTTCCTGGAGGGAGGCAACAAGGATTTTGTGTGTGCGGCTGATGTGCCTAACCGGGGTGTGGGGTGTGTTGTTGCAGTACCTGTGATGACCTGGCTTGTCCAGAGGCGCCACATATAGGTGCCCAATGTGTGCGGGGGGAGGTGTATAGGTGCCCAATGTGTGCAGGTGGCAGGGCCGAGTGGCCAACGTGTGTGGGGGTGGGGCCGAGCATGCAACATGTGCGGGGCCGAGCGTGCAACGTGTGCGGGGGGCGGGGCCGAGTGGCCAACGTGTATGGGGGGCGAGGCCGAGCGGGCAACTTGTGCGGGGGCAGGGGCGGGGCTGAGCGGGGGGCAGGGCCGGGCTGAGCCGAGCGGCCAATGCATGGGGGGGCGGGGCCGGGCCGAGCCGAGCGGCCAATGCGATGGTTGTCACTGTAGTGACGTCATTTTGGAGCAAGACTGACAGACAGACAGATAGAATAAGGCAATTATATATATAGATTATTTATTTTGCCTGACATATGGGAAACTGCTGCTATTTTTAAAGAACACGAAGAGTGACTAAAGCCAAAGAGATGGAGCAGGCTTTTTTTCTGTCTAGCTTAATTTGCCTTAGAAACATGTCATTATAAAGAAAAAATGTTTCTAACATTTTGCAAATTAAAATCTATTTTATTATCTGTTTTATTGTCAGTCCATTAAAGGGGATAATGCTATGTCAACATTGTTTTCAGGAACAATGCAACAATTTGGGATTTAACAATGTGTACAGACATCTTCCCCATGCTGTTCCCATTCTATTTTAGCAGTGTTTGCATCCAATTCAGTGATTTCCAGGCCCACTCATACCTCCCGAGGGTTTGACTGAAACATGTTTGAATTTCCTATTTACTTCCATTATGCTTGAATCAAGCACCCGAGCATTAAAAATTGCTTGACTCGAGTAACGAGCACCCAAGTATTTTAGTGCTCATCCATTAGTAATGAAAACGTTCTTCTTACTGACTCTCCAATTTTTTAAAACCTATTTTATTAAATTTTTTAAAAGTTACATTTTTAGGTAATTGATATTTAATATGAGGTGTGCTGTGTTCAGAATCCCCATCTCTTGGTCAGAGTATAAGTGGTTACAAAGAGTGTCTGTCCCTCGAGGACCCTTTCTGTATGACATAGACAGCCCAGTGATGTGAATGACCGTCTCTGTATGTGTCTGTCTATGCCTCTGTGTGAGTGGTTGAGCTGAGAGTGTATGGACTCTTAGTGGTATAAATGTATGTGTAGACATGTATGTATGTGCTCTGTATAATACATATGTGAGTGCAGTCTTTACACATGTGTGTGTGGTGCTAATTCATTGGATGATTAGATTGTTTATGGGGAATCAAAAATTTTCGTTTTCAGCAGCACATCCCCAGATGTAAACAGCAGAAGTGTTGCTGATATGTTGATGGTTATGGTTTACAGCCAATGAAAACCAAAAAGTCATTATTTCAGAAAATTAGAATAATTACCACAAAACACCTGCATAGGCTCCAAAGCTTGGTCTCTTAAGGCTACTTTACACACTGCGATATCGGTCCCGATATCGCTAGTGTGGGTACCCGCCCCCATCTGTTGCGCGACACGGGCATATCGCTGCCCGTGCCGCACAACATCGCCCAGAGCCGTCACACATACTCACCTGTCCGGCGACGTCGCTGTGACCGGCGAACCGCCTCCTTTCTAAGGGGGCGGTCCGTGCGGCGTCACAGCGACGTCACTGAAACGTCACTGAACCGCCGCCCAATAGCAGCGGAGGGGCGGAGATGAGCGGGACGTAACATCCCGCCCACCCCCTTCCTTCCTCATAGCGGCCGGGAGGCAGGTAGGGAGAGCTTCCTCGCTCCTGCGGCGTCACACGCAGCGATGTGTGCTGCCGCAGGGACGAGGAACAACTTCGTTACTGCTGCAGTAATGATAATTGAGAATGGACCCCCGTGTCGCCGATTAGCGATTTTGCACGGTTTTGCAACGATGCAAAATCGCTTATCGGTGTCACACGCAACGGCATCGCTAATGCGGCCGGATGTGCGTCACAAAATCCGTGACCCCAACGACTCCGCATTAGCGATGTCGCAGCGTGTAAAGCCCGCTTTAGTCTGGTTCAGTAATCTACACAATCATGAGGAAGACTGCAGACTTGACAGATGTCCAGAAGACAATCATTGACACATTCCACAAGGAGAGTAAAGGGTACTTTACACGCTGCGACATAGCTAGCGATCTCATTAGCGATGTAACACGCCAGATCGCACATACGATTTGCAGAGATCGCACATGTGACCGGCGCTAAAAAAAAATGACCTATGTGCGATCTCGGCAAATCTCATCTGTGATCTGGCGTGTCACATCGCTAACAAGATCGCTAGCGATGTCGCAGCGTGTAAAGCAGCCTTAGGCCACAAGAGGTCACTGCCAAAGAAGCTGGCTGTTCAGAGTGCTGTATCCAAGCATATTAATGGAAAGTTGAGTGGAAGGAAAAACTATGGTAGAAAAGGGTGCAGCAGCAACCAGAATGACCACAGTCGTGATAGGATTCTTAAGAAAAGATCATTCATAAAATTTGGGGGAGATTCACAAGGAGTGGACTGCTGCTGGAGTCAGTGCTTCAAGGGCCACCACACACAGATGTATCAAGGAAATGACTGCAACTGTCGCATTCCTTGTGTCAAGCCACTCATGACCAATAGACAATGCCAGAAAGGTCTTACCTTGGCCAAGAAGAAAAAGAACTGGACTGTTGCTCAGTGGTCCAAGGTGTGGTTTTCACAGGAAAGTAAATTTTGCATTTCATTTGGAAATCAAGGTCCCAGAGTCTGGAGGAAGAGTGGAGAGGCCACAATCCAAGCTGCTTGAGGTCTACTGTGAAGTTTCCACAATCACTGATGGTTTGGGGAGCCATGTCATCTGCTAGTGTAAGTCCACTGTGTTTTATCAATACCAAAGTCAACCATCTACCAGGAGATTTTAGCGCATGTCATGCTTCACTCTGCCGATAAGCTTTTTGGAAATAGACATTTAATTTTCCAACAGGACTTGGCACCTGTCCACACTGCAAATAGTACCAATACCTGGTTTAATAACCACAGTATCACTTTAGAAGCAGAAGGAAGAGTTCAACTCACCACAATAGAAAGAGACTCTCTGGCAATGCGGTGCACATAATAACAGGCCGGTTCCTGAGAAAACGATCCAAGAAGAGTAGAGCCAGCAAGTGCAGGAATATTAAAAACCTTTGCTTTATTCTTCAACTAAAGAAAAATAAAGCAAAGGTTTTTAGTATTACCTGCGGATGCTGGCTCTACTCTTTTTGGACAGTATCACTGTGCTTGATTGGCAAGCACACTTGCCTGACCTAAACTCCGTAGATAATCTATGGGGTGTTGTCAAGAGTATGATGAGAGACACCAGACCCAACAATGCAGATGAGCTGAAGGCTGCTATCAAAGCACCCATGGCTTCCATAACATCTCCGCAGTGCCACAGGCTGATCACCTCCATGTGTAGCGCCCCTGACTATGTCAGGGTGCTGCAGGGAACTGCATCCGGCGCCGCAGGGTGCAGGGCCTACCCCCGTGATTCCAGGTTCCCATCAGCAGTGTCACTGACATCCGCACTACAAATCCCAACCACACCTCACACCAGGGCTGGACAGACACACCAGTGGGTTGGTCAAGTTAGAGCACGGTCACCCACCTAGGGGTCAGGCAGACTGATGGGAGGGAGAAAGTGAGTTGAGTGTTAGCCCTCAAAGAGTGAGAAGCAGAGGAGTTGGAGCTTCCAGGGATGTGACAGGTTAGGTCGCAGACAGTGGTCCGGGACCACAGGAGTCGGGGACTGGTATTAGGAAAGCTGGACAGGAGTGTAACAGACGCAGTTTAGGAGGACTGTTGCCACCAGAAAGCCCAGCCACCTTACCGGTACCGAGCACGTCGGGTTACAAGACCCTAGATTGGGGAGTAGCTTCAAGCAAGCTGATAATTAACCTGTGGAGGATAGTCTCTGTATGAACTGTCCCTAAGAGCTCAGAGATTGGAGGAAGCAGCACAACGCAGGGGATAGGGTTCTCCAAAACACACAACCCACTGAGATCCGAAGTGCCAGCCACCAAGAGCACAGCTGCCATACACACGGGTAGTGGGGGCCCCGAAAGCTTCAAGCCAAGGGGCCCCAACAGTAAAACAATTTGTGCATGGAGGCAGGGCTCCGGACTTACCAAGTGACACTGTTGGGAGTGGCCCCTGGACAGGCTACCCCTGTAGAGACTGCGGTGCCCAGAGACTTTGGTTTACCGTCTGTGTGAGTGTCTGCTTAATTCACTTGATCCACCACCATGACTACCGCAGTGAGTAATCTGACCCCTGTACCCTGCTTCCCAAGGCCAAGCAAGCTACCCGTTCACCAAGTCCCCACAATCCAGGGCCTTCCCTACCTGCTGAAGGATTAACACCTGGCTTCCCCCCACCATCTGCCCCGGTACTCCCATCGGCAGCGGCGGTACTCTCCTTTACCGCAACCCGCAGGTGGTGTCACAAACATTAATCCCCTGTAAATACCCCATTTACATTCTAGGTGGCCGCAGCAACCCCGGATCCGAGCAGTTCGACTGCTGCTGGGGCGACACACGTGCAATGCCACATTGATGCAGTAAGTCATGCAAAAGGAGCCCCGACCAAGAATTGAGGCATTTACTATACATACTTTTCAGTAGGCCAACATTTATGAAATTAAATTAATTTTTTTCAATTGGTCTTACTGTATATAATATTCACATTTTTTGAGATAATGACTTTTGGGTTTTATTGGCTTTAAGCCATACCGTATTTTTCGGACTATAAGATGCACTTTTTTTCCCCCAAATGTTGGGGGAAAGTGGGGGGTGCGTCTTATAGTCTGAATGTAGGGCTGCGGGGAAATGAGGGTGCTGCGGTGGAGCCGGTCATCAGTGGCACGAGCAGGCTGTAGCAGCCTGCCGTGATCACGTGGACCCACTCTTTTAATATGCACGCCCATCATCCCGCCCATCATCTCTCAGCACTGAAACCGGCGCTGACAGGTGGGCGGGGTGATGGGTGGGGAATGCGCGCATATTAAACAGCCTGCCCGCATGATCACCCCTGGCATCTACAGCCTGGAGTGATCATGTGCGGCTGAATTCACTGCCCCCCCGCGCCTTATCATCAGCACAGGAGGCAGTGAATCCGTACACTCACCGGGCATGATTCCTGCAGCACTGCGATGTCCTCCTGTCTGTGCTGGTGGCAACTGTGTGGAGACTAGCGGTGCGCGCAGTGATGACGTCATCGCTGTGCGCACGTGTCCACACACAGCCGCCGACGGCACAGACAGGAGGACATCACGGTGCTGCAGGGGAACGGGGATGGCTCCACACTCCAGCGGCGCTGCTCCTGGCACAGACTGAGGACGAGTGATGCTGCAGGGAGTGAGGTAAGGTGAGTATGAACGTTTATTTTTTTTTTTATGTGCCACAGGACGCGGGCCATATACCAGGATGGGGGTTTATAGCAGGATGAGGGGATATAGCAGGATGGGGGTATATTATTAGCAGGATGGGGGTATATTATGAGCAGGATGGGGGTATATTATGAGCAGGATGGGGGTATATTATGAGCAGGATGGGGGTATATAGCAGGATGTGGGTATATGAGCAGGATGTGGGTATATAGCAGGATGGGGGTATATGAGCAGGATGGGGGTATATAACAGGATGGAGGTATATAGCAGGATGGAGGTATAGAGCAGGATGGAGGTATATAGCAGGATGGGGCCATATGCCAGGATGGGGTATATAGCAGGATGCGGCTATATGCTAGTTTATAGCAGGATACGGCCATATGCCAGGATGACGGTATATAGCAGGATGGGGGCTATACCAGGATGAGGGACATATACTGTATATACAAGGATCATTACCAGGATGGGGTACCTTAGTAGAGAATTTGGGGACATTAAACCCATAACAGTGTCAGCAGCAGATCCTCACCCCATAACAGTGTGTCATGACCACATTTTTTGCTTAAAATTTTATTTTCCTCCTCTACAACCAGGGTGTGTCTTATGGTCCGGTGCGTCTTATAGTCCGAAAAATACGGTAATCATCAACATTAACAGAAATAAACACTTGAAATAGATCCCTCTGTGTGTAATGACTCTATATAATATACATGTTTCCCTTTTTGTATTGAATTACTGAAATAAATTTATTTTGATGATATTCTAATTTATTGAGATGCCCCTGTGTACTTGGCACAAGCCACTTCAGCTGACAGATTCCAGAGGAAACCCAGCCTTCATTTTTCCCACCTGTACAGGAATTTTGTTATACAAAGTGATCTACTTCTACTAGTGTTCTTTTCTACAGAAGGGCTGCCAATTGGAACAGCGGACCAGAAGCAGGAAGGGTTCACCAAGCAGAGTCAAAGCCAAGAGGTCATGTCTGGGACAAAATCGTACATCTAGCAGGTAACTGAGGTCAAAGAACAAGCTAATTTAGGTCAAAACACATGACAATAACACAGGGATATACAGTATATTAGGATAGCAGTACTATTAGCTGGCAGTGTAAATTGTTTTTAGGGGTTTAACCCCTTAACGACCGCAGGCAGTAATATTACGTCCTAGCGGTCATAATGTTACTGCCTGCGGTCTGCCGGCGGCAGCATGCCTCGATCGGCGCACATCTCAGCTGATTTTCACAGCTAAGATGTGTGCCTGCTAGGCACAAGCAGAATCGTTATCTGCTCGTGCCGTTTAACCCGTTAAATGGCGCTGTCAATATGTGACAGACAACGCCATTAAAACGTCATCGGCGGTAAACATTTACTTACTGCCCGATACCGGAAGTCAAGTGACGTGATCACGTGACTTCCGGTAGTTTTCATGGTAGCACAGGGTCATGTGATGACTCCTGTACTACACATGAACTATTTTCAGTGTCACTCGGCCCACAGCCGAGTGAACCAGAAAGTGAGCGTATCTGCTGTTTACAGCTGTGTAGCTGTGATCAGCAGATAGGCAAAGCAATCGGATTGCTGATTGCTATAGCCCCCTAGGGGGACTAGTAAAATAAAAAAAAAAGTGTTAAAAAATTAAATAAAAACGAAAAAACCTAAAAGTTCAAATCACCCCCTTTCGCCCCATTGAAAATTAAAGGGTTTAAAAAATAAAAAATATACACACATTTGGTATCGGCGCGTTCAGAAATGCCTGATCTATCAAAATATAAAATCAATTAACCTGATCAGTAAACAACGTAGCAGTAAAAAAATTCCAAACGCCAAAATGACGTTTTTTTGTTGACACAACCTTTGCGCAAAATGCAATAACAGGCGATTAAAACGTAGCATCTGCGCAAATATGGTACAGTTAAAATTGTCAGCTTGAGACGCAAAAAATAAACCATTACTGAGCCATAGATCCCGAAAAATGAGAACGCTATGGGTCACGGAATATGGCGTAAAACGAGTGCCACTTTTTTTGGACAAACTTCCGATTTTTTTTAACCCCTTATACAAAAGTAACCCTATGCATGTTTGGTGTCTACGAACTCCTACTGACCTCAGGCATCACATGCACACATCAGTTTTATCATACAGTGAACACAGGGAATAAAATATCTCAAAAACAATAGTGCTATCGCTTTTTTTTTTGCAATTTTTCTGCATCTCGGAATTTTTTTTGCTGTTTTCCAGTACACTATATGGTAAAATTTATTATTTCATATAAAAATACAGCTCGTTCCACAAAAAATGAGCCCTCACATGACCATATTGACTGAAAAATAAAAAAGTTACGTCTCTCAGAAGAAGAATGGCGGAAGAAAAATTGGAAAGCGAAAAATCGGACGTTCGTGAAGGGGATAAATAGCAAGCAGCCCTACCCAGTACTGACGACAGGAAGAAACACGGCCTAACAGAATTTAACCCCATAGCTTCTAGACTGACAAGAACCACTAGTCCCAGGAATAAAACAGTCATTCTGCGTCAGCCGATGAGCAAAGTAGGAGTAGCAGGGACAGGTACGGATGTCACCTTTATAATATCTCCAAAAATGTATGTTAATTGTGCAATTTGAGATCATGAAACTTTCTCTTAATCTGGTATTCATTCTGTTATTCCCATTATCCACTGAACAAGTGATATTCGGATGAGATGTACTGGTCAGATACTATTTTGTGTGCCAGTGGCAACCATCACTGATCGAGCAGGATAATCCTGAGTTTGGGAAGCTGTCCTGCTGTTCTAAAAGGTTGCTCTATTTCTTAACTTAAACTGTAGTTGTGCCCTTAGGATACAGCTATAGTTAAAAAAAAATAAATAAAATGGAGCACGGAGCCTTTAAATTCCTCCTCTAGCATTCAGTTTGGATAGAGGCTGAAGGACCTGCCAGGACTTTCAGGTCACATAACATTCTCAAATAATATGATTAGCAACAACTGAGTTGCAAAAGAGCGAGCTTGTGTAAGGACTCACATGCAAGTGGGATTGCCCATTGGTGTTTGTGCCAGTACAGAGGAAATCCTTCAGAGGCTATAGAAGTAGAAATATAGTACAGAAATGTATTGTCAATAATAGGTTGTGAAGAAAATGGTATGCTACAATCAAAGAACATGAGAATTTTGAAACTAACAGCAGGTTGCACAGAGCTAAATGCTAAAATCATAAAATTATTGTCAGTTAGGCCCTCACTCAGCCTCCATGACCTGGGGAGACTATAAGGGGTCTACGTTACTCTACTGCTCAATCTCAAACTTGACCCTCACTCAGGCTATAGATTGAACATACTGAAGCTAGTTCTCAAAAAGACATGCTAATAGTGACATGGGCATATCAAACTCCATAAATACATTGTAGTCATGTTCTGGGCTTTATGCAGGTTATACAATTTTCACATGTAGCCAGGTTATTACCTCGTTTGTTATAGAATGTATACTGTTGTGTCCACCTGTTTACATCATAAGTAGGGCTGAGCGGATCCAGACTGTAAAAGTCCGGATCCACGCGATTTCAATGATATCTCTGTGCCGGACCAGGGGGCGGGATTCCGGGTGCACGATCCGGATTCAGCAAATAAAGTAAAAATAAATAAAAGAACAAATGAGCGTCAGTTTCATACTTACCGAGACTCGGTGTCATGGCGGCACACTGCTTCCGGGTCGCGCTTTCACTTCCTGTACTGTGCATGCAATCACACAGCTTTTCGTGTTTTCCCCGCCCACCGGCCATCCTCTCATCTGTGATTGATTACAGGCTGACGCGTCCCCCCAGCCTGTGACAGGCTCTACTGCGGTCATCGCTTATTGCGGCTCAGTAAATGGCTACATTCAGTGCTGGCAGTCTTTTCTATGGCTGCTCGCTCTGAGATGTAGCAGTGCTGGATGTGTCGCCGTGGGACGTCATGTGGATTATACCGGACCTGGAGGGCTGTGTTTGGGGGTTAATAAAGTGGTAAAAGAGGGCATGTTTTGTACTTTATTTAAAATACAGGATTTTTCTGCGTGTCTTGTTTATTTACTGTTATTTACAGGTTTGTGTGATGCAGGTATCTGATAGATGCCTGTGCCATCACAAACCTAGGGTTTAGTAGCACCTGTGCGCCGCTATTAACCCCTGCTATTACCCCGATTGCCACTGCTCCAGGGCAATCGAGAAGAGCCAGTATTGCACCAGGATTGTCACATCTAATAGATGCGGCAATATCGCGCGGCTGCGGGCTGATACTATACCAGCCCCCAGTCGGCATTATCATAACTGGGGATGAACACTGGGGGGGACCGCATGTCAGATTTTTTTTTAAATTATTTATTTAAATAAAAAAATAGCCGCATGCGAGAGACTCTGACATCGCAGCACAGCAGCACACTTCTGACAGGAGCGTGCATGTCTTTCTAGGTACATGCACGCTCATGCTCAGACAATGACAGGATGTGCTGGGTGATGTCATGCCTGGCAGACCTGCATGAGTCTAACATCACCGGTACAGCAGCACTTTTCTGACAGGAGAGTGCATGTGTTTCTAGGTACATGCACGCTCATGTTCAGAGAATGGCCGGCTGTAAAAAGAAAAAAAATTCCCTGCCAGCAGGTGGAAATTTGGTGCTGAAATTTTGTGCAGACTATTTCAACACCAAATGTGCACCTCCTGTGAAAAAATCACGGAAAAATAACCACGGCAAAAAAATGCATCAAAACACCGCGTTTTTTTGCCAGGAGGTGTAGATTGGATGCAGGAATATGGTGTAAAAATGTCAGCACCAAATTTGCATCCTTTGGCCCAAAAATAATAATAAAAAAAAATTCTGCCAGCAAGTGGAAATTTGGTGCTGAAAGCTGGTGCAGATGACTCCTGCACCAAATGTGCACTTCTTAGCAAAAAACCGAGGCAAAAATTGTGGAAAAATAACCGCGGCAAAAACCGCGGCAAACAATGTGGCAAAAAAATCGGTCAAAACACAGTGTTTTTTTGCCAGGAGGTGTAAATTGGATGCAGGAATATGGTGTAAAATGTCAGCACAATATCTGCATCTCTTGGCTAAAAAAATGCGATTTTTCTGCTAGGTGATGCAGGTCTGTGAACTCAGTGACCTCCGCCTGAGGTCAGGTTACCTGCGATCACAGATGAAGGACTGTGGGAACCTCCAGCTGTGACCGCAAATGACCTGAGTGACGTCACCACTCAATGCGCAGCTCATTCATTCTCTGGAGATCACAGAGAGCGGTCGGTCGTGCCTCTCAGATGTAGCAGAGCTGAAGCGACGTGGGACCTCTTGTGGATTACATTGGAGCTGCAAGGTGTTGGGGGTTAACAAAGTGGTGAAGAAGGGGGTGTTTGTATTTTATTTAAAATAAAGGATTTTTCTCTGTGTCTGTTTATTTACATTCATTTACAAGTTTGTGAGATGCAGGTATCTCATAGACGCCTGTGCCATCACAAACCCAGGGTATAGTTACAGCTGTGCGTTGTTATTAACCCCTGCTATTACCCCAATTGGCACCGCATCACACCACTGGGAAGTGCAGGTATCACAATAATAGATGTGGCAATACCGGGTGGCTGCGGGCTGGAATGCCAGCTCCCAGCCGGCGTTATCTTGGCTGGGGATGCAAATTAGGGGGAACTGCACGTCGTTTTTTTTTAAATTATTTATTTAAATTAAAAAAAAAAGCCGCATGCGGTTTCACTGGAGTCACACATGTGAGGGCCTCGCAGCACAGATACAGCCCGACAGCTGGGGCTGCAGCGCAAGCTATATCTATGCTGCCGATTGCTTATTTTTTACCACCATGCTGACCAGCACACACTTGCACTGCTTTCCCCGCCCACCGGCCATCCTGGCGCCTGTGATTGGTTGCAAATAAGAAAGCCGCGGAGACACCATCACGTGTTTCTCAACGCTGGCAGGAAACTAGCCAGGTCTTTCACCGGGAAGGAACAACCACGGGAAGGGCAGTCTCCAGTCAAGGAGACCACCTATACCAAACATGGTATCCATCCACAGACAGCCGTTTCGGGGTATTTGCCCCTCATCAGTGTGGAGTAGGAATCTGGCTAGTGGGGGCAATGCCTAGTATAAGACTACTTAAGCAAGCATTGTTGACCTTAGGGAGATCAACATATCCACTGCGGAGACACCATCACGTGTTTCTCAACGCAGTGATTCTAGAGCATTGCCCCCTGGGAAGTATGCAAATAAGAAAGCCGCGGAGACACCATCACGTGTTTCTCAACGCTGGCAGGAAACTAGCCAGGTCTTTCACCGGGAAGGAACAACCACGGGAAGGGCAGTCTCCAGTCAAGGAGACCACCTATACCAAACATGGTATCCATCCACAGACAGCCGTTTCGGGGTATTTGCCCCTCATCAGTGTGGAGTAGGAATCTGGCTAGTGGGGGCAATGCCTAGTATAAGACTACTTAAGCAAGCATTGTTGACCTTAGGGAGATCAACATATCCACTGCGGAGACACCATCACGTGTTTCTCAACGCAGTGATTCTAGAGCATTGCCCCCTGGGAAGTATGCAAATAAGAAAGCCGCGGAGACACCATCACGTGCTTCTCAACGCTGGCAGGAAACTAGCCAGGTCTTTCACCGGGAAGGAACAACCACGGGAAGGGCAGTCTCCAGTCAAGGAGACCACCTATACCAAACATGGTATCCATCCACAGACAGCCGTTTCGGGGTATTAGCCCCTCATCAGTGTGGAGTAGGAATCTGGCTAGTGGGGGCAATGCCTAGTATAAGACTACTTAAGCAAGATTGGTTGCAGTCAGCTGACACGCTGACACTCAGGGTGGGGGCGTGTCTAGCTGCAACCAATAATATGCACTGGTGGGCGGGGAAAACAATGAATATTGAATTGTCGGCTCCGGAAGGGAATAGCGTGACCCGGAAGGAGTGTGCCGCCATGACAGCGCCTCGGTGAGTATACCACGCTCGCTCCTACCTCCTTATCCCCTCCAGAAATGTTTTTAACCTCCGATTCCGGTTCCCATTGACTTATATGGTCACCAGATTCCAGAGCGGATCAAACTCTTTTTAAAATCTGGCAGTGATCCGCCGGTACTGGGTTTTTGGCCGTTCGATCAGCTCTAATCATAAGACATTAGCCCTAAATAGGGATCTATACAATTATATTGTCTGTCTGTACTTTTATTTTTTAAAATTAATTAACATTAGCATTTTGGGCAAAATATACTTGATTTGTGGGGTTTTTCTACACTCGGTATTCTTTGCATGGTAAAAATTAACATACTGTAGCATATGCCCCCAACCAGGGCACGCATCCAAGACACTCAATGCTGTCATCACTTACCAAAAGGGTGGTAAGTCCCAATGTCATGCACACAATGTACTCACTGTCCGCAGACTGTACACAGATCACATGTAAAAGCTATCACTTAACAATAGAAGTCCCAGAGAGGGGTCATTTGACATTTCTACCATTGGAATCCTATGGAGCTCGAAATTCCTGGGACGTCTAGTATTAAAGGGAACCTGACAGGTGCAATATGCTCACAGAACCACAAGTAGTTCTGTGTGCATTTTGCTAATCCCTGCCTAACCGTCTCTGTATCTAGTAGCAAACATAAAGAGATCTTTAGAAAAAGTATTTTTAAAGATCCTTTATGATATGCTAATGAGCACAGGGACTGGTTTTAACGGCTTTCTATCCTCACGACTAATCCACCCTCTTAGCAAGTTAGCACGCCCAGAGGGGCTTTTGTAAAGTTTGTATACCTTTTCATTAAACATTGGAATTTGCTAAAACTGTAAAGAGCACAAAAGAAGACACTGTTTGGCTGATGTAGGAAGCATCATCCACACAAAGAAGAGAGGAGGCACCAGATGCAGACCTGCAATGCCCATTGGACTGGTCAGCCCCGTTGGTAAGTATAATTAAAGATCTTTTTTATGCCATGCAGTTCGGCTTGAATGCTGTACGTAAGGGCATGCAGGTGGTGACTGCACTTTATATGGGAAAAACCTGGTAACAGCTTCCCTTTAAGATCTCTATAATTGAAAATAAATTTCTTCCATTTTAATGTTTTTCCATATTTAGTAGAGTAATAATTCAAACATTACATAATTTGCATTTCATGATTGTTTTATCCACTATTGCGCTTATTAATTTCATATGTGAATATGGAAAATCAAATTAACAAGTTGATATTATATTGACTTCAAAGCAAATAAGCAGAAAATTAATGATCAAGTGAAATGGATTTATTCTGCTTAGAAATACTATGATATTTACATTTAAATATGATCTAAAACTAGGGATTATTTTCTGTACTAAACTATAAATGACTATAAATTATTCATAAAAGAAAACAAGAAAAAGTTACTTTTGTGATTCATTTAACTCCTTCCGAAGAATGGACTTAGCGTTACAACCCATTTTCCTGGTAGTTCCTACAAATGGACACATCAGCAAATCCTGATGACCCTGCAGTCACAGAAACTTTGCCTTTTGCTATTACCACGGGAGCTGAGGTTAACCAATACCTGAGCTCAGTTAGATGTGATGCCAGCAATGCTGCTGAGAGTTTAACTCTCTAAATGCCATGAACATTAGCAATCACATAATTTAGAAGGTTATGAAAAGAATTTAAAACTGTGTCACCCCATTAGCACTCTCACAACATTGTATTGCAGTGTATTACACAACTGATATTTTATTTATATTCTATATATATATATATATATATATATATATATATATATATATATATATATTCAAAGTAATTAAAGAACCAAAAGCATGAAAAATGTTTGGTTAAGAAATAGGAACTTTTATATAACGCAATAAAGAGTTAAAAAACTAAGAAGTACACATTTTGTATTGCCACGTTTGAAACTTCGTGAGCTATAAAAATGTGAGATTATATATCTACTACATTGATCATTATAACAAAAGAAATAAAAACAATGTCAAACATGCATTTTTTAAATTATACCACTAAGCAATAAGGGGAATAAAATGCGATCCATCATATGTAAGTAAAAGCGATGTACTCGTAAGTAAAAACAAAATCTCGTCGCACAAAAAAATGCCTTCACTCAGCTCAATCAGCAGAAAAATAAACATTTTTTTTAACAAAATTGACCTTAGCATGCAAACATTGCAAAATATAGAAAAATCTATGTAAATGTGGTATAGCTATAATCGTACTAACCAAAAAGTAAAGCTGTCATTAGTGATGAGCGAGTACTAAAAAGCTCGGGTGCTCGAAGCTCGGGCCGAGCCTCTCAAGATACTCGTGTACTCGGGCCGAGCAACGAGCCCAATGTTATCCTATGGGAGACCCGAGTATTTTTGTGAAATGACCCCCCGGCAGCATGGAGAAACCCTAAAAATGGCACAAAAGTCTCAGAAGAGTGCTCAAATGACATGGCAACAGCATGGGGAAGACCCCTTGAAGCATTTATCACTCAAAAGTCACAGCTGTGAACAATTTTGTCCGCGTTTCACGCCATTTTTACGGACTCACCAGAAAACCTTCCAAAATGACCCCAAAATGATTTTTCATGGCAGAAATGTTAAGGGCACATACCCAATAGTGAGATAGAGCTGGTGTATGTTACTTTTTGAGATTAATACATGAAAGATTTTACGTGAAAACATTGTGTGGCACTCCGATGTCCCTGAGAAGAGACGTACATGAAGGCCTCTTGAGTCTAATGTGCCCATTTTGAGGAAGTGAGTCTTTGTAGTATTTTCCTTTGCCAGGGCAGTCCAAAATTGTGAGGTTCACCAATGCCCCTGCATAGAGACGTGCATGAGGGCCTGTAAACCTGAAGTGCCCATTGTAAGGAAGTGGGTGTATTATAGTATAGCCCTTTGGCAGGGCAGACAAAAATTGAGAGGCTCCACATTGTCCCTGGATAGAGACGTGCATGAGGGCCTGTAAACTTGAAGTGCCCATTGTAAGGAAGTGGGTGTATTATAGTATAGCCCTTTGGCAGGGCAGCCAAAAATTGAGAGGCTCCACATTGTCCCTGGATAGAGACGTGCATGAGGGCCTGTAAACCTGAAGTGCCCATTGTAAGGAAGTGGGTGTATTATAGTATAGCCCTTTGGCAGGGCAGACAAAAATTGAGAGGCTCCACATTGTCCCTGGATAGAGACGTGCATGAGGGCCTGTAAACTTGAAGTGCCCATTGTAAGGAAGTGGGTGTATTATAGTATAGCCCTTTGGCAGGGCAGCCAAAAATTGAGAGGCTCCACATTGTCCCTGGATAGAGACGTGCATGAGGGCCTGTAAACTTGAAGTGCCCATTGTAAGGAAGTGGGTGTATTATAGTATAGCCCTTTGGCAGGGCAGCCAAAAATTGGGAGGCTCCACGTTGTCCCTGGGTAGAGACGTGCATGAGGGCCTGTAAACTTGAAGTGCCCATTGTAAGGAAGTGGGTGTATTATAGTATAGCCCTTTGGCAGGGCAGCCAAAAATTGGGAGGCTCCACGTTGTCCCTGGGTTGAGACGTGCATGAGGGCCTGTGAACTTGAAGTGCCCATTGTAAGGAAGTGGGTCTATTGTAGTATAGCCCTTTGGCAGGGCAGCCAAAAATTGAGAGGCTCCACATTGTCCCTGGATAGAGACGTGCATGAGGGCCTGTAAACTTGAAGTGCCCATTGTAAGGAAGTGGGTCTATTGTAGTACAGCCCTTTGGCAGGGCAGCCAAAAATTGGGAGGCTCCACGTTGTCCCTGGGTAGAGACGTGCATGAGGGCCTGTAAACTTGAAGTGCCCATTGTAAGGAAGTGGGTGTATTATAGTATAGCCCTTTGGCAGGGCAGCCAAAAATTGGGAGGCTCCACGTTGTCCCTGGATAGAGACGTGCATGAGGGCCTCAAAACATTAAGTGTCCATTGTCAGGAAGTGGGTGTATTATAGTATAGCCCTTAGGCAGGGCAGCCAAAAATTGGGAGGCTCCACGTTGTCCCTGGATAGAGACGTGCATGAGGGCCTGTAAACTTGAAGTGCCCATTGTAAGGAAGTGGGTCTATTGTAGTATAGCCCTTTGGCAGGGCAGCCAAAAATTGAGAGGCTCCACATTGTCCCTGGATAGAGACGTGCATGAGGGCCTGTAAACTTGAAGTGCCCATTGTAAGGAAGTGGGTCTATTGTAGTATAGCCCTTAGGCAGGGCAGCCAAAAATTGGGAGGCTCCACGTTGTCCCTGGATAGAGACGTGCATGATGGCCTGTAAACCTGAAGTGCCCATTGTAAGGAAGTGGGTCTATTGTAGTATAGCCCTTAGGCCGGGCAGCCAAAAATTGGGAGGCTCCACATTGTCCCTGGATAGAGACGTGCATGATGGCCTGTAAACCTGAAGTGCCCATTGTAAGGAAGTGGGTCTATTTTAGTATAGCCCTTTGCCAGGGCAGCCAAAAATTGGGAGGCTCCATGTTGTCCCTGGATAGAGACGTGCATGATGGCCTGTAAACCTGAAGTGCCCATTGTAAGGAAGTGGGTCTATTGTAGTATAGCCCTTAGGCAGGGCAGCCAAAAATTGGGAGGCTCCACGTTGTCCCTGGGTAGAGACGTGCATGAGGGCCTCAAAACATTAAGTGTCCATTGTCAGGAAGTGGGTGTATTATAGTATAGCCCTTAGGCAGGGCAGCCAAAAATTGGGAGGCTCCACGTTGTCCCTGGGTAGAGACGTGCATGAGGGCCTCAAAACATTGTTCCCATTGCAAAGGAGCGGGTCTCCTGTCGTTGTAATGTCCATTCTGCAAAGAATGGGCGAAAAAATTTACCACTGGGGGTATACCTGAAACAAAGGCCTAAGTATTGCAATTTGTAACGGTCATCATCATGGTGGCGCATGAGGAGAAGGAGGAGCAGTCCAGCGATTATCCAAAGTCTAGAAGTGTGTACCCATGGGTGAGTGGAGGTACATGGCAAACTTTAAATTCCGCTCTCATTTGCTGGTGGTGTGGTGAAGTCTGGCCCAATCCAACCCTTGTTCATCTTGATCAGAGTCAGCCTGATAGCATTTTCAGTTGACAGGCGGGTGCGTTTATCTGTAATGATTCCACCTGCGGCACTAAAAACACGCTCTGACAAAACGCTAGCAGCAGGGCAGGCCAGGACTTCCAAGGCGTAGAGAGCCAATTCATGCCACGTGTCCAGCTTGGATACCCAATAATTGTAAGGCACAGAGGAATGTCGGAGTACAGTTGTTCGATCTGCAAGGTACTCCTTCAGCATCTGGGCAAACTTAGGATTTCTTGTGGCACTACCCCGCACCTCAGGGGCTGTGGTACGTGAGGGGCTGAGAAAACTGTCCCACATCTTAAAGACTGTTCCCCTACCTCTGGCGGATTGGACTTGTGCCTCTCTTGGCTGTACGCCTCGGTTGTCCACTGATTCCTGACCTATGCCGCTAGCGTTTTGTGAGGGGAATGCTTTGCCTACTTCCGTGACTATGGCCTTCCGGAACTGCTGCATTTTGGTTGACCTCTCCTCCACGGGAATAAGAGACAAAAAGTTCTCCTTGTAGCGTGGGTCTAACAGTGTTACCAACCAGTAATGATTGTCGGCCAAGATGTTCTTAACGCGAGGGTCACGAGACAGGCAGCTTACCATAAAGTCAGCCATGTGCGCCAGACTCTTAACAGCCAGGACTTCAGTAGCCTGACCAACAAGATGACTGAACATGCTGTCCTCCTCCTCCTCCTCCTCCTCCTCATCTACCCTGTCCTCTGGCCAGCCACGCTGAACCGAGGATATGACTGGTGTGCATGTCATATCCTCAATTTGGCCGGAGAGTTGCTCCATGTCTTCATCCTCCTCCTCGTCATAGTCCTCCACTGCACGTTGTGATGAGACGAGGCTGGGCTGTGTGTTATCACCCACACCCACTACTGTTTCTTGCTGCAACTCATCGCGCTCTGCCTGCAATGCATCATGTTTGTTTTTCAGCAGAGACCGTTTTAGAAGGCAGAGTAGCGGTATGGTGACGCTAATAATGGCGTCATCACCACTCACCATCTTGGTGGAGTCCTCAAAGTTTTGGAGGATGGTACATAGGTCTGACATCCATCTCCACTCCTCAGGTGTTATGTGTGGAGTTTGACCCATTTCCCGACGGCTTAGGTGATGCAGGTACTCAACAACTGCCCTCTTCTGCTCACATATCCTGACCAACATGTGCAGAGTTGAATTCCAACGCGTGGGGACATCACACACCAGTCTGTGAGCCGGAAGATGCAAACGGCGCTGAAAGCCGGCAAGGCCGGCTGAAGCAGTAGGTGACTTTCGAAAATGTGCAGACAGGCGGCGAACTTTTACCAGCAGATCAGACAGCTCTGGGTATGACTTTATAAACCGCTGAACCACGAGGTTGAGCACATGGGCCACGCATGGAACATGTGTCAGCTGGCCTCGCCTCAAAGCCGCCACCAGGTTCCGGCCATTGTCACACACGACCTTTCCTGGCTTTAGGTTCAGAGGTGTGAGCCAGTGATCTGCCTGCTGTTTCAGAGCTGTCCACACCTCTTCTGCATTGTGGGGTTTGTCACCGATGCAGATTAGCTTCAGCACAGCCTGTTGCCGCTTCGCCGAGGCAGTGCTGCAGTGCTTCCAGCTTGGGACTGGTGTGGAGGGTACAGTGGATGAGGATGTGCAGGAGGAGGAGGAGGCTGAAGAGCATGACATTCCTGAGCTGTAGAGTGTGGGTGAAACACTGACTGAGGTAGGGCCTGCAAACCTTGGTGTGGGAAGGACGTGTTCCGTCCCTCGCTCAGACTGGGTCCCAGCTTCCACAATATTAACCCAGTGTGCCGTCAACGAGATGTAGCGGCCTTGCCCACAAGCACTTGTCCACGTGTCTGTGGTTAGGTGGACCTTGGGTGAAACAGCGTTGTTCAGGGCACGTGTGATGTTTTGTGACACGTGGTTATGCAACGCGGGGACGGCACACCGGGAGAAATAGTGGCGGCTGGGGACCGAGTAACGTGGGACAGCTGCCGCCATCAGGTCGCGGAATGCTTCTGTCTCCACCAGCCTAAAAGGCAACATTTCCAGCGCAAGCAGTCGCGAAATGTTAGCATTTAGAACTGTGGCATGTGGGGTGTTGGCAGTGTATTTGCGCCTGCGTTCAAAGGTTTGCTGAATGGATAACGGAATGCTGCGCTGGGACAAGGACGTGCTTGATGATGGTGTTCTTTCTGCGTAGGCAACTGCAGGTGCAGGAGTGGAGGAGGCTTGTTCGCAGGTAGCATGGACAGGCGATTGGCTCCTATGCACAACCAGCGAAGACGTAGCAGTGACATCAGCAAGCACTGCTCCTCGACTCTGTTGTACTTCCCACAAAGTCGGGTGCTTGGCTGACATGTGCCTGATCATGCTGGTGGTGGTCAGGCTGCTAGTTTTGGTACCCCTGCTGATGCTGGCACGGCAGGTGTTGCAAATGGCCTTTTTAGAATCATCTGGAGCCAACTTAAAAAACTGCCAGACTCGGGAAGACCTAACATTTGTACAGGCACCTTGTGTCGTCGTGTTGTTCCGGGGAACGGTTGCCTGACTTCTGCCTGGGGCCACCACCCTGCTTCTTACTGCCTGTTGTGATGCTACGCCTCCCTCCCCCTGTGCACTGCTGTCCTCGCTCTGCATATCCTCCTGCCAGGTTGGGTCAGTTACTGGATCATCCACCACGTCGTCTTCCTCTTCCGCACCCTGCTCCTCCTCCTGACTTCCTGACAATTGTGTCTCATCATCGTCCACCACTTGTTGAGACACGTTGCCAACTTCGTGAGAACGTGGCTGCTCAAATATTTGGCCATCTGTACAGACGATCTCCTCATGACCCACTTCAATATGAGCTGGCGAGAGGCCAGAATGTGTGAATGGAAACGTGAACAGCTCTTCCGAGTGTCCAAGTGTGGGATCATTAATGTCCGAGGAGGACGTGTACTCAGCCTGGTGGTAGGAAGGAGGATCAGGTTCAGAAATGTGCGGTGCAGTATCACGGCTACTTACACTTGACCGTGTGGAAGACAGAGTGTTTGTGGTGGTGCCAATCTGACTGGAAGCATTATCTGCTATCCAACTAACAACCTGTTGACACTGGTCTTGGTTCAAGAGCGGTGTACTGCTGCGGTCCCCAAGAATTTGGGACAGGACGTGCGAGCGACTAGATGTGGCCCTTTGTTGTGGCGAAATTAGAGCTTGCCCACGACCTCGGCCTCTGCCTGCACCACCATCACGTCCACTTCCTTGTTCCTTGCCAATGCCCTTGCGCATTTTGCAATGCTGTGCTGACGTGTATTCACTACTTGTGCGTTATATCAAAGTTTGTGGAAATTGCACACAAGTGCACCTGTACGCTTCCACCGACAGGCACACACGTGCGGTTTTAAAAACCAAGCACGGACGCACTAAGAACCTAACAGGTTTTTTTGGGGAGCGACAATTACAGACAAGTCAGACACTATCTGGACTGTTTTAGACTGTATACACCAGCCCCAGATATGATGAAGGCTGGTATACGGTCACCACTAGGAATGGCTATATATACCCTGCCTGCCTGCCTGTATACTGGTACAATAGTCCTGACAAGGACTCTTCTGGTCACTACCCTGTATTCAGACCTGGCTATACCCTGCCTGTATATAGCAACAATAGTCCTGAGAAGGACTCTGCTACTGTACTCCGACCTGGCTATACCCTGCCTGCCTGTATACAACTAGAATAGTCCTGAGAAGGACTTTTGGTCACACTGTTTGCAGCCCTGCAACTGAAAAAGCTATAAAGGGCCGCAAAGCTTTCCCTGAATCAGCGACACTCTCCCTGCACTGACTGTCTGGATAGCTGTGAGCAGAGCACAGCGCGCCGGCCGGTATAAAGGCTCGGTCACGCTGTCCAGGCCGGCCAATCACTGCAATTCCACAACTAACAGGGCTGTGGCATTGCAGTGGTCTGCCAGCCAATCCCTGCATGAGGGCTGGCTCTCAAAAGAGCGCCAACATGCAGAAATGAAGACCACGAGTACAGCACGAGTATCGCGAGATTACTCGGTCCCCGCCGAGTAGACCGAGTACAGTGATACTCGTGCGAGTACCGAGTAGTAACAAGCATGCTCGCTCATCACTAGCTGTCATCACTTTTATTGCTTGTTGAATTAAATAAAAAAACAACTGAATTTCTGTTATTTTTTCATTCTTCTTGATTAAAATCAGAATGGGGGGGTTGTAGCTTGCCTATGGCGGGACAAGCAGCCGGGGAACGGAGCTATCATGCATCCTCAGCATAAAGCAGAAAAAGAGGCAGCAATTTGAATACAAACAGTGTAATGGTTAGTAGGAAGAAAGGGTGAAGAGGTAGATATATCCCATCTGTTTGTGTTCCTTGCATCCATAAAGAACAGTGATATTTTCTCAAAGATGGCACCATCAAGTCCACTCTCATTGCCAGAAACGAAGGAGATGACTCCATCTTTTCCCTCCAGAAGCCATAACACCCCCTATTTCCTCTTAAGGCTCAGTACGGAGGCAACCCACAGCTGGGCTACCCTCTCCTACCAGTGTGCCTTCTACGTCAGGTTGCAGAACTAGTAATGCCAATGCACCACAGGCAATTGAGGAAGACTGGGGCTGGAAAGCTTGTATAAGAGCCATCACAACTAAATAGGAGATGAACACCCTGCTGGGCAAATTAGAAACCTCTCATAGGGTATGTGCGCACGTTGCTTTTTACCTGCTTTTTACCTGCTTTTTTGCTGCTTTTTCTTCTGCGCTGTTTAATGCCAAAATGGATGTGTTCTTCTATTCAAGCAAAGTCTATGGGAATTTGGGTTTCTTGTTCACACTATTGTTGTTCAAAATGCTGCCTTTTTGTGGCAGAACTTTGGTCAAAAACTCAGCTTTGCAGTGCAAAACCCAAATGGCAAAAACAATTGACATGTTGCTTCTTTGAAAAGCTGAGTTTTTGACCAAAGTTCTGCCTCAAAAAGGCAGCATTTTGAACAACATAGTGTGAACAAGAAACCCAAATTCCCATAGACTTTGCTTGAGAAGAAGAACACATCCATTTTGGCATTAAACAGCACAGAAGAAAAAGCAGCAAAAAAGCAGGTAAAAAGCAGGTAAAAAGCAACGTGCGCACATACCCTTAAGCTGGATATATCTTCTTTTAAGTGATACAACATATGGGTCAGTGCATGACAGAAATAGAAAATACAAAGGAACAAATCTTCAATCATCTGGAATCACATTAAGAAGTTCTACAGGAGCATTCTCTGCAGATAAGTGGCATTCTTACTCCCTTGGATGATATTGAAAATAGATACAGATGCAAAAATTTATGCATCTGTGGTTTAAGTGAGACAGTAGAAATTGCACAACTTGAGACCTGGGCCCAGAAGTTCTTTACAACTCAAGTTCCAGGATCATATTGCGATTAACGGGATACACAGAGCACTTGATCCTAAACCTGCAGACCCTTCTCGCCCCAGGGCTGTCATCTGCAAGATCCACATCCAAAAGGAACAGGAAAAAAACCTCTGCTCCTTCCACGACCCTCCTCTCACCATACTCCCAGATTTGGCATGCAGAACACAATTGTAAAAGGCTCTAAAGCATCTCCTGGAACTAATCCGAGAAAAGGACATACTGTATAGATGGGGATACCCTATTAAACTTATTGCCAGGAAAGATGGTAAATCAGTGATTCTTCATTCTCTAGGAGACCTCCCAAAATTTTTTAGAACATTTGAACTTCCAAAGATAGGACTCCTGGTATTTCTTACCCACCAGAGAGCAATGACAGTCAGCTCAGACAAGACAGAGGCAAAACAGAGGGATCACTTACAACAGCTACCTAGTGAATTTGGCCTGGATGATCAAGCTTGAGTGCCTTTCTACAGGAGTTTCCAACTATGAGATGTTCCCATGATGAGGTTAAAGATCCAAGAGCTAATAGCTAGAGATGAGCGGTGTTCGAATCGAACTGTTTGCCAATCTAAAATTCGACCTGTTTTAGGCGATGTTTGACGAACGCGAATAATTAGCTTCAGGTTCGACAGTTCGAGGTTATGTTCGATAACGGTTCGATCACCAAAAGCGTAACTGGCTTTTCACAGTAATACTGTCATTCAATGTTAATACAGTGGAATCTTGGTTAACGAGAACAATCCATTCTGGGAGTGTGCTTGTTAACCAAGTTACTTGTTTAGCAAAGCAAAATCCTATAGGAAATCATTTCAATGCAGACAATTCCTTCCACAACGTGTTAAATGTCCCATCCTGGTCCCCTATTATGCAATTCCACACATGCACAAACACACACAAACACACCAAACACACACAAACACACACAATCCTACACGCACACACATATTATGCTCATCTTACTTTCTGTTCCATTGCCGGCCTCCTGGGACTAGAGTTGAGCGATGTTCGAGCTTCGAGGTTCGCTAATTTCATTTTCGAGTGATTTTGGGGGGTGCTCGAGATCGAACTTGAACTCGAGCTTTTTGCTAAAAGCTCGACAGTTCGAGTTACGTTCGAGAACGGTTCGATCACCATAAACGTGGCTTTTCACAGTAAGGCTATGTGCACACATTGCATATCTGCATGCGTCCTGCATCCCCAGCACAATCCCTCTTCCTTTCCTACTCACCGATCACGGGCGCCTCGCTCCACATCTGTCACAAATCTGCGGTTTCTTTTCCTCTTTAGAAAATGGCTGCCACTTCATTATTCAATTAGTTATCCGTGCTTTCCCTGCCCACCGGCACCCATGATTGGTTGCAGTCAGACACGTCCCCAAGCTGAGTGACAGCTGTCTCACTGCAACCAATCATAGCCGCCGGCGGGCTAGTCTATGTTGTGCAGTAAAATAAATTAAATAATAATAAAAAAAAATGCGGTTCCCCCCATATTTGATACCAACCAGGATAAAGCCACACATCTGGAGGCTGGTATTGTCAGGATGGAGAGCACCACATTATCGGGAGCCCACCACCCTAACAATATCACCCAGCAGCCGCCCGGAATTGCCGCATCCATTAGATGCGACAGTCCCGGGACTCCACCCAGCTCATCCCGAATTGTCCTGGTGCGGTAGCAACGAGGTAATAATGAGAAAATCATGCCAGGCGTCTCCCCGAGATACCTTCCATGATTAAACTAAAAGTGAAAGTAAATAAACACACACAGCGAAAAATCCTTTATTTGGAATAAAAGACAAAAACCACCCTGTTTCACCCCTTTATTAACCCCTTCATGACCATGGACGGATATATCCGTCATGGAGCATGTCCCGTTAAGCCCCGCCCCCTGCCGCGGGCAGGCGGCGGCGGTCGGCACACATATCAGCTGTTTTCAACAGCTGACATGTCTGCCTGCTAGCCGCGGGTGGAATCCATTAACCCCTTAAATCTTGCTGCCAAAGTCTGGCAGCAAGATCTAAATGCGCGCGGCCATGTTTTTTACTTACCGCCGCCCCCACCGGAAGTCACGTGCGTGATCACGTGACTATCGATGGTTGCCATCGTAGCACAGGGTCATGTGATGACGCCTGCAGCTATGATGTTTCACTTTCGTTTTCCCTCGGCACGGAACAGAGGGAAAAAGAAAGTGACTGTATCTGCTGTTTACAGCTGTATAGCTGTGATCAGCAGATAGATAATAGCGATCGGATTGCTGATCGCTATAGCCCCCTAGGGAAACTAGTAAAATAAAAAAAAAAGTAAAAAAAAAAGTTTTAAAAAATAAAAAAAACCAAAAACCTAAAAGTTCAAATCACTCCCCTTTCTCCCCATTGAAAATTAAAGGGTTAAAAAATAAATAAATATACACATATTTGGTATCGCCGCGTTCAGAAATGTCCGATCTATCAAAATATAAAATCAATTAATCTGATTGGTAAACGGCGTAGTGGCAAAAAAATTCCAAACGCCAAAATTACGTTTTTTGGTCGCCGCAAGTTTTACGCAAAATGCAATAACAGGCGATCAAAACGTAGCATCTGCACAAAAATGGTACCGTTAGAAACATCAGCTCGAGACGCAAAAAATAAGCCATTATTGAGCCATAGATCCCAAAAAATAAGAACGCTACGTGTTTCGGAAAATGGCGCAAAACGTGCACACCTTTTATTGGACAAACTTGTGAATTTTTTTAACCCCTTAGATACAAGTAAACCTATACATGTTTGGTGTCTACAAACTCGCACCGACCTCAGGCATTATACATACACATCAGTTTTACCATATAGTGAACACCGTGAATAAAACTTCCCAAAAACTATTGTGCCATCACACTTTTTTTTGCAATTTTTCCGCATTTGGAATTTTTTTGCTGTTTTCCAGTACACCATATGGTAAAACTTATGGTTTTATTTAAAAGTACAACTTGTCCCGCAAAAAACAAGCTCTCATATGGCAAGATTGACGGAAAAATAAAAAAGTTACGGCTCTCAGAAGAAGGGGAGCAAAAAACAAAAACGCAAAAACGGAAAGTGCCCCGGGGCTGAAGGGGTTAATCCCCAAATACTCCTCCATGTCTGACGTAATCTACACGACACTGTCAGCTCTGCTACAGAACACGAGTGCTCTGTATCAGCTCCACGTAGCAATAAAGTGAATGAATGAGTCAGTAGCTCAGTAGATAGAGCGTTCGCCTCATAAGCATTAGGTCACATTGTAATACGGCTGGAAAGGGAGAAAGTCTGCTTGAGACCTCTGGAGGTAAATGCTGGCTCAGGGTGCATGCTCCACAGTGAGGATATCACCAAGATAAAAGCTGGTAGAAGAAAGAAGCGGCACTGTCCACAGCCCATGCAGAAAATCCAATTTATTTAAAGGTATCATAGTATCATAGTATCATAGTTTTTAAGGTTGAAGGGAGACTCTAAGTCCATCTAGTTCAACCCGTAGCCTAACATGTTGATTAGAGTTGAGCGCGGTTCGTGGTTCGTGGTTCTCCAGTTCGCGGCTCGAGTGATTTTGGGGCATGTTCTAGATCGAACTAGAACTCGAGCTTTTTGCAAAAGCTCGGTAGTTCTAGAAACGTTCGAGAACGGTTCTAGCAGCCAAAAAACAGCTAAATCATAGCTTGGTTTCTGCTGTAATAGTGTAAGTCACTCTGTGAATCAAACTATTATCACATTTCAGTGTATAGTGTGCGTGAACAGCGCCTTCAGATCACTGCTGTTTCTATAATGGCGATCGCCATTTTTTTTTTTTTTTTTTTCTTGTCTTCCTTCCCTAAGCGCGCGCGTCTTGTGGGGCGGGCCAGCATGTCAGCCAATCCCAGACACACACACAGCTAAGTGGACTTTGAGCCAGAGAAGCAACGGCATGTGTGATAGGATCTGCATGTCACATGTCCCTGCATTATAAAACCGGACATTTTCTTCACGGACGCCATTATCTGCCTTCTGCGTCTTTGGTGTCAGACATCACTGTCGCAGCTCCGTCTTCCTGAGTCCTATAGCCGATACAGCTGTATGCGCTGCATACACAGCGTTAGACAGCTTAGGGAGAGCACATTCTAGCAGTCCTTTTAAGGGCTCCAACCGGCAGGGTCAGAGAGCCATAGGTGACAGGTCCTGCAAACAGCAACAGCGTCTGTGTAGCCCAGGTCAGGGATTTCCTACCTGCATTTCACCATTAGGAGGGAATAGAAAGGCAGGCTTCCATTCCTCTACCCAGAGCACCACAATCCTGCCACTGTACCCTCTTGTCCTCTGCACACTCCAACTGATAACTAAGCCATTATACTAGCAAACACTCAGTGTACCTAGTGGCATCCTATACGTGGCTATTGGACTTTGCTATAGTCCCACTAGTGCAAAGACATTTGCAGAGCGCGTCTGCCTGCATTGCACACTACAACTCATTCTAACCAAGCCATTATACTAGCAAACACTCAGTGTACCTAGTGGCATCCTATACGTGGCTATTGGACTTTGCTATAGTCCCACTAGTGCAAAGACATTTGCAGAGCGCGTCTGCCTGCATTGCACACTACAACTCATTCTAACCAAGCCATTATACTAGCAAACACTCAGTGTACCTAGTGGCATCCTATACGTGGCTATTGGACTTTGCTATAGTCCCACTAGTGCAAAGACATTTGCAGAGCGCGTCTGCCTGCATTGCACACTCCAACTCATTAAAACCAAGCCATTATACTAGCAAACACTCAGTGTACCTAGTGGCATCCTATACGTGGCTATTGGACTTTGCTATAGTCCCACTAGTGCAAAGACATTTGCATAGCGCGTCTGCCGGCATTGCACACTCAAACTCATTTTAACTAAGCCATTATACTAGCAAACACTCAGTGTACCTAGTGGCATCCTATACGTGGCTATTGGACTTTGCTATAGTCCCACTAGTGCAAAGACATTAGCAGAGCACATCTGCCTGCATTGCACACTACAACTCATTCTAACCAAGCCATTATACTAGCAAACACTCAGTGTACCTAGTGGCATCCTATACGTGGCTATTGGACTTTGCTATAGTCCCACTAGTGCAAAGACATTTGCATAGCGCGTCTGCCTGCATTGCACACTCAAACTCATTTTAACTAAGCCATTATACTAGCAAACACTCAGTGTACCTAGTGGCATCCTATACGTGGCTATTGGACTTTGCTATAGTCCCACTAGTGCAAAGACATTAGCAGAGCACATCTGCCTGCATTGCACACTACAACTCATTCTAACCAAGCCATTATACTAGCAAACACTCAGTGTACCTAGTGGCATCCTATACGTGGCTATTGGACTTTGCTATAGTCCCACTAGTGCAAAGACATTTGCAGAGCGCGTCTGCCTGCATTGCACACTCCAACTCATTAAAACCAAGCCATTATACTAGCAAACACTCAGTGTACCTAGTGGCATCCTATACGTGGCTATTGGACTTTGCTATAGTCCCACTAGTGCAAAGATATTAGCAGAGCACATCTGCCTGCATTGCACACTCCAACTTTTTTAAACTAAGCAATTTTACTAGCAAACACTCAGTGTACCTAGTGGCATCCTAAACGTGGCTATTGGACTTTGCTATAGTCCCACTAGTGCAAAGACATTTGCAGAGCACGTCTGCCTGCATTGCACACTACAACTCATTGTTACTAAGCCATTATACTAGCAAACACTCAGTGTACCTAGTTGTATCCTAAACGTGGCTATTGTACTTTTGTCTATTCACAGTATTGGAACGATATTTGCAGCACGTCTGCCTGCATTGCACACTCTAACTTTTTTAAACTCAGCCATTTATAGTAGCAAACACTCAGTGTACCTAGTTGTATCCTAAACGTGGCTATTGTACTTTTGTCAATTCACAGTATTGGAACGTTATTTGCAGCACGTCTGCCTGCATTGCACACTCAAACTTTTTTAAACTCAGCCATTTATAGTAGCAAACACTCAGTGTACCTAGTTGTATCCTAAACGTGGCTATTGTACTTTTGTCTATTCACAGTATTGGAACGATATTTGCAGCACGTCTGCCTGCATTGCACACTCTAACTTTTTTAAACTCAGCCATTATACTAGCAAACACTCAGTGTACCTAGTGGCATCCTATACGTGGCTATTGGACTTTGCTATAGTCCCACTAGTGCAAAGACATTAGCAGAGCACATCTGCCTGCATTGCACACTACAACTCATTCTAACCAAGCCATTATACTAGCAAACACTCAGTGTACCTAGTGGCATCCTATACGTGGCTATTGGACTTTGCTATAGTCCCACTAGTGCAAAGACATTTGCAGAGCGCGTCTGCCTGCATTGCACACTCCAACTCATTAAAACCAAGCCATTATACTAGCAAACACTCAGTGTACCTAGTGGCATCCTATACGTGGCTATTGGACTTTGCTATAGTCCCACTAGTGCAAAGACATTTGCATAGCGCGTCTGCCTGCATTGCACACTCAAACTCATTTTAACTAAGCCATTATACTAGCAAACACTCAGTGTACCTAGTGGCATCCTATACGTGGCTATTGGACTTTGCTATAGTCCCACTAGTGCAAAGATATTAGCAGAGCACATCTGCCTGCATTGCACACTCCAACTTTTTTAAACTAAGCAATTTTACTAGCAAACACTCAGTGTACCTAGTGGCATCCTAAACGTGGCTATTGGACTTTGCTATAGTCCCACTAGTGCAAAGACATTTGCAGAGCACGTCTGCCTGCATTGCACACTACAACTCATTGTTACTAAGCCATTATACTAGCAAACACTCAGTGTACCTAGTTGTATCCTAAACGTGGCTATTGTACTTTTGTCTATTCACAGTATTGGAACGATATTTGCAGCACGTCTGCCTGCATGGCACACTCTAACTTTTTTAAACTCAGCCATTTATAGTAGCAAACACTCAGTGTACCTAGTTGTATCCTAAACGTGGCTATTGTACTTTTGTCTATTCACAGTATTGGAACGATATTTGCAGCACGTCTGCCTGCATTGCACACTCTAACTTTTTTAAACTCAGCCATTATACTAGCAAACACTCAGTGTACCTAGTTGTATCCTAAACGTGGCTATTGTACTTTTGTCAATTCACAGTATTGGAACGTTATTTGCAGCACGTCTGCCTGCATTGCACACTCAAACTTTTTTAAACTCAGCCATTTATAGTAGCAAACACTCAGTGTACCTAGTTGTATCCTAAACGTGGCTATTGTACTTTTGTCAATTCACAGTATTGGAACGTTATTTGCAGCACGTCTGCCTGCATTGCACACTCAAACTTTTTTAAACTCAGCCATTTATAGTAGCAAACACTCAGTGTACCTAGTTGTATCCTAAACGTGGCTATTGTACTTTTGTCTATTCACAGTATTGGAACGTTATTTGCAGCACGTCTGCCTGCATTGCACACTCTAACTTTTTTAAACTCAGCCATTATACTAGCAAACACTCAGTGTACCTAGTTGTATCCTAAACGTGGCTATTGTACTTTTGTCAATTCACAGTATTGGAACGTTATTTGCAGCACGTCTGCCTGCATTGCACACTCAAACTTTTTTAAACTCAGCCATTTATAGTAGCAAACACTCAGTGTACCTAGTTGTATCCTAAACGTGGCTATTGTACTTTTGTCTATTCACAGTATTGGAACGATATTTGCAGCACGTCTGCCTGCATTGCACACTCTAACTTTTTTAAACTCAGCCATTATACTAGCAAACACTCAGTGTACCTAGTTGTATCCTAAACGTGGCTATTGTACTTTTGTCAATTCACAGTATTGGAACGTTATTTGCAGCACGTCTGCCTGCATTGCACACTCAAACTTTTTTAAACTCAGCCATTTATAGTAGCAAACACTCAGTGTACCTAGTTGTATCCTAAACGTGGCTATTGTACTTTTGTCAATTCACAGTATTGGAACGTTATTTGCAGCACGTCTGCCTGCATTGCACACTCAAACTTTTTTAAACTCAGCCATTTATAGTAGCAAACACTCAGTGTACCTAGTTGTATCCTAAACGTGGCTATTGTACTTTTGTCTATTCACAGTATTGGAACGTTATTTGCAGCACGTCTGCCTGCATTGCACACTCTAACTTTTTTAAACTCAGCCATTATACTAGCAAACACTCAGTGTACCTAGTTGTATCCTAAACGTGGCTATTTTACTTTTGTCTATTCACAGTATTGGAACGATATTTGCAGCACGTCTGCCTGCATTGCACACTCTAACTTTTTTAAACTCAGCCATTATACTAGCAAACACTCACTGTACCTAGTTGTATCCTAAACGTGGCTATTGTACTTTTGTCAATTCACAGTATTGGAACGTTATTTGCAGCACGTCTGCCTGCATTGCACACTCAAACTTTTTTAAACTCAGCCATTATACTAGCAAACACTCACTGTACCTAGTTGTATCCTAAACGTGGCTATTGTACTTTTGTCAATTCACAGTATTGGAACGTTATTTGCAGCACGTCTGCCTGCATTGCACACTCAAACTTTTTTAAACTCAGCCATTATACTAGCAAACACTCACTGTACCTAGTTGTATCCTAAACGTGGCTATTGTACTTTTGTCAATTCACAGTATTGGAACGTTATTTGCAGCACGTCTGCCTGCATTGCACACTCAAACTTTTTTAAACTCAGCCATTATACTAGCAAACACTCACTGTACCTAGTTGTATCCTAAACGTGGCTATTGTACTTTTGTCAATTCACAGTATTGGAACGTTATTTGCAGCACGTCTGCCTGCATTGCACACTCAAACTTTTTTAAACTCAGCCATTATACTAGCAAACACTCACTGTACCTAGTTGTATCCTAAACGTGGCTATTGTACTTTTGTCAATTCACAGTATTGGAACGTTATTTGCAGCACGTCTGCCTGCATTGCACACTCAAACTTTTTTAAACTCAGCCATTATACTAGCAAACACTCACTGTACCTAGTTGTATCCTAAACGTGGCTATTGTACTTTTGTCTATTCACACTACTGCAAATCTATGTGCAGCACCTCTGCATGACAACCTCGTGCTCTGTTTTTAATAAGCTATAATGATAGCACAAAATACTGCCATTTTGTGGCATCATAGAACTGGCTGTTGTATTCCATTAGTGCCCCACTGGTGACAAGCTATTTCTAGCACCTCTACATCACACCCTCATGCACATTTAGCTACGCTAATGTTATAGCAAACTCATGGAATTCATTGCTGCATTTCATAATTCGGAGGGATAGAAAGTCAGGCTTCCTTTAGCTTTTCCTTCTGTTCATAGACAGCATCTCCAAGACAAATTTCCCCTCCACGTCTAAGTGTGGAGAGGCAGCTAGTGCGCATGCGTGTGCCGATGTACCCCAGCTGCAGCATAATTACAGTGTTTCGCCTAGTGAGTATGCTCAGCCTGACTGTGCCATTCCTGACGCTAAGTCTTCATTTCGGGATACAGCGCATGCTCCCACACTAAGTGTGAAAAGCCTCTTTGCACAGGTGCTTGCATTCTGTGCCGGGTCTAAGTCCTGTTTTGTGCCTAGACACCATGCTAAAGCTGATAGTCTTTTTTCAGAGACTGTATTTCATGCTACTGAGCATGCTCAGGCACTTCCTGCATCAGAGACTAGGTCCGGTAATGAACTCTTTGGCCCTGGCCCTGATGTGGGGGTCCCATATAGACCACAGGGCATCAGGTGTCCTCCCAAATGGCTTGCAGAGGCCCACACCTATGACTTGTCACCGCATTATTGATGGTCAGACGATGACTGGTGAGGTGTTTGGGTCATGGCAGCCATGAGGTCATCATTGAAGTTGCGTTTCCAAATAGGACGCTAGTTATGCCACTCATGACGTGTCACTCTGCTTTTGTCTCCAGGAGGTGCATTGTGGTTCACCCTGGTTTGGGGCGGACCCAGGTTATAAAAGGGGCTGGAGCCAACAAGGAGGTGCGCAGTCTTCTATTATGCTCCGAAAGAGCACACCTCCATGTGTTGAACCCATTGCGGCTTTAGGCCAGAGGTAGGCAGGGATAGGGTGGTGGATGCAGGCCACCACCACAGTTGGTAACGCAGAACGGTTAAGACCAGCTCCTGTCCTAACAGTCCTGCTTGTGCAGCCCAGTGGCATTAACAGGCCTGCTGCTGCTGATGCGCCTGCTGTCCACAGGTGTGGCCCCTACGCACACGGTCAGCGTACTCAATGGCCCCTGTGTTGTTAACAGGGAGTTCCTGGGCTGGGTGGGCATGTGGACCCTGTGACGCTAACAGGGCTCACAGTCTCCAGATCCGAATGGCGTCTAACTCGGTTCAGGCTACTATTAGTTTCATAGCCACACAGCTCTGTATCCTCCACCAAACCTTCAAGTTGCCAACCTCTCCTTTTCCAACTGGGAGCACGGTGGACACTGACTGCTGAAGGTGATATATACCTTTCTCTTTCTTTTCTTATTAATTTTTGTTATATAGCGGTCACAGATTATATACCACTTTATCCAAATCTGCCAGTCCCACTGTAACAGATGTTGTTTCTTCAGCAAATGTTACAGTTGTTTAACCACCAAATCCACGGACCAAAATTTTTTTCCCCTTTCCAACACACCTGTTCCCCTTTCCAACAGCATCTGTCCTTTTTCAACTCATTTTGGGATATGACCAAAAGTGCAACTGTGCAGGGACACCGTACTCAACGCCATCTCAGCACAGCAGCCATCCCTCGGTCCCTCCGATGTGGACAAGTAAAAGACCATTTCCTCCTATCCATGACAAAGTGTTGAGATTCACTCTGTGCAGCACTGGTGTTTAGTGGAAAAGTAGATCTAAGATTGCGTACCACATTCTGCAGATACTCCTGTATACGTGCGTCTATTTCTATGGCAGGAATTAGTTCGCCAAATTTTGTCTTGTACCGGGGATCTAACAGTGTGGCAACCCAGTATTCAGGATTACTTCAAATTCATACAATCCGAGGGTCATGTAGGTAGTGCAGCAAGAAGGCGCTCATGTGTCTTGTGCATCCAGGAGGACCAAGTCCTTGGTGTGTTGGTGGCAGAGAGGTGAGAATCGTGCATCCTTCCTCTGCCCTCTACCCACAACCTCGCACAACCGAAATGTGAGCAAGCTCTCACTCATCTGCTGAGTCTTCCATGCCCATCGCCAGTTCGTCCTCCATTTCTTCATGGGCTCCTGCACTTTCATCAACACTTTTTGCTGATACTATGCGCCCTTGTTAATCCCTCTCCCTCACCATGACTGCCGCATAGGTGCCGCTGACCATCTGGACCTCGTAGATCTTGTTATCCCTTCCGCATATGACTCCTCCTGTACTTCCTCCCCTTCCTCTTGTCCCAACACCTGACTCCGAATAATAATTACAGTGTGCTCCATCATGTAGATGACCAGAATTGTCACGCTGAGAATGACATTGCCAGTGCTAAACATCTTCGTCGACATTTCAAAACTGTGTAGCAGGGTGCATAGGTCCTTGATCTGACACCACTCCAGCAGCGTGATCTGCACCACCTCTGGATCAACTTATCCCAGGCTATATGTCTTACCGTATTTCAGCAGGGCTCTGCGGTGCTGCCACACACGCTGCAACATGTGCAGATTCCAATTCCTGCGTGTCGGAACATCGCATTTCCGGCGTTTAACTGCCAGACCCTAAGACTTCCGGAGTGATGAAAGTTGTTGAGCTGCTGTGTGCGCACGATGGAAGTGAGCACATAGCGAGCGTGCCCGCTGCACAAGGCCATGTAGGCCGTGATGGTGTTTTAAAAATTGCTGGAGAATTCGGATCAACACGTGAGCCATAAAAGGCACGTGTGTCACATTGCCCTGAGGATGGCCCGCAGCCAGGTTTGCATCATTGCCGCACACGGCTGTTAAGTCACCAACGGAGTCCGCTCCGTCAATTTGTACTCCGGTCGCCAGGTGACAACGTGTTCCTTTCATGAATAGTGCTGATGATGGGAGAGTAGTCGATGCCAGCGGCGCAGGTGGACGCAGGTTATGCTCACCCACTGGGCTGCATTACCTTGACAGATGCAGAATCTCTGGCTGAATGTAGCTGGTGGGTATCTCACAGATGAAATACCATCATTCAGCTACAACCAATGGGAAGACACCACACCCTTTTTTATGCCCATCCTGTCTGCAGACCACTGCCAGACATAGCTATGAACCTCTGGTTAATTTTACCCCCAGTTCAGTTTTATGATTTTGTGTGCTTGTTACCTGACTACTTTTCCTGCTTGCTGTTTATGTACCTTGTTGGCCGATACGCATTTCACCTCTGCTTGTTTTCTGATTAAGTCCTGGCCGTCCCATTCTGTTCCTGTTCCTCAATTAATGTTTTGACCCTGCCTGACTACTATTCTCTGTAATAGCGGTGTGACTCACATTTCCCATACATTTCAAAGTAAAACTTTGACCGCCTGATGGCATTGAGCTCTGCTGCCAGCATAGTAAGGAGGTGTGTGGTAGTCCTTGTGCGCAGTTGCAAGGAAGGGTGGCCTGACCACACAGGGTTTGCGCAAAGGTAGAGGACCCACACGAGGTTGAAGAGGCAGAAGCAGTGTATTAACTTCTACATACAGAACAAGGATTGAAACAACTCGTGGGGACGGCAAGACTTGTACAGCAGACCCTTCTCCATCTCTCACCATAGTTTGCCAGTGCCCAGTCAGTGACATGTAATGACCCTGTCTATGCTTACTGGTCCAAGTATCTGTGTTGAAATGCACCCTGTCGCACACAGATTTTCTCAAGGAAGTGGTGATGTTGTGTGCGACATGCCGGTGTAGCGCGGGCATGCTTTTCTTGGAGAAGCAGTGGTGATTGGGCATCTGGTACTGGGGCACAGCGACAGACATAAGGTCTGTAAAATCCTGTGTGTCCACTACGCGTAAAGGCAGCATTTCGGTAGCCAACAGCTTACAGAGGGATAGAGTCAACCACTTAGCTTTGTCATGGGTCGCAGTAAGTGGCCTTTTATTTGACCACATCTGAGGGACAGAGATCTGGCTGCTGTCTGTAGACGGTGTTGAGTAGGGTGTCCCTGGAAAAATGCAGGTTTGTGAGAAAAGTGCAGGCGGAGACATGATGTTGGCTTCATCTTGCCTTCAGATCTGTTCATCTTGTATCATTTTTAAAAAACACAGCAAGCAAGGGTTACTCCAAGCGGAGTCTCCCTTTTTTTCCAAAAATTGGGCCCCACACAGACACCTTATCAGTGGCAGCACTTGTGCCCTAGTTGCAAACAGGATGTTTTGATTTGCATCAAGCACATTCCAAATCCACAAGCATTTACTCTCCCCAGGATGACACAGGGGTAGTAAATTCCTTCTGGATCCATGACTTGTTCATTTTGATGAACGTCAGTCTGTCCACATTGTCACTGGACAGACGCGTGCGCTTATCTGTCAGCACACACCCAGCAGCACTGAAGACACGTTCAGAGACAACGCTGGCAGCTGGACACGACAAAATCTTCGAGGCGTAACTGGAGAGCTCTTGACATTTTTCTAGATTTGAAGCACAAAAGGAGCAAGGCTCCATTTGCAAAGTCATTGCATCGATGTTCATTTGGAGATACTCCTGTATCATCCTCTCCATCCGTTGACTATGTGTCAGACTTGTTGTCTCTGGTGGCCTTGCAAAGGAGGGTCTAAAAAAATTATGAAAAGATTCCATAAAATTGCTGTTACCAGCACCAGATACGGTCCTACTGGTACGGGTAGACTGTTGAAGATGACGAGGCCGTCCCATGTTTGTCAAGTTACAACTGGGAGAATCACTCCCTTCACCTGCACGGTTGTTTGGTGGAAAAGCCGAGCTAAGATCGAGTAACAGCTTCTGCTGATACTCCTGCATACGTGCGTCCCTTTCTATGGGTGGAATTATGTCACAAAATTTGGACTTGTCCCGGGGATCTAATAGTGTGGCAAGCCAGTAGTCATCATCACTTCTAATTTTGACAATACGAGGGTCATGTTGGAGGTAGTGCAACAAGAAGGCACTCATGTGTCTTGCGCAGCCATGCGCACCAAGTCCACGCTGTGTTTGTGGCATAGAGGTGCTAACCGTTCTTTCTTCCTCTGTCATCTCCCCCCAACCTCTTTCAACTGAAATTTGACCAAGGTCCCCCTCATCTGCTGAGTCTTCCATGTCCATGGACAGTTCGTCCTCCATATCTTCATGTCCTCCTGCACCTTCCTCAACATCTCACCTGCTACCATGCGCCCTTGTTGATCCCTGTCCCCCATGGTCCCATGCCTGCCGCGTTGGTGATGATGAACGTCTGGACCTTGGTGATGTTGTTGTGTCTTGCGCATATGAATCCTCCTGTAGTTCCTCCCCTTCCTGTTGTCCCACCCCCTGACTACGAATAGTGTTTAGCGTGTGCTCCAGCATGTAAATGACTGTAATCGTCATGCTGATAATGGCATTGTCAGCGCTAAACATATTCGTCGCCATGTCGAAACTGTGCAGAAGGGTGCATAGGTCCTTGATCTGAGATCACTCCATCAGGGTGATCTGCCCCACTTCTGCATCTCGTTGGCCCAGGCTATACATCATGACGTATTGCACCAGGGCTCGCCGGTGCTGCCACAGTCGCTGTAACATGTGGAGAGTTGAATTCCAGCGTGTCGCCACATCGCATTTCAGGCGATGAACCGGCAGGCCGAAAGACTTCTGGAGCGATGCAAGTCGCTCAGGTGCGGCGGTTGAACGGCGGAAGTGAGCACTGCAGACAGTTTCCGTGCCCTGGTCAGAAGGCCATCTAGGCCGGGATAGTGTGTTAAAAATTGCTGGACAACAAGGTTAAACACGTGAGCCATACAAGGCACGTGTGTCACCTTGCCCAGGCGAAGGGCCGCACCCAGGTTTGCAGCATTGTCGCACACGGCCTTACCAGGCTGCAGGTTGAGTGGAGACAACCATTTATCAAAATCAGTCTCCAGAGCTGCCCACAACTCAGTCGCTGTGTGACTCCTATTTCAAAGACATGTCAAGCTAAAGACCGCCTGATGCCGTTGCGCTCTGCTACCAGCATAGTAATGAGGGGTGCGTGATTCCTTCTGCGCAGTGAGAACGCTGGTGGCCTGACCAGGCAGGCTTGGGGCGGAGGTGGAGGACCCAGATGAGGTGGAGGATGCAGAAGCAGTGGCGGAACTTGGACAGACAGAGGATTGACACACAAGTCGTGGGGACGGCAAGACTTGTGCAGCAGACCCTTCACCATCTATCACCATAGTTACCCAGTGGCCAGTCAGCGACATGTAACGTCCCTGTCCATGCTTACTGGTCCAAGTATCGGTGGTGAAATGCACCCGTTCACACACAGAGTTTCTCAAGGAAGCGGTGATGTTGTGTGCGACATGCTGGTGTAGCGCGGGCACACCTTTCTTAGAGAAGTAGTGGCGACTAGGCATCTGGTACTGGGGCACAGCGACAGACATAAGGTCTCTAAAATCCTGTGTGTCCACTAGGCGGAAAGGCAGCATTTCTGTAGTCAACAGCTTACAGAGGGATAGAGTCAACCTCTTCGCTTTGTCATGGGTCGCAGGAAGTGGCCTTTTATTTGACCACATCTGAGGGACAGAGATCTGGCTGCTGTGTGTAGACGGTGTTGAGTCGGGTGTCCCTGGAAAAATGCAGCTTTGTGAGGAAAGTGCAGGCGGAGACATGATGTTGCCTTCATCCAAAGTTGGTGCTATCGATGTCTGAGAGAGCTGTACACACTCACTTGTTTCCCCTTCCAAACCAACTGGCGACCTACCAAGCAAACTGCCTGTTGCGGTTACAGTGGTGGAAGTTGTGGGTGGAAAAACAGGTGTGACAGCTGTCCCCACAGTCCTAGAAGATGACGAGCGCGCGGATGCACTGGAAGGGGCAGGCGGTGGATGGTTCGCTCCGCTAGGCCGCATTGCAGCACGGTGAGCTTCCCATCGGGCCATATGATATTTATTCATGTGACGATTCATGGAAGAAGTTGTCAAACTGCTGAGGTTTTGACCTCTACTAAGAGAACCATGACAAATTTTACAGATCACATAATTTGGGCGATCTTTTTCTATGTCAAAAAAGGACCTGGCTAGGCAAGGCTTAGAGGCCATGCGACCTGTTGATCCACCCCGAATAATGCTCAGAGGCAGAGTGGTGGCTGAGGATGCAGTTGTAGACGTGCTACCAGTGCTCCGACTGTGTCCAGGAAGGCGCCAGGTTACTTCGACGTCGGTTGCATCCTCCTCCACCGCCTCTGTTGACCTCCTCGAGTGTCTGACTGTGGGTTGACAGTAGGTGTGATCTAGAACTTAATCATCAATTGTTGTGTTTGCACTCCCCTACCCCTCAGACCGAGTTTCTTCTTGCCCTGACCGAATATTTAAGTTGTCATCCCAATCGGGTATCTGCGTCTCATCTTCATCAGTATGTTCCTCATTGCCTATAACCACAGTTGTTGGAAAGGCAGCATTTTGGTAGCCAACAGTTTGCATATGATGAAAGTCAACCTCCAAGCCATTTCATGCCCTTCTAAAAGCATGTAAAACACAGCGAGGGGACTCCAACCACAGTCTCCCTCGTTGCCACTAACTGGGCCACACACACCCCACTTGACTGGCATCGGTTGAGCCCCCTTTTGAAAAAGAAAAAGATGCTTTGCATGAAGCACTCTCAAAAATACGCGTGCCTTTCCCGTCCCCTGGCTGACCCAGGGGAAGAAAAGTCCTCTGAGAGCCATGACTTGTTCATCTTGGTTCTTTTAGAGACACAGCGAGGGGACTCCAACCACAGTCTCCCTCGTTGCCACTAACTGGGCCACACACACCCCACTTGACTGGCATCGGTTGAGCCCCCTTTTGAAAAAGAAAAAGATGCTTTGCATGAAGCACTCTCAAAAATACGCGTGCCTTTCCCGTCCCCTGGCTGACCCAGGGGAAGAAAAGTCCTCTGAGAGCCATGACTTGTTCATCTTGGTTCTTTTAGAGACACAGCGAGGGGACTCCAACCACAGTCTCCCTCGTTGCCACTAACTGGGCCACACACACCCCACTTGACTGGCATCGGTTGACCCCCCCTTTTGACAAAGAAAAAGATGCTTTGCATGAAGCACTCTCAAAAATACGCGTGCCTTTCCCGTCCCCTGGCTGACCCAGGGGAAGAAAAGTCCTCTGAGAGCCATGACTTGTTCATCTTGGTTCTTTTAGAGACACAGCGAGGGGACTCCAACCACAGTCTCCCTCGTTGCCACTAACTGGGCCACACACACCCCACTTGACTGGCATCGGTTGAGCCCCCTTTTGAAAAAGAAAAAGATGCTTTGCATGAAGCACTCTCAAAAATACGCGTGCCTTTCCCGTCCCCTGGCTGACCCAGGGGAAGAAAAGTCCTCTGAGAGCCATGACTTGTTCATCTTGGTTCTTTTAGAGACACAGCGAGGGGACTCCAACCACAGTCTCCCTCGTTGCCACTAACTGGGCCACACACACCCCACTTGACTGGCATCGGTTGAGCCCCCTTTTGAAAAAGAAAAAGATGCTTTGCATGAAGCACTCTCAAAAATACGCGTGCCTTTCCCGTCCCCTGGCTGACCCAGGGGAAGAAAAGTCCTCTGAGAGCCATGACTTGTTCATCTTGGTTCTTTTAGAGACACAGCGAGGGGACTCCAACCACAGTCTCCCTCGTTGCCACTAACTGGGCCACACACACCCCACTTGACTGGCATCGGTTGAGCCCCCTTTTGAAAAAGAAAAAGATGCTTTGCATGAAGCACTCTCAAAAATACGCGTGCCTTTCCCGTCCCCTGGCTGACCCAGGGGAAGAAAAGTCCTCTGAGAGCCATGACTTGTTCATCTTGGTTCTTTTAGAGACACAGCGAGGGGACTCCAACCACAGTCTCCCTCGTTGACACTAACTGGGCCACACACACCCCACTTGACTGGCATCGGTTGACCCCCCCTTTTGACAAAGAAAAAGATGCTTTGCATGAAGCACTCTCAAAAATACGCGTGCCTTTCCCGTCCCCTGGCTGACCCAGGGGAAGAAAAGTCCTCTGAGAGCCATGACTTGTTCATCTTGGTTCTTTTAGAGACACAGCGAGGGGACTCCAACCACAGTCTCCCTCGTTGCCACTAACTGGGCCACACACACCCCACTTGACTGGCATCGGTTGACCCCCCCTTTTGACAAAGAAAAAGATGCTTTGCATGAAGCACTCTCAAAAATACGCGTGCCTTTCCCGTCCCCTGGCTGACCCAGGGGAAGAAAAGTCCTCTGAGAGCCATGACTTGTTCATCTTGGTTCTTTTAGAGACACAGCGAGGGGACTCCAACCACAGTCTCCCTCGTTGCCACTAACTGGGCCACACACACCCCACTTGACTGGCATCGGTTGACCCCCCCTTTTGACAAAGAAAAAGATGCTTTGCATGAAGCACTCTCAAAAATACGCGTGCCTTTCCCGTCCCCTGGCTGACCCAGGGGAAGAAAAGTCCTCTGAGAGCCATGACTTGTTCATCTTGGTTCTTTTAGAGACACAGCGAGGGGACTCCAACCACAGTCTCCCTCGTTGCCACTAACTGGGCCACACACACCCCACTTGACTGGCATCGGTTGAGCCCCCTTTTGAAAAAGAAAAAGATGCTTTGCATGAAGCACTCTCAAAAATACGCGTGCCTTTCCCGTCCCCTGGCTGACCCAGGGGAAGAAAAGTCCTCTGAGAGCCATGACTTGTTCATCTTGGTTCTTTTAGAGACACAGCGAGGGGACTCCAACCACAGTCTCCCTCGTTGCCACTAACTGGGCCACACACACCCCACTTGACTGGCATCGGTTGACCCCCCCTTTTGACAAAGAAAAAGATGCTTTGCATGAAGCACTCTCAAAAATACGCGTGCCTTTCCCGTCCCCTGGCTGACCCAGGGGAAGAAAAGTCCTCTGAGAGCCATGACTTGTTCATCTTGGTTCTTTTAGAGACACAGCGAGGGGACTCCAACCACAGTCTCCCTCGTTGCCACTAACTGGGCCACACACACCCCACTTGACTGGCATCGGTTGACCCCCCCTTTTGACAAAGAAAAAGATGCTTTGCATGAAGCACTCTCAAAAATACGCGTGCCTTTCCCGTCCCCTGGCTGACCCAGGGGAAGAAAAGTCCTCTGAGAGCCATGACTTGTTCATCTTGGTTCTTTTAGAGACACAGCGAGGGGACTCCAACCACAGTCTCCCTCGTTGCCACTAACTGGGCCACACACACCCCACTTGACTGGCATCGGTTGAGCCCCCTTTTGAAAAAGAAAAAGATGCTTTGCATGAAGCACTCTCAAAAATACGCGTGCCTTTCCCGTCCCCTGGCTGACCCAGGGGAAGAAAAGTCCTCTGAGAGCCATGACTTGTTCATCTTGGTTCTTTTAGAGACACAGCGAGGGGACTCCAACCACAGTCTCCCTCGTTGCCACTAACTGGGCCACACACACCCCACTTGACTGGCATCGGTTGAGCCCCCCTTTTGACAAAGAAAAAGATGCTTTGCATGAAGCACTCTCAAAAATACGCGTGCCTTTCGCCTCCCCTGGCTGACCCAGGGGAAGAAAAGTCCTCTGAGAGTTAGGTCCACATTGTCAGTGGACAGACACGTGTGCTTATCTGCCAGCAGACCCCCAGCAGCACTGAAGACAGGTTCCGAGAGAACGCTGGCTGCAGGACACGACAAGATCCTCAAGGCGTACGTGGCGAGCTCAGGCAATTTATCCAGATTGGAAGCCTAAAATGAGCAGGGCTCAAGTTGCACAATAATGGAATCGATGTTTCTTTGCATATACTCATATATCTGTGTGTCTCCCTCTTTTTCCTTGTCCAGCTGTTTTGTTTTCACATGAGTATATGTCCTTGTCACTTTCCCATGTGTTTGTGTTATGTTGTGAGTTGTTTGTCACCTTTTGGACACCTTTCAGGGTGTTTTCTAGGTGTTTTACTGTGTTTGTGATTGCCTGCCATTGTTTCCTATGGGCTCGAGTTCGGTTCGTCGAACGTTCGACGAGCCGAACTCGAGCCAGACCCCGCGTTCGGCGAACCGCCTCGAGCCGAACCGGGACCGGTTCGCTCATCTCTAATGTTGATCCAGAGGAAGGCAAAAAAACCCCAATGTGGCAAACAAGTTCCAATGGGGAAAAAAATTCCTTCCTGACTCCACATCCGGCAATCAGACTAGTTCCCTGGATCAATACCCTGTCATAAAATCTAATATACATAACTGGTTATATTAAATTTTTCAAGAAAGGCGTCCAGGCTCTGCTTAAATGTTAGTAGTGAATCACTCATTACAACATCATGCGGCAGAGAGTTCCACAGTCTCACTGCTCGTACAGTAAAGAATCCTCGTCTGTGATTATGATTAAACCTTCTTTCCTCAAGACGTAGCAGATGCCCCCGTGTTCCAGTCGCAGGCCTAGGTGTAAATAGATCTTTGGAAAGGTCTCTGTACTGTCCCCTCATATATTTATACATTGTGATTAGATCTCCCCTAAGCCTTCGTTTTTCCAGACTAAATAACCCCAAGTTTAATAACCTGTCTTCGTATTGCAGCCCCCCCATTCCTCTAATAATCTTGGTCGCTCTTCTCTGCACCCTCTCCAGTTCAGCTATGTCCTTCTTATATATCGGTGACCAGAATTGTACACAGTATTCTAAGTGCGGTCGCACTAGTGACTTGTACAGAGGTAGAACTATATTTTTTTCATGAACACTTATACCTCTTTTAATACATCCCATTATTTTATTAGCCCTGGCAGCAGCTGCCTGACACTGTCCACTAAAGTGAAGTTTACCATCCACCCATACACCCAAGTCTTTTTCTGTGTCTGTTTTACCCAGTGTTCTACAATTAAGTACATAATCATAAATGTTATTCCCTCTACCCAAGTGCATGACCTTACATTTATCTACATTAAACTTCAATTGCCACTTCTCAGCCCAATCCTCCAATTTACATAAATCTCCCTGTAATATAAAATTATCCTCCTCTGTATTGATTACCCTGCAGAGTTTAGTATCATCTGCAAATATTGAAATTCTACTCCGCATGCCCCCAACAAGGTCATTTATAAATATGTTGAAAAGAAGCGGGCCCAATACTGACCCCTGTGGTACCCCACTATGAACTGAGACCCAGTCCGAGTACGTACCATTAATAACCACCCTTTGTTTCCTATCACTGAGCCAGTTTTTAACCCAGTTACACATATTTTCCCCTATCCCCATTATTCTCATTTTATGTACCAACCTTTTGTGTGGCACCGTATCAAAAGCTTTTGAAAAGTCCATATACACAACATCCACTGCATTTCCCTGGTCCAGGCTTGAACTTACCTCTTCATAGAAGCTGATCAAATTAGTTTGACAGGATCGATCCCTCATAAACCCATGTTGATACTCTGTCATAAGGTTATTTTTCTTGAGATACTCCAGTATAGCATCTCTCAAGAAACCTTCAAGGATTTTACCAACCGTAGAGGTTAAACTTACCGGCCTATAATTTCCCGGCTCAGTTTTTGTCCCCTTTTTGAATATTGGCACCACATTTGCTATGCGCCAGTCCTGCGGTACCGACCCTGTTATTAAGGAATCTGAGAAGATTAAAAATAATGGTCTATCTATCACAGAACTCAATTCCTGTAGTACTCTGGGGTGTATGCCATCCGGGCCCGGAGATTTGTCAACCTTAGTGATTTCGAGGCGGTGGCGTACTTCCTGCTGGGTTAAGCAGGTAATATTCAAGGGTGAATTTATGGCATCACTGGTCATGTCATCTGCCATGGCATTTTCTTGTATAAAAACCGTAGAAAAAAAGTCATTCAGCAGGTTAGCTTTACCCTCATCCCCTTCCACCATTTCACCAAGACTATTTTTAAGGGGGCCAACACTATCGCTTTTCAGTTTTTTACTGTTTATGTAGTTAAAGAATATTTTAGGATTATTTTTACTTTCTCTCGCAATGAGTCTCTCTGTCTCAAACTTAGCTAACTTAATTTGCTTTTTACATATTTTATTTAATTTTCTATAATTATATAATGCCTCATCACTACCTACCCTCTTTAATTCTTTTAAGGCTTTCTGTTTTTCTTTTATTGCTTCCCTTACAGCTCTATTTAGCCATAGGGGTTTCCTCCTATTTCTAACATGTTTGTTCCCATAGGGTATATTTTCTGCACAAGCCCTATTCAGGATGCTCATAAAAGTCTCCCATTTGCTTTGTGTACTTTTATTACTTAGTACATCATCCCAGTTTATTGCACTAAGATAATCTCTCAACCGTTTAAAATTTGCTTTCCTGAAGTTTAGTGTCCTTGTAGCCCCTCTACTATACATCTTACTAAAGAATACATGAAAACTTATTATTTTGTGATCACTATTCCCCAAGGTGTGCATAAAAACCGCGGGGAAGAGACCTGGTGCAGCCGCTCAGAGGAAAACAGCCATTTTGCGCTTGCTTGCGCTTCAACAGGTCCTAAAAAAGAAAAAAAACACTCTCCCTCACCTGGAAGTGCTCTGTTCATGGCTGGCTGTATGTGAACGGAGAGCCAAACTGTCCAATCAGTGAGTTCCAAAGCGGGTCAGGTCAAATATGGGTCCCAACCAAAACTTTATCTAATGTTTAGCAGAACCTGCCAAACCTGAACTTCAACGCATCCGCTTATCTCCACTTATAACATGAAAAAGTAAAATATTCTACATTTATTGCACTCCACCATATCTAAAAAAAATAGTAACTTTTTATTTTACTATGAATTATGGAAAAATATTTTAACTATTTGATATATTTTGCTATGCTATAGTAACTTCTATATTTTATATCATTTGCTTCAAGAATTTCAAGAATTAAATAACTTGACTGGCAGCTGTTCTCTGTAAGTAGAAATGCATATTCTCTAGAGATGAACTGTCCTTTAGTACAGTATATTAAATTATATGAGGTAAGTGCAATAATAGTGGAGAAAATAACAAATGCATTTTAAAATTGTATAGATATAATGGAAGGTAAGAAAGGAAATTACACTTCCTAGACTATATGGAAAAAGAACAAATTATATTACATAAAAAATGTAAAGTTGCCCATAGAGTGTGCTATAGTGGTAGAAAAGAACCAGTATACAAATATAAAATATTATGAGATAAATATAGCAAAATTCAGTTAATTTTGAAATGTTTCTTGTATACCTATTTGAGATTAGCTGATTTATCTTTGAAGGATCAAGTTCGAGACAAATGTCATGAATTTCCAATGTCCCCTTCAAATTCAAAAGAAAAATATCCGCACACTGCTGAAAACTAATAGTGGTCTGTGATTTCAAGCACAACACGGTGGACTTCTCGATAATTCCTATCAGTTATCAAATCACATAGCCAATCAAGGCTATCATAGGCCTATAACAGATGAGGCTCAAAGGACCACAATTTTAGAATATTCCATTGTAGCGATAGAGGTCAGAGCGCACAGCTACTGATGCTTAAATAATAATTGCAAGTAAACAACAGCATACAGCTTGGTAAAAAACAGATCGCTGAAGTCTGCGTTTAAACCCCTGCCTCATGTTATCCTCAAATTAAAAATCAAAAAACTTCTCATAGATTCCCTATTCTGTGAACAATAATCCAAAGACTCAAATGATATAATGATGTGCTCTAGCTGTATAGTCAGTGTGACTGTTATTAATTGATCTGTGATATACTGCAGCAATAGTATCTTAACCCTTTAAGGATCAAGCCCCTTCATACGTTAACGAATGAGCCTCTTTTTCTAATCTGACCAGCATCACTTTATGCTGCAATAACACTGGAACACTTCAACATATCACAATGATTCTTAAAATGTTTTTTTCGTGACATATTGTTCTTCATATTAGAACTATACTTATACTGCTACTATATTATAACTGTTTACTTATGAAAATATTGAAAATGGCAAAAAATTTGAAAATGTGACATTTTTCATACAATGAATTTTTATGTCCTTAAACCAGATAGTTGTACTACACAACAAAGTTAAGACCTTTATGGTCAAAAGTGTTCACACAATCGAAATTGTTCATGAAATTGAAATATTTCTTCAAGAAAATTATTGCAATGACACATTTTGTTATACAGATTTATTTCCTTTGTGTGAATTGGAACACAACAAAAAAAAGAAAAAAAGGCAAATTGGACATAATTAGAGAGGAAAGAACCCGAAGTTTGGTGTTCGGTGTTCATACGAAACACAGATTTTACAAAAAAAAGAGTTCAGCTTCAGCATTCTGGTGCTTTACATATGCAAATCACTTCTGTGAGCATTGCCGTACTTGGGTACGTTTGGTGCTTATGTGAAGCCCACCTGCAGTAGTCACCCCAGGGACATCACTCCACCTTCAGGGACACCACAGGGTCTTCTTTTGGGTATATATGGCAACAGGTATGTCGGTTTTGGTATATATATGAGTCATGACGCCACTCACGGTTTGCGGTCAGGGATATGAGTGACTGCCACTGCAGGTTTAATGAGCGTCTGAGGCTGATGGAGTCTGCAGTCAGATGGTGTGGCCTCCCATGAGTGAGGCTGGCCCCAGGGGCTCGGATGTGTAGAACAACAGGTCCAAGAATAACTCAGTCTCAGTCCAAATGTCTTTCAACTGCTCTTTACTCACTTTTGTTGTTTCTGTGAGGTAACCCGAGTGATGCTGAGACAAACCAGGTTGAACCAAGAACTCATTCAGGCCGATCTGAGGGTAACCATTAACTCGCCTTCCTAACACTTATTTGTTCGGATAACCTCTGACTGAAAGTACTGTGGGGGTCTATCCAGGGAAGTCGCTACTGCCTTTTCTCCCCTTTTTGGCTCGTTTGCCGGCAGCGTGGACCAGGTGAGATGGCTTCTGGCTCTGTCTCCTTATGGGTCCCTGTGTTACTGCTAAGGCTCGGACTCTGTATGGTTGGTGAGGTACCTCTAGTCCCCTCACCGGCAGGTTTAGCAGATCAATAAATGGACGTCTACTCTAGGGACCTGTTCCCCATGCATGACTAGTCACCAGCAATCCCCGTACTCGACTGCCTCTCTTCAGGTGTCTCTCTGACTGACTGGTAACCATTTTCCCCCGCTAACGGCTACTCCATGTGCAGGGTCTGACTAGCGTGTGTGCGTGCCTGCGTCTCTTAGCAACCGCTGCGCTCTGCCAACAGACTGGCTCACTAACCTTATTTCCTGACAGCCTCTGCAACTTTAGCTCCCAGCCCCTCCACTACACACCTTGATGAGATGTGGAGGCAAGCCCGCTCTTGTGTCTACCCAAGGGTTCCTTCTGAAGGTGTGGGAGACCTGGTTGCTGTAACTGTGTATACACACCTCATTCTGACCTTTGGAGTCACCTGTAAGTACTGTCCCCGCATGGGTTCAGTACTCAGTGGTGCCTGACCAGGTCAGGGGCACCACACTTAGCCTAATGCGAGCCACTAACAGTGTTTGAATGGCTCACACTGGAGGTAACAACAGTGCGATTGGATGTAGTTTTCACCAAACAAAAAAACTGGAATAACCCAACCTATCCTTCCCTGGAAGTATTCTGTTTATAGCTGACTGCATGTGGGCGGAGACCCGAACTGCCCAATTAGTGACTTCCATTGGGGTTCAGATCAAGTCAGGGTCCCGAACCAAACTTTATCTAAAGTCCGGCTGAACCCACCAAACAGAACTTTCACAGGTCTGGTCATCTTTAGACATAACACACAAAACCCCCAAAATGGGCTGGACAAAATTGTTGGCACCCTCAACTTAATAGTTGGTTGCACAACCTTTGGAATAAACAACTGTAATCAATCACTTCCTAGGTCCGTCAACAAGCTTCTTACACTTAACTGGAATTTTTGACCATTCTTTTTTTTAAAAATGTCTCCAGGTCTCATATTTGAAGGATGTCTTCTCCCAACAGCAATTTTAAGATCTCACCATAGGTGTTCAAAGAGATTTAGGGGTACTTTGCACGCTGCGACATCGCTACTGTGATATCGTTGGGGTCAAATCAAAAGTGACGCACATCTGGCGCCGGTAACGATGTCGCAATGTGTAAAGCCTAGATGCACCGATAAACGATCGCAAAAGCATCGAAAATCGGCGATCTGTGTAGCATCAGTCATTTTCATAATGTCGCACCGATAGGAGATGCGATGTTGTTCCTCGTTCCTGCGGCAGCACACATCGCTGTGTGTGAAGCCGCAGGAGCAAGGAACATCTCCTTACCTGCCTCCACCGGCTATGCGGAAGGAAGTAGGTGGGCGGGATGTTTATGTCCCGTTCATCTCCGCCCCTCCTCTTCTATTGGCCGCCTGCTGTGTGATGTTGCTGTGACGCCGCACGACCTGCCCCCTTAGGAAGGAGGCGGGTAACCGGCCAGAGCAATGTCGCAGGGCAGGTAAGTGCGTGTGAAGCTGCCGTAGCAATAATGTTCGCTACGGCAGCTATCACAAGATATTGCATGTGCGACGGGGGCGGGTACTATCACGCTCGGCATCACTATCATCGGCTAGCAATGTCGCACCGTGCAAAGTACCCCTTAGATTTGGGCTCATTACTAATCACTCTGATCCACCTACCCCTGCTAGCCATATATCTCTGCTAATTAGATCACCTACGGAGCCCGCGGTAACCGCAGGGAAGCAACCATGGATGTACAGTTACGTCCTTGCTTGTAAAAAGGTTAACATTTCACTTTTACCCCACAAAAATGTTGCTTTAGCCTCAAAGTTTGCATTTTTACAAGGGCAATAGAAAAAATGGACAATACAGTTTGTTCTGCAATTTTGCCGGAGTACACTGATACCCAATATGTCGTGAAAAACTACTGTTTGGGTGCATTGCTGGTCTTGAAAAGAATTAGCACCATTTGAATTTGAGTGTAAAATTTGCTGAATTAGTTAGTGGACATCATGTTGCATTTGCAGGTTCCCCTGATGTGCCTAAAGATTGCAAACCCCCACAAGTGACCCCATTTTGAAAACTACACCCTTCAACTAATTTATCTAGAGGTGTGGCAAGCACTTTGAACACACAGGTGCTTTATAGAATTTTATAATGTTGAGTCATGAAAGTGGAAAAATACATTCTTCTAACAATGTTACCCAATTTTCCCAAGGGTAACAGGTGAAAATGGACCTTGTTGTGTAATTTCTCCTAAGTGCACATATACCCCATATGTGATTGAAAACTATTGTTTGGTGCATGGCAGGGTTCGAAAGGGAAGGAACAACATTGCACTTTGGAGCACAAAACTGGCTGTAATAGATAGATGCACTTTTGTAGAGTCTCTGATATGCCTAAACAGTGAAAACTGAACACAATTGACCCCATTTTGGAAACGCACCCCTTGAGGAATGTATCTAGAGGTGGGCTGAGCATCTTCAACCTGCAGGTGCTTCACAGAATTTTAAACCATTAGGCCACCAAGATTAAAAAATATTTTTTCCCCTCAATATGATATTTTAGCCCCACATTTTTACATTTTCAGATGGATAACAAGAGAAAATGGACCAAATAGTCTGTTGTTTAATTTTTCTGGAGTACAGGGACACCCTATATACTGTATGGTCAGAAAAACCTTGTTTGGGCACAAGGTAGAGCTCGGAATGGAAGTAGTGCTGTTTGATTTTTGGAGCACAAATTTGTCTGGAATAGATTGATGCTATGATGCAATTGGAGAGCTACCGAGGTTCCAAAACAGCAGAAAACCCACAAAAGTGGAACTATTTTAGAAACTATGACCCTCAAGGAAATTATCAAGGGGTATTGTGAGCATGCTGAATCCATTGGTGCTTCATAAAACATTGGGTAGTGAAAATTAAATATTTAGTTTTTTCAACAAAAATGATGCTGAAGGGACAAATTTTAAATTTTCACAAGGGTAACAGGAGTAACTGGAACACAAAATTTATTATGCAATTTCTCCTGAGTATTTGGTCAAACTACTTTTCAGGCACAGTGAAAAGCTCAGAAAGGAAGGAGCGCCATATTGGAGTGCATATTTGAATGTTATGATTTGCGGGTGCCATGTCACATTGGCAGAGTCCCTGGGAGTCACAACAGCAGATTAAGTAATCTCAATTTACAAACTCCTAATGAAATAATCTAGAAGTGCTATGAGCATATTGACACCACAGATGTTATACAAAATGTTATACCCTTGAGCAGTGAAAAAAAATAGTTCCAATTTTACCACCAAAATGTTGTTTTAGCCACAGACTTCATATTTTCACAAGGGGAAATAGATAAAAATGATTACATAATTGTCAGAATTTCTTGTGAACATGACAATACGACGAGACACAAAGAAAGGAATGTTTTTTGACTTTTGGAGTGCAGCAATGAATATTGGAAAGTGAAAATTGAAATTTGCCATAGTAGTGCACAGTATGTTGTATTGCCCATATATTGTGCCAAGATTAAGCTTCTGCAGACCTACACTCTGTAAATTCAGCGGGCTCTCCTCACTACAGAAATGCAAGCATGTGGATGTTAACTACAGTTGAGGCACACTATGAGACTCAGAAGATTTGGATTTGGGAGCTCAAAATTCTCTGGATTCTTTTTAGGGGGGGGGGGAGCCATAGCGTGTTTCTAGAGCTTATGTGCTTCCACTAAAGTGGACACCCCCTATGTTTCGGTTAGATGACAAACCTGAGTGGGCGCTTGTTTTTGTGGGTTGAGTAGAAGCTCTTATTGGTGGCATTTTGGGGTGCAGGACATTTTTAATCAATTTACGTTTATCTTGAGCTTTATGCTACAAAATACGTGATTTCGATGAAATCCCTGATGGAGCCATTCACTAATGAGGCAGCAGACATACTGTGGACATTTGTTTGTCAGTGTCTTGCTTTTAAGTTGTACACAAAAGAGGTGCTCAACTGTACTTTTATGCATGCCTAAAAAGACGGGCACAGCCGGATCATGGGATAAAGGCAGCCCAAAATATCTTCATCTGACTCATTACAGTAGATGTTCCATTGGGGGCTCTGTCTGAATCACGTATTTTATAGATTTACATGGGAACTTTGATATAAGAACTAAGAGTAGAGCACAGGATAAACGTGACCCGAGCCTTACTTTGGTAGGCAGAATGAATAAATGAACAAATTGACAGCAGGTCAAGTATTCATTTTATTTTTTGTAAGCTGTTAACAATGCAGTATAAGTGACTAAATGGTTTTAGTCTTCTAGTCTGTGCGATTGCACTGATACCAGTTTATTGTTTTTTTTGTCTTTGGCAACTATCACACTAAAAAATACTGTTGTTTTAAAAAATTTGCATCATCATATTTTGAGAGTTATTATTTTTTTATATTTCTACCAGTCATATGGGGGCTTGTTTTTGCGGGATGATTTAATGTTTTAATCAGCGCTATTTTCAGACACATTTTGTTATCACTTTATATTCAGTTTTTTGGGAGGCAGATTGTACAAAACGAGCAATTCAGAATATTTTTTTTTAATGCCATTCACTATGTGGTAAAAGTGATAAGAACAAGTATTGTTTTTGCATCGCTGTATTCTGAGAGCTATAGCTTTTTTATGTTTTCGCTCATGTTGCTGTGTGGCAGCTTGTTTTTTGCAGAACAAGATGTCATTTTCTGCAATATCATTTTTTTTATTTACATTTGTGTTTTTAATCACATTTTATTCCACTTTTACTTCAGAGGTAAGATGAAAAAGCTTACATTTTAACACATTTTTATGCTTGTTCAATGTAGGAGCTAAATAGTGTTCCAGTTTTATAGATTGTTTTGATCTGGATGCAGCAATACCAAATATGTTTATTAGTTTATTTTTTACATAAATATTCAAAATTTATTGGTGTAATTGTTTGTTCTTTATATTGTGGGTTTTTTTTTAATATTTTTTTAATACATTTTTTACTTAGTCCCTCTATGGGACTACCTTTTATTATTGTGATCACTCGTGTTATGCATTGCAATAGACATTTATTGCAATTCATGAGACCTGACAGATTACACTGACAGAATGACTGTTAGACCCTGCCTATGGCTGGGTCTAACAGGCCACTATATCTGGCACATAAGGAGGTCATTGTTTGACTCCTGGGTGTCCTGGCAATCATCGGCTCCCATGGATTTTGTTGCAGGGATGCTAATGGGGGTGAGAGATCCCCTTCCCTTTCAGAACCTTCTAAATGCCGCAATCTCAACATTTAGAAAGTTCATCAGCCAGGGACGGCAGAGACAAGCTCCATCGGCAATTATGCAGGAAGTGCTGATATTTCAGCATCTCCCACCAATCAGATGGCCAGAGAGGGGTCCTCACATCTCTAGCCATGTTGGTCAGGTTTCAGAGATCGCAGTCAGAATGAAGATGCCACTGTTTGTTTTCCAACAGTGAAAGTTTAAACCATGACAGACATAGCACGTCATGATGTGGAAATTGACATGATATGCTATGTCTATCATTGGTCATTAAGGAGCTAATAAGAGCATCTTAGTTTTCTTTTTCCCACTGGAAAACTGAGAGGAGATTTTAAAACCCCTATGTCCTAATTTTGCTACTAAACCAAAATCCTGAAACCAAGGCTTGTGTCAAAAAAAGATTTCCTCCTGGATTGTGATATATAGATATATACAGTACAGACCAAAAGTTTGGACACACCTTCTCATCTCTAGAACAACTATTAAGAGGAGACTTTGTGCAGCAGGCCTTCATGGTAAAATAGCTGCTAGGAAACCACTGCTAAGGACAGACAACAAGCAGAAGAGACTTGTTTGGGCTAAAGAACACAAGGAATGGACATTAGACCAATGGAAATCTGTGGTTTGGTCTGATGAGTTCAACTTTGAGATCTTTGGATCCAACCACCGTGTCTTTGTAGAAAAGGTGAACGGATGGACTCTACGTGTCTGGTTCCCACCGTGAAGCATGGAGGAGGTGTGATGGTGTGGGGGTGCTTTGCTGGTGACACTGTTGGGGATTTATTCAAAATTGAAGGCATACAGAACCAGCAAGCCTACCACAGCATCTTGCAGCGGCGTGCTATTCCATCCGATTTGCATTTAGTTGGACCATAATTTATTTTTCAACAGGACAATGACCCCAAACACACCTCCAGGCTGTGTAAGGGCTATTTGACAAAGAAGGAGAGTGATGGGGTGCTATGCCAGATGACCTGGTCTCCACAGTCACCAGACCTGAACACAATCGAGATGGTTTGGGGTGAGCTGGACCGCAGAGTGAAGGTAAAAGGGTCAACAAGTGCTAAGCATCTCTGGGAACTCCTTCAAGACTATTGGAAGACCATTTCCGGTGACTACCTCTTGAAGCTCATCCAGAGAATGCCAAGAGTGTGCAAAGTAGTAATGAAAGCAAAAGGTGTCTACTTTGAAGAACCTAGAATATAAGACATATTTTCAGTTGTTTCACACTTTTTTAAGTATTTCATTCCACATGTTTTAATTCATAGTTTTGATGCCTTCAGTGTGAATCTACAATTTTTAGGGTTATGAAAATAAAGAAAACTCTTTGAATGAGGAGGTGTGTCCAAACTTTTGGTCTGTATATATATATATATATATATATATATATATATATACACGCACACACACATCAACACAAGTATGTATTTTAAAGACAGAAGAAAAACTGTCTACACCTCACAAAGTATTGTAAAGAGTTGACTTATTTTTTTGTTCACTTTATAATTGTAAAAACCCAATATTAGATTAGTACACGCTACCCGAAGACCACTAGAGGTTATCACCAGTTATTATCTGGGTTCTCCTAGCCAGATAGGTTGAGGTCACTTGGACAGTACTAAAGCTGTGTTTGCATTAAATAGCTCAATAGCAGTTCAATACAGTTTAATAAAGTTCTAGGACACCTAAGAGCTTTATACAAGTATTTTCCAGACAAATAGGGGCTTTCTAATATTGTAACTCATAGCAAATCTATTTGCTGGAAATCAATTTTTTGGGGAAAATGTATCAAAGCAGATGATTTGGAAATTCAAGTGATCTGCCCAACTCTGGTACCTATAAAATATTGAGATACATACAGATACATTAATATGTGTTTAAATAATCATGCACAATGTGTGTGGTCACTACTGATCCATTATTATTCATATTTGATCTGTGAATTCAGTCCAACAGTTCATGTTCAGCTGGACTGTTCAAATCATTTTATTATGGACTAAATACAATTTCATTTAAATATATCTTACGTATACTACTCACAAAAAGTTATGGATATTTGGCTTTTAGGTGAAGCTTAAGGGTGATCCAAAAATGCACTCTTAACTTTTCAGATGAAATTTAAGGGGTATTTTCATCTCCAAGATCCTATTCCAATAAGTAGTAGGTGTAGAATAATATTAGCAAATAGCTCCAATTAGAAATTTAATATAGTTCTCCTGATATAGCCCTGTCGCTGACAACATGTGCAGGGCATTGCAGATTAGGCATTCATGGCTATGTTTACTCATATAGTGACAAAGTTAGCTGCTCATGGACATAACCATGGATACCTAAGCTGCAATGTCCATGACAGTAGGTAAGAGACATGGCTGTATCAGAAGAACTAACCTACATTTCTAATTAGAAGTATTTGCTGTTACTATTTTTACACCTACTACATATTGGGATAAGATCTTGTACATGGGAATGCACATGAATGCACATGTCCAATTGTTCAATGTTTCTGTACTTTTTTCACAGCTCAATGTTCTCTAGCAAGGAGCTTAATGGCAAAATTCACAACAGGTATTTGATCCATATATTGACCAATACATTTCGGGGTTCAATTAGAATTGGAATTTCAACAGTTCTCATCATGCAGTTCACATTTTGAAATCATGAGACCAAGGCGACACTTAGCATTTGATCAACAGTACCTTGAAATTGTGAGGCTTCAAGCAGAATGTTCTCAAAAGGAAGTGGCCACTGAGCTTAGAGTGTCGACCACTCACCAGTATTGGGCGAGATTGTATTAAATTCGCAGGCTCAAAGACATCTCTTGTGGAAATGTAGTCCATTACTAATAAATTCCCCAATTTACAAGTCACAATTAGAGAAAATAATTACTAATTACTTTATAGAAAACATCGATGATTTGATTTGTCCTACAATAATATGGAATGCCAATAAAGCGGTAGTGAGAGGGGAATTAATGGGTATTTCAGCACATCACAAAAAAATCAAGAGTGAAAAAATCGTACAACTCCAAAATAAGATCAACAATGTTGAAAGAATGCAACAGAATCTTAGCTCTCCATCAATAGATCTTCATAGAGAGTTATTAGATCTCAGGTCCCAATTAAGATTAATCTTGTTGGAAGACTATGATAGATTCAATTTGTACTGGAAAAGAACCTTTTATTTTTCAATTAATAAGCCCTCAAAATTAATGGCCCAAAGAGTTAAGAATTTGAGAATTCGTAAAAGAATTACGTCAATTAAAATGCCCAATGGTAATATGACTTATCTCAAGGAAATAGTTGATACTTTTGCCAAATATTATGAAAATCTCTATAATCTTAAAAATGATTCTCATACTCACCAGCCTACCACAACTCTAATTAATGAATTCCTATCCAAATTGAACTTACCAAGTATTTCATCAGACGATCTAAATAACCTAAATATCCCCTATTCAGAAACAGAAGTTCGTAATGCTATTAACTCGTTAAAATTAGGAAAATCCCCTGGCCCTGATGGATATACAAACGAATATTATAAATTATTTTGCCCCCTCTTGATCTCACATCTGACCAAGACATTTAATAAAATTTCTTCATCAGGCCATATCCCTCAAGAAATGCTGCAAGCGACAATCTCATTAATCCCTAAGCCAGGTGGAGATAGTGCATTAGTTGGTAATTATAGACCCATATCCCTAATCAATACAGACACAAACATGTACTCTAAATTAATAGCAAATAGGTTGTCAAAGATCATCCCAAACATCATTAATGTAGATCAATTTGGTTTTGTTGAAGGGAGGCAAACATCTGATGGTACGAGGAGAACAATCAACCTTGTCCATCAGATGAGTAAAAATAATATACCATCCGTATTGCTGGCACTTGATGCTGAAAAGGCTTTTGACCGTGTTAACTGGCAATATTTGAGGGCAACTCTGTCGAAATTTGGCTTCAATGACAGTTTTATTAATATGATTATGGCATTATACTCTCCACCAACTGCTAGGGTATATGCGAATAATCAGTTGTCATCTCCCTTCAGCATAACTAATGGTACAAGACAGGGTTGCCCTCTTTCTCCTATCCTTTTCAATCTTTCTATAGAACCCCTAGCTGAATACATTAGATCGAATGTAGATATTAAAGGGATTTTCACCAAAACAAAAGAACACAAAATTGGCTTATATGCTGATGAAATTTTACTCTCCCTTTTTGACCCCATGTCTTCTGTCCCTGAATTGATTACATTCCTAGAAAAATGTTCACATTTTTTCACATATCTTATTACAAACTAAATCCCCAAAAATCCAAATTTTTACATTTCCACTTAGATGATGTTTCGATAGGCTGTATTAAAAATATTACTTCCTTTTCACAAGAGACAAATTCTATTCCTTATCTAGGCATTACTATTACGAAAACTCTTCACGATATACTGGAAACCAATATAAATCTCTTAGTTAACAATCTTAAAAAAGATACATTACATTACTCGAAAACTGAAATGTCTTGGCTGGGGAGGATAACAATTTTTAAAATGATGGTTCTTCCCAAAATCATTTATCCATTTAGATCCATCCCTCTATATGTTCCCTTGCACCATATTTTAAAATTAACAAAATTAATGAATGACTTTATATGGGATTCTAAGCGCCCCAGAATTTCTAGATTAACCTTAACTAAACATAGGAAAAAAGGAGGTATGGGCGTGCCGGACCTTACCAATTATTACATGACTTTCCTTATTCAACAAAGCCAACAATGGTTAAAAAATTCACATCCCTTTCCATGGCTAGACTTAGAGCTATCAGCTAACAACTATAGACCTCTCAAGACTCTCCTTCTTTCCCACATAATTAATCCTTCCCTTCCTCCTCCGAACACTCCTACACTCTGGGCCACAATTAGTGCATGGAAATATTTGTTGAAACAATCTCCCAAAATTAGTAAATACTCTCAAATAAAGAATTTTTCTCTCAATTTTTTAGCACTATTGGCTAATATAGAACTTCCCAAAGCTTGGCATTCCCTGAACTTAAAAAAGGTTTCTCATATACATGACGGCAATGATTTCATTTCCTTTCTTGATATCAAAATCAAGCATAAAATTCCCGATATAGACTTCAAAACCCTACTGTCTTTAAGAGATACTCTTAGGAAACTTTTGGCTAACAAGAACTCGCTTCATGAATTGGTTGATTCTCTCTTTTGCAAATTGGATAATGCCCTGACTTGAAGCATAAAAAATATTTATCATCACCTTTTAAGCGATTTGAGCTTTAATAAGCTGAAATACATGGTGGAGTGGGAAAAAGAGCTTGGGATGGCATTTTCAGAGGAAGATTGGTTTCACTCTCTTAAAGCAACTAACTCTTCTTCCTTGTGTGCTTCTCTTCTGGAAACTCATTTCAAGATAACTTCTCGCTGGTACTACACTCCAACTAGGTTGCATAAATGTAATCCTTCCATTTCCCCATTATGTTGGAGAAATTGTAAAGGCATTGGGAGTCTGTTACATATCTTCTGGGAATGCCCAGTGTTGAAGCCTCTCTGGGAAAAAATATCAAATCTAATCAATAGAGTTACTCATTTAGATATTGTTTTGAAACCCCAGTTAGCTCTCCTTTCTCTTGATCTAGATTCATTAAGCCCTTCCTATAAATCTTTAATCATCCACATTTTCCTAACTACAAAATCATTAATTGCCTCTCATTGGAAAAACCCTCTGCCCCCTGATATAACCCTAGTAACAAACTCAATAAAACAACATAATGAATTTGAGAGAAGACACGCCACTTTAAATAATTGCTTTCCTAAATACCATAAACAGTGGAACCTCTGGAATGAGTACCTCCAGAGTATTACGTAACTTATTTGTCTTATCGCTAGGGATAATTAGCTTATTTTCGGTTTTTAAATACGTGTTCATTATATGAAATACCTTCTTGCCTACTATTCCCATGATTTAATTATATATTGTGGTCATTTACTTTATGGGTTTTTGTAACTCAACATAGTTATTTAAGGTTATATAAAGGTTAGTTTGTGCACTATTGTATTGTTAGTTGTTTTTGTTTTTTTTTGTTTTTTTTTAATATAGTTCTCCTATGTCCCTCTTTTCTTTTTCTCTCCTTCCCCCTTCCACTTAACCCAACCAATAAAACTATTTGATCTCCAACTTCCTATTTCCTTTCACTATCCTCCCTTCCTTATGATCTAGGTATAGATTATATTAAGTTTGTTGTTAATCTGTAATTTATGTGCATTATTTAAATAATTTTTATGATATTACTTTTCCCCCTTTAATTGTTAAACCCTTTAATAAAAATAGTTTAACACTGAGCTTAGAGTGTCAAAGAGTATCATCAGCAGGTTGCAACAGAGATACCACAAAATTGGAAGAGTCACAAAAGGTCATAGAAGTGGATGTCCTTTGGCAATACCCCACAATAATGACAGCTCCATCATGAACCATGCCCTTTGGAACCGGATAATGAATTCCAGACAACTTTAGACACATTTGAGGGAGATGAGAGGCACCCAAGTGCAACAACAGACCATTTGAAACTGTTTATATAATTGTGGTCTTTGTGCTAGATGACCTGCAGAGGTCCCTGATCACGTCACCAAACACAGGCATCATTGTCTTACTAGACAAGGGATTATTGGGCCTCAGTGCAGTTCACTAATGAAAGTCGATTCACACAGAGCAAAAATTAGGCCCACCAACAATGTTGTAAATGTCATGAATAGCACTATGCATCAACCATTGTTGTCACCAGATGAACCTTTGGTGATAGTGTTGGGAAGTGTGTCTAGTCAATGCAGAACTGGCCTATATGTTGTGAATAGTACAGTGACAGTCCCTTACTACTTGAATAACTGATCATTAATCCAGTCATTGTGCCTCTGCATGTAAAACATAGGCCTAATTTTATTCTCATGGGCGACAATGCTCCATCTCATTGAGGTCAAATCATTAGGGAATGGCAGCTGGATACTGTGGTACATCAATAGGAGTAGCCTGCACTTTCTCCAGACCTGAATTGCATAAAAAATTGATGCGATCAGCTGAGTCACCATGTGGAGGCTTGAAACTCTGCACCCCAGAAATTCAATGACCTGAGGGCCACACATCAAGAAGAATGAGATGCCAGCCTCAGCACACTATAACGCGACTTGTGAACAGCATGAAACGTCATTGTCAAGCTGGAATTGTTGCTCATAGCCACATGTCAAGTTATTGAGACATTGACATTGTTTGGGGGTATACGAGACACTGTTGTTGGCTTTCGTTACAATAAATTGTATGTGAGGAGGAACTCACCATTGCATTCTTGTACTTAAATGTCCTATTTTAATGATAAAATATCTCTGTAGCGTAATACTTTTTATGTTTTACATAAATTTCACCTGGAAGCCAAATATCCCTAAATTTCTTTGAGTAGTGTAAAATGATTGGGGTTTTTTTTGCACTTAAAGTGGTTCTATAATGTTTATTTAAACCAATCAAAGACATTTTTTTAATTAAATAAAATTTCTGATTAACTTATTTTTCATGTGTCACACATTAGCCGCATTAGCGACATTATAAAACTACTAGAAGGTGGCCCGATTCTACGCATCGGGTATTCTAGAATTTACGTATTGTGTAGTTCATGTATGATTTTTGTTATATATATTGGAAGAGATGTTGTTGTGTGTAGTTACCAAGTGTTTGTGTAGGCGCTGTACATGTTCTGGGTGTTGTCTGGGTGTGACGGGGGGTTAGAGCGGTGTTGTATGTGTGTTGCGTGTGTTGTGTTGTTTGTGGAGCGCTGTGTGTCTGTAGCGTTGTGTGTGTGTTGCGCGGTTTGTGTGTGTGTGTTGTGTTTTGGGGGAGGTATGTTTTGTGCAATGTGTGTGTTGTGCGGTATGTGCGTATATTTGTGTGTGCCGCGGTGTTTGTGTGTTGGGTGTTGTGTGTGTGCAGCGTTGTCTGTGTGTGTGGGTGTCTGTGTAGGGCAGTTGTTTGTGGTTCCCAGTGTGTGTGTGTGTGTGTGGTGTGTTGTGCAGTGCGCGCGCGCGTGTGTGTGTGTGTGCATCAGCCTCTCTTCTCTCAGCCTACCTCTCCCAGCCTCCCTCCTCCCAGCCTCCCTCAGCATCAGCCTCCCTCTCCCAGCCTCCCCAAGCATCAGCCTCCACCAGCATCAGCCTCTCTCCTTCCAGCCTCCCCCAGCATCAGCCTCCGCCAGCATCAGCCTCTCTCCTTCCAGCCTCCTCCAGCATCAGCCTCCCTCTCCCAGCCTTCCCCAGGATCAGCCTCTCTCCTCTCAGCCTCCGTCCTCCCAGCCTTCCCCAGCATCAGCTTTCCCCTCCCAGCCTCCCTCAGCATCAGCCTTCCCCAGCATCAGCCTCTCTCCTCCCAGCCTCAGCCTCTCTCCTTCCAGCCTCCCCCAGCATCAGCCTCTCGCCTTCCAGCCTCCCTCAGCATCAGCCTCCCCTTCCCAGCCTTCCCCAGCATCAGCCTCTCTCCTCCCAGCCTCCTTCCTCCCAGCCTCCCCCTCCCAGCCTCCCTCAGCATCAGCCTTCCGCTCCCAGTCTCCCCCAGCATCAGCCTCCCTAAGCATCAGCCTCCACCAGCATCAGCCTCTCTCCTTCTAGCCTCCCCCAGCATCAGCCTCTCTCCTTCCAGCCTCCCTCAGCATCAGCCTCCCGTTCCCAGCCTTCCCCAGGATCAGCCTCTCTCCTCCCAGCCTCCTTCCTCCCAGCCTCCCTCAGCATCAGCCTTCCCCTCCCAGTCTCCCCCAGCATCAGCCTCCCCAAGCATCAGCCTCCACCAGCATTAGCCTCTCTCCTTCCAGCCTCCCCCAGCATCAGCCTCCCCAAGCATCAGCCTCCACCAGCATCAGCCTCCCTCGTCCCAGCCTCCCCCAGCATCAGCCTCCCCCTCCCAGCCTCCCCCAGCATCAGCCTCTCCTCCCAGCATCAGCCTCTCTCATCCCAGCATCAGCCTCTCTCCTCCCAGCATCAGCCTCTCCTCTCTGTCCCCAGCATCAGCCTCTCTCCTCCCAGCCTTCCCCAGCATCAGCCTCTCTCCTCCCAGCCTCCCCCAGCATCAGCCTCCCCCAGCATCAGCCTCTCTTCTTCCAGCCTCCCCCAGCATCAGCCTCTCTCCTTCCAGCCTCCCCCAGCATCAGCCTCCCTCTCCCAGCCTTCCCCAGGATCAGCCTCTCTCCTCCCAGCCTCCGTCCTCCCAGCCTTCCCCAGCATCAGCTTTCCCCTCCCAGCCTCCCTCAGCATCAGCCTTCCCCAGCATCAGCCTCTCTCCTCCCAGCCTCAGCCTCTCTCCTTCCAGCCTCCCCCAGCATCAGCCTCTCTCCTTCCAGCCTCCCTCAGCATCAGCCTCCCCTTCCCAGCCTTCCCCAGGATCAGCCTCTCTCCTCCCAGCCTCCTTCCTCCCAGCCTCCCCCTCCCAGCCTCCTTCAGCATCAGCCTTCCCCTCCCAGTCTCCCCCAGCATCAGCCTCCCCCTCCCAGCCTTCCCCATGATCAGCCTCTCTGCTCCCAGCCTCCTCCAGCACGCCGTGCTCCTCTGCCGACACTCACACACCCGATCGCATCCACTCACACACACCCGATTGCATCCACTCACACACACCCGATCGCATCCACTCACACACACCCGATCGCATCCACTCACACACACCCGATCGCATCCACTCACACACACCCGATCGCATCCACTCACACACACCCGATCGCATACACTCACACACACAGACACTGACGATATCGCACATACGCGCTCACACTCACAACATCCGGAGATACCACATGCCTCTGGCCATGTGATCCTCCGTCAGGTCCTGGAAGGTCACAACAGCACAGTATCGAGGCCGAGAAGCAAGCGATATTGCCGGATGCTGTGAGTATGTGGATGCGATGTGAGGTGTGTGTGAGGTGTGTGTGAGGTGTGTGTGAGGTGTGTGTGATCTGATGTGTGTGTATGTTTGTGTGTGTGCTGTTATGTGTGTGCGTGTGGATCTTCCGCCGCAGCAGGACCTTGATGCGCTTGTAACCATGCGAGCATGGTTACCAACGTATCCACACCACTCCCGTGCGAGCGGGGGCCGGGGGGGGTGGGGGTGGGGGGGGGAGTACAGTACTCACCTCCGTGACAGCCGTGTCAGTTCGGGAAATGCGCGGGGGGGGGAGGGGGGGGGAGTACAGTACTCACCTCCGTGACAGCCGTGTCAGTTCGGGGAATGCGCGGGGGGGGGGGAGGGAGGGGGCAGGGCCAGAGCTAGCGTGCATTGCGTGAGGGGGGCGGGGCGTGGCCGAATTGCCAATGCCTGCAGGGTGCCGGGGCGAGAAGCCAATCTGTGGGGGGGGCGGAGCCTGGGCGAGCGGCTGGCCAATCCGTGTGGGGGCGCAGCCTGGGCGAGCGGCCAATCGGTGTGGGGGGGCGGGGCCATGGCGAGCCCAGCGGCCAATCAGCTTTGTGTCACCGTAAGGACACAATTTTGGAGCATGACAGACAGACAGATAGACAGACAGATAGACAGACAGACAGACAGACAGACAGACAGAATAAGGCAATTATATATATAGATGTTTACATGAATAAAGCATACTTCTGATACATACCCTGTGAGATATGTCAAATGATATCTCTATAGAATGCCTTTCAGTTCTGCCACCAGAGAATCCCACTGCAAAGAAACACTTTTTTCAATTTTTTATTTATGGATACCGATGTTTGGAAAAACCAAGTCTATTACACTACTCCAAAGATATCCAATATATTTTTAACATTATTTTTCATTGATGACAGATACCAATATAAGTAGTATACTTTTAGGAGCGCACCACCGATGAACGTACGAGTGGGTGCACCCTAATGCGGTGTATGAAGTAAATGACCGAAAGAAGGAAAGAGCACCGCATATACATAAGGGGCACGCCAACCACAATATAAATAGTAATGTACAAAAAAGCTTTATTCAACACATGAAATTTTAAAAGCACTAAAAAGACATGAAGAACAACACACTCGGAGCCGGGCTAAGCCCACATATAACCATGGCCATGGTGAAAAATAAACAAGATCACAATGATCCTATTAAACATGCATAATGGTATATACAACACGAAAAGGTGGTGAAAAGCCCTGTGGGAAACCACAGTGGGTGGCTAGAAGTTGCAAAAGATGTAAACAATGCAGCAAGGTACAGTAATGACTAATACATGTAAAATTAATATATAGTAGCTATACACTGCAGATGGAAAGCAACATTAAATGGGGGGGGACGTCTGTGAAGAAGGTATAATAATACATATACAATGGTACAGATGTATCAATGTGGTCTAGGCAGAGCTGTGGGGAACAAGAACATCTATCCACAAGTATAGAGAAATGCCCTGCCTGTGAAGCAAATATGCACTGGACTATACACCATACAGGTAACCAGGCCGGGTACTGAACCCCAGCAATGCCAAAGGATAGTATAAAATTTGTACAAATGTATAAGTTCCTATAGATAGAAAGGACACACAAGGCCAAATAACAAATTGGCAAGTGCCCACATTAACCACACAGAGACACAAATACCAATGGTTATCTGCTTAAATAGCCATAAAGAGCAGCAGCCCCACACGTGGATGATGACACACAGGGTACAGAAACACCATGGACCAAGGGGGTGACGAGCCCTGACTCAGAGTGGGAAGCCCCACGCGTATCGCTGCCGCAGCAGCTTCATCAGGGAAAGTAAAAATCTGTTGAACAGAGGCGTATAAATAATACAACGAATATAGACACAAGTACACTCACCTGTGCTTGCAAACGCACAGAGATGATAATCACCGCCGAGCAATGTTCTGAATATTTTTCTCTCTCATACCATCTCACCAACAGCAGTCATGTTCCTTGACCTTGAAATTTCAACGAAGGAGGATAAACTTGTAACCAACCTATACAGGAAACCAACGGCCACGAATAGCCTGCTCCACTATACAAGCTTCCATCCGCAGCATACTAAATCAGGTATACCTACTGGCCAATTTCTGCGTGTAAGACAAAATTGTAGCCTGGACAGTGATTTTCATCAACAGGCTTCTAATCTTACACGCAGGTTTGTGAATCGTGGATATCCGAAGAAGGTGATTTCAAGAGCCTATCAGAGAGCTAAATCGGAAACACAGACCTCATTGATCCAGACATCATCCAGACCCAAGGACAACCACGTGAGGTTTATCACCACGTACAACAATGAGTGGGATAAGGTAAGAGGGATTTTACGTAAACATTGGCCTATTCTGACCACTGATCTACAAACGGCCCCAGTTACGGCTCCGTTTCCCTTACTTACCGCCCGACGAGCACCAAGTTTGAAGGACCTTTTGACACGTAGTCATTTTGTCAGACCTACACAGAAGCTCCAGCGTGGTATCACCCTGAGGGGTTCGTTTCCATGCGGGGACTGTAATGTTTGTGGTTACATGAATTCCACCCACAATGTGTTCCATAATCCCCAGGACTCTACGCACCACCATATCCACACCTATATCAACTGCAAAAGTAGGAATGTCATTTACTGCATGGTCTGTCCCTGTAATAAAGTATACGTTGGACAGACAACACAAGAACTGCGTAAAAGGATCCAAAAGCATTTTTCTACAATCAACTTGGCGGCCTCTGATTCAAAGAAAGGTAAATTATTGACTTCGGTGGCTGCACATTTTTTGTCCCATCATCGTGGTAACCCTCGTGGTACCCGCGTTTATGGACTTCAAAAGTATACCAGTACTGCCAGGGGTGGTTCTTGTACAAAGTGGCTCCTTCAGAACGAGTCTCGCTGGATCTTTAAATTGCATTTGGTTGCCCCGATCGGCCTGAATGAGGAGCTTTTATTTACTGGTTTTTTGGGTTGATGCTCTCCTCTCCTTCTTTTCATCCTCTATAGGTTCACTAATCCTCTTCACGTCGAATATTGGGTTCCATCTCGGTCTTGGACCATGACTGCTCCACAGCTTACAGTTCATCTAACATCCATTATGGACTCCAATGGCTTCACTCCTTACTTCTATTACATATGGCGTTCTCCTCTGGAATTTCTAAGGAACTTATTGCAACTGGATACACATGGACTCTTGCGATCTATCCCTTGCCCACATGTGATATTGACTCTACACCTGGTTTTTGGTATTCACGGATTCATGCGTTCCTGTGTACAGACGCTGCTCCTATACATTAGACGTCTTCTATATGCCCCTGTGTCGGCATCTTTTGGTCATTGCCCACATGCCTATATGAACATCATGGCATTGACGGCTGCCGTATGCCACTCTTAGGCCGGCTCTTTTTGTGCATGTGGTTCTACACATTGGTTATTTCCTTTGGTGGCCACACGCAGTTGGGTTATATGAGCCTTAAGAGATGCAATGGATATCCTTAAATTTGTGATCAGTGGGTGTTTCTTCTTATATTTGCTATCCTGGGGGTACAGGGTGGCGCCACACCATGTTCCATATTATATGGGCTCATTATTGTGTTAAAAAAAATAATTTTTTTTTTTTTTTTTTTGTGGGGAATTGAACTCTGCATGTATTTTTCCATTTTGAATACATTCTACATACAGACCAACAGATATGGATTGGGTCCCTATATTTTTAGATCTTCACTCTAGCATCATCACACAGATATGTGTTCTGCTCTATGGGTTCGATTATCGCCCGTCTGTGTTTCATCTGAGGGCCCTAGATTGGTCAATTTATGGTACACAACGCCCCAACCATTGATAACCTTAGGGGGCCCTGTACCTATGATAGTGTGTCGGTCCACCTACACGCTTGTATTTTGTGTATATGGATATGCATATATACATGCGGTCCTACACGTATACACCTATGTGTGTACACATACACCTATGCACGTACATGGGCTCTCGGTTTACCCTTGCCCCAGTGGTTGGTTCATGTCCCTATGCATGACTAGTGATAGCTTACCTGCTTTTTTCACTATAAGTATTGGCTGCATCTCTGTCATCTGTGATGTTTCTTAATTTCATAAATTTCTCTCATGTGTGGCAGGAATCTATTTTGCTCTCCCTCTCCCTTCTGTTTTATTACAAAGGTTTTGGACTGGTTTACCCATGCTGTACTATGCTCCTATTATATGCCATCATGGGGGCTTCCCTGTGCACGGATACGTGCATGGGCGAAAACATGCCTAACAGGATGGTGCATCTGTGCGTTTGTACGTACATGGGCATGCGTGGCTCCGTGCTACTGCGTGTGTGTGCTTGCGCATGCATATGTGCATATTTTTATGTACACACATACATCTCTTGTTCACCTATGGTGCTGCTGCATGCCGCACAGGTGTTGATAGGGATATTTCATCCCTTACTCTAACGGCTATGGCAAACCCCCCCGTTTTATTTATGATCCTCCTTGACTTTTACCCATGTGGTGTATGTATCTTTTTGATGCTACTACTTTTACTCTGTAATTATTGATCAATCGTTCATAAAAAAACTCTAAGAGCATCTCCATATTCTATATCTATGAGTGTCCGTATTTTGAATTTCATCTATGTGCCCTCTTGTCGGTATATATTGCTTAGGGGCGGTTCTACCTACTTGTGGCTTTCCACATACCCTGCGCATGCGTACTACCGCGCTATACACGCTACTCAGCTTGACACTCTGTGTCTCATCTATATGTGAACCGTGCATCGGTCTGCGCGTGCGCACATGCATCTGGCTGCTCAGTCTTTTTGATCTTCATGTCTTCCCGTCCAACACCGCACTGCGCATGCGCGGGCATAGTGCTCGGCGGTGATTATCATCTCTGTGCGTTTTCAAGCACAGGTGAGTGTACTTGTGTCTATATTCGTTGTATTATTTATACGCCTCTGTTCAACAGATTTTTACTTTCCCTGATGAAGCTGCTGCGGCAGCGATACGCGTGGGGCTTCCCACTCTGAGTCAGGGCTCGTCACCCCCTTGGTCCATGGTGTTTCTGTACCCTGTGTGTCATCATCCACGTGTGGGGCTGCTGCTCTTTATGGCTATTTAAGCAGATAACCATTGGTATTTGTGTCTCTGTGTGGTTAATGTGGGCACTTGCCAATTTGTTATTTGGCCTTGTGTGTCCTTTCTATCTATAGGAACTTATACATTTGTACAAATTTTATACTATCCTTTGGCATTGCTGGGGTTCAGTACCCGGCCTGGTTACCTGTATGGTGTATAGTCCAGTGCATATTTGCTTCACAGGCAGGGCATTTCTCTATACTTGTGGATAGATGTTCTTGTTCCCCCCAGCTCTGCCTAGACCACATTGATACATCTGTACCATTGTATATGTATTATTATACCTTCTTCACAGACGTCGCCCCCCATTTAATGTTGCTTTCCATCTGCAGTGTATAGCTACTATATATTAATTTTACATGTATTAGTCATTACTGTACCTTGCTGCATTGTTTACATCTTTTGCAACTTCTAGCCACCCACTGTGGTTTCCCACAGGGCTTTTCACCACCTTTTCGTGTTGTATATACCATTATGCATGTTTAATAGGATCATTGTGATCTTGTTTATTTTTCACCATGGCCATGGTTATATGTGGGCTTAGCCCGGCTCCGAGTGTGTTGTTCTTCATGTCTTTTTAGTGCTTTTAAAATTTCATGTGTTGAATAAAGCTTTTTTGTACATTACTATTTATATTGTGGTTGGCGTGCCCCTTATGTATATGCGGTGCTCTTTCCTTCTTTCGGTCAGATACCAATATAAGATAACTATTGAAAGTGCCTATAGAACATATGTGACATATGTAATAGGGTGTCCAGTGCCCTGCTACTCCTGAGTAATGGATTTTCTCTAATGCACTGTATTTCTGTTTATGCTGTTGATTTATGGTCTGTGTAAATGTATGCTTCTGTGTACTACAGCCAGCTGCCATCAGGTGTCAGTGGTTCCCGGATCCCTTAGTGAGAAGGGAGGGATAAGGAGTGACAGACAGCGCAGCAGTGGCTAAGTGAGAGCGTGGCTCACCAGCACAGAAAGAGATATAGGCAGCTTCCTGTTTTAGTTAGATAGGGGGATGCTGTGATAGTGTGAAGAATAAGAAAGGACCTCCATCGTCAGAATGCTGCAGAATGGAGTGGAGTGAGCTGGAGAGGGGACAGAGACAAAACAGAAAAAGGAAGAAAGAAGAAAGAAGCATAGATATTCCAAGGGGGCTCATCTGCAGTGGAGGATAAGTCCAGTGAAGTCATGGAGACGTTAAAGGAGAAATTGAGTGCCCCTACCTTAGGCTGGCACCTGCTATTGCTTCAGGGAATACAGTTGCAGCGGGAGGGCATCAAGAGAGTCCATGCATCTAGCAAGCCAGGCCGCACGATCCACCACCATGTTGAGGGAGTAGGTCAGAAACGGAAGGATAAGTAGCCCCATTATCGCTGTCACTGTAGAGCTGAACTGGTTCCAGAAGCATATGAGTATGAAGGATGATGATGATGACATCTCTGTGCTAAGAAAGTGGAAAGCAACTGTCAAATGTTTTTGTAGTAAAGTGTTGAAAGTTTTATCCGGTGGTCATCTCCTTACTGAACGCACGGGGTGTGAGGCCTGTGGAAGTGAATGGGAGCCAGAGGAGCCAGCTGAAGATACAGGAGCGCAGCAGTCAGCAGGTAGCACCTTCACACCACCTACCACCCACACCACTCTGCCCTCCGTGTCTATACTGTGCCAGGGTGGGTTGGGGTCCACAGCCCGAGCCCATGACTGCTCCTCTCCGACACTTTACACATAGCTCAAATATTAAACAGATGCTTAAGAGTAATGTGACTATAGCCTACTGTAACTTTAAGTGGTTTAAGGGGTTGTCTACTACTTTTATATTGATAACCTATTATTAGGGTAGCTCAACAATATCATATTGGTGAGTGAGCGATACCATTGATCTTCTATCCTTATTGGTGGTGGCAGCCTTATGTTGTCACTTTTAGTGCTGTATAGCTCCATCAGCTGTATATTGGCTATGGCAATATGCCTCTACCTTTATTCGATTGGATATCAGGGGATCTGCAATACCACACTGCAGCCACTATACAATTGATGGCGCTAGAAGCAGGAGGTGTTGGGTGTCTCACCTTCACTGATCTGATATTGTTGATCAATCCTAAAGAAAGGTCATCAATATAAAGGTAGTGGACAACCCCATTAAGTTATAAAACCACTCCAGTGCCCACATATAATTTTGCTAGTGACAGTTAATTACTTTCTGAAATGTACAAAGTATGGCTTCTTAGCACATCTTCGGTATTTATTATTGGCTTCTATTACTTCATTTGTGCTTTCTTTCCTTAGCTGGAGCTACTGTATATTTTATGTGATTGAATGAAAGCCATGCTGCAGCATTACTCCATTCTTGGTACATATCCTTTTTTCCCTTATTTTTTTTTAGATCATTTTGCTACTTTATTTCTCAAAGTCTAAAACACTAATGTATTTTTTTGCTTTCCGTAATTTTTATTTCATTGACATATTACAATCATTAGTGAAAGAATGAAAGAAGAGCTTTAGAATAAACATATGAAACGCTTTATCTTCATTACAGGATGCTTCATTTGCAGGCCAGCTGCAATATAATTATGCTTCAATGCTGGCATCCCATGTTCTGAATATACCGCTGGATAAACAGCATTCAGCTTGTACAATGAGAAAGAAAATATCAGGGCTTCTCATTTCAGTATTGTGGTTATGCCTTTGCCGGTTGCTTTGTCAGAAAAATTATAAGCAACAAAAGATATGGCAATTATTCATGGCTGGCCATTATCATAAAAGATAAAATAAGCATAAAGAAAAAAATATATATATTTTTAGAACTGGAGCATTCATAAGCCTGCCTCACACTATTACAATGTGATTGTATATTATAGCAGAACAATTTAGACAATTTCAGGACCAACTGTTTTTACATCATTAGATATAGCTAAGCTGTGCTGTTCTATTCTGTTGGAGTTCTACTGTTTTATAGATGTCGGTGGTAAACTAAAAGTATTATGGGTCTTGGGTTATACACCCCCCAACCCTGTATTGCAAAATAATTTTTCGCACTAAAGTTCCCCATACACTTTAGATAGCCATTGGCCAAACAATGGTTTGGCTAATCGTTTGTCCAGCAGCTATCTCCGCCGACACTCCTATGCACAAGAATGCTCATTCTGCCTATCGCTCCTGTGCTCTCAGTAAGGGGGCCATTGCCAGATATCTCTGGCAGCAACTTATCTCCTAATGCCGCTTTACACGCTACAACATCACTAAAGCGATGTCATTGGGGTCACGGAATTTGTGTCGCACATCCGTCCGCTTTAGCGATGTCGTTGCATGTGACACCTATGAGCGATTTTGAATCGTCAGAAAAATAATCAAAATTGCTAATCGGTAACATGCCCCCCTATTCCCAATTATCGTTGCTGCTGCAGGTACGATGTTGTTCGTTGTTCCAGCGGCAGCACACATCGCTATGTGTTACACCGCAGGAACGAGGAACATCTCCTTACCTGAGGCCGCCGGCAATGAGGAAGGAAGGAGGTGGGCGGGATGTTACGTCTCGCTCATCTCCGCCCCTCCGCTTCTATTGGGTGGCCGCGTAGTGACGTCGCTGTGACGCCGAGCAAACCGCCCCCCTTAGAAAGGAGGCAGTTCGCTGGTCACAGCGAAGTGGCTAGACAGGTAAGTATGTGTGATGGGTCCGCGCGATTTTGTGCGCCACGGGCAGCGATTTGCCTGTGACGCACAAATGATGAGAGTGGGTACACACGCTAGTGTCGCGGGCGGAGGAGGGGACGCCGCGCTCTCCCACTGCTCGGGTCCGGCTGCCGCTGCTCGGTGGCTCGAGCGATGGGCCGGATCCCGGGGACTCGAGCGGCGCTCCTCGCCCGTGAGTGAAAGGGGTTTGGTTGTGGGGATTGTTTATTGTCCGTGACGCCACCCACGGTTGTGGTGATTATGTGGACACCACCGCTGCTCTGGCTGGGGATCCCGGGAGTGATGGTATGGAGCAGCCAGTTGTTGTTTTGCCCCTTCGTGGGTAGGGGTTGGTGATCCCGGGGCCCAATGATGGAATTGGAATGGTGGACAAGCGGGGATGGGGCCTGTGGAGGTGCAGGGGCGCAGGGGCAGCGCTGTGCCGCACGGCACGGAGGTACTCACTCAGCCAGTAAACACGACACAGTTCTCGGTAAACAAATGGCTGGTTGGACGGGTCCCTCGGACGGTTCACGGTGCTGATGTTCCCTGCAGTTAGCGGTGACGGTCTCTTCCCTGCACCTATGAAAGTCTCTTTGGTAGCGATGGGTTCCCACCGGTTACCCACTCCTCGGCTTCAAGCTGGGCCGAAGGAGCTCTACTCTTGCCCGCAGGCGCTGGCCCTGGGAAACTGGTGCCTTGGCGGTGGCGGTGTCTCCCCTTATCGGTCGGACTGTTGCCTTCAATCGGGACTTGGTTGTTAGGAGACAGACGTCCCCTTCACTGACGGATTTGGCAAATTATGGTGACTCCTAGCCTTGCCGGGATCCGAAAGGCCCCTGCCCTGGTGCTGACTGTTCTTCGTATACTGCTCCGGTACCGCCGGGTCACCACCCGTCCGCGGTCCTTCCAGCAACCTCCGAGCAGTCCCCCTGCAGACTATCACCGCCATCTGCTGACCTTGCTGTCACAGTCCGGGGCACACACCCGGACCAACTTCAGGCTTTACAACTGTCACTTTCCACTGTCTCTACTCTCACTGTTTACTCCTTCTACTTCCTCCTCCTAAACTCATCTCCTCCTCAGACTCTAGTCTGGCTTCCACTACCTGGTTCTCCCGCCTCCAGGGCTGTGTACTCCTCGGTGGGCAGAGCCAACCGCCTGGCCCACCCCCTGGTGTGGGCATCAGCCCCTGGAGGAAGGCAACAAGGATTTTGGGTTAGCTTGGTGTACCTGCAGGGAATGTGGGGTGCGTGTGGTGTTGTGACCTGTGACCCCTGGCTTGCCCAGGGTGTCACACTAGCGATCTCCCTAGCGAATTCGTAGCGTGTAAAGCGGCCTTTAGGAAATAATTGGTTCTTCAGTTTGAAATCAGACATGCAGAATGTTTATTTCTACTGATATGTCTGTCGGATGTTCTAATTAACATCGATTAGCTCAATCAACATTAATCTAATGTGCATAGGGGTCTTAAAATTGTAATTACATGCATACATACAGTAGGTACAGAAAGTATTCAAAACCCTTTAAGTTTTTCTCTTTGTTTCATCGCAGCCATTCAAAAAAGTTCATTTTTTTTCTCATTAATGTACATTCTGAACCCCATCTTGTCAGAAAAAAGCAGAAATGTAGAAATTTTTACAAATTTATTAAACAAGAAAAACTGAAATATCACATAGTCATCAGTATTCAGAGCCTTTGCTCAGACACTCATATATAAGTCACATGCTGTCCATTTCCTTGTGATCCTCATTGAGATGGTTCTACTCCTTCACTGGAGTCCAGCTGTGTTTAATTAAACTGGTAGGACTTGATTTGGAAAGGCACACGCCTGTCTATATAAGACATCACAACTCACAGTGCATGTCAGACCAAATGAGAATCATGAGGTCAAATGAACTGCCCAAAGTGCTCAGAGACAGAATTGTTGCAAGGAACAGATCTGGGCAAGGTTACAAAAGAATGTATGCAGTACTCAAGGTTCCTAAGAGCACAGTGGCCTCCATAATCCTTAAATGGAAGAGGTTTGGGACCACCAGAACTCTTCCTAGACCTGGACGTCTAGCTAAACTGAACAATCATGGGAGAAGAGCCTTGGTGAGAGAGGTAAAGAAGAACCCCAAGATCACTGTGGCTGAGCTCCATTGATGCAGTAGGGAGATGGGAGAAAGTTCCACAAAGTCAACTATCACCGCAGCCCTCTACCAGTCAGGCGTTTAGGGCAGAGTGGCCCAATGAAAGCCTCTCCTCAGTGCAAGACATATGAAAGCCCACATAGAATTTGCAAAAAAATACACGAAGGACTCCCAGACTATGAGAAATAAGATTCTCTGGTCTAATGGGACGAAGATAGAACTTTTTGGAAATAATGCCAAGCGATATGTGTGGAGAAAAGCAGACACTGCTCATCACCTTGCCCAATACAATCCCAACAGACAAACATGGTGGTGGCAGCATCATGCTATGGGGGTGTTTTTCAGCTGCAGGGACAGGATGACAGGTTGCATTTGAAAGAAAGATGAATGCGGCCAAGTATAGAGATATCCTGGAAGAAAACCTTGTCCAGAGTGCTCTGGATGTCAGACTTGGCCAAAGGTTCACCTTCCAACAAGACAATGACCCTAAGCACATGGCTAAAAAAACAAAGGAGTGGCTTCAGAACAACTCTGTGACCATTTTTTACTTTCCCAGACAGAGTCCTGACCTAAACCCAATTGAACATCTCTGGAGAGACCTGAAAATGGCGGTCCACCAACATTCACCATCCAACCTAACGGAACTGGAGTGGATCTGCAAGGAAGGATGGCAGAGGATTCCCAAATCCAGGTGTGAAAAACATGTTGCATCATTCCCAAGAAGACTCACGGTTGTACTAGTTCAAAAGGGTGCTTCTACTTAATACTGAGAAAGGGGTCTGAATACTTATGATCATGTGATATTTCAGTTTGTTTTTTTTAATACATTTGCAAAAATTTCTACAGTTCTGTTTTTTTTCTGTCAAGATGGGGTGCAGAGTGTACATTAATGAGAAAAAAATGAACCTTTTTGAATTTACCAAATGGCTGCAATGAAACAAAGATGAAAAATTTAAAGGGGTCTGAATACTTTCCATACCCACTGTATCACAGAGAGAGCTAGGTAACATAACACTGGGATATTAGGTCACAAAAAAAGTGTAGTCCTGTAAAGGAGTGTAAAAGCTGCCCACTCTCTCACTTCAAGACCTTGTGATTATATAGTACATTGCTATGTTTTAAATTTATCTATTTTGTACCCAGCAACAATAAGATAGCAGCAGACAGGGTTGACTACTGGGACCAGCCCAAAGTTACATGGGCACAAGGGAGCAACTTCCTGTTTGCTAGTTAGATAGGGATAAGCATTGGGAAATATCAGACCTATGGTATAGCTGCTTGCAGACTTGTATAGAAGCAATGTTTTGTGCTAAAAGGGGGAACACCATATATCAGACAGTACTTTATGAAGACAGGTAAATATTAAGAAGCAACAGGATTCCAGATCTCAGGCAGGGAGCATAGCAAAGACAAAAGAGAAGTCTTTATCCCTGGCCAGGAGGCCTAATTAAAGGGATAGAACATAGGTCAGGTGAGCAGCAGGACGAGGTCTTTATTACAGGTCAGGACTGAAGACTTAAGGAATGGTACAGTGCTTTGCTTAGGGGGAGACCTAAAGAGAACTAAGCTGAAGGAATGATTCCTTATGTCAGGCAAGTGCATCTTAAATAAACAATTATCTACACTAGATAAAAAAAACTAGTGTCACCATACAGGGAGACGAGTCCTCCTACAAAGACCTGAAGATTCAGTAGCACAGCAAGGAGTGTGTTGCTCTCGTACATAGGACTTCAAGAATAGTATCTAGGAGTCATACTGCTGAATTTCAGCCAGTGAGGTCCTCACATATCAATATGGAGTTGAGACTAGCTGTGAGGGGCCATAGTGACACACCTCACTATGTGAGGTCCTCGCAGAAGATGGAGTTCTTCCTCAATGGTTTTAACATGAAATGAAGGTAATGTACTGCCACTTGTACCTGTAAAGTTCCTGTTCCTGCTGCTTGTAACTGTAAAGTGTTGCGCCTGCTATCTGATGTATATAGATCTCATCAAGTTATTGTTCAGTAAAAAGTTTTGTTTTGGCCTTTGATCTCCCTCATTCATTTCTACCTTCTTTGGTCCTGGCCTATCAAGTCAAATGGCAGCATTTGGTCTAAAAAGGTATATCGCCAAGATAACAGCAACACACATCCAACCAAGGCCCACGTCTTCCTGTAGCATGGCGGGGCATGGATGATATTCGCTATGCCTATGACTACTGCCCTTGTCCACGTTACAATTCAACTTCTAACTTAACTAAAGTCAATGACTGCAGTGTTCAATTTGACAAATTATCAAAATGGAGTGTGGAGAACTTTTACTACATCAGTATATCTGTATACTCACTAAACTTTACAAATGTATTATTTATATAGCTTTACAATATATACACTTTCAGTACCACAGCTGTTAGGCATATTACTATTTAAATACGTGCAGGATGGAACGCACTGCTAAACCACTAGAGAATTCACAAAATGAAAAAATCTTTGATCATGTGCAAACTATAGAAAAATTTATGAAATCGGTGCTCTTTGAAGCAGAACATGAAGGAAGCCATTGTGATACCAAACATATTATGGGGCCAATTTATCAAAGATTTTGTAACCAAAAAACTTGGCTTAAAAACTATGAAAAGCAGCAAATATTTTGCACAATGGGTAGTTGTGCAAAAATTGTGACATTTGGCATTTCCACTCCAGTTTCAATCAGCATCATCGAAATGAAGGGACCTGAGCAGACGGGACAAGGGTTTGGCCACGCTCGTGCATCAAACTCAAAATAGTGGCATGCAGAGCCCAAATCATGAAGATTCAGTCACTCTTCAAATATTTCTAGACCTATCTGTATATCCAGTGTGTCAGGTTCATATTTTTCCTTCAGGTGCAACACAATTGGATCACCTCTACTGCTCTGGCATGACAACTGATGTGCTGGACAGATTTTTACGATGGTATTGCAAATAATTGAATCAATTTCTCCATCCTTTTTTCCCAGCATTTTTGTTAAACATTGCATGGAAACTTCAACACACCACAGCATCCAACTTTAATTGACAGATTTCTGAGTTCTTAGTTCATTAATGTACTTGTATTCTTTAGTCACGGCCCACATTCGATAGAGGAAAGGAAAGTTGAAATTTTTCTTGCAAAGTTAAGGAAGTTTAACTAATTTGCACACAGAACAACCTGTCTGATTAAGCTAAATACACAAGAATCCTGGCTCAATTTGAGCCCCAAACAATTGCATATACCTCATGTCATTTATTGTTTTAGACACTTTTTATGACAGGTGGTCATAGAAGGTTGAACAAGATGGACCTAGGTTTTTTTTCAACCTGTGTAACTATGAGAGTGGTGTGACCTCACTGTATAGAAGTGAAATCATGTGCCAAAACTGCACAACAATTTTTGTTACAAATCCACTAATAAGTGATGGAAGTTAAACAAAACTGTGCCAAAATCTTAAGTCGGAGAGATCAAATGTTAGAAATTTGTCACATTTTAAGACATGTTAAGTTCACACAGAAAATAAAACAGTTTTACTAAATTGTCCTTTCTTGTCATCTCCTTTACTTTGTTAAAATGGAATACAATTCTAAATCTTTTTCACGCGTGGATCAAATGTGCATTTTGCAGCTGTATCTGCCTTGCTTTTATACGTTCAGCTGAAGTCCATTACCCATAACCTCCTGTTGGCTTCCGTTATCAATGATTCAATGTCACCTTCGAGATTTAGAATAGAATTAGGCAACATTTAATACGTCTTTTAATTTAAGACACATCATGTTTTATCTTTCATGAAGTAAAGTGCCTATAAGGTATTCAATAAGCAAGGGTACAGGATGATGTCTCTTTTTTGTAATGTAATATGACATTAAAATTCATCCACAAGCGTGGCTTGATAATTTGCCCTTTTCATAGAGTACAGCATGCCAGGGGCTTAGGAAATTCAGTGGTAATAGCAATTCTTTACATGTCATATGGTTTAAGAAATCTAGGTTAAAAGGATGAATTAAATGATGTATTCATGTTTAAAAGTATTTTACTCAGGTTAATGTCTGTATTACTTGGGTTGCATTTGAATATATATTTGTATGTCATAATTTAATGATACAACACCAGTAAAAACAGTTTACTCCTCAAAAACCTAATAATAACCAAAGGGCAGTAAAAGAAGCGAATGTCAGGATTGCTGGTGACACAGATGAAAGTGGTAAAGTGCAGTGCTGTGCATGGTGTATCTATAGCTCTAGTGTCATGGACTAAATAAGGTTCAGTAAGGTGCATGAATCTAAGAATACGGACATGGGATCTTCTGTTCTGAAGCATCTTTTTCTGGTATCTTTTTAATCATTATTTTTTGCTGTTTTTTTATTTAAATAACCATAGGACATTGAAGTCAATTCTCACACAAGAAACCAAACAAGGGAATAAAAGATTACAATTTTATTGAAAAAAAATCATAAAATAACAAAATAGAATGATGAGAATATGAAACCACAGAATGAACAACAGAGAGGGATCGTATATTGGAGCCTATTAAATACCAAAGTAAAAGTATATGTATCTAACTGAAGACTACCACTTATAATAGACAATTAAATTGACAAAGACACTTGAGAAACTCAATCTGTAAATATACTGAACAAAGCTCCATCATAGCATACGATGATACAAATCCACATGGAATAATAAACTGTATGATGTGCAAAATGCCAGCAAATGATGTAGGATGTTGCAATTAGTACAAATCATATATGCCTCCTACCTCCTGAAGAAGCAGCATTGAAACGAGCGTCGGGAGGATGGACCGCCAAAGCCTCTAGACATTCACATCATTGCACCACCAATAAAGTAGTGTAGTCACTGGCAAATATTTTCTATCAGTACTATAATGTTCATATAGATTTGTATACTTGATGAGCTATATAGAAACATGATTTCACCAGCCACACTTTAGCATAATTTAGCATAATTCAATTGGCATGATATCCCTAACACCCTTATACTGTATGTTATATAGACACTGCTTGGATGTGTGTGCAATATACAGTATTTATTTATTCAGTAGATTTTTTTCAATAGTAGAAATTGTTTTGTACTAATTACAACATCCTACCTCATTTGCTGAAATTTTGCACATCATACAGATTGTTTGTTATTCCATGTGAATTTTTATCATTGATGTTTTGATGGAGCTTTCTTCAGTATATTTACAGATATACGTCTCTAGTGTCTTTGCCAATTTAATTGTGTATTATAAGTGGTCATCTTCGGATAGGTACAGTAGGGGAAATAAGTATTTGATCCCTTGCTGATTTTGTAAGTTTGCCCACTGACAAAGACATGAACAGTCTGTAATTTTAAAGGTAGGTGAATTTTAACAGTGAGAGATAGAATATCCAAAATAAAATCCAGAAAATCACAGTGTATAAATTATATAAATTTAATTGCATTTTGCAGAGAGAAATAAGTATTTGATCCCTTGCAAACCATTTAGGCTATGTGCGCACGTGTGCGCTCTGCACCGCACCGAAAAGGTGCGCTTCAGAGCGCAGCTGAAAAGCTGCGTTCTGAAGCGCATGGTGCCGGCGAGAACGTGCGCTCTGCCTGCAGCTCCTGCCATAGACAGAGCAGGAGCTTCCGGCAAAGCGCACGGAAGAAGTGACATGTCACTTCTTAGAACGCAGCGCTTCGGGCAGCAGCCGAAGCGCTGCGCTCTAATATGCCACGTGCGCACCGCCCCTGCACAATCTCCATAGATTGTGCAGGGGACGCAGGACGCATGCAGTTACGCTGCGCTACAAAGCGCAGTATAACTGCATGAATTACGCACACGTGCGCACGTAGCCTAAGAGTTCTGGCTCCTACAGAACATTTAAAACGCTCCTAATCAACTCGTTACCTGCATTAAAGATAACTATCTTAAATTGTCACCAGAATAAAAGACTCCTGTCCACAGACTCAATTAATCAGTCAGACTCTAACCTCTATAACATGGGCAAGACCTAGGGATGTCAGGGACAAGATCATAGACCTGCACAATGCTGGAATGGGCTACAAAACCATAAGTAAGATGCTGAGTGAGAAGGAGACAACTGTTAGTGCAATAGTAAGGAAATGGAAGGAAAACAAAATGGCTGTCAATCGACATGGATCTGGGGCTCTATAAAAATCTGACCTTGTGGGGTATCCAGGATCATGAGGAAGGTAAGAGATCAGCCTAAAACTACACATGGGGAACTTGTTAATTATCTCAAGGCAGCTGGAACCACTATCACCAAGAAAACCATTGGTAACACATTTCACTGTAATGAATTAAAAGCCTGCAGTGCCCGCAAGGACCCACTGCTCAAGAAGGCCTGTGCAGGCCTGTCCGAAGTTTCTCAATGAACATCTGAATGATTCTGAGAGTGATTGGGAGAAGGTGCTTTGGGCAGATGAGACAAAAATTTAGCTCTTTGTTATTAACTCAATTTGCCGTGTACTCAAAGAACACCGTCCCCACTGTCAAGCATGGAGGTGAAAACATTATGTTTTGGGGGAGTTTCTCTGCTAAGGACACAGTACTACTTCACCACATCAATGGGACAATGGATGGAGCCATGTACCATAAATTCTGAGTGACAACCTCCTTCCCTCCATCAGGACATTAAAAATGGGTCGGGGCTGGGTCTTCCAGCATGACAATGACCAAAAACATATAGCCAAAGCAACAAAAGAGTGGCTCAAAAAGAAGCACATTAAGGTCATGGATTAGCCTAACCATTCTCCAGACCTTAATCCCATAGAAAACTTATGGAGGGAGCTGAAGCTCCGAGTTGCCAAGCGACAGCCTCAAAATCTTAATAATTTAGAGATGATCTTCAAAGAGGAGTGGACCAAAATTCCTCCCGACATGTGCGCAAACCTCATCATCAACTACAAAAAATGTCTGACTGCTGTGCTGGCCAACAAGGGTTTTGCCACAAAGTATTACGTCTTGTTTGCCAGAGGGATCAAATACTTATTTCTCTCTGCAAAATGCAAATAAATTTATAGAATTTATACAATGTGATTTTCTGGATTATATTTTGGATATTCTATCTCTCATTGATAAAATTAACATACCCTAAAAATTATAGACTGTTAATGTCTTTATTAGTGGGCAAACTTACAAAATCAGCAAGGGATAAAATACTTATTTCCCCCACTGTGCATATACTTATTTTGGTATTTAATAAGCCCCAATATACATTCCCTATTTGTAGTTCATTCGTGGTACTATATTCTTATTTTATTTTGTTATTTTATGATTTTTTTCCAATAAAATTGTAACATTTTATTCTCTTGTTTGACTTCTTGTGTAGGAATTGACTTTGATTCCTATAGTTGCTTCATTATTTGTTTGACGTTTGGTGAGTTTTTTGGGAACTTTCCCTTTAGAGATCTGGTTCTAAAGGCCACTTTACACACAGCGACATCACTAGCGATGTTGCTGATGAAAACACATGCCCCGTCGATTGTGCGGCACGGGCAAATCGCTGCCCCTGGCTCACAACATCGCTAGGACCTGTCACACTATACTTACCTGCCTAGCGATGTCGCTGTGGCCGGCGAACCGCCTCCTTTCTAAGGGGGTGGTTCGTGTGGCATGACAGCGGCGTCACTAAGCGACTGCCCAATAGAAGATGAGGGGTGGAGATGAGTGGCTGTAAAATCCCGCCCACCTTCTTCCTTCCTCATTGCCGGCAGCCGCAGATATGATGTTGTTCCTCGTTCCTGCGGTGTCACACATAGCGATGTGTGCTGCCGCAGGAACGACGAACAACATCGTACCTGCAGCAGCAACGATATTTGAGATTACAACAACATGTCAACAATCAACGATATGGTGAGTATTTTTGATCGTTAACGGTTGTTCCTGCGTTGCACACGCAACGACGTTGCTAATGAGGCCGGATGTGCGTCGTGAATTCCGTGACCCCAACGACATCTCGTTAGTGATGTCGTTGCGTGTAAAGTGGCCTTTAGTATATTAATATGTTTTTTAGTTTTTGGGACATTTTTGTAGAAATTTTTGAGTGACCTCAAATTGAAAGCCACTAGAAAATGGTTAGAACACTTCTTATGGCCAGCTTTCAAAGCCAGACGCGGTTAAATTAAGCACAAAAAGTCTTAACACATGCATAAGTGTTTTTGAAATTGCAGTGCATATGGTCATTCTTTTTGGTATCTTAAGCACTTTTTCAGTCATGTCTGCCTGAAAAAGACACCATGTACACATATCCATTAGGACTTTTCCAAGATTGGATCCCTGGCATTGCCTATGTTTATTGCTTCCGACACTGCAACCTCAAGAACTATCTACCTAAAGGAATGTTTTACCAACAATGTTGGGGGGAAGGGAGGTTGAACAAGTATGCTCAGAAAATTTCCTGAAAAAGAGATCATAAAATGCTAAAAAACAAATCTTCCTCTTCAAGTCTATGTAAAAAAAGACTTGCTGTTCAAATGTTCAGACTTTTGAGCAGTTTTTAACACTTTCAGGTTTCCAAAGACTCCAATTGGTTGTAAAAAGTGAACTAAATATTCTTCAGGTATTTTCCACTTGGAAGATGGTCAATGCTTTACAATAGAAGTTTTTATAAAAACCGTAAAGATACCCAAAAGATGCCAGGGAATCTTTTTGAGCATTTTTCAGTGTTTTTATATTCTAAATGATAGCGCCTCCTTCATTGGTTAATGGATTATCAAAAAAATGTTCGGGAAGCAAAAGTAAAAAGAAACCCTCAAAAATTCTAAAAAAAGGGCTAAAAAATAAGTACAAAAAACATTCAAGATGTGGCCAAAAATGCTGAGCAAAAACTCTTCAGGTTTAGTGATGGGCGAACCCGAACTGTAAAGCTCAGGGTCCATACGAAAGACATAGTGTTTGTACACATGATCCCGAATGGGAGCTTTTCTGAGAAGCTCATGTTACAGTTTGGGACCAGTTTGGGTCCAGGGGTTGTAAAAAAAAGCACATTATTAAAAAACATTATGATTATACTTACAGGTCCCGCAAAGCGTCCTGCAGACTCTGTCTCCCAGCCGCTTCTGCTTCCGTGTCTGATCATTGCTGTGCCCCCAGTTAACCACCACTGACTAAAGGACCTTCCATGATATCATAACCATGTGACCAGTCTGGTGTGAATGTTGTACAGACATTGGCTTACAGACTGGTCACATGACTATGATGTCATGGAAGGGCCTGGTAACTTCCAGGGGTATTCATTGCACTGCTCATCACTCGGCAGTCTTTGGCTGTTTTCGGCCGTGTTCGCGGTGACATCAGGGTTCACCTGAGTCCATGGCTCATGGACTCGATTGAACTTTGACTTTCACTCTGCGAGTCTCGCATCGCATCACCCAACATGGTGCATATTCTCCAGACAAGAGTGGGTCAGCTGCATGTATTTCCATGCAGCTGATCCGCCCCTGTCTAGAGAGTGTCAGGCCCTGTGGGATCATGCAATGTGAATCTCACACGAGTCATATGCAAGCGGAATCATACCCTTAGTGTCAGTCCGCTTCCCTCTCTGTAGAGTATCTTTACAAAGTGATGAAGCAGAGCTGACATTGCTCTACTTGCTTCTCGCTCTTTAGAGACACTTGTCTGAACAGGGTGATGAAGCAGAGCTGACATTGCTCTCACTGCTTCTCGCTCTGTAGAGACACTTGTCTCTATAGAGCGATGAAGCAGAGTGCACAGTGCGCTACCTGTGGACTATGTCGAACTAAGAATTTTTTTATAATAAAGATGGAGTCTCTAAATGTTTTTTTTGTTTTACATCTAATTAAAAAAATGTCTTACGTTGTGGTTTTTTTTTTACTGTTTACTAGAAATTCATAGTGGCCATGTCTAATTTGGTGTGACACCATGAATTTTGGGCTTAGAACCAGCTGAGAATACAAATATGGTATTAACTCCTTTATTACCCAGTGTGCCACTACCATCAGGGCTGCTGGACAAGCCGGGTAAAGCACCTGGAAATGGTGCTAAGAAACAATGCGCCATTTCTAGGGGCAGCTGCGGGCTGAAGTTTTTTAGTGTGGGGGGCCCAGGTTGCTTGGGCCTAACCACACTGAAAATCCCAGCCTCCAGCTGCCTGGCATTACCTGACTGGTGATCAAAATACGGTGGGAGCTCATGCTTTTTTTTTTAATTATTTTTTTAAATAAGTAAAAAAAATTATAAATGGGCTTCTCTGTATTTTGATTGCCAGCCAAGGTAAAGCCAGGCAGTTGGCCATTCGCTTTATCTGTGCTGAGAATCAAAAAATGCTGCTGAGCGCTACGTCATTTATTTAAATTATTTATTTATTTTTACACTACTATATGTGTGACAAACCCAACAGCCAATCACAGATGGTGTCACGCAGAATGAATGCCTGTGATTTGCTGTTGGAGTAACCTGGAATCTGCCCATACATTCTATATGCTAGAATGTATGGGCTAGTTTCAGGTTACTGCAGCATCCAATCACAGACACCTACTCTGTGACAGCGTCTGTGATTGTCTGTTATTTTAACAGTAAAATAAAACAACAACACAGAGAAAAAATATTTTATTTAGAAATAAAACATAAGACATTTAAGACTTCATCTTTATTACTCAAAAAAAAACCTCCTATGTAATCGAAAGATGGGCGAGCATCTTCAGCTCTGCTACATCTGACTTACAGGACCTTTCATAACGTCATAGCCATGTGACCAGTCTGGTGTGAATGTTATTACCTTGTGGATTACAGGACCTTCCGTGACCTCATAGCGATGTGACCACTCTGTAAGCCAATGTCTGTACAAGATTCACACCAGACTGGTCACGTGGCTTTGACATCATGGAAGGTCATGTAAGTCAGTGGTGGTTACTCGGGGGCACAGCAATGATCAGACCCAGAAGCAGCCGGGAGACAGAGTCTGCAGGACGTGTCACAGGACCTGTAAGTATAATGACAATGTTAATTATTAACTATATTCATTGCGTTATCTCAGAATCCAAACTCGAACTTTACTAAATGTTCTGGTGAGGCTCCCGATCCTGAACATTGAGGGGGGGTCCCCCATCACTATTCAGGTTTAAAAACTCCATACTCGAACTTTGTAAAGCGTTTTCTGCTTGAAAAACTGATGTTTTTGACCCCCTGAAAAAAATCATTGTGTGAACATACCCTACCTCTTGAGAAGTGCTAGTGTCATAAAAACCATACTATTCACTTTGCCTGTCAATGGTGTTATAGTTGATTGGTATGTATTTTTTCCCAAACTAAAGTGAAAAATTCCCTTAAGTGGTTTCGTTTGAACAGATTTGTATCTCACAGAAACAGTAATTTCAGTAGTATATGTATGGCATAAAATACCTGGAATGTAGTTAATAGACAACATCATTAGCACATCCTAATATAGATTAATGTAAACAACATGCCCAGAGAGTGAAGAATATTTCATAAGCATGGGGCACAGTATGCAGCCTTGTCTATTAATATAATACAGAGGAAATATGTTTCTAGTAGTAAATTATACAATTAACCCAGGATAAGGAGATTCAAAGGATTAACAGAAAATTTCATGTACATTAATAATTCTTTGTTGTTAAAACAAATGTAGTCTCATAAACGTTTGACAGGTATAGTTCAGCTGCGTTAACTAAACAGCCGTTTCCTTGCAAGATTGAGTCAAATTAATTATCGCATTTGCATCTGTTTTTTGGTGTGCTTTTAGTGTATTTTGCCTTTTTTAGTGTATGTATGCCACCTTTCCATTTTTACCTTTTTGGAATTTTGTTTAGAATTTTGTGAGAAAAAAAAGTGAACATTAGGTATGATCGAATACCTCAAATATTTGGCTTTGCAAATATTTTCCAAATAGGTCGCCGCTATTCGACTAGTCACGAATAGAGTTGAGCGCGGTTCGTGGTTCGTGGTTCTCCAGTTCGCGGTTCGAGTGATTTTGGGGGCTGTTCTAGATCGAACTAGAACTCGAGCTTTTTGCTAAAGCTCGATAGTTCTAGTTACATTCGAGAACGGTTCTAGCAGCAAAAAGCCAAGCTAATTACTAGCTGGCTTTCCACTGTAATAGTGTAAGTCACTCTGTGACTCACACTATTATGAAATTTCAGCGTATAGTGTGCGGGAACAGCACATTCAGATCACTGCTGCTGGGATAATGGTGATCGCCATTTTTTTTTCTGTTCTTCCTTCCCTCCCAAAGCACGCGTGTAGAGGAGCGGGCCAGCATGTCAGCCAATCCCAGACACACACACACAGCTAAATGGACTTTAAGCCAGAGAAGCAATGGCATGTGTGATAGGATGTCCATGTCACATGTCCCTGCATAATAAATACGGGCATCTGCCCGTCTGGACGCCATTATCTGCCTTCTGCGTCTGGGTGTCAGTCACCGCAGGTGCAGCTCCTGTCTCCGATACTGTTGTGTACGCTCTACACACAGCGCTATACAGAATAGGGATAGAAGTTTCTTTCAGCCCTTCTAATGGCTAATTAGAGCAGGCTCAGAGCCATAGGTGACAGTCAGGTCCATGGAAAGAGATTTTAACAGCTACAGATAAGAGCGTCTGTGTAGCTAAGGTCAGGGAGTTCCTTGCTGCATATCACCATTAGGAGGGATAGAAAGTGAGGCTTCCTTTCCTCTACACTGACCCACAACCCTGCCACTGTACCCTCCTGCCCTTTGCACACTCAAGCTCATTGTCACTAAGCCATTAGAATACCAAACACTGAGGAAACTTAGTGGCATCCTAAAAGTGGCTGTTGGACTTCCATTAGTGTCCCACTAGTGCAAATCTATTTGCAGCAACTCTGCATTGCACACTCAAGTTCATTATTACAAAGCCATTAGAATACCAAACACTGAGGAAACTTAGTGGCATCCTAAAAGTGGCTGTTGGACTTCCATTAGTGTCCCACTAGTGCAAATCTATTTGCAGCACCTCTGCATTGCACACTCAAGCTCATTGTTACAAAGCCATTAGAATACCAAACACTGAGGAAACTTAGTGGCATCCTAAAAGTGGCTGTTGGACTTCCATTAGTGTCCCACTAGTGCAAATCTATTTGCAGCACCTCTGCATTGCACACTCAAGCTCATTGTTACAAAGCCATTATACTAGCAAACACTGAGGAAACTTAGTGGCATCCTAAAAGTGGCTGTTGGACTTCCATTAGTGTCCCACTAGTGCAAATCTATTTGTAGCACCTCTGCATTGCACACTCGAGCTCATTGTTACAAAGCCATTAGAATACCAAACACTGAGGAAACTTAGTGGCATCCTAAAAGTGGCTGTTGGACTTCCATTAGTGTCCCACTAGTGCAAATCTATTTGTAGCACCTCTGCATTACACACTCAAGCTCATTGTTACAAAGCCATTAGAATACCAAACACTGAGGAAACAGTGGCATTCTTAAAGTGGCTGTTGGACTTCCATTAGTGTCCCACTAGTGCAAATCTATTTGCAGCACCTCTGCATTGCACACTCAAACTCATTGTTACTAAGCCATTATACTAGCAAACACTGAGTAAACTTAGTGGCATCCTAAAAGTGGCTGTTGGACTTCATTAGTGTCCCACTGGTGCAAATCTATTTGCAGCACCTCTGCATTGCACACTCAAACTCATTTTTACTAAGCTATTATACTACCAAACTGTGCTGCCATTTCAAGGGCCATAGTTTCATTGTTCGGGATAGTTATTGTTGTTTATTCTGCTGTCAATAAAGGTAGACCACCGCTGCAATTTACACCACCTCTCAATTTTTACTACCACATTTTAAGTGGACATTCTTGTCACTAGCAAAATGAGTGGCAAAATGACAGATGCTGGTGGAAAGGGGAACAGGCGTGTTGGAAAAGGAAAAAAAGGTTGTGTCCGTGAGGAAGGTGGCAAAGCTCCATTAACATCTGCTGAAGATAGGCCATCTTCCAGCAAAAGTAAGATGTCTACTACTTTCCGTGGACAATCGGATGTGCTCCCTTTTTTATGAACACGAACAACTGGAGCAAAGGTAGATGTTGCCCAAAAAAAGAAAATGCTTGAATGGATCTCAAGTGGTCCGATAAGTGCCCTCTCATCCACCTCAACTACCGCATCTAAAAAACACCAATCCTCTGAGTTGTCATCCCAATCACACTTGCTTTCTCCCAGCTCTCAAGCCTCTATCCGCCCTACACAGTATGGTGGAACAGAGATGGCTGAGTCTGTAGAGCTGTTCAGTCACACTATAGCCTGGGAATCAGAGGTCTGCTCCCAAGCTACAGTGAGTACAGACCAGGAAATGGTCTGCAGTGATGCCCAGAACCTTTGTGACATAGATTCAGGCCGTGATGACCAAGTTTCTGAGCATAATGTTGACCCTTATTCACAAAATGAAACACCTGTTGTAATAGACAATGAGGAACATACTGATGACGATGAGTCGCAGATACTAGATTGGGATAACAACTTAAATATTCGTTCAGGGCAGGAAGAGGCTCGGTCTGAGGGGGAGGGGAGTGCAAACACAACGCTTGATGAGGAACTTCTACATCCCACCTACTGTCAACCCACACTCAGGCACTCGAGGAGGTCAACAGAGGCGGTGGAGGAGGATGCGACTGACGACGAGGTTACCTTGCGCCTTCCTGGACAGAGTCGGAGTAATGGTAGCACGTCTACAACTGCATCCTCAGCCACTACTCTGCCTCTAAGCACTAGTCGGGGTGGCTCAGCAGGTCGCATTCCCTCTAAGCTATGTCTAGCCTGGTCCTTTTTTGACATAGCAAAAGATCGCCCAAATCATGTGATATGTAAAATTTGTCATGATTCTGTTAGTAGAGGGCAAAACCTCCGCAGTTTGACAACTTCTTCCATGAATCATCACATGAATAAATATCATATGTCCTAGTGGGAAGCTCACTGTGCTGCAATGCGGCCTAGCGGAGCCGACCATCCACCGCCTCCCCTTCCAGTGCATCCGCGCGCTCTTCATCTTCTAGGACTGTGGGGACAGCTTTCACACCGGGTTTTCCATGCACAACTTCCACCACTGTAACCGCAACAGGCAGTTTGCTTGGTAGGTCGTCAGTTGGTTTGGAAGGGGAAACAAGTGCGTGTGTATAGCTCTCTCAGACATCGATAGCACCAATGTTGGATGAAGGCAACATCATGTCTACGCCTGCACTTTCCTCACAAACCTGCTTTTTTCCAGGGACACCCTACTCACCACCATCTCCACACAGCAGCCAAATCTCTTTCCCTCAGATGTAGACAAATAAAACCCGTGACCCAGCAACCCATGACAAAGCTAAGAGGTTGACTTTATCCCTCTGTAAGCTCTTGGCTACCGAAATGCTGCCTTTCCGCCTGGTGGACACACAGGATTTTAGAGACCTTATGTCTGTCGCTGTGCCCCAGTACCAGATGCCCAGTCGCCGCTACTTCTCTAAGAAAGGTGTACCTGCGCTACACCAGCATTACGCACACAACATCACCGTTTCCTTGAGAAACTCTGTGTGTGAACGGGTGCATTTCACCACAGATACTTGGACTAGTAAGCAGGGACAGGGACGTTACATGTCGCTGACTGGGCACTGGGTAACTATGGTGATAGTTGGTGAAGGGTCTGCTGCACAAGTCTTGCCGTCCCCACGACTTGTGTGTCAATCCTCTGTCTGTCCAATTTCCTCCACTGTTTCTGCGTCCTCAACCTCGTCTGGGTCCTCCACCTCCGCCACAAGCCTGCCTGGTGAGGCCACCAGCGTTCTAACTGCGCAGAAGGAATCACGCACCCCTCATTACTATGCTGGCAGCAGAGTGCAATGGCATCAGGCGGTCTTTGTCTTGAAATGTCTTAAAACTAAGAGTCACACAGCGGCTGAGTTGTGGGCAGCTCTGGAGACTGAGTTTGGTAAATGGTTGTCTCCACTCAACCTGCAGCCTGTAAGGCCGTGTGCGACAATGCTGCAAACCAGGGTGCGGCCCTTCGCCTGGGCAAGGTGACACACGTGCCTTGTATGGCTCACGTGTTGAACCTTGTTATCCAGCAATTTTTAACACACTATCCCGGCCTAGATGGCCTTCTGAACAGGGCACGAAAACAGTCTGCTCACTTCCGCCGTTCAACTGCCACAGCTGAGCGACTTGCATCGCTCCAGAAGTCTTTTGGCCTGCTGGTTCATCGCCTGAAATGCGATGTGCTGACACGCTGGAATTCGACTCTCCACATGTTACAGTGACTGTGGCAGCACCGCCGAGCCCTGGTGCAATACGTCATGACGTATAGCCTGGGCCAACGAGATGCAGAGATGGGGCAGATCACCCTGATGGAGTGGTCTCAGATCAAGGACCTATGCACCCTTCTGCACAGTTTCGACATGGCGACGAATATGTTTAGCACTGACAATGCCATTATCAGCATGACAATTCCAGTCATTTACATGCTGGAGCACACGCTAAACACTATTCGGACTCAGGGGGTGGGACAATAGGAAGGGGAGGAACTACTACAGGGGGATTCCTATGCGCAAGAGACGACAAAATCACCAAGTTCCAGACGTTCATCATCACCAAGGCGGCAGGCATGGGACCATGGGGGACAGGGATCAACAAGGGCGCATGGTAGCAGGCAAAATGTTGAGGAAGGTGCAGGAGAACATGAAGAAATGGAGGATGAACTGTCCATGGACATGGAAGACTCAGCGGATGAGGGAGACCTTAGTCAAATTTCAGTTGAAAGAGGTTGGGGGGAGATGTCAGAGGAAGAAAGAAGAGTTAGCACCTCTATGCCACAAACACAGCGTGGCCTTGGTCCGCATGGCTGCGTCAGACACATGAGCGCCTTCTTGCTGCACTACCTCCAACATGACCCTCATATTGTCAAAATTAGAAGTGATGATGAGTACTGGCTTGCCACACTATTAGATCCCCAGTACAAGTCCAAATTTTGTGACATAATTCCAGCCATAGAAAGGGACGCACGTATGCAGGAGTATCAGCAAAAGCTGTTACTCGATCTTAACTCTGCTTTTCCACAAAACAACCGTGGTGCACGGAGTGAATCTCCCAGGAGTATCTCTAAATGAACATCGATGCCATGACTTTGCAACTGGAGCCTTGCTCATTTTGGGCTTCAAATCTTGAAAAATGGCCAGAGCTCTCCACTTACACCTTGGAGATCTTGTCGTGTCCAGCTGCCAGCGATGTCTCTGAACATGTCTTCAGTGCTGCTGGGTCTGTGATGACAGATAAGCGCACGTGTCTGTCCAGTGACAATGTCGACAGACTAACGTTCATCAAAAGGAACAAGTCATGGATCCACAAGGAATTTACTACCCCTGTGTCATCCTGGGGAGAGTAAATGCTTGTGTATTTTGAATGTGCTTGATGCATATCTTACAGTGTTTTTAAAAAGGAGCCAAGATGAACAAGTCATGGTTCAGCAAAGACTTTGCTACCTACCCCAGTGCAATCCTGGGGACGGTTAAGGATGGCGTATTTTTGAATGTGCTTGATGCAAATCTACCTGTGAAGTGTACAACTGGGGCACAAGTGCTGCCACTAAAGGGGTGGGTGTCTGTGTGGCCCAATTTTTTGAAAAAATGGGAGACTCCACTTGGAGTAACCCTTGCTTGCTGTGTTTCTAAAAATGATCCAAGATGAACAGATCTGGGATCAGTAAAGACTTTGCTACCTACACCGGTGTCATCCTGGGGACAGTTAAAGATGGCGTATTTTTGAATGTGCTTGATGCAAATCTACCTGTGAAGTGTACAACTGGGGCACAAGTGCTGCCACTGAAGGGATGGGTGTCTGTGTGCCCAATTTTTGGAAAAAAGGGAGACTCCGCTTGGAGTAACCCTTGCTTGCAGTGTTTTTAAAAAGGAGCCAAGATGAACAAGTCATGGTTCAGCAAAGGCTTTGCTACCTACCTCAGTGCAATCCTGGGGATGGTTAAGGATGGCGTATTTTTGAATTTGCTTGATGCAAATCTACCTGTGAAATGTACAACTGGGGCACAAGTGCTGCCACTGAAGGGGTGGGTGTCTGTGTGGCCCAATTTTTGGAAAAAAAGGGAGACTCTGCATGGAGTAACCCTTGCTTGCTGTGTTTTTAAAAAGGAGCCAAGATGAACAAGTCATGTTTCAGCAAAGACTTTGCTACCTACCCCGGTGTCATCCTGGGGACAGTTAAGGATGGCGTATTTTTGAATGTGCTTGATGCAAATCTACCTGTGAAGTGTACAACTGGGGCACAAGTGCTGCCACTGAAGGGGTGGGTGTCTGTGTGGCCCAATTTTTGGAAAAAAGGGAGACTCCGCTTGGAGTAACCCTTGCTTACAGTGTTTTTAAAAAGGAGCCAAGATGAACAAGTCATGGTTCAGCAAAGACTTTGCTACCTACCCCAGTGCAATCCTGGGGACGGTTAAGGATGGCGTATTTTTGAATGTGCTTGATGCAAATCTACCTGTGAAGTGTACAACTGGGGCACAAGTGCTGCCACTAAAGGGGTGGGTGTCTGTGTGGCCCAATTTTTTGAAAAAAAGGGAGACTCCACTTGGAGTAACCCTTGCTTGCTGTGTTTCTAAAAATGATCCAATATGAACAGATCTGGGATCAGTAAAGACTTTGCTACTTACCCCGGTGTCATCCTGGGGACAGTTAAGGATGGCGTATTTTTGAATGTGCTTGATGCAAATCTACCTGTGAAGTGTACAACTGGGGCACAAGTGCTGCCACTGAAGGGGTGGTTGTCTGTGTGGCCCAATCTTTGGAAAAAAGGGAGACTCCGCTTGGAGTAACCCTTGCTTGCAGTGTTTTTAAAAAGGAGCCAAGATGAACAAGTCATGGTTCAGCAAAGGCTTTGCTATCTACCCCGGTGCAATCCTGGGGACGGTTAAGTATGGCGTATTTTTGAATGTGCTTGATGCAAATCTACCTGTGAAGTGTACAACTGGGGCACAAGTGCTGCCACTGAAGGGGTGGGTGTCTGTGTGGCCCAATTTTTGGAAAAAAGGGAGACTCCGCTTGGAGTAACCCTTGCTAGCAGTGTTTTTAAAAAGAAGCCAAGATGAACAAGTCATGGTTCAGCAAAGGCTTTACTACCTACCCCGGTGTCAACCTGGGGATGATTAAGGATGGCGTATTTTTGAATGTGCTTGATGCAAATCTACCTGTGAAGTATACAACTGGGGCACAAGTGCTGCCACTGAAGGGGTGGGTGTCTGTGTGGCCCAATTTTTGGAAAAAAAGGAAGACTCCGCTTGGAGTCACCTTGCTGTGTTTTAGATGATTTTAGAAGGGCATGCCATGCCTATATCTGTGTCTCGTCCTCTTTTTCCTCTTAACGCTGTATTGTTTTCGCATGACAATTTGTTCTTGTCACTTTCCCATGTGTTTGTGTTGTGTTGTGAGTTGTTTGTCACCTTTTGGACACCTTTGATGGATTTTTCTAGGTGTTTTTATGTGTTTGTGATTGCCTCCCATTGTTTCCTTTGCGGTTTGAGCGGTTCACCGAACCGAACTCGAACGAGACCTCCGTTCGGCGAACCGAACTCGAGCCGAACCACGACCGGTTCGCTCATCTCTAGTCACGAATATTTGATGCTCAATGTAAGTCTATGAGAAACCCGAATAACAACTATTCGGAACTATTTGGGCTTCCCATAGACTTACATTGCGCATCAAATATTTCCATATCGGCGACTTATTCAGAAAATATTCGCGAAGCCGAATATTTGAGGTATTTGATCATCCCTGCTAATGTTCACTTTTTTTTCTCAGCTGGCTGCAGTGGTCAGAATTTTATGTTTTCCAAGTATTTTTGGCTGATTCATAATTTTAGACATTTTGAAAAGCTACTAAATTTGAAACACATATAGTTTAGTCCCTCTCTGGGGTAGTTTTATATGTAACAGATATTTTGGGGCATTGTTTGGATCCATTTCCGAAATGTGCAACTTTTTGAACTATAAATTTTTCTTCTTCCAAAAAAAGTTTGAAAACTTTTTTTAAACTTATGAAAAATTCTTGAACCATGTGTACCTTTATGAAAAATGTTGTGCAAAAAACAGCACAACATGCCACAATACAAAAAAGGAATGTGACTTAAAGGGAATCTGTCACCAGATATGGCAAGTATAAGCTGTGGCCACCACCACTGAACTCTTATATACAGCATTCTAGAATACTGTATATAAGATCCCAGGCCACTGTGTAGAATGTAAAAATCACTTTATAATACTCACCTAAGTGGCAGTGTGGTGCAGACTGATCGGATGGGTGTCTCTGTTCTCCGGTACTGGTGCCTCCTCTTTTGGCCATCTTTGTCCTCCTTCTTCTGAAGCCTGGGTGCATGACGCATGCTACATCATCCACACTAGCTGGCATCAATGTCCCGCGCATGCTTATTACAATACTTTGATCTTAAAACCTAAAAGATGTGACACGCTATGGAAGTGTGATGTAAAATCAATATCAAGGGGTACACAAGCAAAGAGAGGACCAAGAGAAATGTATAGTTAAATACAAATTTAATTTATTGGTACAAAAGTGAAACAACAAGTGCACAGTGGTAGCAAGGAAAGAATGGAAAACCCTTGCTCAGAAACATAACCCACGAAGATACCTGGAGAGGCCAGAAGTTGGCAGTAACACCTGCAAACAAGGTGTGGGTGAGTATACAATGAACATACAATAAACGCAGCTGCGACAGGGAAAATTGTGTGTGACAACAGAATAATGTCTGTGTCTCCCTATAGATATTTCCCCAAAAGGCAGCTAAAAGGTAAAAAGAGGAACACACACAATACCTTGAGACATAATGTAAACGCAGGAAGGAGTTCAGGCAGACCAGGTGTGGGGCGGGGTCTCAAACTATTACTATTACTATTTTTATTATTATTATCATTAATAAATACTTTGATCTTCCCTGCTCAGGGCAGATCAAAGTGCATCTGTGCAGGACCTCAATGTCGGCTAGTGTGGATGACATAGGATGCGTCATGCACCCAGGCTTCAAAGGAAGGAGGACAAAGATGGCCGAAAAAGGTGGCACCGCAATCTGCACTGCCCATTAGGTGAGTATTATAAAGAGATTTTTACATTCTACAAAGCGGCCTGGGCTCTTATATACAGTATTCTAGAATGCTGTATATAAGAGCTCAGTGGTGGTGGCTGCAGCTTATAGGGGACAAATATGGTGACAGGTTCACTTTATAAAATTTCACAAATGATGGCTTGGAGCCTATATAATTGCACAGTGCAGGGAAACACTGGAAAGACCTCAGCAGCACAGGGCTTTGGCGTTTTATGCTACAGCATAACTGCTGCGTGTGAATGCGGTTTTCAAGTTTATTTATTATCCACATTTATCAACCAGTTTTAAATAAATTTTATTTACACATATAATACAGGTGAGCAAGAAAAAATAAAATAAACCGGAGTAGAGGAGTAAACTAAACTCATATGAATGGAAACACATATAGAAACAGACATAATTACATTTAATAAGCAGATTTTCATAAAATGTAAAAGTCACTCTGGAAAAAAAAATTTCGAGACCTGTTTTGATTATTCCATGTAATCTTTAATTTTTGGGGTGTGCTGAATCTAAAAATGACCTCCATTTTGTCATAGGACATCACATTTTCTGACAAATTAGGTAACTAAGTTAAATAAGGCAATACTTCAAAATAAATAAAAATAGACTTATAAAAATAATTTTGTATTACAAATTTTTCATCAAAATCATTTTTATAACTGCAATGAGCTCACTAACACACACTAAAATCGATTCTTCTTCCCTGTGAGACTTCTCTTGGTATATTTACGCTTGTGAGTAGCATCTGTAATGTCTCTCTGAAGTGTCCAACATTAGTCTGCCATCATTGCAATGCTCCATCTTTCCTGGCATTTTCTTTTCATCTCTTTAACGTCCTGGTGGAATCATTCACCTTGCTTTTCATTTACAGCTCCCACATTTTCAGGAAAGTTATCATGGTGTGAATGGAGGAAATCCACTTTCAAACTCATCATGCAACCTAAAACTTTCAGCATTTGTCCGATGATCTTTTGTAGTCAGGATCGTAGTTATTGCGTAAAAATTTCTCTATGACCTCTTTAAAGGGAACCTGTCAGGTCTAATATGCACCCAGAACCACGAGCAGTTGTTTACTGATATATCTGTGCCATGGGGGATGGGACAAATTGCTGAGTGAAGATTGGGGTGTGAAATGGAATGCTTCCATTTTGAATTATACCCTTTCACATCGCATGAACAAAAGTAACAATTGTCACTATGGTTCTTTTGCTCTCGCCATACCATTGGAATCCCATAACGGAAAGCTTTTTTTCTTATTCTTTAACCAGTTTCAGAGCTCCTCAACACACCATTTGCACATTTTATGAGGCGCCCAAGCTTTATCTTGATTTCCAAGCTTTAGTCCGAAGTATATGAAGTATACTTTTTTTCACAAAGTCTGTAATATTCAGCTCTTGCTTCAACACTGTATATTCACCAATTCACCACAAATATAACAGAAACTGACAGGCGACTTTAAACACTTCTGCTGAGAAATAATGCTAATTTTGGGAAACACAGTTGAATAATGACGAGCTCACACGCACTGAGATGAAAAAGTGTAAACAGGCAAGAAGCAAGAAAAAACAAGGCGGGCATGTTAGAGCCCACGCATTCAGCTTGCAGCATGTTGATGCTGGTTTCATTAGCTCACTTTGAAAGTTATAGTTGTTTGGCATTGTATATTTTGAATGCACTGATGTGAATTAATTAATAGTAATTTTTACTTTAAATTTGGTTAACTCTAGAACGTGCAACCATAGAAATCTACCATGGAAAACAAGTGACCTAGCAGGCCTGCGAGGCCCCAGATATCCTTTTTAGGGTTAAAAGCCCTAAGATCAATAAAATATAAAAGTTGAGAAAAATTTGCACAATTTTAAAATAATTTAGCATTTTGTGGAAAATCCTGACGTCCATGATTTTTTCAATAATTTTTGTTGTCAGCACACCAAAATATATGGAAATTAGAAGAAAATAATCAAACAGCTTTTCAGCCACGCACCTGTGTTATCATTGGTATACAGTGATTTTGGTGTCAACGATGTTCTGAACGGTTTTATATTAAGTTTATGGTGCTGATTAAGAATATGACTTTGATTTTGACCGAGTGGCTCTTGTTTCTGAGATATTTAGTAGTTAATTAATTAATTAACGCTACACAATTGAAAAGCATTCAGAATTGAAATAATATTTTTATTAATTTTGCTACAATTAGTAGTAGTAAGTGAACAGTCTAAAATCTCAGAAAAAAAAGTAAAAATATCTAACAGTGACAGGAAAAAGTTGTTTAAAATTTGATGAATTAATACAATATTAATTAGTTATTGTTATTAATGTCAGTGCTTCAAAAAACGCTATTTATACAATTTCCTTATGTGTCATCAGGACAATCACTTTAAAGACTCCAACAGTAGTCTGCTGTTATGTATATGTCCCATTGGGTTTGATATGTTGATATCTCTCCTTCATCACCTTCATATTCTGGTTGAACTTTTCACCTTGTTCCTCGTTGAAATCTCAAGGATTACCTGGAAATCTGTTTAAATGGCTATGTAGATAGTGCATCTTTATGCTTATATTAACTCCCACATTTCTGAGATCAGCGAGCATATCTTGCACCAATTCTTCTTAATTGTCTGCTCTGTGATTAACCAATCAGTTCTTCACAACAGAGACAAAAAACTTTTCCAAGCATCAGTGCCATTCATGCATGTGGTAAAATTGGAATCGGTCATAAGTTTATGAACATGAGGACCATCAAAGATCTCAACTTTTCACTTTCTCCATGTTCAGTCCAGGTAATGATCTACAAATGTACTTGAAGCAATTACCAGATTTGTCGAAAGCTCTAACAAATTGTTTCAGCAATCCTAGCTTAATATGAAGCATTGGGGAATGATTTTGTTTTTGCCCACCAGCGTTTGTGCCAACAATCATTTTTTCCCTTGTAGGCCATGACTCTTTTGTCCAATGATCTTGCTTTGCCTTGATATCCCAGAGACTCATGAAGAATGGATATATTTTCTCTTGTGCAATAGACTGTAATTTTAATTTCTGCCTTTATATGATTTCCTTTATTAGGTCCGGACACTAAAAAGTCAGTTTTTTGCTTGGACAGATTTAACTTTCGAATCAGGTGATTGAGTTCTTTTTGGCTTACTGGTTGAGGCCTCAAATAACGTCCCCCAAATTCCATTCCACTGATAATACCTGACGTGTACTTCAAACCGACCTCTCTTCTGATTCTGATAGTGTTTTTTTGGTAGTTTGGTAAACACTAGTATGGGAATATCATTACCATGTGGAATAGGTCATTTTGCTGATTTCAAATTAGGATAATCCCACCAAGCTTCCTTGTAATGAAAAAAACCTTTACTCTTTGGAATACAAAAATAACAATCGTCATGGTGGTTTTTCGATTTTCTCCATACCAATTGCACACCAAAGTTTAGACTTTTTCTTTCACCATGTCCATTGTCATAGGTGCTCCACAAATGTTTTGCAAACCATATGTTAAATTTTAAGACTTAACAAAGTCTGTCATATTTCTTCTTTGTTTTTCAACCATGTACTCTCCCCAGATGTAGCATAATACATCAGGATTGTTGGTGAAGTCATAATGCTTACATGCATTTATGTACTTATAGGACAGAACTTTTGGAGTACAAACCAAGGCTGCGTTAGCAAACTTTTACTGTAACTAACTTCTTTCCTCAGCAAATTCACAGTAGAATTATAGATTCAAAAATGAACGTTTATAACATTGTAAGCCTACAAATTGAAATACAGAATAATTATGTGATATATTCAATTACATAAGACACTGTTAAAGATTCAAAAGACAGACGAAAAGCTATTGCATTTGTTTTCACACCCAAGTCGTATTGGGGGAATTCATTATTATTTACATGGATGTTCATTACCTCACAAACTAGAACAAATTCAGCAAAAAGAATGGGATTTTTGAATTCAGCACCCTCAAAATAACATCTTACTGTTTCAGCAAAGTGGATGGGATTTATAGAAATCTTATGCCCACATTAGTGCATGCCCTCATCATCTCCCACCTTGACTACTGCCACTTCCTGCTCTCTGGCCTCCCTTCCAACACTCTTGCACACCTCTAATTTATCCTAAACTCTGCGGCCCACTTAATCCACCTCTCCACTCGCTATTCCCTAGCCTTGCCACTCTGCCAATCCCTTCACTGGCTTCCCATTGACCAATGACTCCAGTTCAAAACATTAACCATAAAATACAAAAAAAGACAGTTGCCACTTCAAGGCATATCATAGTTTGGTGAATGCAGTCAGTCTTTTTGTCTATAATAGGAGGGTCATACCTTCTGACTGTGCACCCCTCCCCCACTTGCCACAGGTAATCTTATCCTATATAGCAGGTTCCTACTTGCCCATACACAGGAGGTTTTTAACCCAGAGAGAGGCTTCAGCATAGTGTAGGTACCCAGTTACGAGATATGCCGTGAAGTGGCAACTGGGCAGATATAAAAAATGGACATTTATATATGCTAAATATCTTATTTTTCTTAGATTTTCTTTAGCAGTAAGGCAGGTCCGTGTTCACACATTCATGGTTTCCATACTTTAGCATTATCAGAGTGCAAACTGTCTTTTTTTTGTATTTTATGTCATGTTCAGTTATGCACCTGTTCACAGTCTTTTTGTCTATACAAAACATTAACCATGACATACAAAGCCATGCACAACCTGTCTCCGCCATACATCTGTGACCTAGTCTCCCGGTACCTACCTGCACGCAACCTCAGATCTTCACAAGATCTCTTTCTCTACTCCTCTCTTATCTCCTCTTCCCACGATTGTGTACAAGATTTCTCCCGTGCCTCCCCCATACTCTGGAATGCTCTACCTCAGCATATCAGACTCTCCCCTACCGTGGAAAGCTTCAAGAGGACCTTGAAGTCCAACAAGCCTACAAGCTATAATAACCCTCAGTCCAGAACACCACTGCGCAACCAGCTTTGTCCTCACATATTGTACCATCACCCATTCCCTGTAGACTGTGAGCCCTCGTGGGCAGGGTCCTCTCTCCTCAAATACCAGTCTGTTTTGTATTGTTATTGATTGTTGTATGTATACCCTCTTTCACTTGTAAAGTGCCATGGAATAAATGGCGCTACAATAATAAATAATAATTTAAAGCAGCATAAACTGACCTGCACTGCATGTTTAAAATCTGCAAGATGTTATCTTCTCTTGTGGATATGTTGAGATTTATGTGTGAATTTTCCCCATAAAATTGTATAAGATGTAGAAAATACGCACATGAAAAAATATGCAGGAAAAGCACTAAAAACACATACCGTAATCTGCACATGACTATATCAATAAGGTTTTATCAGAGCTAAATACCAGGAAATATGAAAAGTAAAGCAGCTTTATTTAAATCATTATACACCAAAAAGAAACAAAAGCTACAGCACCAAAAATGCAGGTGAAAGAACACACAAGAAAACTCAATGAAAAAAAGAAAAGTAACGTAAGATACCTAGTCAAAATATCTGCAAAATAAAAAAATGCACCAAATGCTCATTGTGGGAATATAACGTTAGAGCTCGGTCCCACTTGCGTATAAAACAGACGAGTGCAATGTGAGAAAAAATTGCGCTACACTCATACCAGTATTAGTAAATAAGTCACTGTTAATCTATGATTTGTTCCTCAACTGTAACGACCTTGAGGAAAAAATCGTAGCATGTTGTGAGTGGCTGCGTGTATTGGACGCCACTCACCAATGCAAGTCTATTGGTGTGAGAAAATTAAGGACAGCATGCAGACCATCCCTATGCCATCTGTTTATTACAGATACACTACCATTCTGTAACATAGAAAAAATGCATTGCATACAGATATCATACGGATGTCTGGCAAGAAAAAAATTTCATACTTGCATAACACTCGAATGACTTACAGAATACAAAACAAATTTCACTTGTCCCATATTTCTGGATGAGAATGGGACCGATTTTTTCTATAAGCAAGCGGGAGCGAATTCTTTGGGTATGTTCACACTACATCTTTTTCCTCAATGTTTTTTGATCAGTTAATCATGGAAAGAGCACTAAGAAAATGCTCATTAAAATGTAGCCAACTAATTTTTATGTAAAAACAATTTGCTATTCAGGCTTTAAATTGTTTTTAAATCCACTGTTTAAAAGAAGTAATTTTTTTTCTGATATTTTTCCCTAGGAATACCCTCAGTACTTTACAATATACAGTAAAGGGTGCTTTACACACTGCGACATCGCTAGCTACAGCTAGCGACGTCGTGTGCGATAGCACCCGCCCCCGTCGTTCGTGCGACATTTGGTTATCGCTGCCGTAGCAAACATTATCACTACGGCAGCGTCACACGCACATACCTTTTCAGTGACGTTGCTGTGACCGCCAAACAATCCCTCCTTCAAGGGGTAGGTGCGTTCGGCGTCATAGCGACATCACTGCGGCGTCAATAAGTGGCCGCCAAATAGCAGAGGAGGGGCAGAGATGAGCGGCCAGAACATGCCGCCCACCTCCTTCCTTCCTCATTGCCGGTGGACGCAGGTAAGGAGATGTTCGTCGTTCCTGCGGTGTCACACATAGTGATGTATGACACCACAGGAACGACAAACAACCTCGCTACTGACCAGACAACGATTTTTGGTAAGTGAACGCCGTATCACAGACCAATGATTTTTTCCTCTTTTGCAATCGTTTAAGGTCGCTCATAGGTGTTACATGCTGCGATGTCGCTAACGACGCTGGATGTGCGTCACAAACACCGTGACCCCGACGATATATCGTTAGCGATGTCGCAGCGTGTAAATGGCCATTTAGTCAGTTGGCGTACTAAAAAGATGCCGGGCATCTTTGTTTAGTGCTTTATCAGCATTTTTGCTTTAAAAGCTGCTTTCTTAATTATAAATAATTTTAAAAATAATGTATGCAAGTTCTTTAGATATTAGTTATGAGCATGCGTGCTTCTTACATCTCGATGCTCAATTGATCATCGGGGTACTCTGATACACTCGTTGAACATGAAGGGATTGCCTGCCATACATGGTAACGCCATAGTCATGTTGGCTACTGGCATTACTGTGATTGGTTGGCTGCATCACATCATCGGGTCTTAGATGAGACCCGGGGGCGTGATACTCTGCACATTATCCTCTGGAAGCAGTTTAGGGAGAGTTGATGTAAGGAGAGCTTAGATTTCAGCAGACAAATAGGCAGTGTTTAATTGCTATTGAAGTACATTGTATAATGTACATTTGCATCCTTTACTGGCTTTCATGTGACACTAAAGGCTGTTTTTAGTCTTATTAAACAAATAAATAATTTAAAAAAGGCATGGGCTAGCCCCTAATTTTGATAACCAGGCAAGGTAAAGCAGACATCTGGGGGCTGGAATTATCAGGCTGGGAAGGGCCATGGTTATTTGGCCCTTCCCACCTGAATAATATCAGCTCACAGCCACCCCAGAATTCGTGCATTAGATAAGATGTGCCAATTATGGCGCTTTGGCAGGCTCTTCCCAATGGCCCTGTGGTTGATGCCAGCTGTGTAATGTCAGCTGGCATCAAGTCCTGGTGTAGTAATGGATAGACATTTATCAGACACCCCCATTACTAACCCAGTAATAAAAATAAAAAAACACACAAAGGAAAAAGTAGTTTATTTAAATAAAGACTCCTCCACACTATCCCTGGTTCACCAATTTACTATCAAAAATGTTCCCCCTCGTATTCTACGTTCTCCGAATGCAGCTCTGGCAAGTGTAAATAGCACTAAAGTACAGCTGTTCACAGGCACCGGGTACCAAGACAACTGTAATCAGAGCCACCGGCTCAACACTGTACTCATTGAGACTCAGCAATGCTGATGAGCTCAGTCATCACTACACGAGGCCTGTTAATCGATATTCACAGTTGCCGGAGCTGCATTAGTGGAACGTGGAAACATTTTTGATAATAAATTGGTGAATGAGGGATTTAATGAGGGATTCAAATAAATTATTTTTTCCTATATATGTTTTTTTGGAGTACTGGGTTAGTAACCGATAGACACCTTTCCATTACTATCCTCTTGGCTTGATGCCAGCTGCTTTACACAGCTGACATCAATCCCCCAAAATATTAGCCAGATTGCCACAGTAGCAAGGCAATCGGGAAAACAGCAAAATGTGTTCATCTATTACATGCAGCAATTCTGGGGTGACTGCAGGGTGGGTTTTTTTAGGCTGGGAATGGGCCAATATCCATGGACCTTCCCAGGATGATCGTATCAGCCCCCAGCTGTCTGGTTTACTTTTTTCATTTATTTATTTATTGACAAGTACAGCAAACTACACATGCAAGGCACTAATTACAGATGTGGTTAAAATTGTTGGTACTCCTCGTTTAATGAAAAAAAAAAAAACATAATGGTCACAGAAATAACTTGAATAACTTGAATCTGACAACATTAATAATAAATTAAAAATCTATGAACATGAACAAATGAAAGTCAGACATTGCTTTTCAATCATGCTTCCACATAATTTTTAAAAAAATAAAACTCATGAAAGAGGCCTGGACAGAAGTGATGGTACCCTTGAAAAAAATGTGACAAAAAGGATATGTTAAATCAAGGTATGTCAACTAATTAGTATCACAGGTGTCTACAATCTTGTATTTAGATACTGGGCCTGTATATAGGGCTACAGATACTCACTGTGCTGTTTGGTGACATGGTGTGTACCACACTCAACATGGACCAGAGGAAGCAAAAGAAAGAGCTGTCTCAGGAGATTAGAAAGAAAATTATAGACAAGCTTGTTAAAGATAAAGGTTATAAGACCATCTCCAAGCAGCTTTATGTTCCTGTGACTACAGTTTCACATATTCAGAAATTTAATATCACTATACCTACTGTGAAACATGGAGGAGGCTCAGTGATGTTCTGGGGCTGCTTTGCTGTATCTGGCACAGGGTGTCTTGAATCTGTGCACGGTACAATGAAATCTCAAGACTATCAATGGATTCTAGAGAGTAATGTGCTGTCCAGTGTCATAAAACTTGGTCTCAGTCACAGGCCAGGTTAATGACCCAAAAAACACACCTAAAAACAAACAAGAATGGCTAAGAGGAAAACATTGGACTATTCTGAAGTGGCCTTCTATGAGCCCTTACCTAAATCCTATTGAGCATCTTTGGAAAAAGCTGAAACATGCCATCTTGAAAAGGCAGCCTTCAAACACGAGACAACTAGAGCAGTTTGCTCTTGAGGAGAGGGACAAAATACCTGTTAAGAGGTGCAGAAGTCTCATTGCAAAGCAGCCCCAGAAAATTACTGAGCCTTCTCCATGTTTCACAATAGGGACAGTGTTCTTTTCTTGATATGCTTAATTTTTCCGTCTGTGAACATAGAGCTGATGTGCCTTGCCAAAAAGTTCCATGTTTGTCTTATCTGTCAATAGGACATTCTCCCAGAAGCACTGTGGCTTGTCACCATGTAGTTTGGAAAATTCTAGTCTGGCTTTTTTATGTTTTTTTTTCAACAATGGTGTCCTCCTTGTTCATCTCCCATGAAGTTCACTTTAGCTCAAACAGCGACGGATGGTGCGATGTGACACAGATGTTCCTTGAGCTTGAAGTTCACCTTTAATCTTTTTAGCCATTTTTTTGGGCTCTTTTGTTACCATTCGTATTATCCGTCTCTTTAATTGTCATCAATTTTCCTCCTGCGGTTACGTCCAGGGAGGTTAGCTACAGTCCCAGGGATCTTAAATTTCTGAATAATATGTGCAACTGTAGTCCCAGGAACATCAAGCTGCTTATAGATGGTCTTTTACCCTTTACCTTTAACATGCTTGTCTATAATTTTCTTTCTACTCTCCTGAGACAACTCTTTCCTTTGCTTCCTCTGGTCCATGTTTAGTGTGGTACACACCATGTCACCAAACAGCACAGTGAGTATCTGTAGCCCTATATACAGGCCCACTGACTGATTACAAGATTGTAGACACCAGTAATGCTAATTAGCCGACATACCTTGATTTACCATGTCCCTTTTGACACATTAATTTCAGGGGTACCATCATTTCTGTCCAGGCCTCTTTCATGAGTTTTATTTTTTTTTAAATCTGTGGAAACATGATTGAAAAGCAATGTCTGCCTTTCATTTGTTCATTTTCATGGATTTTTAATTTATTATTGATTTTGTCAGATTCAAGTTATTTCTGTGACCATTGTGGGTTTTTATTTCATTAAATGAGGGGTACCAACAATTTCAGCCATGTGTGTATATATCTGATGGATATCTTTTGTGCCTTGCACGTGCAGTTTACTTTACTTGGTAATAAATAAATAAATGAAAAAAATTATGTGGATGGTATAATAGGATTTATTCAATATAATAATTCTGGAGATGTATAACATTTAGTGACTAATTTAAAATTTATTGGATTTGTGTATCAATAATTTTTATGTTTAATATTTCTTTATTACTACTCAAGTACAGTATAAAATGCAAGAAGCATACAAGCCCCGTCTCAACGAACATCAGTCCTTGGTAGAGGGACGACCCCCTCCTCCCCTCTTCCTCTCCCCATGGTTATTTCTTGGAGGATGCTGAGGAAGCCCCTGCGAGAATTCCCTTGGAGTAGAAGGCCAATCCTCAATTTCAACTGTGGGGAGATTCAAGGCCTCTGAGAAGGATGCCAAATCAGCTGGTGAATGAAGAATGTGCATTCGGCCGCCACTGCGGACTTGAAGGCGAAAAGGAAAGCCCCAGCTGTACAACAAGTCCCGTGACCGAAGGAGCACCAACAGAGGCCGTAACGCCCTCCTCCTCTGAAGAGTAAGACGAGAGAGATCGGGTAGGATCTGTAACTTAATCTTTTGGAAAAGGATCGGCACCCCTTCCCAGACCTTCAGCAGAATAGATTCCTTCTGTAGGTAATGGTGAACCCGACAAATCACGTCCTGCGGGCAATCCGAGTCAGCTGGTTTGGGTCCCAAGGCTCTGTGTGCTCTATCAAGTTAAATCTCCATGGCTGGAGGGAGCCCCAAAATCTTGTTGAAATTTCTTTGGAGGACACGTGGAAGTTCCCGGAATCAATGGACTCTGGCAGACCCCGTACTCTCAAATTGTTATGTTGTCCTCTGTTCTCTGCGTGGTCCAGTGCTTCAGTCAGGTAATGGAGCTGACGAGATTGGGTCTCTAGCAACTCTTTATGAGAGGATAAGTCTCTTTGCATTTCTTGTAATTGGGTCTCCTGAGATAGGACCCTTGCATCTATATTCTGGACACTGGAGCGCACTTCTGCCAGCAACACCTTCTCCAATCTGGAGATATAGCTCTCCATGTCCTCGTCGCGGGTGAAAGAGGGGACGCCGCGCTCTCCCACTGCTCTGGTCCGGCTGCCACGGCTGGTGCGGCCTGCTGCTGCTCGGTGGCTCGAGCGATGGGCCGGATCCCGGGGACTCGAGCGGCGCTCCTCGCCCGTGAGTGAAAGGGGATTGGGTTTTGGGATAGTTTATTGTCCGTGACGCCACCCACGGTTGTGGTGATTGAGGGTACACCACCGCTGCTCTGGCTGGGGAACCCGGGAGTGATGGTATGGAGCAGCAAGTTGTTGTTTTGCCCCTCCGTGGGTAGGGGTTGGTGATCCCAGGGCCCAGTGATGGGGTTGGTATGGTGGACAGGCGGGTATGGGGCCTGTGGAGGTGCAGGGGCACAGGGGCAGCGCTGTGCCGCACGGCATGGAGGTACTCACTCAGCCAGTAAACACGACACAGTTCTCGGTAAACAAACGGCTGGTTGGACGGGTCCCTCGGACGGTTACGGTGCTGCGGTTCCCTGCAGTTAGCGGTGACGGTCTCTTCCCTGCACCTATGTAAAGTCTCTTGGTAGCGATGGGTCCCCACCGGTTACCCACTCCTCGGCTTCAATCTGGGCCGAAGGAGCTCTACTCTTGCCCGCAGGCGCTGGCCCTGGGAAACTGGTGCCCTGGCGGTGGTGGTGTCTCCCCTTAACGGTCGGGCTGTTGCCTTCAATCGGGACTTGGTTGTTGGGAGACAGACGTCCCCTTCACTGATGGATTTGGCAAATTATGGCGACTCCTAGCCTTGCCGGGATCCAAAAGGCCCCTGCCCTGGTGCTGACTGTTCTTCGTATACTGCTCCAGTACCGCCGGGTCACCACCCGTCCGCGGTCCTTCCAGCAACCTCCAAACAGTCCCCCTGCAGACTATCACCGCCGTCTGCTTACCTTGCTGTCACAGTCCGGGGCACACACCCGGACCAACTTCAGGCTTTACTACTCTCACTTTTCTGTCACTTCAGCTTTTCTCCTTAGCTCCTCTACCACTTCACTTCCTTCTACTTTCACTTCCTAAACTGTTCTTGCTTCTCACTCAAGCTCTGCCTGAGCTCAACTGCCTGGTTCTCCCGCCTCCAGGGCTGTGAACTCCTCGGTGGGCGGAGCCAACCGCCTGGCCCACCCCCTGGTGTGGACATCAGCCCCTGGAGGAAGGCAACAAGGATTTTAGGTTAGCTTGGTGTACCTGCAGGGAATGTGGGGTGCATGTGGTGTTGTGACCTGTGACCCCTGGCTTGCCCAGGGCGTCACATTCCCCCTTAGCAAAACGCAGACCGTCCTCGGGCTGCCCGTCCAACACCGGTTTTATTTTCCTTTTGTATTTCTGAAAAATAGAAAAAAAAACGGTAACATATATACAATTTATGGCATCATCCCACATTGGGAGGTTCAGTGCTTAAACGTTGCAAACATTAAAACGGTTAACGGTTACGGTCTCCGCTCTCTCCCACCCAAGTAACCTGGCCCTGATGCTGCCCCTAAAGCCCAGGCAGCACCCCTTGACCCCAGTCCAGCACAAGTTACCCGAGCGGGATCTGTCCTTCCCCTCCAGAGGGTAGCCACCGGTTCCTGTGGTGGCTGGGCCCCAGCCTGCTCTGCTGTGGGCCCTCCCTCCAACCTGCCTCTCTGGAGGCGGTAAATGTGGAAACGGTAATGGTAACATAACTTATTTACAAGCCACTAATGTCTGTGGTTGCCCTGCAAGTTCACGGGCTTGTCCATGAGCAGTTCCTCATGCAAACACTTTTCAAACGGTCCCCACGGGGACAACGGTGCCGGCAACGGCCGGTTGCAAATCACGGTTGAATCGGGTGAAGCTTCGGTTCCATTTACTTATCATTTTCAACTTTTTCAAACAACACACTGGTGGTCCCAACGGGGACAACTGCAGCGGGCCTCCGCTGACCTTGAGGCGGCTACCACCGCAGGGGGTCGGCCCACTCAGGGACCGAACGGTACATGGGGTTCTCCTTCCATCGGTAATTCAACCCCGAACCACTGACAGCCGTTAGGAACGGCGGCGGAATCAACATACTTGAGACCTTTTCCTCCATCAGCGGTATTCTCTCCGGACCCCCGGCCGCGGCGCTGCTGTCTGTCTCCCACTCAATCAGGGCCGGTTCTGGGGTTTGGGTGGACTGATCGCGACGCGGCACGGCCGCAGCGGCCCCTTGCTCATGGGCCCCCACTACGGCAACCATTCTGCGCATCTCTGCCTTCCAGTCCATCAACTGCTGCAGGCTCTGCGCCTTCATCTTCAAGCAGAACCGACCCAACTCCCACTCCAGCCACTCAGCGGTCCCGGCGGGGAGCTCACCCGGGCTGCAGTCTTCAAAGGCTACTCCTCCTCTTTTTCCCCAGAGCTTGGATGCCCCGGTAGCGGGTATTCCCGCGCTCCAATTCGAGGACGCCGCCATTTTTCCATTCGCGTCCCCCTTAGCCTCTTTCCGGCCCCTCCTCTATTGGGGCGGGGTTTTGGCCTTCGCGCCTCTGCTACTCGAGAAGATGCTCGAGCGGGAACTTTTCGCGCCAAAGATGGCGACTTCTGAAATTTTCCGGCCGGATACCTCCGGCGGTCACAAGGCGCACCTCTACCCAACAGCAGAGCGGTAAGATCCTGTTTGTGACGCCAAGTTGTCGCGGGCGGAGGAGGGGACGCCGCGCTCTCCCACTGCTCGGGTCCGGCTGCCGCGGCTGCTGCGGCCTGCTGCTGCTCGGTGGCTCGAGCGATGGGCCGGATCCCGGGGACTCGAGCGGCGCTCCTCGCCCGTGAGTGAAAGGGGATTGGGTTTTGGGATAGTTTATTGTCCGTGACGCCACCCACGGTTGTGGTGATTGAGGGTACACCACCGCTGCTCTGGCTGGGGAACCCGGGAGTGATGGTATGGAGCAGCCAGTTGTTGTTTTGCCCCTCCGTGGGTAGGGGTTGGTGATTCCGGGGCCCAGTGATGGGGTTGGTATGGTGGACAGGCGGGTATGGGGCCTGTGGAGGTGCAGGGGCGCAGGGGCAGTGCTGTGCCACACGGCACGGAGGTACTCACTCAGCCAGTAAACACGACACAGTTCTCGGTAAACAAACGGCTGGTTGTACGGGTCCCTCGGACGGTTACGGTGCTGCGGTTCCCTGCAGTTAGCGGTGATGGTCTCTTCCCTGCACCTATGTAAAGTCTCTTGGTAGCGATGGGTCCCCACCGGTTACCCACTCCTCGGCTTCAATCTGGGCCGAAGGAGCTCTACTCTTGCCCGCAGGCACTGGCCCTGGGAAACTGGTGCCCTGGCGGTGGCGGTGTCTTCCCTTAACGGTCGGGCTGTTACCTTCAATCGGGACTTGGTTGTTGGGAGACAGACGTCCCCTTCACTGACGGATTTGGCAAATTATGGCGACTCCTAGCCTTGCCGGGATCCGAAAGGCCCCTGCCCTGGTGCTGACTGTTCTTCGTATACTGCTCCAGTACCGCCGGGTCACCACCCATCCGCGGTCCTTCCAGCAACCTCCAAACAGTCCCCCTGCAGACTATGACCGCCGTCTGCTGACCTTGCTGTCACAGTCCGGGGCACACACCCGGACCAACTTCAGGCTTTACTACTCTCACTTTTCTGTCACTTCAGCTTTTCTCCTTAGCTCCCCTACCACTTCACTTCCTTCTACTTTCACTTCCTAAACTGTTCTTGCTTCTCACTCAAGCTCTGCTTGAGCTCAACTGCCTGGTTCTCCCGCCTCCAGGGCTGTGAACTCCTCGGTGGGCGGAGCCAACCGCTTGGCCCACCCCATGGTGTGGACATCAGCCCCTGGAGGAAGGCAACAAGGATTTTAGGTTAGCTTGGTGTACCTGCAGGGAATGTGGGGTGCATGTGGTGTTGTGACCTGTGACCCCTGGCTTGCCCAGGGCGTCACATCCTCTCTGGATGGGATGCTGATGATTCTTGATTTTAGCTCTCTCAGCTCCCTCAGAACACCGGAACCTCCAAGCCCTAGTCCCAGGGTGCTGACATGCTGAAAAATCTGCCGGGGAGCACTCCATTCCCTCCATATCTTCTGCATTAACTCTGACCTCTGCACCTGACATGGCAACAGCAGTGTCACTGAGCAGCAAGGGGCTGGAGGCCCAGGGAGCCCCATCCTCCTGTCACTCCTGGAGCTCCATTGACAATGAGGGGCTCAGGGGCAAAGTCAGGTCCCTCTCTCCTCTTTCAGGGGAAGCCGCAGATTCTGCAGGAGCCAGGCTTCCCGCCTGCCACCCGTCCGCCTCCTTCCCTGCTGTCAGGACCGGCTCCCCATGCTGTAAGGAAACCAGAGCCTGCTCCCTCTGAGTACCTGGCTCCCCGATCACCACCTCTCCTCCAGATGAATGGGACCTGTCACCGCTGGGGACATTCTTGCCTCCACATTCCGCCCGTTGGGTTGTTCTCTGCTGTGGACCTCTGACAGGTATTCTGTGCGCCTCCACTTCCTCCCCCACCGCCACCGCAGCGTAGCTGACAGGGCCGGCGGCCATCTTACTCCTTTCCCGCTCCATCTGTGTCCCTGCTGTTTTAGCCAGGAATAGCTGGATACCGCCTCGACTCTGCACAGAATTGTGTCTCTGAGCTCCTCTCCACCTCCTCGTGCTCATAGTCCGGGTCAGAGGACCATAAAATTGGTCTATCTGCTGATTTCCCGGGAGATAAGGGGGAGCTGAGGCAAAGCACAACCTTACTCCCTCATGGCCAGGACACGCCCCTTTGTATTATTAATTTTGGCATTGAGTTCTTCTGTCCATTTACTAATATAAAAAGAATTTGAAATGTCCATAGTCAACAATTTATAAATAGAGGAGATTGACTTTGTGAGTGGTTACTTCTAATTAATTATAGATTGTGTGTTATGTTCCCTCTTTTTAAATAAAGAATCATTGGCTAGAGTATTTAATTTTACTAATTTCATTTGATTTTTGTTGGAGATTATAAGATTCAATGGTTTGCTACTAATAATTATATACTGCTGTGCTTTACATTTGAGCTTCCAGAACTTGTTAGGTATAAATTTTAATAAGTGACTTTCAGTAAAATTTGTGGAGGTATGTTATATTTTTTTATATTATTTAATTTGTTCTAGATCTCTAAGAATTGTTAAAAAAATGTGTCATCTTTCCAAGAGACATTTTATTTTTAATATGTCCATTTAATGCTTGTGAGTTTTCCTTCAGATGTTTATTTTTTTTCCTCAAAGCCCACCTAGTAATTCCTGTTTGGAGAGAAATACCATTTAAGGAATATATTTAGATATACACATTTTTCAAGTTTTATATATTTGGCAAACCAATGACTGCATGAATTTTATTTCTAATTAATGTTTTAGACATTAGAATCCTATGTGGCCAAATATCATAAAAACATTTGCATTACTTATTTACTGCTATAAGTGCTATAATATTTTGACAGCGCTCTTAGGAAAGAAAAAAAAAATTTATGTTGATAATTATTTCTTCAGTACAGTTTAAACAAATGTCCATTTTTTATTTTAAAAATATCTAAAGTGCTGCTTACTTGCTTATTAATTTTCTCAGTGGTTGCTGCTTGAATGTTTCTTGAGGCCCCGCCATACACAATAGTCTAATGTTCGTGAACCCAAAAACATTGATAGGTTTAACCGGCTATGTAATGTGCATGGGGTGACAGACAATTGGTTGTCAGCGGCGATGTTGATTGAAGTTGCCTGATTTCAGACTGTAGTCATGTCTGACTACGACTCACTTATGCAAAACACAGAAGGGCTCAACCAAATGAGCATTTCTGTATAGAGTAGATATGGCTATGAAAGCTGTTGATCGAATCGTCAGCTAAAGTTTTGTCTGTTTGATAGCCATCTAATATGTATGGCTGGATTTAGCTTCAGTGAACAAGTTATATATATGAACATTAGAGATGTTCCAATCAATTCAATGTGAATAAAATTTGTGTAGAATTTATAAGAATTCATTGAAGCCAACAATGTCAAACTATTTTCTTTTTGATTCAGGCAAATTGTCTAAAACTGCCATCGTCATTTTACCCATTACAGAAGATTGCATCTATTAAAGGGAACCTGTCACCAGATATTTACCTAGTAAACTAAAAGAATCACCTTCTGCAGCTCCTGGGCTGCATTCTATGAAGGTGCTCCTTGGCCCTGACTCCCCTTCCAGACCCCAAAAATAACTTTATAAAACTTGACCATTAGGTATGCTAATTACTAGGGATGATAGAATACCTCAAATATTCGGCTTCGCGAATATTTTACGAATAGGTCGCCGATATGCGAATATTCGATGCACAATGTAAGTCTATGGGAAGCCAGAATAGCTTTGAATATTTATTATTCGGGTTTCTCATAGACTTACAATGCGCATCGAATATTCGCGAATAGTCGAATAGCGGCGACCTATTCGGAAAATATTCTCGAAGCAGAATATTTGAGGTATTCCATTATCCCCACTAATTACCTGTGTTGGCCAGATGGGTGGGTTCATTTTCTGCTTCTTTCCCCCCTCCTGCCGCTGATCGCCGTCCTCATTTCTTGATTGATGGGATGACGCCTTCCGTCATCCTCTTCGTCGCATTTTGAAATCTCGCGCCTGTGCAGTTAGGTCAGCTTGTGCAGGTGCAGTTCGTTCTGCCATATTGCGGGCCGAGCAGAAAACAGCTGCCCTTGCTCGAGCCGGTGAGCTTAATGCGCAGGTGCGAGATTATGGGCGGGTACGAGCATGGCTCTGGTGAGGCCATGCACAGCACCGAATCGTGCCTGTATACACTAGCATAGATAAAGAGATCTTTAGAAAAAGTATTTCTAAAGATCTTTTAATGTATGCTAATGAGCGCAGGGCACTAGTTCCCTGGATGTTAGTTCCCCAGTCAGTCACCTCTCAATAGCATGTTAGTACGTCCCTGTGGGCGTACTATCATGCTAATGAATAGGCAGCGTCACAGGATGATCTCACTCACCTCTCCACCGCCATCACTGGAATTCGACTCAGTGCACATGACCCTCAATTTTGGATCATGTGCACTACTTCAGCTTGAAGCCAGGACACGTACACCTGGCTTCATAGTGCGCATGACCCAAACTCCGAGGTCATGCGCACTGAGCCAAAATCCCCTGCTGGATGCGATGGCCGTGGAGAGGTGAGAGATCATCCTGTGACGCTGCTTATTCATTGGGATGTTAGCACACCCACTAATATGCTAATGAGGCGTGAATGGCCGGGGAACTAACGCTCAGGGGACTAGTCCCCGCGCACATTAGCATATGGTAAAAGATCTTTAGAAATACTTTTTCTAAAGATCTCTTTATCTATGCTAGTGTATACAGGGACGGTTAGATAGGGATTACTAATATACACCCAGAACTGCTCGTGGTTCCGGGTGCATATTGGACCTGACAGGTTCCCTTTAAGGTACAAAACATGCAATATTAAGGGATCAATAAAAATATCACATGAAACATTTTGTCAGGTGTGCTGAAAAATGAGTAGAAATAAAAGCCTGAACATTTTTACGACATAATTTGTATTAAGTTCAATGAAAAAAAATGAAAGAACTGTGAAAAGTGAAATCATTATCCTCTATGGAAAAGTCTACGCAAGTAAACAGAAAACGCTTTCCTTTATATGGAATGAATTGCCAACAGAGAATGCACAGAACATGTCAGTGGAATAACAATGAGGAATATTGCTTCAACTGGCTGTACACAAATCACTTATATGACATGATGGAGTCATACATGTAATTACATTAGCATTTACCAGCAGTAGGGCAGGGCTATGCTGCTATAAATTTGGTGCTTTTTACGAAGGTCAAACCTAATAAACCACCATTTTTATCCTAAATATTCTTTTCTGTAAGTATATAGGAATAAGGTCACATTTAGGGTGGATATGTCATTAATTCCTATCTTATTAGATTTGTAAATATAGAAAGTTTCACAAACGAAATATATTGACTCACAATCCATTACCATAAGATATACTGTATGTTGTGGTTTCCAGAAGTGGATTCTGTTCTCCTCTTACATTTGTCGAGAGGATCTGCAATATGTTAGCCTATTACTTATGGCTGGTTCTGAGCTCCGTATAGAACAAGCCAGATTGCTAATTTATTTCCCTTGCTCCAATAAAAGATTCGTCAATAAGATCTTCACTCATTCTACATATTCCCAAGCTCAGCACTTTACATTCATTACACTATACATCTAAATGAAGAACCTGATCGATTCTGATCGGTTATTAAGAGAATAAATACAGTAACTGTGACTGGTTTCGGTAATATACATAATTTAGATGCAGAATTTCCGCAAGACCTTGTGCACTAATTAAAATAAAAATAGGAAGTGCAGCAATGTGATGCATGACAGGTCCAATCCCTGCCTGTTAATTAACTATTTTATAATGGAGTATTACATAATCAGAAATGGCAGAAGATTATTTTTTTATGGAAGATGTTTCATTTTTCACAATATTAATGGGTTTTCCTCACCCAGCAATGAGGTCTAATATTTTGTAACTGATCTGCTGGTAATTAAAATCAATATGTTATATTTCTATCATCATGAGGCATCACATATGACTGTTTTTGTTAGATAAAAAGCTATATACCCTCACTTTTTTCAACATTTATATAATAATTATAGTATAATTGCACTATGATCTTATAAACTATCTTTAAACATTTATATATTTTATTTTTATATATGCACATATAAATGATGTACCGTTATGGCCAAAAGTGTTGGCACCATTGAAATTGTTAAAGAAAATGAAGTATTTCTGCCAGAAAATTATTGCAATTACACATGTTTTGTTATACAAAAGTTTATTTAATTTGTGTGTATTGGAACAACACATAAAAAAGGCAAATTGAACATAATTTCACAACAAAAAACAAAAATGGGCAGGACAAAACTGTTGGCATCTTTCCAAAATTATGGGTAAACAACTTTGTTTCAAGCATGTGGGCAATATGAAAATCACATGAAATCAGATATAAAGGGAAGAAGTTGACTCAATCTTTGCATTGTGTGACACTAAGCATGGAGAACAGAAAGAGGAAAAAAGAACTGTTTGAGGATCCGAGAACTAAATTGTTGTAAAATATCAACAATATCAAGGTTACAAGTCCATCTCCTTTTCACAATGGGTGCCTTGACTGTATGCAAAGCATTATGAAATCTTAAGATTACCAAAGATTTGGGGTTTTAATGTTGTGCCCATGGTCAGAAAACTCAGTTTGTTTCCTAAGTCATAGGTCTTCCAGCAGGACAATGACCCCTAACATACTTGAAGAAACACCCAGAAATGGATAGAAACAAAGTGTTGGAGAATTCTGAAGTGAATAAAAAAGCAAACAAAAAGAGAGATAAAAATCTCCTCCAGAAATAGAGCACTTACATCAAATAGAGGGCAGCAGTTATAACCCGCCCAAGCCAAGGAACTAATGCACTTGCAGGATGCAGTAAGACCCCCAATAAGGTGGAGGCATCACAGGTGCAAGAGAAACAAATCACTCACACACTTCCAATTCAGGGAGGGGGCGATTGCTGGATAATAAAATTGCACACAAATGGCTTGTATAGGGCGCAGTTCACACATGTAGGTGCACAGTGTCTGGCTAGCAACCTATTAGTTACGCCCACACTATTCGACCAGGCTGGCTGCCCAGTACTATCTAAGTGCACCATAAAGGGATGGGGACTCCAATATTCAAGGCCTAAATTAAGGGACCTGGCTGCATCCTGTATAAAATGTTATGTGCAAAAAAAAAATACATAAAATATATATCAGGTATTAGATGGTGTTAAGGCCAGAATACGGTTGCCCACAACCCACGTCAAGGGTCATCATGCTTGTGAGTCCCTACACTGATATATAAATAAAAAAGCAACAAAAAGAGGGATAAAGATATCCTCCAAAAATTCAGCAATTACTTACAGCAATTACTTACAGCAAATAGAGGGCACTAGTTACAAACTGCCCAGGCAAAGAAACTAATGCACTAGCAGGATGCAGCAAGACCCCCGATAAAGTGGAGGCATCATAGGTGCAAGAGAGGCAAATCTCTCACACACTTCTGTGCTGCCCCCGTGCCAGCAACCGGTGCCGCTCTGATCCGGATCTACGGTACGACTCGAGGGGTTCTCCGGACCCGGGGTCACGCAGACACTCCGAATAAAAGGACACGTATTTATATGGGATTGGTTGTAAAATGTCTGTGACGCCACCCACAGTGTGTGGTGAGATGTAGTACCACCGCTGCCGTTGCGGGGCTCCCGGGACTTTGGGCTGGCAGCTGGATGTTAACCCCTCCATGGGTAGGGATGGATGACTCGGGGCCCAGTGTCTCTATGCTGAGGAGGGTGATTGCAGGGGCCGGCGCACCCGACCAGGCCGGGGATGTTACGGTCGAATAAAACACACAAGTCCTGTGGTAAACCAAGGTGAACGTGGCCGGCTGCCGCAGATGGGTGTATCTGATCCCACACCCGGGTTGGTAGTCAAAGTCTCTCTCCTCTACACTCAGTGTGTTGTAGGTAGGACTTTCCGGTTTGAATCACGGGAGTCCGCTCCTTTTCCTCCTTCGGTTGGGAGCCGTGCCATGACGCTGACCCATGGGTTCTACGGGAACTGGCGGTGGCCCTATCCCCCTCGGTGGGTGGTTGTCTACTTTTCGGGACTTAGGTTGGGACAGGACCTAATATCCTGCCCTCAATTGGTTAATTAGCTAGGCCGTCGGTGCTGGTCCTGGCTTCAGGGTCCAAGTACCCCCTCTGTGCACATGGTTTCCGGGTCTATTCTCCGGTGTCTGTACCGGTGGGCTACAACCCTGTCCCAGTCCACCTTGGATCTCCGGCAGCCATTTTCCCATCTCCTGCAGACTCTGGTTACCGTCTGCCACATAGCCAAGGTGTCAGGGCTCCGACCCTGGCACCTGCCAGACTTCGCCTCCACTCCAAACTTGAACTCAACCTTATCTAACTGTTTTCCCACCTCGAGCTCTACAGACCCCTAGGTGGGCATTTCCTAACTGCCTGTTCCCACCCACTGGTGTGTCTGTCCTTCCCTGAGGGGGGTGACTAAGGTTTCAGGTCGGCTGATTTAACCCTTTTGGCGATAGGTGTTATGCGGGGGCCTATATGTACATCTACCTGGTTTTCCAGGGCGCTACACTTCCAATCAATGGAGGGGGTGATTTCTGGATGATAAAATTGCACACACATGGCTTTTATAGGGCGCCTTTCACACATGTAGGTGCACAGTATCTGGCTAGCAGCCTATTTGTTACTTATAGCAAATAGAGAACAGCGGTTATAACCTGCCCAGGCCAAGGAACTAATGCACTAGCTGTAAGTAATTGCTGAATTTTTGGAGGAGATTGTGATCTCAGGTGAACTCACTGATGTCATTGCTCTCACATCTGTGGCTCCGTCAGTGTGTTAAGTGTGTTCCTTGTTTTTCCAACAAAATGTACAGTGAAAGAAATAATTATTTGATTCCTTCCTGATTTTGTAAGTTTGCCCACTGACAAAGAGATGAACAGTCTATAATTTTAAGGGTCGGTTAATTTTAACAGCAAGATAGAATATCCAAAATAAAATCCAGAAAAATCGAATTGTATAAATTATATACATTTATTTGAATTTTGTAAAGAGAAATAAGTAATTGATCCCCTAACAACCATTAACAGTTCTGACTTCTGCAGACCACTTAGATGTTCCTAATCAACTCATTGCCTGTATTAAAGACAGCTGTCTTAATTGTCACCTGTATAAAAGACTCCTATCCACAGACTCAATTAGGCCAGTTTCAGACGTCCGTGTTTAATCAGGTACCAGTCACACGCATGGTTATGGTCACACATGTGTCACACCTGTGACATCCGTGTTTGCATACGTGTGACAGGTACCGGAGAAAATACGGGTCTGTGAAATAAAATGATTTTCCATATTTACCTGTTTTCTTCGGCTCTGCTGCCTCCTGCTCACGACCGCAGCTCATTATATTCGTCGATTATTCACCTGCACTCAGGACCTGGAAGCCAGAGCATCTCGGGTACAACGCTCGGTACAGCATCGCCGAGGACAGCACCGTGGGGACAGGTGAGTATTCTGCAAGCACAGTGACATCCAGGAGGTCATCGGCGTTCCCAATTAACTCTAATGACATCCTGATGACCCCCGCGACACCCGGGCTACAGCTCCCCGATGCTGTCCCCGCGATGATCCAGCTTACAGGTTCTCACTACACACACACACACACATACACACACACACACACACAGCACACACACACACAAGTATACACTGACCACATATACACACACATGTAAACATATATAGCGGATACCCATGGATGCACCGAGCACATACACACACATAGCGCACATGTATACAGTGAGCACACACCCACACTCACACACACACTTTGCTGTATACTCACCCAGCCATGCAGTCTCCGGCACTGAAGTCCCCGCGATGTTGCTGCTTCCAGCTCCTCAGTGCACTGAATATTCAGTGAGTATTATGAGCGAGGGTCAGGAGTGGGAGGCAGCATAGATGGAGACATCATCGCTATATACAGGTAAATAGAGAAAATCTTTTTATTAAAAAGACCCATGTTTTCTCCGGTATGTGTCACACTGATGTCACACGGATCACATCAGTGTGTGATCCGTGTGATATCTGTGCTGCCAGAGAAAAAATTGACATGTCTGCATGTGTATGTGCGCGGGATCATGAGAGGTCACATGGTCTGTGTGAAAACACGGACGTGTGAGTAACAGCAAATAATAGCATGGGTACGTGTGGCATCCGTGTTAAAAACGGATGTCACAAGTACCTAAAACACGGATGTCTGAAACCAGCCTTAATCAGTCAGACTCTAACCTCTACAACGTGGGCGAGACCAAGCATCTTTTTAAGGATGTCAGGGACAAGATCATAGACCTGCACAAGACTGGAATGGGCTACAAAAATATAAGTAAGATGCTGGGTGAGAAGTAGACAACTGTATGTGCAATAGTAAAAAAATGGAAGAAATACAACCTTAAAGCGGGCTTTACACGCTACGACATTGCTAGCAATTGCTACCGATATTGAGCGTGTAAGCACCCGCCCCCGTCGTGTGTGCGATATCGTGTGTTCGCTGCCGTAGCGAACATTATCACTACGGCAGCGTCACACGCACTTACCTGGTCGTCGTCGTCACTGTGACTGCCGAACAATACCTCCCTCAAGGGGGAGAGATGTTTGGCATCACAGCGACGTCACTGCGACGTCACTAAGCGGCAGGCCAATCAAAGCGGAGGGGCGGAGATGAGCGGGACATAACATCCCGCCCACCTACTTCCTTCCGAATTGCGGCTGGCGGCAGGTACGGAGACGTTCCTCGCTCCTGCGGTGTCACACATAGCGATGTGTGCTGCCACAGGAGCGACAAACAACATTGATAATCAACCATTACCGATTTTTGGTTTTGGGACGACCTCTCCATGGTGAACAATTTTCACCATTTTTGAGGTCGCTTAAGGTCGCTGGTAAGTGTCACACGCTGCGATATCGTTAATGACGTCGGATGTGCGCCACTAACAACGTGACCCTGACGATAAAACATTAACGATATCGTAGCGTGTAAAGCCCCCTTAAGGCCCTGTCACACACAGAGATAAATCTGCGGCAGATCTGTGGTTGCAGTGAAATTGTGGACAATCAGTGCCAGGTTTGTGGCTGTGTACAAATGGAACAATATGTCCATGATTTCAATGCAACCACAGATCTGCCAAAGATTTATCCCTGTGTGTGACGGAGCCTTTAGTGTCGATCAACATCAATTTGGGGCACCATGCAAAATCTCACCTTGTGGGGTATTGAGTATTATGAAGGATTTGAGACATCAGCCTTAAACTACATGGGGGGAACTTGTTAATGATCTCAAGGCAGCTGGGACTACTGTCACCAAGAAAACCATTGTTAACACATTACGCTGTAATGACTTAAAATCCTCCAGTGCCTGCAAAGTTCCACTACTCAAGAAGGCATATGTGCAGGTCCATCTGAAGATTGCCAATGAACACCTGGATGATTTGGAGAGTGATTGGCAGAAGGTGCTGTGGTTGGATGAGACAAAGCTTCAGCTCTTTGGCATTAACTCAACTCGCCGTGTTTGGAAGAAGAGAAATGCTGCCTATGACCCAAAGAACACTGTCCCACACTGTCAGAAAAAAAGTGGAAAAATTATGTTTGGGGGTGTTTCTCTGCTAAGGGCACAGGACTACTTCACTGCATCAATGGGACAATGGATGGAGCCATGTATCATAAAAACCTGAGTGACAACCTCCTTCCCTCCGCCAGGACATTAAAAATAGGTTAAGGCTGGGTCTTCCAGCATGACAATGACCAAAAACATAAGCCAAAGCAACAAAGGAGTGGCTAAAAAAGATGCACATTAAAGTCATGGAGTGGTCTAGCTAGTCTCCAGACCTTAATCCCATAAAAATCTTATGGAGGGCGTTGAAGCTCCGAGTTGCCAAGAGACAGCCTCAAAATCTTAATGATTTAGAGCTGATCTGCAAAGAGGAGTGGACCAAAATTCCTCCCCACAAGGGACTCGATTTTGAAAACTAGACTGAATAAGGACCTTTTCTAGATGTTTGGTGAACACTTTGAACCCCCATGTGCTTCAATGAATTTTATAATGTTGAGCCATTAAAGTAAAAAAACATATTTTTCCCACAAAAATGTTGTTTTAGCCCCAAATTTAGCTCTTTCACATGGTTATAAATAAAAATGCAACATAAAATTTGTTGTTTAATTTCTCCTCAGTATCCAATATGCCATATGTTGTGGAAAATTACTGTTTGGGCATACGGTAGGACTTGGAAAGGTAGGAGTTCCAAAAGGACCTTTTAAACGCAAAATTGACTACAATCGTTACCGGAAGCAATGTTGAATTTGGAAACACCCTGATGTGCGCAAACAGTGAAAAACTCCCACAAGTGACCCAATTTGGAAACTACACCGCTCAAGGAATTTAACAAGTTTTGTGATAAGCATCTTGAACCCCTGGGAGCTTCACAGAATTTTATAATGTTCAGCCGATATAAATAAAAAAAAATCTGACTTTTCCCACAAACATGTTGCTTATCCCCAAATTTTGCATTTTTACAAGGGTAACAGGAGATTGTGCACCATACTTTTTTGTGTAAGCTCTTCTGTGTACGCAGATACCCCATATTTGTTGGAAAATAACTCTTTTGGTATGTGGCAGGGCTTCGAATTGATGGAGCGCCATTTGACTTTTGGAGTGCAAAGTTAGCTGGAATAGATAGCAGACACAATGTCTCATTTGCCGAGACTCTGATCTGCCTAAATATTGCAAATCCTCTGCAAGTAATCCTAGTTTGGAAACTACACCCATAAAGGAATTTACCTTGGGGTGTGATGAGCATCTTGAAGTGATTGGTGCTTATCAGAATGTTATAATATTGGGCCCTGAAAATGAAATTTTACTTTTTTTCAACGAAATTGATGTTGGAAGGCCACATTTGTTATTTTCACAGGAGTAACAGGAAATAATGGAACACAGAATTTGTTATGCAATTTCTCCTGAATATGACAATGCCCGATAGTTGGTTGAAAACTACTTTTGCAGCACAGTGCAAAGCTCAGAAAGAGAGGAGCTCCATATTAGAGTGCAGGTTTTGGCTAGAATGGTTTGCAGGTGCCATGTAACATTGGCCATCAGCAAGTATTCAAAAAGCCACTTTACCACGTTAGTAGTGATAAGCAATTGTAAAAGGCTAAAATATATCTTTTATTCCCAAAGTTATTAAAACCTAGATTATTAGGTACATAAGTCGGACATGCGCCATATACATAGATCTTAAAAAAGATCTTAAAAATTGATCTTAAAAAATAGATCTTAAAAAAACACAACAAAACATACCAATATAGAGCACAACCACTTGACGCCCACCAATGGACAGTGGTCCAGCAGGTAATAAACAAAATATTCACAAAACCTCAATATAAACAACCAAAATACTTATCAATGGTGATAAGGCGGTCTATAAATTTACTGTGATGCAATCTAAGTGTGCATCCCCCTTAAATCTGTCTGCTCCAAATTATGAGTTATTTGGTAGTAGCATGCATACTCTTTCATACACAGACCAGAGACATGACACTGATCTGCATAGAATAGAATGACTGTTTAATACGGAAGTGGAAGATACATTTAAAGGGAATTATTGGCTAGCAGCCAATAATACGTAACACGTCTCCGATAAAATATCATAGAGCTTATTCAGTGATATACAATTTACTGTAATGTGCTTAGTTCCTCATTTATATTGAGCTATGTCAGCATGATTCTCTTGTCACAAGACTATTCAGACTGATGAGTAATGACTGCATGCAGATATAGATGTGGTACAGAGTCTCAAACAGCATCTTAAATCCTGTTTTTTGGATATCTTCATATAACTCTTATATATACTCCTAATAGTTCATAATCTTGTCCTTAACAATGGTCCAAAACAAAGGACCCCACAGTATTCATTAGCAGTAAGTGAGAGGTAAGGAACAATCTCTCCAGAAGGTTGAAGCCCGGGGTGAAACAGCCCCTCCTTCATATGGGTCTTTTAGTCTTCAAACCTTTGCTGACCTTTCATGTCCCTAAGAGATTCATCTAAATCTGTCACTCCACAACTTTCGCCCTGACAAGGTCAGACCAGATCTAGTCCTAACATAGAACCCCTATATAAATCCTAGCCTCGTCCCGATGCATTTCATCATCCTCAAATCATCAGGGGATTCTGGTGCTTTCTAGAGGTTAGAGGTTCTGTTCCCCAGCTCCCAAAACAATGAACTATAAAGCATTGAAGTCCCCTGTCCATATCAGCACTTCCTGCATGATTACCACTGGAGCGCAGCACAGCTAACAGCTGAGCTCCTCTAGTAACAGCCAGGGATGTTGCTCGCACCTCCTTATGTGGGAACTGATAACTGCTCATGACATGCTATGTTCGTCAGTCATAATCAATAAGTCAAAATAAATTTCTGTATCGATTCAACCACTCTGTATCTTGAACGTGGTAACACTTCAGCTATACTATAGAATCAGGGTCATGCTGAGCTGTCAGTTTGTGAGTGACAGCTCAGCAATCCAATCTGAGAATGGGATGTGCTGAACTGTCAGCATTGTGACAGTCCAGGTGCCCTATCAGGGCCGAGGCGTGCTGGGTTTCCTTTAGGTGTCTCCTGTTCTGAGGGATTACCTGGCTATAGTCTCTGATTAATGCTTGTCATTTCCTTAGCTCGTTGGTTTATGTGTGCCTTATTTTCCAGTGTTCTGTCTTTAATCTATTGCTGCCTGAGCTTAGATCTTGTCTCTGACTATCCATTTTACCTAGCCCCTTTGTCTTGATTGGGTATCTTCCTGGAAATCTGACATCGAATTGTGACCTGACCATGCCTTTGTCCTATACCACTGTTTATGACGATCTCTCTTGGTGTCTGACCCCGGACCCTTGACTACCCTGCCTCACGGCTTGTGTGTGAGTAGTGACTGGTGTCCCTGCTTCATTGATAAGCTGAAAGATTTTTCAAACCTGTAATATACCATATTTTGTTTCAAATTCAAGATATCTACTAGCTGTCAATACATGTAAATACATTCTGTAAAACCTCAGAATAATAATCTGTATGTACTACTGACATTTTTCACTGCTCAGTCTTAAGGCCCCGTCACACTAAGCAACATCGCTAGCAACATCGCTGGTAACGAACAACTTTTGTGACGTTGCTAGCGATGTTGCTGTGTGTGACATCCAGCAACAACCTGGCCCCTGCTGTGAGGTCGTTGGTTGTTGCTGAATGTCCTGGGCCATTTTTTAGTTGTTGCTGTCCTGCTGTGAAGCACAGATCGCTGTGTGTGACAGCGAGACAGCAACAACTAATGTGCAGTGAGCAGTGAGCCAGCTTCTGCTGAGGCTGGTAACTAATGTAAACATCGGGTAACCAAGAAGCCCTGTCCTTGGTTACCCGATATTTACCTTTGATACCAGCCTCCCCCGCTCTCACTGCCAGTGCCGGCTCCTGCTCTGTGCACATGTAGCTAGCTGCACACATCAGGTAATTAACCCGATGTGTGCTGTAACTAGGAGAGCAAGGAGCCAGCACTAAGCAGTGTGCGCTGCTCCCTGCTCTGTGCACATTTAGCTGCAGCACACATCAGGCAATTAACCTGATGTGTGCTGTAACTAGGAGAGCAAGGAGCCAGCGCTCAGTGTGCGCTGCTCCCTGCTCTGTGCACATTTAGCTGCAGCACACATCGGGTTAATTAACCTGATGTGTGCTGTAACTAGGAGACTGGGGGCTGGTCACTGGTTGCTGGTGAGCTCACCAGCAACTCGTGTAGCCACGCTCCAGCGATCCCTGCCAGGTCAGGTTGCTGGTGGGATCGCTGGAGCGTCGCAGTGTGACAGCTCACCAGCAACCTCCTAGCAACTTACCAGCGATCCCTATCGTTGTTGGGATCGCTGGTAAGTTGCTTAGTGTGACTGGACCTTTAGAAATAATGTGTTTATCTATACAACCAAATAGTGTAAATATTTTATATGCGCATTGACTGATAGGTAATAGTGTGTTAATTAGGTCATCAATATATTTCCTGAAATGGTACACTTTTCTTTGCCACTACTTCAGTAGATGTCCAGAAAGGGTAATTATTTTGTAAATGTCTCTTTAACTATTCCTATTAGGCTCAGATAAAGTAATTTACATATTGGAAACATAAAGGTTTACAGCATTGGTCAAGTCAACCTAACTGGCCATGCCTTTGGTATATATATAATGCAGAGAATTTTAAATGTGTTACACAAAGGAAATATATATAAAATTAGTTTGCTTGAAAAAGTTAATGACAACCCCTTTTCAATCACTACAGTCCCCCCATAAAACAATAAAAGCCTATGCTCTGGTTCGGAAGTTGTTCCAGTGCCTACATGACATAGTGTAGGCAAGCAAGCCCTATAACCAAGCTTTTACATAGAAGAACATTGAGACATACTTAATATATAATATTATGTTATTATTATTATTATTATTATTAATTCCAAAAGAAGACACAAACATATACAGATATTACAAAAAAAGTGCTCAATAAAATACTCTTGTTTGATCCCAAATGTCTGGCCTGACTAAACATCCAATCATGGATTTGGGCAAATCTACCCAGATAATTGCGAACCGTGATGTCTCTTTAAGGAAATACATAATTTTTATATTAGGTAAGTATATGTTTTTCTTATCACTATGCAACATAATTCATATGAACTTCCAATCCAGACATGAATAGGGGAGTCACAGTTTGCATTGTACTTTTAACTAATATAGACTAGATACATTAGTCATAAATGCATGAAATCAACTGGTGATTTTTGGATGTGCGATTCCCGTCTTTTTCTACAGCTATGTTACATTGCATAGTCTGTCCCCCTCTGTTTTTTAGTTGAAACAGCACTTCTCCCATTTGGCACAAGCATTTTTAGTTAGCAGGATACTAAGGTTCTGCTGTTTTTGCTCTCAGTTTACATACTGGGAAGCTTTGAAAGGTGTGTTGTCCAGCATCTTTCTCTGGGTGTTGGTGCTGTGTGATGGCCTTTGTTGCGGTGGTTTTGTGTTGGTGGAGTGGTGTGGCATAGAGTCATGGGGACTCAGCCTTGCAGCATAGGTGTTTTGAGGCATCAGGTCACCTGCCCTGCTGGTGCACCATCGCAACGGTGGTTGTCATGCGGTGCCGCACCTTTTATAGCTTCATATAAGTTAGGGACCCACTCAGAGATTTGTCATAATGTAGCAGTGGGCTTCATACAGTCTGATCAAAATATTAAACCAAGAACCTCATGTTTAGGAATATAAATTTTTGTCTAATGGCATTAGAACAACTGATGATTTTTGGATGTACGTTTCATGTCTTTATCTACAGCTATGTTGCATTACATTACCCACAAAGATCCTTGTATAGTTGTAGGATGGGCAGTCAGGTCAAGAGATCCCAGAACACTATTGCTAATGTCCTATATAGGGACTCAGTAAAAAAGTTAAAAAAAATTGTAATACTATAAAAAATTAAAGGAAACCAATCACTAGGATTTTCATATATAACCTAAAGCCAGTGCAATACTGGCACTATCAGGCTGATTCTCTACATACCTTTAGTGGTCAGCTCGGATGTTTAGATTTTGAAATCCAAAAAAGTTAAGTTTATATAATCAGAAGCTTCTTGAGTGACAGCAGCTGAGGATCAGATAATATCTGGGGGGCTATGCACAGTTATTTGCTCCCTCTATTAGAATTAGCATGGTTGAGCCTAGAATGTATAGACTGCAGTCAGGTCATGGGCGTGACCGACTTGGTTGATGGGCATGGCCGTTTGGGTTGGGGGCGTGGCGATGTTTTTTCCTGTCCACTATAATCATGCAAGGGGCGGCTTAGCCCCGCCTGCACCCCACCATCTGGGGGTCTTACCACCATACCGCCACTTCTACTATAATCAACTCTATGCCCACATGGACATAAAATAAACATTGTTTTTCTGTCTGGAAAGGTCGGGCTGGCAACATCAGGCTGCATTTTGAACACGCTCCATCACTTGACAAGTTACGTTATACCTGTCAGCAGTCCATACACTCTAGCATCTACTGAATTAGCATAAGTATTATACAATCTACCTAGCAGGACCTGTGGTGAGGTCATACCCATGTGACCAAAAGGGGTGGGGCCTCTGCCAACAAAGTTGATATCATGAAGCAACATTTTTCTGTTGGCTGAGGCCCCGCCCCTTCTGGTCACATGGGTATGACCTCACCACAGGTCCTGCTAGGTCGATTGTATGAGGGTATGTGCGCACGTTGCTTTTTACCTGCTTTTTACCTGCTTTTTTGCTGCTTTTTCTTCTGCGCTGTTTAATGCCAAAATGGATGTGTTCTTCTATTCAAGCAAAGTCTATGGGAATTTGGGTTTCTTGTTCACACTATGTTGTTCAAAATGCTGCCTTTTTGTGGCAGAACTTTGGTCAAAAACTCAGCTTTTCAAAGAAGCAACATGTCAATTGTTTTTGCCATTTGGGTTTTGCACTGCAAAGCTGAGTTTTTGACCAAAGTTCTGCCACAAAAAGGCTGCATTTTGAACAACATAGTGTGAACAAGAAACCCAAATTCCCATAGACTTTGCTTGAATAGAAGAACACATCCATTTTGGCATTAAACAGCGCAGAAGAAAAAGCAGCAAAAAAGCAGGTAAAAAGCAGGTAAAAAGCAACGTGCGCACATACCCTAATACTTATGCTAATTCTAACAGAGGGAGGGAATACCTATGAATTCCCCCCAAGATATTATCTGATCCTCAGCTGCTGTCACTCAAGAAGCTGCTGATTATATAAACTTTACTTTCTTGGATTTCAAAGGCTATATATTCGAGCTGACCACTAAAGGTATGAAAAGAATCAGCCTAATAATGAGAGTATGGCACTGGCTTTAGGTTATATACAAAAATCCCGGTGATTCGTTCCTTTTAAAAAACAACCAAAAATATTCCAATAAATATATATATTTATGTAAAAAATAAACAAGAAAAAACTCATATTTGGTTTTGCTGTGTCCGTAACAACCTGATTTATAAGACTGATACACTAACTAACCCCATTCAGTGAACACTGTAAAAAATAAATAAAAAACGCATCAAAAACTGTTTTCATCACACAGCTGACAAAAAAAGTGGAATATAACACGATAAAAAAATCATATGTAATTAAAAATTGTACTGCTGAAAATGTCATCTTGTCCTGCAAAAAACAAGCTTTCGTAAAGCTATAGCTGAGAGTACAGTAATGCAACAAGTTTTTTTTCTCATAAAATAGTTTTTATGATGTAAAAGTGGCAAACATAAAAAAAACTTTACAAATGGGGTATCACCATTTTCGTACTGGCCTGGAGAATAAAACTGTCTTGTAACTTTTTAACTGACAGGTGAACGGTGTAAATAAAAACAAAACAATTCCTGAATTGTTGTTTCTTATTCATTCTGCCCAACAAAAAGCGAGATATAAAGGAATTGAAAAATATTGTGAGCCAAAATGCTTGCATTAGCAGCTGAAAATGACTTCCTTTCTCCACAACAGGACTTGGTAGGGTGAGATTCTATCAACCACAAGGAAGGTGTGGTTGGTGGGCCTTTTTAAGGAGGAGGCGCCTTTTCAGAGAGGAGGGGTGTGGCTACAAAAGGCTGCAGCTGAGCTCCATTTAAGCAATTTGCAGCAAGGGAAAACTGACATTAACCCTTGCTGCACCAACAGAAAGTAAAATACATTTAATATTAGCCTCCAGGTTAGGGAGAAAGCTCAAAAAGTAGAACCGCTACAAATCATTCGACAGCAAGATAAAATGATGACACTTAATGTATGTAAACTTTTGACTTTGCAGAAAGTAATAAAAATCCCTTAAAACATTCTCTCTCTCTCATTATTCAGGCATGTGGCAAATATATATACAGTCAGGGCCAGAAATATTTGGACAGTGACACAAGTTTTGTTATTTTAGCTGTTTACAAAAACATGTTCAGAAATACAATTATATATATAATATGGGCTGAAAGTGCACACTCCCAGCTGCAATATGAGAGTTTTCACATCCAAATCGGAGAAAGGGTTTAGGAATCATAGCTCTGTAATGCTTAGCCTCCTCTTTTTCAAGGGACCAAAAGTAATTGGACAAGGGACTCTAAGGGCTGCAATTAACTCTGAAGGCGTCTCCCTCGTTAACCTGTAATCAATGAAGTAGTTAAAAGGTCTGGGGTTGATTACAGGTGTGTGGTTTTGCATTTGGAAGCTGTTGCTGTGACCAGACAACATGCGGTCTAAGGAACTCTCAATTGAGGTGAAGCAGAACATCCTGAGGCTGAAAAAAAAGAAAAAATCCATCAGAGAGATAGCAGACATGCTTGGATTAGCAAAATCAACAGTCGGGTACATTCTAAGAAAAAAGGAATTGACTGGTGAGCTTGGGAACTCAAAAAGGCCTGGGCGTCCACGGATGACAACAGTGGTGGATGATCGCCGCATACTTTCTTTGGTGAAGAAGAACCCATTCACAACATCAACTGAAGTCCAGAACACTCTCAGTGAAGTAGGTGTATCTGTCTCTAAGTCAACAGTAAAGAGAAGACTCCATGAAAGTAAATACAAAGGGTTCACATCTAGATGCAAACCATTCATCAATTCCAAAAATAGACAGGCCAGAGTTAAATTTGCTGAAAAACACCTCATGAAGCCAGCTCAGTTCTGGAAAAGTATTCTATGGACAGATGAGACAAAGATCAACCTGTACCAGAATGATGGGAAGAAAAAAGTTTGGAGAAGAAAGGGAACGGCACATGATCCAGGGCACACCACATCCTCTGTAAAACATGGTGGAGGCAACGTGATGGCATGGGCATGCATGGCTTTCAATGGCACTGGGTCACTTGTGTTTATTGATGACATAACAGCAGACAAGAGTAGCCGGATGAATTCTGAAGTGTACAGGGATATACTTTCAGCCCAGATTCAGCCAAATGCCGCAAAGTTGATTGGACGGCGCTTCATAGTACAGATGGACAATGACCCCAAGCATACAGCCAAAACTACCCAGGAGTTCACGAGTGCAAAAAAGTGGAACATTCTGCAATGGCCAAGTCAATCACCAGATCTTAACCCAATTGAGCATGCATTTCACTTGCTCAAATCCAGACTTAAGACGGAAAGACCCACAAACAAGCAAGACCTGAAGGCTGCGGCTGTAAAGGCCTGGCAAAGCATTAAGAAGGAGGAAACCCAGCGTTTGGTGATGTCCATGGGTTCCAGACTTAAGGCAGTGATTGCCTCCAAAGGATTCGCAACAAAATATTGAAAATAAAAATATTTTGTTTGGGTTTGGTTTATTTGTCCAATTACTTTTGACCTCCTAAAATGTGGAGTGTTTGTAAAGAAATGTGTACAATTCCTACAATTTCTATCAGATATTTTTGTTCAAACCTTCAAATTAAACGTTACAATCTGCACTTGAATTCTGTTGTAGAGGTTTCATTTCAAATCCAATGTGGTGGCATGCAGAGCCCAACTCGCGAAAATTGTGTCACTGTCCAAATATTTCTGGACCTAACTGTAGTTTTTGGTCATCCTAATAGACCTAAAACGGGAAATTATTTGAGATTTCATGTCAGATAGCGAAAAAACAACATGCAAATGTGTCTTTTTAGATAGTATAGGTAAACCTCTGGCTTCAACTTTTAAGGGTACGTTAATTTTAACAGTGAGAGATAGAATATCCAAAATAAAATTCAGAAAATCACATTGTATAAATATATAAATGTATTTGCATTTTGCAGAGAGAAATAAGTATTTGATCCCTCTGGCAAACAAGACTTAATACTTGCTAGCAAAACCCTTATTTGCAAGCACAGCAGTCAGACTTTTTTGTAGTTGATGATGAGGTTTGCGCACATGTCAGAAGGAATTATGGTCCATGGTCTTTGCAGATCATCTCTAACTCATTAAGATTTTGAGGCTGTCACTTGGCAACTCGAAGCTTCAGCTGCCGTTATAAGTTTTTTTATGGGATTAAGGTCTAGAGACTGGCTAGGCCACTACATGACTTTAAGGTGCTTCTTTTTGAGCCACACATTTGTTGCCTTGGCTGTATGTTTTGGGTCATTGTCATGATGTTAGTCCAAGCCAAGACCCATTTTTAATGTCCTGGCTGAGGGAAGGAGGTTGTCACTCAGGATTTTACAGTACGAGGCTCCATCCATTGTCTCATTGATGCAGTGAAGTAGCCCTGTGCCCTTAGCAGAGAAACACCCCCAAAACATAATGTTTCCACCTCCATGCTTGACAGTGGGGATGGTGTTCTTTGGGTCATAGGCAGCATTTCTCTTCTTTCAAACACGGTGAGTCTAGTTAAGGCCAAAGAGTTCAATTTTTGTTTCATCTGACCACAGCACCTTCTCCCAATCACTCTCAGAATCATCCAGGTGTTGGGTAACTTCAGATGGGCCTGCACATGTTCCTTCTTGAGCAGTGGGACTTTGCAGGCACTGCAGGATTTTAAGCCATTATGGTATAATATGTTATTGTACCGCCCCGGGCTCGGCCGGCAGCCGAACCGCTCAGATCCAGGCTCGTCGGTGGGTGGCTTGAGCGCCTCTGGACCCAGGGCTTACGTCGCTCTGAAGGGAAGCTGGCACTACGTGAGGGGGGTGGTCTTTGGTGGGGAGGTTCACAGCCGGGGCCATGGTGTTTAGGGATTTAAGTTCGTGATGCCACCCACAGGTTGTGGTGAGTGTGGACACCACCGCTGCCATTAACTAGGCTCCCGGCGACGGTGTTGTGTAGCCTGGTGATGACCCCTCTGTGGGCTGGGGGTTATGGTCCCGGGGCCCAGTGGCTATGAGGTGCGGGCGTCTTAGTGCGGTGCGGTGCGCGGCCCGAAGGCACTGTTGTATTCACTATGACAGATACACCGGAGTCTCTGGTAAACCAAAAAGATGGTGGTTGGTGCTCGCAGCCGGCTGCGTCTGGTCCTCCACCCGATTCGGTGGTTCCCGCCTTTGTCCTGCATCTCGTTTTGTAGATTTTGACTGCCTATGCCTCAGCGACGGTAGTCTGCTCCCCAACTTTGTGTGTGTCGGGAGAGCCTGTTTGCCTGCAGATGCTGGCCCATGGGATCTCTCTGCCTGAGCCGTGGCTTTCTATTCCCCTCGTTGGGCTGTTTTCTTCAGTCGGGACTTAGGTGGGAAAGAACCTAGGGTCCAGACCTCAATCAGTGAATTCAACTCGGTCCAGTGGCTTCTAGGCCTTGTACTGGGTCTGAGTACCCCTCCTGGTGCTCCAGTTTCCAGTTGGTTCCCCGGTTCGGTACCAGCGGGCCACTACCCTGCCCCGATCCCTTTCGGTTCCACCAGCCGTCTTCCCGGCTCCTGCAGGCGGCAGCCACCGTCTGCCTCCTGGGCACAGGGTATCCGGGCTACAACCCAGATCCCTGACAGACGTTTACTCCTCCTGACTCCTCTCTCCTAACAGATCTGTTGTGTTTTCCCGCCTCAGGCTATCCGAACTCATCGGTGGGCGTGGCCAACCGCCTGGCTCCTCCCCCTGGTGTGAACGTCAAGACCTGAGAGGGGTGACTCAGGATTTTTAGGTTAGCTGCTGTTACCTTGTTAGGGGACGGGTGTTTGTGCAAGGGCCTGTCTGTGACTATCTGGCTAGTCCAGGGCGTCACATTATCAATGGTTTTCCTGGTGACAGTGGTCCCAGTTACCTTGAAATCATTAAAATTTGCCTTCGTGTAGTTTTAGGCTGATCTCTCACCTTCCTCATGATCCTGGATACCCCACGAGAGGAGATTTTGCATGAAGCCCCAGATTGATGTCGGTTGACTCATTTTGTATTTCTGACATTTTATTACTATTGCACCAACAGTTGACTTCTCATCCAGCATCTTACTTATGGTTTTGTAGCCAATTCCAGCCTTGTGCTGGTCTTTGATCTTCTCCCTGACATCCTTAGAAAGCTCTTTGGTCTTGCCCATGTTGTAGAGGTTAGAGTCTGACTGATTAATTGAGTCTGTGTACAGGAGTCTTTTATACAGGTGACAATTCAAGACAGCTGTCTTTAATGCAGGTAACAAGTTGATTAGGAGCGTCTAAGTGGTCTGTATGAGCAAGAACTGTTAATGGTTGGTAGGGGATCAAATACTTATTTCTCTCTAGAAAATGCAAATAAATTTATATAATTTATACAATGTGATTTTCTGGATTTTATTTTGGATATTCTATTGTGTCGCCCAGAGAATGGAGTACTCGGTCCTGGGCGGTGTATCACTGGGGAATGTCACTTTGGTGACCGTTGCTCGGTCCCGTGCCCTGGGTGCTTGTTAATGGGGAGTATTTACAGGGGAGAATAAAGTAATTTGTGTGATGCCACCTGCGGGTTGTGGTTAATATGGGGGACCGCCGCTGCTGGGTTGGTTACTCCTAGTGCTGGTGGTAATGGCAGCAGTGGTAGTAGGCCCTCCGCAGGTACAGCTGAGCCCACGAGATGTATGATGAAGTAATAAAGGAGGCCACACGTGGGTTGTAATTAACAGTCCCTACTCACTCTTGACCCTCGCATGGCTGGTTCAGGTCCCTGTAGTTCCAGTGCCAGTTGATGACTCGGTTGCTCTGTCCCGGCACTCTCAGTGTGGTTGGGTACCCGTAGTATGGAGTGTTTGGGGCCCGACTGTCCCCTTGTAGTGGCAGCCTCCTTGTCCGTGCGGCAGGCAGTGTGGACCCTGTAGGGCTGGTCTGTGTCCCAAACCCTGACCTTTGCTTTACTGCTGGTGCCCCTGGATTTATGGGTCAGTGAGGTCCGTGGAGGTCCCCTAACTGTGTAGGTATTTGCCAGACAGTATGAAACTGTCGCCTGACTTAGGGCCATGTGCCTCATGCGTGCTCTGGTCCCAGAGGTACTCGGGTGTACCTGCCCTGGCGACCACTCTCCTGTGCCCCCGGGTCACCGCTACACGACCCAGCTCTAGTCACGTCTGTAAACTTCACTGTGCACTACTCTTCTGCCGTCCCCTCCCACCAGGCGGTCTAGTTTCCTGGTCTGGCTCCGCCCTCTAGGTGGCCATCCCCTTGTGTGACCAGGCAGTGCCCCTTGGTGTGGAGTGGTAACTAGGATTTTGGTGGGTGTTGGTGTTATTGGCACTGGTGTGCCAGGTCCCAAGCGGTTGGTTCTGCATCCCCGTGAGGATGCAGTCCCCTGTAGTGCCCTGAGTATCTCAGTGGTGCTACACTGTCTCACTGTTAAACTTAACCTTCCCTTATAATTATAGACTCGTCATGTCTTTGTCAGTGGGCAAACTTACAAAATCAGCATTTTGAGATATATATTTTTATATATATATATATATATATATATATACACTAGAAGGTGGCCCGATTCTAACGCATCGGGTATTCTAGAATTTATTGTGTAGTTAATGTATGATTTTTGTTATATATATATATATATATATATATATATATATAGATGTTGTTGTGTGTAGTTGCCAAGTGTTTGTGTAGGGGCTGTAAATGTTCTGGGTGTTGTCTGGGGTGGGGGTGTATGAGAGCGGTGTTGTTTGTGTGGAGCACTGTGTGTGTTGTGTTGTTTGTGGAGCGCTGTGTGTCTGCAGTGTTGTCTGTGTGTGTCACTGTGTGTGTTGCGCGGTTTGTGTGGGTGTGGGGTGCGAGTGTGTGTTTTGGGGGAGGTATGTTTTGTGCAATGTGTGTGTGTTGCGCGGTATGTGCATATATTTGTGTATGCTGCGGTGTTTGTGTGTTGGGTGTTGTGTGTGTGCGGCGTTGTCTGTGTGTGTGGGTGTCTGTGTAGGGCGGTGTTTGTGGTTCCCAGTGTGTGTGTGGTGTGTTGTGCGGTGCGCGTGTGGCAGTGTGTGTGTGTGTTTTGGGGGGAGGTGTGCACCCCCATCATGCTCCATCCCCCATGCTGCGCATCCCCATCGTGCTCCATCCCCCATGCTGCGCACCCCCCATCGTGCTCCATCCCCCATGCTGCGCATCGCCATCGTGCTCCATCCCCCATGCTGCACACCCCCCATCGTGCTCCATCCCCCATGCTGTGCACTGCCCATCGTGCTCCATCCGCCATGCTGCGCACTCCCCATCGTGCTCCATCCCCCATGCTGTGCACTCCCCATCGTGCTCCATCCCCGATGCTGCGCACTCCCCATCGTGCTCCATCCCCCATGCTGCGCACCCCCCATTGTGCTCCATCCTCCATGCTGTGCACTCCCCATCATGCTCCATCTCCCATGCTGCGCACTCCCCATCATGCTCCATCCCCCATGCTGCGCACTCCCCATCGTGCTCCATCCCCCATGCTGCGCACCCCTCATTGTGCTCCACAGTCACACATCAGACAGTATACACGCACTTATCTGATCGCATACACTCACACCCCACTTCTCCCTGTGCCCTCCGGTGGGCGGTCCCAGCAGCTGTGCTGCACGCCGTGCTCCTCTGCCTTCTGCCGACACGCACACATCCGATCGCATACACGCACACATCCGATCGCATACACGCACACATCTGATCGCATACACGCACACATCCGATCGCATACACGCACACATCCGATCGCATACACGCACACATCCGATCGCATACACGCACACATCCGATCGCTTACACGCACACATCCGATCGCATACACGCACACACACATTGACGATATCGCACATACGCGCTCACACACTCACAACATCCGGAGATACCACATGCTTCCGGCCATGTGATCCTCCGGCAGGTCCTGGAAGGTCACTGCATGCACAGTATCGCCGCCGAGAAGCAAGCGATATCACTGGATGTTGTGTGTGGATGCGATCTGATGTGTGTGTGAGGTGTGTGTGTGAGAGTGAGTGTGATCTGATGTGTGTGTGTGTGTCTGTTCTTATGTGTGTGTGTGTGTTCTGCCGCTGCAGGACCTTGATGCGCTCACCTGCTCCCGGTTGGCTTTTGGTGAGTATGATCGGGGGTCTTCTTTCTTCTGTCTTCTCTCTTCTGCACATGTGTACCGGGAGCCGGTGTACGCTGGTAACCATGCTACACAATATTACCCGATGTGTACCATGGTTACCAGCGTACCCTGCCCCCCGCACGCACGGGAGCCCACACCAGCGTACACCGGCAACCCCAGCAATGCGAGGGTATGTGTCGGCTGTGTTGCCGGCGTACGCTGGTGTGGGCCCCGGGGCTACAGCACTCACCTGGGAGTCGGGGCTCCGTGTCGGTTCGGGGAATGCGTGCGGGGGGCGGGGCCAGGGCAAGCGTGCAATGCGTGAGGGGGGCGGGGCGTGGCCGAGTTGCCAATGCGTGCAGGGTGTCGGGGTGAGAGGCCAATCTGTGTGGGGGGGCGGAGCCTGGGCGAGCGGCCAATCCGTGGGGGGGGCGGAGGCGAGGCGAGCGGCCAATGAAACGCTTGTCACGGTAACGACAGAATTTTGGAGCAAGAGAGACAGACAGACAGAATAAGGCAATTATATATATAGAGATATATACATATATATATATAAATACACACACACACACACACACACACACACACATTAGTATGGCTATCTGCATGCTACTACCTTAAAATACATGTTGACTGACAAAGAAATTAATGAGAAATATTGGCCAATGTCTTAGGTAATGCAGATCTAAATAGTGTACTGTAACATCAATGCTGTTTCCATGGTAGCAGAGTAGTTTGTTGAGGAGAAAGTTAAAAAATGAAGTCACAAATCAGTTTTATTTGTTGTGGCTGCCGTATAATACTTTGTCTTGGTAACTGAGGTACAACATCATTAATTGTTCAGTGCATTTCATATTATCACTTATCTATTCTATTTTCACTGAAATCAAATAGCGCTACCCTAGAAAAGTGTATTGAAAGAAAATAATTAGGAAAGCAGATGTGGGTCATGTTGGTTTTATAATTGTACATTGTTTTTTATATTTGGCTCTCTTCCATCATGTGGATCAATAATTGATATTGTGCCAGGAGCATCACTACCCTCGTCCATGTACTGTCTAGTATGGAAATGAATAGGACAGATGTAGCACAGTCTGTGATAAAATGGGTCTCTGACTATAAAATATAGCAATAACTGGAGCTGAGATCAAAGATTCAGAAGATTCTAGTCCAGTAGTCTTGTTGGTCCAGAGCACGGCGACACTCCTACCATCTGCAGTATCACCAGCACCTCTTTTTGATGAAGATAGCCCTGATGTAAAGTGTGGGTCATGCAACAAGTTAATGACATCAAGTAGAATACCAATACAAAGAGTTGTCAGGGATGTCACAAATTGTAAAAGGTTTGCAGTGCTCTGTACTGGTCGCCTCTGGACCAAGATCCTGAAATTCTTTTTGCTCATCTCTACTAGCAAGTTAATTTACTGTATATATCCTTACATAATTTATAAATATTTTTTTCTGATGTAATCTCTTTAAACATAAAGAAGCTAAAAATGGAATTTGTCACAAGGATTTAAGCCCACAAATCATCATCAGTCTTATACAAATGGTTCACAATAATGATCTTTTATTTTCTTTCAGATTCTGTATAATGGAGGAAAAATCTTTGCTATATTCAAACTCTCTTGATGCCCAAAGGCCACTTATGTGAGCTACTTCTATTGAATAAAGCTAAAGTTAATGCACTCACCATCATTTTGCTTGCACACGGTTGTCAATATCAAGACATGCAGGCCGACTCTGGCCTGTCACGGAAGGACCAGCTCTGCACTTTCCCTGTATGGAATGCTGGTCGGAGCAGTGTGGAAGTGTGCACTGGAGTTCAATATATAAGATGGTGCCACTCCCTCTACTAAGTAGTGGAGGGTCAATCAACAGAAATTGCCGCAGCTACCCACCCCTGGGCATCAGCCGTGTTGCTTATGTAGACAGCAGACGGTAATCCTCCACATACACTGGGCAGGTGGTGCTTATCCCCCAAGCAAAAAAAGTTCCTGGATGGAGTCCAACAATAGAGATAGGGCAGCACTCACCAGCGTCCAGTAAAAAAGACTTTATTTATTCATGGTGCAGGTAAAAAAGAAGGAGCAGAGTTGACAGCAGGACCCCCTCATGGACGACAGCCGTTTCGCGTGTACTCACGCTTATGGACCTGAGGAAGCGTGAGTACACGCAAAATGGCTGTCGTCCATGAGGGGGTCCTGCTGTCAACTCTGCTCCTGCTTTTTTACCTGCACCATGAATAAATAAAGTCTTTTTTACTGGACGCTGGTGAGTGCTGCCCTATCTCTATTGTTGGACTCTAAGTACTGGGTGGGTTCTGTGTCGACATAGTCAGTGCTTAGTAGAGGGGCAGAGCTAGAACAAGCAGCTGATAATATCTTGGAATGGGAGAATATGCAGCTAATGCTTAGTATTATGGGCAGTGCCAGTACAAGGAGCGGGTGCCATCTTTGAAGCCGAGTGAATGTGTGGCGCCCTGGACAAGCCAGGGGCCACATAGAACAACACCAACACACCCCACACTCCCGGTCAGGCACACCGAAGTCAGACTAAAACCCTTGTTGCCTTCCTCCAGGGGCTGATGTTCACACCAGGGGGTGTGCCAGGCGGTTGGCCCCACCTACCGAGGAGTACACAGTCCTGGAGGCGGGAAAAGAAGGCAGATCAGTTGAGGAGTGGAGAGAGATGAGTTTGAGAGTGAAAAGTGAGAGGAAGGAAAGTGGTAGAAGAGCAGCCTGAAGTTGGTCCGGGTGTGTGGCCCGGGCGGATCAGCAAGGTTGGCAGATGGTGGTGACCGTCTGCAGGAGTGGCTTATCAGAGCTTACCGTAAAGACCGTGGACGGGCGGTGGCCCGGCGGTACCGGACCAGTACGCAAAGAGAAGCCAGCACCATCTGGCAGGGGCTTACGGACCCCGGCAAGGCTAGGAGTCGCCGTGAATTTGCCAAATTCGTTAGCGAAGGGGACCTCCTGGGTTTCCCAGCAGCCAAGTCCCGATAGATGGCAACAGTCCAACCGAGAGAGGGAAACACAATCACCGCCAAGGCTAAAGTTCCCAGGGCCAGAGCCTGTGGGCAAAAGGGGCTCCTTCAGCTCCCATCCAAGCTGGGGAGCGGGTTATCGGTGGGAACCCATTGGAACCGTTTACAGTACATAGGTGCAGGGAAAGGCAGTCACCATCAACCTGCCAGGAGAAACAACACCGCAGCCATCTGTGGGACCCGTCCATCCAGCCGTGTGTTTTACCGAGAACTGTGTCCTCATCATTGGCTGAGTGAGTACCACCGTGCCGTGCGGCACAGCGCTGCCCCCGCGACCCTGCACCTCGCCAGGCCCTGTAACCCGCCTGCCATCCATCCCTACCCCATCACCGGGCCCTGGGACAACCAACCCCCTACCCACGGAGGGGAGAACTAACAACAAAGCTGCTCCCTGTCACCACTCCCGGGATCCCCGTCCAGAGCAGCGGTGGTGTCACCAATATCACCACAACCGTGGGTGGCGTCACAGACAATAACCAAATCCCCACAATCACATCCCCACCCCTTTTCACTCACGGGCGAGGAGCGCCGCTCGAGTCCCCGGGATCCGGCCCACCGCTTGAGCCACCACCGAGCAGTGGCAGCCGCAGCAGCAGCGGCCGGACCCGAGCAGTGGGAGAGCGCAGCGTCCCCTCCTCCGCCCGCGACAAATGCATCAGCCAGCACAGGGTGAATGCAGTCAGCCAATGCTAAAAATGACCGCAGTGAATGTTATCAGTCAGAACAACAGAGAGTGATAGAAGAAGGGTCTTAATTCCGCGCCAAGGACTCAATGGATCCAGGAAGAGATTAATGCTTCTTTAATAACATGCACAAGTCTACGCGTTTCTGGAGACACAGCTCCCTTCATCAGGACATTGGCAAGAAAACATCAAATCTGGTTTCAAGTGAGATGGTGGAGTATAAAAGCATGCAATGATGTCATAGGAAACACCCATCCTGAAAAAAAACCTTGAAAGCGGGCGGGATCCTGATCATTCTAGAAATCTGTATGTTCCAACAGTTCCCTGAATATTGAATTATGATCAAAAAAAGTTATATACACTTCTACTAACATACAGTAAATATGTACAATAATCCTGACAAAAGAAAAAATAAAATAGATATATAATATATAATAGATATACTGAACGACAAACACGGGGTTAGAACCTGGTGTAAAAGAAAGAAAAACAGCACGATGTCATGGAGGAGCAGAGACATCAACCACAGGACTACCGCCCCGAGTCGTAATTTATTATAGTCCTAAGGTGGTTTCCTATTAGGCAGGCAGCCTAAGGGTATAATGATGGAGCTCAAATTGCTGTCAAGGAATTGCTAGAAAAGAGCGGATGGCCGAGGGCTATGTGTGGAGTATATTGTGGAACCTTCAATGAAATGCAGTACGGAGCTAGTGTCAGAGAGGTGAACAAAGTTCAGAGGCGTGGGGAAAAAAACACAACCAAAGTACGCCTGTGCAGACTGGTGCTCAGAAAAAACAGGCAAAAATCAGAGAGACACAGTGTCTAACATATAGAAACTCGGGGGATATATATTCAATGGGGGAAAAACTTTATATTGGATGGACCACGGTCAAAAAACAGCTCATCTATAATAAAAAATGGAGCAAGTTTTTTTTATATATATATATATATATATATATATATATATTTATATTTATATTTATTTGGAAGTGTGCTTCCGATGTAATAGTATATAGGAATACATCACAAATATAGATCTTATTACTATTTAAATTATGTGGTTAGGAGGGGGTGAAAAAATGACAAGGGGCAAACTAAGTTTGAACCTCGTTCAAACTATAATAAGTTTAATTACTGGAGGAGGGGGATGATCAAAATGTAAAAGACTGGATAAGGGAGGAAAAAAAAAAAAATCCTCATAGTGTAAGAAGGAAAAGTGGTTAACAAAATATATATTAATTTTTATTACGACATTAAAAAACTAGGAAGCATCTCTGTATTTAAAAGCAATTTACCCTAAAAAATTATTTGAAAAAAATATATATATATAAATATATAAAGAAACTGGTTTAAGACATATATAAAAAACTGGTTTAAGACATATATAAAAATATGTTGTGGAATCATTAATAAATAATTATTATTACGGGTATATATAACCTAAAATCAATAGAACAGATCAGTGACCTCATTGAGACCCGACGGTTTAAGTGTACGTAGCCTATAGATCCAATAGGTCTCCTTTTTGTTGAGCATTTCCATACGGTTAGGGATAAAAGGTGGGATCTGTTCAATAGGGGTGACCCTAAGCTTAGATTTCCTATTGTGTGCTATAGTGACATGCCTAGACAATCCGTGTAGGAGAAAGCCTTTTTTAATGTTGTGACGATGTGAATTCAATCTATTGTGTAGTGGTTGTATCGTTCTGCCCACATACTGCTTATTACATTCACATTCGATCAAATAAATGACATAGTCAGATTGGCATGTTAGGTGGGTTTTGATAGGAAAAAATTCCCCCCTGAACCAGAACAGAATTGTGTCCTCTTATGTTGTATCGAGTAACAACAAAGGCAGTTCCTCATAAGGCATTTATAAGCACCACAGGGTTTGACAGAAGACTGGGAGATGGGAACCTCCCTAAGTCTACTGGGGGCTAGCATATTCTTTAAGCTAGAGGCTCTCCTGAAGGTCACCCCGGGTTGTGCCGGTAAGCACCCCCCTAGGACCGGGTCATTTAGGAGACCCCCCCAAAGGAGACCTATTGGATCTATAGGCTTCGTACACTTAAACCGTCGGGTCTCAATGAGGTCACTGATCTGTTCTATTGATTTTAGGTTATATATACCCGTAATAATAATTATTTATTAATGATTCCACAACATATTTTTATATATGTCTTAAACCAGTTTTTTATATATGTCTTAAACCAGTTTCTTTATATATTTATATATATATATTTTTTTCAAATAATTTTTTAGGGTAAATTGCTTTTAAATACAGAGATGCTTCCTAGTTTTTTAATGTCGTAATAAAAATTAATATATATATTTTTTTACCACTTTTCCTTCTTACACTATGAGGATTTTTTTTTTTTTTTCCTCCCTTATCCAGTCTTTTACATTTTGATCATCCCCCTCCTCCAGTAATTAAACTTATTATAGTTTGAACGAGGTTCAAACTTAGTTTGCCCCTTGTCATTTTTTCACCCCCTCCTAACCACATAATTTAAATAGTAATAAGATCTATATTTGTGATGTATTCCTATATACTATTACATCGGAAGCACACTTCCAAATAAATATAAAAATATATATATATATATATATATATAAAAAAAAAACTTGCTCCATTTTTTATTATAGATGAGCTGTTTTTTGACCGTGGTCCATCCAATATAAAGTTTTTCCCCCATTGAATATATATCCCCCGAGTTTCTATATGTTAGACACTGTGTCTCTCTGATTTTTGCCTGTTTTTTCTGAGCACCAGTCTGCACAGGCGTACTTTGATTGTGTTTTTTTCCCCACGCCTCTGAACTTTGTTCACCTCTCTGACACTAGCTCCGTACTGCATTTCATTGAAGGTTCCACAATATACTCCACACATAGCCCTTGGCCATCCGCTCTCTTCTAGCAATTCCTTGACAGCAATTTGAGCTCCATCATTATACCCTTAGGCTGCCTGCCTAATAGGAAACCACCTTAGGACTATAATAAATTACGACTCGGGGCGGTAGTCCTGTGGTTGATGTCTCTGCTCCTCCATGACATCGTGCTGTTTTTCTTTCTTTTACACCAGGTTCTAACCCCGTGTTTGTCGTTCATTATATCTATTATATATTATATATCTATTTTATTTTTTCTTTTGTCAGGATTATTGTACATATTTACTGTATGTTAGTAGAAGTGTATATAACTTTTTTGATCATAATTCAATATTCAGGGAACTGTTGGAACATACAGATTTCTAGAATGATCAGGATCCCGCCCGCTTTCAAGGTTTTTTTTCAGGATGGGTGTTTCCTATGACATCATTGCATGCTTTTATACTCCACCGCCTGATGCATGGTGTGTGAGAACTGTCAGTGCTGTAAGTGCAGCACTGATATATATAATTCACTGCAATTATCAAGCATTGCAGTGGATTATATGACCGATCAGAGTAGTAAAAATTAAAAATTAATGTCTCATAAAGTTAGAAAATTGATCAAATATTTAAAAAATCTGAAAATAAAGAACCAAATATATATATACCATATATATATATATATATATATATATATATATATATTCATTCTAATAAATATGTACATATATTTACAAAATATAAACATAAACAAAAAAAGTACACATATTTGTTATTGCTGTGTCCATAGTAACCTAATCTATAAAAATGTCCCACTTGTTAACTCCTTCTGTGAATATGGTAAAAAAAGGAAAATAAAAATCGTAGCAATACCTATGTTGCTTGATCGTTCAGCTGACCAACAAGTGGAACACAGCTCTGTGAGCAAAAAAATAAAAATCTATAGGTATGCAAAAACTATTTTTTTCTATAAAAAAGTTTTAATAATGTAAAAGTGAAAAAAGCATATATATATATATATATATATATATATAAAAAACTATATAAGTTTAATATATAGTTAACTATAAATATATAAGCTGTAATCCTACCGACCCGAAGAAAAAACCTGTCTTATTTTTCTGACAAAGTGAACAGCACAAAAAAAAGCAAACAAAACAAAAAAACAATTCCTGCATAGAGCACAGGATACATGTGGACTGATCCAAAATTTTCTGTACTTAACTCAAGTCCGTTGTTACTGTTTGCATAAAGGCTCTGGAAAAACGCTATGGCTACCCCCATCAAAAAAGAAATATAACAAAATCTAAGCTCCCAAATCCAAATGGCCCCCTCCCTTCTAAACCCCAAAATGTGCCTAAGCCACAGTTAGCGTCCACATGTTTGGAAATATTGTAGTGAGGAGATCTCATTTAATTTACGTGGTGCAGGAATCAAAAAGCTAGATCTGGATGCATTGTATGGGCACTTGTGAGTGGTTTCTGCTGTTCTTGCACCACAGGGGCGCTGCTATTGTAACATGGCACCCTCAAACCATTCCAACTAAATCTGAACTCAATTATGCCGCTCATTCCCTTCTTCAGTTTTCACAATATCTTGTTTGGTGCCTTTTCCCGTTACCCTCGTGAAAAGGAAAACATTTGTGGTTAAAGGAACATTTTTGTGGTTAAGAATGTATTTTTTTCATTTTCATGGCTAAACATTATAATATTCTTTGAAACACATGGGGGGGTTCAAGGTGCTCACCGAACATCTAGATACATTTCTTGAGGTGTCTAGTTTCCAAAATGGGGTCACTTGTGGGTGAGCGCCACTATTTAGGCACCTCAAGTATTCCACAAATGTGGCATGGCATTCATTAATGATTCAAGCTAATTTTGTATTCAACAATTCAAATGGCGCTTCTTCCCTTCTGAGCCCTGCCTCGTGCCCAAACAGTAGATTTCCACCACATATGGGGTATTGGCGTATTCAGGAGAAAGAGCACAACAAATTTTGTTTTGCATTTTTTTCTGTTACCCTTGTTAAAATAAAAGATTTGTGGTTAAAGCAAAACAGATAAATTCTTGAGGTGTTTAGTTTCTAAAATGGGGTCATTTGTGGGGGAGTTTTACTGCTTAGGCAAGATCAAGGGCTCTCCAAACATGACATGGTGTCCACTAATGATTCCAGCTAATTTTGCATTCAAATGGTGCTCCTTCCCTTCTGAGCCCTGTCGTGTGCCCAAACAGTGGATTTCTACGACATAAAGCATATTGGCATATACAGGAAATATTGTACAACACGTTGTGTTGTGCATTTTATCCTTTAATCCTTTTAATCCTTATGAAAAGGAAACATTTGAGATTAAAACAACATTTTTGGGACAAAAATATATTTCTTCATTTTCACAGCTTGACGTTGCAAATTCTGTGAATAACCTACAAGGGTTTATGTTGCATATTAAAAAATCTAAATAAATTCCATGCGAGGTCTATTTCACAAAATGGGGTCACTTGAGGGGGAGCGCTACTGTTTATGTCCACCAGGGGCTCTCCAAACTTGACTGTCATGCGGTGTTCAACTTTGCACTCACTGGGTGTCATGGTGGTGCCATACGCTGTTCACAATGTAGAGTCTGACAAGCAGCCTGAGATCTTTTAAGTTGTACAGACTGATCCGGGCACTGGTTGTGTTTTGTGTCACTGCTCTCCAGTCCAGCAGGAGTTAATTCCTGCTGGCATGTGAGCAGTTGCTAGGAGTTCAGGCTGTTAATAGCCATTCACAGCCGCCTTCACTATTTATAAGGTTCTGGATCCGAATGCTGATTGCCGAATATAGCTTCAATGTTGCTCCTGCATTATTGGTCCATATTGTTGTGATCCCATGCTGGTGATCTGTTGTATGCTTACTTGTGCGGTGTGGAAATATCCCCATTGTTGGTTTATTTCCTCCCTGTGTTTATTTCCTCCTGGGTTTTTATTGTCTCCACCTCGTGTCTGATTGCAGTTTGCATGATTTTTATTTTTTGCACTCTGTATTTTTTGTGGGCGTTTGTTTCTCCTGTGTGGGCCCTCTCCTGGGGTGTGGGAGAGGAGGTGTAAGATCAGGGCATAAACTGGAGTTAGGGTGACGCTGTCAGTCCTGGCCTGCCATCAGGCTTCCCTCTTGGATAAGATACAGTGTAGTGTCCCTAATTTGAGGGTCAGCTTAGAGGTCCCACTTCTGTCACCCTGATTTCTCATGACAGCAACATGGTGTGTGCTAACACTTCCAGCTACTTTTGCATTCAAAAACTCAAATGATGCTATTTCCCTTCTGAGCCCTGCCAAGCGCTCAACCAGTAGATTTCCACCACGTCAGGTATACGCAGAAGAATTTGAGCAATACATTTTATGGTTAATTTTCTATTGTTACCCTTGGAAAATTTAGAGCTAAAGTTACATTCTTGTGGGAAAAAAATGACATTTTCATTTGTTTCTTACACATTGCTTTAGTTACTGTGAAGAATGGAAAGAGTTGATAAAATTATTGGTTGTGATTTTGAGCAGTTTAAGGGGTGCTGCTTTACACTGGTGTCACTTTGGGCTATTTTCGGGCATGTGGTCTTCTCAAAGTCATTTCAAATGTGATATGGTCCCTAAAAATTGATTTTGTAAATTTTGTTGGAAAAATGAGAACTTGCTGAAAAACTTTGACCGATTCCAACTTCCTAATAAAAAAAATGATGTTTCAAGAATTGTGATAAATGTAAAGTAGAGGAAAAGGCTTTTATTAACTATTTTGTGGGCCATAATTCTTGGATTTAAGCGTATAAAAATTTTAAGATTGTTCAATTTTTTACATTTTCGCTAAATTTTCAAGATATTGGTCCCTTAAAACCCTAAAAACAAAAGCCAGCAGTCACTCCTTTGGTGGCCTGTCACATTAAATATCCAATATTATCAATAACCTGGCTCTTTTCAATGCCCCATTGTTGGATAGTTAAAAGGGTGGTCTGAAGGCTCAAGAATATTTAATCTAAATCCCTATCTATTTCTCTTCCAATCGGAACTAATTACTAATATGGCTGCACAAAAGATCCCCTACCCTTCTCTAAGTAGACTATATAAATTCTATATTTTTTTACCTATTTCCTATCTGATGACGCTTCGATTAAGAAACCCTGTGTATGCTGGGATACTGAGATGAAGTTTCATCAGGGGGCAGAGGCTGCAATCACTGTCACTGTTTCTGCCCCTTCCATGAAATGTGTCATCAGTGATGCTCTTTTCAGAGCAGTGCGCATGATATGAGAGTTCCCTACAGCATTCAGAGACCAGCGCCGTGCCTGCAAGTGATGTAATTTGCGGGGGCAGTGCTGGCCTCTGTACACCACCAGATACTGTGAGAGGTAACACAGATTACACGGTCATTCTACAAATCACACAATAAGAGCATGCAAGGACCAGACCAGTCACTGAAACGAGTATCATTGAAGATGCTTTAGACCAGTCACTGAAACGAGTGTCTTTGAAGAAGCTTCATTCCATAAAGGGGCAATGGCTGTGTCAGTGACCACAGCCCCTGTCCCTTGTCCCCTGATGATGCTTTGTTTGAGTATTTCGGCATGCACTGTGATTCTCAATTGAAGAGTCATCAGAAAATAAATAGTTAAAAAATAATAATGGCATTTTGATCATATAGTTAAGGAAGGGTAAGAAATTTTTAATGCAGCCATGTACAAAATTAATTTGGAATGGGGCAAAAATAGATAGGGATTTAGCTAAAAAAAGTCAGCCTTCAGACCACCCCTTTATTTATGGTGTGAGTGTGGGAGGGAGGGATGGAAGGATTGAAAGGAACAACTATTGGGTGACAAAAAAACAACACTAGCGTTAGTAATGGAAAATTGTCTGTCAGATACATTACTAATGCTGTAATAAAGTGTTGAGCAAATAAAAATACTTTATTTAAAAAAAAATATTCTTGGCACCATCCTTTCGTGACCATTTTATTAAAGATATCGATCCCATGCCCATCCAATGTATTCCACCGAATCCAATCTAGACCAAACAGGAAACCTATAAAAAGTGAAAGCACTACAAAAACATGACAGTAAGAAGAATGAAAGAATTCTCTTTTACTTACTTTCAAAAGCTTTGCCCTGACAAAGAAACTACAGCACTAAAAAGCAAGGATTGCAGCATGCAGTCACTATTGTGAGGGCTGGAAGTGAACTCCACTCCTCAAAACACAACCACATACACCAAACAAGGAAAATAGGGGGATCAGTAACACGCACATGCTGCTAAATATCTTTCCAAAATGGATTAATACATATGAGCAAAGGACAACACTTAATTGAAACACACATAGACCCCATAGGCTGCCATTCTCATAGAACAGACTCATAATCTGCTACTTACCCAATAGTGCAGCAGAGCTGCCAGTATAATGATAGGTCAAAATACAGTTAATATAATGGTGATCAATAAACCTGTAGGTGGGAAAACTTGCAAAATCGGCAAGGTACCAAAAACTTATTTTCCTCACTGTAAGGGTATGTGCCCAAGGGACAATGTACCCGCAGATTTTGACATGTAAAACCCACGGATTTATCTGGATTTTACAGATAAATCCGCAGGTTTTAGCAAGTACAGACACTGCCCATGTTATCCTATGGTATTTGGGGAGTGCTGTATCAATGCTGCAGTATGTGCAGCTATGGAATATGCTGCGGATGTCCCACAGCCGCACATAACTGCATGTCAATTATTCCTGCAGAAATAGCTGTGTAAAGCCCACTTTACACGCTTCAATATATCTCACAATCCGTCGTTGGGGTCAAGTTGTAAGTGACGCACATCCGGCATCGTTTGTGAGGTATCTGCGTGTGACAGCTACGTGCGATAAGGATTGAACGCAAAACCGTTAATCGCAAACACATCGTATCTTTGTCTAGAATTGAGCGTTTTGTTGCACGAACCTAGTCAATTGTAACGTGTGACATCCCTCATACGATTTTGGTGTCTGAGGCTATGTGCGCAGGTGTGCGCTCTGCACCGCAGCTTAAAAAAGGTCCGCTTCAGAGCGCAGCTGAAAAGCTGCGTTCTGAAGCGCCTCACAATGTCTGTCATTCACTAATCTCTGTCGGTCACTATCTCTGTCCCTCACTCTCTGTCCATGTCAGTCTATCCCCCTCTCTCATATACTCACCGATCCCCGATCCCCGGCGCTGCACGGCGTTCACACTGCTCCGGCGGCTTTTACTGTTTTGAAAAAGCCGGCCGCCCATTAAACAATCTCGTATTCCCTGCTTTCCCCGCCCACCGGCGCCTATGATTGGTTACAGTGAGACACGCCCCCACGCTGAGTGACAGGTGTCACACTGCACCCAATCACAGCAGCCAGTGGGCGTGTCTATACTGTGAATGGGAAATAAATAATTAAATAATTAAAAAAAAAACGGCGTGCGGTCCCCCCCAATTTTAAAACCAGCCAGATAAAGTCATACGGCTGAAGGCTGGTATTCTCAGGATGGGGAGCTCCACCAAGTCGGGTGAAGTTCACCCGAATTCATTCTGACAGTGCGGCTCTGTCTGTGTCTGCTGTCATCTGCCATTCAGCTCTGCTACACGGCTGTCTGTGTCTGCTGTTAGCGGCCATGTAGCAGAGCTGAATGGCAGATGACATAGTAAAAACGCATCCCTACACATTACACACGCTTGGCAAGTCAATAAATAAAAAAAAAAAGGTGCCCAATGCATACGTCACAGAACACATGATCTAAAGGAGCGCACACAAAATTGATCAATTTAACATAGACTACTAACGCACGTGTGACAGCAAATGAATGACCTACGTGTGATCTCATAAGATCCCGTATGCAACCTGGGCGTGTCACATCGCAAATGCGATTGTACAACTAATTGCAACGTGTAAAGCAGGCTTCAGTTCCGCATTTCCACTATGGAGATACAGGCCGGGACTTCTGCAGGTAAGTCGCATGAATGTCCGCAGGTTTACCACATATATTTTGCTGGAATCCCGCAGCAATGGATAGCTGCGGATTCCAGGGAGCTGCTGCGGGAAACCTGCGGATGTACCTGCAGATATATTAATTAAGAAATAACGTCTGGAACACCATTCTAAGTCTGAACTAGGTGTAAAAGATAAATCCGCAGGTATTTTCTCATGGGTCACGTAGCCTAAAGGTGGCTTTACATGCTACTAGATCACTAAAGCGATCTCGTTGGGGTCACGGAATTTGTGACGCATATCCAGCCACTTTAGCGATGTTGTAGTGTGTGACACCTATGAGCGATTTTGAATCGTCGCAAAAATATTCAAAATCGCTCATCGGTGATATGCCCCCCTCTTCCCAATTAGCGTTGCTGCTGCAGTAACGATGTTGTTTGTCGTTCCTGCGGCAGCACACATCGACAAAAATCTTCTTACCTGCATCCACTGGAAAAGGAGGAAGTAAGGAGGTGGGTGGCATGTTCTGGCGGCTCATCTCCTCCCCTCCTTTTCTCTTGGGCGGCGGTTCAGTGACGCTGCTATGACTTTGCTATGATGCTAAACGAACCGCCCCCCTTAGAACAGAGGCGGTTCGCCGGTCACAGCGACGTCGCTAAACAGGTATGTGCATGTGACGCTGCTGTAGCGATAATGTTCACTACGGCAGCGATCACCACATATCGTTACAACGACGGGGCGGGTGCTATCGCGCTCAACATCGCTAGCAATTGCTAGCGATGTCGTAGCGTGTAAAATGGCCTTTAGAGTGCTCAGACGAGCTATATGACTCGCACGAGTTTCGCATCGCATCACCCAGCGCAGCTGGCTTTTCCTCTGACAGCAGTGGGTCGGCTGTATGTATTTCTATGCAGCTGACATGCTCCTATCGGAAGAGTGTGCAACTGTGCCAGGTGATGTGATGCGAGGCTCATGTGAGCGCACCCTAAATCTATAGTAATCAATAATGTGATTCAGATTAAACCCCCAAGGGATCCTTTGACTTTTATGAGGCAACAGAGTTACTCTGAACTCTTTCTAGCCTCTGTTCCGCTGTGTGCTTCTTTGAAGAAGTGTAGAAAACTGTGTTTTTATGCATGCTTAAAAATACTGACACCATCGGATCATAGGCCAGAGAGAGTGCACAGTTTTTTTATCTGCCTCTTTTTAGGGAATATTCCTTTGGGGTTTCTGTTTTAATCATGTAATTCACACATGTACAGGTAAACCCCGGTGTTAGTAATCAGCGTAAGGTCAACGCAGGATAAATGTGAGTGAAGCCTCCGTGTGATCTTTTGGAAGAAGATTGTAGAAATCAACAGCAGGCCAGGAATTAGCTTTATTTATTTTACATGCCGCTCATCGTACAGTATAAGTGATTAGACGGCCTTATTCTATGGGTCAGTATGATTACAGCGATACAGCGATTTTATAGACACTTATTCTTTTACAAAAAAAAAGTTTTTCCATTGCTATCTTTTAAGAACTATTCTTTTTTTCTACATTGCTGCTGAGTCATGTAAAGGCCTTTTTTGTGGGACAAGTTGAAGATTTTTTTTGTACCATTTTTGGGCACATAGCATTTTTTATCGCTTTCTATTCAGGTTTTTGTAGGTTCAATGAACAAAAACAAGCAATTGAGGAATTGTTTTTTGTTTTTGTTTCATTCACCCTGTAGTAAAATTGATGACAGTTTTATTCTGTCAGTTACAGTATTACAAAATTTACGTCATTTTGTTTTAATGTTTTTCTGCTTTTACACAATAAAAACTATTTTATAACAAAAATTATTATTATTATTGTTTTTTCATTGCTTTTTTTCTGAAATTATAGTTTTTTTTTATTTCTTCACTAATAGAACTAAGTAGGGCCTTATTTTCTTGTAGAACATGAGTACATTTCCAGCACTACTATTTTTATTTACATTTGACTTTTTATTGCATTTTATTTTGCTTTATTTCTAGAAGTATGATGAAAACACAAAGTTTTTGTCACTTTTTTATGGTGTTCACTGAAAGGGTGAACTGGTCTGACAGTTTTTTAGATCAGGTTGTTCTGGATGCAAAATTTAAAATGTGTGCTTTATTTATGGGTTATTATTACATTAATATATGTATTTATTGGTATAATTTTTTTTCCTTTTTTGCTCTTTGTTTTGTGATTTTTTTTTATATTTTAGAATTGTTTGGTAACTTTTTACATAGTAAAAGGATAGGACATCATCTTTATCTTATCTGATCACTGAACTAATACTCTTCAATGGTTTTACATTGCAGGGCATTAGATCAGAGACACAGGCAAGAGGTGTGACTGGTACTGCTCAAGGTAGAACTTCACAGGCCATCATACCTGGGTGGCGCCATGGCTAATACTAGGCCCGGGGTCACCATGGAAACCATTTACCCAACACAATTGTAATCAAATTGGGCCATTGCATTACTTGCGGTATGAGTCAATTTAGTGCTGAATAGATGAAGCACTGAATTGACAATTGAAGCATAGAAAAAGAGGGCACCACAGGGAAAATGTCTGGGATCACTCACTTTTGCACACCACCTCTCTCTCAGTTTTATTACTGAATTGAGAATTGACTCATACTACAAGTGATATTGGTCTACTGAGCCACCCAGCCATTTTTCAATCTACTGATAATAAACCCTACCTACGTTCAAAGGGGGGGACCTGTCGAGAAAAGGGGAGATATTACCAGAGCAGTGATATGATGTCCATGCTAGAAATGGTTAAACTAAGTACCATTATACTTGTGCAGCATATAAAACATTGCAATTTAGTATGTATCTGCATTGCTATTTTAACCCCTTAAGGACAAAGCCAGTTTTGTCCCTAATGCCCAGGCCATTTTTTGCAATTCTGACCACTGTCACTTTCACAGGTTATAATTCTGGAATGTTTCAGTGGATCCTGGTGATTCTGAGATTTTTTTTTGTGACATATTCTACTTCATGATATTTATAAATTTAAGACGATATATTTTGTGTTTATTCGTGAAAAAATCGGAAATTTGACGAAAATTTTGCAATTTTCAAACTTTTAATTTTTATGCCCTTTAACCAGAGAGTTATGTCACACAAAATAGTTAATAAATAACATTTCCCACATGTCTACTTTACATAAGCACAATTTTTGAAACAAATTTTTTGGGGTTAGGAAGTTAGAAGGGGTCAAAGTTCATCAGCAATTTCCCATTTTTTCAACAAAATTTACAAAACCATTCTTTTAGGGACCACATCACATTTGAAGTGACTTTGAGAGACCTAGGTGACAGAAAATACCCAAAAGTGACCCCCATCCTAAAAACTGCACCCCTCAAAGTACTGAAAACCACATACAAGACGTTTATTAACCCTACAGGTGCCTCACAGGAATAAAGCAATGTGGAATGAAAAAAAAAAATATTTTACCTAACAAATGTTGCATTAGCGCCAATTTATTTATTTTAGAAGAAGTAACACAACAAAATGGAACCCAAAATATATTACCTATTTTCTCCTGAGCGCGCTGATACCCCACATGTGGTCAGAAACCTCTGTTTGGACAAATGGGAGGACCCGGAACAGAAGGAGCAATATTTGAATTTTGGAAAGCGAATTTGGCTGAAATAGATTGCGGGTACCATGTTCCATTAGCAGGACCCCTAAGGTACATAAACAGCAGAAACCCCCACAAGTGACCCCATTTAAGGAAATTAGACCCCGTAAGGATTTTATCTAGAGATATAGTGAGCATTTTGAACCCACAGATACTTTACAGAATTTGATAAGATTAGGCCGTCATATTGAAAATTTCCATTTATTTCACAAAAATATTGCTTTAGCACCAAATTTCTCACTTTTCAAGAGTTAACACCAAAAACTGGACCTCAGTTTGTTACCCACTTTCTTATGATCGTGGTGATACCCCACATGTAGTCAGAAACCTCTGTTTGGACAAATGGGAGGGCTTGGAATGGAAGGAGCAATATTTGAATTTTGGAAAAGCTTAAATAGATTGTGGACATCATGTCATATTTGCAGGGCTCCTAAAGGTACCTCTACAGTAGTGATGAGCGAGCATGCTTGTCACTACTCGGTACTCGCACGAGTATCACTGTACTCGGGCTGCTCGGCGGGGACCGAGTAATCTCGCGATACTCGTGCTTTACTCGTGGTCTTCATTTCTGCATGTTGGCGCTCTTTTGAGAGCCAGCCCTCATGCAGGGATTGGCTGGCAGACCACTGCAATGCCACAGCCCTGTTAGTTGTGGAATTGCAGTGATTGGCCGGCCTGCACAGCGTCACCGAGCCTTTATATAGGCCGGCGCGCTGTGCTCTGCTCACAGCTATTCTGACAGTGAGTGTAGGGAGAGTGTCGCTGATTCAGGGAAAGCTTTGCGGCCCTTTATAGCTTTTTCAGTTGCAGGGCTGCAAACAGTGTGACCAAAAGTCCTTCTCAGGACTATTCTAGTTGTATACAGGCAGGCAGGGTATAGCCAGGTCGGCGTACAGTAGCAGAGTCCTTCTCAGGACTATTGTTGCTATATACAGGCAGGGTATAGCCAGGTCTGAATACAGGCTAGTGACCAAAAGAGTCCTTGTCAGGACTATTGTAGCAGTATACAGGCAGGCAGGCAGGCAGGGTAGTGGTGACCGTATACCAGCCTTCATATCTGGGGCTGGTGTACACAGTGTAAAACAGTCCAGATAGTGTCTGACTTGTCTGTACTGTAATTGTCGCTCCCCAAAAAAACCTGTTAGGTTATTATTGCGTCCGTGCTTGGTTTTTAAAACCGCACGTGTGTGCCTGTTGGTGGCAGCGTACAGGTGCACTGGTGTGCGTTTACCAAACTATTATATAACGCACAAGTGTAGTGTATAATACACGTCAGTCAGCAGTGGCTGATAGTGTCAGAGTTCTTAATTTTTGCTCCTAAAACCTGTGTTAGGTTATTATTGCGTCCGTGCTTGGTTTTTAAAACCGCACGTGTGTGCCTGTTGGTGGCAGCGTACAGGTGCACTGGTGTGCGTTTACCAAACTATTATATAACGCACAAGTGTAGTGTATAATACACGTCAGTCAGCAGTGGCTGATAGTGTCAGAGTTCTTAATTTTTGCTCCTAAAACCTGTGTTAGGTTATTATTGCGTCCGTGCTTGGTTTTTAAAACCGCACGTGTGTGCCTGTTGGTGGCAGCGTACAGGTGCACTGGTGTGCGTTTACCAAACTATTATATAACGCACAAGTGTAGTGTATAATACACGTCAGTCAGCAGTGGCTGATAGTGTCAGAGTTCTTAATTTTTGCTCCTAAAACCTGTGTTAGGTTATTATTGCGTCCGTGCTTGGTTTTTAAAACCGCACGTGTGTGCCTGTTGGTGGCAGCGTACAGGTGCACTGGTGTGCGTTTTTACCAAACTATTATATAACGCACAAGTGTAGTGTATAATACACGTCAGTCAGCAGTGGCTGATAGTGTCAGAGTTCTTAATTTTTGCTCCTAAAACCTGTGTTAGGTTATTATTGCGTCCGTGCTTGGTTTTTAAAACCGCACGTGTGTGCCTGTTGGTGGCAGCGTACAGGTGCACTGGTGTGCGTTTACCAAACTATTATATAACGCACAAGTGTAGTGTATAATACACGTCAGTCAGCAGTGGCTGATAGTGTCAGAGTTCTTAATTTTTGCTCCTAAAACCTGTGTTAGGTTATTATTGCGTCCGTGCTTGGTTTTTAAAACCGCACGTGTGTGCCTGTTGGTGGCAGCGTACAGGTGCACTGGTGTGCGTTTTTACCAAACTATTATATAACGCACAAGTGTAGTGTATAATACACGTCAGTCAGCAGTGGCTGATAGTGTCAGAGTTCTTAATTTTTGCTCCTAAAACCTGTGTTAGGTTATTATTGCGTCCGTGCTTGGTTTTTAAAACCGCACGTGTGTGCCTGTTGGTGGCAGCGTACAGGTGCACTGGTGTGCGTTTTTACCAAACTATTATATAACGCACAAGTGTAGTGTATAATACACGTCAGTCAGCAGTGGCTGATAGTGTCAGAGTTCTTAATTTTTGCTCCTAAAACCTGTGTTAGGTTATTATTGCGTCCGTGCTTGGTTTTTAAAACCGCACGTGTGTGCCTGTTGGTGGCAGCGTACAGGTGCACTGGTGTGCGTTTTTACCAAACTATTATATAACGCACAAGTGTAGTGTATAATACACGTCAGTCAGCAGTGGCTGATAGTGTCAGAGTTCTTAATTTTTGCTCCTAAAACCTGTGTTAGGTTCTTAGTGCGTCCGTGCTTGCATTTAAAAACCGCACGTGTGTGCCTGTCGGTGGCAGCGTACAGGTGCACTTGTGTGCAATTTCCAGAAACTTTGATATAACGCACAAGTAGTGAATATACACGTCAGCAGTGCACAGCATTGCAAAATGCGCAAGGGCATTGGCAAGGAACAAGGAAGTGGACGTGATGGTGGTGCAGGCAGAGGCCGAGGTCGTGGGCAAGCTCTAATTTCGCCACAACAAAGGGCCACATCTAGTCGCTCGCACGTCCTGTCCCAAATTCTTGGGGACCGCAGCAGTACACCGCTCTTGAACCAAGACCAGTGTCAACAGGTTGTTAGTTGGATAGCGGATAATGCTTCCAGTCAGATTGGCACCACCACAAACACTCTGTCTTCCACACGGTCAAGTGTCAGTAGCCGTGATACTGCACCGCACATTTCTGAACCTGATCCTCCTTCCTACCACCAGGCTGAGTACACGTCCTCCTCGGACATTAATGATCCCACACTTGGACACTCGGAAGAGCTGTTCACGTTTCCATTCACACATTCTGGCCTCTCGCCAGCTCATATTGAAGTGGGTCATGAGGAGATCGTCTGTACAGATGGCCAAATATTTGAGCAGCCACGTTCTCACGAAGTTGGCAACGTGTCTCAACAAGTGGTGGACGATGATGAGACACAATTGTCAGCAAGTCAGGAGGAGGAGCAGGGTGCGGAAGAGGAAGACGACGTGGTGGATGATCCAGTAACTGACCCAACCTGGCAGGAGGATATGCAGAGCGAGGACAGCAGTGCACAGGGGGAGGGAGGCGTAGCATCACAACAGGCAGTAAGAAGCAGGGTGGTGGCCCCAGGCAGAAGTCAGGCAACCGTTCCCCGGAACAACACGACGACACAAGGTGCCTGTACAAATGTTAGGTCTTCACGAGTCTGGCAGTTTTTTAAGTTGGATCCAGATGATTCAAAAAAGGCCATTTGCAACACCTGCCGTGCCAGCATCAGCAGGGGTACCAAAACTAGCAGCCTGACCACCACCAGCATGATCAGGCACATGTCAGCCAAGCACCCGACTTTGTGGGAAGTACAACAGAGTCGAGGAGCAGTGCTTGCTGATGTCACTGCTACGTCTTCGCTGGTTGTGCATGCGAGCCAATCCTCTGTCCATGCTGCCTGCGAACAAGCCTCCTCCACTCCTGCACCTGCAGTTGCCTACGCAGAAAGAACACCATCATCAAGCACGTCCTTGTCCCAGCGCAGCGTTCAGTTATCCATTCAGCAAACCTTTGAACGCAGGCGCAAATACACTGCCAACACCCCACATGCCACAGTTCTAAATGCTAACATTTCGCGACTGCTTGCGCTGGAAATGTTGCCTTTTAGGCTGGTGGAGACAGAAGCATTCCGTGACCTGATGGCGGCAGCTGTCCCACGTTACTCGGTCCCCAGCCGCCACTATTTCTCCCGGTGTGCCGTCCCCGCGTTGCATAACCACGTGTCACAAAACATCACACGTGCCCTGAACAACGCTGTTTCACCCAAGGTCCACCTAACCACAGACATGTGGACAAGTGCTTGTGGGCAAGGCCGCTACATCTCGTTGACGGCACACTGGGTTAATATTGTGGAAGCTGGGACCCAGTCTGAGCGAGGGACGGAACACGTCCTTCCCACACCAAGGTTTGCAGGCCCTACCTCAGTCAGTGTTTCACCCACACTCTACAGCTCCGGAATGTCATGCTCTTCAGCCTCCTCCTCCTCCTGCGCATCCTCATCCACTGTGCCCTCCACACCAGTCACAAGCTGGAAGCACTGCAGCACTGCCTCGGCGAAGCGGCAACAGGCTGTGCTGAAGCTAATCTGCATAGGTGACAAACCCCACAATGCAGAAGAGCTGTGGACAGCTCTGAAACAGCAGGCAGATCACTGGCTCACACCTCTGAACCTAAAGCCAGGAAAGGTCGTTTGTGACAATGGCCGGAACCTGGTGGCGGCTTTGAGGCGAGGCCAGCTGACACATGTTCCATGCGTGGCCCATGTGCTCAACCTCGTGGTTCAGCGGTTTATAAAGTCATACCCAGAGCTGTCTGATCTGCTGGTAAAAGTTCGCCGCCTGTCTGCACATTTTCGAAAGTCACCTACTGCTTCAGCCGGCCTTGCCGGCTTTCAGCGCAGTTTGCATCTTCCGGCTCACAGACTGGTGTGTGATGTCCCCACGCGTTGGAATTCAACTCTGCACATGTTGGTCAGGATATGTGAGCAGAAGAGGGCAGTTGTTGAGTACCTGCATCACCTAAGCCGTCGGGAAATGGGTCAAACTCCACACATAACACCTGAGGAGTGGAGATGGATGTCAGACCTATGTACCATCCTCCAAAACTTTGAGGACTCCACCAAGATGGTGAGTGGTGATGACGCCATTATTAGCGTCACCATACCGCTACTCTGCCTTCTAAAACGGTCCCTGCTGAAAAACAAACATGATGCATTGCAGGCGGAGCGCGATGAGTTGCAGCAAGAAACAGTAGTGGGTGTGGGTGATAACACACAGCCCAGCCTCGTCTCATCACAACGTGCAGTGGAGGACTATGACGAGGAGGAGGATGAAGACATGGAGCAACTCTCCGGCCAAATTGAGGATATGACATGCACACCAGTCATATCCTCGATTCAGCGTGGCTGGCCAGAGGACAGGGTAGATGAGGAGGAGGAGGAGGAGGAGGAGGAGGAGGACAGCATGTTCAGTCATCTTGTTGGTCAGGCTACTGAAGTCCTGGCTGTTAAGAGTCTGGCGCACATGGCTGACTTTATGGTAAGCTGCCTGTCTCGTGACCCTCGCGTTAAGAACATCTTGGCCGACAATCATTACTGGTTGGTAACACTGTTAGACCCACGCTACAAGGAGAACTTTTTGTCTCTTATTCCCGTGGAGGAGAGGTCAACCAAAATGCAGCAGTTTCGGAAGGCCATACTCACGGAAGTAGGCAAAGCATTCCCCTCACAAAACGCTAGCGGCATAGGTCAGGAATCAGTGGACAACCGAGGCGTACAGCCGAGAGAGGCACAAGTCCAATCCGCCAGAGGTAGGGGAACAGTCTTTAAGATGTGGGACAGTTTTCTCAGCCCCTCACGTACCACAGCCCCTGAGGTGCGGGGTAGTGCCACAAGAAATCCTAAGTTTGCCCAGATGCTGAAGGAGTACCTTGCAGATCGAACAACTGTACTCCGACATTCCTCTGTGCCTTACAATTATTGGGTATCCAAGCTGGACACGTGGCATGAATTGGCTCTCTACGCCTTGGAAGTCCTGGCCTGCCCTGCTGCTAGCGTTTTGTCAGAGCGTGTTTTTAGTGCCGCAGGTGGAATCATTACAGATAAACGCACCCGCCTGTCAACTGAAAATGCTGACAGGCTGACTCTGATAAAGATGAACAAGGGTTGGATTGGGCCAGACTTCACCACACCACCAGCAAATGAGAGCGGAGTTTAAAGTTTGCCATGTACCTCCACTCACCCATGGGTACACTTCTCGACTTTGGATAATCGCTGGACTGCTCCTCCTTCTCCTCATGCGCCATCATGATGACCGTTACAATAGTTAGGTCTTTGTTTCAGGTATACCCCCAGTGGTAAATTTTTTCGCCCATTCTTTGCAGAATGGACATTACAACGACAGGAGACCCGCTCCTTTGCAATGGGAACAATGTTTTGAGGCCCTCATGCACGTCTCTACCCAGGGACAACGTGGAGCCTCCCAATTTTTGGCTGCCCTGCCTAAGGGCTATACTGAAATACACCCACTTCCTTACAATGGGCACTTCAGGTTTACAGGCCATCATGCACGTCTCTATCCAGGGACAATGTGGAGCCTCCCAATTTTTGGCTGCCCTGGCAAAGGGCTATACTAAAATAGACCCACTTCCTTACAATGGGCACTTCAGGTTTACAGGCCATCATGCACGTCTCTATCCAGGGACAATGTGGAGCCTCCCAATTTTTGGCTGCCCTGGCAAAGGGCTATACTGAAATAGACCCACTTCCTTACAATGGGCACTTCAGGTTTACAGGCCATCATGCACGTCTCTATCCAGGGACAATGTGGAGCCTCCCAATTTTTGGCTGCCCTGGCAAAGGGCTATACTAAAATAGACCCACTTCCTTACAATGGGCACTTCAGGTTTACAGGCCATCATGCACGTCTCTATCCAGGGACAATGTGGAGCCTCCCAATTTTTGGCTGCCCTGGCAAAGGGCTATACTAAAATAGACCCACTTCCTTACAATGGGCACTTCAGGTTTACAGGCCATCATGCACGTCTCTATCCAGGGACATTGGTGAACCTCACAATTTTGGACTGCCCTGGCAAAGGAAAATACTACAAAGACTCACTTCCTCAAAATGGGCACATTAGACTCAAGAGGCCTTCATGTACGTCTCTTCTCAGGGACATCGGAGTGCCACACAATGTTTTCACGTAAAATCTTTCATGTATTAATCTCAAAAAGTAACATACACCAGCTCTATCTCACTATTGGGTATGTGCCCTTAACATTTCTGCCATGAAAAATCATTTTGGGGTCATTTTGGAAGGTTTTCTGGTGAGTCCGTAAAAATGGCGTAAAACGCGGACAAAATTGTTCACAGCTGTGACTTTTGAGTGATAAATGCTTCAAGGGGTCTTCCCCATGCTGTTGCCATGTCATTTGAGCACTCTTCTGAGACTTTTGTGCCATTTTTAGGGTTTCTCCATGCTGCCGGGAGGTCATTTCACAAAAATACTCGGGTCTCCCATAGGATAACATTGGGCTCGTTGCTCGGGCCGAGTACACGAGTATCTTGGGAGGCTCGGCCCGAGCTTCGAGCACCCGAGCTTTTTAGTACTCGCTCATCACTACTCTACAGCAGAAATCCCCCACAAGTGACCTTAATTTGGAAAGTAGACCCCTCAAGGATTTTATTCAGGGGTATAGTGAGCATTTTGAACCCCCAGGGGCATCACAAAAATGTTGCTCTAGCAGCAAATGTCTAACTTTTAGGATATGTGCCCACGATCCGGCGACACTGAGTCTGCGGAGATGTGAGTGTTGTCCTCGGATGAACACAGCTGCCCATGACCTCGATCCAGGTGCAGACACTGCTAACTTTAGCTTAGAACTCTCCTCTCCGCAACATAAATTGACATTCTGCAGCATCAGATGTCAATTTATGCTGTGGAGCAAATAAGCACAGTGGCAGGAGATTTCTAAAAATCCTTGCACTGCGATTGTACTGTAAAACACAGCGAAAGCACAGCGTCCAAAACGCTTGAAACCCTAATCATGGGCACGCAGCCAAAAAAGCTAGGAAGAATGGATAGACAGCTAGACAGACAGATGTCAAACACATATATAATGTCCCACCTCCCTGCATATTCTAAGCTGACACCCTTTAGTGACTTTCATGTGGCACTAAAGGGTGCTTAACCTTGTATTTACAGTTAGGTCCAGAAATATTTGGACAGTGACACAATTTTCGCGAGTTGGACTCTGCATGCCACCACATTGGATTTGAAATGAAACCTCTACAACAGAATTCAAGTGCAGATTGTAACGTTTAATTTGAAGGTTTGAACAAAAATATCTGATAGAAATTGTAGGAATTTTCACATTTCTTTACAAACACTCCACATTTTAGGAGGTCAAAAGTAATTGGACAAATAAACCAAACCCAAACAAAATATTTTTATTTTCAATATTTTGTTGCGAATCCTTTGGAGGCAATCACTGCCTTAAGTCTGGAACCCATGGACATCACCAAACGCTGGGTTTCCTCCTTCTTAATGCTTTGCCAGGCCTTTACAGCCGCAGCCTTCAGGTCTTGCTTGTTTGTGGGTCTTTCCGTCTTAAGTCTGGATTTGAGCAAGTGAAATGCATGCTCAATTGGGTTAAGATCTGGTGATTGACTTGGCCATTGCAGAATGTTCCACTTTTTTGCACTCATGAACTCCTGGGTAGCTTTGGCTGTATGCTTGGGGTCATTGTCCATCTGTACTATGAAGCGCCGTCCGATCAACTTTGCGGCATTTGGCTGCATCTGGGCTGAAAGTATATCCCGGTACACTTCAGAATTCATCCGGCTACTCTTGTCTGCTGTTATGTCATCAATAAACACAAGTGACCCAGTGCCATTGAAAGCCATGCATGCCCATGCCATCACGTTGCCTCCACCATGTTTTACAGAGGATGTGGTGTGCCTTGGATCATGTGCCGTTCCCTTTCTTCTCCAAACTTTTTTCTTCCCATCATTCTGGTACAGGTTGATCTTTGTCTCATCTGTCCATAGAATACTTTTCCAGAACTGAGCTGGCTTCATGAGGTGTTTTTCAGCAAATGTAACTCTGGCCTGTTTTTTTTTGGAATTGATGAATGGTTTGCATCTAGATGTGAACCCTTTGTATTTACTTTCATAGAGTCTTCTCTTTACTGTTGACTTAGAGACAGATACACCTACTTCACTGAGAGTGTTCTGGACTTCAGTTGATGTTGTGAACGGGTTCTTCTTCACCAAAGAAAGTATGCGGCGATCATCCACCACTGTTGTCATCCATGGACACCCAGGCCTTTTTGAGTTCCCAAGCTCACCAGTCAATTCCTTTTTTCTCAGAATGTACCCGACTGTTGATTTTGCTACTCCAAGCATGTCTGCTATCTCTTTGATGGATTTTTTCTTTTTTTTCAGCCTCAGGATGTTCTGCTTCACCTCAATTGAGAGTTCCTTAGACCGCATGTTGTCTGGTCACAGCAACAGCTTCCAAATGCAAAACCACACACCTGTAATCAACCCCAGACCTTTTAACTACTTCATTGATTACAGGTTAACGAGGGAGACGCCTTCAGAGTTAATTGCAGCCCTTAGAGTCCCTTGTCCAATTACTTTTGGTCCCTTGAAAAAGAGGATGCTATGCATTACAGAGCTATGATTCCTAAACCCTTTCTCCGATTTGGATGTGAAAACTCTCATATTGCAGCTGGGAGTGTGCACTTTCAGCCCATATTATATATATAATTGTATTTCTGAACATGTTTTTGTAAACAGCTAAAATAACAAAACTTGTGTCACTGTCCAAATATTTCTGGCCCTGACTGTAGCCAAAAAAGAAATAGTAAAAAAAAAAAAAATTGACGTGGGGTCCCCCCATTTTTGATAGACAGCTAGGGTAAAGCAGATGGCTGTAAACTGCAAACCACAGCTGGCAGCTTTACCGTGGTTGGCGATCCAATTTGGAGGGGCCCCCAGGCTCTTTTTTTATAATTTTTTATAAATAATAATAATTACAAAAAAACAAAAAAAAAAGTAAGGTCCCCCCCTAAATTGGATCACCAGCCAAGGTAAAGCAGACAGCTGTGGACTAGGATTCTCAGGGTGGGAAGGTCCATAGTTATTGGCCCTTCCCAGCCTAAAAATAGCAGACCACAGCCGCCCCAGAAGTGGCGCATCTATTAGATGCACCAATCCTTGCGCTTCGCCCCAGCTCATCCCGTGCCCTGGTGCAGTGGCAAATGGGCTAATAAATGGGGTTGATACCAAATGTAATGTCACCTGACATCAAGCACAGCAGTTTGTGATGTCATGGCGTCTATCAGATACGCGACATCACAAACTGTCAGTACTAACAAAAAAAAATAGATGACAAAAAAAATTATTTGAAAAAACACTCCCTCTTTCACCAATTTATTGTAAGGGAAAAAAAATCTGGTCCAGAGTAATCCAATAAGGGGGTCCCACGACAACTCTGGACCTTATAGAATATGGGGGGCATGCTCAGGAAACGTATCCCCTATTTTCTAAAAATGCAGACCCTCTATTTGAGGAGTGACACTGCACCCACACTCCCCGGGTCACAGCAGCAGAGTGCGTGCTGTAAGCTCAGCGTCTCCCTGTGAGTGAACATAGGAAGCTGAGCTGACAGCTGCTCTGCACATGTGACCAGCATCTGCTGTGAAGGAGGAGGGACGCGGGGGATCAACGCTGCACGGGTACCGTAGAACACCGGGGAACACCGGGGGACATCGGGGGAGTATGGGGAGTGACCTGGCAGGGCCTGGGAAGGAGTTTTCTGTCACATCTGTCATGGCACGTGCGACAGAAATCAGAGGAGTAGGATGAATGCGTCCGGCGCGCTCCTGTGCGCTTGGCCATCTTGGATTTCTGGGAGAGGGTTGGGGTCGGGGGGCACTTTGGCGACACCGGGGGACCAGAGGGGACCAAGGAGGAGATTTATCTCCCTTTTGACATGTTTGTTCATGCCAGATGGGAGATAATCATTTTTTACCAGCGCTGTCATTTACTGATTAAGGGACCTAAGATGTCTCGAAAGCTTGCTTTGTAACATAACTTTATTTTATTTTAGTTAGCCATTAAAAGGTATCACAAGGTTATAATTTTGTTCCTCTCACTGAGAACATTCAATAATTTTTCAATTGGCTAACACGGCACACAAAACCTTTTCACTTGTCATTTACTGTACTGATCATCGGTATACGGTGAATACTGGTGATCACGTGAGTGGGGACCGGAAAAAACAACCTGAATCATGATCTCCAGGGTCTCAGCTTTCCCCGGTAGCTGAAACCCCGGAGATTTTTTGACGCTGGGGGGCGCTATTCACTTATTTCTTCTTGCCGTTTATAAACGGCAAATAGGAATAAGTACCTTATTCTGCCGCCGTTTATCTCCGTAATGCTGTCGTAATGGGGTTAATTAAGCAGGCTTTTTCAGTGTAAATAATTTGTTAATCACTGTTTTCTCTTTTCTTTAGTATAGTTTATTTGTTCAGAATAGGGACCAATGGATACCTCAAAGGTTAGCCTTCATTGAGTGGGGGTGTCATAGCAATCTATTAAGGGTGCCGGCCTCTGCGTTTAGGTAGGGTAAGGACTTGTTCGCACGTAAATGCTGAATATTCTGCAGCGATTTGACAGCACATGTGATTCAAATCACTGCAGAAACACTGCATAATGAATGCAGTGATTAAAAAAAAAAGCCGATTTCATGCGCTATGGCTGCTGCCCCCACCATAGACAGAGTGGGAGCAGCATCCATAGCGCACGGAATAATTGACATGCTTATTTTATGAATGCATGGATTTGGGTAAAAATTTTAGCATCCAAATCGCTGCATTCAAAAAAGCAACGTGAGCACGTATCATGCACAATCTTCATAGATTGTGCAGGGGACGCAGGATGCATGCATTTACGCTGCAGTGCAATACGTGTAATTACGCAACGTGCGCATGAGCCCTAAGAATTAGGGTACAGTATGTGATACTAATTTATAGTACCTACCTATCCTTTAGGCTACACTTTTCCCCCACCTTTGCTCTCCTATTGTGCATCGCAGTTAGTGAATCACCTAATTATTGTGGGATTTTTTAAATACACTTGAATAAAATGTTATTTTTTAATTTTTTTATCGGGGTTTTGATGGTTAGTCCCCAAGTCTGAAAATAAGCCTAGATCTAGAAACAAAAAAAATGCTAGCAATATAGGAGATGGGATTGAGGGTGTGGACCAGGTCAAAGAGAACTTGTAATTGGAAGTGGGGAAAAAAATTCAAGAGCTAAAATAGCTAGCAACTTTGTCCAGGGCTAACATCAGAGAACCAACACAATACAAGTTAATTGCCAAGCTCCTAACCTGGATGGCACCATGAGTCCCAGAGACTTACACAGGTCCACCGTTTTGTCATCCTGTGAAACCTATAACCTACAAGTATAAAACTGAAACACATATTGTAAAAGCAATAATTTTTATTATTGAAAAAAATTAAAAACATTTTTGGGGTAAGAACAAGAGGGTAAAAGGGGAAGAGAAAATACACAGTGAAAAAAGAGACCCTGAATTGGTCACCTGGTGGAAATAAGGCGAGTGGAAGTTGAAAATACAAGTAGTCAATACATGAAGTCCCAGCAAGATGAAAATAATAGGAATAATGTGGGGTAGGTCAGGTTAATATTATATAAATCATCTATACCCAAAAATACAATCTGAAAGGCTGCATAAAGTGCCAAGTGCTTATGAGAATAAATAAATAATTTATGAATATATAAAAAAGAAACCTGAGCTAGTCCACATTTATTTTCTCCATGCTATATGAAAAACCGACAATAGATAGACAAAATAGTCAGTAAATAAATATACATACGCTTAGCATATAAGAATTCATCAAAATAAATATATGTAGCATGGATCAACATGGGTTGATTTAAATAGATGACAAAAGATGGTAAATAAGTATAAAGTGCCCAGTGCACTCAACCCTGAACCATATAAACATAATATAACATGTTATGTGACATAATTGCTGAGCGTATAGCATGAAAAAGGTACCATAGGAAAAATAGTATATAAGGCACCTATGGGGTTACAACATGTATAAGTACATAGCAATAAAGTAAATAAACATAATTACATACCAGGGACCACAGGGAAGCTCCCCAACGCGCGTTTCGCCGTCTTTTTCAAGGGAAACAACTCGCCTTATTTCCACCAGGTGACCAATTCAGGGTCTCTTTTTTCACTGTGTATTTTCTCTTCCCCTTTTATCCTCTTGTTCTTACCCAAATTTTTTTTTAATTTTTTCAATAATAAAAATTATTGCTTTTACAATATGTTTTTCAGTTTTATTCTTGTATGTTATAATTTATATGTACACTGGAACCACTAACATGCTTTCTTGTATATTGAAATCCTGTGACACCTGCAATAAAAGCACAACGCTGCCCTTGCAACAGAATCAGAAGCATTGGGGGCAGACACCAAAGCAGATGTCGTAATATCCTATCTTAGTCTCCTAATGCTTTATTATAAATACTATTGTGCTTTTCCAAAAATAAGACCTCCACTAAAAATAAGTCCTAGCAGGGATTTTCAGCATTTTCAGAGCTAGGCTTAAATATAAGCTCTATGTCGAAAATAAGCTCTAGTTGCAGTTCAATAATGAAGTGTCCATGCAGCTAAAAAGGTTAAATATACTGCAGTACACCTCATTATAGAAAGCAGACACCCTGCAATCATACTCACCAGACGCCAAGCAGGAGGACCTGCAGTGGATTGCAGACCCGCACTCATCAGATATCCCACCCGCACATATCAAATCACACACACAATCACCCATCAGATCGCTCGCATACACTCACCACATCCAGCGATACTGATTTCTTTTGGGCGGCAGAATCCTGAGACGCAGTGCAGTGGAACGCAATGACCTGCGGCTGTGCATGGAATTCTTACAGGACCTGATATGCGTAACTTCTTCCCATCTTATCCTGTGGCCATAGGCATTCTGTACCGCTGGATGTCTGAGTGACTAGTGAGTGTGTGTGTGTGTGTGTGCGATCTAATTGGTGATTGTGTGTGTGCGATCTAATTGGTGATTGTGTGTGTGCGATCTAATCGGTGATTGTGTGTGCGATCTGATCGGAGATTGTGTGTGTGTGTATGTGTATGAGTGTGTGTGCGTGTTCTGATGTATGTGAGTGTGTCAGCCAAAAACAGGGGAGGCAGTGTGCAGCACACCTGCTCAAAGGGCCCGCAGGAAATTACAGGGAGGACCTCGGAGCCACGCAGACGTCTGAGGTCTAGTAAGTATGAGTCTCCTGGGAAGGGGGGGTCTGCTTTTTTGGGGGGTGAACTTACCCCAACCATGTTTCTCCAAGAATAAGGCCTACTCCAGAAAAAGGCCCTAGTGCTTTTTGGGGGCAAAAAAAGTATAAGACAGTGTCTTATTTTTGGTAAAACACTGTTATTGAGAAGAAGGCCCCACTAAGTTAGAGTCTGACCTTTTGACTTTATAATTAACTATTTTTTTTTTATTTATATTAGTATTTAATACTACTTTGTGTACTGTAAATAGTTATTTAAGTTTTATCATGGAAATACAGGGAAACAATGTATCTAAAGGACTAGTCACACAAAATGACTTACCAGCCATCCCGAAAACGATGCGACCTGATAGGGATCGCAGGTAAGTCGCTGGGAAGTCACAGGTGAGATGTCACACAGTCAGATCTTACCAGCGATGCAGGAACAATACAGGTCGCAGTAGCGACTTGTATAACGATCTCAGCAGTAACTGTGACCCTGTCACACAGTGTCAAACACAGCGATGTGTCCTGCCCAGCAGGGCATCACCTTTGAAGAAAATGACCTGGACCATTCAGCAACGACTAGCGATCTCACAGCAGGGGCCTGATCGCTGGTAAGTGTCACACGTAACGAGATCGCTAACGGGATCGCTACTGCGTCACCAAAACGGTGACTCAGCTGCGATCTCGCTAGCGATCTCGTTATGTGTGACAGTACCTTAAAGGAAAATGTGATAAAGTCAATGAATCTGTATCTAGTTAAAAAGTAAAATGTTGGCTATTGTTAATGGATTCTAGTTACAGGTCAATGTTTTCCAAAAAAGTTAATTACTTACTCATTAGTTTACTTTCTGAACCATTAAGATATAGTTAAGATTCAATTAATTAAGTGGGGCTTACTTTACATTCATTTAAAAGTATTGCAAAAAGATAAGAAACAATCAAGCTCGAGGCATTATAGACTTAACTAAAATACATTAGAAAACAAATTAGCCTTTGTAGTTTGATAAAAAAAAAAAATCTAAAGCATAATAGACACATCTCTGGCTCCTTTGACTCCTTATGGCCTGCTATGTAGTAAATGCACAAAGTAAATCTGGAATTATCAGTTAAACCCTCAAACAAAAAAGGAGTAATTGACATTCTCCATATACTCCCTGTCACAGTTGCCCCTTCAGAAATCTGGTGCCTGTGTGCAATGTGCTGCAGTGTCTGCCATAACATGGATAGTATGGAGTATGTCAATCATGGCATGATTAGAAGAAACAAGGCAGAAATAGTCTGGGGGAAACAATTCCCAATCAGAATACTCCTGACTCATTTGAATACCGAGCTTCAATGCACAAGTTCAGCAACTGAAATGTGGCTCAAAATTGACCTTATTAGACTATATAGAATGGCATATAAAACTCCATATATGTGATTTGGGACACTTAAGGGACCTGGCAGGTTTCCTTTGAAGAATCAAAAGACAAAACTGATGCTCCGAATCCATCTGCCTTACAAAAATGGAATAAAATGAGAATAAAAAGTCATTTACTTAAAAAAGAAAATTTTCAAGTTTTCCTGCAAGAAAACATATAAACATGCAGGTCGCTTGGTGGAGAAATACAACGTAATGGGTCTTTGGCTGTATTGTTTTAAAATAGGAAAACATCAATTGTAACATTATTCTAGCATCCAATAAAATATGGTGTCATTGTATTGTCTCATTGTTGTTGCATTTATTTTGTACTGTAAGCACTAGAAAACCAAACCACAATACAAATGGGAAAACTCCTGCTGGTTTCCATGCCCTCCTGAATAAGGCTGGCTGCTTTCACACTAGGTTTTTTTTAACATGCGTCCTGAACGTTTTTTTGCTGCAAAAGCGGATACTGTTTTTCCAAAGAGAAACGAATGCAAATGCATGTGTTATTTTACAGGATCCTGTCACTTGAAATTATGGGAGAGAGAGAGAGAGAGAAAAGAGAGAGAGAAAGAGAGATAGAGAGAAAGAGAGAGAGAAAGACAGAGAGAGAAAGAGAGAGAGAAAAAGAGAGAGAGAAAAAGAGAGAGAGAGAAAAAGAGAGAGAGAAAAAGAGAGAGAGAGAGAGAAAAAGAGAGAGAGAGAGAAAGAGAGAGAGAAAGATAGAGAGAAAAAGAGAGAGAGAGAAAAAGAGAGAGAGAGAGAAAGAGAGAGAGAAAGACAAAGAGAGAAAGAGAGAGAGAAAAAGAGAGAGAGAAAAAGAGAGAGAGAGAAAAAGAGAGAGAGAGAGAAAAAGAGAGAGAGAAAGAGAGAGAGAGAAAGAGAGAGAGAAAAAGAGAGAGAGAGAGAAAAAGAGAGAGAAAAAGAGAGCAAAAGAGAGAGAGAACGAGAGAAAGAGAGAGAGAGAAAAAGAGAGTGAAAGAGAGAAAAAGAGAGAGAGAAAGAGAGAGAGAGAGAGAGAGAGAGGGGGGAGTGAGAGGGGAGAGAGGAGAGAGAGAAGAGAGAGAAAGAGAGAGAAAGAGAGATTGAAAGAAGAGGAACGAGAAAGAGAGAGAGAACGAGAGAAGGAGAGAGAGAGAGAGAAAAAGAGAGAGAGAAAGAGAGAGAGAAAAAGAGAGAGAGAGAAAAAGAGAGTAAAAGAGAGAGAAAGAGAGCAAGAGAAAGAGAGAGAGAGAGAAAAACGAGAGAGAGAGAAAAAGAGAGGGAAAGAGAGAAAGAGAGAAAAAGAGAGAGAGAGAAAGAGAGAGAGAAAGAGAGAGGAGAGATAGAGAGCAGAGAGGAGAGAGAGAAGAGAGAGAAAGAGAGAGAAAGAGAGATTGAGAGAAAGAGAGAAGGAGAGAGAGAAACAATACTGCATCCATCATCACCTCACACATGCAGGCACTACCGCCCCCATCATCACCACACACACTAGCACTACCTGAGTGACGTCTCCGCTGATTGATCAGACACTGTGAATAAATACACAGATAGCACTTTAAATCTGTACTGATGCACCCCCATTAACCTTTTGTGCCTCCCCTATTTCCTCATAGACTGTACGCTTACGAGCAGGGCCCTCACTCCTCCTGGTATCTTAATTTTTTTTTTTATTGTCTCAAATTGTCTGTACATGTCCCCTCTGAATTGTAAAGCGCTGTGGAATATGTTGGCGCTATAGAAATAAAACTTATTATTATTATTTAATGAAATACTGTTTGAAGCATTAAGCTCTTTATTATAAGAATACTGTTTGTGCAATTAATGGGGTATAAACTATATAATTGGAAAAAACAATGGCCATAAGATATTAATGTGTCTAATCTATTGTGTCATCTTTTTGATATTGCCTATATTTGTGTGTGTGATTGGTGATTTAGAATTTTTTCTGCAGTGCAAATAATACATACTCCTGCACTCCCCTCCTCTTAGACCAGCTGCACTCGAAAACAGCAGAGGGAAAGGAGGGGTAAGCCGTCGGTGAGCGGGGGCCCCATTGTATCTAGGTCTAGGGTGCCAACCTCCGTGGCAAGGTAGGGCTACAGAAGGTACATTTGGCCATTCCCTTGTTTTCACTGCAGCCTTATATGCTCTATTCACCACTGCTAAAAAAAATTTTTGCGGGGCAATATCTATATATGTGACAGTCGGGACTATTTATTTTTCTTGTAATGCAAAAAATACTGTTTTTTACCTCCGCTCCCCTTTCACGCATTGTATTTGCTGTATTTCCTGTGTGTGTACAGTGTGTCAGAGTTTTGGTTTTCACTTGTCTGTCTTTATCTATGTTTTTGTCTCACAACTGCCCCTCCCTTCCCTAGCGGGATGGAGGAATCAGATTACCTCTGGTCAGAAGCATAGCCAATAATGAGACTCAAGCATCTACACCATCAAGAGTAACCCTAAGGTTCTTAGGGTTCCTAGGGTTCCCTAGTGTGACAGGCAGCATAGGAGCCCCTGTCTCTCTTTATCTTAAGGTCACATTGTGACAATATGAAACAACAACATGTTTGACTTAAGGCCCCGTCACACGCAGTGATATCGCTAGCAATATCGCTAGTGAGCGTACCCGCCCCCGTCGTTTGTGCGTCACGGGCAAATCGTTGTCCGTGGTGCACAATATTCTTAGGAGCCGTCACACGGACTTACCTGCCTAGCGACGTCGCTGTTGCGGGCGAACTGCCTCCTTTCTAAGGGGGCGGTTCGTGCGGCGTCACAACGGCGTCACTAAGCGGCCCGCCCAATAGAAGCGGAGGGGCAGAGATGAGCGGCCGTAACATCCGACCACCCTCCTTCCTTCCTCATTGCCGGCGGCCGCAGGTATGCTGTAGTTCGTCGTTCCCGAGGTGTCACACATAGCGATGTGTGCTGCCTCGGGAACGACGAACAACCTGCTTCCTCAACAATTAACGATTTTTTGAAAATGAACGACGCTGTCAACAATGGGCGATTTGGTGAGACGGCTGTTTGTTGGTGTCACACGCAACGACGTCACTAATGATGCCGGATGTGCGTCACGGAATCCGTGACCCCGGCGATATATCGTTAGATCCGTCGTTGCGTGTGACGGGGCCTTTACATGCAGTAAATGAACTTTCTCTTCCTTTCATTCTCATCTTCCTTTTCTTTCTTGTGAAGTATTGTGTTCATCATAGAAGAATAACTACTGCACATTATTTTTCAAGTAGGATCCATGAAATTAGATGGCTGCAGGAAGTCTTTACATAATTTACTAGCAAAAGCCATAACCACTTTAACATAAGTGGTATCATCTTTGATTAAAAAATAATTTATTTATTTGTTGGAACAAGTGGCTTCATTTACATGCTGTACAGTTAATTTGGCAAATGAAGACCTGCTTGAGATAATTCATACACAAGTGCAATCAATTTGGAATATGACACTACTGCCCATTTTTATTTCTATGTTAGGTATTTTTAGTTCTATATTATGCATTTAAGGTTTTATCTCAAATCTGTCAGTCTAATGGACCATGGTCAAAGCAATAATCATGAAAAAAATATAAATTGTTCTATCAGAAAATAACTGCTCTTGCTTCCCTTAGCAATCAATCTAAGAGCAGCCTGAATTTATAGACCAGTTTAGAAAATGTATCTTGCGACCATTTCAGTAAGTTATGGGATCATCCCTTTACTGGAGACTGGCAATACCTAGAACTGGATGTCCCTCAAAAATTGCTGAAAAGACAAGAAGAAATTTGGACAGGAAGGCTACTAATTGGTTTAGAGCAACATTAAATAATATACCCGGAATTTCTGGCAAGTATTGGTTTGTGTACTATATGTGTCAATATCTATTATGTTCTGCCTATTTCTGGTCTGTGGTGTAGAGTGGCAAGACAAAAACCAATTATTTTTTTTATTTTTACAAAGTAAAAACATCCAAACATGCTTTCATGACCCAAAACGTACATCAGTCCGCTAAAATCATGTGGGGAAAATGTAGAATAAAGGGATACACTGGCGCTGTCAATGTGTGGTTGAACAAACTTTGTGTAAACACAAAGAGGTTTATTGGGAAAATAAAGGCAGGAGCTGAGAGCAGAGTACAGCATCCACGTTATGAAACCTGTCAATGTAAAACCAGAATGAATGAATATGGGGTCTACCGCGCTTTCAAAACTAAGGTGATAGAAGGGGTGAGGAGGGGTAGGGGTGTGAACTTGCCATTTTAGTGATGCACCCTGGGCATTTTTTGTACTGCTAATCTATGAATACACAGATGTCTAATGAGCAAAATAAGAATAAAAATGAAAATGAGATAAAATAAGAAAAACAAAAATAAAACTAAATGTTTTTGAAGACAGAAAATCGTGGTAGCTTGAAATAAACTGACCATTAGTGATAAAGAGGGTTAAAAACAACACTTGCCTTTAAAAAGGTATTTAGAGGGAACCAATCACCTGGATTTTCGTATATAACCTAAAGCCAGTGCTATACTGGCACTATCAGGCAGATTCTATACATACCTTTAGTGGTCAGCTCGGATGTTTAGCTTTTGAAATCCAAGAAAGTAAAGTTTATAAAATAGCTGCTTGTTGAGTGACAGCAGCTGAGGATCAGATAATATATTCATACTTATCCCCTCCCCCTGTTAGAATTAGCATAAGTATTATACAAATGACTCACTTTGTCTCTTTCAGGACCTGTGTAAGGTCATACCCATGTGACCAGAAGGGGCGAGGCCTAAGCCAACAAAGCTGATACCAGGTCACATAGGTATGACCTCACACAGGTCCTGCAAGCGACAAAGTGAATCATTTGTAATCCTGCTAATTCTAACAGGGGGAGGGGAAAACTATGAATATATTATCTGCTCCTTTGCTGCTGTCACACAACAAACTGCTAATTTTATAAACTTTACTTTTTTGGATTTCAAAATCTAAACATCAGAGCTGACCGCTACAGGTACGTAGAGAATCTGCCTGATAGTGCCAGTATAGCACTGGCTTTAGCATATATACGAAAATCCTGGTGATTGGTTCCCTTTAACCCCTTCACGACCATGGACGGAAAGATCCGTCATGGTGCCCTGGGCCTTAACGACCAAGGATGGATCTTTCCGTCATGGCGTAATCGCGGCACCGGAGACTTCGGTGACTGCGAAAAGTTAGCAATAAACCGCAGATTCGGGGAGGAGGGGACCTGTACCTGACCTCAGGAGGGGTGGTGCCTCCTCCCCGGACCTACGGAGGCTGTGATTGGCTGACGAACGCCGCTCAACCAATCACAGCCACTGTAATGTTTCCAGCCATTTATAATGACTAAAACATTGAAATCCAGCCCTGACCAGTGCAGCTGTAGCACTGGCCATTGGCTGGAGCTGGGTGACCTCACTGGATCACCCTCCCCCAGTTCCAGCAGCTCGGATTGGAGAGATCGGCCTTGTGACCGATCTCTCCAATCGCCATGGACCTGTTGCCGGAGACCGTCACCGTCACTTGTCGTCCCTGCAGCACGCCAGCACAGTGAGTGTATACAGTGCAATGGCATTGCGACAAGCTCCGGTCCCATGCTGTTAAGTAACCGGAGCATGGGACCCGGAAGTTGCTGCGCCGCCATTGCACTGTGTGAAACTAGCAAAAAGCCTCCCGATCTACCGCCGCTGCTCCCCGATCTGCTGCCCGCACCCCCACCCTCGTATCTGCTGCCCGCACCCTCACCCCCACACCTCCCGATCCGCCGCCGCTGCTGCCCTCCGCGATCTGCCACCTGTCTCCCGATCTGCTGCTCGCACCCTCACACCTCCCGATCCCATGCAGCCGCTGCCCTCCGCGATCTGCCACCTGTCTCCCGATCTGCTGCCTGCACCCCCACCCCTCGTATCTGCTGCCCGCACCCTCACCCTTACACCTCCCGATCCGCCGCCCGCTGCCCTCCGCGATCTGCCACCTGTCTCCCGATCTGCTGCCCGCACCCCCACCCCTCGTATCTGCTACCCGCACCCCCACACCTCCCGATCCGCCGCTGTCCTCCGCGATCTGCCACCTGTCTCCCGATATGCTGCCCGCACCCCCACCCCTTGTGATCTGCTGCCCGCACCCCCACCCCCACACCTCCCGATCCGCCGCTGCCCTCCGTGATCTGCCACCTGTCTCCCCGATATGCTGCCTGCACCCTCACCCCTCGTGATCTGCTGCCCGTACCCCGACCCTTCCCGATCCGCCGCTGCCCTCCTCCGTCTGCCACAGTGTCACCGCTCTCCCCGATCTGATGCCCGGCCCCTCCCCCTCGTGATCGGCTGCACGCCCCCTCTCCTCTGTTATGCGCTGCATGCCCCCTCTCCTCCGTTATGCGCTGCGCTCCCCCTCTCCTCCATTATGCGCTGCATGCTCCCTCCTCCGTTATGGCGCTGCCCGCCACTCCCTTTCGTGATCGGCTGGCGCCCCCTCCCCTCCGTGATGTGCTGCCTACTCCCCTCTACCTCTCACCCCCCGTGATCGGCTACCCGCCCCCCTCCCCTGTCACCCCCGTGATGTGTGCTCCCTCCCCTGTCACCCCCCGTGATGTGTGCTCCCTCCCCTGTCACCCCCCGTGATGTGTGCTCCCTCCCCTGTCACCCCCGTGATGTGTGCTCCCTCCTTTGTCACCCCCGTGATCTGTGCTCCCTCCCCTGTCACCCCCGTGATTTGTGCTCCCTCCCCTGTCACCCCCGTGATGTGTGCTCCCTCCCCTGTCACCCCCGTGATGTGTGCTCCCTCCCCTGTCACCCCCGTGATGTGTGCTCCCTCCCCTGTCACCCCCGTGATGTGTGCTCCCTCCCCTGTCACCCCCATGATCTGTGCTCCCTCCCCTGTCACCCCCGTGATCTGTGCTCCCTCCCCTGTCACCCCCGTGATCTGCTGTCCGCCTCTCCCGCCACCTCTCACCCCCCATGATCTGTGCTCCCTCCCCTGTCACCCCCGTGATCTGCTGTCCGCTCTCCCGCCACCTCTCACCCCCGTGATCTGTGCTCCCTCCCCTGTCACCCCCGTGATCTGTGCTCCCTCCCCTGTCACCCCCGTGATCTGTGCTCTGCTCACCTGTCTCCCCTGTGATCTGCGCTGCGCTCCCTCTCCCACCTCTCACCCTCCCCGATCTGCTGCCTCCTTCATCTCCTGTGATCCTGCTGCCTAGATCCATCCTGTAAGCTAACTATCCCCAATCTCACCTCCCACTCCCCATCCCCCCCATCTGTCCTTCACCCCATCCTCTGCCGCTCCTGCATCACTGCGCCCTCTCCCATCCGCCCCCACCCTATCCCAGCCCGCCCTCCACCCTATCCCAGCCGCCTCTGTCTCACAATCACAGATGCTCCCTTTATATGCCGCTGCCCCCCCCATCTGCCGCCCCCATCTGCCGCTGTTCTGATCCATCCTGTAAGGATTGTTCGTGGCTCTTTTCTAACTATCCCCAATCGCATCTCCCACTCCCTCTCTCCCCCCTCCTCCCCCACCCGCTTGCCGCCAAGTGCTGATCAGCTACGTGATTGGCTGATCAGGTACGTAATTGTTGCTCTAGTTTTTGCTTTTTTTGTGCACCCCAAATAAAAAAAAACAAAAATAAAACTTGAACAATTAGGTACCTGATCAGCATGCGTCCTGCAGTCTTACTCGAATTTGGACAGGACTTTTTTCCATCCCACCTAGTCCCCCCCCCTTTTTTGCAGAACATTTGTGCGTGCGCCCTGTTTATTTTTCTATGCCATGGGGGGGTCTAGTTTCTAAAATGGGGTCACATGTGGGGGAGCTCCACTGTTTCGACACCTCAGGGGGTCTCCAAACACAACATGGAATACGCTAATTATCCAAGACAATTTTGCGTTTGAAAAGTCAAATGACGCTCCTTGCATTCCGAGCCCTGCTGTGTGCCCAAAAATTTGATTTCCACCACATATGAGGTATCTGTGTACTCAGGAGAAATTGCACCATACATTTTATGGTGAAATTTTTCCTGATACCCTTGTGAAAAAAAAGCTACCTAGTTGAAGTAACAATTTTGTGGTAAAAAAAAATTTTTTTATTTTCACGGCTCAACTCTAACTAACTAAATTTTGTGAAGCCCCCAGAGGATCAAAGTGCTCAATAAACATCTAGATAAATTCCATGAGGGGTCTAGTTTCCAAAATGGGGGTCACATGTGGGGGAGCTCCACTGTTTCGGCACCTCAGGGGCTCTCCAAACGCAACATGGTGCGGCTAACGATTCCAGCTAATTTTCTGTTGAAAAAGTCAAATGACGCTCCTTCCCTTCCGAGTCCTGCGGTGCGCCCAAACAGTGTTTTTTTTGCCACATATAAGGTATCTGCGTGCTCAGAAGAAATTGCCCAACAAATTTTGGGGGTTCATTTAATCCTGCTACCCTTGTGAAATGCAATATTTGAGGCTAAATTAACATTTTTATTGCAAAAAGTAAAATGTTCATTTTTTCCTTCCACATTGCTTTAGTTACTGTGAAGCACCAGAAGGGTTAATAACCTTGTTGAATGTGGTTTTGAGTAGCCTGAGGGGTGTCGTTTTTGGAATGGTGTCACTTTTGGGTGTTCTGTGTCATGTAGACCTTTCAAAATCGCTTCAAATGTGATGTGGTCCCTAAAAAAAGTGGCTTTGTAAATTTTGTTGTAAAAATGAGAAATTGCTCATAAACTTTGAACCCCTATAACTTCCTTAATTTTTTTTTTCCCCAAAATTGTTCTGATGTAAAGTAGACATGTGGGAAATGTCATTTATTAATTATTTTGTGTCATATGTCTCGTTGATTTTAGAGCATAAAAATTCAAAGTTCAAAAATTACAAAATTTTCAACATTTTTGCGAAATTTCTGTTTTTTTTCACAAAGAAACACAAAAAGTATCGGCCTAAATTTACCACTAACATGAAGCCCAATATATCACGAAAAAACAATCTCAGAATCACCGGGATCCGTTGAAGCGTTCCAGAGTTATAACCTCATAAAGTAACACTGGTCAAAATTGCAAAAAATGGACTGGTCTTTAGGGTCAAAATAGGCTTGGGGCTGAAGGGGTTAAGACATGGTCAAACAGGAAAGTTTTAAAGGGCAGTGTCTCAGGAGTACTTCTTATAAAGCAGGATGGATAACCCTAAATGATAGTGCTAGAAAAACTACAATAAATAAATAAAAAATATTTTTGACCATATCTCAAATACCTTTTTAATGGCAAGTATTGTTTGTTGACCCTCTTTGTCACTAACGGTCAGTTTATTTTAAACTACAACGATTGTCTGTCTTCAAAAACATTTAGTTTTATTTTTGTTTTTCATATTTTATTTGATCTCATTTTTATTTTTCTTATTAGGCAGCTGTGAATACAAATATTAGCAGAGCAAAAAAAACCCGGGGTGCATCACTAAGATAGCAGGCAAATTTACATCCCTACCACTACTCACCCCATGTGGGAAAATATGTTATTAATTGATAAGACCAAGTTTGAGCTTTTGAATTTTTGGGCCATAATTCCAAAAGATATTTGGTGCAAAACCAACACTGCACATCATTAAAAGAACACCATACAAATAGTAAAGCATGGTGGAAACAGCATTAATAGGGCTGTTTTTCAACAGCTTGAGTTGGAACTTTTGTCAATGTGGAAGAAATTATGAACATTTCCAAATATAAGTAAATTTTGCAACAAAATCTTCAAATTTGAAAATGAAGAAGAATTTCATCTTTCAGCATGACAATGTCCCTAAGCATACTTCCAAAAAATCAAAAGGATGTGTTTTCCAAAACCAGATCAGTTTCGAGTGGCCTGGCCCAGTCAGAGGTCAGTCCTAAATCCAATTAAAACTCTGTGGGTTTACCTGAAGAGGACAGTACTCAGGAGATGTACTTAAATTTGACAGATCTGGAGAATGACAGAGGGAGAATAGGTGGATAAAGAATTGCAATTCAAAATGAGCTTTGCTGATAGACTTCTACCCAAGCAAACCGAATTCTGTGATAAATTCAAAGAGTATTTCAACAAAGTATTATTTGTAGATTATACATATTTATGCAACCACAAAATTTTAGCTTTTTATTTTAGTTTTTCCATTGGAATCTATCTCATTTTAGTTTTCAATTTAATTGTACAGATTAGAAATGACATTAAAAGAGTAAAAAGATTCTAAAATTATTTTTCTTGGTATGCTTTTTTTGAATGATAAAACCTGACATTATAACAGGGGTGTGTAGACTTTTTTTATATCAATTCTAAGTGTGATCACTAATACTTCTGCAGCTTTCATTTGACAGTAGCCAGTTTGACAAAGATAGTCAATAAGGCTGACAGCATTGTGAATGGAGAGTTGCAGTAGCAGATGTGTTTGTAATTAGTCATGGGCGGACCAGGACTGTAGACGTATGGATCCGTGCGAGTTACCTAGTACCCATGCACTGATCCTGGACCCAGAGTTCCCAGGGAATTCTTGGTAATAATCAGAATCTTGACACCTGGGTAATTTAAAAAAAAAAATAAAATAAAAAAAAAAATAAAGCAGGCACGTCATACAGTCTCCTGCACAATGGTAACACTATTTCCAGGTAAAGTGCCAGATAAAGTGCTGGAAATGTTGTATTTAATAGATGTGCCAATTATGGGTGGCAGCAGGCTGCTATTTTTAGGTTGGGTGTCAATAACCATGGGCCTCCACAGCCTGAGAATACCAGCCCCTAGCTGTCAGTTTTATCATAGCTAGGTATCAAAATTGGTGGGGGGGACCACACATCGCTTTTTATTATTATTTATTTAAATAATTAAAAAAGCTGCATGGAGTCCATCTTATTTTGATACACAGCCAAGATAAGCACACGGCTGGGGGCTGCAGCCTGTAGCCGTATGCTGTATCTGTGGGGTACCATTATATGGCGGACCCTACACTATTTTTGTTTATTTATCTATTTTTACACCAATATAGACAGGGAGACAGCATCTTTGATTCCAAGCAGTCAGACAATCTGTCACAGAGGGTGGGGACATGGTTTGACTGAAACCAATCACAGACAGCGGAACTGCGGGTGAGCTGGAGAAGCAGTGCATATGCATAAGGTTAATAAGTAGCCCGAGAAGTAGTGTTACCGCAGCACAGAGACTGGTAAGTATAACGAGCCTGCTTTAATCCTACTAGCCCTTTCTACCATTATTTTAAAGTGCATGATTCGGGTCCACTTAGACTTATATGAGGACTGGCATCTGGCTAGATATCTGTGATTAATTCCAGGTCCGTAACAGGTTTTTTGTTAAAAATACGGTTCACCCACCGATCCAGGCTATCTGTGGGTTTGCTCATCGCTATTTGTAATAAGAGGAAGCTCAAATCTGCTGTACTGCACTTCTCACTTCATTGACTGCCAAGGGTTGAAAGCTGTAAGATGTATGTAATCACACTCTGCTCCCAGCACTTTGCAATCACTCACAGCTCTGCAGTGAGACTAGTGAGGATAGACAAGTTTCCTATGTGAGGCATTAATTGACAGACTGTCATGGTCTCCTTACTAGTTTCACTGTAGAGCTATGTGTGATTGCAAAGAGTCAGGAACAGTGCAGAAATGAGTGTGATTTCATACACCTTTAAACTTTCTCTCAATGCAGTCAGTGTTGGGGCAAGAAAATACAGTAGAGCTTTTGTGACGCCCTGGCAAAACCAGGTAGTCACAAAAGTAGTCCACACTCTTTGATACCACCAAATACCCACACCCAGGTACAGTACACAGCCATTAAAGCCTAGTCACCCCCTCATGATAATAAGGACACACCAGTGGGCGGGATCAGGCGGATGAGTACACCCACCTAGGGGTCCTGAGGTGTCAGGGGCGGAAACACAACAGTCTAATCAAGTTCAGTCTAGTTCTGACAGTTCAAGTGTGGAGTTGTAGTTGAGTGGAAGTGAAGTACAGACTGAGAAGTGTAGTCAGGGGTAGGAGTCCTTGAACTATCTAGGTTGAAGACAGTAAACAGGGCCACAGGCGATGGAGATCCGGTCGCAGGAGACCTTAAGTGGACCGGGGCAGGGTTGTAGCCCGCCGGTGCTGACAGCGGGAACCCGGTCTGGAGGCCGTGCACAGACGGGGTGCCTGGATCCTAGGACGAGGAAGGTTACATGCCCCTTGTTAATCAACCAGCAGAGGATGAGGTTTCAGGCCTTGTTCTCCAGAAGCCCAGAGAGCAAAACGGAAGCCCAACGCTGGGGATAGGATGTCCGTCAGAACCCACAGAAATCCCAAGGCTCAGATTTCGCGAGCCACAGCTCCCAAACACACACAGTACCGGGAGTGGACTTCCCTGTTCCACAGCATAGACAAACACAGAGTGCAGGAGGAAGGGACACCTGTTTGCTACACCCAGGTGTGGGACCCGAATACACCCCCCCAAAAGCGACCGGTCACTGGCAACTTGGTTTACCACTGGACTTGTGTGTGATTACTGAGCTGTGAGTACACCATTGATCCCCGGTCCAGCCCGGCGCGCCACCTCCAGCAACCATTACTCCCGGGTACCGACAACGGGCCCCGGAACTGCACCTCCCCTATCCGTGGAGGGGATCCCATCTTGCTGCCCCGCGCCATCCGCCCTGGGCGCCACATCACCAGGCAGCAGCGGTGTCACCATCCCTCACCACAACCCATGGGTGGCGTCACTGACACATCAAAACCCCTGTAAATATTCCTCCTTCTGACGGTTGTGAGGACGGACGGCCGTGCGAGCCCGGGTCCGGTCACCACTTGAGCCACAGCAGCAAACTCGGATCCGAGCGGCCCCAGAAGCGGCAGTGGCCCCCGCCCACAACACTTTGACTTCCGTTAAATGAAACCTGAAAGTGTTCCAAATGTTTGCTCTGCTCTCAGCACTTTGTAATTACACTCAACTCTGTAGCAAAACCAATTAGGAAACCAGACTTTCTGTCATTCAATGTTTTAGACAGCAAAGTCCGATCTCCTGAAATGTCTCAATACAGGTCTATGTGTGATTATAAAGTGACGGGAGAAAAGCAGAGAATGCTGTACGATATTATTGGTCATGCTCTGTTTCCCCCGGTATGTTGTTGCCTGCTTATGACATGCCCAACTTCATACAGAGGAAGAAGTTGATGCCCCAATGAAAATTCTCAGTAACACTCCCTTTGCTTAAGGCCTCCGACACACATCCATGCCGCCGGTACGTGTTTGGCAGTTTTTTCACGTATCGGCGGCACGGAGACACGTGGACCTATGTTTTCACTATTGTATGGACACACTTAAGTATTTTTGAACGGAACGTGTGTCCGTTCTGTACTTACGTGTGTCCGTGATTTTTGCACGCTGACATGTCCACGTATTCTCCGGCAGCACGGGTGTCACACATCCCGCACCCATACCACACGGATGTAGTGTGGCTGCGGTTCCGTGTTGCACGCGCCGGAGAACACGTGTCATTAATTTTAAAATAAAAAAACAAATACTCACCTCCACCAGCCCCGCAGATTCTACCACTGCAAACTGTTCCTGCTGACCGCCGCTGGTTATGAGCGTGTAAAGGAGGTGGGCGTGCTGTCCCGGGCTCTGATCTCTGCCCCTCCACTCGGCTGGAAGCAGCATCAGCAGGGAGTGGGTGGGGCTGGAGCCGAAGATCAGGACCCTGGACAGCAGCGCGGACCACGTGAGTATGTAAATTACCTGTTCTCCATGTGCTATCGCGGATAGCACACGGAGAACACATGTGGACCGCACGTACCAGAGACACGTACTTACCGCACGCAACACGCAGGGAAAATACGTGTCTTGCGGCACGTGTGTGTTTTTAACGGAAGTGTGGTTCAGGCCTAACACAAATTCTAAACTAAACTTTACAAGCTTATATCTCTGCAATAAAGAGGAGATATAAAAAATTAAAAACTACGTTTTACTCAGCTCTGCAGTCACTTTTTCATGATGTGGAAAGTTTAACATGCTCAAACTAATGAAAGGTTCTCTATGCTCTTGGTCTCAAAGTATTGTGTTGTTGGCATCTCTGCAGATAATAATGAAATGGTTTTACACTTTATTACTAGTGATGAGCGAGTACTAAAAAGCTCGGGTGCTCGAAGCTCGGGCCGAGCCTCCCAAGATACTCGTGTACTCGGCCCGAGCAACGAGCCCAATGTTATCCTATGGGAGACCCGAGTATTTTTGTGAAATGACCCCCCGGCAGCATGGAGAAACCCTAAAAATGTCACAAAAGTCTCAGAAGAGTGCTCAAATGACATGGCAACAGCATGGGGAAGACCCCTTGAAGCATTTATCACTGAAAAGTCACAGCTGTGAACAATTTTGACCGCGTTTTACGCCATTTTTACGGACTCACCAGAAAACCTTCCAAAATGACCCCAAAATGATTTTTCATGGCGGAAATGTTAAGGGCACATACCCAATAGTGAGATAGAGCTGGTGTATGTTACTTTTTGAGATTAATACATGAAAGATTTTACGTGAAAACATTGTGTGGCACTCCGATGTCCCTGAGAAGAGACGTACATGAAGGCCTCTTGAGTCTAATGTGCCCATTTTGAGGAAGTGAGTCTTTGTAGTATTTTCCTTTGCCAGGGCAGTCCAAAATTGTGAGGTTCACCAATGCCCCTGCATACAGACGTGCATGAGGGCCTGTAAACCTGAAGTGCCCATTGTAAGGAAGTGGGTCTATTGTAGTATAGCCCTTAGGCAGGGCAGCCAAAAATTGGGAGGCTCCACATTGTCCCTGGATAGAGACGTGCATGATGGCCTGTAAACCTGAAGTGCCCATTGTAAGGAAGTGGGTCTATTGTAGTATAGCCCTTAGGCAGGGCAGCCAAAAATTGGGAGGCTCCACGTTGTCCCTGGATAGAGACGTGCATGAGGGCCTGTAAACCTGAAGTGCCCATTGTAAGGAAGTGGGTCTATTGTAGTATAGCCCTTAGGCAGGGCAGCCAAAAATTGGGAGGCTCCACGTTGTCCCTGGGTAGAGACGTGCATGAGGGCCTCAAAACATTAAGTGTCCATTGTCAGAAAGTGGGTGTATTATAGTATAGCCCTTAGGCAGGGCAGCCAAAAATTGGGAGGCTCCACGTTGTCCCTGGGTAGAGACGTGCATGAGGGCCTCAAAACATTAAGTGTCCATTGTCAGGAAGTGGGTGTATTATAGTATAGCCCTTAGGCAGGGCAGCCAAAAATTGGGAGGCTCCACGTTGTCCCTGGGTAGAGACGTGCATGAGGGCCTCAAAACATTAAGTGTCCATTGTCAGGAAGTGGGTGTATTATAGTATAGCCCTTAGGCAGGGCAGCCAAAAATTGGGAGGCTCCACGTTGTCCCTGGGTAGAGACGTGCATGAGGGCCTCAAAACATTAAGTGTCCATTGTCAGGAAGTGGGTGTATTATAGTATAGCCCTTAGGCAGGGCAGCTAAAAATTGGGAGGCTCCACGTTGTCCCTGGGTAGAGACGTGCATGAGGGCCTCAAAACATTAAGTGTCCATTGTCAGGAAGTGGGTGTATTATAGTATAGCCCTTAGGCAGGGCAGCCAAAAATTTGGAGGGTCCACGTTGTCCCTGGGTAGAGACGTGCATGAGGGCCTCAAAACATTAAGTGTCCATTGTCAGGAAGTGGGTGTATTATAGTATAGCCCTTAGGCAGGGCAGCCAAAAATTGGGAGGCTCCACGTTGTCCCTGGGTAGAGACGTGCATGAGGGCCTCAAAACATTAAGTGTCCATTGTCAGGAAGTGGGTGTATTATAGTATAGCCCTTAGGCAGGGCAGCCAAAAATTGGGAGGCTCCACGTTGTCCCTGGGTAGAGACGTGCATGAGGGCCTCAAAACATTAAGTGTCCATTGTCAGGAAGTGGGTGTATTATAGTATAGCCCTTAGGCAGGGCAGCCAAAAATTTGGAGGGTCCACGTTGTCCCTGGGTAGAGACGTGCATGAGGGCCTCAAAACATTAAGTGTCCATTGTCAGGAAGTGGGTGTATTATAGTAAAGCCCTTAGGCAGGGCAGCCAAAAATTGGGAGGCTCCACGTTGTCCCTGGGTAGAGACGTGCATGAGGGCCTCAAAACATTAAGTGTCCATTGTCAGGAAGTGGGTGTATTATAGTATAGCCCTTAGGCAGGGCAGCCAAAAATTGGGAGGCTCCACGTTGTCCCTGGGTAGAGACGTGCATGAGGGCCTCAAAACATTAAGTGTCCATTGTCAGGAAGTGGGTGTATTATAGTATAGCCATTAGGCAGGGCAGCCAAAAATTGGGAGGCTCCACGTTGTCCCTGGGTAGAGACGTGCATGAGGGCCTCAAAACATTAAGTGTCCATTGTCAGGAAGTGGGTGTATTATAGTATAGCCCTTAGGCAGGGCAGCCAAAAATTTGGAGGGTCCACATTGTCCCTGGGTAGAGACGTGCATGAGGGCCTCAAAACATTAAGTGTCCATTGTCAGGAAGTGGGTGTATTATAGTATAGCCCTTAGGCAGGGCAGCTAAAAATTGGGAGGCTCCACGTTGTCCCTGGGTAGAGACGTGCATGAGGGCCTCAAAACATTAAGTGTCCATTGTCAGGAAGTGGGTGTATTATAGTATAGCCCTTAGGCAGGGCAGCCAAAAATTTGGAGGGTCCACGTTGTCCCTGGGTAGAGACGTGCATGAGGGCCTCAAAACATTAAGTGTCCATTGTCAGGAAGTGGGTGTATTATAGTATAGCCCTTAGGCAGGGCAGCCAAAAATTGGGAGGCTCCACGTTGTCCCTGGGTAGAGACGTGCATGAGGGCCTCAAAACATTAAGTGTCCATTGTCAGGAAGTGGGTGTATTATAGTATAGCCCTTAGGCAGGGCAGCCAAAAATTGGGAGGCTCCACGTTGTCCCTGGGTAGAGACGTGCATGAGGGCCTCAAAACATTAAGTGTCCATTGTCAGGAAGTGGGTGTATTATAGCATAGCCCTTAGGCAGGGCAGCCAAAAATTTGGAGGGTCCACGTTGTCCCTGGGTAGAGACGTGCATGAGGGCCTCAAAACATTAAGTGTCCATTGTCAGGAAGTGGGTGTATTATAGTATAGCCCTTAGGCAGGGCAGCCAAAAATTGGGAGGCTCCACGTTGTCCCTGGGTAGAGACGTGCATGAGGGCCTCAAAACATTAAGTGTCCGTTGTCAGGAAGTGAGTGTATTATAGTATAGCCCTTAGGCAGGGCAGCCAAAAATTGGGAGGCTCCACGTTGTCCCTGGGTAGAGACGTGCATGAGGGCCTCAAAACATTAAGTGTCCATTGTCAGGAAGTGGGTGTATTATAGTATAGCCCTTAGGCAGGGCAGCCAAAAATTTGGAGGGTCCACATTGTCCCTGGGTAGAGACGTGCATGAGGGCCTCAAAACATTAAGTGTCCATTGTCAGGAAGTGGGTGTATTATAGTATAGCCCTTAGGCAGGGCAGCTAAAAATTGGGAGGGTCCACGTTGTCCCTGGGTAGAGACGTGCATGAGGGCCTCAAAACATTAAGTGTCCATTGTCAGGAAGTGGGTGTATTATAGTATTGCCCTTAGGCAGGGCAGCCAAAAATTGGGAGGCTCCACGTTGTCCCTGGGTAGAGACGTGCATGAGGGCCTCAAAACATTGTTCCCATTGCAAAGGAGCGGGTCTCCTGTCGTTGTAATGTCCATTCTGCAAAGAATGGGCGAAAAAATTTACCACTGGGGGTATACCTGAAACAAAGGCCTAAGTATTGCAATTTGTAACGGTCATCATGGTGGCGCATGAGGAGAAGGAGGAGCAGTCCAGTGATTATCCAAAGTCCAGAAGTGTGTACCCATGGGTGAGTGGAGGTACATGGCAAACTTTAAATTCCGCTCTCATTTGCTGGTGGTGTGGTGAAGTCTGGCCCAATCCAACCCTTGTTCATCTTGATCAGAGTCAGCCTGTCAGCATTTTCAGTTGACAGGCGGGTGCGTTTATCTGTAATGATTCCACCTGCGGCACTAAAAACACGCTCTGACAAAACGCTAGCGGCAGGGCAGGCCAGGACTTCCAAGGCGTAGAGAGCCAATTCATGCCACGTGTCCAGCTTGGATACCCAATAATTGTAAGGCACAGAGGAATGTCGGAGTACAGTTGTTCGATCTGCAAGGTACTCCTTCAGCATCTGGGCAAACTTAGGATTTCTTGTGGCACTACCCCGCACCTCAGGGGCTGTGGTACGTGAGGGGCTGAGAAAACTGTCCCACATCTTAAAGACTGTTCCCCTACCTCTGGCGGATTGGACTTGTGCCTCTCTCGGCTGTACGCCTCGGTTGTCCACTGATTCCTGACCTATGCCGCTAGCGTTTTGTGAGGGGAATGCTTTGCCTACTTCCGTGACTATGGCCTTCCGGAACTGCTGCATTTTGGTTGACCTCTCCTCCACGGGAATAAGAGACAAAAAGTTCTCCTTGTAGCGTGGGTCTAACAGTGTTACCAACCAGTAATGATTGTCGGCCAAGATGTTCTTAACGCGAGGGTCACGAGACAGGCAGCTTACCATAAAGTCAGCCATGTGCGCCAGACTCTTAACAGCCAGGACTTCAGTAGCCTGACCAAAAAGATGACTGAACATGCTGTCCTCCTCCTCCTCCTCCTCCTCCTCATCTACCCTGTCCTCTGGCCAGCCACGCTGAACCGAGGATATGACTGGTGTGCATGTCATATCCTCAATTTGGCCGGAGAGTTGCTCCATGTCTTCATCCTCCTCCTCGTCATAGTCCTCCACTGCACGTTGTGATGAGACGAGGCTGGGCTGTGTGTTATCATCACCCACACCCACTACTGTTTCTTGCTGCAACTCATCGCGCTCCGCCTGCAATGCATCATGTTTGTTTTTCAGCAGAGACCGTTTTAGAAGGCAGAGTAGCGGTATGGTGACGCTAATAATGGCGTCATCACCACTCACCATCTTGGTGGAGTCCTCAAAGTTTTGGAGGATTGTACATAGGTCTGACATCCATCTCCACTCCTCAGGTGTTATGTGTGGAGTTTGACCCATTTCCCGACGGCTTAGGTGATGCAGGTACTCAACAACTGCCCTCTTCTGCTCACATATCCTGACCAACATGTGCAGAGTTGAATTCCAAGGCGTGGGGACATCACACACCAGTCTGTGAGCCGGAAGATGCAAACTGCGCTGAAAGCCGGCAAGGCCGGCTGAAGCAGTAGGTGACTTTCGAAAATGTGCAGACAGGCGGCGAACTTTTACCAGCAGATCAGACAGCTCTGGGTATGACTTTAGAAACCGCTGAACCATGAGGTTGAGCACATGGGCCACGCATGGAACATGTGTCAGCTGGCCTCACCTCAAAGCCGCCACCAGGTTCCGGCCATTGTCACACACGACCTTTCCTGGCTTTAGGTTCAGAGGTGTGAGCCAGTGATCTGCCTGCTGTTTCAGAGCTGTCCACAGCTCTTCTGCATTGTGGGGTTTGTCACCTATGCAGATTAGCTTCAGCACAGCCTGTTGCCGCTTCGCCGAGGCAGTGCTGCAGTGCTTCCAGCTTGGGACTGGTGTGGAGGGTACAGTGGATGAGGATGCGCAGGAGGAGGAGGAGGCTGAAGAGCATGACATTCCGGAGCTGTAGAGTGTGGGTGAAACACTGACTGAGGTAGGGCCTGCAAACCTTGGTGTGGGAAGGACGTGTTCCGTCCCTCGCTCAGACTGGGTCCCAGCTTCCACAATATTAACCCAGTGTGCCGTCAACGAGATGTAGCGGCCTTGCCCACAAGCACTTGTCCACGTGTCTGTGGTTAGGTGGACCTTGGGTGAAACAGCGTTGTTCAGGGCACGTGTGATGTTTTGTGACACGTGGTTATGCAACGCGGGGACGGCACACCGGGAGAAATAGTGGCGGCTGGGGACCGAGTAACGTGGGACAGCTGCCGCCATCAGGTCACGGAATACTTCTGTCTCCACCAGCCTAAAAGGCAACATTTCCAGCGCAAGCAGTCGCGAAATGTTAGCATTTAGAACTGTGGCATGTGGGGTGTTGGCAGTGTATTTGCGCCTGCGTTCAAAGGTTTGCTGAATGGATAACTGAACGCTGCGCTGGGACAAGGACGTGCTTGATGATGGTGTTCTTTCTGCGTAGGCAACTGCAGGTGCAGGAGTGGAGGAGGCTTGTTCGCAGGCAGCATGGACAGGGGATTGGCTCGCATGCACAACCAGCGAAGACGTAGCAGTGACATCAGCAAGCACTGCTCCTCGACTCTGTTGTACTTCCCACAAAGTCGGGTGCTTGGCTGACATGTGCCTGATCATGCTGGTGGTGGTCAGGCTGCTAGTTTTGGTACCCCTGCTGATGCTGGCACGGCAGGTGTTGCAAATGGCCTTTTTTGAATCATCTGGATCCAACTTAAAAAACTGCCAGACTCGGGAAGACCTAACATTTGTACAGGCACCTTGTGTCGTCGTGTTGTTCCGGGGAACGGTTGCCTGACTTCTGCCTGGGGCCACCACCCTGCTTCTTACTGCCTGTTGTGATGCTACGCCTCCCTCCCCCTGTGCACTGCTGTCCTCGCTCTGCATATCCTCCTGCCAGGTTGGGTCAGTTACTGGATCATCCACCACGTCGTCTTCCTCTTCCGCACCCTGCTCCTCCTCCTGACTTCCTGACAATTGTGTCTCATCATCGTCCACCACTTGTTGAGACACGTTGCCAACTTCGTGAGAACGTGGCTGCTCAAATATTTGGCCATCTGTACAGACGATCTCCTCATGACCCACTTCAATATGAGCTGGCGAGAGGCCAGAATGTGTGAATGGAAACGTGAACAGCTCTTCCGAGTGTCCAAGTGTGGGATCATTAATGTCCGAGGAGGACGTGTACTCAGCCTGGTGGTAGGAAGGAGGATCAGGTTCAGAAATGTGCGGTGCAGTATCACGGCTACTGACACTTGACCGTGTGGAAGACAGAGTGTTTGTGGTGGTGCCAATCTGACTGGAAGCATTATCTGCTATCCAACTAACAACCTGTTGACACTGGTCTTGGTTGAAGAGCGGTGTACTGCTGCGGTCCCCAAGAATTTGGGACAGGACGTGCGAGCGACTAGATGTGGCCCTTTGTTGTGGCGAAATTAGAGCTTGCCCACGACCTCGGCCTCTGCCTGCACCACCATCACGTCCACTTCCTTGTTCCTTGCCAATGCCCTTGCGCATTTTGCAATGCTGTGCTGACGTGTATATTCACTACTTGTGCGTTATATCAAAGTTTGTGGAAATTGCACACAAGTGCACCTGTACGCTGCCACCGACAGGCACACACGTGCGGTTTTAAAAACCAAGCACGGACGCAATAAGAACCTAACAGGTTTTTTTGGGGAGCGACAATTACAGACAAGTCAGACACTATCTGGACTGTGTACACCAGCCCCAGATATGATGAAGGCTGGTATACGGTCACCACTAGGAATGGCTATATATACCCTGCCTGCCTGCCTGCCTGCCTGTATACTGGTACAATAGTCCTGACAAGGACTCTTCTGGTCACTAGCCTGTATTCAGACCTGGCTATACCCTGCCTGTATATAGCAACAATAGTCCTGAGAAGGACTCTGCTACTGTACTCCGACCTGGCTATACCCTGCCTGCCTGTATACAACTAGAATAGTCCTGAGAAGGACTTTTGGTCACACTGTTTGCAGCCCTGCAACTGAAAAAGCTATAAAGGGCCGCAAAGCTTTCCCTGAATCAGCGACACTCTCCCTGCACTCACTGTCTGGATAGCTGTGAGCAGAGCACAGCGCGCCGGCCGGTATAAAGGCTCGGTCACGCTGTGCAGGCCGGCCAATCACTGCAATTCCACAACTAACAGGGCTGTGGCATTGCAGTGGTCTGCCAGCCAATCCCTGCATGAGGGCTGGCTCTCAAAAGAGCGCCAACATGCAGGGATGAAGACCACGAGTACAGCACGAGTATCGCGAGATTACTCGGTCCCCGCCGAGCAGCCCGAGTACAGCGATACTCGTGCGAGTACCGAGTAGTTACAAGCATGCTCGCTCATCACTATTTATTACACTCCATCTCACCATCGCTGCTACCCAACTGATAAGGCTCTAATCTCAGCTAGAGTAATATAAATGAGGTTATCATGCACACCTAATAATGGCTATTTTATACTGCATTTGCAAGATAAATGAGCTTTATTATATACCTTTAAAATGGACTGAAATATTGTATATTCAGATATATACAACAGTTGATGGACTTTTTTGCAATAAATCTGCCACATACAGTATGAAATTTCCATACTGGATCCACAAATACAAAGTAAAGAAAGGAAATCTATCTCATCTGTTAAACTAGTGCTAAAATTTTAGTAATAATAATAATAATAATAATAATACTAAAAGGAACATTTTGCCCCTAAACTATGTTATTCTGGATAGTATCATTGCTTATTTAACAGCAAATATTGTGTAATTAGAACTTTCTCAGGCAGGAAATTGGAAGCAATTAAGACTTGTTCAACGCAGCCATTCTCTAGTTTAACTAGTTTGCTAGGATAGCATGTTTATTAACTATTAGGTGTTTTTTATTCATTTAATATTCCACAAGTTGGTTTTATTTGCTTGTCTTCATATCCCAATTCTATATTTTGTAGATTTTTTTTTTAAAAATGGAACCTGAGTGTCCCTCTAAAAAGCTTTAAAGATGAGTGGAACAGATAACTAGAGAACACAAGGTGTGCACTGTCAATTTATCAATGTAATGCTTATTATGTAAACCGGATGCTCACCCGTGTAGTAAAATATACTAGGAGAAGGGAAAGAAAAGAACTGCACAAAATGGGGAGCAAAACCGAATGACATTATAAAAGGCAATTTTTATTGTAGCAAAATACATAAAACCATTTAAAATTTACAAAACACACTCAATAACACGTATTAAACTCCCCAACGAACTCACAATAGTGAGAATAGTATACCACAATTTTATAAATTGTCCAAAAGCCCCCCAAAAGAGAAGTACAAGCAATATATATATATATATGACAATCACTTAACAATACATCTGGTGATAAGCAATGCACATCAATGATCCCTATGGACATAGTATAATAATATGCAAGGGGTTATATGTCAGTATCATAGTTGAACTTAGATCAAAACACCCCATAGGATATTGCTAGGAATTATACAAAAGCATGAACATATGTATTAAGCACAAATCCAATTATAAGGAGGAGGCACCCTTTATAGGTTAAATGAAACCCTGTAATTCCTGGCCAGGAACAATAATAGTGGTCACGACATACCAACAGGAGTTCATAAACAGGAGCCATCCATAATGCAATGATCCCGAGCAAAAGGACAAAAGGGGGGGCGGCAATATAGATAAGGGGGAGCGGTGGGAGAATCAAGAAAATCCCGTGGGCAAGGACCCACGCGTATCGCTGCGTCAGTGGCTTCTTCTGGGCAAGTGTGTGCTGATGCTAGCAATATAGGATATATATATATATGTATATATATATATATATATATATATATATATATATATATATATATAAGCCTATTAATTAACAAATAATTGAAGGGTGGGTGGTGGTGATTGATCCGGACCAGTCATACACGCGAGGTGGTTCGTGTTGTGGCAACCATGGTTCTGCCTGATAGGCGCTACCATCCTGGAAAGTCCGCACATGCGCGGTAGAGTCCAAGATAGAACGATCGCCATCTTTAAGAATACAGCGCGTGTACAGTGGTTACATAGGAAGAGATACCATTTAAAGAGACAGTGCATATATACAATAGAATAATGAAAGGGCCATCAATATGATTAATGCCTATAAACAGGCTGGAGAATTAGTATAATAGCAGGTATTTAAATGTATATATAACATTCTCACATATGGGTACATACCCAATTAACGAGTACCTACATGATAGCACATAAAAATGAAAAACAATTATTGTCACCATCATTACAGCAAAAATGTACCCAGTATGTAACCATAAGCTCAGACACGGTCCATGGCTCATATATATGATTGATATGAACCGACTGGAATCCAACAAGGGGTAATAAATTTGTTAAGGTAACTAATGATAAGGGATTATAATATACATTGCCTACAAGTAGTATTCAACCCCCTGCAGATTTAGCAGGTTTACACATTCGGAATTAACTTGGCATTGTGACATTTGGACTGTAGATCAGCCTGGAAGTGTGAAATGCACTGCAACAAAAAAGAATGTTATTTCTTTTTTTATTTTTTTTTTTAAATTGTGAAAAGTTTACTTAGAGGGTCATTTATTATTCAACCCCTCAAACCACAAGAATTCTGTTTGGTTCCCCTAAAGTATTAAGAAGTATTTCAGGCACAAAGAACAATGAGCTTCACATGTTTGGATTAATTATCTCTTTTTCCAGCCTTTTCTGACTAATTAAGACCCTCCCCAAACTTGTGAACAGCACTCATACTTGGTCAACATGGGAAAGACAAAGGAGCATTCCAAGGCCATGAGAGACAGGATCATGGAGGGTCACAAGTCTGGCAAGGGGTACAAAACCCTTTCCAAGGAGTTGGGCCTACCTGTCTCCACTGTTGGGAGCATCATCCGGAAGTGGAAGGCTTATGGGACTACTGTTAGCCTTCCACGGCCTGGACAGCCTTTGAAAGTTTCCACCCGTGCCGAGGCCAGGTTTGTCCGAAGAGTCAAGGCTAACCCAAGGACAACAAGGAAGGAGCTCCGGGAAGATCTCATGGCAGTGGAGACATTGGTTTCAGTCAATACCATAAGTAACGTACTCCACCGCAATGGTCTCCGTTCCAGACGAGCCCGTAAGGTACCTTTACTTTCAAAGCGTCATGTCAAGGCTCATCTACAGTTTGCTCATGATCACTTGGAGGACTCTGAGACAGACTGGTTCAAGGTTCTCTGGTCTGATGAGACCAAGATCGAGATCTTTGGTGCCAACCACACACGTGACGTTTGGAGACTGGATGGCACTGCATACGACCCCAAGAATACCATCCCTACAGTCAAGCATGGTGGTGGCAGCATCATGCTGTGGGGCTGTTTCTCAGCCAAGGGGCCTGGCCATCTGGTCCGCATCCATGGGAAGATGGATAGCACGGCCTACCTGGAGATTTTGGCCAAGAACCTCCGCTCCTCCATCAAGGATCTTAAGATGGGTCGTCATTTCATCTTCCAACAAGACAATGACCCAAAGCACACAGCCAAGAAAACCAAGGCCTGGTTCAAGAGGGAAAAAATCAAGGTGTTGCAGTGGCCTAGTCAGTCTCCTGACCTTAACCCAATTGAAAACTTGTGGAAGGAGCTCAAGATTAAAGTCCACATGAGACACCCAAAGAACATAGATAACTTGGAGAAGATCTGCATGGAGGAGTGGGCCAAGATAACTCCAGAGACCTGTGCCGACCTGATCAGGTCTTATAAAGACGATTATTAGCTGTAATTGCAAACAAGGGTTATTCCACAAAATATTAAACCTAGGGGTTGAATAATAATTGACCCACACTTTTATGTTGAAAATTTATTAAAATTTAACTGAGCAACATAACTTGTTGGTTTGTAAGATTTATGCATCTGTTAATAAATCCTGCTCTTGTTTGAAGTTTGCAGGCTCTAACTTATTTGCATCTTATCAAACCTGCTAAATCTGCAGGGGGTTGAATACTACTTGTAGGCACTGTAGTTCACATAGAGCTTATACAGAAGATTAACCCCTACCGAAGAAAAGCCTCAACCGAAAACAGTCCTAGATTGTAGTATTAGGAATCAATCATCTATATCATCTGAGCTTTTAGTACTCCAGGAAACTTCGCAAGGAAAACAGTTCTTGAGATTAACTTGAGTCTTGAGATCCATAAGAAACAAAAATCCATAAGGGCCAGACGAATCATGATGAACCATGATGATAGTCGTGAGGGTATATATGAATTTGTCAATAACCCAGAGATCTTGAATACTTTCGTGACAATCGTCAGAAGAGAATGTTTACCTATATACATCTCATCAGAAGGGTACTTCATGTTCAGTATGCTTCAACAAGTATTTCAATTTCCTGGGGAAGGAAAGAGAGACTCTAGCCAAGGATTCCAGTGAATAGCAGGTCCTCATTCAGGCCCCTTGAGGTCACTGAATTCAGATTGAAAATCCATTTGGCTTCATTCTGTAGTAGCCATTTATGGCAAGAGCCCCCCCTTCCATTACCTACAAATCTCTGCAGCCCCAGATTACGTATCCCCGAGCATGACCCTCGATGATAAGTCAAAAAGTGAGCTGCAACCGGAGTAATGGGAATACCTTTTTCCTTATCTGCTGCTGCCAGATTGATGGTGGAATGATGTTATTGTGCTCTCCACCTCAATTGATGAGAAGTTTGGCTAACATAGACTTTGTTGCACTGGCATACCAAAGCAAATGATATTTTTTGTTTTGCATTTAATATAAGATTGTAGAAAATATTTGAAACAGGATACACGTATCTACAATATACTGCAATTCCCGCAAGGGTAAGTTCCTCTAAGTTGGATGCCCCGATTTAATCTATGACTGACTCCTGAAAAGTGGCTATGGACCAACACATCTTTCAAATTAGGTGCTCTCCTGGCTGTCAAAAGTGGATATGAGCTGACCACCTGTGATGTCTGCGTGTCGGTCACTAAAATACCCCAATGATTTTGTAAGATGTTTTTGATCATACCCCACTGGTTGTTATACGTAGTGATAAATCTTATGCGACTGTCACTTTTCCAAGGTTTTGGAATAATCAGTAATAATTGAGTCTCAGGTTTAGCCTGTTGGAACGCTTTGGAAATGGTACTCTTGGGATAACCACGCTCAAGAAATCTATGGGTAAGATTTTTCGCCTGTTGTTTGAAGTTATCGTCCCTTGTACTGTTACATCTAATGCGTAAGAATTGACCAAATGGTATACCTTGCCTGATGTGAAGTGGATGAAAACTTTGGTATTGAAGAAGACTGTTCGTGGATGTTTCTTTACAGTGTAGATTGGTAGATAGTGAATCCCTCTTATTGGAGACTTCCAGATCCAAGAAGATCCCTGTAGAAGAAGATATGGTATATGTAAGAAAGATGTTTAACCCATTGTTGTTCAAAAGGGTAAGAAAGTCCAGACATTTATATCCTGTGCCCCTCCACACAAAGAAAACATCATCGATTTATCGATGCCAATGGGAAACCTGGGCATTAAAGGTTGTCAAAAAATAAACAACTGTAGCCTTCCACCATCCTAAAAATAAATTGACGAAAACGGATGCACAACGTGCATCCAGTGCCACACCCGAGATCTGGCTGTAAAACTTTTTATCAAATAAAAAGTAATTGTGCTGGAGAATGAAATCCAACAGATCGATCAAAAAAGAATCGTGCATGCGGTCAGATCTTACCTGGAGATCTAAAAAGTAAGTGATTTCCTACCACATGAGGTAGTCCCCCCTACCACAAGAGGTAGTCCCTACCACAAGAGGTAGTAATCCCTACCACAAGAGGTAGTAATCCCTATCACAAGGGGTAGTAATCGCAGGTACTATAACAGCTTTTAAAAAAGGGCTGGATGATTTCCTCAGTACACACAACATTGTTGGTTATAAGTGATGTAAGGGTGCTTTACACACTGCGACATTGCTAGCGATTGCTAGCGATTTCAAGCGTGATTGCACCCGCCCCCATTGTTGGTGCGATATGTGGTGATCGCTACCGTAGTAAACATTATCGCTACTGCAGCGTCACATGCACATACCTTGTCAGCGATGTCGCTGTGACCGCCGAACAATCCCTCCCTCAAGAGGGAGGTGCGTTCGGTGTCATAGCAACGTCACTGCGGCATCACTAAGCGGCCAGCCAATAGAAGCGGAGGGGCGGAGATGAGCGGCCGGAACATCCTGCCCACCTCCTTCCTACCGCCTTGCCGGTGGACACAGGTAAGGAGATGTTCGTCGTTCCTGCGGTGTCACACACAGCAATGTGTGATGCCGCAGGAATGACGAACAACATCGTACCTGTGGCAGCAGCAATCTTAAGGAAAGGACCGACGTGTCAGCAATCACCGTTTTTGAACAATTTTGCGATCGTTGATTGTCGCTCCTTGGTGTCACACGCTGCAATGTCGCTACAGGTGCCGGATGTGCGTCACCAACGACGTGACCCTGACGATATATCGTTAGCGATGTTGCACCATGTAAAGCACCCTTTAGGGACCCTTTAGGGACAAAATGTTGAATTGGTGGAGGAAGGTTGAACTAGATGGACCTAGGTCTTTTTTCAACCTCAGTAACTATTTAACTATGTAACTATGTAACTATGCATGCATCCCATCCATGTGTTTGATGTTAGTATATAAGGACTCTACATCACAGGTGACCTAAAAGTCACCTGGAGCAAGTTTGATATCTTGTCAAATCTGAATAAAATGCAAGGAGTCCTGTACAAAGGAAGGGAGAGCATTTACCAATGGTTGCAGAAAAACATTTATTGCAAATTGTAAGTACTGGGTGTTGTTAACTCTTTGGAGTATATGTTGGTGAAATATTTGTGGTAAATGCATGTGTAATAAGCAGATATATTTAAAAAATTGAAGAAATGAGGCACTCACCAGTTTGTAGAAAATTAAAAAGACTGGTTTATTCAGGCATGGGGGGGTGCAGGGATGGCGTGCACATGGACAATGGCTGTTTCGCACAGATTGCCGATGCTTTGGAAGCATCGGCAATCGGTTGGAAATGGCCGTTGTTCGTGTGCACGCCATCCCTGCACCCTCGCCCCATGACTGAATAAACCAGTCTCTTGAATTTTCTACAAACCAGTGAGTGCCTCACTTCTTCAATTTTTGGAATAATACGGCTCTGCAACTTCGGAGCGCACCCCGGAGAGTAGATCCATACTCAGAAACACACTGAACAACTGAACTGGTGTAACAAGGCAGAGTGTTGACCTCATGTTTCAACTAGTGGATATTGGAGTGTGACCATTCGTTTGTTTGAAAAAATAGTTCCCAGTGTTCCTTCTATTTTTGGTGTTTCAATAAGCAGATATATCTTTCAATCTTTATATCCTTAGAAAGAGATTTCGTAAGAAAAAAAAATAAACTGCAGAAGCTGTGGATTCTAGTAAATACATATTGTACTCATAAAGTCATAAGTTTTATTGACTAATTTCTTAGCTTGACGAACCGTCTCTAGGGAAAGCCTTAATCTTTAAGAGTTTGTGGCAGATCAAGAGTTTTCAAAATCCATAAGTTACCTCCAACCAGATTTAAGAAAAACAAAAGAATGTAGAACTATTAATGTTTCCAGTCAATGTGCAAGAAGAAGAAGTAATGATCTTTGCCATACTCAAAGTTCAGCAAAAGCCAAACAAGCTGTTATGGAATTATTTGAGTGTGATATAAGCTCTTTGGCTTTGTCTAGAAAGCCTAAAGGAACCTAAAGGCATGACAAGACTTTAACTAAATTGATTTGGATGATTTCCTCGGGGCATATTATAAATATGTACTAATGTTACACTGAACACAAGAAAATATTTAGAGCAGTAGCGGCGTTCCATTTATGCCACACGTACATTTCATACAGTGAAATTGGATTAAGGAAAATAAAATTTAATATATTTTAATATATAATTTAATGTCTCCCACTGATGTCAATGAAAATAGAATTATTAGAAACGTTCAACGGTAATTTAATTAAAAACACTGTGCACAAATATATCATGTTCTGCAGGGAATGATTTTAATTTGCTTTGAACAGAAACAAATCATATATCTTATGATTTTGTGATTAGCCTATTCAATTAGATATGTATGTATAAAAATATATTTTTTACTTCAGGCTATCAATTGTTTTAATGAACATTTAACCCAAATTAATGGTGCTTTAATGTAAATTAAAAAGCATGTTTATTATGGATATCATAATTTCTGTGTAAAATTTCATAGATAGGAAAAATCAAGTAATTATTTGGAATCCAGCATAAAACCATGGCTAGGAGCTATGCTTATGACAGTCCCAGTAGGAATGAAAGGTTAGGGGAACAGAACTGTAATCTCAAAGAGATCCAAAATTAGATGCAGATTTCCAAGTGCTAAGATCCTCAACTGCCACATAAAAATGAAATGAATCATTGGTAATAAGCTACATTCCAATGGGAGAATAGAGATCAATGAGTCACTTGATGTTAGCAATCTTTTGAAATTAAAATCATGATTGTGCCCTACAAATTGTGCTCCACTGGGAATCACTGTTCTGTGATGGCCCAGGTACTGACCAGCACTGCACAAGGTATGCTAATCTACTAGTTGTCATAACTGGAGGGCATTAAGTGGAGGACCATGTGGCAAGGCAAAATGACATTTGCTCTCCAATGCTTCAGCAGTGTGGGATATGATGCTGGGCAAGTTTTTATTTTTATGTTTTTGCAAATCATAGGAATCTCAAAATATTTGAATTCATATGAAACCACAAATTTCAGGAAATTCTTCTCAGAATTGATCCTCTGTGGATCCATCCTCTCATCTCTACTTAAGGTAAATCGAATTCATCTCTAATTTAAAAAAATCAGATTTGCCAGAATATGATTTTTCGTGATTTAGTATGCATGAATTGAGAAAAATATTGGCTGCCATAATGCTGGAAGCAAAAGGGTAGAAAGAGGTTAAAAAAGAATAATGATCACTTCTCCCTAACACTTCTCCCTGTTTAGTCATTCTGCTCCAGTCGCTTCCAGTCTTTTCCCACCATGGATACCATCTGGTGTTCAGCGCCTCCAATGGCAATTAGGCACAGCATGCCATTGCTGCCATACAGACATCGTGATATTGACTGGAGGCTAAACAGAGGGCCAGGAGGAGAGATGGGTTATTAATTTTTTCTATGTTTATTATGCTTTGAGGTTTACAGAAGGGATGAGCAAACTTGTTCGAAAATGGTTTGCCAATTTGAAATTCATTATGAGTCTTGGCAAGCTTGGCTTGGGCTCGGATTTCTGAACACTTTTGTCAAATGTCTGCAGTGTTCGATTTTGTTCGGTAACTGTTCGGTTTGCAGAAACCATCCACTCCCAGCCTCATAACGGCTAGTTCATGAATTTGCCTCCTCCACCTTAGCATATAATATGGGCCAAGGATTTATCTTTTGTAGGTGTCATAGAATCTACCAAGCACCAAATTCATGTCATTCAGGTGTAGGAGCACTAAACCATACTGTTCCACGGCAATGTGGTGCAACCCTTAGCTTGGTGGTGTATATTTTGGGGGCCATCTTTAAATGTGCTTCTTACACCCATGTTACATTGTATAGTATTGTGTCATACATTGTTCTCAGTGATTATCTGTATTTACTTTGCATACTTTGCATAATTATTGATGTTATATTTGACTACTCAGAACTTGTACATCCCCTTGTAAGGTTGTCGCTATTGATCAGACTATTGATAGTAGTTTTTATTGCATGTTTTTAGTGTGTGGTTTGGCATCAATAAAGTGTTATGTTTTCAGATAACTTGCTGTCATTAACTTGTGGTTTGCACATCCACTAAGTAGATTACTGAATAATAATTCTGTTCCTGGTTTCTGGTTCCAACCTGGTGCCTGAGTTCCGATTCCGTTCCTGAGTCCGCTCCTGATTCTTGGTTCCAGCCCAATGTCTGAGCTTTGATGCCATTCCTGATTTTAGTTTTGATACCTGCCTAATGCCTGAGTTCCCATATCCTGAATCTGTGTCCATATCTTAGTGCCAGTCTGTGTTCGTGTATCCTGAACCCGTGTCCGGGTCCCGGTGCAAGTCTGTGTTCCTGTATCCTGAATCCGTGTCCAGGTACCAACCTGTGTTCCAGTATATGTTGCCGTTTGTACCTGTACCCGCTTCCACCCTGCTGGTTATCCTGATCCTGTCCTGGCCCTACTCTGTGTTGCCAGTTTCTGTTAAGTGTTAGCTTCCACGAATCCGGGGACTGTCTTTGAGTGATACCTTGTGTCCAACCTCATCATCTGAGGCTCTGGTGAATAAGGGTAAGACTCCGATCCATGGTCCAGTGGATACACATCCATCCCTGCCGGACCAGTTGTTGCCATTCTCTCGTAACAGACAGGTACTCTACAAGTAAGAATACATCAGTAACCTTGTTTTGAGGGGGCAATTTATAATCTTTTATCTGTCATTTTCTGAGCTCTAATTGGCTGATTTATGACCACATCAAAGTTTAGCTCAGCGGATTTTGTCTGTGATTATAAATCAGCTCAGGGGAGCTAAGTAAAAAATGCATGAAGAAGTTAAAAACTCATGAATGAATTCTGTAAAAGATGATAAGGTGCAAAGTTTTTAATGAGCACGCATTGCAAAAAAAAATAAAAAATTTTATCCCATGTTAATGTAAGTAAAAACAATGTGAATGTGAATGTAAAAACAATGAAAATACATCTGTAATTTAATTCAAATAAAACAAGGAAATGATCCTTAATGAGGGAAATCTATTATGAACATTTCAAAGGATGTCAGCTTCCCACACTACTCATTCTTTACTTAGTAAAGGTGGTTGAACTCTGATGTTAATTGAGATTATGTTTCTAAATGTCATCAATGTCAATGTTGAAATGAACATACTATGCTTCAATAAAAAATGTATTAGAAACAAAGTTTTTTATAGCCCTTTTGTCTGAGAACATCCTTTTATGCCAGAAAAATAATCATACAAAGCCATCTTACTACTCAAACTGTTCCCACCACCCGAAAGCATGGCAAAGTGAGATTACTGGAAGATTCATGAAAATCTTAAGACCACTTTACACACAGAGATAAATCTGCGGCAGATCTGTGGTTGCAGTGAAATTGTGGACAATCAGTGCCAGGTTTGTGGCTGTGTACAAATGGAACAATATGTCCATGATTTCACTGCAACCACAGATCTGCCAAAGATTTATCTCTGTGTGTAAAGTGGTCTTTAGCCTTGTTGCTATGAGTAAGAAACACAAATGTGTAAGCTAATTCAAGAGGGGATGCTTTTTACTCGTTGTATTCCTTGCTTATTCCAAGATTGATCTTACTGCAGTGAGTGCTGGATTTCCGATTTTTGTTTATTTTATATGACACTATATTACACATTTTGAACACTGATTGCAATTGTTCCAGCCATTAGAGACCCATTTTTATCATTAGCATTTGCATTATTTTATGTACAGTATGTGCCTCCTTTTCAGTTGGTATTACTTGCACAATGCTAAGCCTCTCCAAATCTTTTCAATTTAAAATATTGGATTGGTTGTATTTTTATAGCTGTGGACTAGTAGGCTATAACTTCTATACATGAAATGCTGATATACATAGATGTGTGGATTTGTTTTATGATATTGCATTATGATATGCTTGATAATGAACTTTAATATTTTTCGTTTTGGTGAATATTTTATAGTGGGGTCATTTACTTGTAGAATGGACATTGGCAAATTGATAAAAGAGTAGAGTTGAGCGGATATTTTAAAATACGAATTTGCCGACATGCTGATTTTTCCCACTTTAGAGGTGATAGAGAAAGAGAGTACCTATTGAAGTGATAAAAAGAGAGATCTTTCTTACTACTTCTCTATAATTGGGTGCGATACCACTGATTTTATTGTTTTCAACTGGTCAAGAATTTTTACACTGACTATATACACGTAGAACTTGCCATTGAATCTTTCAACATTTTTCCATTTGATCTCTAAATGAAATACCACAGCATCTGTGCTCAAAAATAAATCAGGAAAATAGTTTGATCTGAATTATTAAGGGCATAAGAATAAATTAAACTGCAAAGTGATTGAGAATGTATAGCTGAAATGGCCATCTTTTTAAAGCACCACCAGTGTTTTGTTTATTTCATTGCAGGAGTGGTGCTTTAACCTCTTCAACTCTGACCACTAAAACACCCTAATGACCGGGCATTATTTTTGCAATTCTGAGCAGTGTCATTTTGTCAGGTTATAACTCTGGAACGCTTGATTGGATTCTGGTGATTCTGACATTGTTGTTTCATGACATATTGTACTTCATGATAATGGTAAATTTAGGCCAATATTTTTTTGCGTTTATTTGTGAAAATTTTGGAAATTTAGCAAAAATTTAAAAAATTTCACAATTTTCAAACTTTGAAATTTTACACCCATAAATCCAAGATATGTCACACAAAATAGTTATGAAATAACATTACCCACCTGTCTACTTTACACCAGCGCAATTTCCAAAACAATTTTATTTTGTTAGGAAGTTAGAAGGGTTAAAAGTTAATTACCAATTTCTACTTTATCCAACAAAATTTTCAAAACTTTTTTTAGGGAACACATCACATTTGAAGTGACTTTGAGAATCCTAGATGACAGAAAATACCCAAAAGTGACAGCATTCTAAAAACTGCACCCCTCAAACTGTTCAAAACCACATCCAAGAAGTTTATTAACCCTTTAGGTGCTTCACAGGAACCAAAGTTTAGAAAGGAAAAAATGAAAATTTTACTTTTTCACACAAAAATGTTACTTTAGCCATAAAATTTTGCTTTTCACAAGGGTATCAGGAAAAATGCACCATAAAATTTATTGTGCAATTTCTCCTGAGCACTTAGATATCTAATATGTGGTGGAAATCAATTGTTTGGGTGCACAGCAGAGATCAGAATGAAAGGAACGCCATTTGAATTTTTGAAAGCAAAATTGGCTGGAAACATTAGCGGATGCCATGTCACATTTGGAGACCTCCTGAGGTGCCTAAACAATGCAAATCCCTAAAGCCTGCTTTACACCTTACGATCCAGCATACAATATCGTATGCGATCGTAACCACCCCCATCATATGTGCGGCACGTTCAATTTGTTAAATGTGCCACACAAACGATTAACCCCCATCACACGTACTTACCCGTCCATACGACCTCGCTGTGGGCGGCGAACGTCCACTTCCTGGAGTGGGAGGGACGTTCGGCGTCACAGCGACGTCACGCGACAGCCAGCCAATAGAAGCGGAGGGGTGGAGGTGAGCGGGACGTAAACATCCCGCCCACCTTCGTCCTTCCGCATTGCTGGCCGGGAGCCGCAGGACGCAGGTAAGATCTGTCCATCGTTCCCGGGGTGTCACACACTGTGATGTGTGCTACCCCAGGTATAATGAACAATCTGACGTTCTATTCTAGAGAAATGAACGACGTGCGTACGATGAACGTTTTACCGTTCAATCGCAATCGCACGTACCTGTCACACACTGCAATGTACCTTACGATGCCGGATGTGCGTCACTTACGACGTGACCCCACCGACACATTGTAAGATACATTGCAGCGTGTAAAGCGGGCTTTACATGTGACCCCCCCCAAGGAACCTATATATGGGACATTGTGTAGGGTGTGTGGGGAGTGTGTAAGAAAAATCTAAACTTTGTGTGTGTGTTTCTGTTAATCTATTTTTTTTTTGTAGAAAAAACCTAGAAAGAAAAAGAGAAAATAGAAAGGAGATTCAAAATTGGTAACATAAAAAAGAAACACACTAAATGCATACTAAATGGATGTCAGTAAAAAACAAAAAAGTCCTGCCCAAAATTGAGCACGGATGCCGATCGATCTATAATATGTAAAACAGATCAGCTCTCAGCGGCTTACAAGACGCATGGATGGATGGGGTGCAAAAAGCAATGGGAGATGACGGACAAAAATAATCCTGACCAAAATGGAGCATGGATGCTGATCTGTGATGTGGAACAGAATGTGTCGTTGCTTACCAGTTGAATAGAGAATTAGCAAAGCAAAGGTATTAAAATTGTGGTCACAACTAAAATTTAACTTTTAATATATGAATTTTTTAAAAAAGAAATTATACCACACACCATAAATGGTTGTAAAACCAACCAGCTAAATAGGGCTGTTGTTCAAGCCCCTATTATTACCCAGTCAAGGACACTGTGTAACCAGTAATAGTGGTTCTACTGGAGTAACACCAATTGAGACAATTGTCCCATAAATGCACATATAGATTAATAATCCATAGCATAGACAGATACTAAAGTGGGTATAATCCCACCAGAATATCGATATTAGAGACTAAAAGATGTTGTTGTCTCCACAATATTCTACAAAAGCTGCAATCTGCAGCAATCAGTAACCAACAGTATGGTCAATTGAAACAAAAACTTGTTTTTAGTTGTCCAGTACCAGGGGGGGGCGCACCAATCCGCCTCACAATACCCCTTGGTTGGCAACGATCTGACCTGATGTTTTCTTTAGACCTCCCTTTTAGTTGTGACCACAATTTTAATACCTTTGCTTTGCTAATTCTCTGATCTGTGATGTGCATCACGAATTGGCGATCGGCGGCTGCAGGACGCACGGATGGATGGGGTGCAATAAGCGATTTGAGATGACGGACAAAAAAGAAGTCCTGAGCAAACTGGAGCACGGATGCCGATCGGTGATGTGCATCATGGATCGGTGGCTGCAGGATGCACAGACAGATGGGGTGCAAAAAGCGATGTGCAAAGCGTACAAAATAATAAATCCTGACCAAAATTAAGCACGAATGCTGATCTGTGATGTGCATCATGGATCGGCGGCTGCCGAATGCACAGATGAATGGGGTGCAAAAAGCGATGTGGGATGACGGAAAAAAAAGAAAAAATGTGACCAAAATTGAGCACGGATGCAGATCTGTGATGTACATCATGGATCGGCAGCTGCAGGACACACGGACGGATGAGGGGCAAAAAGCGAAGTGGGATGACAGACAAAAAAAGAAAATCCTGACCAAAATTGAGGACGAATGCTGATCTGTGATGTGCATCATGGATCAGTGGCTACAGGATGGAGTGCAAAAAACAATGTGGGATGACAAACAAAAAACAAGTCCTGCCCAAAGTTGAGCACAAATGGTGGCTGCAGGATGCATGGACGGATGAGGTGCAAAAAGGGATGGGGGAAGACAAAAATAAATTATACTCACTGGACCAGGAATATCAGTGATCAGAGGAACTCTGCAGCAGGCAGCTAGTTGGGTGACTGAAGCTAGAACCCAGGAAAGACCCAGTGATGGAGGCACTCACTGGCAGATGAGTTCAGACGGTTGAAGACCTCGAATGACCCAGTAGGAGGAACCGGACAATGGTAGTAGCAGGCAAGGAGACTTTGGAGGGGGACAGGAGAAGCAGAAGGGGGAGGGGAGGAGGGCGGTGGACAGAAGAAGCTATGTGGAAAGGGGAATGGTGAGATCAGAGGGCGGTGGGATGGAGAGATCGGAGGAGGGGCAATACTTATGGGCAGCATGGCAGAGATCAGGCAGCTCAGCAGAGATTGGGCAGCATAACAGAGATCCGGCAGTGGCGGCAGTGGTATGAAACTACGAGTCCCAGCAGGGGCATGGTGCAGAGTGGCTGGGGCCAAAACAAGGCCTGGGAGATATGTCACTGCCAGTTCAGCCTGTCCCCCTGCACGCTGATTGGAGCAATTGCGTGTCATAGCACGATCGCTCCAATCAGTGCTGCAGGGGAGAGGGCGTCATGTTTGCTGGCCTCCAGCTGGCTCCTGAAGCACTGATCATAGCTGGATTGCACTATTTTATGCATTTATTAACAGTGTGATTGCTGTGATTGGCGGTTCAGATTTGAACCAGCCAAAAACAACAATCGTGGATGGGGGTGGTGATGCCACCCCCCTGGGGTCAAGCAAAGATCCACTGCTGGAACAAACAGCAGGGGGCATAATTTGAAAGTCGTTGCTATGGCCACGGAAATCAAATTAATTTTATGCAGTAAAGTTACGTCCCTGGGTGTTAAGTCAAGTAAAAATAAAACATAACTTTACTGCCTGTGGTCGTGAAGGGGAAAAATCTACGTCCCCCCCACCTGTTTAATACTCATCCTTTGGCATCTTCATCTGTTCCAGCACCGCTCCCATGAGTCTTGGGCATTTTGTAACCTGCTGATAGCTTCAATGTTTCATGGATCTCGTCAGAGGTCAGAATTCAATATAACTCTACGAGAGCCTTGTTCTGGCTCTCATACACTTGCATCAAGAGTTTTTGACATAACGTTTGATTTCCGGCCAGTCAGAATTCATGAGGTGACGCTGTGAGACTGGAGGGACACAGAATAAAGTTGAAGCTGCCTTGGAGTGAATATAAGACTGTGGCAGTGGACTTAGATTTAAAGCACCACTACAGCACTGTAATAAACAACAACACTGGACTGGTGCTTTATTTTTTTCTTTTAATTGAAAGATGCATGTTATTATAATTTCATTCTCCTACAAAGTCAGCAAGGTAAAATAAATCCACCCATCCATAATGTTTAAACTAGTATCTTATAAATTCTATTACAGTATGAAAGTAATAATTTTTGTCTATTGATATATAAAAAAAAATTCAGAAATTAATTAGTAAATGAGTTCAGTGAGATCTACTTCATATTTTTTTCTGGGCAAAATACAATAAAACTTATATATAAAATAATTTTTGGATTACTTATTTAGGGCATTATCAAATGAGATCAAGCCGTTAACTGTATAGTTACAATTTAAGATGCAATGGAGGGTTGCATTATTTTAGAATAAGAAGGAAATATGCAATTTCAGTATAATATTAAATAGCATCTATTACCTGGTCAAAAATGATGCGTTTTAGCTCTTACTTTATTCCCTCTGCTACCTGAGCATTTTTCTTTAAATCCGCCATAAATGTCAAGAGGTTTGGGTCTTTTAATTTACTGCTGCTGTGTATGGTCTTTACAAAGGGGTCGCAGGGTATTTACGCAAGGAAGACTAAAGGCATGCCCTCGGAAATTTCTCAAATGCCCCCTTGGTAAAGGCCATAAAAATCAACATTACATATAAAGGCCCATACCCTTGCAACTGTTTGATGGATTGAAATGAAACAACAAATAAATGTAATACTAAGGAAAGCAATGAGAAAAAGTGAGTGCAGAAAAGTGGTCACTTTTGATCATGTTTTCTTTTAAGGGGTTGTCCGGACTAAATCCACAAGTCCGCAGTCATTCTATATGACTGTAGACTTGTGAATCCTCGCATCGCATGCACTATGTTCTGTGAGGATTTTCCAGTCTCAGAGTCAGGAACGGTATGTGATATGAACGCTCCCAGTCTTATTTTGACTAGATGGGTACGACCTGACTCAATCAACTTGCAGTGAGTTAGGCCGCACCCAACTAGTCGGATTGTGGCAGGGAGCATGCATATCACATACTCGTAGCCATGTTACTGCTATTCCTAGCTCTGAGACCGGTGAATCCTCACAGTGCACAGGACGTGTGATGTGAGGATTCACAAGTCTACAGTCACATAGAATGACTACAGACTTGTGTATTTAGACTGGGAAAACCCTTAAAATAACAAGTAGAAATCAGCAAAGTTGCGGGAAACTGTAGTTTTTCTAAACCATAGTGGCCCATTAAAAGGTTAAAACAAACATTTATCCTTACCTCACTGCTTACACTGCTTACATTTATCACTTACCTCACCTAACTCTTTCATCCTTTTGCCAATTACCACTGCCCATTTGGTCCTCTCTGCATGTTCTGATCCTCCATCACTCGCAATGGAATCTTTGGCGCGTCCTGAACTGTTCCAGATTTTTGGGTGTCATGGTGTCTGGGTAATTTTAATAGGAACAGCAAAGGATCAAATGATGCCGTGAGGACCGGACAAGTGGTGTTGAGTAGTGGAGAAGCTGGAGAGGCTAGCCAAGGGTAAGTATAACATTTTTTCTTATTTGTCCCATATTATTTTATTATGCTCTGTGTTTTAAGAAAGAGTATGGAGCATAATAAAGGGACAGTAAATTCGTGAGGAATAACTATTTTGTTAAAGTGAATTTCTTGGAAAAATTACACGAATAGGCCGATTCGAATGTAGTCTGATTCGCTCATTTCTAGTTACGATTGATGTCACATGCTTTGTATTCACATTAAGTAGTTTGTATGTACCAGTCTTAGGGCACTGAAAGCTGAGGAATGTAATTCTGTATTCTATGCTGAGCTGACACATCTCTTAAGATTATAATTGCAATTATTGTGGAATGAAGAATATAACCTTTCTGGAAGCATTACATCAGGTCTACAATATGGGGCAGTGTACATTTATCAATGTTAATTTTAGTTTAGTTAACAGTTGCTGTTTTAAACAGATTTTAAAAAATCTTTTCCTTTAATAAACCAAGCTACATAGGCTTAACCTAATAAACTAATTATGAAATGGATCAAGGAGCGAAGCTGGAGAGCACAGCTGTTCAGCATAATTGTTACACTGTGATAAACCGCAGGGGAATCATTTTGATTTTTGTGTATATCATGTAGATTATATTATTACTGAGAGAAACTACCACAATTTACAAGTGAAACATTGTAATGAACACTAATGCCCAGCACCTGTGGTTTCTTCACAATGTGAGCATACATTAGAATACACATACGTGAATTGCATTGCCTTAAAGGGAACCCGTCACCAGATTTCTCCCCTATAGGTTGTGGACACCTTCAGTAAGATCTTATATACAGCATTCTAGAATACTGTATAGAAGAGCCCAGGATGATCTGTATAACATAAAAAAACAGCTTTTACAATATTCCCCTATGGGATGGTCAGGTCTGATGGGCGTCACTAATCTTGGTACCGGCACCTCTTATCATTTTGGGATTGACGTCATCCTTCCCTGATCTGTGTGGAGGACAGATCCTACATCATCTACACAGAGTCCTCCATGACACTGCTGCATGTGCGCACTTTTCTCTGACCTTAAGCCCTTAAAAAAATAGTCTATAAGAATGGCACTCAAAGATTCCATGTATTATATAGATGGCTAAGCATCTTTAAGGGGAGTATGTCTTTAGGATTAACCCTTCTAAGCCATCTTTATGATAATCTGCCTTCAGAGCTTATTGTAAATGAAAGGAGGTGTTACCACTGCGAGACATGTAGATTAGGAGCGCAGACTGTAAGTCATTACATGTATCACACTCACACTGGTAACGCCCTTATTCATTTAAAATAAATGTTATTGGGTCATGAATTCATATTGTTAATGTTGGCCATAAATTTACTTTGATGCAATCTAGTCATGCATCCCTCTTAAACTGTCTGCAGTCCAAATTATGAGTCACTCGTGGTAGCATGCATACCACTCTCTTTCACTCACACTAGAGACGTACTCAGATATGAATAGAAAGTAAGACTGATTTATTCCGGAAGTTGTACAAATATTTAAACGGACTTATTGGCTAGGTGCCAAGAATACGTAACACGTCTCCTATTGGATAAAGTAGAACAGCTTATTCTGTGATATACAATTTACTGTAATGTGATTGGTTCCTCATTTATATTAAGCAATGTCAGCATGATTCACTTGTCACAAGAATAGCCCAAACTGTCTGTCTGAGTCTTATGCAAAGAGATATATGTGTGGTACAGTTCAAACACCATCTTAAATCCTCTTCTTTATGGATATCTCCATTCTCCATATAACTTATGGACTCATAATAGTTCATAATCTTGTCCATAACAGTCCCCCCTTTGGAGATAACCAAAAAGTCTTTCCTTACTTTTTCCCGAGTCTATTGATCTGTCCTAATGCCGATGGTTACCTCACTCACATACGAGACAACCCATCCCTTGTGGATGAATCTTCCAACCCAACAGACTATGCATAGGAAGCCAGATCCTGACCGTATTCTCTAGACTGTCCTCATGGCTATGTTCCGCTGGCACACGTTATTCAGGAAGGGGGAAGGTGGCAGTAGTCCTCTAATTGGCTAATATTTATCAGGGTTGGTTTCACTCAGAGTCTCATGCTCCTCAGTCCTCAGGCGGTAATGGTGGGACATCATCAAAGGTGGGATGCACAGTCGTCTTCCGGTCCACATGCTTAGATATCATCGTCCTGGCACAAAGTATCAGGTAGAAGAGGGAAGACAGCCATCTCCTGGTCTCAGGTCCGACATCTCTTTGTTGTGGAATGCATGGCTCTTCGTCGGAAGAAAAAGAGTGAGAGAAGAGAGAGGAAAAGAGAAAGAAAGATTTAGAAGAGAGGAAGAGAGATAAAGATTTGAGTAAAGAGAGGAAGAGAGAGAAAGATTGAGGAAAGAGAGAGAAAGAAAGAAAAAGAGAGAGGAAAAGAGGAGTGAGAGAAAAAGAAAAGAGAAAAATTCTAGATCTGGTTGGATCTGGAGGAGAAAACTCAAACGTGTATTAGGCAAATGTTTAAACAAACAACAAGCTTAGTTGAAGTATCTGGGGGTACTTCTAAACAGGATTCCATAGGGTCTCAACCTAGTGGCCCCTGCTGGGGTGTGTCTGACACTGAACAATTCAAGGGGAAGACTCTCATGCCCTTGCCTTCTACACTGCCCCATCCTCCCAACCTTCCCTCTATTCTGTGGCTGGTATGGGGTGTGTAGAGTCAGTTCTGTGTCTAAGGCCTGCCATATCTCTTTGGCTGGCAGTGCAAGCAGGTCACTAGCTACTTTCTATGGTCTCCGGGAGCCCACAGCTGCACCCTATCTCAGTCCTCTTCTTCTTCTGAGACTTGCTCTTGTAGGGTCAGGACAACGTTTTCTCAAGACTTTCCATCTTTCTTTTCTTCTTCACATCGGAGTCATTCAAAGAACACAGATTGACTGACTGTTTCTTTGGTAAGTGGTCTTGGGGCTTCTTTGGATGTTCTGTCAGTGAGGGCACTTCTTACTGCTTCCCTTGACTCCTCCAATGTAGACCTCAACCCTGCTCACGGCGACTCTGTCTGGCAATAGCAAAGCTTCCATCCATTCTTCTATGGCCTCATGGCGGCGTACAGTTCCATTGGCAGTGATCAAGTCTCTTGTCTTCCATACAGAGTAGATGCTGGCTGCCATCTTGCAGGCTTCAGTGAGAGCACATACATCTGCTTCTTCACAGACAGGCATGCGGGTAGCGACTGCTCTATCAGCACAGCGTCTTCTGCTACCAGCACCATACCCATGTGGAACCGTCTTCTTGGTGCACATCTTCATCCATCCGCAAAGGGGTTAAGTCAGGGTCCAAAGGTGTATCCGTCACTGTATTGAATCCAGAGTTTCAGCTATGCCAGAGTCGACTACCTCTTCCACCAAGGTGTCAGAGGTGGGACACTCCTCCCCCCTTGGAAGAGGGAGAAGTTTAGCAGGATTAAGGACCGGACACCGGGAGTTGGTGACTTTGTCAGGTAGCAGTGATGTCATACGGGCACTGATCTTCAACTGGTGCTTTAGGTAGGTGTTCAATCTGGCTAAGTAGTGTTCAAAGGGCTGCTGTCTTCCTCCATGGCAAACAGGTAGAATGACTTCTGGGCTGGAGATGACGTGATGATACTCTTCAGGTGACTGTGACTGTAACTCAGGTGACTGTGAATGCAGCACATCCGTATGTGGGGTGATCTTGTAAGCTGCTAGATTCATCTCCATACGTCTTGCCACTTGAAGGAGGGTGTCTTGGTCCTTACCAGCTGTAGTTTGCATGTGGGCTCTCGGAGACCTGATACAAAGGACTATACCCAGGTTTGTAAGAAAGAGCAATGGGTGTAACTTGGGGTCAGGAGAACACTGAAATTCTAAAAACTAAGACTCCCTAAAACCCCGGGGAAAGAGAAAAGAGCACAAGAGGGTTTGGAAACTACCAAGCAGCACCCCCTGACTACATATACACAACTAGGAAAAAGCAGTGGAGCGTATCTACTCTACCTCTCCTGTGCTGACGCTGTAACTGGGGGCCCTGCACTCTCCCTCATCCCGACGGTAGACCTGATGGTGGTCAGGGTCGGGCCTCCAGCGTATCCCTCTCTCCTGTCAGACCCTGCAAACTAAGACACAAAGGATTACTGGGTGCTGCCAACGAAAACCCTAATATATGCCAACTCCTGATGATCAATGTCCCCTTGGGACCACATGATCCTCCACCCTCTCTAACAGGGAACGCTTGTGCAAGATACCAGGCAGGATAACATACAAGTGAAAATATCTCAAAACCAGGCTAAGCAGCAACTGCCATAGGCAGAAAAATATTCACCGTCCACCAGGACTAATAGTGAGCAGTCTATATGGTCTACTAAATTGTATACTAGATACAGCAAAAACAAACATGCAAAAGTGAAGGGAAAAGGTTTCCACAGGACTATCAGCAATAACCTCTGCTAAGGTTCATGAGTGGGAACACAATGGGGCACAACTGCATATATGACAAAAATCGGAGTGTGTGTTTCAGGTCCCTATGTCCCCCCCCCTGCAGCCTCTGCTGCATCAGCAATAAACAGAGCAGTGGCTTTGGCTGCTGAAACAAAAATGGGGAACTGGGTATTGGCTGGACTAAAATGGCGTCAAAAGATGAACTATGTAGTGTCTGAGTTAAAACGGCCGCTAAAAATAATTACCGATAAGAAACAGCCGCTAAAAGAGGAAGTAGGTGTTGGCCAAAAATGGCGTCTGAAGAGGCCTGGGAGGGAGTGACATGTATTGTGACATCTACATTCAGGAGGTATTCAATCTGTCACTGGGAATATGGATTATATAGGGACCCCTGGGCTGACCCTGTAACTAGGGACCCTGTACTCGCCCTCATCTCCTGTCAGCCCCTGCAATAATATCCCCATACCATACCCCACCCAGGGCTGGGCAAAACACAGAGTGACAGAAAGAAATCTACATTCAGGACAGGAAATAATGGGGTGGGCTTACATGGACACAGTGCTCCACAGACAGCACACAAGTCCAACCTATATATCAGCTTATATTTCTAATAATGGGCTTGGACAAGCCATTTTCACAGGCAGGTACAAAACACATAGTGTAGTTGCTAGATTCAGAATTACTCATCAATTCTCATCTAATCTCCCCCCTTGGGAGAATTCTCCATTTCCCTTTTCGACATACGTGTGTCACTTACAATTCATCTTCACTGAAGATGAAATAACACTTCTCTTATTATTTTTTTTTTCCAATTTCAACTCTCCTACGGTGTTTCACACCAAAAACTGCGTACATTATACATAAAACATCTTCCAGGAAAAACTAGAGCACCAGGGTGATAATAAGGTACACACACCTGGCCAGAAAGAATCCCCAGCTTTAATTTGGCTGAGCCCATACAAATCAGTTTTGGTGGTGGGGTGAATCATTGTTAAATCATTGTCATCTTCCTGCCCCCCCTCGGTGGCTTCTGTTGCTCCAGCAACAAATAAGCCAGTGGCCTTGGGACTTAAGATGGCTAGAAAAGGGAACTAGGTGCGGCCCGACCTGAAATGGCGTCTGGGCAGGCTAGGGAGGGCGTTTGGTGGGCAGGGGGACAAACTACACAAGTCCAACCCTCTGGGGACAACTTATAAGGAGGGGGGCGTTGCTTCCTAATGGGCTTGGCCATTTCCTGAGGTGCTATTTTCTGAGTTGGTGCAATATAGAAATATCTACTATCTCCATCCCATTCCTCTTTCCATGCCAATTTTCTAACATCTTTTGACGTTCTATACCATGCCTCAGCATCCGTAAGGAGATCTTTATCTTTCAAAATCCCTCGCTTATTTAACAAGACATCTTTCCATTCTTGCTCCTCTAATCTCCCTCTTGGCAGTGATCCCTGCCATCTTCAGGAGCAACTTCATATTTTTAATATACTTTTTACCTTCTTGCTCGCTTACTAATTCATCTGCCGTTAACTTGACAGGTGTGGACTGATTAGACCCCATGCTTAAAGGGTACACGACCTAAAACTATAACGAGAATAACGAAACTTAGAACTTCTGCTTTCTCCCAGAGCAGACAAAAAACTCAAACCACATTACATTTCATGTGATTTAGAATTACATTTATACAGACAGCTTAAGGTGAACCTGACCACCTTGGTGTGGGATCTCTTAGGACGGCTTATCTCATGCGAGATGGCGGTCATTAGGTATCTAGACTGGGACAGCCCAACCCCCCCTTCGAAATGCAAGTACATGCAGGAGGTTTGCAAGGTGAGATTAGACAAATTTTCTCACCTGCAGCTGGAGTGCGCATCTCCATCTCCCGGTAGTTGCCTTTCAAATTAAGTGGCCAGCACAGCCGTCCATCATCCAGAGCTCCGTCCTAAGGTTCGTTGGGTGCCATCTGTTAATGTTGGCCATAAATTTACTTTGATGCAATCTAGTCATGCATCCCTTTTAAACTGTCTGCAGTCCAAATTATGAGTCACTCGTGGTAGCATGCATACCACTCTCTTTCACTCACACTAGAGACGTACTCAGATATGAAAAGAAAGTAAGACTGATTTATTCCGGAAGTTGTACAAATATTTAAACGGACTTATTGGCTAGGTGCCAAGAATACGTAACACGTCTCCTATTGGATAAAGTTGAACAGCTTATTCTGTGATATACAATTTACTGTAATGTGCTTGGTTCCTCATTTATATTAAGCAATGTCAGCATGATTCACTTGTCACAAGAATAGCCCAGACTGTCTGTCTGAGTCTTATGCCAAGAGATATATGTGTGGTACAGTTCAAACACCATCTTAAATCCTGTTCTTTATGGATATCTCCATTCTCCATATAACTCTTATATACTCATAATAATTCCTAATCTTGTCCATAACAATATAATGTTGAATGAGATAAAAAGGAGCTCGGCAGCAATCATTCTTAACATCATTTAGAATATAGGTTTTGTTAACATTAATAGAAATTTTGAATACTTGAACAACAACAGTTTATTTTATGCCCTTGAGAAATAACAATGTTCAGTATTAATAGAAGACATGACAACAATGTATGAAGCATAAATGTAGTCTATGGAAGAAAGGAAAATTTATCTGACATGGACACACTAAGGGGTACTTTGCACGCTGTGACATTGCTAGCCGATTGTAGCGATGCCGAGCGCGATAGTACCTGCCCCCATCGCAGATGCGATATGTTATGATAGCTGCCGTAGCGAACATTATCGCTAGGGCAGCTTCACACGCACTTACCTGCCCTGCGACGTCGCTCTGGCCGGTGACCCACCTCCTTCCTGAGGGGGCGGGTCGTGCGGCATCACAGAGACGTCACACGGCAGGCGGCCAATAGAAGCGGAGGGGTGGAGATGAGCGGGACGTAAACATCCCCCCACCTCCTTCCTTCCTCATTGCAGGCGGGACGCAGGTAAGGAGATGTTCCTCGCTCCTGTGCCTTCATACACAGCGATGTGTGCTGCCGCAGGAATGAAGAACAACATCGTACCTGTCGCTGCTGCTAAATTATGGAAATGACCGACACTACACAGATCACCGATTTTCGACACATTTGCAATCGCTTATCGGTGCTACTGGGCTTTACCCGTTCCGACGTCGTGCAAAGTACCCCTAAATGTTTGAGTATCCACTAAGCAACTGAGAATATATATATATATATATATATATATATATATATATATATATATATATATATATATATATATATATATAAAAGTATAAAAGAAGCTGGCTCACATGGACCGCCCCAGGAAAGGAAGACCAAGAGTCACCTCTGCTGCGGAGGATAAGTTTAACCGAGTCACCAGCCTCAGAAATCGCAGGTTAACAGCAGCTCAGATTAGAGACCAGGTCAATGCCACACAGAGTTCTAGCAGCAGACACATCTCTAGAACAACTGTTAAGAGGAGACTTTGTGCAGCAGGACTTCATGGTAAAATAGCTGATAGGAAACTACTGCTAAGGACAGGCAACAAGCAGAAGAGGCTTGTTTGGGCTAAAGAACACAAGGAATGGACATTATACCAGTGGAAATCTGTGCTTTGGTATGATGAGTCCAAATTTGAGATCTTTGGAGCCAACCACTGTGTCTTTGTAGAAAAGATGAACGGATGGACTCTACATGGCTGGTTCCCACCGTGAAGCATGGAGGAGGAGGTGTAATGGTGTGGGGGTGCTTTGATGGTGACACTATTGGGGATTTATTCAAAATTTAAGGCATACAGAACCAGCATGCCTACCACAGCATCTTGCAGCGGCGTGCTATTCCATCCAGTTTGCGTTTAGTTGGACCATCATTTATTTTTAAACAGGACAATGACCCCAAACACACCTCCAGGCTGTGTAAGGGCTATTTGACTAAGAAGGAGAGTGATGGGGTGCTATGCCAGATGACCTGGTTTCCACAGTCACCAGACCCAAACCCAATCGAGATGGTTTGGGGTGATCTGGACCGCAGAGTGAAGGCAAAAGGGCCAACAAGTGCTAAGCATCTCTGGGAATTCCTTCAAGACTGTTGGAAAACCATTTTTGGTGACTAGAGTTGAGCGCGGTTCTAGGTTCGAGGTTCTCCAGTTCGAGGTTCGAGTGATTTTGGGGGCTGTTCGAGATCGAACTAGAACTCGAGCTATTTGCAAAAGCTCGATAGTTCTAGATACGTTCGAGAACGGTTCTAGCAGCAAAAAGCAGGGCTTTTTACAGCTACAGTGTGCAGGAGCCATCCCTGGCAGCTTGCCACAAGCTGGTAACCAAGATAAACATCGGGTATCCAACCAAAGCGCTTTGCTTAGTAACCCGATGTTTATCCTAGTTATGTGCAGAAAGCCCACACTTCCCCGCTCAGCTCACTCCGCCCCCTCCTGCCCACGGCATGTACACATACATACACACACGTACACACACGTACACACACACACACACACACACACACACACACACACACACACACATGGTCCCGCTCGGCTTACCTCCGGTGATGAAGTCCCACCATCCCGACCTCAGCGCTGTCACTGTCCTCCATGGCCGCCGCTTGTCACATCACCTTCTCTCGCTTCCGACCCGAGACTGACTAGCAGTGACGTCACGGGCCTCTCGCGATACTTGGTGTGAAGGCGCCGGTCATTGAACTCAGTGACAGGGGCTGTCAGTGTGCTGGAGATCAGCGCAGGTAATGTACCTTGCTGACAGCAGCACTTGTCATGCCCTGCAGTGACCTGGGCTGACCCATTGATGTTAGCTCAGGTCACTGCACCGCTCTCCCAACCAATGGGGAACATCCTGCTCTTCATTGACTGGGACAGTGTGGATCGTCATGGCAACCCCTTGGATTACACCAGACCTGGATTTGTTTTTCATTCTAATAAATTGGTTAAAGAGGGAATGTTTTGGGGAGTGTTTTTTCAAATAAAAATGTGTTTGTCGTCTATTTTTTTTTTATTACTGACTGGGTTGGTGATGTCGGGTATCTGATAGACGCCTGACCTCACCAACCCCAGGGCTTGATGCCAGGTGACATTACACATCTGGTATTAACCCCATATATTACCCCGTTTGCCACCGCACCAGGGCGCGGGATGAGCTGGGGCGAAGCACCAGGATTGGCGCATCTAATGGATGTGCCACTTCTGGGGCGGCTGTGGCCTGCTATTTTTAGGCTGGGGAGAGTCCAATAACCATGGACCTCCCTAGTCTGAGAATATCAGGCCCCAGCTGTCTGCTTTACCTTGGCTGGTGATCCAATTTTGGGGGACCCCTACGTGTTTTTTTTTTTTTAATTATTTATTTAATTTAAAATAACAGCGTGGGGTGCCCTCAGTTTTGGATTACCAGCCAAGGTGAGGTTGCCAGCTGTGGTCTGCAGGCTGCAGCCATCTGCTTTACCCTAGCTGGCTACAAAACTAGGGGGAACCCTACGTCATTTTTTTGGCTAAATACAAAGCTAAGCACCCCTTAGTGCCACATGAAAGGCACCAAAGGGTGTGCCACTTTTTCTCCACTTTTTCTCCATTTTTTCTCTACTTTTTCTACATTTTTTTTCCACTTTTTCTACATTTTTTTCTCCATTTTTTCTCCATTTTTTCTCCATTTTTCTCCACTTTTTCTCCACTTTTTCTCCACTTTTTCTCCACTTTTTCTACATTTTTTTCTCCATTTTTTCAACATTTTTTCTCCATTTTTTCTCCATTTTTTCTCCACTTTTTTCTCCACTTTTCTCTCCACTTTTTCTACATTTTTTCTCAATTTTTTCTCCATTTTTTCTCCACTTTTTTCTCCACTTTTTCTACATTTTTTCTCCACTTTTTCTACATTTTTTTCTCCATTTTTTCTCCACTTTTTTCTCCACTTTTTCTACATTTTTTCTTTACTTTTTCTACATTTTTTTCTACATTTTTTCTCCATTTTTTCTCCACTTTTTCTACATTTTTTCTCCACTTTTTCTTCATTTTTTCTCCATTTTTTCTCCACATTTTCTCCACTTTTTTCTCCACATTTTCTCCACTTTTTCTCCACTTTTTCTCCACTTTTTCTCCACTTTTTCTACATTTTTTCTCCACTTTTTCTACATTTTTTTCTCCACTTTTTCTCCACTTTTTCTCCACTTTTTCTCCACTTTTTCTCCATTTTTTCTCCACTTTTTTCTCCACATTTTCTCCACATTTTTCTCCACTTTTTCTCCGCTTTTTCTCCGCTTTTTCCTCACTTTTTCTCCATTTTTTTTCTCCATTTTTTCTCCATTTTTTCTCCATTTTTTCTCCACTTTTTCTCCACTTTTTCTCCACTTTTTCTCCACTTTTTCTCCACTTTTTCTCCACTTTTTTCTCCACTTTTTCTCCACTTTTTCTCCACTTTTTCTCCACTTTTTCTCCGTTTTTTTTCTATGGTCGGTCTACCCATTAGCTCTGCCATGCATACTGTAGCTCTACACCTACTGCACATGTTACTTTATGATTGACATCTCTTTCGTACCAGAGCTGTCTAAGCCTACTCTGACCCCATATTTGCCATTACTATATTGTCCTTGTACTGTATTATGACATTTGTATCATGTGTTTCATTTCTTGCTGTGTTGCAATTTTTTTGCTGCATCCCAATTGTACCTCTACATTGTTCGAGTTTATGTTATTGTTCTCTCACTCTTATGTGACACTGATTATTGTCATTTTTCATGATTACATGCAGATAAGTCCAATCTGACGAAGGCTCAGGCCGAAACGTCATTTGTAACTTGTTTTGGACAAAAACATATATGCTTATGAAAAATATTTTTTTCTTAATACGGACCAATAAAGAGTGATTTTGCATTACTATCCGTTGTGACTTACTGACTTAGTCTGGGAGATTTAGAGTGCCGAGGTTACTCACTAATTTTATCTATTATTACCTCTGAGCACCTATATACCAGTGAGCAGAGCTTCCTCTACAGTAGTTCTCCTGATTAGGCATGCCCTTACCTCATGAGCAGGGCATTGCAGCTTTGGTAGCAACCATTACGACATGGACTCTGCTGCTGTGGACCCGAGAAGAGTGAAAGCAGATTCATTGCACCCACACTCCTCACATGAAGGGTCCGCACTCCTAGAAAATGGGGGATACGTTCCCTGAGTGTCTCCCCCCATATTCTTGACGGTCCAGAGTCGTCGTGGGACCCCTTTATTTTTTTTCTTACAATAAATTGGTGAAAGAGGAAATGTTTTGGGGACTGTTTTTTCAAATAAATTTCTTTTGTCGATTTTTTTTTTTTGTTAGTACTGACAGTTTATGATGTTGGGTATCTAATAGACGCCATGACATCACAAACTGCTGGGCTTGATCTCAGGTTACTTTACAGCTAGTATCAACCCGATTTATTACCCCGTTTGCCACTGCACCAGGGCACGGGATGAGCTGGGGTGAAGCGCCAGGATTGGCGCATCTAGTGTATGCGCCACATCTGGGGTGCCTGCGGCCTGCTATTTTTAGGCTGTGAAGGCCCAATAACTATGGACCTTCCCACCCTGAGAATACCAGACCACAGCTGTCCGCTTTACCTTGGCTGGTGATCCAATTTGGGGGGGACCCTACTTTTATTGTGTAATTATTAATATTTATAAAATAATTATAAAAAAGAGCCTGAGGGGACCTCCACATTGGATCCCCAACCACGGTAAAGCTGCCAGCTGTGGTTTTCAGGCTACAGCCGTCTGCTTTACCCTAGCTGGCTATCAAAAATGGGGGGACCCAACGTCATTTTTTTTTAACTATTTTTTAAATAGAAAAAATTAGTGGGCTTCCCTGTATTTTGATTGCCAACCAAGGTAACGGCAGGCAGATGGGGGTGGCAACCCATAGCTGTCTGCTTTATCTGCGCTGAGAATCAAAAATACCGCGGAGCGCTCCGTCATTTTTTTAAAGATTTATTTTTACAGCACTGTGATGTCCAGCAATCAAAATACAGGGAAGCCCATTTTATTTTTAGTTATTTAAATAAATAATTAAAAAAAATATATATGGGCTCCCGCTGCATTTTTTGTATTGCTAGCTAAGGGTAATCCAAGCAGCTACTGGCTGCTAACCCCCACTGCTTGGTGTTACCTTCACTGGCAATGGAAAATCCAGGGAAGCATTTTTAATTTTTTTTGCCAAAAAACTACAAAAAAAGGACGTGAGCTTTGCCATATTTTTGTATGCTAGCCAGGTATAGCAGGCAGGTGCTGGAAGAGTTGGATACAGCGCCAGAAGATGGCGCTTCTATGAAAATGCCATTTTCTGAGGCGGCTGCAGACTGCAATTCGCAGCAGTGGGGCCCAGAAAGCTCAGGCCAACCTGTGCTGCGGATTCCAATCCCCAGCTGCCTAGTTGTACCTGGCTGGACACAAAAATGGGGCGAAGCCTACGTCATTTGTTTTCTAATTATTTCATGAAATTCATGAAATAATAAAAAAAGGGCTTCCCTTTATTTTTGGTTCCCAGCCGGGTACAAATAGGCAACTGGGGGTTGGGGGCAGCCGTACCTGCCTGCTGTACCTGACTAGCATGCAAAAATATGGCGAACCAAAAAAATGACGTGGGCTTCGCCATATTTTTGTATGCTAGCCAGGTACAGCAGGCAGCCACGGGCTGCCTCCAACCCCCAGTTGCCTATTTGTACCCGGCTGGGAACCAAAAATATAGGGAAGCCCGTTTTTTTTTAATTATTTCACTTATTTCATGAAATAATTAAAAAACAAATGATGTGGGCTTTGCCCCATTTTTGTGTCCAGCCGGGTACAACTAGACAGCTGGGGATTGGAATCGGCAGCACAGGTTAGCCCGAGGTTTCTGGGCGCCTCTGCTGCGGATTTCAGTCCGCAGCCGTCCCAGAAAATGGCGCTCTCATAGAAGCGCCATCATCTGGCGCTGTATCCAACTCTTCCAACAGCCCTGGAGCCGGGTGGCTTGTTGGGTAATCATGAGTTAATACTGGCTTTGTTTTACTAGCCAGTATTAAGCCAGAGATTCTTAATGTCAGGCACGTTTGACCCGGCCATTAAGAATCTCCAATAAAGGGTTAAAAAAAAACACCACACAGAGAAAAAATACTTTAATAGAAATAAATACACAGACACATTAGAGACTCCATCTTTATTACCCCCTGTCAGCCCTCCACAATCCTGCTCTTCTGTCTTCTTTCTTTCTAGTGTAGTAGTAGTGACGATTGTAGTGAGGATGAGGTTCCCCAGCTCATCACTTGGGGCTGGGGAACCTCATCCTCACTACAATCCTCACTACAATCGGGAAGCAGCGTGCAGCCTTCACTCCGTGAGTGATCAGTGCTGGCTGTCAGCAGTAACAGCGGTAACGCTGACAGACGCGTTACCATAGCAACGGTGCTCTCGGAGCCGCGGTTAGCGGTGACGTCACCGCTAACTGCGTTGCTATGGCAACGGTGATCTCCGTTAATGACCGGCTGTGTCAGCCGGTCCCTAACGGAACGGGGAGTCGACCGTGTGCTAGAGCATGTCGCCGGTACACGGCGATACACATATGTGCACCGTGTACAGGAGAGATGCACTCGCAGGTCCTACATGTCGCATCATAGTCATGTGACCAGTCTGTAGCCAATGAGATAATAGCCACGTGACTGGTCACATGGCTACTTTGACGTCACGATAGGTCCTGCATCTCTGCTGGCAGTGCCGTCACTGGGAGGATTCAGCGATCATCGGATGGAATAGCGGCAGGAGACAGAGTGCAGAAGGGATCGCAAGGACCGGTAAGTGTTATGGCAATGTTTATTAACTGTTTATGTACATTTATAATGCATTTTTATGTGTTTGTGATTGCCTCCCATTATAGCCTATAGGTTCGTGTTTGGTTCGTCGAACGTTCGACGAACCGAACTCGAACGGGACCCCCGTTCGGCGAACCGACCTCGAGCCGAACCGCGACCGGTTCGCTCATCTCTACTGGTGACTACCTCTTGAAGCTCATCAAGAGAATGCCAAGAGTGTGCAAAGTAGTAATGAAAGCAAAGGTTGGCTACTTTGAAGAACCTAGAATATAAGACTTATTTTCAGTTGTTTCGCACTTTTTTAAGTATTTCATTCCACATGTTTTAATTCATAGTTTTGATGCCTTCAATGTGAATCTACAATTTTCAGAGCCCTAAAAATAAAGAAAACTCTTTGAATGATAAGGTGTGTCCAAACTTTTGGTCTGTACTGTATATATCTCAATAACTGCCATTGTTTATCCTTCCACTCTACTCTCAAGATCACATCTAAACACCTGTGCACTTGACCCGCTCCCATCGCACCTCATCCCCAACATCACCGCAGTCCTCATCCCGACCCTAACCCATCTCTTCAACCTATACTAAGAACTGATGTACAGTATTCCCTTCATGCTTTAAACATGCTTTGATCCCACCCATCCTCAAAAAGCCCTCCCTTGACCCATCCTCTGTGTCTAGCTACCCCCTCATATCACTTCTCCCCTCTGTCTCAAAACTACTTGAACAGCATATCCATCTTTCAACTGTCCTCATACCTCTCCTCCTGCTCCCTCTTTGACCAGCTACAATCTGGCTTCTGACCACATCACTCTACTGAAACTGCCCTAACTAAAGTCACCAATGACCTACTAACGGCCAAAGCCAAGTGACACTACTCTGACCTCCTCCTCCTGGACCTGTCCTCTGCCTTCAAAGCAGTAGATCACTCCCTCCTACTACAGATTCTCTCATCTCTGGGAATCACAGACTTGGCCCTATGTTGGAACTCTTCATACCTATCTGACCGAACTTTCAGCGTCTCCCATTCTCACACCACCTAGTTATCTCGCCCTCTATCCGTTAGCGTCCCCCAAGGTTCAGTTCTTGGACCCCAGCTGTTCCCCATCTACACCATTGGCCTAAGACAGCTCATAGAGTCCCACAGAATTCAGTATCATTTCTATGCCAATGACACACAGATCTGACTCTCTGGATCTGATATTACCTCCTTACTAACCAAAATCCCACAATGTCTTTCTGCTATTTCATCATTCTCTGCGCGATTCCTAAAGCTTCACATGGATAAAACAGAATTATTTGTATTTCCTCCTCCTCATTCAACTCCTCCAACAAGCCTATCCATCAAAGTTGATGGTTGCTCACTGTCCCCAGTCTCAAAAGCTCATTGCCTTGGTTTAACCCTCAACTCTGCTCTATCCTTCAAGCCGCACATCCAAGCCCTCTTCACCTCATGCCAACTACAACTCAAAAATATCTCCTGGATCCGTGCTTTCCTTAACCAAGAATCAGCAAAACATTAGTACAAACCCTTATCATCTCCCGCCTCGACTACTGCAGCCCCATGCTCTATGGCCTCTCTTCCAACACTCTTGCACCCCTCCAATCTACCCTAAACTCTGCAGCCCACTTAATTCACCTCTCCCCTCACTATTGCCAAGCCTTACCACTCTGCCAATCCCTTTACTGGCTTCCCATTGCCAAAAGTCTCCAGTTCAAAACATTAACCATGACAAACAAGGCCATCCACAATCTATCTCCTCCTTACATCTGTGACCTAGTCTCCCGGTACCGACCTGCATGCAACCTCAGTTCCTCACAAGATCTCCTTCTCTACTCCTCTCTTATCTCCTCTTCCCACAATCGCATACAAGATTTCTCCTGTGCCTCCCCCATAATCTGGAATGCTCTACCCCAGCATATCAGACTCTCTCCTACCGTGGATAACTTCAAGAGTAAACTGAAGACCCAGCTCTTCCAACAAGCCTACAACCTACAATAACCCTCAGTCCAGTACACCACTGTCAACCAGCTCTGTCCTCACCTATTGTACCATTACCCATTCCCTGTAGACTGTGAGCCATCGCTAACAGGGTCTTCTCTCCTCCTATACTAGCCTGTTTTTATATTGTTAATGATTGTTGAACTTGTTTTTATGTATACCCTTTTCACTTGTAAAGCGCCATGGGATAAATGGTGCTATAATAATAATTATTATTATTATTATTAATAATAATAATAATAATAATAATAATAGTAATATTACTGAGTGGGAACCTCTGAAAAATGCTTTCACTGCTGGATAACCCATAACGTTATTTCTGTGATCAAAAGAGCTTGATGTGAAGCAATCCATTATTCTTGCCCAGTGTTTTACTTTTTCTCATGTTTATCTGACTAGGCTAAAATGAGTTTTTTTCCAAATTGTAAAAGGGACAGGTCTTGATGCTGTGTTATGGGGACTCTCTGATTTGGGTTTAAAGAACCCCTTGGTTGGAAAATATAGATGTAGACAAGCATTCAGATCTTTATAATGTGACTGAATCCAGGGGAAATGAAACTGGGGAGCCACTTGTAGAGAAGGATCTGAGTGTGGATCATCAACTGAACATTGTGATGAAATGTCAAAAGCTGCATATAAAGCTAGTGGTATATTGTTGTTTCATTACAAGACATTCACTTGCTTGGCAGGGACATATAAAGGACTCAACTGAAATATGCAGAACAGGTCTGGGCATCAGTTTCTAGAAAAGAATGGTATGTAACAGGAAAAGGTACAAATAAGAACTACTCTGATTAGAAGCTTCAAAACCTCATTTATTAGCAAAAATTAAGAACAATGAAATTAATTTAGTCTCAAAAGGATTACTGCTTATAGATTTGTGGTTTTGAATAGACATTGGTTAAACTAAGAAAATAAGTGGTTGCAGTGGTGACATCACAATTTTCATACAAGTCCCCTCTGCAGCCAATCCCTGAGCTCAGCAGCTGATCTGATGAAGATGGAACAAGCCGCTGAGCAACAGAGATGTGTAATGTGGTTATGAAGTCCCTGATGTAGCCTGTAAACACAGACTGGAGCAGCTTCATAAAGGCAGGCTGGACTGATGGAGGGTGAGTAATGTCTGAATTTAATATTTTACACAAAATACTAATAAAAATTTTCATTAACATTTTTAGGAATAAAGCAGTGCCAATGCAGTGACATGACAATTACCTGTATAACTATTCATAGCTAAATAGCTGCACAGCAAATGTGTGTATGAAATAGCCAAGATAGATGTCTATAAAATGAATGTAGTCTCACATTCACAGCTGTAGTGGATGGTGAGATATGGAGCCTGAAAGCCAAAGTTCAAAACATTGTTACCCATTTGCTCACCATTGTAATCAGCACTTGCCAGTAGAGGTCAGAAAACTAAAAGTGGAAAATCTCTTTAAAAACAGACATTTAAAGATGATAACATGATTACCTTATTTTTCAGATTATAAGATGCACTTTTCCTCCCAAAAATTTGGGAGGAAAGTGAGGGGTGCGTCTTATAATCTGAATGTAGCTTACATGGGGTGGTGGGGAGGGCTCGCAGGAGGCAGGGGCAATGCTGCGGGTGCTGTGCTGCTGCGGCTGTGCGGGGTCTGCCGTGGCTGGTGCGGCTATGCAGGGTCTGTGGCGGCTAATGCGGTTGTGCGGGGTCTGCGGAGGCTAGTGCTGGGTCGGATGTGCGACGTCTGCGGTGGTTGGTGCGGCCATGTGGGTTCTGTGGCATCTGGTACTGGGGTGGATGTGTGGGGTCTGCAAAGTCTGGAGCTGGCGTGGCTGTGCTGGGTCTGCGTCAGCTGGTGCAGCTGGTGGGGTCTGCAGCGGCGGTAGCCTGGCTGGCAAATAATGCCACCTGGAGTTGGCACGTGTGCAAATAGAGCTCACAATTCAAGCTCCCATCTGCGTATGCGCCGCCTTGGCCTATTGATCTCCCGGGATCTTAAGGAAAATGGCACCTGGAGGTGGCGCTTGCGCAGATGAGATCTCGGCTTGCAATTGAGCCGAGAGCTCAATCTGCACTGACTCTGGATGCCTTTTCTTTGAAGCCATCACCGCCTCCATCTGCCTCTGCCCGAGCCCCAGCAAAGCTGCCCCAGCCTTAGGGTATGTGCGCACGTTGCTTTTTACCTGCTTTTTACCTGCTTTTTTGCTGCTTTTTCTTCTGCGCTGTTTAATGCCAAAATGGATGTGTTCTTCTATTCAAGCAAAGTCTATGGGAATTTGGGTTTCTTGTTCACACTATGTTGTTCAAAATGCTGCCTTTTTGTGGCAGAACTTTGGTCAAAAACTCTGCTTTTCAAAGAAGCAACATGTCAATTGTTTTTGCCATTTGGGTTTTGCACTGCAAAGCTGAGTTTTTGACCAAAGTTCTGCCACAAAAAGGCAGCATTTTGAACAACATAGTGTGAACAAGAAACCCAAATTCCCATAGACTTTGCTTGAATAGAAGAACACATCCATTTTGGCATTAAACAGCGCAGAAGAAAAAGCAGCAAAAAAGCAGGTAAAAAGCAGGTAAAAAGCAACGTGCGCACATACCCTTAGATTGTCTATCCCAGCACCAGGACAGCTGCTCCAGCACTAGCACAGCCAACAGTTTCAGGGACACCCACCACCCCTGCCTCCTGTGATTTTGCTCCACTACCGCTGACGCCTCCTCCGGTAAGACACCGCTGGATTATAAGACGGACCCCAATTTTTTTCCACCTTTCTTTGCTCTGAATTTGGGGTGTGTCTTATAATCCAGTGCGTCTTATAAATTGAAAAATACAGTATATTTATATTATACATGAATGTATTATTTAAAAAGTCACAGCCAAAACCACAGCTACTAAAACACATATTTCAGGAAAAAAAAACCCCGCAGAAAACCCCTAACAAATCATTATAAAACACAAAAAAATGGCCTATCCTGCATGTATTTTTAACCTTTACACCCCAAAAAATAAATACAAATTTGCAGAAAACTAAAGGGGAAGGAAATCTATTAATACATTGGTTATTTTTTGAGCACACATTTTTCAGTAATTCACATTAAGATCCACATGTTATTATCATCATCACATTTGCCCTATTAATAAATCTGGATTGTGTCCAATGTTTATCTAAAGGAAACCCATTATGTCAATTATTTACTATATAGTTTTAAGAAACAGCCAAGGCCAATGGGATGTGTGCAATGCCATTTAATGTGATAGTGTGTAGTATCTCTAGTTTATAACATTACAGCCTCATTGTTATTCCCTGTGAGTAGCTGATTTGTAAGGAACAGATTGTTCAATGCTGATGAGCTCAAAGACCAATTTAGCCATTGCTAATGAAGCAAATGAAAGAATCCAGATTATCCACTTGAGAATAGCTCTTAAATCCAACTTGAATTTCACCCTTACTTTATTAGAGAATCTTAGAATCATCAAGATGCCTAAACCATCATCTTCTATAATGTTATGTACTGATGGAGGTTTTTTTTTAAAGGTCTGAATCTTAGAAAAGTTCAATTTTTTCAACATTTGTAGTATAAATTTGTTTTTTCGAAACAAAAAAACAACTTTATTTTTTTAAAACTTGAAATCTCACACAAGTTTCTATATCATTCTTAATAAATATTTAGTTATTTTCAAATTAATTTGGTCCATGACATTTGGAGGCTTTTTCAACTCTCACATACATGCATTTACAGTGCCTTGAAAAGTATTCACAACTTGTAAACTTTTCCATATTTTCTCTTGTTGCTCCTGCAAACGTAAATGTATTTTATTGGTATTTTATGTGATGTACCAGCATAAAGTAGCAAGTATTTGTGAAGTGTAAAGGAAATGGTAAATGTATTTCTACATATTTCAAAATGATAAATCTGCACATTGTGACATGCATTTCTATTCAGCCTCCTTGAGTCAATACTTCTTAGGACCACCTTTTACTACAATTAGTGATGGAAGTCTTTTGGGGTATGTCTCTACCAGCAGTGCACATTCAGAGGTTATATTTATTTACAATCTTCTCTGCAAAGTCACTGTAGGCTAGTGAGATTTGATGGCGAATGTCTGTGAACAGCAATTTTCAAACCTTGAAAGAGATTCTCAATGGGATTTAGGTCTTGACTTTGACTGGGCCATTCAAACACATGAATATGCTTTGATCTAAATCATTCCTTGTAGCTCTGGCAGCATGCTTAGGTTTGTTTTCCTGTTGGAATATGAACCTACGGCCCGATATCAAGTCATTTGCAGCCTCTAACAGATTTTCCTCCATGATTCCCCTGTATTCAGCTCTATCCATCTTCCAATCAACTCTGACCAGCCTACCAGTCCCTGCTAAAGAAAAGTATCCTGACAGAATTCCATGTTTGACAGCAGGGATCATGTTTCCAGGCTGATGTGCAGTGTTAGTTTTCTTCCACACATAGCTCTTTTCATTTAGCCCAAAAAGTTCTACTTTAGTCTCATCTGACCAGGGCACATGCTAGCTGGGTCCCCTTCACGACTTGTGAAAGAAGGTGCTCTGGTCAGATGAGACTAAATTAGAATTTTTTGGGCAACATTCCAAATGTTATATCTGGCCAAAAGCTAAAATCCTAAAAACACTAACCCCACCATCAAATATGATGGTGGCATCATCATGATATGGGGATGGTTTTCTTCAGCGGTTCAGGAAAGCTGGTCAAAGTTGATGGAAAGATGTATGGAGATAAATACGGGGCAATCCTGAAGGAAAAACTGTTAGAGGCTGCAAAAGACTTAAAACTCTGGCATAGGTTCACCTTCCAGCAGGACAATGACCCTAAACATGCTAAAAATACTGGCAAAGCTACATTGGAATGGTCTGTACTAAAACATATTCATGTATGGGAATGGCCCAGTCACAGTCCAGATCTAAATCTCATTGAGAATCTGTGCCAAGATTTGAAAATGCTGTTCACAGATGCACTATTGTAATGCTCGCTGCCGGAGATGGTACCTATTGTACCACAGGGGAATCCTGGGCTTACCTTTTTGTGGAGTAAAGACTGGGACTATGGCAGGGCAGGGATGGACAAAGAAGCAGACAGCACAGGCGGGACAGAAATGCAGAGTCACTAGCACCAACAGGGCAGTACGAACAAGCAAAGTCTATAGTACCAACAAGGCAGGAAGGACAGGTTACAAGTACCAACAGGACAGGATGAACTGGTAGCCAGGTACAGACAGAATGGACTGGCAGAGTCACTAGCAAGACTAGGACCACCAGAGAGGCTGAGGCAGATGGCATGGCCAGGACGGACACAGTCACTAGTACCATATATGGAAAGAAGGTATGCACACCAGTAACTAAGTAAGAGAAATATATGAAAAGCAGAAACTGCTGTGTGAATACTGACATGAAAAATCCAATAGCTATATGTAAGAATGAAAGTATGAAAAATGGAATCTGCATTACTGCCATGAACATATGAATAAAGAGAAATTTAGCTATTGAATTGATCAATGCAACAGAGCCCCAACACTACGCCAAAGTATTTCTCTACGTTGGGGTCCTTAGCTAGTGTGTGTCCTCTCATGCAGTTACAAAGCTTACCGTGTATGGGAAGCTGAGACCCAGGCTATATATGCGTATAATGTGGACTGGCAACAGGTGTGAGTTGGGCCGGGTTCACAAATGAAAAACTACAAATCAATCAAGAAATAACGTCTGGAACTCCATTCGGAGTCTTAACCGGGTGCAAAAACCTAAAAAAACATCACTATATGGAGAGAAGGTATGCACACCAGTGACTATGTAAGGGGAATATATGAAAAGCAGAAACTGCTGTGTGAATACTGACATGAAAAATCCAATAGCTATATGTAAGAATGAAAGTATGAAAAATGGAATCTGCATTACTGCCATGAACATATGAATAAAGAGAAATTTAGCTATTGAATTGAGCAATGCAACAGAGCCCCAACACTACGCCAAAGTATTTCTCTACGTTGGGGTCCTTAGCTAGTGTGTGTCCTCTCATGCAGTTAAAAAGCTTACTGTGTATGGGAAGCTGAGACCCAGGCTATATATGCGTATATTGTGGACTGGCAACAGGTGTGAGTTGGGCCGGGTTCACAAATGAAAAACTACAAATCAATCAAGAAATAACGTCTGGAACTCCATTCGGAGTCTTAACCGGGTGCAAAAACCTAAAAAAACATCACTATATGGAGAGAAGGTATGCACACCAGTGACTATGTAAGGGGAATATATGAAAAGCAGAAACTGCTGTGTGAATACTGACATGAAAAATCCAATAGCTATATGTAAGAATGAAAGTATGAAAAATGGAACCTGCATTACTGCCATGAACATATGAATAAAGAGAAATTTAGCTACTGAATTGATGAATGTAACAGAGCCCCAACACTACGCCAAAGTATTTTTCTACGTTGGGGTCCCTAGCTAGTGTGTGTCCTCTCATGCAGTTAAAAAACTTACCTTGTATGGGAAGCTGAGACCCAGGCTATATATGCGTATAATGTGGACTGGCAATAGGTGTGAGTGGGGCCGGGTTCACAAACGAAAAACTACAAATCAATCAAGAAATAGTCACTGGTGTGCATACCTTCTCTCCATATAGTGTAGATTTTTTAGGTTTTTGCACCCAGTTCAGACTCCGAATGGAGTTCCAGACGTTTTGTCTTGATTGATTTGTAGTTTTAAGTTTGTGAACCCGGCCCCACTCACACCTGTTGCCAGTCCACATTATACGCATATATAGCCTGGGTCTTAGCTTCTCATACACTGTAAGTTTTTTAACTGCATGAGAGGACACACACAAGCTAGGGACCCCAACGTAGAGAAATACTTTGGCGTAGTGTTGGGGTTCTGTTGAATTGATCAATTCAATAGCTAAATTTCTCTTTATTCATATATTCATGGCAGTAATGCAGATTCCATTTTTCAAACTTTCATTGTTACATATAGCTATTGGATTTTTCATGTCAGTATTCACACAGCAGTTTCTGCTTTTCATATATTCCCCTTACATAGTCACTGGTGTGCATACCTTCTCTCCATATAGTGGAGATTTTTTAGGTTTTTGCACCCAGTTCAGACTCCGAATGGAGTTCCAGATGTTATTTCTTGACAGTCACTAGTACCAACAGGGACAGGTAGTAGATACCAACAGGACGGGTGGACTGGTAGCAGGTACAGGCAGGACAGGACTGTAACCAGGTGCCAAAAGGGTAGCACGGGCTGGTAGCCAGGTACGAACAGGACAGGAGTAAAACCAGGTGTCAAAAGGGCAGGGCAGGCCGGTAGCACTGGAATCAGGTGCAAACAGGGCAGGATGGGCTGGTATCCAGGAACAGGCAGGACTGGAACCAGGTGCCAACAGGGAAGGTCGGGCTGGTAGCCAGGTATGGGCAGAACAGGACTGGAACCAGGCCCCAACAGGACAGGATGGTAGCCATGTACAGGCAGGACAGAACTGGAACCAGGTGCCAACAGGGTAGGGCAGGCTGGGACCAGGTGCAGGCAGGATGGGTCAGGACAGTCAGGTACAAGCGGGATAGGATGGGCAGATGACCTGACAATTAACTAGACAGAACACACTGACTAAACTTAGGGTGTTAAACAGGCACTTCCCTAGTGGGGGCATGCCTTAAATACCCAGTGCCTCTCAGCGATAGGCTGAGAGGCACTTCCTAGGTGTGGCGTGCTGGCCCTTTGAGAGACGCATGCCCTAGGAGCACTCTCGGAGGCCCTGTGCAGCACACACAGGCCCCAGGAGGCAGGAGGAGGAGATAGCCAACATGTGGAGGAGAGCAGGGAGGTCAGGCAGCGTGAAAGAAGCTGTCCACGGCGGTAAGTGACAGTGCATCCCTGCAGGAGGTGATAGCAAGGAGTGCAGGGACACAGTGTTAAAACTATATCCAATCTCACTGAGTTACAGCTAATTTGAAAAGAATGGGCAAAAATTTCAGCCCCGAGATGTGCAAATCCAGTTGAAATATACAGTACCTCAAAAGACTTAAAGTAGTAATTGCAGTGAAAGTTGGTCCTTCAAAATATTAAGTCACAGGAACAGAAAACAAATGTATGTCAACATTTTTAGAATTATATTTAAATATTTAGAAAATCGTGTATCATTTCTTTTACACTTCACAAATACTTGCTACTTAGTGTTGGTATATCACATAAAATCCTAATATGACACATTTAAGTTTGTAAGCTTAATGTGAAAAAAATGTAGAAAAGTTCACAGAATATGCATGTTTTTTCACGGCAATGTATGTGTTTCTGATAACAGTGATATACTTATAATATCACCCTATGTAAAGATTTGAGTTGATATAAAGGATTTTAACAAGAGACATAAATTACAGGATTACTGTCCCAGATTTTTTCATCAATAAACTGTTTCCTATTTGTGATAGAATTATGTTCTAAACAATTTGTCCTCTATCAATAAAGCAACATTAACTACCATTTTTTCTAATTGCTTCGTTGCTAATGGTGCATGATAATAGCATCAGTTTATAGTCTATAATAAGCAAATGAGAATGTTTTGCACATTTTATCACATAAACCCCTTTATGCAATATCCCATACATGTATATGATTGCAGGGGTTCCTATGTGGGGTGCGGGCTCAGGAGCTCAGCTCTCTCCACACAAGGCAGATACTGGCCTAATTATAATTATATAGTCGGCAACAGTCTAAAGGGCCATTTACACGCTGCGACATCGCTAACGAAATATCGTCGGGGTCACGGTGTTTGTGACGCACATCCGACGTCGTTAGCGACATCGCAGCATGTGGCACCTAGGAGCGACCTTAAACGATCGCAAAAGAGATAGAAATCATTGGTCTATATCACGTCGTTCATTTACCATGTGGCACCTAGGAGCGACCTTAAACGATCGCAAAAGAGATAGAAATCATTGGTCTATATCACGTCGTTCATTTACCAAAAATCGTTGTCTGGTCAGTAGCGAGGTTGTTCGTCGTTCCTGCGGCACCACACATTGCTACATGTGACACCGCAGGAACGACGAACATCTCCTTACCTGCCGTCCACCGGCAATGAGGAAGGAAGGAGGTGGGTGGCATGTTCCGGCCGCTCATCTCCTCCCCTCTTCTGTTATTGGGCGGCCGCTTAGTGACGCCGCAGTGACGTCGCTATGACGCCGAATGCACCTCCCCCTTGAAGGAGGGATTGTTCAGCGGTCATTGTGACGTCGTTTACAAGGTATGTGCATGTGATGCTGCCGTAGCGATAATGTTCGCTACGGCAGCAATCACCAAATGTTGCACGAACGACGGGGGTGGGTGCTATCGTGCATGACATCGCTAGCTATCGCTGGCAATGTCGCAGGGGCTAAAGCACCCTTAAGACTTAATTCACACATCAGTATTCGATCAGTATTTTATCAGTTATTGTATACCAAAAACCAGAAGTGTCTCCAAAACACTGAATAGGTGTCAATCTTTCAATTATAATACCTGTAATTATATATTTTTTCTCTCTCTGGAAATTCCAATTCTGGTTCTGGCATTTAAATACTGATGCAAAATACTGACCAAATACTGATACTTGTCAATAGCAAAGTTTTGATAGAATTATTTACATGGATTTCAATGGCCACATTCATAAAACTCTCATCTGTCAAAATATTAAATGAATTACCCTGATCAGTAAATACTGAAACAAAAGAAATATCAAAACCTCAGAATTACATTTTTTTGTTTACTTCTCTTAAGAATGCAATAAAAATTAATCAAAGCATCATATGTAGCTTAAAAGGGGATAAAAAAATAAACCCTCCCATCTCAATTGCCAGAAAAATAAAAGTTACATAATATTCTGGGAAAATAGAGAAACAAAAATTGGCTGTCTGGGTCAGGAAGTGGAGTGTAAAAATAAATACATAGATGGAAAAAATGGCATAGGGTCCCCCATATTTTGATACCCAGTGCAGATAAAGCAGCCAGCTGGAGGCTGCAGAACCCACTGTGTATGTTATCTTGGCTGTGTATCAAAATATGTGGGACCCCATGCATTTTATTTAAATTATTTAAATAAATAATTTTAAAATTTTGTGAGGAACCCCCCCTTTTTGATACCCAGCAAAGATAAAGCAGACAGCTGAGGACTGTTATGCTCAGGCTGGGGAGGCTTATGGTTATTGGGACCTCCCCAGTCAAAAAATAGCAGCATGCAGCTGCACCAGAAATGGCGCTTTACTCAGTTCATACAGATTGCCCTGGAGCCATGGCAATCGGGGTAATCTAAGAAGTTAATAGGGCGGGCCCAATAACTATTTGTCTCCCGTATCTAAAAATAACAGCCCCCAGCTATCTGCTTTATTTTGGCTGGGTATCAAAATCTGGGAGGACCGAACTCTCTTTTTTAAAATTATTTAATGCTGCATAGGGTCCCTCATATTTTATTACACAGCCAAGATGGCCAAGCCCTAATGTTGGTGATTAGAATTTATTTCTCACTACACCATGAACTGATTAGAGTAATTGATTTTATATTTTGATAGATATGGCATTTGTGAACATGGCAATACAAAATACAGAGGGTAAAAAAAATATTTAGTCAGTCACCAATTGTGCAAGTTCTCCCACTTAAAAAGATGAGAGAGGCCTGTAATTGACATCATAGGTAGACCACAACTATGAGAGACAAAATAAAAAAAAAAAAAAAAAACAAATCTAGAAAATCACCTTGTTTTATTTTGCAAGATTTTCTTTGCAAATTATGGTGGAATATAAATATTTAGTCACCTAAAAACATGCAAGATTTCTGGCTCTCACAGGCCTGTAACTTTTTCTTTAAGAGTCTCCTTTATTCTCCACTCATTACCTGTAATAATGACACCTGTTTGAACTTGTTATCAGTATAAAAGACACCTGTCCACAACCTCAAACAGTCACACTCCAAACTCCACTATGATGAAGACCAAAGAGCTGTCGAAGGACACCAGAAACAAAATTTTAGCCCTGCAACCAGGCTGGGAAGACTGGATCTGCAATAGGCAAGTAGCTTGTTGTGATGAAATCAACTGTGGGAGCAATAATAAGAAAATGGAAAACATACAATACCACTGATAGTGTCACTCGATCTTAGACTCCATGCAAGATCTCACCCTGTGGGGTCAATATGATCCCAAGAACGGTGACCACAAATTCCAGAACCACTCGGGGGGAACTAGTGAATGAACTGCATAGAGCTGGGACCACCATAACAAAGGCTACCATCAGTAGCACACTACACCACCAGGGATTCAGATCCTGCAGTGCCAGAGGTGTCCCCCTGCTTAAGCCAGTATACAGTTAGGTCCAGAAATATTTGGACAGTGACACAAGTTTTGTTATTTTAGCTGTTTACAAAAACATGTTCAGAAATACAATTATATATATAATATGGGCTGAAAGTGCACACTCCCAGCTGCAATATGAGAGTTTTCACATCCAAATTGGAGAAAGGGTTTAAGAATCATAGCTCTGTAATGCATAGCCTCCTCTTTTTCAAGGGACCAAAAGTAATTGGACAAGGGACTCAAAGGGCTGCAATTAACTCTGAAGGCGTCTCCCTCGTTAACCTGTAATCAATGAAGTAGTTAAAAGGTCTGGGGTTGATTACAGGTGTGTGGTTTTGCATTTGGAAGCTGTTGCTGTGACCAGACAACATGCGGTCTAGGGAACTCTCAATTGAGGTGAAGCAGAACATCCTGAGGCTGAAAAAAAAGAAAAAATCCATCAGAGAGATAGCAGACATGCTTGGAGTAGCAAAATGAACAGTCGGGTACATTCTGAGAAAAATGGAATTGACTGGTGAGCTTGGAAACTCAAAAAGGCCTGGGCGTCCACGGATGACAACAGTGGTGGATGATCGCCGCATACTTTCTTTGGTGAAGAAGAACCCGTTCACAACATCAACTGAAGTCCAGAACACTCTCAGTGAAGTAGGTGTATCTGTCTCTAAGTCAACAGTAAAGAGAAGACTCCATGAAAGTAAATACAAAGGGTTCACATCTAGATGCAAACCATTCATCAATTCCAAAAATAGACAGGCCAGAGTTACATTTGCTGAAAAACACCTCATGAAGCCAGCTCAGTTCTGGAAAAGTATTCTATGGACAGATGAGTCCAAGATCAACCTGTACCAGAATGATGGGTAGAAAAAAGTTTGGAGAAGAAAGGGAACGGCACATGATCCAAGGCACACCACATCCTCTGTAAAACATGGTGGAGGCAACGTGATGGCATGGGCATGCATGGCTTTCAATGGCACTGGGTCACTTGTGTTTATTGATGACATAACAGCAGACAAGAGTAGCCGAATGAATTCTGAAGTGTACCAGGATATACTTTCAGCCCAGATTCAGCCAAATGCCGCAAAGTTGATCGGACGGCGCTTCATAGTACAGATGGACAATGACCCCAAGCATACAGCCAAAGCTACCCAGGAGTTCATGAGTGCAAAAAAGTGGAACATTCTGCAATGGCCAAGTCAATCACCAGATCTTAACCCAATTGAGCATGCATTTCACTTGCTCAAATCCAGACTTAAGACGGAAAGACCCACAAACAAGCAAGACCTGAAGGCTGCGGCTGTAAAGGCCTGGCAAAGCATTAAGAAGGAGGAAACCCAGCGTTTGGTGATGTCCATGGGTTCCAGACTTAAGGCAGTGATTGCCTCCAAAGGATTCGCAACAAAATATTGAAAATAAAAAAAAAATTTTTGGGTTTGGTTTATTTGTCCAATTACTTTTGACCTCCTAAAATGTGGAGTGTTTGTAAAGAAATGTGTACAATTCCTACAATTTCTATCAGATATTTTTGTTCAAACCTTCAAATTAAACGTTACAATCTGCACTTGAATTCTGTTGTAGAGATTTCATTTCAAATTCAATGTGGTGGCATGCAGAGCCCAACTCGCGAAAATTGTGTCACTGTCCAAATATTTCTGGACCTAACTGTATGTCTGGGCCCGTCTGAAAATTGCTAGAGAGCATTTGGATTATCCAGAAGAGTATTGGTCGAATGTCATATGGTCTGATAAAACCAAAGTAGGACTGTTTGGTAGAAACACAACTCGTCATGTTTGGAGGAGACAGAATGCTGAGTTGCATCCAAAGAACACCATACTTACTGTGAAGCATGGGGGTGGCAACAACATGCTTTGGGGCTGTTTATCTGCAAAGGCAACAGGACGACTGATCTGTGTACATGATAGAATGAATGGGGCCATGTATCGTAAGATTTTGAGTGCAAACCTCATTCCATCAGGAAGGGTATTGAAGATGAAACATGGCTGGGTCTTTCAGCATAATAATGATTCCAAGCACACCACTGGGGCAACGAAAGAGTGTCTTCGTAAGAAGCATATGAAGGTCCTGGAGTGGCCTAACCAGTCTCCAGATCTCAACCCCATAGAAAACCTTTGAAAGTCCGTGTTGCCCAGCGACAGGCCCAAAACATCACTGCTCTAGAGAAGATCTGCATGGAGGAATGGGCCAACATACCACCAATAATGTGTGCCAAGCTTGTGAAGACTTACAGAAAACATTTGACTTCTGTCCTTGCCAACAAAGGATATATAACAAAATATTGAGATGAACTTTTGTTATTGACCAAATATTTATTTTCCACCATAATTTGCAAATAAAATCTTGCAAAATCAGACAAGGTGATTTTCTGGATTTGTTTTCTCATTTTGTCTCTCATAGTTGTGGTCTACCTATGATGTCAATTACAAGCCTCTCTTATCTTTTTAAGGCCTCCCACACACATGCGGGAAACACATGCGTGTTTGGTCCATTTCTGTATATACCGGAGACACGGTCAAACGTGCACCAATGTTATGCTATGTTTGAGATCACGTGCGTTATTCCACACGGTCCGTGTGCCCGTGTTCGTGATACGTATGTGTATCCGTTTTGCACAGAATCATGTCCATTTTCTGCACGGAACATGCACACATGGACCCAATGAAAGTCTATGGGTCCGTGAGCACACGTACGTGACATCGTATGCTCCGTGTACGTTTTGTGTTTTTTTCTAGCGATGTCGGTCATTCTTTCTTTTTCTGTGTATATCGGTCAAACTCCCTCAGTCCGTCGGTCAGGCTCTCTGACTTGTCTGTCCCTCTCTCAGTCTGTCGGTCAGTCTCCCCCCTCTCTCATACTCACCTTTCCCCGATCACCGGCGCGGCGCTGCACAGCTGTTAAAAAAACTCCGGCGGCTTTTACTATTTTGAAAAAGCCGGCCGCTCATTAATCAATCTCGTATTCCCTGCTTTCCTCGCCCACCGGTGCCTATGATTGGTTGCAGTGAGACGCCCCCACGCTGAGTGACAGCTGTCTCACTGCAACCAATCACAGCCGCTGGTGGGCGTGTCTATATCGAGCATTAAAAAAAAAAATAATTTTAAAAAAACGGCGTGCGGTCCCCCCCATTTTGATACCAGCCAGGGTAAAGTCACACGGCTGAAGGCTGGTATTCTAAGGATGGGGAGCTCCACGTTATGAGGCACCCCACAGCCTAACAATATCAGCCAGCAGATGCCCAGAACTGCCGCATCCATTACATGCGACAGTTCTGGGACTCTACCTTGCTCTTTCCGAATTGCCCTGGTGCGTTGGCAATCGGGGTAATAAGGAGTTAATGGCAGCAGCCCATAGCTGCTACTAAGTCCAAGATTAATCATTGCAAGCGTCTCCCCGAGATACCTTCCATGAGTAATCTGTAAGTTACAGTAAATAAACACATACCCCCAAAAAAATCCTTTATTTGCAATTATAAACACTAACAAATACCAATTCCGTTCACCAATTTATTAAGCCCCAAAAACCCATCCATGTCCGGCATAATCAACGGAGGTCCCACGTGGCTTCCAGCTCTGCTACATGAAGGTGACAGGAGCTGCAGAAGAACACCGCCGCTCCTGCCAGCTCCACGCAGCAACTGAAGAGAGTCGCGTGATCAGCTGTGCTGTCACTTAGGTTACTTGCGGCCACCGCTGGATCCTCCAACTGTGACAGCAAGTCGCCCGAGTGACAGCGATAAAGTCACAGGTGAGCTGCGGTCTCGGGTGGAGGATCCAGCTTGCCGTGGGTAACCTGAGTGATGGCAGCGCTAATCACGCTGCTCACTTCAGTGACTCAGGGGATTAGCGGTCACCGGTGAGTCCTTCACGGGTGACCGCTAATCAGTACGCGACACAGACAGAGCCGCGGTATAACAATGAAGTCGGGTGAAGTTCACCCGAGTTCATTCTCATTGCGCGTCACTGTCTGCTGTCAGCGGGTATGTATCAATGACATTGTGCATCACACACAGAACATTTCACACGGGCAACACACGGACATGTCACTTACGTATCTCACGCACACACGGACATTCAACACGCACACATGGCTAGCATACGCAATTCACACGGATGCCACGTGTACCATAAAAACTGACTTAAAAACGGAAAAACGGACGCGAAAAAAGGAATGTAACACACGTGTGTGTTTTTCACGGATGTGTGTCAGAGGCCTAATTGGGAGAATTTGCACAATTAGTGGCTGACTAAATACTTTTTTTTTCACCCACTGTATGTGTATATTTAAGAGAACCTTTAAGTTTCTTGGAATTCCTAGCTGTTGGGACACATGGAGACTGTGAATTCTGGTAACAGTTCACAGTCTCCAGATGTCCCAGTAGCTGGGAATTAAAGGAACATTAAAGGCCTTATTAAAGGCTCTCTTAAAGGCTCCCTTAAAGTTACGGGTTCGACAGTTGTCGCAAAATTCGGTGGCTTTGAGCTCTGGTAGCCTAAAGGTCTCCCTGCAGTTGTGAGGCTTAGAAACCTTAAAGGAGCCTTTAAAAGAGCCTTCTAGTGAGCCTTAAAGTCTCTTGGAGTTCCCAGCTGTTAGGACACCAGGAAGATGTGATCTTCTACCAGAGTTCACAGCTTCCAGGTGTCACAACAGCTGTGAATGCCAAAAAACTTAAAGGCTCTCTTAAATAAACACATATTTGGTATTGCAGTGTTCAGAAATGGCCGATCTATCAAAATATAAAACAAATTATTCTGATCAGTAAATGGTTTAGCATGAAATAAATTTCAAACACCAAAATTACATTTTTTTGATTGCCGCAACATTGCATTAAAATGCAATAGCAGGCGATAAAAACGTTTCATATACACAAAAAATGGTATAATTAAAACAATAGCTAAAAACAGAAAACATAATCCATCACTGAGCCCCAGATCCCCAAAAGTGGGAATGCTATGGGTCTCGGAAAATGGAAACAAAAGTGCAGTTCTTTTTTTTGGTCAAAGTTCTGATTTTTTTTCACCCCTTAGATAAAAGTAAAAGCAGACATGTTTGGTATCTACAAACTTGTACCAATGCATGGTATCATATTGACATGTGAGTTTCACTATATACCGGATTTTTTCGCTTTATAAGACGCACCTGATTATAAGATGCACCTAGGTTTTAGAGGAGGAAAATTAAAAAAAAATTGAGCCAAATAGTGTGCTAAAACATTTTAATAACATTAAAAAAAACATCATTTTAACAATTTAGACTCAACAGGAGGGTCTGTTATTGGGAGATCTGTGGATGATGCACTGCTGTGGGGGACCTGTGGATAACGTACTGCTATGGGGGACCTGTGGATGACACTGCTATGGGGGACCTGTGGATGGCGCACTGTTATGGGGGACCTGAGGATGATGCACTGCTATGGGGGACCTGTGGATGACGCACTAATATGGGGGACCTGTGGATGATGCACTGCTATGGGGGACCTGTGGATGACGCACTGTTATGGGGGACCTGTGGATGACGTACTATTATGGGGACCTGTGGATGACACTGCTGTGGGGGATCTGTGGATGACGCACTATTATGGGGGACCTGTGGATGACACATTGCTATGGGGGACCTGTGGATGACGCACTATTATGGGGACCTGTGGATGATGCACTGTTATGGGGGATCCGTGGATGACACGGCTATGGGGGACCTGTGGATGATGCACTTTTATGGGGATCTGGGACTACCACCCCCGTCATCCTTAGGAATACACCCATGTACTGTATACCATACATGGCTGTATTCTGAAAGATGAGGGGGGTGGTAGTCACATTTACACTTTGGCCACTACATTAGTCCCTCCCTGGAGTGTTTACACTAAAGAACTACAGCCCCCATCATCCTTCAGAATACACCGATTGATACAGTATATTCTGAAGGCTGATGATGGGGGTTGTGTTCCCCTTCAGTGTTTTTTTTAATAAATAAAGAAATAATAATAATAATAAATAAATAAATATAAAATTAAAAAAAACATTATTTTAACAATTTAGACTCAACAGGAGGGTCTGTTATGGGGAGATCTGTGGATGATGCACTGCTGTGGGGGACCTGTGGATAACGCACTGCTATGGGGGACCTGTGGATGACACTGCTATGGGGGACCTGTGGATGGCGCACTGTTATGGGGGACCTGAGGATGATGCACTGTTAAGGGGGACCTGTGGATGACGCACTGCTATGGGGGACCTGTGGATGACGCACTATTATGGGGGACCTGTGGATGACACACTGCTATGGGAGACCTGTGGATGCCGCACTATTATGGGGGACCTGTGGATGACGCACTATTATGGGGGACCTGTGGATGACGCACTATTATGGGGGACCTGTGGATGACACTGCTGTGGGGGATCTGTGGATAACGCACTGCTATGGGGGACCTGTGGATGACGTACTATTATGGGGGAGCTGTGGATGACACTGCTGTGGGGGATCTGTGGATGACGAACTATTATGGGGGACCTGTGGATGACACATTGCTATGGGGGACCTGTGGATGACGCACTATTATGGGGACCTGTGGATGACGCACTGTTATGTGGGATCCGTGGATGACACAGCTATGGGGGACTTGTGGATGATGCACTTTTATGGGGATCTGGGACTACCACCCCCCTCATCCTTAGGAATACACCCATGTACTGTATACCATACATGGCTGTATTCTAAAAGATGAGGGGGGTGGTAGTCACATTTACACTTTGGCCACTACATTAGTCCCTCCCTGGAGTGTTTACACTAAAGGACTACAGCCCCCATCATCCTTCAGAATACACCGATTGATACAGTATATTCTGAAGGCTGATGATGGGGGTTGTGTTCCCCTTCAGTGTTTTTGCTCACCTATCAGGACCCTTCGTTCAACTGACAACACTTTGTCAGGCTCAGATCACTGACTGGTGGAGGCAGCTCTGCAGAAGTTGTCTCCACCAATCAGCATCCAGCCCTAGCGAGGAGGAGGAGAATCGTTCTTCTCTCTCTCCTCTTTCTTATGATAGTCTCCGCCTGCTGCGGAGATCTAAAATGGAGCCCGCGCATGCACAGATCACGATCTTCGAGAGCCGCGATCTCTATCTGCGCCTGCGTAGCCTCCGACGCGATGGACTTCAGGAAAATGGCTACGGAAGGCGGCCATGCGCAGATGGAAATCTCGCTTCTCTGAGATCTCCATCTGTGCCTGCGTCACCTGCGCAGCCATTTTCCGGAAGTCGCGTTGGAGGCAGCGCAGGCGCAGATAAAGATTTCGGCTATGGTGACCGCTGCTGTAGCCGATTGCCGAGGGATCCATAGCGGCCGCCACCGCAGCCGATTGCCGAGGGATCCATGGCGGCCGCCACTGCAGCCGATTGCCGGGGGATCCATGGCGGCCGCCACCGCAGCCAATTGCCGGGGGATCCATGGCGGCCGCCACCGCAGCCGATTGCCGGGGGATCCATGGTGACCGCCACCGCAGCCGATTGCCGGGGGATCCATGGCGGCCGCCACCGCAGCCGATTGCCAGGGGATCAATGGCGGCCGCCTCCGCTCCAGCGGTAGCACCAGCACCAGCCTCCTGTGACTCACTCCACCGCCGCATTACTGCCCGGTAAGTTACATTCACTTTGTAAGACGCACCCCTATTTTCCCCACAATTTTGGGGGAAAAAAGTGCGTCTTATAAAGCGAAAAATACGGTAAGTGAGCGTGACAAATAAAATACCTCCAAAACAAGCATGCAATTGCACTTTTTTTTAATTTCACTGCACTTAGGTTTTTTCATTTTTCAGTACACTATGTGGTAGAAATTATGGTTTAATTAAAAAGTACAACTTATCCCACCAGAAACAAGCCCTCATTTGGCAATATTGGCCAAAAAATAAAAAAGTTATGGGTCTTGGAAAAAGGGGAGGAAAAAATAAAAATGAAAATTGAAAATTTGCCGAGGGGTGAAGGGGTTAAAGTTACTGGGTTGACATCTGGGAGTTCTGATATCCTAAAGGGTACCAAAGCTCACAGCCACCGGGTCTCCAGGTGGCTTTTGGATTGTGGGACATGGCGCAACAGCAATCTGACAATCCGGCAGTCAGGTCAATGGAGGTCACACTGGGGCTCCCCGCTGCTCTGAGTGAAAGTAGAACCCACTGCCAGATTGTGGGACACGGCCACAATTCGGCAGAGGGTTCCACTTTTACTGAATGCAGTGGGGAGCCCGAGTGTGACCTCCGCTAACCTGACTGACATCACCGCTAATCCACCTGCTGCCGTCAGTGTTTCCTGGAGAGTGCAGTAACCGGTCATGTTATTGGTCAACGCAGACTCTGAATGTAACAGAGCCGGGATCATCATGGGGCATTGTGTGGATTATGTCAGACATTTTTTGTTCACTGCACCTCCCAATCACACTAATGCCATTTGCAAAGATTGCTATGACATTACTGTGATTGGAAGGTAATCCCAGCATGTTTAGTGGCTTAAAATCAGGCGCAAAAGATCCTGGGAGTAATCTTGAATCTCGTGAGGCGAATACCAAAATACTCAGCAATTAACAGATATCGCAAATACCTTAATATTCGTGACAGTAATGAATAGTGCCAAATATGTTTGCTCATCACTATTTCTTATTGAATAAAATTATATTTCTATATATTTTTCGGCTTGCATTGGCTCAACTTTTTTGGTATTCAGGCTTTATGAATTCGTATGTTTATGAGCCATCTTTCTTGAAAAACAATTATAGGTGGTTAACAGAATGCAGCCCGTAAAACAAAATATAAAATATGGCGGACATATATTTTTTCCCCACAATATCACCGGTCCTGGAATTTTATATCCAGTACATTATATGGTAAAATTAACAGACTCAATCAGAACTACAACACATAGTGCAAAAAAAAGTCCTTTGTTTACACCCCTTCCGTCCCCCTTTTACGATTGTTCCAAGTTGTCAATGTGACAAGAAATAATCACCTTCAGCCGCTGACTACCTTATGTCAGCCTTTAAATTGCCAGGCTGCCAATGTGAAGAACGGATTGTCTGTTCCTTTAAATATGTACCGTATTTTTCGGACCATAAGACGCACTTTTTTTCCCCCCAAATGTTGGGGGAAAGTTGGGGGTGCGTCTTATGGTCTGACTATAGGGCTGCGGCTGGGAATGAGGGTGCTGCGGGTCATCGGGGGCACGAGCAGGCAGCAGCAGCGCCTGCTGTGACCACGTGGGCCCACTCATTACATATGCACGCCCATCCTCCCGCCCATCTCTCAGCGCTGAAGCCGGCACTGACAGGTGGGCGGGAGGACGAGCGGGGACGCGCGCATAGCAAAGAGCCGGCCGCATGATCACCCCTGGCAATTACAGCCTGGAGTGATCATGTGCGGCTGTATTCACTGCCCCCTGCGCGTCATTACCAGCGCGGGGTGCAGTGAATCAGTACACTCACCCATCCCCGTGTGTGGAGCCGCCCCCCTGCTGCACGCGATGTCTTCCTGTCTGTGCCGGTCAGCTGATCTGTGCTGAGCTGGTCAGCTGATCGGCACAGACAGGAAGACATCGCGATGCAGCAGGGGAACGGCTCCACACACACACACACAGGTCAGTGGTGCAGAGAGGAAGATGATCGGTGCTGGAGGGAGTGAGGAAAAGGTGAGTATAAACGTTTATTTTTTTCTCTGTGCTATAGGATACAGGCCATATACCAGGATGGTATATGAGCGCTATAGGGGGTATATGAACAGGCAGGATGGTGGGTATATGAACAGGATGGGGGGTATGTGAACAGGATGGGGGGTATATGAACAGGATGGGGGGTATATGAACAGGATGGGAGTATATGAGCAGGCAGGATGGGGGGTATATGAACAGGATGGGGGGTATGTGAACAGGATGGGGGGTATATGAACAGGATGGGGGGTATATGAACAGGATGGGGGGTATATGAACAGGATGGGAGTATATGAACAGGATGGGGGGTATATGAACAGGATGGGAGTATATGAACAGGATGGGGGTATATGAACAGGATGGGGGTATATGAACAGGATGGGAGTATCTGAACAGGATGGGAGTATATGAGCAGGCAGGATGGGGGTATATGAACAGGATGGGGGTATATGAACAGGATGGGAGTATATGAGCAGGCAGGATGGGGGTATATGAACAGGATGGGGGTATATGAACAGGATGGGAGTATATGAGCAGGCAGGATGGGGGTATATGAACAGGATGGGGGTATATGAACAGGATGGGAGTATATGAACAGGATGGATGGGGGAATATGAGCAGGATGGATGGGGGGTATACCAATAGGATGGGGGTATATCAATAGGATCGGGGTATATGAACAGGATGGGGTATATGAGCAGGATGGGAGTATATGAGCAGGATGGGGGAATATGAGCAGGATGCTGGTATAGGAGCAGAATGGGGGTTTATAGCAGGATCATATACAAGGCAGGAGGATCATTACCAGGATGGGGTACCTTAGTAGACAATTTGGGGACATTACCCCCATAACAGTGTCAGCAGCAGATCCTCGCCCCATAACAGTGTGTCATGACCACATTTTTTGCTTAAAGTTTTATTTTCCCATTTTCCTCCTCTAAAACCAGGGAGCGTCTTATAGTCCGGTGCGTCTTATAGTCCGAAAAATACTGTATTTTTATTATATATTTTTTTCATACTTTGCAAATTCTGCATGTGGTTCTTACTGGTTAATGAATTCCAAAACTTACCCATATCTCCATCCATGCTTTGAGTTCAACCACGTCAAGCATCGGCAATCCAAAAATTGTTAATTTTTAGGTGAGTTACCACTCAGTTTGTGTCACTTTCTTCTATCTTCCTCCTTTCCTCTTCTTAACAAAATCTTTTAACCTTTAGGCATTTTGTTCTCTTGTTGAGGAAGTTAACTTGAAACACTACAGAGCCAATACTCCCATATGTATGAAAAGATGAGAAAAAAGGGAAAAAAACAAATCTGGTAAATTATGTACAGTTTATATACACATTAACCTATTTACTTTGCTGCCTTCTAGATAAATTATTTTGCAAGCACATTACTGCACAGTTGTAAAGAACTTGTGTACTGTAACATCACTTTCAGTTTTGTGTAAAGAAAAAAATGAATTTAAAAAGAAAAAAGAAAAAAAAGAATCCCTTTCTTGGATATGGCTATAGGAAAATAAAAAAGGTGTGGTTCTCGGATGATAGGGAAGAAAGCAAAGGCTGCGAAAGCAAAAGGCTAATGGAATTGTACACTACTCAACCAACCTCTTCTCAATCTTAATGTCTGGCACAGTTAAAATAAAAACACCTATACTAACCTCTGATGCTGGCAGCAATACAGAAGTATTGGCAGCTATTCTCCCAGGGCTCACTTGACATTGTTACATCACACAAGTCCTGTACCTAATCAGTGTGGGTTTCCCTCTCCTCGTCTTTGGACAAATCAATCCTCAAGAGAGAATCAGAGCTGCAGCTTCGTGTTCATTTCCTACTGATATTTGATATGTCCAAAAGCGCAGAGCCAGAAACCAGCATTGATTGTTATAGGGCTCGCATATCGTAACACATTGTCACAAGAGCCCTGGGAAGAGTGAGGGTCAACATCACTGGAATGGTGACTGCACTGGCGATGAGTATATGTGTTTTAAAGGGGGAAACCATGGTGTTTCAGAATGGTTGTCCAAGAAGTGGACAACCATTTTGATGACATAGCCTGTTGTGTGCCCTAAATATGATGCGAATTTTTGTGGGGCACGAGTGGCGGTAGGAGGTTAATTCTGGTAGCTTAAAGTTTTTCATTTTTTTTGTATGCGAAGGTAGCTGTATCGTGGTTTGTTTAATTTTTCAGTGCCAATATTTTGGGGGACTTAATATTTATAAGTTAATCTTTAATAATTTTTAGGCAGCATATAGTATTATAAAAAAAATATAAAAACATTGCATCTTCAGACATTATTTTATGCTGTTGCTTTATGGTATAAAAGATATTAACTTTATTTTGTTGTGGTAATGCTGATTTTAAATGATTACATTTTTCACACAATTGTGTTATAATAATAAAAGAATTATGACAAAAAAACAAAGGTTCTTAAAAATGCTAAAATCATCAGGACTAAGGCCCCAATTCATCATTTGTGTTTTGATTTCTCTGCAACATGGTAAAGTGGTCAAAAATTACAAAAAGACTGAATCCAGGTAAGAGATGCTGTATTTGTCTTTCTGAATTCTTAACAAGTGCAATGTTGTGATACATAACACACAATTACCCTTGTTTAGACATGTAGGCATAGATAAAATAAAAGAAATAACCTACATAGCCATTGTGCACCAGGAACATCTTTTTATGTGTTTTTCAAATTGTACATGTAATCTTGCATCTTCATAAATTATTTATATAAAAAAAATCTCTCTCTTACAGCACTTCTGTAATTTACTGAAAAAATTGCAAATGTAAATGTAACTATATTTTTCACTTTGTTTAAACAACCAAATCAATTCTATCATAGGGCAAATATTATGTTTATTATTATGGCATATTAGCATTTTACGAATTAGGAAAAACTCGTCAATAAATAATGCAGGGGTATTTGTAGAGAACACAATCACAATATGTTTGCATAGTTTCATCCACAAGCAAAAACTGTTCAATATCTATTAGGCCTTTAGATAGTTTATAGATTTAATTACTTAGAAAAGTCTTGAATAATTTACAACTTTGTTAATAGCATTGTAAACACTCTGTATAGAATGAATTTCTTACAGTTTATGTAATGTATTTTATGGATTTTCCTGTTTCCCTGAGGTTTATTTAATCAAATGGTGTTAAAAATAATAAAAATAATAAAGTAAATTATACATTCTAAAATGTAAACTAATAAATTACTAATCAATTAAATCTGTTGGAAATAAGTCAACTAAAAAAAATGAAAACCCAGAAGGATGAAATAAAAAAATATAATATGGTTAAAGGGATTTTAAACTTATACACATCTGATTTTATTATTTTAAGATGATAAAGGCAAGATTGCATTCACCCTACCCAGGTCTCCACTGTTGTAGTGTAGGCTCTATTCTGTTCCTCTGGTCTTAGGGCTGCCATGAGGGCATTGCTGCCCATACTGGTGTATGGAGCCCAATGATGCTAAGCATAGATGAGATGAGGGCTTGGGGTAATTACTTAGCTTTATTAAGCACAAGTATGGTGAATGGCTGAGATCTGCAGCAGAGGGGTCCGGTGGCATCTGACATCAACAGTGATGTCAGATGCTGCCAACCCGCTCCCTGTTAATTATTTTAAAGCTAGTAGTGGCAATGCGCTAAGAGGCTTCCATGTGCAGTACAAACAGGAAGTTACCAGAAGAACAATGTAGTTGACGCGAGAAAAGAAGATCTTCCACTCATCGCAGAGAGCGCCAAAACTCCATTTGAACCGTCTGTCTTCAGCCTCGGAGTAGCTCTTGGCTGTTGAGTAAAATTTGTGTGTGTCTGTCTTCCTGATCCTGTTACCAGCTCATACACAGCACCATACTGTACATACAAGCCCACTATATCCTGTACTATACTATGTCTGTTTATACAATATATCTATATGGTTTACATACACTGTCTATAAAGCACATATGCATGTTTTTCTCAGTGTCTGACATGAAATCAAAATAAACCTTTCCTCTTTTTGGTCAATTAGGAACCAAAATTATTTATATTTGCCAAATGCAAGAATAATGAAAGATAGGGAGAGACTGTTTTAAGGTATTTTTATTACTTTCTGCAAAGTCAAAAGTTTACATACACTAAGAGTACTATGCATTTAAACAATATGGGACAGCCCATATGATGATGTCATGTCTTTGGAAGATTCTGATAGGTTTATTGGCAGCTTTTGAGTTAATTAGAGACACACATGTGGACTTATTTTAATGCACACCTGAAACACACTGCTTCTTTGTCTAGCATCATGAGAAAGTCAAAAGAAATGAGTCAAGATCTCAGGAAGGGAATTGTGGACTTGCACAAGTCTTATTCATCCATGGGTGAAATTTCCAGATACCTGAAGGTGCCTCGTTCATCTATACAAACAATTATACGCAAGTAAAAACAAGATGGCAATCTCCAGCCATCATACCTCTCAGGAAAGAGACAGGTTCTGTGTACTAAAAATGAAAGTACTTTGGTCAGACATGTGCATATCAATCCAAGAACAAAACCAAGATACCTTCTGAAAATACTGGTGGAAGCTGGTAAGATTGTGTCATTATTCACAGTGAAGCAAGTACTGCATCACCATGAGCTGAAAGGCCACTCTGCCAGGAAAAAGCCATTACTCAAAAAGAAACATAAAAACAGATTAATGTTTGCAAATACCCACAGGAACAAAGACCTTAATTTTTGGAGACATGTCCTGCCGTCTGATGAAACCAACATTGAACTGTTTGGCCATAATGACCATTGTTACGTTTTTAAGGAAATGGGCAGAAGCATTGAAGCCTAAGAACATCACCCCAACTGTGAAATGTGGGGTGGCAGCATCATGTTGTGGGGTTGTTTTGCTGCAGGAGATACTGGTGCACTTCACAAAATAGATTGCATCATGAGGAAAAAAGATTATGTGGCAATACTGAAGCAACATCTCAAAACATCAGCTAGGAACCTGAAGCTTGGGTGGAAATGGTTCTTCCAAATGGACAATTACCAGAAGCATACTGCCAAACTGTTTACAAAGTGGATTAAGGATAACAAAGTCAATGTTTTGAAGTGGCCATCACAAAGCCCTGATCTCAATCCTATTGAAAATTTATAAGCAAAGCTGAAAAGGCAGGTGCGAGGTAGGTGACCTACAAACATGGCTCAGTTACACCAGTTCTGTCAAGAGGAATGGGCCTAAATTCCTTCCAACTATTGTGAAAAGCTTGTGAAATGATATCCAAAATGTTTGACCCATGTCATACAGTTTAAGGGATAATGGTACCAAATGCTAATAAAATGTATGTCAACTTTTGACTTTGCAGAAAGCAATACCTTAAAACACTCTCTATCTTTCTCTCTATCTCGCATTATTTTTGACATTGGGTAAACATAAATAATTATGGTAATTTTGGCTTATTCAATGTTATTTCCGAGTGCAAGTATTGTGAACCCCTTTAAATCTTTTCTAGCTACAACCTTCTCAATCTCTAAGCATCTTTCGGCTTCTTCCTTCCTTGACATGAGCATCAGCTTTCCGCAAATACTTTTTAAGTGCATGTCACTCAGAATATTTAACTGCTTCACTGTGGATTAATTTCCGGACTGTATAATCAGTTGATTAGTGATTGTGGTAGAGTACACTCTACAGTCATGGCCAAAAGTTTTGAGAATGACACCAAAATTATATTTTCACATGATCTGTTGCCCTCTGGTTTTAAATTGTGTTTGTCTGATGTTTACATCACATACAGAAATATAATTGCAATCATAGTATGAGTACCAAAAGGTTATATTGACAGTTAGAATGAGTTAATGCAGCAAGTCAATATTTGCAGTGTTGACCCTTCTTCTTCAGGACCTCTGCAATTCTCCCTGGCATGCTATCAATCAACTTCTGGATCAAATCCTGACTGATAGCTGTCCATTCTTGCATAAGCAATGCTTGCCGTTTGCCAGAATTTGTTGGTTTTTGTTTGTCCACTCGTCTCTTGATGATTGCGAACAAGTTCTCAATGGGATTAAGATCTGGGGAGTTTCCAGGCCATGGACCCAAAATCTCTATGTTTTGTTCCATGAGCCATTTAGTGATCACCTTTGCTTTATGGCAAGGTGCTCCATCATGCTGGAAAATGCATTGTTGGGGCCAAACTGATCTTGGACAGTTGGGAGAAGTTGCTCATCTTCTTCCACCGCTTCTGCTGACCTCTTCGAGTGCCTGACTGTGGGTTGACAGTAAGTGGGATCTAGAACTTCATCATCAAGCGTTGTGTTTGCACTCACCTCACCCTCAGACCTAGCCTCTTCCTGCCCTGACTGAATATTTAAGTTGTCATCCCAATCTGGTATCTGCATCTCATCGTCATCAGTATGTTCCTCATTGTCGACACCAACAGGTGTTACAGTTTGTGAATGAGGGTCTACATTATGCTCATAACGTTGGTCATCAGGGCCTGAATCTGAGTCACAAAGCTTCTGGGCATCACTGCAGACCATTTCCTGGTCTGTACTCACTGTAGCTTGGAAGCAGACTGCTGACTCCCAGGCTATAGTGTGACTGCAGACTCAGCCATCTCTGTTACACCATACTGTGCAGGGTGGGTGGAGACTTGATAGCTGGGAGAAAGCAAGTGTGATTGGGATGACAACTCAGGGGACTATTTTTTTTTGATGTGGTAGTTGAGGTGGAGGAGAGGGCACTTGTTGGAGCACTTGAGATTCATTCAAGCATGTTCTTTTTTTGTGCATCATCTACCTTTCTTACAATTGTTCAGGTCCGTAAAAAAAGGAGCACATCGGATTGTCCACAGAAAGTGGTAGACATCTTACTTTTGCTGGAAGATGGCTTATCTTCAGCAGATGTTAATGTAGCTTTGCCACCTTACCCACGGACACAAACATTTTTCCTTTTCCAACATGCCTGTCCCCCTTTCCACCAGCATCTGTCCTTTTGCCACTCATTTTCTTAGCGACAAGATTAGTCACTTAAAATGTGGTAGCAAAAATTGAGACGTGGTGTAGAATGCAGAGGTGGTCTGGCCTTCATGACAGCTGAAGAACCAACACTGACTATCCCTGACTATGCAACTATGGCCCTAAAACTGGCAGCACTGTTTGCTATAAAAATAGCGTAGCAAAATGTGCATGAGGGTAGAATGCAGAGGTGCTGGGACTTGCTTGGCACCAGTGGAACACTAAATTAGTATAGCAGACACTTTGTGGATGCCACTAATTTTCAGCACTGTTTGCTATAAAAATAGCGTAGCAAAATGTGCATGAGGGTAGAATGCAGAGGTGCATTATTAGAGGGACACTAAATCAGTATAGCAGACACTTTGTGGATGTCACTAATTTTCAGCAATGTTTGCTATAAAAATAGCGTAGCAAAATGTGCATGAGGGTTGAATGCAGAGGTGCTGGGACTTGCTTGGCACAAGTGGGACACAAAATTAGTATAGCAGACACTTTTTGGATGCCACTTATGTTGAGCACTGTTTGCTATTAAAATAGCGTAACAAAATGTGCATGAGGGTAGAATGCAGAGGTGGTGGGACTTGCTTGGCACAAGTGGGACACTAAATTAGTATAACATACACTTTGTGGATGCCACGAATATTCATCACTGTTTTCCATAAAAATAGCGGAGAAAAATGTGCATGAGGGTAGAATGCAGAGGTGGTGGGACTTGCTTGGCACAAGTGGGACACAAAATTAGTATAGCAGACACTTTTTGGATGCCACTTATGTTCAGCACTGTTTGCTATAAGAATAGCGTAGCAAAACGTGCATGAGGGTTGAATGCAGAGGTGCTGGGACTTGCTTGGCACCAGTGGGACACTAAATTAGTATAGTAGACACTTTGTGGATGTTACTAATTTTCAACACTGTTTGCTATAAAAATAGCGTAGCAAAATGTGCATGAGGGTTGAATCCAGAGGTGCAGGGACTTGCTTGGCACAAGTGGGACACAAAATTAGTATAGCACACACTTTTGTGGATGCCACTAATTTTCAGCACTGTTTGCTATAAAAATAGTGTAACAAAATGTGCATGAGGGTTGAATGCAGAGGTGCTGGGACTTGCTTGGCACCAGTGGGACGCTAAATTAGTATAGCAAACACTTTGTGGATGTCACTAATTTTCAGCAATGTTTGCTATAAAAATAGCGTAGCAAAATGTGCATGAGGGTTGAATGCAGAGGTGATGGGACTTTCTTGACACAAGTGGGACACAAAATTAGTATAGCAGACACTTTTTGGATGCCACTTATGTTCAGCACTGTTTGCTATTAAAATAGCGTAGCAAAATGTGCATGAGGGTAGAATGCAGAGGTGCTGGGACTTGCTTGGCACAAGTGGGACACTAAATTAGTATAGCAGACACTTTGTGGATGCCACTAATTTTCAGCACTGTTTTCTATAAAAATAGCGTAGAAAAATGTGCATGAGGGTAGAATGCAGAGGTGCTGGGACTTGCTTGGCACAAGTGGGACACAAAATTAGTATAGCAGACACTTTTTGGATGCCACTTATGTTCAGCACTGTTTGCTATAAGAATAGTGTAGCAAAATGTGCATGAGGGTTGAATGCAGAGGTGGTGGACTTGCTTGGCACAAGTGGGACACAAAATTAGTATAGCAGACACTTTTTGGATGCCACTTATGTTCAGCACTGTTTACTATAAGAATAGCGTAGCAAAATGTGCATGATGGTTGAATGCAGAGGTGCTGGGACTTGCTTGGCACCAGTGGGAAACTAAATTAGTATAGTAGACACTTTGTGGATGCCACTAATTTTCAGCACTGTTTGCTATAAAAATAACGTAGCAAAATGTGCATGAGGGTTGAATGCAGAGGTGCTGGGACTTGCTTGGCACCAGTGGGACACTAAATTAGTATAGCAGACACTTTGTGGATGTCACTAATTTTCAGCAATGTTTGCTATAAAAATAGCGTAGCAAAATGTGCATGAGGGTTGAATGCAGAGGTGCTGGGACTTGCTTGGCACAAGTGGGACACAAAATTAGTATAGCAGACACTTTTTGGATGCCACTTATGTTCAGCACTGTTTGCTATTAAAATAGCGTAGCAAAATGTGCATGAGGGTTGAATGCAGAGGTGCTGGGACTTGCTTGGCACCAGTGGGGCACTAAATTAGTATAGTAGACACTTTGTGGATGCCACTAATTTTCAGCACTGTTTGCTACAAAAATAGCGTAGAAAAATGTGCATAAGGGTTGAATGCAGAGGTGCTGGGACTTGCTTGGCACAAGTGGGACACTAAATTAGTATAGCACACACTTTGTGGATGCCAGTAATTTTCAGCACTGTTTGCTATAAAAATAGCGTAACAAAATGTGCATGAGGGTAGAATGCAGAGGTGGTGGGACTTGCTTGGCACAAGTGGGACACAAAATTAGTATAGCAGACACTTTTTGGATGCCACTTATGTTCAGCACTGTTTGCTATAAGAATAGCGTAGCAAAATGTGCATGAGGGTTGAATGCAGAGGTGCTGGGACTTGCTTGGCACCAGTGGGACACTAAATTAGTATAGCAGACACTTTGTGGATGTCACTAATTTTCAGCAATGTTTGCTATAAAAATAGCGTAGCAAAATGTGCATGAGGGTTGAATGCAGAGGTGCTGGGACTTGCTTGGCACAAGTGGGACACAAAATTAGTATAGCAGACCCTTTTTGGATGCCACTTATGTTCAGCACTGTTTGCTATAAGAATAGCGTAGCAAAATGTGCATGAGGGTTGAATGCAGAGGTGATTGGACTTGCTTGGCACAAGTGGGACACAAAATTAGTATAGCAGACACTTTTTGGATGCCACTTATGTTCAGCACTGTTTGCTATTAAAATAGCGTAGCAAAATGTGCATGAGGGTAGAATGCAGAGGTGGTGGGACTTGCTTTGCACAAGTGGGATACAAAATTAGTATAGCAGACACTTTTTGGATGCCACTTATGTTCACCACTGTTTGCTATAAGAATAGCATAGCAAAATGTGCATGAGGGTTGAATGCAGAGGTGCTGGGACTTGCTTGGCACCAGTGGGACACTAAATTAGTATAGTAGACACTTTGTGGATGCCACTAATTTTCAGCACTGTTTGCTACAAAAATAGCGTAGAAAAATGTGCATAAGGGTTGAATGCAGAGGTGCTGGGACTTGCTTGGCACCAGTGGGACACTAAATTAGTATAGCAGACACTTTTTGGATGCCACTTATGTTCACCACTGTTTGCTATAAAAATAGCGTAGCAAAATTTGCATGAGGGTTGAATGCAGAGGTGCTGGGACTTGCTTGGCACAAGTGGGACACAAAATTAGTATAGCAGACACTTTTTGGATGCCACTTATGTTGAGCACTGTTTGCTATTAAAATAGCGTAACAAAATGTGCATGAGGGTAGAATGCAGAGGTGGTGGGACTTGCTTGGCACAAGTGGGACACAAAATTAGTATAGCAGACACTTTTTGGATGCCACTTATGTTCAGCACTGTTTGCTATAAGAATAGCGTAGCAAAATGTGCATGAGGGTTGAATGCAGAGGTGCTGGGACTTGCTTGGCACAAGTGGGACACTAAATTAGAATAGCACACACTTTTGTGAATGCCACTAATTTTCAGCACTATTTGCTATAAAAATAGCGTAGCAAAATGTGCATGAGGGTTGAATGCAGAGGTGCTGGGACTTGCTTGGCACCAGTGGGACACTAAATTAGTATAGCAGACACTTTGTGGATGTCACTAATTTTCAGCAATGTTTGCTATAAAAATAGCGTAGCAAAATGTGCATGAGGGTTGAATGCAGAGGTGCTGGGACTTGCTTGGCACAAGTGGGACACAAAATTAGTATAGCAGACCCTTTTTGGATGCCACTTATGTTCAGCACTGTTTGCTATAAGAATAGCGTAGCAAAATGTGCATGAGGGTTGAATGCAGAGGTGATTGGACTTGCTTGGCACCAGTGGGACACAAAATTAGTATAGCAGACACTTTTTGGATGCCACTTATGTTCAGCACTGTTTGCTATTAAAATAGCGTAGCAAAATGTGCATGAGGGTAGAATGCAGAGGTGGTGGGACTTGCTTTGCACAAGTGGGATACAAAATTAGTATAGCAGACACTTTTTGGATGCCACTTATGTTCACCACTGTTTGCTATAAGAATAGCATAGCAAAATGTGCATGAGGGTTGAATGCAGAGGTGCTGGGACTTGCTTGGCACCAGTGGGACACTAAATTAGTATAGTAGACACTTTGTGGATGCCACTAATTTTCAGCACTGTTTGCTTCAAAAATAGCGTAGAAAAATGTGCATAAGGGTTGAATGCAGAGGTGCTGGGACTTGCTTGGCACAAGTGTGACACTAAATTAGTATAGCACACACTTTGTGGATGCCAGTAATTTTCAGCACTGTTTGCTATAAAAATAGCATAGCAAAATGTGCATGTGTGGTTGAATGCAGAGGTGCTGGGACTTGCTTGGCACCAGTGGGACACTAAATTAGTAAAGCAGACACTTTTGTGGATGTCACTAATTTTTAGCACTGTTTGCTATAAATAATAGCGTAGCAAATATGGGCAGGAGGGTAGAATGCAGAGGTGCGGGAAATTGCTTGGCACCAGTGGGACAACAATAGAGTATAGCAGCTACTTTTTTGATGCCACTAAGTTTCAGCACTGTTTGCTATAAAAATAGCGTGGCAAAAGTGGACAGGTTGGTACAGTGGCCGGGTTCTCTGGGTCAGTGGACGTGAAAGGAAGCCTCACTTTCTATCCCTCCTAATGGTGAAATGCAGAGAGGAATTCCCTGAGCTTAGGTACACAGACGCTGTTATCTGAAGCTGTATACAGCGTTTCCACGGACCTGCCTGTCACCTATGGCTCTAAGCCCGAGGAAATCAGCCCTGAAAAGGGCTGAAATAAACTTCTGTCCCTAATCTGTAGACCGGTGTGTGTATAGCGTACACACCAGGAGTGGCGATAGGAGCTGCGTGAGCGGTGACTGTCACCTACACGCAGAAGGTAGATAATGGCGCCGTGAGGGAAAATGGCCGTATTTATAATGGAAGGACATGTGACATTCACAGCCTATGACACATGCCCTTGCTTGTCTGGCAAAAAAGTCCACTTAGCTGTGTGTGTGTCTGTGATTGGCTGACATGCTGGCCCACCGCACTGCACGCGCGCTTAGGGTAAAAAAAAAAAATGGCGATAGCCATTATCCCAGCAGCACTGATCTAAACGCCCCCCCCCCCCCCCGCACACTATACGCTGAAATTTCATAATAGTGTGAATTACAGAGTGACTCACGCTATTACAGTGAAAAGCCAGCTAGTAACTAGCTAGGCTTTTTGCTGATTGAACCGTTCTCGAACGTAACTCGAGCTGTCGAGCTTTTAGCAAAAAGCTCGCTTTCGAGTTCGATCTCGAGCACCCCCAAAATCACTCGAACATGAAATTGGTGAACCTCGAATCTCGAACATCGCTCAACTCTAATACAGACCTCTTTCAGGTTAGTTACAGTCACAGGTGGAGGACCGAGGGAACCTCCAGCTGTGACTGCAACTAACCTAAGTTACGTTATCAAAGATTGCCGCGGCTAATTCTCTGCCTGAAGTTACGGCATGACGACATATTCTATAGCTTTACGCCGTCAGTTCAGATATAGCAGAGCTGGAATCGTTGCGGAATATCGTGTGGATTACACTGAACCTGGGTGTTTTTGGGGTTAATAAAGTGGTGAAAGAGGGTGGGGTTTTTGTATTTTATTTTAAATAAAGGATTTTTTCAGTGTTTGTGTTTATTTACTTTCACTTACAGATTAGTAATGGTGGTCTCATAGATGCTTCCCAATACTAATCTAGGGCTTAGTGGCAGCTGTGAGCTGACATTAACCCCTTATTAGCCTGATTGCCACCGCATCAGTGCAATCGGGAAGAGTCGGGTAAAGTGCCGAGATTGTCACAACTAATAGATGCGACAGTCCTGGGCAGCTGCAAGCTGCTATTCTTAGGCTGAGGTGGTCGAATAACCCTAGGTCTCCCCAGCCTGAGAATATCAGCTCTCAGATGTTGGTCTTTATTTTATCTGGGTGTCAAAATTGAGAGGGAACTATACGCCATTTTTTTATTTAAATAATTAAAAAAACAAAAACCCATATGGTTCCTCCAATTTTGATATACAACCAAAATATGCACATGGCTGGGAGCTGCAGCCTGTAGCTGTGGGCTTTATCTGTGCTGGTATCAATACATAGGTGAACAGCATAGGATTTTTTTATTTATTCAACACCAGCAGTATAAAGCTGTCAGAGAGGCTGAGGGCACGGTCTGACTACAGCCAATCAAAGATGCTAGTGGGCAGGTAAAGCAATGAGTATGTATGAGGGATAATTAGCTGCCCCGGAACTAGCACTGCTGCTGCAGGGAGACTCGGTAAGTATGTACTCCTTTAACCCTTTTGCTTCTTTTTTTTACAGTGGCCAATCATGTGATGGGCAGGGAAAGGATGGTTTTTGCCATCCAAACATTTACCTATTCTTGGCAAGATTGCCGACTTTGCGGTAAATGTTCAGATGTCCGATCCCGATCTGGCCAGAGATCATATGATTTTAACACTTTCCAATCAGGATGCCTCATCTCTAGCGATCTGAATAATTTAAGTATGACAAACATGCAAGAGAATAAGAAACGAAGAATGGGCAAACACTTTATCAAAACACTGTATGTGCAGCCCGCACTGTCTATATAGTATATATATATATATATATATATATATATATATGGAGACACGGGGCTCAGTGGGTGCTCTCGTCCACTAAAACCCGCCGCCTTGAGAAAGACAGCGTGGCTCAGGGCTCATCCCAACTGAACGCCGGCCTCCTTAACCGTGGGCGTAACACTACTCAGACAACACAGGGTGAGGGAACCACAATAATTAGACTTTATTGGATCCCCAAACAATTAACGGCACATAACACATAACTAGCAAAACACAAAAGTAACAGGCAACAGAGTCTCACCCTTCCTCTGGCTCACCAGGGATTTAGAATGCCCTTGCCTCAGAGGTTCCAGGGCCGCTTACTCCAATCCAGCAGCAACCCGCTTTTGGCGGGCACCCACCGAGAAAGGAATAATGCCAGATTTAGGAAGCTGGCTGAGGTCTGCAAAGTCTGTTCCAGGTGACTGAACTGTCCCAACCTGATTGTCCTCCTTAGGTAGTCCTGTATGATGTTCCAATCCTGGCAGCCGGAGTCGAAATCCCTAAGCTGTGGATATGGTCTCCAACTGGAACCGGAGTCCCTAGATTGAAACCATAAGATATCCTGATCCTCTAGTCAGCTCCGAATAGCTTAGACTGGATCCATCAGCATCCAGCAACCTTCATCAACCTGGTGGCTTAAAGAGGTCCCTTTTATAGCCATAACCTTCCCTTAGGATACACTGCGTCCTCATCGATTGGTTGGACAAGATTGCTTCTCCCATTGGATGAATTTCAAGCTGCATGGATAATGTTCATTTAAATGATGTGCATAGAAAGACTCAGTATATCTACATGGAGTCGGCAAGTCACCGACTAGACAATGGCTACTAAGGTAATTACATTATCAATTCACAACTACAATACAATGAATGCTCCAAAGGGTCTGGTCCCAAACAATAGTTAAGCAAACATGAGTTACCACACAGTAGAACAATACGTGGAAACTTTAACCCATGAGAGTCCATCTCGTCACATTCCTCCCCCTTCTTAATATTAGCCAGACATGATAGGCTTCCGATCATCCTTCTCCTCTTGTCGGGAAAGCCCATCCTCATTTCCATGGTTCTTGCCCTGTTTATGGGAGATGGAAAAATTGTAAGATTGTAATGCCAGACTCCACCTGAGCAAGCGTCCGTTGTCTCCGGCAGTGCAATTTAGCCAACTCAATGGATTGTGGTCAGTGAGGACTGTGAACTCATTGCCATAGAGGTAGGGCTGCAATTATTTTAGGTCCCAGACTACGGCCAGGCATTCTTTTTCTATGGTGGCGTAAGCCCTCTCTCGGTCCAACAGCTTCCGGGAGAGGTACGCTATCGGATGTTCCTCACCGTTGTCCCCCACTTGGCTAAGTACAGCTCCTAGTCCGGTGTCCGATGCGTCTGTTTGGACAATGAATCTGTGACGGAAGTCAGGAGCAGTCAAGACTGGGCTTTGGGCTAGCCGGTCTTTCAATTGGAGGAACGCAGTTTCACATTCTGGGGTCCAGATAAGGTTACAGGCATATCTTTTGGTTGTGAGGTCAGTGAGCGGTTTTGCTATGGTACTGTAATTGGGGATAAACTTTCGATAGTAGTTTGCGGTTCCTAGAAACGCACGGACCTGTTTTTGATTGACCGGGCGTGGCCACTGGATAATGGCTTCTACTTTTGCAGGTTCGGGACGAATGCACCCACTTCCCACCCGATGTCCCAGGTATAGCACTTCGGCCATCCCCATTTGGCATTTCTCAGGTCGGATGGTGAGCTGGGCTTTGGCTACCCTCTGCAGCACCTGGGACACATGCTGAAGATGCTCTTCCCAAGTGTCGCTGAAGATAGCGATGTCATCCAAATAGGCCTGGGCATACCCCTGACATCCCTCTAGTAAATGGTCTACCATCCTCTGGAAGGTGGCTGGGGCATTTTTCATCCCAAAAGGCATGCTGGTAAACTCAAAGAGGCCAAATGGGGTTATGAAGGCAGATTTCTCTTGAGTGTCTTTTGTGAGTGGGATCTGCCAGTACCCCTTGCTCAAATCGAGGGTAGATATAAACCGAGACCCCCCTAACCTATCTAGTAGTTCATCCACCCGGGGCATGGGGTAAGCATCTTTAATTGTGACCTCATTGAGCCGTCTATAGTCCAAACAGAAACGAGTACTCTTGTCCTTTTTTGGCACCAACACCACACTGGCAGCCCATGGGCTATGGGAGGGGACTATGACTCCCATATTTAACATGTCATCCACCTCGGCCTTCATCATTGCCAACACAGGAGGGGTCACCCGGTAGGCGGGTTGTCTTAGTGGGGTGGCTGCCCCTGTATTGACATGATGCTGGACCAGGGGGTTCTACCAGGCTGACTTGTGAACAGGGTATCATATGTTCCGAGTATGTCTGATATCTGTCGCTTCTGTGATGGACAAAGCTGCTCCCCTAGTGATAGATCTTTTACCCCCATTTCCCTTTTTGAGTCCACTAATAGGTCTGGGATCTGGTCCAACTCTGGATCATCTAACTCTGGACAGCAAACTGCTAAATTGGTGACTTCTCATTCCTCATAAGCTTTTAGCCTGTTGATGTGGTAGGTACGCTCACGAACACCTGCTCGATCCAGGGCCACGGTGTAGTCAGTATAGCCACATTTCTTGGTAATGGTGAATGGACCCACCCACATGGCTTGCAGCTTGTTTTTCCGCACCGGTACTAGTACTAGGACCTTCTGTCCACAGGCAAATTCTCAGGGCCGGGCAGTGCGGTCGTAACATCGTTTTTGCCTTTCCTGAGCCACTTCTAAATTCCCATGGGCTAACGCCATGAGGTGCCTCATCCTTTCCCTAAACTTTTGAACATAGTCCAGTATGGGAACCTCTTCTGTGGGGAACGTGCCCTCCCAACTCTCTCGTACCAGCTCTAGGGGCCCTCGTACTTTTCAGCCGTACAGCAATTCAAAGGGAGAGAACCCAGTGGAGTCCTGCGGCACCTCCCGGTAAGCAAAAAGGAGCTGCTGCAAGTTTTTCTCCCAGTCCCCCCCCTCGGACTCCACATATCGGCTAATGAGCTGTTTGAGCGTTTTGTTGAAGCGCTCACAAAATCCATTTGTTTCAGGATGGTAGGGGGTTGTGCGCATGGGGCGGACTTCATGTTTTTCCCACAAGGTGTGAATCAGTTCACTTTGGAACTGTGCCCCAAGGTCAGTCAATACTTCCTGTGGAAACCCTACCCGGCTAAAGATGTCTAGTAGGGCTTGAGCCACGTGCTCTGCATCTATGGAAGTTAAAGCAACGGCTTCTGGGTAACGAGTGGCAAAGTCTACCAGGGTGAGGATGAATCTTTTTCCACTGCGGCTGGGGATGGCTAAGGGGACTACTATATTAATGGCAACTCTCTGGAACGGTTCTCCTATCAAGGGCATGGGTTGAAGTGGGGCACGGCATGGGGCTCCCCCCATACGCTGACACACTGGGCAAGAGCTTCTGTATTTTTGCACTTCTTGAGTGACCCTTGGCCAGAAAAAACTACGCAACAGGCGGGCCCGAGTCTTTTTGGTCCCCATGTGCCCAGCTGCAGGAACATCATGAGCTAAACGCAATAGTTGGGGTCGGTATTGCTGGGGTACCACAAGCTGATGTACACGGGTCCAGGGTTTTTCTGGGCAGGATGCGGGCTTCTCCCGATATAAGAGGCCTTTTTTCCATCTATATACCTCCCCCTGATTTCCTCCCCCAGGTTGGGTGGCCGCACTACGTATAAGCTCGAGGGTGGGGTCTGACAGTTGAGCTTCCCTGAACTCCTTACGATCTATCTCCCCCCAATCAATGGCCGCAGTTGGGTCTGATGTACTCACATTTGTTGGCTCTGATGAGGAGGCTGAAGATTGAGGAGGAGGGTTCTTCTCTGATGGGCTGGAAGAAATACCTGCACCAGGATGGTGTTTGGCTTGGCTGCGGGTGATGGCGGTGACAAACTGGCTGGATAGTCCTTGTCCTAGGTCATTTCCCAAAATTACAGGGGTGGGGAGGCCGTCCATGAGCCCCACTTCAACCTCTCCTTGGTCAGTTCCCCAGTCCAACTGCACTCGTGCCAGAGGGATGTTCGAGCGCTGGCCCCCAGCAAGGGTGATGGTCACTTGGCGGCCAGGTAAATGATGTTCTGTGGGAACAATATCTGGGCTGACCAGGGTGATGGAAGATCCCGAGTCTCGAAGTCCCTGAGCCTGTATATCACCGACCTTGACCGTCTGGATGTGGGGATGGAGGTTGGCTGGTGTACGGTGTCCGGCCTGCCGTAGGGTGTGAACTGGATAAACCACTTCCTCAGCTATTGGTGTTTCTCAGGAGTAGCATTCCTCAGGTCTCGTCGGTTCATCTCGGCATATGTTGACTGGTAGACGGGCTCCAGGCATGGGGCCCCGGTTTTGTTGACACTCTTTGGCCATGTGTCCAAGGCGCCCACACGTATAACAGCGCCGTGGGTTAGACAAGTCATCCACCCTGTTGGTAAACCTTTGTCTTGTTGGGGCTTCTGTGGGGTAATGAGTTAGTCCAGCATGTGAGTCTGGGGGTTGCTTGGATCCATGGTTGAGGGACCTCCTCTGATCGGTGGGCCTATTGGGCCTCCAGCTGGGTCGGTTGTCTGTAAATTCGTCAGCCAATCGCGCTGCTTGCTCTGGGGTGTCGGGCTTCCTGTCAGCTACCCATTCTCGGATTTCCGGGTCCATCTGCACCAGCAGCTGTTCAAGCACTATCACATCCCGGAGGGCAGCAGCGGAGTGGGCAGCCCGACCATCGAGCCAGCGATTACAGTGTCGTCGGAGTTGACTGCCAAATTCGACGTACGAGACACCCTGGCGAGACATAGTCCGGAACTTAGTGGTTATTCCGTAGTCCAAGCAGTCCTGAGGCCCAAGTGATCGGACAGCCTCCTGGGCCCAGACCGGCAAGCTTGTCCACAGGTATTTGGACCACTCATCTGTGGGCACCTGGTGCATACGCATTAGCATCTCAAAGTTTTGCAAGTGTTCATCTATCTCAGTGCTGGAATCATTAAACACTGGCACATCCCTGTAGCGAAGATGACTTCCTTGGTGGTGGTCTATCCTGGAGGTAGGTGCTGATGGTAAGGAAATTGGAAATCCAAACACAAATTGCAGAACACCAGCCCTCTCTTCCCTTGAAACTTCAGGCCCCAATGCAGTAAACAATTCCTTGACTCGGTCTGCTTGGGTTTGGTTTGTTTCCAGACTGTCAATGGATCTAGGATGAGATATAGGGTTTACCTCCTCTGATACCACAACGGCAGTGTCCTCATCATCCTCTGCATCATTCTGGGCATCCCAACAGACTAATTTCCGGATCAAGTCTGACCGAGTGTCAGTGTTCCCGTATTCAATCTTTCGCATCTGGCACAGATCCTGTAACATCCATTTACTGCTTTGGTCGTATCTCCTCTCTGGTCCTTGTCCCATGGCTGAGCTGGTGGGGTTGGACATGGCAGCGTCCGAAACCTGAATGCCTCCCCTATGGCCTGCTGGGTATGCTTATGTGCCTCCCTGGTTGTTGAGCCCTGGACGGTGTCCACGAACACCAGTCCGCTGCAGCTCCCCTGGGTAAACCAGGCTGAGTAGTATCCCACTGCTGCCACCAATTGTGGAGACACGGGGCTCAGTGGGTGCTCTCGTCCACTAAAACCCGCTGCCTTTAGAAAGACAGCGTGGCTCAGGGCTCATCCCAACTGAACGCCGGCCTCCTTAACCGTGGGCGTAACACTACTCAGACAACACAGGGTGAGGGAACCACAATAATTAGACTTTATTGGATCCCCAAACAATTAACGGCACATAACACATAACCAGCAAAACACAAATGTAACAGGCAACAGAGTCTCACCCTTCCGCTGGCTCACCAGGGATTTAGAATGTCCGGGCCTCCTAGCTTCCAGGGCCGCTTACTCCAATCCAGCAGCACCCCTCTTTCGGCGGGCACCCACCGAGATAGGAATAGCGCCAGATTTAGGAAGCTGTGTGAGGTCTGTAAAGTCTGTAACAGGTGACTGAACTGTCCCAACCTGAGTGTCCTCCTTAGGTAGTCCTGGTTTGATGTTCCAATCCTGGCAGCCGGAGTCGAAATCCCTAGGCTGTGGATATGGTCTCCAACTGGAACCGGAGTCCCTAGATTGAAGCCATAAGATATCCTGATCCTCTAGTCAGCTCCGAAGAGCTTAGACTGGATCCATCAGCATCCAGCAACCTTCATCAACCTGGTGGCTTAAAGAAGTCCCTTTTATAGCCATAACCTTCCCTTAGGATACACTGCGTCCTCATCGATTGGTTGGACAAGATTGCTTCTCCCATTGGATGAATTTCAAGCTGCATGGATAATGTTCATTTAAATGATGTGCATAGAAAGACTCAGTATATCTACATGGAGTCGGCAAGTCACCGACTAGACAATGGCTACTAAGGTAATTACATTATCAATTCACAACTACAATACAATGAATGCTCCAAAGGGTCTGGTCCCAAACAATAGTTAAGCAAACATGAGTTGCCACACAGTAGAACAATACGTCTGGCTGAATTTTAAGAAACTTTAACCCATGAGAGTCCATCTCGCGTCACAATATATATATATAGTATATATATATATATATATATATATATATATATATATATATATATATATATATATATATATGCTGTATATACTGTATATACAGTATATATGTTATGATTCAGGGACCAAGGAGGATCAAAAAATGCGGAAACCCAAAAAGTAACCAGAGTGGCTGCAACCTTAACGGACTGTGCAGACCTAATCCTGACACACAACTAGAAGTAGCCGTTTAACAAACCTGCGATGACCTAGTCGTCTCGGAGCAGCCGGAGGACTAAATATTCTTACCGATAGAAATATAAGAAAAGCTAATCTGCCTCGGAGCAATCCCCAAAGATATAGATAGCCCCCCACATGTACAGACTACAGTGATATAGGAAAACACAATGCAAAGCTAGAAAAAAGATTCAGCAAAGGTGAGGCCCAAACTATCTTTATAGGAAAGAGTACTGTCTGCAGCCATAAAAACCCTAAACAATCTCAGCACGCCTGACATGAAAAAACCCTGAGACCACACGCCCTCTTCCCCGCTATATAAGTACTCTGATGTTACTGGGATCCAAAAACACTAATATAGATGTGGAGTGAATATTCTTTTTTTTAGAAAGTTAGAAGGGTTGAAAGTTTATCAGCAATCTCAATTTTCCAGCAAAATTTACAAAACCATTTTTTTTGGGACTTCATCACATTTTAAGTTGCACCAATGTCAAGTAGACTTGTGGGAAATGTTATTTAGTAACTATTTGGTGTGATATAACTCTCAGATTTATGGACATAACATTTCAAAGTTTGAAAATTGCAAAATTTTCAAAATTATTTCAAAATTTTTGATTTTTTAACAAATAAGCACAAAAATATCTGTCTAAAGTTACAACTATCAGAGTACAATATGTCACGAAAAAAACATTGTCAGAAACACTGGGATCCGTTGAAGTATTCTAGAGTTGTTCTGTCAAAGTGACACTGGTCAGAATTGCAAAAATGAAGTGAAGCTGTTTATTGATGATGGATTAGGCTACATTCACATGACAGTTCCATTTTTACGGTCTGCAAAAAATGGTCCCGTTTTTCCATGGATGCATCGGTGTCACATCCGTGTGACTTCCGTTTTTTTTTGCAGACCACAAAAAAAATAGAAGGAGCATCACATACAGTCCACGGTATCTGGCCAGATGCTCGTCCCCATATACAGTCTATGGGGAACAGAATCCGGCACAAAGGAGTAGTAGCAAGTGCTACATACTCACCGATCACTGGCGCAACTCACACTGCTCTTGCGGCAACTCTTTGTTCTTACTGAGGCGGCTGCTCATTAGGCTCATACAGATTTACTGCTTCCCTGCTCACCGGTGTCTGTGATTGGTTGCATTCAGATGTGCCTCCATGCTGAGTGACAGCTGTTTGACTGCAACCAATTACAGCCGACTGTGGGTGAATCTATATCGTACAGTAAAATAAATAAATAAATAATTAAAAAAAAAAAAAGCATGCGCCCCCCCACAATTTTGGTACCCAGCCAAGATGAAGCTTCACAGCTGGGGGCTGGTATTCTCAGGACGGGAGATGGCCCCCCGCCAGCCTAAAAATATCAACCCGCAGCCATCCAAAATTGCTGCATCCATTAGATGCAACAGTCCCGGGACTTTACCCGGGTCTTCCCAACTGCCCTGGTGCAGTGGCATTCGGGGTAATATATGGAGTTGATAACAGCTTTGTTATGTCTGCTGGCATCCTGGGGTTATGATGTCATGGCGTCTATCAGATACCTGAAATCACTAACCCAGTCAGTCATAAAAAAAGATACAGTAGATGACAAACAAATTTTTACAACACATTCTCTCTTTCACCAATTTATTGGAAAGAAAAATTAAATCCGTGTCCGGCATAATCCAATAAGGAGGTTCCACGACGATCCCTACTCACTGTCCCAGTCAATGAAGAACAGAATGTTCCCTATTGGCTGGGAGAGCAATGCAGTGACCTGAGCTAACATCGTTAGGTCAGCACAGGTCACTGCAGGGCATGACGAGTGCTGACGTCATGAGGTTAGCTAGGTAATTTACCTGCGGTGATGAATGCCGCTGTACTCCTGATGTCAGCACTCACCACTGACTTCTATTGACCCCAGCATTCACAAGCGAAATATCACGGGGATGTCACTGCTAGTCCCCATCTCAGGCTACCTGCAAGACTTGATGTGAGAATGCGGCGGGCATGGAAGTTAGTGATGAGTGCTGATATCAGGAGTGCAGGACTTCATCACCGCAGGTAATGATGTGAGCTAATCTCCTGATGGCAGCGCTTGTTACTCCTGTGGCTGCTCGCACACTGCTGTGCACGCAGATGCTGACACACTGTAGTGCGTGCAGCCACAAGTCCGGCGGGGGAGTGGGACACAGATTACGGGGGCACCTGACGGAAGTCATAAGGAAGTGCTTCCGTGTGGCTTTCTGTGATTTTGTGGACCCATTGACTTATATTGTGTCACAGTCTGCAATTAAGGAATAGGACATGTTCCATAATAGCGGAACAGACATTTGGCATCCGATGTGTTTTTTGTAGGAACTGATGGCAACTGGATGTGGTTCTGTGTGCCATCCAATCCTACACAAAAGACATTGAAAAGATGGTCTTGTCAGTAGGTCCGCAAAAAAACAGGAACTGAACAGGACAAACGGAACAGTTGTCTGAATGAGCCCTTAATGAGAGAATAGACCATGCAGCCCAGTTATTTGTCCAATTACTTTAGGATCCTTTAAAAGAGGCCGCTACATATTAAAGAGCTGTAATTCCTAATCTTTTACTGCAGTTAGTATGTAAATACCCTAAATTTAAACCTGAGAGTCTGTACTCCAAACCCATATTATTATGGAGCTGATTGTTCTTTTAGTGTTTTATTTGCTGGCTCTTCTCTTCCTGTTGTTGACACCATTCCTCAGCCTTTGGTAATTACTGCAATTTATTGCTAAGTCGTCTTCTTCCCAATAAACACTTCCCTCACCAATCTATAATGAATGCAGCAGTCTTGGTTTTATTTATTGCAGAGGTTACACTGATGCCTCCACCATGAGCCAGTTATTACAATGGTTGCCCATTAACTATAAAATATATAAATTTACTGTATCATGCTCACCCACCAAGCTCTTAGATGTGCTGCACCACACTATATCTTCTCCCTATTCTTTATTTTTCACTCTGCTACGTTTTCTGTTCTGTTTATTATTTAACACTCTCCCACTTTGGTGTCCAAAGCTTTTCTTATGCTGCTCCAGTTCTCTCAAGCATAGTACCCGAGACAATTCACAGTATCTACAGTTTTAAGTGTGCAATGAAAAAACATTATTTTAGGTAGGTCTATCAGAGCACTTCAATAATAGAACTTTTCTGGGTTTTTAGCTACATTTTTCAACAAAACTTGGTTCCTTTTTTCAATAATTTTCCCACATACTCCACGCACTAAATAGCACTTTGTATTTGTACATGTGAAGAATCATATGGACGCTGGGCCGTGGGAGCCCCATATTCCTTTGCCAGAGAGAGATGGTATGTGTACATTACTTTGGGTAGGGTGTGTGACACTTACTGTTCTCTTCAGGGTGATGTCCATTACCCTGCAGACGGTCCCCATTGTAGATGCAGTAGTAAACCATGTGACATGGGACACCGTGGATCTCTTGGCAAACTAAACTTTAACAGTTTATTTTACTTTTCACCGTTATGACAGACATGGCCTCACTCCTACAGTTGTGCTGCTGTTTTTCTCTGGGGTATTCCCTCTCAGCATATCCCCGCTATCTTGGAACTAGTCCTCAAGCTGCCAGACACCTGTGCCTCTGTTCCCCCACTCTTATTCTCATTGCTGTCTGCTTCTGGGCTTCGGACCCTTAGGAGGTCACCTCAGGGTTCCCTGACTGGCCCTTACTCTATGCCACATCTTTAGTCCTCAAACCCTTCTGCAGAATTGACTCTCCTCAGGCCCATCTCTCTAACTTTCCGCTGGCCACCTGTCACTCCTCCTCCTATTTTATCTAACATCTAATCTAATGCTGCTCTCACCTGACAGCTAGGTGGCGCCGGCCACTACCTGGACCCAGCTTTGCTACATCGGGCACCCATATTTCACTAGCAGATGCAGTCATTTTACCACAAGCATTAACAGCATACTTGGTACCTAAAACACATTACCTTTACAACACAAAGAATTAGCGTAAAACAGTAAGCGGGGTGGCACTGGTAATCTGTCAATGCAACTTTACAGCTAAAGATTGCACGATGATAGATCCTAGATGTCTATGTCTGATATTGTCTGCACATATACCCTCTGAATTGTAAACTGCTGAAAAATATTGTGATATCTAAATAAAATTAGAATTATTAGTTTATTATTAATAATTGCATATCCACTGAGTAGTCCATGGCTAATAGGTACAAGTGGGCTCTTCAAAAATAGGGACCATTAATTGCCACTTCACCAATGTAGCTTTCCTTTTAAGCTTCAAATAAGATCATCTCTACATGTGGTCCCTCTTTTAAGTCCATAGGAGAATTGGAAACAGTATTGGGGGCATTTGCAACTCAATATTCATAAGCAGTGGGAGTATTATACAAAGTTGTGCATTGCTGTAAGATACATTTCAATTAATTTAAAATTGTACAGATAAGCAACTGGAAAAGGAAATTAATCCATAAGACTATATTTATAGTTTATATTAGTAATGATAGTCCAAAAGTGGGCAGTGGATGACCAAGTTTCATAGAAAGTCTCAATTTCGCTGGGCCATGGATATACTGAAAATATATTGCAATAGACATTTATCTGTACCCAGGTGCTAACATTGTTACTGACTTCTAATAAATATTTTACCACTCTATATGAGTTATTGGAGCACTTCAGCAGGCAAGGCTTACTTACCCCAGTGGGACAAAAGAACAATTTAATGTTTGAATTTTGGAAAATAATTCCACTAAGCTAGGCAATGATGGAAAACGACAAAGCAATCTCATATTTGAGTGGGCTGAGAAGTCAGGAATAAGTCAGTAAATAAACAGTTTTGCACGTTATTAAAATTCTTGTTGATATGTATGAATTAATATAGCTTCTATTCTTTGCAATGCCTACGAACTGCAATCTAACAATTATTTCTTATTATTGCGATGATCATCATAATACCTCCTCCTTGTATTAAAGCACCACTCCAGAGGTTTTTTGTTTTAATTTCATTGATGGAATGGTGCTTTAAATCTAAGTCCCCTACCTCTAGTGTTATACTTACCTTTCAGCGTCTTCATTTGTTTTCAACATCTCTCTCGTTGATCTCACTATGTGACCTGCTGTCATCCCATCTGCCACAAATATTTCTAAGTAAGCATAATTGCCATCATTTGGCAGGGGGAATCACACTCAACAGATTAAGGCACCGGTGAGAGCAAGTTACCCATGTTGGGAATACAAGGGGTCCGTCCGGAAATGCCCCAACGCATGTTTCGCACTGGTCGAGTCGTCAGGGAGCGTGGCTTGACTTGACTTGGCAAATTGTTCCCTTTTAACTAACAGGACCCACGGTCACATTTTATGTTGTGGCCAATCGTTGCAGTTACTCAGCGCATGACTGCTGGCATCCTCTTCCTGCACAGCCCCACTGCTGGTCAGGGCAGCTCCTGCGCACCAAGCGACCAGAAATCTAGCATCAGTGAGCAGGCACCACTTTTTGACAGCAGGGGAGCTGCGAGAAGATTTGGAGACCAGCGGTCACGCGCACACTGTCACCAGCGGCCATCTATTGACAAGTGATCATTGCCATCCCCCCCTCCCCCCGCATGAGCCCACCACCAGCCAAAGGGGGCATCCAAGTCCCTGAGAAATCACAGGGGGCAGGTGCCACCAAGGGGCAGCAGGGGGGCAACGCGTAGGTTTGAAGGGCAGGGAGCAGATATACACTGTCACAAATGGTAATAAATATAATTAAAAAGCATCACATAATTATAAATTAACAGGATAATAATAAAAATGCACAAGAGGTATCTAGCAGCATGGGAATGCTTCAAAATTTGTATATATAGGGAGCAGTGGGTAGAAATACGAATACCAATACCCATCCCCATTTGTTGTATTCAGATGTAAAAATACTCATCTACATATGTATCACCACCATACTCCCATAATGAAACAAAGTAGTCCAATTCTAGATAGCATGCACAAACAACACTAAAGTGATCCCATGAATCTGACAAACAACAGTTACACATGAACGTTATCTAGCAGCAATAGTAATTGAATTAAAATAATTAAAAAATTGTATATGTAAAGGCCCCGTCACACAAAGCAACATCGCTAGCAACATCGCTGCTAACGAACAACTTTTGTGACGTTGCTAGCGATGTTGCTGTGTGTGACATCCAGCAACAACCTGGCCCCTGCTGTGAGGTCGTTGGTTGTTGCTGAATGTCCTGGGCCATTTTTTAGTTGTTGCTGTCCCGCTGTGAAGCACAGATCGCTGTGTGTGACAGCGAGACAGCAACAACTAAATGTGCAGGCAGCAGGAGCCGGCTTCTGCGGAGGCTGGTAACCAATGTAAACATCGGGTAACCAAGAAGCCCTGTCCTTGGTTACCCGATATTTACCTTTGTTACTAGCCTCCTCCGCTCTCACTGTCAGTGCCGGCTCCTGCTCTGTGCACATGTAGCTGCAGCACACATCGGGTTAATTAACCCGATGTGTGCTGTAACTAGGAGAGCAAGGAGCCAGCGCTAAGCATTGTGCGCTGCTCCCTGCTCTGTGCACATTTAGCTGCAGCACACATCGGGTTAATTAACCCGATGTGTGCTGTAACTAGGAGAGCAAGGAGCCAGCGCTAAGCATTGTGCGCTGCTCCCTGCTCTGTGCACATTTAGCTGCAGCACACATCGGGTTAATTAACCCGATGTGTGCTGTAACTAGGAGAGCAAGGAGCCAGCGCTAAGCATTGTGCGCTGCTCCCTGCTCTGTGCACATTTAGCTGCAGCACACATCAGGTAATTAACCCGATGTGTGCTGTAACTAGGAGAGCAGGGAGCAGCGCTCAGTGTGCGCTGCTCCCTGCTCTCTGCACGTGTAGCTCCGTGCGGTGGTAACCAAGGTAAATATCGGGTTGGTTACCCGATATTTACCTTAGTTACCAAGCGCAGCATCTTCCACGCGGCGCTGGGGGCTGGTCACTGGTTGCTGGTGAGCTCACCAGCAACTCGTGTAGCCACGCTCCAGCGATCCCTGCCAGGTCAGGTTGCTGGCAGGGATCGCTGGAGCGTCGCAGTGTGACATCTCACCAGCAACCTCCTAGCAACTTACCAGCGATCCCTATCGTTGTTGGGATCGCTGGTAAGTTGCTTAGTGTGACTGGACCTTAAGGAGCAGTAGATACTATATCTACTAGTGTATATCTTCTTTTTTGTATATATATATATATATATATATATATATATATATATCATCCCTATATTCCAATAATAATACAAAAACTATTTTAGTTTTAATTTATGCAGGGTGCTCAAACGGCACTAAAGTGATCCCGTGCATCTAATAAAATTATACAAAAATTTGTAAAAATTTTTGTAAAAAAGTGCTTAATAACAGGGTACTTAGTATATACATTTTTGCAAAAGTGTATATACTAAGTATCCTGTTATTAAGCACTTGCAATTTATTTATTTATAGTCAGGGTATTCTTCATACAATTTTTCTCTTTGGTTTTTTTTTCTTGTCTAGAGGCTGCCATTCACATGCTTGTAATGTTGCATGTTTACTGAATATTTGTTACAGCTCAGTTTCTTTTGGTGTTTTTCATCTGTTTTCTTGCTTTAGTGCAAGATTGGGGTACAGCCCTCCTTATACTGAGACTGGGCAATCAATTTGCTTCCCATTTTGCTGTGTATTTAATCTGGGACCCAGCTACTTGTTACCATTCACATTGGAGTTTTGATAGACACAAGTCAGGTATAGAAAATGTTTATAGAAATGTTTTTAACTTTAGTTGGTTAGGGACTGTCCCAGATGGGTACACCGTGACGAGGTGGGACAGCTTCTTACCTTTTTGCAAAAATGTATATACTAAGTACCCTGTTATTAGGCACTTGCAATTTATTTATTTATAGTCAAGGTATTTTTCATACAATTTTTCTCTTTGTTTTTTTATCTTCTAGAGATTGTAGTTCTTTGATGGTCTTTCTCTGATGAGATGGAGATCTCTTCATGGAGATTTTCCTGAAATTCCTAATGACAAGTTCTGTAAAGATTCCCATGACTAGGAATAAGGAGAAGGGGAGAAAGTCAATAGATTTTGGATATAAATCACTTGGAAATTTAATTGCAGGCTCTTCTTGTTGCTCATCAAAAAGATCCCCTAGAGCCCTCAAGGCTATTTACATTTCGCTGATATAGGCAAGTTCTTTATCCTCCATGTTCATGTTGTGCAGTTTTTTCAAGATCAATTTTCTTGAGAAGAGATTAATATGGTGTGGTGTGAAGAGGTTGAATTGATTGAACTGGTTGAACGAATTCGGACCTGTGGAAGCACCTGTTACGGTGCGAAACGGCCGTCGTCCGGCGCTCCTGCACTCCCCCCCTCCCCGTGTATGCTGTAATTGTGCCGCAGATCATGCAATAAATGTGCCAAGATCTTCTCTTCAGTGAGTAGCCTCCATTCTTTCTTACCTGAGAATTTATTTTGGATTCCTATATCCTGGCAGAGCACCACAGAGATCAGCTGGAGGTCCATGATCCACAAATAAACCACAAACCACCAATCCGTGAGTACACACCTGGGCCTGCAGTGCCTAGCTTCCCTTTTTCTGCCTAGTTGTCCAAGTAGTTAATAACCCCTTTAAGGCAATTGTGATTCAAGTGCATCTTATAAATAAGTAAATACAGGTGTACACATCTTAAAGAAATTCATTCAACCAGTACAGAAAAACGCCAGGTGAAGTATAGAGAGTAACAAAGCAAGAAGGGACAGAGGAGAAGATAAAAAAAGGTGATGGTTAAACCTTGAATAATAAAGGTTTGCCAAGGAGTTACTCTCTTTCAACCAGGTAGAGAAGGCCAACCAAGTGTTATGTCATAATCTTCCATAACCACTTTTATGGACAATACTACATATAGAGTTTCTGTTCAAAGTAATCTAGTAGGAGGTGAAAACGATTTCCAAAACCTGGCTATAAGTGGTGAGCGATTAACTAACTATTCATACTCGCTATGCTGTTAGCGAATACTGTCCGCTACTCGCATATTTGTTATATGTAGCGGGCACAATGTAAGTCAATGGGAAATACTCGCTAAGTAGCGAGTAACCCGAAAGCTGTACTTTTCGTGCGAGTAGCGAATAGTACGGCTTTTGGGTTACTCGCTACTTAGCGAGTATTTCCCATTGACTTACTTTGTGCCCGCTATTCGTAACAAATATGCGGGTAGCGGACAGTACTCGCTAACAGCATGGCGAGTACAAATAGTTAACTACTCGCTCAACACTACTGGCTATAATTTGACACATTGCAAGTATAAAACATTTTCCTACAGTAACATAATAAGGCTGCTTTCACACTACGTCTTTTTAACATGCGTCCTGAACGTTTTTTTAACGCAGAAACAGATCCAGTGCAAATGCGTTTTCATTTCAATGCATTTGCAATGGACTCGCGTTAACATGCGTTCACCTGCGTTTGCGTGCGTTATAGTGAGGATCCAGCGACTTGCAGTTTTTTAACATCTTTCAAAAACGCTACTTGTAGCGTTTTTGAGCTGTGTCCAACTTCTGCAAATTGCTGGATCCTGACTAAGCAGCATGCAAACGCAGGTGAACGCTGGCGTGCTGATAGGCAGGATCCTGCTTGCTCTACTGAGCATGTCCAGAAGCCAGCCTCCGTGATCAGTCTATCTCTCTCCTCCCTCTCTCTCTGTCTCTCCCCCTCCCTCTCCTCCACCTGAGAGCTGCGGACACTCGTAACCAAGGTAAATATCGGGTAACCACTTATCTTAGTTACCCGATGTTTACGTTGGTTACGTGTGCAGGGAGCCCGGCTCCTAGCAGCTGCAGACGCTTGTAACCAAAGTAAATATCGGGTATCCAAGCAAGTATACCCGATGTTTACCTTGGTTACGAGCCTTGCAGCTGTCAGATGCCGGCTCCCAGTCTGGCACGTTTAGTTCCCCTCACTCCCGATCACATGACTCCAATGCCCGCCCCTAAACATCCAGTGACAGGATCCTGCAAAATAAGACATGCGTTTGCATGCATTTTTTGCTGTAAAAGCAGGATCCGCTTTTGCAGCAAAAAAATGTTCAGGACGCATGTTAAAAAGACGTAGTGTGAAAGCAGCCTAAGGCCTCTGCCACACTCACGTGAATTTCACGCACGTGCCGAGAGACACGTATTTTCCCTGCGTGTTGTGTGCAGGTAAGTACGTGTCTCTGGTACGTGCGTGGCACGTGTGTTCTACGTGTGCTATCCGCGATAGCACACGTAGAATCAGTAATTATTATACTCACCTGGTCCTTCCTGCTGTCCGCGCTGCTGTCCGTGGTGCTGATCTTCGGCTCCAGCCCTCCCGTCTCCCCGCTGCTGCTGCTGCCAGGCTGTGAAGTGAATATTCAATGAGAATAATGAGCGTCGGTCGGCAGCAAGAGGCAGCAGCGGCAGAGACAGGAGGGCTGGAGAAGGTGAGTTAATGTTTTGTTTTTTTTTCACTGACATGTGTGTTTTCTCCGGCGCGTGTCACACGGGACCGCATCCACACTACACCCGTGTGGTACGGGTGCGGGCCGTGTAACACCCGTGCTGCCGGCGAAAAACCGGACATGTCAGCGCTTTGAAAATCGCACACACGTACAAACGCACACGGACACACGTTCCGTGTGGTTTTACGTGTGTGTGCCTGCTACAATAGGGTAGCATTGGTTAAAGTGTCTCCGTGCCGCCGGTACGTGTAAAAAATGACAAACACGTGCCGGCAGCACGGATGTGTGGCACAGGCCTAAGGCCTCTGCCACACTCACGTGAATTTCACGCACGTGCCGAGAGACACGTATTTTCCCTGCGTGTTGCGTGCAGGTAAGTACGTGTCTCTGGTACGTGCGTGACACGTGTGTTCTACGTGTGCTATCCGCGATAGCACACGTAGAACCGGTAATTATTATACTCACCTGGTCCTTCCTGCTGTCCGCGCTGCTGTCCGTGGTGCTGATCCTCGGTCTCCAGCCCTCCCGTCTCCCCGCTGCTGCTGCTGGCAGGCAGTGAAGTGAATATTCTATGAGATTAATGAGCGGCGGTCGGCAGCAAGAGGCAGCAGCGGCAGAGACAGGAGGGCTGGAGAAGGTGAGTAAATGTTTTTTTTTTTTTTCACTGACATGTGTGTTTTCTCCGGCGCGTGTCACATGGGACCGCATCCACACTACACCCGTGTGGTACGGGTGCGGGCCGTGTGACACCCGTGCTGCCGGAGAAAACACTGACATGTCAGCGCTTTGAAAATCGCACACACGTACAAACGCACACGGACACACGTTCCGTGTGGTTTTACGTGTGTGTGCCTGCTACAATAGGGTAGCATTGGTTAAAGTGTCTCCGTGCCGCCGGTACGTGTAAAAAATGACAAACACGTGCCGGAGGCACGGATGTGTGGCGCAGGCCTAACACATATACTCACCTATGGTTCAAGCGCAGTCCCAGCATTTTGGCACTCTCTCTCTTAGGGATCATGTGACATTGTTTTGTCACATAATTCCTGTAGCAAATCAGTTCTAGCTTCACTCTTCTCCTTCCAACTTTTGGTAGAAGAGAAGCCGAAGCTCTTGCTTCCTCTGGATGTCTGATTTATCCAAAGGAGGGGAAAGTGAACTTAGCAAAGATTAGCTGCAATGATCAACAATGTCACACAGTCCCCATGCAAACCAGTACCAAAACTACTGGAATGGTGCTTGCACCAGAAGTGAGTATACATCTTATTTTAATGTGGGGAAACATAGGGATTGAGAAGGGGTTGTGCCAGTGGTGAACTACCCCTTTGACTTTGTTCCTATGAATCACAGAGAATAAGGCTATCTCAGAGTTCATGTGTATACAGGTGCTTACATGAGCAAATGATAATTTATTTTCAAAATGGAAAATAGTATTTATACACAAAAATAATGAGGAGGCTTAAAATATTAATTTTCTTCTTTTTTTAATAAATAAATGATAAAAAAGAAAGGTTTCAATAGGAGAATAAAGTGTTATCTATTGACCTTTTTAAGGTAATTGTAAATAACAGTAAGTGATAGCTTTCAGATTAAATCTAAATCTGCATACAATCAAGACGTGTTGTCATACTTGTACATAACAAATGCAGTACACCATTTATTATACATGGGATTTAGATTTCAAAAATTAGCAAAAATTAATTTTACTTATTCAAAATGTTTATCTTTATTATTGTGTTGGCGCTTTATGTGTTAATAATGTGAAAAAAAAATGTTTCTTAACAAATGGATTTGATAAGTTTATTATGAGCAAAGTAGCTATATACATTTATTAGCACACAGGTGCAAGGGAAACATTAATATGCAGATGTTACGAAAGGGGCTTTATTTACACTGCACAGGGATTGACAGAAAGTTCTGTGCATGCCACTAGCTCGGTATTAAATAATCTATATGAATGGTCAGCTTTCCTCCTACAAATGCAGTGAAATATATGTGCCATCAAACTGACTGCAGGGAAATTGAGTTTGCAGTATTTACTCGAGTTGCTTCACTATATACACTTCTGGTGTCACTTGCATGACAGAATACATGTTTTGTGATCTGGTTAGAATAGGAATTATTGGATGTAGCACATATCTATACAGGGATCTACACATATTGGGAATTTTACAGGATGGTACAAATATTGAGAAATGAATGCAACTATTATGGTAAAGAAAAAAAATACAATGTAAAGAATGTTTCATGTTTTATACATTGATAACACAAGGTTTTGTTTAATTGTTCTACAATTCTCAATGTAAAAAATATGAAAAAAAAATAAAATAAAATAAAGTGCCTTTTATTAGTATAATCCTATATATTCTTTTTCTACAATTCTCAATGTAAAAAAATATGAAAAAAATAAAATAAAGTGCCTGTTATTAGTATAATCCTATATATTGGGTCCAACAATTATCAGCTTCATTGATTCAACCCTGTGCCTTCCATTTCACTCCAGCGCCATAAAGGCTGGAACAAACTGAACGATACTCAATATTTCAATATTTATCACACAGTGAGGATTACACTGTAAGTTATAAAGCATATCGGGTAGAAAGATAGTCACCCTTTGTGTTATCCTGTACTCACAAACAATACAGTGGGGGAATAGTCAATCAAAATCAAGAAAAATCTTCAGAAGACATCATCATATACCAAAATATATTATGTATCAGAAAAAACTCCAGCAGACGGTTTATCCCTTGAGCTAGTGAAGCACAGGTGTGAACTGACCCTTTTAGAGCCATCATCTGTACTTCAAGTGACTATGATCTTACTGTATATCAACTCAGCTAAAGCAGGCAATAAAAAGCAGGAAACAAAAAAACAAACAAAAAAAACAAAACAATAAAAATAAAAAAAAAAATATATATATATATATACATACATACATATATCTATATTCTTAACTGATCTATGTATTTATAAGATAAATTCACTTGCATTATAATTATAATTATTAGCCGTTAGGCTAAATTCACATTTGATTTTTAGTGTGTTGGATTTACTAATCTTCCAAAAAGATCACTAGAAATATTTCTTCCTAACCAAACAGCAAAGCAAAAGCTGTTATTACATCTTTTTATAAATAAAGTTTGAATTGAAACTAACAATAAAATTAGCTACCAGAAATTAATAGGATTTCTCAATGTATACATTTTCAATTTTCGATTCAATGAGAAGATCCTCTGAAAAGACAAATCTTTGTACTTAGAGAAGATCTCATCTTCTGCAGGAGCACACCGCTCCCCTGACTTTTACTTGTGTTGATGACACAAACTGTGCATTCTCCATAGCTTTAAGCCAGTTTCACACATCTGTGCAAAGTACACACGTTTTGCATGGTCCATGGTTAAGGTGCATATGTGTGAGTGTGTCCGTGTGTGTGTTCAGCGTGTGCTGTCAGTGTGCTATCTGTGTGATATCCGCATAGCACACGGACAACATTAAATTATATAGTTACCTGTCCATGGGGCTGCTGTGTCCGGCGCTGCTACTGCTTCCGGTCCTCGGTGCAGTGAATATGCAATGAGCATAATGAGCGGGGGTCAAAAGCAAGTGACAGCAGTGCTAGAGACATAAGCCTGTGAAGGGGGCCTTAAGCAAAGGCAGACTTGGCTCTGCAGTATCAGAGTAGTACTGGGGCACTGAGATTGCCATGATCATGAACTAATAATGTGTTACAGTGACTTGGCCAGCTCTAGAGCAACGCTTACAAGCTCTACTAGAAAGAGCGCTGCATAAGTTTGGCCACTACTACTAAACTGTGATAAAAAGTACAATTAAATCTCTTTGTTCTGAAGAACCAAGAGGAATTTTAATACCAAGTAAATTGTATAGTTGCTTGAATTTGCTTTTTGAATAAATTAATTACAATCGCTTACTCCTCTCTTTTACACCTTTCCATAATGTATTGCTATTTTTGACTCCTATACTGTCATATTCTAAATTTCAAAATAGATGATGCATTTTAATTTGTGTTCACTTTATAGTGACTAATTTTCTGTAGTGTACATATCTAAATGAAAATGATGTGATGAATAGGTTTACCAGTTATCTCATTATCATCAGAGGGCAAGCTTCCAGTAAAAAAAACACATCTCTATTACAAAGCTAGAGAGAATGGAGCATCTTACTATTGAAATGGGAACATATCTCTCCTCCTACCTGCAGAGTAATTTATGTACTACAAATTATGTTCCCATGGGAGTATATAGAGGTTTTTCTGGACAAATAAACAATTGGAAAAAACAAATTGGTAAAACAATGTTTTCTAAAAGATAAGACAAATAATTTGACACATTCCTTTTAAATGTAAGTGTCTGCAATTTACCTGTAAATATTTAGCTCTTAGTCCACATTATGTAAGTAAAATCTACTTCTCCCATGGCCAAACACAAAATTATTGCAACTTGCTAAGAAATCCATTACACTGTTGAATGCAATTGTAGTGTAAAAAGCAGTATCAGGAACTGTCCCTTCTAAAGCGGGCTTTACACGCAACGACATCGCTAACGAGATGTCTCTGGGAGTTACAGAATTCGTGACGCACATCCGGCCTCGTTAGTGACGTTCTTGCGCGTGAAACACACGAACGAGCATTAATGATCAAAATTACTCACCTAATCGTTGATCGGTGACACGTCGTTCTAATCCCAATTATCGTTGCTGTTGCAGGACGCAGGTTGTTCATCGTTCCTGCAGCAGCACACATTGCTATGTGTGACACCGAAGGAATGAGGAACATCACTGTATCTGCGGCCGCCCACAATGAGGAAGGAAGGAGGTGGGCGGGATGTTCGGCCCGCTCATCTCCGCCCCTCCGCTTATATTGGTCGGCCGCTTACTGACGCCGCTGTGACGCCGCACGAACCGACCCCTTAGAAAGGAGGCAGTTCGCTGGCCACAGCGACATTGCTAGGTAGGTAAGTATGTGTGACGGGTGTTAGCGATGTTGTGCACCATGGGCAGCGATTTGCCCATGATGCACAACCGACGGGGGAGGGTGCTATCGCTCGCGACAACGCTAGTGATATCGCAGTGTGTAAAGCACGCTTAAAGCAATGGGAAGAGAGGAAGACTTAATACCTGCGTGTGTGTGTGTGTATATATATATATATATATATATATATATATATATGATCCACAATGAAGAGATGAAAGGTCGCACTCCAAAGGTCGAATAAAATATTTTTCTTTTTATTCCACGATCACATCAGGGGTACAGGTAGTGAGGGAGGATGAGGGTGTGCCACGTCGGACGACGGCAGCCGTTTCGCAAGTAACCTTGCTTCTACGGGTCCAGTGCATGCAAAGGTGCTGCATCCACCCTTAAATAACAGGTGAATTGGGTGCAGCATCCTTGCGTGAATGAAGTGCAAATTAAAAACATATACCAGCTGCACATATATCAAATTCACATAGAAACTTATTACATATCAATTCCAAAATGGATTATAAATAATCGTAACATACATGGGTATAGTTAGAGTAAAAAATTAAATATAGTGTTCATTATAGTTTAACCAAAGACATCTCAAAAAACACTATAAAAAAAAAAAAAACAAAAACAGGCTTATAGGAAAAAACCAGCATTATAGGAACACTGACAAATCATTTTTGTCGTTCAGGCCAAGGGGACCGAGAGCATTTAAGTCTATAATCAATCTTGATTCCTTTCTAAGTAAAGAACGGTGCATATCACCTCCAGTGGGACAGGGATTAATTTTTATTACGCCTGCAAATTTTAAAAGGCGTGGATTACCACTATGATGTTCCTGCATATGGGCAATTAAACGTGGAGAACCTATCCCGGAGGTTATAGACTTAAAATGCTCCCTAAATCGAACATATAAAGGCCGAATTGTTTTACCTATATAATATTTTTGACAGGGGCAAAAAATAACATATACCAGATAATTAGACTTACATGTGATAAGATCTTTTATTTTGAATAGCTCAGTACCAATTTTTAAAGTGTCTCCTGTACAATGATATTCACAAAAGGGGCAGCCGCCGCACCTATGGTTTCCTTTGATTTTATTTCGGTCTAACCACGTACCTAGTTTGGGTGTAGTAATACGATTATTTATCAGAACATCTCCTATGTTTTTTCATCGCCTATATGAAATCAAAGGACCCTCGTTTGTCATTTCACAGAGATCCTTGTCTTTATTAATTAAATGCCAGTGTTTTTTGATGCTTGATTTTATTGCATCATACATAGAATTAAATTTAAAATTAAAAACGCATCTATTTGAACTTTCGATTTTTGTTTTTTTCGAAATGGCATTTACATTTTTATTCTTATTTCCACTTTTATTTTTGTATTCTTTATTCTTATTTTTATCATTTGGATCATAATTTTTTTTTTTTTTTTTTTTTTTTTTTTATAGTGTTTTTTGAGATGTCTTTGGTTAAACTATAATGAACACTAGATTTAATTTTTTACTCTAACTATACCCATGTATGTTACGATTATTTATAATCCATTTTGGAATTGATATGTAATAAGTTTGTATGTGAATTTGATATATGTGCAGCTGGTATATGTTTTTAATTTGCACTTCATTCACGCAAGGATGCTGCACCCAATTCACCTGTTATTTAAGGGTGGATGCAGCACCTTTGCATGCACTGGACCCGTAGAAGCAAGGTTACTTGCGAAACGGCTGCCGTCGTCCGACGTGGCACACCCTCATCCTCCCTCACTACCTGTACCCCTGATGTGATCGTGGAATAAAAAGAAAAATATTTTATTCGACCTTTGGAGTGTGACCTTTCATCTCTTCATTGTGGATCTTGTATCGCCTTTGCTTTGGGACACGCACCCAGGTCTCCACCTGCCTGAAAGCACAGCTTTGTCAGCCATACAATGATCAGCGGTGCCCGGTATCCTCCACTCAGCTTTATGGAATCTGGACTTCTTCTAACACCGTGAGTGCACGCTTTTTCTACTCCCATTTTTGGCTTTTGTTAAAAAATGGCAGACACATCTATGGATACAATGGAAAATGGTATACTTGCAGGGAGGGAGGACGCTGCCACGTTTTTTACCAGCTGTAATGATAAAGTGAACATAGAAATCATGGGCACTAAGAATTTAGAGCTTAAAATTTTCAATCTGGCCGAAAAGGAGACCAGCTTGTTTTGGACAGTACAGTCACTTAAATCTTATCAAGAAAGTGGACGAGTCCCTAGAGGTCTACGCATCTCAAAAAATATATCTTTTTATCAAGATGATTTATCTTTTAAAAAAGAATGGGACAATATACAGCAAGAATGCTCATTGCGCTTTCTGGACATTGTACTCAAAAAAAACCAAGAGGAACATCTAAAAATTACTAATGAATTATTAAAACTGAGACAAGAAATGGAAAGTCGCATCTCAAAAGAAGCATGGAACACTTTCTTATCAAGATTAGACAAAAAACTTTTACCATACCAAACTTTGATTAAAGAAAATAAAAAAGAAAAATTTATCAGAGATAAGTTAGACTACGAAAACAACCAGATTTTTTCCTGGAAGAGGTATTCTACACCTGGGAATAGAAGGTTTTTTCAGAGATACCAGAAAAAACATACACCTAAAACCGCCAAGAAAAATGCCTGGACTACAGACTCTGACTCGAGCGGGGCTGAGGATTTAGCACCCGCAAAGAAATTAAAAACACCTGCGACCTCACGAGCTTCTACATCTGATAATCTCCCTTTAGAAGATCTACAAGGAGAGGAGGCAGAAGGAGACACAGGAATAAAACCGACACCAGGGAAGCGCAAGAGCGTTTCCTGGAGGGATTAACATCTCCATGCCTTGAACGTGAGATTGTAGTGTCAGAGACATTCCCTGTAATAAGTACAGAAAAAAATAATCTTTTCTGTTCAGCGAATAACATCATGCCTTGTTTGCGTAAAGTATATAATCTTACTTCGTTGGTTTTAACACCTGATATGCTATCTGTGTTGGAAAAGGGCTTAAACTATTGTATACCAGAATCATTTGACTTGACTGATTTTCATATTGATTTATTTAAGGGCTGTAGAAAACTGCATTTAAAAAAATTTTATAGTCAAAAGAAAAGCTTGCCCACTTCTGAAGTAACCGATTTACAATGTGAAATAGGTCCACTTGGCTTTTTTGGTACAAATAATGAATATACTGCTATTGAAAAAGATGCGTCTGTTCTTTTAAGTATAGCGGACCCCAGTCACATTGAACCCGGTTCTTCAGGTATTGTAAGTACCCAAATAAATCCTACATCTAGTTCTTCATTTTTTAATAAAGGGATAAAATCTACCTTTTGCCCCCCACTAACCCCTGGGAACAGCATAGACTTATTTCAGGAGCTGGTAATAAAAGATATACAAGCTCTAAAATACCCCTCTCCTCCTCAGAACCTCACTCGGGGGGAAACCGCGGCACTAAAAATCCTGCAGTCACAAAAAGATATTATTATCCGCAGAGCGGACAAGGGGGGCGCCACTGTTCTATTAACAAAAGAAGCCTATTTGCAAGAAGCCAATAGGCAACTTCAGGATATAAGAGTATATCAGAAATTATCTAATGATCCCACTGGGTCTTTTGTTAAAAAACTTAGAAGCCTTTTACATAAATATGTCAGTTTAGGTACTATTTCTAAAAAAACTGCTGAAAAATTACTCCCTCTTTTTCCGAAAAAACCTCATTGGTATTATCTGCCAAAGATTCACAAGAACAGTGTCTCCCCCCCTGGCCGCCCTATTGTGGCAGGAATAGGTTCAGTGACAGAGCCCTTATCTCACTACCTAGAATGGTTACTTAAACCACTATTGACCCGCATCCCCTCATTCTTAAAAGATACGGGAGATCTAATTAAAATGCTTGATAATTTTCAATGGCAGAAAGGTTTCTCTCTTGCCGCTCTGGATATTGAGAGTCTGTACACCCGTATCCCACAGGATCAGGGTGTACAGACCATTAAGAGAGTCTTGCTGAATTTTGACCAGAATCCAATCTTAGTAGACTTCATTACAGAAGCCTTAAGCTTTATTTTGCATCATAATGCATTTAAATTTGACGATCAGTGGTACTTGCAATGCGGGGGTACCGCGATGGGTACCCCCGCCGCATGTACTTTTGCAAATCTCTTTTTGGCAGCATTTGAGGAAGACTTTATCTACAGTCCTAAAAATCCATATCTGAAACATATAAAAAAATATGCCAGATACATGGATGATGGCTTCTTTGTATGGGACGGTTCTGCGCAGGATTTTGAAAATTTTCTGTCATATCTAAATAATGATAATTCCTACAACATGTATTTTACACATTTTTTGGGGACCAAAAATTGGATTTTTTAGATGTCACACTCAGTATATCGGATGGTATTATTGACAGACAAGTATATAGAAAACCAACTGCAGTGAACACTCTGCTGCATTTTAATAGTGCGCACCCCTCCCATACAAAGAGAGCCCTTCCATATGGACAATTTTTGCGGCTAAAAAGAGTACACAATAATTCTGAAACCTTTCTGCATCAAGCATCAGACTTGAAAAAACGTCTATTAGAACGAGGATATCCCATATCAGTTATCAATTCTGCCTTCGAAAAATCCTTAAATTATGATCCAAATGATAAAAATAAGAATAAAGAATACAAAAATAAAAGTGGAAATAAGAATAAAAATGTAAATGCCATTTCGAAAAAAACAAAAATCGAAAGTTCAAATAGATGCGTTTTTAATTTTAAATTTAATTCTATGTATGATGCAATAAAATCAAGCATCAAAAAACACTGGCATTTAATTAATAAAGACAAGGATCTCTGTGAAATGACAAACGAGGGTCCTTTGATTTCATATAGGCGATGCAAAAACATAGGAGATGTTCTGATAAATAATCGTATTACTACACCCAAACTAGGTACGTGGTTAGACCGAAATAAAATCAAGGGAAACCATAGGTGCGGCGGCTGCCCCTTTTGTGAATATCATTGTACAGGAGACACTTTAAAAATTGGTACTGAGCTATTCAAAATAAAAGATCTTATCACATGTAAGTCTAATTATCTGGTATATGTTATTTTTTGCCCCTGTCAAAAATATTATATAGGTAAAACAATTCGGCCTTTATATGTTCGATTTAGGGAGCATTTTAAGTCTATAACCTCCGGGATAGGTTCTCCACGTTTAATTGCCCATATGCAGGAACATCATAGTGGTAATCCACGCCTTTTAAAATTTGCAGGCGTAATAAAAATTAATCCCTGTCCCACTGGAGGTGATATGCACCGTTCTTTACTTAGAAAGGAATCAAGATTGATTATAGACTTAAATGCTCTCGGTCCCCTTGGCCTGAACGACAAAAATGATTTGTCAGTGTTCCTATAATGCTGGTTTTTTCCTATAAGCCTGTTTTTTTTTTTTTTGTTTTTTTTTTTTATAGTGTTTTTTGAGATGTCTTTGGTTAAACTATAATGAACACTATATTTAATTTTTTACTCTAACTATACCCATGTATGTTACGATTATTTATAATCCATTTTGGAATTGATATGTAATAAGTTTCTATGTGAATTTGATATATGTGCAGCTGGTATATGTTTTTAATTTGCACTTCATTCACGCAAGGATGCTGCACCCAATTCACCTGTTATTTAAGGGTGGATGCAGCACCTTTGCATGCACTGGACCCGTAGAAGCAAGGTTACTTGCGAAACGGCTGCCGTCGTCCGACGTGGCACACCCTCATCCTCCCTCACTACCTGTACCCCTGATGTGATCGTGGAATAAAAAGAAAAATATTTTATTCGACCTTTGGAGTGCGACCTTTCATCTCTTCATTGTGGATCTTGTATCGCCTTTGCTTTGGGACACGCACCCAGGTCTCCACCTGCCTGAAAGCACAGCTTTGTCAGCCATACAGGGATCAGCGGTGCCCGGTATCCTCCACTCAGCTTTATATATATATATATATATATATATATATTATACAATATAAATTTGACATTGACTTTAAACCAACATGGAATTATGAATGAAGGGAACGTCATGTTAATATTTTATATTGTGATTGCAATGTGTTGTTACTGTTCCTTCTGATTTGCAGGGTGCCAAGAAGGCTGCTGTGGCCAAGGTTAAGTTGTACAGAAGTGCCATGTTGATTTATAATGAAGCCGAGAACAAGGGCAAGGTGGAATTAGGAGACTGTGGAGCTTGTTTAAATAGCAAAACCATTTTAAAGTAATTTTCAATACAGAATGATGCATGCAAAAAATCTTTTAGGAAAAAATTGCTATACAAAATATTGGCAATGTGTATACGTTGAATCGAATGCTTCACTTAAAATGAATGCGTTTGCATTAGCCTGGCAGGTGAAGGAAAATAAGAAATGTCAAGGAGCATACAGTAAGTCATTATTGATCCATTAGGCTATACTGCTCTGGGTGTCAGGGCAGATGGCTCGTTTCTATGTAAAATAAAAGTGATATATTGAATGCTGACATGATGAAATCGACAAGGATACATATATGGTTTCCAGTTACCTTCTTGTATAAAGCTCTGGGTGTTTTGCCATACTTCATTTTAATAGCCTCTCTCTTCTTTTTTCTTCTCAGCGCAGTTTGTAAAATAGCTGGCTATATCCATGGTTCAGCAGTAACAAGTTGCAGATTACATTATCAAACATGTCTGACAGATACGAGCTAAAGCAGATAAAACCAATATAGGAAGGCAATATACTTTAATGTGTCCTTCCAGTGTCTTTGGCCTTCAATCTACATAGATATATGTCCGAATTGTCATTCATTGCATGGTGAGTTCATCAAAGTGTGTACTTTATGCCTCATAATAACTCTTCATGTAATTGTTATATAGTACCCATCCAAGGAATAAATTGGATTCAAGTGATCAGCTTGTGAACATCTGAGGTACGACGGGGAGGAACGTTGAACCTTACTTCAGCTATAGTATTAAAAATATGGTCAGGGAGTATTTATGTGTAAAAACTTTACCTGCAGCCTCAAGCTTTTATAGGATTTTTTGACTTCCCAAAAATATTTTATCTGATGATAATTTTCAGCAGAGAATATTTAAGGGTTAAAAGAATATAGGACCATGTGTGGCAGAAAGATCTGCAAAAAGCTGCTGTCTAATGCAGCCTCAGAACTTTGTAGTGATGCTGCAGGTTTCCCTTTAACCTTAGATATTCCCTGCTGAAAATGATCAGAAAATAAAATGTTTCCAGGAAGCCAAGAAAGCCTATAAAATTATGAAACTGCAGTTAAAGATTTTTAATACATTAATATTCCCTGGCTGAATTTCTAATAGTATAGTTAAAAAGCCCTCACATGAGCTTTTTTTCTCCAGAACCAATGTATATGTATACTCTATGTAAAGCAGTGTACAGTCACGGACAAGTGTTAATACCCTTGAAATTGTTCCAGAAAAGGAAGGAAAGTTAAGGGTGTTACGAGGGGGACCCGGGGAAGCGTGCCAAGATGGTGAAGAGGCAGCTTCCGCCGGTCAAGGTCCACTGTGTGGTGTAGGGGACCGCTGCTATGATCGTCAGAGAGAGCGGGTTGTTGCTGACGATCGTCTGTTACGTAACAGACAATCTGCGTACACCGGCTCGCTCTAACCCGTGAGGGTTGTATGGGACGGGGCTTACAGCTCGGTGCACTTGTTGCACGAAGAAGCACAGCGGGGGTAGGGGGTAGTCCGGTGGTCACGAAGTGTTCTCTACAAGACCCTGCCCAGGACGAAATCTCCCCGGTTGCCCAGTTGAGTGTAGGAGCATGCTGTCTAAACCAAAAGAGGCCCAGTAAGATCTCATCCGTCCCCTCGGGAAGCACCATGAAGGACACCTGCTCATGGTGTCCTGGTGGTACGTCCATCCTAAGAGGAATGGTGATCTGGGTAATGGGATCAGCAAGCAGGGACCCGTTGACTTCCCGGATCTTAAACGGTTTAGGCAACAGAACCAAGGGAACTGACTACTGAGTTGCCAGGGAAGTCGAAATGAAGTTGCCATCAGCGCCTGAGTCCAAACAAGCCAGGGCAGAAAAGACAGTAGTGCCGAATTGCAACTGGGCATTGATGGTCAACCTAGAGGGAGATGCAGCGTCTAGAGTCCCCCCCTCTGACGGAAACCAGACGCTGCCTTTTCCCGATGGTTTTAGGACATCGGGTAGCTATGTGTCCCCCCTGCCCACAGGAAAAGCAGAGGACAGAAGGTCGAGGACCTGTGCCTGCTTTGGACACCTCCATTGACTCCACGGCGTCATCTACAGAGCTGGCTGGGAGACCTGTCTGGAGGAAAGTAGGGACCAGACGCCTTTTGGGCCGGGTAGATGTGGATGCCAAAGAAACATCAAGCCTCCGCTCCGCCTGGCGGATATCTATGCAGGAGGCAACTTGAATCAAGGCCTTTAAGGTAGCAGGCACCTCACGTGTGGCCAGTGTGTCTTTGACGAACCCTCCCAGGCCCTCCTAGAACACAGGGACAAGGACCTTATCTGGCAAGTCCAGCTCTGCGGTGAGTGTCTTGAAATGTACTGCAAAGTCCCCGACTGAGGCGGACCCTTGCAAAGGCGTAGGAGCCGCAGCGCGGTGTCGTGGGTGACTTGAGGCCCAAGGAACACCGTTCTCATGGCCCCAAGATAAGCTGTGAGGGTATTCACCACCCGATCTCTGAGCTCCCACAAGGGCGTGAACCACTTAAGTGCTTTGCCTGTGAGCAGGGACTGGATGAAGGCTACCCTCGCCCTGTCAGTAGCATAATGGGTAGCAGATAGCTCCAAGTAAGTGGTAACCTGATTTATAAAACCACGGCACTCGGAGCCTTCCCCGCTAAAACACTCTGGAAGCGCAAGGCGAGGTGAGCTTCCGCCCAATGCCACAGCCTGAGTGGCCGCCTGGGTGGCGATTGTCACCAGCGCAGCCTTATTGGGGGAGGGCTGCTCCACTGCTGCCAGCCATGACTCCAAATGCTGAACATAATGCAACAACTGTTGCTGCTCTCCAGCCATAGCCAGACCTTTGGCGCGACCGTAATGTTACGAGGGGGACCCGGGGAAGCGTGCCAAGATGGTGAAGAGGCAGCTTCCGCCGGTCAAGGTCCACTGTGCGGTGTAGGGGACTGCTGCTATGGTCATTAGAGAGTGAGCAGGTTGTTGCTGACGATCGTCTGTTATGTAACAGACGATCTGCGTACACATGCTCGCCCTAACCCGTGAGGGTTGTATGGGACAGGGCTTACAGCTCGGTGAACTTGTTGCACGAAGAAGCACAGCAGCGCCCACGCACGTGTGCCCAAACGGAAGTCACGGAAACATGGCACGAGGGTAGCACAGCGGTGCCCACGCACGTGTGCTTCAATAACAAGGTGAGTCCGAGGAGGTCCCGAGGAGCTCACCGAAGGCAGGGACATGACCTGCAAAACAAAGCACTGCCAGAGCAGCAAGGGCAAAGCCCCCAAGAAGACAATAATGCCTGTACAGCGGCGTAGCAGCACGCTGCCAGTCATCCAACAAAAGAGGACGGTCGCGCGCCCCTATATTGGAAAGCCGGGCTTTTAAGGAGGCGCAGCTCCACCCAAAGGTGGGCGCGAGGCGGAGACGACGAATTTGACCCAATCGGGTTCCACGACGTCACAGCCCAGCCAATCAGGGTTCACCACATCACCAGCCTCGTCATCAAGCCGTGTGATGTCAGTGGGCGAATCAAAACCTGCCACGTGGTGCACATGCTCATTCTCCTGCCTCTGAGATATAGAGGTGGGATCTGTGGCTTCACAAGATGCAGGGATAACGAGATTCTTGCTGCTTCCCTGAGTAGCTATCCTCTGCACATTGTGTAGTCTCCTGGACCTTCAGTGCTACTGAGCAGGAGGGCTCATGGCAGGCAAGGAATGGGAGACCACATCATTCCTTGCAACAGGTGAGCCACGTAGTCTCCTAGACCTTTGGCGCTGCTGAGCAGGAAGGCTCGTGGCAGGCAAGTAATGGGAGACCACATCATTCCTTGGAACAGGGGAGCCACGAGGTGTAACATTACCCCCCCGTCTAGGCGTAGCAGCATGCTGTCAGTCATCCAACAAAAGAGGACGGTCGCACGCCACCATATTGGAAAGCCGGGCTTTTAAGGAGGCGCAGCTCAACCCAAAGGTGGGTGCGAGGCGGAGACAACAGATTTGACCCAATTGGGATCCATGACATCCCAGCCCAGCTTCACCACATCACCAGTCTCATCATCAAGCCGTGTGATGTCAGTGGGCAAATCAAAACCTGCCATATGGTGCACATGCTCATTCTCCTGCCTCTGAGACATAGAGGCGGGATCTGTGGCTTCTAAAGATGCAGGGATAACAAGATTCTTGCTGCTTCCCTGAGCAGCTATCCTCTGCATATTGTGTAGTCTCCTAGACCTTCGGTGCTGCTGAGCAGGAAGGCTCGTGGCAGGCAAGGAATGGGAGACCACATCATTCCTTGCAACAGGGGAGCCACAACGTGTAACAGAAGGGTCTTATAATCTGAATGTAGCTTACTGTGGGTGATAGATAGATAGAGATTGCAGGAGGCTGGGGGAATGCTGCGATGGCTGTGCGGGGTCTGTGGCGGCTGGTGCTGGGGTTGTGGTGGCTGGGCTGACACTGCAGGGTGTGGGGTGAGGACTTCAAACAATGGCACCCAAAGTTGCCGCCTCTGGCCCAAGATCTCCCAGCAGCAGACTTAAGGAAAATGGCACCCAGAGGTGGTGCTTGCGCAGTTGAGATCTCAGTTTGCCATTGAGTTAAGAGCTCAATCTGCAAATGTGTTGCCTCCGAGCACCATTTCTTTGATGTCCACAGCCACCGCTGCAGCCCAGTACAGCTGTCTCAGCACTATCACAGCTGCCCCAACCGCCGCAGCCCCAGAACATTTGCCTCAGCACCAGTGCAGCTGACAGTTTCTGGGACAACATCTGGGACACCCACTCCACCACCACTGCCAGTCCTGCAGACACCACCAAATTATAAGATGGTCCCCATTTTTTTCACCCTTTTTTGCTTTGAATTTCGGGTGCGTCTTATAATCCAGTGTGCCTTATAAACTAAAAAATACACTATGTGTTTTACACATTCTTATTTCCTTTGTGTGTAGTGGAACAAGAAAAAAAATGAGAAAAAACGCAATTTGCATATAATTGTAAACAAAACTCCCAAAATGGATCTCCCTTTAGAATAAATAGTTGCAATCAATCGCTTACTAAAACTATCAGGAAGCTTCTTACAGCTCTCAACAGGAATTTTGGACCACTCTTCTTTTGCAATCTGCTCCTCATCTCTCATATTTGAAGGGTGCCATCTCCTAACAGCAATTTTACAATCCTTCCACAGGTGTTCAATGGGATTTTGATCCAGAATCATTGCTGCCACTTCACAATTCTCCAGGGCTTTTTTCCATCTATTTCTGTGTGTTTCTTGAAGTACTCATATGTTTGGGGTCATTGTGATGCGGAAAGACCCATTACATAGGACCCAAACCCAGCTTTCTGGCACTAGGCACTACATTGCGACCAAAAATCCTTTGGAAATCTCCAGATTTCATTATGGAGACATTAACTTCTGGCTTTAAAAGGGCTGTAAAATGGTCATACTAAAAACTAGGGGCTTGCAAAAGGAAGCAAAATGGGGACAATTACCCTACATACAAATGTGGACAGGGAATATATAAAAAAAATTACATGGGGTCCCACTTATTTTTGAAAACCAGCGAAGATAAAGAAGACCACAGAGGGCTGCAAGCCCTCGGCTTTCAGCTATATTTTTGCAGGTTATAAAAAATAGAGGGCATCCCACATTGTTTTTTTTTCTTAAATAAATAAATAATTTTAAAAAAAATGCTTTGTCCTTTGCCCTATTTTTGATAACCAGCTAAGGTAAAGTAGACATTTGGGGGCTGGTTTATCAGGATTCATAGGCCCATGGTTATTTGGCCCCTGACAACCTAAAAATAGCAGCTCCCAGCCACCCCAGAAGTGGAGCATCATTTATATGCACCAATTCTGGCACTTTGTACAGTTCTTCCTGATTGCCCTTGGGTGGTGGCAATTGAGGTAATACTTTGGGGGTTAATGTCAGCTGTGAATTCACAGCTGGCATACAGCCCCAGGATTAGTATTGGAAAGGCTTCTATTAGAAACCCACATTACTAACTTGGTAAGTATAGAGTTTAAGAATACACATACAGAGAAAAATCGTTCTCCGATTTATTGACTAAAAAAAAAAATTGAAGTCCCAACGTAACCCATTAGTGAATAAAGACTCCCCCACACGCCCTCATTTTCAAAATTATTAATTAAAAAAAATCCTGGAAGTTCCAATGTAATCCAATGGAGTAATATCCCATAATGCCTATCAATTCTTTTTAGAGCTTGATTTTCAGAGCAAGGCTCCATAGATCACTGACAGTTAGCTACAGCCCAGAATTTCTCATGCTCATGAGAAAGTCTGTACCTACAGCTGACGAGAAGTGACGAACACAGACTAAACAACCCACTGCCACCACTCAACAATGCAAGGGTAATGAGTCCCCGAAATACATTGATGAGCAAATTGGTAACAATGTTTTGTGCTTTTGAATTTTAGGCTCCATATCCCACTATCTACTACAGCTTTGAACATGATACTACCTTCATTTTATAGATAAAAGTCTTGGCTATCTCATACAGTACATAAATTTGACTTACATCTATTTAATATATGATTAGTTATGCAGTCTTGTTATGTCACACCATAGATACTGTTTTGATCCTGGTGTTTGAAAAATCTTTTTCTTCCTGTATACTACAAATTACAACCTGTTTTCACATTCAATGTGTTATTAGGTTAATTGCCAAGTGAAAGATCACTGGTTCAAATCAAGAAGCAGCCATGAAAAGATATCCCAAGAAAAGATAAGCAGCATCAGCCAACTCATTGATAGAGGTCTCTTGGCTATGAAAATCGCCAAACTGCATCATGTGAGTGCCATGACAGTTGGAAAAATATGAAATGAAGTCCATCTATCCTTTCAAAAGCCAAGAGGTGGGTGTCCAGGCAAAATTTCAGAGTCATCCCCTGACAACAGGTTCTACATATATAATATTGTTTTTTTTTTTTGTTTTTTTTACAGACGTGTATTAATCTCTTGATAACCAGCAACACATGTGATATTGTGCATCCTCTATGTTTAGATATGTACGTGTTGTATATGCTTCTCTGTATATGATTTTGATCTATCTTTTTCACTCTTGTGATCTTGATATTTCTCTTGTACTAATTCACCAAGTCCTCTCATTTTGTACACATGGATTGTATATATAGTGTATGACTTTCTGTAAACTTTGATTATTTTGTGATACACTGATTCCGACGTCCCCGATAAAGAATCACGTGAGAGCCAAAGCGAACAGGATACATGTCTTGACATATGTTACAATAAAAGCGAAATAAATGAATACAACTTCTGAATCATTTTTTTCTCTGAGTGACAAAGTTCATTATTCTTTCTACTGAGTTCACTTGAGGTTACAGCTGTAGGTTCCCATGGTACCACAGATATGCCTTTAGATGAACTGACCTGCGGTGAACTCATTGAACTCAGTGACCTCCCGTCAGATGAAGTCACTGAATTTAATTCCGTATTACTGGATTAGACAATGTGTGCACATTGAATATTTGGTTGCAGACATTCCTGCATCAAATCTATCCATCTCCTGGTAAAAAAAGTGCATCAAAACCGCATCGCGTTCATTTTTTTTGCCAGAAGATGCAGATTTGGTGTATAAATTTCAGCACCAAATCTGCATCTCCTGGCAAAAAATGCAGTTTAGATGCAGTTTAATGCCATGAGATGCAGATTTGGTGCAGAAATGTCTGCACTGGATTTCTGTACCAAATCTGTATTTCCTGGTTAAAAAAACGCACTGAAACAGCATCAAAACTGTGATTTGTGTGTAATTTTCTGCCAGGAGATGCAGATTTGGAGCTGAAAATTATACACCAAATGTCTGTACCAAATCTGCATCTCCTGTCAAAAAACTGCATCTCGTTTAGTTGCAGTTTTTTGCCAGAAGATGGAGATTTGGTGCAGGAAGTTGATATGCAAATTCTAGCTCCAAATTTGCATCTATTGACAAAAAAACACGGTTTTGTGCCAGGAGATGCAGGTCTCATTGAACTCAAAGAGTTCATCTGAGGTGAGGTCCTTCAGTTCAATTACTTCACCTAAGGGAGTTTACCTGTGGTCACAGGTGGCATACCGTGGGAACCTCTAGCTGTGACTGCAGGTAAGCTTAGTGACATCACAACTCACAGCTGTGGCTCATCCAGTGTCTACTTGAAGCTGCAGTTGGCAGTCCTGCTCTCTAATGTGCCTGCAAGCTGCGACTTCAGTATCTAGCAGAGACGGGATTGTCGTGGGATTTCACATGGATTACATCAAATCTGCAAAGAAATTGTTGGGGTTAATAATGGGGTGAAAGGGTGTGTGTGTGTATTTTATTTCAAATAAAGGATTTATTAGGTGTTTCTGCTTTATTTCTGTTCACTTACAGGATTAGTAATGAGGGGAGTCTTGTAGACTCCTCCCTATTACTAATCCAGGGCTTCATGGCAGCTGACAAATCCCACTGTCATTAATCCCTTCTATTACTCCAATTGCCATGGCACCAGGACAAATGGGATGAGTTGGGTAAAGCACCAGAATTGTCAATTCTAATGGATGCGACAATTCTGGGCAGCTGCAAATGGCTATTGCCTGTTTTTAGGTTAGAGGACCAATATCCATGGCTATCCAATCGTGATAATATCAGCCCCACCTGTCTGCTTTATCGTGGCTGGATTTTAAAAAATGTGGGGGAACCCTATGTCTTTTTTCTCCCGTCTATTTTGATATCCAGTCATGGTAAAGCTCTCAGGTGGGGGCAGGAGACTATGTAAATTTTTATTATTATGTATTTATTTATTTTTGCACTACTATACAGCAAACTGACTGCAACCAATCACAGATGTGGACACAGGGTGAGGGGGTGTATAGCAGTCTGCAACCAATCACAGACACTGGCACAAAGGGTGGAAAGGGGAGCAATCGATATTGATGAACCTTAATAGGCCTGGAAAAGAGTCTAACTGCAGCCTCATTCTCCAGAAAACACTGGGAAGCACGGTATGTATAACTATCCTGCTGTTACTACAATTTAACTTCCATTTGCAGAACCCTAGTGCTTACTACAGCCATTTTACAGTCCTGAACTTTTCATCCCTTTTGACTTATATGGGGGTCGTTCTTTGGAGTCAAGTTCAGCTGCAAGTTCCCTTGCCGAACCCGATTTTTCATTCAGCCCATGATGATTCAGCAAGTCCTAATATCCGCGGGTCCGCTCATCACTAATACTAAATTAATATATTTCCTTTTTGGGGCTGCAATTTTAAATTTTAGGATGTATATTTGTCCTCCAGATAACTAATATTAATGCCAAATTTTAATGCTTTTTTAAAGTTTTCTCCCCAAATGTTGACCAATCTTTAAAGCAAAATATCATGCAATCATCATATATAAAAATCTTTCACGTAAAAATTTACAGCTGAACTGGTAATTCATCAGTTGTCATTAAACAGAATCCCATTAGTAGTTCTGACAAGGTCCATGACCCACAGCAGAGGACTGTGAAAGCAGAGTTGTGGAAGGATTCTTGAAATGACTGTTGTGTGTGATAAAGATACGGCAAAGCAGAGAGGTTTTTCTTCTTCAGTGAGCCAAAATTTAATAATATGACTAGTTTAAAATTGAGCTCACACTACAGTATTTGCATTAGCATATTGTGTTTGCCTTGCATTTTTACATTTAAATTCTTTACTTGTGTGATTTCCATTTTAATGAGCAAGATTTCTTTATACACACTGGGATAAAAATGGATTTAACATGTAATTCTGAAGTAATGTACTTTTCATGTGTCCATTCAACCAGTGTTAAAATTGGAAACAAGAATGGGCTTTAAAAAGAAATAATTATTTTTATATAATAAGAAATATACAATGTACTTAAACCTGTATAAAGCTGTGGCTCATATGGAGGGAGAATTATTAGTGAAAAGCAAAAAGAACAGAAATACACAGAGAGATAAAGTAATGTAGTTTTACCAATCCAGGCCCCTTAAGATTGTTTTGCTCTTCCGTTATCATTATTACTTGACTACATATGGATTTTATCAACAGATTAAAAATATCACTAAGAAAGCAAAACTTTAAATACTAAGAATTCAATATAATTTTTTGTAACTGTCCCACTTGGTACGTCAGTTTTAACACTTTGACCAACATAAATAAAACATGAATTTTAACAAAGTTCATATAGCCACACAACATTTATATTAAACACATGTTGTGGGACTGTCCACTTTAACAGTTGTCATACAAACAAGTCCTATATTAACCCTTTTATGATGGTGATATATCTTACTACTATAGAGTGCCATATAGTTAACGCTGCTACTAGTGAATTTTGGATATTAAGAGCACCATACACTTAGTTTTTGCAACTGTTTAAGCTACGGTGCCATCTTTAGTGAGTTAGGAATTAGTGAGGATTAAGGCATAACGGTGTCTGTTATTATAAATTACCACGACTAGAAATGAGCGAAATTATTCAAAAAAGTTTTCCCAATTTCAAATTTGGCGTTCCAGTTGGGATTAGATTCATGAATACTTTTCTCAAAAATTGGCAAGGTTTGACTTTGTCCGGTAACTATTCTCGTTTACACCATTACAGAAACCATCCACTTCCAACCCCATCACAGCTGTGTCAAGTATTGGCATGGCTGTCATTGGCCAGGGAATTCTCTGTAAAAAAAATGAAGCAAATTGGTTAAAGCAGGACATACTTATGAGTCTCTGTGCACCTGTAACACTACTTCCGGGTCTGCTCATTAACTCTCATACATATCAAGTGCTTCCCCTACTCACCGGCAATCCCGGCGTCTGTGATTGACTGCAGCCAGACCACACCACCACTCTGTGTGACAGCATCTGTGATTTGTTAGATTCACACATGCTGTCTGCGTCCCTATACTGTAAAAATAAATAATTTGGCATAGGGTCCCCTAATATTGTGATAACCAGCGCAGATAAAGCATACGGCTACAGGCTGCAGCCCCCAGCATTGTGCTTATCACAGCTGTGTATCAAAAAAAGAGGGAACCTATGAGGTTTTTTTTTTAAAAAATATTTTAAATAAATAATTTAAACAAAATGGCATGCTGTGCCCCCCACACCAATTTTGATACCCAGCAATGATGAAACTGACAACTAGGGGCTGAGTCTAGTTTTGGGATTAAAGTTGGCATTTTTATAAAACACTTAAATTATGGGTTTTTCATATTCTGACACTGGATGTGGTGATGTACTAACCCGTTTATTTTTTGTAGTCTATCTTTATTATTATTATACCTAGATTTGGATGTTATTGGACTGTTAGGATGTATTCTGATATGCGCTTTTGTAGTGATTGTATTATTTGAGTCGCCTAATGTGGTTATCTACCTGGATAATGATTTTCTATTCTTTGATAACCGCTATGAAGATACTTCTGGATATACAAGACCTTCACATTCTTCTGGCCAATGAGAATGGGACGCCGGAGCATGCACAGTAGCGCTGTTATGCTGATGATCTGCTGGCTTATGTTTATCTGCAAGGACCTGATATTTACTCCTGGCCACCCAATGAAACCAAGATGCCGGCGCATGTGCAATACCACTTATTCCTAATAGGACTGTTGAATTAGATGGTCATTTTGTGGACACATTATTGGACGGCGGTCGCCATGGATGTACGAAAGCTTCTGCCCGGGACTTATCTTATGGAACATTTTCTATACATGGTATCTTGTGTCCAACTGTACACGGGACTCTATATGCAGTTGCTTTTCATGTATTGTGGTTTAATTGTTGTAATTTCTGATACAATCTTGTAATATGGATTGTTTATGTATTTTTTTCTGTGACATACTACTGTGACTGGTTAAGATTTGCGGGGGTGGAGAATCTCCTGATTGGTGATTTGTTATGAGCATGGTGCATTTAGAGCCCAATTGTAGGGTGAAATGTTGCTGTTTTGATGGAATATAGATTCTTCTGAAGATTACCGCCAGGAGGCTGTCTTTCATTATATCATGTGCTGATTTCCAAGAGGATCCCTTGGATTTTTTACTTGCGTCCATTTTCCTTATGAAGGATTCCAACTGAGGTGCTGCAAACAACCTTTCTTTTTAATCACCTGAGCTGAATCCAAAAGAGAATTTATGTAAGGAACTAAAGCTCGGAGTTTATAAAATAAGCCCACATAACCTTCAGGATTTGAAGAGTCATTGTGTGGAAGATTGGACTAAATTCACACATCAGCAATTCATGCAACTAGTTTTTCCATACGGTAGGCATCATGAAAGTGTTATCATTAACAAAGGTTTTTGTATGAAATATTAAGTACAGTCACATATGGAGTATTGTCATGTTCACTATGTGTGGTCAATCTTTCTTTTTTCCGTTTGTGAAAATGTAAAATCTGTGGCTAAAATAATATTTTAGGGTTAAAAATGTAATTATATTTTAGCCCAAGGGTGAAAAATATGTTATGTCAGTATGCTCTTTGCATTGCTGGATGATTTCATTAAGAGACGTATTTTGTAAAATGGGGTCACTTATGGGGGTGTTCTACTCTCCTGATACCTCATAGGCTTTGTAAATGGGACTTGGCAGTAGCAAACCATTCCAGAAGAAACTGTACATGGATAAGGAATTCCTTCCTTTCAGAGCTTTGCACTGTGTCTGAAAAGTATTGCTGTACTCAAGACAAATAGCCTAACAAATGTTGTGGTGCATTTTCTCCTGTTACTCTTGTAAAAATTAAAAATATGATCCTTCAACATCATTTATCTTTAAAAAAAACATAATGTTTAATTTTCATGGCCCAATATAATAAATTATGTGAAACACCAATGGGTTTAAGATGGTGGCCACTCCCCTCGATAAATTCCTTGAGGAGGTCTAGTTTCCAAAGTTGGATCACTTGTAGGGGATTTACAATGTTTTGGCATGTCAGGGGTTTGAAAAAGCGACATGATGTCCGCCATGTATTCCAACCAATTTTGCACTCCAAAAGTCATATGTTGCACCACTGCATTCTGAGCCCTGCCGTGTACCCAAACAGTAATTTTCCCCCAAATATGGGGTTTCAACATATTCAGGAGAAATTGTTCAAAAAATTGTGGTGCATTTTCTCCTGTTACCCTCTTGAAAATGCAAAATTTGAGGCTACATCAACACTTTTTTTTTTAAAAAAAAATGATTTTTTTATTTTCTCGGCTCTACGGTATAAAATTCTGTGACACACTTGGGGGTTCAAGGGGCTCACAACACATCTAGATAAGTTACTTAAGGGTCTAGTTTCCAAAATGGGCTCACTTGTGAGGGATTTGCAATGTGTGGTCACATCAGGGGCTATATATTCCAGCTAATTTTGCTTTCCATAAGTCAATTGGTGCCACCCAAATGCTTCTGTGCACCCAAACAGTGGTTTTCAACCACATTTGGGATGTCCACATACTCAGGAGAAATTGCACAATAAATTTTATTGTGCAGTTTCTCCTGTTACCCTTATGAAAAATGCAATATATGGGGTTAAAATAACATTTTTGTTGGAAAAAATAAATTTTTCATTTTTCCCTACCACATTGCTTAAGTTCCCATGAAGCACCAGAAGGGTTAATAAACTTCATGAATGTTGTTTTGAGTGTTTTGAGGTGTGCAGTTTGTAGAACTACAAACTTTTAGGTATTTTCTGTCACAAAGGCCCCTCAAAGTCACTTCAAATGGGATTTAGTGCCTAACAAAATGGTTTTGTAACTTTTGCTGGAAATATTTCCTAACAAAAAAAATATATTTTTGAAATATAGTGCTGATGTAAAGCAGACATGTGGCAAATGCTATTTATTAACTAACTAGCTGTACTACCCGGCTTCGCCCCGGGTTAATAACTGCTGTTAACAAAATAGAATGTATTAATAAAAATTTATTCTGCACACAAAAACTACAAAACAAATAGATAAAATAGATATTATTAAAAGGCAAAAACTAAGCTAATAGAAGCTTATATATAGCAACATATATTTCAACACCACAGATATTCCACACAGATTTAACTAAATTGGCCAAGTAATGTGCTCCGTCTGTCTCTTTCCAGGTCTGTCTCTTTCCAGATCTGTCTCTTTCCAGGTCTGTCTCTTTCCAGGGCTACCTCTTTCCTAGTCTGACTCTTTCCACATCTGTCTCTTTCCCTGTCTGTCTCTTTCCCCCTCTGTCTTTCACTGTCTGTCTCTGTCTGTCTCTTTCCCCATCTGTTTCTTTCCCCATCTGTCTCTTTCCCCATCTGTCTCTTTCTCCGTTAGTCTCTTTCCCCGTCTGCCTCTTTCCCCGTCTGCCTGTCTCTGTCTGTATCTTTCTCTGTCTGTCTCTATCTCTCTTTTTCCTTGCCCATCTGTCTCTTTCCAGGTCTGTCTCTTTCCCAGGTCTGTCTCTTTCCCCATTTGTCTCCCCGTCTCTTTGTCTGTGTCTTTTCCTGCCTGTCTCTTTCCCTGTCTGCCTGTCTTTGTCTGTCTCTATTTCTCTGTCTCTTTCCCCATCTGTCTCTATCAAGGTCTGTGTCTTTTCCCATTTATCTTTGTCTCTCTCTCTGGCTGTCTCCTCCTTCCCTGTCTGCCTGTCTCTGTCCCTGTCTGCATGTCTGTTTGTCTCTTTCCCCATCTGTCTCTTTCCAGGTCTGTCTCTGTCTGTCTCTTTCCCCATCTGTCTCTGTCTGTCTCTTTCACCATTTGTCTCTGTCTGTCTCTTTCACCGTTTGTCTCTGTCTGTCTATTTCCCTGTCTGTCTCTATCTCTCTGTCTCTTTCCCTGTCTGTATCTGTCTGTCTCTCTCTCTGTCTGTCTCTCTCTGTCTCTCTCTATCCGTCTCCCCACCAACATCTTATTACCTCACATATAGCCTTCTTATACTATGAATGTCTTTTGTTCCTATAGCAACCAGTCACAGCTCCTACTAATAACCTGTAGTTCCAGGCTCCATTTATTTTAATGAAGGAGAGTAACTGTAAAGCGCGGGGTTAAATTTTCTTGTCAAAACATAGTCTACAACGTTCCCTGGGTCACATGAGGTGTCTGTGCAAAATTTTGTGATTGTAAATGCGACGGAGCGGATACACTTTTCGTTTCACTTTTTCCCCATTATGTAGATAGGGGCAAAATTGATTGGTAAATTGGACGCACGGGGTTAAAATTTTGCCTCACAACATAGCCTAGGACACTCTCGGGGTCCAGACGTATAAGTGTGCAAAATTTTGTGGCTGTAGCTGCGACGGTGCAGATGCCAATCCCGGATACACACACACACACACACACACACACACATTCAGCTTTTTATATTAGATTTGTGTGGTATAACAATCTGGTTTAAGAGCATAAATATTCAAAATTTGAAAATTGTGATTTATTTTTTTTTATTTTTTTTGACAAAGTTTCAATATTTTATAAATAACTACAAATAATATTAAACAAAGTTTACCACTATCATGACCTTCAACATGTCACAAAAAATCATGTTCAAGTGTTCCAGAGTTATTACAAGGAAGTATTTTTGTGTCTCACCGTTTTCAGAGTTATTACCACATTATTTGACCCTGGTCAGAATTGAAAAATGAGGCTCGGTCATAAACATACAACGTGGACCGGTCCTTAAGTGGTTACAATTGGAAATTTAGTTTGACATAAGAATGTTATAAAAAATAATTGTACTCTACTCTATGTCTACCCCAAGTAGTACTGTAAAAAAATATGATTCACACCACATAAAAGAAGGCTTTGCACAGCTATGTCAATGAAAACATGAAGCTTCAGCTGCTGAGTTGTGAGGAGAGTGAAAAATATTGGCCTGTCTTTGAGGTCCTTTTAGGCTCTCATGTTAAAGGGACCCTGTCACCAGTTTTTCAGCCTATAAGCTGCAGCCACCACAAGTGGGCTCTTATATACAGCATTCTAACATGCTGTATACAAGAGCCCAGACTGCTGTGTAGAATGTAAACATCACTTTATAATACTTACCTAACGGTCGCACTGAAGTAGAGTTGGGCCATATGGGCGTCTCCATTGTTTGCTGCTGGCGCCTCCTTTTTCGTCCATCTTCGTCCTTCTTCTGAACCCTTGGTGACTGACGCATCCTACGTCATACACACTTGCCAGTCCTGCACAGGCGCACTACAATGCTCAGGGCAGAACAAAGTGCGCCTGCGCAGGACCTCAATACCGGCCAGTGTGGATGACGTAGGATGCGTCATGCACCCTGGCTTCAGAAGAAGGAGGATGAAGATGGCCGAAAGAGGCGGCACCGGCACCAGACAATGGAGACACCCATATGGCCCAACTGCACCGCAGCGCGACCGTTAGGTGAGTATTATAAAGTGATTTTTATGTTCTCACAGCGGCCTGGGCTCTTATATACAGCATGTTAGAATGCGGTAAATAAGAGCCCACTGGTGGTGGCCGCAGCTTATATGCCGAAAAACTGGTGACAGGTTCCCTTTAAGGTGTTAACCTCATGTTAAATAACATCCTTACTTACATACTAAAATATCTCCTTGTTAGAAAATAGTAATGTGATTAATTCTCTCAGATTAAGGTTAGTGAAGTTTTTCAGAATATTGTTGGCCTGTCTTTTATAAAATCCCTTGAGGGTGAAGCCAACAATTGAGTCTTCCTTTCAGATTATGATTCAAACCATACTTTATATTATAAGTGCATCATTGGCCTGTCAGACAGTATTTCAGTATTGTAGTAAATGTCACTGCTTCTAAACTTTATGTTTAGTTTCTTTTTTTCAGTATTACAATAACAGAACTCTTTGTTTGCTCTTCTAATTTGATGCTGGCTAGAATTCTGATCACGTACAAGAACGTGGAAAGATAGGGCCCATCTTTATAAATTTCTGAATGATATATCACCCGTTCATCTCCATTCATTGCCTTGTGGGATTCAAGCAATTTTACTGCTGGGATGCAGTGTACAGGGGCTGATTATTATTCATGCCATGCCATTTTACAGTAGCACACTTATTGTAGTAACAGAATGGCAAAATTATTTTATTGAGTGGCATCCCAGGATAAAAATTGTATCTATGAAATACGTTTTCTTGATATAACATCCGTATAGTACTTCCTCTGAATATTAGTTTTTTTTCTTTCCCAAATTAGGTGTTATTACATTGTAGCAATTGTAGCAAAACTTAATATGTTGGCTGCCAGTGTGGCTCATTCTACTGAAAAATGTCAGATATTGACCTATTGCAAATCTACTATTTTTAATATATTACTTTTAATAGAGCAGAAATGTAAAAAAAAATGATAGCATTGAAAAAGCAATATGGGGATGTAAGTCTATTATATAGATCTGTTTGAGTTTTTCAAAAGTTTTCTTAATGCTTAAAAGTATACAGTGACCTTATTACACAGTCAGGCCACATTGGTTTAGGGCACCCTACATAAGCAATATACTGCTAAATTAAGTTTTGGCTTTCAGAGGGGTAATTTGAAGTTCTGGACCCAAAGGCAAAGACTTTTCTTAATGTGGCACAGCTTGTACCCCAGAAACCCAATAAATATTTAGTCTCTTGTGAACACTTTGTACATTAATTCTGACTTAAGGCAGCTTTACATGGTACGACCGATTGTGCGATTTCACAATCGATCGTACCCACCCCCGTCCTTTCTGCGTAACGGGCAAATCGCTGCCCGTGTCGCACAAAGTCAGTAACCCCCGTCACAGATACTTACCTCTCATGCGACCTCGCTGTGGGCGGCAAACGTCCACTTCCTGGAGTGGGAGGGACGTTCGGCGTCACTGCGACGTCACACGGCTGCCGGCCAATGGAAGCGGAGGGGCGAAGATGAGCGGGACGTAAACATCCCGCCCACCTCCTTCCTTCACATAGCCGGCGGTGGCCGCGTGACGCAGGTGAGCTGCTGTTCATCGTTCCCGGGGTGTCACACGGAGCGACGTGTGCTACCCCGGAAACGATGAACAACTAAATTAAACGATATTATGGAACCTTGCGAGCAGTACACGACTCACGATTTGTGAGCGATACTGCGTCGCTAGGAGGTGTCACACAGGCCGGATGTGCGTCACAAAAACCGTGACCCCGACGATCTATCGCACGATAGATTGTCTGGTGTAAAGCAGCCTTTAGTTTCACCTTGTTTTAGGTACTTTTACAGTTTTGTGATCTAAAAAACAGACTACTTTAATAGAAAGTGATTTTGGGTCAGGCATTACACTAAATTAAAATGAATTGCCTATATATATATATATATATATATATATATATATATATATGTTTGTTGCATTAGATCACTCAAAATGTGACAATTCTTCAAATAATATAATTGATAAATTATAGTGTACACATATATGTAACAAACTTGCTGTGGTGTCTCCTAATGTGCTTTTGTTTTCTTCTTAGCATCTCAGAACATATTATCTTACACTAAGATACACATGGTATCAGCCCTCTTATGGGACTCTGTCACCAGAATGACTGTTCAAACCATGCACAGGTGCTCGGTGCATCATGGCAGGGCCTAACATTTAAATTCAACATCCCATCTGTTGTTTTCTCTCAATCTCCATCCTCCCTTCTTCTGTGATTGACAGTTCTAGCATCATAGAGCCAGAGAAGGAAAGAGATAGATAGAAAACCAGCAGATAGGAAGGTGTATTTAAATGATTAGCCTCACCATAATGCACAAACGCCTGTACTTGGTGTGAACAGTCATCCTGTGTTGATAGAGTCCCTTTAAATACACCTTTCCAAATGCTTGTTTTCCATCTATCATCACCCCCCTCTTCTTTGATTGACAGCCCTTGCTTCATAGAGCCAGAGAAGGATACAGATGGAAACCAAGCAAAGGGGAAGGTGCATTTAAATGACTGGTCCCGCCATGAAGCACCGAGTGCTTGTACTGGGCTTGTACTGGGCTTGACCAGTCATTCTGTGCTGACAGAGTCCCTTTAATGTGTCCAGAGTGGATGGTCATCACTCACACTAAAGGGTGCTTTACACGCTGCGACATCACCAGCGATAGCTAGCTATGTTGTGCGCGATAGCACCCGCGCACATCGCTGTTTCGCCATGGGGGTGATTGCTGCCGTAGCGAACAATATCACTACAGCAGCGTCACACGCACATATCTGCTTAGTGACGTCGCTGGAGACCGAACAATCTCTCCTTTAATGGGGAGGTTCGTTCGGCATCACAGCGGCATCACTAAGCGGCCGCCCAATAGCAGATGAGGGTCGGAGATGAGCGGCCGGAACATGCCGCCCACCTCCTTCCTTCTTCATTGCCTGTGGACGCAGGTAAGGAGATGTTCGTCATTCCTGCGGTGTCACACATAGCAATGTGTGGTGCCGCAGGAATGATGAACAACCAGCGGCATGCACTACCAACGATATTATGAAAAGGAGCAACGTGTCAAGGATCAACGATTTTTGACGTTTTTGCGATCGTTGATCGTCGCTCCTAGCTGTCACACGCTGTGATGTCGCTAACGACACCGGATGTGCGTCACAAACACCGTGAACCAGACGATATATCATTAGCGATGTCGCAGCGTGTAAAGCACCCATAGGTTGCTCAGTTAGACGGACTGAATCCTTTTGTATAAGGCTGTAGAATGACTACAACTATTTTTACAAATATGTTTATTAACTATTAACAAATATTAAAAATCAGTGCTTACTACATGTATAATTCTGATGCCTACTGATATTAAGCAAAAGTGGATTCAGGCTGGGGGAGTTCTCTTTAACCCCTTTACCACCAAGTCTGTTTTTACCTTCAGGACCAGGCCAATTTTTTCAATTCTTATGACCAGTGTGACTTTGATAGGATATAACTTTGGAATGCTTCAACAGTGATACTGAGATTGGTTTTTTTTATCACATATAGTAGTTAATGTTAGTGATAAATATAGGAAGATATTGTTTCCTTTTATTTGTGAAAAAAATCAGGAATTTAGCAAATATTTTGAACAGTTTTTCCAAATTTCAATTTTTAAACCCTTAAACTGCTGTAGAAAGAAATGTCATACAAAATAGTTAATAAATAACATTTCCCACATGTCTACATTATATTAGCGCAATTTTTGAAACATAATTTTTTTTTGTTAGGAAGTTAGAAGGGTTCAAAGTTTATCAGCAATTTCTCATTTACAAAAACATTTTTTAGGGACCACATCACATTTTAAGTGACTTTGAATGCCTAGGTGATAGAAAATACCAAAAAGTGACATAATCTAGAAAATGCATTCCAAAAAAAGCTCAAAACTACAATTAAGAAGTTTATTAACCCTTTAGGTCCGTCACACAAACTAAAGTAATGTGGAAGAAAAAAATGAAAATGTAACTATTTCCCACAGAAATGTTTCTTTAACCCATCATTTTGCATTTTCAAAACCATAAGAAGAGAAAATGCACCATAAGATTTTTTTTTGTGCAATTTCTCCTGAGTACGTAGATACTACATACAGTTAGGTCCAGAAATATTTGGACAGTGACACAAGTTTTGTTATTTTAGCTGTTTACAAAAACATGTTCAGAAATACAATTATATATATAATATGGGCTGAAAGTGCACACTCCCAGCTGCAATATGAGAGTTTTCACATTCAAATCGGAGAAAGGGTTTAGGAATCATAGCTCTGTAATGCATAGCCTCCTCTTTTTCAAGGGACCAAAAGTAATTGGACAAGGGACTCTAAGGGCTGCAATTAACTCTGAAGGCGTCTCCCTCATTAACCTGTAATCAATGAAGTAGTTAAAAGGTCTGGGGTTGATTACAGGTGTCTGGTTTTGCATTTGGAAGCTGTTGCTGTGACCAGACAACATGCGGTCTAAGGAACTCTCAATTGAGGTGAAGCAGAACATCCTGAGGCTGAAAAAAAAGAAAAAATCCATCAGAGAGATAGCAGACATGCTTGGAGTAGCAAAATCAACAGTCGGGTACATTCTGAGAAAAAACGAATTGACTGGTGAGCTTGGGAACTCAAAAAGGCCTGGGCGTCCACGGATGACAACAGTGGTGGATGATCGCCGCATACTTTCTTTGGTGAAGAAGAACCCGTTCACAACATCAACTGAAGTCCAGAACACTCTCAGTGAAGTAGGTGTATCTGTCTCTAAGTCAACAGTAAAGAGAAGACTCCATGAAAGTAAATACAAAGGGTTCACATCTAGATGCAAACCATTCATCAATTCCAAAAATAGACAGGCCAGAGTTAAATTTGCTGAAAAACACCTCATGAAGTCAGTTCTGGAAAAGTATTCTATGGACAGATAAGACAAAGATCAACCTGTACCAGAATGATGGGAAGAAAAAAGTTTGGAGAAGAAAGGGAACGGCACATGATCCAAGGCACACCACATCCTCTGTAAAACATGGTGGAGGCAACGTGATGGCATGGGCATGCATGGCTTTCAATGGCACTGGGTCACTTGTGTTTATTGATGACATAACAGCAGACAAGAGTAGCCGGATGAATTCTGAAGTGTACCGGGATATAATTTCAGCCCAGATTCAGCCAAATGCCGCAAAGTTGATCGGACGGCGCTTCATAGTACAGATGGACAATGACCCCAAGCATACAGCCAAAGCTACCCAGGAGTTCATGAGTGCAAAAAAGTGGAACATTCTGCAATGGCCAAGTCAATCAACAGATCTTAACCCAATTGAGCATGCATTTCACTTGTTCAAATCCAGACTTAAGACGGAAAGACCCACAAACAAGCAAGACCTCACCACAAGAGGTAGTAATGGCAGATACTATAACAGCTTTTAAAAAAGGGCTGGATGATTTCCTCAGTACACAAAACATTGTTGGTTATAAATGACTTAGTGACTAAATGTAGAACTGGTGGAGGAAGGTTGAACTAGATGGACCTAGGTCTTTTTTCAACCTAAGTAACTATGTAACTATGTAACCTGAAGTCTGCGGCTGTAAAGGCCTGGCAAAGCATTAAGAAGGAGGAAACCCAGCATTTGGTGATGTCCATGGGTTCCAGACTTAAGGCAGTGATTGCCTCCAAAGGATTCGCAACAAAATATCGAAAATAATAATATTTTGTTTGGGTTTGGTTTATTTGTCCAATTACTTTTGACCTCCTAAAATGTGGAGTGTTTGTAAAGAAATGTGTACAATTCCTACAATTTCTATCAGATATTTTTGTTCAAACCTTCAAATTAAACGTTACAATCTGCACTTGAATTCTGTTGTAGAGGTTTCATTTCAATTCCAATGTGGTGGCATGCAGAGCCCAACTCGCGAAAATTGTGTCACTGTCCAAATATTTCTGGACCTAACTGTATGTGGTGGAATTCTACCTTTTTCAGCACACGGTAGGGCTCAGAATGGAAGGAACGCCATTTGAATTTTAGAGCGCAAAGTTGTCTAGAATAGATAGTGGACACCATGGTGCATTTGGAAAACCATTGAGGTGCCTAAACAGTAAAAGCCCACCACAAGTGACCCCATTTCATAAACTAGACCCCTCATGGAATTTATCTAGATTTTTGATCATCACTTTTAACCCCCAGGTGCTTCACAGAATTTTATAACATTGAGATGTAAAAATTAAAAAATACATTTTTACCACAAAACTGTTGTTGTAAGCCCAAATATTTTATTTTCACAAGGGCAAAAGGTAAAAATGCACCAAACGAGTTGTTGTGCAATTTCTCCTGAATACAATGATACCTCATATGGGGTGGAAATAAACTTTTTTGGTGCACAGCAGGGCTCAGAAGAGAAGGAGTGCCATTTGACTCTTTGAACGCAAAATTGTCTGGAATCGTTAGCAGATGCCATGTCATATTTGTAGAGCCCCTGATATGCCAAAACAGTAGAGCTCCCCCACAAGTAACCACATTTTGGAAACTAGACCCCTTAGGGAATTTATCATGATCTTTGGTGAGCACCTTGAATCCTCAGGTACTTCACAGAATTTTATATCACTGAGATGTGAAAATAAAAAAAGTCTATTTTTACCACTAAACTGTTCCTGTAACAACATTTTCTTATTTTCACAGGGGGAACAGGAAAAAATACACCATACGATTTGTTGTGCAATTTCTCCTGAGTACGATAATACCTCATATGTGGTAAAAATCCACTCTTTGGTCACACAGCAGGTCTCAGAAGGAAAGTAGCACCATTTGACTTTTTGAATGCAAAATTGACTGGATTTATTAGCAAACACCATGTCGCATTTGCAGAGCCCCTGATGTGCCTAAACAATGGAGCTCCCCCACAAGTTACCCCATTTCGGCAACTAGACCCCTCAGGGAATTTATCTAGATCTTTGGTGAGCATCTTTAACCCCCAGGTGCTTCACATAATTTTATAATGTTGAGCTGTGAAAATGAAAAAAATATATTTTTACAACAAACTTGCTTTAATCCCAAATTTTTCAAAGTTTCAAGGATAACAAGAGATAATAGACCATGCAATTTGTAGTGAAATTTCTTCCAAGTATGTCAGTACACCATATGTGGTTGAAAACTACTTTTGAGGCACAATGCAAAGTGAAGAATGGAAGGAGCACCATTTTGAAGTGCAAATTTATTTGCAATTTGTTATACAATTATTCCTCAGTATGCCAATACCCCATATATGGTCAAAAACTACTTTTGAGGCACAGTACAAAGTGAAGACAGGAAGAAGTGCCATATTGGAGAGCAAATTTTGTTGGAATGATTTGCGGGTGCAATGTCACATTGGAAGAGTTCCTGAGGTGCCTAAGCAGTGGAGCTTCCCCACAAGTGACCCCAGTTTGGAAATTAGGCCCCTCAATGAATTTATCTAGATGTTTAGCGAGCATACTGAACCCCAGGTGCTTCACAGACTTTTAAAATGTTGAACCATAAAAATGAAAAAAATGACTACAAAACTGTTGCTTTAACCCCAAATTTTATAAACTCTCTAGGGTAAAAGGAGATGATAGACCATGGAATTTGTTGTGATATTTCTTCCGAGTATGCCAATAGCCCATATGTGGTTGAAAACTACTTTTGAGGCACAATGCAAAGTGAAGAATGGAAGGAGCACCATTTTGAAGTGCAAATTTATTTGCAATTTGTTATACAATTATTCCTCAGTACGCCAATTCCCCATATGTGGTCAAAAACTACTTTTGAGGCACAGTACAAAGTGAAGACAGGAAGGAGTGCCATATTGGAGAGCAAATTTTGTGGGAATGATTTGCGGGTGCAATGTAACATTGGAAGAGTCCCTGAGGTGCATAAGTAGTGGAGCTCCCCCACAAGTGACCCCATTTTGGAAACTAGGCCCCTCAATGAATTTATCTAGATGATTAGCAAGCATACTGAACCCCCAGGTGCTTCACAGACTTTTAAAATGTTGAACATGAAAATGAAAAAATGACTACAAAACTGTTGCTTTAACCCCAAATTTTATAAACTCTGTAGGGTAAAAGGAGATGATAGACCATGAAATTTGTTGTGATATTTCTTCCGAGTATGCCAATAGCCCATATGTGGTTGAAAACTACTTTTGAGGCACAATGCAGAGTGAAGAATGGAAGGAGCACCATTTTGATGTGCAAATTTATTTGCAATTTGTTATACAATTATTCCTCAGTACGCCAATACCCCATATGTTGTCAAAAACTACTTTTGAGGCACAGTACAAAGTGAAGACAGGAAGAAGTGCCATATTGGAGAGCACATTTTGTTGGAATGATTTGCGGGTGCAATGTCACATTGGAAGAGTCCTTGAGGTGCCTTAGCAATGGAGCTCCCCCACAAGTGACCCCAGTTTGGAAACTAGGCCCCTCAATGAATTTATCTAGATGTTTAGCGAGCATACTGAACCCCCAGGTGCTTCACAGACTTTGAAAATGTTGAACCATGAAAATGAAAAAATGACTACAAAACTGTTGCTTTAACCCCAAATTTTATAAACTCTCTAGGGTAAAAGGAGATGATAGACCATGCAATTTGTTGTGATACTTCTTCCAAGTATGCCAATAGCCCATATGTGGTTGAAAACTTTTTTTGAGGCACAATGCAAAGTGAAGAACTGAAGGAGCGCCATTTTGAAATTCAAATTTAGTTGGTATCGTTTGCGGGTGCCATGTCACATTGACAGAGTCCCTGAGGAGCCATAACAGCAGAAACTAAACAAAAGTGAGCCTGTTTTACAAACTGCGCCCCTCAATTAAGTCAGCCAGTGGTGCAGTGAGCATTCTGACATTACAGGTGTATCACAAAATTTTATACTATTGGGTGGTGAACAAAAGATAATTATATTTTTACCACGAAAATGTTGTTTTAACCTTAGATTTCAAATTTTCATGAGTGGAATAGGTAAAAAAAGGCCATATAATATGTTATATAATTTCCTCTAAATGTAACAATACACCACATGTGACTGTACAGTACTGTTTGGCTGCACCAAAGGACTCAGGAGCAATGAAGTGCCATTAGATTTATCGAGCACAGATTTTCCTAGAATAATTTGCGGACTCTATTTGCAGAGCTTCTATGTGCCAGAACAACAGAAATCCCCTTTAATGACCACATTTTGGAAATCACACCCCTCTGGGAACTTATCTATTTGTGTAGTGACGATTTAGTCTCAGGAAAATCACACATGAGTCAAATATAATAAATGTTGCAGAATTAAAAATTGCAAATAAGTCCTTGTCATTCACAGTACATTGTAGTGCCCGTAAATTGTGCACAGCAACATGATTATCCACTAACCAAGGGCTCTATTTTTGAGGACAGAGTCTTATCCTTTCTTGTTTTTTCAATGTTCACGTGTATATGAAACTTGGTCTCTATTAGTACAATTATTTTATTTCTCATGGGAAAAGAATACATATTTTCAAGAATTTTTTAAGGATACATATAATTTTTTGCATGCTTTTTCCTTTTCTCTTGGTGGTTCTTGCATGTTTTGCACCATATAAATACTACATTAAAATGGATGACTGGTCAAAAATAGTGATGATTGAATGTAATCGTTACTATTCGCTACTCGCATGGATAGTACAGTATTCGGGGTAGTCATTATATTGCGAGTTTTTCTGTACACGCCTCATTATATTCATATGTCCCACCCAGGAGGTTTGGCGCCACATTTGCAGCCACTAAACATGCTGGGCTTCTTAACCAATCACAGTAATGCCGCAGCCATCTTGGTTGTGGCATTACTGTGATTGGCTGGCCACAAAGTGTCATAGGGTCTATAAAAGCCCTTTCGCTGCCATTTTGTGGACATTGCATCCGAAGCCAGTGTTGTATCAGTATAGAGACAGAGCAAGCAGCTGCTAGGAAGAGTGCTAGGCCTCTTAATAATACAAAAGCCCTTTTCAGGGCTACTTTTAGTGTATAGTTCAATGTAGTATAGGGAGGGACAGATTTTTGAGCAGGGACAGAGTTTAAAGGCGTGTGTTACTACCTCCATAGTATCTTCCAGAATACAATAGCTCTTTTAAGAGCTGAAACTATTGAACAAGGTCACAGCAGGGAGGGAGAGATTGTGGATTAAGTAGGGAATCAGGACCTGTTTCCACAATATTTAGGGGTTCACAGCCTTGCTTGTGGCTGTTACGCTCACCGAGGAGCGGCGAGCGTCCGGAGGTGGACCCACTGGACCGTGCACCGGACTCCCCCGAGAAGGCGACCAGCAGCGAACCCCTATACAGGGACTGTGCGGCACCTCCCCAGAAGGCCTAAATGCACGGCAGCCAGGAACCGGTAGTAGGAGTCTCTGTAGGGCCAGGTGTAGCAAGGTTGTGACGTCCACAGCTGGCAGAACACGGAAACGGCACCGGAGATGTTCACAGCAGGTGACGTCCACAGCAGGTACGGTACAGATAATGTCCACAGCAGGTAGGGCACGATGACGTCCACGGTAGGTATAAGTGGTGACGTCCACAGCCGGAATGGTATAGATGGCACTACGGTGAGACACAGGATTAGAACCAGGTAACAATGCACGGATAACAAACAATAGCACAAACGGATTTGGACACTGGCAATGCACTAATAGAGGCGTTGCTCGGGTGCCTGCTGCCGGGGGAGGTGAACTTAAATACCTATTAGGCAACAGGTGACCTCTGAGGTCACTTCCAGAAAATGGGGCATGTCACTTTAAGAAAGGGGGCGTGGCCTCGCGTGCAGCCTAGAGTCACTTACAGCAATTCTGTGAGAGGAGGAGACTGCAGCAGGCCTGGGAGTGGGAGCAGCGTCTGCAGAGCTATGGGACCGGTAAGAGGAAGGCCTTCGCTGCCTGGGAGTAGGAGCAGGAGTGCACGTGGGAGCCATGCTGGGACCGGGCAGATGTGAAGGAGAGCTCCCCCCCTGGGGTCTGGTGGGACCAGGCATTACAGTTGCATCCAAATCAGCTACAATAATATGTTGCTAGTGGCCTTTGCAAATACAAAGCAGTACTCTAGCATTTTGTAATGTCTAATACACTAAATGCACCGGTCTCGTTTCCACAAAATTTAGGGATTCACTGCCTGGCTTGTGGCATCCACATCGGCCACATTCGTACATTGTTAGTTGCCTTTGCAAACACAAAGCAGTACTCTAGTATTTTATGCTGCCTGGTACAAAGTACTTACTTGTACTTTTACCACAATATTTTTGGGGTCAAAGTTTGCTTGGCTTGGGTTATCAACATCTGTAAATATATCACCAAAATGACAAAAAAGCCAGTTGTTGAGGGACAGGGACATGGACGTGGGCATGGTGTTGTCAGTGGTGGGCGACAAGGCACTGAGTCTGTGTCAGGTCAGAAGAAGCTTGACGCATCCACTATGTTCCTGTTTGCCAAATTTCCTGGTCTAGAACATAAATGTATGTGGAAGACAAAAGAGCAAGAGCAGATTTTGTCTAGGATTGCAGACAAGGCCCCTTTACATTTCTCAAGCTGCAACAAATCTTCCACAACCACACAGTCTACAGTGTATACACAGAAGGATGGCCCATCCAATCCTCAACCTGTTCCTCCTTCCTCCCTCTATCATCAGTCACAGGAGACACATAGCCACTCTGAGGATCTGTTTTCTTTGGTTGGCTCTGGCCTCTCACCGTGCAGAATTGAAGAGGGACGTGAGGAGGTGGCGTGCATTGATGCACAAGTATTTGAGGACCTATGGCCAGAAGAAAGCCAGTTTGAAGAAACTGATTTACTGTCTCCAGAGGAGGAGGCTGATGATGATGATGAGACACAGTTGCCATCAGGTCAGCCTACAATCTCAAGTGGAAAGGAGGATTAGATGGAAGTTGAGGTGGTCGATAATGAGTCCACTGATCTGACCTGGACCATTGACATGCATAGCTAGCACTGCAACACAGAGGAAGATGGACATGCAGCACCAACACAGGCATCAAGGGGTAGTGGTTTTCCCAGAGTGAGAACTGTGTCGGCTATTCCCAAGAACACCCCACTGTGGCCACAATTCAGGGTAAGTTCAGCTGCTGTCTGGAGGTTTTTTCTGAAAGTCCTTCAGAGTACAACATTGTAGTCTGTAGCATCTGCCATACTAAGTTGAGTTGTCTGCAAATTGGGATTCTGATCTGGCTTATATATCCTAGGTCATATGCAAAGGATTGTTAAAAATCCACATTTGACTTTTAGGATTGCTACTTCCAATAGGTGGCGCCGTGCTAGAGTTTGTCTCCATTCCTGGAGAGATAATTTCAAAATTCCCCAGAGGGGCGTGGCAGCTATAAGTCCCCTTACTTTACTGGCAGCCAGACTGGCTTGCAAAGTCTCCTTAAGGAGAATAGTTTTCCCCCGTGGTCCCCACAAAGCTTCTCATGAGCCAGATCAGACACCCCATACTTTGCACTGACAAAGGGCAAGCACCCCGAAACACCGTGTCTGCAAATTGGGATTCTGATCTGGCTTATATATCCTAGGTCATATGCAAAGGATTGTTAAAAATCCACATTTGACTTTTAGGATCGCTACTTCCAATAGGTGGCGCTGTGCTAGAGTTTATCTCCATTCCTGGAGAGATAATTTGAATACCAAGTTGAGTAAGTTGAGCCATACCAAGTTGTTTCTGCATACTGAGCACCACCAGTATGCAGAACCGTATGGCAGCCAAGCAACCCAGTAGGTGGGCAGAACACCAGGGTACCAAATTTGTGTCTGTGGATCAAACCACTGCCATGTTGCCTGTGCAACGTCCTTCACAATCTGCTGTCCAGGAAGCAGACACTCATACATTCCATGTTCATGCCGTGGATTGTGCTGGTGATGGGAGAGGAGTCAATGCCAGCGGCGCTGGTGGGCACAGGCTCCGCTCATCCACTGGGCTGGGTTTCCTTGGGATCTGCAGTACCACTGGCTGACTGTAGGTGGCATATGTCTTCCAGCTGAGGTTACCATCATTCAGCTACAACCAATGGGAAGACACCACACCCTTCTTATTTTCCCTCCTGTCTGCTGACCACTGCCAGAGATAGTTCTGTATTCCTGGTTCCTGTCCTGCCCTGTTCTGTTTAGTGATTCTGGTGTTCTGACTTCTGCTTGTTTCCTGACTACCCTCCTGCCTGCTGTTTATGTACCTCACTGCTCGATCTGGATTTGACCTCTGCTTTGTTTTCTGATTATGTCTTTGCTTGCGTGATTCTGTCCATGTTTTGCATTTCCTGGTTTTACTCTGCCTGACTTCTACTCTCATCGGACTGCAGCCTTCAACAGGGAGTGATCACCGGGACCTTGTGTAATTCCAAATCCCTGTATAGGGGTTAAAGGGTTTCAGGGCTCTAGGGGTTCTGCTTGGTGAGTGGCTTCCCTCTAGCCTGTCCGCTACAGCCAGTCTAAGTCTGTGGATCCAGGCAGGCGTTACGTAAGTTTAACCATCCCGCTGCTGTGTCTGCTGAAACAATCACTGCATAATCTCAAGTAGGAAGATTTGAGTGCCAAGCATGTGGCTATGGAGCCAGATTTCCCAATGGGTGATACAACCCAGCCCAGCCAATATTCTAAGGCAACACTGGGTGGTGATGATGAGGAGGATGAGGATTGAGAGGACTTGTTTTTCCTTGCTACCAAGGGGTCTCTCAATGCTACACAGGGGAGTCTCAACCCAAGCTTCATGTCATTCAAGTATGGTTGGGTTGGAGAGGAGGAGGTGGAGGAGGAAAAGGAGGCAAATCAGCATGAGGAGAGGATGGGTATTGTTCTTCCTGGTCGGGACACATGGTGGGGACACAGAACCTTTGCCTGTTTGCAGCTTGGCACACATGGCACAGTTCATGTGTAAGTGTCTGTATCAAGACCTCACGTGACACACATTTTATCCAACAACCTATACAGGTTGGCCACCTTTTTGGACCCACGGTACAAGGAAAAATTTCCTTCTCTCATTTTGGAGTAACCAAAAGGTTGCACAATGGAATTCTTGAAGAGGGTCATTGTAGATCAGTTGCTGAAAACATCACCCTCAGATAACGCTAGAGGCAGAGTTACTGGCTCTTTTCAACATCAAGAATTGATAAAGAGCATCACAAACACCAGGTCCATCAAAAGTGGGGGGAAAATGGGCGCAAACCTCTGGAATTTTCAATAAACCTGCACATCAGCAAGGGCTATCTGTGCCTGTAATAATGCCAAGAAGGGAGACAAACTATATTCCCTGAAAATGTTGATTTTGACTACTTCTGTTAACATCCACCCCTTCCCATATAAAGTCGTTTCCTTTCTGCTTCAACCATGACTTACCCATAGGGCTAATTTTTGTAAACACTATGCACATTGTGCAGTGGACAAACCAGGACAGTACTCCTACTCGAGCCTAACTACTATTTGTCATTGGAGGTCCTTGTGAAGGTGACTTCTTGCGTCACCAGAAGAGATGAGCGAACCGGTCCCGGTTCGGCTCGAGGTCGGTTCGCCGAACGGAGGTCCCGTTTGAGTTCGGCTCGTCGAACGTTCGACGAACCGAACTCGAACTGCATAGGAAACAATGGCAGGCAATCACAAACACAGAAAAACACCCTCAAAGGTGTCCAAAAGGTGACAAACAACTCACAACACAACACAAACACATGGGAAAGTGACAAGGACAAATTCTCATGTGAAAACAAAACAGCGTTACGAGGAAAAAGAGGATGAGACACAGATATAGGCATGGCATGCCCTTCTAAAATCATGTAAAACACCGCAAGGTGACTCCAAGCGGAGTCTCCCTTTTTTTCCAAAAATTGTGCCCCACACACACCCACCCATTCAGTGGCAGCACTTGTGCCCTAGTTGTACACTTCACAGCTAGATTTGCATCAAGCACATTCAAAAATACGCTATTCTTAACCGTCCCCAGGATGACACCGGGGTAGGTAGCAAAGTCTTTCCTGATCCCAGCTCTGTTCATCTTGGCTTCTTTTAAAAACACAGCAAGCAAGGGTTACTCCAAGCGGAGTCTCCCTTTTTTCAAAAAATTGGGCCACACAGACACCCACCCCATCAGTGGCAGCACTTGTGCCCTAGTTGTACACTTCACAGCTAGATTTGCATCAAGCACATTCAAAAATACGCTATTCTTAACCGTCCCCAGGATGACACCGGGGTAGGTAGCAAAGTCTTTCCTGATCCCAGCTCTGTTCATCTTGGCTTCTTTTAAAAACACAGCAAGCAAGGGTTACTCCAAGCGGAGTCTCCCTTTTTTCAAAAAATTGGGCCACACAGACACCCACCCCATCAGTGGCAGCACTTGTGCCCTAGTTGCAAACAGGATGTTTTGATTTGCCTCAAGCACATTCAAAAATACGCCATAATTAACCGTCCCCAGGATGACACCAGGGTAGGTAGCAAAGTCTTTCCTGATCCAAACTCTGTTCATCTTGGCTTCTTTTAAAAACACAGCAAGCAAGGGTTACTCCAAGCGGAGTCTCCCTTTTTTCAAAAAATTGTGCCCCACACACACCCACCCATTCAGTGGCAGCACTTGTGCCCTAGTTGTACACTTCACAGCTAGATTTGCATCAAGCACATTCAAAAATACGCTATTCTTAACCGTCCCCAGGATGACACCGGGGTAGGTAGCAAAGTCTTTGCTGAACCATGACTTGTTCATCTTGGCTTCTTTGAAAAACAATGTAAGCAAGGGTTACTCCAAGCGGAGTCTCCCTTTTTTAAAAAAATTTGGCCACACAGACACCCACCCCATCAGTCGCAGCACTTGTGCCCTAGTTGCAAACAGGATGTTTTGATTTGCATCAAGCACATTCAAAAATACGCCATAATTAACCGTCCCCAGCATGACACCGGGGTAGATAGATGAAGTCTTTGCTGAACCATGACTTGTTCATCTTGGCTTCTTTTAAAAACAATGTAAGCAAGGGTTACTCCAAGCGAAGTCTCCCTTTCTTCAAAAAATTGTGCCCCACACACACCCACCCATTCAGTGGCAGCACTTGTGCCCCAGTTGTACACTTCACAGCTAGATTTGCATCAAGCACATTCAAAAATACGCTATTCTTAACCGTCCCCAGGATGACACCGGGGTAGGTAGCAAAGTCTTTGCTGAACCATGACTTGTTCATCTTGGCTTCTTTTAAAAAAAAATGTAAGCAAGGGTTACTCCAAGCGAAGTCTCCCTTTTTTCCAAAAATTGGGCCACACAGACACCCACCCCATCAGTGGCAGCACTTGTGCCCTAGTTGCAAACAGGATGTTTTGATTTGCATCAAGCACATTCAAAAATACGCCATAATTAACCGTCCCCAGGATGACACCGGGGTAGGTAGCAAAGTCTTTGCTGAACCATGACTTGTTCATCTTGGCTTCTTTTAAAAACAATGTAAGCAAGGGTTACTCCAAGCGAAGTCTCCCTTTTTTCAAAAAATTGGGCCCCACACACACCCACCCTTTCAGTGGCAGCAGTTGTGCCCCAGTTGTACACTTCATAGCTAGATTTGCATCAAGCACATTCAAAAATACGCTATTCTTAACCGTCCCCAGGATGACACCGGGGTAGGTAGCAAAGTCTTTCCTGATCCCAGCTCTGTTCATCTTGGCTTCTTTTAAAAACACAGCAAGCAAGGGTTACTCCAAGCGGAGTCTCCCTTTTTTCAAAAAATTGGGCCACACAGACACCCACCCCATCAGTGGCAGCACTTGTGACCTAGTTGTACACTTCACAGCTAGATTTGCATCAAGCACATTCAAAAATACGCTATTCTTAACCGTCCCCAGGATGACACCGGGGTAGGTAGCAAAGTCTTTGCTGAACCATGACTTGTTCATCTTGGCTTCTTTTAAAAAAAAATGTAAGCAAGGGTTACTCCAAGCGAAGTCTCCCTTTTTTCCAAAAATTGTGCCCCACACACACCCACCCATTCAGTGGCAGCACTTGTGCCCTAGTTGTACACTTCACAGCTAGATTTGCATCAAGCACATTCAAAAATACGCTATTCTTAACCGTCCCCAGGATGACACCGGAGTAGGTAGCAAAGTCTTTGCTGAACCATGACTTGTTCATCTTGGCTTCTTTGAAAAACAATGTAAGCAAGGGTTACTCCAAGCGGAGTCTCCCTTTTTTCAAAAAATTGGGCCACACAGACACCCACCCCATCAGTGGCAGCACTTGTGCCCTAGTTGCAAACAGGATGTTTTGATTTGCATCAAGCACATTCAAAAATACGCCATAATTAACCGTCCCCAGGATGACACCGGGGTAGGTAGCAAAGTTTTGCTGAACCATGACTTGTTCATCTTGGCTTCTTTTAAAAACAATGTAAGCAAGGGATACTCCAAGCGAAGTCTCCCTTTTTTCCAAAAATTGTGCCCCACACACACCCACCCACCCATTCAGTGGCAGCACTTGTGCCCTAGTTGTACACTTCACAGCTAGATTTGCATCAAGCACATTCAAAAATACGCTATTCTTAACTGTCCCCAGGATGACACCGGGGTAGATAGCAAAGTCTTTCCTGATCCCAGCTCTGTTCATCTTGGCTTCTTTTAAAAACACAGCAAGCAAGGGTTACTCCAAGCGGAGTCTCCCTTTTTTAAAAAAATTGGGCCACACAGACACCCACCCCATCAGTGGCAGCACTTGTGCCCTAGTTGTACACTTCACAGCTAGATTTGCATCAAGCACATTCAAAAATACGCTATTCTTAACCATCCCCAGGATGACACCGGGGTAGGAAGCAAAGTCTTTCCTGATCCCAGCTCTGTTCATCTTGGCTTCTTTTAAAAACACAGCAAGCAAGGGTTACTCCAAGCGGAGTCTCCCTTTTTTCAAAAAATTGGGCCACACAGACACCCACCCCATCAGTGGCAGCACTTGTGCCCTAGTTGCAAACAGGATGTTTTGATTTGCATCAAGCACATTCAAAAATACGCCATAATTAACCGTCCCCAGGATGACACCGGGGTAGGTAGCAAAGTCTTTGCTGAACCATGACTTGTTCATCTTGGCTTCTTTTAAAAACAATGTAAGCAAGGGTTACTCCAAGCGAAGTCTCCCTTTTTTCAAAAAATTGTGCCCCACACACACCCACCCATTCAGTGGCAGCACTTGTGCCCTAGTTGTACACTTCACAGCTAGATTTGCATCAAGCACATTCAAAAATACGCTATTCTTAACCGTCCCCAGGATGACACCGGGGTAGGTAGCAAAGTCTTTCCTGATCCCAGCTCTGTTCATCTTGGCTTCTTTTAAAAACACAGCAAGCAAGGGTTACTCCAAGCGGAGTCTCCCTTTTTTCAAAAAATTGGGCCACACAGACACCCACCCCATCAGTGGCAGCACTTGTGCCCTAGTTGCAAACAGGATGTTTTGATTTGCATCAAGCACATTCCAAATCCACAAGCATTTACTCTCCCCAGGATGACACAGGGGTTGTAAATTCCTTCTGGATCCATGACTTGTTCATTTTGATGAACGTCAGTCTGTCCACATTGTCACTGGACAGACGCGTGCGCTTATCTGTCAGCACACACCCAGCAGCACTGAAGACACGTTCAGAGACAACGCTGGCAGCTGGACACGACAAAATCTCCAAGTCGTAACTGGATAGCTCTGGCCATTTTTCTAGATTTGAAGCCCAAAATGAGCAAGGCTCCATTTGCAAAGTCATGGCATCGATGTTCATTTGTAGATACTCCTGTATCATCCTCTCCAGCCATTGACTATGTGTCAGACTTGTTGTCTCTGGTGGCCTTGCAAAGGAGGGTCTAAAAAAATTATGAAAAGATTCCATAAAATTGCTGTTACCAGCACCAGATACGGTCCTACTGGTACGTGTAGACTGTTGAAGATGACGAGACCGTCCCATGTTTGTCAAGTTACAACTGGGAGATTCACTCCCTGCACCTGCACGGTTGTTTGGTGGAAAAGCGGATCTAAGATCGAGTAACAGCTTCTGCTGATACTCCTGCATACGTGCGTCCCTTTCTATGGCTGGAATTATGTCACAAAATTTGGACTTGTACCGGGTATCTAATAGTGTGGCAAGCCAGTAGTCATCATCACTTCTAATTTTGACAATACGAGGGTCATGTTGGAGGTAGTGCAACAAGAAGGCACTCATGTGTCTTGCGCAGCCATGCGGACCAAGTCCACGCTGTGTTTGTGGCATAGAGGTGCTAACCGTTCTTTCTTCCTCTGACATCTCCCCCCAACCTCTTTCAACTGAAATTTGGCCAAGGTCTCCCTCATCCGCTGAGTCTTCCATGTCCATGGACAGTTCGTCCTCCATTTCTTCATGTCCTCCTGCACCTTCCTCAACATCTCGCCTGCTACCATGCGCCCTTGTTGATCCCTGTCCCCCATGCTCCCATGCCTGGCGCCTTGGTGATGATGAACGTCTGGACCTTGGTGATGTTGTTGTGTCTTGCGCATATGAATCCACCTGTAGTTCATCCCCTTCCTGTTGTCCCACCCCCTGACTCCGAATAGTGTTTAGCGTGTGCTCCAGCATGTAAATGACTGGAATCGTCATGCTGATAATGGCATTGTCAGCAATAAACATATTCGTCGCCATGTCGAAACTGTGCAGACGGGTGCATAGGTCCTTGATCTGAGACCACTCCATCAGGGTGATCTGCCCCACCTCTGCATCTCGTTGGCCCAGGCTATACGTCATGACGTATTGCACCAGGGCACGGCGGTGCTGCCACAGTCGCTGTAACATGTGGAGAGTTGAATTCCAGCGTGTCGCCACATCGCATTTCAGGCGATGAACCGGCAGGCCGAAAGACTTCTGGAGCGATGCAAGTCGCTCAGCTGCGGCGCTTGAACGGCGGAAGTGAGCAGACAGTTTTCGTGCCCTGTTCAGAAGGCCATCTAGGCCGGGATAGTGTGTTAAAAATTGCTGCACGACAAGGTTCAACACGTGAGCCATACAAGGTACGTGTGTCACCTTGCCCAGGCGAAGGGCCGCACCCAGGTTTGCAGCATTGTCGCACACGGCCTTACTAGGCTGCAGGTTGAGTGGAGACAACCATTTATTAAACTCGGACCGCAGAGCTGACCACAACTCCTCAGCTGTGTGACTCTTATTCCCAAGACATGTCAAGCTAAAGACCGCCTGATGCCGTTGCGCTCTGCTGCCAGCATAGTAATGAGGGGTGCGTGATTCCTTCTGCGCAGTGAGAACGCTGGTGGCCTGACCAGGCAGGCTTGGGGCAGAGGTGGAGGACCCAGATGAGGTGGAGGATGCAGAAGCAGTGGCGGAACTTGGACAGACAGAGGATTGACACACAAGTCGTGGGGACGGCAAGACTTGTGCAGCAGACCCTTCACCATCTATCACCATAGTTACCCAGTGCCCAGTAAGCGACATGTAACGTCCCTGTCCATGCTTACTGGTCCAAGTATCGGTGGTGAAATGCACCCGTTCACACACAGAGTTTCTCAAGGAAGCGGTGATGTTGTGTGCGACATGCTGGTGTAGCGCGGGCACACCTTTCTTAGAGAAGTAGTGGCGACTAGGCATCTGGTACTGGGGCACAGCGACAGACATAAGGTCTCTAAAATCCTGTGTGTCCACTAGGCGGAAAGGCAGCATTTCGGTAGCCAACAGCTTACAGAGGGATAAAGTCAACCTCTTAGCTTTGTCATGGGTCGCAGGAAATGGCCTTTTATTTGTCCACATCTGAGGGACAGAGATCTGGCTGCTGTGTGTAGACGGTGTTGAGTAGGGTGTCCCTGGAAAAATGCAGGTTTGTGAGGAAAGTGCAGGCGGAGACATGATGTTGCCTTCATCCAAAGTTGGTGATATCGATGTCTGAGAGAGCTGAACACACTCACTTGTTTCCCCTTCCAAAACAACTGACGACCTACCAAGCAAACTGCCTGTTGCGGTTACAGTGGTGGAAGTTGTGGGTGGAAAAACAGGTGTGACAGCTGTCCCCACAGTCCTAGAAGATGACGAGCGCGCGGATGCACTGGAAGGGGCAGGCGGTGGATGGTTCGCTCCGCTAGGCCGCATTGCAGCACGGTGAGCTTCCCACCGGGCCATATGATATTTATTCATGTGACGATTCATGGAAGAAGTTGTCATACTGCTGAGGTTTTGACCTCTACTAAGAGAATCATGACAAATTTTACAGATCACATAATTTGGGCGATCTTTTTCTATGTCAAAAAAGGACCAGGCTAGGCAAGGCTTAGAGGCCATGCGACCTGTTGATCCACCACGAATAATGCTCAGAGGCAGAGTGGTGGCTGAGGATACAGTTGTAGACGTGCTACCAGTACTCCGACTCTGTCCAGGAAGGCGCAAGGTAACTTCGTCATCAGTTGCATCCTCCGCCACCACCTCTGTTGACCTCCTCGAGTGCCTGACTGTGGGTTGACAGTAGGTGGGATCTAGAACTTCATCATCAATTGTTGTGTTTGCACTCCCCTCCCCCTCAGACCGAGCCTCTTCTTGCCCTGACCGAATATTTAAGTTGTCATCCCAATCGGGTATCTGAGTCTCATCTTCATCAGTATGTTCCTCATTGTCTATAACCACAGGTGTTACAGTTTGTGACAAAGTATAATATAAAAAAGCAAAAAAGAAAATATCATTACTTACAGCAAGATGGAATTGCAGCTGTATATTGCTCAGGCCAAAAGACTACTGCTACTCCAGGATACAGCTAAACCCCCACTAGGTGGAGGCAACACAGGTGCAGGTGGAGTCTTTCACACTCACTTCCAAATATGGAGGAGATGATGGCTGGATGGTAAACCTGCACACTGGTGACTTGCATAGAGCACTGTTCACACTAGCAGACGCACAGTCACAAACCCGCAGCCTATTAGGTGACGCCCATACTATTAGATCAGGCGGGCTGCCAAGCCGTACCCCCACTGTGCGCTACGTAGGGACAGAAACTCTGATAGCAAGGCCTAACAAAAAGGGGGCCTGGCTGTATCCTGTACAAAAAAGTTTTTGAGGTTTTTTGTTAGCGTTATGGCCATAAGACGTAAGCCTACAACCCTCGTCACGGGAACCTCATGCTTGTAGGTCCCTACACTATATATAATATAAAAAACCAAAAAAGAAAATATCATTACTTACAGCAAGATGGAATTGCAGCTGTATATTGCTCAGGCCAAAAGACTACTGCTACTCCAGCAGGATACAGCTAAACCCCCACTAGGTGGAGGCAACACCGGTGCAGGTGGAGCTTTTCACACTCACTTCCAAATATGGAGGAGATGATGGCTGGATGGTAAAACTGCACACTGGTGACTTGCATAGAGCACTGTTCACACTAGCAGACGCACAGTCACAAACCCGCAGCCTATTAGGTGACGCCCATACTATTAGATCAGGCGGGCTGCCAAGCCGTACCCCCACTGCGCGCTACGTAGAGACAGAAACTCTGATAGCAAGGCCTAACAAAAAGGGGGCCTGGCTGTATCCTGTACAAAAAAGTTTGAGGTTTTTTGTTAGCGTTATGGCCATAAGACGTAAGCCTACAACCCTCGTCACGGGAACCTCATGCTTGTAGGTCCCTACAGTATATATATAATATAAAAAAGCAAAAAAGAAAATATCATTACTTACAGCAAGATGGAATTGCAGCTGTATATTGCTCAGGCCAAAAGACTACTGCTACTCCAGCAGGATACAGCTAAACCCCCACTAGGTGGAGGCAACACAGGTGCAGGTGGAGCCTTTCACACTCACTTTCAAATATGGAGGAGATGATGGCTGGATGGTAAAACTGCACACTGGTGACTTGCATAGAGCACTGTTCACACTAGCAAACGCACAGTCACAAACCCGCAGCCTATTAGGTGACGCTCATACTATTAGATCAGGCGGGCTGCCAAGCCGTACCCCCACTGCGCGCTACGTAGGGACAGAAACTCTGATAGCAAGGCCTAACAAAAAGGGGGCCTGGCTGTATCCTGTACAAAAAAGTTTTTGAGGTTTTTTGTTAGCGTTATGGCCATAAGACGTAAGCCTACAACCCTCGTCACGGGAACCTCTGCAGCTCTGCAGACTCAGCCATCTCAGTTCCACCATACTGTGCAGGGCTGATGGAGACTTCAGAGCTGGGAGAAAGCAAGTTTGATTGGGATGACAACTCAGAGGACTGGTGTTTTTTGGATGCGGTACTTGAAGTGGCTGAGAGGGCACTTGTTGGACCACTTGAGATCCATTCAAGCATTTTCCTTTTTTGGCCATCATCTACCTTTGTTCCTGTTGTTCGTGTCCGTAAAAAAGGCAGCACATCAGATTGTCCACGGTAAGTAGTAGACATCTTACTTTTGCTGGTAGATGGTCTATCTTCAGCAGATGATAATGGAGCTTTCCACCACGCCTCTTCCCCTTTCCACCAGCATCTGTCATTTTGACACTCATGTTGATTGCGACAAGATTGTGGACTGAAAATGTGGTAGTAAAAATTCAGAGGTGGTGTAGATTGCAGTGGTGGTCTAGCTTTATTAACAGCAGAATAATAAAGAATAAATATCCCTGACAATGCAACTACGGCCCTTAAACTGGCAGCAAAAATTGCTAGTATAATGGCTTAGTTATAATGAGTTGTAGTGTGCAATGCAGGCAGAGGTGCTGCAAATGTCTTTGCACTAGTGGGACTATAGCAAAGTCCAATAGCCACGTTTAGGATGCCACTAGGTACACTGAGTGTTTGCTAGTATAATGGCTTAGTTATAATGAGTTGGAGTGTGCAATGCAGGCAGAGGTGCTGCAAATATCTTTGCACTAGTGGGACTATAGCAAAGTCCAATAGCCACGTTTAGGATGCCACTAGGTACACTGAGTGTTTGCTAGTATAATGGCTTAGTTATAATGAGTTGGAGTGTGCAATGCAGGCAGAGGTGCTGCAAATGTCTTTGCACTAGTGGGACTATAGCAAAGTCCAATAGCCACGTTTAGGATGCCACTAGGTACACTGAGTGTTTGCTAGTATAATGGCTTAGTTATAATGAGTTGGAGTGTGCAATGCAGGCAGAGGTGCTGCAAATGTCTTTGCACTAGTGGGACTATAGCAAAGTCCAATAGCCACGTTTAGGATGCCACTAGGTACACTAAGTGTTTGCTAGTATAATGGCTTAGTTATAATGAGTTGTAGTGTGCAATGCAGGCAGAGGTGCTGCAAATGTCTTTGCACTAGTGGGACTATAGCAAAGTCCAATAGCCACGTTTAGGATGCCACTAGGTACACTGAGTGTTTGCTAGTATAATGGCTTAGTTATAATGAGTTGGAGTGTGCAGAGGACAGGAGGGTACAGTGCCAGGATTGTGGGGCTCTGGGTAGAGGAAAGGAAGCCTGCCTTTCTATTCCCTCCTAATAGGGAAATGCAGGGAGGAAATCCCTGATCTTTGCTACACAGACGCTGTCGCTGTTTTCAGGACCTGTCACCTATGGCTCTGACCCTACCGGTTTGAGCCCTTAAAAGGACTGATAGAAAGTGCTATCCCTATGCTGTCCAGCGCTGTGTATGGAGCGCATACAGCTGTATCGGCGATAGGACTCAGGACGGAGCTGCGACAGTGATGTCTGACACCAAAGACGCAGAAGAGATAATGGCGTCCTGGAGGAAAATGTCCGGTTTTATAATGCAGGGACATGTGACATGGACATCCTATCACACATGCCGTTGCTTCTCTGGCTAAAAGTCCACTTAGCTGTGTGTGTGTCTGGGATTGGCTGACATGCTGGCCCGCCCCACTACACGCGCGCGCTTAGGGAAGGAAGACAAGGAAAAAAAAAAAAAATGGCGATCGCCATTATAGAAACAGCAGTGATCTGAAGGCGCTGTTCACGCACACTATACACTGAAATGTCATAATAGTGTGATTCACAGAGTGACTTACATTATTACAGCGGAAACCAAGCTAGGAATTAGCTGTTTTTTTGCTGCTAGAACCGTTCTCGAACGTTTCTAGAACTATCGAGCTTTTGCAAAAAGCTCGAGTTCTAGTTCGATCTAGAACAGGCCCCAAAATCACTCGAGCCTAGAACTGGAGAACCTCGAACCGCGAACCGCGCTCAACTCTAGTCACCAACCATGACTCAGGCCATAGGGCTAATTTTGTTAAACAATGAACATTGTGCACTGGACAAACCAGGAGAGTAGTCCTACCACACTAATATTTGTCATTGGAGAAAGGTTGAGATAGGGTATACAATATTCCATAGCAATTTACAATGACTGTTGATAAACAACTGATGGCCCGCTGAAAACTTGAATTGAGGGCCACAACTACTACAGTAGTCCTACGTAGATAATATTTTTCATGGGAGACCCTTGTCATGGCATCTTCCTACATCTATGACACAGCCCTCAGGAGTAATTTTTAGAAATCTGATGCACATTCTGCACTGGACCAAGTGCTAGAGTATCAATAAACAAGTTTTCTCTTCCTATTTAATCTGGGGAATATTGCCAATAAATATCTCTGAGCCATTTGGAGGAGCTTCTCCAACCCATTCTGGAAAGGAGCACCATATATCCTTTGTTCATTCACTTGCACAAGTGATATATTTGAGCTCGTCATCCAGTTGACTAGTGCAGGTGTATTTTTTCTGTTGGCAGAGTTCAGCGCAACATGAGTATCACAGGCTGCAGTCACTGCTCCCTTCTTGTACTCCATTGCTTGTCCTTCTGCTCTGTAGTCTCTGCCCTTAAATGAGTTAAATGAGCAAGCGAGGGCCCTACAATACAATATTATATTTTTTATTTTTTTTTCACTTCTGCTGTGCATCTGAGCTAACACTCCTCTTTGAATATCACTAGCGCTGTGCCTGTCACACTTGCGTTACATAAGCATCACACCCTGTAATCATGAGGGTGTTGTCACTTTGAAATTTGGTTATTCTAAAATGTTTATAGTGCTGCATCTCCTGCACATGCGCATTTAAAGCATTACTTTCCCATATTGCTTTTCTCGTGAATGCGCAGTGCAAACAACAAAAACAACGCGATAGGTCTGAATCACTTGATTCAGCCAAGATGGGGGCCGCCATCAGCTTAACTATGCGCCTTGCCTCTCTAAAGCTACACACTGGTAAGTGATTACCAATTAATGATGTCAGTTAAATAGGGCACACTTTGAATGGTTTTTTGCCCCTTTCTTTCCCCCTGAGGAAGCCACTTCTCTGCACTATCAGACCGGTTAGGTAATCTGCCTGGGCTAGTCTATGGATTTTTATAATGCACTATTTGGGGCATTTAGCCCTCTGTAGGCTTGCCTACATATTTCTGCCAGAGTAGCAGTGCTTTATTGGATCTCACATTTTGCTTGTTATTTTGGCCTTTTCAGTATGTTACCATTGATCTCTTGCTAGGACTGCTATTTTATATATTGCTTTATCGCAGATATTCTAAGCACTATCTGGCTTAGTGAGGCATTGTATTACCTGGTCTGCCTTAGGTGTGAACAGTGTGCCATTGTGCATTTATTCAGTACTGTTTCCCATATATTGTGTATATACTTCCATTTCCCAGCCATTTTTTTGGTCTATATAAAACTGACTACTATCAGTCTGTATAGTATTATATGTTATTGGAGTATTTGATACACAAATTTGCACTTGTCCCATTTATTCCAATAGTGTTTAGTTCACACAGGACTAAGCCCTTGACCTAACCTTATATGTATTGTATTGTACTATAGCAGGCCAGTACTAATTTGTTAGTCTAGCCAATGTGATTATATCCTTGCTATAGCTGTAACTGCATTAATATATGTATTCTATCGGTCCCTTAGGCATTGACCTATCTATGTCTCTTCTGAGGAGCTACATGTGAACATTGCTATTCTGTACTTATTTTGCATCTTTTTTCCAGATACTATGTATAGCTATAGGCCTTAATTAATTAACAATTGTTTTTTTTTGCCTACCGGTTTCATTATAGAGAGGTTCCTACAAGCATTTTACATGCTACTATTTCATAGAGGGTTCTGACTTTGAACTGTATGCCTGATTGGCTTTTTTAATTGTTTTTAATCTACATTTCTTGTGTGTCCCACACTGCCAGTGTGTTCGGTAGTGTGGTTTCTGTGCTTTCAAATAAAGATTATGTATCTATTTAATACATGTGTTTGGTGATCCCTTTTATGGTATACTCTTTTTCTTGATGGTCTAGTATGAATAATTGAGGGCATGCACTTGTCGCAGGCGGGAAGGGGGCCGTCGCTGCTGCACTCTCGCTGGCGCTTGGGTCCGGCGCTGCAGCCTGCTGCTTTCTGCTCGCTGCTCGGTGGCTCGAGCGGTGGGCCGGATCCGGGGACTCGAATGGCACTCCTCGCCCGTCAGTGAAAGGGAGTAGTTTTTGGGATTGGGGAAGTCGGTTCGTGATGCCACCCACGGTTTGTGGTGAGGTTGGGACACCACCGCTGCTCTGGACGGGGATCCCGGGAGCGATGACGGGGAGCAGTCGAGATGTTTCTCTCCCCTCCGTGGGTAGGGGGATTGGGTGGTCCCGGGGCCCGGTTGGGGTGACTGGAGAGTGGATGGCAGGGTTCAGGGAGGTGCAGGGTCACGGGGGCAGCGCGGTGCCAGACGGCACTGTGGTACTCACTCAGCCAGTAAGGTACACGGAGTCTCTGGTAAAACAAACGGCTGGATGGACGGGTTCCGCAGACAGCTGCGGTGGTCACTCCCGGTAGGTTGGCGATGACTGCCTTTCCCTGCACCTGTAGCGTGTTTTCGGCCCCGATGGCTTCCCACTGGTAACCCGCTCCACAGCGTGGATAGATGCCGAGGGAGCCCCTTTTGCCCGCAGGCTCTGGCCCTGGGAACTGTAGCCTTGGCGGTGACTGTATTTCCCTTCACGGTTGAGCGGTTGCCTTCAATCGGGTCTTTGCTGCTGGGAAACCCCGGAGGTTCCCGTCGCTAATGGATTTGACCAGTTTTACGGCGACTCCAAGTCTGGTCGGGGTCGGTAGGCCTTGCCGAATGGTGCTGGCTTCTCTTCGCTCCCCGGTTCGGTACCGGCGGGCCACCGCCCGTCCCCGGTCCTACGGTTCCGCGTCGATTGGCCCCTCCTGCAGACGGTCACTACCGTCTGCCAACCTTGCTGTAGGTGTCCGGGCCACGTACCCGGACACGGTCAGTCTGCTCCTTCACTACTACTTTACTCCTCTCTCTTCCTACTCTAAAACTGTTCTCTCTCCTTTTCCCGCCTCCAGGACTGTGAACTCCTCAGTGGGTGGGGCCAACCTCCTGGCTCCACCCCACCTGGTGTGGACATCAGCCCCTGGAGGGAGGCAGCAAGGATTTGTGTGTGACTGATGTGCCTAACCGGGGTGTGGAGTGTGTTGTTGCAGTACCTGTGACGTACTGGCTTGTCCAGGGCGCCACACACTCTCAATTGTACAGAAGAGGGCACTCCAAAATTTATAAAGGAGGGCCCTTGCAAACGTATGTTACTTGTCCTATTTACTGACTATTGCAGGCCCTCTGAAAATTTTAATTTAGGGCCGCAGAATGACATGGAGGAGAAGGAGGAGAGTAAAGCCCAACACTACAATGGGCACATTGTAAACAGCAGTGGAATATGTATTCCACTATCTGACTTTTCCTCCCAATTGTATATTACTGGGCCACCTCTGGGTGCTTACCAAGCTAAGGTTTCCTGACACCTGCAGGCCCTCTGAAAATTTGAATTGAGGGCTACAGAATGACATGGTGGAGGAGAAGGAGGAGGAGTATAAAGCCCTCAACCACAATGGGCACATTGTAAACTGTTATGGAATATGTATTCTGTGGTGCGCCTGAGGCTCTGGTCACCACAGGGTACTGCACCTCAATTAAGGGGCAGTATCTATCTCAGGAAAGGGGGGTTTAATCACCAGTGTTCCACATTCACACACTACATACAGCTTAGGAGCCTTCACACAGGGTGGGATGGCTCAAGGTAGGCAGGGGGGTGGCCATCACAATCATGGGATTTCCTCGGTCACTGAAGCCAGCCACCTGGGGGGCGGGTTCCACCAGGGGGTAGAAATAGGCTCAACATGCTAACATCAAAAACAGATCCGTTGGGACCATAGTTCTGACATCTCTGGAAAACTTGGACTTTACTAGGCCCAAGGCTTGGAGCGGGAGCTCAGCCGGGGTACCTAACTGCTGAAGGGGACAGCCTAGAAATAGGACTCTCTCTCTCCTTCTCTCTCAAAACACCAGTGGTGGCCCCTTACCTGCCTGGGATTGACCGGAGAGCATCACGGCAGTGAACAGTGCGACCGGGCTGGCAGGTAAAGTTGTGAGTAAACTACACCCTGAACCCGCCGAGGCTGTATTGGCTCGTCTGTACTGGTGCCGCCGCCCAGCGCTAAGGCGCCAATGGCCATTAAAACTCTCATCATCCACTCGGGGCCCGCTCAGCCTGTGGGGAGCAACACCAACCCGGTTGCCATAACACCTGCCCCAGCGAGGAACCCTACAGCCGTGGCTACTCCCTGGCCGCATACCACAGGTGGCGTCATGACAAATTTTCCCCATTACCCCACTTCCCCCACTCTTTCCTGTATGCCTCAAGACAACGGAACCGGGCAAGGCCACCCGTGACATCGCCTGACCCAACCCGCGACTGCCTGGCGACGAGAAGGTTGACCACCTGTACCTTGGGTCGCTAGATATTCCACTATCTGAGTCTCAATGAGGGAGGCACCGCTCAAATGTAAAAGCAGTCCCTCCCAAAAGTATATTACTGGGCCACCTCTGAGTACTCACAAACTCAAGTTTCCTGACACCTGCAAGTTTTCTGAAAACTTGAAATGAGGGCTGCAGAATGACATGGTAGAGGAGGAGGGTAAAGTCCACTGCCACAATGGACACATTGTAAACTGCTATGGAATATATATTCCCCTATCTGAGTCTCAATGAAGGATGGACCACCCAAATGTATAAGTAACAGCAGTCCCTCCAAAACATATGTTACAGGACCAATTGAGGCCCCTCAGGTCAAAGATCAACATACCAACGGGCATGTTCTAGCTGGCCTTGTAAAGTGCTGGGAAATAGCTAACTAGAAAGTATATATGACAGAGAGACCTACAAAATATATAAGTCAGGAACCTCCCAATTGTAAAAGTAAAAAAAAACGCCAAAACGCTAAGTGTGAAAAATGCTAAAAGGGATATTTTTTCTCCAGTTTATTTAGCCTTATATACAAGTGATTATGCAGGAAAAACTGTTTCTTAACCTTTTTGGCCTGTAAAATGCAATTTAGGTTAGGTTTGGTAGGTGTCCTTGTGCATCTGTAAAAGTGGCATAATACTGTGACATCCTTATTCCCAGAAACCATATGGGAGTCAGAAATGCATGCAGGCATATTCTCCAGGCTTTCTCCATTCAGTTTCATCACTGTCCCATCTATGTCAGCCTTTTCCTCAGGCCCCCAGACCTCTTTGTTGGGTCAAGCAGAAAATTACTCATATTTCCTATTGACTTTCATTATATTTGCTATACGAAACGAATACTCGAGTATTACAAACTACTCGCTACGAGTGTAGTGAGTATGAATATTATGGTACTCGCTCATATCTAGTCACGAAAATTGGCACAGGTTTTTGATGCAGAACTATCAGATATACCTGATTCTATGGAATATATAAATATGAGAACATGGTGGAATTACAATACTTTCAAAACATATGTTTATTAAAATATAATCCCACAGGGTCTGAAGCTGAAAAATATATCCACATAACTTCTATGACAAATTTATGGAGGACTGGAATAAAATGCTTTCCAAATGTTCATGTCAACTTATGAACCTCATCATAGAACAGGAATCTGAAAGATGGGTTACTTTGAAAACAGAAATTGCAAATATTGAAACCTCTCTTTCCAATATTTCGAAGTTTCTGTACTTTGATATTGCATATAAAAAATGAAACAGAATATTACTAAACTTTAATCAAATGTACTGCATATCAAGAAGAATAAACTCCAATGTGATGCTTTGGAAAACAACTCTTACAACTCTTATGGAAACAACAAAGTATATACATGGAAACGTAGCAGATCTTATACCACCTCACCAAAATCAATCTTGAAGAAAAACCCTCTCAATAACTATTACAAGGACACTGCAAAAAAAACAAGTATTTTTATCATCTACAGATCTGGACTCTTTGAACTTTAATCCTGATACTTCATATTTAAGTGATTATCGAAGAGAAAATTGTCATTCTAATACATTATTCAGAGAATTTTGCAATTCTAAACTCGTAAGGGGAGAAAGAGGGGAGGACAGAGAACCAATAGAAGAGATGTGAAAAGATATCCAATATGGAGCAAAAAAAATGAACTTGAATGTGAATGTAAAGATAAGGAAGAATGTGAATGTGAATGTATTAATGGATAATGTTGTGGTTATGACACCAACAATTTTATTGAGTAAACAGATGAAAGTCTGGGCCGGAGGCTTCAACACTATTCTTGACTTAAATAAAGTTTGTTTGCTTACAGTAAGGAGGCATTTTTATGAGGATATATAATGCTCACGGGTGCGAGTGGGGAGTAGACGCATTGGGTCGCAGCACATAGTACACCTGAGGGGTGTGATTTTGGTGCACACTGGGTATTCACCAGAGCCTCTGCTGGTGAGGGTAGATTTGGCTGCTGGTAGGAACCAGGTGCCCCTTTTGGAGAGACAGTGCTTCAACAGCTGGCCCCAGGGGTATAGACACTGACAGTCTAAGATACAACAGTTGCAGCCGGAATGGCTGATGTGGCAGGCATGGCCAGAAATGATGGATGCAGCAGCAGGTTTGGCAGATACAGCTGGTATAGATTGGTGCTGCAACGGGTACAGCAGATGCAGCTGGTAAGGATAGGTGTGGACTTGACAGGGTTTTTTCACCTGAATAAAGTTTTTTGAAAGGATCCGTATCCATCACAGTCATGCCAAGTATATGCAAGCACATGTGCAGGGGGCAGGCATGTACATGGGAGTGTGCCCCGCTGGGTTTAAATATTCCGGCCAAGATGGCACTCAGCAGATTCTTTCTTCACTGCTCTCTCTGCCCCCTGTCGTTAGTTCCTCTCTCCCTGTCCCCGCAACTCCAACATCTGCTCAGCCCACAGCCCCACAGTTCTCGCTCCATGGCAACATTTTTCCTGCCCCTTCCTACCTTTTCCATCACAGCCATTTATTGATTCTCCAATAGCAGCCCTAGACTCAGCTGGAAGTCTAAGTATCTTTCTTCCCCCCACTCTGCTATTAACCCCTTGCTTACCATCTGATATTGCTGTGTTACCACTTATTGTTACTGTTATCCTGCATTAACCACTGCATTGTTGTTTCATTCAGTTTACCCCTATATTGCTTTTAACCCTTGCTGTTCCCTGTATTGTTTAGGAACAGCAAGTGTTAGGCGGGTGGAACAATTGTGTATGTGTGTGGGAAATATTATTTGATAATTGTGGGCTGTATTGCATATTAGGGTATTGTGCTATTTGTGTTGAATTATGTAGAATATACATATATATATATATATATATATATATATCTACTTACATAAGCACCAGTTCTGTCTGTTCCCCTATTCCGTGATGCACTGCGGCATTGTCCGTTGTGCAGCCACAGTTCGAACGATGCTCCGCCTTCCGGGTCCTCACTGCATGCACGCATACACACATATACACACACAGCAGACACACATAGATACACCGAGCACATACACACACATAGCGCACATACATACAACACAGCCACACACACTGCTGTATATTCACCTATCTGGGGCCGCCACCAATTCTGCTGTCAGCCTTTTACTACAGTTGAATGCTTTGTGGCACCATAAAGCATTCAACTGCAGTAAAGCCATGACATCAACCTGCAGCGGTCGCTCCGTACACAGCACGCTGTCACGGAGGAGTCTGTTTGCGGCAGCTGGAGGCTCCGCGGGTACGGAGGACAGGTGAGACACGGCATAATAGGGGACAGAAAGGAACCAGCAGGAGCACATTACTAAACAATGTGCTCATTGCTGCAGGGGACATCAGCCTCCCTCCACCAAATCTGTATACCCCAGCCCCCCCTCACTAGATCAGTATACCCCCAGCTCCCCCCACCAGATCTGTATACCCCCAGCCCCTCACCAGATCTGTATACACCCAGCCCCCCCACCAGATCTGTATACCCCCAGCCGCCCGACCAAATCTGTATACCCTCAGCCCCCCACCAGATCTGTATGCCCCCCACCAGATCTGTATGCCCCCCACCAGATCTGAATGCCTCCAGCCCCCCTCACCAGATCGGCATGCCCCCAGCCCCACTCACCACTGCTCCTGTCAGCATCACTAAGAATACACAGATGTTTTTTTCACCACACTCCCGATGCGATAGCATCGGGCCTATTTCTATCGGGTCGCATTTACAATCATAAAATATTGCACAGACACTCCATGTGACTCAGGGAACGTCATAAACTATGTTTTGAGGGGAAAATTTAACCCCCACGCTTTACAGTTACTCTCCAAAAAACCTGCCTCCATTTAAGTCAATGGAGCTAGGCATTACAGGTTATTAATAGCAGCTCTGATTGGTTGCTATAAGAATGAAGGACATTCATAGTATACATAACTTATGTGTGAGGTAATATGATGTCAGTGGGGAGACGGAAACAGACAGAGACAGACAAGAAAAGAGACAGAAAGGGAAAGAGACTGACAGATAAAGAAAGAGACAAACAGGGAAAGAGAGAGAGACGGGGAAAGAGAGAGAGACGGGGAAAGAGAGAGAGATGAGGAAAGAGACAGACAGGAAAGAGACAGACGGGAAAGAGATAGACGGGGAAAGAGACAGATAGACAGGGAAAGAAACATAGACAAGGAAAGAGACAGAGACGGGGAAAGAGACAGAGATGGGGAAAGAGACAGGGAAAGAGACAGACCTGTAAAGAAACAGACCTGGAACGAGACAGATGCGGAAAGAGTCAGACCAGTAAAGAGAGAGACCTGGAATGAGACAGACCTGGAACGTGACAGACCTGGAATGAGACATACCTCTAAAGAGACAGACCTGTAAAGAGACAGATGGGGAAAGAGACAGACAGACACAGAGATAGAGGCAGACAGAGACAAACACAAAGATAGAGACAGACACAGAGATAGAGAGAGACAGAGAGACAGATAGAGAGAGACAGACACAGACAGATAGAGAGAGACATACAAATACAGACAGACAGAGATAGAGAGAGACAGACAGACACAGAAATAGAGACACAGACAGAGATAGAGAGCCACAGACAGACACAGAGAGAGAGACAGACAGACAACACAAATAGACATAGAGATAGAAAGAGAGACAGACACAGAGATAGAGAGAGGCAGAGACAGACATGGACAAAGACAGAGTGACAGACAGACACAAAGAGACAGACAGATAGACACAGACAGAGACTGGGAGAGAGACAGACAGTTACTATACCGGGCAACAGTACTACAGCTAATATATATATATATATATATATATATATATAAACTGTAGACTTTTGGGTGTACAATAAATATTGTTTACAACTACACGGTTTTGTCTCAATTAGTCGCCAGTAAAATATGTTTATTTATGTGTATGTATGTGTGTGTGTGTATGTATTGTGAGGTAGCGACCACCAATGTGGTAAGTGGTCGCTATATGTCACAGTGGAAAAGGTACCTGCGATATTAAACTGAAGAGGTTGCTATGGGACTTGTAGTTCACAAAGGCTTCTTTCTGCATATAAGGGTCAGGTTCCCTTTAATAATCCCAGTGTGCTGTGCAGGTCTGGAGAATCAAAGACCTCCCCCTGTGGGTGTGTCCAGTCTGATTTAGCAGGCTGTCAGTGAGTGTGAAACAGTGTGTGGAGCAGACCTGCATGAGGAGCAGCCCTGCATGAGGAGCAGCCTCAGGCAGGTAAAGAGGCTGCTATTCTCGGAGAGGTTGGAGCCTCTGGAAGGACCCTGCCTAAGGAAGCGTGGGTTGCCTTCAACCATCTGGAACTGAGTGTGTGGAGGCTGAGGGAGCTCCACTCTAACACTTGTAGTGTCCAAGCCTGAGTGGGCGGTCCGCTATAAAGACTGACCAGAAATCAGTGTCTCCTGGGGAGACAGCCATACCTTCACTATGGACATTTAAATGGACTTCAAGCCCACGGTATGTGAAGGTGTTTAGTTTACCTTTTCCTTTAAGCCAGGAGAGGCTTCATTGAGTTTTGGAAGTGCAGTTTATGTTGGTTACTAATAAACTGCTGCATTTTTGAGAAAGACTGTGTTGCCTGTGTATGCCTAAGCAACCCTGCACCGCTGCAATTGAGTGGAACCCCTCAGGTTGCGGCATGCAACCTTACATATGGTGCTAGACTGCGGGCAGCAATCCAGGCAGAACATCTAGCAACTGCAGAGGTGTTGTTCCTGTGGATCAGCCGGGTCCACAAAGGTTTTTTTTTTCTGCTGTCTACACACTGCAAGGAAGTGTTGCCGGTGGATCGGCGGGTCCACGAAAACAATTTTCGAAGCGGTTTGCAGTGGATCGGTGGGTCCATGAAAGTTAACGGCGCACTCAAGCGGCTTGCGGTGGATCGTCGGGTCCACGAAGGTCCGTGGGAGCTGAGCGGCCATGACTGGAGCAGCTTGTGTGGATGAGCTACTGTTAAAGAACCTGATGCGGGTCGGTGAGCAGCGACTGCAGGAGACCAGCTGCCAGGAGGTAAAGCAGCATGAGCTGCAGTGGCGACAGGAGTCGCTGGCAGAGCGACAGGACTTGGTGGCGCTGGACAAGTGGGTACAGTCTCTTGTGGTGCCAGTGCACACACAGGGTGCCCAGAAGGACACCTGGGGCACCAAGGTACTGTGTGGTTTGGGACATGAGTTTCCCCTGGAAAGGCCATGGAATGTACCCTCTGTGGACTGTGTTGTCCAAAAGGGGGTGGAGCATCCCATAGAAAAGGGCGCAGTGGCGCATATGGACAGTAGTCCAGCACAGAGGTGTTCATGCTGCAAGTGTCCTGTCTGCAGTATAGACCACCCATCTGACGAGAAGCCACGTCTGTGTACCGTGGAAGTGGATGGGGAATCTGTAACTGGACTTGTAGACTCAAGGAGTTTGGTGACACTGGTAAGGGCCACATCTGATGTCTATCTGATTCCTGAAAGGAAGTTCCACGCCAACTGCACCCACAATAATGATAAAGAATACCTGATGTCCAGCGTGGTCATTAAGACAGACAGGGACATTGGTTCTCATGATGTTTGTGTAGTTTCCGATTTACCGCACCCAATTATTATAGATTGGGACTCTAAATTATTTCTGGACTTGTGGAAGCAGGGGGAAATGTCCGGTTGCTTGTGTAATAGCCGGAATGGCCCAAAGGAAGCTCCACCACAGCGGGAGGTTAAAAAGAGTCCTTGTGGGGTGGTTATGTGTAGTAAGGTGAAGATTGCCCCCTCTAAAGTTGACTGTCCTAAGTTAGTGGGGAGCAAAGAAAAAGGTAGACATGCCCAACTTAGTGACATGATGGGTAAGAAAATAAATGACAATATGACCGTTAGTGACGGAAGAGCTCCAGAAAAGGGAGCCAACACCTGGTTAGGTGGGAACATGTTAGTCCAGGACACCAGGGCGAGTGACGACTCCAGTAAAGACACTGGCTCTACTAAAGTGACAAACAAGTACAGTGACGTACTGATGAGCAAAGAGGGGAAAACCTCCTCCCGTCGCCGGAGGCGCAACAGGCGTAGAGAGGCGGAGCAAGCTACAACCTCTGAAAATATGGTACAGGTAGAGACAGTGTCATGTATTTCTGCCCAAAGTGTGGATTCCCTTCCAGAATCTGAGTATGCAGAGAAGGTTGAGAAAAGCACGTTGCCGATAGCAACTGCTAATGTAGAGTCGGACAGAAAAATCATGAAAGATGAGTCTGAGCTGGAACTGACACATTGTAACGACAGAAATCAGCAGGGTGAAAATACAGAAAAGGAGCCGACCAAAACAGTAGTGGTGATGTCCCCTATGATTTCCTGGTGTGAAGCTGATGGTCTGTTGAGTGAGAACACTATAGGAGAAGAAATCCTGGAGGCTGTTGGTGGAGGAAAAATCCACAAAGGTCATGCTGAGCAGACCAGTGATCCACCCAGTGCTGGGGTGAATAATAGTGCAAATGGCACAAAAGCTGTTGTAGACTCCAGAGAATCTGAGGTTGAAGGTATGGAATGCAAGAAAGCCTCTGAAGTTGCAGAGAATAAAGAGGAAATTGAGGGAGATGCTGCAGAGTCCCAAGAGATGGATGAAGCTGCAGAGGTTGAGAGAACCCTTAAAGTAGGCAAATCTAGCCCAGAAGTCTCATCAGCAGCTGAGAGCTTAACTGAACTAAGGGGTACTTCACACACAGCGAGATCGCTACTGAGATCGCTGCTGAGTCACGGTTTTTGTGACCTCATTAGCGGTCTCGCTGTGTGTGACACTGAGCAGCGATCTGGCCCCTGCTGTGAGATCGCTGCTCGTTACACACAGCCCTGGTTCGTTTTTTTATTGTTGCTCCCCCGCTGATAAGCACACATCGCTGTGTGTGATAGCCAGAGAGCAACAATCCTGAATGAGCAGGGAGCAGGAGCCGGAGTCTGACAGCCTATGGTAAGCTGTAACCAAGCTAAACATCGGGTAACCAAGGTGGTTACCCGATATTTACCTTCGTTACCAGCCTCCGCAGCTCTCACGCTGCCAGTGCCGGCTCCTGCTCCCTGCACAAGCTAAGCTAAGCGGTGTGCGCTGGTAACTAAGGTAAACATCGGGTAACCATACCCGATGTTTACCTTAGTTACCAGTGTCCGCAGCTTCCAGACGCTGGCTCCGTGCAAGCGCAGCATCGCTGGTCGCTGGTGAGATCTGCCTGTTTGACAGCTCACCAGCGACCATGTAGCGATGCAGCAGCGATCCTGACCAGGTCAGATCGCTGGTCGGATCGCTGCTGCATCACTAAAGTGTGAAGGTACCCTTACTGGTAAGACCAAGATGGAGGCCATAAAAATGGACTTGGTTCAGAAGATTGAGAATCTTGAGGTCAAAGATGAGGAAAAATTCAAAGGCTCTGAGGCTATGGAAAAACCTGAGGAGAATGCAATTCCAAAGGTGGAGCCTGTGATAAGAAAAGAGGATGGATGTGGAAGACCCAAGGAACGGTCCAATGGCCTTACAGATAAAGAAAGTCAGCCAGTCTTTACGTGCATGGTAGAAGTCCCTGCAGACTTGAGAAAAGCCTGTGCCAGTGAGGCGGTACATGAAAACTTCAAGACGGCCGTAGGAGCTTATAAAGTGTACTTTGCCCCACAGTCTTGTCGGTTGGTGGTGTGCTCTGTAAGTGATGTCACAAAGAAGCGTGTGGCTATCCTGAGTGGCATGCACCTACAGTGTCTTTGCACAAAGTGGCTCATCTCTATAAAGATGGAAGAAGTCACCAGACGATTGGAGCATATGAAGCAGCTCACCGCAGCGTTTCAGGAAGTGATGGTTGTGAAGAAACAATTAATTGGGCTTGCAATAAGAGCGCTGAGAAGTAACATTCAGCAAGCCAGGAAGGTTCCAGGTATTACAGCTGTTGAAGTAGGACATAGTGGAACATTCCGAATCTATGGGAAAACTGCAGAAGCAGTGAAGACATTTAGAAGGCTGTTGGAGTTTGTAGAAGAAGTCACAAAAGTGCCCAGAGAACTTGTCAAGAAGCTGATTGGCAGAAATGGAAGAGTCATGCAGGAGATGGTTGATACGTCCGGTGTGACGAGAGTAAGACTTGATATTTATAATGAAGCCAGGATACTCTGTGAAGTCGGTATGGTTCCCTGTGTCATTGTTGGAACAAAGGAGTGTGTTGAAAATGTACGAGTTCTCCTAGAATACAGACTGGGATACCTGGAAGAAATAAAGCAATTGAGTCTGGAAAGACAGAAGATTGCAGAAAAACTTTGTCAAGTTAGTATGAGGTCGCGACCGCTTATGGGCCAGGGCCCAAAGAAGTGTGGTCCACCTGGTGACTGTGTTGCTTCAGATGTCAAAGGAAGCAGGTCCTGTAGTAAAAGGAGCCAAGGTTGTAGAGGAACTAATTATACATCGGGCTATCGCACAGACTCTGAAGACTCTAAGCCCTCTAAGGCAATGTCCGAAGGAAAGAGTGGCGCTTGGGACATGTCTCTAGCCAAAGATGGCATTGAGAAAGTGAACAATCAGAGCAACGGACGAAGATGTCCTAGAAGAGACCAATATCGATCTGCAAACAGAGAATGCATAGGGTCTAGTTATGGCAGAACCTCAGGGCTGATGTACCCAAACAGTAGCCCCTCTAGTGGACTGAATAACGCAGGGTCAAGCCGCACGGTAGTTACGACTAAGAGAATGTCTCACTACCACACTGACCGTTTGAGACGGTCATGGAGAGATAGGTCTGACCAGGGACCGTGTCTGAGAAGTGGGTTTCCTGTGAAGGGTTTGGTGACAGATGGTATGTCGAGAGCTGAAGCTCAAGGTTGTCAAAGAGGGCCCTCTCAACTGGTAGGGCAAGGTGACCCTAATGCCCTGTCTCGGGGCCCCTGTAGGGTATCGAGTGTTCAACCCTACAAGTTTGAACAGAGGGGGAAGGATATGTGAGGTAGTGACCATCAATGTGGTAAATGGTCGCTATATGTCACAGTGGAGAAGGTACCTGCGATATTAAACTGATGAGGTTGCTATGGGACTTGTAGTTCCACAAAGGCTTCTTTCTGCATATAAGGGTCAGGTTCCCTTTAATAATCCTAGTGTGCTGTGCAGGTCTGGAGAATCACAGACCTCCACCTGTGGGTGTGTCCAGTCTGATTTAGCAGGCTGTCAGTGAGTGTGAAGCAGTGTGTGGAGCAGCCCTGCATGAGGAGCAGCCTCAGGCAGGTAAAGAGGCTGCTATTCTCGGAGAGGTTGGAGCCTCTGGAAGGAACCTGCCTAAGGAAGCGTGGGTTGCCTTCAACCATCTGGAACTGAATGTGTGGAGGCTGAGGGAGCTCCACTCTGACACTTGTAGTGTCCAAACCTCAGCGGGCGGTCCGCCATATAGACTGACAAGAAATCCGTGTCTCCTAGGGAGACAGCCATACCTTCACTATGGACATTTAAATGGACTTGAAGCCCACGGTATGTGAAGGTGTTTAGTTTACCTTTTCCTTTAAGCCAGGAGAGGCTTCATTGTGTTTTGGAAGTGCAGTTTATGTTGGTTACTAATAAACTGCTGCATTTTTGAGAAAGACTGTGTTACCTGTGTATGCCTAAGCTACCCTGCACCGCTGCAAGTGAGTAGAACCCCCCAGGTTGCGGGGTGCAACCTTACAGTATGTATGTCCGGGATTGGAATCTGCACCGTTGCAGCTACAGCCACAAAATTTTGCACACTCACACGTCTGGACCCCGAGAGTATCATAGGCTATGTTGTGAGGTGAAGTTTTAAGAAAGATAGAGACAGACGGCGAAAGAGACAGACGGCCAAAGAGACAGACGGCCAAAGAGACAGACGGCCAAAGAGACAGACGGCGAAAGAGACAGACGGGGAAAGAGACAGACGGAGCACATTGCTTGGCCAATTTAGTTAAATTTGTGTGGAATATCTGTGGAGTTGAAATATGTTGAGAAATGCTTCTATTAGCTTAGTTTTTGCCTTTTAATAATTACATATCAATCTATTTGTTTTGTGGTTTTTGTGTGCAGAATACATTTTTGTTAATACATTCTATTTTGTTAACAGCAGTTATTAACCCGGGCGAAGCCGGGTAGTACAGCTAGTCTAATATATAAAGCTCAGTGTATGTATGTGTGTTTGTATGTATGTGTGTATGTCCGCTAAAGGAATCCACACCGTCGCATTTACAATCACGAAATTTTGCACATACGCCTCATGTGATGTAGGGAACGTCATAGACTATGTTTTGATGGAAAAATTTAACTCCGCGCTTTACAGTTAATCTCCACAATCGTGCTTCCATTAAACTGAATGGAGGTGGGAGCTATATTCTATTAATAGCAAATGTCAGTGGTTGCTATAGGAACAAAATAAACTGTTAGTTTAAGAAGCTGAAGTGTGAAGAGACAGACAGACAGACAGACGTGGAAAGAGACAGACAGAGACAGACGGGCAAAGAGACAGACTGGCAAAGAGACAGCTGGGCAAAAAGACAAACGGGCAAAGAGACAAACGGGCAAAGAGACAGCCCTGGAAAGAGACAGATGGGCAATGAGACAGACGGGCAAAGAGACAGACCTGGAAAAAGACAGACCTGGAAAGAGACAGCCTTGGAAAGAGACAGCCTTGGAAAGAGACAGCCCTGGAAAGAGACAGCCCTGGAAAGAGACAGACGGGCAAAGAGACAGCTTTGGAAAGAGACAGCCTTGGAAAGAGAAAGCCTTGGAGAGGGACAGCCTTGGAGAGGGACAGACGGGGAAAGGGACAGACAGGGAAAGGGACAGACAGGGAAAGGGACAGACGGGGAAAGGGACAGACGGGGAAAGGGACAGACGGGGAAAGGGACAGACGGGGAAAGAGACAGACGGGGAAAGAGACAGACGGGGAAAGAGACAGACGGGGAAAGAGACAGACGGGCAAAGAGACAGACAGGGAAAGAGACAGACGGGGAAAGAGACAGACGGGGAAAGAGACAGACAAAAACAGATGAGGAAAGAGAGAGACAGACTGATACAAATACAGACCGAGACATAGAAACATACAGACAGAGACACAGGCACAGACAGACAGCGAAAGACACAGACAGAGAGACAGACAACGACACACAGACAGAGACTGGGAGAGAGACAGAGTGACAGTTACTATCCCGGGCAACGCCCGGGTACTACTGATAGTTAATTATAATTAGTCATATCTGAGTACCATAATTAATATTGGGAGTTAGCCCATATTACATTATTGACAAGCCAGCTTATCGGCATTAATAATTAATATTGGAGCCATCGCTGTAACAGTATATCACATAAAATACATTAATTTTGTGGGTGTTTCATGGAAAAATGTTCACGAGTATGAATACTTTTTCAAAGCACTATAGTATTTCACAAGTTGATGGGTCAGAAAAGATCACTTTGGATTTGGGAATGGAGTCGCTATAGTAGCTTGGGCTTCAATGGCTTTGATATAGACTATTTTGCAAGAGAGATGACATTGGTGGACATCTTGTGATTTCAAAGGGAAGTAAGACTGCACAGACGTAACCATAAACCCTTGCACCCAAAACAAGGCCCGCCCTCATGAAATAAACACAGACACCATTTTTATTGGCTGATATCGGTCACAGCTTTACTGATATATTATTATTTTATAAACTTTTCAAACTCTTTATAACTTGTAAAAACATAACTTGACTCCAGGTGAGATGGGACACTCTGCCACAGGACCAAGGACTTCCGCTCTCTCACGAGAATGTTCTTGAAACATGCTGCTGTGACTTCACTGTACAGATCTTTAGAAACTGTTGAAAACATGTAAAAACAAGCAGTAACAATAGGGAGGGTGAGCTGCTGCCAGATCCCGGAAGAGGTCGGACACCGCTCCGGACCCAAATATATAGGTAGGAAATACACCATATAGGTGGGATTGAGAAATCAGGAGGGGCCGGGACGGTGTCTCCTCCTCCAACACAGGGAGAGCGGGATCCAAACGGGAGATGGGGCTGGACAAATACAGCAGTAGGGTTAAAGGGAAGGTATCGTGGTTTTTTATTTTTGTATTAAAAATAGTGATTATGAAATCAAGTATTTCTAATACAAAATGAAAATCGCAGCTTATTTAGTTTTTATGTAATTCTTATTTTACTGGAGGCACTGGGGGCTGCCATGCTGGATTTGCTGTCTGTGTAACGATAGTAACTCCTTCCTTTATGGCAGCCCCTGTGCATAGACTCTGGTAGTCGGGCTCCGACCCCATGAAGTACTTTACAGTGGGCGTCTGCTGGGACCTGGATGCGCCCCCTGGGCTGTCCAGATCACAGCAGAGGGAGGAGTTCAGCGCCATTATTGTTGAGCTCACAGCGTGTGCTGTTTGCTCCACTTTACCCCTGTCACCTGCCGGGATGTGTGAGTACGGGCCGCCTCCCCTCCCCTCGTTACTGTCTCCGATGATATCCCATCCCTCCGTTCTCCCCAGCCCCTGGTCTTCCCCAGCTACTGACGCCGCCCCTCCCCCCGCCGTTGCCGTTTTCAATGACACCCCGCTCCCTCCGTTCTCCCCAGCCCCTGCTCTGCCCAAGCTACTGACGCCGCCCCTCCCCCCGCCGTTACCGTCTTCCATGACACCCCGCTCCCTCCGTTCTCCCCAGCCCCTGCTCTGCCCCAGCTACTGACGCCGCCCCTCCCCCCCGCCATTACTGTCTCCAATGACAATCCCCTCCCTCCGTTCTCCCCAGCCCCTGCTCTGCCCCAGCTACTGACGCCGCCCCTCCCCCGCCGTTACCGTCTTCAATGACACCCCGCTCCCTCCGTTCTCCCCAGCCCCTGCTCTGCCCCAGCTACTGACGCCGCCCCTCCCCCCCGCCATTACAGTCTCCAATGACACTCCCCTCCCTCCGTTCTCCCAAGTCCCTGCTCTGCCCGCCGCCACTGCTGTGTGTGTGTATGTGTTTGTATGTGTGTATGTGTGTGTGTGTGTGTCTGTGTGTGTGTGTGTGCATATGTATATGTATGTGTATATGTGTGTGTATGTGTGTGTGTGTGTGTGTATAGCACAAGGTCCCCATCAGGGGTGATTGTGTGTGTGTGTGTGTATAGCACAAAGTCCCCATCAGGGGTGATTGTGTGTGTGTGTGTGTGTATAGCACAAGGTCCCCATCAGGGGTGATTGTGTGTGTGTGTGTGTATAGCACAAGGTCCCCATCAGGGGTGATTGTGTGTGTGTGTGTGTATAGCACAAGGTCCCCATCAGGGGTGATTGTGTGTGTGTGTGTGTGTATAGCACAAGGTCCCCATCAGGGGTGATTGTGTGTGTGTGTATAGCACAAGGTCCCCATCAGGGGTGATTGTGTGTGTGTGTATAGCACAAGGTCCCCATCAGGGGTGATTGTGTGTGTGTGGCACAAGGTCCCCATCATGGGTGATTGTGTGTGTGTGTGTGTGTGTGTGTGTGTGTGTGCGCGCGTGCGCACCCCACTGCATGTGAGTGCCTGTGTGTGTACCGGTGATACTGTCTGAAGGGTTGTGTATCTAATCCTATCCTGTGATACTGTCTGCTGAGCCGTGTATCTACTCCTCTCCTGTGTGATACTGTCAGCACGGCTGTGTATCTAATCCTCTCCTGTGTGATACTGTCTGCAGAGCTGTGTATCTAATCCTATCCTGTGTGATACTGTCTGCTGAGCTGTGTATCTAATCATATCCTGTGTGATACTCCTGCTGTCCTTGGTGACACTTTAGACATTTCTGGTCACCACAGGAAAATGGCTGTGCATTGTGTCCCTATATGTCATTCTCTGTTATCTGTTGTAAACACTCAGATTAGGAGGTTGAGGTGTGACATCACACACAGGAGAGCAGACTCCGCCCACTTTTACTGCAGGCTGTAATGTGAGCTTTTTATACAGTGGAATTTCTGTAGGATTTCAGAAGCTGTTCCCCCTAGTGTTTAACAGTGGAAAATATCAAACTTTTTAATTTTTTTTTGATATTTTGCACAATTAAAAAAAAAAAAAAAAATTTAAACAAAAAATTTAAACATTATTACTTTACATTTTTTCAGTTATTTTTTTTTTTTTACGATACCTTCCCTTTAAACCCTTGTTGCACAGTCTGGAGCAGTTTCATGCTGACTAAAGGCCTTGCCATTAACCAAACATCCCCCACCCACTAGGATTCTTATCTAAAACAAAACACCAATACTGCGTGACATTGGATATAAAGGCCACAGCAGGCTCATTTATTAATAACAAAGCATAACAATATAACATTTCAAATCTTCGTTGAATAACACCAGAAAAAGGAGAGGGGGGTAACTGAAGGTTGACAAAACTGTTCAGTGCAACATTGGCCCACCTCCTGCCCTCAGGCGCACCACACCGACTCGAGAGCACCTGGCCAGATGTTGCCCACACCATGTCCCGCTGAGACTCAACCCAGCAAGGACCCGTCTCACCAAACACTTGCACCACTAGAGGTAACCCGCTCCGGCACTGGGTTCAGTCCTCTCTTCTGTGCAAACCCCCACCTTCAAACACGCCCCTCCTTTCTGCCGCTGCGATAAATCACGATCTTCTTCCCTTTCATCGCCGATGTTGAATCTACTATCAGGGCAGGCGGGCGGAAACGATTCAGGATGGCGTCCAGGTAAGAATGCCCACCCTTGACCTGACCTATATACGACCCCTCTCTAGCACCACCCCCTGACCAATTAAACTGACCCCTAATCCTAACTGCCCCCCTAGTTCCTCCCCCAGATTTCCCGCTTAAACTGTACTTTAAACTTAACCCTTTACTAACCCAACAGCCAGGCATCTCTCCTAGTCATGCTGCCCTCCCTTGAGCCCCTCTGGGGCAGCAGTCCGGGCTATTCCTTTATGCCCTACACTGCCCACCAGCATGATAGATATTTTATCTGATGCCCTAAGCTTCTTTGTTTGACCTTATTGTTACTATTTCTTGCTGTTCTCAATGCTGAGAATTATTGGCAGATACGTATCCATTATGCAATACAATGAAGAACATGTCTGATTGTCCTCAAAATTTATTTTGCAGAAGGATAATGACTCCAAACATACAGCCAATTTTATTAAGAACTGTAAGGTGTCCTGTAAATCAGGAGTGGGGAACCTCCCGCCTGTGGGCCGTATGTGGCCCGCAATGACTTTTTATGTGGTCCCTGGGCACATTCCAGGGCACCGCAGTGAGTCGGGTGGCAGCTGCGGTTTTGTCGGCTCTTTAAATCACTATGTGTGACACGCATGCCATTAGTTTCTCAGCATGCTGGCCTGGCCTGCACTTGCGTGCTGACAACGTGCTTTGTGGGTGGTATAAACACGAGATGCACTGTACTCCCGTCCCACAGAAGAAGAGGAGCAGCAGGTTTGCCGGCTTCCCTGCTGTACATGCCTTCCTGTGCAGTGTGAGTCCTGCCTCACGGTACAGTGTGCCTTCTGCCTCACTGTGCAGTGTGACTTCTGCCTTGTGGTGCAGTGTGAGTCCTGCCTCGCTGTGCAGTGAGACTTCTGCCTCATGGTGCAGTGTGAGTCCTGCCTCGCGGTGCAGTGTGAGTCCTGCCTCGCGGTGCAGTGTGAGTCCTGCCTCACAGGGCAGTGTGCCACCAAACCAGTGCTGTGTGCCAGCACCCCTAGTGTCACCTCCCCAGTGCTGTTCATGCCCCCTTGGGGATGTATGTGCAGCCTGAGTCCTGTCCATGTTCCCCTAGTCCTGATTGTGCCCCTCTAGTGCTGTTTGTGCCACTACCAGTGCCCGTTGGTGATGTCTGTGCTATGTGCCACCCCTCCTCTGTGCTGTCCGTGCCCTCTTGGTGATGTCTGTGCTCTTTCAGTCCTGTCCATGTCCCCCAGTCCTGTCCTTGCCACCGCCAGTGCTGTTCGTGCATCCGCCAGTGTTGTCTTCCCCCCATGCTGTCCGTGCTTCCTTGTTGATGTCTGTGCTCCCTCAGTTCTGTCCATGTCCCCCAGTCCTGTTTTGCCCCTCTCGTGCTGTTCGTGCCATTGCCAGTGCTGTCCGTGCCCGGCAGTACTGTCTCTGTCCCATCAAGGATGTCTGAGCACAAGCCCCTTGTGTGATATATATTCCCCCAGCGTCTTCTGTAAGTTATGTGCCCCAGCATCTCCTGTGACGTATATGCACCCAAGCTTCTCAAGTGATGTATATATGCTCCCAGCCCCTCCTTGGATGTAAATATGCCACCAGCCCCTCCTGGGATGTATATATGCCCCCAGCCCCTCCTGGAATGTATATATGCCCCCAGACCCTCCTGTGCTGTACACATGCCTCCAGCCCGGCCTGTGCTGTATATATGTCCCCAGCTCCTCCTTTGATGTATATATGACCCGAGTATCTCCTGTGATGTATATATGCCCCATCATATTCTGTGATGTATATGTGCCCCAGCATCTCCAGTGATGTCTATGACCCCAGCCTCTCCAGTGATGTCTATGTCTCCAGCCCCTACAGGGATGTCTATGTCCCCAGCCCCTCCTGTGATGTATATATGCCCCCAGGGCCTCCTGTGATACAGTTACCTCCAGCATCTCCTATGTGATGTATATGCTTTACCAATCTGTTGACTGCACTCCAGACTGAGACCAACCTGGAAAAGCGAGTGGGAGAAGCAACTTGATCAATATCGACGAACATCCCAACTGCTCCAAAGAGAAGCAGCTACAGCCACCATAGTAGGGGTTTATTAATTGTTGACCAAATATATTATGGTAATTTTCAAGCTGATTTTTGCAGCGCCCGAAGGTTGGTAGAAATTTCCAAATGGCCCCCGGCATAAAAAAATTCCCCACCCCTGCTGTAAATGATGATAATGGCCCCCAAAGCACTGATCTTAATATCACTAAGTGTGTTTGGGATTAGTTAAAGAGACAGAAGAATTTGCGCAAGTCTAGATCCAGAGTAAATCTGTTCTCTAAGATGTTTGGGACAACCTTCCTGTGGAGTTTTTTTTTCAAAAACTGTGTTCAAGTGTGCCTAAGAGAACTGATGCTGTTTTGAAGGCAAAAGACAGTCACACTGTATTTAATTTCTAGCCTCAAATTTATATATCAATAATTTTCAACACTGTGCAAAGGAGTTATTTATTTTCTCAAGCAGCAGTAGTAAAAAGAAGACAAAAGAGCGTAATTACATTTTCTCCAGAGATGACTGTTAATCAGTTGTCCTCTAATACAAATCAAATGACATTTGGGAAGGTACTGAGGGACTCAGGAAAGCAACACGTAATTTATTAGTTTGTTATTGGCCTAAGCTAAGCTCACACAAGTGGAAATCACATTGCCAGTATCTATTGCAGAATTACATCAATGAAATATGTTAATTGTTGTGTTATTTTATGGTGTTTTATAAGTGCAGAAATGTAAGAGACGTCAGAGACGTCAGAGATTTATGAAGCTTATTAATGTATAAGATGTAATGACTAGAGTTTAGCGATGTTCGGTTCGAACCGTTCGTTAATTTCAAACTCGAGTGATTTTGGGGAGTGTTCAAGTCGTTCGACGATCTCGAGCAATTTTGCTTAACGTTCGAGCGTTCGAGTTACCGTTTGATATCGGTTCGATCACCAAAAGCGTGGCTTTTCACAGTAAGGCTATGTGCGCACGTTGCGTATCTGCATGCGTCCTGCGTCCCCAGCACAATCCCTTTCTCTTTCCTACTCACCGATCATGGGCGCGGCGCTGCACGGCTGTCACAAAGCTCCGGCTGCTTTTCCTCTTTTGAAAACGGCTTCAATCTGGTATTCCCTGCTTTCCCCGCCCACCAGCACCTATGATTGGTTGCAGTCAGACACGCCCCCACGATGAGTGACAGCTGTCTCACTGCAACCAATCACAGCCGCCGGCGGGCGGGTCTATATTGTGCAGTAAAGTAATTAAATAAATAATAATTAAAAAAAAAAACCTGTGGTCCCCGCCAATTTTGATACCAGCCAGGATAAAGCCACACGGCTTGAGGCTGGTATTGTCAGGATGGGGAGCGCCACTTTATTGGGAGCCCACCACCTTAACAATATCACCCGGCAGCTGCCCGGAATTGCCGTATCCATTAGATGCGACAGTCTCGGGACTCTACCCAGCTCATCCCGAATTGCCCTGGTGCGGTGGCAATCGGGGTAATAAGGGGTTAATCATGGCAGGCGTTTCCCCGAGATACCGTCCATGATTAACCTGTAAGTAAAAGTAAATAAACACACACAAGGAAAAATCCTTTATTTGGAATAAAAGACAAAAAAACACCCTCTTTCACCATTTTATTAAAATCTCCAAATACCCCTCCAGGTCCGTCGTAATCCACAGAGGTCCCGCGACGCATCAAGCTCTACTACATGAAGCTGACAGGGAGCGCTGTAAAACAGGATCACTCTGTGTCATATCCACGCAGCAGCTGAAGTTAGCCGCGCTGTCAGCAGGAACGTCACTAAGGTAATGCCTGCGTGTGTGTGAGGATGATGGGGATTGTAGTGCCTGCGTGTGTGTGAGGAGGATGAGCGCCGTAGTGCCTGCGTGTGTGCGGTGATGAGTGTGGCAGTGCCGGTGTTTGCCCTCCCATCCATCCAGCCATCCCTCCCTCCATCGCTCCATCCATTCATCCCTCGCTTCATCCCTCCATCCATCCATCCATCCATCCATCCCTCTATCCATCCCTCTATCCATCCCTCCATCCATCCCTCCCTCCATCCATTCCTCCATCCATCCATCCCTCCATCCATTCATCCATCCCTCCCTCCCTCCATCCATCCCTCCATCCATCCTTCCATCAATTCCTCCATCCATTCATCCATCCATCCATCCCTCCATCCCTCCCTCCATCCATTCATCCCTCCCTTCATCCCTCCCTCCATCCTTCGATCCATCCCTCGATCCATCCCTCGATCCATCCCTCCATCCATTCATCCATCTCTCCATCCCTCCCTCCATCCCTCCCTCCATCCCTCCCTCCATCCCTCCATCCATCCATCCATTCATCCATCCATTCATCCATCCATCCATCCCTCCCTCCATCCATCCAACCCTTTCTCCATCCATGCATCCTTCCATACCTCCATCCATCCTTGTAGCTGAAAAATCTACTTCTGGATTCTCAAGTGCAATACAGAGGTCAAGATTACCAAATGTTCCTATGCTTTTCATTAGAGGCAGTGGCTCAAAGGATAGAGCTATTGCCTAAAGAGCATTAGTTCACGACTTTGAGTCCCAGCCGTCCCGGTAAAGAATTTAATTTATTTTTAATTTTAAATTATAATTATTATTTATTTATAATCATAATTTAATTTAATTATGCACTGAGGGGAGGAGCTGGACATCAGCTTAGAGCCGTGGGACACATCTCTAAAATCGGAGCAGTTCACGGAATGAGGCTGCATTGCTCTCTCCTCTCTCTCTTCTCTCTCCTCTCTCTTCTCTCTCTTCTCTCTCTCTTCTCTCTCTCCTCTCTCTCTTCTCTCTCCTCTCTCTTCTCTCACCTTCTCTCCTCTTCTCTCTCTTCTCTCTCTCTTCTCTTCTCTCTCTTTTCTCTCTCTTTGCTCTCTCTCTCAGACCTGGTGATCATCAGCTGATGCGGTCAGCTAATGGAATCAGCTGATACTAAGTCGAGTGGTGAGGCCGGCTTTTTACCACCCGGCCAGCTAAACTATCAGCTACTGCTGTCGGACAGGAGTCTGCACAGAAGTGTGTAGTTTTGTTTGTTTTTTTGCACTGATGCATCAGCTGATTGTATAAAAGCCGTTTATACAATCAGCTGCTGTGTCATGTGATTCAGGCCCTTGAACCTGACACATCATCTGATCGCTTTGCCTTCCAGCAAACCGATCAGATGATATTGGATCGGGATTGGATGGCGCAGGACCCTTGACCCAGGATTACTGCGGAGGGAGGTTCTTTACTTCAATAAAGATGGAGTCACTAATTTTGTTGTGTTTTATTTCTAATAAAAAATATTTTTCTGTGTGTTGTGTTTTTTTTTATCTGTACTAGAAATTCATGGTGGCCATGTCTAATATTGGCGTGACACCATGAATTTCGGGCTTAGGGCCAGTTGATAATATACAGCTAGCCCTAACCCCATTATTACCCATCAAGCCACCCGTCACCAGGGCAGCTGGAAGAGTTGGATACAGCGCCAGAAGATGGCGCTTCTATGAAAGCACCATTTTTTGGGGAGGCTGCGGACTGAAATTCACAGCAGGGGTGCCCAGAAACCTTGGGCACCCTGCGCTGCGGATTCCAATCCCCAGCTGCCTAGTTATACCTGGCTGGACACAAAAATTGGGCGAAGCCCACGTCATTTTTTTTTTTAATTATTTCATGAAATTCATGAAATAATTAAAAAAAAAGGGCTTCCCTATATTTTTGGTTCCCAGCTGGGTACAAATAGGCAGCTGGGTGTTGGGGGCAGCCCGTAGCTGCCTGCTGTACCTGGCTAGCATACAAAAACATGGCGAAGCCCACGTAATTTTTTTTTGTGGGGGGGAAAAAACTCCTGCATTCAATCCTGGATGGAGTATGCTGAGCCTTGTAGTTCTGCAGCTGCGGTCTGCTGTCTGTCTGTATGGAGGAGAGCAGAGAGCAGCTGCAGAACTACAAGGCTCAGCATCCTCCATCCAGGACTGTATGCTGGAGGGAGAGGCAGGGTGAGCAGAACTGCAAGGCTCAGCATACTTCATCCACTAGTGTATGCAGGAGAGCAGACAGCAGCTGCTGAACTACAAGGCTCAGCATGCTGCATCCAGGACTGTATGCTGGAAGGAGAAACAGGGGGAGCAGAACTACAAGGCTCAGCATGCTCCATTCACTATTGTATGCAGGAGAGCAGACTGCAGCTGCAGAACTACAAGGCTCAGCATACTCCATCCAGGACTGTATGCAGGAGTTTTTGCCCACCAAAAAAATGACGTGGGCTTCGCCATATTTTTGTATCCTAGCCAGGTACAGCAGGCAAGTACGGCTGACCCCAACCCCCAGCTGCCTATTTGTACCCGGCTGGGAACTAAAAATATAGGGAAGCCCTTTTTTTAATTATTTCATAAATTTCATGAAATAATTAAAAAAGAAAACCACATGGGCTTCGCCCCATTTTTGTTTCCTACCAGGTACAACTAAGCAGCTGGGGATTGGAATCCGCAGCACAGGTTAGCCCAAGCTTTCTGGGCCCCTCTTCTGTGAAGTCCGCAGCCACCCCAGAAAATGGCGCTTTCATAGAAGCGCCATCATCTGGCGCTGTATCCAAGTCTTCCAGGAGCCCTGAAGCCGGGTGGCTTGCTGGGTAATAATGGGTTAATACTAGCTTTGTTTTACTAGCTAGTATTAAGCCAGAGATTCTTAATGTCAGGCAAGTTTGACCCAGCCATTAAGAATCTACAATAAAGGGTTAAAAAAAAGACACCACACAGAGAAAATATACTTTAATAGAAATAAATACACAGACACACTTAGAGACTCCATGTTTATTACTAGATCTCACACCTCCACGATCCAGGTCTTCTGTCTTCTTTCTCCTACAACACATGCAGCTCTGCTACATCAGACAGCACTGTCTAATCACTCAGTGAGTGAGCAGAGGCTGCGGGTTGTAAGCGGTGACGTCACAGCTGCTACCGTTGAAATAGTAATCTGACAGGCGGGTTACTATGGCAATGGTGATCTCCAATCACATGATTCCCGGTGCCGCAACTCACCGGCTGTGACATCCAGTCCTTGCATGTGGGCTGACTCTGACGGGGAGTCGACCATGTGCCCAAGCATCTCGCCGGTACACGTAGATGCTCAAATGAGCACCGCATACTGAAGAGATGCACTGACAGGACCTAGCATGACATCTAGCCATGTGACCAGTCTGTAGCCAATGAGATAATAGACACGTGACTGGTCACATGCTATGACGACGTCACGGAAGGTCCTATCATCAGTGCTGATTACCGGGAGGGCACAGCGATGATCGGAAGGAAAAGCGGCGGGAGAAAGAGTGCAGGACTCGTCGCGAGGACCTGTAAGTATAATGTAAATGTTTATTAACTGTATGTGTATATGTATAATGTGTTTTTATGTATTTGTGTTTGCCTGCCATTGTTTTCAATGGGGTTCGAGGGTGTTTGTCGAACGTTCGTCGAACATTCGCCGAACTAAGCTGCCGTTCGACAAACCGAACCGAACTCGAACACTGGGGGAGTGCCTCATCTCTAGTAATGACCACACATTGTAAGGAATCCACGAGATTAACTTCTAACTGTACTTTATTCTTCAGCATCTCTCTCCAGCATACAGCATACAGTTACATCAGCATGGTCTAAACTGAAACTAAAAACCTTCTTTCCACCTCTCTTCCTGTCTCTATCCATTCCCCAGACCTGTTTTTTCTTAAAGAGATAGATATACTGTAATCATTGTACATTACATCATCCCCTCTTTTTTTTTAACAACCTAGAAGAAGAAAAGAAAACTAACAATGCCACAACGTGAAAAGTGTGCAAGAAAACTGTATGTCCATTCTGCCATATTTGGTCAATTCAAATCAGGAAAAACAGTTACACTTCTTCAATAAGCCTTAATGGCGCCCTTCTTTCTCGTGTTGGATAACGTCTGGGCTCAGCGGGGGTGTCTATTGTTGATGAATTTGTTACCTCCTGATGTTCCTTTCCACTGTCGAGTACCAAATCTTCCACTAGACTAAAGGCCGCTTTACACATTGCACATTGCGAGATCGCTAGCGTGCGTGGCCGCCCCATCGGTTGTGCATCACGGGCAAATCGCTGCCCGTGGCACACAACATCGCTAGGAACAGTCACACATACAGTACTTACCTGCATAGCGATGTCACTGTGACCGGCGAACTACCTCCTTTCTAAGGGGGCGGTTTGGTCGGCGTCATAACGACGTCACTAAGCGGCCGCCCAATAGAAGTGGAGGGGCGGAGATGAACATTCTGCCCATCTTCTTCCTTCCTCATTGTGTGCATCACAGGTACGGTGATGTTCCTCGTTCCTGCGGTGTCACACATAGTGATGTGTGCTGCCGCAGGAACAACAAACAACATCGTACCTCCAGCAGCAACAATATTTGGGAATAGAGCAGCATGTCAACGAGCAACGATATGGTGAGTATTATCGCTCGTTAACGATCGCTCCTGCGTGTCACACACAACGACGTTGCTAACGAGTTCGGATGTGCATCACAAATTCCGTGACACCAACAACATCTCTTTAGCGATGTTGTTGCGTGTAAAATGGCCTTTAGTTCATTATCATTATTTTGCGGTATGATTTTGAAATGTGAAGAAGTTCACGAGTTATGGAGTGTCCATCCCGCTTAGCCGTGACCATGCTACCTTTTCTTTCAGTAACATTATATTTTGCAGGACTATATAAAGCTGAGGTCTTGTTGGTTGGTCTTTGACACACAACAGCAACATCACCTCTTTTGATAGCACTTGGCTGTGCCCTTCGCCTTCTGTCTGCATAATGTTTCATGGCTTGCTTGTTAGAGAAATCTGTTGATCGCACAGAGGAGTCACTTGGAAGGGGATGGCTGGTTACGTCAGGGATACGGATACGCAGAGTTCTGCCGAACATTAAATGAGCTGGAGCAGCATTGGTAGTAGAATGTGTCGTATTGCGGTAATTGCGCATGAATTTGTATAATGACTGTTTCAGTGGGGTGTGCTCTATACTAGCTGCCTTGATTCGTTTTCCCATAGTGCGCATAAAACATTCTACTACTCCATTGGCTTGCAGTCAGCAAGGTGTGATTTTCCTGTGACTGAACCCCAAGTATTCAGCAAATTGTGGGAACATATGTCCATTGAACGGAGGACCATTGTCTGTTTTGACCACTCTTGGAATGCCATATGCTGGCAATATGTAATCCAGTTCTGGAATGACACTACTTGCAGATGTTGAAGAGATAAATGAAATGACAGGGTATCTAGAATATTCATCAATTGTTACTAGAATGTATTGGCCATTGGCTAATGGTCCATATATGTCAACTGCCACTTCCTCCCAGACAGCAGTGGGTAGCGGATACATTTATTATGGCTCTAAATTTGATGATGGAGTAATTAGTTAACAGGTGGAGCAGTGTTTAATCTTCTCTTGCACCAATTGATCCATATTTGGGAACCACACTTTTTTTCTGAGTAATTTGTTTGTGCCAACAATTCCCAGATGACCTTCATGTGCTATCTGTATGCCTAAGCTGCGCAAAGTCTTAGGTACAAACAGTTTGGTACCTCGAAGGATGAGGTGTTCTTCAGTGACTGATAATTCCTCCCGTACACTTGAGAATAGTTTTAATTCCTTCAGATCAATCTCAGAATCGGGACATTTTTCCTTTTGGATTTCATGCCACTTTCGATTTTGTATGATTTGTATTAAGGCACATAATGTCTTGTCACTTGTTGTTGTATTCACAAACTGATCAATATAGAGTGCTTTTGGCACTGCATGAGCTATAACGAAGCATATGTATTCTTTAATGGCGTAATGCTCATTTAGATCATCATTCATAGGATGTCTTGAAAGATAGCTGGATGGCTGAATTTTCCAGGTGTGTGAATAATTCTGTAGTTGTAGTCCTGTAGATGTAGACCCCATCGTTCTATGCGTGTAGGCATTTTAGCTCTGGGACTTTCAAAGATCTTAAGGAGTGCTTGATGATCTGTGACAACGGTGAAAGGAGCTCCATATAGAAATAAGGGAAAATGTTCACATCCCCAGACATCTGCCAAGCTTTCTTTTTCAGGTTGTGAATATTTCTGTTCAGTGCTTGTTAAGCTTTTACTTGCATAAGAAATGATGTGGGGATTTTGATTGTTATCCCTATATTGCGCTAAAATAGCACCCAGTCCCATGGGACTGGCGTCCACAATTAGTTAGGTTCGAAGGGCTGGATCAAAATAGGCCATGGTGGTTGTAGAGCAAAGTTCATTTTTAATTGTGTCAAAAGAGGTCTGACAGTCTCGGGACCATTGAAAAACACAGTTATGCTTTGTAAGTTCCCTTAATGGATTGCTGATTGTTGAAAAATTTGGAAATATATCTAGCACAGTAGCTTGCTATTCCAAGAAAAGAGCGTACTTCACTGGCATTCTGTGGAATTGAGGCTGCTTTGATGGATTCCACTTTCTTGGGATCAGGTTGTACTCCTTTCGCCGAGAAGATGTGACCAAAGAACTCTAATGAACTTTTATCAAATTCACATTTTTCTTTATTTAAAGTGAGTCCAGCAGAGAGCAGACATTCGAAAATAGCATATAGAGCACGATTGTGTTCAGCGTGAGTTTTACCAAAAACCAGTATGTCATCACTATAATTTAAGTCATTTGGAATGTGTTGAATGACACTCCTTATCGCATCCTGAAACATTTCCGCTGCTGAGCAGACCCCAAAAGTCAATCTCTTATATCTTCTGAGGCCCACATGTGTGAAAAATGTTGTCAAGGATCTGCATTCTGGACTCAGTTCTAATTGGTGATAGCCCTTATTGAGGTCGAGCTTTGAAAAGACCGTCGCTCCATTTAATAGATGAATGATGTCATAAATCGTGGGTGAGATATGTCTTTCTCACTGGATAGCGGTGTGGGGCAGGCGCATGTCAACACACAGTCTCACCTGCTCAGGAGTCTTTGATTTTGGAACTACCACCAGTGGAGAAACCCATGGAGTGGAACCAGTAACAGTTTCAATAACGTCCTCATCCATGAGGAATTGGAGCTCCTTTTCTACCTTCTTTCTGAGGTGAAAGGGAATTCGTCTATGAGGCTGGGCTACCGGCCGAACACTGTCATCCACATGAAGATGTACTTGAGAGTCATTTAGTTTCGCCAAACCACTAAATAGGGAGGGAAAATTGTTCACCATGGCTTGTATCTCCATATCCACAGGGTCAGTTATAGTATGAATAATCTGGATGAGACCTATCTTCAAGGCAGTATGATAGCTGAGAAATCAGCCTCCTGATCCTTGTAGTGTGTGAAAAGTGGTTTTATGCCTATTTTCTTTGTAGCTAAGATCCACGTCAAATTGTCCCCTTGTTGCTAGAGGTGTTTTAGATCCATATAGAAAAATTTTAGTATGTACTTGCTGTAAAACTGGCTTTGTTTTCAATTGTTCATATGTATTGCTGTCTATGATATCAACTGAAGCTCCCGTATCTATTGTAAAAGTGATGTCGGTGTTGCAGATTGGGAGTGTGATACAGGGGACTGTATGGAGCCTGTGGCAGAGGTGGTGAACACAAAGTTTTCAACCACAGATATTTCATCTGTGTCCTGATTCACCATTTTTATATTTGCGGGCTTTGTCATAGGCAGAGAAGACTTGTTGTGTGCTGACTTGCAGACAGCTGCAAAATGATTCTCTTTTCCGCATTTACTGCACGTCTGTCCTATAGCTGGACGTTTGTTCAGGTGGTGAGGGAAATCCTGTCCACATCTATAACATTTCTTTTGTTTCGGGGCTTGCTTGTCTTGTGTACTTTTATGTTTGAGATTATGCACATGTAAATTATCATGAAGATCTGCTATTTCTATAGCACGGGCCATTTTGAGTAAAGGCCCCTTTACACACTGCAACATCACTAACGACATCACTGTAACGTCACCGGTTTTGTGATGCAACAGCGACCTCCCCAGTGACATTGCAGTGTGTGAAACGCATCAGCAACCTAGCCCCGCTGAGAGGTTGCTGATCACTACAAATCTTTCAGGACCATTTTTTGGTCCTTTGTTTACCGCTAAGCAGCATGCATTGGTGTGTTTGATACCGTTACAACGACTTCATTAGCGACTTCCCTTTCAAATAGCTGCTTTAACACGTCCCTAATGACCAGCTAGGTCGATCTGCAGGTCCGCATCGCTGCTGCGTTGTTGGCCAGGTCTGCCTGTTTGACATCTCACCAGCGACTCAAAAGAGACTTTGTAGCAATCCCGGCCAGGTTGGGATCGCTGGAAGGATCGCTAGAAAGTCTCAGTGTGTAAAGGGGCCTTAAATCATGCAGAGAGATATCCTGCTGCAAAGCTTTGCGCCTTATACGAGCAGGTGACAATTACTTGAGTTAGAATTTCATCATCTACATCTGTGAATGCACATCCATGTGCTAGCTCTTTCAGCCGGGTGACATACATAGGTGTCTATGGATTCTTTCTGAAACTGCTTTGCAATCCTGAACTTGTATCTTTCATATCTGATGTTTTATTTGGGGTTGAAATAGTCAGTGAGAGCTTTGGTGCAATTGCTGTACGTGTCTGTCTCAGCTGCAGGTAATGTGCTGTATATGTCATAGACTCCTGTGCCCGCGCAATGATGGAGCACGGCTTTCTTTCTTTTCTCCTCTTTTATGTCTATAGCTTCTAGGAAGTTCTCAAACCTGTTTAGGCATTTTCTCCAGTTATGGGAGAGATTAATGACATCAGTCATATCAAACTGTGGGAAGGTGTGCAAGTATTCAGCCATGATGGAGGATCTCAGTGGTGCTGGTGTGTGGAGCGGTAAAACAGGGATTAGTACTCACACGTGCATTCGTGATTATATCCCATCCTCATCACCAGTTGTAATGACCACATGGTGTAATAAATCCACGAGAGTAACTTCTAAGTGTACTTTATTCTTCAACATCTCTCTCCAGCATACAGCATACAGTTACATTAGCATGGTCTAAACTGAAACTAAAAACCTCCTTTCCACCTTTCATCCTGTCTCTATCCACAATTGCCCAGACCTGGTTTTAAATAAAGAGACAGATATAATCATTGTACATTACAGTAGAGATAATAAGGTCAAGGACAGAGTGACACTACAATAAATTATCTGGATAATAATGACTGAAGTGTTGGTGTCAAGAGGAAACTGGAAGGTCAAGAATAGAACTTTAAATTAACCTGTATGTATCATAAACATCTGGTAGATGATAATGATGAAACCTTTTTTGTTTAAGATACAGTGGCTGTCCCTATGCCATGGTTACAGCATTCAGTAGGTGAAAAGATAATTTCAAAGTGATATCTACAGTCATGGCCAAAAGTTTTGAGAATGCTACAAATATTCATTTTTACAAAGTCTACTGCTTAAGTTTTACTAATGGCAATTTGCATATACTCCAGAATGTCAAAGAATGATCAGCTTAACAGCAATTACTTGCAAAGTCAATATTGGCTAAGAAAATGAACTTCAACCCCCAAAACACATTTCAACATCATTGCATTCCTGCCTTAAAAGGAGCAGCTAACATTGTTTTAGTGATTGTTCCATTAACACAGGTGTGGGTGTTGATGAGGACAGGGCTGGTGAACAATCAGTCATGATTAAGTAAGAATGACACCACTGGACACTTTAAAAAGAGGCTGGTGCTTGGTATCATTGTTTCTCTTTAGTTAACCATGGTTATCTCTAAAGAAACACGTGCAGCCATCATTGCTCTGCACAAAAATGGCCTAACAGGGAAGAGTATCGCAGCTACAAATATTGCACCTCAGTCAACAATCTATCGCATCATCAAGAACTTCAAGGAGAGAGCTTCCATTGTTGCCAAAAAGGCTCCAGGGCGCCAAAGAAGGACCAGCAAACGCCAGGACTGTATCTTAAAACTGTTTCAGCTGCGTGATCGGACTGCCAGCAGTGACGAGCTAGCTCAGCAATGGCAGCAGGCTGGTGTGAGTGCTTCTGCATGCACTGTGTGGCGGACACTGCTTGAGCAAGGCCTGGTTTCAAGGAGGGCAGCAAAGAAGCCACTTCTCTCCAGAAAAAACATCAGGGACCGACTGATATTCTGCAAAAGGTACAGGGAGTGGACTGCTGAGGACTGGGGTAAAGTCATTTTCTCAGATGAATCCCCTTTTCGATTGTCTGGGACATCTGGAAAACAGCCTATTAGGAGAAGAAGAGGTGAGTGCTACCACCAGTCTTGTCTCATGCCAACTGTTAAGCATCCTGAATCGATTCATGTGTGGGGTTGCTTCTCAGCCAAGGGAATCGGCTCACTCACAGTCTTGCCTAAAAACACAGCCATGAATAAAGAATGGTACCAGAATGTCCTCCAAGAGCAACTTCTCCCAACTGTCCAAGAGCAGTTTGGCGCCCAACAATGACTTTTCCAGCATGATGGAGCACCTTGCCATAAAGCAAAGGTGATCACTAAATGGCTCATGGAACAAAACATAGAGATTTTGGGTCCATGGCCTGGAAACTCCCCAGATCTTAATCCCATTGAGAACTTGTGGGCAATCATCAAGAGACGGGTGGACAAACAAAAACCAACAAATTCTGGCAAAATGCAAGCATTGCTTATGCAAGAATGGACAGCTATCAGTCAGGATTTGATCCAGAAGTTGACTGAGAGCATGCCAGGGAGAATTGCAGAGGTCCTGAAGAAGAAGGGTCAACACTGCAAATATTGACTTGCTGCATTAACTCATTCTAACTGTCAATATAACCTTTTGGTACTCATAATATGATTGCAATTATATTTCTGTATGTGATGTAAACATCAGACAAACACAATTAAAAACCAGAGGGCAACAGATCATGTGAAAATATAATTTTGGTGTCATTCTCAAAACTTTTGGCCATGACTGTAGTACGAATATAAATTCATATAAATGTACCGTCTTTATTTTTTTTTTCACAGTTGCTTATTCAACAATTACATGTGTCATCAGTCACATCTCATCAGCTTTTGCTCATAGTGAAGCTTGCTATTACACACACATAAACACTCAGACATACACATGTCGCGGGTGGGGAGGACGCCACTGCGCTGCGCTCGCTAACGCTCGGGTCTGGCGCTGCTGCGATGGCTGTTCGGTGGCTCGAGCGGTGGGCCAGATCCGGGGACTCAAGCGGCTCTCCTCGCCCGTGAGTGAAAGGGGTGGTTGGTTTGGGGAATTTAGTCCGTGACGCCACCCACGGGTCATGGTGAAGATAGGCACCACCGCTGCGGATGACGGGGATCCCGGGAGCGATGGTAAGGAGCAGCTGGGATGTTGTTTTGCCCCTCCGTGGGTAGGGGTTGGTGGTCCCGGGGCCCGGTGATGTGTCGGGGAGGCAGGGTTGGTGAGGTGCAGGGTTGCAGGGACAGCACGGCGCGGTGCCGGATGGCACGGGTGTACTCACTCAGCAAGAAAGGTACAAAGTCCTTGGTAAACCAAACGGCTGGTTGGACAGGTCCCGCAGCCGGCTGCAGTGTCTCTCCCTGGACAGGTGATGGCGGCTGTCTTTCCCTGCACCTTGATGTTCTCCTTCTGACTACTATGGATACCCAACGGTAGTCCGCTCCCCGGTGTATTGGTCCCGGAGGAGCCTGTTTGCCCGCAGGCGCTGGCCCTTGGGTCTCTAGCCTTAGGCGGTAGCTGTATACCCTCACGGTGTGGGCGGTTGCCTTCAATCGGGACTTTTGCTGTTATGAAACCCCTGGGGTTCCAGTCACATTCGGATCTGACAATTGACGGCGGCTCCAAGCCTGGTCGGGGTCCGATGGCCCTGCCTGGGTGTGCTGGCTTCACTTCGCTCCCCAGTCGGTACTGGCGGGCCGTCGCCCGACCCCGGTCCTACGGTTCCGCGTTGCTTTACCACTCCTGCAGATGGCCACAACCGTCTGCCAACCTTGCTGTCAGTGTCTGGGCCACAAGCCCAGACACCCAAGTGTTCACTCCTCACTCTTCAAACTCCAAACTCTATCTATCACTTTTCCCGCCTCCAGGCCTGTGAACTCCTCGGTGGGTGTGTCCAACCACTTGGCTCCACCCCACCTGGTGTGGACATCAGACACTGGAGGGAGGCAACAAGGGTTATTGTTTGGCTGGTGTCCCTGTCTAAAGGGGGTGGGGGTGGTTGTGTGTTATCTGTGATGACCTGACTAGTCCAGGGCGCCACACACACACACACCTTGGTATATATTGTAAATATTGAATGGAATTAGTGTATATAACATACAATATGTATGTGTATTACCGTATTTTCCAGTTTGTAAGACGCACTTGTTTTACAAACCGCATATGGTTTACCGGGGCAGCAGTGGTGGTGTAGGGTCAGCAATCCTTCAGGTTTGTGGGGTGTTGCGGGGGCGAGCACTATTAATCTGCCAATGGGCTGCAGGCTGCTTTGAATCGCCCACAGTTGATAAGATAGACTTCAAGAAAATGGCTGCGGAGGCAGCATGTGCGCAGATAGTATTCTGCGGCCATTTTCTTGAAGTCAATTGCATCAATCTGCTCATGTGCCACCTCTGCGGCCATTTTCTTGAAGTCCATCTTGTCAGCTGCGGGCTATTAAAAACAGACCGTAGTACGCCAGCAGATCAATGGTGTTCGCCGCCGCGACACCCCACCAGCCCGCAGTATCGCCGACTCACCGCTGCTGCACACTGACCCTCTTGAGTCTCAACACCCCTCTTCCGAACCCACAGTATTGCCTACCTAGCCTCCTGTGACTTACCTGAACCGATTCACCACCGCCGTTCCCCCTGGTGTGTTAATATAAGAGGCACTAGGATTATAAGACAAACCCTCATTTTAACATTATTAATTATTTTTTCCCTATTTTCCTTCTTCAAATTTGGGGTGCGTCTTATAATCCGGTGCATCTTATAAAACAAAAAATACAGTGTGTGACATGCAGTTTGTGTATAACATACATTGAGTGTAACACGCAGTTCTTGTGAATAACATCAATGTGTCTGTGGCATTTAAATTTAAAGGGAACCTGTCACCAGACTTGGTGACTATAAGCTGCGGCCACCACCAGTGGGCTCTTATATATGTGGCGCCCCTGAGGCTTCAGTTGCCAGAGGGTACTGCACCTCACTTAAGGTACAATATTCATTCCGGGTAAGGAGGAGGTTATTCACGATTGTTTATCACATTTCATACAACATACAGCTTAGTGGCAGACCACTAGGACTGGGCTAGAGGTGGCCGTTATGGAAACGGGACTTTACAATTACTGATAAGCCACACACTGGGGAGTAAAGATACACACACTGAGGGAGAACAATCTGAGACAGGGAACATGTGAGACGCAGGAGTTACATGGTCGCTGAGGGGAGAGCTCCTTAGCGCCCTCAGGACTAGTGCAGATGGGGTCTGGAGCCCTAGGTTGGGGGGAACTTTATGTTCCTCTTACAAATCCGCCAGGCAGGAGATTCCAAGTATCCTTGCCCACCTCAAATGCCCGGGGCACAGCAGCAGATAGAGCCAGAAGTTGAGAACATGATCCAGCCCAATAATGGACTCACGCTGCCTGCTATACAGGATGGGAACTAAACCCAGGACAGGAGTTTCTGAAGGACTACAGGTCACAGGGACTCATCTTACTAGTGCAGAAAGGAAGGGCTCACAGTCCACAACACCGGCGGTGACCTCCGAACTATCTGGGATCAACTGGAGCCCATCACAGTGGAAAGCGGCACTCCAAGGGTGACAACATTCCAGTAAGTAAAAGAACTTTGCCTGCAATCTCTGCATTGCTCCCTTTTTTCCTGCGCCACCATCCCTGCACTCCAACATAGACTACCTCTCCTATCATCGCCCTAAGGCCAAGCTCTACCTGTGGAGAGCTATAACACTTGAGCTGCGTTACCATCTGCTCCAGAAGAGAGAGACCCTCCGCAGCGGCGGCTCCCATTATAGCCGTATACCACAGGTGGTGTCATGAGACAACTGCTCCCAACATCCCCAATCCCTCTCATCTTTTATTGCCATCGACAGGGTCACGAAACTGGGCCAGGCCGCTGTGACATTGTGACGCCCCGGACTAGTCGGGTCGTCCCAGGTAGTCACACATAATACCACACCCCCTCCCGATTAGGCAACACCAGCCATCCTAAAAACTTTGTCACCACCCTCCAGGTTTGATGTCCACACCAGGGGGCGGAGCCAGGTGGTTGGCTCCGCCCACCGATGAGTTCACAGGCCTGGAGGCGGGAAAACAAGTAGTCAAGTTCAAGGAGTAGGAGAGTTAAGTTCGAGTTTTAGTGGGGAGCAGTCAAGGTCACGGGCAGTCCTGTGTCCATGCCCTGACAAGAGACTACCAGGTGGCTGGGTCGGAGCCCAGTCGCCATTGGCAAGGAGGCAGACGGTGGTGGCCACCTGCAGGAGACCGGGAAAATGACTGGTGGAACCATAAGGGACCGGGACAGGGTAGTGGCCCGCCGGGACCGAACCGGGAAGCCAACTGGATACCGGAGCATCAGGCAGGGTACTCAGACCCAGTACAAAGCCCTGAACTGACAGGGCCAAGTCGAATGAACTGATTGCGGGCTGGACTTAAGGACCTATCCCACACAAGTCCCTTTAGAAGACAACAGCCCAACCATACAGGGTAAAGTCACCGCCAAGGCATAGAGACCCAAAGGGCCAGTGTCTGCGGGCAAATGGGCTCCTCCGACATATGCAAGTTGGGGAGCGGACTACCGGTGTCTAGGCATAGGAGTCAAACATTTACACACAGAGGTGCAGGAGAAAGGCGGAAACCACCAACCTATTCTGGGAGAAGCTGCAGTCGGCTGCGGGCCCCGTTCATCACTCCGTTTGGTTTACCAGAGACTCCAGTGTTTTGTGTCAGAGTGAGTACACCAGTGCCATCAGGCACCGCACCGCACTGCACCGCAACACTTCACCCTGCACCCCGGCCCTTGCCTACCGGGCCCCGGGACCAACACCTCCTACCCATGGAGGGGTGGACACCTAGCTGCACCATTACACCGCTCCTGGGAGCCCCCCATACCTTCACCGCAGCGGTGGTGTCTACAATCACCACAACCCATGGGTGGCGTCACGAACTAACATCCAAAACCAAACCACCGCGGCCCCGGCCGTGGAACTCATCACCCAACTCCCCGCGTGTAGCGCCAACTCCCTTGCAGAGCGACGTGACCCCCAGGCCTGTGAGAGGCTCAAGCCACCACCCGCAGTACGAGCACGGATCCGAGTGGCTCGGCGGTCGCAGCCGAGCCCGCGGGGCAGTACAACATCCCAAACCACCCCAGTGATGAGTGGACCAAAGACCTCGTGGGCGCGTCATATACAGCTTTCTAACATGCTGTATATAAGAGCCCAGGCCATTGTGTAGAATGTAAAAATCACTTTATAATACTCACCTAAGGGGAATTGCAGTGCAGACTGGTGGGATGGGTGTCTCTGTTCTCCGGTACCGGCACCTCCTCTTTCGGCCATCTTTGTCCTCCTTCTTCTGAAACCTGGGTGCATGACGCATCCTATGTCATGCACATGAGGCGGCATTGAGGTCCCGTGCTCTGGTCAAATCAAAGTGCGCCTGCAGAGGACCCCAGTTTCAGCTTGTATGGATGATGTAGGATGCATCATGCACCGAGGCTTCAGAAGAAGGAAGACAAAGATGGCCGAAAGAGGAGGCGCTGGTACCTGAGAACGGAGACACCCATCCCACCAGTCTGCACCGCACTGCTTCTCAGCTGACAATTATAAAGTGATTTTTATAGTATACACAGAGGCTGGGATTCTTATATACAACATGTTAAATTGCTGTATATAAGAGCCCACTGGTGGTGGCAGCAGCTTATAGTTGCCAAATCTAGTGACAGGTTCCCTTTAAAAATATCAGCTCTGCAGACAATCGTTCATTGAGTGATTGGATCCTTTCAGCTGGCATATTGCACATTGTAAGCAGAACACGTTCTGCAGTTAACATGATACTGAATGTTGGCACAATGTTCTATTAGTGATCACTCTGTCACCATCATTCTTCATTATCCTGTGAACAAGCATCAAATGACTTGAATATAGTCAATTGGTGCTAGATTGGTCTGAAATCATCCGGGATAAATGCACCCTAAATAAACCTGTATGATTGTGCGATATGTCAACATTTGGGGGCAACCTTTGTCTAGCCAGTTGTTACTGCAGCTATTATCAGAGAACATTTCTTTCTTGGTTTTCCAATAATGGCATGTTTCATACTAAGAAGTAATTATTTTTATAGCGGTTGTGGACCCTTGTTTGCTGCACAGACTACACACATGGCATGTTCATGCTTGGATAATATGCATTGAATATCTAGGTAGTTTAATGATATTGTTTAGATTTAGGTAATTTAATGGCTATAGAACCTCTCTGATTATCATTCCCTTTTCTAGGTAATTTAATGGTTTTAAAGCTCGTTGATTATCAGTCCTTTATCTAAGTAACAATGGTTACAGAAGCTTTCTGACTTCCATGGCTTTATAAATAACCCAACATGTTGTGATACAGAAACATCACATTTAAAATAAGCTGAATGACTGTAGATGGAAAGAACATCAGTTTGTCTTTCAGGGATAGCAATTCATCAGCAATTGTGTTGATTGCTTAGGTGGTTAATGTACCATTCTGTAGATTATTTGATCTAGCCGGCCCAATCCCTGATGAAAGTGAAAGCTGACTCACCCTCTATAATTATTGAAATATGCTTTATAATACAGTTACTTATCATTGCAATGTTTACTAAAATTATGATAATATAGTAGAAAGGAGCAGACCTAGATTTTATGAAAAAATAAAGTTTATGGTTCCAAAGTAAAAGGTTTCACTAGGCAATTTTGTGCCTTCAAATATTTCAAGAAAAGTGTTCACATGGCAATAATGTCATCATCAATAATACTGCCAATAAATAAGCAAATTTATGGTTCCTCTGGTACAGAGAACTCATCTGTCTGGGCTCTGGTGCAAGGTCTAAAGCGGGCTTTACACGCTGCGACATCGCTAGCGATGTCGCAAGCGATAGCATTCGCCCACGTCGGTGGCGCGTCATGGGGTGATCGCTGCCATAGCGAACAATATCGTTACGGCAGCGTCACACGCAATTACCTGTTCACCGACGTCGCTGTGGCTGACGAACAATCTCTCCTTTAAGGCTGCTCTCACACATCAGTTTTCTTTGCAGTCAGGCACAATCTGGTTTCTGCCTGATACAACGGATCTCTGATTGTGTAAAAACTGATGCAACAGATTCGGTAAAAAAATGGATCCGTTTTTTTTTTGTTTTTTTTTATGCTGAGAGAGAGAGACCCCATCATCACTGCACAAACACCGGCACTATCGCCCCCATCATCACCGGACAAACACCGACACTATCGCCCTCATCATCACCGCACACGCAGGCACTACCGCACGCATCATCACCGTACACACCCCGACACTACCTCAGTGACGTCACCGCTGACAGCGCGATTCACTTCAGCTGCTGCATGGAGCTGATAGAGAGCGCTCGTGTTCTACTGCCGCTCCTGTCAGCTTCATGTAGCAGAGCTAAAAGTGTCGTGGGACCTCTGTGGATTACGTCGGACCTGCAGGGGTATTTGGGGATTTTAATAAAAGGTGAAAGGGGTTTTTTTTTTGTCTTTTATTCCAAATAATGCATTTTTTTGGATGTATGTGTTTATTTACTTTCACTTACAGGTTAATCATTGGGGGGTGTCTCATAGACGCCTGCCATGATAAAGCCCTTATAACCCCGATTGCCACCGCACCAGGGCAATTCGGGATGAGCCGGGTAGAGTCCCGTGACTGTCGCATCATAACATGGAGCTCCCCATCCTTAGAATACCAGCCTTCAGCTGTGTGGCTTTATCTTGGCTGGTATCAAAATTGGGGGGACCGCACGCCGTTTTTTTTTTATTATTTATTTTTTTACTGCAAGAAATAGATCCGCCCACTGGCAGCTGTGATTGGTTGCAGTGAGACAGCTTTCACTCAGCATGGGGCGTGTCTGCCTGCAACTAATCATACTCGCCGGTGGGCGGGGGAAGCAGTGAATACAAGATTGAATAATGACAACATAAAAACAAAAAAGTGAGCCGGGGTATGAGATGGTATACATGGAACTTGTGAGACCATGTTCACACTGGCCATGAGACAAAGAGAAACCAAGGAAAAAAATTGTGAAAACATACCCTGCTGTAACTAAATAAAAGCATAGTGCATATAAACATAGGGTACTTAGTAAACACTGTTTTTGATCAAAAAAAGCATAAAGCTATCCCACCAAACGTCAAGGTGTACCCAGTTGGGATAGTACATACACTCTCTAATATTAAAACCTTACCATGGATCTAAAATAGGCCTCAATGTGGCTAAGGGCTGAGAGCGACCGGGTCCCAACAGGACACACACAGTCTGGGGAATTCACAGAATGAAATGTCCAGCTCACTGAGAAGGGGGCCACTCCCTGTTTGTACTGAATAGAGTTGAGCGCGGTTCTAGGTTCGTGGTTCTCCAGTTTGCGGCTCGAGTGATTTTGGGGCTGTTCTAGATCGAACTAGAACTCGAGCTTTTTTGCAAAAGCTCGATAGTTCTAGATACGTTCGAGAACGGTTCTAGCAGCAAAAAAAACAGCTAATTCCTAGCTGGCTTTCCGCTGTAATAGTGTAAGTCATTCTGTGACTCACACTATTATGAAATTTCAGTGTATAGTGTGCGGGAACAGCGCATTCAGATCATTGTTGTATGGATAATTTGCCCATCCGGACGCCATTATCTCTTCTGCGTCCTTGGTGTCAGACATCACTGGCGCAGCTCCGTCCTGAGTCCTATCGCCGATACTGCTGTATGCGCTCCATACACAGCGCTGGACAGCTTAGGGAGAGCACTTTCTATCAGTCCTTTAAGGGCTCGTACCGGCAGGGTCAGAGCCATAGGTGACAGGTCCTGAAAACAGAGTTTAACAGCTACACAAGATGACAGCGTCTGTGTAGCTAAGGTCAGGGATTTCCTCGCTGCATTTCCCCATTAGGAAGGAATAGAAATTCAGGCTTCCTTTCCTCTACCCAGAGCCCCACAACCCTGGCACTGTACCCTCCTGTCCTCTGCACACTCCAACTCATTATAACTAAGCCATTATACTAGCAAACACTGAGTGTACCTAGTGGCATCCTAAACGTGGCTATTGAACTTCTGTATAGTCCCAGTAGTGCACAGATATTTGCAGCACCTCTGCCTGCATTGCACACTCAAACTCATTATAACTAAGCCATTATACTAGCAAACACTGAGTGTACCTAGTGGCATCCTAAACGTGGCTATTGGACTTCTGTATAGTCCCAGTAGTGCACAGATATTTGCAGCACTTCTGCCTGCATTGCACACTCAAACTGATAGTTACTAAGCCATTATACTAGCAAACACTGAGGAAACTTAGTGGCATCCTAAACGTGGCTGTTGGACTTCTGTATTGTCCCACTAGTGCAAAGATATTTGCAGCACGTCTGCCTGCATTGCACACTCAAACTCATTGTTACTAAGCCATTATACTAGCAAACACTGAGTGAACTTAGTGGCATCCTAAACGTGGCTGTTGGACTTCTGTATTGTCCCACTAGTGCAAAGATATTTGCAGCACGTCTGCCTGCATTGCACACTCAAACTCATTGTTACTAAGCCATTATACTAGCAAACACTGAGTGAAACTAGTGGCATCCTAAACGTGGCTATTGGACTTCTGTATAGTCCCACTAGTGCAAAGATATTTGCAGCACGTCTGCCTGCATTGCACACTCCAACTCATTATAACTAAGCCATTATACTAGCAAACACTGAGTGTACCTTGTGGCATCCTAAACGTGGCTGTTGGACTTCTGTATAATCCCACTAGTGCAAAGATATTTGCAGCACGTCTGCCTGCATTGCACACTCAAACTCATTGTTACTAAGCCATTATACTAGCAAACACTGAGTGAACCTAGTGGCATCTTAAACGTGGCTATTGGACTTCTGTATAGTCCCACTAGTGCAAAGATATTTGCAGCACGTCTGCCTGCATTGCACACTCCAACTCATTATAACTAAGCCATTATACTAGCAAACACTGAGTGTACCTTGTGGCATCCTAAACGTGGCTGTTGGACTTCTGTATAGTCCCACTAGTGCACAGATATTTGCAGCATGTCTGCCTGCATTGCACACTCAAACTGATAGTTACTAAGCCATTATACTAGCAAACACTGAGTGAACTAAGTGGCATCCTAAACGTGGCTGTTGGACTTCTGTATTGTCCCACTAGTGCAAAGATATTTGCAGCACGTCTGCCTGCATTGCACACTCAAACTCATTGTTACTAAGCCATTATACTAGCAAACACGCAGTGTACCTAGTGGCATCCTAAACGTGGCTGTTGGACTTCTGTATAGTCCCACTAGTGCACAGATATTTGCAGCACGTCTGCCTGCATTGCACACTCAAACTGATAGTTACTAAGCCATTATACTAGCAAACACTGAGTGAACTTAGTGGCATCCTAAACGTGGCTGTTGGACTTCTGTATTGTCCCACTAGTGCAAAGATATTTGCAGCACGTCTGCCTGCATTGCACACTCAAACTCATTGTTGCTAAGCAATTATACTAGCAAACAATGAGGAAACTTAGTGTCATCCTAAACGTGGCTATTGGACTTCTGTATTGTCCCACTAGTGCAAAGATATTTGCAGCACGTCTGCCTGCATTGCACACTCAAACTGATTGTTACTAAGCAATTATACTAGCAAACAATGAGGAAACTTAGTGTCATCCTAAACGTGGCTATTGGACTTCTGTATTGTCCCACTAGTGCAAAGATATTTGCAGCACTTCTGCATTGCACACTCAAACTCATTATAACTAAGCCATTATACTAGCAATTTATGCTGCCAGTTTAAGGGCCGTAGTTGCATTGTCAGGGATATTTATTCTTTATTATTCTGCTGTTAATAAAGCTAGACCACCGCTGCAATCTACACCACCTCTCAATTTTTACTACCACATTTTCAGTGCACAATCTTGTCGCAATCAACATGAGTGGCAAAATGACAGATGCTGGTGGAAAGGGGAAGAGGCGTGCTGGAAAAGGAAAAAAAGGGTTTGTCCGTGGGGAAGGTGGCAAAGCTCAATTATCATCTGCTGAAGATAGACCATCTACCAGCAAAAGTAAGATGTCTACTACTTACCGTGGACAATCCGATGTGCTCCCTTTTTTAAGGACACGAACAACAGGAACAAAGGTGGATGATGGCCAAAAAAGGAAAATGCTTGAATGGATCTCAAGTGGTCCAACAAGTGCCCTCTCAGCCACTTCAAGTACCGCATCCAAAAAACACCAGTCCTCTGAGTTGTCATCCCAATCAAACTTGCTTTCTCCCAGCTCTGAAGTCTCCATTAGCCCTGCACAGTATGGTGGAACTGAGATGGCTGAGTCTGCAGAGCTGTTCAGTCACACTATAGCCTGGGAATCAGAGGTCTGCTCCCAAGCTACAGTGAGTACAGACCAGGAAATGGTCTGCAGTGATGCCCAGAAGCTTTGTGACTCTGATTCAGGCCGTGAGGACCAAGTTTCTGAGCATAATGTTGACCCTTTGTCACAAACTGTAACACCTGTTGTTATAGACAATGAGGAACAAACTGATGAAGATGAGACGCAGATACCCGATTGGGATGACAACTTAAATATTCGGTCAGGGCAAGAAGAGGCTCGGTCTGAGGGGGAGGGGAGTGCAAACACAACAATTGATGATGAAGTTCTAGATCCCACCTACTGTCAACCCCCAGTCAGGCACTCGAGGAGGTCAACAGAGGCGGTGGAGGAGGATGCAACCGACGACGAAGTTACCTTGCGCCTTCCTGGACAGAGTCGGAGCACTGGTAGCACGTCTACAACTGCATCATCAGCCACCACTCTGCCTCTGAGCACTAGTCGGGGGGGCTCAGCAGGTCGCATGCCCTCTAAGCCTTGCCTAGCCTGGTCCTTTTTTGACATAGAAAAAGATCGCCCAAAATATGTGATGTGTAAAATTTGTCGTGATTCTGTTAGTAGAGGTCAATACCTCAGCAGCTTGACAACTTCTTCCATGAATCGTCACATGAATAAATATCATAGGTCCCGGTGGGAAGCTCACTGTGCTGCAATGCGGCCTAGCGGAGCGAACCATCCACGACCTGCCCCTTCCAGTGCATCCACGCGCTCTTCATCTTCTAGGACTGTGGGGACAGCTGTCACACCTGGTTTTCCACGCACAACTTCCACCACTGTAACCGCAACAGGCACTTTGCTTGGTAGGTCGTCAGTTGGTTTAGAAGGGGAAACAAGTGAGTGTGTACAGCTCTCTCAGACATCGATAGCACCAACGTTGGATGAAGGCAACATCATGTCTCCGCCTGCACTTTCCTCACAAACCTGCATTTTTCCAGGGACACCATGCTCAACACCGTCTACACACAGCAGCCAGATCTCTGTCCCTCAGATGTGGTCAAATAAAAGGCCATTTCCTACGACCAATGAGAAAGCTAAGAGGTTGACTCTATCTCTCTGTAAGCTCTTGGCTACCGAAATACTGCCTTTCCGCCTAGTGGACACACAGGATTTTAGAGACCTTATGTCTGTCGCTGTGCCCCAGTACCAGATGCCTAGTCGCCACTACTTCTCTAAGAAAGGTGTGCCCGCGCTACACCAGCATGTCGCACACAACATCACCGCTTCCTTGAGAAACTCTGTGTGTGAACGGGTGCATTTCACCACCGATACTTGGACCAGTAAGCATGGACAGGGACGTTACATGTCGCTGACTGGGCACTGGGTAACTATGGTGATAGATGGTGAAAGGGTCTGCTGCACAAGTCTTGCCGTCCCCACGACTTGTGTGTCAATCCTCTGTCTGTCCAAGTTCCGCCACTGCTTCTGCCTCCACCTCATCTGGGTCCTCCACCTCCGCCCCAAGCCTTCCTGGTCAGGCCACCAGCGTTCTCACTGCGCAGAAGGAATCACGCACCCCTCATTACTATGCTGGCAGCAGAGCGCAACGGCATCAGGCGGTCTTTAGCTTGCCATGTCTTGGGAATAGGAGTCACACAGCTGAGGAGTTGTGGTCAGCTCTGCGGTCAGAGTTTAATAAATGGTTGTCTCCACTCAACCTGGTAAGGCCGTGTGCAACAATGCTGCAAACCTGGGTGCGGCCCTTCGCCTGGGCAAGGTGACACACGTGCCTTGTATGGCTCACGTGTTGAACCTTGTTGTCCAGCAATTCTTAACACACTATCCCGGCCTAGATGGCCTTCTGACCAGGGCACAAAAACTGTCTGCTCACTTCCGCCGTTCAACCTCCGCAGCTGAGCGACTTGCATCTCTCCAGAAGTCTTTCGTCCTGCCGGTTAATCGCCTAAAATGCGATGTGGCGACATGCTGGAATTCAACTCTCCACATGTTACAGCGACTGTGGCAGCACCGCCGAGCCCTGGTGCAATACGTCATGACGTATAGCCTGGGCCAACGAGATGCAGAGGTGGGGCAGATCACCCTGATGGAGTGGTCTCAGATCAAGGACCTATACACCCTTCTGCACAGTTTCGACATGGCGACGAATATGTTTAGCGCTGACAATGCCATTATCAGCATGACAATTCCAGTCATTTACATGCTGGAGCACACGCTAAACACTATTTGGAGTCAGGGGGTGGGACAACAGGAAGGGGAGGAACTACAGGAGGATTCATATGCGCAAGGGACAACAATATCACCAAGGTCCAGACGTTCATCATCACCAACGCAGCAGGCATGGGACCATGGGGGACAGGGATCAACAAGGGCGCATAGTAGCAGGCGAAATGTTGATGAAGGTGCAGGAGAACATGAAGAAATGGAGGACGAACTGTCCATGGACATGGAAGACTCAGCAGATGAGGGAGACCTTGGTCAAATTTCAGTTGAAAGAGGTTGGGGGGAGATGTCAGAGGAAGAAAGAACGGGTAGCACCTCTATGCCACAAACACAGCGTGGACTTGGTTCGCATGGCTGCTCAAGACACATGAGTGCCTTCTTGCTGCACTACCTCCAACATGACCCTCGTATTGTCAAAATTAGAAGTGATGATGACTACTGGATTTCCACACTATTATATCCCCGGTACAAGTCCAAATTTTGTGACATAATTCCAGCCATAGAAAGGGACGCACGTATGCAGGAGTATCAGCAGAAGCTGTTACTCGATCTTAGCTCGGCTTTTCCACCAAACAACCGTGCAGGTGCAGGGAGTGATTCTCCCAATTGTAACTTGCCAAACATGGGACGGTCTCGTCATCTTCAACAGTCTACCCGTACCAGTAGGACTGTATCTGGTGCTGGTAACAGCAATTTTATGGACTCTTTTCATAATTTTTTTAGACCCTCCTTTGCAAGGCCACCAGAGACAACAAGTCTGACACATAGTCAACGGCTGGAGAGGATGATACAGGAGTATCTCCAAATGAACATCGATGCCATGACTTTGCAAATGGAGCCTTGCTCATTTTGGGCTTCAAATCTAGAAAAATGGCCAGAGCTCTCCAGTAACGCCTTGGAGATTTTGTCGTGTCCAGCTGCCAGCGTTGTCTCTGAACGTGTCTTCAGTGCTGCTGGGTGTGTGCTGACAGATAAGCGCACGCGTCTGTCCAGTGACAATGTGGACAGACTAACGTTCATCAAAATGAACAAGTCATGGATCCACCAGGAATTTACTACCCCTGTGTCATCCTGGGGAGAGTAAATGCTTGTGGATTTGGAATATGCTTGATGCAAATCAAAACATCCTGTTTGCAACTAGGGCACAAGTGCTGCCACTGATAAGGTGTCTGTGTGGGGCCCAATTTTTGGAAAAAAAGGGAGACTCCGCTTGGAGTAACCCTTGCTTGCTCTGTTTTTTAAAAATGATCCAAGATGAACAGAGCTGGGATCAGGAAAGACTTTGCTACCTACCCCGGTGTCATCCTGGGGATGGTTAAGAATAGCGTATTTTTGAATGTGCTTGATGCAAATCAAAACATCCTGTTTGCAACTAGGGCACAAGTGCTGCCACTGATGGGGTGTCTGTGTGGCCCAATTTTTTGAAAAAAGGGAGACTCCGCTTGGAGTAACCCTTGCTTGCTGTGTTTTTTAAAAATGATCCAAGATGAACAGAGCTGGGATAAGAAAAGACTTTGCTACCTACCCCGGTGTCATCCTGGGGACGGTTAAGAATGGCGTATTTTTGAATGTGCTTGATGCAAATCTAGCTGTGAAGTGTACAACTGGGGCACAACTGCTGCCACTGAAGGGGTGGGTGTGTGTGGGGCCCAATTTTTGGAAAAAAGGGAGACTCCGCTTGGAGTCACCTTGCAGTGTTTTACATGATTTTAGAAGGGCATGCCATGCCTATATCTGTGTCTCGTCCTCTTTTTCCTCGTAACGCTGTTTTGTTTTCACATGAGAATTTGTCCTTGTCACTTTCACATGTGTTTGTGTTGTGAGTTGTTTGTCACCTTTTGGACACCTTTGAGGGTGTTTTCTAGGTGTTTTTATGTGTTTGTGATTGCCTGCCATTGTTTCCTATGCAGTTCGAGTTCGGTTCGTCGAACGTTCGACGAACCGAACTCGAACGGGAGCTCCGTTCGGCGAACCGACCTCGAGCCGAACCGCGACCGGTTCGCTCATCTCTAGTACTGAATACAAAAAAACTACATAAAAACAAAAAAGTGAGCCGGAGTATGAGATGGTATACATGGAACTTGTGAGACCATGTTCACACTGGCCATAAGACAAAGAGAAACCAAGGAAAAAAATTGTGAAAACATACCCTGCTGTAACTAAATAAAAGCATAGTGCATATAAACATAGGGTACTTAGTAAACACTGTTTTTGATCAAAAAAAGCATAAAGCTATCCCACCAAATGTCAAGGTGTACCCAGTTGGGATAGTACCTACACTCTCTAATATTAAAACCTTACCATGGGTCTAAAATAGGCCTCAATGTGGCTAAGGGCTGAGAGCGACCGGGTCCCAACAGGACACACACAGTCTGGGGGATTCACAGAATGAAATGTCCAGCTCGCTGAGAAGGGGGCCACTCCCTGTTTTTTACTGAATACAAAAAAACTACATAAAAACAAAAAAGTGAGACGGAGTATGAGATGGTATACATGGAACTTGTGAGACCATGTTCACACTGGCCATGAGACAAAGAGAAACCAAGGAAAAAAATTGTGAAAACATACCCTGCTGTAACTAAATAAAAGCATAGTGCATATAAACATAGGGTACTTAGTAAACACTGTTTTTGATCAAAAAAAGCATAAAGCTATCCCACCAACGCCAAGGTGTACCCAGTTGGGATAGTACCTACACTCTCTAATATTAAAACCTTACCATGGGTCTAAAATAGGCCTCAATGTGGCTAAGGGCTGAGAGCGACCGGGTCTCAACAGGACACACACAGTCTGGGGGATTCACAGAATGAAATGTCCAGCTCGCTGAGAAGGGGGCCACTCCCTGTTTGTACTGAATACAAAAAAACTACATAAAAACAAAAAAGTGAGCCGGAGTTTGAATAATGGGTGGCCGGCATTTTCAAAAGAGGAAAAGCCGCCGGAGCTTTGTGACAGTCATGCAGCGCCGCGATCGGTGAGGAAGTGAGGGAGGAAATGAGGGAGTGAGGGAGTGAGGGAGTAAGGGAGTAAGGGAGGGAGGGAGTGAGGGAGAGAGGGAGTGAGTGATTGATTTTCTGACAAGCAATGAATTTATATCACTTCTGGGCATGCTCAGAAGTAAAAACCAAATCTGGTACATGCTTCTGGTGTTTTAGGCATGCCACCGGAATCGGCACGCATAGATTTTCATTATGCACCATGCCGCACAGCTCCGCATGCGGCGCTGTGCAGTTTTTTGACGCTGGCAAAAAACGTTCCTCTCTGCGTCCTGTGCGGCCGCCGGATTGACGATTTTTGCCGCAATCGGCAAAAACCGGATCAAACGCGAGTACATGCAGCACAATCTGGTGCTAATAAACGTCTATGAGGAAAATCCGCACCCGGCGGCAAAAAAAAAAACGGGTGCGTTTTTTCTGCAAAGCGCCGGATTGTGCCTGATTGCAAAAAACTAATGTGTGAAAGCAGCCTAAGGGGGAGGTTCATTCGGCGTCACAGCGGCGTCACTAAGCGGCCACCCAATAAAAGCGGAGGGGCGGAGATAAGCGGCCAGAACATCCCGCCCACCTCTTTTATTCCTCATTGCCGGCGGCCGCAGGTACGATGTTATTCCTCGTTCCTGCGGTGTCACACATAGCAATGTGTGCTGCCGCAGGAACGACAAGCAACCTGCATTCCTAACGAGGAGTGATTTTTTTAAAAATAAACGATGTTACTGATCGCAAAAAGGTGTCACACACAACAACATCGCTAAAGAGGCCGGATGTGCGTCACCAACACCATGACCACGACGATATCTCGTTAGCGATATCGTTGTGTGTAAATGGGCCTTTACTCCTTTCATCTGCTGCTACACTAGCTCCATTATAGGGATACTGGTTTGCACACTCAGATAAATCCGGCTAATCAAAGTCAAAAGTACAATGTTTAAGGGATCTGCTTGGTGGCGTCTATACATGTATTGTACCAGCTCATATTTTATCTGATTTTATTACTTTTTAGATTGTGTATAGTTTTCTAGCTTTGGTTGTGTTTGACCTCCATTACCCGACCACAGGCTTAAAAAGCCTTTCTCATTCTGCCATTTTTATTTAGTAAAACTTTGGACAACTCCAAATTGGGGATATTGCTAAAGCTTGCTCTGCATTGTATCTTGCCACAACCTTGAAGTGTAAACTCCACCTTCTAGAAAGTTGAGCCCTTTCGGGGAACATTAGGGTTACTTTTGTAAGTTTTTTAAAAAACAACAATTGGCTTTATATAGTTTTATTAAATAAAAAGGAAAGCCCCAAATTGATGAAATCAGATACTCTGTTTTGATATGTGCTCAATGGTATCACATATCTAGTTGTACGTGAGCTTTGTAAAGTGACCTGTGACTAGTTTGATCATTGCTTTGTATCTACAGCTTATCACACGACCATCAGTGGTACATTGGTCACTGTAACTTTAATCTATTACTGCATATTCCAATACCATCTCTGCTGGACACTATCCAGGTTATCAAACACATGTTGAGTTTATGGCCCAGAAGTTCTCCTGAGGCCATGTAAGTATCTTGATCTAAATGGCAATTGTGAGAAAGGAGAATCACATAAGAGAATATTTCTATCCATGTTAGTTATTTTTTTGGTATTACAGAAAACAAACCATTGCACCTGGCTTTACTGCAGCTGACTTCACTTGCTGCTTCTTTGTGGGTCTTTTGCCTTAAGTTTTGCCTTAATCATGTGAAATGCAACTCGGTGGGTTTGAGATCTGGTGTTTGACTCGGCCATTGCAGCATATTCCATTCCTTGGTTGCTCTCGCAGTATGTTTTAAATCATTGTCCATCTCTTCTGTGAAGCGCCGTCCAATCAACCTTTCTGCATTTGTTTAAATCTGAGTAGAAAGTATAGCCCTGAACACCAGAAATGATCTGGCTGCTCCTGTCTGCTAGCCATGCATGCCTATGCCATCACACTGCGTACACCACATTTTTCAGTGGCTGTTGTGTGTTTTCAGCTGTTCCAAACCTTCCACATACTTTCTTTTTACCATCATTTTGGTACAGGTTGATCTTAGTTTCATCTGTCAAAAAAAATGCTTTTCTTGAATTTTCTATTTTTAAGGCTGATTAAATGGTACCTGTCCCCACTTTTTTCGTATATGAGCTAAAATCACGACCTTACTCATGCACTGTGCTGAATTCTAAAAAGTTATATATTATGTCCTCACCTTCCTTTAAATCTCCCCCAAAATCTTTTGAAAAGCTGCTGCGTTGTATGCAAATCTGACCGGTCGGATGGGTGTCACTGCAGAAGCTCCTGTCCCTCTTCTCTGCTGTGAATTACTGTCCTCCTGATGTGATTGATGTGGATGACGTGTTCTGCATCATCTACATAGGTGAACAAAATCTCACACCTGCACACGGGCATCACAGTTCATGGAGGGGCACATTGCTCTAACCTGCTGTGAGCAGAGCATGAAACCTAGCTCTGCATGCGTGAGAACAGGCATTGGAACTCCTCTTCCGCTATTTTTGGTGGCAGGGAAGAAATATGTATTCCAATGCATCCACAGTAAGGGTATGTGCGCACGTTGCTTTTTACCTGCTTTTTACCTGCTTTTTTGCTGCTTTTTCTTCTGCGCTGTTTAATGCCAAAATGGATGTGTTCTTCTATTCAAGCAAAGTCTATGGGAATTTGGGTTTCTTGTTCACACTATGTTGTTCAAAATGCTGCCTTTTTGTGGCAGAACTTTGGTCGAAAACTCAGCTTTTCAAAGAAGCAACATGTCAATTGTTTTTGCCATTTGGGTTTTGTACTGCAAAGCTGAGTTTTTGACCAAAGTTCTGCCACAAAAAGGCAGCATTTTGAACAACATAGTGTGAACAAGAAACCCAAATTCCCATAGACTTTGCTTGAATAGAAGAACACATCCATTTTGGCATTAAACAGCGCAGAAGAAAAAGCAGCAAAAAAGCAGGTAAAAAGCAACGTGCGCACATACCCTTAGGCTTCAGGGTCTGCCTTCAGCAAGGCAAAGCAAAGCGTGCCTGCGGGAACCATGGATTTCTATATACAGGTGCAATAGTTTGTTTGGCTATGTAGATGAAGCAGGAGGCATCATTTACATCAATCACATCAGGAGGATGACAATTCACAGGGGATAGGAAGGAAAGAAGCCTCTGCAATGACGCCCATTGGATCGGACAGGTTGGATTTGCATAGAGTGCAGGAGCTATTCAAAAAAGTTTTTTAGGGGATATCCAGGGGGGTCAGAACATAATATACAACTTTTTATAATGCAACACAGAGGATGAGTAAGGGGGTGGTATTAGCTGATACGCGAATACACTGGTGTCAAATTCCCTTTAACTCCTTCACTCTTGGGGTGATTTTCATTCTTTCATTTTTGTTTTTCCCTCCTTGTCTTACAAGAACTATAACTTTTATATTTGTCCATCAATATAGCCATATGAGGGCTTATTTTTTGCGGGACGAGTTGTACTTTATAATGACATCATTCATTCATTCATTCATTCATATTTTATTGGAAACCGGGAAACAAATCTAAGTGGGGTGAAATTGCAAAAAAGTGCAATTGCACGAATATTTTTGGGAATTTTTATTTACGATATTCATTATATGGTAAAACTGACCTGACATTATGATTCCCCTGGTAAGTACAAGTTTATTGATACCCAACAAACAACCTTTTACATCTATCTAAATGGTGAAAAAAATTCTACGAATTTGTCAAAAAAGAATTGCGCTTTTGTCACCATTTTCCCGAGACCCTTGGAGTTCGCATTTTTTTGGATCTTTGGCTATGTGATGGCTTTTTTTGTTTTTGCATCTTGAGCTGAAGTTTTTAACTATTCCATTTTTGGGTAGATGCGATGTTTTGATCGCTTGTTATTGCATTTTAATTCATTGTTTTCCTCGTTATATACTTTTCTGATCATATTAATTGATTTTATATTTTGAAAGATTGCACTTTCTGAAAGTGGCAATACCAAATATGTGTATTTGTTATTGTTTTATTTTCAAGGGGGGAAAAGGAGGGTGAATTAATCTTTTAGGTTTTTTTATTTGTTCAGATTTTTAAAAAAAAACTTAACATTTTTTTTTTATTTTACTAGTCCCCATTGGTGACTTAAAGCCTGTGCTATCCGATCCCTGCACAGGAAGCATGTCATGACAGTGGCAGGGGTCATTATCTGACCCCCTGCTGTCATGACAACCTATCACAAATGGCATGATCACTGCCAGAGCACGTTAGATTTTGCTGTCAGAGTTTGACAATGCGATCTTATGAGTTAACAAGTGCAGGTGAAATGGAGAACCATCAGCGCCTGTTAAATGCACATGTCTGTTGATCAGATCAGCAAACATGTGCTGGGAAAAATGCAGGCTTTCCGGATGAGCCCGCATTAAGGTGAAAGACATGACCTAGGTCATATAGGTAGGTCCTAGGTCTTAAAGGGGTTAATAAGTTGCACCTTGTGGTCAAAACTCTGTATTTGCTCTCATGAATTGTTCTTTTGATGACAGACTTAGGGGTACTTCACACACAGCGAGATCGCTACTGAGATCGCTGCTGAGTCACGTTTTTTGTGACCTCATTAGCGATCTCACTGTGTGTGACACTGAGCAGCGATCTGGCCCCTGCTGTGAGATCGCTGCTCGTTACACACAGCCCTGGTTCATTTTTTTATTGTTGCTCTCCCGCTGATAAGCACACATCGCTGTGTGTGACAGCGAGAGAGCAACAATCCTGAATGTGAAGGGAGCAGGAGCCGGCGTCTGACAGCCTGCGGTAAGCTGTAACCAAGGTAAACATCGGGTAACCAAGGTGGTTACCCGATATTTTACCTTCGTTACCAGCCTCCGCAGCTCTCACGCTGCCAGTGCCGGCTCCTGCTCCCTGCACACGCTAAGTTAAGCGGTGTGAGCTGGTAACTAAGGTAAACATCGGGTAACCATACCCGATGTTTACCTTAGTTACCAGTGTCCGCAGCTTCCAGACGCCGGCTCCGTGCAAGCGCAGTGTCGCTTGCACGTCGCTGCTGGCTGGGGGCTGGTCTCTGGTCGCTGGTGAGATCTGCCTGTTTGACAGCTCACCAGCGGCCATGTAGCGATGCAGCAGCGATCCTGACCAGGTCATATCGCTGGTCGGATCGTTGCTGCATCGCTAAAGTGTGAAGGTACCCTTAGGCCCCTTTCACACGTCAGTGATTCTGGTACGTTTGTGCCTTTTTTAAAACGTACCAGAATCACTGACATACGCAGACCCATTATAATCAATGGGTCTGCTCACACATCGGTGATTTTTCACTTAACGTGTCTCCGTGCAGCGTGCATGCGTGGCCGTGATTCTGCACGGAGACAAGTCCGTTTTTTTCTGGTATCACTGATGACTCACGGACCACACTACGGTGTGATCCGTGTGTGATCAGTGAAACACGTACTAGAAAATCACGGACATATTAAATATTAAATATTTTCAACTTACCTTGCCTGCTATTCGCTCTGGAGTCTCCGCTCTCAGCAGTTTCTGCCTGGCTTATGAATATTCATGAGAGCAGGAACAGCCGACCAGGAAGTAGGTGCTGAGAGCGGTGGGCGGACGCTGCAGAGCGAGAGACTTCAGCACCATGGACAGCAGGAACGAAGGCAGGTGAGTAATGTCCATATGCAATCACGGATCACGGATCACAGATCACGGATTGCACATGGACAACCCACATATGCCATGAATCACGGAACATGGAGGGACATGTGCGTGTTTTACACGTCACTGAAGAATGTCTGTGTTTTTCACTGACATGTGAAACGGGCCTTAGCTAATGAAACACCTTTTTCCTGGAGAGTGTTCTTCACTTGGGTGGATTGTGAAGGGGTTTTTCTTCACTATGGAAAAGATTCTGTGATCATCCACCACAGGATTGTGTACGCAAGCCTATAAGAACATATATCTATACAAGCAAAAGATTATGGCTTCAGGTTCTTAGGTTGCTTTTGTTGTCAGTGACATTTTTTTCAAAGTGAAGCATGGCAACTTGACATAGTTTGTAGCATTTTTCTCTATTGAGTTCAACAAAGTTTTAATTATATTTCAAAAGCCATCAAACTCACCCCAAGACAATACTTCAAATATGAAACTGCTTGAAACCACAATGAAAAACCAGATAAAATAGCTTACAACTTTAGAAAGAGATTGTTGAAGTCAATTTTCCATGTGATTTTCTTCCCACTGCAAAAGATGAACATAATATAAAAACATATTTTTGGTCTCATGTGTAATAGCATAATTTTAGTTTTTTATATCTCAAAAGCACCACTTTTGTTGTTTTGTTTTAGCGCTGAAGTGGTGCTTTAAATCTAAGTCCCCTGCCCCTAGTGTTATACTTAACCTCAAGCGCTTCTACCCTTTTTTCGGCACCACTCTGGTCCCTTGGCGCCATCTTGTGTCCGTAGCTTCTTACTCTGTGGAAGTCAGAAGTTACATCACAATCTCTCAATGCACCTCCATGAGAGTCAGAACGAAGGTCCCATAAAAAAGTATTGAGTTGTCACCTATGGCTCATGAAACACTGGAGCTGCCAGCAGGTCACAAATCACAGGAGACCAACCAGAGCCGCACTGGAAAACAATGAAGACGACAGAAGATAAGTAAAAGACAGAGGGTGGGGGGACTTAGATTTAATGTCTACTTCAGTGGGGAAAAATAATTGCTGGAGTGGTGCTTTAAAATATATGGGAATTACTGCAATATGCTAAATGCTTTTTACTAGTTTTTATGATTTATGTTTTTGTCTCAAAATAGTATAAACTGTTAACTGCAAAAATGAAGTTAAATTGTATTACAAAGGCAAAAAAATAAGCAAAGCATAAATATAAGTTGTAATATATTATATAATATATTACAACACATTATGGAAACTGGATAAAAGTAAATCTTGCTAAAATATGTACACTTTATGTGTATGGCATATTCATTAGAGGGTTATTTTTGTCTATTCTCTTTTTGTTCTGAGAATGGTTTTGGCCCAGATTCTGATCCTAGCCTGTATCCGTTTAGATGTCCCTATTCTGTTCACTTTTATTGACTGTGTCTGTCACATTTGCATTTCCGTGGGGAAATCAGATCAGCGAGAATTGGTGTTATAGAGGTGGTTGCTATTAATACGATTAAACAGATTCTTGTGAAAAGATTTCAACTTTGGGACTGCTTTATCTCAATCTCTGGCTTCTTTATTCTAAACCCATTTGTTTTTCTGTTTTAAACTTTTTACTATTGTTGACTGCTTTAAGTAATCTTCATAGAACTAATTACATTGAAAATATCATGTGGCATAAGAAAAAATAATGCAGTGTTTTGTTTTCTTTTAATTAAAATTTCACTAAATCAACAAAAAAATTCAGCAAGTCCTTATAACCAGTCAATTGTAATTTACTCACGGGCAATATGCTGCAAATGCAATGGAAGGAAGGGCCTACTACTAGGATTTGAGTCACCTGTGGGCAGCGTCGGACTGGCTAGCGAAGGAACTGCAGTAATACCAGTCCTGGCCGCGGTTACCTGCATTGAACTCCGGAGCTGTCACCTGAGCTGAGCGGAGTTCAGCTTGGCCTGTCCGCAGCTGTCATGAACTGAACTGTGATAGCCGGGGAATCAGTCGGCGCTCACAGTTCAGTCCTGGAAACCCGCGGCTCAGTCGAGGCTCCACTCCGGAGCTCAGGTGAGAGCTCCGGAATTCAGTGCAGGTAACCGCGGCCAGGACTGGTATTACTGCAGTTCCTTCGTTAGCCAATCCGATGCTGCCTGTAGACACAATGTAAGCCAAAGGATGACAGTGGCCCATTAGGTGAAAATATTCAGTCGATATTTATTCCATCAAGTGTGATAACAAGTAGAACCACAAATTCCACATCTTGCACTTACATAATCAGGATAGCATCCTATATATCAATTAAACCACTAATATCCTCAAAAAGAATATTCATGATGCTGATAGTCCTTATAAAATATATTACCTTTATTAAATATTCAACAGAATAAAAACATACAGACAATAGGCATAGCAGGGCAAAGGAGACTGCAAATAAAACCCCCACAGACTGGGGAGAGGTGGGTAGAGACTCACAAAGCCCACGTAGGGAGTTAGTAATGAATACCAAGAGTTGATCATATAGGTCTTATGATGTTTTAGAACATTAATAAATGGCCAATTGGCCAAGCACAGGTATGCAGCAGTATCAAGTTTTCAAATCACTAATTGATCCCACAGGGATTAGTATTGGGGGATTTCTAATGTAGAAAAAAGTGGTACCAGGATATTTTAAATATAGTTATTAAGGTAACCCCCAACCTAAAGTATATATATGTCTCACACTTGTGGGTGAAAATAGTGCATACATTCAGCATACCAATATAACTGATTTGGCCCACATTGAGTAATATACGGGGGATTCTAATAAAAAGTACCTCACAGAGGTATCTGCCTCCTGATGAAGCCCAAGTGAAACGCGTTGAGGCGTGGTGGGAGAGAGACATAGTCACTTTTGCTCAGGTCTGTGCATTACTATTGTTATGCTAAACTTTGTTATGTAATTGTATCACCGTGCTCTCTGATCTTGACTGGAGTGGCAACTGCGCATGCTGTTTTGCAGCGGGTGTGTGTTACCAAATAAATAAGAAATAACATTTGGAACTCCATTCTATGTCTGAACTGGGTGCAAAAACCTAAAAAAACATCACTATGGGGAGATAAGGTATGCACACCAGTGACTATGTAAGGGGAATACATGAAATAGCAGAAACTGCTGTGTGAATACTGACATGAAAAATTCAATAGCTATATGTAAGAATGAAATGTGAAAAATGGAACCTGCATTACTGCCATGAATATATGAATAAAGAGAAATTTAGCTACTGAATTGATCAATGCATTACTGCCATGGGGCTCTATTGCATTGATCAATTCAGTAGCTAAATTTCTCTTTATTCATATATTCATGGCAGTAATGCAGGTTCCATTTTTCACATTTCATTCTTACATATAGCTATTGAATTTTTCATGTCAGTATTCACACAGCAGTTTCTGCTATTACATGTATTCCCCTTACATAGTCACTGGTGTGCATACCTTATCTCCCCAACATCATGGTGTGTGTTACCACACTTAGTCGAATTAGATTACCACGATCCACAATGATACTCTATATTAATGGGGGATTTGTCTATGTGTTGTTCTCTGTGAGGTACTTTATATTAGAATCCCCCGTATATTACTCAATGTGGGCCAACTCAGTTATATTGGTATGCTGAATGTATGCACTATTTTGACCCACAAGTGTGAGACATATACAGTTAGGTCCAGAAATATTTGGACAGTGACACAATTTTCGCGAGTTGGGCTCTGCATGCCACCACATTGGATTTGAAATTAAACCTCTACAACAGAATTCAAGTGCAGATTGTAACGTTTAATTTGAAGGTTTGAACAAAAATATCTGATAGAAATTGTAGGAATTGTACACATTTCTTTACAAACACTCCACATTTTAGGAGGTCAAAAGTAATTGGACAAATAAACCAAACCCAAAAAAATTTTTTTATTTTCAATATTTTGTTGCGAATCCTTTGGAGGCAATCACTGCCTTAAGTCTGGAACCCATGGACATCACCAAACTCTGGGTTTCCTCCTTCTTAATGCTTTGCCAGGCCTTTACAGCCGCAGCCTTCAGGGCTTGTTTGTTTGTGTGTCTTTCCGTCTTAAGTCTGGATTTGAGCAAGTGAAATGCATGCTCAATTGGGTTAAGATCTGGTGATTGACTTGGCCATTGCAGAATGTTCCACTTTTTTGCACTCATGAACTCCTGGGTAGCTTTGGCTGTATGCTTGGGGTCATTGTCCATCTGTACTATGAAGCGCCGTCCGATCAACTTTGCGGCATTTGGCTGAATCTGGGCTGAAAGTATATTCCGGTACACTTCAGAATTCATCCGGCTACTCTTGTCTGCTGTTATGTCATTAATAAACACAAGTGACCCAGTGCCATTGAAAGCCATGCATCCCCATGCCATCACATTGCCTCCACCATGTTTTACAGAGGATGTGGTGTGCCTTGGATCATGTGCCGTTCCCTTTCTTCTCCAAACTTTTTTCTTCCCATCATTCTGGTACAGGTTGATCTTGGTCTCATTTGTCCATAGAATTCTTTTCCAGAACTGAGCTGGCTTCATGAGGTGTTTTTCAGCAAATTTAACTCTGGCCTGTCTATTTTTGGAATTGATGAATGGTTTGCATCTAGATGTGAACCCTTTGTATTTACTTTCATGGAGTCTTCTCTTTACTGTTGACTTAGAGACAGATACACCTACTTCACTGAGAGTGTTCTGGACTTCAGTTGATGTTGTGAACGGGTTCTTCTTCACCAAAGAAAGTATGCGGCGATCATCCACCACTGTTGTCATCCGTGCACGCCCAGGCCTTTTTGAGTTCCCAAGCTCACCAGTCAATTCCTTTTTTCTCAGAATGTACCCGACTGTTGATTTTGCTACTCCAAGCATGTCTGCTATCTCTCTGATGGATTTTTTCTTTTTTTTCAGCCTCAGGATGTTCTGCTTCACCTCAATTGAGAGTTCCTTAGACCGCATGTTGTCTGGTCACAGCAACAGCTTCCAAATGCAAAACCACACACCTGTAATCAACCCCAGACCTTTTAACTACTTCATTGATTACAGGTTAACAAGGGAGACGCCTTCAGAGTTAATTGCAGCCCTTAGAGTCCCTTGTCCAATTACTTTTGGTCCCTTGAAAAAGAGGAGGCTATGCATTACAGAGCTATGATTCCTAAACCCTTTCTCCGATTTGGATGTGAAAACTCTCATATTGCAGCTGGGAGTGTGTACTTTCAGCCCATATTATATATATAATTGTATTTCTGAACATGTTTTTGTAAACAGCTAAAATAACAAAACTTGTGTCACTGTCCAAATATTTCTGGACCTAACTGTATATACTTTAGGTCGGGGGTTATCTTAATAAATATATTTAAAATATCCTGGTACTACTTTTTTCTACATTAGAAATCTCCCATTACTAATGACTGTGGGATCAATTAGTGATTTGAAAACTTGACACTGCTGCATACCTGTGTTTGGCCAATTGGCCATATATTAATGTTCTAAAGCATCATAAGACCTATGTGATCAACTCTTGGTATTCATTACTAACGCCCTACGTGGGCTTTGTGAGTCTTTACCCACCTCTCCCCAGTCTGTGGGGGTTATATTTGCAGTCTCCTTTGCCCTGCTATGCTTATTGTCCGTATGTTTTTATTCTTTTGAATATTTAATAAAGCTAATATATTTTATAAGGACTATTGGCATCATGAATATTCTTTCTGAGGATATAAGTGGTTTAAGTGTGATAACAAGCAGCAATGTTTCAACAGGATGGTCTATGTCAAGCATAACAAAGAATGCCTATTGCCTGTTTTTTATACATGCACAAGTCCCCAATCCAACAATTAAAACAATGCCACCCCTTGTATACATAATTAGCACATCCGCACAATAATCAATACATACATAACATAGATCACATCTGTAGCGGCCCACGGGGCAGGTGGTTAACCTACTGGTTGCCAGGCCATTCTGGGTCGGGTCAGGCGCTGTCACGGGTTGGCCTTGCCCGGTTCTGTTGCCCTGAGGTGTACAGTAATCGGTGTGGAAGCAGGGTATTGGGAAAAGTTTGTTGTGACGTCACCTTTGGTATGCGGTCAGTAGTAGCCGCCGCTGCAGAATTCCTCTCCAGGGCAGGTGTTAAGGCAGCGAAGATGGTATCACTCCCCACAGGCAGAGCGGGCCCCGGGTGGATGATTAGGGAGAAGGTAATGGCCATTGGCCCCTAAGCGCTGGGTGGCGGCGCCAGTAAGGACGAGCCAACACAGTCTCTGCAGGTTCAGGGTGTAGTTTGCTCACAACTTCAGCTGCTAGCCCGGTCATACTGGTCACTGCCGTGATGGGCTCCGGTCAATCCCAGATCTGGTAACTGGTCACTACCGGTGTTTTGAGAGAGAAGGAATGAGAGTCATATTTCTAGGGTGTCCCCCTCCGCAGTTAGATACCCTGGCTGAGCTCCCGCTCCAAGGCTCTGGGTCCAGTAAAGTCCAAGTTTTCCAGAGATGTCTTGCCAGAACTATGTTCCTGACGGGTCTGTTTTTGATGTGAGTGTGTTGTGCCTATTTCTACCCCAGGTGGAACCTGACCCCAGGTGGCTGGCTTCAGTGACCGTAAAGTCCCCTGACCGTTATGACTACCCCCCTGTCTACCTTGAGCCAACCCACCCTATATGAAGGCTCCTAAGCTGTATGTAGTGTGTGTTTGTGGAACACCGGTGATTAACCCCCTCCTTACCTGAGATAGATACTGCACCTTAATTGAGGTGCAGTACCCTGTGGCGACCAGAGCCTCAGGGGTGCCACACATCCCAAAAAGGGGTTAAATATATACAGTACATCAAAATACACTCACATGATAATAAAATACAGCAAAACTCCACTTGTATATATGTAGATCGCCGCTCGTCTGCATACTACAGTCGTCATGGAGATATAATGCTCAAAGTTCATATGATGATGTATCTTGTGACCTCTGAATGGCCAATCATAGTGCACTTAAAGTGAGCAGACACTGGCGTCCTCGTGAATCATTGCTCCAAACAAACAGAATCTGTGCATGTGCCATGCGGACCAAAAGTAGAAGGGCTCCAATGCGAAGGCGTCAGCATCCTCATGGATCATCCAGACATCATAGATACGTCAATCCTCCATGTTTCTGAAGGTAAAAGCCTCCCTCTATCTGTGCATGCTCCTCCGTCCACCAAGTTTTAGAGGATGCACAGCGCTATTTATGACATTAATGAAGCAGAGTAATATTTAACAAACGGTGTACACATAAGATATATAAAAAAAGAATGTAATGACCTGCACACCTCACAAAAATAATATATACATGCAGCGTATTGAATGTCCAATCACATTAAATGATCATGTGTCACATGAAAATTGAGATATAAAAAATATGCATTTTACTTATATAGGGATATAGGAAGACAAATATGGGGAAAGAGAAAGAGGAGGGAGACTAGGCAAATATGTCACCATCTTCTGTCGCAGTGCTTGACAAAGACCATCTGGTCAAAACGTTGCTGTAATCACACTTGATGGAATAAATATGGACTGAATTTGTTCCCCCAATGGGACGTTGTCATCCTGTGGGTTATGATATGTTTGCATCAAGTGATCCCTTGATACTGAACATGCGTCCCTGGTCTGCTGAATTGTGTTGTTTATACACAGGCAGTTTTTTTTTTTTTTTACCAAGGTGCTGGGGACTTTGCTTTTTTACACTGTAAGCACAGTCAGCTTGGGCTTATAGACTGCTCTGACACATGATTTACTGGTCTGACATTTGCTGACACCTGCAACAATATTCTGACTCTTTCCTCTGGAGTAATTCTATAACTCTGCTACATGCTCCAAAACTGCTCTCATAGACACCTTTCGTTGGCAGCAATCCCCTATAAGTTATTTATTTAATGAAAATATCAAAAATTTTACAAAAAATGAGAACATTTCAGAATTTTCAAAATTTGAATTTTTATGCCCTCAAATCAGAAAGTTATGTCACACAAAATCATTAACAAAGATTTGCCACATATCTACTTTACATAAGCACTATTTTTTTAAACATATTTTTTGTTAAGAAGATAGAAGGGTTACATTTTATTAGCAGTTTCTCATTTTGCAAAATAAAGCCTAAAAAAAAACATTTGTGGGTCCTGTGTGACAGAAAATACCCAAAAGTGACAAGTTTTTGAAAGTTGCACCCCTCAAAAAGCATCAAAACCACATTCAAAAAGTTTATTAGCCCTTCAGGTGCTTTACAGAAATTATAGCAATATGGAAGAAAAAAATAAGAATCTTACTTTTTCCCATAAAAGTATTGTTTTAACCATATTTTTTTAATTTTTACAAGGGCAACAGGAGAAATTGGACAATACAATTTGAAGTACAATTTCTCCTGAGTAAGTTGATGCCCCATATGTGGGAACAAACTAATGTTTGGCTAAGTGTTTCACAACATTGTATAACATTCAGCCATGAAAATAACTGCTTGGGTGCACAGCTGCGGTAGGAAGGAAATGAGCACTATATGAATTTTAGAGTGCAAAATTGGCTTGAATAGATAGTGGATGCCATGTTGCATGTGCCAAACCCCTGATGTGCTGGAAACCCCCACAAGTGACCCCATTTTGGAAACTACAACCTTCAAGGAATTTATAGTGATGTGTGATGAGCACCTTGATCTCACAGGTGTTTCACTTCCTTTAACCCCTTAATGACCCATGACGTACTGGGTACGTCATGGATCATGTGCCGGTAAGCCCCGCCCCCTGCCGCCGGCAGGCGGCCGCGATCCGCGCACATATCAGCTGTTATCAATAGCTGACATGTGTGCCTGCTAGCCGCGGGTGGAATCGCTTCCACCCGCGGCCATTAACCCCTTACATTTCGCTGCCAAAATCTGGCAGCAATATGTATATGGGCGCTGCCATGACAGTCACTTACCCCGCCCCCACCGGAAGTCACGTGACATGATCACGTGACTTTCGGTGGTTGCCATGGTAGCACAGGGTCATGTGATGACGCCTGTAGCTAACATGACTCACTTCCTCTCAATGCCGGAATACAGCCGGCATTGAAAGTAAAGCAGCAAATCTGCAGTTCTCAGCTCTGTAACTGAGATCTGCAGATAGTGCAGAGCGATCAGATTGCTGATCGCTATAGCCCCCTAGGCCCTAAAACTTTTTTTTTTTATTTTACTAGTCCCCCTAGGGCCTAGGGGGACTAGTAAAATAAAAAAAAAGTAAAAAAAAAAGTTTTAAAAAATTAAAAAAATAAAAAAAACCTAAAAGTTCAAATCACCCCCTTTCACCCCATTGAAAATTAAAGGGTTAAAAAATACAAAATACACACATATTTGGTATCGCCACGTTCAGAAATGCCCGATCTATCAAAATATAAAATCAATGAATCTGATCAGTAAACGGCGTAGCAGCAAAAAATTTCCAAATGCCAAAATTACGTTTTTTGGTCGCCGCAAATTTTGCGCAAAATGCAATAACAGGCGATCAAAACGTAGCATCTGCGCAAAAATGGTACCGTTAAAAACGTCAGGTCGAGTCGCAAAAAATAATCCATCACTGATCCTCAGATCCTGAAAAATGAGAACGCTACGGGTTTTGGAAAATGGCGCAAAACATGTGCCATGTTTTTTGGACAAGCTTGTGAATTTTTTTAACCCCTTAGATACAAGTAAACCTATACATGTTTGGTGTGTACAAACTCGCACTGACCTGAGGCATCACATAGATATCTCAATTTTACCATACAGTGAACACAGTGAATAAAATATCCCAAAAACTATTGTACGATCACACTTTTTTTGCAATTTTTCCACATTTGTAATTTTTTTGCCGTTTTCCAGTACACTATATGGTAAAACTTATGGTTTCATTTAAAAGTACAACTGATCCCGCAAAAAACAAGCCCTCATATGGCAAGATTGATGGAAAAATAAAAAAGTTACGCCTCTCGGACGAAGGGGAGCAAAAAACAAAAAACGCAAAAACGGAAAGTGCCCGGGGGCTGAAGGGGTTAATAACATTGAGCCGTGAAAATTAAAAAATACATTTTTTCGACAAATATGTTGCTTTTACTCCAATTTGTTAATTTTCACAAGGGTAGTACGAATAAGTGGACCATAACATTTGCTGAGCAAGTTCTCCTGAGTACAGTCATAATCCACATATGGTAAAAACTACTGTTTGCTTGCACGGTAGTGCTCTGTAGGGAAGGAGTGGAATTTGAATTTTGGAATGTAAACTTTGCTGAAATAAATTGTGGACACCATGTCACATTTCAAGATCCCTTGACATGCCAAAACAGCAGAAAGCTCCAACAAGTGAACCCATTCTGGAAACTACACCTTTCAAGAAATTCCTCCAGAGGTGTAGAGAGCAATTTTAAGCCTCAGGTGATTCATGGTAATATATACATTAAGCTATGAAAATAAAAAAATACATTTTTTCCACTAAAATGTTTCTCTGGCCCCAAAAGTTTTAATTTTTAAAAAGGGCAAAAGGAGAAAATGAACCATACAATTTGTTACATAATTTCTCCGGAGTTTGTAAATACCTCATATATAGTTAAAAACTACTTTTGAGGCACAATACAAAGTTCAGAAAGGACCATATTAGAGATTAGATTTAGTTGCAATGGTTTGGGTTGATATGTCACATTGGCTGAAACTCTGACTAGAAAAGCAGACCCCCGTAAGTCATTTTACAAACAGCAGCCCTTAATGAATTTATCTATGGTTGCAGTGAGCATACTGATACTAAAGATGTGTCAAAAAAATGTATACTATTAGGCTAGGGCCCCACTTTGCGTTTCCACCTGCGTTTTTGGTGCTTTTTAGGTCCGTTTTGAGAAGCACCTTTTTTATGCCAAAAGGCATGCGTTTTGATTTCCCAGCAAAGTCTATGGAAAATGGGGATTTCCTGTCCGCACTTTACGTTTAAAAACGCTTCGTTTAATTTGCATATTTTGTGGCAAAAACCATGCGTTCAAAGAAGCAACATGTCAATTGTTTTTGCCATTTTGGGTGCGTTTTGCTTACATTGAAGTCTATGAGAAATGGCAAAAATCAAGATTTCAGCAAATTCCTGGGTTTTACCTGCTTTTCCAGTGCAGAAAACGCATTTTGGACTTCAAAAACGCATGCTTTTTGGACATCAAAATAATGATTTCATATGTCCCTTTACACACACACGTAGTTCGACAATTAAAAATAAGAATTTTAATAAATGATTGCTATTTTTCCATTAAATATCATATTACCGCTATAATTTCATTAAATTAATCTATTTTCACTATTTTTCACAAAAATATAGATTTGTTTCTTTTTTTCCAATTTTTTCATTGAGTTTGACTATTTAAACTTTATTTAGCAGTGTCATGATGTTCAAAATGCATCTATCAAAACGCAGGTGGAAAAGCAGGTAAAAAGCGCAGAAAACGCATCTAAAACGCGGTAAATACGCATGCATTTTCAGCGCTAAAATTCTGAAAAAGGCAACTTTGGTCAAATCAATTAAGCCCAAAATGTGCGTTTAGAACTGCAAGTAGATGAACGCAAAGTGGTGCCCTAGCCTTAGGCGGTGAGAAAAAATAGCTTTCTTTTTTGGGGCCAGCCATAGCACTTTTCCAAAGTCTTAGTTCTACTAGTAGCATGGAAGTCTTTTATATTTGTGCTATAAGATGATGGACCTAAGCACTGAGCAGGTACATGTTTTTGGGGTTAAGTTTAATGCTATTGGTTGCAATTTGGGCTATGGAACATTTTGAATCATGTCACTTTTATCCTGTGCTCTATGCTGAGCACTTACATTATGGTTTCCTTCTACATCTCCAAAATACATGATTCGGGTGAACCCCCTGACCAATTTTTCTTTACATATGACTTTTTATCGCATTTATCAGCTGTTTGATGAACATGTAAATGTGGCACCCCAGGGTTCAGTTGCCACAAATATACCTGTACCTGGGCAGGGAAGGATCTCCACATCAGGTAATCCCACATACAACATTTCCACTCCAAGCCTGGAGGGGGAGCTCTACAAGTCGAGTTCAGGTGAGGTCCCCTTTAAAGCCATGTTTGGAGGCGGAGTCAGAGAGACAGTTGACAGTTGGAGAAAAAGGAGACTGTGCGAGCAGAGAGTGAGGGAAGATGTCAAAATGGAGAGGGCAGTGCTTAGCCCGCACAAGTAACTGTGTGACCGCCTGAGGGATCCAGAAGTGTGGCAAAAGAGGAGTGACCGGGGAGGTGGAGCCAGATCGGTTCATCCCCAAAGGAACAGCGCTGATTATCGGGCACCAGCGTCTGAGATTGTGAGGGATCTAATCTGCCCAGCAATAAAAACCGGGGGCCAGGGAGACTGCAGATCTCCTGGCCGCAGCAGCACCTGAAGGCAAAGCCGCTACACAGAGCTTAGGGACCGCAGTGAGTACAGCAGTGCCCCTTAGAGAAGCTCCCGCCACCTGCCATACAGGTGAAGACAGTGAGAGAGGGACAAGGTATAGCTACAGGCAGCCTAGTACCAAGGAGAGACACAGCGCAGCAGGGAGGCCACACAACTGACCTGGTGCAGAGATCCTGAACTGTTCCCAGATTACCCAAAAACTGTAACATCAGAAACTGAACCCCTTTTTAACAGCTGCAAGTAAAATCTGGTCAGAGTTAATGAATTGGTGTGATGCACTTTATTTCTTCATCGGAGGAGCTATAGGCTGCTGCACTAAAGTGACAGTTGAAAAGGCTGTGAGGAAAAATGGCCGCCATATCTGTGTACTACTAAAACTGCCCTGGGGACCCCGCTTCACCTACAGGAAGCGTAAACAACTGGCTGCCTAACCATCACCCCAGAGGTCTGACCTGCAGCCCCAGTAACCATACTGGAACCGTAGGTGGCGTCACAAAATACTTTTATTTATTTATTTTTTTTATTATTTTTTTTTTTTTTTATTATTTTTTATTTTTATTATTTATTGACTTTCAGCGACCACCAGGGCCACAGAACCGGGCACAGGCCCCCGTGACATAATCCCATTAACCAACACCCGGAACCGAGTACCCCACGGCCCTGGGGCGGGTCAGCTTTTGGCGTCACGAACAGGATCTGGACAAGGCCCAGTAACCCTGGGTAACATGTGCCTTGAAAACTGTTTAATAATAACTGAACTTTGCCGCCATTTTGAGCATTTGAAAAACTAACTGCGCCACAGTGAGGATGGAGATGCAAGGCGATGCTGATGCCGCTGGAGCAGCTGCAGCACCTGGAGCTGTAGCCCCGATCATGCCGCTTGCTCTGCCGTATGTCCCAGGGGCGGCATGGTTACCGCAATATGCTGGGGAGCCCAATACCCTAGCTGAATTTAGAGAAAAGATGTGAAATTTCCTGGATATATACTTTATGACTGACAAGCAAAAAGTGTCTGTTTTGCTGGGGCAACTGATGGGTGCAGCAGAGCGAGAGGTTAAATCCTGGCTGAATACAGATAAAAGGACAATAACCCAGATATTTGCTAATTTAAAAGCTGCTTTTGAAACTCGTACTGTAGCTGAGCTAAGAATGCGGTTTTACAACTGCAAACAAAGACCGCAGGATAGCATACGGGATTATGCATTGAACCTTCAGGAGGCGCTGCAGGCTGTAAAGCAGGTAGACCCTGAAAGTGCACGAGAGGAAGATAAAATGTTAATTGAACAGTTTCTTGAGGGGCTACATTCACCAATTCATCAAACACAGCTGCGTCTATGGGTCATGGAGCATCCGAGTCTAGACTTTGTAACTCTGAAGAACCGGGCCATTAGAGCACTGCGAGTCCCTGTGACTACAGACCCCGCACCTCAACCACGGCAAGCCATCACCTCTCCCTCAGTGGTGGCGTCCCTTTCCTTAACTCCAGCAGAAATCAATGGACAGACTGTAATACCTGGTGCCTCTGATGACTTGTGTTCCCAGGTACAGCAGCTGACAAAAGATGTGGCCATGCTCCTAAAGGCCATGCAACTCCAGCAGAAACCACAGTCGTCGGAGAGGATCCAGTTGGCTGACAGCCCTGAGGACGTCCCGTGGATGCGAGGAAGGAGGAACCCACCGCCCAGAGGAAGACCCAACGACTGTTACGACTCATCAGGACAACCTATCTGCCGCCGTTGTAATAAGGCGGGCCACTTTGCCAGGTCATGTCCTTTAAACCAGCGACTCCTGGGGCAGCGGGCTGGCCACCAGGAATAAAACAACCAGCCCCATCGAACTGGCGTGATAGATATGTGGGAGGACGACCATTCCTATCTATTGTGCTAGATGGCATTCCCACACTTGCTCTATTGGACACTGGCTCACAGGTGACGACGATCCCGCATATCCTTTACAAAAGATTTTGGGCCGATTCTGAGCTCACTCGCCTAGACCCAGACCTTACTATATATGCTGCTAATGGACAGCCGGTATCATAAGTAGGGTACAAGGAGGTGACGATAAAGGTGGGGAGGGAGGAACTAAAGGGCCAAGGACTTATTGTGGTGGATACTGATTGTCGAGAAAGAAATCCAACAATGATATTAGGTACTAATGTTGTTGAAAATTGTCTAGGAGAAGTTCTTTTCTTGCTCCAGCAGGTTGCAGAAACTGCCAGCATCGGGCAGCAGAGGGTCCTACAGAAAGAAATCAAAGCCCTTCTGCAGAGACAACAGGTAGAGTTGTCTGGTGGAGAAATCGGCAGTGTACGGGTAAACGACCCATTCCCCATTGTGTTACCCCCAAGAAGTAAAGTGATGATTTGGTGTCGGGCAGCTATAGACCTCAGAGGGCAGGATTACCAGGCAATGGTAGAGCCCATGTACTCAGATAGTAGGCCCACAGTCCTGACAGCCAGGGGGATAGTTGATGTACGCAAAGGGAGGGTACCTGTACGAGTTTTAAACTGTGGAGAGGAAGAGGTCAAGCTACCCAGATATGCTACTGTTGCCAAGTTGTTCACTGTCAACAACAACTCAATTCAGGCAGTGGAACCCTTGACCCCGTCCGACCAGGCGGAGGACAACAGCTCCAAGGGACAGCTGGAAGACTGGTGTCAGAAGCTGCATGTCGGCACTGATTCCACCCCTTCTTACCAAAGGCACGGAGTTTATCAGGTGGTGAAGGAATATAAACGGGTCTTTAGTAAGCATCCATTAGACTTTGGGCGGATAAAAGGGGTACACCATCGCATACCCACGGTACACCATCCACCTATAAAAAAGAGATACAGGGCCATACCACCAGCTCACTATCAGTGTGCTAAAGATATGTTACGGGAAATGAAGGAAGCTGGGGTTATTAGAGATAGTTGTAGCCCCTGGTCAGCCCCACTTGTCCTGGTAAGAAAGAAAGATGGCACAATGAGGATGTGCGTTGACTATAGGCAGATAAACCGCATAACACACAAGGATGCTTATCCGTTGCCCCGCATTGAGGAATCACTTGCTGCACTGAAAGCTGCTAATTTCTTTTCCACCTTAGATCTTACCAGTGGGTATTGGCAGGTTTCCATGGCAGAAGAAGATCGAGAGAAGACCGCATTCACGACGCCGATGGGTCTGTGTGAGTTCAACAGCATGCCGTTTGGACTCTGCAATGCACCCAGCACGTTCCAAAGCCTGATGGAGTGTTGCCTGGGGCACCGAAACTTCGAGACTGTACTGATATATCTTGATGACGTTATCATCTATTCCAAGACGTATGAGGAACATCTGGAGCACCTGGCCGAGGTGTTTGAAGCATTGTCAAAGTTTGGTATGAAACTAAAGCCTTCAAAATGCCATTTGCTGAAGCCGAAGGTTCAGTATCTTGGGCATGTGGTCAGTGCGGATGGTGTGGCACCAGACCCTGAAAAGGTCACTGCTATCAGAGACTGGCCAAAACCAACAACCGTCAAAGAGGTGCGTCAGTTCTTGAGGCTGGTAGGATACTACAGGAGGTTCATAAAAGACTTCACGAAAATAGCGGCGCCTTTGCAAGATCTCCTGGTAGGCCAGACCAAAAAGGGCAAGACTTCCGGCCCTCCGTTTGAATGGAGTGAAAAAGAAGAAGACTCCTTCAAGCACATGAAGTGGGCCCTGACCGGTGAGGAAATCCTGGCCTACCCTGATTATAATCTGCCATTCGTGCTGTACACAGATGCCAGTAATGTGGGATTGGGAGCTGTGCTGTCGCAGGGGCAGAATGGCAAAGAACGTGTAATTGCCTTTGCAAGCAGGAAGCTCCGTCCTACTGAGAGAAACACAGAAAACTACAGTTCGTTCAAGCTGGAATTCCTGGCCTTAGTCTGGGCCGTCACTGAACGATTCAAGCACTACCTGGCATCTGCGAAGTTTACCATATTTACGGATAACAATCCGCTTACTCACTTGGACTCCGCAAAGCTAGGTGCACTAGAGCAGCGATGGATGGCCTGGTTGTCAAACTATGACTTCACCATCAAATATAGGGCAGGCCGTAAAAACGCTAACGCTGATGCATTGTCGAGAATGCCCCATTTACCAGATGCAGGAGAAGACTCGGATGAGCTAGAAGAGATAGAGCTGCCGGCTTTTCACCGCAACAGTGCATCCCAGTGTAACCAAGGTGTTAAAGGCAAACGCCAAGAGGCCACGTTGAACCCGTTACCTTACCACGGGTGGGAGGAAACGCAAGACAGCGATCCAGCTGTTCGCCTAGTTAAAGAGCTAATAATCCAACCAGACTCAAGTCTTAGACCAGATGCCCCACCGGAAGCGCAGCACCTGTGGAAGGAAAAGAGCAGATTGTTCATCTACAGGGGTAGGCTATGCAGACATTACATCAACCCCCAAAACTATGAGAGGGTGTGGCAAATAGTGGTACCGAAGAGAGATGTTCAGATGGTGCTGGAGGCGTACCATGACGGAGCAGGACACTTTGGGTGGAAGAAGCTTGAGGTACTGTTACGCAATAGATTCTATTGGGTTGGCATGAGAACTACCATTGAGAACTAGTGCCGAAACTGTGGCCCATGTAACCTGAGAAGAAAGGATCGTGACAGTCAAAGAGCTCCACTACAACCAATTGTCACCAAGCAGCCGTTGGAACTTGTAGCCTTGGACCATGTGAAATTAACACCCAGTAGATCCAGTTATACGTATGCCCTCACTATGGTGGACCACTATTCCCGGTTCCTGGTAGTAGTACCTGTAAAGGACTTGACAGCAAGAACTGCAGCAAGAACCTTTCAAGCCTACTTCTGCAGACCACATGGCTACCCGGAACAGGTGTTGACGGATCAAGGTTCTGCGTTCGAAGCTGAAGTGTTCTAGGAGTTTTGCAACCTGTATGGATGTAAGAAAATCCAAACCACACCGAATCACCCACAGACAAACGGCATGTGTGAGAAAAGGAACCAGGTGGTTATAGACCTGTTGAAAACCTTGCCCTTGGAAAAAAGAAGCATGTGGCCAGAGAAGTTGCCTGATTTAGTGGACATGTACAACAACATCCCTGTGAGTTCCACCAATTGCACGCCAGCATACTTGATGAGAGCAAGACCCGGGAAGTTACCAGTTGACTTAGAAATGGGAATTGTTGTTCCTGAAACCAGTTCACCTGAAGCTGATTGGGACACTAAGCGCCAAGAGCAGTACAAAAAGGTACAGGAGTGCGTAGAAAGAAGCCTAGACCAAATTAGAGAAAGGCAAGAGAAAGATTATAACAAGAATGCACCAGCTGCTCCTTTAATACCTGGAGAGATGGTTCAAAAAAGAAAAAGAAAGACCCATAAGCTTGATGACCAGTGGGAAGCAGAACCATACACAGTATTGCCCTCTAAATTTGACAACAAGAAAATCTGCTTAATCAGCAAGGATAAGGGAAAAACGTCAGCGGCAGTTTCTAGAGACCACCTTAAAAAATGTCCTGAAAAGTTGAAGCAAAAAGAAGTAATCCCCTGTATACCTCAACCTAAAGAGGAAAAGAAAGAGAAGATGTTAAGAACAGTACTTGGTGATTTTCCTGAAAGTTGGCCTCAGTACAATGGAGCCATAATTATACCATTATTGACTGGCGCTCAAACAGTAAAAGTCCCAGAAAGACTGGAGGAACCGGTCAACGTTTCAGAAGAACTACCTGTCGCAGTAGAACCAGAGAACCCTACTATTGGGGATCCTGCCAGTCCTATGGTAAGACTAAGACTGCATTCACGCATACCAATATTGCGTAGATTCTCATGCAGACTAGTAGATAGTGCACGCATAGCACCAGCACTAGGTACAAGTACACTGCACCGACCAGTTGTGACACAGGCATTACGTAGGTCTAGCCGTAGCAACTTTGGTCAGCCCCCGTCCCGTTATATAGAAGAATATTAAATAGAAAGTGTAGTAGTTAGTAAAATGTAAAAATATTTTATTTATTTGTTTATTGCAACTAAGTAAATCCGTAACCGTCAAGCGTGTTGAGCCTGCAGGACTTTTTGCATGAACTTTTGCATCTTCTTGAACTTTTATGGACCAATAGACCACAGAACTGGTAGTGGTCAAAAACTTTCTTATATTTACCATACTCACATTTTGCAGCGGAAGGACTGCATTTTTCTGTTTTATTGGTTTTTTTAATTTTTATTTTTTAAGACTTTGTACTACTCTTTATTGTTCCTAATGTTTTATAAGTTTGTGTTTCCAGTCCAGGAGTACTGAATTTAACTAAGGGGGAATGTGGCACCCCAGGGTTCAGTTGCCACAAATATACCTGTACCTGGGCAGGGAAGGATCTCCACATCAGGTAATCCCACATACAACATTTCCACTCCAAGCCTAGAGGGGGAGCTCTACAAGTCGAATTCAGGTGAGGTCCCCTTTAAAGCCAGGTTTGGAGGCGGAGTCAGAGAGACAGTTGACAGTTGGAGAAAAAGGAGACTGTGCGAGCAGAGAGTGAGGGAAGATGTCAAAATGGAGAGGGCAGTGCTTAGCCCGCACAAGTAACTGTGTGACCGCCTGAGGGATCCAGAAGTGAGGCAAAAGAGGAGTGACCGGGGGGGTGGAGCCAGATCGGTTCATCCCCAAAGGAACAGCGCTGATTATTGGGCACCGGCGTCTGAGATTGTGAGGGATCTAATCTGCCCAGCAATAAAAACCGGGGGCCAGGGAGACTGCAGATCTCCTGGCCGCAGCAGCACCTGAAGGCAAAGCCGCTACACAGAGCTTAGGGACCACAGTGAGTACAGCAGTGCCCCTTAGAGAAGCTCCCGCCGCCTGCCATACAGGTGAAGACAGTGAGAGAGGGACAAGGTATAGCTACAGGCAGCCTAGGACCAAGGAGAGACACAGCGCAGCAGGGAGGCCACACAACTGACCTGGTGCAAAGATCCTGAACTGTTCCCAGATTACCCAAAAACCGTAACATCAGAAACTGAACCCCTTTTTAACACCTGCAAGTAAAATCTGGTCAGAGTTAATGAATTGGTGTGATCCACTTTATTTCTTCATCGGAGGTGCTATAGGCTGCTGCACTAAAGTGACAGTTGAAAAGGCTGTGAGGAAAAACGGCCGCCATATCTGTGTACTACTAAAACTGCCCTGGGGACCCCGCTTCACCTACGGGAAGCGTAAACAATTGGCTGCCTAGCCATCACCCCAGAGGTCTGACCTGCAGCCCCAGTAACCATACTGGAACCGTAGTTCCACAAAATACTTTAATTTATTTATTTATTTTTTTTATTATTTTTTTTTATTTTTTTTTTTTATTTTTATTATTTATTGACTTTCAGCGACCACCAGGGCCACGGAACTGGGCACAGGCCCCCGTGACATAATCCCATTAACCAACACCCGGAACCGAGCACCCCACGGCCCTGGGGCGGGTCATATAGTTTTTGCTATGTTTTTTTTATGGTGTTCACTGAAGACATTAGTTAGTGTAACAGCCTTATAGATTTGGTTGTTCCAAACCCGGCAATACCAAATATTTGTACTTTATTTATTTTTGTTTTTACATAAATGTGCATATTTATTATTCTTATAATTTTTTTTTCCATTTTTTTGTTTTTTATTTTCATATTTTTAAAAAATATTTTTACAATTTTTTTTCACTTTTTTACTTAAACCCTAAATGGGACTTTAACTTTTATTAGTTTGATTGCTGATATACTTAATTGCAATGCATCTGAATTGCAATGAATTATATCTGTCAGTTGTTTCACTGATAGAACGCTTGTGAGACCATGCTGCTGCCATGGTCTAATATTCCTGCCAGGTAACTCGGAGGTCATAATTTGACTTAGAGTTACTATGGAAATGATCAGGACCGTGTGATCACGTCATGGGGGTCCCAATTGGGTGGGAGACAGTGGGAGTATGCTCTCTGTCCCAGCTCACTAAATGTTGCAATCACTATTGATTGCATAATTTTTTTGTTAATCAACCAGTGGTGGTGCAGGGACAATACATGTGGAGACATCACAGGTGCAACTAATAGGCTGCATACCAGATACTGTGAACCTGCATGTGTGAATAGTTACCTATGCAAGCCCCAAGTGTGCAATTTTACCATCTTCCTTTGCACCTGTGATGTCCCCATTTAATGGAGGTCTTGCTGCATCCTGGCAGTGCATTAGACTTCTTTTTGGCCTGGGCAGTTTACATCTTCTGCCATCAGTCTGTGAGTATTTGCTTAGTTTTTTGAGGATTTTTATTCCTCTTTTTGGTGTTTTATATATATATATATATATATATATATATATATATATATATACATATACATATACATATATGATATATTAGTGTAGGGACCCACAAAAATGAGGATCCGTGACGTGGATTGTGGGTTTCCGTACTATGACCATATTACCTACCAATACCTCATATTTTAATTTATTCTTTTGCACAGAATATTTTATACAGGATGCAGCCAGGCATCTTTATGTTCGGCTTTGCATATTACACTCACTGTGCATGAAATGCTGAAATGCTTATCTGTGGCTACGACAAAGGATTGTTGACTTTTTATGGGATTGTATATATTTAAGACTGACAGTGGGGTGTCCTCCACCTCATTGGAGTGTTGTTGGATACTGGCGTCATTGGCAGCATATGATTACATTACCTATGTGTATGGCCAGCTCGATTGGTAATTTATTATACAGTTACTGGTGAGGGAACTACTACCAAATTTTTACTTTGTAATATCCACAAATCTTGATATTGTCAAGTCTTAGAAAACACCCCACCCTCTGCTGTAATACATTGATAGAAAGATTGTACGTTTTTGGAGGTTCCTGTACCGGATGTGTAACAAAGTATAAATGTTGTTGAGCTGTAAACATTATATCAAGAGAGATTTTTCACTGTCTTAGACACTGCCCTTTTGTTGACCCAGATCTTCACTTAAATTGACTTCGCAGCTCTTACAAGTCAGTTGCAATGCCTGCTGTATCGAAAGAAAACAAGTGTAAATGTTCTACTGAAGACCAATTTAAGCTTGAGAAAGTAACAAAATGCACAGCCTCTGGTTTGGTTAAAAAAACATTAATAAAGAGCTTCTTAATTGTAAGAGTTTATTTTAATTAGCCTGCTGACATCCCACTTTAATAAGGCTAGAATATATCAAGCCGATTAAACTGTCTGAACAATGATATTCATTTTGTGTCTGTGATTTACATTCAAAGATCATTATAAATAAAGTGTTTTCTGGTAATTATTCATTTAAAGTAGTTTAGAAAGGGGATAAATATGTCTTTCAACCTTGACTGCCATTAGCAGCACAGAAATTTCACAGATGGTTCATACAATTACTCATTCTTAATAATAATTGTTGCACCAATGAAGCAAATAATCAGTAGCTACAGTACTTTTCCTTTGTTTAAAATTAATCAAAATTAAACAAAAGAATTGGACTTTAGCCATATGAAGTGAAAACTCTCACTTCTTAACGTAAAGATTAGCTGTCATCAGGTCAAAAGAGGACAGTTTTTGCTCCTATATTATTCCTTAAGTAGTATGCACTAGAGATAGGCGAACCCACAGATATTCGGATTTGAACTTGACCTGAACTTGACCCTGGACACCAAACCCCACATAAGTCTAAGGGACCCAAAATGTTATAAAATGGTGCTAGTAAGGGCTAGGGGGCTGCAAAAGGAGAATAAAGCAGGACAATTATATTTACTGAGTTTCTGCTTTCGTGTCTGCTCATGAAAGCTCATGAATAGTCACTGCTTCCCCCGCCTACCCTCTGTCACAGTGTCTGTGATTGAGTGCAATTGGATTGCCAGCATTTTAGCATCTGTGATTGGTTTTTCTCACAATAGCTATCTGGGTCCCTAAATGGAGTGTAAAAATAAATAAATAATTGGAAAAAATGGCATGGGATCCCCTGAATTTTGATATCTGGTGCAGATAAAACAGACAGCTGGAGGTTGCTGCCCCCAGCTGTGTGCATAATCATGGCTGTGTATCAAAATGCGAGAGACCCCATTCTGCTTTTTTAAAAAATTTTAAATAAATAATTTTAAAAAACTGCGTTTGGTCCCGCCCAATTTTGATACCCAGCCAAGATAAAGCAGACAGCTGGGGGTTGGTATTCTCAGGCTGGGGAGGGCCATGGTTATTGGGCCCCCATGAGCCTAAAAATAGCAGTCCGCAGCCACCCCAGAATTGGCACATCCTTTACGTGTTTAATCACTTTATCTAGATCGCCCTGGAGTGGTGGCAATCCGAGTAATAGAACAGGTTAATGACAACCGTGATTTGTCAAAATATCACAGCTAATTAATAAGCCTGAGGTTAGCCTGAGGTTAGTAATGGGGAGGGGTCTATGAGATCCCCCATTAATAATCATGTTAGAATAAAAAACAAAAAACATATAGAAAAATACTTTATTTATAAAAAATTCCACCCTCTTTCTCCAATGTATTAATCCTCAAAACACCCCTGCATGTTCAATGTAATCCACAGATGCATTGTCCCATGACGATCCCGGCTCTGCTACATCTGAGGTTGCAGTGTGCAATCACATTAGGAAATGTGATCGAGCACTGCGGCATCAAGGATACACTGACAGAGCCACAGCTGTTAGAGTGGTGACTTCATTGAGTTTACCTGAGGTCACAGCTTTCGATTTTGATGGTATCCCAGATATGACTTCAGGTCAACTTACCTCAGATGAACACAATGAACTCAGTGAACTCACCTCAGGTGAGCGCTATGAAATTCCCCGAGGTGAACTCAATGAACTCAATACTGGATTACCGGCTTTGGCAATGTGCGCACATTGGGTTTTTGATTACACAAAATCTGCATCTTCTGGCAGAAAATCGCATCAAAAATGTGATGCGGTTTTGATGCATTTTTAGTGTGTTTTACTGCGAAGAGATTCAGATTTGGTGCAGAAATGTCTTAAACCAAATACTCAACATGCACACATAGACTTATATAGTAATCCAGCATTGTGTTCAATGAGTTCACGTGAGGTCACAGTTGGGGTTCCCACGGTACCCCAGCTGTGACCTCATGTGAACTCACCTGAGCTGAACTCATTGAACTCTGGGAACTCACCTCAGGTGAAGTCATTGAACTCAATGCAGGATTACCAGCTTAGGTTATCTGCGCACATTGAGTAGTTTTCTGCAAATCGAATTTCCTAGGAATATTTGCGCAATGTAGCAAATTTCAATTTTATCAGACCATCTATCTATATTAGTCAAAAGATATATCTATGACAAAACAGAACATAAAGGCAGATATTTAAATTGTTACTTTGAGCATGCAGTAGTATTAGGGCATGCAAACGACCTTGTTAATGATTTATATCACACAGTTATAAATGCTGGTGTTGATGGTTTTTCCTAATGCCATGCATACTACCTTATGAATATACCAAACAACTGTATTTGGAGGTTTTTAATGCAAAGTCTAAATAAAAAAAATTGCAGCATGGCACATTAGATGAATAATTCGTATAGACCTGGCTCACTATGAATGCGGGTGCTCTAGGGAAACAGTCAATACTCCAAAAATACAAAATTATCCCCGGCACTCCAAGAGAAAAAAGAAACAATGTCTGGGTATTTTTGATGTTTTTTATTGTGAATAGTCTTATCTCGACGTTTCGGTCATACCTTGACCTTTATCAAGAGAATTAATCAGACTATAAAAAGAGAACATAAAAAAAAAAACAAAAAAAAAAAACCAGAAATTAATACATAATACAGGAGAAAAATTACCAGGAGACACAGCTCCGGTTATTTATATACATTGTACACAAAAGGAGTATACGTTACAATGGTAAGGTACAGAGTCAAAGATATATATAAGATAATAACCTCTGTATACACCCAAGAAGAAAGAACAACATCCGAAGTAATTGTTTACCAACTGGAAACTTATCATGTAAGTATCAGAAGAGACTAACAGGTAGACGTACCTATGAAGCAGAGAAATCAGTATGTGCATACTACTCGAGGGAGGGAGCAATACGAGTCACCACTCACATGAAGAGGAACTTATCAGGTGCGTATGAGCGCTAGGTGAAAGAAAGAATCATTAACAAAGGAAACCTATGCAGTGATTCTTGACTGTGATCAGTGAATAAGTAATATGTGAATACCTGTGACTGAATAATAGACAATCGGGATCAGCCAGTCAATAGTCTATGGGGTAATCATGTAGTGGTATTTCACCGGGGTAGAAAGTCGTATGTCGTGACTGGTTGTAGAAAAAAGAGAGCGAAATAAAGTAAGTGAGTAAAGCATGAACGGAGAAGAGGAGTAGAAGAAGGAGGGAGAAGGGAAAAGAAGGGGGGGGGGGAAATGGGGAGGGGGAAGGGTTGGGTTGGGGGAGGGGGGGAAGGAGAAAGGAAAAGATGGTGAGATCAGGCTGAAGGTAAAGATAAGTGTATATGAGAAGTTAAGACAAGGTACCTGTCCAATAATTGGCTACTGTATAGGTGCCATGCCAATCTTGTTAGTGAGCAGAGGACCTAATGGAGAAATTCTCGAATGAACACATCAGTGAATAGAGAGACGTGTCTCTAAAATTGGTTATACTCCATTCACTACCTGTCAAACAGCATGAAATGGTGTGCGGGAGGTAATGTGTCTCTGGAAACTTGTGACACCAATCCATTAGCTATAAGACCTATAGCCCACAATGCCACAGGTTAATGTTCTAAAAATAGAAAGATCTCATGAGAAAAAATCCACAAACTGTATAACATCCAATGAGGTGAGTAACCTCCATCAACATGACTAATATTACTCACAATCTATGAGCAGCCGTGAAATAAGGTCGTATAGGAGACCTTCTTAAAGGAGTAGTGGAGTAGGTGAAATTGTCATGACAGTGTCGGTATTACACCTATGCTGCGGACTAGTGACATAAATAGACAGAGGTTAATGCAATGGTGTACTGATAAATCACCAGACCATGGACAAAACTGATAAATAGCATAACAATACCTCAAAAGTGAAACAGCCTATATGGTAACAGTGTCCTATGCCAGGGCTATGCTCAAAAGTGGTAACTTGGAAAAAGGTCAAAGACCTATGGAGAATAAAGAGAACCTGTTAAAGAACATAGATTAACGGTCACAAAAATGAAAGTAAAAGCTCTTACTGATACCTGGTGTATGAGATGATACAGGCTTGTGTCCAGGGGGAATGGTGGCTGGCTACTGAGTTGGTCTGTGTAACTGAGCCGTCTTAAATGCAGGTGGTGATGAGGAGATCGGCTCCAGGTGGAGCTGACTTGCTGCGCATAGGAACGGTAGTGGTGAAGGTTGGTACTGCAGCACTAGGTTTACATAGAGGACTATTAGGTGTTGTGAGTCACGTGAAATACAGTGAGAAGTGGCATACAGACCTCCGTGATGTGAGGGAGTGAGTGCCTCACATGTGACCACTAAAAGCACAGGGGTGAACCGGTGATGTGTGGAAATCACGTAGTGAAGAGAGCCTAAAAAAGGGGGAGAAAAATAAATTAGTAGGCATATGACAGGAAAGAATTTAAACCTGGAAAACATAAGAATGTAAGGAATTCACAAAACAACAGGTACCTTACAATTACCATAGATCTGTATCTAAAATCACTCTCGTAAAGTGATATTGATAAATTACATAACTAATCAGAGACATAAAAATCACAGTCATAAAAATGGGAAAAGAGGTTTATCTAAAAGGAGTCTACGGAGACCACAACTAGGACCTGAGCATGTCAGAGATGGACCTCATATTCTCGGTTCAGTCCTCGGGGTTCCAGGGTACCCAACGTGAAAATCCAATATGCTTCTCTTTCTTTTAATCTACGGACCCTATCGCCACCCCTACGTAATAGTGGAACATGCTCAATGACCTGAAACCTCAATTGAGCTACTGTATGATGGAAAGTGTCAAAATGATGGGGGATGGGTAGTAAAAGTTGCTTACATCTGATCGTTGATTTGTGTTTACTGATGCGATCTCGGATATGTTGGGTAGTCTCCCCAACATACCCGAGACCGCAGGGACACTTGATCAGGTATATCACATAGGAAGACTCACAGGTGTGATACCCTCTGATAGTGAAGTTTTTTCCAGTATGGGGATGTGTGAACTTGTTACCCTTGGTCAAATTATTGCATTGAAGACAGTGTAAGCATGGGAAGTTACCTGTTTTGGGTGGTCCCAAGAAAGTCTGTCGTGGTGAGATTGATGACCCTATGTCGGCTCGGATCAGACTATCCCTCAGGTTCCTCGCTCGTTTGTGACAAAAGATAGGGAACATCCCGAACTCTTTTATAGAGGGGTAAGCCTTCTGTAGTAATGGCCAATGTCTTGTAATGACCTCCTTAAAAAGTGGCGAAAAAGGGTGGTATGTCTGGACACAAAGCATCCGTGGTGAAATGACATCATCATTGCGGGCACGGGTAGAGCGATTGAATGCCACGGAAGAAGGGTAGCCTCGTGAGAGGAATTTATCACCCATCTCACGAAACCTTGTTGCTTGTGTTTGAGGATCAGAAACGATCCTTTCCACTCTCTTATGCTGTGAAATGGGCAATGACTTTTTAATGTGTGGAGGGTGGCAACTGGAGTACAGCAGAAGGCTGTTCTTGTCGGTGGGTTTGACGTATAAATCAGTCGTGATAGTCCCTTCAGGAGATAGAATGACAAGGGTGTCCAGAAAGTTGATCTGGAAGGGATCACTGTGTACTGTAAAAGTGAGACCCGGACGGGCGGAGGAGATATGTTGGTGAAAGGTATCCAGGGATAATACCTTTCACCAATATATCTCCTCCGCCCGTCCGGGATGCATTGTGTCCAGACATACCACCCTTTTTCGCCACTTTTTAAGGAGGTCATTACAAGACATTGGCCATTACTACAGAAGGCTTACCCCTCTATAAAAGAGTTACGGGATGTTCCCTATCTTTTGTCACAAACGAGCGAGGAACCTGAGGGATAGTCTGATCCGAGCCGACATAGGGTCATCAATCTCACCACGACAGACTTTCTTGGGACCACCCAAAACAGGTAACTTCCCATGCTTACACTGTCTTCAATGCAATAATTTGACCAAGGGTAACAAGTTCACACATCCCCATACTGGAAAAAACTTCACTATCAGAGGGTATCACACCTGTGAGTCTTCCTATGTGATATACCTGATCAAGTGTCCCTGCGGTCTCGGGTATGTTGGGGAGACTACCCAACATATCCGAGATCGCATCAGTAAACACAAATCAACGATCAGATGTAAGCAACTTTTACTACCCATCCCCCATCATTTTGACACTTTCCATCATACAGTAGCTCAATTGAGGTTTCAGGTCATTGAGCATGTTCCACTATTACGTAGGGGTGGCGATAGGGTCCGTAGATTAAAAGAAAGAGAAGCATATTGGATTTTCACGTTGGGTACCCTGGAACCCCGAGGACTGAACCGAGAATATGAGGTCCATCTCTGACATGCTCAGGTCCTAGTTGTGGTCTCCGTAGACTCCTTTTAGATAAACCTCTTTTCCCATTTTTATGACTGTGATTTTTATGTCTCTGATTAGTTATGTAATTTATCAATATCACTTTACGAGAGTGATTTTAGATACAGATCTATGGTAATTGTAAGGTACCTGTTGTTTTGTGAATTCCTTACATTCTTATGTTTTCCAGGTTTAAATTCTTTCCTGTCATATGCCTACTAATTTATTTTTCTCCCCCTTTTTTAGGCTCTCTTCACTACGTGATTTCCACACATCACCGGTTCACCCCTGTGCTTTTAGTGGTCACATGTGAGGCACTCACTCCCTCACATCACGGAGGTCTGTATGCCACTTCTCACTGTATTTCACGTGACTCACAACACCTAATAGTCCTCTATGTAAACCTAGTGCTGCAGTACCAACCTTCACCACTACCGTTCCTATGCGCAGCAAGTCAGCTCCACCTGGAGCCGATCTCCTCATCACCACCTGCATTTAAGACGGCTCAGTTACACAGACCAACTCAGTAGCCAGCCACCATTCCCCCTGGACACAAGCCTGTATCATCTCATACACCAGGTATCAGTAAGAGCTTTTACTTTCATTTTTGTGACCGTTAATCTATGTTCTTTAACAGGTTCTCTTTATTCTCCATAGGTCTTTGACCTTTTTCCAAGTTACCACTTTTGAGCATAGCCCTGGCATAGGACACTGTTACCATATAGGCTGTTTCACTTTTGAGGTATTGTTATGCTATTTATCAGTTTTGTCCATGGTCTGGTGATTTATCAGTACACCATTGCATTAACCTCTGTCTATTTATGTCACTAGTCCGCAGCATAGGTGTAATACCGACACTGTCATGACAATTTCACCTACTCCACTACTCCTTTAAGAAGGTCTCCTATACGACCTTATTTCACGGCTGCTCATAGATTGTGAGTAATATTAGTCATGTTGATGGAGGTTACTCACCTCATTGGATGTTATACAGTTTGTGGATTTTTTCTCATGAGATCTTTCTATTTTTAGAACATTAACCTGTGGCATTGTGGGCTATAGGTCTTATAGCTAATGTATTGGTGTCACAAGTTTCCAGAGACACATTACCTCCCGCACACCATTTCATGCTGTTTGACAGGTAGTGAATGGAGTATAACCAATTTTAGAGACACGTCTCTCTATTCACTGATGTGTTCATTCGAGAATTTCTCCATTAGGTCCTCTGCTCACTAACAAGATTGGCATGGCACCTATACAGTAGCCAATTATTGGACAGGTACCTTGTCTTAACTTCTCATATACACTTATCTTTACCTTCAGCCTGATCTCACCATCTTTTCCTTTCTCCTTCCCCCCCTCCCCCAACCCAACCCTCCCCCCTCCCCATTTCCCCCCCCCCCTTCTTTTCCCTTCTCCCTCCTTCTTCTACTCCTCTTCTCCGTTCATGCTTTACTCACTTACTTTATTTCGCTCTCTTTTTTCTACAACCAGTCACGACATACGACTTTCTACCCCGGTGAAATACCACTACATGATTACCCCATAGACTATTGACTGGCTGATCCCGATTGTCTATTATTCAGTCACAGGTATTCACATATTACTTATTCACTGATCACAGTCAAGAATCACTGCATAGGTTTCCTTTGTTAATGATTCTTTCTTTCACCTAGCGCTCATACGCACCTGATAAGTTCCTCTTCATGTGAGTGGTGACTCGTATTGCTCCCTCCCTCGAGTAGTATGCACATACTGATTTCTCTGCTTCATAGGTACGTCTACCTGTTAGTCTCTTCTGATACTTACATGATAAGTTTCCAGTTGGTAAACAATTACTTCGGATGTTGTTCTTTCTTCTTGGGTGTATACAGATGTTATTATCTTATATATATCTTTGACTCTGTACCTTACCATTGTAACGTATACTCCTTTTGTGTACAATGTATATAAATAACCGGAGCTGTGTCTCCTGGTAATTTTTCTCCTGTATTATGTATTAATTTCTGTTTTTTTTTTTTTATGTTCTCTTTTTATAGTCTGATTAATTCTCTTGATAAAGGTCAAGGTATGACCGAAACGTCGAGATAAGACTATTCACAATAAAAAACATCAAAAATACCCAGACATTGTTTCTTTTTTCTCTTGGAGTGCCGGGGATAATTTTTTATTTTTGGCACATTAGATGGACTGAATTTCCCAATAGTAGCTAAATAATTACTCATGGACCACCATGTAGTGTTTTCTTGTAGGTACCTTTTCTATCATTTATCTATCTATCTATCATCATTTCTTCAGGTGCCTGAATGTCCCTCTTGCCAATAAGGAGAGGAGATTCTAAAATAGGGAACTTGAAATGGTGTAAGTCAATAGAAAATGAAAGAAGAGCAGGAACAAAGTAATTACGATACAAAAGTTTCAACATACCTAGCCTCCATCCCTACCTTGTCATTGACCTCGTTACAGCCTTCTGTCCTTGTTAAAGGTAACATCAATCTCTGCATGCCCTAATCATGGAGTTCTCACCTTGAGTATAGTATTTCCTGACCCTGGGCTGACTCTGTATACTCTATATAGAGAGAAGGGCTGCACACCAGCAACAGTGCAAGGGAAATAAATGTAAAACAGAAACTGCTGTATGAATACTCGCATGAAAAATACAATAGCTATATGTAAGAATGAAAATATGACAATGGAATCTGCATAACTGCCATGAACTTAAGAATAAAGAGAAATTTAGCTATTGAATTGATCAATACAACAGAGCCCCAACACTTCATTAAGGTACTCTCTTACGTTGGGGTCCCTAGCTAATATGTGTCCTCTTTTACAGCTAAAAAACTTACCATATGTGGGAACCTTAAACCCAGACTATATATGTATAATGTGGACTGGCAATAGGTGTGGGTGAGGTTGGGTTCACAAACAAAAGATTACAAACCATTTAAGAACACCATTCTAAGTCTGAAGTGGGTGCAAAAACCCTAAAAAACTTCACTATATAGAGAGAAGGGCTGCACATCAGTGACAGTGCAAGGGGAATAAATGTAAAGCAGAAACTGCTGTATGAATACTGACATGAACAATACAATAGCTATATATGAGAATGAAAATATGACAATGGAATCTGTATCTGGGCTGACTCTGGCCTCTCTACCACACCACGCAATAGTTTCTTCATACTACTTTGTAGTGGATTGGGTTCCCCTATTGAGGGTGATTTACTTCATAACTATTGTGATGTTTCATTATTATATGGTGATTATTTGAGGCCATTATTATCTCCCTTGAAAGACATATATTTATATATGTGTTTTCTGCTGCTGTATCTTGTTATTCTTTGCTGTGGGAGACTATACTGTATAATTGGACTGTCCATTGTGGTTATTACTTATGGCAACTATGTCCTACATTGGGGCTTTAGAGGACTACTTTGGGTCATTTTAAATGTTTTTAACCTTGTTTGTCATGTTTGGCATTTAATAAAGTTTCATAATTTTAAGGTTTATTGGTATAATTCCTGGTGTGCACATGTTTACATGCGGAGCTTTTTCCTTCTTTAAAGTTTCAACGTACGGGACTCATGTAATAAGTGGAGCAAGGTCACTAAATAACGAAATATAGAAATAATTTATTTACTGTTAAGTATCTTTAGTTTGTGCAGTAGGTTTAACTATATCATTTTAGATGTGAAAGTAGAAGCATACTGTAAGCTCAAAAACGAAAAGTGGAAAAAGTCCCGCATCCAATCCAGAAAAGTGTTAAAAATTATCCATTTATTCGATATGCATTAAATTTGTTTCCTTTAGTTTTAAACTGTATATACATGGTGGTACATGTGTATGCCGCTATGTATATACAGTTTTAAACTGAACGAAACTGTTTTAATGCATATCAAATAAATGGATAATTTTTAAAGACTTTTCTGGATTGGATGCTAGACTTTCTCCCGTTTTCGTCTGTGATTACAATCTGGCCAACTAGAAAATTTGTCCGTGCACCGTCCTGCATCTTGTGGTTCTCCTCTGGATCGGGTGAGCTTGTTCCAACTTTGTTTTTCTATCTGTAAGCTAAAAACGTGAAGTGGTAAGGACAAATTAGCTGAGGCAAAACTGCTGATATGGCAGTAGTGGTTGTGGTCGCCTGATGAACAAGTGAGTACACTTCGAAATGTGCTGAGAAATAAAAACCGCATTATCTACACCACTATCTCAAGGAGTTTCTGAGATTTTTATTAAGTGAGACACCGGTAGCACATCACATCCACTTCATAGTTTTTTAAGGTTGAAGGGAGACTCTAAGTCCATCTAGTTCAACCCGTAGCCTAACATGTTGATCCAGAGGAAGGCAAAAAAAAACCAAAAAAAAAAAAAACCCCAATGTGACAAACAAGTTCCAATGGGGAAAAAATTTCCTTCCTGACTCCACATCCGGCAATCAGACTAGTTCCCTGGATCTACACCCTGTCATAAAATCTAATATACATAACTGGTAATATTAAATTTTTCAAGAACGGCGTCCAGGCTCTGCTTAAATGTTAGTAGTGAATCTCTCATTACAACATCATGCGGCAGAGAGTTCCATAATCTCACTGCTCGTACAGTAAAGAATCCTCGTCTGTGATTATGATTAAACCTTCTTTCCTCAAGACGTAGCGGATGCCCCCGTGTTCCAGTCGCAGGCCTAGGTGTAAAAAGATCTTTGGAAAGGTCTCTGTACTGTCCCCTCATATATTTATACATTGTGATTAGATCCCCCCTAAGCCTTCGTTTTTCCAGACTAAATAACCCCAAGTTTAATAACCTGTCTTGGTATTGCAGCCCACCCATTCCTCTAATAATCTTGGTCGCTCTTCTCTGCACCCTCTCCAGTTCAGCTATGACCTTCTTATATATCGGTGACCAGAATTGTACACAGTATTCTAAGTGCGGTCGCACTAGTGACTTGTACAGAGGTAGAACTATATTTTTTTCATGAACACTTATACCTCTTTTAATACATCCCATTATTTTATTAGCCCTGGCAGCAGTTGCCTGACACTGTCCACTAAAGTGAAGTTTACCATCCACCCATACACCCAAGTCTTTTTCTGTGTCTGTTTTACCCAGTGTTCTACAATTAAGTACATAATCATAAATGTTATTTCCTCTACCCAAGTGCATGACCTTACATTTATCTACATTAAACTTCAATTGCCACTTCTCAGCCCAATCCTCCAATTTACATAAATCTCCCTGTAATATAAAATTATCCTCCTCTGTATTGATTACCCTGCAGAGTTTAGTATCATCTGCAAATATTGAAATTCTACTCCGCATGCCCCCAACAAGGTCATTAATAAATATGTTGAAAAGAAGCGGGCCCAATACTGACCCCTGTGGTACCCCACTATGAACTGAGACCCAGTCCGAGTACGTACCATTAATAACCACCCTTTGTTTCCTATCACTGAGCCAGTTTTTAACCCAGTTACACATATTTTCCCCTATCCCCATTATTCTCATTTTATGTACCAAGCTTTTGTGTGGCACTGTATCAAAAGCTTTTGAAAAGTCCATATACACAACATCCACTGCATTTCCCTGGTCCAGGCTTGAACTTACCTCTTCATAGAAGCTGATCAAATTAGTTTGACAGGATCGATCCCTCATAAACCCATGTTGATACGCTGTCATAAGGTTATTTTTCTTGAGATACTCCAGTATAGCATCTCTCAAGAACCCCTCAAGGATTTTACCAACCGTAGAGGTTAAACTTACCGGCCTATAATTTCCCGGCTCAGTTTTTGTCCCCTTTTTGAATATTGGCACCACATTTGCTATGCGCCAGTCCTGCGGTACTGACCCTGTTATTAAGGAATCTGTGAAGATTAAAAATAATGGTCTATCTATCACAGAACTCAATTCCTGTAGTACTCTGGGGTGTATGCCATCCGGGCCCGGAGATTTGTCAACCTTAGTGATTTCGAGGTGGCGGCGTACTTCCTGCTGGGTTAAGCAGGTAATATTCAAGGGTGAATTTATGGCATCACTGGTCATGTCATCTGCCATGGCATTTTCTTGTATAAAAACCGTAGAAAAAAATTCATTCAGCAGGTTGGCTTTACCCTCATCCCTTTCCACCATTTCACCAAGACTATTTTTAAGGGGGCCAACACTATCGCTTTTCAGTTTTTTTCTGTTTATGTAGTTAAAGAATATTTTAGGATTATTTTTACTTTCTCTCGCAATGAGTCTCTCTGTCTCAAACTTAGCTAACTTAATTTGCTTTTTACATATTTTATTTAATTTTCTATAATTATATAATGCCTCATCACTACCTACCCTCTTTAATTCTTTTAAGGCTTTCTGTTTTTCTTTTATTGCTTCCCTTACAGCTCTATTTAGCCATAGGGGTTTCTTCCTATTTCTAGCATGTTTGTTCCCATAGGGTATATTTTCTGCACAAGCCCTATTCAGGATGCTCATAAAAGTCTCCCATTTGCTTTGTGTACTTTTATTACTTAGTACTTCATCCCAGTTTATTGCACTAAGATCATCTCTCAACCGTTTAAAATTTGCTTTCCTGAAGTTTAGTGTCCTTGTAGCCCCTCTACTATACATCTTACTAAAGAATACATGAAAACTTATTATTTTGTGATCACTATTCCCCAAGTAACCCCCAACTTGTATATTTGATATGCGGTCTGGCCTATTGGTTAGTACAAGGTCTAGTAGTGCTCCCCCTCTTGTGGGGTCCTGTACCATTTGTGAAAGGTAATTATCTTTCATTGTTATCAAAAATCTATTTCCTTTGCTGGAACTGCAAGTTTCTGTTCCCCAATTTATATCAGGATAGTTAAAGGCCCCCATAATAATTACCTCTCCGAGACTCGCTGCTTTATCAATTTTCTTTCTGAGGAGATTCTCTACCTCTTCCATAATATCCGGCGTCTTATAACACACCCCTATCAGTATTTTATTATTCATTCTCCCCCCCCTTATCTCCACCCATAGGGACTCTACATTCTCAGTACCTTCACATATGTTGTCACGCAGGATGGGTTTTAAGGATGATTTTACATATAGACACACACCTCCCCCTCGCTTATTTGTATGGTCATTCCTGAATAGGCTATAACCCTGTAAATTAACAGCCCAGTCATAGCTCTCATCCAGCCATGTCTATGATATCCCCACTATATCATAATTTTCTTCCAACAATATTAATTCTAATTTCTCCACCTTATTTGTGAGGCTTCGGGCATTAGTGTACATGCACGTTACGTATGACTCTGTACCTCTATTCCTCCTTACTGTATTAACTGTCCTAACCCTTCCCCCCGTACCACCCCCAATTTCATTACTTGTGCCCTGGTCACTATCTGCACTACATTCCCCTTCTATAAAGTGAATACCCTCGCCCCCCATTCCTAGTTTAAACACTCCTCCAACCTTCTAGCCATTTTCTGCCCCAGCAGAGCTGCACCCTCCCCATTAAGATGCAGCCCATCCCTAGCATAGAATCTGTAGCCAACTGAAAAGTCGGCCCAATTCTCCAGGAACCCAAAAGCCTCTTTCCTACACCAATTCCTGAGCCACCTGTTAACCTCCCTGATCTCCCTTTGCCTCTCTAGTGTGGCTCGTGGCACAGGTAGTATTTCCGAAAATACCACCTTGGAGGTCCATGCTTTAAGCTTACAACCTAATTCCCTGAAATCATCTTTAAGGACCTTCCACCTACCTCTAACTTTGTCATTTGTGCCAATGTGTACAATGACCGCTGGGTCCTCCCCAGCCCCTCCCAGTAATCTGTCAACCCGATCAGTGATGTGCCGAACTCGAGCGCCACTTCTCTACATCTCTTCATTTTCAAGTTTGATTTACAAATGTACGGAGTACCTTTAGCTGGACCTTTATTTCTCAGAACTTATAAATTTAGTTTTTTCTCACACCACCAGATAAGCATTTTCCACGTATTTAAACTGTTGTTTTCTGGATAATGCCTTATTTGTTGCGCTTTGTCCTTCCAGTTTTTATTCATGCTTTATTTATTGTAAGGCATCATTAGTATGTGCTGTAAATATGAAGAGGTTTAAATTATATATTATTAGATGAAAAAGTACAAACATAAGCTAAAAAAACGGAAGGAGTAATTACTCTGTAGCTGAGATACAAAGCTGATGATATGGCAATGTAGTGGTACAGGGGGTAAAAGAAATCTCTCAGCAGGTTTTTGCTATTTAATCTGAGATCCTAGGAGCGGCACTACGGAGAGCATTGTAACATCAAGGGTAAGCACTAGGGTTGATTGAATACCTCAAATATTCGGCTTCGCGAATATTTTCCGAATAGGTTGCTGCTATGCGAATATTCGATGTGCAATGTAAGTCTATGGGAAGCCCGAATAGTTCCGAATAGTTATTATTCGGGTTTCTCATAGACTTACATTGCGCATTGATTATTCGCAAATAGTGGCGACCTATTCGGAAAATATTCCCGAAGCTGAATATTTCAGGTATTCCATCATCCTTAGTAAGCACCCAATTCATCATCCTTTTTTATTACCTGGTAGGACTAAAACCGAGCATAAAACTAATTGAATATATCACAGCAAATGAACTGCTACATGAACTGAATTTTACAAACTGATAGAGCTGTATTTACCATAGTGGATAACTTATTGAAATTTTAGAACCTTTTCCACTTAAGCGAGAAATGGGGGGGAGAGCCAGCACTGCTTATGAGTGGCATGCAGCAATGAAAAAGTAAAAAGTGTAATATTCACAAATTCATTCCTACTGTAACAATTCAATGAGATTTTTGGCAAATAATTGATCAATGATTTGAGCCCCCCTGCCCCGTCACGGCAAATCTCTATAAGGGGGGTCCCTACACTACAGTTATAATATACCAACGTACCATAAGGTCTCGTATAATGCGCAGGACCATATAGGAACATCACCTACCTGAGAAGTGTCAGAACCGCTCCCATGCTGCAAGGGCTGACAACTGCAAGTAGATGGGCAGTCCAGGTGCCAGCGTGTGCGGCAGAACCACACACACCAGCACAATGTCAGAACTAACCCCCACAGTGTCAGACCAGCAGACATGGATGAAGGGCGGAACAGCTCCAGGCAGGTGGTGCTTAAGTAATAATGCCTATGGAACAGGAGGCGGTGGCTGTATGTGAACAGGCACCACCATAAATTTTGATGGCAACAGAAGGAATTTGAAAACCACACTGGGCGTGCACGGCACGGTGGCGGTCAACCACCTGACCAGTAAACGAGAAATGGGGGGAGAGCCAGCACTGCTTATGAGTGGCATGCAGCAATGAAAAAGTAAAAAGTGTAATATTCACAAATTCATTCCTACTGTAACAATTCCACTTAAGGCCCCATTACATGCAATGGTGTATCTAACGATATATCGCCGGGGTCACGGATTCCGTGACGCACATCCGGCATTGTTAGCTACATCGTTGCGTGTGACACCGACGAACGTCCGTTAACGATCAAAAATACTCACCTTATCGTTGATCATTGACACGTTGTTCATTTTCAAAAAATTGTTGATTATTGCAGGTTGTTCGTGTGAATACTGACTTGAAAAATCCAATAATATGTAAGAGTGAAAATGTGAAAAATGGAATCTGCATTACTGCCATGAACATATGAATCAAGAGAAATTTAGCTACTGAATTGATCAATGCAATAGAGCCCCAACACTACGCCAAAGTAGTTTTTCGTTAGCTAAATTTCTCTTGATTCATATGTTCATGGCAGTAATGCAGATTCCATTTTTCACATTTTCACTCTTACATATAGCTATTGGATTTTTCAAGTCAGTATTCACACAGCAGTTTCTGCTATTTCATGTATTCCCCTTACATAGTCACTGGTGTGCATACCTTATCTCCCCATGGCGGGATGTTACGGACGCTCATCTCCGCCCCTCCGCTTCTATTGGGCGGTCGCTTAGTGATGCTGCATAAACCGCCCCCCCTTAGAAAGGAGGCGGTTCGTCGGTAACAGCGACGTCGCTAGGCAGGTAAGTCCCATGTTACGGCTCCTAACGATATTGTGCACCACGAGCAGCGATTTGCCCGTGATGCACAAACTACGGGGGGCGGGTGCTTTCACCAGTGATATCGCTGCATGTAAAGCCCCGTTTATTGAACTCTTTGAACTTACTGAACTGATGTATTGAACTTATTTTATTGTACTCATTCATTTTATTTGCTGTTGCTTTTTACTTTCAGGGTGGTCAGCAACCAGCCAGAGCAACCTCCAAAGTGTATTATAATTGTTTTTTTGCAATTGACGTAATTTGTGTAATTTATTCTAAATATTAATTAATCTTCCACCAGTAAAAATCTAGGTCTAATAGGACTAACAGCCCCCCGGAAAGGCGGGGGGAGATATAATTATGTTTTATATATATTCAGTGCCTTGCGAAAGTATTTGACCCCCTTGAATTTTTCAACCTTTTCCCACATTTCAGGCTTCAAACATAAAAGTAAAAATTTAAATTTTATGGTGAAGAATCAACAACAAATGGGACACAATTGTGAAGTTGAACGAAATTTATTGCTTATTTTAAAGTTTTTTTAAAAATAAAAGACTGAAAATTGGGGCATGAAATATTATTCGTCCCCTTTAAGTTAATACTAGAGTTGAGCGCGGTTCGTGGTTCGTGGTTCTCCAGTTCGCGGCTCGAGTGATTTTGGGGCATGTTCTAGATCGAACTAGAACTCGAGCTTTTTGCAAAAGCTCGGTAGTTCTAGAAACGTTCGAGAACGGTTCTAGCAGCCAAAAAACAGCTAAATCATAGCTTGGTTTCTGCTGTAATAGTGTAAGTCACTCTGTGAATCAAACTATTATCACATTTCAGTGTATAGTGTGCGTGAACAGCGCCTTCAGATCACTGCTGTTTCTATAATGGCGATCGCCATTTTTTTTTTTTTTTTTCTTGTCTTCCTTCCCTAAGCGCGCGCGTCTTGTGGGGCGGGCCAGCATGTCAGCCAATCCCAGACACACACACAGCTAAGTGGACTTTGAGCCAGAGAAGCAACGGCATGTGTGATAGGATCTGCATGTCACATGTCCCTGCATTATAAAACCGGACATTTTCTTCACGGACGCCATTATCTGCCTTCTGCGTCTTTGGTGTCAGACATCACTGTCGCAGCTCCGTCTTCCTGAGTCCTATAGCCGATACAGCTGTATGCGCTGCATACACAGCGTTAGACAGCTTAGGGAGAGCACTTTATAGCAGTCCTTTTAAGGGCTCCAACCGGCAGGGTCAGAGAGCCATAGGTGACAGGTCCTGCAAACAGCAACAGCGTCTGTGTAGCCCAGGTCAGGGATTTCCTACCTGCATTTCACCATTAGGAGGGAATAGAAAGGCAGTCTTCCATTCCTCTACCCAGAGCACCACAATCCTGCCACTGTACCCTCTTGTCCTCTGCACACTCCAACTGATAACTAAGCCATTATACTAGCAAACACTCAGTGTACCTAGTGGCATCCTATACGTGGCTATTGGACTTTGCTATAGTCCCACTAGTGCAAAGACATTTGCAGAGCGCGTCTGCCTGCATTGCACACTACAACTCATTCTAACCAAGCCATTATACTAGCAAACACTCAGTGTACCTAGTGGCATCCTATACGTGGCTATTGGACTTTGCTATAGTCCCACTAGTGCAAAGACATTTGCAGAGCGCGTCTGCCTGCGTTGCACACTACAACTCATTCTAACCAAGCCATTATACTAGCAAACACTCAGTGTACCTAGTGGCATCCTATACGTGGCTATTGGACTTTGCTATAGTCCCACTAGTGCAAAGACATTTGCAGAGCGCGTCTGCCTGCGTTGCACACTACAACTCATTCTAACCAAGCCATTATACTAGCAAACACTCAGTGTACCTAGTGGCATCCTATACGTGGCTATTGGACTTTGCTATAGTCCCACTAGTGCAAAGACATTTGCAGAGCGCGTCTGCCTGCGTTGCACACTACAACTCATTCTAACCAAGCCATTATACTAGCAAACACTCAGTGTACCTAGTGGCATCCTATACGTGGCTATTGGACTTTGCTATAGTCCCACTAGTGCAAAGACATTTGCAGAGCGCGTCTGCCTGCGTTGCACACTACAACTCATTCTAACCAAGCCATTATACTAGCAAACACTCAGTGTACCTAGTGGCATCCTATACGTGGCTATTGGACTTTGCTATAGTCCCACTAGTGCAAAGACATTTGCAGAGCGCGTCTGCCTGCGTTGCACACTACAACTCATTCTAACCAAGCCATTATACTAGCAAACACTCAGTGTACCTAGTGGCATCCTATACGTGGCTATTGGACTTTGCTATAGTCCCACTAGTGCAAAGACATTTGCAGAGCGCGTCTGCCTGCGTTGCACACTACAACTCATTCTAACCAAGCCATTATACTAGCAAACACTCAGTGTACCTAGTGGCATCCTATACGTGGCTATTGGACTTTGCTATAGTCCCACTAGTGCAAAGACATTTGCAGAGCGCGTCTGCCTGCGTTGCACACTACAACTCATTCTAACCAAGCCATTATACTAGCAAACACTCAGTGTACCTAGTGGCATCCTATACGTGGCTATTGGACTTTGCTATAGTCCCACTAGTGCAAAGACATTTGCAGAGCGCGTCTGCCTGCGTTGCACACTACAACTCATTCTAACCAAGCCATTATACTAGCAAACACTCAGTGTACCTAGTGGCATCCTATACGTGGCTATTGGACTTTGCTATAGTCCCACTAGTGCAAAGACATTTGCAGAGCGCGTCTGCCTGCGTTGCACACTACAACTCATTCTAACCAAGCCATTATACTAGCAAACACTCAGTGTACCTAGTGGCATCCTATACGTGGCTATTGGACTTTGCTATAGTCCCACTAGTGCAAAGACATTTGCAGAGCGCGTCTGCCTGCGTTGCACACTACAACTCATTCTAACCAAGCCATTATACTAGCAAACACTCAGTGTACCTAGTGGCATCCTATACGTGGCTATTGGACTTTGCTATAGTCCCACTAGTGCAAAGACATTTGCAGAGCGCGTCTGCCTGCGTTGCACACTACAACTCATTCTAACCAAGCCATTATACTAGCAAACACTCAGTGTACCTAGTGGCATCCTATACGTGGCTATTGGACTTTGCTATAGTCCCACTAGTGCAAAGACATTTGCAGAGCGCGTCTGCCTGCGTTGCACACTACAACTCATTCTAACCAAGCCATTATACTAGCAAACACTCAGTGTACCTAGTGGCATCCTATACGTGGCTATTGGACTTTGCTATAGTCCCACTAGTGCAAAGACATTTGCAGAGCGCGTCTGCCTGCGTTGCACACTACAACTCATTCTAACCAAGCCATTATACTAGCAAACACTCAGTGTACCTAGTGGCATCCTATACGTGGCTATTGGACTTTGCTATAGTCCCACTAGTGCAAAGACATTTGCAGAGCGCGTCTGCCTGCGTTGCACACTACAACTCATTCTAACCAAGCCATTATACTAGCAAACACTCAGTGTACCTAGTGGCATCCTATACGTGGCTATTGGACTTTGCTATAGTCCCACTAGTGCAAAGACATTTGCAGAGCGCGTCTGCCTGCGTTGCACACTACAACTCATTCTAACCAAGCCATTATACTAGCAAACACTCAGTGTACCTAGTGGCATCCTATACGTGGCTATTGGACTTTGCTATAGTCCCACTAGTGCAAAGACATTTGCAGAGCGCGTCTGCCTGCGTTGCACACTACAACTCATTCTAACCAAGCCATTATACTAGCAAACACTCAGTGTACCTAGTGGCATCCTATACGTGGCTATTGGACTTTGCTATAGTCCCACTAGTGCAAAGACATTTGCAGAGCGCGTCTGCCTGCGTTGCACACTACAACTCATTCTAACCAAGCCATTATACTAGCAAACACTCAGTGTACCTAGTGGCATCCTATACGTGGCTATTGGACTTTGCTATAGTCCCACTAGTGCAAAGACATTTGCAGAGCGCGTCTGCCTGCGTTGCACACTACAACTCATTCTAACCAAGCCATTATACTAGCAAACACTCAGTGTACCTAGTGGCATCCTATACGTGGCTATTGGACTTTGCTATAGTCCCACTAGTGCAAAGACATTTGCAGAGCGCGTCTGCCTGCGTTGCACACTACAACTCATTCTAACCAAGCCATTATACTAGCAAACACTCAGTGTACCTAGTGGCATCCTATACGTGGCTATTGGACTTTGCTATAGTCCCACTAGTGCAAAGACATTTGCAGAGCGCGTCTGCCTGCGTTGCACACTACAACTCATTCTAACCAAGCCATTATACTAGCAAACACTCAGTGTACCTAGTGGCATCCTATACGTGGCTATTGGACTTTGCTATAGTCCCACTAGTGCAAAGACATTTGCAGAGCGCGTCTGCCTGCGTTGCACACTACAACTCATTCTAACCAAGCCATTATACTAGCAAACACTCAGTGTACCTAGTGGCATCCTATACGTGGCTATTGGACTTTGCTATAGTCCCACTAGTGCAAAGACATTTGCAGCACGTCTGCCTGCGTTGCACACTCCAACTAATTATAACTAAGTTGCATTGTCAGGGATATTTATTCTTTATTATTCTGCTGTTAATAAAGCTAGACCACCACTGCAATCTTCACCACCTCTCAATTTTTACTACCACATTTTCAGTCCACAATCTTGTCGCAATCAACATGAGTGGCAAAATGACAGATGCTGGTGGAAAGGGGAAGAGGCGTGGTGGAAAAGGCAAAAAAGGTTTTGTCCGTGGGGAAGGTGGCAAAGCTCCATTATCATCTGCTGAAGATAGACCATCTACCAGCAAAAGTAAGATGTCTACTACTTACCGTGGACAATCCGATGTGCTCCCTTTGTTACGGACACGAACAACAGGAACAAAGGTAGATGATGGGCAAAAAAGGAAAATGCTTGAATGGATCTCAAGTGGTCCAACAAGTGCCCTCTCTGCCACTTCAAGTACCGCATCCAAAAAACACCAGTCCTCTGAGTTGTCATCCCAATCAAACTTGCTTTCTCCCAGCTCTGAAGTCTCCATCAGCCCTGCACAGTATGGTGGAACTGAGATGGCTGAGTCTGCAGAGCTGTTCAGTCACACTATAGCCTGGGAATCAGAGGTCTGCTCCCAAGCTACAGTGAGTACAGAACAGGAAATGGTCTGCAGTGATGCCCAGAACCTTTGTGACTCAGATTCAGGCCGTGAGGACCAAGTTTCTGAGCATAATGTTGACCCTTTGTCACAAACTGTAACACCTGTGGTTATAGACAATGAGGAACATACTGATGAAGATGAGACGCAGATACCCGATTGGGATGACAACTTAAATATTCCGTCAGGGCAAGAAGAGGCTCGGTCTGAGGGGGAGGGGAGTGCAAACACAACAATTGATGATGACGTTCTAGATCCCACCTACTGTCAACCCCCAGTCAGGCACTCGAGGAGGTCAACAGAGGCGGTGGAGGAGGATGCAACCGACGACGAAGTTACCTTGCGCCTTCCTGGACAGAGTCGGAGCACTGGTAGCACGTCTACAACTGCATCCTCAGCCACCACTCTGCCTATGAGCATTATTCGGGGTGGATCAACAGGTCGCATGGCCTCTAAGCCTTGCCTAGCCTGGTCCTTTTTTCACATCGAAAAAGATCGCCCAACTCATGTGATATGTAACATTTGTCATGATTCTGTTAGTAGAGGTCAAAACCTCAGCAGTTTGACAACTTCTTCCATGAATCGTCACATGACTAAATATCATAAGTCCCGGTGGGAAGCTCACCGTGCTGCAATGCGGCCTAGTGGAGCGAACCATCCACCGCCCGCCCCTTCCACTGCATCCGCGCGCTCTTCATCTTCTAGGACTGTGGGGACAGCTGCCACACCTGTTTTTCCACGCAAAACTTCCACCACTGTAACCGCAACAGGCAGTTTGCTTGTAAGGTCGTCAGTTGGTTTGGAAGGGGAAACAAGTGAGTGTGTACAGCTCTCTCAGACATCGATAGCACCAACGTTGGATGAAGGCAACATCATGTCTCCGCCTGCACTTTCCTCACAAACCTGCATTTTTCAAGGGACACCCTACTCAACACCGTCTACACACAGCAGCCAGATCTCTGTCCCTCAGATGTGGTCAAATAAAAGGCCACTTCCTCCGACCCATGACAAAGCTAAGAGGTTGACTCTATCCCTCTGTAAGCTGTTGGCTACCGAAATGCTGCCTTTCCGCCTAGTGGACACACAGGATTTTAGAGACCTTATGTCTGTCGCTGTGCCCCAGTACCAGATGCCTAGTCGCCACTACTTCTCTAAGAAAGGTGTGCCCGCGCTACACCAGCATGTCGCACACAACATCACCGCTTCCTTGAGAAACTCTGTGTGTGAACGGGTGCATTTCACCACCGATACTTGGACCAGTAAGCATGGACAGGGACGTTACATGTCGCTGACTGGGCACTGGGTAACTATGGTGATAGATGGTGAAGGGTCTGCTGCACAAGTCTTGCCGTCCCCACGACTTGTGTGTCAATCCTCTGTCTGTCCAAGTTCCGCCACTGCTTCTGCATCCTCCACCTCATCTGGGTCCTCCACCTCCGCCCCAAGCCTGCCTGGTCAGGCCACCAGCGTTCTCACTGCGCAGAAGGAATCACGCACCCCTCATTACTATGCTGGCAGCAGAGCGCAACGGCATCAGGCGGTCTTTAGCTTGACATGTCTTGGTAATAAGAGTCACACAGCTGAGGAGTTGTGGTCAGCTTTGCGGTCCGAGTTTAATAAATGGTTGTCTCCACTCAAACTGCAGCCTGGTAAGGCCGTGTGCGACAATGCTGCAAACCTGGGTGCGGCACTTCGCCTGGGCAAGGTGACACACGTACCTTGTATGGCTCACGTGTTGAACCTTGTCGTGCAGCAATTTTTAACACACTATCCCGGCCTAGATGGCCTTCTGAACAGGGCACGAAAACTGTCAGCTCACTTCCGCCGTTCAAGCGCCGCAGCAGAGCGACTTGCATCGCTCCAGAAGTCTTTCGGCCTGCCGGTTCATCGCCTGAAATGCGATGTGGCGACACGCTGGAATTCAACTCTCCACATGTTACAGCGACTGTGGCAGCACCGCAGAGCCCTGGTGCAATACGTCATGACGTATAGCCTGGGCCAACGAGATGCAGAGGTGGGGCAGATCACCCTGATGGAGTGGTCTCAGATCAAGGACCTATGCACCCTTCTGCACAGTTTCGACATGGCGACGAATATGTTTAGCTCTGACAATGCCATTATCAGCATGACGATTCCAGTCATTTACATGCTGGAGCACACGCTAAACACTATTCGGAGTCAGGGGGTGGGACAACATGAAGGGGAGGAACTACAGGAGGATTCATATGCGCAAGGGACAACAACATCACGAAGGTCCAGACGTTCATCATCACCAACGCAGCAGGCATGGGACCATGGGGGACAGGGATCGACAAGGGCGCATAGTAGCAGGCGAAATGTTGAGCAAGGTGCAGGAGAACATGAAGAAATGGAGGACGAACTGTCCATGGACATGGAAGACTCAGCGGATGAGGGAGACCTTGGTCAAATTTCAGTTGAAAGAGGTTGGGGTCAGATGTCAGAGGAAGAAAGAACGGGTAGCACCTCTATGCCACAAACACAGCATGGACTTGGTCCGCATGGCTGCGCAAGACACATGAGTGCCTTTTTGTTGCACTACCTCCAACATGACAGTCGTATTGTCAAAATTAGAAGTGATGATGACTACTGGATTGCCACACTATTAGATCCCCGGTACAAGTCCAAATTTTGTGACATAATTCCAGCCATAGAAAGGGACGCACGTATGCAGGAGTATCAGCAGAAGCTGTTACTAGATCTTAGCTCGGCTTTTCCACCAAACAACCGTGCAGGTGCAGGGAGTGAATCTCCCAGTTGTAACTTGACAAACATGGGACGGTCTCGTCATCTTCAACAGTCTACCCGTACCAGTAGGACCTTTTCTGGTGCCGGTAACAGCAATTTTATGGAATCTTTTCATAATTTTTTTAGACCCTCTTTTGCAAGGCCACCAGAGACAACAAGTCTGACACATAGTCAACGGCTGGAGAGGATGATACAGGAGTATCTCCAAATGAACATCGATGCCATGACTGTGCAACTGGAGCCTTGCTCCTTTTGGGCTTCAAACCTACAAAAATGGCCAGAGCTCGCAACTTACGCCTTGGAGATTTTGTCGTGTCCAGCTGCCAGCGTTGTCTCTGAACGTGTATTCAGTGCTGCTGGGTGTGTGCTGACAGATAAGCGCACGCGTCTGTCCAGTGACAATGTGGACAGACTGACGTTCATCAAAATGAACAAGTCATGGATCCAGAAGGAATTTACTACCCCTGTGTCATCCTGGGGAGAGTAAATGCTTGTGGATTTGGAATGTGCTTGATGCAAATCAAAACATCCTGTTTGCAACTAGGGCCCAAGTGCTGCCACTGATGGGGTGGGTGTCTGTGTGGCCCAATTTTTGGAAAAAAGGGAGACTCCGCTTGGAGTAACCCTTGCTTACATTGTTTTTAAAAGAAGCCAAGATGAACAAGTCATGGGTCAGCAAAGACTTTGCTACCTACCCCGGTGTCATCCTGGGGACGGCTAAGAATAGCGTATTTTTGAATGTGCTTGATGCAAATCAAAACATCCTGTTTGCAACTAGGGCCCAAGTGCTGCCACTGATGTGGTGGGTGTCTGTGTGGCCCAATTTTTGGAAAAAAGGGAGACTCCGCTTGGAGTAACCCTTGCTTGCTGTGTTTTTAAAAGAAGCCAAGATGAACAGAGCTGGGATCAGGAAAGACTTTGCTACCTACCCCGGTGTCATCCTGGGGACGGATAAGAATGGCGTATTTTTGAATGTGCTTGATGCAAATCTAGCTGTGAAGTGTACAACTGGGGCACAACTGCTGCCACTGAATGGGTGGGTGTGTGTGGGGCCCAATTTTTGGAAAAAAGGGGAGACTCCGCTTGGAGTAACCCTTGCTTACATTGTTTTTAAAAGAAGCCAAGATGAACAAGTCATGGGTCAGCAAAGACTTTGCTACCTACCCCAGTGTCATCCTGGGGACGGCTAAGAATAGCGTATTTTTGAATGTGCTTGATGCAAATCAAAACATCCTGTTTGCAACTAGGGCCCAAGTGCTGCCACTGATGGGGTGGGTGTCTGTGTGGCCCAATTTTTGGAAAAAAGGGAGACTCCGCTTGGAGTAACCCTTGCTTGCTGTGTTTTTAAAAGAAGCCAAGATGAACAGAGCTGGGATCAGGAAAGACTTTGCTACCTACCCCGGTGTCATCCTGGGGACGGCTAAGAATAGCGTATTTTTGAATGTGCTTGATGCAAATCAAAACATCCTGTTTGCAACTAGGGCCCAAGTGCTGCCACTGATGGGGTGGGTGTCTGTGTGGCCCAATTTTTGGAAAAAAGGGAGACTCCGCTTGGAGTAACCCTTGCTTGCTGTGTTTTTAAAAGAAGCCAAGATGAACAGAGCTGGGATCAGGAAAGACTTTGCTACCTACCCCGGTGTCATCCTGGGGACGGCTAAGAATAGCGTATTTTTGAATGTGCTTGATGCAAATCAAAACATCCTGTTTGCAACTAGGGCCCAAGTGCTGCCACTGATGGGGTGGGTGTCTGTGTGGCCCAATTTTTGGAAAAAAGGGAGACTCCGCTTGGAGTAACCCTTGCTTACATTGTTTTTAAAAGAAGCCAAGATGAACAAGTCATGGGTCAGCAAAGACTTTGCTACCTACCCCGGTGTCATCCTGGGGACGGCTAAGAATAGCGTATTTTTGAATGTGCTTGATGCAAATCAAAACATCCTGTTTGCAACTAGGGCCCAAGTGCTGCCACTGATGTGGTGGGTGTCTGTGTGGCCCAATTTTTGGAAAAAAGGGAGACTCCGCTTGGAGTAACCCTTGCTTGCTGTGTTTTTAAAAGAAGCCAAGATGAACAGAGCTGGGATCAGGAAAGACTTTGCTACCTACCCCGGTGTCATCCTGTGGACGGCTAAGAATAGCGTATTTTTGAATGTGCTTGATGCAAATCAAAACATCCTGTTTGCAACTAGGGCCCAAGTGCTGCCACTGATGGGGTGGGTGTCTGTGTGGCCCAATTTTTGGAAAAAAGGGAGACTCCGCTTGGAGTAACCCTTGCTTACATTGTTTTTAAAAGAAGCCAAGATGAACAAGTCATGGGTCAGCAAAGACTTTGCTACCTACCCCGGTGTCATCCTGGGGACGGCTAAGAATAGCGTATTTTTGAATGTGCTTGATGCAAATCAAAACATCCTGTTTGCAACTAGGGCCCAAGTGCTGCCACTGATGGGGTGGGTGTCTGTGTGGCCCAATTTTTGGAAAAAAGGGAGACTCCGCTTGGAGTAACCCTTGCTTGCTGTGTTTTTAAAAGAAGCCAAGATGAACAGAGCTGGGATCAGGAAAGACTTTGCTACCTACCCCGGTGTCATCCTGGGGACGGTTAAGAATAGCGTATTTTTGAATGTGCTTGATGCAAATCTAGCTGTGAAGTGTACAACTGGGGCCCAAGTGCTGCCACTGAAGGGGTGGGTGTGTGTGGGGCCCAATTTTTGGAAAAAAGGGAGACTCCGCTTGGAGTAACCCTTGCTTGCTGTGTTTTTAAAAGAAGCCAAGATGAACAGAGCTGGGATCAGGAAAGACTTTGCTACCTACCCCGGTGTCATCCTGGGGACGGATAAGAATGGCGTATTTTTGAATGTGCTTGATGCAAATCTAGCTGTGAAGTGTACAACTGGGGCACAACTGCTGCCACTGAAGGGGTGGGTGTGTGGGGCCCAATTTTTGGAAAAAAGGGAGACTCCGCTTGGAGTCACCTTGCGGTGTTTTACATGACTTTAGAAGGGCGTGCCATGCCTATATCTGTGTGTCCTCCTCTTTTTCCTTGTCCAGCTGTTTTGTTTTCGCATGAGTACATGTCCTTGTCACTTTCCCATGTGTTTGTGTTGTGTTGTGAGTTGTTTGTCACCTTTTGGACACCTTTGAGGGTGTTTTCTAGGTGTTTTACTGTGTTTGTGATTGCCTGCCATTGTTTCCTATGGGCTCGAGTTCGGTTCGTCGAACGTTCGACGAGCCGAACTCGAGCCAGACCCCCCGTTCGGCGAACCGCCTCGAGCCGAACCGGGACCGGTTCGCTCATCTCTAGTTAATACCTTTTGCTGCGATTACAGCTTCAAGTCGCTTGGGGTATGTGTCTATCAGTTTTGCACATCGAGAGACTAAAATTGTTGCCCATTTTTCCTTTGCAAACAGCTCGAGCTGAGTGAAGTTGATGGAGAGCGTTTGTGAACAGCAGTTTTCAGCTCTTTCTACAGATTCTCGATTGGATTCAGGTCTGGACTATGGAATTGGCCATTCAAACATCTGGATACGTTTATTTGTGAACCATTCCATTGTAGATTTTGCTTTATGTTTTGGATCATTGTCTTTTTGGAAGACAAATCTCTGTCCAAGTCTCAGGTCTTTTGCAGATTCCAACAGGTTTTCTTCAAGGATGGTCCTCTATTTGGCTCCATCCATCTTCCCACCAATTTTAACTATCTTCCCTGTGCCTGCTGAAGAAAAGCAGGCCCAAACCATGATGCTGCCACCACCATGTTTGACAATGTACGACTGACTCTCCCACCTCAGCTGTAGATCTCTGAAGTTCATCCAGAGTGATCATGGGCCTCCTTGTTTGAGATGAAATTTTTGAGGGACGGCTGGGTATTGGTAGATTTGCAGTGGTATGATACGCCTTTCACTTCAATATGATCACTTGCACAGTGCTTCTTGGGATGTTTAAAGTTTTGGAAATCTTTTTGTAAATAAATCCGGATTTAATCTTCTCCACAACAGTATCATGGACCTGCCTGTTGCGTTCCTTGGTCTTTATGATGCTCTCTGCGCTTTAAACAGAGCACTGAGACTATCACAGAGCAGGTGCAATTATACGGAGACTTCATTACACACAGGTGGATTATATTTATCATCAGTCATTTCGGGCAACATTGGATCATTCAGAGATCCTCAATGAACTTCTGGAGTGAGTTTGCTGCACTAAAGGGGATGTAAAGGGAATAAATAATATTGCACGAACCAATTTTCAGTTTTTTATTTTTTAAAAAAGTTTAAAATAAGCAATACATTTTGTTCAACTTCACAATTGTGTCCCACTTGTTGTTGATTCTTCACCAGAAAATTTTAATTTTTATCTTTATGTTTGAAGCTTGATATGTGGGAAAAGGTTGAAAACATCAAGGGGCATTCTTAATAATTTTAAGCAGCTATATATAAGTTTCATAAGTTTCTTGGTCATAAAAATAAAGATAAATTTTAACTTCAAACAGCGCAGATTTAAATTATTTATTCATTTTAGATTTATTATTGGCAAAAAAGGGTATGTATATAAAATCTGCTGCAGTTTGGGAGTAGTGGGATATTAGCGCTCTGCTAATTTAATCTTATTTTTCACTTATCCATCAAGTCGCCATGCTCGAGATTGAGCTGATTGTTGTTAAATAATAAAATAACTACTATTTATTTTTTATCTACTGCCCATTGTTTTTATCATAGTTTTTGTCTTTTATGGCCACAGTGTGAACATGCACCTACACATAGCCCTAGTACCAACAAGTGTGCTAACCCATTTTTTTTGGAATTTTATCTACAAGAGCAGCTTAGGCTTCATTTTCAAAATTGTTAAGTGTCATACAAAGGTGCATTTCAGGATATATCCCATTAATAGCACTATGCTGTGGATTTGCTTTACTTTGTTATATTTTGGCTCCTTTTTTGGCTGTGCATTGTATTTAGGCCGGAGTCACACTTCGAGTGACTGCATCAGCATCGCCCGGCATGGCCGCACACTCTCCGGATAGGAGCGTCTCAGCTGCATAGAAATACATGCAGCCAACTCGCTCCTATGAGGAGAGTGCGTAGCCGTGCCGGGTGATGCGATGTGAGACTCGTGCGAGTCTGGCATGACATCACCTGGCATGGCCTGCCGCTTTCCAAACATGAGCGTGAGTTATATAGAAAAACATGCGGCCGACCCGCTCCTGTAAGGACAGTGTGTGGCTGTGTCGGGTGATGCGATGCGAGTCTCTCAAGTGTGACTCCAGCTTTATATAGCTTTCCAGGGACAAGTGTAAATCAATCAGGCTTGGTTCCTGCTCTGCCCCATCTATTAAGGCCTACTGGTCCAGCTAGACATGTCTGGCTTCTCTTAACACAAGTGAATTGAAAGAAGCCAAGCATATCTAGATGGTATGTGACTGCAAGTATGCAAATTACAAACTTGTGGTGGTATGAATGCCTGCTCTCACCAGCAATACCGGAGTATCCTCACAGCGTGTGCATGATTCTGAAGTTTGCAGTCAGAGTGACTTCAGACTTTTATCATCAGAATATCAAACCACTCCTTTAAGAATTTAATAAGCAAAAGATTTTGGATCTCAAAATTATATGATAAACAAACATGAAAAAACTAAGAACAAAGCCACTTTTTCTGGAAAATATAGCTTCTGAAATACACACTGTATATTCTGTTTACATGTTCGTAACTGAGGCATTGGAACAGAACATTAGATAAAAGCTAGGCATTGAAAAGCAATTTAGTCTGTGACAGGACAGCTGTCTGATTTGATTTCAGCTGGATTTCACACAGTCCACTGGAACGGATATCAACAGGTTCACTCAGCCATAGCAGTGGCCTCACATTCCCAGCCCTGCCGCCCTTACAGTGGTCATTACAGCATTTTGCTCCACGGCCATATACATTCTCCAGTAAAAATGAAGCAATTACATTTTCACAAGATCTCCAGCACAGCTCTTGATTGCCTTGTGAATTTTGATAAATGAGTCTTTTGTAACATTTTAATGATAAAAACAAAGCTTTAATGCTTTTTTTTGCTATCCAACACATTTTAATCACATAAGAAAACTGACAAGCCCAGGGACAAGGCAGACAATGTGTCTTTTCATATTACGATTGCAATATCCATAAAGTGAAAATTGTGTCTATGAAGCGATCTGCACCATTTCATGCCTACTTCTAAATATGCAATGAATTTTGATGGGTATGATTAGAAGTGACAAAACAAATGTAAAGAACTCATGTTTGTTGATTAAGCAATTCTGTTAACCCACTTTCTGTAAATATTTCATTCCTGCATTACATCTAGCAATTAGGCAGATGGAGCAGAAGTGCTCGTGATTTTAGAAAGATAACATTTTGCCATTGGCTTAATATTTAAAGGAATATACACCTAAACAGCAACACGTTGAATTAATGTTGTGTTTCATCGTTCCTTGCTTTAATATTAGATTTTAAGAAGTAAAAATTAGTTGTTTATTTGACATAAAATTAGTGAAGGATCTCTTAATTCTGCAAAAGCCAAAACTGAATTTACCTATTGATAATTCAAGATATGTAGACAATACATATTCATCACATTGACTGAAATGAAGATTATTCATTCTACTCTGATGGAGTTTCTAGCTCATAATATTTATGTCAATCAATGCAATATCTATTTATTAACATGAAGATCTCCATCTTTTTGACACTGAGGTTCTTTATCATCTGTGACAATACAAATGTAAACGTCGAAAGATCAAGTTATGGCTGCAGCAGGTACCACAAGGAGTTGGCGTCAAAAGATTTTTAACGTTAGCACCATATTAGCGCCTTTTGTCTTTTCAGTCTTCTTCACATTAATACAAAAGTGTCACTTTCTAGTAGTTTGCCAAAGTTACAAAAAGTTTGACTTGTTGATATGCACAAGATATTTACAAGATAATTTTCCTATTCACTTAGTTGTAACATTTTCATGTTGGAAGGCATTGCTATAAATAGTGGCAAATAAAGCTAGGTTAGTCATGCCCATTATAAGATTACTCCTACAGGTAATCTGAAGGCATACGGACATGCACAACCTTGTGTTTAAAGCTCTGTATGGAACATTGTCAGATCCCTATTGTACCTTTGTCATCAACATTGCATCGGTCACTTCTGATATGGTATAAGGTAAAGGTTAGCGGTCTGAAGTATATTCCGGGATGACTCCCAACATAGTATATACCTCCATCTGAAAGCTGTAAAATGTCTTACTATATATTATATACTGGGAAAGACTACCCATAGAGCCTTTTCTCTTTTTCTCTGTCTATTGCTCTAGTTGATTTGTCCTTTTCCTCTTTGCCAGGATACAGTAAATAATTTTCTCAAATTGGTCTGAGGACAACCCTTCACCTTAAGCACATGGTCTTCTACTGTCCTAGGTAGCCTTAAAGGGAACCTGTCAGGTCCAATGTGCATACAGAATCATGAGCAGTTCTGGGTGCATATTGCTAATCCCTGCCTAACTGTCCCTGTATCTAGTAGCATGGATAAAGAGATCTTTAGAAAAAGTATATCTAAAGATCTTTTATCATATGCTAATGAGCGAGGGGACTAGTCCCCTGGGTGTTAGTTCTCTTGCCAGTCACCCCCATTAGCATTTCAGTACACCCCTCTGGGCGTGATATCATGTTAATGAATGTGCAATGTCAGAGCATGATCTCACTCACTTCTTCACTGCCATCGCATCTGACAGGGGATTTCGGCTCAGTGCGCATGACCTTGGAGTTTTTGTCATGCACACTATGAACCCAAACTGCAGGGTAAGTTAAAAATAAACTTAAAAATAAACAGGTATTGTTGATTTTTTGGTCCTGAGGAAGAGGTACCAAACCTCTTTTACGCGTAGACCTATGGAATAAAATAATTATTAGTTAATCAAAAATTGTACATATTTTTTGATGAATGCATGGCATTATCCCCTTTTCTCCTGCTTTGAAGACTCGTCCACGTGGGGCGGCGGCAGCCGCCATTATCTATATGCTATCTGTGGTGGTTATGACCCTCACAACTTCATAAGGTAAGTGTATATTATTACACATTGCCCTTTTATTTATCTGGTAAGACCCTATCAGCACTTCTTTTTTGTAGTCTTATAGACAAAATAGTGAGACATACAATACTAGAGTTCAAATGGCAGTGTATTCTTCACACTGTTATGACAGACATGGCCTCAACTTTTCACGTTTCTGTTTCTACTATTTCTGGTGTACTCTTTCTCGACCTTTCCCCCGCTATCTTGGACCTCATCCTCAAGTTGCCAAGCCTTGTCTCCGTTCCCCCCTTTCCCTTACACCTGCATCCACTTCAGGATCTGAGATGGCTCTCTTGTCGCACGACTCTCTAAGCTCAGTAGGGTGAGCCGAAAGCTCCGGACCACTTGATTTTACCTGATGGTTCCCAGACTGGCCCTGACACTATGGACACGTCTTCTCTTACTTGAACCCTGTCCAGACCTTGCACCCCTCTAATTCTGTCCTGCTAACCATACCTTTTTGCCAACTAGAATTCTTCCCTTCTATTGACTTAACCCTATCTGACCAACATCTTCTCTAGGATAGGTCCACCGCTACTCTGACCCGGCCACCAGATGGCTGCCTATCACAGCCCTGTGCGCTATCCCAGCTACGTAGAGCTTTAGAATTCACATATGCATTTACTACATTTAATAACACATACAACCTTTATATTTACATGATGGGGTGGAACGCCCCCTTGAACATGCACACTAAGACAAAAAGTAAAATGGTAAGCGAACAGGGCCTAACCAAAACAGTTAAATAACGTATTTTTTCATTGTAAATTTTAACATTTTAAACAAGAAATCGGTCTGTATCTTATGGAAACAATATCACCAGCATCTAAATGCTCTTTTGTTACTTATGTTGTATATACTGTATAGTCCCAAAAAAACACTGATCATCCTGTACATACAACTACAAAGAATAGGGAAAATATAAATATGGAGATTCATGGAACATTTATTACCAGAAATGCAGAGCCCAAATATCAATAGTGGTTTCAATAAAACTAATGCTCAATTCAATTTGCTTTTCTCATTTTGCTGAATGTCAAGGCAAAATGAAAATTTCTTTGCATGGATCATTAACAAGACAAATCAATATAATGTTAAACCAAAAATATGAGCTATAATAAAATATTGTGATACAATATATGTATTTGTTCAAGGAACACATAATTTTCTTATATATTTACATTATAGAATTCTTACAAAGCCATATAGAGTATATAGTTATTATTAATATAATTATAGTTGTCATCATCATTAGAATCATCATTTCTACATTTGTCATTTTTTAGTCAACTGAACTCATTCTTAAAAATGTGACCAACAACTATGATGTGGCAACCCTTTTCCAAACATACTGTATGGGCATATTGAAAACATTTGGAACCATCCAGTAAAATAAAGAACAGAAAACCTCAAGGAGATTTTTATTCTGTCTAATAATTTTTTTCTCATTGTTTTGTGGGGCTGGAACATTCTAAGGTAATTGCCTATTACATAGGCTTTTGATACCCGTAATGTGTCTCTGCTGTCTCTTAAGAATTCCTTTTTACATTTGTTGCTTCTGATGTACTCTTCCGGACATTTAGTCTTTGTCTATAGCGATGGGTGAGCGTGCTCGTTGCTTAATTGAGCATTGCGGTGTTCAAGACACTTGATCAATCAAGTATTCTAGAACTTTGGTGCCACGCTTGAGTCCTTGCCCTGCATGTTTCAAGGCTGATTTTCAGCCATTAAACATGCAGGGATTGCCTGCCAATCACGGTAATGCCATAGCCATGTTGGCCATGCTGGCTCCTGGAGAAGGGACAATGTGTTATAGCATTGCAATACCAGCTGTTTCAACATTAAAACAACAGTCCTTTTCAGGGCTAATGCAAATAGATTCTATTTTCTAATAATACTGCTCTTAGCTGCAATTAGTGTAGAGCAAGCTGCCGGAGGAAGGATAGATGTATTAAAGGCATGTTGACAGTGATTCTAGCCTTGAAAACCTTTTTGCTACATAAAAAAAATCAATTTAATTCTATTATAATACTGCTCTTATCTGCATATAGTCTAATGAAAACTGCTGGAGACAAGGGATAATGTATTAAAGGCATGTAGGCAGACATTATAGCCTTACAGAACTTGCTGCTGCTGTGTTAACCCAAAAGTCCTTTCTAGGGTTAATTCAAATGTATTCTAATCTCCAATAATACTATAATACTCTTAGCTGCAATTAGTGTAGGGCTAGCTAGTGGAGAAGGGATAAAGTATTAGAGGCATGTAGGCAGCGGGTTCTAGCCTTACAGACCTTGCTGCTGTAATAATTATGTGACATCCTGGCAAAACCACGTTGTCACAGAGGTTGTACAAATCTCTCAGGTACAAAACTCCATCCTCCTTGGCATACCAACACAAAACCGACACCCAGGTGCACAATACCAGCCAGTAAAGTGTAGTCACCCCCCATGACAATAAGGACACACCAGTGAGCGTGACCAGGCGGATGGACCACCTAGGGGTCCTGAGGTGTTCTAGGAGGGAACAAGTTAGTTAAAGTTGAAGTTGGAAGTGAGAGGAATAGAGTACAGCGGAGTCAGGGGTAGGGGCCCCTGGACTACGGGACTAATGACTAGGTGGCAGATGGCAAGCAGGACCACGGAGATCCGGTCGCGGGAGACTTTAAGTGGACCAGGGCAGGGTTGTAGCCCGCCGGTGACGACAGCGGGAATCCGGTCCGGAGGTCAGATTTTGCGGGCCACAGCTCCCAACATACAAAGTACCGGGAGTGGACTTCCCCGTTCAAAGCGGAGTTGTCCCATTGAAGACACAAACATTGAGTGCAGGAGGAAGGGACCCCTGTTTGCTACACCAGGGTGTGGGACTTGAATACACCCGACGGAGGCAACCGGTCACTGGCAATTTGGTTTACCACTGGACTCTGTGTGCAATTCACCATCCATCCCCGGTCCAACCCTGCACGACACTCTGCGTAGCCATTACTCCTGTTCTCCCGTGCCCCGGGACTACACCTCACCTACCTGTGGAGGGGATTCCACCTTGCTGCCCAACTCCATCATCCCCGGGCGTCCCATCACCAGGCATCGGCGGTGCTACCAACTCTCACCGCAACCCATGGGTGACGTGACTGACAAACTATCCCCCTGTAAATACCCCTTCCTACGGTTGTGAGGACGGACGGCCGCACAAGCCCCGGGTCCGGCTGCCGCTCGAGCCACAGTAACGAACCCAGATCCGACCATCCCTGCAGCGGCCCGGCCCCCGTCCGCAACAATTATATTTATTCACTTATATGTATAGTGCACTTAATTACATAGCATTTTATATACACCAGCAACACTGTCCATATTGGGGCTCAGAATCTAAATTCTCTATCAGTATGTCTTTAGAGTGTGGGAGGAAACTGGAATACATGTGGGATGGTAATACAAACTCCTTGCAGATGCAGTCTTTGGTGGGATTTTAACTAAGGACTCCAGCACTGCAAAACTACAGTGGTATCCACTGAGCCATGCCACTTTTATCTGCATTTAGTGTAAGAGAAACTGGTGGATAAGGGACAGCGTATTAAACACATGTAGGCTTGGATTCTAGCCTAAAGGGCCATTTACACGCTGCGTCATCGCTAACAATATATCGTCGGGGTCACGGTGTTTGTGACGCACATCCGGCGTTGTTAGCGACATCGCAGCGTGTATCACCTATGGGCAACCTTAAATGATCGCAAAAGAGGCAAAAATCGTTGGTCTGTGAGACGTTCATTTACCAAAAATCGTTGTCTGGTCAGCAGCGAGGTTGTTTATTGTATCTGCGGCTGCACACATCGCTATGTGTGACACCGCAGGAACGAGGAACAACCTTGCTCCTGCAGCCCCCCAAAATGAGGAAGGAAGGAGGTGGGTGGAATGATCATCCAGCTCATCTCCGGCTCTCCGCTTCTTTTGGATAGCTGCCGTGTGACGTCGCTGTGATGCTGCACGAACCGCCCCCATAGAAAGAGGCGGTTCACCGGCTACAACGATGTCGCAGGGAAGGTAAGTCCGTGTGACGGGTGTTAGCGATGTTGTGCGCCACGGGCAGCAATTTGCCCGTGACGCACAACCGATGGGGGCGGGTACGCTAGCGAGATCGCAGCGTGTAAAGTACCCTTTACAGTCCTAGCTTTGCAATGTTCACCTAGAAGCCCTTTTCAAGGCTAATTCAAATCTATTCTATTCAGTAATAATATCACTCTTAGCTGCAATTTTTGGAGAGCAAGTTGCTGGAGAAAGGATAGAGTAAAGCAGGCTTTACACGCTACGATATTTCTAGCAATTGCTAGCAATATTGTACGCAAAAGCACCCGCCCCCGTCGTGCATGCGATATCTCGTGATCGCTGTCGCAGCGAACATTATCGCTACAGCAGCGTCACACGCACTTACCTGGTCACCGGCGTCGCTGTGACTGCCGAACAATCTCTCCCTCAAGGGGGAGGTGCGTTTGGTGTCACGGCGACATCACCGCGACGTCACTAAGTGGCCGGCCAATCAAAGCGGAGGGGCGGAGATGAGCGGGACGAACATCCCGCCCACCTCCTTCCTTCCTCATTGCAGGTGGGATGCAGGTAAGGTGAGGTTCCTCGCTCCTGCGGTGTCACACACAGCGATGTGTGCTGCCGCAGGAATGAGGAACAACATCTATAAACAACCATTAATTTTTGGTTTTAGGACGACCTCTCCATGGTAAACGATTTTCACCACTTTGGAGGACATTTAAGGTCGCTGGTAAGTGTCACACGCTGCGATGCCGTTAATGACGCCGGATGTGCGTCACTAACGACGTGACCCCGACGATAAAACATTAACGATATCATAGCGTGTAAAGCCCCCTTAATAGAGGCATGTAGGCAGGGATTCTAGCCTTACCAAAAGTACTTCTCAGGCTTACATCTATTCTATTCCCTATTAAGACCACTGTTAGCTGCATTCAGTGTAGGGATAGCTGCTGGTGGAGAGACACAGTTAGGTCCAGAAATATTTGGACAGTGACACAAGTTTTGTTATTTTAGCTGTTTACAAAAACATGTTCAGAAATACAATTATATATATATATATAATATGGGCTGAAAGTGCACACTCCCAGCTGCAATATGAGAGTTTTCACATCCAAATCGGAGAAAGGGTTTAGGAATCATAGCTCTGTAATGCATAGCCTCCTCTTTTTCAAGGGACCAAAAGTAATTGGACAAGGGACTCTAAGGGCTGCAATTAACTCTGAAGGAGTCTCCCTCGTTAACCTGTAATCAATGAAATAGTTAAAAGGTCTGGGGTTGATTACAGGTGTGTGGTTTTGCATTTGGAAGCTGTTGCTGTGACCAGACAACATGCGGTCGAAGGAACTCTCAATTGAGGTGAAGCAGAACATCCTGAGGCTGAAATAAAAGAAAAAATCCATCAGAGAGATAGCAGACATGCTTGGAGTAGCAAAATCAACAGTCGGGTACATTCTGAGAAAAAAGGAATTGGCTGGTGAGCTTGGGAACTCAAAAAGACCTGGGCATCCACGGATGACAACAGTGGTGGATGATCGCCGCATACTTTCTTTGGTGAAGAAGAACCCATTCACAACATCAACTGAAGTCCAGAACACTCTCAGTGAAGTAGGTGTATCTGTCTCTAAGTCAACAGTAAAGAGAAGACTCCATGAAAGTAAATACAAAGGGTTCACATCTAGATGCAAACCATTCATCAATTCCAAAAATAGACAGGCCAGAGTTAAATTTGCTGAAAAACACCTCATGAAGCCAGCTCAGTTCTGGAAAAGTATTCTATGGACAGATGAGACAAAGATCAACCTGTACCAGAATGATGGGAAGAAAAAAGTTTGGAGAAGAAAGGGAACGGCACATGATCCAAGGCACACCACATCCTCTGTAAAACATGGTGGAGGCAACGTGATGGCATGGGCATGCATGGCTTTCAATGGCACTGGGTCACTTGTGTTTATTGATGACATAACAGCAGACAAGAGTAGCCGGATGAATTCTGAAGTGTACCGGGATATACTTTCAGCCCAGAATCAGCCAAATGCCGCAAAGTTGATCGGACGGTGCTTCATAGTACAGATGAACAATGACCCCAAGCATACAGCCAAAGCTACCCAGGAGATCATGAGTGCAAAAAAGTGGAACATTTTGCAATGGCCAAGTCAATCACCAGATCTTAACCCAATTGAGCATGCATTTCACTTGCTCAAATCCAGACTTAAGACGGAAAGACCCACAAACAAGCAAGACCTGAAGGCTGCGGCTGTAAAGGCCTGGCAAAGCATTAAGAAGGAGGAAACCCAGCGTTTGGTGATGTCCATGGGTTCCAGACTTAAGGCAGTGATTGCCTCCAAAGGATTCGCAACAAAATATTGAAAATAAAAATATTTTGTTTGGGTTTGGTTTATTTGTCCAATTACTTTTGACCTCCTAAAATGTGGAGTGTTTGTAAAGAAATGTGTACAATTCCTACAATTTCTATCAGATATTTCTGTTCAAACCTTCAAATTAAACGTTACAATCTGCACTTGAATTCTGTTGTAGAGCTTTCATTTCAAATCCAATGTGATGGCATGCAGAGCCCAACTCTCGAAAATTGTGTCACTGTTCAAATATTTCTGGACCTAACTGTAGTTCTGGATTAGAGGCCTATGGTCAGGGTATATTGCTTTACAGTCCTTCTATAGGTATGCTGCAGCTGAAACCTAACTGTGTTTGTCAGGGCACAGTTGATAATATGGGACATGTGCTGGTGTAAGCCCTTCCCAGTCCATATATAGCCTGAAAAATAACTGTCAGACAGCTGCAATTTTGCTTGATTTGCATTCGCATAAATCTAATTTTTTTTTAGCAATTGATTAGCTCATCTCTACTTTGAGAGTATAAGTAAGTTTTTGGAGTGGCTTATGGAGTTGGATATGAGATGAACTGTTGATTGCTAGGACAGCATAATTCTGAAGGTTTACTATTCTAATAATTTTGTGGCTAAAGGCCCCCTTCACATGTCAATGTTTCCGGTATGTGTGATGTCCAAATCCACACATACCGGAGACACAGACACACGTAGACCCATTAAAATAAATGGGTTTGCTCACACGTCTGTGTTTTGACATGAACAGTGTGGGGCACACGCATATGTCTGTGTGCTCCACACGGCAAAATGTCCATTTTTGGCTGGCAGTACAGATATCACACAAACTGCACACTGATGTGATCAGTGTGACATCAGTGTGACACGTACCGGAGGACACCTTTTCACTGAAATGAAATGGATTTTTATATTTGCCTGTCTCCGGCGCTACTGTTGCTTTCAGGTCCTGCTAATTATGCCTCATGAATATTAACTGAACTGACTTTGTACCTGGAGAAGCAAGCGTGACAGCAGTGCTGGAGACAGCAGCGCTGGAGGCAGGTAAATGTGCCGCCGCCGTGGAAGCAGCCGAGCTACTCGGATCCGGGTTTGCTGTGGCTTGAGGGTCTCCGGACCCAGGGTCGTGCGGCTACTCAAATGAAAGGTGGGTATTTACAGGGGGGTTAATGTATAGATCGTGACGCCACCCATGGTGTACGGTAATTTGGGAGTACCGCCGCTGCCGTTGGGATTACCTGGGGTGATGAATAGAGATGAGCGAACTGGTCCCGGTTCGGCTCGAGGCCGGTTCGCCGAACGGAGGTCCCGTTCGAGTTCGGTTCGTCGAACGTTCGACGAACCGAACTCGAACGTATAGGCTAGAATGGGAGGCAATCACAAACACATAAAAATGCATGATAAATGTACACAAACAGTTAATAAACATTGCCATAACACTTACCGGTCCTCGCGATCCCTTCTGCACTCTGTCTCCTGCCGCTATTCCATCCGATGATCGCTGAATCCTCCCGGTGACCTGCACTGCCAGCAGAGATGCAGGACCTATCGTGACGTCAAAATAGCCATGTGACCAGTCACGTGGCTATTATCTCATTGGCTACAGACTGGTCACATGACTATGACACGTCATGTAGGACCTGCGAGTGCATCTCTCCGGTACACGGTGCACATATGTGTATCGCCGTGTACCGGCGACATGCTCTAGCACACGGTCGACTCCCCGTTCCGTTAGGGACCGGCTGACACAGCCGGTCATTAACGGAGATCACCGTTGCCATAGCAACGCAGTTAGCGGTGACGTCACCGCTAACCGCTGCTCCGAGAGCACCGTTGCTATGGTAACGCGTCTGTCAGCGTTACCGCTAGCAGCCAGCACTGATCACTCACGGAGTGAAGGCTGCACGCTGCTTCCCGATTGTAGTGATGATTGTAGTGAGGATGGAGGTTCCCCAGCCCCAAGTGATGAGCTGGTGCACCTCATCCTCACTACAATTGTCACTACTACTACACTAGTGATGATTGTAGTGAGGATGGAGGTTCCCCAGCCCCAAGTGATGAGCTGGTGAATCTCATCCTCACTACAATCGTTACTACTACACTAGAAAGAAAGAAGACAGAAGAGCAGGATCGTGGAGGGCTGACAGGGGGTAATAAAGATGGAGTCTCTAATGTGTCTGTGTATTTATTTCTATTAAAGTATTTTTTCTCTGTGTGGTGTCTTTTTTTTAACCCTTTATTGGAGATTCTTAATGGCCGGGTCAAACGTGCCTGACATTAAGAATCTCTGGCTTAATACTGGCTGGTAAAACAAAGCCAGTATTAACTCATGATTACCTAACAAGCCACCCGGCTCCAGGGCTGTTGGAAGATTAGGATACAGCGCCAGATGATGGCGCTTCTATGAGAGCGCCATTTTCTGGGACGGCTGCGGACTGAAATCCGCAGCAGAGGCGCCCAGAAACCTCGGGCTAACCTGTGCTGCGGATTCCAATCCCCAGCTGCCTAGTTGTACCCGGCTGGACACAAAAATGGGGCGAAGCCCACGTCATTTGTTTTTTAATTATTTCATGAAATAAGTGAAATAATTAAAAAAAACGGGCTTCCCTATATTTTTGGTTCCCAGCCGGGTACAAATAGGCAACTGGGGGTTGGAGGCAGCCCGTGGCTGCCAGCTGTACCTGGCTAGCATACAAAAATATGGCGAAGCCCACGTCATTTTTTTGGTGGGCAAAAAACTTCTGCATACAGTCCTGGATGGAGTATGCTGAGCCTTGTAGTTCTGCAGCTGCTGTCTGCTCTTCTCCATACAGACAGACAGCAGCTGCAGAACTACAAGGCTCAGCATACTCCATCCAGGACTGTATGCAGAAGTTTTTTGCCCCCTGAAAAAATTATGTGGGCTTCGCCATATTTTTGTATGCTAGCCAGGTACAGCAGGCAGGTACGGCTGCCCCCAACCCCCAGTTGCCTATTTGTACCCGGCTGGGAACCAAAAATAAAGGGAAGCCCTTTTTTTATTATTTCATGAATTTCATGAAATAATTAGAAAACAAATGACGTAGGCTTTGCCCCATTTTTGTGTCCAGCCAGGTACAACTAGGCAGCTGGGGATTGGAATCCGCACCACAGGTTAGCCCGAGGTTTCTGGGCCCCACTGCTGCGAATTGCAGTCTGCAGCCGCCTCAGAAAATGGCATTTTCATAGAAGCGCCATCTTCTGGCGCTGTATCCAACTCTTCCAGCACCTGCCTGCTATACCTGGCTAGCATACAAAAATATGGCGAAGCTCACGTCCTTTTTTTGTAGTTTTTTGGCAAAAAAAATAAAAAATGCTTCCCTGGATTTTCCATTGCCAGTGAAGGTAACACCAAGCAGTGGGGGTTAGCAGCCAGTAGCTGCTTGGATTACCCTTAGCTAGCAATACAAAAAATGCAGCGGGAGCCCATATATATTTTTTTTAATTATTTATTTAAATAACTAAAAATAAAATGGACTTCCCTGTATTTTGATTGCTGGACATCACGGTGCTGTAAAAATAAATCTTTAAAAAAATGACGTAGCGCTCCGCGGTATTTTTGATTCTCAGCGCAGATAAAGCAGACAGCTATGGGTTGCCACCCCCATCTGCCTGCCGTTACCTTGGTTGGCAATCAAAATACAGGGAAGCCCATTAATTTTTTCTATTTAAAAAATAGTTAAAAAAAAAAAATGACGTTGGGTCCCCCCATTTTTGATAGCCAGCTAGGGTAAAGCAGACGGCTGTAGCCTGAAAACCACAGCTGGCAGCTTTACCGTGGTTGGGGATCCAATGCGGAGGTCCCCTCAGGCTCTTTTTTATAATTATTTTATAAATATTAATAATTACACAATAAAAGTAGGGTCCCCCCCCAAATTGGATCACCAGCCAAGGTAAAGCGGACAGCTGTGGTCTGGTATTCTCAGGGTGGGAAGGTCCATAGTTATTGGGCCTTCACAGCCTAAAAATAGCAGGCCGCAGGCACCCCAGACGTGGCGCATCCACTAGATGCGCCAATCCTGGCGCTTCACCCCAGCTCATCCCGTGCCCTGGTGCAGTGGCAAACGGGGTAATAAATCGGGTTGATACTAGCTGTAAAGTCACCTGAGATCAAGCCCAGCAGTTTGTGATGTCATGGCGTCTATTAGATACCCAACATCATAAACTGTCAGTACTAACAAAAACAAAAAATCGACAAAAGAAATTTATTTGAAAAAACAGTCCCCAAAACATTTCCTCTTTCACCAATTTATTGTAAGAAAAAAAATAAAGGGGTCCCACGACGACTCTGGACCGTCTAGAATATGGGGGGGAGACACTCAGGGAACGTATCCCCCATTTTCTAGGAGTGCGGACCCTTCATTTGAGGAGTGTGGGTGCAATGAATCTGCACTCACTCTCCCCGGGTCCACAGCAGCAGAGTCCATGTCGTAATGGTTGCTACCAAAGCTGCAATGCCCTGCTCATGAGGTAAGGGCATGCCTAATCAGGAGAACTACTGTAGAGGAAGCTCTGCTCACTGGTATATAGGTGCTCAGAGGTAATAATAGATAAAATTAGTGAGTAACCTCGGCACTCTATATCTCCCAGACTAAGTCAGTAAGTCACAATGGATAGTAATGCAAAATCACTCTTTATTGGTCCGTATTAAGAAAATTTTTTTTTCATAAGCATATATGTTTTTGTCCAAAACAAGTTACAAATGACGTTTCGGCCTGAGCCTTCGTCAGATTGGACTTATCTGCATGTAATCATGAAAAATGACAAGAATCAGTATCACATAAGAGTGAGAGAACAATAACATAAACTCGAACAATGTAGAGGTACAATTGGGATGCAGCAAAAAAATTGCAACACAGCAAGAAATGAAACACATGATACAAATGTCATAATACAGTACAAGGACAATATAGTAATGACAAATATGGGGTCAGAGTAGGCTTAGACAGCTCTGGTACGAAAGAGATGTCAATCATAAAGTAACATGTGCAGTAGGTGTAGAGCTACAGTATGCATGGCAGAGCTAATGGGTCTACCGACCATAGAAAAAGAACGGAGAAAAAGTGGAGAAAAAGTGGAGAAAAAAAATGGAGAAAAAGTGGAGAAAAAGTGGAGAAAAAGTGGAGAAAAAGTGGAGAATAAATGGAGAAAAAGTGGAGAAAAAGTGGAGAAAAAGTGGAGAAAAAGTGGAGAAAAAGTGGAGAAAAAGTGGAGAATAAATGGAGAAAAAAATGGAGAAAAAATGGAGAAAAAGTGGAGAAAAAGTGGAGAAAAAGTGGAGAATAAATGGAGAAAAAGTGGAGAAAAAGTGGAGAAAAAGTGGAGAAAAAGTGGAGAAAAAAGTGGAGAAAAAGTGGAGAAAAAGTGGAGAAAAAGTGGAGAAAAGGTGGAGAAAAGGTGGAGAAAAACTGGAGAAAAAAATTCTCCACTTTTTCTCCATTTATTCTCCACTTTTTCTCCACTGTTTCTCCACTTTTTCTCCACTTTTTCTCCATTTTTTTCTCCACTTTTTCTCCACTTTTTCTCCATTTATTCTCCACTTTTTCTCCACTGTTTCTCCATTTTTTTCTCCACTTTTTCTCCACTTTTTCTCCACTGTTTCTCCACTTTTTCTCCACTTTTTCTCCACTGTTTCTCCACTGTTTCTCCATTTTTTCTTCATTTTTTTCTCCACTTTTTCTCCACTTTTTCTCCACTTTTTCTCCACTTTTTCTCCATTTTTTTTCTCCACTTTTTCTCCACTTTTTCTCCACTTTTTCTCCACTTTTTCTCCACTTTTTCTCAAGTGGAGAAAAAAGTGGAGAAAATAGTGGAGCACCCTTTGGTGCCTTTCATGTGGCACTAAGGGGTGCTTAGCTTTGTATTTAGCCAAAAAAATGAAAAAAAAAATGACGTAGGGTTCCCCCTAGTTTTGTAGCCAGCTAGGGTAAAGCAGACGGCTGCAGCCTGCAGACCACAGCTGGCAACCTCACCTTGGCTGGTAATCCAAAACTGAGGGCACCCCACGCTGTTATTTTAAATTAAATAAATAATTAAAAAAAAAAACACGTAGGGGTCCCCCAAAATTGGATTACCAGCCAAGGTAAAGCAGACAGCTGGGGCCTGATATTCTCAGACTAGGGAGGTCCATGGTTATTGGACTCTCCCCAGCCTAAAAATAGCAGGCCGCAGCCGCCCCAGAAGTGGCGCATCCATTAGATGCGCCAATCCTGGTGCTTCGCCCCAGCTCATCCCGCGCCCTGGTGCGGTGGCAAACGGGGTAATATATGGGGTTAATACCAGATGTGTAATGTCACCTGGCATCAAGCCCTGGGGTTGGTGAGGTCAGGCGTCTATCAGATACCCGACATCACCAACCCAGTCAGTAATAAAAAAAAAATAGACGACAACCACATTTTTATTTCAAAAAACACTCCCCAAAACATTCCCTCTTTAACCAATTTATTAGAATGAAAAACAAATCCAGGTCTGGTGTAATCCAAGGGGTTGCCATGACGATCCACACTGTCCCAGTCAATGAAGAGCAGGATGTTCCCCATTGACTGGGAGAGCAATGCAGTGACCTGAGCTAACATCAATGGGTCAGCCCAGGTCACTGCAGGGCATGACAAGTGCTGCTGTCAGCGAGGTACATTACCTGCGCTGATCTCCAGCACTGCCGACTGCCCCTGTCACTGAGGTCAATGACCGGCGCCTTCACATCAAGTATTGCGAGAGGTCCGTGACGTCTCGGGTCGGAAGCGAGAGGTGATGTGACAAGCGGCGGCCATGGAGGACAGTGACAGCGCTGAGGTCGGGATGGCGGGACTTCATCACCGCAGGTAAGCCGAGCGGGGGGGGGATGTGTGTGTGTGTGTGTGTGTGTGTGTATGTATGTGTACGTGTGTGTGTGTATATGTGTACATGCCGCGGGCAGGAGGGGGCGGAGTGAGCTGAGCGGAAAGTGTGGGCTTCCTGCACGTAACTAAGATAAACATCGGGTTACTAACCAAAGCGCTTTGCTTGGATACCCGATGTTTATCTTTGTTACCAGATTGTGGCAGGCTGCCAGCGATGGCTCCTGCACACTGTAGCTGTAAAAAGCCCTGCTTTTTGCTGCTAGAACCGTTCTCGAACGTATCTAGAACTATCGAGCTTTTGCAAAAAGCTCGAGTTCTAGTTCGATCTCGAACAGCCCCAAAAATCACTCGAGCTTAGAACTGGAGAACCTCGAACCACGAACCGCGCTCAACTCTAGTGATGAAGTGGGACAGCAAGGTGTCGTAGCCCTCCACGGGTAGGGGGATGCCCCGGGACTTGGTGTGGGGTTCCGTGGGATGCAGGGGTCACTCTCGTACTCACTCAGTTCAAAAGCAGATGCTGAAAACTGGGTCAACCAATTCTCTGAGTACCGCTGCCGCTGAAGGGAGCTCGTCCGGGTCCCGTCCCCTGTAGTGTTGCCTGGTGATCCGTGACCTGCCTCCTGGCACTAAGTTTAACTTCAACGTGTTGGCCCAGTAGTATGGAACTTGCCGGGTCCCGCCCTCCACTGTGACTAAGTATGGGAGCTTGCTCTCAGGGCTCACGCATGGGATTTTCTGGACCGTTTTGGATTGTAACGTCCTATCCCCCTCGTTGCGCTAATGCCCCGATTCTGGAGCGGGTGAGAATGGTCATAAAGGCTCCTTTATCCTCAGGTGAATTGTCGGGTTGCCTGAAGCTAGTCCCTGACCTAGGGTCAGTGTACCCCGTCGTGCCTTCGGTCCCAGACCGGTGATAGTGCTAGGCTGCTGGCTGTCCTCCTCAACAGGTCCAGGCACCTTGCCAAAATCCCTTGCGATCGGGGGTCCGATTCCTCTAGGCCCAGACCACTGTCTGCAACCTAGATAGCTTCTCCAGGAGCCACCGCTCCCGACCTCCTCTCTCTCACACTCTCTGACTACTCTCACTACACTCCTCCCCTCCCCTCCCTGACCCTCCAGGTGGGCGACTCTATTCCACTCAAGCCATCCACTGGTGTGCCTGGTTGGGTGTGGTGCAGGGTGTATTTAGGATTTGATTTGCTGTTGGAGGCAACACTATTAAGATATAGACCCAGAACCAAGAGGGAGGTGGAATACCGCACGGAAGGGCAATTTGTGCAGTACCCGGTGACGACCTGATAGTCCAGGGGCGTCACATAAATATACAAGTTCATGCTCTCTGTGAGCTATCTGAATGTCAGACGGTTAGTATATGAACAGCACTCGGAGAACACACAGGGACACACGTATAGCCATACGAACCTGCATCATTGACCGACACACATCTGCGTTTAATGAACAGAAATGTGAAAGGGGCCAACGACTGTGGAAAGCTAGGTATATAGAAAGACAAACTTACAGACTAAATATTCATTGATTGTTTTCATTTTTTTTCATTTGCTTTACAATTCACAGTGTGAATGTCATTTTCCAAGAATGATTAATATTGCATTACTATCCCTTTGGCTTTTAAGTCCTCTGTATTGGCAAACTGAGAAATGGAGAAAACATGGAAAAAGTGATCCATTTTTATTATATTAATATAAGGTCACATTCACATGGTCAGTATTTTATATCAATATTTGTAGCCAAAACCTGGAATGGGTGAAAAATGCAGAAGTGATGCCCGTGTTTCTCTTATAAGTTTCCTCTGATTGTTCCACTCGTGATTTTGGCTACAAATACTGAGGTAAAATACTGACCAAACACTAACCTTATGAATCAAACAGAGAAAGTTCAACAGCTCACCAGAATCTTGAATTGGATGCTCAGGCTGGGTGCGGTGCACGGAGGCTTCCTGGGCGATCTCCCAGTTAGTCAGGTGAATACTAACGTGGTTTCCAGCTTGCACAACAAAAATATGGAAGATGGAAGGATCTTGCATTAAAACATGATATTGATTAAAAAATTAAAATCCATAAAAAGTCCACTTACGCGCTTCAGGCATGTTTGCTCTTAGTCATAACAAACATACAGTGAACCTGACCAGATGAGAGGTTAAGCTCTACTGGTTCTTCTAATTTGTAATAATGCACAGCTTTAGTACAAGTAACCACAATAAAATTTCAGTTTGCTTATGCAATAACAATGATAATCATATAGAGAGCATAAAAACATTTAATTTTAAAAAAGGACAGTTTCCCCATGATGAAGGCTGCACTTTAGGACCTTGACAGGGAGCAGCTGCTTTCAGATAGTAATATATAGGAGCTTATTAAAGAGAACCTGTCATCATGATTTAGCACTTTAAAGTAAACAGATGGTCATAATGCTGCTGTGATGCTGATTGATTGGATGCCTGTAGTGATGGAATCCAATCTTTGGTTGCTAAATAATCTTCCTGAAAAGTTTTCATGTGATGACGTCTTCTGTTCATTGGTGTCCATCGAGGCAGGACTTGGGGGTCGAGTCTTCTTACTCTTCTTCTCCCCTCTGCCTGCATCCCCTGTTTCTTCTATAGGTCAGTGATTATTCAGTGACCTGCCTCCTTTTTCAAATTCCACTCTGCCACCATGATTGTAGTGGGCAGCTCGTGCCCACTGTAATTCTGATGGTGGTCTGTAGGCCTTCAATAAAATGGTGTAGACTTAGATATCAGCTCTATAAACTCTTTATTAAGCCAAAATCTTGATAGGTGCATGCTCCACATCTGCCTCCATTTTATTGAAGACAGTCTGTAGAAGCAAAATGGACATAGTTTTCAATAAAATGGCGCCATGGCAGTGCATGCACAGATTGAGATTTCAGATTCATGAAAAGGTCATGAAGCTGAAATCTTGGTTTGCACATGCACCGCATCCGGCATTATTTTATTAAAGACCAAAAGACCACCCGCAGAATCAAAGTGTGCATGCACTGCCCACCACAATCATGGTGGCTACACATGATTTCAAAAAGGAGGCAGGTCTATGAATGATCAGTGCACCTGTAGAAACAGTGGTGGCAAGAAGAGGGATGGAGAAGAAGCAGAAGACCCTACCCCCAAGTCCAGCCCTGATGCGCAACCAATGCCCAGATGACATTATCATGAGAATTTTAGAGGCAATCCAATCACTCATCATAATAGACAATACCACTGGCTTTGCCGGTGGTAATGGCCCCTTACTACTTGGGCCACTGTGCAACTACACAGATGATATGTCTGCCCTTGTCTTTAGTGATTGGTAATGTGCTGAGCTATTGACAAAAAAGCCAATGTGGTGCTAATTTTCAAATAGGTTTCCGGGTTTTTTTCTGCGTAATTACAGACCAATAAGCTTAATTGTTGGAAAAATGATGGAAGGGCTTGTAAGGGATTTAATACAGAAACGTGTGGTAGGAAATAATATTGTGGTAAGTGATAGCCAGCAAAGTTTTACTAACAAGAAGCTGCTAAATGAACCTGATTAGTTTTTATGAATAGGTGTGTAAGAACATAGGCAGAGGGCTACCTGTAGATGTAGTTTTATGGGACCTTGCAAAGGCATTTGACCTGTCCTACATAAATAATATATTTGAGTAGGGGCATAAACAGAAGTCTATGAAGGAGGCGAGCCCACAGCAGCAAAAAGTATTGATGTTTCTGTAAAAACTTTGCATTGATTAAGAAAATTGTTGTTTTGACTGCACACAATTAATTTAACTTTTTATGTGTATGTAATTGCATGCATAGAAAATAAGTGGATACACCTTTCCAACGATATATCTCCTGACATTGATATCATTAATTTTATATTGGGTGGGACATTCAGTGATTTCTATGTAAATATAAATAAATATATATTATTTTTTATTATATTATATTCAGGGTGTGTATTTTTAGTCATTTACAATGCACTCACACAATTATTTTATTATCCTATTATGCTGCTATTCCTTCTGCCTGAAAAAGTGGGATATGAGTGTTTTACAATTGCTAAACAAATTTGCAAACATGAATATGCTAATGTTCTCTTGCAGTAAATCATTCATACAAATGTTGTATCTTCTATATCTTTGACTGTTTCCAGCGGTGCTGGAGAGCACTACTTTACATTTTAATCCTCTAAAGAAAGCCACTTGAAATGTACATGGAACCTATTTCAGCAAGGTCAATGCTATCACAATCTCCCAGAAGATATAGTTCATGAATATCATATATAATGTAGAACCCACACACTGGCTTCAAATTATTTGCAATCGCTATTCAAACAAATACATGTCATGAAGACATGCTTGAAGAATTAATACATTAATTACAATATTTTTAAAAACATAGATTGCATTTTATATTGCAGAGCATGGTAAGTGTTGGAAATAAAGACTTCACACCAGTTAATATGTTTTACTATGTCATAGATTGGATTTATTTTTATTAGGCATCAGTCACTATTATTGAAATGTCACTTTAGATACAGACCTGAAAAATTGGATGTATAGTCTGTATTTAGTTTAAGGGGTTGTTCACTACTCAGACAACTCCTTTTGAAAGAGAATCTGTTCAACCAAATTAAAGTTAAACACCATGTAAAAATCCCTGAGCTCCCAGATTCTGCCACCCTGTTGCAGTCCATTGCAGAGATAATTACAAACGTTACTGCTGCAGTGCAGTATGTGAAATCTCTGCTTGCAGACCAATTGAGCATTTTATGAGAATACTCTAGGGGCATGTACTTTCACTCCTCTCAGACTGCTAGATCAGCCACCAAACTGGGGTTGTCAACATCTAGGAGACAGGGGTGAAAGCCCATGCCTTCAGAGGAGGCTGTAAAAAATGCCCAGATGGAATGTAAAGCTGTAGGAGGGGAAAAAGGCGCAATAGGGTCTTACCCGGTATGAGGGTGCAAAGACAAGACAGAGGTACACTCACCTGATGAGGTTGTGCCAGTACCAACTCCTTATGATAGCCTGTGAGTGCCCGGTGGTTTAGCAGCAGCCCCGGAGGAGGTTTCAGTGATATACAGGTAGAGGAGAAAACCGGGTCTATGCCGCGCTAGAAACCAGTGATGCGTATAGATTAAAAAGATTTCTTTTCCTGAGGAAGGAGACGTCTCTGAAACGCGTAGAACTGTATAATAAAATGAAATATTTTTAATCTACATGCATCAGTGGTTTCTAGCGCAGCATAAACCTGGTTTTCTCCTCTACCTGTATATCACACATGGAATGTAAGCAGAGATTTCACATACTGTGCTCCAAAAGCAAAAACTGTAAATATTTCTGCAATGGACTGATGCACCAGAAACAAAAAAAAGAGTGAAAGAGCAAGGGGAGAACAGGGATGTTTACAAGGAACTAAGCTCACCTTTTTTGAGCAAGTAATAGGCTCTTATTAAATGCTGTAGTCCACACATGGCAAACAAAAAAACATACCTTCCACACTGGTGTTGTTCCAACAATGTCAGTGCTGAGTCTCGCAGCACTCACATGACAATATTATGCCACAGGAGTGCTGCAGCCAATCAGTAGCACCTTCTTCAAATGTCCAATAAGAATTTGAGCATTCCAGTCCATCGGTGGCTGCTGGTTGACTGCACAGCTCACATGGCAAAAATGTCACAAGAGCATCAGGAGACCCTGTACAAACATTGATAGAACCGTGAAAGTACAGTAGGTATCTGTTTATTTTTTACTATACATAGGGAACACAGCACTTAAGATGGGGTTTTCCAAGTAGTGGACAACCCCTTAATGTATATTGTGTTCTCCATCTCCCTTTTGGATTAATCACTTATGCAGTAAGGCTATGTGCCCACGTTGCGTATTTGCGTGCAGTTACAGTGTGTATTGCACTGCAGCGTAACTGCCTGTGTCCCCAGCACAATCTATGAAGATTGTGCATAATCCATGCACACGTTGTGTTTTAGAACGCAGTGATTTGCATGCTGCCAAAATGCTGTGTTCTAAAAAGCAACGTGTCAACATGTCACTTATTCCGTGCACTTTGGATGCAGCCCCCGCTCTGTCTATGGTGGGGGCTACGTCCAGAGCGCATGAAATCGGCCTTTTCACTGCATTCATTACGCAGTGTTTCTGCAGCGATTTGATGCGCACATGTACTGTCAAATGTCTGCAGAAATTTCTGCAGGGACCGGACACAACGTGCGCACATACCTTAATTGTGTTTTAAAATCAGGTTTGTTTTTAATTTGCATGCAGTATTGTAATCTGATGATATCACAATGACCTGATTGTTCAGCTATAAACTGTGTTGTATTTTAATTTTGTCACAGTAGAGTCTAAATACTGGCATTTATAGGCTGTTCAACATTGTGATAATGTTATAATGTAATGCTGAGCTTGGGATATTGCAGATTTTCTGCAAAATTTTTGCACAAATTAAGTAAAGTAGATTTTATTCATTGTGTTTCTAAGGTTTTTCATTTACATGTTTATCACTTTCTTGACTCTGTAGTTTGTGTTTCTCTTTGGTACACCATGTTTCAACTAAAGCTGCTTTGTTTTTGATACCTCCTCATATTTGGCTTTGACAAAACCTTATTGATACAGCCATGTGCAGATGACTCTTTTCCACAGAAAAAAGGTTATTTTTAACAGTTTCTGTTTTTGAAGTCACTAAATATAGAAAAATATTGCAATGCGGCCCTTGGACAAAATAAGGCTGTGCACCCATGGTTTAGACAGATGTAGCAGAGCTGAGTTTCTTTTTTTATCGTAAATTCCCTTTTGTCCACCATCTAAGTATCATATGTTTGTTCATGAAATATGATTGTTGCATCTGCTATGGGTTTCAGACATAAATGTTATATTGTTTCTCCTGTCAATGATGGATGTAGGTTAATTTAGACCACATACTGAGGCGTCACCTCAGTATTTCATAACAAGATGGATTACCCCTGAGGCTCTCACTATTTTCCTTCTGTAATATTGCTAACCCAGTAATCCAGCAATAGAGGCAAAGTGTTGTACCTTCTATTAATACACAAGTTCTGTTATTTCCAGAAAAGAGAAATACAACATTTCAAATCTAATAGTTACTAATGGAAAACAAATACTAATTTTCAGATTTACTACTTGTGATATATAAGGTAAAATTGACATACCTATGCCCTACAAGGACAATTTGCTTTTTAAAGATTTTAGAAATACTTTGTTGTTACGATTCCTCTTGTGTTTCTTGGAAACAATAGGTGACTGTTTGCTGTACTTTAGATTCTGGGTTATCTGCACTGTTGGTATGTTGATTTACAGCTCATTTGTCCAACCTAGTATAGAGGCGTGATGAGCCGTTGACGTGTTCAATGACAGCTCAGCTGTCGAATCTGAGGTCGGGATGTTCTGTGTTTTCTAGGTGGGCCATGTTCGGTTTGATTGCCAAGCTATTTAGCTGAGCAGTCAGTCCCAGTACACTGATAGTCTAAAGGGTACTTTACACACAACGATATCGCTAACGATATATCGTCGGGGTCACGGTGTTCGTGACACACATCCGGTGCCGTTAGCGATATCGTTGTGTGTGACTAAAAGAAGCGACGATCAACAATCGCAAAAATGTCAAAAATTGTTGATCGTTGACACGTCGCTCCTTTTCATATCATTGGTGGTGCATGCCGCTGGTTGTTTGTCGTTCCTGCGGCACCACACATCACAACGTGTGACACCGCAGGAACAACGAACAACACCTTACCTGCGTACATCTGCAATGAGGAATGAAGAAGGTGGGCGGCATGTCCGGCCGCACATCTCCGCCCCTCTTCTGCTATTGGGCAGCCACTTAGTGACGCCGCTGTGACGCCGAACGAACTGCCCCCTTAAAGGAGAGATTGTTCGGTGTCTCCAGCGACGTCCCTAAGCAGGTATGTGCGTGTGATGCTGCTGTAGCGATATTGTTCACTACGGCAGCGATCACCCCCATGACGAAACAGTGACGTGGACGGGTGCTATCGTGTACGATATCGCTAGCTATCCCTAGCGATGTTACAGCGTGTAAAACACTCTTTAGTCTTCTGCTCAGTTGTGCTAGTTGACCTCTTGCATCCATGCTCTGGGAATTGATCTTTTGTTGCCTGACCTTTGACTTTGTTTGACGTTCCTTTTGGCTTGTCCCTCTGCTCTAATTAGCTACACTCCAGGTATTCTGGCTGCAGTCAGACCATGAACCAAGTAGTCAGACCATGAACTGACTACTCATCTGCCTATCCATTTAATCTTGACGTGCTCTCCTGGTACATGACCCTGGAATGTTTGACTATCCTGCCTCATGACTTGATCATGTAGTGACTAGTGTCACAATTGTATTTACAGATGAACAAGTAAATATGAGTGAAAAATAATTCTACTCTAATTTTTCAAAAATACATGTTTGCTAAAGCATGGATTTTTTGTAACTCGCTTCTATATGGATTTAGCAAAATGTCGGCTGTAGGCCTTCACTATTCTGACCAGTAAAAGGCCACCAAAATGTTAAATTTGATCAAATCTTTATACTTCTCTGATTGTACTCCTTTCATGGCGGCTCCATGTCAATTGTCTGGATCTCTTCTCACTGAAATCCCCAGATTACTTAAGCTGGGCCATGACTTCCAGCTTTGATGAGGTCCGGGAGGGTTCAACACATGGGTGCTAATGGACACAGCGCACAATCAAAGCCAAAAGTCAAAGCTCAGCATGAGTAGCCCATAGATTTCAATCTGAAGATGTGGCGAGGACCAAATGAGTAACGCAGCGGTGCTTGAGAGGTGAATAGTAAGGTGAGTATAAGGATTTTTTTTTACGTTTTGATGGCCTTTTAACCTTTAGAAGTAATATTGAGCAGTGGTTGCTATTAAAAATCAAATCAAAATCTTTATTTTTATATAGCGCTAACATATTCCGCAGCGCTTTACATACATCAAGAACACTGTCCCCATTGGGGCTCACAATCTAAAGTCCCTATCTGTATGTCTATTATGCTGAATCCATGCAAATTTGTTCACTCATGCTGAATGCACTCAAATGTATTAGCTCATCTCTAAATACAATGTAACCCTGAAGGGTACTTTGCACACTACGACATCGCAGGTGCGATGTCGGTGGGGTCATGTCGAAAGTGACGCACTGCGTGCGTCATTCTCAACATCGTAGTGTGTAAATCCTAGATGATACGATTAACGAGTGCAAAAGCATAGTAATCGTATCATCAATGTAGCGTGGGCGAATTTCATAATTACGCTGACGCGATGTTGTTCCTCGCTCCAGCGGCAGCACACATCACTGTGTGTGAAGTTGCAGGAGCGAAGAACATCTCCTACCTGCATCCCGGCTGCAATGCGGAAGGAAGGAGGTGGGCGGCATGTTTACATCCCGCTCATCTCCGCCCCTCCGCTCCTATTGGCTGCCTGCCGTGTGACGTCGCAGTGACGCCGCACAACCCGCCCCCTTAATAAGGAGGCGGTTCGCCAGCCAGAGCGATGTCGCACGGCAGGTGAGTGTATGTGAAGCAGATAATATTCGCTCCGGCAGCTATCACAATGATATCGCAGCTGCGACGTGGGCGGGGACTATCGTGCTCAGCATCGCAGCATCGGCTTGCAATGTCACAGTGTGCAAAGTTCCCCTTAGGCTAAGACCCCACTTTGCGTTTTACCTGCTTTTTCAACTGCATCGTTTAATGCCAAAATGGATGCGTTCTGCTTTTCAAGCTTAGTCTATGGGAATTTGGGTTTCTAAACCCCACTATGCAGTTCAAACTGCAGCCTTTTTGTGGCAGAAATTTGGGCAAAAACTCTGCTTTGCAGTTCTAAACGCAAATGGCGAAAACAATTGACGTTTGGCATTAAACGCTGCAGTTGAAAAAGCAGGTAAAAAGCAGGTAAAAAGCAAAGTGGGGTCTTAGCCTAAAACTTGAGGCACTGGAAGATTATGTGCAGGTGTGTAAAGGCCATGACAAGTGCCATGAACTTGCACACACATGTGCAGAACCCTCTTATTCTCAGTGTGAGCAGCAGGGATGTGATGATACGGTGAGGATCAGATGGATGTTGGTGAGGAGTAGAAGCCCGAAGAGATGAGCGGTGAGTTGAGTATAAGGGTTCTTCTTATCTTTTACATCTTATTTTTTGCTCTAGGAAACCACAAGTTCTAGCCACTCCAAGGAAGGCTGCTGAGTGGGTGAGGGTTGCATTTTAATAGCTGGACTTCAGATAGGTGCATAGTTAACACAACATCATAGTTTAATAGTTTTTTTTTACGTTTTTTCACCTTTTCTTTCTACTATTTATCCCCATAAAGTATGTGCTCCATGGACAATGCTAACAGGTGTACAAATTGTTAGATGTATTCATGCGTTGAACATCCATTTGATGGGGAATATATCTGTTACAAATTGGTGCCGCTGTAGCCGCATGCAGCCTGCTGCGGTCCCTGCTACGCCCAGACGTCTGCCATTTTTGGCCGTGCCTCGTGTCATCCAGCTGGCTGCTTCTATCTCCATGTATAACTGTGGAGAGGCGGCTAGGGTGCATGTGCATGCCGATTTTCCCCAGCCAGAGCCTATGTCCAGTGTTTCGTCTAGTGAGCATGTGTGATGCCCTGACAAAATCAGGTTGTCACAGGAGACTGCATCCATCTTCCAGATGCAGGACTCTCTCCTCCTTGTCCTACCAACACAACCACACACAGGTACAAACGCCAGCCACAAAGCCTAGTCACCCTCACTCCACCTACACCTGGGCCCTGGGACAACACCTCCCCTACCCATGGAGTGGATACCATCCTACTGCCCTGCTCCATCAGCCCTGGGTGCCCCATACCAAGGCAGTGGCGGTGTCACTAACTATCACCGCAACCCACGGGTGGCATCACTGACAAACTCTCCCCTGTAAATAACCCCTTTATTTAGATGTGGGCGACGGGCTGCTGCACGAGCCCTGGATCCGGCTGCCACTCAAGCCACAACCACGATCTCGGATCTGAGCGTCTCGAGTAGCCCCCCTGCCGTGGTTTGCGCCCATGCCCGCGTCACATGCTCAGCCTGATAGTGCCATTCCTGAGGCTAAGTACTCAGTTCAGGCTTCTGAGCATGCTCCCACACTTGCAAAAAGCCTCTTTGCTCAGGTACTTGGACTTCATTCTGTGTACAAGTCTTGTGTTGTTCCCACTGAGCATGATCAGCCTTATAGTCTTGTTTCTGAGACAAAAGGGTGCTTTACATGCAACAATATCATTAACGAGATATCGTTGAGGTCACGTTAGTGATGCACATCCGGCGTCGTTGGCGATATCGTTGCGTGTGACAGCTAGGAGTGACGATCACCGATCGCAAAACCGTTAAAAATCGTTGATTGTTGTCACATCGTCCATTTTCATAATATCGTTGGTTGTTCATGCCGCATGTTGTTCGTCGTTCCTGTGCAGCACACATCGCTACGCGTGACACCGCAGGAACGAGGAACAACCTCGTACCTGCGGCCCCCCGCAATGAGAAAGGAAGGAGGTGGGTGGGATGTTCGCCCTGCTCATCTCTGCCCTTCCACTTCTATTGGGTGGACGCATAGTGACGTCGCTGTGACGCCAAAAGAACCGCCCCCTTAGAAAGGAGGCGGTTCGCCGGCATCAGCGCTGTCGCTAGGCAGGTATGTGTGCTGGGTGTTAGTGATGTTGTGCGCCACGGGCAGCGATTTGCCCATGACGCACAACCAACGGGGGCTGGTTCGCTCGCTAGCGATATCGATAGCAATATCGCAGTGTGTAAAGTGCCCTTAAGCCTGTTGTCCAGGCTACTGAGGATGCTCATGCTCTTAGTGTATCAGAGGCTAAGTCTGGTAAGGACTTGACTGGGCATGTCCGTGAGGTGCAGGCTCTGATAGGCTGGATAGCATCAGGTGTCCTGATGATGTGGCCACTCTGGACTGGCTCGCGAAGCCCACCCCTATGACCTGGCACTCTATCATTGGTCCTCAGACGATGACAGGTAGGGTGTTTGGAGCGGTGCTGCCATTGTGTCATCAGTGACGTGGAGGTTCCGGATAGGCCACTGATGACATTACTGATGATGTGGCACTCCGCTATTGGCCCCTGGAAGCAATGTTGTTGCTCACACTGGGTTTGGGGCAGACCCTAGGTGTTAAAAGGTCCTGGAGACCGCACAATGGTGCACAGTCTTCATATGCACATAGTCTTTCATATGATAGAGCCACATTGCAGCCTCAACCACTAGTTCTGAAAGCAGTAGGCAGGGTTAGGCGTTCGGTGTCTGTGATGCCAAGATTCGGGACTTGGCATGATAGTGTAAGGCACCGCACTTCCCCTCCTATTGCTCCAGTCCTGTTGTGGCAGTCCAGTGGAGTTAACTGGACTACAGCTGCTGCGCTGACTGTCCCGGTGTGCCCTCTACGCACACGGACAGTGTTCCCCAGGACTCCTGTGGTGCTAACAGGGGAGGTCCTGGTTTGGGTGTGTGGACCCTGTGGCGTTAACAGGGTTCACAATAGTCCTGATCCAAGTGACGTTTAACTTGGTTCAGGCTCATAATATTTCGGGGCCACCCAGCTCTGTATTATCCGCCTGACCTATGAGTTGCCAGCAGCTCCTTTCCCATCTTGGAGTACGGTGGACCCCGACTGGTGATTGGGATATTCACCACCTTTATCCTAATCCGCCAGTCCCCCCGTACAATATCTGCACTCGATCTGTGTGTTACATATTTGGAGGCCCAGGTAATGGATCAAAATTTGCAGCTGCAACACTATGGAACATTGCAAATATGGAGAGGAGTTTAGAGCTCACTGAGCATGCTCTGGCTGGGGCCAGTGATATGGAGGCGGATATAGGTGAGAAAAATCAGAACCCCGAAGTTGATAGGTGTGCAAGAGTTAAAAATTGTCAAGGAGCATAGTCCTGATCTGGTATACCCTAGGAAATATGGCTGTTTGGCTGATATTAGGGATGCAAGCCCAGGACTAGGATCAGTACAGCGGGACATTGCTCTGCTATCAAAAAGTAAAATTACTGCTGTAGGAAAGAGGGAATTAGGAGTTATGAAATGGCCCATCAGATGTTGATTGTAGGGAACTGTATAATTAGGCAGACAGCGAGGGGCCTCTGCAGGCCGAGACCGCAAATGTTGAACGGTGTGTTGCCTGTGCTTGAGTTTGGCCTATTCTGGATCGGATTGACTGATTGCTGAGTGGAACTGGAAAACCCAGTGGTCATGGTACACATTGAGGCTAATGATAAAGTTAAAGGGAGGTGGATGGTTCTTAAAAATTATTACAGAGAACTAGGAGAGAAGTTGAAGTCCAGGACATCCAAGCTTAGAGAGATACATACGTGGCTTTAAAATTGGTAGAGGGACGAAAGATTTGGGTTCACAGAGAACTGGGCTGACGTCTCTGTTGGCTATTGACTCTATAGTAGGAACAAGCTGCATCTCAATGAGAGGGTGCAGCTGTCTTTGGGGAAAAAATAGTTAGATGAAAGGTGGATCTTTTAAACTAGAATCTGGAGGAAGGGAAATTAGTTGTGAAAATAAGGGCTTAGTTACATTAGACAGAGAAAGTGAGACATTAGTGATCAACAAGGATTTGGGGGGATGGGACATCCTAAAAAAATAGGGAGGTAAGTAGGAGTAGTAAAAGTGCAAATATGATTAAATGTCTGTTGGCGAATGCAAGAAGACTTGCAAACATAATGAATGAATTACAGACTCTTATGTCATCCACAGATAGCGATGTGGTGGGCATTATAGACACCTGACTGGATGAAAGTCATGACTGGGTGACAAACGTAGAGCGTTATACCACTTTCAGAAGGGACTGGAAGGATGAAAAAGGTGGATGGGTGTGTATTTTGGTTAAAGCTAACGTAAGACCTGTGCTCAATGACAACACGGGGGGGAGCTCTGACAATCTAAAATTAATATGGGTAAATATACAGTTAGGTCCAGAAATATTTGGACAGTGACACAATTTTCGCGAGTTGGGCTCTGCATGCCACCACATTGGATTTGAAATGAAACCTCTACAACAGAATTCAAGTGCAGATTGTAACGTTTAATTTGAAGGTTTGAACAAAAATATCTGATAGAAATTGTAGGAATTGTACACATTTCTTTACAAACACTCCACATTTTAGGAGGTCAAAAGTAATTGGACAAATAAACCAAACCCAAACAAAATATTTTTATTTTCAATATTTTGTTGCGAATCCTTTGGAGGCAATCACTACCTTAAGTCTGGAATCCATGGACATGACCAAACGCTGGGTTTCCTCCTTCTTAATGCTTTGCCAGGCCTTTACAGCCGCAGCCTTCAGGTCTTGCTTGTTTGTGGGTCTTTCCGTCTTAAGTCTGGATTTGAGCAAGTGAAATGCATGCTCAATTGGGTTAAGATCTGGTGATTGACTTGGCCATTGCAGAAGGTTCCACTTTTTTGCACTCATGAACTCCTGGGTAGCTTTGGCTGTATGCTTGGGGTCATTGTCCATTTGTACTATGAAGCGCCGTCCGATCAACTTTGCGGCATTTGGCTGAATCTGGGCTGAAAGTATATCCCGGTACACTTCAGAATTCATCCGGCTACTCTTGTCTGCTGTTATGTCATCAATAAACACAAGTGACCCAGTGCCATTGAAAGCCATGCATGCCCATGCCATCACGTTGCCTCCACCATGTTTTACAGAGGATGTGCTGTGCCTTGGATCATGTGCCGTTCCCTTTCTTCTCCAAACTTTTTTCTTCCCATCATTCTGGTACAGGTTGATCTTTGTCTCATCTGTCCATAGAATACTTTTCCAGAACTGAGCTGGCTTCATGAGGTGTTATTCAGCAAATTTAACTCTGGCCTGTCTATTTTTGGAATTGATGAATGGTTTGCATCTAGATGTGAACCCTTTGTATTTACTTTCAGTGAGTCTTCTCTTTACTGTTGACTTAGAGACAGATACACCTACTTCACTGAGAGTGTTCTGGAGTTCAGTTGATGTTGTGAACGGGTTCTTCTTCACCAAAGAAAGTATGCGGCGATCATCCACCACTGTTGTCATCCGTGGATGCCCAGGCCTTTTTGAGTTCCCAAGCTCACCAGTCAATTCCTTTTTTCTCAGAATGAACCCGACTGTTGATTTTGCTACTCCAAGCATGTCTGCTATCTCTCTGATGGATTTTTTCTTTTTTTCAGCCTCAGGATGTTCTGCTTCCCCTCAATTGAGAGTTCCTTAGACTGCATGTTGTCTGGTCACAGCAACAGCTTCCAAATGCAAAACCACACACCTGTAATCAACCCCAGACCTTTTAACTACTTCATTGATTACAGGTTAATGAGGGAGACGCCTTCAGAGTTAATTGCAGCCCTTAGAGTCCCTTGTGCAATTACTTTTGGTCCCTTGAAAAAGAGGAGGCTATGCATTACAGAGCTATGATTCCTAAACCCTTTCTCCGATTTGGATGTGAAAACTCTCATATTGAAGCTGGGAGTGTGCACTTTCAGCCCATATTATATATATAATTGTATTTCTGAAGATGTTTTTGTAAACAGCTAAAATAACAAAACTTGTGTCACTGTCCAAATATTTCTGGACCTAACTGTACATTGTGATGCCTACAATGGAATGCTACCAATTGGATTTTGCTATAAGCCTCCTAGTATAAGCAAATAAAAAACCTGCAGCACATATTGAGTCATATCAGGGTTCCTGCCTATGCATATGGTAACATGATCCCAAAAACACTCCACATTGCAAATTCAGAACAAAGAGAAAAGTTAATTTTTATGATGGAAGAAAACATGCAAAATCTTTAAGTACAATTAATTAAAAATTGAGGTACGGCAAACCGGATCCACTGGGGTTTCTCATAGTAGATTGAGATGCATCTCACGTGAGTCCTTACATACCTTTTTGCACTTTTGTGCCTTAACCCACTGCCATTTCCTTATGTGTCTTTCGATGTATTTAAGGCTATGTGCCAACGTTGCGTTCTGTCCCTGCAGACATTTCTGCAGCAATTTGAACAGCACATGTGCGCTTCAAATCGCTGCAGAAACAGTCCGTAATGAAAAGCCGATTTCATGCGCTCTGGATGCAGCCTCTCCCATAGACAGAGCGGGACCTGCATGCAAAGCGCATGAAAGACGTGACAGGTTGCTTTTTAGAACGAAGCGCTGCGTTCTAATACGCCACGTGGGCATGGATTAGGCACAATCTTCATAGATTGCGCTGGGGACGCAGGACGCATGCAGTTACGCTGCGGTGCAGAACGCAGCGTAACTGCATGAAAATACGCTACGTGGGCACATAGCCTTATGATTATACTTCATGAGGCTTGACAACCTTTTGTGCCCACTAGCAATGTACATGTTATAAACAAATATATGCTTTATATTCACATGTTCCAGAGTTTGTATACCAGAGGGTCTGGTTTGCCGTACCTCAATTTTTAATTAATTGTACTCAATAAAGATTTTGCATGTTTTTTTCATCATAAAAGCTCCCTTTTCTCTTTGTTCTGAAGCCTCCTAATATAGTTGAACAGATAGAGGATGTAAAGCTGCAACAAATTAAAAAGGCAGCAAATAATAATTGGGTCCTTATTATGGGGGATTTTAACTATCCAGACATTCAGTGGGACATAGAACCTTCTGGTTGTTCTAAAAGTTGCAAGTTCTTATATGCAATTTAAGAAAATTACATCTCAGTCCGTAGACGAACCGACCAGGGAGGAAAATTTGATGGATCTGGTCCTATGAAATAGACCAGATACAATTTCAGATCTACAGATCCATGAGCATTTGGGATGCAGTGACCATAATATGTTAAGTTTCAATGTAATATTCAATAAAAAAATTCAGAGGTGAAATGCTAAAACCTGAAGCTTTAGGAAAGCTGATTTCAACAAATTAAGGAAAAACCTTACTCATGTAGAATGGAACCATGTTATTGTAACTGGGTATACCGAACATAAATGGGTTGTTTTTAAGAATATACAACCACTGGCAAAAATTATTGAATCACCTGGCTCTGAGGATGTTCATTCTGTTGTTTACTTTTGTTTAAAAAAACAGATCCCAGACATGGCACAAAACTAAAGGGATTTCAAATGACAACTTTCTGGCTTTAAGAAACACTAAAAAATAAAAATCATGAAAACATAATTTGCTAGCCAGTAAAGGTAACTTTTCAAGACCAAACAGGGGGAAAAATGATGGAATCACTTAATTATGAGGAACAAATAATGGAATCATGAAAAACAAACAAAAGAACACTCCAATACATTACTAGTATTTTGTTGCACCACCTCTGGCTTTGATAACAGCTTGCAGTCTCTGAGGCATGGACTTAATGAGTGGCAAACAATATTCATCATCAATCTGGCTCCAACTTTCTCTGATTGCTGTTGCCAGATCAGCTTTGCAGGTTGGAGCCTTGTCATGGACCATTTTCTTCAACGTCCACCAAAAATTTTCTGTTGGATTGTGATCCGGACTATTTGCAGGTCATTTCATTGACCTTGTTTCTTCTTTCAAGGAATGTTTTCACAGTTTTTGCTCTATAGCAGGACGCATTATCATCTTGATAAATGATTTCATCATCCCCAAACATTGTTTCAATTGATGGGAAAAGAAAAGTGTCCAAAATTTCAATGTAAACTTGGGCATTTATTGAAGATGTAATGACAGTCATCTCCCCAGTGCCTTTACTAGAGTTGGGCGCGGTTCGCGGTTCGAAGTTCTCCAGTTCGCGGCTCGAGTGATTTTGGGAGCTGTTCTAGATAGAACTAGAACTCAAACTTTTTGCTAAAGCTCGATAGTTCTAGATACGTTCGAGAACGGTTCTAGCAGCAAAAAGACCAGCTAATTACTAGCTGGCTTTCCGCTGTAATAGTGTAAGACACTCTGTGACTCACACTATTATGAAATTTCAGTGTATAGTGTGCGGGAACAGCGCATTCAGATCACTGCTGTATGGATAATGGCGATCGCCATTTTTTTTTTTCCTTGTCTTCCTTCCCTAAGCGCGCGCGTGTAGTGGGGCGGGCCAGCATGTCAGCCAATCCCAGACACACACACAGCTAAGTGGACTTTTAACCAGAGAAGCAACGGCATGTGTGATAGGATGTCCATGTCACATGTCCCTGCATTATAAAAACGAGTATCTGCCCGTCCGGACGCCATTATCTCTTCTGCGTCCTTGGTGTCAGTCACCGCTGGCGCAGCGCCTATCTGCGATACTGCTGTGTACGCTCTATACACAGCGCTGTACACAATAGGGATAGCACTTTCTATCAGTCCTTTTAAGGGCTAATACCGGCAGGGTCAGAGCCATAGGTGAAAGGTCCATGAAAACAGAGTTTAACAGCTACACAAGATGACAGAGTCTGTGTAGCTAAGGTCAGGGACTTCCTCGCTGCATTTCCCCATTAGGAGGGATAGAAAGGCAGGCTTCCTTTCCTCTAACCAGAGCCCCACAACCCTGCCACTGTACCCTCCTGCCCTTTACACACTCAAACTCATTGTTACTAAGCCATTATACTAGCAAACACTGAGTGAACTTAGTGGCATCCTAAACGTGGCTGTTGGACTTCTGTATTGTCCCACTAGTGCAAAGATATTTGCAGCACATCTGCCTGCATTGCACACTCAAACTCATTGTTACTAAGCCATTATACTAGCAAACACTGAGTGAACTTAGTGGCATCATAAAAGTGGCTGTTGGACTTCTGTATTGTCCCACTAGTGCAAAGATATTTGCAGCACCTCTGCCTGCATTGCACACTCAAATACATTGTTACTAAGCCATTATACTAGCAAACACTGAGAGAACTTAGTGGCATCCTAACAGTGGCTGTTGGACTTCTGTATTGTCCCACTAGTGCAAAGATATTTGCAGCACGTCTGCCTGCATTGCACACTCAAACTCATTGTTACTAAGCCATTATACTAGCAAACACTGAGTGAACTTAGTGGCATCCTAACAGTGGCTGTTGGACTTCTGTATTGTCCCACTAGTGCAAAGATATTTGCAGCACATCTGCCTGCATTGCACACTCAAACTCATTGTTACTAAGCCATTATAATAGCAAACACTGAGTGAACTGAGTGGCATCCTAAACGTGGCTGTTGGACTTCTGTATTGTCCCACTAGTGCAAAGATATTTGCAGCACGTCTGCCTGCATTGCGCACTCAAACTCATTGTTACTAAGCCATTATACTAGCAAACACTGAGTGAACTTAGTGGCATCCTAAACGTGGCTGTTAGACTTATGTATTGTCCCATTGGTGCAAATCTATGTGCATCACCTCTGCATTGCACACTCAAACTCATTGTTACTAAGCCATTATACTAGCAAACACTGAGTGAACTTAGTGGCATCCTAAACGTGGCTGTTGGACTTCTGTATTTTCCCACTAGTGCAAAGATATTTGCAGCACGTCTGCCTGCATTGCACACTCAAACTCATTGTTACGAAGCCATTATACTAGCAAACACTGAGTGAACTTAGTTGCATCCTAAACGTGGCTGTTGGACTTCTGTAAAGATATTTGCAGCACGTCTGCCTGCATTGCACACTCAAACTCATTGTTACGAAGCCATTATACTAGCAAACACTGAGTGAACTTAGTTGCATCCTAAACGTGGCTGTTGGACTTCTGTATAGTCCCACTAGTGCAAAGATATTTGCAGCACATCTGCCTGCATTGCACACTCAAACTCATTGTTACTAAGCCAGTATACTAGCAAACACTGAGAGAACTTAGTGGCATCCTAACAGTGGCTGTTGGACTTCTGTATTGTCCCACTAGTGCAAAGATATTTGCAGCACGTCTGCCTGCATTGCACACTCAAACTCATTGTTACTAAGCCATTATACTAGCAAACACTGAGTGAACTTAGTGGCATCATAAAAGTGGCTGTTGGACTTCTGTATTGTCCCACTAGTGCAAAGATATTTGCAGCACCTCTGCCTGCATTGCACACTCAAACTCATTGTTACTAAGCCATTATACTAGCAAACACTGAGAGAACTTAGTGGCATCCTAACAGTGGCTGTTGGACTTCTGTATTGTCCCACTAGTGCAAAGATATTTGCAGCACGTCTGCCTGCATTGCACACTCAAACTCATTGTTACTAAGCCATTATACTAGCAAACACTGAGTGAACTTAGTGGCATCCTAACAGTGGCTGTTGGACTTCTGTATTGTCCCACTAGTGCAAAGATATTTGCAGCACATCTGCCTGCATTGCACACTCAAACTCATTGTTACTAAGCCATTATAATAGCAAACACTGAGTGAACTGAGTGGCATCCTAAACGTGGCTGTTGGACTTCTGTATTGTCCCACTAGTGCAAAGATATTTGCAGCACGTCTGCCTGCATTGCACACTCAAACTCATTGTTACTAAGCCATTATACTAGCAAACACTACTGCCAGTTTAAGGGCAGTAGTTGCATTGTCAGGGATAATTATTGTTGTTTATTCTGCTGTTAATAAAGCTAGACCACCGCTGAAATCTACACCACCTCTCAATTTTTACTACCACATTTTTAGTGCACAATCTTGTCGCTATCAACATGAGTGGCAAAATTAGAGATGCTGGTGGAAGGGGGAAGAGGCATGTTGGAAAAGGAAAAAAAGGGTTTGTCCGTGGGGAAGGTGGCAAAGCTCCATTAACATTTGCTGAAGATAGACCATCTTCCAGCAAAAGTAAGATGTCTGCTACTTACCGTGGACAATCTGATGTGCTCCCTTTTTTACGGACACGAGCAACTGGAACAAAGGTAGATGATGGCCAAAAAAGGAAAATGCTTGAATGGATCTCAAGTGGTCCAACAAGTGTCCTCTCCGCCACCTCAACTACCGCATTAAAAAAACACCAGTCCTCTGAGTTGTCATCCCAATCAAACTTGCTTTCTCCCAGCTCTGAAGTCTCCATCAGCCCTGCACAGTATGGTGGAACTGAGATGGCTGAGTCTGCAGAGCTGTTCAGTCACACTATAGCCTGGGAATCAGAGGTCTGCTACCAAGCTACAGTGAGTACAGACCAGGAAATGGTCTGCAGTGATGCCCAGAACCTTTGTGACTCTAATTCAGGCCATTAGGACCAAGTTTCAGAGCATAATGTTGACCCTTTTTCACAAACTGTAATACCTGTTGTTATAGACAATGAGGAACATACTGAGGACGATGAGAGGCAGATGTCAGATTGGGATGACAACTTAAGTATTCGGTCAGGGCAAGAAGAGGCTCGGTCTGAGGGTGAGGGGAGTGCAAACACAACAATTGATGAGGAAGTTCTAGATCCCACCTACTGTCAACCCACAGTCAGGCCCTCGAGGAAGTCAACAGAGACGGTGGAGGAGGATGCAACTGACGACGAAGTTACCTTGCGCCTTCCTGGACAGAGTAGGAGTACTGGTAGCACATCTACAACTGCATCCTCAGCCACCACTGTGCCTCTGAGCACTAGTCGGGGTGGATCAGCAGGTTGCATGCCCTCTAAGCCTTGCCTAGCCTGGTCCTTTTTTGACATAGCAAAAGATCGGCCAAATTATGTGATCTGTAAAATTTGTCATGATTCTGTTAGTAGAGGGCAAAACCTCAGCAGTTTGACAACTTCTTCCATGAATCGTCACATGAATAAATATCATATGTCCCAGCGCCTGCCCCTTCTAGTGCATCCGCGCGCTCTTCATCTTCTAGGACTGTGGGGACAGCTGTCACACCTGGTTTTCCGCGCACAACTTCCACCACTGTAACTGCAACAGGCAGTTTGCTTGGTAGGTCGTCAGTTGGTTTGGAAGGGGAAACAAGTACGTGTGTACAGCTCTCTCAGACATCGATAGCACCAACGTTGGATGAAGGCGACATCATGTCTACGCCTGCACTTTCCTCACAAAGCTGCATTTTTCCAGGGACACCCTACTCAACACCGTCTACACACAGCAGCCAGATCTCTGTCCCTCAGATGTGGACAAATAAAAGGCCATTTCCTGCGACCCATGACAAAGCTAAGAGGTTGACTTTATCTCTCTGTAAGTTCTTGGCTACCGAAATGCTGCCTTTCCGCCTGGTGCACACACAGGATTTTAGAGACCTTATGTCTGTCGCTGTGCCCCAGTACCAGATGCCCAGTCACCACTACTTCTCTAAGAAAGGTGTGCCCGCGCTACACCAGCATGTCGCACACAACATCACCACTTCCTTGAGAAACTCTGTGTGTCTACGGGTGCATTTCACCACCGATACTTGGACCAGGAAGCATGGACAGGGACGTCACGTTACATGTCGCTGACTGGGCAGTGGGTAACTATGGTGATAGATGGTGAAGGGTCTGCTGCACAAGTCTTGCCGTCCCCACGACTTGTGTGTCAATCCTCTGTCTGTCCAAGTTCCGCCACTGCTTCTGCCTCCTCCACCTCATCTGGGTCCTCCACCTCTGCCCCAAGCCTGCCTGGTCAGGCCACCAGCGTTCTCACTGCGCAGAAGGAATCACGCACCCCTCATTACTATTCTGGCAGGAGAGCGCAACGGCATCAGGCGGTCTTTAGCTTGACATGTCTTGGGAATAAGAGTCACACAGCGGCTGAGTTGTGGGCAGCTCTGGAGACTGAGTTTAATAAATGGTTGTCTCCACTCAACCTGCAGCCTGGTAAAGCCGTGTGCGACAATGCTGCAAACCTGGGTGCGGCCCTTCGCCTGGGCAAGGTGACACACGTGCCTTGTATGGCTCACGTGTTGAACCTTGTTGTCCAGCAATTTTTAACACACTATCCCTGCCTAGATGGCTTTCTGACCAGGGCACGAAAACTGTCTGCTCACTTCCGCCGTTCAACCGCCGCAGCTGAGCGACTTGCATCGCTCCAGAAGTCTTTCGGCCTGCCGGTTCATCGCCTGAAATGCGATGTGGCGACACGCTGGAATTCGACTCTCCACATGTTACAGCGACTGTGGCAGCACCGCCGAGCCCTGGTTCAATACGTCATGACGTATAGCCTGGGCCAACGAGATGCAGAGGTAGGGCAGATCACCCTGATGGAGTGGTCCCAGATCAAGGACCTATGCACCCTTCTGCACAGTTTCGACATGGCGACGAATATGTTTAGCGCTGACAATGCCATTATCAGCATGACAATTCCAGTCATTTACATGCTGGAGCACACGCTAAACACTATTCGGAGTCAGGGGGTGAGACAACAGGAAGGGGAGGAACTACAGGAGGATTCATATGCGCAAGACACAACAACATCACCAAGGTCCAGACGTTCATCATCACCAACGCGGCAGGCATGGGACCATGGGGGACAGGGATCAACAAGGGTAGCAGGCGAAATGTTGAGGAAGGTGCAAGAGAACATGAAGAAATGGAGGACGAACTGTCCATGGACATGGAAGACTCAGCGGATGAGGGAGACCTTGGTCAAATTTCTGTTGAAAGAGGTTGGGGGGAGATGTCAGAGGAAGAAAGAACGGTTAGCACCTCTATGCCACAAACACAGCGTGGACTTGGTCCGCATGGCTGCGCAAGACACATGAGCGCCTTCTTGCTACACTACCTCCAACATGACCCTCATATTGTCAAAATTAGAAGTGATGATGACTACTGGCTTGCCACACTATTAGATCCCCGGTACAAGTCCAAATTTTGTGACATAATTCAGAAGCTGTTACTCGATCTTAGCTCGGCTTTTCCACCAAACAACCGTTCAGGTGCAGGGAGTGAATCTCCCAGTTGTAACTTGACAAACATGGGACGGTCTCGTCATCTTCAACAGTCTACCCGTACCAGTAGCACCGTATCTGGTGCTGGTAACAGCAATTTTATGGAATCTATTCATAATTGTTTTAGACCGTCCTTTGCAAGGCCACCAGAGACAACAAGTCTGACACATAGTCAACGGCTGGAGAGGATGATACAGGAGTATCTCCAAATGAACATTGATGCCATGACTTTGCAAATGGAGCCTTGCTCATTTTGGGCTTCAAATCTTGAAAAATGGCCAGAGCTCTCAACTTACGCCTTGGAGATTTTGTCGTGTCCAGCTGCCAGCGTTGTCTCTGAACGTGTCTTCAGTGCTGCTGGGTGTGTGCTGACAGATAAGCGCACGCATCTGTCCAGTGACAATGTGGACAGACTAACGTTCATCAAAATGAACAAGACATGGATCCACAAGGAATTTACTACCCCTGTGTCATCCTGGGGAGAGTAAATGCTTGTGGATTTGGAATGTGCTTGATGCAAATCAAAACACCCTGTTTGCAACTAGGGCACAAGTGCTGCCACTGATGGGGTGTCTGTGTGGCCCAATTTTTGGAAAAAAAGGGAGACTCCGCTTAGAGTAACCCTTGCTTACATTGTTTTTAAAAATGATCCAAGATGAACAGAGCTGGGATCAGGAAAGACTTTGCTAGCTGCCCCGGTGTCATCCTGGGGATGGTTAAGTATGGCGTATTTTTGAATGTGCTTGATGCAAATCTAGCTGTGAAGTGTACAACTGGGGCACAACTGCTGCCACTGAAGGGGTGGGTGTGTGTGGGGCCCAACGTTTGGAAAAAAGGGAGACTCCGCTTGGAGTAACCCTTGCTTGCTGTGTTTTTTAAAAGGAACCAAGATGAACAATTCATGGTTCAGCAAAGACTTTGCTACCTACCCTGGTGTCATCCTGGGGACGGTTAAGAATGGCGTATTTTTGAATGTGCTTGATGCAAATCTAGCTGTGAAGTGTACAACTGGGGCACAACTGCTGCCACTGAAAGGGTTAGTGTCTGTGGGGCCCAATTTTTGGAAAAAAGGGAGACTCCGCTTGGAGTAACCCTTGCTTACAGTGTTTTTAAAAAGGAGCCAAGATGAACAGAGCTGGGATCAGGAAAGACTTTGCTACCTACCCCGGTGTCATCCTGGGGACGGTTAAGAATGGCGTATTTTTGAATGTGCTTGATGCAAATCTAGCTGTGAAGTGTACAACTGGGGCACAACTGCTGCCACTGAAGGGGTTAGTGTCTGTGGGGCCCAATTTTTGGAAAAAAGGGAGACTCCGCTTGGAGTAACCCTTGCTTACAGTGTTTTTAAAAATGATCCAAGATGAACAGAGCTGGGATCAGGAAAGACTTTGCTACGTACCCCGGTGTCATCCTGGGGACGGTTAAGAATGGCGTATTTTTGAATGTGCTTGATGCAAATCTAGCTGTGAATTGTACAACTAGGGCACAAGTGCTGCCACTGAAGGGGTTAGTGTCTGTGTGGCCCAATTTTTGGAAAAAAGGGAGACTCCGCTTGAAGTAACCCTTGCTTGCATTGTTTTTAAAAATGATCCAAGATGAACAGAGCTGGGATCAGGAAACACTTTGCTACCTACCCCGGGGTCATCCTGGGGACGGTTAAGAATGGCGTATTTTTGAATGTGCTTGATGCAAATCTAGCTGTGAAGGTAACAACTGGGGCACAAGTGCTGCCACTGAAGTGGTGGGTGTGTGTGTTGCCCAATTTTTGGAAAAAAGGGAGACTCCGCTTGGAGTCACCTTGCGGTGTTTTACATGATTTTAGAAGGGCGTGCCATGCCTATATCTGTTAATAGAAGAAGCTGTGGAAAAATAAAGCGCAATAGGGTCTTACCCTTGTATGTAGGGGTATAGGATGGGGGAGCAATACTATTCACCAAATGTGGTTGTGAGAGTCACAACCACTGTAATTGCACGTAAAATTTGACCACGGCAGCAGCAACTTAAAGCGGCAGATAACAGAGAGAGGTAAAAACCGGGTTCTTCAAAGCCGCGCCAATGATCACCAGCCAAAGGATCAGATCAATGAAGCTTTATTGTTGCATCGGTCTACGCGTTTCAAGAGCCCTGCTCCCTTCCTCAGGACCATCAGATACAAGCATACATCAAATCACTTGATTTGATGTATGCTTGTATCTGATGGTCCTGAGGAAGGGAGCAGGGCTCCTGAAGCGCGTAGACCGATGCAACAATAAAGCTTCATTGATCTGATCCTTTGGCTGGTGATCATTGGCGCGGTTTTGAAGAACCCGGTTTCTACCTCTCTCTGTTATATGCCTATATCTGTGTCTCCTCCTCTTTTTCCTTGTCCAGCTCTTTTGTTTTCGCATGAGTATATGTCCTTGTCACTTTCCCATGTGTTTGTGTTGTGTTGTGAGTTGTTTGTCTCCTTTTGGACACCTTTAAGGGTGTTTTCTAGGTGTTTTTCTGTGTTTGTGATTGCCTGCTATTGTTTCCTATGCGGTTCGAGTTCGGTTCGTCGAACGTTCGACGAACTGAACTCGAACGAGACCTCCGTTCGACGAACCGAACTCGAGCTGAACCATGACCGGTTCGCTCATCTCTAGCCTTTACCTGACATTCAACCCCATATCATCAATGACTGTGGAAATTTACATGTTCTCTTCAGGCAGTCATCTTTTTATTGTTTAGCTTTTCTGTATGTAAATCCCATTTCCTTTAGGCGCTTTCTTACAGTTTGGTCACAGACTTTGACTCCAGTTTCCTCCCATTCGTTCCTAATTTGTTTTGTTGTGCATTTCCTGTTTTGGAGACCTATTGCTTTAAGTTTCCTCTCTTTATGCTTTGATTTCTTCCTTGGTCTACCAGTATGTTTGCCTTTAACAACCTTCTCATGTTGTCTGTATTTGGTCCAGATTTTAGACACTGCTGACTGTGAACAACCAACATCTTTTGCAACATTGCATGATGATTTACCCTCTTTTAAGAGTTTGATAATCCTCTCCTTTGTTTCAATTGACATCTCTCGTGTTGGAGCGATGATTCATGTCAGTCCAGTTGGTGCAACAGCTCTCCAAGGTGTGATCACTCCTTTTTAGATGCAGACTAACAAGCAGATCTGTTTTGATGCAGGTGTTAGGGGCACTTTGCACGCTGCGACATCGCAGGCCGATGCTACGATGCCGAGCGCGATAGTACCCGCCCCCGTCGCAGCAGCGATTTCCTTGTGATAGCTGCCGTAGCGAACATTATCGCTACAGCAGCTTCACATGGACTCACCTGTCCTGCGACCGTCGCTCTGGCCGGCGACCCGCCTCCTTGTTAAGGGGGCGTGTCGTGCGGCGTCATAGCAACGTCACACGCCAGGCGGCCAATCGGAGCGGAGAAGCGGAGATGAGTGGGATGTAAACATCCCGCCCATCTCCTTCCTTCCGCATATCCTACGGAAGCCGTAGTGACGCCGGTAGGAGATGTTCCTCGCTCCTGCGGCTTCACACACAGCGATGTGTGTTGCCGCAGGAGCGAGGAACAACATCGGACTGTCGTGTCAGCGTAATCATGGATTACGCCGACGCTGCACCGATGATACGATTACGACACTTTTGCGCTCGTTGATCGTATCATCGAGCCGTTACACACTACGATGTCGCATGCAATGCCGGAAGTGCGTCATTTTCAATTTGACCCCACCGACATCGCACCTGCGATGTCGTAGTGTGCAAAGCCCGCCTTAGTTTTGGGAATGAAAATTTACAGGGTGATTCCATATTTTTTTCCTCATAATTGAGTGATTCCATAATTTTTTCCCCCGTTTGGTCTTGAAAAGTAACCATTACCGGCTAGCACATTAAGTTTTAATGATTTGTTTTAGTGTTTCTTAAAGCCAGAAAGTTGACATTTGAAATTACTTTAGTTTTGTGCCATGTCTGTGATCTGTTTTTTCTAAACAAAAGTAAACAACTGAGTGAACATCCTCAGAGCCAGGTGAGTCCATAAATTTTGCCAGGGGTTGTATTACTAGACTCCTGTAGAAAACAAACTCTTTAGATATAAAATGTCCAGGAATAAAAAGAAACCACTCTTCACATAGAGTTCTGCACAATCTTCACCAACTGTCATGATGCCATTTAGCTCTGTTCAGATTGGAGATTCTGAAACTCTACCTGATGGTTTCTCTTGTATCTGGGATAGACACAGGCAGACTTGGTCATTAACCTGCTGATTGCTGATTTATAGGCAGGCTAGCAAAGCTTAATCTCTGCTAGCCTGCTTCCTCTTTTAATCACATGTTGTGGTTAGACCTATCAAGTCTACTCCCCTTCTATTTAGTATATCTAGTGGAATCCTTTTACCCATGCCAGCTATAGTTTATTCTATGTTGGTCTGTGAGATGTGGTGTCGCAGACTCTGTTGTGAAAGTTATGCTTATTGCTTGGAGTGGTTGTGGAGTTTACCCCTGTTGCTCTATACATCTTACCTGCTCTTGTTTTTCCTCCTGAATCTTTTAATGTGTGACAGAGATTTGGTTTTGGTCCCCTGTTTTTTTCTGTGGGTTTCTACACACTCCTGTACCATCCCTCCCTGAGGGGAGGAAGAGGGGGAATCACATCAAGACTGGTCAGGAGCAAGCCATAAAGGACACTCAGGCATCCCTATAATAGGGAGTATCCCTTAGATTAAAGATACAGTAGCATAGGGTCCCATAGCTTGAGGGACAGGTTAGGAGCCCCGGTTTCCCACTATCCCATAGTCATCGTGACACCACTATGGATAAATAAGACAGTACAAAGTTTAATTAGACAAAAACAAAGGGTATTCAAAATCTTAAAGGCCAAAAATACAGAAATAGGTGTTTTCCGGAGTATAAAAATTTCAATTGGAAAAGTAAAAAAAAAAAAACCTAGCAAAGCTACTGAAGCACACATCATCAGAGACATTAAAAATAAATCCTACATTTTTGCTGTTCCCATTTTATTTAAGCATTTTTTCCAGCAATTTTAACGATTTTGCTAACCCCCAGACCTCCTGGGAGGATCAGCAGAAAAAACACTAGACTTTCTCATCGACTTCCATTATACTCATTACTTAAGACGAGCATCCGAGCGTTCCAATTTGCTTGATTCGAGTACCGAGCACCCGAGCATTTTACTGCTCGCTCGTCACTAATTTCCATACAAAGTTAAATGCATTTTTGTCACTACTTTCTATTTTTACAGTTCTAGGATGATAAAACCTACACACATAACTGCAGTAGTTAATGAATAAAGCAATGTATCCTGCGGAAAATGGAAAGCTTAGAAAGACACAGCTGTGTTTACATGTGCAGTATATAACAGTTTATCAGCTTACCATTTTAGAAATGGGTCAGTGAAATGTGTTTACCCAGACAAGTCTTTGGAGAATATAAAAAGGGTAAAGAAATAGAGGAAAACCTAGAAAGGAATGTATAATGTAAAAGAGGTTTCTAAGGAAACTGATGGACAGAGCATCACGATACAACTCATAGCAGCTTACTATAATTGATTTTTTTTTTAAAGTTAAACTATGGAGACTCTAGAAAAGGCTGTATACAGTAGGGGTTGTATTGGTTTACAACTGTCACCTTTCATTATGTGATAAATCTATTTTATTTAATTTTTTTTTTGTTTCCTTCATTTGTATTAAGGTTTAAAAGAATAGTACTAGAACGATAACGGAGAGACATATACATAAGCTTATCCAGAATATATAATGTATTCTCAATCAATTAAATTCTCTAAGTATTTCATCTTAACAACCAAGTTTCAGGGAAAGGAGAAAGAAAATTAAAAGCATAGAGTTTCCAGGAAAGTGGCATCTAGTAAGTTATTGCTTCAAGGTGACACTGCTCTGTAAGTAGTTTTTATCTGTAATATATAGCTGACCAAGGCGTTCTTCCCAGTGTATGAAGAATTCCTTATCATGACATACTAAGATCTAAATGACAAATTAATTGTATAAATCTCTAGGTGATTAAAAAATAGAGTATGTTATATGGTTTAAAAGGAACCTGTCAGGTCCAATATGCACCCAGAACCACGAGCAGTTCTGGGTGCATATTGCTAATCCCTGCCTACCTGTCCCTGTATACACTAGCATAGATACAGAGATCTTTAGAAAAAGTATTTCTAAAGATCTTTTACCATATGCTAATGAGTGAGGGGACTAGTCCCCTGGGCATTAGTTCCCTGGCCAGTCGCCCCCATTAGCATTTTAGTATGCCCCTGTGGACGTGCTAAGATACTAATGAATGATAGCATCACAGGATGATCTCACTCACCTCTCTGCCGCCATCGTGTCCAATACTGGATTTCGGCTCAGTGCACATGACCCCGGAGTTTGGGTCATGGGCACTACTTCAGTTTGAAGCCAGGACGCGTACACCCGGCTTCATAGCGCGCATGACCCATGTGTGTCACCCCAGGGATGCTGAGCCTCTTTAGGGACACCACAGAGCTTATTTGATATGGCAAACAGGTATGTCAGATTTTGTAAATGTGTCGTGACGCCACTCACGGCTTGCGGTCAGGGATATGGATGACCGCCACTGCAGATTTTATGAGTGTCTGGGCCTGATGGGGTCTGCAGTCAGATGGTGTGGCCTCCCGTGAGTGAGGCAGGCCCCAGGGGCTCAGGTGAACAGAATAAAGGGTACCAGAATAATTCAGTCTCAGTCCAGAAAGTCTTTCAACTCATTTTTACTCACTTTAGTTATTATTGTGAGGTAACCCGAGCAATGCTGCAATAAACCAGGTAAGAACCAGGAGCTCCTTCAGGCCGTTCTGAGGGTAACAGGTTAGCTCACCTTCCTAGCACTTCTATGTTCGGATAACCCCTGACTTGAAGTACCGTGGGGTCTATCCAGGGAGTCGCAACTGCTTTTTCTCCCCTTTTTGGACCGTTTGCCGGCAGCGTGGACCAGGTGAGACGGCTTCAAGCTCTGTCCCCTTATGGGTCCCTGCATTGCTGCTGAGGCTCGGACTCTGTAAGATTGGTGAGGTACTTGTAGTTCCCCTCACCGGCAGGTTTAGCAGATAGTTAAAACTGAAGTCTGCTCTACGGACCTGTTCCCCATACGTGCCTAGTCTCCAGCAGCCCCCGTCCTCTCTGACTGACTGACTGACTCTGTGACCATTCTCCCCCGCCAACTGTCACTACACCGCGCAGGGTCTGACTAGTGGCTACGCGCGCGTATCCCTTAGCAACCACCGCTCACCACTACCAGACTGGCTCGCTCCACTTCTTTCCTGACAATCTCTGCACCTTAGCTCCCAGCCTCTCCACTACACCCCTTGACAAGAATTGAAGGCCAAACTCCTCCAGGGACTGCCAAAGGGTCCCATCTAATGGTGTGGGAGAACTGGTTGCTATGTGTCTGTGTGTACACACCTCATTCTGGCCTTTAAGATTACCTGGAAGTACTGTCCCAGCATGGGTGCAGTACTCAGTGGTGCCTGACTGGGTCAGGGGTGCCACACATGCGCACTGAGCTGAAATCCCCCGTTGAATGCAATGGCGGCGAGGAGGTGAGTGAGATCATCCTGTGACGATGCGCCCACAGGAGCGTACTAAAATGCTAATGGGGATGACTGGCCGGGAAACTAACGCCCAGGGATCTAGTCTCCTTGCTCATTAGCATATCATAAAGGATCTCTAGAAATACTTTTTCTAAAGATCCCTTTATCTGTGCTAGTGTATACAGGAACAGTTAGGCAGGGATTAGCAATATGCACCCAGAACTACTCGTGGTTCTGGGTGCATATTGGATCTGACAGGTTCCCTTTAATTTTGCCAGATAACAATATAGGAAACCAAACACTGCTGGTGGCTACCATGGCGTTAGATATGCAAACTAACATATTTTAATATTATTCAAAAATCTATAAAATCTAACAGCATTTAATCAATGCAAATTATACAGACAAACGAAGAGAAACTCCCTAGAATTAAAGGGAATCTGTCAATAGGATCAACCCTCCTAAGCTGTCTATATTGAAAAACAAGTCACAGAAGAAGAAATAAAATAACTTGACATCTGCAATCCAATGTCTTATTCCAAAGGAATCCATTTTTTTCCTATATGTAAACGAGCTATTAATATCTATAGACGGAACAGAGATCTGCATGAGAATCTGCCACCAGAGCTTATTTTAAATGAAAGCAGGCATTATCAGTGTGAGACATGTAATGACTGACAGCCTGCTCTGTAGTGAGATTAGAAGATTATACTTTCCTGAGCGAGACAGGTAATAATAGACACTGAGCTGTGTCTCATTACAAACCTTCTAACAGGTCTCCTTACAGTTCTCTCAGCTCTACTGTACTGCCTCTCCCTCAGTACTGGGTTTGTGAAATGAAAGCTAAACAAGTGTATGTAATCACTAGAGATGAGCGAACCGGTCCCGGTTCGGCTCGAGGTCGGCTCGTCAAACGGGGGTCCCGTTCGAGTACGTTCGACGAACTGAACTCGAACGTATAGGCTATAATGGGAGGCAATCACAAACACATAAAAATGCATTATAAATGTACACAAACAGTTAATAAACATTGCCATAACACTTACCGGTCCTCGCGATCCCTTCTGCACTCTGTCTCCTGCCGCTATTCCATCCGATGATCGCTGAATCCTCCCGGTGACCTGCACTGCCAGCAGAGATGCAGGACCTATCGTCACGTCAAAATAGCCATGTGACCAGTCACGTGGCTATTATCTCATTGGCTACAGACTGGTCACATGACTATGACACGTCATGTAGGACCTGCGAGTGCATCTCTCCGGTACACGGTACACATATGTGTATCGCCGTGTACCGGCGACATGCTCTAGCACATGGTCGACTCCCCGTTCCGTTAGGGACCGGCTGACACAGCCGGTCATTAACGGAGATCACCGTTGCCATAGCAACGCAGTTAGCGGTGACGTCACCGCTAACCGCGGCTCCGAGAGCACCATTGCTATGGTAACGCGTCTGTCAGCGTTACCGCTGTTACCGCTGACAGCCAGCACTGATCACTCACGGAGTGAAGGCTGCACGCTGCTTCCCGATTGTAGTGATGATTGTAGTGAGGATGAGGTTCCCCAGCCCCAAGTGATGAGCTGGTGAACCTCATCCTCACTACAATCGTCACTACTACTACACTAGTGAGGATTGTAGTGAGGATGAGATGCCCCAGCCCATGATGGGCTGGTGAACCTCATCCTCACTACAATCGTCACTACTACTACACTAGAAAGAAAGAAGACAGAAGAGCAGGATCGTGGAGGGCTGACAGGGGGTAATAAAGATGGAGTCTCTAATGTGTCTGTGTATTTATTTCTATTAAAGTATTTTTTCTCTGTGTGGTGTTTTTTTTAACCCTTTATTGGAGATTCTTACTGGCCGGGTCAAACGTGCCTGACATTAAGAATCTCTGGCTTAATACTGGCTAGTAAAACAAAGCCAGTATTAACTCATGATTACCCAACAAGTTACCCGGCTCCAGGGCTGTTGGAAGAGTTGGATACAGCGCCAGATGATGGCGCTTCTATGAGAGCGCCATTTTCTGGGACGGCTGCGGACTGAAATCCGCAGTAGAGGCGCCCAGAAACCTCGGGCTAACCTGTGCTGCAGATTCCAATCCCCAGCTGCCTAGTTGTACCCGGCTGGACACAAAAATGGGGCGAAGCCCACGTCATTTGTTATTTAATTATTTCATGAAATAAGTGAAATAATTAAAAAAAAACGGGCTTCCCTATATTTTTGGTTCCCAGCCGGGTACAAATAGGCAACTGGGGGTTGGAGGCAGCCCGTGGCTGCCAGCTGTACCTGGCTAGCATACAAAAATATGGCGAAGCCCACGTCATTTTTTGGTGGGCAAAAAACGTCTGCATACAGTCCTGGATGGAGTATGCTGAGCCTTGTAGTTCTGCAGCTGCTGTCTGCTCTTCTCCATACAGACAGACAGTAGCTGCAGAACTACAAGGCTCAGCATACTCCATCCAGGACTGTATGCAGAAGTTTTTTGCCCCCTGAAAAAATTATGTGGGCTTCGCCATATTTTTGTATGCTAGCCAGGTACAGCAGGCAGGTACGGCTGCCCCCAACCCCCAGTTGCCTATTTGTACCCGGCTGGGAACCAAAAATAAAGGGAAGCCCTTTTTTTATTATTTCATGAATTTCATGAAATAATTAGAAAACAAATAGCGTAGGCTTCGCCCCATTTTTGTGTCCAGCCAGGTACAACTAGGCAGCTGGGGATTGGAATCCGCACTACAGGTTGGCCCGAGCTTTCTGGGCCCCACTGCTGCGAATTGCAGTCTGCAGCCGCCTCAGAAAATGGCATTTTCATAGAAGCGCCATCTTTTGGCGCTGTATCCAACTCTTCCAGCACCTGCCTGCTATACCTTGCTAGCATACAAAAATATGGCGAAGCTCACGTCCTTTTTTTGTAGTTTTTTGGCAAAAGAAATAAAAAATGCTTCCCTGGATTTTCCATTTCCAGTGAAGGTAACACCAAGCAGTGGGGGTTAGCAGCCAGTAGCTGCTTGGATTACCCTTAGCTAGCAATACAAAAAATGCAGCGGGAGCCCATATATATTTTTTTTAATTATTTATTTAAATAACTAAAAATAAAATGGGCTTCCCTGTATTTTGATTGCTGGACATCACAGTGCTGTAAAAATAAATCTTTAAAAAAATGACGTAGCGCTCCGCGGTATTTTTGATTCTCAGCGCAGATAAAGCAGACAGCTATGGGTTGCCACCCCCATCTGCCTGCCGTTACCTTGGTTGGCAATCAAAATACAGGGAAGCCCATTAATTTTTTCTATTTAAAAAATAGTTAAAAAAAATGACGTTGGGTCCCCCCATTTTTGATAGCCAGCTAGGGTAAAACAGACGGCTGTAGCCTGAAAACCACAGCTGGCAGCTTTACCGTGGTTGGGGATCCAATGTGGAGGTCCCCTCAGGCTCTTTTTTATAATTATTTTATAAATATTAATAATTACACAATAAAAGTAGGGTCCCCCCCAAATTGGATCACCAGCCAAGGTAAAGCGGACAGCTGTGGTCTGGTATTCTCAGGGTGGGAAGGTCCATAGTTATTGGGCCTTCACAGCCTAAAAATAGCAGGCCGCAGGCACCCCAGACGTGGCGCATCCACTAGATGCGCCAATCCTGGCGCTTCACCCCAGCTCATCCCGTGCCCTGGTGCAGTGGCAAACTGGGTAATAAATCGGGTTGATACTAGCTGTAAAGTCACCTGAGATCAAGCCCAGCAGTTTGTGATGTCATGGCGTCTATTAGATACCCAACATTATAAACTGTCAGTACTAACAAAAACAAAAAATCGACAAAAGAAATTTATTTGAAAAAACAGTCCCCAAAACATTTCCTCTTTCACCAATTTATTGTAAGAAAAAAAATAAAGGGGTCCCACGATGACTCTGGACCGTCTAGAATATGGGGGGGAGACACTCAGGGAACGTATCCCCCATTTTCTAGGAGTGCGGACCCTTCATGTGAGGAGTGTGGGTGCAATGAATCTGCACTCACTCTCCCCGGGTCCACAGCAGCAGAGTCCATGTCGTAATGGTTGCTACCAAAGCTGCAATGCCCTGCTCATGAGGTAAGGGCATGCCTAATCAGGAGAACTACTGTAGAGGAAGCTCTGCTCACTGGTATATAGGTGCTCAGAGGTAATAATAGATAAAATTAGTGAGTAACCTCGGCACTCTATATCTCCCAGACTAAGTCAGTAAGTCACAATGGATAGTAATGCAAAATCACTCTTTATTGGTCCGTATTAAGAAATTTTTTTTTTTCATAAGCATATATGTTTTTGTCCAAAACAAGTTACAAATGACGTTTCGGCCTGAGCCTTCGTCAGATTGGACTTATCTGCATGTAATCATGAAAAATGACAATAATCAGTATCACATAAGAGTGAGAGAACAATAACATAAACTCGAACAATGTAGAGGTACAATTGGGATGCCGCAAAAAAATTGCAACACAGCAAGAAATGAAACACATGATACAAATGTCATAATACAGTACAAGGACAATATAGTAATGACAAATATGGGGTCAGAGTAGGCTTAGACAGCTCTGGTACGAAAGAGATGTCAATCATAAAGTAACATGTGCAGTAAGTGTAAAGCTACAGTATGCATGGCAGAGCTAATGGGTAGACCGACCACAGAAAAAGAACGGAGAATAAGTGGAGAAAAAGTGGAGAAAAAGTGGAGAAAAAGTGGAGAAAAAAGTGGAGAAAAAAGTGGAGAAAAAGTGGAGAAAAAGTGGAGAAAAAGTGGAGAAAAAGTGGAGAAAAAGTGGAGAAAAAATGGAGCACCCTTTGGTGCCTTTCATGTGGCACTAAGTGGTGCTTAGCTTTGTATTTAGCCAAAAAAATGAAAAAAAAAAATGACGTAGGGTTCCCCCTAGTTTTGTAGCCAGCTAGGGTAAAGCAGACGGCTGCAGCCTGCAGACCACAGCTGGCAACCTCACCTTGGCTGGTAATCCAAAACTGAGGGCACCCCACGCTGTTATTTTAAATTAAATAAATAATTTTTAAAAAAAAACACGTAGGGGTCCCCCAAAAATGGATCACCAGCCAAGGTAAAGCAGACAGCTGGGGCCTGATATTCTCAGACTAGGGAGGTCCATGGTTATTGGACTCTCCCCAGCCTAAAAATAGCAGGCCACAGCCGCCCCAGAAGTGGCGCATCCATTAGATGCGCCAATCCTGGTGCTTCGCCCCAGCTCTTCCCGCGCCCTGGTGCGGTGGCAAACGGGGTAATATATGGGGTTAATACCAGATGTGTAATGTCACCTGGCATCAAGCCCTGGGGTTGGTGAGGTCAGGCGTCTATCAGATACCCGACATCACCAACCCAGTCAGTAATAAAAAAAAATAGACGACAACCACATTTTTATTTGAAAAAACACTCCCCAAAACATTCCCTCTTTAACCAATTTATTAGAATGAAAAACAAATCCAGGTCTGCTGTAATCCAAGGGGTTGCCATGACGATCCACACTGTCCCAGTCAATGAAGAGCAGAATGTTCCCCATTGGCTGGGAGAGCAATGCAGTGACCTGAGCTAACATCAATGGGTCAGCCCAGGTCACTGCAGGGGATGACAAGTGCTGCTGTCAGCGAGGTACATTACCTGCGCTGATCTCCAGCACACTGACAGCCCCTGTCACTGAGTTCAATGACCGCCGCCTTCACAGCCAAATATCGCGAGAAGCCCGTGACGTCACCGCTAGTCAGTCTCGGGTCGGAAGCAAGAGGTGATGTGACAAGCGGCGGCCATGGAGGACAGTGACAGCGCTGAGGTCGGGATGGCGGGACTTCATCACCGCAGGTAAGCCGAGCAGGGGGGGGGGATGTGTGTGTGTTTGTGTGTGTGTGTGTGTGTATGTATGTGTAAATGCCGCGGGCAGGAGGGAGCGGAGTGAGCTGAGCGGGGAAGTGTGGGCTTCCTGCACGTAACTAAGATAAACATCGGGTTACTAACCAAAGCGCTTTGCTTGGATACTCGATGTTTATCTTGGTTACCAGCTTGTGGCAGGCTGCCAGTGATGGCTCCTGCACACTGTAGCTGTAAAAAGCCCTGCTTTTTGCTGCTAGAACCGTTCTCGAACGTATCTAGAACTATCGAGCTTTTGCAAAAAGCTCGAGTTCTAGTTCGATCTCGAACAGCCCCCAAAATCACTCGAGCTTAGAACTGGAGAACCTCGAACCGCGAACCGCGCTCAACTCTAGTAATCACACTTTTGTCTGCTCTACTCCAGGCACTTTGTAATCACATACAACTCTGTAGGATCATCAGATATCATCCTAGTATCGCCTCCTTTCATTTACAATTAGCTGTGGAGGCAGATCTCTGTGCCCAGCCCATAGATATTAAAGGAGTTGTCCACTACTAGTATAACCCATTCTGATTCCCCATGTTCGGCACCATAAAAATGAAAAAGCTTGTACTCACCTCCCATGCCAGTGCCATTCCAGTGAAGTTGGCACTTACACACCAGGGCTCATGTGAGGTTGTGACGTCATGCAAGCTCCATACTCCATTAATTGCAGCTTCTCTCTATCAGCCTTCAGAAGGATAAGATAATTAGCAGGAAGTGAGAGACCAGCCACATCTCTCACTTCCTGTTGACTAACTAATATATGTCCAAAGGTGGGTAGAGAGAAGCTGGCAGTTATTGGGTGTGGGGTTCACATGAAGTCACAACCTCATGTGAGCCCCAGGGGCACAAACACTGACACTGCTGCAACAGCTCCTGCATGGGAGGTGAGTACAAGCTTTAATATTTTAATTCAGCCAAACATGGGGAGTGAGAAATGCCTATTTAGATATTAATTAAAATGACATTTATCTGGAACAAGACATCGGTTTGCAGAAGTCAAGGTATCATTTTATTCAAATTTTTATGACCTGCATGCCTATTTTGATGGCTTTGGACGGTTGATCCTTCTGACACACGCCCTTTAAAAAACTGTAAAAACAAACAGATTTGTAGAACAACTGATAAATAATCTGTATCCATGTGCACCATCCTATACATTGTAATTAGAGATCAGTGAACCTTTGGAGGTTCTGTTCGCAGAGAATAATCGAACCTTAGATAAAGTTCGGTTTGTGACCCTGACTTGAACCGAACCTCAATGGAAGTCAGTAATTGACTGAGGGTGGACACGGTTTTTCAATTTTTGTTGCTGTTTGTGTGCACACTACACTAGATCACGGTATTGTTACCCCTAGTGTGAGCCGTTCAAACACTGCAAGCAGCTTGCACAGGGCTGAGCATCACTCATACCCAGGCACAGCGCTGCTCTCTTGAGTGGCTTGCACTCTTAACTCACTCAAACTTTGAACCCAAACTTTGGTTGTTTTGGAAGTTGGTTTCTGAACCCAAACCTCGAACCTCAGGATCGCTCACCTCTAATTTTAATTAACCCCCCATTATTATATACCAATATGAGGGATAAAATGACACATAAAAACTTGAAATAGGTAGAGCTGAGGATATTAGATATTGTGGATTGAATTATCATCAAATTTTACAAAAAAACAATTTTTCAGATATTGTTTTCTATTTTGTTCCACACAAATTCAGCAATGTGGCAGAAAGCTGTGGTCACTTTTCTGCTAAGTCTTTTAATAATATTACTCCATCTACCAATCACCTGACGCGCCTACGCCTCCACTTTTGTCATTTGTACATCGGGCACATCCACCAGCTTGACTCTAGGCTATAGGATTTCCAGCACAACTCGGCCTCTAATGTCTTTGCTTGAAGTGACATTACAGGTCTATATATACCAGTCATTTATTATGCTGTAGTGTCTGGACAGACCAAAACAAGCAATAACTTTGCAATGAGACAAATTTCTCTGAAAATTTTCATGTAATTTAGCAAATTTCAATCTTGGCATATCTACTCACCTCAAGTAATGGGATATCGACAAAAGAGACCCCGAAATAGCAACCCTGAAGCTACATAACACTGCAAGAATAACATGCTAATGCAAAAGAGAGCTAAACAAAAGCACGCAAAGGAAAAAAATCAAAGACTCTAAACATGAGCCAATCGATTCAATGCAAATCTAATATCTGTTGAATTTTTCGATATTGCAGAAGACTTTATCAGCCATAAAAAGCTTACATGACCTTGGACATGGCAGTGTGGGCTTCCCAATAATGTGTTGCAGCTCTCATATCACATGGTATAGCATCGTCAATTGGGAGACCTATCATTACAGATATTATGTGATAGCATGACAGTGAAGTATATTACTGTGTGAGGAAGAGGCTGTTAGTTATGACCTGTTTTCATTGTTTACCTATTGTCATATATGTTGAGTTCATTTTTACATTACTAAAACTATGCTTGTACCAACACAGAAACGGTAGAGGGACCAGGCACCGTAGCTGCAAACACTATTCTTATGTTGCTCACAGACCAGAGTTAGTTTCCTGCAGTCCAAGGTGGTGCTCAGTCAGCACAAGAGGCGATATTAAATATTCCCAGATGAAGATGGCACTCACGGTGGAAATCTGAGGCTTTATTCTCTGTATAAACACAGGTTACAGCATGTGGGGAGAGGTGGGTTTGCGGGCACGCCGGACGCCGGTCATTTCACACTTCAGCAGAGCACTTTTACGGGTCCTCAGACCCTCCAGGGACAGGGACCCGTAGAAGCGCTCTGCTGAAGCACGAAATGGCTATTGTCCGGTGTGCCCACACACCCACCTCTGCCCACATGCTGTAACCTGTGTTTATACTAAGAATAAAGCCACAGATTTTCACTGTGAGTGCCGTCTTCATCTTCTCCTGGAAACTATGCTTGTGTTAAAGAATTTGATAGAGTTTGGATGCAACCCTAGGGGACTTCCGAGTGTCATATATTTCTTTTCAGGTTATGAGGAGACTTTTCACTGCTTGTGTGGTGCCCCTGACCCGGTCAGGCACCACTGAGTACTGCACCCATGCTGGGACAGTACTTCCAGGTAATCCTAAGGGCCAGAATGAGGTGTGTATGCACAGACACATAGCAACCAGCTCTCCCACACCAGTAGATGGGACCCTTGGGCAGTCTCCGGAGGGGGCTGGCCTTCAAATCTTGTCAAGGGGTGAAGCGGAGGGGCTGGGAGCTTAAGTGTAGAGGTTGTCAGGAAGTGAGGGGAGAACCAGTCTGGTGGTGGTGAGCGGCGGTGGCGAGTTATATACACGTGCGACCACTAGTCAGACCCTGCACGGGGTAGTAACGGTTAGCGGCGGAGAACGGTCACCTGGTGAAGACAGTAGGGTGTTCCTGGTGACTAGGCACGTACGGGATACAGGCCCCGAGAGCAGATTCCAGTTTAAAGACCTGCTAAACCTGCCGGTGAGGGGAACTACAAGTACCTCACCAATTTCACAGAGTCCGAGCCTCAGCAGCAATGCAGGGACCCATAAGGGGCCAGAGCCTGGAGCCATCTCACATGGTCCACGCTGCCGGCAAACGGGCCAAACACAGGGGAGAAAAAGCAGTAGCGACTCCCTGGATAGACCACCATGGTACTCCACGTTAGGGGGTTATCCGAACACAGAGTGCTAGGAAGGCGAGCTAGCAGGTTACCCTCAGACTGGCCAGAAGGAACCCTGGTCTTACCTGGTTAATCAAAGCAACGCCCGGGTCAGCTCACAACAACATCAGAAGTGAGTAAAAACGAGTTGAAAGACTTTTGGACTCAGCCTGTGTTATTCCGGGACCCGCTATCCATCTCACCCAAGCCCCTGGGGCCTGCCTCAAAACACTGTAGGCTACATAATCTGGCTGCAGACCCCATCAGCCCCAGATGCTCATAAAACCTGCAGCGGCAGTCATCCACATCCCTGACCGCAAGCCATGAGTGGCGTCACGACATATAAAGAAAACTGACATTACCTGTTTGCCATTTGAATAAGCTCTGTGGTGTCCCCGAAAAGGATTAGCACCCTGAGGCGTCACATCTTCTTTTGGCGTCACGATCAGGATTAGCACCCCTGGGGCATCACACTTGCACTATTTGGTAACATTCACGATATTGAATAAAAAAAAAATTGCTTATGTACAAACAGTTAGCAGCCACAGATAAAAGGAGCGAGTTGGAGGTAAGCCATAGGACTGGAATGCTCAGTAATCCTGTATACATGCTCCGACTGGCCCATATGGGACTGGTGAGCCCCTGTGCAGGAGTGGAACCCTGATCACCCTATATGAGCAGAAGTTGGCACAATATACTTGATTGTAAAGACAAAAGCAGAATCTCATCATACTTATTAAAATGCCTGGTTTATTATATAGAAGCAGATGTAAAGTTGTGAATGAGGGTAATATTTGCCTGCTGTCAAACTGAAGACCCCCAGAGTCAATCTTACTGGTCAGCCTTTGACACCCCAATTGGCATTTCCTATACAGTTAGGTCCAGAAATATTTGGACAGTGACACAAGTTTTGTTATTTTAGCTGTTTACAAAAACATGTTCAGAAATACAATTATATATATAATATGGGCTGAAAGTGCACACTCCCAGCTGCAATATGAGAGTTTTCACATCCAAATCGGAGAAAGGGTTTAGGAATCATAGCTCTGTAATGCATAGCCTCCTCTTTTTCAAGGGACCAAAAGTAATTGTGTGTGGTTTTGCATTTGGAAGCTGTTGCTGTGACCAGACAACATGCGGTCTAAGGAACTCTCAATTCAATCACTCTCAGTGAAGTAGGTGTATCTGTCTCTAAGTCAACAGTAAAGAGAAGACTCCATGAAAGTAAATACAAAGGGTTTACATCTAGATGCAAACCATTCATCAATTCCAAAAATAGACAGGCCAGAGTTAAATTTGCTGAAAAACACCTCATGAAGCCAGCTCAGTTCTGGAAAAGTATTCTATGGACAGATGAGACAAAGATCAACCTGTACCAGAATGATGGGAAGAAAAAAGTTTGGAGAAGAAAGGGAACGGTACATGATCCAAGGCACACCACATCCTCTGTAAAACATGGTGGAGGCAACGTGATGGCATGGGCATGCATGGCTTTCAATGGCACTGGGTCACTTGTGTTTATTGATGACATAACAGCAGACAAGAGTAGCCGGATGAATTCTGAAGTGTACCGGGATATACTTTCAGCCCAGATTCAGCCAAATGCCGCAAAGTTGATCGGACGGCGCTTCATAGTACAGATGGACAATGACCCAAAGCATACAGCCAAAGCTACCCAGGAGTTCATGAGTGCAAAAAAGTGGAACATTCTGCAATGGCCAAGTCAATCACCAGATATTAACCCAATTGAGCATGCATTTCACTTGCTCAAATCCAGACTTAAGACGGAAAGACCCACAAACAAGCAAGACCTGAAGTCTGCGGCTGTAAAGGCCTGGCAAACCATTAAGAAGGAGGAAACCCAGCGTTTGGTGATGTCCATGGGTTCCAGACTTAAGGCAGTGATTGCCTCCAAAGGATTCACAACTAAATATTGAAAATAAAAATATTTTGTTGGGGTTTGGTTTATTTGTCCAATTACTTTTGACCTCCTAAAATGTGGAGTGTTTGTAAAGAAATGTGTACAATTCCTATCAGATATTTTTGTTCAAACCTTCAAATTAAACGTTACAATCTGCACTTGAATTCTGTTATAGAGGTTTCATTTCAAATCCAATGTGGTGGCATGCAGAGCCCAACTCGCGAAAATTGTGTCACTGTCCAAATATTTCTGGACCTAACTGTATGTAGAGTCATTTATGCAATTTTGTCAGGGATGAATTACGCAGGGTTAACTTCTGCTAGTCATGCAGAGAATAATTTTTTTGGTAAGAAGAATTTTTAAAAAGTATTCTATATGAAAAAATTGACTTAAAAGTGACCTTTTGTAGAGTGTAAAAATGCAATTAACTTAATAAGCATTTAGTAGATTTCTATTGCCAAATAAATATGTTCAAAGGTTGAAGACTTGATGCAGAACAAAAAAAATTGCAACTCAAAATCACTTCCATTTATTTAAATTGGCTTGTGTTAACAGCATGTATTCTTACACACCCTGTGACACAACAAAAAATTATTTCACTAGTGGTTTTATTGAGTTTTAACATTGTTTTGGAAGATTAAGATTAAAATAAAAACAATTTAATAAACTTATCAATGAAATTAGAGCCAAAAATACTAATGGACGTCAGCAAATAACTTTGGAGGATCTAACAACTGAAACTAAAGTATAATGGCGCCTAGTACTTACTAACTTCAAATGGTGTTACTACTACCATTATTACTAATGCAGATTTGTATATTATGAGAAAAGGAGCATTAGGTTTTATCACAGGTAATATCAGACAGAGATTGTATTCATCAATTGCAAATATTAGACAAAATTGCAACCTGACAGATGAAGCAGTCTCCTTTCGGTAACGGTACAGCCTGGAGTAGAATTTTACTGTCACTACATTAAAATAACACAATGCCACCTGCTTGGCCGAACTCAATGGCAGCATGTTTTTTTGCTGAGCATATCTTACATTTCAATAAGCATCACATAATGTTCTCTGTAGCAGAACATTGTAACAATGCTCCTCAAGACATAGCAGCTGCCTAGTGTAAAGAACTAATTTGGAAAAGTTTAAAGAGGTTATCCATTACTTTTACATTGATGGTCTATTCTTAGGGGTACTTTGCACACTACGACATCGCAAGCCGATTGTAGCGATGCCGAGCGCTATAGTCCCCGCCCCGTCGCACATGCGATCTCTTGTGATAGCTGCTGTAGCGAACATTATAGCTGCAGCAGCTTCACATGCACTTACTTGCCCTGCGACGTCGCTCTGGCCAGCGAACCGCCTCCTTCCTAAGGGGGCGGTTCGTGCGGCGTCACAGCGACGTCACACGGCAGGCAGCCAATAGAAGCAGAGGGGCGGAGATGAGCGGGACGTAAACATCCCGCCCACCTCCTTCCTTCCTCATTGCGGCCGGGACGCAGGTAAGGAGATGTTACTCGCTCCTGCGGCTTCATACACAGCGATGTGTGCTGCCGCAGGAACAAGGACCAACATTGTACCTTTCGCTGCAGCAACATTATGGAAATGCCCGTCACTACACCGATCATACAATTTCGACACTTTTTACGCTCGTTAATCATATTAAAAATGATTCACATACTCCGATGTTGACAAAGACGCAAGATGTGCATCACTTTCGATTCGACCCCACTGACATTGCAGCTGCGATGTCGTAGTGTGCAAAGTACCCCTTAGGTTCTGTCTTCTGATAGCGGCCACAGCCGGGTACTGCATATTTCTCTCCTATTGATTTGGAGGATTTTCAGTATCCGGTCACAACCACTATCAGTTGACGGGGCAGCTCCAGAATTGAGCATTTCCAGCCGCCTGCTGCCTTTGATAGGTATTGGGAACATCTGATCGGCGGGGGTGCTAGGTGTCATGCCCTGGCCGATCAGACATTGATGACCTATCCTAAGGATTGGCCATCAATGTAAAAGCAGTGGACAACCTCTTTAAGGTACCTATGTAAATACTAAACATTAAAGGGAGTGTCTGGTCACATCATATTGATGGCCTCCCCAGGAGATAGGTCATCAATATGAAATCAGTGGGAGTCTGAAACCTGGTACTCCCACCAATCTGCTGCCATTTGTTCCAGCGGCCAATAGATGTAAACGATAAAAATGTAGCGCCACTATGCTTTTCCATTCATTGTGTAGCGGCTGCTGCCAGATATTGCAAAACATCTACTAGTCATTTCTTTTGGATCTATTCTGTAGTAACCAGCCATGGACACTACACATTGAATGAAGCAGCGCTTTACAACTTCAAAGAAAATATTTACATCCAGTGGCTGCTATAACAAATTACAGAAGATCTGTTGGGATGCTAGGTATTGGACCTCCACTAATCTTAAATTGATGACCTACCGATGATCAATATGATGTGACTGAACAACCCCTTTTAATACAAAAATATGGTTTAACACTAGAACTACTGGACTCGTGACACCTATATAGAAATACATAGTGCAAAGTAGTCAAAATGACTACCTCAGTAGTTCTAGTGTTAATAAGATAACATTTCAAATGTATAAGTATATTTCAGTTTTTTGCACATTAGTAACAGCAAAGGAAACATGAACCTGTTTGTGTGTCATTCCTCATAATGTATTGCACAAAATAATAATATGGAACTAGAAGTTGGATAACAATAAGAATAAAAACTATAGCATGTCTTAGGAAAAGCATGTATTGCTGCTGATTTTGTTGGCAGGATTATTTTTGTTTATTAATGTAGTTTAGCGCTTGGGGGACTTTATTAGGATATACGGTACCTTTTTTCACACACTTTTTTTTCCCCAGTCACTAAATTTACCATAAAAGTCACAGTTGCAGCAAATAATATCCACTTACTATGATATTTGATTCAGTTAAAGCTATGCTCAGGGCATAAAGAGGGCAAGTGCCTAAGGCGGCAGGAAGGGGTGAGCATTGCTTTTCAGAGAATTTAATAATTCATTTATTTTTCTCATGTAAGTACTGCTACCAAATTATTTAGCAGCATGGACAGAAATCTGGACCTGGCTGTCACCTGTCACAGAAGACGATACTTGAGTGTGCAGGAGGGCTGTATATCTGCTTGTCAGAGACAACCTGCTGACTTTAAATTCCCATTATGTAAGTTTTTCTAGTTCAGGCAACTCAGTTCAATAGCATTTTAATTACTTAGTCTTCCCTGTTCTCCATGGAACAGTGCTCACTTTATTCTTTGCTGCCTCAAGACAGAGGTCTAAAAAGGATTAAGCTGTCTATAATATAGAGATCCAGGTTTGAGGAAGCAGGCAGGCTTTATGTGTAATGTACAAGCAAATTTAGAGTGAACAGTTTGTAAGTTCTGTATGCAAATTTATGGGTGAGCAAGACTATTCTCATAGCAGCCACCTAGGGCAATACCATAAAGAACTATTGCCCTGGTTATGTAGATCTAGTTACTCACATGACTGGTCTAATAGCAAAGCACAGTATATTTAAAATGATGTGCATTTATAAAGTGGTATGAAAAGAGGCTGTTGTCATTTAAATATAAAGTTGAAAAGGATTGAGGGAAATGGACCCAGCACTGAAAATCCATATATATATATATATATATATATATATATATATATATAAAAATCAAAAAACTTTATTGCACATCTTAAAATCTTCAAAGGGATCCATAAGGTGAGAGGACACACATAAGAGCACCTTACGCATTTCGTACGAAAAATAAAATGTCCTTAATCATAGGTCCTATAATAACCTATGATAACCTATATACCTATAATTAAGGACTTGTTTTTATTTTTCATCCGAAACCCATAAGGTGTGTCAGTGCAGTCCAATGTTTAAAACGCACCAATAAACTTGAATGGATGCTGTGATTTTTTTTTTTCTTATGTCGAATCTGATGTGCGTCATTGGATGTCGGCGTGCCCGTCATGGAATTGACGTCAGGCGTTGCCCATACTGGCATGTCAAAGTCAGCCTTACCGATTCTGTGCAGGCTATAAATGAGGATGCTATATGTTGTTGGAGCAAAAATAATTATTATTTGTTTTTCTTTTAAAATGTAGTGGAGAAGAAAAAAGGACATTAGACCAGGAAGGAGCCATGGATGAAGAACATTATTCCAGAAAAGGACCTAGAATAGGAGACATTATACCAGGAAGGAGCCAAGGATAGAGGCCATTATTATGGGAAGAGGCTCAGTATGGTGGACATGATTACAGGAAGGGGTCAGGATGGGGGACATTATTGCTGGAAAGGACCATGATTACTGAAAGGGAAGTGAGGTTGACATTACTATTCAAGTAGATCAGAAGTCTTTAGTGGAAAATAGTACCATCATGTCTTATATATCATATCAGGCCCAGTCTCTTTGCTATCTCCAGCACAAAAAAATAAAAAAAGAAATGAAGAGACAATAACGTGGCAAAATAATGTAGAATGAAAAACTTACTTTATTGGTGTTCATTAAAATACACAAAAAATATATGATAGTGACAAGCTTGTTACTACAACACCATATTTTGTGTGTAGTTTAATGAAGATCAAACAAAGTAAGTTGTTTTTATTCTACATTATTTTACCACTTTTTTGTTTCTTCAATACTTTTTTGACATTACTATAGTAAGAATCTCATGATGGGGGAAATTATGAAATAAAGTACTTAAGATGGGGTACATTTTAACTCAAAAGGGCACAGGACATGGATCATGAATACAGGATGCGGTCAGGATAGAGGACACCATTACTGGAACTGATCGGGATGGGGGACATTACCGTGTTTCCCCGAAAATGAGATGAGATATGCCAAAAATAAGCCCAAGTTGTGGATCATCATACTAATAGTATCCTGAAATAGGGCTTGGGCTATTAAATACACTATTATTGGTGTACGTTGCCCCGTTGTGTTTCTGTAACCCAAGAGTTTATACTCAAATGCTGGCTAGTGAATGCAATGAACATTCACCCCTTCTTCAACTCTAATCCTGCCCTCTGCCGCGTTTTTTAAGTTCCAATCACTGACGCCGACAGAAGGGTGGGCAGGGGAAGGGTGTGAATATTTATTTTTTTCATTAATAAAAGTTCCAATCACTGAAGCAGGCATAGGGTGGGCTGGATCATAGGCAGGGGAAGGGGTGAACATTTATTTTTCATTAACGAGCACCTCAATCAATGTCACCAATACAAAATATAAGATATCCACTAAAAATAAGCCCTAGCGCAGCTTTTGAAGCCAAAAAAATAATATGAGACACTTTCTTATTTTCGGGGAAACACAGTATTACAGGAAGGGGCCATGACTGGTTACATTATTAGACGAAGGGGCAAACATGCATGTCTTTATGGGATCTGGAATGCTACAATGGTTCATATGTCTGACCTACATGCAGGTAAGGCCCCAGGTCCAAGTTATGCACCTGGGCTCATCTGACTCTAGTTACGCCACTGCTGATAAAGGCCTGTATAATAAAAGCTGGTAGACACTTAGTCACGCCCCTCCAGGGTAAGCCCGGTTCGTGGCACAGTTGGGTCCACACTTGCTAGCATAAAATTATTTTTTAAGCACAGCCCAATTAATGGTCCTGACTAGGGATATAGTAGAATTTGTCTGGGCAGGAGCTCTTCTGTAGAAGAGCCCCCCCCCATAACACCTCCCTGACAATTATCTATCATATTCTGTATTCAACCCACCATAAAAGTACAGCAAATAAAATAACTATTGAATTTGTCACAATTTTTCTAATATATTTGCAAAGATGCTATTGACATGAATTTCTCATCAGATGTCAGCAACAACCCATCCTATCTACACAAGCAGAAAAAAAACCAAACCATAAATGTCCATAAATTTATTTGTGTTTGTCTATAATTTTCTTTGTAATCTCCTTATAAAGAAAGAACTCTCCCCTTAGCATTCTTTGGTCCAAGTTTAGTGTGGTACACTCCATGGAACCAAACAGCACAGTGACTACTTTTCACCCTTTAAATAGGCAGACTGGTTAACTACGTATGTAGATATCTGTAATGCTAAAACAGGACACACCTTAGCCCAGACCATTTTCCTTAGGGTTTTTTTTGAGAATTTTCTGTTGAACCGCAATAAAAAAGCATTGTCTGATTTTCATTTGTTGATATTGAGTAAATTCAAATTAAAAATTACTTCAGTCAGTTTCAAGTTATTTCAATGACCAATGTGGGTTTTTCTTACCTTAACAGAAGGGTATCAATAACTTTGTCTATATATATAATTATTGAAATGGCAATGGCTAATTTATTACAGAGCCGTGCTTGAGTGGAGTATAAAAAAGTAAAGCCTAAAAATAGCACTCTGCAACTGCCCCAGAAGTGGCGCATTTATTAGATATGCCAATCTTGGCACTTGGCCTTGACTCTTCCCGTTGCCCTAGTGCAGTGACAAATGGGGTAAGAAATGGGGTAGGTGTCAACTGTTAACTGCCAGCTGACCTCAAGCCCTGGGATTAGTAATGGGTGGGCATTTATCAGTTACCCCCATCACTAATGCAGTCATTGAACAAAGAATAATACATTTTATTTGGACAAACATCCCCCAACTACAGGACTGGTTCACCAATTTATTACAATAAAAATAAAAAATGTACAAGCGTAATCCATAGCGAGGTCCCACAACGATTCCCAAAGGTGAACCTGAAAGGCTGGAAAGGGTCCAATAACCATGGGCCTCCCCCACCTAAGAATACCAGACCACAGCTATCTGCTTTACCTTGGCTCGTGATCCAATTTGGGGGGGACCCCACTTTAAAAAAAGTATATATATATTTAATTAATTTTAAATAAATAATTTAAAATAACAGTGTGGTTTACCCTCTGTTTTGGGTTGCCATCCAAGGTGTGGTCTGAAAGCTACAGTTGTCTTCTTTACCTTAGCTGGCTACCAAACATAAGGGGGACCCAATGTCATTTTTGGGGGGAAAGTAATGAATTTGGGGCTAAAAACAAGTTTAAACACCCTTTAGTGTCACATCAAAATGGCACTTAAGGTTTTAAGCTTACAAAATGCAGGGGAGTGGGACACTATATATGTGTTGCACATCTATCTATCAATCTATCTATCTGTCTATCCCTCTATCTATCTAGCTTTGGACAGTATCTAAAACTCCATGTTAAAAATGCAACATATTTCACACGGACATCACACGGACTACACACGGACGACACACGGAGACTAGATGAGGGGAAAAAAAGTGTCATATAGCACTTGCTTGACATACGGAATGACACTTGCATCTCAAATGCATCTCACTCCAAGACATTTTAGGAGCAACAATGGAGCTATATTTTATACGCAGATGTGACTGCACCCTTATAGTGTTAAAGCCTGCTCACAGGTTCTCTTTCAAGTTTCTAAAAGTTAATCCAGAAAAAAAAGTGGGGAATAGATAGTTCCAAAATCTCAACTCAGGAGATAAATGCATGAGTATTACAAAGTAGGTGTTCATTTTCATTTTTTTTATATATCAGGTCTCTAGCACAGTCTTTCCTGCATCTCTCTGATAGATGATACATATTTCGATAATTATGAAAAGATATTTATGTCTTCTGAGAAATCAGGACACAAATCCCTTGAAACACATTCTTCTGCAGTTTTCTCTATTGTTTTGAATTTTTGTTGCTTATTCTATTGAACAGTATTATGTAAAACAGATTTGAAAATCAAACATGAATTAATCTTTAAACCCTTTACCGTGTTTTAACACATTGCATTGTTCCAGTATAAGGGCAAAGAAATGACTTCACAGCAGAACCTCTGTAAAGATTGCAGCATTGTTATGTTTTTGTCTCCTTATCATTTTAGGTTTGTTTTAGAAGTGGAATTATGTACTGTATGTTTCTGGAATATAAATTATGCACCCCGAGCATTTCTTGATCCTTTTCTTTTTGTAGTGGGAAAACTCTTCAGTACTTTCTGCATATCCAGGAGCATTGTATTGATTGGACGAATCCAAATTAACCCCCTTTCCTTCATCTCACTCAACCTCCGACCAGACCTATCTATCACAATAAATGACATCACCCAGCACATGTATCACAAGTCCGCTGCCTGGGTGGAATCCTTGACTCCGCCCTGTCTTTCAAACCACATACAAGAAAATGGCTGCAGAGGGCAATCTGCACACGCGCCGCCTCCGCAGCCATTTTCTTGAAGTCCATCGCGTCAAGTGTCAACAGATCCATGAAGCCCACAGCGTCGGCAGATCAATATTTCCCACCGCCACTGTGATACTCCCTAGCCTGCAGTATCACTGACCCTCCTGAGCCATGACACTCCCTTCTCCGAGCCCACAGCATAGCTGACCCTCCATGCATTGACTCTCCTGAGCCACGACACTCTTTCCTCCGGGTCTGCAGCATCGCCGACCCTGCCTCCTGTGACCCTCCTGAGCAGCTACACCACCGCCGCTTCCCCTCTGGGGAGCTATTGTAATAACTAGGATTCTAAAACGGACCCTCATTTTAACTTTAACATTTTTTTTCTTATCTTCCTCCTCTAAATTTTGGATTTGTCTTATAATCCAGTGCGTCTCATAAAACAAAAATACGGTACATCTGGTTATTGCCAGAGCTGATTTCAGCTAATCATTAAGGAGTCCAATTATCAGACTCCCAACAATCTCTTATCAATTAACCTATCCAACAAAACCCTTAAATGATATATATATACAGTTAGGTCCAGAAACATTTGGACAGTGACACAATTTTTGCGAGTTGGGCTCTGCATGCCACCACATTGGATTTGAAATGAAACCTCTACAACAGAATTCAAGTGCAGATTGTAACGTTTAATTTGAAGGTTTGAACAAAAATATCTGATAGAAATTGTACGAATTGTACACATTTCTTTACAAACACTTCACATTTTAGGAGGTCAAAAGTAATTGGACAAATAAACCAAACCCAAACAAAATATTTTTATTTTCAATATTTTGTTGCAAATCCTTTGGAGGCAATCACTGCCTTAAGTCAGGAACCCATGGACATCACCAAACGCTGGGTTTCCTCCTTCTTAATGCTTTGCCAGGCCTTTACAGCCGCAGCCTTCAGGTCTTGCTTGTTTGTGGGTCTTTCCGTCTTAAGTCTGGATTTGAGCAAGTGAAATGCATGCTCAATTGGGTTAAGATCTGGTGATTGACTTGGCCATTGCAGAATGTTCCACTTTTTTGCACTCATGAACTCCTGGGTAGCTTTGGCTGTATGCTTGGGGTCATTGTCCATCTGTACTATGAAGCGCCGTCCGATCAACTTTGCGGCATTTGGCTGAATCTGGGCTGAAAGTATATCCCGGTACACTTCAGAATTCATCTGGATACTCTTGTCTGCTGTTATGTCATCAATAAACACAAGTGACCCAGTGCCATTGAAAGCCATGCATGCCCATGCCATCACGTTGCCTCCACCATGTTTTACAGAGGATGTGGTGTGCCTTGGATCATGTGCCGTTCCCTTTCTTCTCCAAACTTTTTTCTTCCCATCATTCTGGTACAGGTTGATCTTTGTCTCATCTGTCCATAGAACACTTTTCCAGAACTGAGCTGGCTTCATGAGTGTTTTTCAGCAAATTTAACTCTGGCCTGTCTATTTTTGGAATTGATGAATGGTTTGCATCTAGATGTGAACCCTTTGTATTTACTTTCATGGAGTCTTCTCTTTACTGTTGACTTAGAGACAGATACCGCTACTTCACTGAGAGTGTTCTGGACTTCAGTTGATGTTGTGAACGGGTTCTTCTTCACCAAAGAAAGTATGCGGCGATCATCCACCACTGTTGTCATCCGTGGACGCCCAGGCCTTTTTGAGTTCCCAAGCTCACCAGTCAATTCCTTTTTTCTCAGAATGTACCCGACTGTTGATTTTGCTACTCCAAGCATGTCTGCTATCTCTCTGATGGATTTTTTCTTTTTTTTCAGCCTCAGGATGTTCTGCTTCACCTCACTTGAAAGTTCCTTAGACCGCATGTTGTCTGGTCACAGCAACAGCGTCCAAATGCAAAACCACACACCTGTAATCAACCCCAGACCTTTTAACTACTTCATTGATTACAGGTTAACGAGGGAGACACCTTCAGAGTTAATTGCAGCCCTTAGAGTTCCTTGTCCAATTACTTTTGGTCCCTTGAAAAAGAGGAGGCTATGCATTACAGAGCTATGATTCCTAAACCCTTTCTCCGATTTGGATGTGAAAACTCTCATATAGCAGCTGGGAGTGTGCACTTTCAGCCCATATTATATTATTATATACATATAATTTTATTTCTGAACATGTTTTTGTAAACAGCTAAAATAACAAAACTTGTGTCACTGTCCAAATATTTCTGGCCCTGACTGTGTATGTATATATAAATATATATATATATATATATATATATATATATATATATATATATTTTTTTTTTTTTTTTTTTTGAGATTTAGAGGAGCATATAATGTCATCTTTGTAGAAAAGGAAAATAATCTCTTGGATACACAGCACTGCCATTTTGAAAAGATTATTATTTTTCAATTAATTTAAGGAATAATAATTTTTCTGATATACATACAATTTAAATACTTTAGAAACCTGTTTGAATATTTAATTTAACTAATATTGCAATCTCACATTGAAATTAAAACAATACATAATAAATTACATTTCAAATTCAGAAAATGCTTCACTTACATTAATATTTTTTTCAACATGAGTGTTTAGGGAATGGAAAGGTCAATGTATTCTCAACACACTTTCATGAAATCTATAATTCCTATTGTGGCAATTGATTTACTTTCTACTGAACATGTTGCCTTAGTTCAGCGTGCTTCAGTCTAGGTCTCATGTCCCCAAAACAGCTTGTTTTCAATACTTCCTGCATCACATTCACCTTTCCACAATAACTTAAAGCTTGTAAAGTTGTCTGCTATGAATGTTTTGATCCACACACTGGAATTAAAATTTACATTGCCTTCAAAATTCCACATTAGACACAAATCTGATTCTAGAAATACTGTATATGGGATTTATAATAATTTTGTATCATATGGCAGAACTAAACAGAAGATAAACTGATGGCATCTACAACCCTAACATCTTGGCTAATGTCTTCCAAAGGTATTCAATCACCAGAACACGCTGAAATGTTTCTCCAAGAAATGTTGGAACATTTTAGCTCTGTTGTCCATAGAATTATGAATGCCACACTGGTTGTTGTATTGCCAGCAACCTTTCACTGTCCTGCCTCTCCTCTGCAGCAGAAGCGCCAACTAACTGCCATGGCCGAACTACATGCTCCTCTTCCTCTCCATGGCTGCCCACTTGCTCTCTTGCTGCCTCCTGGTTCCAAGGCCTGTGTATTCCACACAGGTTCCCTAGGAGTGCTTACATTTTCCCTCATAATTTGTGAGTGCACTATTACCCAGAATTGCCTCTCAGCCTATGGCTGAAAGGCACTAGACGCTTAAAACATTCCCCTTAGAGGAGGTGCCTGAGAAACAAGTTTAGTTAATTTACTGTCTGTTTGCTAGCTTGTTGTCAGTTCTTGTGCATCCTGTACCTATTACCTGAACATGTGCTCACCTTCCCATACCTGTCAGCATCTGTGGAACCCTCTGTACCTGCCTGCACCAGCTGGCCAGTATGCATCAGCCATTCTATCTGTACCTGTCTACACCGGAATATGTCCATGCATTCTTTACCCTGGGAATCAGCTGCAGAGGCCCCATATATGCCGCCCCTGCTGCGGTCGAACCGCTCAGATTCGGGGGTTGCTGTGGCTCGAGGGGGTATTTACAGGGGATAAGAGTTTGTGATGCTACCCATGGTTCGCGGTAAGGGGAGTACCGCCGCTGCCGATGAGAGTACCCAGGGGAGATGGAGTGTGGCAGCCAGATGACGTTCCCTCCATGGGTAGGGGATGCCCTGGTAATCTGGATGGGTGGAGATAGTGTAGGGGAGCGTGGTGCAGATTGGAAGCAGGGGAGGAAAGTGTACTTACTCAGGCAGTGTTGGTAGTGATGCAACCGCAAATCAGACTCTGACACAGAGGTAAACCAAGTCTCTGGGTGTCACTGCCACTTCAGGGGAGTTTGTCCAGGAGTCCGCTCCCTTTAGTATTGCTGATGATCTGTACCTTGCCTCCATGCACTATATTTTAGATGTTCTGAGTGACCCCTCTGCTTGAAGTTGTCAGGGTCCTGCTCCCCACTGTGAAGTAGGGAAGCTGTGCTCTCGATGGCTGACACTTGGGATTTCAGTGGGCCACATAAGCTGAAAAGCCCTATCCCCCTCTTTGTGTTGATGCCTTCGATCTCTGAGCTCTTGGGGAAAGTTCATAAAGAGACTATCCTCCACAGGTTAATTATCAGGTTGCGTGAAGCTACTCCCTGATCTAGGATCCAGTACCCTGCTCGGTACCGGTTCAGTTACTAGGTACTCTGGTGCTGACCGTTCCCCAAAACTAAGCCTAACACCTTTCTCCAATACCCTGCGACTGTGTCTCCAACTCTTTCAGTCCCAGACCACCGTCTGAGACCTAGCCAACGTCTCCCAGGGAGCTCCAACTCCTCCTAGCTCCTCACTCTCTAAGGGCTACCACTGCTCTCTAGGGAGCTGCTACTCCCAGCTCCTCACTCTCTGGAAGCTACATCTCTTCTATCTTAGCTTTGCTCTCCACTTGCACTCTCTGACTTCCTCCCTCCCACCAGTCTGCCTGACCCCTAGGCGAGTGGCCCTGTTCTAGCTAGACCACCCACTGGTGTGCCTGACAGGGTGTGGTGTGAGGTATGACTAGGATTTGCATGCTGATAGAGCAATACCAAAGGTTAGGATCCCAGAATTATGAGGGTTTTAGTCCTGCACCACAAGGAAAGGGGTGCAGTACCTTGTGACACCCTGACTAGTTCAGGGGCGTCACACATACACTGCCCTGGGAGTGGCACCTAGCATCTACCAGCAGCCAAGTCCACCCTCACCATCAAATTCTCTGGCGAATACTCGGCATATGTTTAGTTAAGCTCCTCCCGTGTCAGGGTAAGCTCGGCCCCCCTTGTTGTCTAGTGGGTCCACTCTCACTTGCCGTCCCGGTGAGAAATACTGTTGTATTACAGTGTCAATAAAAGATAAGTAACTAAAGAGTTTAGAAAGTTATTTATTTATATAGACTATAGTAATTGTACTTGACAAAGATCTAACAGAGGTCAAAACATTGTCTGACTTGTAATTATGGCAGAATAAACAGTTTTAATTAATCACTTGGATTTTGGATTATATCTAATGTGAGTGCATATAATATTTGTACTTGTCCACATGTCCACTTACGTCTTATTTAAAGGGAACCTGTCAGCAAGTTTTCCTTTCCAGTATATACTGCTGCAGGATGCATTGTAATACATGTCCGTAAAGCTAAAGTGTATGGAAAAAGCTGCCAATCAGTGGGGAGGGGGTTTACAGAACTCATGAATATGCTTGACAACCTTGCAGATTGTTTACTAGCCTCCAATTATACTCTCATGTCCATAGAAGTCTCTTTAATAATTATGTCTTCGTGTTGCCAAATTCTGAGAGACAAACCTTTTTTAAACAAAGCAAAATGTGGTTTTCATTGCAGGTCACAGATATTAAAAGACATTAAAAAAAAACTAAAGGAAGTGAAAACCTCAAATATTTATTACTAGTGATTTTTTTTGATTATCAATTTGGAAACTAGAATCCTCAATGGAATGAATTTACACAGCCATGTTCTCTTTCATTACTACTTCTGCGCATATTAGCATGGTTACTTATCTTTTATATTTTGATATGTTCAGTAAACTTCATAGTTTGTATATACTCTATAATAGCTCATTTTGTTGTTTTCTTCCATGTTTAGATCAATGCGTGTAAACCACTAACTTGAGATGAATTAACGTCAAGTATATCTAGGTGTTACATTTGCACTCTGTCATTGATTTCACATTCCTTCACCAATTTTGGTGTGATTTTGAGTGATTGTATCTCCTGTGCATATTCACAAACATATGCCGTGACCAACAACAATATCTTGTTTGAAATGCATAGGTTTGTGCCTTGATGCCACATTTATACAGTTAGGTCTATAATTATTTGGACACTGACACAAATTTTGTTTTTTTACCTGTTTAGTGAAACATATTTAAGTTCTTGTTATATAATAGACAAATACAAAAAGTCTTGACTTTAAGCTTTCATATGAGGGTATTAAGATTTTATGAAGGATTTAGGAGTTTCAGCTCCTTTACATGTGCCTCCCTGGCTTTAAAGGGCCCAAACGTAACTGTACAATTGATACAAAGGCTGTTTCATAAGCAGGCGGGGTCAATTCCTTTATTATTTCATTATCAATTAAGCACATCAAAGGCATGGAGTTGATTTTAGGTGTGGTGCTTGCATTTTGAAGTTTTTGCTAAGAAGTAAACACGCGGTCAAAGGAGCTCTCTATGCAGGGGAAAAAAGCCATCCTTCATCTGCAAAAACAGAAAAAAAACATCCAAGAAATTGCTACATGTTAGGAATGGCTAAATCTACAGTTTTGTACATCCTGAGAAAGCACTGGTTACCTCAACACTGCAAAAAGACCTGGATGCCCATGGAAGACAACAATAATGGATGATTTGCAGAATAGTTCCCATCCAACCAAGTGAACAACGCGCTCCAGGACGTAGGCATATCAATATCCAAATCTACCATAAAGAGAAGACTGCATGAAAGAAAATATAGAGAGTTAACTGCACTGTGCAAGCCACTCATAAGCCTCAAGAATAAGAAGGTTAGATTTGGACTTTGCAAAAAAAAAAAGAGCTTAAGAAATCAGCACAGTTCTGGAAGAACATTCTTAGGACAGATGAAACCAAGATCAACCTCTACCAGAATGATGGAAAAGAAAAGTTATGGCAAAGGCACGGTACAGCCAAAGCATACCACATCATCTGTAACACTCAGCGGAAGCAGTGTGATGGCCAGGCATGCATTGCTGCACATGTCACTGGATCCCTAGTGTTTATTGATGATGTGACACAGGACAGAAGCAGCCGGATGAGTTCTGGGTTTTCAAAGACATACTGTGTGCTCAAATGCAGCCAAACCGATTGGTCAACATTTCATAATAACCCAAAGCCAAAGCAACCCTTGAGTATATTAAAGCAAACATGTGGAATATTCTTGAATGGCCAAGACAGTCAGATCTCAACCCCATAGAGCTGCATTTTCTTATTAAAGACTAAACTTCCGACAGGCCCACAATCAAACAGCAACTGAAAACCAGGAGGAAACACAGAGCCTAGTGATTAGTGATGAGCGAGTACTAAAAAGCTCGGGTGCTCGAAGCTCGGGCCGAGCCTCCCAAGATACTCGTGTACTCGGGCCGAGCAACGAGCCCAATGTTATCCTATGGGAGACCCGAGTATTTTTGTGAAATGACCCCCCGGCAGCATGTAGAAACCCTAAAAATGTCACAAAAGTCTCAGAAGAGTGCTCAAATGACATGGCAACAGCATGGGGAAGACCCCTTGAAGCATTTATCACTCAAAAGTCACAGCTGTGAACAATTTTGTCCGCGTTTCACGCCATTTTTACGGACTCACCAGAAAACCTTCCAAAATGACCCCAAAATGATTTTTCATGGCAGAAATGTTAAGGGCACATACCCAATAGTGAGATAGAGCTGGTGTATGTTACTTTTTGAGATTAATACATGAAAGATTTTACGTGAAAACATTGTGTGGCACTCCGATGTCCCTGAGAAGAGACGTACATGAAGGCCTCTTGAGTCTAATGTGCCCATTTTGAGGAAGTGAGTCTTTGTAGTATTTTCCTTTGCCAGGGCAGTCCAAAATTGTGAGGTTCACCAATGCCCCTGCATACAGACGTGCATGAGGGCCTGTAAACCTGAAGTGCCCATTGTAAAGAAGTGGGTCTATTGTAGTATAGCCCTTAGGCAGGGCAGCCAAAAATTGGGAGGCTCCACATTGTCCCTGGATAGAGACGTGCATGATGGCCTGTAAACCTGAAGTGCCCATTGTCAGGAAGTGGGTGTATTATAGTATAGCCCTTAGGCAGGGCAGCCAAAAATTGGGAGGCTCCACGTTGTCCCTGGATAGAGACGTGCATGAGGGCCTGTAAACCTAAAATGCCCATTGTCAGGAAGTGGGTGTATTATAGTATAGCCCTTAGGCAGGGCAGCCAAAAATTGGGAGGCTCCACGTTGTCCCTGGATAGAGACGTGCATGATGGCCTGTAAACCTGAAGTGCCCATTGGAAGGAAGTGGGTCTATTGTAGTATAGCCCTTTGCCAGGGCAGCCAAAAATTGGGAGGCTCCACGTTGTCCCTGGATAGAGACGTGCATGAGGGCCTCAAAACATTAAGTGTCCATTGTCAGGAAGTGGGTGTATTATAGTATAGCCCTTAGGCAGGGCAGCCAAAAATTGGGAGGCTCCACGTTGTCCCTGGATAGAGACGTGCATGAGGGCCTGTAAACCTGAAGTGCCCATTGGAAGGAAGTGGGTCTTTTGTAGTATAGCCCTTTGGCAGGGCAGCCAAAAATTGGGAGGCTCCACGTTGTCCCTGGATAGAGACGTCCATGATGGCCTGTAAACCTGAAGTGCCCATTGGAAGGAAGTGGGTCTATTGTAGTATAGCCCTTTGCCAGGGCAGCCAAAAATTGGGAGGCTCCACGTTGTCCCTGGGTAGAGACGTGCATGAGGGCCTCAAAACATTAAGTGTCCATTTTAAGGAAGTGGGTGTATTATAGTATAGCCCTTAGGCAGGGCAGCCAAAAATTGGGAGGCTCCACGTTGTCCCTGGGTAGAGACGTGCATGAGGGACTCAAAACATTAAGTGTCCATTTTAAGGAAGTGGGTGTATTATAGTATAGCCCTTAGGCAGGGCAGCCAAAAATTGGGAGGCTCCACGTTGTCCCTGGGTAGAGACGTGCATGAGGGCCTCAAAACATTAAGTGTCCATTTTAAGGAAGTGGGTGTATTATAGTATAGCCCTTAGGCAGGGCAGCCAAAAATTGGGAGGCTCCACGTTGTCCCTGGGTAGAGACGTGTATGAGGGCCTCAAAACATTGTTCCCATTGCAAAGGAGCGGGTCTCCTGTCGTTGTAATGTCCATTCTGCAAAGAATGGGCGAAAAAATTTACCACTGGGGGTATACCTGAAACAAAGGCCTAAGTATTGCAATTTGTAACGGTCATCATCATGGTGGCGCATGAGGAGAAGGAGGAGCAGTCCAGCGATTATCCAAAGTCCAGAAGTGTGTACCCATGGGTGAGTGGAGGTACATGGCAAACTTTAAATTCCGCTCTCATTTGCTGGTGGTGTGGTGAAGTCTGGCCCAATCCAACCCTTGTTCATCTTGATCAGAGTCAGCCTGTCAGCATTTTCAGTTGACAGGCGGGTGCGTTTATCTGTAATGATTCCACCTGCGGCACTAAAAACACGCTCTGACAAAACGCTAGCAGCAGGGCAGGCCAGGACTTCCAAGGCGTAGAGAGCCAATTCATGCCACGTGTCCAGCTTGGATACCCAATAATTGTAAGGCACAGAGGAATGTCGGAGTACAGTTGTTCGATCTGCAAGGTACTCCTTCAGCATCTGGGCAAACTTAGGATTTCTTGTGGCACTACCCCGCACCTCAGGGGCTGTGGTACGTGAGGGGCTGAGAAAACTGTCCCACATCTTAAAGACTGTTCCCCTACCTCTGGCGGATTGGACTTGTGACTCTCTCGGCTGTACGCCTCGGTTGTCCACTGATTCCTGACCTATGCCGCTAGCGTTTTGTGAGGGGAATGCTTTGCCTACTTCCGTGAGTATGGCCTTCCGGAACTGCTGCATTTTGGTTGACCTCTAAGAGACAAAAAGTTCTCCTTGTAGCGTGGGTCTAACAGTGTTACCAACCAGTAATGATTGTCGGCCAAGATGTTCTTAACGCGAGGGTCACGAGACAGGCAGCTTACCATAAAGTCAACCATGTGCGCCAGACTCTTAACAGCCAGGACTTCAGTAGCCTGACCAACAAGATGACTGAACATGCTGTCCTCCTCCTCCTCCTCCTCCTCCTCATCTACCCTTTCCTCTGGCCAGCCACGCTGAACCGAGGATATGACTGGTGTGCATGTCATATCCTCAATTTGGCCGGAGAGTTGCTCCATGTCTTCATCCTCCTCCTCGTCATAGTCCTCCACTGCACGTTGTGATGAGACGAGGCTGGGCTGTGTGTTATCACCCACACCCACTACTGTTTCTTGCTGCAACTCATCGCACTTCGCCTGCAATGCATCATGTTTGTTTTTCAGCAGAGACCGTTTTAGAAGGCAGAGTAGCGGTATGGTGACGCTAATAATGGCGTCATCACCACTCACCATCTTGGTGGAGTCCTCAAAGTTTTGGAGGATGGTACATAGGTCTGACATCCATCTCCACTCCTCAGGTGTTATGTGTGGAGTTTGACCCATTTCCCGACGGCTTAGGTGATGCAGGTACTCAACAACTGCCCTCTTCTGCTCACATATCCTGACCAACATGTGCAGAGTTGAATTCCAACGCGTGGGGACATCACACACCAGTCTGTGAGCCGGAAGATGCAAACTGCGCTGAAAGCCGGCAAGGCCGGCTGAAGCAGTAGGTGACTTTCGAAAATGTGCAGACAGGCGGCGAACTTTTACCAGCAGATCAGACAGCTCTGGGTATGACTTTAGAAACCGCTGAACCACGAGGTTGAGCACATGGGCCACGCATGGAACATGTGTCAGCTGGCCTCGCCTCAAAGCCGCCACCAGGTTCCGGCCATTGTCACACACGACCTTTCCTGGCTTTAGGTTCAGAGGTGTGAGCCAGTGATCTGCCTGCTGTTTCAGAGCTGTCCACAGCTCTTCTGCATTGTGGGGTTTGTCACCTATGCAGATTAGCTTCAGCACAGCCTGTTGCCGCTTCGCCGAGGCAGTGCTGCAGTGCTTCCAGCTTGTGACTGGTGTGGAGGGTACAGTGGATGAGGATGCGCAGGAGGAGGAGGAGGCTGAAGAGCATGACATTCCGGAGCTGTAGAGTGTGGGTGAAACACTGACTGAGGTAGGGCCTGCAAACCTTGGTGTGGGAAGGACGTGTTCCGTCCCTCGCTCAGACTGGGTCCCAGCTTCCACAATATTAACCCAGTGTGCCGTCAACGAGATGTAGCGGCCTTGCCCACAAGCACTTGTCCACGTGTCTGTGGTTAGGTGGACCTTGGGTGAAACAGCGTTGTTCAGGGCACGTGTGATGTTTTGTGACACGTGGTTATGCAACGCGGGGACGGCACACCGGGAGAAATAGTGGCGGCTGGGGACCGAGTAACGTGGGACAGCTGCCGCCATCAGGTCACGGAATGCTTCTGTCTCCACCAGCCTAAAAGGCAACATTTCCAGCGCAAGCAGTCGCGAAATGTTAGCATTTAGAACTGTGGCATGTGGGGTGTTGGCAGTGTATTTGCGCCTGCGTTCAAAGGTTTGCTGAATGGATAACTGAACGCTGCGCTGGGACAAGGACGTGCTTGATGATGGTGTTCTTTCTGCGTAGGCAACTGCAGGTGCAGGAGTGGAGGAGGCTTGTTCGCAGGCAGCATGGACAGGGGATTGGCTCGCATGCACAACCAGTGAAGACGTAGCAGTGACATCAGCAAGCACTGCTCCTCGACTCTGTTGTACTTCCCACAAAGTCGGGTGCTTGGCTGACATGTGCCTGATCATGCTGGTGGTGGTCAGGCTGCTAGTTTTGGTACCCCTGCTGATGCTGGCACGGCAGGTGTTGCAAATGGCCTTTTTTGAATCATCTGGATCCAACTTAAAAAACTGCCAGACTCGGGAAGACCTAACATTTGTACAGGCACCTTGTGTCGTCGTGTTGTTCCGGGGAACGGTTGCCTGACTTCTGCCTGGGGCCACCACCCTGCTTCTTACTGCCTGTTGTGATGCTACGCCTCCCTCCCCCTGTGCACTGCTGTCCTCGCTCTGCATATCCTCCTGCCAGGTTGGGTCAGTTACTGGATCATCCACCACGTCGTCTTCCTCTTCCGCACCCTGCTCCTCCTCCTGACTTCCTGACAATTGTGTCTCATCATCGTCCACCACTTGTTGAGACACATTGCCAACTTCGTGAGAACGTGGCTGCTCAAATATTTGGCCATCTGTACAGACGATCTCCTCATGACCCACTTCAATATGAGCTGGCGAGAGGCCAGAATGTGTGAATGGAAACGTGAACAGCTCTTCCGAGTGTCCAAGTGTGGGATCATTAATGTCCGAGGAGGACGTGTACTCAGCCTGGTGGTAGGAAGGAGGATCAGGTTCAGAAATGTGCGGTGCAGTATCACGGCTACTGACACTTGACCGTGTGGAAGACAGAGTGTTTGTGGTGGTGCCAATCTGACTGGAAGCATTATCTGCTATCCAACTAACAACCTGTTGACACTGGTCTTGGTTCAAGAGCGGTGTACTGCTGCGGTCCCCAAGAATTTGGGACAGGACGTGCGAGCGACTAGATGTGGCCCTTTGTTGTGGTGAAATTAGAGCTTGCCCACGACCTCGGCCTCTGCCTGCACCACCATCACGTCCACTTCCTTGTTCCTTGCCAATGCCCTTGCGCATTTTGCAATGCTGTGCACTGCTGACGTGTATATTCACTACTTGTGCGTTATATCAAAGTTTCTGGAAATTGCACACAAGTGCACCTGTACGCTGCCACCAACAGGCACACACGTGCGGTTTTAAAAACCAAGCACGGACGCAATAAGAACCTAACAGGTTTTTTTGGGGAGCGACAATTACAGACAAGTCAGACACTATCTGGACTGTTTTACACTGTGTACACCAGCCCCAGATATGATGAAGGCTGGTATACGGTCACCACTACCCTGCCTGCCTGCCTGCCTGTATACTGGTACAATAGTCCTGACAAGGACTCTTTTGGTCACTAGCCTGTATTCAGACCTGGCTATACCCTGCCTGTATATAGCAACAATAGTCCTGAGAAGGACTCTGCTACTGTACTCCGACCTGGCTATACCCTGCCTGCCTGTATACAGCTAGAATAGTCCTGAGAAGGACTTTTGGTCACACTGTTTGCAGCCCTGCAACTGAAAAAGCTATAAAGGGCCGCAAAGCTTTCCCTGAATCAGCGACACTCTCCCTGCACTGACAGTCTGGATAGCTGTGAGCAGAGCACAGCGCGCCGGCCGATATAAAGGCTCGGTCACGCTGTGCAGGCCGGCCAATCACTGCAATTCCACAACTAACAGGGCTGTGGCATTGCAGTGGTCTGCCAGCCAATCCCTGCATGAGGGCTGGCTCTCAAAAGAGCGCCAACATGCAGAAATGAAGACCACGAGTACAGCACGAGTATCGCGAGATTACTCGGTCCCCGCCGAGCAGCCCGAGTACAGCGATACTCGTGCGAGTACCGAGTAGTTACAAGCATGCTCGCTCATCACTACTAGTGATTAGTGATGAGCGAGTACTAAAAAGCTCGGGTGCTCGAAGCTCGGGCCGAGCCTCCCAAGATACTCGTGTACTCGGCCCGAGCACCGAGCCCAATGTTATCCTATGGGAGACCCGAGTATTTTTGTGAAATGACCCCCCGGCAGCATGTAGAATCCCTAAAAATGTCACAAAAGTCTCAGAAGAGTGCTCAAATGACATGGCATCAGCATGGGGAAGACCCCTTGAAGCATTTATCACTCAAAAGTCACAGCTGTGAACAATTTTGTCCAAGTTTTACGCCATTTTTACGGACTCACCAGAAAACCTTCCAAAATGACACCAAAATGAATTTTCATGGCGGAAATGTTAAGGGCACATACCCAATAGTGAGATAGAGCTGGTGTATGTTACTTTTTGAGATTAATACATGAAAGATTTTACATGAAAACCTTGTGTGGCACTCCGATGTCCAAAACGCACGTTTTGTGCTTTTTACTAGCGATGTCGGTCATTTTTTTTTTTTTATTCTATCTCCCTCAGTCCGTCGGTCTGTCTCTCTCTGTCTTGTCTGTCCCCCTCTCACAGTCTGTCGGTCAGTTCCCCCCCTCTCTCTTACTTACCGTTCCCCGATCACTGCCGCGGCGCTGCACAGCTGTTCAAACTCCGGTGGCTTTTCCTCTTTTGAAAAAGCCGGCCGCTCATTAATCAATCTCCTATTCCCTGCTTTCCTGCTTTTCGGCGCCTATGATTGGTTGCAGTGAGACACGCTCCCACACTGAGTGACAGCTGTCTCACTGCACCCAATCACAGCAGCCGGTGTGTGTATACTGTGCAGGGAAATAAATAATTAAATAATTAAAAAAAACGGCGTGCGGTCCCCCCAATTTTAATACCAGCCAGATAAAGCCATACGGCTGAAGGCTGGTATTCTCAGGATGGGGAGCTCCACGTTATGGGGAGCCCCCCACCCTAACAATATCAGTCAGCAGCCGCCCAGAATTGCCGCATACATTAGATGCGACAGTTCTGGGGCTGTACCCGGCTCTTACCGATTTACCCTAGTGCGTTGGCAAATCGGGGTAATAAGGAGTTAATGGCAGCCCATAGCTGCCACTAAATCCTAGATTAATCATGTCAGGTGTCTCCCCGAGATTCCTTCCATGATTAATCTGTAAATTACAGTTAAAAAACACACACACCCGAAAAATCCTTTATTAGAAATAAAAAACACTAACAAAGTCCCTCATTACCAATTTATTAACCCCGACAAACCCTCCATGTCCGGCGTACTCCACAGTCCTCCAGCGTCGCGTCCAGCTCTGCTGCATGGAAGTGACAGGAGCTGCAGAATACACCGCCGCTCCGGTCACCTCCACGCAGCTAATGAGATGAGTATAGCGATCAGCTGAGCTGTCACTGAGGTTACCTGGATCCAGCGGTGGATGCAGCGGTGGCCGCGGGTAACCTCAGTGACAGCTCAGCTGATCGCGCTACTCACCGCCGCTCCAGTCAGCTCCATGCACCAACTGAGGTGAGTATAGCGATCAGCTGCTGTCACTGAGGTTAATCGCGGCCACCGCTGGATCCAGCGGTGGCCGGGAGTTACCTGACTGACAGCAGCTGATCGCGCTATTCCCTTCATTAGCTGCGTGGAGGTGACCGGAGCGGCGGTGTCTTCTGCAGCTCCTGTCACTTCCATGCAGCAGAGCTGGACGCGACGCCGGAGTCCGTGGAGTACGCCGGACATGGAGGGTTTGTCGGGGTTAATAAATTGGTAATGAGGGACTTTGTTAGTGTTTTTTATTTCTAATAAAGGATTTTTCGGGTGTGTGTGTTTTTTAACTGTAATTTACAGATTAATCATGGAAGGAATCTCGGGGAGACGCCTGACATGATTAATCTAGGATTTAGTGGCAGCTATGGGCTGCCATTAACTCCTTATTACCCCGATTTGCCAACGCACTAGGGTAAATCGGGAAGAGCCGGGTACAGCCCCAGAACTGTCGCATATAATGTATGCGGCAATTCTGGGCAGCTGCTGACTGATATTGTTAGGGTGGGGGGCTCCCCATAACGTGGAGCTCCCCATCCTGAGAATACCAGCCTTCAGCTGTTTGGCTTTATCTGGCTGGTATTAAAATTGGGGGGACCGCACGCCGTTTTTTTTAATTATTTCTTTATTTATTTTACTGCACAGTATAGACCCGCCCACCGGCTGCTGTGATTGGGTGCAGTGTGACACCTGTCACTCAGCGTGGGGGCGTGTCTCACTGCAACCAATCATAGGCGCCTGTGGGCATGGAAAGCAGGGAATATGAGATGGCTGTGTACAGAGCACAGCGCGCCGGCCGGTATAAAGGCTCGGTCACGCTGTGCAGGCCGGCCAATCACTGCAATTCCACAACTAACAGGGCTGTGGCATTGCAGTGGTCTGCCAGCCAATCCCTGCATGAGGGCTGGCTCTCAAAAGAGCGCCAACATGCAGGGATGAAGACCACGAGTAAAGCACGAGTTTTGCAAAATTACTCGGTACCCGCCGAGTAGCCCGAGTACAGTGATACTCGTGCGAGTACCGAGTAGTAACAAGCATACTCGCTCATCACTACTAGTGATGTCTATGAGTTCAGGTAGTCATTGCAAACAAAGGGCTTTCAACGAAGTATTAGAAATTAACATTTTATATCCAAATATTTAATTTGTCCAATTACTTTTGAGCCCCTTAAATGAAGGGATTGAGTTTAAAAAATGCTCTTTAGTTCTTCACATTTTTATGTAACCATTTTGTTCAACTGAATTTAAGCTGAAAGTCTCAAATTGAACCTCAGATGAATTGTTTTGTTCAAAATCCATTGGGGTAATGTATAGAACAAAAATATGAAAAATGTTGTCTCTGTACAAATATATATGGACCTATGGTTGATCTGGTCAATTCTGTGGTCCAAGATGTAGTTTCGGGCTATATGTAGCTGTTTTTAACCACGAATCACTCCATGTTTTAGAAATACATGTATATGTTTTTTATATAAAATATATATATAGAGATATATATATATATATATATATATACATATAAAAAAAAAAAATATATATATATATATATATATATATATATCTATATACACTATATATATATATAGTTTCATATATATATATATATATATATATATATATATATATATATATATATATATATGCTGTACTACCCGGCTTCGCCCGGGTTAATAACTGTTAACAAAATAGAATGTATTAACAAAAATGTATTCTCCACACAAAAACCACAAAACAAATAGATAGAAATGTAATTATTAAAAGGCAAAAACTAAGCTAATAGAAAAATTTCACAACATATATTTCATCACCACAGATATTCCACACAGATTTAACTAAATTGGCCAAGTAATGTGCTCCGTCTATCTCTTTCCAGGTCTGTCTCTTTCCAGGTCTGTCTCTTTCCAGGTCTGTCTCTTTCCAGGTCTGTCTCTTTACCATCTGTCTCTTTCCCTGTCTGCATCTTTCCCTGTCTGCCTGTCTCTGTCTGTCTCTTTTTTTGCTCTGTCTCTATCTCTCTGTTTCTTTCCCCATCTGTCTCTTTCTAGGTCTGTCTCTTTCCCAGGTCTGTCTCTCTCTTTCCCCGTCTGTCTCCCTGTCTCTTTGTGTCTTTTCCTGTCTGTCTCTTTCCCTGTCTACCTGTCTCTGTCTGTCTCTTTCCTTGTCTGTCTCTATTTCTCTGTCTCTTTCCCCATCTGTCTCTATCAAGGTCTGTGTCTTTCCCCATCTATCTTTGTCTGTCTCTCTGGCTGTCTCCTCCTTCCCTGTCTGCCTGTCTCTGTCCCTGTCTGCATGTCTGTCTGTCTCTTTCCCCATCTGTCTCTTTCCCCATCTTTCCAGGTCTGTCTCTTTCCCTGTCTGTCTCTCTGTCTGTCTCTCTGTCTCTCTGTCTGTCTCCCTGTCTGTCTCTCTCTATCCGTCTCCCCACCGACAGCTTATTACCTCACATATAAGCTTCTTATACTATGAATGTCTTTTGTTCCTATAGCAACCAACCACAGCTCCTACAAATAACCTGTAGTTCCAGGCTCCATTTACTTTAATGGAGGCATGTTTTTTGGAGAGTAACTGTAAAGGCGGAATTACATTTTCCTGTCAAAACATAGTCTACGACGTTCCCTTGGTCACATGAGGTGTCTGTGCAAAATTTCGTGATTGTAAATGCGACGGTGCGGATACACTTTTCGTTTCACTTTTTCCCCATTATGTGGATAGGGGCAAAATTGATTGGTAAATTGGAACACGTGGGGTTAAAATTTCGCCTCAGAACATAGCCTATGACGCTCTTGGGGTGCAGACGTGTGAGTGTGCAAAATGTTGTGGCTGTAGCTGCGACGGTGCAGATGCCAATCCCGGACATACACACATACATACATACATACACACATTTAGCTTCATATATTAGATATATATATACAGTCATATGAAAAAGTTTGAGCACCCCTATTAATGTTAACCTTTTTTCTTTATAACAATTTGGGTTTTTGCAACAGCTATTTCTGTTTCATATATCTAATAACTGATGGACTGAGTGATATTTCTCGATTGAAATGAGGTTTATTGTACTAACAGAAAATGTGCAATCCGCATTTAAAGAAAATTTGACCGGTGCAAAAGTATGGCCACTCATCAATTTCTTGATTTGAACACTCCTAACTACTTTTTACTGACTTACTAAAGCACTAAATTGGTTTCGTAACCTCATTGAGCTTTAAACTTCATAGGCAGGTGTATATAATCATGAGAAAAGGTATTTAAGGTGGCCACTTGCAAGTTGTTCTCCTATTTGAATCTCCTATGAAGAGTGGCATCATGGGCTCCTCAAAACAACTCTCAAATGATCTGAAACCAAAGATTATTCAACATATTTGTTCAGGGGAAGGATACAAAAAGTTGTCTCAGAGATTTAAACTGTTAGTTTCCACTGTGAGGAACATAGTAAGGAAATGGAAGAACACAGGTACAGTTCGTGTTAAGCCCAGAAGTGGCAGGCCAAGAAAAATATCAGAAAGGCAGAGAAGAAGAATGGTGAGAACAGTCAAGAACAATCCACAGACCACCTCCAAAGACCTGCAGCTTCATCTTGCTGCAGTTGGTGTCAATGTTCATCGGTCAACAATACAGCGCACGTTGCACAAGGAGAAGCTGTATGGGAGAGTGATGCGAAAGAAGCCATTTCTGCAAGCACGCCACAAACTGAGTCGCATGAGGTATGCAAAAGCACATTTGGACAAGCAAGTTAGATTTTGGAAGAAGGTCCTGTGGACTGATGAAGCAAAGATTGAGTTGTTTGGTCATACAAAAAGGCGTTATCCATGGAAGTATAAAAGCACGGCATGCCAAGAAAAGCACTTGCTACCCACAGTAAAATTTGGTGGAGGTTCCATCATGCTTTGGGGCTGTGTGGCCAATGCTGGCACCGGGAATCTTGTTAAAGTTGATTGTCGCATGGATTCAACCCAGTATCAGCAGATTCTTAACAATAATGTGCAAGAATCAGTGACGAAGTTGAAGTTACGCAGAGGATGGATATTTCAGCAAGACAATGATCCAAAACACCGCTCCAAATCTACTCAGGCATTCGTGCAGAGGAACAATTACAATGTTCTGGAATGGCCATCCCAGTCCCCAGACCTGAATATCATTGAAAATCTGTGGGATGATTTGAAGCATGCTGTCCATGCTCGGCGACTATCAAACTTAACTGAACTGGAATTGTTTTGTAAACAGGAATGGTCAAATATACCTTCATCCAGGATCCAGGAACTCATTAAAAGCTACAGGAAGCGACTAGAGGCTGTTATTTTTGCAAAAGGAGGACCTACAAAATATTAATGTCACTTTAATGTTGAGGTGCCCATACTTTTGCACCGGTCAAATTTTATTTAAATGCGGATTGCACATTTTCTGTTAGTACAATAAACCTCATTTCAATCCAGAAATAATACTCCAATCCATCTGATATTAGATATATGAAACTGAAATTGCTGTTGCAAAAACCCAAATTGTTATGAAGAAAAAAGGCTAACATTAATAGGGGTGCCCAAACTTTTTCATATGACTGTGTATATATATATATATATATATATATTCTCATATATACAGCACAGACCAAAAGTTTGGACACACCTTCTCATTCAAAGAGTTGTCTTTAGTTTCATGACTCTGAATATTGTAGATTCACATTGAAGGCATCAAAATTATGAATTAACACATGTGGAATGAAATACTTAACAAAAAAGTGTGAAACAACTGAAAACATGTCTTATAATCTAGGTTCTTCAAAGTAGCCACCTTTTGCTTTGATTATTGCTTTGCACACTCTTGGCATTCTCTTGATGAGCTTCAAGAGGTAGTCACCAGAAATGGTCGTCCAACAGTCTTGAAGGAGTTCCCAAGAGATGCTTAGCCCTTGTTGGCCCTTTTGCCTTCACTCTGCGGTCCTGCTCACCCCAAACCATATTGATTGGGTTCAGGTCTGGTGACTGTGGAGGCCAGGTCATCTGGCGTAGCACCACATCACTCTCCTTCTTAGTCAAATAGCCCTTACACAGCCTGGAGGTGTGTTTGGGGTCATTTTCCTGTTGAAAACTAAATGATGGCCCAACTAAACACAATCCGGATGGCATAGCATGCCGCTACAAGATGCTGTGGTAGCCATGCTGGTTTAGTATGCCTTCAATTTTGAATAAATCCCCAACAGTGTCACCAGCGAAGCACCCCCACACCATCACACCTCCTCCTCCATGCTTCACGGTGGGAACCAGGCATGTAGAGTCCATCCGTTCACCTTTTCTGTGTCGTGCAAACAAACAGTGGTCGGAGCCAAAGCTCTCAAATTTGGACTCATCAGACCAAAGGACAGATTGCCACTGGTCTAATGTCCATTCCTTGTGTTATTTAGCCCAAACAAGTCTCTTCTGCTTGTTGCCTGACCTTAGCAGTGGTTTCCTAGCAGCTATTTTACCATGAAGGCCTGCTACACAAAGTCTCTTCTTAACAGTTGATCTAGAGATGTGTCTGCTGCTAGAACTCTGTGTGGCATTGACTTGGTCTCTAATCTGAGCTGCTGTTAACCTGTTATTTCTCAGGCTGGTGACTCAGATAAACTTATCTTCCGCAGCAGAGGTGACTCTTGGTTTTCCTTTCCTGGGGCGGTTTTCATGTAAGCCAGTTTCTTTGTAGCGTTTGATGGGTTTTGCCACTGCACTTGGGGAAACTTTCCATGTTTTCCCAATTTTTCAGACTGACTGACCTTAATTTCTTAAAATAATGATGGTCACTAGTTTTTCTTTACTTAGCTGCTTTTTTCTTGCCATAATACAAATTCTAACAGTCTATTCAGTAGGACTATCAGCTGTGTATACATCAGACTTCTGCACAACACAACTTATGGTCCCAACCCCACTTATAAGGCAAAAAATCCCACTTATTAAACCTGACAGGGTACACCTCTGAAGTGAAAACCCTTTCCGGTGACTACATATTTTCAGTTGTTTCACACTTTTTTGTTAAGTATTTAATTCCACATGTGTTAATTCATAGTTTTGATGCCTTCAATGTGAATCTACAATTTTCAGAGTCATGAAAATAAAGAAAACTCTTTGAATAAGAAGGTGTTTCCAAACTTTTGGTCTGTATATATATATATAGATGCTGCTTCATATATTTATATGGTGCAGTGCTGTTAAATGTCAAAGCCAACTATAGACCACTATTGCAATGATTTACAATTTACTTGTGAATCACAGGGCAGAGGTTATTGTAAAACACCTTGATGGTCTGTAGGGATGCCATAGGGAATTTTACTTCCCGACAGCTGAAATACCTTAGCTTCAGATTGCTCCTACTGGATAGAGGTGCAATTATTTTTTTTTTGTGATAAAATATGAGAGAACTGCAAAAGTATACAAATTCTTCATTTCTTATGTATTATTTAAACTATCTCCCTATGTATTATTTAAAGTAAACTTCAAATTGGTGCTCTGAATCATTTGGGACAAATGCAAAGTCCTACATCTGGGTAAAAGAAATGTAAAAAGCAAATATAGTATGGGAGAAATAGAACTAGGTGATAGCACCGGGTAAAAGGACTTGGGCATAATAGTGGATGCCAAATTCAACATGAGCGAACAATGCGGAGCTGCAGCTGAAAAGGCCAACACAATTCTGGGATGTATCAAGACAAGCATTGAATCTAGATCAAGAGAGGTAATCATTCTCCTATACTCTGCCCTGGTCAGACCCCCACCTGGAATACTGTGTACAGTTTTGGGCCCCCAATTCAAGAAATACATCAATATATTGGAGCAAGTCCAGAGAAGAGCAGCCAAGATGGTAGAAGGTCTGTAAACCATGTCATATGAAGAACGGCTAAAAGAACTAGGGATATTTAGTTTGAAAAAGAGAAGACTGAGAGGAGACTTAATAGCGGACTACAAATATCTGAAAAGTAGTCACAGTGCAGAGGGAACTGGAACTGGAAATTCTCATTAGCACAAGGAAGTACAAGAAATAATGGGATGAAGCTTAAAGGATGGAGATTCAGATTAGGCATTCGTAAAAACTTTCTGACACTGAGGGCAGTCAGGGAGTGGAACAGGCGAACACGGGAGGTAGTGAGCTCTCCATCAATGGAAATCTTCAAGCGGAAACTGGATAAACATATAGCTGGAATGGTTTAAGAAAGCTTGCATTCACGAGGAGTTGGACACGATGGCCCTTGAGGTCCCTTCCAACTCTACCATTCAATGATTCTATGATTCTATGAATAACATAATGAAATAGCATTTAACATGAAAATTAAGAATAAGTGCAAGGAGGAATATAGGAAGGTTCCTTGAAAATCATTATATTTTCTTATATGGAAATTAATGTGTAAACTGAAATGTCAGAATGGCCGGAGCACTGACCCCCCCCTCCCCCCGGGCATGTGTGGAGGCCAGCATGACACTGATTGGAGTGGAGGTCATGATGTCACGGGTAGGGGAGGGGGAGTAAGTCAGGGTATAGTAAAAAGGTGAAGCTGGGGGAGGAGCGGCACTTTTCCCGCTCTGGGACACCAGTGAGAGTCCCCATCCCTGTACCTGCTATGGACGCCGGGGATCAGCTCCTGGAGCGGCTGAGAGCTGCTGCTGGGACCATCCCCCCAGGTGGCTGCAGAGCCTGATAGCAAGGATCATCGGTGGGAGTCCGGGGGGGGGGCAGGGACGGCACCCCTGCGACAGCGGCGCCCCCGGAGGTCTGGACTGGCAGAGAGGCGGTCACCTGACCTGACTCCCAGGGCCCAGCGTCGCCACAGAAGCCCCCTCCGGGGACCCTCCAGGCCGGACGCCGCGAGCTGCGAGGCCGGCAGGCCCCGGCCTGGGAGGAATTCAGACGGGCGGCTGGGCCCGGCGGCAGTCGGCAGGCCTACGCTGGAGTTGGGGGCGGGGCCTGCTGCTGCCTTGTCGGCGAGTGACGTCGGCGGTGCGGCGGGGCGCTCTGGTGATGTACCGGCCGAGCGCCCTGAGCCTCTCCTCCCTGCAGCGATAGTATCCCGGATGGATCCCTGTGAGGTGGGCGGAGCCAGGCGGCTGCGGTCGGAACTACATCGGGCCTGGCATTCAGGGCCTGCGGCTACAGAGGCCCTGTCTGGGAGAGGGGCCACATGGAGCGGAGCAGGGGGGGCCGTGCTTGGAGAGCCCTGAGGATAATATGCAGCTCCCCCTGTTGGTCGGCGCTACTGATCGTCATGTCCAGGATATGCGGCCGGCGGGGCCTCGGGCCGCGCGGCTAAAACAGCAATGGAGCAGAGTCGGATGGGAGGAGCCAAGTCATGCTAGATCGGCAGGAGGGACGTCAGGATACAGGTGGTCCGGCTGGCGAGGTTATACCTTTGTGCAGCCTGGTGAGTATGATTACATGTTTTGTTTGTCTTCACATGCTGTTTAGGTACACAGTAAAGGGGGGGAGACGGGTCAGCTGGGGTTCGGTTTGGGGGTGCCAGCGGGTGTTAGGGGGAATGCGTTGAGTGGGGAGTTGTCAGAATTGAAGTTGCGTTCGCCAGTTGCGGGCCCGGATTAGGGGCCAGGAAAACCCCGGCGCCAGTGGCGGCTTGGGTTAATTTGTCCGTCATTGCGGCTAGTGAGTCCAGTTGGGAGTGTCTCTTCCCCAGTATTAGTGGCAGTTCAGACTGAAAGGAGTAAGGAGGTGGCAAAAATTTATTTTGACAAAGGGGGAAAAGATGATAGCAAGAAGGAAGATGGGGAGAAGTGGCGATGGCACTTGATTCCTCGGACTTATGCTAATAGGTTTAAGGCGTTGCAGTTTGGGCAAGAGTAATTGGCGACAGGCGCCAGAGAATAGTTTTCAGTGGTTTTGCTATATGGGCTCGATTGGTGAGGCCTATAGGATTTATGGGGGGTAGACCTGGATCCGTTATGAGGAGCAGTGTCTTCAGAGGATGGCGACCGTCCATCCATAAGATGGGATCAGAAGGATATAGGCTTGTGGTTGCGGGTGATGGCGGCAGCCAGATATGGGCAGTCATTTCAGGGCGGGGCAGGGTTCCCCGGCCGGTCAGGAAGTTGGGGTGCCGGTGGTCAGTACGGACAGACAGGGTCCTAGAAGTCAAGTTCGTGTTGGTAAGTTAATGAGGGGGAAGGCAAGTCAGTGACACTTGTCGTTGTTTGGACATCTCCGCACCTATTGTAACGGAGCATCCCATGGGATGTCCAAGGGTCAGACACCGGTGTGCTTAGTTGCGATGCTGCCGTACTTAAATAGGGATCCTGTTAGGGCCAAAGCTGAGGTTTGAGGTTGGGTTTTGGGGAGGGTTTCAGGATTCCTTCCCCTGTTTTTGAAGTTCCAGGGACAACCAGGAATCTCCCTCGGTGTATCAGCATTTGGCGCTGATAGGTGGAAAGTTAGGAAAGGAGGTGGCGTTGGGGAGAATGGGGGGCACAGTTAGTCACCCCCCTACCTTTTCTTATTTTGTGGTTTCGTCATTCGGGGGGGGCCCAAGGAGGAGCCAGGTAAAGTTCGGCTAATCCACCATTTGTCTCATCCCAGGGGTAGGTCAGCGAATGATGGTATACTGGCTGAGCTTCGTTAGGTGTTGTATACGTCGTTTGATGAGGCTACAAAGTAGGTAAAGAGTTGTGGGAGGGGTATGTTGATGGCAATAGATGGATATTGAGGCAGCTGTCCGGCTCTTACCAGTTCATCCAAAATTGTGTTCGTTATTAGTTTGTTTTTGGAAGGGAAATTGTTTTGGAGACCCCTGCTTGCCAATGGGTAGTGCAGTATCGTGCACATTTGTTGAAACCTTTTGTTCTTTTTTAGAATGGGGGGGGCGTGATGTTTCTGGTTTGGCATCACTGGTACCTTACCGGGATGAATTGTCGGTGTGTGGGATTGGCTGTTTCGGCACAGGCACAAGAATTCTAGCAGCAATGGAATGGATAGCGAGAGGCTTTGGGGTGCCTTTGGCACCTGGGGAAGAACTGTTCGGCCAAATACAGGTATTTAGTTTATGGCCATTGTAATTGACTCAGTGATTTGGGAGGTTCGGCTTCCTGACGACAGGTTGCCACGCTTAAGGTTGAGGTAGCAAGGGCATGCCGGGTGAGGAAGTTACAATTAAAGGAGGTTTAATCGCTATTGGGGGAAACTTAATTTTGCGTGTCGGGTAAGGTCAATGGGCCGAGTTTTCACGTCGGCTAGCTTGCGCGACAGCTGGAGTGCTTGCTCTTCACCCCTACATAAGTTTGTCGGAGGAACATTGAGCGGCCTTGTTGGTTTGGGGAGAATTTTTGAGGAGCAGGACAATGGTGGTTCGTTGCTTAAGGATGAGGTAGTGGTTAATTTCAAATTGGAATTGTTTACGGATGCTGCGGGTGACTCAGGTTTCGGGGCCTTTTTTTCAGGGTCAGTGATGTGCGGATTGGTGACCAGAAAGTTGGATGGCGGAGGGGTTGACAAGGAATGTGTCGCTATTAGAAATTTTTTCCGATGATGGTCGCACTCCATTTGGGGAGTGACCAGTTGTGGAATAAGTAGATCCGGTTCAACTGGGACGATATGGGGGTGGTGCTAGTGATTAATAACGGCTCGGCATATTTTACCCAAGTTGTTCGGGTGTTGCGGCGGTTGGGTTTTTATTTGTTGGGAAATTAATACGGGTCACAGCAGCTCAGGTACCAGGTATAGAGGACCTAATAGCGGATTTCCTTTCCTGTTTCAGTGAGATTGTTTCCGGGATTTTGCGGTAGTGGCGGACGGCAGCAGCTTGTAGTCCCCTGCGCAGCTTTGGAGCGTGGTCTTCAAGCAGCAAGACCACGGATTCAGGCAGTTTGACTGGTACCACGTGGGCGGCGTATTAGGCCACATGGGTTCCTGGGAGTGGTGGTTGGGTGGTGGCATGATGAATGAGGATTCCCAGTTAGGACTGTTCCTGGGAAATCGGGGGAGTGGCGATAACAGGTTGGTTTTCCACGAAGTTGAGTCATTTGATTACAGGGTTGGCATTTGGTTTCTGGTTGCGAGGTGTACAGGATTGGGAACAAATTTTTGGGTTGTTCAGGCGTTGAAGGGTGTGCATAGGGGCCATAGGTAGACGGCCTGTGTGTGAATTAGCTTATTGGAATGTTTGGGTAGGGAATTAAGGTATCATTGTTGCGGTTGGCTTTTCGTTGGCGGTTTTTCAGGGCTTGGTGTATTGGCGAATTGGTAGTTCCCAGGGTGACGTGCCCCGGGGGCTTGGGTAATAGTGACGTCCTATTTTTGGAGCATGGGGATCGAATTTTGGATCCAGAAATCAAAAATGGATAAAGTGGGGGCAGGCGGGTTCGTTTAGGGAAGGTTATGGCATCAGGTATGTGCCATTGGCAGTGCGTTTTGAGCTTTGCAAAGGTCCACCCGAGTCAGGATGGCCCATTGTTATGTCTCGAGGACGGGTCTTTTTGTCCAGATATTAGTTCATTAGTGTTTTGTGGGCATGTTTGAAATCATTGGGTCTGGTTGGCGAGGTTTGCGTTGCATTCTTTTCGTCTTGGGACGGCAGTGGAAACCTCTGGGTGTGGTCTCCCTGCTAAGACAGTTAAACAGATTGGTCGATGGAAGTCTCAGCGTTGTAAGTCGTGGGTTCGCAATGTTTCAGGGGCAATTGATCGGACGACTGGTTCTGATGGAGGGGGGGTGGGGGGGTGTCATTCTTTGGGGTGGTATTGGAGCTACTTGGTAATTTTGTTAGTGCTTTGTTTTTCAGACACCCCCCCCCCCCCGTTTTTCCGGCCTGGTCTGGATCTTGGGCCATTATAATGTGTGGTGGGGAACACAGAGAGCGGATACGAGAAGGAACAGGAGACAGCTAAATTTTGTCGGAGGGATAGGGCTCCTGTCGGATGGGTTGGAATCAGGGGTATGGGGTGGAATACGGTGTTGCAGGGGGTGCATAACTATGCTCATTTGGGCAGGCCCCCTGACATTTTGGTTTTACGCGTCGAGGGACCTATTTGGGTGAGCGGCTTTCTCGGACTTTGATAAAGATACTAAGCATGACTTGTTGCGGTTATGGGTGTCTTTTCCAGGCGTGATAATTGTGTGGTGGGACATTGTTCCAAGAAGGGTTTGGGCGGAAAGCATGGTCTGTGGAGAAGCTGAATAAGGTGCGGGTGGAAGTTAATAGGGTTATCTCAAAAAATTTGGGGGCTGCAACGTGGGAGTCGCAGCTCGGCTTTTTGAGCTGGAGCGAGAGGATGACGAATTTTGGTAGGCGGATGGGGTGCATTTGAATGCAGTACAGATTGATTGTGGGCACTTGGATTGCAGGGAGGTATTGAGCGAGCTTTGCTATTGAGGGGGGGTCTCAGGCACTTGAAGGTTATCAAGGTGCCCTCGTTGTGGCAGGTTTTTGGTGGGTCCTTGAAGTTGGTTCTAAATTGGTTCGGGGAACCCATCCGGGTATGGATCCCCTCATTGGCAGAATGGTTGGTCACCTGGTGATTTTTGGGGGATCCCGACGGGGTATGTCGGGGCCCCCGTGGGTGTTTTTGGTGGTTAATGAAGGAATAACCCTTACACTTTGGTGCTCCTGAGCCAGTGTGGGTAACGGCTGGGAGCAATTTGGTTATATGGCTTGGTTATGGGAATCACCAGGGTTTTAGCTTCAAGGACCTTACCACAATGCAAAATTTTACATGTTATGTATTTGTTTAATAAATGGCTGCTATGGCCAAAATTATCCAAAGATAAATTGGTGTCTGAGTGGTTATTAGCAGATAAGGGGGAATTGGAAAAGGGGTGTGTGTGCCTAATTATTATTGGCCGGAATCTACAATTCCAGGGTCAAGAATGGCCGGAGCACTGACCCCCCCCTCCCCCCGGGCATGTGTGGAGGCCAGCATGACACTGATTGGAGTGGAGGTCATGATGTCACGGGTAGGGGAGGGGGAGTAAGTCAGGGTATAGTAAAAAGGTGAAGCTGGGGGAGGAGCGGCACTTTTCCCGCTCTGGGACACCAGTGAGAGTCCCACCCGCCCTCCCTAAAGACTTTGAGTTCGCAATGGGCTGCAAGTTTTGTGGGAGGCGATATGGAAGTTTATCGGGTCGTAGTGGCCTGGTGGCAGGTTTTTGGTGGGTCCTTGAAGTTGGTTCTAAATTGGTTCGGGGAACCCATCCGGGTATGGATCCCCTCATTGGCAGAATGGTTGGTCACCTGGTGATTTTTGGGGGATCCTGACGGGGTATGTCGGGGCCCCCGTGGGTGTTTTTGGTGGTTAATGAAGGAATAACCCTTACACTTTGGTGCTCCTGAGCCAGTGTGGGTAACGGCTGGGAGCAATTTGGTTATATGGCTTGGTTATGGGAATCACCAGGGTTTTAGCTTCAAGGACCTTACCACAATGCAAAATTTTACATGTTATGTATTTGTTTAATAAATGGCTGCTATGGCCAAAATTATCCAAAGATAAATTGGTGTCTGAGTGGTTATTAGCAGATAAGGGGGAATTGGAAAAGGGGTGTGTGTGCCTAATTATTATTGGCCGGAATCTACAATTCCAGGGTCATGTAAAAGACTAAAACATCTTAACTTAGGCCATTAGTAAAGTTATGGGATTGTGTTCTGCTTGACAAACAACTGAATTCTCCACTTAATGTTTCAATTAATGGCCTTCCATATGTAGTCTATCTCATTGGTTCTACTTTACAGCTGACTTACTACATTATGAATTAAACTGGCTGAATCTGATATCCCATTTTATAATGTCAGTTTTTTTGAACATGTGAAGATTGGAGTAAAAGAGGACTACGCACACATTAGGGTTCCAGAAAACTTAGTATCCTGCAATAATTGGACTACAGAATAGATTAACTACTGCAGTAAGTTGCTGATTTAATGTCTAGGGTAATCTTTTCCTGAGATCAGCAGGAGCATTATGTCATGTGAATTCTCAGTGCCAGCATTTTGACAATCCACTGAGATTTGCCTTGAAATTTGTGTAATAGCAGAATCCTCGTGAAGCTTTCTATGTGGTCAGCGAAGTAAAAACTCAAAGCTGTACAGTTTATTCTCCAGTTCAGCAGTCACTGAGGTATACAAAGATGAAAATAATACTGCTCAACACTTCTCAGAAATATTTTGTCATAACAAGGCAGGGAGACCTCACATGGACGAGTTTCTGCAGCCTGGATTACTTAGTGCTCAGTGGTGACTCCAGTTGTCTACAGCCTGTAAGCTACAAACAAGGGGCAGAGAATCATGTAGATTTCAACAGAACAATATTCAACGTCATAGAAAGCATTACACAGTAGGAAATGAAAAAGCATATTTTTATATATCCTATCTGCTCAGAAAAATGTGATCAGTAGAGTTGAAAGGCATTTACACTGCAAGGTAATAGTGAATGAGCCTTGTTTAAAACACTCACTTCATAATTATCTCGTTATATAAACAGGCTGACAATGAATGAATGATGAACGAGCAAAGCGGTCATTGATTGAGTGAAATATTTTATGCAGCACAAAATATTATTGTTCTCCGCAGAATAATGACAGCCTATGCTCAGTGAGTGATCTAGTGAAGATTATTTAGTTTGGTCTGCACTCGAACGATTACTGGTCAGTAAAGGTTTACTGAACACATTGGTATCTCATAGATCTGGAGATGCTCTGCAGTGCTTACAGATCTGACTGTGTTTCCATTCCTTGTGCAGAGCATCTTGTCCTTGGAGATGCTCTGCGGCACCGTCCTTGTTAATTAACTAGCAGTTTGGTCACTATACTGGAGTCCAGGTTGGTTCTGGGAGGTGCTGGTTACTCAGCTATTCCATCTTGCGGGTAATTGCTCAGGGTTTACTGAGCATTCTCCCCCAGAACTCTGCAAGTGGTATTCTCTGGCTCTGCTGTGTTACCATAGTTTGTGTGTCTGCTAGTATTCTGATCTTGGTATTCTGACCCTGGACTGTTATTGGACTTCACTTTGCCTGCTCCCTATTCCTGTCATGCATTCCTGTCTTGGACCCTGGACCATTTCCTCACCACGTGCTCTTTTGGTATTGTGATGCTCGGATTGTGCCCTGACTACGTCTCTGTTTACCCCTTATGATTATTTGGGACCTCCTGTTACTAGACCTCGGCTCTCCTGACTACCCTTCCGTTCATGTGACCCAGTAAGGCAGGGGTGGGGAACCTTTTTTCAGCCGAGGGCCATATGGAAATTTCTACCAACCTTCAGGGGCCGCACAAAATTATCAATGTGAAAATGACCCTGCTATATTTGGTCAAACAATTAATTAACTTACCCCTACTGTGGCGGCCGGAGTGGCTTCTCTTTGGTGCGTCTGTGATGTTTGGGGATACTAATCATGTTGCTTCTCACAGCTGGTTTTTCATTTTTGTCTGGGTCTGGAGCGCAGTCAACTCTTTGTGATAAGATTGGTAAATCATATACATCACATAACAGACGCTGTATATACATCACAGGAGACACTGGGGGAATATACATCACACAAGGGGCTGGGGACATGTATATGCCCCAGCCCCTCCTGTGATGTATATACCCCATCCCTCCTGTGATGTTTATGCCTCCAGCCTTCCTGTGATGTATGTGCCCACAGCACCTCTTGTGGTGTATATGCCCCCAGCCCCTCTTGTGATGCATGTGCCCCCAGCCCCTCTTGTGATGTATGTGCCCCCAGCCCCTCTTGTGATGTATATGCCCCAGCCCCTCTTGTGATGTACATGCCCCCAGCCCTCCTGTGAATATGTGACCCCGGCCCCTCCTGTGATGTATGTGCCCCCAGCTCCTCCTGTGATGTATGTGCCCCCAGCCTCCCCTGTGATATATATGCCCCCCATCCCTCCTGTGATGTATAAGTCACAGGAGACGCTGAGGACATGCACATCACAAGAGGGGCTGGGGACATACACATCACAAGAGGGGCTGGAGCGCAGACGCCACACAAGAGGTGCTGGGGCGCAGGTGCCACAAGAGAGGGGCTGGGGCGCAGGCACCACACAAGAGGGGCTGGGGCGCAGGCACCACACAAGAGGGGCTGAGGCAGAGGCACCACACAAGAGGGGCTGGGGCACAGGCACCACACAAGAGGGGCTGGGTCACAGGCACCACTGGGGGGGCACAGATATCACTTGCGGAGCCCTGACATCAGTGAGGGGGGAGGAGGGACACATACTCTTGTTCTAAAGAGTTGAGTATAACATTGATCAATCACCTTGGGGATTAGTATTTTTTATTCCTCTTTTTTTTTTTTACTTTTAAGAAAAAGTGTCTATTTGGAGTCAATTTAAGTATATATTCACTGGCATCTAAAAATAATTGGAAACTTTGCCCAAACTGATGGACAAAGCAAAAGTCTATTGTTAAATAATTGTACCTCATATTCAAATAATTTGTGACCTGATAAATTGAAAATCCTTTATTTGCTGTTCCTTTTTGGATTGTTTGACACAACCAGTTTGTGATTTGTCCCTTCTATTTCTTCCCACACAGCTCCCCAAAATCTACTTTTCTTTTGAAAACAACTGCTGATTTTGAGGGACATTGACATATGTGCGCACGTTGTGTTCTATTCCGCAGAGTGTAAGTCACTGCATGTGCGTCTCAGAACGCAGCCGAAAAGCTGCATTCTGAGACGCATTGTTACTGCAAAATTCCTGCTGAAGTCATGCGTTCTGGATGCTCCCAGAACGCACATTTTTAACAGTGTGGTCACACTCGGCTCTGCAGCATCCCCATAGACTTGGAGCAGAGCCGAGTGGGACCGCACTGTCAAAAAGAGCATGGCTGGCTGTGAGACAGAGCCACGTGATCAGAATGAACTCGGATGAACTTCACCTGACTTCATTGTGATCGCACGGCTCTGTGCATGTGCCACAGCTTGATTTGAAATCACAGGTGAAGGACTCACCGGTGACCACATATCCCCTGAGTGACTGCAGTGAGCAGCGCAATCAGCTGTGCTTTCACTCAGGTTCCTCGCGCAGTGGCCACGAGAAACCTCAGTGACAGCACAGCTGATCGTGCGACTCACTTCAGTTGCTACATGGAACTCACAGGAGTGGCGGTGTTCTACTGCTTCCAATATAGCAGAGCTGAAAGCGTCGTGGGACCTTGGGTGGATTACGTTGGACCTGGAGGTGTTTTTGAGGGGTTAATAAAGTGGTAAAAGAGGGTGTTTTTTGCCTTTAATTACAAATAAAGGATTTTTTGGATGTGTGTGTTTATTTTCTTTAACTTACAGGTTAATCATGGAAGGTATCTCGGGGAGATGCCTGCCATGATTAACCTAGGACTTAGTGTCAGCTATGGGATGCTGCCATTAACTCCTTATTACCCCATTTGCCACCACACCAGGGCAATTCGGGATGAGCCGGGTAGAGTCCCGGGACTGTCGCATCTAATGGATGTGGCAATTCTGGGTGGCTGCTGGCAGATATTTATAGGCTGGGGGGCTCCCCATAACATGGAGCTTCCCATCCTGAGAATACCAGCCTTCAGCCGTGTGGCTTTACCCTGGCTGGTATCCAAATTGGGGGGACCGCACGTCGTTTTTTTTAAAATTATTTATTTATTTATTTTTACTGCTCGATATAGACATGACCACCGGCGGCTGTGATTGGTTGCAGTGAGACAGCTGTCACTCAGCATGGGGGTGTGTCTGACTGCAACCAATCATAGGCGCCGGTGGGCGGGGGAAGCAGGGAATACGAGATGGATTAGTGAGCGTCTGGCATTTTCAAAAGAGGAGAAGCCACCACAGAGTGAACGCCATGCAGCGCAGCACCAGTGATCGTGGATCGGTGAGTATCTGAGAGGGGGTGGAAGGGAGAGACCGACATGGACAGAGAGAGAGAGATGCAAAACAAGAATGCCCCGGAGACACCAATCACATGTTTCTCAGGCAAGAAGCTAGCCAGGTCTTTTACCGGGAATGAACAACCATGGGAAGGGCAGTCTCCTGTCAAAGAAACCGCCTATACCAAAACATGGTATCCATCCACAGACAGCTGTTTCTGGGTATTTGCCCCTCATCAGTGTGGAGTAGGAAACTGGCTAGTGGGAGCAATGACTAGTGGAAGACCACATAGGTAAAGATGGTTAACCTCGGGGAGATCAACATCCAACACCGCGAAGACATCATCACGTGTTTCTGAATGCAGTGACACTAGAACAAGGCCATCTGGGAAAATATGCAAAACAAGAATGCCGCAGAGACACCATCACATGTTTCTCAATGCTGGCAAGAAACTAGCCAGTTCTTTCACCGGGAAGGAACAACCACGGGAAGGGCAGTCTCCAATCAAGGAAACCGCCTATACCAAAACATGGTATCCATCTACAAACAGCTGTTTCGGGATATTTGCGGCTTTTTTATTTTGCATATTTTCTTAGGGGGCCTTGTTCTAGTGTCACTGCGTTGAGAAACACATGATGGTGTCTCTGCAGTGTTGGATCTCCTCGAGGTCAGCCATCTTTACCTATGTGGTCTTCTACAAGGCATTGCTCCCACTAGCCAGTTTCCTACTCCACACTGATGAGGGGCAAATACCCTGAAACAGCTGTGTGTGGGTGGATACCATGTTTTTGTATAGGCGGTTTCCTTGATTGGAGACTGCTCTCCCCGTGGTTGTTCCTTCCCGGTGAAAGACCTGGCTAGTTTTTTGCCAGCGTTGAGAAACATATATGGTTTCTCCGCGGCATTCTTGTTTTGCATCTCTCTCTCTCTGTCCATGTCGGTCTCTCCCTCTCACCCCCTCTCTGATACTCACTGATCCACGATCACCGGCGCTGCGCTGCATGGCGTTCACACTGTGGCGGCTTCTCCTCTCTTAAAAATGCCGGCCGCTCATTTATCCATCTTGTATTCCCTGTTTCCCCTGCCCACCAACGCCTATGATTGGTTGCAGTCAGACACGCCCCCACGCTGAGTGACAGCTGTCTCACTGCAACCAATCACAGCCGCCGGTGGGTGTGGCAATATCGAGCAGTAAAAAAAAAAAAAAATAATTAAAAAAAAATGATGTGCGTTCCCCCCTGAATTTGATACCAGCCAGGGTAAAGCCAAACGGCTGAAGACTGGTATTCTCAGTTGCTGTGTGGAGCTGACAGGAGCGTCGGTGTTCTACTGCAGCTCCTGTCACATTCATGTTGCAGAGCTGAGAGCGTTGCGGGACCGCTGTGGATTACGCCGGAGCTGAAGGGGTTTTTGGGGCTTAATAAAGGGGTGAATGAGGGTGGTTTTTTTTGTTTATAATTTCAAATAAAGGATTTTTCCTTGTGTGTGTTTATTTACTTTAACTTACAGGTTAATCATGGAAGGTATCTCGGGGAGATGCCTGTCATGCTTAATCTTGGACTTAGTGGCAGCTATGGGCTGCTGCCATTAACTCCTTATTACCCCGATTGCCAACACACTAGGGCAAATCGGGATGAGCCGGGTACAGTCCTGGGACTGTCTCATCTAATGGATGCGGCAATTACGGGCGGCTGCTGGCTGATATTGTTAGGCTGGGGGGCTCCCCATAACGTGGAGCTCCCCATCCTGAGAATACCAGCCTTCAGCTGTTTGGCTTTACCCTGCCTGGTATCAAAATCAGGGGGGGACCGCACGTCATTTTTTTTTAATTTTTTTTTTTTTTACTGCTCGATATTGCCACACCCACCGGCGGCTGTGATTCTTTGCAATGAGACAGCTGTCACTCAGCGTGGGGGCGTGTCTCACTGCAACCAATCATAGGCGCCGGTGGGCAGGGAAAGCAGGGAATACGAGATTGAATAATGAGCGGCCGGCTTTTTTCAAAATAGTAAAAGCCGCCGGAGTTTTTTTAACAGCTGTGCAGCGTCGCTGCAGTGATCGGGGAATAGTGAGTATAAGAGAGGGGGGAGACTGACCGACGGACTGAGAGAGGGACAGACAAGAGAGAGAGACTGACCGACAGACAGAGAGAGACCGACCGACAAACTGAGGGAGATTGACTAACATACACAGAAAAAAAAATTGACTGACATCGCTTCAAAAAAGCACAAAACATTCACGGACCATACGGAGATGCATCCGTTTCACGTACGTGTGCTCACGGACCCATAGACTTTCATTGGGTGCGTGTGTGCGTGTTCCGTCCAGAAAACGGAAATGCATCTGTGTTTTACGGACAAACAAACGTATCATGCACATGGACACATGCACCTTATGGAAAAACGCACGTGTAACTTCATACATTGAATAACATACGTGTGTCCGTGTCTCCGGTACATACGGAATTGGACCTAACACGTACCGGAGACGCGGACGTGTGAAGGGGGCCTAAGAGAGAGAACTGCATTTGTTATGTTAAAAAAACATGCGGATCGCAACAAGAATGCAGTGCTTAGCATTTTGGTAGCGTTTTTCTACAACTCATTGATTTCAGTGGGTGTAGAACGCTGCCAAAACGGACAAAAGAATTGAAATGCTGCTTTTTTAAATGCAGAGATTTTGTCAAATTTTTGACAATCAAAACGCTGCATTTAAAAAAGCATTGTGCGCACGGATTTTGCATGATTCTCATAGACTTTGCTGGGGAACCAGAACGCATGCATTTTGACAATGGGACGCTGCTGCTCAAAATGCTGCAGAAACGCTAAAAATAAGCAACGTGCGCATAAACCCTGACAGCTGGAAAAAAAATTGTGATTTTGTTTTACTGTTCTGTTATATTGAAGGGCATTAGCCCACTGCAGGTTTTTTTTATTATCTCCTGCTAAAAAGAAGAGGGGATGCGCAACTAGTAACCTGTATTGGTCCTTTAGCCACAGTGTTGACTTTTTTAATGATCAGAGATGACTGATTATTAGTGATTATTTTATTTGAAATGATCCCAGATTGACCAATTATTTCTTCATTAATATATTTTTGCAAATTATCTAACTTGGAAAGGAACATGTTCTCTGAATCATCCCAATTTTCCATGTGTGTAGTGAAACTAGACAGATCTGAAAATTCTCCCTCAGACCCAACGGAAGAGACTTCTACAGAGTTTTCAGTAGAACAGATGGCCCTTGTAGCATCCATGCACCATTCGCACTTCTTCCTGCAGGGACGCCCACTCACTCACCACCGCGGCTTCCCCGCAGGCCTCCACATGGGTTTTCCTGTGTCTCTCCCCAAGACCTGTGCATGAATCACAGGCCCCTAGGAAGTGCCACTAGGGCATGCATGCACCCTTTCTCTTAGAGGGCCAGCGCATCATTCCCTGGAAGTGCCTCTCAGCCTATCGTTCAGAGTCACTGGGTACTTCAGTCACTTTCCCACTGGGGGAGTTGCTTGATAAATGTGTTGATTTAGTGGTTTGTTCCCTAGCCAGCTGGTTGTCAGATCCACTGGTCAGCTCCGCTGTGCATCTCTATTACAGTGTGCTGTGTCCTTTTCCTATCTCCCAGTCCCGTCGGGACCCAGGTGTCTGTCCACCCCAGCCATGCCATCTGCTTCCACTACCCTGATGCTCCCTGTTATTCTAGAGACTGTGTCCGTCCACCCTGGCCATGCCACCTGTCTCAGATACCCCGGAGGGCCAAGCTATACTAGAGACTGTGTCTGTCCACTCCAACCATGCCACCTGCATCAGCTGCCATGGATGTCCCAGCTACACTAGAGTGTGTGTCCGTCCACCCTGGGCATGGCATCAGCCTCAACTACCTCTGAGGTCCCAGCTATACTACTACTTGCCATGCCACCTGCCTTAGCCTCCCCGGAGGTCCCAGCTATACTAGAGATTCAGTCCATGCACTCCAGCTGTGTCACCTGCCTCAGCTACCGTGGTGGTCCCAGCTACACTATTGACTCTGCCTGTTTTTCCCTATATCCGTCCCTGCCCTGGGGATTTGCTGCCACAGTCTTGGTCACTGCCCTGGGAGTGGCACCTGGTGTCTGCAATGTGGTGCCTTCCACTAAATGGTAAGCCCAGTGGGTCCACTCCTGCTCACCGCTTTACCATCTCCTGCAGCGAGAGTTAAAGCCCTGTGATCATTGTAAGTGTCCTTATTCAAAATTATGGTGATAAGTCAGTTGTCCTGATATTACTTTATTGCACATGGAACAGATAGATCTGGTTCTAATTGAATAGACATCTTGATAAATGTGTCTCTCTTTTAAACCTGTAAATATTTGATTTATTTTGTTCATATTAAAATAATTCTTCTGCGCTGGACCAGCACTATGTTTCTCTTGTTTCTACACACCACTGTAGTTCCTATCTCTTCTTCTTGGCTCTTTCCTTCCTCTCTGTCTCACTTTCTCTCACAGCTAAAGCCAACCGGATACTTTCTGAGCCTTCAGAGTGCGACTACAATTGCAATCCCAAACATGTGGAGAGTTCTAAATATTGAATTGAAATTCAATGTGTAATATTGTAAGACAATAAGAAACTATATATCTTATGAGTCAATAATATATTATATATTTACAAAGTACAATATTACACCTTTCTTATCTTCTCCTTCATCTCTCTGTACTGTTCTATCAATTTTTCCCTTGAGAAAATGAATTAGCATCCTCCCTACTTCAGCCTTTTCTTCTTGTGAAAGGTTTTAAGTAGGGAGGAGGTCTCTATACTTTACAAGGTATTTCATCTGTAATAGTCTTGCAATGCTGCCCCAACTAGCTAATGACCCATATACACACTGGCCTATTTACAGTATTTATACTTTTTCTCTCTACCATGCTGAGCTCTTTACTTTGCTATAAATGTGCATAGCTGAGTTCTATGTAAAGTGACATGTATTTTAGACAGCCACCAAAATTGTATCAAAAGTTGTCTTCTAGGGGTTGGTCTTCTCAAAGAACTGAAAAGATGTTGAGCTGAACAAGAACAAAAGAATATTTTGCATGAAATCTGCATAATTGGTTAGTCTTTGTAACGAGGATTTTGTTTTTTGAAAGTTTTTCTAAATTTGTTGGCACTAGTAATGGTGTAAATGAATTTGCAGGAATTGGTTTATCAATCAGGTCAGTAATCTGTGGTTGTTGGACAGAAACACTGCAAACTGCTCTCTTCCTGATGGCATTGTTAACTGCTATTTTGATTAGACAGCCTGGTATGATGTCATCGATACTCTATGATGCACATGTGACATTGCACAAAGCTGACTAATCACAAGAAGAGCATCGGATGCCAGGATGTAGGAAGAGGATTCTTAGGGCTCCCTTTCTATGGCAAAATAATTACTGACTTAGTCACTGGACCAGGTCCTGCAGATAGAAATGGTATGGTTCATTTTCATAACAAGGTAAATAATGTATGTACTGTCATGGGTGTGTAACACTTGACAGACAGTCCGGTAGTTCCGGCTGTAGAAGGTTGCACCATTTGGCTACGGAAGCTGTTCTCTGACTTTCTGTTTTTTCCTGCTTGGGGTTTATCCCTTTCTGTTTAGGACTCTGCAGATTTCCTCACCTTTTCAACTGTTAATCTTCAGCACTTCTCTTTGCGTCTTTAAATACCCTCTTTCCCCATTACTCTGTGCTGATGATAGGTCTTAGGCTGTGTGCACACGTTGCGTTTTTTACCGCGGAAACGCTGCATTTAGAACCGCAGCGTTTCAGTGGCAAATTGCATGCGTTCAGCTTTACCAGCAAAGTGTATGAGAAAGCCGAAAAATCAGTGCACAGGCTACGTTTCTAAACGCAGCGTTTTGGATGCCAAAAAATTGGCGCGGAAAGAAAAGCAGCATGTCACTTCTTTTGTGCGTTGTGGCTGCGTTCTCTCCCCCATTGAAATCAATGATGCGGGTCAGAACGCAGCTACAACGCAGTGAGCTGCTTTTTTGTTGCGGTCCACGGGCTTTGTCGGCATGCCAGAACGCAGGCATTTACCTGGAAGTGAGGTCAAGAGGTTTCCTGTTGACCTCACTTCCTGGCAAAGTCCTGGAAAGCCGGTTTGCTGTTGTCCCGACTACCGAGGAATCGCCATTCGTGAGGAATCTTCTCTGGGCCATGGCGTGGTACAACAGACGGAAGATCGATGTCCCTAAGCTCATTAGTGTCATGGTGGGAATCCACACATCTATATATGGCTGTAAACTCATTAGGTAATAATCTGAAATGGTACCGTCGCTATATAGATGACATCTTGGTGATTTGGTGTAGGGGTGAAATGTCTCTTATGGATTTGTCTATATATGTTATTATTAACAACTTGAACCTTAAATTTACTATGCAACATTTACAAATGGCGTACCTTTTTGGGATGTCTATATAATGCTAGATGCTACATCTGGCAGGATGCTGACTTCTTTCTACAGGAAGCCAGTAAGTGGAACACTTTTCTCCATGTTAGCAGCAGTCATCCAAAACACATAATTCAGAATCTTCCAAAAAGTTAATTTGTTAGGGCCAGAAGATTGTGCACTAGTGAGGATGATTTTGATTTGGAAGCAAACAATAGGGTGAGATTCAAACAAAGAAGGTCCGAAGATATTCATCTTGTTAGAGCCCAAAATATGGTTTGACTAAAGAAATCAGATGAATATCTTTCAAATACTTCTAGGGAAAATAACAGAACAAATAGTTTTTTTCACTCCATTTATTGTAGATTTCAATCAAATTACCAAATGTGTAATACTTCATCTCCCTATATTATATCAGGATGAGGATATATCTAATATTTTTAAAAAAATGGAGTCAACTGCGTGTCAGGAGTAGAGTTGAGCGCGGTTCGTGGTTCGAGGTTCTCCAGTTCTAGGCTCGAGTGATTTTGGGGCCTGTTCTAGATCGAACTAGAACTCGAGCTTTTTGCAAAAGCTCGATAGTTCTAGAAACGTTCGAGAACGGTTCTAGCAGCAAAAAAACAGCTAATTCCTAGCTTGGTTTCCGCTGTAATAGTGTAAGTCACTCTGTGAATCACACTATTATGACATTTCAGTGTATAGTGTGCGTGAACAGCGCCTTCAGATCACTGCTGTTTCTATAATGGCGATCGCCATTTTTTTTTTTTTTTTCCTTGTCTTCCTTCCCTAAGCGCGCGCATGTAGTGGGGCGGGCCAGCATGTCAGCCAATCCCAGACACACACACAGCTAAGTGGACTTTTAGCCAGAGAAGCAACGGCATGTGTGATAGGATGTCCATGTCACATGTCCCTGCATTATAAAACTGGACATTTTCCTCCAGGACGCCATTATCTCTTCTGTGTCTTTGGTGTCAGACATCACTGTCGCAGCTCCGTCCTTTGTCCTATCGCTGATACAGCTGTATGCGCTCCATACACAGCGCTGGACAGCTTAGGGAGAGCACTTTCTAGCACTCCTTTTAAGGGCTCAAACCGGCAGGGTCAGAGCCATAGGTGACAGGTCCTGAAAACAGCGACAGCGTCTGTGTAGCCAAGGTCAGGGATTTCCTCCCTGCATTTCCCTATTAAGAGGGAATAGAAAGGCAGGCTTCCATTCCTCTACCCAGAGCCCCACAATCCTGGCACTGTACCCTCCTGTCCTCTGCACACTTCAACTCATTATAACTAAGCCATTATACTAGCAAACACTCAGTGTACCTAGTGGCATCCTAAACGTGGCTATTGGACTTTGCTATAGTCACACTAGTGCAAAGACATTTGCAGAGCACGTCTGCCTGCATTGCACACTCCAACTCATTATAACTAAGCCATTATACTAGCAAACACTCAGTGTACCTAGTGGCATCGTAAACGTGGCTATTGGACTTTGCTATAGTCCCACTAGTGCAAAGACATTTGCAGCACGTCTGCCTGCATTGCACACTCCAACTCATTATAACTAAGCCATTATACTAGCAAACACTCAGTGTACCTAGTGGCATCCTAAACGTGGCTATTGGACTTTGCTATAGTCCCACTAGTGCAAAGACATTTGCAGAGCACGTCTGCCTGCATTTCACACTCCAACTCATTATAACTAAGCCATTATACTAGCAAACACTCAGTGTACCTAGTGGCATCCTAAACGTGGCTATTGGACTTTGCTATAGTCCCACTAGTGCAAAGACATTTGCAGCACGTCTGCCTGCATTGCACACTCCAACTCATTATAACTAAGCCATTATACTAGCAAACACTCAGTGTACCTATGGCATCCTAAACGTGGCTATTGGACATTTGTCTAGTCACACTAGTGCAAAGACTTTTGCAGCACCTCTACCTGCATTGCACACTCCAACTCATTATAACTAAGCCATTATACTAGCAAACACTCAGTGTACCTAGTGGCATCCTAAACGTGGCTATTGGACTTTGCTATAGTCACACTAGTGCAAAGACATTTGCAGCACCTCTGCATGCATTGCACACTCCAACTCATTATAACTAAGCCATTATACTAGCAAACACTCAGTGTACCTAGTGGCATCCTAAACGTGGCTATTGGACTTTGCTATAGTCCCACTAGTGCAAAGACATTTGCAGAGCACGTCTGCCTGCATTGCACACTCCAACTCATTATAACTAAGCCATTATACTAGCAATTTTTGCTGCCAGTTTAAGGGCCGTAGTTGCATTGTCAGGGATATTTATTCTTTATTATTCTGCTGTTAATAAAGCTAGACCACCACTGCAATCTACACCACCTCTCAATTTTTACTACCACATTTTCAGTCCACAATCTTGTCGCAATCAACATGAGTGGCAAAATGACAGATGCTGGTGGAAAGGGGAAGAGGCGTGGTGGAAAAGGCAAAAAAGGTTTTGTCCGTGGGGAAGGTGGCAAAGCTCCATTATCATCTGCTGAAGATAGACCATCTACCAGCAAAAGTAAGATGTCTACTACTTACCGTGGACAATCCGATGTGCTCCCTTTTTTACGGACACGAACAACAGGAACAAAGGTAGATGATGGGCAAAAAAGGAAAATGCTTGAATGGATCTCAAGTGGTCCAACAAGTGCCCTCTCAGCCACTTCAAGTACCGCATCCAAAAAACACCAGTCCTCTGAGTTGTCATCCCAATCAAACTTGATTTCTCCCAGCTTTGAAGTCTCCATCAGCCCTGCACAGTATGGTGGAACTGAGATGGCTGAGTCTGCAGAGCTGTTCAGTCACACTATAGCCTGGGAATCAGAGGTCTGCTCCCAAGCTACAGTGAGTACAGAACAGGAAATGGTCTGCAGTGATGCCCAGAACCTTTGTGACTCTGATTCCGGCCGTGAGGACCAAGTTTCGGAGCATAATGTTGACCCTTTGTCACAAACTGTAACACCTGTGGTTGTAGACAATGAGGAACATACTGATGAAGATGAGACTCAGATACCCGATTGGGATGACAACTTAAATATTCGGTCAGGGCAAGAAGAGGCTCGGTCTGAGGGGGAGGGGAGTGCAAACACAACAATTGATGATGAAGTTCTAGATCCCACCTACTGTCAACCCACAGTCAGGCACTCGAGGAGGTCAACAGAGGTGGTGGAGGAGGATGCAACTGATGACGAAGTTACCTTGCGCCTTCCTGGACAGAGTCGGAGTACTGGTAGCACGTCTACAACTGCATCCTCAGCCACCACTCTGCCTCTGAGCATTATTCGGGGTGGATCAACAGGTCGCATAGCCTCTAAGCCTTGCCTAGCCTGGTCCTTTTTTGACATAGAAAAAGATCGCCCAAATTATGTGATCTGTAAAATTTGTCATGGTTCTCTTAGTAGAGGTCAAAACCTCAGCAGTTTGACAACTTCTTCCATGAATCGTCACATGAATAAATATCATATGGCCCGGTGGGAAGCTCACCGTGCTGCAATGCGGCCTAGCAGAGCGAACCATCCACCGCCTGCCCCTTCCAGTGCATCCGCGCGCTCGTCATCTTCTAGGACTGTGGGGACAGCTGTCACACCTGTTTTTCCACCCACAACTTCCACCACTGTAACCGCAACAGGCAGGTTGCTTGGTAGGTCGTCAGTTGGTTTGGAAGGGGAAACAAGTGAGTGTGTACAGCTCTCTCAGACATCGATAGCACCAACTTTGGATGAAGGCAACATCATGTCTCCGCCTGCACTTTCCTCACAAACCTGCATTTTTCCAGGGACACCCTACTCAACACCGTCTACACACAGCAGCCAGATCTCTGTCCCTCAGATGTGGACAAATAAAAGGCCATTTCCTGCGACCCATGACAAAGCTAAGAGGTTGACTCTATCCCTCTGTAAGCTGTTGGCTACAGAAATGCTGCCTTTCCGCCTAGTGGACACACAGGATTTTAGAGACCTTATGTCTGTCGCTGTGCCCCAGTACCAGATGCCTAGTCGCCACTACTTCTCTAAGAAAGGTGTGCCCGCGCTACACCAGCATGTCGCACACAAAATCACCGCTTCCTTGAGAAACTCTGTGTGTGAACGGGTGCATTTCACCACCGATACTTGGACCAGTAAGCATGGACAGGGACGTTACATGTCGCTGACTGGGCACTGGGTAACTATGGTGATAGATGGTGAAGGGTCTGCTGCACAAGTCTTGCCGTCCCCACGACTTGTGTGTCAATCCTCTGTCTGTCCAAGTTCCGCCACTGCTTCTGCATCCTCCACCTCATCTGGGTCCTCCACCTCCGCCCCAAGCCTGCCTGGTCAGGCCACCAGCGTTCTCACTGCGCAGAAGGAATCATGCACCCCTCATTACTATGCTGGCAGCAGAGCGCAACGGCATCAGGCGGTCTTTAGCTTGACATGTCTTGGGAATAAGAGTCACACAGCTGAGGAGTTGTGGTCAGCTCTGCGGTCCGAGTTTAATAAATGGTTGTCTCCACTCAACCTGCAGCCTGGTAAGGCCGTGTGCGACAATGCTGCAAACCTGGGTGCGGCCCTTCGCCTGGGCAAGGTGACACACGTACCTTGTATGGCTCACGTGTTGAACCTTGTCGTGCAGCAATTTTTAACACAGTATCCCGGCCTAGATGGCCTTCTGAACAGGGCACGAAAACTGTCTGCTCACTTCCGCCGTTCAAGCGCCGCAGCTGAGCGACTTGCATCGCTCCAGAAGTCTTTCGGCCTGCCGGTTCATCACCTGAAATGCGATGTGGCGACACGCTGGAATTCAACTCTCCACATGTTACAGCAACTGTGGCAGCACCGCCGTGCCCTGGTGCAATACGTCATGACGTATAGCCTGGGCCAACGAGATGCAGAGGTGGGGCAGATCACCCTGATGGAGTGGTCTCAGATCTATGCACCTTTCTGCACAGTTTCGACATGGCGACGAATATGTTTAGCGCTGACAATGCCATTATCAGCATGACGATTCCAGTCATTTACATGCTGGAACACACGCTAAACACTATTTGGAGTCAGGGGGTGGGACAACAGGAAGGGGATGAACTACAGGAGGATTCATATGCGCAAGACACAACAACATCACCAAGGTCCAGACGTTCATCATCACCAAGGCGCCAGGCATGGGAGCATGGGGGACAGGGATCAACAAGGGCGCATGGTAGCAGGCGAGATGTTGAGGAAGGTGCAGGAGGACATGAAGAAATGGAGGACGAACTGTCCATGGACATGGAAGACTCAGCAGATGAGGGAGACCTTGGTCAAATTTCAGTTGAAAGAGGTTGGGGGGAGATGTCAGAGGAAGAAAGAACGGTTAGCACCTCTATGCCACAAACACAGCGTGGACTTGGTCCGCATGGCTGCGCAAGACACATGAGTGCCTTCTTGTTGCACTACCTCCAACATGACCCTCGTATTGTCAAAATTAGAAGTGATGATGACTACTGGCTTGCCACACTATTAGATCCCCGGTACAAGTCCAAATTTTGTGACATAATTCCAGCCATAGAAAGGGACGCACGTATGCAGGAGTATCAGCAGAAGCTGTTACTCGATCTTAGATCCGCTTTTCCACCGAACAACCGTGCAGGTGCAGGGAGTGAATCTCCCAGTTGTAACTTGACAAACATGGGACGGTCTCGTCATCTTCAACAGTCTACACGTACCAGTAGGACCGTATCTGGTGCTGGTAACAGCAATTTTATGGAATCTTTTCATAATTTTTTTAGACACTCCTTTGCAAGGCCACCAGAGACAACAAGTCTGACACATAGTCAACGGCTGGAGAGGATGATACAGGAGTATCTCCAAATGAACATCGATGCCATGACTTTGCAAATGGAGCCTTGCTCCTTTTGGGCTTCAAACCTAGAAAAATGGCCAGAGCTCTCAACTTACGCCTTGGAGATTTTGTCGTGTCCAGCTGCCAGCGTTGTCTCTGAACGTGTCTTCAGTGCTGCTGGGTGTGTGCTGACAGATAAGCGCACGCGTCTGTCCAGTGACAATGTGGACAGACTGACGTTCATCAAAATGAACAAGTCATGGATCCAGAAGGAATTTACAACCCCTGTGTCATCCTGGGGAGAGTAAATGCTTGTGGATTTGGAATGTGCTTGATGCAAATCTAGCTGTGAAGTGTACAACTAGGGCACAAGTGCTGCCACTGAATGGGTGGGTGTGTGTGGGGCACAATTTTTGGAAAAAAAGGGAGACTCCGCTTGGAGTAACCCTTGCTTGCTGTGTTTTTAAAAGAAGCCAAGATGAACAGAGCTGGGATCAGGAAAGACTTTGCTACCTACCCCGGTGTCATCCTGGGGACGGTTAATTATGGCGTATTTTTGAATGTGCTTGATGCAAATCTAGCTGTGAAGTGTACAACTAGGGCACAAGTGCTGCCACTGAATGGGTGGGTGTGTGTGGGGCCCAATTTTTGGAAAAAAGGGAGACTCCGCTTGGAGTCACCTTGCGGTGTTTTACATGACTTTAGAAGGGCGTGCCATGCCTATATCTGTGTCTCCTCCTCTTTTTCCTTGTCCAGCTCTTTTGTTTTTGCATAAGTATATGTCCTTGTCACTTTCCCATGTGTTTGTGTTGTGTTGTGAGTTGTTTGTGACCTTTTGGACACCTTTGAGGGTGTTTTCTAGGTGTTTTTATGTGTTTGTGATTGCCTGCCATTGTTTCCTATGCAGTTCGAGTTCGGTTCGTCGAACGTTCGATGAGCCGAACTCGAACGGGACCTCCGTTCGGCGAACCGACCTCGAGCCGAACCGGGACCGGTTCGCTCATCTCTAGTCAGGAGCCACGGTAGGATATATGATTTCTCCAAGTCTTTTTTTTTTTCCAAAAAAATCTCAAACAACATGTTATCTGTCAATGGTTTTTTTCCTTTTGCTACAGCTAGGTGCAATATGTGAAAATTTGCAAGGAAGCAGGTCAATTTTCTTCTCCAACAAAAACCTATCACGTTAAGTCCTGTTAACTGTGAGACTATACATGCAATATATATTATCAGGTGTACAGCATGCAAAGAACAATATATAAGCAATACGACCAGAAAGTTGAAAAAATGTATTTCTCAACATATTTATAGTACACAACCCCAGAACAATCTATTTAACAAATCCATCTCAGGTGCCTCAAGACATTTCTGGGAACTGCACTTGGGAGACTTGACCAATTTTTTTTTCATGGGTATTGAGAGAGTCAATAGACAAACTAGAGGAGGAGAGTGAGGTCGTTGTCTTTTTGATGAGAGAGGCTAAGTGGATTCTTGACCTGGAATCAAGTGCCACAAAAGAGTTAAACTATAGAACAGATCTTATGTACTTATAGTAAGAATGAATCAATACTATATTTCTAATGTTTGCCTTAAAAATGTGAGGTTATGGGCGTATATGTTCATTGTTCCATGTATGCACATCTTACATATATGAACGCTATTCCTATGCACATGTGCTTTTATCAGCAAGAAAAGATTATATCAGGTCGATTTGGTGTTATATTATTGTCCCATGTGTACAGAGCGTATATGTATGATCAATTGTTTCTTCATATGCACATTGGGATTTTATGAACTGAGTATGCCAGATCATTTTGATGCAATAATATTATTGTTCCATATGCGCATGATACATATGTAAGAATAATTGTTTTACTTATCTGCAGACAATTTGAATTTCTAGGTACATATGCGTTTTTACAGGGATGAATGGATATGTTAGATTGCAATGGCGCCATGTGTTTCTTTGTTCCGTGTGTGCACAGTCCATATGTATGACTGGTTGTCCCTTTTGCTTAGTCCATTTTGGATGCGTTCTATATGCACACATAAGGTCTAACTAGTGTGGACCAAGTTTGACATATTCTTACTGATTGGTACCATGTGTTGCTGGATATCCATGGGAGGAGACATCCACTCTAACAGGGTCTAATTAAGTTTAGTAGCTTTGCTATATAATGTTAGATATGACTAAGGACTAAGTCCGAAACGCGTCATTTATACAATGTTATTTTAATCTTAACATTCTTTTCTCTATGTTCATCATGGTTTTCAATACTTGCAATTAAAAATTTTGTTTTGTGGGATTGCTGGATTTTTTTCACTTCAATTACTGACTTACCCAAGGAACCAGCTGGATTCTCCCTATCAGTGCTGTCTCCATTATACCAGATCTGGAGAAGTGAATAACCTGCAGATGTAGAGGCTGAAAAATACTTTTTGATTTTAACCTAATATGACCATTTACAAGCTGTATTAATATTTACAGTCACAGAAGATCATTCTATATATCTGCCTCGTACAGACATATACTGTACCTTCATCAGGTTTGCCTACAAGAAAATAAATGTTTCTATCTTACAAGGGATAAATCATTGTTAATATTACACTATAAGGCTGAACAGATAATGACATTGTTACATTTTACATATTTAAAAGAAGAAAAATGGTTCATTTGCTTTTCGCATTTTCTACAGAATGACAATATAATAGAAAATTCTGATTAAAGGCTTAAAGATAAAAGATTTGTCATGTGGTCACAGGTGGTGATACGTGATACAGGATTTTCATCTTCTCATGTATTAAACACAATAGGGCTTATGCGGACAGCCATGCAAACAACATGATGATGTCAAGAGGAAAAAGAAATTGGAACTGGAACACAATGGCCGAGTTTATTAGAGATGTAGGGAAATAGCGGCACATTATAGAACATTCCATTTATATGTTCCTATAAACCAAGAAAGACTAATACACAACAATGTGTTTTTTCCTTAAACTTTTACTAGTTATTTATCTGTCATACATTAATAGTTGCTGAAGGTCGAAACTATTTTTTTTTGTTTTTCCTCTTTTGCTTTTGCCTTTTTTTGTTCTGCCAGTAGTAATGTATTTAGAGGCCACTTGTCTGTTAAGGCCTATATACGTTTTTGAAGTGTTTTGTGGGAGAAGTAATGTATTTAATTAAAAAGTTAGATGGACATGTATGCTAGCGTTTGATCGGAAACATGTTTTATTATAACGCCATAATGCATAAAAAAGTGTTTGATTCTTTTTGTTGAGACAGCACAACATTATTTCAAGGGTTATAATTAGTGACATCTAATATGCATTAGTCAACATTTTTTGTCTAATATATATTCAGTAGACACTGTTTATGTTAACTATTATTATTTTATTGTTTTGTTAGACCTTTAAGGAGACTTTTACTGTTATTCTTTAAACAATACATATTAAAGTATAGAGGTACCTCAGTTTTCGTTGACGTCGGTTATTGTTGGTTTCAGTTTTCGTTGATTTTTTTCCACTAAAAATTTGCCTGAGTTTTCGTTTGTTTTTGTCAGCATGCCCACATCACTACGCTGCTAATTTTGCGACAACAAAGGGTGATCCATGCATTCTCCGCCTCTGTGTGGGGTATTATGTGAGTATCACTCTGCTCCTCAGTTTCAAAATGTATGTAAGAAATGTAAGATAAAATGTATTTACTCTATGTATTAGTATTTTATATTCATTTAATATTTATTTATTTTATATTCATTTCTTATTGATTTTAGTATTAAACACTATCTTTTTTCACTATAAAATGTTACATAGTTACATAGGTTGAAAAAAGACCTAGGTCCATCTAGTTCAACCTTTCTCCACCAATTTACATTTTGTCACTAAGTCACTTATAACGAACAATGTTGTGTGTACTGAGGAAATCATCCAGCCCATTTTTAAAAGCTGTTATGTATCTTCCATTACTACTTCTTGTGGTAGGGCATTCCACAGTCTGACTGCTCTAACTGTAAAGAACCCTTTCCTATTTAGCTGCTAGAATCGCTTTTCTTCCATTTGCAGTGTATGCTACCTGGTCCTTATTACTTACAGCAAAGATGGGCTGCAGTGTGTATATCGCCCAGGCCAAAAGCTAATACTCTACCAGGATACAGCTAAACCCCCACTAAGTGGAGGCATCACAGGTGCAGGAGGAGCAAATCACACACACACTTCCATGGAATGAAAGGGGCGTTTGCTAGATGATAAAACTGCACACTGATGGCTTGCATAGAGCTCTGTTCACACATAACATAGTCACAAGCCCGCAGCCTTTTAAGTGATGCCCATACTATTAGATCAGGCGGGCTGCCAAGCCATACCTCACTTGTGTACCATGTAGGGACAGAATCTCTAAAATGCAAGGCGTAACAGAAAGGGGCATGGCTGTATCCTATACAAAAAAAAATGAGGTTTTATTGGGTATTTATGGCCATAAAACGGAAACCTACAACCCTCATCATGGGAACCTCATAATAGTATGGGCATCACTTAATATTCTGCGGGCTTGTGACTGTATTATCTGCATGTGTGAACAGCGCTCTATGCAAGCCATCAGTGTGCAGTTTTATCATCCAGCAATCGCCCCCTCCATTCCATGGAAGTGTGTGTGTGATTTGCTTCTCCTGCACCTGTGATGCCTCCACTTAGTGGTTGTTTAGCTGTATCCTGGTAGAGTATTAGTTTTTGGCCTGGGTGATGAACAGCTGCAGTTCCATCTTTGCTGTAAGTAATACTTCATTTTTTGAGGATTTTTATTCCTCTTTTTGTTGCTATTTTTACACCTGGTCCTTAGTATTGTCTTGGGAAGGAATAAGTCATGTGCCAGTCCATTATATTGACCACATATGTATTTATACATATAAATGAGATCTCCTCTGAGACATCTTTTTTCTAAGCTAAACAAATCTAACTTTTTCAGCCCCTCATCTTATGGGAGGCCTTCCATTCCTTGTAGTAGTCTAGTTAGCCGCCTTTGAACTGACTCTAACTTCTGAATGTCCTTTTTAAAATGTGGAGCCCAAAACTGAATCCCATATTCCAGATGTGGCCTTACAAGTGACTTATAGAGGGGTAACAATACGTTGGGATCACGAGATCTAATCTCTCTTTTTATACACCCTAAAATCTTGTTTGCTTTAGCAGCTGCTGAGTGATATTGAGTGTTTTTGGTAAGTATTTTAGAGTGTCTAAAAATAATTAATTGAAATTACATTGATTCCTATGGAAATAACTGCCTCGGTTTTCATTGGGTTCGGTTTTCATTGATTGTATTAAGACAGATTATTAACAAAAACCAAGGTATCACTGTACAATACTGATTTAAAGTGGAACCGTTGTTTAAATTTATATTTCATAAATCTATAGCAGACATGCAGATAAGCAACTTTATAATATATCTTATCAGGCAAATTTGCTTCTTTCTCTGCCAGAACCGATCAGTCATTATCAAAATTCTCAGTTCTATGGTAAATTTTGTATCCAGTGAAGTCTTTCCCATTAATGGGATAAGAGATGGCAGCTGTTACTGAGCATATTCTATGTAAATAAAAGTGAAATGGGGTGGTGGAGCTCTGCTTCTAGCTCCTCCCACTGTTTCTAGCTCCTCCCACTGCTTCTAGCTCCTCCCACTGCATTTTGTTCTTCCCTCCTCCCGTCCTCAAAGAACCTCAAAAGGTAACAATTGCCATCTCCTATCTTTGTAATGGGAAATTTTTCACTGAATACAGATTTTATCTCAGAACTGAGGATTTTGATAACGACTGATCAATTCTGGCAGAGAAAGAAGCAAATTTCTCTGATGAGATATATTACAAAGTTTCTTATTTTCATGCTTATTTTTGATATATGAAATTTATATGTAAACGATGGTTATGCTTTAAATAGGATGCTAACGTGACCAGCAGTGGCCAATCTGAGAGAAAAAGGTTGTTTCAGACTAACAAAGCACACTGTTTAAGAAGCACAGTGCTACCACCTATCGTGAAATAAAATGTGCTGGAGAATTTATGGTTTGTAGCATAATAAGGGAGAAACAGGGCACTTGGCGCATTTACTTAGCATTACAAAGTAAAAGTTAAGTTTTGAATGTATAGTTGAGGGTTGCTTTAAGATGCTGATAGAACATCCACTGACCACATGGAGAGTAATTGATAAATTTTCTTATAGTTTCTTATATAATTAGTTCAGTCTATCCCACTGTGTGCGTAGGTGAAGCAAGACTCGGAGACTTTTTTCTATTAGCATTTAAACAGTTTTTATTTTTACAAGAAACTATTGAATCAAATCAACCCCTTGTAGTGCAGCAGGTTCTCCAACAATGAGCTGATCATTTCTAATATTACTCTGTCTCTGCAATTACCCTTACTGATAATAAATATTAAAAAAAGTAAATTATGTAAGTCTTTAAAAAAAAAAAAAAAAGAAAAACATTATGTGCAAAATAACATAATGATCTTAACATTAATACAAAGCTAAGACAACCAGCATAATAAACTGTCTCCATAGATATTACATCTGGATAATCTGGTTTGTTTACTTGAAGTGGCGGTTCTATGTGTGCCACTCATTATACTGGTTCATCTGTTTCCTAAGAGAACAGAAAACATGCTTTATTTAGGGCTGGCGAATGGAGACCATTATAACCTCAAATGCTAATTACACCCATTCTGACCATTGTTAAAAAAGAATCAGATGAGTTAAAAAGAAGGAAACATTGAAACCTTCATATAGTGCTAGGAAAAAAATATGTATCCTTATTCCAGACAACCAAAACCATTGTGCATTAGAGTTCTGATAATTAAAGAAAAATATACTAAAGTGAAGAGTTGCCAAATAGTTTCCTCGGCTGCCTTCCTTGTGGCAATGTGTTTTGTTTTTGTTTTGTTTTTTTGCTGCAATTGTGGCAAAAGCGCTGTTTTGCACTGATGTTCAAAATTCTACATTTTTATTGTAATTCTTGTAAAAAGAAAAAGGAACCACCATGACTATACTCATAGGCTAGCCGTAAGGTTGGGTAGACAAGAGGTTCAAGGTCAGATACCAAGGGAACAAGCAGTAAACAAAGGGGTGAGAGAAAGGCATAGAAAGGTCATGGTTCAGGCCAGGAAGGTAGCGGATCAGAACAAAGGGACTGGGCAAATGGATAGTCAGAAACAAGGTCCAAAGTCAAGAGAATAATAGCTCAGACGGAGCATAGGAACAATAGGTATGCAGAAAACACCAAGCTAAAGCTATGACTCGCAGTATTTGAAGGTATAGAGGCAGCTAAATAGCAAGATAATCACTCCAAAAATGAGACACATGGAGGAAATGTTGCATGGCCAGCACTGATTGGGTGGTCACCATACTGACAGCTCAGCATACTCTTGTCTCTAATTGGATGACTGAACTGTCCATCACCATACTGACAGCTCAGCACACCCCTGCCCAGGATAGGATGGCTGAACTCTTACTCACTTAATCCAAACACATTGGTAGGAGGAATCATGACAGTACTCCCTCTTCTAAGTATGAAACTGGACCCACAGAGTTTCCCTGGAAACTGATGATTGAAAAGTGCTGACTAGACTTTCTGCCTTCATAGAATGAGCCAGCACCCAGGATCTCTCCATATCTTTTCCAATGAACAAGATATTGGTGAGATTTCAGAAACCTACAAGAATCCTAGATCCTCTCCACCACGTACTCCAAATCTCCATCAACAAAAACATGGGGAGGCAGAAATGAGATAGCCAACACCTACTGGACAAACTTTTTTAGTAAGGATTTTTCAAACCTATTTGGTATGAGAAGCATCAGAGCAAGCCTTAAGCGGGCTTTACACGCTGCGCCATCGCTAGCGATGTCGCAAGCGATAGCACCCAGCCACGTCAGTGACACGTCACGGGGTGATCGCTGCCGTAGCAAACAATATCGCTACGGCAGCGTCACATGCAATTACCTGTTCACCGACGTTGCTATGGCCGCCGAACAATCTCTCCTTTAAGGGGGAGGTTCGTTCGGCATCACAGTGGCGTCACTAAGCGGCTGCCCAATAGAAGTGAAGGGGCGGAGATGAGCGGCCGGAACATCCCTCCCACCTCCTTCATTCCTCATTGCCGGCGGCCGCAGGTATGATGTTGTTCCTCGTTCCTGCGGTTTCACACATAACCTGCGTTCCAAACGAGGAATCATTTTTTAAAAATGAACGATGTGTACACGATGAACGATTTGACACCTTTTTGCGATCGTTACTGATCGCAAAAAGGTGTCACACACAACAACATCGCTAACGAGCCTGGATGTGTGCCACCAACACTGTGATCCCAACGATATCTCGTTAGCGATATCGTTGTGTGTAAATGGGCCTTTAATCTTAATTCTGCTGGATTAACAACCTTCAAAATCTCATACGGACCAATAAATTTAGGATCCAAATCCGCTGATGGAATTTGAAGCTTAACATTTTTGTATAATAACCACACATTATCTTCTACATTGAAAATGGGATCTGCCAAATGTTTCCTATTGGCCTTCAATATTTGGCAACTCTGAGCCATCCCAATATTCTTCCAAACCTCTCTACAGACATCCCCAAGTTTCTGTATGACAATCTTTACTCCAGGACTCCAGAACTGATCCTAGAGAATTTACTAAAATGAGGATGAAAACCATAATTGCCAAAAAAAGGTGAGGTTCCAGTGGATTGATTGACCCGACTGTTAAAGACGAAATCAGCAAGAGGTAAATATGAGGACTAGTCCTCCTGCTGAGCTGCAACGAAACACCTTAAAATTTGTTCCAATAATTGGTCCTTTCTGTTTGACCATTAGTTTAAGGGTGGTAAGCATAAGAACATGACATCGATCGCAATCCCGAATTCCCTACAAACCCGCTCTAGAATTTTTACACAAATTGTACTCTTATCTGTTCAAAGAGATTCCATGCAGTATCACCACATGACTGATAAACGATCTGGAACATTTATCAGCATTCAGGGTCATTCTTGATAAAGGAACAAAATGAGCCTTTTTACTGAAACGCTCAAGTGCCACAAAATCACAGTTTTCCCACAAGACAAAGGCAAATTTGAGAAATAAGTCCATGATTGTTCTGGAATTGGTAATGGAGACAATTCTCCAGCCAGCTTGGAAAGCAAGGTCCCAGAGTCTGGAGGAAGAGTGGAGAGGCCACAATCCAATATGCTTGAGGTCTAGTGTGAAGTTTCCACAATCAGTGATGGTTTGGGGAGCCATGTCATCTGCTGGTGTAGGTCCACTGTGTTTTATCAAGACCAAAGTCAGCACAGCCGTCTACCAGGAAATTTTAGAGCACTTCATGCTTCCCTCTGCCAACAAGCTTTTCGGAGATGGAAATTTTGTTTTCCAGCAGGACTTGGCACCTGTCCACACTGCCAAAAGTACCAATACCAAGTTTAATGTCCCCAGTATCACTGTGCTTGATTGGCCAGCAAACTTGCATGACCTAAACCCCATAGAAAATCTTTGAGGTATGGTCAAGAGTAAGATGAGAGACACGAGACCCAGCAAATCAGACGAGCTGAAGGCGGCTATCAAAGCAATCTGGGCTTCCATAACACCTCAGCAGTGCCACAGGCTAATTGCCTCCATGCCACGCCGCATTGATGCAGTAATTCATGCAAAAGGAGCCACAACCAAGTATTGAGTGCATTTACTGTACATTCTTTTCAGTAGGAGCCAACATTTCTGAGTTTAAAATCATTTTTTCAATTGGTCTTATATAATATTCTAATTTTCTGAGATAATGACTTTTGGGTTTTCATTGGCTTTAAGCCATAATCATCAACATTAACAGAAATAAACACTTGGATAAGATCACTCTGTAATGACTCTATATAATATATGCCTTTCCTTTTTGTATTAAATTGCTTAAATAAATTAACTTTTCGATGATATTCTAATTTATTGAGATTCACTTGTATGTATTTGTGCAATGAGGAAGAGTGTGGCCTAGAATACAACACCCTTTACCAAAGTAAAACAACAAGACAGAAAAAAGTATAAGGCCTAAAATAATTTTATTGAACAAATTAAAATCAGAAAAATGATATGATTATCTAAAAATCAGAAAAATTATATGATATATCTAAAAATGGCGGTACAGGTATAGGAATGGACAAATAAAGACTGTATAAAATTAGCTGATATTAAATGTAGAACATATAGAAAGTTATTTTCACATGCAACATATGAATTATTTTTTAAAAAATAAATTACCATTTACAAAATATATACCAAGAAAAAATATTACTCAAAAAATTCCCAAAGTTCTAGTGCATAAAGTATATATTCCTTATAAAAGACTATTTTGACAAAGGGATAAAGTATCAAATGCTAAAGTGCACAGATAACTAATACATATATTGCTGTTTAAGTAAAAAAGGGCTTAATATATATCAAATATTGCACTTAGAGTATTATCTAGTATAAAAGTGCAGAGTGCAAAATAAACCTCTAATTGTATAAGTGCAAGAACCAAATGCAACGGCTTCGAGAGGTATAAAGTACAAAAAATAAGGTAACTATTGCATGTGTTAATAGGTTAATAAAGTTGACTGCACAAGGGATTTATCTAATAAAGAGTGCAAAGTGCAATATCTGTCCCTTGTTATATTAGTGCAAGAGTAAGGATTAAATAACCCCCTGGAGAACGCAAAACATATAATATGCAGTAAATGTCCTAAGTAATAGTCCTGCCCTTTAATAATATGTGACCTAATGTGCCCAGATGAAAGCCTGCATAAGTAAATAGACAAGCGTCATGTTGAAAATAAGCATAGATAACAGTACAAAAAGGATATTACATTGGTGAGTCAGAGACAATAGCTATCCATGTGACCACACAGCAGGGGTTAGAATTAGAGTTGAGCGCGGTTCGTGATTCGAGGTTCTCCAGTTCGCGGCTCGAGTGATTTTGGGGCCTGTTCTAGATCGAACTAGAACTCGAGCTTTTTACAAAAGCTCGATAGTTCTAGAAAAGTTCGAGAACGGTTCTAGCAGCAAAAAACCAGCTAAATCCTAGCTTGGTTTCTGCTGTAATAGTGTAAGTCACTCTGTGAATCACACTATTATGACATTTCAGTGTATAGTGTGCGGGAACAGCGCCTTCAGATCACTGCTGTTTCTATAATGGCGATCGTCATTTTTTTTTTTTTTCTTGTCTTCCTTCCCTAAGCGCGCGCGTCTTGTGGGGCGGGCCAGCATGTCAGCCAATCCCAGACACACACACAGCTAAGTGGACTTTTCGCCAGAGAAGCAACGGCATGTGTGATAGGATGTCCATGTCACATGTCCCTGCATTATAAAAACGGACATTTTCTGCCTTCTGCGTCTTTGGTGTCAGACATCACTGTCGCAGCTCCGTCCTCCTGAGTCCTATCGCCGATACAGCTGTATGCGCTGCATACACAGCGTTAGACAGCTTAGGGAGAGCACTTTCTAGCAGTCCTTTTAAGGGCTCAAACCGGCAGGGTCAGAGAGCCATAGGTGACAGGTCCTGAAAACAGCAACAGCGTCTGTGTAGCCAAGGTCAGGGATTTCCTCCCTGCATTTCACCATTAGGAGGGAATAGAAAGGCAGGCTTCCATTCCTCTACCCAGAGCCCCACAATCCTGCCACTGTACCCTCTTGTCCTCTGCACACTCCAACTCATTATAACTAAGCCATTATACTAGCAAACACTCAGTGTACCTAGTGGCATCCTATACGTGGCTATTGGACTTTGCTATAGTCCCACTAGTGCAAAGACATTTGCAGAGCGCGTCTGCCTGCATTGCACACTCCAACTCATTATAACTAAGCCATTATACTAGCAAACACTCAGTGTACCTAGTGGCATCCTATCTATGGCTATTGGACTTTGCTATAGTCCCACTAGTGCAAAGACATTTGCAGAGCGCGTCTGCCTGCATTGCACACTCCAACTCATTATAACTAAGCCATTATACTAGCAAAAACTCAGTGTACCTAGTGGCATCCTATACGTGGCTATTGGACTTTGCTATAGTCCCACTAGTGCAAAGACATTTGCAGAGCGCGTCTGCCTGCATTGCACACTCCAACTCATTATAACTAAGCCATTATACTAGCAAACACTCAGTGTACCTAGTGGCATCCTATACGTGGCTATTGGACTTTGCTATAGTCCCACTAGTGCAAAGACATTTGCAGAGCGCGTCTGCCTGCATTGCACACTCCAACTCATTATAACTAAGCCATTATACTAGCAAACACTCAGTGTACCTAGTGGCATCCTATACGTGGCTATTGGACTTTGCTATAGTCCCACTAGTGCAAAGACATTTGCAGAGCGCGTCTGCCTGCATTGCACACTCCAACTCATTATAACTAAGCCATTATACTAGCAAACACTCAGTGTACCTAGTGGCATCCTATACGTGGCTATTGGACTTTGCTATAGTCCCACTAGTGCAAAGACATTTGCAGAGCGCGTCTGCCTGCATTGCACACTCCAACTCATTATAACTAAGCCATTATACTAGCAAACACTCAGTGTACCTAGTGGCATCCTATCTGTGGCTATTGGACTTTGCTATAGTCCCACTAGTGCAAAGACATTTGCAGAGCGCGTCTGCCTGCATTGCACACTCCAACTCATTATAACTAAGCCATTATACTAGCAAACACTCAGTGTACCTAGTGGCATCCTATACGTGGCTATTGGACTTTGCTATAGTCCCACTAGTGCAAAGAAATTTGCAGAGCGCGTCTGCCTGCATTGCACACTCCAACTCATTATAACTAAGCCATTATACTAGCAAACACTCAGTGTACCTAATGGCATCCTATACGTGGCTATTGGACTTTGCTATAGTCCCACTAGTGCAAAGACATTTGCAGAGCGCGTCTGCCTGCATTGCACACTCCAACTCATTATAACTAAGCCATTAGACTAGCAATTTTTGCTGACAGTTTAAGGCCTGTAGTTGCATTGTCAGGGATATTTATTCTTTATTATTCTGCTGTTAATAAAGCTAGACCACCACTGCAATCTACACCACCTCTCAATTTTTACTACCACATTTTCAGTCCACAATCTTGTCGCAATCAACATGAGTGGCAAAATGACAGATGCTGGTGGAAAGGGGAAGAGGCGTGGTGGAAAAGGCAAAAAAGGTTTTGTCCGTGGGGAAGGTGGCAAAGCTCCATTATCATCTGCTGAAGATAGACCCTCTACCAGCAAAAGTAAGATGTCTACTACTTACCATGGACAATCCGATGTGCTCCCTTTTTTACGGACACGAACAACAGGAAGAAAGGTAGATGATGGGCAAAAAAGGAAAATGCTTGAATGGATCTCAAGTGGTCCAACAAGTGCCCTCTCAGCCACTTCAAGTACCGCATCCAAAAAACACCAGTCCTCTGAGTTGTCATCCCAATCACACTTGATTTCTCCCAGCTCTGAAGTCTCCATCAGCCCTGCACAGTATGGTGGAACTGAGATGGCTGAGTCTGCAGAGCTGTTCAGTCACACTATAGCCTGGGAATCAGAGGTCTGCTCCCAAGCTACAGTGAGTACAGAACAGGAAATGGTCTGCAGTGATGCCCAGAACCTTTGTGACTCGGATTCAGGCCGTGAGGAACAAGTTTCTGAGCATAATGTTGACCCTTTGTCACAAACTGTAACACCTGTGGTTATAGACAATGAGGAACATTCTGATGAAGATGAGACGCAGATACCCGATTGGGATGACAACTTAAATATTCGGTCAGGGCAAGAAGAGGCTCGGTCTGAGGGGGAGGGGAGTGCAAACACAACAATTGATGATGAAGTTCTAGATCCCACCTACTGTCAACCCCCAGTCAGGCACTCGAGGAGGTCAACAGAGGCGGTGGAGGAGGATGCAACCGACGACGAAGTTACCTTGCGCCTTCCTGGACAGAGTCGGAGCACTGGTAGCACGTCTACAACTGCATCCTCAGCCACCACTCTGCCTCTGAGCATTATTCGGGGTGGATCAACAGGTCGCATGGCCTCTAAGCCTTGCCTAGCCTGGTCCTTTTTTGACATAGAAAAAGATCGCCCAAATTATGTGATATGTAAAATTTGTCATGGTTCTCTTAGTAGAGGTCAAAACCTCAGCAGTTTGACAACTTCTTCCATGAATCGTCACATGAATAAATATCATATGGCCCGGTGGGAAGCTCACCGTGCTGCAATGCGGCCTAGCGGAGCGAACCATCCACCGCCTGCCCCTTCCAGTGCTGTCACACCTGTTTTTCCACCCACAACTTCCACCACTGTAACCGCAACAGGCAGTTTGCTTGGTAGGTCGTCAGTTGTTTTGGAAGGGGAAACAAGTGAGTGTGTACAGCTCTCTCAGACATCGATAGCACCAACTTTGGATGAAGGCAACATCATGTCTCCGCCTGCACTTTCCTCACAAAGCTGCATTTTTCCAGGGACACCCTACTCAACACCGTCTACACACAGCAGCCAGATCTCTGTCCCTCAGATGTGGTCAAATAAAAGGCCCCTTCCTGCGACCCATGACAAAGCGAAGAGGTTGACTCTATCCCTCTGTAAGCTGTTGGCTACAGAAATGCTGCCTTTCCGCCTAGTGGACACACAGGATTTTAGAGACCTTATGTCTGTCGCTGTGCCCCAGTACCAGATGCCTAGTCGCCACTACTTCTCTAAGAAAGGTGTGCCCGCGCTACACCAGCATGTCGCACACAACATCACCGCTTCATTGAGAAACTCTGTGTGTGAACGGGTGCATTTCACCACCGATACTTGGACCAGTAAGCATGGACAGGGACGTTACATGTCGCTGACTGGGCACTGGGTAACTATGGTGATAGATGGTGAAGGGTCTGCTGCACAAGTTTTGCCGTCCCCACGACTTGTGTGTCAATCCTCTGTCTGTCCAAGTTCCGCCACTGCTTCTGCATCCTCCACCTCATCTGGGTCCTCCACCTCCGCCCCAAGCATGCCTGGTCAGGCCACCAGCGTTCTCACTGCGCAGAAGGAATCACGCACCCCTCATTACTATGCTGGCAGCAGAGCGCAACGGCATCAGGCGGTCTTTAGCTTGACATGTCTTGGGAATAAAAGTTACACAGCTGAGGAGTTGTGGTCAGCTCTGCGGTCCGAGTTTAATAAATGGTTGTCTCCACTCAACCTGCAGCCTGGTAAGGCCGTGTGCGACAATGCTGCAAACCTGGGTGCGGCCCTTCGCCTGGGCAAGGTGACACACGTACCTTGTATGGCTCACGTGTTGAACCTTGTTGTGCAGCAATTTTTAACACAGTATCCCGGGCTAGATGGCCTTCTGAACAGGGCACGAAAACTGTCTGCTCACTTCCGCCGTTCAAGCGCCGCAGCTGAGCGACTTGCATCGCTCCAGAAGTCTTTCGGCCTGCCGGTTCATCGCCTGAAATGCGATGTGCCGACACGCTGGAATTCAACTCTCCACATGTTACAGCGACTGTGGCAGCACCGCCGAGCCCTGGTGCAATACGTCATGACGTATAGCCTGGGCCAACGAGATGCAGAGGTGGGGCAGATCACCCTGATGGAGTGGTCTCAGATCAAGGACCTATGCACCCTTCTGCACAGTTTCGACATGGCGACGAATATGTTTAGCGCTGACAATGCCATTATCAGCATGACGATTCCAGTCATTTACATGCTGGAACACACGCTAAACACTATTCGGAGTCAGGGGGTGGGACAACAGGAAGGGGATGAACTACAGGAGGATTCATATGTGCAAGGGACAACAACATCACCAAGGTCCAGACGTTCATCATCACCAAGGCGCCAGGCATGGGAGCATGGGGGACAGGGATCAACAAGGGCGCATGGTAGCAGGCGAGATGTTGAGGAAGGTGCAGGAGGACATGAAGAAATGGAGGACGAACTGTCCATGGACATGGAAGACTCAGCAGATGAGGGAGACCTTGGTCAAATTTCAGTTGAAAGAGGTTGGGGGGAGATGTCAGAGGAAGAAAGAACGGTTAGCACCTCTATGCCACAAACACAGCGTGGACTTGGTCCGCATGGCTGCGCAAGACACATGAGTGCCTTCTTGTTGCACTACCTCCAACATGACCCTCGTATTGTCAAAATTAGAAGTGATGATGACTACTGGCTTGCCACACTATTAGATCCCTGGTACAAGTCCAAATTTTGTGACATAATTCCAGCCATAGAAAGGGACGCACGTATGCAGGAGTATCAGCAGAAGCTGTTACTCGATCTTAGATCCGCTTTTCCACCAAACGACCGTGCAGGTGCAGGGAGTGAATCTCCCAGTTGTAACTTGACAAACATGGGACGGTCTCGTCATCTTCAACAGTCTACATGTACCAGTAGGACCGTATCTGGTGCTGGTAACAGCAATTTTATGGAATCTTTTCATAATTTTTTTAGACCCTCCTTTGCAAGGCCACCAGAGACAACAAGTCTGACACATAGTCAACGGCTGGAGAGGATGATACAGGAGTATCTCCAAATGAACATAGATGCCATGACTGTGCAACTGGAGCTTTGCTCCTTTTGGGCTTCAAACCTAGAAAAATGGCCAGAGCTATCAACTTACGCCTTGAAGATTTTGTCGTGTCCAGATGCCAGCGTTGTCTCTGAACGTGTCTTCAGTGCTGCTGGGTGTGTGCTGACAGATAAGCGCACGCGTCTGTCCAGTGACAATGTGGACAGACTGACGTTCATCAAAATGAACAAGTCATGGATCCAGAAGGAATTTACAACCCCTGTGTCATCCTGGGGAGAGTAAATGCTTGTGGATTTGGAATGTGCTTGATGCAAATCTAGCTGTGAAGTGTACAACTAGGGCACAAGTGCTGCCACTGAATGGGTGGGTGTGTGTGGGGCCCAATTTTTGGAAAAAAGGGAGACTCCGCTTGGAGTAACCCTTGCTTACATTGTTTTTAAAAAAAGCCAAGATGAACAGAGCTGGGATCAGGAAAGACTTTGCTACCTACCCCGGTGTCATCCTGGGGACGGATAAGAATGGCGTATTTTTGAATGTGCTTGATGCAAATCTAGCTGTGAAGTGTACAACTGGGGCACAACTGCTGCCACTGAAGGGGTGGGTGTGTGTGGGGCCCAAGTTTTGGAAAAAATGGAGACTCCGCTTGGAGTAACCCTTGCTTGATGTGTTTTTAAAAGAAGCCAAGATGAACAGAGCTGGGATCAGGAAAGACTTTGCTACCTACTCCGGTGTCATCCTGGGGACGGTTAATTATGGCGTATTTTTGAATGTGCTTGATGCAAATCTAGCTGTGAAGTGTACAACTGAGGCACAACTGCTGCCACTGAAGGGGTGGGTGTGTGTGGGGCCCAATTTTTGGAAAAAAGGGAGACTCCGCTTGGAGTAACCCTTGCTTACATTGTTTTTAAAAGAAGCCAAGATGAACAGAGCTGGGATCAGGAAAGACTTTGCAACCTACTCCGGTGTCATCCTGGGGACGGTTAATTATGGCGTATTTTTGAATGTGCTTGATGCAAATCTAGCTGTGAAGTGTACAACTGGGGCACAACTGCTGCCACTGAAGGGGTGGGTGTTTGTGGGGCCCAATTTTTGGAAAAAAGGGAGACTCCGCTTGGAGTAACCCTTGCTTACATTGTTTTTAAAAGAAGCCAAGATGAACAGAGCTGGGATCAGGAAAGACTTTGCTACCTACTCCGGTGTCATCCTGGGGACGGTTAATTATGGCGTATTTTTGAATGTGCTTGATGCAAATCTAGCTGTGAAGTGTACAACTGGGGCACAACTGCTGCCACTGAAGGGGTGGGTGTGTGTGGGGCCCAATTTTTGGAAAAAAGGGAGACTCCGCTTGGAGTAACCCTTGCTTACATTGTTTTTAAAAGAAGCCAAGATGAACAGAGCTGGGATCAGGAAAGACTTTGCTACCTACTCCGGTGTCATCCTGGGGACGGATAAGAATTGCGTATTTTTGAATGTGCTTGATGCAAATCTAGCTGTGAAGTGTACAACTGGGGCACAACTGCTGCCACTGAAGGGGTGGGTGTGTGTGGGGCCCAATTTTTGGAAAAAAGGGAGACTCCGCTTGGAGTAACCCTTGCTTACATTGTTTTTAAAAGAAGCCAAGATGAACAGAGCTGGGATCAGGAAAGACTTTGCTACCTACTCCGGTGTCATCCTGGGGACGGATAAGAATTGCGTATTTTTGAATGTGCTTGATGCAAATCTAGCTGTGAAGTGTACAACTGGGGCACAACTGCTGCCACTGAAGGGGTGGGTGTGTGTGGGGCCCAATTTTTGGAAAAAAGGGAGACTCCGCTTGGAGTAACCCTTGCTTACATTGTTTTTAAAAGAAGCCAAGATGAACAGAGCTGGGATCAGGAAAGACTTTGCAACCTACTCCGGTGTCATCCTGGGGACGGTTAATTATGGCGTATTTTTGAATGTGCTTGATGCAAATCTAGCTGTGAAGTGTACAACTGGGGCACAACTGCTGCCACTGAAGGGGTGGGTGTGTGTGGGGCCCAATTTTTGGAAAAAAGGGAGACTCCGCTTGGAGTAACCCTTGCTTACATTGTTTTTAAAAGAAGCCAAGATGAACAGAGCTGGGATCAGGAAAGACTTTGCTACCTACTCCGGTGTCATCCTGGGGACGGTTAATTATGGCGTATTTTTGAATGTGCTTGATGCAAATCTAGCTGTGAAGTGTACAACTGGGGCACAACTGCTGCCACTGAAGGGGTGGGTGTGTGTGGGGCCCAATTTTTGGAAAAAAGGGAGACTCTGCTTGGAGTAACCCTTGCTTACATTGTTTTTAAAAGAAGCCAAGATGAACAAGTCATGGGTCAGCAAAGACTTTTTCTACCTACCCCGGTGTCATCCTGGGGACGGTTAATTATGGCGTATTTTTGAATGTGCTTGATGCAAATCTAGCTGTGAAGTGTACAACTGGGGCACAACTGCTGCCACTGAAGGGGTGGGTGTGTGTGGGGCCCAATTTTTGGAAAAAATGGAGACTCCGCTTGGAGTAACCCTTGCTTGATGTGTTTTTAAAAGAAGCCAAGATGAACAGAGGTGGGATCAGGAAAGACTTTGCTACCTACTCCGGTGTCATCCTGGGGACGGTTAATTATGGCGTATTTTTGAATGTGCTTGATGCAAATCTAGCTGTGAAGTGTACAACTGGGGCACAACTGCTGCCACTGAAGGGGTGGGTGTGTGTGGGGCCCAATTTTTGGAAAAAAGGGAGACTCCGCTTGGAGTAACCCTTGCTTACATTGTTTTTAAAAGAAGCCAAGATGAACAGAGCTGGGATCAGGAAAGACTTTGCTACCTACTCAGGTGTCATCCTGGGGACGGGTAATTATGGCGTATTTTTGAATGTGCTTGATGCAAATCTAGCTGTGAAGTGTACAACTGGGGCACAACTGCTGCCACTGAAGGGGTGGGTGTGTGTGGGGCCCAATTTTTAGAAAAAAGGGAGACTCCGCTTGGAGTAACCCTTGCTTACATTGTTTTTAAAGAAGCCAAGATGAACAGAGCTGGGATCAGGAAAGACTTTGCTACCTACTCCGGTGTCATCCTGTGGACAGATAAGAATGGCGTATTTTTGAATGTGCTTGATGCAAATCTAGCTGTGAAGTGTACAACTGGGGCACAACTGCTGCCACTGAAGGGGTGGGTGTGTGTGGGGCCCAATTTTTGGAAAAAATGGAGACTCCGCTTGGAGTAACCCTTGCTTGATGTGTTTTTAAAAGAAGCCAAGATGAACAGAGCTGGGATCAGGAAAGACTTTGCTACCTACTCCGGTGTCATCCTGGGGACGGTTAATTATGGCGTATTTTTGAATGTGCTTGATGCAAATCTAGCTGTGAAGTGTACAACTGAGGCACAACTGCTGCCACTGAAGGGGTGGGTGTGTGTGGGGCCCAATTTTTGGAAAAAAGGGAGACTCCGCTTGGAGTAACCCTTGCTTACATTGTTTTTAAAAGAAGCCAAGATGAACAGAGCTGGGATCAGGAAAGACTTTGCAACCTACTCCGGTGTCATCCTGGGGACGGTTAATTATGGCGTATTTTTGAATGTGCTTGATGCAAATCTAGCTGTGAAGTGTACAACTGGGGCACAACTGCTGCCACTGAAGGGGTGGGTGTGTGTGGGGCCCAATTTTTGGAAAAAAGGGAGACTCCGCTTGGAGTAACCCTTGCTTACATTGTTTTTAAAAGAAGCCAAGATGAACAGAGCTGGGATCAGGAAAGACTTTGCTACCTACTCCGGTGTCATCCTGGGGACGGTTAATTATGGCGTATTTTTGAATGTGCTTGATGCAAATCTAGCTGTGAAGTGTACAACTGGGGCACAACTGCTGCCACTGAAGGGGTGGGTGTGTGTGGGGCCCAATTTTTGGAAAAAAGGGAGACTCCGCTTGGAGTAACCCTTGCTTACATTGTTTTTAAAAGAAGCCAAGATGAACAGAGCTGGGATCAGGAAAGACTTTGCTACCTACTCCGGTGTCATCCTGTGGACAGATAAGAATGGCGTATTTTTGAATGTGCTTGATGCAAATCTAGCTGTGAAGTGTACAACTGGGGCACAACTGCTGCCACTGAAGGGGTGGGTGTGTGTGGGGCCCAATTTTTGGAAAAAAGGGAGACTCCGCTTGGAGTAACCCTTGCTTACATTGTTTTTAACCCCTTCAGCCCCAAGCCTATTTTGACCCTAAAGACCAGGCCATTTTTTGCAATTCTGACCAGTGTCACTTTATGAGGTGATAACTCTGGAACGCTTCAGCGGATCCCGGTGATTCTGAGATTGTTTTTTCGTGACATATTGGGCTTCATGTTAGTGGTAAATTTAGGCCGATATTTTTTGCATTTCTTTGTGAAAAAAACGGAAATTTCGCGAAAATTTAGAAAATTTTGTAATTTTCAAACTTTGAATTTTTATGCTCTAAAACCAACGAGACATACGACACAAAATAATTAATAAATAACATTTCCCACATGTCTATTTTACATCAGAACAATTTTGGGAAAAAAAAAAAAAAATTTAAGGAAGTGATAGGGGTTCAAAGTTTATGAGCAATTTCTCATTTTTACAACAAAATTTACAAAGCCACTTTTTTTAGGGACCACATCACATTTGAAGCGATTTTGAAAGGTCTAAATGACACAGAACACCCAAAAGTGACACCATTCCAAAAACGGCACCCCTCAGGCTACTCAAAACCACATTCAAGAAGGTTATTAACCCTTCAGGTGCTTCACAGTAACTAAAGCAATGTGGAAGGAAAAAATGAACATTTTACTTTTTGCAACAAAAATGTTAATTTAGCCTCAAATATTGCATATTTACAAGGGTAGCAGGATTAAATGAACCCCCAAAATTTGTTGGGCAATTTCTACTGAACACGCAGATACCTCATATGTGGCGAAAAACCACTGTTTGGGCGCACGGCAGGACTCGGAAGGGAAGGAGCGCCATTTGACTTTTTTGAACAGAAAATTAGCTGGAATCTTTATCCTCACCATGTTGCGTTTGGAGAGCCCCTGAGGTGCCGAAACAGTGGAGCTCCCCCACATGTGACCCCATTTTGGAAACTAGACCCCTCATGGAATTTATCTAGATGTTTAATGAGCACTTTGAGCCTCTGGGGGCTTCACAAAAGTTAATAGAGTTGAGCTGTGAAAATAAAAAAAAATTTTTTTACCACAAAATTGTTACTTCAACCAGGTAGCTTTTTTTTTCACAAGGGTATCAGGAAAAATTGCACCATAAAATGTATTGTACAATTTCTCCTGAGTACACAGACACCTCATATGTGGTAGAAATAAAATGTTTGGGCGCACAGCAGGGCTCGGAAGGCAAGGAGCGTCATTTGACGTTTCAAACGCAAAATTGTCTGGGATAATTAGCATATTCCATGTTGCGTTTGGAGACCCCCTGAGGTGCCGAAACAGTGGAGCTCCCCCACATGTGACCCCATTTTGGAAACTAGACCCCTCATGGAATTTATCTAGATGTTTATTAAGCACTTTGAGCCTCTGGGGGCTTCACAAAAGTTAATAGAGTTGAGCCGTGAAAATAAAAAAAACCTTTTTTACCACAAAATTGTTACTTCAACCAGGTAGCTTTTTTTTCACAAGGGTATCAGGAAAAATTGCAGCATAAAATGTATTGTGCAATTTCTCCTGAGTACGCAGATACCTCATATGTGGTGGAACTCAAATGTTTGGGCGCACAGCAGGGCTCGGAAGGCAAGGAGCGTCATTTGACGTTTCAAACGCAAAATTGTCTGGGACAATTAGCGTATTCCATGCTGTTTGGAGACCCCCTGAGGTGCCGAAACAGTGGAGCTCCCTCACATGTGACCCCATTTTGGAAACTAGACCCCCATGGCATAGAAAAAAAAAAACAGCGGAAGATGGGGGGGGCGGCAGATGGGGGCGGCAGCAAATGGGGGGCAGCGGCATATAAAGGGAGCATCTGTGATTGTGAGACGGCGGCTGGGATAGGGTGGGGGCGGATGGGAGAGGGCGCAGTGGATGCAGGAGCGGCAGAGCATGGGGGGAGGGGGCGGGTGGGGGGGATGGGTGGGAAGGGGAGTGGGAGGTGAGATTGGGGATAGTTACCCTACAGGATGGATCTAGGCAGCTGGATCACAGGAGATGAAGGAGGCAGCAGATCGGGGAGGGTGAGAGGTGGGGGAGGGAGCGCAGCGCAGATCACGGAGGAGACAGGTGAGCAGAGCACAGATCACAGAGGAGACAGGTGAGCAGAGCACAGATCACGGGGGTGAGAGGTGAGGGAGAGCGGACAGCAGATCACGGGGGTGACAGGTGAGGGAGCACAGATCACGGGGTGACAGGTGAGGGAGCACAGATCACGGGGGTGAGAGGTGAGAGAGCGCAGATCACGGGGGAGACAGGTGAGCAAGAGCGCAGATCACGGGGGTGACAGGTGAGGGAGCACAGATCACGGCGGTGACAGGGGAGGGAGCGCACATCACGGCGGTGACAGGGGAGGGAGCGCACATCACGGCGGTGACAGGGGAGGGAGCGCACATCACGGCGGTGACAGGGGAGGGAGCGCACATCACGGCGGTGACAGGGGAGGGAGCGCACATAACGGCGGTGACAGGGGAGGGAGCGCACATCACGGCGGTGACAGGGGAGGGAGCGCACATCACGGCGGTGACAGGGGAGGGAGCGCACATCACGGCGGTGACAGGGGAGGGAGCGCACATCACGGCGGTGACAGGGGAGGGGGCGGGTAGCTGACCACGGGGGTGAGAGGTGGGGGAGCGTGCAGCACATCATGGAGGGGAGGGGGCGAGCAGCACATCACGGAGGGGAGGGGAGGGGGCGAGCAGCACATCACGGAGGGCAGTGGAGGGGGCGACCAGCACATCACGGAGGGGAGGGGGCAAGCAGCACATCACAGAGGGGAGGGGAGGGGAGGGAGCGAGCAGCACATCACGGAGGGGAGGGGAGGGGAGGGAGCGAGCAGCACATCACGGAGGGGAGGGGAGGGAGCGAGCAGCACATCACGGAGGGGAGGGGAGGGGGGTGAGCAGCACATCACGGAGGGGAGGGGGCGAGCAGCACATCACGGAGGGCAGGGGAGGGGAGGGGGCGAGCAGCACATCACGGAGGGGAGGGGAGGGAGCGAGCAGCACATCACGGAGGGGAGGGAGCGAGCAGCACATCACGGAGGGGAGGGAGCGAGCAGCACATCACGGAGGGGAGGGGAGGGGAGGGGGCGAGCAGCACATCACGGAGGGCAGGGGAGGGGGCGAGCAGCACATCACGGAGGGGAGGGGAGGGGAGGGGGCGAGCAGCACATCACGGAGGGGAGGGGAGGGGGCGAGCAGCACATCACGGAGGGGAGGGGAGGGAGCGAGCAGCACATCACGGAGGGGAGGGGAGGGGGTGAGCAGCACATCACGGAGGGGAGGGGGCGAGCAGCACATCACGGAGGGCAGAGGAGGGGAGGGGGCGAGCAGCACATCACGGAGGGGAGGGAGCGAGCAGCACATCACGGAGGGGAGGGAGCGAGCAGCACATCACGGAGGGGAGGGGAGGGGGCGAGCAGCACATCACGGAGGGGAGGGGAGGGGGCGAGCAGCACATCACGGAGGGGAGGGGAGGGGGCGAGCAGCACATCACGGAGGGGAGGGGAGGGGGCGAGCAGCACATCACGGAGGGGAGGGGAGGGAGCGAGCAGCACATCACGGAGGGGAGGGGGTGAGCAGCACATCACGGAGGGGAGGGGGCGAGCAGCACATCACGGAGGGCAGAGGAGGGGAGGGGGCGAGCAGCACATCACGGAGGGGAGGGGAGGGAGCGAGCAGCACATCACGGAGGGGAGGGGAGGGAGCGAGCAGCAAATCACGGAGGGGAGGGAGCGAGCAGCACATCACGGAGGGGAGGGGAGGGGAGGGGGCGAGCAGCACATCACGGAGGGGAGGGGGCGAGCAGCACATCACGGAGGGGAGGGGAGGGGGCGAGCAGCACATCACGGAGGGGAGGGGAGGGGGCGAGCAGCACATCACGGAGGGGAGGGAGCGAGCAGCACATCACGGAGGGGAGGGGAGGGGAGGGAGCGAGCAGCACATCACGGAGGGGAGGGAAGGGGAGGGAGCGAGCAGCACATCACGGAGGGGAGGGAGCGAGCAGCACATAACGGAGGGGAGGGGAGGGGGTGAGCAGCACATCACGGAGGGGAGGGGAGGGGGCGAGCAGCACATCACGGAGGGGAGGGGAGGGGGCGAGCAGCACATCACGGAGGGGAGGGAAGGGGAGGGGGCGAGCAGCACATCACGGAGGGGAGGGGGCGAAGCAGCACATCACGGAGGGGAGGGGGCGAGCACCGATCATGAGGGGGAGGGGCCGGGCAGCAGATCGGAGGGAGCGGTGGCACTATGACAGATGGAGGAGGACAGGGTGCACGATCCCAGTCCTCCTCCATCTGTCACAGTGCCACCGCTCCCTCCGATCTGCTGCACGGAGGTGAGGGGCCGGGCAGCAGATTGGGGGGAGCGGTGGCACTGTGACAGATGGAGGGCGGCAGCGGATCGGGAGGTGTGGGGGTGAGGGTGCGGGCAGGAGATCGGGGAGACAGGTGACAGATCGCGGTGGGCAGCGGCGGCGGCGGATCGGGACGCTTTTCATACAGTGCAATGGCAGCGCGGCAACTTCCGGGTCCCATGCTCCGGTCTCAGAACAGCATGGGACCGGAGCTTGTCGCCCTGCCATTGCACTGTGTACACTCACTGTGTGCTGGCGTGCTGCAGGGACGATGACGGGGGCGGTCACCGGCAACAGGTCCACTGGGATTGGAGAAATCGGTCACAAGACCGATCTCTCCAATCAGAGCAGTGGAGCTGGGGGAGGGTGATCCAGTGAGGTCACCCAGCTCCAGCCAATGGCCAGTGCTACAGCTGCACTGGCCAGGGCTGGAATTCAATGTTTCAGTCATTCTAAATGGCTGGAACATTACAGTGGCTGTGATTGGTTGAGTGGCGTTCGTCAGCCAATCACAGCCTCCGGGTGTCCGGGGAGGAGGCACCACCCCTCCTAAGGTCAGGAACAGGTCCCCTCCTCCCCGAATCTGCGGTTTATGTTAACCGATCGCAGTCACCGGAGGCTCCGGTGCCGCGATTCCGCCATGACGGAAAGATCCGTCCTTGGTCGTTAAGGCCCAGGGCACAAGGACGGATCTTTCCGTCCATGGTCGTGAAGGGGTTAAAAGAAGCCAAGATGAACAGAGCTGGGATCAGGAAAGACTTTGCTACCTACTCCGGTGTCATCCTGGGGACGGTTAATTATGGCGTATTTTTGAATGTGCTTGATGCAAATCTAGCTGTGAAGTGTACAACTGGGGCACAACTGCTGCCACTGAAGGGGTGGGTGTGTGTGGGGCCCAATTTTTGGAAAAAAGGGAGACTCCGCTTGGAGTAACCCTTGCTTACATTGTTTTTAAAAGAAGCCAAGATGAACAAGTCATGGGTCAGCAAAGACTTTATCTACCTACCCCGGTGTCATCCTGGGGACGGTTAATTATGGCGTATTTTTGAATGTGCTTGATGCAAATCTAGCTGTGAAGTGTACAACTGGGGCACAACTGCTGCCACTGAAGGGGTGGGTGTGTGTGGGGCCCAATTTTTGGAAAAAAGGGAGACTCCGCTTGGAGTAATCCTTGCTTACATTGTTTTTAAAAGAAGCCAAGATGAACAAGTCATGGGTCAGCAAAGACTTTATCTACCTACCCCGGTGTCATCCTGGGGATGGTTAATTATGGCGTATTTTTGAATGTGCTTGATGCAAATCTAGCTGTGAAGTGTACAACTGGGGCACAACTGCTGCCACTGAAGGGGTGGGTGTGTGTGGGGCCCAATTTTTGGAAAAAATGGAGACTCCGCTTGGAGTAACCCTTGCTTGATGTGTTTTTAAAAGAAGCCAAGATGAACAGAGCTGGGATCAGGAAAGACTTTGCTACCTACTCCGGTGTCATCCTGGGGACGGTTAATTATGGCGTATTTTTGAATGTGCTTGATGCAAATCTAGCTGTGAAGTGTACAACTGGGGCACAACTGCTGCCACTGAAGGGGTGGGTGTGTGTGGGGCCCAATTTTTGGAAAAAAGGGAGACTCCACTTGGAGTAACCCTTGCTTACATTGTTTTTAAAAGAAGCCAAGATGAACAGAGCTGGGATCAGGAAAGACTTTGCTACCTACTCCGGTGTCATCCTGGGGACGGATAAGAATGGCGTATTTTTGAATGTGCTTGATGCAAATCTAGCTGTGAAGTGTACAACTGGGGCACAACTGCTGCCACTGAAGGGGTGGGTGTGTGTGGGGCCCAATTTTTGGAAAAAAGGGAGACTCCGCTTGGAGTAACCCTTGCTTACATTGTTTTTAAAAGAAGCCAAGATGAACAGAGCTGGGATCAGGAAAGACTTTGCAACCTACTCCGGTGTCATCCTGGGGACGGTTAATTATGGCGTATTTTTGAATGTGCTTGATGCAAATCTAGCTGTGAAGTGTACAACTGGGGCACAACTGCTGCCACTGAAGGGGTGGGTGTGTGTGGGGCCCAATTTTTGGAAAAAAGGGAGACTCCGCTTGGAGTATCCCTTGCTTACATTGTTTTTAAAAGAAGCCAAGATGAACAAGTCATGGGTCAGCAAAGACTTTATCTACCTACCCCGGTGTCATCCTGGGGACGGTTAATTATGGCGTATTTTTGAATGTGCTTGATGCAAATCTAGCTGTGAAGTGTACAACTGGGGCACAACTGCTGCCACTGAAGGGGTGGGTGTGTGTGGGGCCCAATTTTTGGAAAAAATGGAGACTCCGCTTGGAGTAACCCTTGCTTGATGTGTTTTTAAAAGAAGCCAAGATGAACAGAGCTGGGATCAGGAAAGACTTTGCTACCTACTCCGGTGTCATCCTGGGGACGGTTAATTATGGCGTATTTTTGAATGTGCTTGATGCAAATCTAGCTGTGAAGTGTACAACTGGGGCACAACTGCTGCCACTGAAGGGGTGGGTGTGTGTGGGGCCCAATTTTTGGAAAAAAGGGAGACTCCGCTTGGAGTAACCCTTGCTTACATTGTTTTTAAAAGAAGCCAAGATGAACAAGTCATGGGTCAGCAAAGACTTTATCTACCTACCCCGGTGTCATCCTGGGGACGGTTAATTATGGCGTATTTTTGAATGTGCTTGATGCAAATCTAGCTGTGAAGTGTACAACTGGGGCACAACTGCTGCCACTGAAGGGGTGGGTGTGTGTGGGGCCCAATTTTTGGAAAAAATGGAGACTCCGCTTGGAGTAACCCTTGCTTGATGTGTTTTTAAAAGAAGCCAAGATGAACAGAGCTGGGATCAGGAAAGACTTTGCTACCTACTCCGGTGTCATCCTGGGGACGGTTAATTATGGCGTATTTTTGAATGTGCTTGATGCAAATCTAGCTGTGAAGTGTACAACTGGGGCACAACTGCTGCCACTGAAGGGGTGGGTGTGTGTGGGGCCCAATTTTTGGAAAAAAGGGAGACTCCGCTTGGAGTAACCCTTGCTTACATTGTTTTTAAAAGAAGCCAAGATGAACAGAGCTGGGATCAGGAAAGACTTTGCTACCTACTCCGGTGTCATCCTGGGGACGGTTAATTATGGCGTATTTTTGAATGTGCTTGATGCAAATCTAGCTGTGAAGTGTACAACTGGGGCACAACTGCTGCCACTGAAGGGGTGGGTGTGTGTGGGGCCCAATTTTTGGAAAAAATGGAGACTCCGCTTGGAGTAACCCTTGCTTGATGTGTTTTTAAAAGAAGCCAAGATGAACAGAGCTTGGATCAGGAAAGACTTTGCTACCTACTCCGGTGTCATCCTGGTGACGGTTAATTATGGCGTATTTTTGAATGTGCTTGATGCAAATCTAGCTGTGAAGTGTACAACTGGGGCACAACTGCTGCCACTGAAGGGGTGGGTGTGTGTGGGGCCCAATTTTTGGAAAAAATGGAGACTCCGCTTGGAGTAACCCTTGCTTGATGTGTTTTTAAAAGAAGCCAAGATGAACAGAGCTGGGATCAGGAAAGACTTTGCTACCTACTCCGGTGTCATCCTGGGGACGGTTAATTATGGCGTATTTTTGAATGTGCTTGATGCAAATCTAGCTGTGAAGTGTACAACTGGGGCACAACTGCTGCCACTGAAGGGGTGGGTGTGTGTGGGGCCCAATTTTTGGAAAAAAGGGAGACTCCACTTGGAGTAACCCTTGCTTACATTGTTTTTAAAAGAAGCCAAGATGAACAGAGCTGGGATCAGGAAAGACTTTGCTACCTACTCCGGTGTCATCCTGGGGACGGATAAGAATGGCGTATTTTTGAATGTGCTTGATGCAAATCTAGCTGTGAAGTGTACAACTGGGGCACAACTGCTGCCACTGAAGGGGTGGGTGTGTGTGGGGCCCAATTTTTGGAAAAAAGGGAGACTCCGCTTGGAGTAACCCTTGCTTACATTGTTTTTAAAAGAAGCCAAGATGAACAGAGCTGGGATCAGGAAAGACTTTGCAACCTACTCCGGTGTCATCCTGGGGACGGTTAATTATGGCGTATTTTTGAATGTGCTTGATGCAAATCTAGCTGTGAAGTGTACAACTGGGGCACAACTGCTGCCACTGAAGGGGTGGGTGTGTGTGGGGCCCAATTTTTGGAAAAAAGGGAGACTCCGCTTGGAGTATCCCTTGCTTACATTGTTTTTAAAAGAAGCCAAGATGAACAAGTCATGGGTCAGCAAAGACTTTATCTACCTACCCCGGTGTCATCCTGGGGACGGTTAATTATGGCGTATTTTTGAATGTGCTTGATGCAAATCTAGCTGTGAAGTGTACAACTGGGGCACAACTGCTGCCACTGAAGGGGTGGGTGTGTGTGGGGCCCAATTTTTGGAAAAAATGGAGACTCCGCTTGGAGTAACCCTTGCTTGATGTGTTTTTAAAAGAAGCCAAGATGAACAGAGCTGGGATCAGGAAAGACTTTGCTACCTACTCCGGTGTCATCCTGGGGACGGTTAATTATGGCGTATTTTTGAATGTGCTTGATGCAAATCTAGCTGTGAAGTGTACAACTGGGGCACAACTGCTGCCACTGAAGGGGTGGGTGTGTGTGGGGCCCAATTTTTGGAAAAAAGGGAGACTCCGCTTGGAGTAACCCTTGCTTACATTGTTTTTAAAAGAAGCCAAGATGAACAAGTCATGGGTCAGCAAAGACTTTATCTACCTACCCCGGTGTCATCCTGGGGACGGTTAATTATGGCGTATTTTTGAATGTGCTTGATGCAAATCTAGCTGTGAAGTGTACAACTGGGGCACAACTGCTGCCACTGAAGGGGTGGGTGTGTGTGGGGCCCAATTTTTGGAAAAAATGGAGACTCCGCTTGGAGTAACCCTTGCTTGATGTGTTTTTAAAAGAAGCCAAGATGAACAGAGCTGGGATCAGGAAAGACTTTGCTACCTACTCCGGTGTCATCCTGGGGACGGTTAATTATGGCGTATTTTTGAATGTGCTTGATGCAAATCTAGCTGTGAAGTGTACAACTGGGGCACAACTGCTGCCACTGAAGGGGTGGGTGTGTGTGGGGCCCAATTTTTGGAAAAAAGGGAGACTCCGCTTGGAGTAACCCTTGCTTACATTGTTTTTAAAAGAAGCCAAGATGAACAGAGCTGGGATCAGGAAAGACTTTGCTACCTACTCCGGTGTCATCCTGGGGACGGTTAATTATGGCGTATTTTTGAATGTGCTTGATGCAAATCTAGCTGTGAAGTGTACAACTGGGGCACAACTGCTGCCACTGAAGGGGTGGGTGTGTGTGGGGCCCAATTTTTGGAAAAAATGGAGACTCCGCTTGGAGTAACCCTTGCTTGATGTGTTTTTAAAAGAAGCCAAGATGAACAGAGCTTGGATCAGGAAAGACTTTGCTACCTACTCCGGTGTCATCCTGGTGACGGTTAATTATGGCGTATTTTTGAAATGTGCTTGATGCAAATCTAGCTGTGAAGTGTACAACTGGGGCACAACTGCTGCCACTGAAGGGGTGGGTGTGTGTGGGGCCCAATTTTTGGAAAAAATGGAGACTCCGCTTGGAGTAACCCTTGCTTGATGTGTTTTTAAAAGAAGCCAAGATGAACAGAGCTTGGATCAGGAAAGACTTTGCTACCTACTCCGGTGTCATCCTGGGGACGGTTAATTATGGCGTATTTTTGAAATGTGCTTGATGCAAATCTAGCTGTGAAGTGTACAACTGGGGCACAACTGCTGCCACTGAAGGGGTGGGTGTGTGTGGGGCCCAATTTTTGGAAAAAAGGGAGACTCCGCTTGGAGTAACCCTTGCTTACATTGTTTTTAAAAGAAGCCAAGATGAACAGAGCTGGGATCAGGAAAGACTTTGCTACCTACTCCGGTGTCATCCTGGGGACGGTTAATTATGGCGTATTTTTGAATGTGCTTGATGCAAATCTAGCTGTGAAGTGTACAACTGGGGCACAACTGCTGCCACTGAAGGGGTGGGTGTGTGTGGGGCCCAATTTTTGGAAAAAAGGGAGACTCCGCTTGGAGTAACCCTTGCTTACATTGTTTTTAAAAGACGCCAAGATGAACAGAGCTGGGATCAGGAAAGACTTTGCTACCTACTCCGGTGTCATCCTGTGGACGGATAAGAATGGCGTATTTTTGAATGTGCTTGATGCAAATCTAGCTGTGAAGTGTACAACTAGGGCACAAGTGCTGCCACTGAAGGGGTGGGTGTGTGTGGGGCCCAATTTTTGGAAAAATGGGAGACTCCGCTTGGAGTAACCCTTGCTTACATTGTTTTTAAAAGAAGCCAAGATGAACAGAGCTGGGATCAGGAAAGACTTTGCAACCTACTCCAGTGTCATCCTGGGGACGGTTAATTATGGCGTATTTTTGAATGTGCTTGATGCAAATCTAGCTGTGAAGTGTACAACTGGGGCACAACTGCTGCCACTGAAGGGGTGGGTGTGTGTGGGGCCCAATTTTTGGAAAAAAGGGAGACTCCGCTTGGAGTAACCCTTGCTTACATTGTTTTTAACCCCTTCAGCCCCAAGCCTATTTTGACCCTAAAGACCAGGCCATTTTTTGCAATTCTGACCAGTGTCACTTTATGAGGTTATAACTCTGGAACGCTTCAGCGGATCCCGGTGATTCTGAGATTGTTTTTTCGTGACATATTGGGCTTCATGTTAGTGGTAAATTTAGGCCGATATTTTTTGCATTTCTTTGTGAAAAAAACGGAAATTTCGCGAAAATTTAGAAAATTTTGTAATTTTCAAACTTTGAATTTTTATGCTCTAAAACCAACGAGACATATGACACAAAATAATTAATAAATAACATTTCCCACATGTCTATTTTACATCAGAACAATTTTGGGAAAAAAAAAAAAATTTAAGGAAGTGATAGGGGTTCAAAGTTTATGAGCAATTTCTCATTTTTACAACAAAATTTACAAAGCCACTTTTTTTAGGGACCACATCACATTTGAAGCAATTTTGAAAGGTCTACATGACACAGAACACCCAAAAGTGACACCATTCCAAAAACGGCACCCCTCAGGCTACTCAAAACCACATTCAAGAAGGTTATTAACCCTTCAGGTGCTTCACAGTAACTAAAGCAATGTGGAAGGAAAAAATGAACATTTTACTTTTTGCAACAAAAATGTTAATTTAGCCTCAAATATTGCATATTCACAAGGGTAGCAGGATTAAATGAACCCCCAAAATTTGTTGGGCAATTTCTACTGAACACGCAGATACCTCATATGTGGCGAAAAACCACTGTTTGGGCGCACGGCAGGACTCGGAAGGGAAGGAGCGCCATTTGACTTTTTTGAACAGAAAATTAGCTGGAATCTTTATCCTCACCATGTTGCATTTGGAGAGCCTCTGAGGTGCCGAAACAGTGGAGCTCCCCCACATGTGACCCCATTTTGGAAACTAGTCCCCTCATGGAATTTATCTAGATGTTTAATGAGCACTTTGAGCCTCTGGGGGCTTCACAAAAGTTAATAGAGTTGAGCTGTGAAAATAAAAAAAAATTTTTTTACCACAAAATTGTTACTTCAACCAGGTAGCTTTTTTTTTCACAAGGGTATCAGGAAAAATTGCACCATAAAATGTATTGTACAATTTCTCCTGAGTACACAGACACCTCATATGTGGTAGAAATAAAATGTTTGGGCGCACAGCAGGGCTCGGAAGGCAAGGAGCGTCATTTGACGTTTCAAACGCAAAATTGTCTGGGATAATTAGCGTATTCCATGTTGCGTTTGGAGACCCCCTGAGGTGCCGAAACAGTGGAGCTCCCCCACATGTGACCCCATTTTGGAAACTAGACCCCTCATGGAATTTATCTAGATGTTTATTAAGCACTTTGAGCCTCTGGGGGCTTCACAAAAGTTAATAGAGTTGAGCCGTGAAAATAAAAAAAACCTTTTTTACCACAAAATTGTTACTTCAACCAGGTAGCTTTTTTTTTCACAAGGGTATCAGGAAAAATTGCAGCATAAAATGTATTGTGCAATTTCTCCTGAGTACGCAGATACCTCATATGTGGTGGAACTCAAATGTTTGGGCGCACAGCAGGGCTCGGAAGGCAAGGAGCGTCATTTGACGTTTCAAACGCAAAATTGTCTGGGACAATTAGCGTATTCCATGCTGCTTGGAGACCCCCTGAGGTGCCGAAACAGTGGAGCTCCCTCACATGTGACCCCATTTTGGAAACTGGACCCCCATGGCATAGAAAAAAAAAACAGCGGAAGATGGGAGGGGGGGGGGGGCAGATGGGGCGGCAGCAGTTGGGGGGCAGCGGCATATAAAGGGAGCATCTGTGATTGTGAGACGGCGGCTGGGATAGGGTGGGGGCGGATGGGAGAGGGCGCAGTGGATGCAGGAGCGGCAGAGCATGGGGGGAGGGGGCGGGTGGGGGGGATGGGTGGGAAGGGGAGTGGGAGGTGAGATTGGGGATAGTTACCCTACAGGATGGATCTAGGCAGCTGGATCACAGGAGATGAAGGAGGCAGCAGATCGGGGAGGGTGAGAGGTGGGGGAGGGAGCGCAGCGCAGATCACGGAGGAGACAGGTGAGCAGAGCACAGATCACAGAGGAGACAGGTGAGCAGAGCACAGATCACGGGGGTGAGAGGTGAGGGAGAGCGGACAGCAGATCACGGGGGTGACAGGTGAGGGAGCACAGATCACGGGGTGACAGGTGAGGGAGCACAGATCACGGGGGTGAGAGGTGAGAGAGCGCAGATCACGGGGGAGACAGGTGAGCAGAGCGCAGTTCACGGGGGTGACAGGTGAGGGAGCACAGATCACGGCGGTGACAGGGGAGGGAGCGCACATCACGGCGGTGACAGGGGAGGGAGCGCACATCACGTCGGTGACAGGGGAGGGAGCGCACATCACGGCGGTGACAGGGGAGGGAGCGCACATCACGGCGGTGACAGGGGAGGGAGCGCACATCACGGCGGTGACAGGGGAGGGAGCGCACATCACGGCGGTGACAGGGGAGGGAGCGCACATCACGGCGGTGACAGGGGAGGGGGCGGGTAGCTGACCACGGGGGTGAGAGGTGGGGGGAGCGTGCAGCACATCATGGAGGGGAGGGGCGAGCAGCACATCACGGAGGGGAGGGGAGGGGGCGAGCAGCACATCACGGAGGGGAGGGGAGGGGGCGAGCAGCACATCACGGAGGGGAGGGGGCGAGCAGCACATCACGGAGGGGAGGGGAGGGGAGGGAGCGAGCAGCACATCACGGAGGGGAGGAGAGGGGAGGGAGCGAGCAGCACATCACGGAGGGGAGGGGAGGGAGCGAGCAGCACATCACGGAGGGGAGGGGGTGAGCAGCACATCACGGAGGGGAGGGGGCGAGCAGCACATCACGGAGGGCAGGGGAGGGGAGGGGGCGAGCAGCACATCACGGAGGGGAGGGGAGGGAGCGAGCAGCACATCACGGAGGGGAGGGGAGAGAGCGAGCAGCACATCATGGAGGGGAGGGAGCGAGCAGCACATCACGGAGGGGAGGGGAGGGGGCGAGCAGCACATCACGGAGGGGAGGGGAGGGGGCGAGCAGCACATCACGGAGGGGAGGGGAGGGGGCGAGCAGCACATCACGGAGGGGAGGGGAGGGGGCGAGCAGCACATCACGGAGGGGAGGGAAGGGGAGGGAGCGAGCAGCACATCACGGAGGGGAGGGGAGGGAGCGAGCAGCACATCACGGAGGGGAGGAAAGGGGAGGGAGCGAGCAGCACATCACGGAGGGGAGGGAGCGAGCAGCACATAACGGAGGGGAGGGGAGGGGAGGGGGCGAGCAGCACATCACGGAGGGGAGGGGAGGGGGCGAGCAGCACATCACGGAGGGGAGGGGAGGGGGCGAGCAGCACATCACGGAGGGGAGGGAAGGGGAGGGGGCGAGCAGCACATCACGGAGGGGAGGGGAGGGGGCGAAGCAGCACATCACGGAGGGGAGGGGGCGAGCACCGATCACGAGGGGGAGGGGCCGGGCAGCAGATCGGAGGGAGCGGTGGCACTATGACAGATGGAGGAGGACAGGGTGCACGATCCCAGTCCTCTTCCATCTGTCACAGTGCCACCGCTCCCTCCGATCTGCTGCACGGAGGTGAGGGGCCGGGCAGCAGATTGGGGGGGAGCGGTGGCACTGTGGCAGATGGAGGGCGGCAGCGGATCGGGAGGTGTGGGGGTGAGGGTGCGGGCAGGAGATCGGGGAGACAGGTGACAGATCGTGGTGGGCAGCGGCGGCGGTGGATCGGGACGCTTTTCATACAGTGCAATGGCAGCGCGGCAACTTCCGGGTCCCATGCTCCGGTCTCAGAACAGCATGGGACCGGAGCTTGTCGCCCTGCCATTGCACTGTGTACACTCACTGTGTGCTGGCGTGCTGCAGGGACGATGACGGGGGCGGTCACCGGCAACAGGTCCACTGTGATTGGAGAAATCGGTCACAAGACCGATCTCTCCAATCAGAGCAGTGGAGCTGGGGGAGGGTGATCCAGTGAGGTCACCCAGCTCCAGCCAATGGCCAGTGCTACAGCTGCACTGGCCAGGGCTGGAATTCAATGTTTCAGTCATTTTAAATGGCTGGAACATTACAGTGGCTGTGATTGGTTGAGCGGCGTTCGTCAGCCAATCACAGCCTCCATAGGTCCGGGGAGGAGGCACCACCCCTCCTAAGGTCAGGAACAGGTCCCCTCCTCCCCGAATCTGCGGTTTATGTTAACCGATCGCAGTCACCGGAGGCTCCGGTGCCGCGATTCCGCCATGACGGAAAGATCCGTCCTTGGTCGTTAAGGCCCAGGGCACAAGGACGGATCTTTCCGTCCATGGTCGTGAAGGGGTTAAAAGAAGCCAAGATGAACAGAGCTGGGATCAGGAAAGACTTTGCTACCTACTCCGGTGTCATCCTGGGGACGGTTAATTATGGCGTATTTTTGAATGTGCTTGATGCAAATCTAGCTGTGAAGTGTACAACTGGGGCACAACTGCTGCCACTGAAGGGGTGGGTGTGTGTGGGGCCCAATTTTTGGAAAAAAGGGAGACTCCGCTTGGAGTAACCCTTGCTTACATTGTTTTTAAAAGAAGCCAAGATGAACAAGTCATGGGTCAGCAAAGACTTTATCTACCTACCCCGGTGTCATCCTGGGGACGGTTAATTATGGCGTATTTTTGAATGTGCTTGATGCAAATCTAGCTGTGAAGTGTACAACTGGGGCACAACTGCTGCCACTGAAGGGGTGGGTGTGTGTGGGGCCCAATTTTTGGAAAAAAGGGAGACTCCGCTTGGAGTAACCCTTGCTTACATTGTTTTTAAAAGAAGCCAAGATGAACAAGTCATGGGTCAGCAAAGACTTTATCTACCTACCCCGGTGTCATCCTGGGGACGGTTAATTATGGCGTATTTTTGAATGTGCTTGATGCAAATCTAGCTGTGAAGTGTACAACTGGGGCACAACTGCTGCCACTGAAGGGGTGGGTGTGTGTGGGGCCCAATTTTTGGAAAAAATGGAGACTCCGCTTGGAGTAACCCTTGCTTGATGTGTTTTTAAAAGAAGCCAAGATGAACAGAGCTGGGATCAGGAAAGACTTTGCTACCTACTCCGGTGTCATCCTGGGGACGGTTAATTATGGCGTATTTTTGAATGTGCTTGATACAAATCTAGCTGTGAAGTGTACAACTGGGGCACAACTGCTGCCACTGAAGGGGTGGGTGTGTGTGGGGCCCAATTTTTGGAAAAAAGGGAGACTCCGCTTGGAGTAACCCTTGCTTACATTGTTTTTAAAAGAAGCCAAGATGAACAGAGCTGGGATCAGGAAAGACTTTGCTACCTACTCCGGTGTCATCCTGGGGACGGGTAATTATGGCGTATTTTTGAATGTGCTTGATGCAAATCTAGCTGTGAAGTGTACAACTGGGGCACAACTGCTGCCACTGAAGGGGTGGGTGTGTGTGGGGCCCAATTTTTGGAAAAAAGGGAGACTCCGCTTGGAGTAACCCTTGCTTACATTGTTTTTAAAAGAAGCCAAGATGAACAGAGCTGGGATCAGGAAAGACTTTGCTACCTACTCCGGTGTCATCCTGGGGACGGTTAATTATGGCGTATTTTTGAATGTGCTTGATGCAAATCTAGCTGTGAAGTGTACAACTGGGGCACAACTGCTGCCACTGAAGGGGTGGGTGTGTGTGGGGCCCAATTTTTGGAAAAAAGGGAGACTCCGCTTGGAGTAACCCTTGCTTACATTGTTTTTAAAAGAAGCCAAGATGAACAGAGCTGGGATCAGGAAAGACTTTGCTACCTACTCCGGTGTCATCCTGGGGACGGTTAATTATGGCGTATTTTTGAATGTGCTTGATGCAAATCTAGCTGTGAAGTGTACAACTGGGGCACAACTGCTGCCACTGAAGGGGTGGGTGTGTGTGGGGCCCAATTTTTGGAAAAAAGGGAGACTCCGCTTGGAGTAACCCTTGCTTACATTGTTTTTAAAAGAAGCCAAGATGAACAAGTCATAGGTCAGCAAAGACTTTATCTACCTACCCCGGTGTCATCCTGGGGACGGTTAATTATGGCGTATTTTTGAATGTGCTTGATGCAAATCTAGCTGTGAAGTTTACAACTGGGGCACAACTGCTGCCACTGAAGGGGTGGGTGTGTGTGGGGCCCAATTTTTGGAAAAAAGGGAGACTCCGCTTGGAGTAACCCTTGCTTACATTGTTTTTAAAAGAAGCCAAGATGAACAAGTCATGGGTCAGCAAAGACTTTATCTACTTACCCCGGTGTCATCCTGGGGACGGTTAATTATGGCGTATTTTTGAATGTGCTTGATGCAAATCTAGCTGTGAAGTGTACAACTGGGGCACAACTGCTGCCACTGAAGGGGTGGGTGTGTGTGGGGCCCAATTTTTGGAAAAAATGGAGACTCCGCTTGGAGTAACCCTTGCTTGATGTGTTTTTAAAAGAAGCCAAGATGAACAGAGCTGGGATCAGGAGAGACTTTGCTACCTACTCCGGTGTCATCCTGGGGACGGTTAATTATGGCGTATTTTTGAATGTGCTTGATGCAAATCTAGCTGTGAAGTGTACAACTGGGGCACAACTGCTGCCACTGAAGGGGTGGGTGTGTGTGGGGCCCAATTTTTGGAAAAAAGGGAGACTCCGCTTGGAGTAACCCTTGCTTACATTGTTTTTAAAAGAAGCCAAGATGAACAGAGCTGGGATCAGGAAAGACTTTGCTACCTACTCCGGTGTCATCCTGGGGACGGGTAATTATGGCGTATTTTTGAATGTGCTTGATGCAAATCTAGCTGTGAAGTGTACAACTGGGGCACAACTGCTGCCACTGAAGGGGTGGGTGTGTGTGGGGCCCAATTTTTGGAAAAAAGGGAGACTCCGCTTGGAGTAACCCTTGCTTACATTGTTTTTAAAAGAAGCCAAGATGAACAGAGCTGGGATCAGGAAAGACTTTGCTACCTACTCCGGTGTCATCCTGTGGACGGATAAGAATGGCGTATTTTGGAATGTGCTTGATGCAAATCTAGCTGTGAAGTGTACAACTGGGGCACAACTGCTGCCACTGAAGGGGTGGGTGTGTGTGGGGCCCAATTTTTGGAAAAAAGGGAGACTCCGCTTGGAGTAACCCTTGCTTACATTGTTTTTAAAAGAAGCCAAGATGAACAGAGCTGGGATCAGGAAAGACTTTGCAACCTACTCCGGTGTCATCCTGGGGACGGTTAATTATGGCGTATTTTTGAATGTGCTTGATGCAAATCTAGCTGTGAAGTGTACAACTGGGGCACAACTGCTGCCACTGAAGGGGTGGGTGTGTGTGGGGCCCAATTTTTGGAAAAAAGGGAGACTCCGCTTGGAGTAACCCTTGCTTACATTGTTTTTAAAAGAAGCCAAGATGAACAAGTCATGGGTCAGCAAAGACTTTATCTACCTACCCCGGTGTCATCCTGGGGACGGTTAATTATGGCGTATTTTTGAATGTGCTTGATGCAAATCTAGCTGTGAAGTGTACAACTGGGGCACAACTGCTGCCACTGAAGGGGTGGGTGTGTGTGGGGCCCAATTTTTGGAAAAAAGGGAGACTCCGCTTGGAGTAACCCTTGCTTACATTGTTTTTAAAAGAAGCCAAGATGAACAAGTCATGGGTCAGCAAAGACTTTATCTACCTACCCCGGTGTCATCCTGGGGACGGTTAATTATGGCGTATTTTTGAATGTGCTTGATGCAAATCTAGCTGTGAAGTGTACAACTGGGGCACAACTGCTGCCACTGAAGGGGTGGGTGTGTGTGGGGCCCAATTTTTGGAAAAAATGGAGACTCCGCTTGGAGTAACCCTTGCTTACATTGTTTTTAAAAGAAGCCAAGATGAACAGAGCTGGGATCAGGAAAGACTTTGCTACCTACTCCGGTGTCATCCTGGGGACGGATAAGAATGGCGTATTTTTGAATGTGCTTGATGCAAATCTAGCTGTGAAGTGTACAACTGGGGCACAACTGCTGCCACTGAAGGGGTGGGTGTGTGTGGGGCCCAATTTTTGGAAAAAAGGGAGACTCCGCTTGGAGTAACCCTTGCTTACATTGTTTTTAAAAGAAGCCAAGATGAACAGAGCTGGGATCAGGAAAGACTTTGCAACCTACTCCGGTGTCATCCTGGGGACGGTTAATTATGGCGTATTTTTGAATGTGCTTGATGCAAATCTAGCTGTGAAGTGTACAACTGGGGCACAACTGCTGCCACTGAAGGGGTGGGTGTGTGTGGGGCCCAATTTTTGGAAAAAAGGGAGACTCCGCTTGGAGTAACCCTTGCTTACATTGTTTTTAAAAGAAGCCAAGATGAACAGAGCTGGGATCAGGAAAGACTTTGCTACCTACTCCGGTGTCATCCTGGGGACGGATAAGAATGGCGTATTTTTGAATGTGCTTGATGCAAATCTAGCTGTGAAGTGTACAACTGGGGCACAACTGCTGCCACTGAAGGGGTGGGTGTGTGTGTGGCCCAATTTTTGGAAAAAAGGGAGACTCCGCTTGGAGTAACCCTTGCTTACATTGTTTTTAAAAGAAGCCAAGATGAACAGAGCTGGGATCAGGAAAGACTTTGCTACCTACTCCGGTGTCATCCTGGGGACGGTTAATTATGGCGTATTTTTGAATGTGCTTGATGCAAATCTAGCTGTGAAGTGTACAACTGGGGCACAACTGCTGCCACTGAAGGGGTGGGTGTGTGTGGGGCCCAATTTTTGGAAAAAAGGGAGACTCCGCTTGGAGTAACCCTTGCTTACATTGTTTTTAAAAGAAGCCAAGATGAACAGAGCTGGGATCAGGAAAGACTTTGCTACCTACTCCGGTGTCATCCTGGGGACGGTTAATTATGGCGTATTTTTGAATGTGCTTGATGCAAATCTAGCTGTGAAGTGTACACCTGGGGCACAACTGCTGCCACTGAAGGGGTGGGTGTGTGTGGGGCCCAATTTTTGGAAAAAAGGGAGACTCCGCTTGGAGTAACCCTTGCTTACATTGTTTTTAAAAGAAGCCAAAATGAACAGAGCTGGGATCAGGAAAGACTTTGCTACCTACTCCGGTGTCATCCTGGGGACGGTTAATTATGGCGTATTTTTGAATGTGCTTGATGCAAATCTAGCTGTGAAGTGTACAACTGGGGCACAACTGCTGCCCCTGAAGGGGTGGGTGTGTGTGGGGCCCAATTTTTGGAAAAAAGGGAGACTCCGCTTGGAGTAACCCTTGCTTACATTGTTTTTAAAAGAAGCCAAGATGAACAAGTCATGGGTCAGTAAAGACTTTATCTACCTACCCCGGTGTCATCCTGGGGACGGTTAATTATGGCGTATTTTTGAATGTGCTTGATGCAAATCTAGCTGTGAAGTGTACAACTGGGGCACAACTGCTGCCACTGAAGGGGTGGGTGTGTGTGGGGCCCAATTTTTGGAAAAAAGGGAGACTCCGCTTGGAGTAACCCTTGCTTACATTGTTTTTAAAAGAAGCCAAGATGAACAGAGCTGGGATCAGGAAAGACTTTGCTACCTACTCCGGTGTCATCCTGGGGACGGTTAATTATGGCGTATTTTTGAATGTGCTTGATGCAAATCTAGCTGTGAAGTGTACAACTGGGGCACAACTGCTGCCACTGAAGGGGTGGGTGTGTGTGGGGCCCAATTTTTGGAAAAAAGGGAGACTCCGCTTGGAGTAACCCTTGCTTACATTGTTTTTAAAAGAAGCCAAGATGAACAGAGCTGGGATCAGGAAAGACTTTGCTACCTACTCCGGTGTCATCCTGGGGACGGTTAATTATGGCGTATTTTTGAATGTGCTTGATACAAATCTAGCTGTGAAGTGTACAACTGGGGCACAACTGCTGCAACTGAAGGGGTGGGTGTGTGTGGGGCCCAATTTTTGGAAAAAAGGGAGACTCCGCTTGGAGTAACCCTTGCTTACATTGTTTTTAAAAGAAGCCAAGATGAACAGAGCTGGGATCAGGAAAGACTTTGCTACCTACTCCGGTGTCATCCTGGGGACGGATAAGAATGGCGTATTTTTGAATGTGCTTGATGCAAATCTAGCTGTGAAGTGTACAACTGGGGCACAACTGCTGCCACTGAAGGGGTGGGTGTGTGTGGGGCCCAATTTTTGGAAAAAAGGGAGACTCCGCTTGGAGTAACCCTTGCTTACATTGTTTTTAAAAGAAGCCAAGATGAACAGAGCTGGGATCAGGAAAGACTTTGCAACCTACTCCGGTGTCATCCTGGGGACGGTTAATTATGGCGTATTTTTGAATGTGCTTGATGCAAACCTAGCTGTGAAGTGTACAACTGGGGCACAACTGCTGCCACTGAAGGGGTGGGTGTGTGTGGGGCCCAATTTTTGGAAAAAAGGGAGACTCCGCTTGGAGTAACCCTTGCTTACATTGTTTTTAAAAGAAGCCAAGATGAACAGAGCTGGGATCAGGAAAGACTTTGCTACCTACTCCGGTGTCATCCTGGGGACGGTTAATTATGGCGTATTTTTGAATGTGCTTGATGCAAATCTAGCTGTGAAGTGTACAACTGGGGCACAACTGCTGCCACTGAAGGGGTGGGTGTGTGTGGGGCCCAATTTTTGGAAAAAAGGGAGACTCGGCTTGGAGTAACCCTTGCTTACATTGTTTTTAAAAGAAGCCAAGATGAACAAGTCATGGGTCAGTAAAGACTTAATCTACCTACCCCGGTGTCATCCTGGGGACGGTTAATTATGGCGTATTTTTGAATGTGCTTGATGCAAATCTAGCTGTGAAGTGTACAACTGGGGCACAACTGCTGCCACTGAAGGGGTGGGTGTGTGTGGGGCCCAATTTTTGGAAAAAATGGAGACTCCGCTTGGAGTAACCCTTGCTTGATGTGTTTTTAAAAGAAGCCAAGATGAACAGAGCTGGGATCAGGAAAGACTTTGCTACCTACTCCGGTGTCATCCTGGGGACGGTTAATTATGGCGTATTTTTGAATGTGCTTGATGCAAATCTAGCTGTGAAGTGTACAACTGGGGCACAACTGCTGCCACTGAAGGGGTGGGTGTGTGTGGGGCCCAATTTTTGGAAAAAAGGGAGACTCCGCTTGGAGTAACCCTTGCTTACATTGTTTTTAAAAGAAGCCAAGATGAACAGAGCAGGGATCAGGAAAGACTTTGCTACCTACTCCGGTGTCATCCTGGGGACGGTTAATTATGGCGTATTTTTGAATGTGCTTGATGCAAGTCTAGCTGTGAAGTGTACAACTGGGGCACAACTGCTGCCCCTGAAGGGGTGGGTGTGTGTGGGGCCCAATTTTTGGAAAAAAGGGAGACTCCGCTTGGAGTAACCCTTGCTTACATTGTTTTTAAAAGAAGCCAAGATGAACAAGTCATGGGTCAGCAAAGACTTTATCTACCTACCCCGGTGTCATCCTGGGGACGGTTAATTATGGCGTATTTTTGAATGTGCTTGATGCAAATCTAGCTGTGAAGTGTACAACTGGGGCACAACTGCTGCCACTGAAGGGGTGGGTGTGTGTGGGGCCCAATTTTTGGAAAAAATGGAGACTCCGCTTGGAGTAACCCTTGCTTGATGTGTTTTTAAAAGAAGCCAAGATGAACAGAGCTGGGATCAGGAAAGACTTTGCTACCTACTCCGGTGTCATCCTGGGGACGGTTAATTATGGCGTATTTTTGAATGTGCTTGATGCAAATCTAGCTGTGAAGTGTACAACTGGGGCACAACTGCTGCCACTGAAGGGGTGGGTGTGTGTGGGGCCCAATTTTTGGAAAAAAGGGAGACTCCGCTTGGAGTAACCCTTGCTTACATTGTTTTTAAAAGAAGCCAAGATGAACAGAGCTGGGATCAGGAAAGACTTTGCTACCTACTCCGGTGTCATCCTGGGGACGGTTAATTATGGCGTATTTTTGAATGTGCTTGATGCAAATCTAGCTGTGTAGTGTACAACTGGGGCACAACTGCTGCCACTGAAGGGGTGGGTGTGTGTGGGGCCCAATTTTTGGAAAAAAGGGAGACTCCGCTTGGAGTAACCCTTGCTTACATTGTTTTTAAAAGAAGCCAAGATGAACAAGTCATGGGTCAGCAAAGACTTTATCTACCTACCCCGGTGTCATCCTGGGGACGGTTAATTATGGCGTATTTTTGAATGTGCTTGATGCAAATCTAGCTGTGAAGTGTACAACTGGGGCACAACTGCTGCCACTGAAGGGGTGGGTGTGTGTGGGGCCCAATTTTTGGAAAAAATGGAGACTCCGCTTGGAGTAACCCTTGCTTACATTGTTTTTAAAAGAAGCCAAGATGAACAGAGCTGGGATCAGGAAAGACTTTGCAACCTACTCCGGTGCCATCCTGGGGACGGTTAATTATGGCGTATTTTTGAATGTGCTTGATGCAAATCTAGCTGTGAAGTGTACAACTGGGGCACAACTGCTGCCACTGAAGGGGTGGGTGTGTGTGGGGCCCAATTTTTGGAAAAAAGGGAGACTCCGCTTGGAGTAACCCTTGCTTACATTGTTTTTAAAAGAAGCCAAGATGAACAGAGCTGGGATCAGGAAAGACTTTGCTACCTACTCCGGTGTCATCCTGGGGACGGTTAATTATGGCGTATTTTTGAATGTGCTTGATGCAAATCTAGCTGTGAAGTGTACAACTGGGGCACAACTGCTGCCACTGAAGGGGTGGGTGTGTGTGGGGCCCAATTTTTGGAAAAAAGGGAGACTCCGCTTGGAGTAACCCTTGCTTACATTGTTTTTAAAAGAAGCCAAGATGAACAAGTCATGGGTCAGCAAAGACTTTATCTACCTACCCCGGTGTCATCCTGGGGACGGTTAATTATGGCGTATTTTTGAATGTGCTTGATGCAAATCTAGCTGTGAAGTGTACAACTGGGGCACAACTGCTGCCACTGAAGGGGTGGGTGTGTGTGGGGCCCAATTTTTGGAAAAAATGGAGACTCCGCTTGGAGTAACCCTTGCTTACATTGTTTTTAAAAGAAGCCAAGATGAACAGAGCTGGGATCAGGAAAGACTTTGCTACCTACTCCGGTGTCATCCTGGGGACGGATAAGAATGGCGTATTTTTGAATGTGCTTGATGCAAATCTAGCTGTGAAGTGTACAACTGGGGCACAACTGCTGCCACTGAAGGGGTGGGTGTGTGTGGGGCCCAATTTTTGGAAAAAAGGGAGACTCCGCTTGGAGTAACCCTTGCTTACATTGTTTTTAAAAGAAGCCAAGATGAACAGAGCTGGGATCAGGAAAGAATTTGCAACCTACTCCGGTGTCATCCTGGGGACGGTTAATTATGGCGTATTTTTGAATGTGCTTGATGCAAATCTAGCTGTGAAGTGTACAACTGGGGCACAACTGCTGCCACTGAAGGGGTGGGTGTGTGTGGGGCCCAATTTTTGGAAAAAAGGGAGACTCCGCTTGGAGTAACCCTTGCTTACATTGTTTTTAAAAGAAGCCAAGATGAACAGAGCTGGGATCAGGAAAGACTTTGCTACCTACTCCGGTGTCATCCTGGGGACGGATAAGAATGGCGTATTTTTGAATGTGCTTGATGCAAATCTAGCTGTGAAGTGTACAACTGGGGCACAACTGCTGCCACTGAAGGGGTGGGTGTGTGTGGGGCCCAATTTTTGGAAAAAAGGGAGACTCCGCTTGGAGTAACCCTTGCTTACATTGTTTTTAAAAGAAGCCAAGATGAACAGAGCTGGGATCAGGAAAGACTTTGCAACCTACTCCGGTGTCATCCTGGGGACGGTTAATTATGGCGTATTTTTGAATGTGCTTGATGCAAATCTAGCTGTGAAGTGTACAACTGGGGCACAACTGCTGCCACTGAAGGGGTGGGTGTGTGTGGGGCCCAATTTTTGGAAAAAATGGAGACTCCGCTTGGAGTAACCCTTGCTTACATTGTTTTTAAAAGAAGCCAAGATGAACAAGTCATGGGTCAGCAAAGACTTTATCTACCTACCCCGGTGTCATCCTGGGGACGGTTAATTATGGCGTATTTTTTAATGTGCTTGATGCAAATCTAGCTGTGAAGTGTACAACTGGGGCACAACTGCTGCCACTGAAGGGGTGGGTGTGTGTGGGGCCCAATTTTTGGAAAAAATGGAGACTCCGCTTGGAGTAACCCTTGCTTGATGTGTTTTTAAAAGAAGCCAAGATGAACAGAGCTGGGATCAGGAAAGTCTTTGCTACCTACTCCGGTGTCATCCTGGGGACGGTTAATTATGGCGTATTTTTGAATGTGCTTGATGCAAATCTAGCTGTGAAGTGTACAACTGGGGCACAACTGCTGCCACTGAAGGGGTGGGTGTGTGTGGGGCCCAATTTTTGGAAAAAAGGGAGACTCCGCTTGGAGTAACCCTTGCTTACATTGTTTTTAAAAGAAGCCAAGATGAACAGAGCTGGGATCAGGAAAGACTTTGCTACCTACTCCGGTGTCATCCTGGGGACGGTTAATTATGGCGTATTTTTGAATGTGCTTGATGCAAATCTAGCTGTGAAGTGTACAACTGGGGCACAACTGCTGCCACTGAAGGGGTGGGTGTGTGTGGGGCCCAATTTTTGGAAAAAAGGGAGACTCCGCTTGGAGTAACCCTTGCTTACATTGTTTTTAAAAGAAGCCAAGATGAACAGAGCTGGGATCAGGAAAGACTTTGCTACCTACTCCGGTGTCATCCTGGGGACGGTTAATTATGGCGTATTTTTGAATGTGCTTGATGCAAATCTAGCTGTGAAGTGTACAACTGGGGCACAACTGCTGCCACTGAAGGGGTGGGTGTGTGTGGGGCCCAATTTTTGGAAAAAAGGGAGACTCCGCTTGGAGTAACCCTTGCTTACATTGTTTTTAAAAGAAGCCAAGATGAACAGAGCTGGGATCAGGAAAGACTTTGCTACCTACTCCGGTGTCATCCTGGGGACGGTTAATTATGGCGTATTTTTTAATGTGCTTGATGCAAATCTAGCTGTGAAGTGTACAACTGGGGCACAACTGCTGCCACTGAAGGGGTGGGTGTGTGTGGGGCCCAATTTTTGGAAAAAAGGGAGACTCCGCTTGGAGTAACCCTTGCTTACATTGTTTTTAAAAGAAGCCAAGATGAACAAGTCATGGGTCAGCAAAGACTTTATCTACCTACCCCGGTGTCATCCTGGGAACGGTTAATTATGGCGTATTTTTGAATGTGCTTGATGCAAATCTAGCTGTGAAGTGTACAACTGGGGCACAACTGCTGCCACTGAAGGGGTGGGTGTGTGTGGGGCCCAATTTTTGGAAAAAAGGGAGACTCCGCTTGGAGTCACCTTGCGGTGTTTTACATGACTTTAGAAGGGCGTGCCATGCCTATATCTGTGTGTCCTCCTCTTTTTCCTTGTCCAGCTGTTTTGTTTTCGCATGAGTATATGTCCTTGTCACTTTCCCATGTGTTTGTGTTGTGTTGTGAGTTGTTTGTCACCTTTTTTGGACACCTTTGAGGGTGTTTTCTAGGTGTTTTTCTGTGTTTGTGATTGCCTGCCATTGTTTCCTATTGGCTCGAGTTCGGTTCGTCGAACGTTCGACGAACCGAACTCGAACGGGACCTCCGTTCGGCGAATTGACCTCGAGCCGAACCGGGACCGGTTCGCTCATCTCTAGTTAGAATACAACACTCACCAATTAAATATACAGTTGTATATTATATTAAATTATATGTTTATTTATATTAAATATACAGTCATATATATATATAGACAATATGCGCGATAGGAGTGGACGCTAACGACTGTATATTTACTTTAAGAGCAGAAGATGTGAGGGTGCATGCGCCGCTATCTCAGCCACAAGAATAGAATAGCAGGGTGTAACAGAGCCAAATACCCTACCAACAGTGATGATTTAAAAGGAAATAAAGGCTTCAGATTTCTTCACAATGCTAAATCAGTATAACAGCGCCACTATGAGCATACCATTTTACTATAGATAGTGCAAGTGTGACTCCAGCCTAACCTTGATGACAGGTTCTCTTTAATCTTCTCAAATAAGGCACAGTATCTTGCTGTAGCATGGTATTTGTGTTGGGTTAAAAAATGCTGGTTTTGTAAATACGTATTTCACCTTGTCAATATGAGTATCTGCGCTTAGCGCTGTGACTTATCCAATCCACCTGATTTTCCTGTGTACTCAGTTCAAAGGTCAGGATCACACTGATTAAACATTGATGGCCTATTCTAGAAAATTCCCAAGGATGTTTTTAACGACTTACCTTAGATACTCTCATCCAAGCACTTTTCCAATTTTAATATATTCACTATTATTGGTAGAAAAAGCATTTTAATAATTGCATTATTAACTCCTTCACGACATCTTCTGTAGCTGTATGGAGCTGCGAGAGTTGTGTTCATGCAAACTGCATTAAAACCGCACCAGCTCACACTCACATGCAGCACTGGCAAGATCATCAGTAGGTGTCAGCTATGTATTATAATTGATACCCTGCTGTAACACCCACAATTGGTGATGGCACCAATCATGGGCGTTTAACCCCTCTGATGCTACTTTGTTGACAGTGAAAAAAAGGGAACCAGCACGATCTGAAATTGGCATGCATCATATAAAAAGTGAAAATTCACAAATTTATTCCAACTGTACTATAATAAAAAAATGAGATTTTTAGCAAATAATTGATCAATTTTTTGAGCCACCCCTGCCAACGTCACGGCAAATCTCAATAGGGGGGTCCTACTCTACATTCTGTATTTCATGTGCCATGCGGCCTCCTAGATAAAGTTAAAAGCAGAACCATAATGGAGCACACATACCTGCAACCTGTATATAGCCGCTTCCATGTTGCAAAAAAGGCACTTGTGGATAGAGACCAGCCCAGGTCACAGCATGTGGAGCAAGCCCTACACATACCAGGACTATATCAGAACTGATCCTCCCAGTGTCAAACAGCAACCATTGATAAAGGCGGACCAGATCCAAGAATGGTGCTTAATTAGCATTGCCTGTGGAAAGGGGTGAGGTAACTGAGTCTGAACAGCTACCAACAGGAGGAATATATTGCAAGCCAAAATCAGGCGTGCATGGTATGGTGTTGGTCAGACACCAGATTTGTAGCATAACTACGGTCAAAACAGAGAAAAAAAGGGGAACCAGCACGATCTGAAATTGGCATGCATCATATAAAAAGTGAAAAGTCACCACCATGCTATGCACGCCTGATCTTGGTTTGCAATATATTCCTCCTGTTGGTAGCTGTACACATTCAGTTGCCTCACCCTTTCCACAGGCATTGCTAATTAAGCACCATACTTGGATCTGGTCCGCCTTTATCAATGGTTGCTCTCTGGCACTGGGAGGGTCAGTTCTGATATAGTCCTGGTATGTGTAGAGCTTGCTCCACATGCTGGGACCTGGGCTGGCCTCTATCCACAATTGCCTCTTTTGCAACATAGAAGCGGTTATATATACAGGTTACAGGTATGTGTGCTCCATTATGGTTCTGCTTTTAACTTTATCTAGGAGGCCGCATGGCACATGAAATTCAGAATATAGAGTAGGACCCCCCTATTGAGATTTGCCGTGACGTTGGCAGGGGTGGCTCAAAGAATTGATCAATTATTTGCTAAAAATCTCATTTATATTACAGTACAGTTGGAATAAATCTGTGAATTTGCACTTTTTATATGATGCATGCCATTTTCAGATCGTGCTGGCTCCCCTCTCTCTTTGTTGACAGTGACAGTGGCATCGATCTGCTTGTAGAGGGAGGAGGTTTCCTTAATGCTCCAATTGGCACAACACGATCGCAATGGTCTTCCCAGTCAAGGAATAACCCAGGTACGGAGGCCTGTAAATTCCTGCATTGAGCAGGACTTAACATGCCTCCTGTCTGTGCCAGTCACTGATCTAATGCCCTGCAATGGAAAAACATTGTGGGGCATTACATCAGCAATCAGGGCAGGGAAACTTGATGTGCCATCCTGGGACTCGGTAAAAAAGTTAAAAAATAAAAAAAAAAAAAAAAATTCAGAAAATAAAAAAAAAAATCGAAAAATATTATACAAATACATACATATTTTTGTATACACAAAAAATAAACCAAAACAGAACAACTATTTGGTATGATAGCATTCATAATGACCTGCTGTGTAAACTACCGGCACCCTAGTTAGCCCCTTCAGTAAACACTATAAAGAAATTGGCAAAAAATAATGCTTTTCTATCATACCACTGAGAACAAGTGGAATGTAATGCAAAAGATGCATGTTAATAAAAATTAGATTTCTGAAAATGTCATCTTGTCGTGCAAACAATAAGGACCCACTCAGCTCCATGCACAGAAAAGTAAGAAAGCTATAGCTCTCAGAGTGTAGTGATGCAAAAACAAATATTTTTACTATAAAATTATTTTTATTGTGTAAAATGTTAAAACATAAAAAAATGACATAAATGCTGTATTGCTGTAATCATACTGACCTGAGGAAAAAAGCTGTCTTATTCCTTTTACCACATGGTGAAAAGCAAAAAACAAGCAAAAAAACCCAATTCCTGAATTGCTGTTTTATGTTCACTCTGCCGCCTAAAAACCATAATAAAAAGAGCTAAAATAAAATCATGTGCCTCAAAATTGTACCAATAAAGATGCAACCCATCACGCAAAAAACAAGCCTCAAATGATAGTTATAGTTTTCAAAATATAGTAATGCAAAAACTTTTTTTTAGTAAAAAAAAGTGTATTTTTTTTAGTTTGTGATAATAGCCAAACATACAAACAACTGAATAAATCTAGTATTGAAGAAATATTGAAAAAAAAAAAAGCTGCCTACTAATTTATATCGCTTGGTGAATGATATACAGAATAAATAAAAACAATTTTGGACCTGCTGTTGATTTATTCATTTTTCTTGCCAAAGATTGCAGTAAGGTTTGACTCACATTTATCTTGCGCACTACGCTGAGTGCTTACATTGGGTTTCTGTTGAAGGTCCCCTTCACACGTCAATGCTTCAGGTACGTATGTTGCTGTTTTTATATGTACCAGAATCACAGACCTACGCAATCCCATTAAAATCAATTTGTCTTTGCACACATCAGTGATTTTTTCACTGACATGTTTCCGTGCAGAGTACGCGCATGTCCATGTGCTCCACATGGAGAAAAGTCCATTTTTTTCTGGCATCACTGATGTCCCATGGACCACACAATGGTGTGATCCATGAAACATACCAGAAAAACATGTACAATTAAAATAAAAAGCTTTTTAAACTCACCTGTCTCCAGCGACGCTGTCCCTGGCCGCTGCTGTCACCTGCTTCCAGGCCGGCTAAAAATTATGGTCGTTAGTATGCAATGCACAGCCGACCCCGACATAGCTGCAGAGGGAAGACAGCAGCGGTCAGACATATGAGAGCAAAAGATATCAGCACCACGGACAGCAGGAACGTGGACAGGTGAGTATAAGTGCCTGATCTCTGTGTATTATATCACAGACAGCACACATGTGTGTCAAAATCTTGGCACACGGAGGGACATATGTACCTTTTAACACATCAGTGAACAATGTGTGTGTGTTTTTCACTGATGTGTGAAAGAGGCCTAAATGTCTGAAATACTTCTTTGAGACAGAAAACCTTATGAAAGATTCCGTATAATGAGGCAGATGGAGTCAACTTGGACTTAGTTTTTGCTATGATCTGGGAGTGTCTTTCTTTTCAGTTATGCATAAAAGCACAGTTGACCACTGTTTTGTGTGCTTCTGAAAAGGACAATGCTGAACAAAGGCCAGATGGAGTCCAGAGTAACTTTGCTGCCTCATTATAGTGATGGATCACTTTAGGGTATCATCTGAATCTAGTCATTCAGCAATTTAGATGGAAACCCCAATGTACGTAGTCAGCATAGAGCACAAGAAAAATATGATCAAAAATGTTATGTAAAATGGGCCCAATAAAAGCTTCCACTCAATCCATAAGAAAGTCCCCCTGTGGTCCATCATTTTTAAATGAAAAATATAGGGGGTTTCCACATTACTGGTAGCACAAAGACTCTGGAACAGCTCTATGATTCCCTCTCAAAATGAAATCCAGCAAAATCTGTGCTCCCAAATCCAAATTCTTTTCTCCCTTCTGAGCCCTAAAGTGTGCCTAAACCACATGTAGCATCCACAGGTTTGCATTTCTGTAGTGCAAAGCCAGCTTAATTTATGGAGTGCATGTATCCAGAAGCAAGACCTGGGCACAATGTATGGGCACTACAACTTATTAGGAACAATAGCGTACTAGCATTAGAATGTACTAGGCACTACAATGAAACAAGAGACTACTTAAAAAAGCTGGACATTTCATCTAATGCTTCCCATGGCTGTGTCTTGCTGGGACCCAGCAAGACACAGCCATGGGACTCTCTGCCTTAATTCAGATTGATGTCTGTTTACACATGGTGAAGTTTTAGTATTAGAGAGTGTAGGTACTGTCCCCCTTGTCGCGGTGGGATCGCTTTACTCTTTTTTTGATCAAAAACAGTGTTTACTAAGTACCCTATGTTCATTTATATGCATTATGCTTCTATTTAGTTACAGCAGGGTATATGTTCATATAATTTTCTTTTTTTTTTATGTCTTATGGCCAGTGTGAACATGAGCTTACAAGCTACATGTATGCCAACTCATAATCCGGCTCACTTTCTTTGTTTTTTTTGTAGTCTCTTATACTCAGTATAAATAGTGTGTGGTCCCCTTCTCAGTGAGCTGGGCATTACATTTCATCTAATGCTAGCCATGACTGTGTGTCCAGTTGGGATCCAGCCACTCTCTGCCCTTATTCAGATTGATGTCTGTTGACACATGGTGAAGTTTTAATATTACAGAGTGTAGGTACTGTCCCTATTGGGTACACCTTGTCGCGGTGGGATGGTTTTACTCTTTTTTGATCAAAAATAGTGTTTACTAAGTATCCTATGTTTATATGCATCATGCTTCTATTTAGTTAAAGCAAGGTATATGCTCAGATTATTTTCTTTTTTTTTTTTTTTTTGGGCACTACAATGACAGATTTGTAATTTTACCTCAGCAATATCTACTGCTGCATGTTTCTGGAAAACACCATTGGAGTCAAAATCATCTCTAAACATTCAGATAAGTTCCCAGAGGGGTCACTTGAGGAGGAATTCTGCATTTGGCACTTAGGTGCTCTTTATATGGAGTCGGCAAACCATTGTATAAAAAAAATTGTGCTCCAAGAGGGAAATAGCAACTCCCTCCCTCTCACCATGTGGCTAAAAACAGCCGCATGGGGTTCCTCGTAATTTGATTCACAGCCAAGATTATGTGAACGGCCGAGTGCCGCAGCCTGTAGACATCTGCTTTATCTGTGCTGGGTATCTATAAATGAGGGACTCTGCAACAGTTTTTTTTTGTTTATTTATATTTACACTCCATTCGGAGACCCATACAGCTACGGTGAGGGCAGCCAGAGTCGCTGGCATGTCGCCAGTCTGACTACAGCCAATCACAGATGAAGTCACAGAGGATGGGCGGGGAAGCATTCATATGTATGAGATCTAATGAGGAAACCCAGAAGTAGTGTGACAGCTCTAGGGAATCTCAGTAAGCATAATTCTCCTGCATTAATCCACGTAATACTCTGACAGCATTACTTCCATAAACAAAATGTGAGTCAGAAATGCATCCAGGCATCTTCCCCATGCTGTTCCCATTCAGTTTAAGCATTTTTTCATCCATGCCAGCATTTTTACAGCCCTCCCAGACCCACTTCCAAGGTCCTTCTAAAATTATTTGAGTTTCCCCTGGAGTTGCATTGTGTTCATTGTTTGTAACAAATACTACAGTTATAGATATTATTCATCTCAAATAATCTGAACCTGAATATTTCACTATTCGCCGATCACTAGAAATTAACTCTTCTAAGTTCCTAAAAAAATTATGTTTCAAAAAGTGATGTGGATGTAAAGTTGAAATGTCGTAAATGTTGTTTATTAACTATTTTGTGTGACATAATTTTTTAGTGTAAGAGCTTAAAAATTAGAAGTTTGAAAAGTGCAAAATTTTAGTCAAATTTCCAATATCTTCACAAATAAATGTAAAAAAGTTCATCCTAAGTTTACCACTAACATGAAATACAATATGTCATGAAAAAAACAGTCTTAGAATCACTGGGGTACGTTGAAGTGTTCTTATGTCATAAGCTTATTAAGTCATTAAGTGACACTGGTCAGAATTGAAAAAAATAAGCTTGGGCAAGAAGGTGAAAACAGGCTTTAGGGCGAAGGGATTAATTAGACATCATCTTAAAGAATGCCATAGCTTTTTGGACGTACAGTATATCAGGAGGAAAAGTCTAGTTTAGCATTTGAGCTCCAATACTGGGCTCCTGTAGGGTGGATATCCCTGCAATATAATTCATAACACATGACAAGATTATTTTGCAATTTTGCTACTTGCAAAGATGCTTAACTTGTGTTAGGGATGACCACTTACGGAGTACTTAGAAGGATATTACAGTTTTAAAAAAACCTGTGTTCTCTGGCTGCAGATTGTTTAAAAACATAATTTTTTTTACTTACCCTCCATAGGTCCAACGATGAGTCTCCATCACTACTCCTGTAATTTGTTATTGTCTCCATCATTGACGTCTTCTCGACAGTGCTGAGGCCAGTAACTAAGCTCAGTTTAATGCATGAGCTGAGTTATTGCCTGTAGCATTTTCGATGAGATACCAGCATTGCAGACAAGAACAGACATCGAGAGCATCATCAGAAACACAGGGCTGAGTCCAGGGATGGGGGAGGACAACATGACTTGTTTTATTTGAAAAACAAAATAAAGCCATGTGAAAGGGATTTTCCATGACCGTAAAATCCCTTATATTCTTTCCTTCATATAACTATGTCAGTTTGTATCACTTCTGTATAAATTTGTTTCCATTTTTAATGAAAAGAAGCACTGTCAATTATTTGTTGGTTTACTATTGCCATGGAAACCGCTATTTAGGGAGAGTTTATCTCTTAGAAAGTAAAAATAATTCAAATCCTCACTTTGGAAGAAGGAGAAAAAGCCATATCTTCCTTTTCAAAAAGACGAAGACCCATTCAACAGAGACTCCTCACCAACATAAAAGTACCTCTAGACTGGATTAGAAGATTTCAATTCATACTCCACTCCTTGGCCTACAATTATGGATTACTAACATATCAGACTTCCTTTTCTGGATAGAAAAACTCCACTTGAGAGACTCTGGATTATAAATGTCTCCTTCTCAATGGACTACAAATATCTCGGCTCACGTCTCAAAAAAGAAAATTAAAACTGCTGTTAAGCTTTCTTTGTTAAAGACATTTTAGGTTTATGAATTTAGTGGACTACAACACTAGTAGTCCCACTATCATACTAGTCACATGTGGAAGACTCAAGATTATAATCATCTCCTTCACAATGAACTACAAATATCCTGCATTACCTTCTAACAAAGGATCTTAGGACTACTTCCTTAAGACATTTCTTCACTTCTGTTCTTAAATATTTCTTTTTTACTTTGGAGATGGTTCACTGGAGTGATGTTCCACAAACTTATTAGCCCCCAAAAACGAGGGTAACTCACAAAATTGTTCTGTGGTTCCTCCCAGAGAGCATTTTTTTAACAAAATTTTTCTCTATTTGGTTTTATATGTTGTATATTTTTAAGGTAAAGTATAACATTTTCATGTTATTCCTTTTTAGGCTTTTTAGTTTTTTATTCTTTTTTAGGTTTAAACAAAACATATTTTATACATTTCAATTGTATAATATCTTCCTTTCTTTTTCTACTATCATTATTCTCCCTGTCGTCTTTATTCCCTTACTCTTCTTTTTTTCTCTCCCTCCCATTTTCTTTTTTTTTTTCTATTTTTCATTTTTAAGAGCCATAGTATTTGCATTATTTCATCAACATTATTATATGATGTCTTGTTTTTTCATGATCAGTTGAATCAGTGGTAGCATTTAGGGGTACATATAATTTATGACCTAACATTAATTTACTCTTAATGTTGAGAAATAGAATAAAACAGCTGTTCTGATTTTCTTTTTTGATGTTTTACATTTTCCTTAATTTACATTCTGCACAAATATGAAGTTATCTTTTTTGTATGTTTGAATTATTTCGTACAATAAATGCACTGTGCAAAAAAAATTATCACTATGCTCTGAGAGCTAAAAGTTTTACAATTTTCCCTCACTGGAGTTGGAAATATGCTTTTTTTCTTGCATGGTTTATAATTTAAACCGAATTATAAGACGCACCCCAAATTTAGATAAAAAAAAGGTGAAGAAAAAAAATAGAGTCCGTCTTATAATCCAGTGGTATCTTACTGTGGGGCGGTAGCAGAGGTGGTGGAGCGGGGTCACAGGAGGCAGGGGTGGTGGTGGAGCACGGCGATTCTGCGGGTGGTGCGGCGAGTGTCCCAAATGCTGTCCCAGAAACTGTTGGCAGTGCGGGCTTCAAAGAAATGGTGGCCGGAGTCGGCACGTGCGCAGATTGAGCTGTCGGCTGAATTGCAAGCCAAGATCTCATGTGGGCATGTGCCACCCCCGGGTGCCATTTTCTTTAAGTCCACTGCTGGGAAATCAATGGGCGAGAGGTGACACATTCACAGATGAGATCTTGAGCCGAGAGCTTCATCTGCGCACGTGCCTATTCCAGGCACCATTATTTGAAGCCCTCATCGCCTGCAGCATAGCAGCCTGCAGCCCCAGCACAGTGCCCACAGCCTCAGCACAGCTGCTGCAGCCCCAGCACAGCTGCCGCAGCACAGCACCCTCAGAATTGCTCCTGCCTCCTGCTACGCCTTTCCACCACCCCTCGGTAAGCTATATTCAGATTATAAGACGCAGCTATTATTTTCCTCCCTAATTTTTGGGAGGAAAAGTGCATCTTATGATCTGAAAAATATGGTAATTGACAAATTAACTTTATTGTTCATGTTAATATAAGGACAATAGCCAGTTTATGTAGTGTTTTATGCTTAAGTACTCCCACAGATAATAAATAAATAATAATTTTTTGAAAGGGGTTGCCATATATAGATTCACATTCCCCCTTGGTTAAACGTAGCTCGTCACCAAGCTACAGGACACCAGAGGTTTATTTATTTATTTTTTTTTTAACTGTAGAAAATAATAAAAAGGTTAACATTTTTATTGACATTTTCATCCCACGCAGGGGAGGCACTTTTCTTAAACGTTACTTGTTTAAAGAGTTCATCTCTTCAACGATGGGACGCTACCAGTTTTAGTGGTAGTGGAGACTCAACCTACTCTGTTGCAACCTCTACGCACGACAGTCCAGTCCCAATGTCACGGATCCCGTTAACCCGCCATCCAAACAACCTGAACCCCTGCAAACCTATGGTGGGTCCGTGACCAGGTTAAGGTCCTGGGTGTTGTTTTAGACGACTCTGGTGGGCACAGAAGGTGCAACTATATACAATACACGAGTTCGTGTTGGTCACGCCAGTCCTATGACCGTGGTTTATGTTTTTTTGTATATAAAACGTAATGGAGTCCATGTACCGGGTGTAAATATTTTTTTAGCAATTTTCTAGCAAATCTTGCAATTTTCACTCTGTTCATTAAACTGGTTAATCAAGTATTTATTTGCTAACATTTTCTACATGGAAAATAATAAACTATGAAAAATAACAAATGAAAACACCGATACCTAACATTTCTATGGCATCGTTAAGCTACTGGCATTTAAATTTGTCAACACTTTTCTCTGTACCACTCACTAAGAGGCCGGTAGTCGACCGCAGCAGCTGGCACCACTTGCTCATTTATCATAGCGATCCATTTCACTTCCAGGGCATACCAGCCCCTCTCGCTCCAGTGCCGTGTGTAAGTGACCACCCTCCCCGGCTCCAGAATACAGCCCAGGTGATGCCTCGGGAGATGCTGCTTGATATCTCTTCGAGCCACAAACACCTCATCAGGGAGACCTGCTTCCGTGAGGAAACCCCAACCCCTCTCAGGGTTAAAGCGCCGCACGAGGCCCCTTCGATGCGGCCCTCGAACACGAAAGATGGCTTTCCTCAAATTCTCCTTCTCCCTCTGTGTACGTGCAGCGATCTCCCGCTGCCATTGGTCTGGAGTTGCCTCGCTGGTGTCAGCTTTCGCTGGTGGTGTCATTCCCAGTAGGGGGCGTCAGTGTCCGGCTTTAGCTCCCTAGCAGGCTCTGGTTTTACATGAACTCTTGCGGCCCCAACAGCCGTCGGGATGCCGCGCGGCAGTGGAACCGGTGATCTTTAGGTTCCACTTCCGCATCTGCAGGTAGAAAGACCAACTTCTCCGCAGCCAGAGTTGCAGGGTGCTCCGGGTGCTCCGCCTCTGAGGACGGGCCTGGTGATGCTGCCGGGTCTGGAATGAGGGACAGCACCGTGGTTTCTGCAACTGGAGCTTCCTTTTAAGACACTGAAGGTTTCGCTGCCGGGATTGGTGTGAGCAGCTCAGTGTCTGCCGAGGACGTGGTAGGTGATGATATAGGGCTCACCGTGAATGGGGGCAGTAAGGATCTCTCAGCCGCTGTGGCCGGATTTTGGCAATCAATACGGACTGGTTAACTGCTTACCCTCTCTTCACGGGGGATTTCGATCTCACGGGCTCGCACCGCCATCGCCAAGCTCCTTATCTCTTCCCTGCGGTGGCTTAGGATGAACAAGAATTGCGTCCACATTCTTCTGCACAGCTGCTCCGTCTCTTCCTCTATCCATGTCGCTATCCTGGGAACAGCACATTCCGGTGACCAGCTTCGCTCCACCATCTTGCCTATGCGTTGTCCAGGAACATTATAGCAGAGCCTTGATGTCCCTGCTTCACTTCCGCTGTTGTTACATTCTGGCACGCCCCCTTGGTTTTCACTCAGCAATTCTTCTCGCCCTGTGGTCCTCTGAGAACTTCCGGTTCTGGCCTCACACGCAGGACGAAGGGTGGGGATTCTGCTTCGCACGCTTTCACGGGGAAGATGGCGTTTTGGTGTGAAAAGATGGCCAAAAATGGTGGAATTGGCGGGAACAGGAATTTTTGCTCGTGGTTTTCGACTTCAAGGCACACGTCATCCAGGTAAGTGGGTCCTGCTCGGATCCTGTTCGTGACGCCAGGAAATTCAAGGTGTGCCGCCACCACGTCAGCAGCCGGGCTGCTTGGATCCGGATCCACGGTGGTTCGATGGCTCTCCGGATCCAGAGGGGTCATGCGGCCACTGGAATAAAGGGGACTATGTACAGGGGATGGTGTAGACAGTTTGTGATGCCACCTGTGGTGTGTGGTAAGGGTGAAGTACCATCACTGCGACTGGGAGTACCCGTTGGTGATGGTGTGGGCAGCCAGGTGTTTGACCCCTCCACGTGTAGGGGGAAATGCCCCAGGACTCAGTGTTGGTGTCGGGAAGGTGCCGTCGGGCCGCGAAGGGTTAATTATGTACTCACTAAGTCCAATAACGCTGACGCTGACAACCGTAGTATACCAAAGTTCTTGATGCCACTGCAGCAGGGAGAGAGCATGCTTGGATCCCGTGCCCGTTGGTGTTGCTTGTTAGCCTGTGACCTTAACCTTGGCGCCTCTTTCTGTGTTGGTCCCTTTCAGCTTGAAACTAAAACGGACTCCGCTCACCCGTATGGCTTATGGAGTTAGTTTGCCCTCCGGGTTCACGCTTGAGATTTTCTGGACTATGCATGGGAACGTCCTATCCCCCTCGTTAGTACCCCGATTTTGGAGCGTGAATTACCAGGACGCCTGAAGTTACTTCCTGGCCTAGGGTCCATGTACCCCGTTGTGCCCTGGCCCCTGCCCAGTGGTGGCACAAGGCCGCCGGCTGTCCTCTTCGACAGTCCGTGCCCCTTGTCACGATCCCCTGTGACCGGGCTCCTGCTCCTACCAGGCCTAGACCAATGTCTGCCACCTAGTAGTTCACGGAGATCAGCTCCTGACCTCTTCTCTCTAGAGTCACTGCGCACTAACTCTCCTAACACTCCTGACCTCCTCTTAACTAACCCCCCAAGTGGCCAACCCTATTCCCTTCAGGCTGTTTACTGGTGTGTCTGGTGGGTGTGGTGCAGAGTGTTCCTAGGGTTTTGATTAGCTTGTTCTTAGCAACACCAAAGGTCAGGGACCCGTAACTAAGAAGGAAGTGGCTATCATGCAGAAGGGCAGATTGCACAATACCCTGTGACGACCTGATAGGCCAGGGCATCACATAGACCCATATTTTTTTTTTTCATAGAGTTGTGTGATTACATATTTTTGAAGACGCTGTAGTTTACACTGTTGCCATTTAGGGTAGAAATAACTATCATCACTGTTTTCATTCATTATATATGAAGATAAATAAGTAAAAAACAGCAATTCTGGTATTTTATTTCTCTATTTTTTGCTCTCCAGCATACAAGATAAATAAGGATATAGTTTTATATAATGTGTCGATACAGCAGTATTATATATATATATATATATATATATATCTATATATAAATATATATATATATATATATATTATATAGAAATATATATATATATATATATATATATATATATATATAGATATATATATATATATATATATATATATATATATAGTGAGAAAAAAGTATTTAGTCAGCCACCAATTGTGTAAGTTCTCTCACTTAAAAAGGTGAGAGAGGCCTGTAATTGACATCATACGTAGACCACAACTATCAGAGACAAAATGAGAAAACAAATCCAGAAAATCACCTTGGATATGTGGCTTGAAAGAGAGAGCAGAGTTGAGGGTTACTCCGAGGCAATGAGCTTGCGAGACTGGGGAGAGTGAGCAGCCATCAATCAGCTTGTTGGAGGGCTTCAGAAAGGAGGAGGAAAGATAATGAATTTGGTTTTGTCCATGTTAAGCTTTAGGAATCGCGCAGAGATGGAAGATGAAATAGCAAACAGACATTGTGGGATTTTGGTTAGCAGGGAATAGATGTCGGGTCCAGAGAGGTAGATCTGCGTATCATCAGTGTAGAGGTGATACTGAAAGCCGTGGGACTCTGAGATGGCCTAGGGCAAGGGTACATGGATGCTCTGTGATGGCTTGTCTCTTTCTCTCTATTTGCGTAACACGCATTAGTATTTAAAAGTACATTTTGGGATAGGTATAACTTTTTGAACACTTTTTATAACATTTTTTGTTAAGCGGGATAAACAAAAACCGAAATTTTGACATAGCTTTTTCAACTTTTTTGTGGCATTTACAGTTGAGGATAAATTATAATATAGTGCTATAGTACACGTTGTTATGTATACTAAAAAAGATGAAATCCAGCTCCATGGAATAGAATCAATTTTTGATTGCCGTTTATTCAGGCTCACTTATCATAGAGTTTGTTTCAATTTGTCATTGATTTTAAATTTCATGATGAACTTTGGATTTTATTTTATTCAACAATTAAAAAATTTTGTTGCTAGATTTTATCTTTTCTATTTGACTACGTCTCTGCATAGATGTCTTTTTGTGCTCTGGATAGTTTTGAAACTTTATTTGTAGCTTTTTTTTTGTTTTTTTTTTTTATTTCACATGTTATGTACTCTGCAGTATGTAACAAATATGTGTCATTTTTAAGGTATGTATATTGTTTTAAGATTGAACCATTTTTTCATTTTAGAACTTTTTTTAAAAAACATATTTTGAAACAGACTTTTGTGTAAAATATTCAATTTTTTTTTTAATTGGCTATGTCTTTTTTTACATATCCCAATTTTCATTAAAAATATAAAAAGATTTCTTAGAAAGTTCACACTTGTCACTGGGGCTATTTCAGACATTAACTTCATATTGTTTCAGGAAATAACATATGTACACTGGAGATCATAAACTAGAGAACAACACACAATTTCCTAAAAGTTAAGGTCATTGTGTAGTCCTATGTGATTATACCCTACCATGAGAAAAGTAGCAGTATTTTAAGCTTATTTCATAAATTGAATTTATTGTAAAGCACATAATAAAAATTTAAATGAGATAAATGAAAAATAACACTGATCCAAATTAGAGAACACTTTCAGATACCTGCAAGTTCTTGGTGTTAATCTGGCACCTGGTGCTAATTTTCTTAATTATCTGACAAACCCTATGTTTCTAGCAGCTTAAATTTCCAGTTTGCACTGACATTGCAAAAATGGTGTGCATTCCAAAGTGACTGAAACCCTCCAGCAGCAGGTTGTCCAGGTGAAGGCCAAAGGAGTGACCCTATCACCCATAGCAAGAGAAATTGATTATTCCAAGTCTGTAATTTTGAGTATATTGCATCTTTACAACATCACAAACTCAAGTCACCCAAGAAGGCTGGTCACACATGAAAGACAAATGCAAGACAGGACAGGATAATGTGGAGAATCTCCATGGGTAATCGTAATCATTAGATTACATTATTTCTGAAAAAAAGCAAGTGATCGTATTGTTCTTTAATTTGATCTCCAGTGTACATAGCAACAATGGTCAGTGAAATGAGCTTGTGCAAAGATCATTGTATACATAAAGGGAGCAGTGTGAGCAGTGACATTCTCTATTGTTATTGATGGAACCTGTGTGCTCAGCTATATATAGAGGTGTTACCTGTCATTGTAATCCTGCCTATTGAGTCTTGCTGAAAACTCCCTTTTTTAATGAGTTTGTAATATAAAACAACAAAACAATTACAAAAATATTTCAAAATACATGTAACACAAAATTTTGATTTGAACAAAATGTAATTTTCTAATTATGCACTTTTCTTTTCTACAAAATGTGTTAGTCTATCAAGGGGACTTGAACATGAGCTCATATGATTGCATTAGTAATGCAGAGTACTACTTCAGTAGTGCAGTGTATTTCCCTATCCCTCCAGTGGAATTTAATAGGCGGTGTGGGGCAAATCTTGAGGTCTCTGTCAGGCCTTTTTATGCCATAGCAACTTATCGATACCTTATTTTTTCATTGTGGTGGTACTCTTGGCGGACTAAAGGATTGATTTCAACTCCTCATGTGCTGCTATTGGCAAAGGCATTTGAAAGTTTAAAGGGGTTGTCCATTAACTAAGCAACCCCTTTTTAAATTAACTCTTTAACCCCTAATATTACATCCTAGCAGTCATAGTGTTAATCCTCGCGGACTGCTGCAAGCAGCCTGTGGCAATCAGAGCACATGTCAACTGATTTGTACAGCTGACATGTGTGCCTGCCAGGCACTTGTGGAATCTCATTCCGCCCATGCCTTTTAACCCTTTAAATGCCGCTGTCAAGATATGACAGCTCCATGTTAACGGCTATAGCGGTAGATCTGTACTCACAGGATGATACAAGAAGTCACGTGATGTGATCACGTGGATCTGGTGGTTCTCATGATAGCACAGGGTCATGTGATGACTCCTGTAGCTCACATAACTCAGTCCTGTAAGAAACAGCCGAGTACTGGCTGTTACAACAGAGGATCATTTCTCCCGGTCTGAGCCATGCTGCTCTGATCGCGAGAAATGAATGAGCGATCAGACAGCTGATCCTTATAGCCCCCTAGAGGTACTAGTAAAATAAAAAAAAGTTTAAACATTTTTTTGAAAGATTTAAAAAAAAAAAAAAAAAAACCTAAAAGTTCAAATCATCCCTATTTTGCACCATTGAAAATGAGAGTATAAAAAAAATAAAAAATATACACACATTTTGTATCGCTGCGTTCAGAAATGCCCATCTATCAAAATATAAAATCAAGTAATCTGATCGGTAAATGGCGTAGTGGAAAAAAAATTCCAAATGCCAAAGTTACGTTTCTTGGTCGCCACAAATTTTGCACAAAATGCAATAACAGGCGATCAAAACATAGCATCTGCACAATCATGGTACCATTAAAAACCTCACCTCTAGATGCAAAAAATAAGCCATCACTGAGCCATAGATCCCAAAAAATGAGAACGCTATGAGTCACGGAAAATGTCGCAAAATGTACGCCACTTTATTCGGACAAGTCATTGTAGCCACTGGTATGGTATTTATAGAATATCAAGACCATATACAGCAAAAAATACCTAAAACATAACCTTTAATAAGTCTCTTAAAAAAGAGGTTCACCTTGCCTCTGTTAAAACCTGTATCTGTCACAGAGACTGCCGTGCTATGGTACCTACTGCTCCATACAAGAGATCAATGAACTCTGTCACAGAATAAACAATCACTGACCACCAGGCCACCAATTCGGTACAGAATAGTAATTTGACAACACACTTGGAAAAAATAAGTAGAAGTCTCCACTAAGGTGTTGTATACACAAATAGGCAGTAGTCCTTTCAAACAATTGTGAGGGACCAATGCAAACTATTACATGACCAAATGATTGAATATCACACATATCATTTCTGACCAACAAGAACCAGTGGTTCAGAACAGAAGTGACAATGCTCAAAAAATATCCAAACTTGACCAGAGCATTGTACATATAAAATGGAACGGGCTCACCGGTTCTGGTGCATTCAGTTTCCACAGTTTCCAACCAGACAATTTCCCATCATTATAGGCACCTCCACAGTCCCTTTTACTCTGGATCTGGGATTCCTTTAGTTTGGGGTCACTTTCTTTCCCAGATTCTCCTTTCCCGACGCGTTTCATATGTCCCATAATCATCAGGGGAGCTTGAATGAGGAGATACAGGTTCCTGTTATGAAACCTGTCATGGGTTAACTATAATTAAAGCAAAAATGGAAGGGAATAAATGGGGCATATAGGTAGAAATAAACCCCTTGAAAGAGGCTTTCCCAGTAAAGGAACAATAAAGAGCAGGTGACTTACCAGACGGTGACAGCACGCATCATCCAGGCTGCACACCGCTGTTCACAACCACCATATTTAAAGTCACCGCTCTTTTGCTGGCGTGTGACATCCCGTCCGCACATGCGCTCCCCGCCTCCATATTACGCGGTGGAATGCAGCCGTGGAATGCAAGGTCCCTCAGGAAGTGACGATCTATCTCCCCACGTTTCCCTCTTCGTTTTTCTCTGGGATTATCACTTTCTAAAAAGATCCAGTTACTGATAAATGAATTCCTGGGTTTTATAAACTTGCACATGTTATCTGGTAGTAAGTTGCCCTGCTCTTTATCTATATTTACTGCATATAAATAGGCCGGTTTATAGTATATGGATAGCACTGTTCGTTTAAATATGAACCTCACGCATGTGTAGTAAAATGCTAGCAGAGCGAGTTTGCTGTTCTGTTAATGGGGCGGGCATTATGGACGCATCTGCGTTCCATCTGGGTGCCTCGGCTCTCATAACGTCATGGAGGCGGGCGCTGTGGACGCACGTGCGTTCTACTCAGACGTCCCAGCTTGGGAACGTCATTGAGGCGCTGGGAGATAGATCGTCACTTCCTGAGGGACCTTGCATTCCACGGCTGCGTTCCACCGTGTAATATGGAGGCGGGGAGCGCATGTGCGGACATGACGTCACACGCCAGCAAAAGAGCGGTGACTATTTAAACATGGTGGTTGTGAACAGCGGTGTGCAGCCTGGATGATGCGTGCTGTCACCGTCTGGTAAGTCACCTGCTCTTTATTGTTCCTTTACTGGGAAAGCCTCATTCAAAGGGTTTATTTCTACCTATATCCCCCATTTATTCCCTTCCATTTTTTCTTTAATTATAGTTAACCCATGACAGGTTTCATAACAGGAACCTGTATCTCCTCATTCAAGCTCCCCTGATGATTATGGGACATATGAAACGCGTCGGGAGAAGGAGAATCTGGGAAAGACAGTGACCCCAATCTAAAGGAATCCCAGATCCAGAGTAAAATGGACTGTGGAGGTGCCTATAATGATGGGAAATTGTCTGGTTGGAAACTATGGAAACTGAATGCACCAGAACCGGTGAGCCCGTTCCATTTTATATGTACAATGCTCTGGTGAAGTTTGGATATTTTTGAGCATTGTAACTTCTGTTCTGAACCACTGGTTCTTGTTGGTCAGAAATGATGTGTGTGATATTCAATCATTTACTTCATGTAATAGTTTGCATTGGTCCCTCATAATTGTTTGAAAGGACTACTGCCTATTTGTGTAGACAACACCTTAGAGGAGACTTCTATTTTTTCCAAGTGTGTTGTCAAATTACTATTCTGTACCGAATTGGTGGCCTGGTGGTCAGTGATTGTTTATTCTGTGACAGAGTGCATTGATCCCTTGTATGGAGCAGTAGGTACCATAGCACGGCAGTCTCTGTGACAGATACTGGATTTAACAGAGGCAAGATGAACCTCTTTTTTAAGAGACTTACGGTATTAAAGGTTATGTTTTAGGTATTCTTTGCTGTATATGGTCTTTATTCGGACAAGCTTCACATTTTTTTAACCCCTTAGATAAAAGTAAACCTATACATGTTTGGTGTCTACAAATTTGCACTGACCTCAGGAATCACACTGACACATCAGTTTTACCATATAGTGAACACAGTGAATAAAACATCTCAAAAACAATAGCACTTTTTTTGCAATTTTTCCGCATTTAGAATTTTTTTTTGCCATTTTCCAGTACACTATATGGTAAAACTCTTGGTTTCATTTAGAAGTACAGCTCGTTCTGCAAAATATGAGGCCTCACATGATTATATTGACTGAAAATGAAAAAGTTGCATCTCTCAGGAGAAGAATGGCGAAAAAAAACCAGCGAAAAATCGGCCAGTCGTGAAGGGGTTAAAGAGTTACCCTTGTAAAATAAAAATAAATTAACAGCAGCGCCATTTTTCAGTAATATAGGCTCCAAGTCTTCTGAGGTTCGAATGTCATGGTGATGCCACATGAGCCCTGCAGTCAATCAGCGGTTGCTATTACACTGCTGTGCTCTCACTCAGCTTGTCTGACATTCATCTGAGAGAAGAAAGAGTGAAGCAGTAATATAACAGCCACAGATTTTCTGCAGGCCTCAGGTGCCAAACCAGTGGTAAGCGAACCCTGGCAATAACATTGCCAGAATTGTGCTGGTGCAAAAGGGAAGATTTGTTTCCTTATTTTGCTAGTGGGACTACTTTAGTTAGTAGAATGCCCCTTTAAACTGCTAGAATTGTCAAAAATACTGATCCTAGCAGAAATCCGACTGTATACAGTACAGAGCAAAAGTTTGGACACACCTTCTCATTCAAAGAGTTTTCTTAAAGGGAAGGTATTATGGTTTTTTATTTTTGTATTAAAAATAGTGATTATGAAATCAAGTATTTCTAATAGAAAATGAAAATCGCAGCTTATTTAGTTTTTATTTAATTCTTATTTTACTGGAGGCACGGGGGGCTGCCATGCTGGATTTGCTGTGTGTGTAACGACAGTAACTCATTCCTTTATGGCAGCCCCTGTGCATAGAGAACAGAAGTCGGGATCCGACCCCATGCAGTACGTTACAGTGGGCGTCTGCTGTGATCTGGACGCGCCCCCTGGGCTGTCCAGATCACAGCAGGGGGAGGAGATCAGCACCATTATTGTGGAGCTCACAGCGTGTGCTGTTTGCTCCACTATACCCCTGTCAACCGCCGGGATGTGTGAGTACAGGCCGCCTCCCCTCCCCCGTTACCGTCTCCGATGACATCCCATCCCTCCGTTCTCCCCAGCTCCTGCTCTGCCCCAGCTACTGCCACCACTGCCCCTCCCCCCGCCGTTACCATCTCCAATGACACCCTGCTCCCTCTGTTCTCCCAAGCCCCCACTCTGCCCGCCGTCACAGCTCCCCCCGCTCTGCCCGCTGCTTCAGATCCCCCAGCTCTGCCTGCCGTCGCAGCTCCCCCAGCTCTGCCCGCCGCCGCAGCTCCTCCTGCTCTGCCCGCCGCTAATGTTTGTGTGTGTGTGTATGGCACAAGGTCCCCATCAGGGGTGATGTGTGTGTGTGTGTGTGGCACAAGGTCCCCATCAGGGGTGATGTGTGTGTGTGTGTGTGTGTGTGTGTGTGTGGCACAAGGTCCCCATGAGGGGTGATGTGTGTGTGTGTGTGTGTGTGTGTGTGTGTGGCACAAGGTCCCCATCAGGGGTTATGTGTGTGTGTGTGTGTGTGTGTGGCACAAGGTCCCCATCAGGGGTGATGTGTGTGTGTGTGTGTGTGTGTGGCACAAGCTCCCCATCAGGGGTGATGTGTGTGTGTGTGTATGTGTGTGGAACAAGGTCCCCATCAGGGGTGATGTGTGTGTATGTGTGTGTATGTGTGTGTGTGTGGCGCACAAGGTCCCCATCAGGGGTGGTGTGTGTGTGTGTGTATGTGTGTGTGCGCGCGCCACTGCATGTGAGTACCTGTCTGTGTACCGGTGATACTGTCTGCAGGATTATGTATCTAATCTTATCCTGTGTGATACTGTCTGCATAGCTGTGTATCTAATCTCCTGTGTGATACTGTCTGCTGAGCCATGTATCTAATCCTATCCTGTGTGATACTGTCTGCTGAGCTGTGTATCTAATCCTAACCTGGGTGATATTGTCTGCACGGCTGTGTATCTAATCCTGTCGTGTGATACTATCTGCTAAGCTGTGTATCTAATCCTGTCATGTGATACTGTCTGCTGAGCCGTGTATCTAATCCTATCCTGTGTGATACTGTCTGCACGGCTGTGTATCTAATCCTCTCCTGTGTGATACTGTCTGCAGGGCTGTGTATCCAATCCTATCCTGTGTGATACTGTCTGCACGGCTGTGTATCCAATCCTGTCGTGTGATACTGTCTGCTGAGCTGTGTATCTAATCCTGTCATGTGATACTGTCTGCTGAGCCGTGTATCTAATCCTCTGTTGTGTGATATGGTCTGCATGGCTGTATATCTAATCCTCTCCTGTGTGATACTGTCTGCACGGCTGTGTATCTAATCCTATCCTGTGTGATACTGTCTGCTGAGCTGTGTATCTAATCCTCTCCTGTGTGATACTGTCTGCTGAGCTGTGTATCTAATCCTATCCTGTGTGATGTCTGCAAAGCTGTGTATCTAATCCTCTGCTGTGTGATATGGTCTGCTGAGCTGTGTATCTAATCCTTTCCTGTGTGATACTGTCTGCTAAGCTGTGTATCTAATCCTATCCTGTGTGATACTGTCTGCAGAGCCGTGTATCTAATCCTGTCCTGTGTGATACCCCTGCTGTCCTTGGTGACACGTTAGAAATTTGTGGTCATCAACAAAATGGCTCTGCACTGTGTCCCTACATGTCATTCTCTGTTATCTGTTGTAAACACTCAGATTGGGAGGGGGAGGCGTGCCATCACACACAGGAGAGCAGACTCCGCCCACTTTACTGCATATGTAATGTGACTTTTTTTACAGTGGGATTTCTGTAGGATTTCAGCAGCTGCTCCCCCTATTGTTTAACAGTAGAAAATATCAAACTTTTTATTTTTTTTTTATATTTTGCTCAACTAAAAACGAATAATAATATTTAAACAAAAAATTAAAACATTATTACTTTACATTTTTTCAGTTATGATTTTTTTTTTTTTTTTACGGTACCTTCCCTTTAATTTTCCTGACTCTGAAAATTGTAGATTCACATTGAAGGCATCAAAACTTATGAATTAACACATGTGGAATGAAATACTTAACAAAAAAGTGTGAAACAACTGAAAATATGTCTTATATTCCAGGTTTTTCAAAGTAGCCACCTTTTGCTTTTATTACTGCTTTGCACACTCTTGGCATTGTCTTGATGAGCTTCAAGAGGTAGTCACCAGAAATGGTCTTCCAACAGTCTTGAAGGAGTTCCCAGAGATGCTTAGCACTTGTTGGCCCTTTTGCCTTCACTCTGCGGTCTAGCTCACCCCAAACCATCTCGATTGGGTTCAGGTCTGGTGATTGTGGAGGCCAGGTCATTTGGCGTATCACCCCATCACTCTCCTTCTTAGTCAAATAGTCCTTACACAGCGTGGAGGTGTGTTTGGGGTCATTGTCCTGTTGAAAAATAAATGATGGTTTAACTAAACGCAAACCGGATGGAATAGCATGCCGCTGCAAGATGCTATGGTAGCCATGCTGGTTCAGTATGCCTTCAATTTTGAATAAATCCCCAACAGTGTCACCAGAAAAACACCCCTACACTATCACACCTCCTCCTCCATGCTTCACGGTGGGAACCAGGCATGTAGAGTCCATCCGTTCACCTTCTCTGCGTCACACAAAGACACGGTGGTTGGATTCAAAGATCTCAAATTTGGACTCATCAGACCAAAGCACAGATTTCCATTGGTCTAATGTCCATTCCTTGTGTTCTTTAGCCCAAACAAGTCTCTTCTGCTTGTTGCCTGTCCTTAGCAGTGGTTTTGTAGCAGCTATTTTACTATGAAGGACTGCTGCACAAAGTCTCCTCTTAACAGTTATTCTAGGGATGTGTCTGCTGCTAGATCTCTGTGTGGCATTGACCTGGTCTCTAATCTGAGCTGCTGTTAACCTGCGATTTCTGAGGCTGGTGACTCGGATAAACTTATCCTCCGCAGCAGAGGTGACTCTTGGTCTTCCTTTCCTCGGACAGTCCTCATGTGAGCCAGTTTCTTTGTAGCGTTTGATAGTTTTTGCCACTGCACTTGGGGACACTCAAAGTTTCCCCAATTTTTCGGACTGACTGACCTTCATTTCTTAAAGTAATGATTGCCACTCGTTTTTCTTTACTTAGCTGCTTTTTTCTTGCCATAACTCAAATTTTAACAGTCTATTCAGTAGGACTATCAGCTGTGTATCCACCAGACTTCTGCACAACCCAACTGATAGTCCCAACCCTATTTATAAGGCAAGAAATCCCACTTATTAAACCTGACAGGGCACACCTGTGAAGTGAGAACCATTTGCGGTGACTACCTCTTGAAGCTCATCAAGACAATGCCAAGAGTGTGCAAAGCAGTAATCAAAGCGAAAGGTGGCTACTTTGAAGAACCTAGACTATAAGACATATTTTCAGTTGTTTCACACTTTTTGTTAAGTATTTCATTCCACATGTGTTAATTCATAGTTTTTATGCCTTCAATGTAAATCTACAATTTTCAAAGTCATGAAAATAAAGAAAACTCTTTGAATGAGGAGGTGTGTCCAAACTTTTGGTCTGTACTGTATATCAGTAGGGTTACCGAAGTTAATTCTGTGCGATCAGCATGACATATATCTCTGTCACAGCATACAAAATAATGTTTTTATAACTGATATATGTCATATAGCTTTAGTTTGCTATACGCGATATAGCAATTGCAGTTAAACTCACTTGAAGTTCCAAAAGTTAACAATCTCAATTTGTTTGGTTCTACTTGAGACAGCCAAATAATCAAATAAAACCTATTTGTTATATTATATTGTGCTTTCACTGCAGCTAGACAAAAGGTTTAAAAAGCAGGATTAATCCAGAGATGATGGTAGAAAAATCCTCTAGAACCTCATCTAGTGTAGCTTAGGCATCTAAAATAATTGTCTCTGCTTTTAGCAATCAGCACAATGACACAGTTGAAGTCTGTGGGAAATTGTTTTATCTTCAGATGGAAATTTCCATGAAATACAATCTATATATATAATTGCCTTATTCTGTCTGTCTGTCTGTCATGCTCCAAAATTGTGTCACGGTGACAGTGTCACCGTGACATGTCCTTACGGTGACACAAAGCTGATTGGCCGCTGGGTTCGCCATGGCCCCGCCCCCCCACACGGATTGGCCTCTCGCCCCGGCTGCGCCCCCACACGGATTGGCCAGCCGCTCGCCCAGGCTCTGCCCCCCCCCACAGATTGGCCTCTCGCCCCGGCACCCTGCAGGCATTGGCAACTCGCCCACGCCACGCCCCGCCCCCCTCACGCAATAGACGTTAGCTCTCGCCCCCCCCCCCCCCGCATTGCCCGAACTGACACGGTCACGGAGCCACGAATCCCAGGTGAGTACTGTACTCCCCCCCCCTTTCCCCCCTCCCCAACGGGAGCCCACATCAGCGTACGCCGCCGCCGTATGCTGGTGTGGGCTCCCGTGCGAGCGGGGGACGTGTTGCGCTGGTAACCATGCTTGCATAGTTACCAGTAAATCAAGGTCCTGCAGCGGCGCGACTTCCACACGCACAAACATAACAGCACACACACACGCATACACACACACATCAGATCGCACTCACTCTCACAAACACCTCACACACACCTCACACACACATCGCATCCACATACTCACAGCATCCGGCGATATCGCTTGCTTCTCGGCCTCGATACTGTGCTGTTGTGATCTTCCAGGACCTGACGGAGGATCACATGGCCAGAGGCATGTGGTATGTCCGGATGTTGTGAGTATCAGCGCGTATGTGCGATATCGTCAGTGTCTGTGAGTGGATGCGATCGGGTGTGTGTGAGTGGATGCGATCGGGTGTGTGTGAGTGGATGCGATCGGGTGTGTGTGAGTGGATGCGATCGGGTGTGTGTGAGTGGATGCGATCGGGTGTGTGTGAGTGGATGCGATCGGGTGTGTGTGAGTGGATGCGAGGGGCTGAGGCTGGGGACAGAGAGGGGCTGAGGCTGGGGACAGAGAGGGGCTGAGGCTGGGGACAGAGAGGGGCTGAGGCTGGGGACAGAGAGGGGCTGAGGCTGGGGACAGAGAGGGGCTGAGGCTGGGGACAGAGAGGGGCTGAGGCTGGGGACAGAGAGGGGCTGAGGCTGGGGACAGAGAGGGGCTGAGGCTGGGGACAGAGAGGGGCTGAGGCTGGGGACAGAGAGGGGCTGAGGCTGGGGACAGAGAGGGGCTGAGGCTGGGGACAGAGACGGGCTGAGGCTGGGGACAGAGAGGGGCTGATGCTGGGGACAGAAGGCTGATGCTGCGGGTAGAGAGGCTGATGCTGGTGCAGCATGGGGGATGGATTACAATGGGGGGTGCGCAGCATGGGGGATGGAGCACGTTTGGGAGTGCGCAGCATGGGGAATGGAGCACGTTTGGGAGTGCGCAGCATGGCGGATGGAGCACGTTTGGGAGTGCGCAGCATGGCGGATGGAGCACGTTTGGGAGTGCGCAGCATGGCGGATGGAGCACGTTTGGGAGTGCGCAGCATGGCGGATGGAGCACGTTTGGGAGTGCGCAGCATGGCGGATGGAGCACGTTTGGGAGTGCGCAGCATGGCGGATGGAGCACGTTTGGGAGTGCGCAGCATGGCGGATGGAGCACGTTTGGGAGTGCGCAGCATGGCGGATGGAGCACGTTTGGGAGTGCGCAGCATGGCGGATGGAGCACGTTTGGGAGTGCGCAGCATGGCGGATGGAGCACGTTTGGGAGTGCGCAGCATGGCGGATGGAGCACGTTTGGGAGTGCGCAGCATGGCGGATGGAGCACGTTTGGGAGTGCGCAGCATGGCGGATGGAGCACGTTTGGGAGTGCGCAGCATGGCGGATGGAGCACGTTTGGGAGTGCGAAGCATGGCGGATGGAGCACGTTTGGGAGTGCGCAGCCTGGCGGATGGAGCACGTTTGGGAGTGCGCAGCATGGCGGATGGTGCACGTTTGGGAGTGCGCAGCATGGCGGATGGTGCACGTTTCGGAGTGCGCAGCATGGCGGATGGTGCACGTTTTGGGAGTGCGCAGCATGGCGGATGGTGCACGTTTGGGAGTGCGCAGCATGGCGGATGGAGCACGATAGGAAGTGCGCAGCATGGGAGATGGAGCACGATGGGGAGTGCGCTGCATGGGGGATGGAGCACAATGGGAAGTGCACAACACACCACACACACACACACACACACTGGGAACCACAAACAACTGCCCTACACAGACACCTACACACACAGACAACGCTGCACACACACAACACCCAACACACAAACACCGCGGCACACACAAATATACGCACATACCGCACAATACACACATTGCACAAAACATACCTCCCCCCAAAACACACCACACACACACAAACCGCGCAACACACAACGCTACAGACACACAGCGCTCCACAAACAACGCAACACACATACAACACCGCTCTCACCCCCGTCACACCCAGACAACACCCAGAACACGTACAGCGCCTACACAAACACTTGGTAACTACACACAACAACATCTATATATATATATAACAAAAATCATACATGAACTACACAATACGTAAATTCTAGAATACCCGATGCGTAGAATCGGGCCACCTTCTAGTTAACTTATATAAATGGTAAAGTAAATCAGTTCTGTACTGTATATAATAATAGATGTCTAAACATTATTAAAATGTTCATGGTGTAATGGATGGCTTGTTGTTCTGATCAAATCTAAGTTGGTTCTGTTACAGCAGTATCTCCATGTAGAGAACTATTCCAATAAGACGGGATCTACAAGTCTAATGTCCTGTTACTGTCATGGTGACAATTGTTCTTACAACTTACATTTCACCCATCACTGACATTCTGATTATTTTGATATGTGGTATCACTTGACTAGCAGCCAATGGCAAGTCTAAGCAGTAGTGATGAGCAAGCACTAAAATGCTTGGGTGCACATTACTCGAATTGAGCATATCGGATTTCTCAGGTGCTCGTCTCGAGTAACATGTATAATGGAAGTTAAGGGCAAACTTGAGCATTTTTCCGGAAGACACTCCCAGGGTGTTTGAGGGAGGGAGGGGCATGAAAATCACTGAAATGTATGGAAATACCATTCAAATGGAATAGTAACAGCATTGGGAAGATACCAGAATGCCACTTTTTCAGACTGACAATAAAACATACAGAACCGAGGATAACATTTTACAGGAATAAATGTTAGGAAAGACACATTCTTTCTAGTATAAGGACTTATATGTAAAAAAAATTAAAAAGGAGGAAAAAAATGAAAAAAAACCCCACCTCCTCTACTCTTTATGCTATGTTCACACGTAGCATTTTTACTGTTTTTTTGAACTTTCTCATTGCTTTCAATGGTAAAAAAACATATTCATTAGTAAATGTAATTTTAACATTTTATTACTTTATCTGGGTATGTGCTATGTGTGACATTGTCAGACACATCCTGATTAATTTATGAAAGACGGACTCTGAAACTCACAAAGCATATGTACACAATCCAAGAATTGGCCAAAAGTGAAAGGAAGAGGGACTTTGTTGCACCCTGTATTAGACATAAAGGAGGGTGTCATAAATATTCTGTTATAATTGTTAGGAAGTGGGACTCCTACACTCATAAAGTCTATGCACTAAGTGGAAAGGCTCCCAAAAATTAGAAAGAAGGGACTGCAATACCCTCTGGAAGACATGTAGAGGAGAGCCTCTGCCAACATTTTTTTTTACAATTTTTAAGGAGTGGGACTCGTAGAGTGGTAAAGCCTATGAACTAAGTGCAAGACCTATCCAAAAAATAAAAGGAGGGACTGCAATACTGCTTTGAAGACATGTGGAGTGTGACTGCTCTACTAGTAAAGCCTGTGCACTATGAGCAAGGGCTGTCAAACATTATAAGGGCGGACTGCAATGCAGTCAGCAAGAGATGTAGAGTAGAGACTCTGATTCAAAGATGGATTGCAAAACAACCAGCAATAGATGAGGAGGAGAGGAGAGATTCATTCGTGGTAAAATTTTAAAAACATTCTGACTTCCATTTAGGGAAAGCTTATGCACTCAGTGCAAGACCTAGCTAAAATTACACAGAAGCATTGCAAAACAGCCGGCGAGAGATGTAGAGGAAAGATTGATTCAATTCTGGTACAATCTTAAAAACATTCTGACTCTGAAACTGGGAAAATCTATGCACTCAGTGAGTGGCTTATCTATAATTACAAGGAGGCATTGCAGTACTCCATGGAAGAGACGTAGAAGGGAGACTGTGATTCAATTCTGGAATAATTGGAAAAACATTCTGACTTAGAAACGAGGAAAGACTCACTTAATGCGAGGCCAGGCTAAAATTATAAGGAGGCATTGCACCACACCCTGAAAAGACGTAGAGGAGGGCCTTAGAAAGCATATTTCCCCATTTGGATGGAGTGGGACTCCTAGTATTATAAAGGATATGCACTGTGTGCAAAGACTGCAAAAATTAGGAGGTTCTCCAATACACAGTGGAAGAGACATAGAGGAGGGCCTCAGAAAACATTTTTTTCACCATTTGGTAGGATTGAGACTCCTGCAAAGGTAAAGCCAATGCACTAAGTTCAATGGCTGAAAAACATTTACACCTGGAGGTATACATATATATGTACTGTACGTAAGAGATTATTTGAGGTAGTCCTCTACAAATTATGTATTAGGACATCATTCAAATCCTTAAAATGTAAGTCCGAGGGTCGTATTATGACACTGTTGATATGGTGAGAAGGATGAGGAAGACACAAAAAGATGTAGAAAAAGACTGTATACACTTGTTTGGGTGGAAAGTATTGCATAGCAATACATTGTGATAAAATAAACATTACAATTGTCTTTAGGTTCGCCTGCATATTGAGAAGTCTAGGTTAATTCATGCCTTGTTCATTTTGATAAGAGACAGCCTATCAGCATTTTCAGTTGACAGAAGGATGGTGCATAACAATATGGGTTATTATGTCTCTTTCGGCACTAAAGAACTGACTCAGACGAAATGCTAGTGGTAGGGCAGGTCAGTACTTCCAAGGAGTAAAGGAACAGATTATGCCATGAGTCCAGCTTGGATACCCGATAGCTGTACGGCACAGTGGCATCGAGGAAGATGATGGTATGGTTGGCTAGGTAATCCTTCAATCTCCACATAAACATTTCCCTCCTTGTCATATTCCTCACATCAAGGCCTGGGTGGTGGGAGGGTTTAATAAAACTGTCCCAGACCTTTGACAGTGTTACCCTGCCTCTGTCGGTTCTCCTGTGTGCCTCCCTCCTCTCTACTCCTTGGTTGTCCAAACAACTCTAAACTCTGCCACTAGCATTGTCAGATGGGAATTAAGGGTGCTTTACACGCTGTGACATTGCAAGCTATTGCTAGCGATGTCACGAGCAATAGCACCCACCCCCGTCGTTGGTGCGATATGTGGTGATCGCTGCCGTAGCGAACATTATCGCTACGGCAGCGTCACATGCACATACCTGTTCTGTGACGTCGCTGTTGATGCCGAACAATCTCTCCTTCAAGGATGAGGTGCATTCAGCGTCACAACGACATCACAAAACGGCCGTCCAATAGTAGAGGAGGGGCGGAGATGAGCGGCTGGGACATGCCGCTCACCTCCTTCCTTCCTCATTGCCGGTGGACGCAGGTAAGGAGATGTTCGTCATTCCTGCGGTGTCACACATAGCGATGTGTGATGCCACAGGAATGACGAACAACATCTTACCTGCAGCAGCAACGATATTAAGGAAAGGAGCAACGTGTCAACGAGCAACGATTTTTCCCGTTTTTGTGCTCGTTGATCATCGCTCCTTGGTGTCACGCGCTTCGATGTCGGTAACGGCGCCGGATATGCGTCACTAATGACCCCGTCGATTTATCGTTACCGATATCACAGCGTGTAAAGCACCCTTTAGTTGACCAATTCTTTAACTATGACCTTCTGGTAATGCACCCTTTTAGTACTCCTTTCCACCTCTGGAAGGAGAGATGGAAAGTTCTCCTTCTAGAGTAGGTCAAGAAGGATGCAAAGCCAGCAATCAGTGTTGGCCAAAATGACCATGTATAATGTGAGGGTCATGGGAAAAGCAGTGGGACAAAGTCTGCCATCTGTGTCAGACACCCAGCAGGCAAGACTTCCCTGTCCCCACCAGAAGGATGACTCTCCATCTCCTCCTCCTTCTCCTCATTCTCCTCCTCCTGCTCTTATTTCTCAAGGCATCCACGCTTACTAGATGAGAAGCTGGTGTTAGTAGAATCTTATGTAGCACAGGCAATCAATTCCTGCTCCTCCTTATCCTCCTCCTCATTTTCACCCAATCTGCGTTGAGAAGATGAAATTAGCCTGGGCTGGGCAGAAGTGATGAGCGGACCTTTGGAAATTTGGGTTCACCAAACCAACACAGAAGGAATAAAAAATTCGGTTTGGCAGCTGAGCTAGACCCCAAACATGACCCTGGACAATGAACCCCATACAAGCCAATGGGGACGAGAAGTTCTGGGCTGTAAAATGGCCATAGTAAGTGTTAGGGGGCTGCAAAAATAAGTTAAATGACAGTAAGATACAAAAAATTATTAGGCATAATGTATATATCACACCTAGGGGAGCCACTCAGTGGTGCCCCCTAGGGTAAGAGCCTACTCCATGGAGTATGTGCAACCGGAGATAAAGGGAAATGAGGCAACAATTAGGTTTAGAAAAGTACATTTTATTGATATAAATCAAGTATTAATATTGTACTACAAAATCAGGTCATGGGATGCGTCTAACAGTTATGTGAGAATACAAGGATAGTCATGTGGGAGCGATCACTTGCCTCACAAAGCCAGCCAATTGTTATAAAAGGGTAAAAGTTTAATGTGCCACCATATTTATAAAAGATGTAATAGTATAAAGTTGCAGTAGAGTGACAACCCACCTAAAAAAGGGGGGGGAAGAAGAGAAAAAACATCGTAGTGTGTAAATCCTAGATGATACGATTAACGAGCGCAAAAGCGTCATAATCGTATAATCGGTGTAGCGTTGGCGAATTCCATAATTCCGCTGACGCGATGGTCCGATGTTGTTCCTCGCTCCTGCGGCAGCACAGATCGCTGTGGGTGAAGTCGCAGGAGTGAGGAACATCTCCTACCTGCGTCACCGCGGCTCCCATCGGTATGCAGAAGGAAGGAGGTGGGCGGGATGTTTACATCCCGCTCATCTCCGCCCCACCGCTCCTTTTGGCCGCCTGCAGTGTGACGTCACAGTGACGCCGCGCGATCCGCCCCCTTAATAAGGAGGCGGGTTGCCGGCCAGAGCGACGTCGCAGGTCAGGTGAGTGCATGTGAAGCTGCCGTAGCGATGATGTTCGCTACGGCAGCTATCACAATAATATCGCAGCTGCGAAGGGGGCGGGGACTATCGCGCTCAGCATCGCAGCATCAGCTTGCGATGTCGCAGCGTGCAAAGTACCCCTAAGAGTACTCTTTGAGTTCAATGAGATTTGCATCTCCTGGAAGAAAACTGCATTTTTTTTACTAAGACATGCAGATTTGGTACTGCAATTTATACACCAAATTCTTGCACTAAATCTGCATTTTCTGGCAGAAAAACAGATCTAAATGAGATGCGGTTTTGATGCGGGTTTTTTGCCAGCAGATGCAGATTTGGTACAGATTTGGTGCATAAATTCAAGCACCAAATCTGTATCCCCTGGCAGAAAATCATACCAAAATTGTGGTTTTGACGCCATTTTGCTGCGGTTTTCTACCAGAAGATGTAAATGTGGTGCTAAAATGTGGTGCAAACAATTCTACACCAAATATGCATCTTCTGGCACAATACGGCATCTAACCTGCATTTTTTTGCCAGGAGATACAGATTTTGTGCTGAAATTTATACACCAAATTCCTGCCCTAAATCTGCATCTTCTGGCAAAAAAACGCATCTAAACGGGATTTGGTTTTGATGTGGTTTTGATGCTTTTTTGACGAAAACTGAAAATTTGGTGCAGATATTTCTGCAAATACTCAATGTGCACACATTGATTAATCTGGTAATTTGGCATTGAGTTCAGTGACTTCACCTGAGGTGAGGTCACTGAGTTCAATGAGTTCACCTCAGGTCAGTTCACCTGATGTCACAGCTGTGGTACCTTGAGAACCTCCAGGTGTGACCTCAGGTAAACTCAGTGATGTCACTGCTCACAGCTATGGCTCAGTCAGTGTGTCCCTAACAGCCACAGTGAGCAGTCACTTTTTTTAATATGATCGCTCACTGTGACCTCAAATTTAGCAGAGCAGAAATCATCATGGGACCACGTGTGGATTACATTGAACCCCTACAGGGGTGTTTTGGGGTTTAATACATTGGTGAAAGAGGGTGTTTTTTAAATAAAGGATCTTTCTCTGTTTGTGTTTATTTCTTTTTACTTACAGGATTAGTTTTGGGGTAGTCTCATAGACTGATCCATTACTTATTCAGGGTTTGAAGACAGCTGTGATTTTTTTTTTACAAATGATAACTGTTATTAACCCCTATTATTACCCTGATTGCAATTGCACCAAGGGAATTGGGTTGAGCCAGGTAAAGCACCAGAATTGTCGCAATTAATGGATGCAACAATTCTAGGTGGCTGTGGGCTGCTATTTTTGGTCTGGAGAGTGCCTAATAACAATGGGCCTGCCCATCCTGAGAATACCAGCCTCGAGTTCTCAGCTTTATCTTGGCTGGCTGTTAAGATTTGGAGAACTGCACATCATTTTTTTTTACTATTTTATTTAAATAATTTAAAAAAAAATGCATGGGATCTTTCTTTTGATACACAGCCTTGATATCATGTACATCATCATGTACAGCTGGGTGCTGCAACCTGTAGCCACCTGCTTTATTTATTTTTTCACTTCACTCAGGCAGACAGAAAGCCTCTGGGAGGACAACCAATCATGCCAGCAGTCTGACTGCAGCCAATCAGAGAAGCTGTCCTAAATAGTAGGTGGGGAAAGCAGTGAATATGCATGAGATGTAATGTGCGAACCTGGAAGCAGCCGCCGACACTGGTAAGCATGTTCTGCAATAACCATTTTGCTTCCTTTTTTTTAGTGATTTCCAGGTTTCCAGGACTTCTACAGGTAAAGGTTTGTGTTCAGGCCTGGGACCCAAACATCTGGTATCCAGTGTGGATCCTGAACTTTACAATTTTGGTTTGCTCATCCCTACTGGGGAGTATAACCCTGTGTACTTTCTTCCTCCATCTCCACCTGGTCTGCACGCAAAGCTTTCTCTTTAATTGTGAGCAGTGAGCATTTGAGTAGACATAGAAAGAGGATGGTTAAGTTGATTACAGTCTCTTTGATGGTCAACATCATGGTTGATCCCTCAAGGTTTTAGAGAAGCACACAGATGTCAGACATCCATGGCCCTCATTGCTTCTTATGAGTAGAGGCATATTAGAATATCAAAGAGCATGTTGTAGCTGGCATTCAAGTACTGCATTCTGCTGCTTACACAGCATATGTCATGTTGTGTTGCAATTCATAGTCAGGTCGCAAACCAGTCAATGAGCTGGCACTGCCAGACTGGTGTAAGCTGTAGCTGACTAGCCGAAATTGGCGCACATGCGGCACACCTTGACAAGTAGCTCAGGCAAATCTGGTTAGGTTTACAGAAAGCACTGAACCACTAAGTTGTGCTCGTGGGACAGGCATGGTAATTGGGCAGCTTGCCAAGCTTCAGTGCCGCCAACAGGATATGGCCATTATCACACACAACCATGTCTGGTTAAAGATTCAATTGCGAGAGCCACAGATCTCTGTTAGACCCTTCAACAACTCTTTGGCAATTTGATATTTGTCACCTAAAGATATTAGTTACAGCAAAGCCTGTTTCTGCATCACCGAGGCAGTGCCTCAGTGCTTCCAGCTTTTACTGATAGTGACATCAATTCAGAGATGGAGGATGAGGAGGAGAGGGTGCAGGAACTGGCATAGGAGGTGGGGAGAAAACCTTGTTGAACTAGGGCCTGAATTTTAGCTGTCAATAGCACATGTGCCATCCCTTAGTCGGACTCAGTTCCGGCCTCCACAAAGGTCACCCAGTGTGCCATCTATTAAATGTAGCATACCTAACCAAAAGCACTTATCCATGTGTCAGTGGTTAAGTGAGCCTTCCCAGAAATAGAATTGGTCAGGGCTTGTGTGATGTTATGGGACACGTGCTTCTTTAAGGCAGGGAAGGCACACTCAGAGAGATAGTGGCAGCTGGGGACCAAGTACCATGGGAATGCCGCAGACATCAGGTTGCAACAAGCCTTTGTTTCCACAGGCCTAAAGAGCAACAATTCCTGGGCAAGCATCCTGGAAATGTGGCCATTTAGCATTTGGGCCTGTGGGTGAGTGGCTGGGTATTTCCACTTGCATTCCAAGGCTTGGGGTAGAGACAGCTGAATGTTGCGCTGTGACAAGGAAGTGGATATAGTTGCTGATGGTGGTTCCAAGATGGGAGGAATCAGTGCATACATACTGGACAGGGCTTAGCATGTAGCACAGGGCAAGAGACAATGGTTTCACTTGCAGACACTGACCGTGGACCCAGGCTTTCAACTCTTCTGCATTTATTATAAAAAACAGTCAGACTGAGGAACACTTAGCCCATGGCCTGGGATCTGGCTGTGTGTGGGCGTTCTGGGGACCAGTTGCCCGCCTTCTCACTGTGGACACCCCATTTCCTTTTCCTGTTTGTGACATTGCCGTGGACCTCTGCCCCTTTGCACTTCCGTGCTTACTCTGCATACCCCCTTGCCAAGTTGGGCCAGTGACTTCATCTTCCACTACCTTGTTTCCACTTTCTGCACTCTGGTATCCTCCTAACCTGTTGACTTACCATTACTTTTGCTAACTGTGACAGATCATCATCCACCTACTCAAATAGTAATTGCTGTTCCCCACCATTGGCTTCTTCTGTTCGTGGCTGCTGAGATGTTTGGGCATCATCACACCTGATCTTCTCATGTCCTTCTTGAAACATTCATGGTGAGAGGCCAGAAAAAGCCATAAAAGGAAATGTAAAAAGCTCCATAGAGTGTCCAAGTGTAGGTTGACTTGTCTCCTAGGACTGACTTTTTGGGAGGAAGGAGAACATTGTGAGGATTATGTGGTCCAGACCCTTGGCTAGTAAGACTGGACAATGTGGATGACAGAGTGGTGCTAGGAAACAAACTGGAAGCATATTTGCCATGCAATCCATGACCTGTTTGCACTATTATGGCTTCAACAGTGTTGTCCTATGCTCCCTGCAAAGTGAGACAGGAAGCTAGGCCTAGATGATGCATGTGTTTGGTGAGCTTCCGTAACAGGCCCAGTTTGCCCTGCACCACCATCAGCGGGACATCCACTTCCCTTTTCCTTACCGCAAGCCTTGCTCATTTTAAGTTATGTATGCAGCTAAGAGCACTGTAATGATATAATGTAAGGACTATAAATTAATATATTGAAAATCCATTTTTGAGCAGTTGAAATGAGAGATCAGATTGATTCACAGAGGATCAAGTTTATATTGAATTTCCTAAAATTTATGGATTCACACAAATTTATTAATTTTCATTGACTCATTGTTTGCAAAAAGAAAAAACAGCATTATTCACTAACCAAAGCATCCGAGCAGGAAAACAGAATTTTGCATTGCCTCCCCATGATGCCCTGCAACTATGACATCTTATAGATTATCTTCTACAGTGGTGGTCAGTACCTGGGCCATCATATATCAATGGTTCCAAGTGGAGCACAGTCTTTAGGGCAGAGTATTGTTCCATCTCCAGAGTCATTGAGTCTCTGTCTTTTGTAGAGTGTAAGCTCTTATGGTCGGAAAGATTCTCTCTCCTCTTCCCCATGTGTATGTTTTGAGTTACTACAAGCTTTCTAGATTTGAAATTTGCACAAATTAGTTTGCCACAAATCAAATTTTTGGAAAAAATTCAGCAAAGCTATTCTCATATAATTAGTGATGGGTGGACCTGGACTGTAAACATACGGATCCGCACAGTTTGTAAAGTATTCGGGTGCTGGACCCAGGCCCAGAGTGCTCAGGGAACTCCGGCTAATAATCGGGGTCAGGCAACTCAACGAAATTAAGAAAACTAAGGGAACAATAAAAATAAAGCTATACTTACCGAGTCTCCAAAACATGGCTGTAACTGAATTCAGGACGCTCACTCTTCTTCTGGAGCTGCACATTTACCTTCATCCATATTCACTGTTTCCCCCACCCACTGGCAGTCCTTGATTCTGTAATTGGCTTTATACAGAAGTGCTCCCAGCCTGTGTGACAGTATCTGGCTGCTTGCAATCACAGGCCATGTCTATGGGTCGATATCATGGTATAAAAAGAAATAAATTGTCATAGGGTCCCCCCCATATTATCATACCCAGAACATATAACGCATACAGCTACAGGCTGCAGCCCCCAGCCATGCGCTTTTTTTTGGCTGTGTATCACAATAAGAGGAAACACATGGATCTTTTTTAATTATTTAAATAAATAATTTTAAAAAATGGCATGGGGTGCTCCGCAATTTTGATACCCAGACATGAAAAATCCCGTCAGCTGGGGGCTGGTATTCTCAGGTGGACTTGGGTGTTTTGGGGGTAATAAATTGGTGAAAGAGGATGGTTTTTGTATTTTATTTCAAGGAAATAAAAAATTTTGGCGTTTTGGCTTATTTACTTTCACTTACAGATTAATAAGTCCCTCTCATTACAAATCTAGTGCTTAGTGGTAGCTGTGAGCTGCTATTAGCCCCTTATTACCCCAATTGCCAGGGCAATCGGGAAGAGCCGGGTAAAGTTCTGGGATTGTCACGTCTAATGGATGTGACAATCTTGGGAGGCTGCAGGCCTCTATTATTAGAATAGGCGGCCAAATAAGCATGGATCTACTTAGCCTACAAATACCAGCCCCCAGCTGTCAGGCTTTATAGTGACTGGGTACCAAAATTATGGAGCGACTGCATGCTGTTTTTTTAAATTATTTGTTTAAACAATTTTAAAAAAGCTGCATGTGGAACCTTTTATTTTGATACACAGCCACGATAAGCACAGCTGGGGTCTTCAGTCTTTAGCCATATGCTTTATCTGTTTTGGGTATCATAATATGGGGGACCCTTCACCAATTTTTTTTTTTTTTATACTATGATAGTGACACGCAGACAGCATCTGTGATCTCAAGCAGTCAGACTCTGTGACACAGGCTGGGGACACGTCTGACGGCAACCAATCACAGACGTCAGGACTCCTGCTTGCTGGGGGAAGCTGTGAACATGGATGAGCAATAATGAGCGGCCCTGAAAAAAGAGTGAGTGGCCCACAAGCAGTTAGAGCTGCGCCATAGACCTGGTAAGTATAGCGCACTTGCTTTATTTTTATTCTTTGTTTTTTTCATTTCCCGAGTTCCTAGACCCTGATCATTAGCCTGAATTCCCTGAGAACTTGGGGCCTGAGACTTGCATCCGGATACTTTTGAAACTGCGTGGATTCCGCCCATCACTAATCAAAACCATTTGCACCGTTGCTTCATTTTTTATGTTAGATGCAAAGAGAAAATAAAAAAGGAATTGCCAAGGTGGACATACCTTAAAGCTGAATTTATATCTCTAATTCTAGATGAATTAATTGATATATCTAACAGCACATTTAAGTCTGTTACAAATGTATGAAACCCCTCAAAAGGTCAATATGACATCACATTAAACAGATACATTGCAGCATAACCCAGATATGATTCATCAATATTTTGCCTATTTAGAAAATGTATCATGTTTATGTATTTTTTAATCACTGCAGTACAGAATATGTTCTTGTAACCTCTAATGAATAATAATAATAATTTGCTTCAAATACTTCTCCTTTTCATTAGACTCCATTTGCTTTGAAGGTCAGTTCTTCTACCCATGAGCAATTGAATTACAGTTAATAATATATAACATATTAGCAAGTTTTCTAAAATATCAATCTAAAAGAGAGGGATGGCACCTTCACTGCAGTGTGAATGGGGATTATTGTAGCATTGCATTGTAAGCATATCACATCCAGTCCTCTTATTGATATCAGGCTGGGTGGGCAGCGTGTTTAGCTGCATGCTAATCAGATGGAGCCTCTGTAAGGAGTGAGCTTTGTGTCAGTCCTGCAGCCAATGCTACCCATCACTGTGACAGACTGCAGCGTACAAGCCATCTTTATGCTGCCAGAGGACATTCCCTTTCTTTTCTCCATTGTATCTCTATCCTCCCTTGTGATGTATGTCAGAACTGTGAAGGCAAAATTTATTTTACATATTACTTTGAAAATGCAAGAGTGAAATGTATTGATAGAGAAACCATTGATTCTTTACCGGAGCTAGACCCAAAGGTAAATAGCAAATTCTTTATGATGAAATGTGAAGAAAGCTGTTAAGACATTCCTTTTCATGTATACGAGTATCTGTGGGAGATAACGCAGAGAAATAATATATATAACATCTATTATTTGCAATCAGTCTCCAGACACAAGAGAGCGAATCAGTATTGTATCAGTGATCTGTGGAAGACAACTTTAACGATTGCATTCAATGTAATGGCTCCACGTGCAACATCAGCACACAAGGGGTTACTACTGCTTATTTCGCCATCAAAAGAGCTCGGCTGTTCATTGGCTGCAAACGAGCCTGTATCCACCCCTGGTCCAGTCCAGCCTCCTAGCAGGGCTTCAGCAAATTTCAGTGTATAGGAATGCAGCGGCTCCGAGTGGACTCTGCACTTCTGCCTGCTTTACATGTCAACCTTTCTGTTGTGGATCTGAAATTTTCTATCATGCATACAATACATGATCATCATCCCCATTATCTTGTCTAGCAAGACAAGTAGGGGGAAGCTTGCCTATTCATCTGGGATTACAGAGTCTTCATTGTGGAGCTGTTCTTGGTGCTGAATTAAGTGTCCTGCTGTTTTCTACTGCCAGCTACAGTCATCTATCACTTTGATGATTTTAATTTCCCAGCCCATCACAAGAAAAAATGGCCCGGATCAGGTGCATACTGACGGCTGTCTCTGGGTTTTACTTCTGGGAAGCTGCACTCTTGTTAAGGTATGGCACGCTCAACTCTATAAGTAATGTAACCTATGTAATATTAGAAACAGAGGAGGGAATGATGATGGATAGACAGACACACACACATTGTATATATTTTATTAAATTATAAAAAAATATATACTGTATATATATATATATATATATATATAGTATATTAATATACATTTATTAAATATCAATGTAATGTAAGTTATGACCAACAGATATATTCAATCTGATACTATAATGAATTATAATGCCAAAGACTGCTAGCCAAGTAATAGTTACCAGTATCTAACAGTGACTCCCCCCTCTGTCTTCAAATTACAGCGTAATAATAACAGTGTGTGAAAATATATATATATATATATATATATATATATACATTGCTATCAGTACAATGTAATTTGAAGATGAGGGGGAGGTGGCACCGTTAGACACTGCTAACTTTTTGCATTGTTACTTGGGTAACAGTCTTTGACATTATAACTATATATTTATATATGTGTGTGTGTGTGTCTGTGTGTGTATGTATGTATATGTGTGTGTATGTGTGTGTGAGACAAAAACTAGAACAGCACAAAAATGTGGGTGCAATGCCCTCCAAGCAGGCTTTATCCAAGGCAAATGAATGGTTGAAAAGAAGAAGGCAGCACTCCAAAGTAGGAAAAAATGTGGGTTTCTTATTTATTAGCCCACATATTATTTATTAGCCCAAATTTAAAAGCCCACATGGCAAAATGGGCTAGTAAAGTCCAATTTTTTTCTTTTTTTACTGTGGAGTGCTCCCTTCTGTTTTCCAACTATATATATATATAATTTATTTTTTTCATCTACACTTTGATATTAGTGGTGTAGTTATTTCTTTAACTTATTTGTGGCTTAAATCAATAATTCAATAATATAGCCCTGATTAGAAGAGCACTTAGCTAAATATTTTTCAAAGGTCGCTTTCCACTTGCTTTTAATTAGACAAGATCACTTACCCATGAGTGACAAGCTGTAAACCTCCTTCATACGCACAGTTACAAATCCCAGAGTGCACCAGTCACATTCTGTTTCATCTGGTTATATTGCCACCTTGTTTACATAGAAAATGCTTTTATCTGAACATTTGGGATAAACTAGTGTAACTCCATGCAAGTGTTCTCATGTGGGGCTGTGAATTTTAATCCCATATGTTTTGCTCATAGAATTATTATGGAAAAGAGGGAATTTCAATAAATATAATTTGTTTTTACATTCATATTTTTTTTCTAACATTCCTAATAAGTAATGAATGTACAATGATTGAATGCTTTAGTGCCTTTATAATCTAATTGTGTACTACAATTAATATGTTAATAGAGATTCAAGGTCACAAAGTGCTTTCAGTCTAAATCCACTTTAATTCCTAAGCATAACTGAAAGGTGCAATACAATTGTCTTTTTTATGTGTCAATGACTATAATGAAGAAGAATTAATATTTCTTTGGTTATCAATTTTGAATTGGTAAGGCATTTAGTAAGAATGTAATTATGTATTAGGTGACTTTATATATAAAGGGTCATAAAAATCTTATTCCATGACCATGACCACCACTATGAATCGCAATGAAATGGACAGGCTAAAGGAATACTCTCAACTAATATATAGGGTTACATGCATATACATAGCATTTGCTGAAAAAAATACTATATGTGATTATTATATGGTTATATGTGGTTATTCCAAAAGCTGTCACTGGTTATTAAGTGAAGAGTTTGTTATTCTAACTATGGAAGTGCTAAGAGAGACGCTTTCCAATAAACACAGCAATAATAAACATCTGACTTACTATAGGGTGATAAATCAATAAACTATTAATTTTAACAGCTCTAGAAATTCTCTCTGGGACTTTTAAGTAATTCCAAAGATAATATTAGAAGGTGGGTTAAATTCAATGCAACGGCACTTTAAATGCAACATACTGATTTGCTGCAGGTTATTAAGCAAGCTCTACCTTGGGACATTAAATTTAAAGGTAAATACAGTCATGGCCGAAACTCTTCTCCCCCTTGAAATTGTTCCTGAAAATTGCACATGTTTTATAATACACATGCTTATTTCCTTTGTGTGTATTGGAATAACACACAAAGAAAAGAAGAAAAGGCAAATTGAATATAATTTCAGACAGAACTACAAAAATGGTCTGAACAAAATTTTTGGCACCATCAAATTTGGTTGCACACCCATTGGAATAAATAACTGCAATCAATCGCTTCCTATAGCTATTCTTCTGTTGCAAACTGCTCCAGGTATCGTATATTTGAAGGGTGGCTTCTCCCAAAAGCAATTTTAAGATCTCTCCACAGATGTTTAATGGGATTTAGATTTGTACTCATTGCTGCCACTTCAGAACTCTCCAGCGCTTTGTTCCATCCATTACTGGGTGCTTCTTGAAGTATGTTTCGGTCATTGTTCTGTTGGGAAACCCATGACTTAGGATGCAGTCCTATCTTTCTGACACTGGGAAGTACATTGCAACCCAAATTCCTTTGGTAATCTTCATATTTCATGATACGTTACACACAGTCAAGGTACCCAGTGCAAAGGCAGCAAAACAACCCCAAGTCATCTTCGAACCTCTATCATATTTGATTGTATGTACTTTGTTCTTTTCTTTGTAGGACTTATTTCATTTTCAGTAAAAAGTAGAATGATGTTCTTTACCAAAAAGCTTTGTCAAACTAAACTCTAGTTGTATTATGTCTGTTTAAGCAGTGGGGTCCTTCTTGGTCTCCTTCCTGCCTTAGCGTTTTATTCAACTGTCAGTGAAGAGTTTTGTTTCCGCTCACACTGATGCACCTGGAACCTGCAGGACAGCTTGAACTTTTTTGGAACTTGATTGGAACAGCTTATCCACCATCCGGATTATCCTGTTTTGCAACCTTTCATCAATTTCTCTCTGCTGTACACATCCAAAGAGATTAGCTACAGTGCCATGGATCGTATACTTTTTGATTGTGTTGTGCACTGTAGGCAAAGGAACATCAAGATTTTTGGAGGTGGACTTGTAACCTTGAGATTGTTGATATTTTTCATCAATTTGGCAAGTCCTCCGACATTTCTCTTCTCTTCTTTCTGTTCTCCATGCTAAATGTGGCACATTCCAACACAAAATGCAAAAAGTGAGTCAACTTTTCCCATTTTATATGGCTTCAGGTGTGATCTTTATATTGAATACACCTGTTAATTGCCACAGGTGTTTGAACGAGCATCACGCTTGAAACAAAGTTGTTTACCCACAAACTTGGAAAGGTGCTAACAATTTTGTCTTACCCATTTTGGGGGTATTGTGTGAAATTATGTCCAATTTTCTTTTTTTTTTTCTCTTGTGTTGTTCCACCACAAACAAAGGAAATAAACGTCTATAACAAAACATGTGTAATTACAATAATTTTGTAGGAGAAATAGTTCATTTTCTGGAAGAATTTCAAGGGTGCATGAACTTTCGAATATGACTGTATATATACTCAGACTAATATCTTGTACACCAAAAAATTATTGGTTCATGGTGGATTTGCATAATTTAACCTGCCACTTTGTGATTCTATCATAAATTTAAACCTCTTATGTAACACTTACATTATTAAATAGATTAATCTGACATATTTCACTGCATTACATTTCTTAAAGAAGGCTTGTTGGTATTCCATTTCCTTTTTTGGTATGTGAGATTTTATAAATTACATTAGTAGTGATTCATCAAACCTTTTACACATGAAAATTTTTGTGAAACACATTGAAAAGTTGCAAAATCTTTATGCAGCATAGCGTTATTTAAACATTTTGTGAATTTTGACGTTTTCCACTCGTTTAAGGCAGAATTCCACCCAAATAGGTGGAGTTGGGGAGAATCTGTATGGGATGACTTTTGCAGGCACATGCACAGAACCCTCTTAAACCTGTCAAACGTGAAGGTCTCAGCCTAGCATGAGAGGCCTGGTAATTTCTGGCTAATGGCAATCCAAAGATGCTTTGAGCACCAAACGCATGGCGATGAGAGGCGCAGAAGCTGTTGAGAAGTGATGAGAATAAGTTTTTTTTTTTTTTTTACAGACCACATTTTTTATGCTATGGGATTTGGAGAGGCCCAAGAAAATGAAAAGGACACTCAAATTTATACAAACAGATAAATTGGTATTTTGCCTGATTCTCTCATCTCTACTTGTAATAAACATTCAATAGCTATCAGAAGAATAAGCAAGTTTCTAGTAAACTCACCATATACATGCATGTCTGCTTCACCAGTGTGTGTATGAGTTCAGAGAGGAACTCATACACACTCCAACTCTCTCACACCCCCCGCCCCACTAACAAGCATGGTGGAGGAGTTGGTTTGCTCCTGTCCGACCAATGCTCCTTTACACCAATTCCACTACCACCCTCTGTCACGCTCCCCTCTTTTGAGGTGCACTCCGTACGCATCTACGCCCCCTCCAACCTTCAGCTGGCTGTCATTTACCGCCCTCCAGGGCCAGCCACTGCCTTTTTTGACCATTTCACCACCTGGCTACTACACTTCCTTTCCACCGACATCCCCACCATCATCATGGGTGATTTCAATATCCCCATTGACACTTCCCGCTCATCTGTCTCCAAACTTCTAACACTCACTTCCTCCTTCAGCCTCACCCAATGGTCTTCTGCAGCTACTCACAAAGATGGCCACACGCTGGACCTCATCTTCACTTGCCTCTGTTCCCTATCTAACCTCTCTAACTTGCCTCTCCCCCTGTCTGACCACAACCTACTCACATTCTCTTCCCTCTCTTCTCCAAGTATGCAACTCCCCCTCCACAAATTTTCACACCCTCGCAGAAATATCAAACACATTGATTTACACGCCCTTTCTCAGTCCCTTCTCCCCCTCACAGACATTGCATTTCTACATGATGCAGATGCCGCTGCAACTTTATACAACACTACAATCTCTGCAGCTCTCGAATCAGCTGCCCCCCTCACACACACCAAAACCCGCACAATCAACAGGCAACCCTGGCACACAAGGCAGACTAAAGAACTTAGACGGGCTTCCAGAATTGCTGAGCGCAGATGGAAGAGGTCTCATTCCACTGAGCACTTCATTGCATATAAAGAGTCCCTGACCACTTTCAAGTCCACACTCACTGCTGCAAAACAAACCTACTTCTCATCCCTCATAGCTTCTTTCTCTCACAACCCTAAACAGCTATTCAACACTTTCAATTCTCTCCTCCGTCCTCTGGCACCACCTCCCTCTCCTCTCATCTCAGCTGAAGACTTTGCCTCTTTCTTCAAGTGGAAGATTGACAACATCAGAGCAAGCTTTGGCCCACAATCACCACAGCCCCTCATCATAGCTACTCATCCCTCTTCCTCCAAATCCAGCTTCTCCACCATGACAGAAAACAATCTCTCCACTCTACTCTCAAGATCACATCTAACCACCTGTGCACTGGACCCGCTCCCATCTCACCTCATCCCCAACATCACCGCAGTCCTCATCCCAGCCCTAACCCATCTCTTCAACCTATCACTAGCAAGTGGTGTATTCCCTTCATGCTTTAAACATGCCTCTATTACACCCATCCTCAAAAAGCCCTCCCTTGACCCATCCTCTGTGTCAAACTATCGCCCCATATCCCTTCTCCCCTACGCCTCAAAACTACTGGAACAGCATGTCCATCTTGAATTGTCCTCATACCTGTCCTCCTGCTCCCTCTTTGACCGGCTTCAATCTGGTTTCCGACCACATCATTCTACCGAAACTGCCCTAACCAAAGTCACCAATGATCTACTAACCGCCAAAGCCAAGCGACACTACTCTATCCTCCTCCTCCTGGACCTGTCCTCTGCCTTCGACACAGTAGACCATTCCCTCCTACTACAGATTCTCTCATCTCTGGGCATCACAGACTTGGCCCTATCTTGGATCTCCTCATACCTAACCGACCGAACTTTCAGCGTCTCCCATTCTCACACCACTTCCTCATCTCGCACCCTCAAGGCTCAGTTCTTGGACCCCTGCTGTTCTCCATCTATACCTTCGGCTTGGGACAGCTCATAGAGTCCCACGGCTTCCAGTATCATCTCTATGCCGATGACATACAGATCTACCTCTCTGGACCTGACATTACCTCTCTACTAACCAAAATACCACAATGTTTGTCTGCTATTTCATCCTTCTTCTCTGCACAATTCCTAAAACTTAACATGGACAAAACAGAGTTTATTGTCTTTCCTCCTCCTCACTCATCTCCTCCAACAAGCCTTTCCATCAAACTTGATGGTTGCTCACTCACCCCAGTCTCACAAGCTCGTTGCCTTGGAGTGACCCTCGACTGTGCTCTATCCTTCAAGCCACACATCCAAGCCCTCTTCAACTCATGCCGATTACAACTCAAAAATATCTCCCGGATCCGTGCTTTTCTTAACCAAGAATCTGCAAAAACATTAGTGCATGCCCTCATCATCTCCCGCCTCGACTACTGCAACCTCCTGCTCTCTTGCACCCCTCCAATCTATCCTAAACTCTGCAGCCCGCTTAATCCACCTCTCCCCTCGCTACTCCCCAGCCTCGCCACTCTGCCAATCCCTTCACTGGCTTCCCATCGCCCAACGACTCCAGTTCAAAACATTAACCATGACATACAAAGCCATGCACAACCTGTCTGCTTCCTACATCTGTGACCTAGTCTCCCGGTACCTACCTGCACGCAACCTTAGATCCTCACAAGATCTCTTTCTCTGCTCCTCTCTTATCTCCTCTTCCCACAATCGTGTACAAGATTTCTCCCGTGCATCCCCCATACTCTGGAACGCTCTACCTCAGCACATCAGACTCTCCACTATCATGGAAAGCTTCAAGAGGAACCTCAAGACCCACCTCTTCCAACAAGCCTACAACCTACAATAGCCCTCAGCCCAGTAGACCACTGCACAACCAGCTCTGTCCTCACCTATTGTACCATCACCCATTCCCTGTAGACTGTGAGCCCTCGCGGGCAGGGTCCTCTCTCCTCCTATACCAGTCTGTCTTGTACTGTTAATGATTCTTGTATGTATACCCTCTTTCACTTGTAAAGCGCCATGGAATAAATGGCGCTATAATAATAAATAATAATAAGAAGAAGAAGAGTGAGTCTTTGGGCATTCAAAAAATCATTATGACTAGTGATGAGCAAACTTGTGTATATTCAGGTTTGCCAAACCAGCACGGACCACCAAAAAAATCATGTTCGGCAAGGGAACTTGAACCCAAACAACAAACCCCATACAAGTCAATGGAGAGCCCAAGTATGAGGCTGTAAAATGGTTGTTTTAAGGGCTAGGAGGCTGCAGAAGGAACCAATTGCCCTGCAAACAAATGTGGCTAGGCAAATGACTCTAAGGGCTTCTGTCGCCATAGCAATTATGGTTACATAGCAAGTAAATTAAGAAACTAAAAATTATTACAGTGATCCCACAGATATGGATTTCAGAGATTCTCCACAGACCAACAATTTGAAAAAGGGCCCTTCTGGCGCATGTATTCCCAGTTCAACCACACAGTCAATATTGCCAGACTTCCCCCAAAGAGCAGCAAGTTTAACAAATTTCCCCTATGTAGTCGTAGTCTTTATTCCTGGTTCACTCACACAGTCAAGATAGGAAAAGTTGCACCGCCGAGCAACAATTTTAAAAAGGCCTATACGGATTCTGTCCATAGCTTCAGCTTCGTGGAGAATTTCAACCCCTGGCTGTGCTGAGTGATGCAACGCAGTATGAAGTTTTTTCAAAGATATTCGCAAGGCATGCTGTACACACACTGTTCTTTGTTAGTTTGAGCTAACAGATTACACTGCCTGTACATTGCTGTTTTGGACAGCTAAGCAAAGCTGCGTGATGCAACACAGTATGGGGGTTTAGAGATATTCACACAGCAAGACATGCTGTACATACACTGTTTTGGTTTTTAGATTTGAAGCGGGTCACCCATGCTGCTCAGTGTGTCTTCCGGGAATCCGAAGCATTTATTTTGAAAAAAATATTGTTTAAAGCAGGCAGACATAAAACACTGGCCTAGTTTACCCACAGAGCACCAAATTTGACAAATAATGTCCCCTATATAGCCCATATTCCCAGTTCACTCACACAGCCAAGATTGACAAAGTTTCCCTACAGACCACTGATTTGTAAAAAAAGGCCCTTTTTACCTGGTTCACCATCACAGCGCTCATTGGCTGAGATCCACCACACAGCACCCAATGTAATACAGAGATGGGCCAAGGAATCCCATCCAACAGAGTGTTCAAAAACCATAAGTGACAGGTGCCTGACTTGTTTAGGTTCCCACTGCTTTGCTCATTTTCAAGGGGGTGACATTGACAAAAGATGCCTATGCTCCTCAGGTGCCAACGCTGCACTTTCAGCAAGGCACTGATTCTAAAGGGTACGTTGCACACTACAACATCGCAGGTGCGATGTTGGTGGGGTCAAATTGAAAGTGACGCACATCCGGCGTTGCTGTCGACACCGCAGTATGTGAATCCTTTTACATACGATTAAAGAGCGCAAAAGCATCGTTATCATATGATCGGTGTAGGGTCCGACATTTCCATAATTCCGCAGCAGTGATGGTACGGTGTTTTTCCTCATTCCAGCAGGCAGCACACATTGCTGTGTGTGAAGCTGGAGGAGCGAGGAACATCACCTTACCTGCGTCCTGGCTGCAATGCGGAAGGAGGGAGGTGGGCGGGATGTTTACGTCCCGTTCATCTCCGCCCCTCCGCTCGTATTGGCCGCCTGCCGTGTGACGTCGCTGTGACGCCGCACGACCCGCCCCCTTAGGAAGCAGGCGGTTTGCCAGCCACAGCAACGTCGCAGGGCAGGTAAGTGCATGTGAAGCTGTCGTAGCGATAATGTTCGCTACGGCAGCAATCACAAGATATCGCTGCTGCGATGGGGGCGGGGACTATCGCGCTCGGCATCGCAGCATCGGCTTGCGATGTCATAGTGTGCAAAGTACCACTTAGACTGCCTGTTTTAACAGTTTCCACACAGGAGCCAATTTTCTGCCCCAGTGGTGGACAGTCTTGTTGCTGCATTTAAAGTGCTTTTAGTTGGATTTGGAATTGAACCAGAGTTATGCCAGCTAGACTTACTACCACCAGTTCCAGCCATTTATACTCAAAACAGCTCACCCATGCTGCTTGGTGTCTATCCTGGGTACTCAAAACATTTATTTTGAAAAAATGATTGTTCAAAGTCAGCAGCTCTGACTGAATATGACAGCATTGAATAATGGAATAAGACTCTGTTTCCATTCTTGGGGTTGGTGGTATTGTGGCCATTAATAGATTATATTGCCTGTACGGTGTTGTTTTGTACCGCTACAGAAAGCAGCGTGGTGCAACGCATTATAAGGTTTCAGAAATATTCACACCACAAGGCAAAAAGTATAAGGTTTTGGAGATATTCCAATATCAAGGCACGCTGGAAAAAACTGTTATGTTTTTTTTTTGCTAGATTGACCTCACAGTTACACTTCCTGTATGCTGCTGTTTTTGACCGCTACGGAAAGCTGCGTGATTCAATGCAATAAAGGTTTCAGAGATATCCACACAGAAAGGCAAGCTGGAAAGCACTGTTTTTTTCTAGATTGAGCTAAGCTAATAGATTACTCTGCCTGTACGCTACTGTTTTTGACCACTATGAAAAGCTGCGTGATGCAGTGCTGTGTTTGATTTAGAATTATATGCACCTATCACTATCCTTCAATCCTATAGCATCCTTTTTCTACAATGTATTTTTTTCCTAACTGCACCTATCACTGTCCCTCACTCCAACAGCGTACTCTCCCTTCTCTAGTCAAGGAAAAATGGCTCTGCGGCCCGGGATCCAACATATATACTGGTCGAGTCACGGGGTGCACCAGCCAATCACAGCCATGCCAATACTTGGCATGGCTGTGATGGCTTTGGAAGTGCCCAAGCCTAAAAGCTTGCTGAATGGCTGCTCTGCAACCTTGCATCAAGCTTTATTTGAGTGAAAAATTCGAACGAGAAGCGGACGTACAGTCAAAAGTCTGTGTTTGGGGTTTAACACCGGTACAGAACCCAGACTTTACAGTTCAGGTTCGCTCATCCCTAATAATAATTGATCATTTTCTTCCCAGTTGTAAGCTAACCATACCTAGGTGGATAGTTATTGCCTACCACCAGAGAAAAGAAGAATCATTCAGGCTGGTTATAGTTGGTTAATGTACTCTCCTCATTCTGTTAAAATAAACAAAACTATTTCTCTGTCTTCCAGAAAAAGAAATTAATGGAATATTTGATTTAGTCCACTGTCTTTTCCATAACATTATTTAGGATCTCAGGATATTGTAGTCCCAGAACCTTAGTGTGTGTAGGTTTCTGTTAGCAGTGGGCTTTCATGCACAAGTAGCATTGTAAACCATCCAGATAATGCAAAACTAAAGGAAAAAGAGTCATCACAAACACAGCAGAGGGTACAAACTGTTAGGTAGTCAGAAATTTCGACAAAGTCAAGTAATCAGTTGTAGTCCACTTTGAGGTACAGACAGGTACCCTTTAAATATTACTCTTGTAAATATCCAGATATCTATATGTGCAAACGTTTTATAGACATGTGTGGAAATAAAGCTGAAAATGAATAATGTTTTCATTAAAAGTTTAGTTTAGTTAATAGTTTAAAAAATAAATCTAAACTAAATCATTATTTGGTCTGCAACATCAAGGTCTCTACCAGCAAAAAGCTATGGTTTCAGTATGTGCTGTTCAAGCTTTTTTAAGTAATCACTAAGAAATGTGCTCTATTGAGGACTGTAGACTCAAGGATCAGCCGAGGAAACAGCGCAGAAAATGAGTGACACATTATGCTTCCTTCCTTTCATATTTCAAGGCTAACAGCAATGCCATCAGCTTAGAAGTAGCTAAATGCAGTAGGACCTAGCTACAATCATCTATTATTCAGAGAAGCCTGGCCAGAACTTGCCTTCATGAAAGAATTGCAGCCAAAAAGCCAGACCATCAATATGGAAACAGAGCCAAATGACTTAATTAAGCATGAAAACATAGGAACTGCAAATACAGAAAAAAAGACAGCAGGTTTTTTAGTACAATAATACCTTTCTGAAGTCAATAGTGAAGCACGGTGGAGGTACCTACGAGTTTTGGACTCCATATTAGCAAGTGGACTTGGTGATTTTTTCAGGATTAATGGCATACTCAAACCTGAGAAACACAGACAGAAATATTTATCCATCATGCACACCACCATGGAGGCATATACAGTTCAAACTTGAAGTTTATATACACTTTCTAGGAAGACACATGTCCATGTTTTTCTCACTATCTGACATGAAGCCAAAATAAACCTTTACCATTTTAGGTCAATTAGGAACCAAAAATATTTATATTTGCCAAATGCCAGATTAATGAGAGAGAGAGAGAGAGAGAGAGAGAGAGAGAGAGAGAGAGGGAGAGAGAGAGAGACAGAGAGAGAGAATGTTTTAAGGCATTTTTATTACTTTCTGCAAAGTCAAAAATTTACATACATTTCATTACTATTTGGTACTATTGCCCTTAATCTGTATGACTTGGGTCAAACATTTTGGATATCGTTCCAGAAGCTTCTCACAATAATTGTTAGGAATTTGGGCTTATTCCTCCTTACAGAACTGCTGTAACTGAGCCATGCTTTTAGGTCAACTTGTTCACACCTGCCTTTTTGGCTTTGCTCATAATTTTTCAATAGGATTGAGATCATTGTGATGGCCACTCCAAAACATTGACTTTGTTATTCTAAAACCATTTTGTAATCAGTTTGCAGTATATTTCAGGTCATTGTCCATTTGGAAAACCCTTTTCCACTCAAGCTTTATTTTCCTAGTTGAGGTCTTGAGATATTGCTTCAGTATTGCCACATAATGTTCTTTCCTCATGATGCCATCTATTTTGTGAAGTGCACCAATCACTCCTGCAGCAAAACAGTCCCACAACATGATGCTGCCATCCTTGTGTTTCACAGTTGGGATTGAGTTTTTAGGCTTCAAAGCTTCTCCCTTTTATCGGCAAACATAATCATGGTCATTATGACCAAACAATTCAATTTTAGTTTCGTCAGACCACAGGACATGTCTCCAAAAATTAAGCTCTTTGTTAGTGATGAGCGAGCATGCTTGTTACTACTCGGTACTCACACGAGTATCACTGTACTCGGGCTACTCGGCGGGGACCGAAGAATCTCGCGATACTCGTGCTGTACTCGTGGTCTTCATTTCTGCATGTTGGCGCTCTTTTGAGAGCCAGCCCTCATGCAGGGATTGGCTGGCAGACCACTGCAATGCCACAGCCCTGTTAGTTGTGGAATTGCAGTGATTGGCCGGCCTGCACAGCGTGACCGAGCCTTTATACCGGCGGGCGCGCTGTGCTCTGCTCACAGCTATCCAGACAGTCAGTGCAGGGAGAGGGTCGCTGCTTCAGGGAAAGGTTTGCGGTCCTTTATAGCTATTTCAGTAGCAGGGCTGCAAACAGTGTGACCAAAAGTCCTTCTCAGGACTATTCTAGTTGTATACAGGCAGGCAGGGTATAGCCAGGTCGGAGTACAGTAGCAGAGTCCTTCTCAGGACTATTGTTGCTGTATACAGGCAGGGTATAGCCAGGTTGGAATACAGGCTAGTGACCAAAAGAGTCCTTGTCAGGACTATTGTAGCAGTATACAGGCAGGCAGGCAGGCAGGGTATATAGCCATTCCTAGTGGTGACCGTATACCAGCCTTCATCATATCTGGGGCTGGTGTACACAGTCTAAAACAGTCCTGATAGTGTCAGACTTCTCAGCAATTGTCGCTCCTAAAACCTGTTAGGTTCTTAGTGCGTCCGTGCTTGCATTTAAAAACCGCACGTGTGTGCCTGTCGGTGGCAGCGTACAGGTGCACTTGTGTGCGTTTTTACCAAACTATTATATAACGCACAAGTGTAGTGTATAATACACGTCAGTCAGCAGTGGCTGATAGTGTCAGAGTTCTTAATTTTTGCTCCTAAAACCTGTTAGGTTCTTAGTGCGTCCGTGCTTGCATTTAAAAACCGCACGTGTGTGCCTGTCGGTGGCAGCGTACAGGTGCACTTGTGTGCGTTTTTACCAAACTATTATATAACGCACAAGTGTAGTGTATAATACACGTCAGTCAGCAGTGGCTGATAGTGTCAGAGTTCTTAATTTTTGCTCCTAAAACCTGTGTTAGGTTCTTAGTGCGTCCGTGCTTGCATTTAAAAACCGCACGTGTGTGCCTGTCGGTGGCAGCGTACAGGTGCACTTGTGTGCGTTTTTACCAAACTATTATATAACGCACAAGTGTAGTGTATAATACACGTCAGTCAGCAGTGGCTGATAGTGTCAGAGTTCTTAATTTTTGCTCCTAAAACCTGTGTTAGGTTCTTAGTGCGTCCGTGCTTGCATTTAAAAACCGCACGTGTGTGCCTGTCGGTGGCAGCGTACAGGTGCACTTGTGTGCGTTTTTACCAAACTATTATATAACGCACAAGTGTAGTGTATAATACACGTCAGTCAGCAGTGGCTGATAGTGTCAGAGTTCTTAATTTTTGCTCCTAAAACCTGTGTTAGGTTCTTAGTGCGTCCGTGCTTGCATTTAAAAACTGCACGTGTGTGCCTGTCGGTGGCAGCGTACAGGTGCACTTGTGTGCGTTTTTACCAAACTATTATATAACGCACAAGTGTAGTGTATAATACACGTCAGTCAGCAGTGGCTGATAGTGTCAGAGTTCTTAATTTTTGCTCCTAAAACCTGTGTTAGGTTCTTAGTGCGTCCGTGCTTGCATTTAAAAACCGCACGTGTGTGCCTGTCGGTGGCAGCGTACAGGTGCACTTGTGTGCGTTTTTACCAAACTATTATATAACGCACAAGTGTAGTGTATAATACACGTCAGTCAGCAGTGGCTGATAGTGTCAGAGTTCTTAATTTTTGCTCCTAAAACCTGTGTTAGGTTCCTAGTGTGTCCGTGCTTGCATTTAAAAACCGCACGTGTGTGCCTGTCGGTGGCAGCGTACAGGTGCACTTGTGTGCGTTTTTACCAAACTATTATATAACGCACAAGTGTAGTGTATAATACACGTCAGTCAGCAGTGGCTGATAGTGTCAGAGTTCTTAATTTTTGCTCCTAAAACCTGTGTTAGGTTCTTAGTGCGTCCGTGCTTGCATTTAAAAACCACACGTGTGTGCCTGTCGGTGGCAGCGTACAGGTGCACTTGTGTGCGTTTTTACCAAACTATTATATAACGCACAAGTGTAGTGTATAATACACGTCAGTCAGCAGTGGCTGATAGTGTCAGAGTTCTTAATTTTTGCTCCTAAAACCTGTGTTAGGTTCTTAGTGCGTCCGTGCTTGCATTTAAAAACCGCACGTGTGTGCCTGTCGGTGGCAGCGTACAGGTGCACGATTTGCACAAACTTTGATATAACGCCCAAGTCTAGTGAATACACGTCAGCACAGCATTGCAAAATGCGCAAGGGCGTTGCAAAGGAACAAGGAAGTGGACGTGATGGTGGTGCAGGCAGAGGCCGAGGTCGTGGGCAAGCTCTAATTTTGCCACAACAAAGGGCCACATCTAGTCGCTCGCACGTCCTGTCCCAAATTCTTGGGGACCGCAGCAGTACACCGCTCTTGAACCAAGACCAGTGTCAACAGGTTGTTAGTTGGATAGCGGATAATGCTTCCAGTCAGATTGGCACCACCACAAACACTCTGTCTTCCACACGGTCAAGTGTCAGTAGCCGTGATACTGCACCGCACATTTCAGAACCTGATCCTCCTTCCTACCACAAGGCTGAGTACACGTCCTCGGACATTAATGATCCCACACTTGGACACTCGGAAGAGCTGTTCACGTTTCCATTCGCACATTCTGGCCTCTCGCCAGCTCATGTTGAAGTGGGTCATGAGGAGATCGTATGTACAGATGGCCAAATATTTGAGCAGCCACGTTCTCACAAAGTTGGCAACGTGTCTCAACAAGGGGTGGACGATGATGAGACACAATTGTCAGGAAGTCAGGAGGAGGAGCAGGGTGCGGAAGAGGAAGACGACGTGGTGGATGATCCAGTAACTGACCCAACCTGGCAGGAGGATATGCAGAGCGAGGACAGCAGTGCACAGGGGGAGGGAGGCGTAGCATCCCAACAGGCAGTAAGAACCAGGGTGGTGGCTCCAGGCAGAAGTCAGGCAACCGTTCCCCGGAACAACAACACGACACAAGGTGCCTGTACAAATGTTAGGTCTTCCCGAGTCTGGCAGTTTTTTAAGTTGGATCCAGATGATTCTAAAAAGGCCATTTGCAACACCTGCCATGCCAGTATCAGCAGGGGTACCAAAACTAGCAGCCTGACCACCACCAGCATGATCAGGCACATGTCAGCCAAGCACCCGACTTTGTGGGAAGTACAACAGAGTCGAGGAGCAGTGCTTGCTAATGTCACTGCTACGTCTTCGCTGGTTGTGCATGCGAGCCAATCCCCTGTCCATGCTGCCTGCGAACAAGCCTCCTCCGGTCCTGCACCTGCAGTTGCCTACGCAGAAATAACACCATCATCAAGCACGTCCTTGTCCCAGCGCAGCGTTCAGTTATCCATTCAGCAAACCTTTGAACGCAGGCGCAAATACACTGCCAACACCCCACATGCCACAGTTCTAAATGCTAACATTTCGTGACTGCTTGTGCTGGATATGTTGCCTTTTATGCTGGTGGAGACAGAAGCATTCCGCGACCTGATGGCGGCAGCTGTCCCACGTTACTTGGTCCCCAGCCGCCACTATTTCTCCCGGTGTGCCGTCCCCACGTTGCATAACCACGTGTCACAAAACATCACACGTGCCCTGAACAACGCTGTTTCACCCAAAGTCCACCTAACCACAGACACGTGGACAAGTGCTTGTGGGCAAGGCCGCTACATCTCATTGACGGCACACTGGGTTAATATTGTGGAAGCTGGGACCCAGTCTGAGCGAGGGACGGAACACGTCCTTCCCACACCAAGGTTTGCAGGCCCTACCTCAGTCAGTGTTTCACCCACACTCTACAGCTCCGGAATGTCATGCTCTTCAGCCTCCTCCTCCTCCTGCGCATCCTCATCCACTGTACCCTCCACACCAGTCCCAAGCTGGAAGCACTGCAGCACTGCCTCGGCGAAGCGGCAACAGGCTGTGCTGAAGCTAATCTGCATAGGTGACAAACCCCACAATGCAGAAGAGCTGTGGACAGCTCTGAAACAGCAGGCAGATCACTGGCTCACACCTCTGAACCTAAAGCCAGGAAAGGTTGTGTGTGACAATGGCCGGAACCTGGTGGCGGCTTTGAGGCGAGGCCAGCTGACACATGTTCCATGCGTGGCCCATGTGCTCAACCTCGTGGTTCAGCGGTTTCTAAAGTCATACCCAGAGCTGTCTGATCTGCTGGTAAAAGTTCGCCGCCTGTCTGCACATTTTCGAAAGTCACCTACTGCTTCAGCCGGCCTTGCCGGCTTTCAGCGCAGTTTGCATCTTCCGGCTCACAGACTGGTGTGTGATGTCCCCACGCATTGGAATTCAACTCTGCACATGTTGGTCAGGATATGTGAGCAGAAGAGGGCAGTTGTTGAGTACCTGCATCACCTAAGCCGTCGGGAAATGGGTCAAACTCCACACATAACACCTGAGGAGTTGAGATGGATGTCCGACCTATGTTCCATCCTCCAAAACTTTGAGGACTCCACCAAGATGGTGAGTGGTGATGACGCCATTATTAGCGTCACCATACCGCTACTCTGCCTTCTAAAACGGTCTCTGCTCAAAACCAAACATGATGCATTGCAGGCGGAGCGCGATGAGTTGCAGCAAGAAACAGTAGTGGGTGTGGGTGATAACACACAGCCCAGCCTCGTCTCATCACAACATGCAGTGGAGGACTATGACGAGGAGGAGGATGAAGACATGGAGCAAATCTCCGGCCAAATTGAGGATATGACATGCACACCAGTCATATCCTCGGTTCAGCGTGGCTGGCCAGAGGACAGGGTAGATGAGGAGGAGGAGGAGGAGGAGGAGGACAGCATGTTCAGTCAACGTGTTGGTCAGGCTACTGAAGTCCTGGCTGTTAAGAGTCTGGCGGACATGGCTGACTTTATGGTAAGCTGCCTGTCTCGTGACCCTCGCGTTAAGAACATCTTGGCCGACAATCATTACTGGTTGGTAACACTGTTAGACCCACGCTACAAGGAGAATTTTATGTCTCTTATTCCCGAGGCGGAGAGGTCAACAAAAATGCAGCAGTTCCGGAAGGCCATAGTCACGGAAGTAGGCAAAGCATTCCCCTCACAAAACGCTAGCGGCATAGGTCAGGAATCAGTGGACAACCAAGGCGTACAGCCGAGAGAGGCACAAGTCCAATCCGCCAGAGGTAGGGGAACAGTCTTTAAGATGTGGGACAGTTTTCTCAGCCCCTCACGTACCACAGCCCCTGAGTTGCGGGGTAGTGCCACAAGAAATCCCAAGTTTGCCCAGATGCTCAAGGAGTACCTTGCAGATCGAACAACTGTACTCCGACATTCCTCTGTGCCTTACAATTATTGGGTATCCAAGGTGGACACGTGGCATGAATTGGCTCTCTACGCCTTGGAAGTCCTGGCCTGCCCTGCCGCTAGCGTTTTGTCAGAGCGTGTTTTTAGTGCCGCAGGTGGAATCATTACAGATAAACGCACCCGCCTTTCAACTGAAAATGCTGACAGGCTGACTCTGATCAAGATGAACAAGGGTTGGATTGGGCCAGACTTCACCACACCACCAGCAAATGAGAGCGGAATTTAAAGTTTGTAATGGGAATTTGCCATGTACCTCCAGTCACCCATGGGTACACACTTCTGGACTTTGGATAATCGCTGGACTGCTCCTCCTTCTCCTCATGCGCCACCATGATGACCGTTACAAGAGTTAGGCCTTTGTTTCAGGTATACCCCCAGTGGTAAATTTTTTCGCCCATTCTTTGCAGAATGGACATTACAACGACAGGAGACCCGCGCCTTTGCAATGGGAACAATGTTTTGAGGCCCTCATGCACGTCTCTATGCAGGGACAACGTGGAGCCTCCCAATTTTTGGCTGCCCTGCCAAAGGGCTATACTACAAAAGACCCACTTCCTTCCAATGGGCACTTCAGGTTAACAGGCCCTCATGCACGTCTCTATCCAGGGACAACGTGGAGCCTCCCAATTTTTGGCTGCCCTGCCTAAGGGCTATACTACAAAAGACCCACTTCCTTCCAATGGGCACTTCAGGTTAACAGGCCCTCTTGCACGTCTCTATCCAGGGACAACGTGGAGCCTCCCAATTTTTGGCTGCCCTGCCAAAGGGCTATACTACAATAGACCCACTTCCTTCCAATGGGCACTTCAGGTTTACAGGCCCTCATGCACGTCTCTATCCAGGGACAACGTGGAGCCTCCCAATTTTTGGCTGCCCTGCCTAAGGGCTATACTACAATAGACCCACTTCCTTCCAATGGGCACTTCAGGTTTACAGGCCCTCATGCACGTCTCTATCCAGGGACAACGTGGAGCCTCCCAATTTTTGGCTGCCCTGCCTAAGGGCTATACTACAATAGACCGACTTCCTTCCAATGGGCACTTCAGGTTAACAGGCCCTCATGCACGTCTCTATCCAGGGACAACGTGGAGCCTCCCAATTTTTGGCTGCCCTGCCTAAGGGCTATACTACAATAGACCCACTTCCTTACAATGGGCACTTCAGGTTAACAGGCCCTCATGCACGTCTCTATCCAGGGACAACGTGGAGCCTCCCAATTTTTGGCTGCCCTGCCAAAGGGCTATACTACAAAAGACCCACTTCCTTCCAATGGGCACTTCAGGTTAACAGGCCCTCATGCACGTCTCTATCCAGGGACAACGTGGAGCCTCCCAATTTTTGGCTGCCCTGCCAAAGGGCTATACTACAAAAGACCCACTTCCTTCCAATGGGCACTTCAGGTTAACAGGCCCTCATGCACGTCTCTATCCAGGGACAACGTGGAGCCTCCCAATTTTTGGCTGCCCTGCCAAAGGGCTATACTACAATAGACCCACTTCCTTCCAATGGGCACTTCAGGTTTACAGGCCCTCATGCACGTCTCTATCCAGGGACAACCTGGAGCCTCCCAATTTTTGGCTGCCCTGCCTAAGGGCTATACTACAATAGACCCACTTCCTTCCAATGGGCACTTCAGGTTTACAGGCCCTCATGCACGTCTCTATCCAGGGACAACGTGGAGCCTCCCAATTTTTGGCTGCCCTGCCTAAGGGCTATACTACAATAGACCCACTTCCTTACAATGGGCACTTCAGGTTTACAGGCCCTCATGCACGTCTCTATCCAGGGACAACGTGGAGCCTCCCAATTTTTGGCTGCCCTGCCTAAGGGCTATACTACAATAGACCCACTTCCTTCCAATGGGCACTTCAGGTTTACAGGCCCTCATGCACGTCTCTATCCAGGGACAACGTGGAGCCTCCCAATTTTTGGCTGCCCTGCCAAAGGGCTATACTACAAAAGACCCACTTCCTTCCAATGGGCACTTCAGGTTAACAGGCCCTCATGCACGTCTCTATCCAGGGACAACGCGGAGCCTCCCAATTTTTGGCAGCCCTGCCAAAGGGCTATACTACAAAAGACCCACTTCCTTCCAATGGGCACTTAAGGTTTACAGGCCCTCATGCACGTCTGTATGCAGGGTCATTGGTGAACCTCAAAATTTTGGACTGCCCTGGCAAAGGAAAATACTACAAAGACTCAGTTCCTCAAAATGGGCACATTAGACTCAGAGGCCTTTATGTACGTCTCTTCTCAGGGACATCGGAGTGCCACACAATGTTCTACGTAAAATCTTTCATGTATTGATCTCAAAAAGTAACATACATTAGCTCTATCTCACTATTGGGTATGTGCCCTTAACATTTCCGCCATGAAAATTCATTTTGGTGTCATTTTGGAAGGTTTTCTGGTGAGTCCGTAAAAATGGCGTAAAACGCAGACAAAATTGTTCACAGCTGTGACTTTTGAGTGATATATGCTTCAAGGGGTCTTCCCCATGCTGTTGCCATGTCATTTGAGCACTTTTCGGAGACTTTTGTGCCATTTTTAGGGTTTCTACATGCTGCCGGTGGTCATTTCACAAAAATACTCGGGTCTCCCATAGGATAACATTGGGCTCGTTGCTCGGGCCGAGTACACGAGTATCTTGGGAGGCTCGGCCTGAGCTTCGAGCACCCGAGCTTTTTAGTACTCGCTCATCACTACTCTTTGTATGTGTGCATTTGCAAAAATAAACCTGTGTTTCTTTTAGAGTAATGGCTTCTTTGTGGCAGAGTGGCCTTTTAGTCCATGTTTATACAGTGCTCTTTTACTGTGATTAATGACACAATCTTACCAACTTCCTCCAGAACCTTCACAAGGTCTTTTGCTTTTGTTCTTGCGTTGATATGCACATGTCTGACTAAAACACATTCATCTCTGGTACACAGAACCCATCTCCTTCCTGAGCTGTATGATTCCTGGACATTCCCTTCTTGCTTGTACATGCATATAATTGTTTGTACAGATGAATGAGGCACCTTCAGATATCTGGAAACTACACCCAAGGATGAACCAAACTTGTGCAAATGCACAATTTTCTTCCTCAGATCTTAGCTGATTTCTTTTGACTTTTTAACTTTCCCAGTGAATATCAGTGAATATAAGCCAGAAACTTAAAGCTTGAGCGGAAAAGGGTCTTCCAAATGGACAATAACCTGAAACATACTGCAAACTGATTACAAAATGGCTTTACAATAACAAAGTTAATGTTTTGGAGTGGCCATCACAAAACCCTGATCTAAATACTATTGATAATTTATGAGCAAAGCTGAAGAGGCAAGTGCGAGCAAGTCGACCAACAAACATGGCTCAGTTACACTAGTTTTGTCAGGAGGAATTGGCACAAATTCCTACTAACCATTGTGAGATGCTTGTTGAAGGATAATCAAAACGATTGATCCAAGTCATACACTTTAAGGGCAATGGTACCAAATACTAATGGAATGTATGTAAATGTTTCACTTTGCAGAAAGTAATAAAAATGCCTTAAAACATTGGCAAATATAAATAATTTTGGTTCCTAATTGACCTAAAACAGGAAAGGTTTATTCTGATTTCATGTCAGATAGTGAGAAAAACATGCAGATGTGTCTTTTAAGATAGTGTATGTAAGCTTCTAGCTTCTACTCTTAGGGTACCGTCACACTTTAGCGATGCTTCAGCGATCCCACCAGCGATCTGACCTGGTCAGGATCACTGGTGCGTCGCTACATGGTCGCTGGTGAGCTGTCCATGAGGCAGATCTCACCAGCGACCAGTGACCAGCCCCCAGTCAGCAGCGACGCGTGGAAGCGATGCTGCACTTGGTAACTAAAGTAAATATCGGGTAACCAAGCAAAGCACTTTGCTTGGTTACCCAATATTTACCTTTGTTACCAGCGCACACCGCTTAGCGCTGGCTTCCTGCACTCCTAGCCAGAGTACACATCGGGTTAATAAGCAAATCGCTTTGCTTATTTCCCCGATGTGTACTCCGGCTACGTGTGCAGGGAGCCGACACTGGCAGCCTGAGAGTGGCGGAAGCTAGTAACTAAGGTAAATATCGGGTAACCAAGCAAAGGGCTTTGCTTGGTTACCTGATATTTACCTTGGTTACAGCTTACCGCAGGCTGCCAGAAGCCGGCTCCCTGCACATTCAGATCGTTGCTCTCTAGCTGTCAAACACAGCGATGTGTGCTTCACAGCGGGAGAGCAACATCCAAAAAATAAACCACCACTGTGTGTAACGAGCAGCGATTTCACAACAGGGGCCAGATCGCTGCTCAGTGTCACACACAGTGAGATCACTAATGAGGTCAATGGTGCATCACAAAAACCGTGACTCAGCAGCGATCTCGCTAGCGAGCTCGCTATGTGAGAAGTACACCTTAATGCAAAAGATTGTCACGATTGTCTCTGTATGCCGTTTGACTTGTGACAGGTTCAGGGCCGTTGTCTCTTTGCCTTCTGAGACAATGTTGTTTAAACGCACCTTTTTCATTTGGCACATGTAGAGTTAATGTCAGTTTTTGTTGCAGCAGCAGACTCCACAGTGGTTATCAGCTGTCCTCATTGATTACCACTTCCAGCCTGGATAAAAGCCCTCTTCTTCCAACATTGGGTGTGGGTTAATCAGCATTCATATTGAGACTTGGGGGTACTTTGCACACTACGACATCGCAGGTGCCATGTCGGTGGGGTCAAATTGAAAGTGGTGCACAGCCTAGATGATACGATTAACGAGCGCAAAAGCGTCGTAATAGTATCATCGGTGTAGCGTCGGCGTAATCCATAATTACACTGACGCGATGGTCCAATGTTGTTCCTCGCTCCAGCAGCAGCACATATTGCTGTGTGTGAAGCCGCAGGAGCGAGGAACATCTCCTACCGGCGTCACCGTGGCTCCCGTAGGATATGCGGAAGGGAGAAGGTGGGCGGGATGTTTACATCCCGCTCATCTCCGCCCCTCCGTTCCTATTGGCCGCCTGCCGTGTGACGTCGCAGTGACGCCGTACGACCCGTCCCCTTAATAAGGAGGCGGATTGCCGGCCAGAGTGACGTACCAGGACAGGTGAGTCCATGTGAAGCTGCCGTAGCGATAATGTTCGCTACGGCAGCTATCACAATGATATCGCAGCTGCAACGGGGGTGGGGACTATCGCGCTTGGCATCGCAGCATTGGCTTGCGATGTCGCAGCGTGCAAAGTACCCCTTGGTCTGAAGGTGGAAGGACATGTCCTGGCAGCCGCTGCTGTTGTCCGTTTGGTCGTGTGGAAGTTACTTGTTATTTTGTAACCTTCCTCTTTCCTTAGTTGTTTGTGCTCACCTTTAGTAGTCCCCTGATGTTTGTTGTAGTTGTGCATGTGTTTGTGTTGTTTGTCTTTATTTGTTGGTGAGGTTTGGAGATCTCTCTATAGCACAATAATAATAATAATAATAATAATATCTGTCACGGTCTGTCTCCTTGGGTGGTGGGTGTGGAGGGGACATTATCATCAGGGCCAAAACAGGAGATAGGGAGAGGCTGAAGACTCAGACGTTGCTACCTTCAAGCATAATTTAAGGGCTGAGGGTAAGCCTTGGGCACCCCCTTAGCTTGAGGAAAAGTGGCAAGGGTCACTCTCCCAAATGGTCACGATCGGTGTCACAATGATTTCTTCCATTATTATGGTCAAACAGTTCTATTGCAATACTTCAGTGTATTTTATCATTATTTAATTTTACTGCTTTGAAACAATCAAATTTTTCATAAATAATATGATAATGGGCCATCCTATCCTGTGCTTGTCAACTGCTTATTTTTTTTTACTCTGATATACAACATGTGGCACATATCTGGCATTTTAATGATCTACAAATTATAAACAATTTATTAAAATGTATTTTATTAACATTTATGCCATGGATCGTCTTGCTTACAAGCTTTATGATGTTCTCATATGTCAGGAGGATTGGACAAATACAAAAGCTGTGCCCACAAAATCAACAATAGAAGCCTCAAAGTGTTGACCAACCTCAGGTCCCAACATTATCAGCTCATTTGATATTGCAATATAAATAGAACAAATAAAACTAAAGTCTAAATAAACAAATTAAGCTCTCATACATTCCTTCTGAGATAGTAATAAAGTTATAGAAATTTCAGATGCTTCAGCTTAAAAACATCAATTTTTTATCATGAAACTTGTGTTACTCACCATATTCATGTTGACTTAAAGAATAATATAAACATGTTATTTATATTACATTGTTAAAAAGTGGTATTTACACATAAAGTGGCAGAACCATTTTTAACACTCTCTAAAAAAATTAAGTTAATCACTTGAAACCAAAAGTTAAAGAGAATCTGTCAGCTCGCTCCAAACATTATGCACATGTTGCTCTTTCAAGGGGAAAATACAGTACAGGAATGTCTTTATGTCGCGGGAGGAGGAGGGGACGCTGCGCTCTCCCACTGCTCGGGTCCGGCCGCTGCTGCTGCGGCTGCTGCTCGGTGGTGGCTCGAGCAATGGGCCGAATCCCGGGGACTCGAGCGGAGTTCCTCACCCATGAGTGAAAAGGGTGGGGATTGATTGTGGGGATTTGAGATTGTCCATGACGCCACCCAAGGTTGTGGTTAGATTGGTGACACCACCGCTGCTCTGGACGGGGATCCCGGGAGCGATGACAGGGAGCAGCCTGGATGTTAGTTCTCCCCTCCGTGGGTAGGGAGGTTGGGTGTCCCGGGGCCCGGTGATGGGGTAGGGATGGATGGCAGGTGGGTTACGGGGCCTGGTGAGGTGCAGGGTCACGGGGGCAGCGCTGTGCCGCACGGCACGGTGGTACTCACTCAGCCAATGATGTACACAAAGTCTCCGGTAAAACAAACGGCTGGATGGATGGGTCCCACAGATGGCTGCGGTGTTTCTCCTCCCGGCAGGTTGATGGTGACTGCCTTTCCCTGCACCTGTGTAGTGTAACGGTTCCAATGGGTTCCCACCAGTAACCCGCTCCCCAGCTTGAAGGTTGCTGAAGGAGCCCCTTTTTCCCGCAGGCTCTGGCCCTGGGAACTTTAGCCTTGGCGGTGACTGTGTTTCCCTCTCTCGGTTGGACTGTTGCCTTCTGTCGGGACTTGGCTGCTGGGAAACCCAGGAGGTTCCTTTTGCTAACGGATTTGACAAATTCACGGTGACTCCTAGCCTTGCCGGGGTCCGTAAGCCCCTGCCGGATGGTGCTGGCTTCTCTTTGCATACCGGTCCAGTACCGCCGGGCCACCGGCCACCCACGGTCCTTACGGCTAGGAACTAGGAACTAATAGACCTCTCCTGCAGACGGTTACCACCATCTGGCAACCTTGCTGAACCGTCCGGGCCACACACCCGGACCACTTTCTGTCCGCTCCTTTACCATTTTCCTTCCTCTCCCTTTCACTTCCCCAACTTCATCTGACTCTTTTCCCGCCTCCAGGACTGTGTATTCCTCTGTGGGCGGGACCAACCACCTGGCCCACCCCCTGGTGTGAACATCAGCCCCTGGAGGGAGGCAACAAGGGTTTTTGTCTGACTTCGGTGTGCCTGACCGGGAGTGTGGGGTGTGTTGGTGTAGTGCTTGTGACGTCCTGGCTTGCCCAGGGCGCCACATTTACATGGCTTGTCCTTTCATAAATTACTGAGAAGTCAGGGCTTTGATTTGCAAATGAGGTTGTAGTTCTGAAACTTCTGTCATTCCAGCTCTATTCCCTGCCCAGTGCCACCTCCTTTTGCTTGATGACAGCTTCCTTTCCTGAAGTCACACAGCATAGAGGAGGTCAGTCAAGCAGGAGGAGGCACTAATTAGTGAGAAATGGAGCTGGAGTGACATAGGCTTTAGATCTGCAGCCACATTTGCATATTAGTTAAAACATTTATTTCTCAGTAATGGAGGAACAGACTGGCCATGTAAAGGCATTGCTAGAATTTGTTGTTGGATGAGATACATGCACATATAAATAGTTTGGGGGTGAAATCCTGCTGACAGATTCCTTTTAATATTTAATATTGGTTCCCTAGAATGGTGAAAATAAATGAACCCTTGGTACATTTTACTCCAGTAATAAAAATATCTTTGCATCTCAAAAGAATTAAAAACAAAACCCTAAGAACCAAACATGTTTTATATAGTAAGACTACTATTTCACAAGTGTATACCTTGATTTATGTCATTTATAACTTTTTGTGTGTTGACTGAACATACATCTTTACAAGCTTGGGGAATCATTGCTAAATACCATTTCCGAGTTCACCTAACTTTATCTGTGTAAATAAAAGGGAAATCAGGCATAAAGTAATCCCTTGACTTGTCACAGTAACACATTTGTAGAATAACACATCACAGAATAACATCGGTGTATTGTACTTCGGGCAGTTTCCTAATTGAAGAGGCTGTGGCCTTCTTTAGAGACACAATCCCTGTAGGCAAAATTGGAAGGGGGATTTTTGTGACTTGAAATCTAAAAAATAATCATTGTGCTACTGTACCATCAATTCAATAGTACAGTACGGTGAGGGCTGAAGTTTCTCATAAATCTCCATCTCTATCTGCTATGATCTGGGTACTCTGTAGGGCACTGAATCATCATTAATGTGGAAGTTGGCAGAAGTCCAAGCTCACAAAACCCCTTGCATACTGTCTTTGGATTCGTCAATGTGACATGATAGGACATTATTTTATGGATGGACCATGAAGAACAAATAATCTTCAGGGGTTATACTCAACATCTATTGAAATCATCAACTGGTCCAGTAAGAAAACTGTCACCAAGGTTTTATTTTTATATCATTAGTTTGTAGAACCATTCTTTTACGGCAGTCAGAATGCTAGTTATATAATTTGTTATGTGATAGTTAACAAATAGGACATTTTTTTAACGTGTTTGCAAACAATTTCTGCACGTTCAAGATTTTTTAACACTAAAAATATTCTATCAAATCCAAAGCTAACGTAATTAGTGTTACTACATGCACTTTTTCTAGAATTGTCTGCTTTTTCCAATTCTCTTGTGAAAGTGTACATTACATACAAGAGATGAGTGAATATGATGAAATACAACATAGCAGATTTTCTCAAATTTGTCCTGGAAATTTGATGTGTATCAAATTTATTCCAAATTAATCAAATTGTTGGTAAAACCTGCTTATTATGCTGAGGTTTCGCCACACCCCCGAGCATAATAAATGCAAGGATTCAAAAATTTTAAAAATGATACTCGCCTCTTATCTGTCCTGGCACCATGGCTCACCGCCTGGTCCTGTACTTGATCACTTTCTACTTCCAATGCCATTCTTCTCTTCTGTCTCCTACACATTTTAGTGCCTCTGGCACTCACTAAGCCTCATGCAGTATCTTAATGTGCATCACCCCATGACATTGTGACATTACTTAAGTCCTAGTCAGCTCCACAGATATTGTAAATGGAAATGTCAGGTCTGGTGGTTCTGAACCTGAGCTGGTCCGCGCTCCTACGCATGCCCTGGCTCCCCAATGGGTCACCCGTCACCCTTTACTGGTCATGCGGGGTGGAGTGTTACTTTTGGGGGGCAGAGCTTGCATGAGTGCTTGCTCTGACCAAGTGTGTCATACTTTAGGGGTCACTGGGAGGTGTGACGCTGCTGCTTCCAGTGTAGGTGTCACTGAGGGGCCCCGGGACACCGGGTCCCCTCATGTGAGCTGTTGCTAGTGGATACAGGATGTCATATCCTTTGACATAGCCTCTTCTCCTCTCCTTCCGATGTTCTGAGGACAGAAGGTGGGGAATGGGCATTGCCTCAGCGAGTCTCTGTTCTATGAGGCAGATATAAATCTGCAATCTGCCTTCCTTAAGCCTGCTTTAGATGTTGCAATTTGTTGTGCAATAGCGTTTGCGATGTGACATGCTCAGATCACATATGTGATATAATGAGATCGCACGTAGGTCATTCATTTGCTTTCACACATGCGTTAGAGGTCTATGTTAAATTGATCAATTTTTTGTGTGATCTTTCAGATCATGTGTTCTGTGACGTATGCATTGTGCACCCTTTTTTTTTTTTTTTTAATTTATTGACTTGCCAAGCGTGTGTAATGCGTAGGGGATCCGTTTTTACTATGTCATCTGCCATTCAGCTCTGCTACATGGCCGCTGACAGCAGACACAGACAGCCATGTAGCAGAGATGAATGGCAGATGACAGCCGACACAGACAGAGCCGCACGATCAGAATGAAGTCGGATGAACTTCACCCGACTTCATTGTCATACCGCGGCCCTGTCTGTGTCGCCTACTGATTAGCGGTCACCCGTGAAGGACTCACCGGTGACCGCTAATCTCCTGAGTGACTGAATTGAGCAACCATCTCTCATACTCACCGATCCCTGATGCGGCGCTGCACGGCGTTCACACTGCTCCGGCGGCTTTTACTATTTTGAAAAAGCCGGCTCCTCATTATTCAATCTCGTATTCCCTGCTTTTCCCGCCCACCGGCGCCTATGATTGGTTGCAGTCAGACACGCCCCCACACTGAGTGACAGGTGTCTCACTGCACCCAATCACAGCAGCCGGTGGACGTGTCTATACTGTGCAGTGAAATAAATAATTTAAAAAACCGGCATGCGGTCCCTCCCAATTTTAAATCCGGTCATGAAGGTGACCGGAGCAGCAGAAGACACCGCCGCTCCTGTCACCTCCACGCAGCAACTGAAGACAGCCGCGCAATCAGCTGAGCTGTCACTGAGGTTACTCGCGGCCAGCGGTGGCCGCGAGTAACCTCAGTGACAGCTCAGCTGATCGCGCTACTCACCTCAGTTGCTGTCTTCCTCACCTCAGTCTTCTGCTTCACCTTCATGCAGCAGAGCTAGAAGCGACGCTGGACCATCCTGGATTACGCCGGACATGGAGGGATTTTCCTGGCTTATTAAATTGGAGAACGAGGGAATTTGTTAGTGTTTTTTATTTCAAATAAAGGATTTTTCGGCTGTGTGTGTTTATTTTCTGTAACTTGCAGATTAATCATGGAAGGTATCTCGGGGAGACGCCTGACATGATTAATCTAGGATTTAGTGGCAGCTATGGGCTGCAATTAACTCTTTATTACCCCGATTGCCACCACACCAGGGCAAATCGGGAAGAGCCGGGTACAGTCCCAGAACTGTCACATCTATTGTATGTGGCAATTCTGGGCGGCTGCTGACTGATATTGTTAGGCTGGGGGCTCCCCATAACGTGGAGCTCCTCATCCTGAGAATACCATCCTTCAGCCATATGGCTTTATCTGGATGGTTTTAAAATTAAAGGGGACCGCACGCCGGTTTTTTTAATTATTTAATTATTTATTTCACTGCACAGTATAGACACGCCCACCGGCTGCTGTGATTGGGTGCAGTGAGACACCTGTCACTCAGCGTGGGGGCGTGTCTGACTGCAACCAATCATAGGCGCCAGTGGGTGGGGAAAGCAGGGAATATGAGATTGAATAATAAGCGGCCGGGTTTTTCAAAAGAGCAGAAGCCGCCAGAGCAGTGTGAACGCCGTGCAGCGCCGCGCTGGTGATCGGGGATGGGTGAGTATGAGAGAGGGGGGTAGACTGACTGAGATGGACAGAGAGAGATGGACAGAGATAGTGACCGGCCGACAAAAGCAGCATGACATAGGCAGGTGCCTGAGGCACATGGTCTGGCTGGGTCTTGTGATTCTACTCGTAGGTGGACGTTGCCGCTAGGGTAACGTTCCTTATACTGCGTCTGGCAGTTGTTCGTATCCTCGCACACTAGGGGAGCGAACAGAGGTAGGAGCTTTGTGCGGCTTATGCTGCTGTCCATCTCTTTTGCACCACTAGAAGAGCGGACCTAGGCAGGTGCCATATCTAGTGGTTCATGTCCTCGCACACTAGTGGAGCGAACGCAGGTAGGAGCTTTGTGCGGCTTACGCTGCTGTCCGTCTCTTTTGCACCACTAGAAGAGCGGACCTAGGCAGGTGCCATATCTAGTGGTTCGTGTCCTCGCACACTAGTGGAGCAAACACAGGTAGGAGCTTTGTGCGGCTTACGCTGCTGTCCGTCTCCTGGCACCACTAGAGGAATGGACCTAGGTAGGTGCCATTTCACACTCACTGCTTTTGTCTCTGTGATCTTTAACAGAGACCATTCCACACACCCTCCAAGTAAGGGAGGAATTACTTTATTTTCTAATTATATTCCTCTGTGAGTTTAACAGAGGTATTGCACTCTGCACTTGTGCTGTTATTTTTTACAGTGGCACACTTATATACCCCTTATCCTCAGCCATAGTCTGCAGCAGAGTCTTTGCACAGTGGACCCTGACTGTCTGACATTCCTTTAGGTTTTATTATCAGACAGCCCCCCGTATCATTAGGACTGAGCTCAGGGTCTGGCAGTTATGGCAGAATATCAGCAGTTACACCGTTACATACAGTTAGGTCCAGAAATATTTGGACAGTGACACAAGTTTTGTTATTTTAGCTGTTTACAAAAACATGTTCAGAAATACAATTATATATATAATATGGGCTGAAAGTGCACACTCCCAGCTGCAATTTGAGAGTTTTCACATCCAAATCGGAGAAAGAGTTTAGGAATCATAGCTCTGTAATGCATAGCCTCCTCTTTTTCAAGGGACCAAAAGTAATTGGACAAGGGACTCTAAGGGCTGCAATTAACTCTGAAGGCGTCTCCCTCGTTAACCTGTAATCAATGAAGTAGTTAAAAGTTCTGGGGTTGATTACAGGTGTGTGGTTTTGCATTTGGAAGCTGTTGCTGTGACCAGACAACATGCGGTCTAAGGAACTCTCAATTGAGGTGAAGCAGAACATCCTGAGGCTGAAAAAAAAGAAAAAATCCATCAGAGAGATAGCAGACATGCTTGGAGTAGCAAAATCAACAGTCGGGTACATTCTGAGAAAAAAGGAATTGACTGGTGAGCTTGGGAACTCAAAAAGGCCTGGGCGTCCACAGATGACAACAGTGGTTGATGATCGACGCATACTTTCTTTGGTGAAGAAGAACCCGTTCACAACATCAACTGAAGTCCAGAACACTCTCAGTGAAGTAGGTGTATCTGTCTCTAAGTCAACAGTAAAGAGAAGACTCCATGAAAGTAAATACAAAGGGTTCACATCTAGATGCAAACCATTCATCAATTCCAAAAATAGACAGGCCAGAGTTAAATTTGCTGAAAAACACCTCATGAAGCCAGCTCAGTTCTGGAAAAGTATTCTATGGACAGATGAGACAAAGATCAACCTGTACCAGAATGATGGGAAAAAAAAAGTTTGGAGAAGAAAGGGAACAGCACATGATCCAAGGCACACCACATCCTCTGTAAAACATGGTGGAGGCAACGTGATGGCATGGGCATGCATGGCTTTCAATGGCACTGGGTCATTTGTGTTTATTGATGACATAACAGCAGACAAGAGTAGCCGGATGAATTCTGAAGTGTACCGGGATATACTTTCAGCCCAGATTCAGCCAAATGCCGCAAAGTTGATCGGACGGCGCATCATAGTACAGATGGACAATGACCCCAAGCATACAGCCAAAGCTACCCAGGAGTTCATGAGTGCAAAAAAGTGGAACATTCTGCAATGGCCAAGTCAATCACCAGATCTTAACCCAATTGAGCATGCATTTCACTTGCTCAAATCCAGACTTAAGACGGAAAGACCCACAAACAAGCAAGACCTGAAGGCTGTGGCTGTAAAGGCCTGGCAAAGCATTAAGAAGGAGGAAACCCAGCGTTTGGTGATGTCCATGGGTTCCAGACTTAAGGCAGTGATTGCCTCCAAAGGATTCGCAACAAAATATTGAAAATAAAAATATTTTGTTTGTGTTTGGTTTATTTGTCCAATTACTTTTGACCTCCTAAAATGTGGAGTGTTTGTAAAGAAATGTGTACAATTCCTACAATTTCTATCAGATATTTTTGTTCAAACCTTCAAATTAAACGTTACAATCGGCACTTGAATTCTGTTGTAGAGGTTTCATTTCAAATCCAATGTGGTGGCATGCAGAGGCCAACTCGCGAAAATTGTGTCACTGTCCAAATATTTCTGGACCTAACTGTACAAGTACTTGAGTCGCGGCTCAAGAGTATAGAGGATAAACCTCAGACCATGGTGACATCTGCACATGATCCTCGACTTGCTCTGCCAAACAGATATTCTGGCGATGCCAGATCATGTCGTGGTTTCATTAGTCAGTGTCAGATACACCTAGAGGTCAACTCTTCTTGCTTCTCTACGGAGAGGTCCAGAGTAGGCGTTATCATCTCCTTACTTCAGGACCAAGCCTTAGAATGGGCGACTCCCTTATGGGAGCGCTCTGATGTGGTTACGCTGAGACATCAACACTTTCTTGATGCTCTTAAAGCGGTATTCATGGGTCCGCAGGTTACCCATGATGCAGCCCTGAGACTCTTAGATCTATCTCAGGGTTCGTTATCCACTAGTTCTTATGCGATTGCTTTTAGGACTCTGGTGGCAGAACTAGATTGGCCAGAGAAGGTGTTGATTCCTATCTTCTGGAGAGGGTTGGCAGGCTATGTCAAGGATGCCCTTGCTACTCGTGAGGTCCCTGCTTCTCTGGAGGACTTGATCACAGTAGCAACGAGGATCGACGTACGCCATAGGGAACATAGACTCGAGGTCTCTTCCTCACGCCCTAAGCATCGGGCTATTCCAGTTGTTGAGGGTCCACTACCATCTTCCTCAGCATCTGAAACATCTCCCACTCCTATTGAGTTAGGTCATACGTCCTCCAGACTACGCAAGTCTGGTCCTCCTATATGTTATATGTTATATATTTTATATGTTACGTATGTCGTCAGGCTGGGCACTATGCCAACAAGTGTTCTAGTCGTCAGGGAAACTCCCAGGCCTAGTAACCATTAGAGGGGGGTTACTAGAGACGTCTTCTGCACCCTCTAAGTGTAGTATCCCAGGTCAGCTCTCATTCTCTGAGAATACATGGCCTATTATGGCTTTTGTGGATTCCGGAGCTGACGGGACTTTTGTGTCCTCAGGATTTGTAAAGGAACACAATATTCCTTCTATCATGTTAGAGGCGCCTATTCCTGTCCGTGTTGTTAATGGGACTATGTTGTCTGACTCCATTACATTGAGGACAGTTCCCTTGCGCCTTTCCCTGCCTCAGGGTCACATAGAGGAGATTTCTTTTCTTGTTTTGCCTGAGGGTATAGACGACGTTCTTCTGGGTCTCCCATGGCTTCGGACTCATGCTCCTCACATTGACTGGGAGTCCGACAGCATTATTAGTTGGGGTTCAAAATATCAGTCCCGATGTCTTCCCTTACCACCTAAGGTCGTTGCGGTTGCATCAACTGATCTCTCTCCCATACCTACACCCTATTTGGATTTCGCTGACGTGTTCTCCAAACAGGGTGCTGAGGTTCTTCCACCCCATAGGCCGTATGACTGTGCCATAGACCTTATCCCAGGTTCGGTTCCACCTAAGGGCAGGGTTTACCCCCTGTCGATACCTGAGTCGGAGGCCATGTCGACCTATATAAGAGAGAGTTTAGAGAAGGGGTTCATTCGTAAGTCTGTCTCTCCCGCGGGAGCTGGGTTTTTCTTTGTTCGGAAGAAAGAGGGTGATTTGCGTCCCTGCATAGATTACAGGGGTCTCAACGCAATCACAATAAAGAACAAATACCCGTTACCTTTTATTTCGGAGCTCTTTGACAGACTGAGGGGAGCTCAGGTTTTTACGAAGTTGGATCTGCGGGGTGCGTATAACTTGGTACGAATTCGAGAGGGTGACGAATGGAAGACCGCTTTTAACACCTGAGATGGTCACTATGAATACCTCGTCATGCCTTTTGGCTTATGCAATGCACCCGTAGTATTTCAGGACTTCGTAAACGATGTGTTCAGGGATTTACTGTTATCCTCCGTCGTGGTGTATCTGGACGACATCCTGATTTTTTCTCCTGATCTGGAGACTCATCGTCAGGATGTCGTTCGTGTCCTTTCCCGTTTAAGGGAGCACTCTTTGTTTGCTAAATTCGAAAAATGTGTATTCGAGCAGTCATCCTTGCCTTTTTTGGGTTACATTATCTCACAAGAGGGTCTGGCTATGGATCCTGCGAAGCTCTTTGCTGTCCTGGAATGGTCCGAACCTCATTCCTTGAAGGCGGTGCAACGCTTCTTAGGATTCATAAATTATTACAGGCAGTTCATACCCCATTTTTCTACTTTGGTGGCCCCTTTGGTGGCCTTGACTAAGAAAGGTGCTAATCCAAAAGTCTGGTCTACTGAGACATCCCAGGCTTTTGAGGCAGTAAAAAGACACTTTTCAACTGCTCCCGTTCTTCAAAGACCCGATGAGAATAAGCCCTTCCTCTTGGAGGTTGATGCCTCTTCAGTGGGTGCTGGTGCGGTCTTGTATCAAAAGAATGGTGCAGGTAGAAAAAGGCCGTGTTTCTTCTTTGCTAAAACCTTTTCACTGGCAGAGAGAAACTATACCATTGGGGATAGGGAACTGCTCTCCCTGAGATTAGCCTTGGAGGAGTGGCGTCACTTGCTGGAAGGAGCGAAACATCCTTTCCAGGTCTATACAGACCATAAGAATCTGACGTACTTACAAATCGCTCAGCGTCTGAATCCTCGCCAAGCCCGCTGGTCCTTGTTTTTCTCCCGCTTTCACTTCTCCATCAACTATCTGTCTGAGAGTAAGAATAACAAGGCAGACGCTCTGTCTCGCTCTATGGTTTCTACCCAGGAAGAGATTGACGAACCTCGTCTTATTCTTCCCTCCAGGGTTTTTCATACGCTCTCCCCTGTGACGTTAGACCAAATCCCACCAGGCAAGACCTTTGTTCCGCCTGATCGACAGAATGATATACTGTCGTAGGCCCACACCTCAAAGGTGGGTGGACATTTTGGTATTAGGCGGACACGAGAGTTACTGGAGAGGTGGTATTGGTGGCCACACTTAGCCAGCCACGTCAAGAGATATGTCGGTTCCTGCTACTCGTGTGCTCGCAACCGTCCATTACGGCAGAGACCGGCTGGGCTCTTGCATCCTTTACCAGTGCCAGATAGACCATGGGAGGTGGTAGGCATGGACTTTGTGGGTGATCTTCCATGTTCACAGGGACATAGATTTGTGTGGGTCATTACGGACCATTTTTCCCGGATGGTTCATCTCGTACCGTTATCGAGAATCCCGTCTTCCAGGGTACTAGCCAAACTATTCCTCAAGCATGTCTTTAGGCTTCACGGGATGCCAGATCGTATCATTTGTGATAGAGGCCCGCAATTTGCTTCCCGTTTCTGGCGAGATCTTTGTAGCCTTCTGCAAATTGAGTTGAATCTCTCTTCGGCATACCATCCGGAGACCAATGGTTTGGTTGAGCGTACCAATCAATCCATGATTATATACCTTCGACACTTTGTTGCTGAGAACCACGATAACTGGTCCTCCCTCCTACCCTGGGCAGAATTTGCCCTTAACAATTCGCTGGCTGAGGCCACTGGGCAGACACCATTCGTACTCCATAATGGGCAACACCCTAGGGTACCTGTACCGTTTCCCGCTGCTGCACCTTCTCCTCTTGTGGCCGACTGGGCAACTAATGCCAGAGAGGTTTGGGATCGGACTCAAGAGTCGATTCAAGCAGCTAAGGACCGTATGAAGATGGTGTCCGATCGGTTTCGTCGCCCGGCTCCTGTCTTTTCTCCAGGGGATTTTGTGTGGCTCTCTGCAAAACATGTGAAACTTAGAGTGAGCTCTGTCAAATTTGCTCCTCGCTTCCTAGGTCCTTATGAGGTTCTTCGACAGGTAAATCCTGTAGTCTACCAATTGAAGTTACCCGTCCATCTTAGGATCCATGACAAATTCCATGTTTCACTGCTAAAGCCGGCTATTTTACCTCACGCTCGTGAAGTGCACTCTCCTGCCTCTGATTCCTCTCGCTCTAGCTATAAGGTACGAGCCATAGTTGGTTCTAAGATGGTTAGAGGGCGCAGGTTCTTCTTGATAGATTGGGAGGGCTACGGCCCGGAACATCGCTCTTGGGAGCCTGAGGAGGCTGTCCATGCTCCCGACTTAGTTGCCGATTACCTGCGTCGCCGGGAGGGGGGAGGTACTGTTACGGTTGCTGTGGCTCTGGAGACTATGTCCGGATTTCTTGCTACTGCACATGTGCAAGCGCTGGAGACTAAAGCGGGCTTTACACACTGCGATATCGCCCGAGCTTTGTCGTTGGGGTCACGGTTTTAGTGACGCACTTCCGCAATCGTTAGCGATATAGCTTTGTGTAACAGCGTTCAGCGATGTTAAATCGTCGCAAAAGCGTGATTTATCGCTAATCGGCTACACGGGTCCTAATTCCTAAAAATCGTTGTTATTTCGTTGTAACTATCGTTGCTCGTTCCTTTCAACATACTTTTCGTTACGTGTGACACTACTAAAGCGACTTAAAAAATTGTTGCCTCTAGCGTCATCATCGATACGGGCGTGTATGGTGTTTTAAATGTTCAATACGCCTACTTGTTTCCTATTTGCTAACGCATCTGCTCCATGATTGGACCATAATATATGTAATACGCTAACATCCTTTTAGCGTTTATCCATTTGGTGGGTTCATTTCCTAGGTTAATTTCGTAGGTTTTGGACGTGTCCTGCTGCCTCCGTGTCCGGCGTATAGTTTGGCGTCATTCGTCCGTGAGATAAACTTCGCATTTGAGTTTGTTTGGTTTTTTTATTTATTTTTTTTTTTTTCAATAATTGTTGTATATTTTTCCTCTTTTTTTTTGGTTTATGTCTTCCTTTGTATTATACCATTTAAATATGTTAGTATTTTTAAATTGGGTTTATCATAATTTAGTAAATAGCCTATATTATGACTGTATTTGTGTTTCTTTAATACATGACAGTTATATATATTATATTAACCATTATTGTATGTTAATCAAGATTGCAGGCATCCAAACTTTAAAGTTTAAAAGCCGTCAAACATTACTGTGACCAATAAGAATATGATTCATATCTGTTAAAGGTTTTTATTGTGAGACTCAAAAAAAATGGTGTATTATTTTAAACATAAAAAAAAAAAAACACAAATTGAGTAAAAACTATAACACATACCTTGCAGCAAAGATTCGCAAGTCCAGATTACAGTTGTTTTCAAAATTCACTTGTGCGAGGACAAACGCTGATGGGTAGACAAAAGCTGCAAGAATGAACACGCATCTGCGCACATTTATACTACCAACATCCAATGAAAATCGATAGTGCTGATTAAAAAAATTAGTCGAGGCAAGAAGGGGTGTAGCGAGTTTACAATTCTACTACATCAAGATGCACTTTGTGTGGGGAACCAACGCCCATATCGCCATGACAATTTGAAATCCATGCGGTGAGACCGCTACACAACGATGCTAATGTTCCTCATTACATCGGGAAACGAGATAGCTTGGAAGGTGACTATAAAAGAGATTGTGACATGTGACCGTAAGCACACGACTAAAACATGGACACACAGCGATGAACACACATCGCACTAACGAACAGGGCGTGCCGCACATACGACGATATCGCGCCCGATATCGCAGTGTGTAAAGTAGCCTTTAGTCCTATCTTGGAGCCATTGCACATGTGCGGGTGACATCATCGCTGACACGAGGTCACATGTCTCTGACACCTTCTAAGCTGATTGGCCACTGGTCATGTGCTTGTGACACGTGGTCACATGTCTCTGACACCTTCTATGCCGATTGGTCGCTGGTCATGTGCTTGTGACGCTTTGCTCGGTGATAGGCCAGCGTGACGTCATTGCTGTCATTCTGGCAGCGGATTGGCTCTGGTGTCCTCCATCTTGGATGAGGCACAGAGTCTATATAAGACCCTGACGCACGCCACCTGGCGCTCAATCCTCTTGGTTCATGCATGAGGGTAGACGCCCTGTGCACGTCCCTCTAGGCATCTCTCTGTCTATGTTAGGTGAGCGCTACCGGCAGGGTAGCGTTCTTATACCTTACAGCTTCGGCTGCAGTCCGTATCCTTATTTCTTAGTAGAGCGGACATAGGCAGGTGCCTGAGGCACATGGTCCGGCTGGGCCTTGTGATTCTATTCATAGGTGGATGTTGCTGCTAGGGTAACGTTCCTTATACTGCGTCTGGCAGTTGTTCGTATCCTCGCACACTAGGGGAGCGAACAGAGGTAGGAGCTTTGTGCGGCTTATGCTGCTGTACGTCTCTTTTGCACCACTAAAAGAGCAGACCTAGGCAGGTGCCATATCTAGTGGTTTGTGTCCTCGCACACTAGTGGAGTGAACGCAGGTAGGAGCTTTGTGCGGCTTACGCTGCTGTCCGTCTCTTTTGCCCCACTAGAAGAGCGGACCTAGGCAGGTGCCATATCTAGTGGTTCGTGTCCTCGCACACTAGTGGAGCGAACGCAGGTAGGAGCTTTGTGCGGCTTACGCTGCTGTCCGTCTCCTGGCACCACTAGAGGAACAAACCTAGGTAGGTGCCATTTCACACTCACTGCTTTTGTCTCTGTGATCTTTAACAGAGACCATTCCACACACACTCCAAGTAAGGGAGGAATTGCTTTATTTTCTAATTATATTCCTCTGTGAGTTTAACAGAGGTATTGCACTCTGCACTTGTGCGATTATTTTTTACAGTGGCACACTTATATACCCCTTATCCTCAGCCATAGTCTGCAGCAGAGTCTTTGCATAGTGGACCCTGACTGTCTGACATTCCTTTAGGTTTTATTATCAGACAGCCCCCCCGTAACAGATACTATGTGTTTGCGATCACCGTTTTTGCGTTCAATCTTGATCGCATGTAGGTGTCACACGCAAATACATCACGAACGATGCCGGATGTGCGTCACTTACAACTTGACCCCAACGACGGATTGTAAGATATATTGCAACGTGTAAAGCGGGCTTTAGTTGCTGGTTAAGTCAGTTGTGTGGCTGGTTTGGTTTGTTTCATTTGTGTTAGTTCTCTGAGGTTTTCCTCTAGCATCTCCTGCTGTAGGAGTCATCTTTTTCTTTATTTACATTTTGGTTCATCTCCCATTTGGTTTCTGCTGTTGTAACAGCCTTAGGTTTTTGTTCCCTTTTCCGTTTAGTTATTTTCTTGCTGTGATTTTCCCATCAGCCACTTTCTGATCAGTCGCCAGCCGCCGTACTGTTTGCTGCCTGGGAAGGGCTCTGTTAAAGTCCCTCCTCGCCAGGACCGGCAGGCGGGTGAAGGACATCACCACCCCTTAAGGGTGTGCGGCAGTGCGACAGCTAGCCCCAAGTGCGATCAACACATTGCGCTTGCTAGCATGTAGTGGTTCTCGTCCCATCATTCTGCATTACAGAAAAACAGAGGAACAGATTGGTGACAGATCGAGAAAACAAACCAGAAAAAGAGAATGTGGTAAGCTGCAGCACCAAGATAGCTAAAGGTTGAGATGAGCATAATGTTTTTTTAATTTTTAATCTCCTTTGTAGTCCTAAAATTAATCAGTATATTGACTTGCAGTCCACTGTTTTCATTGATTCAAGTTAATCAATTTGGAAAATTTCTTAATTTTGAAAAAATCAATTTTATTATGAAATTTAAAGTAAATTTGATGCTCCTGGAATCAATTTGCTTATCCCTAATAAACATACACTGTGTTTTACAACAATGTGGTAGAAAAAAGAAATGGCCGCACATCCAAAATTGAAAAGTTGATCTAATGCCGCTAGGCAAAAAATTAAATTCCTGATCATAAGGTTCTTAGTTTAACATTCTGATCAAACTGTATAAAGCCCACTGCCACGTCATGATGAACCTCTGAGTGGTTCTCTACTCTGACGCCTTAATGGTGCGGAACTGTGCGTCAACCATAACCACAGCGACAATGCATCAACAGGGCAGGTGAACTGGTGCCTCACAAAACCCATACTGCAAGGCTGGGTCAACATGACTCCAAGTCACACCGCCTACAGACACAAAATCACTGCAACAATGGCCGCCACACAGCGCAAATTCCCCATGAAGGGAGCACATTAAGTCACCTTACACCAGCTCCCAGTATCTAAACTGGGAGCAAAGAAAAGGCAGACCCTTCTTGCAGTCTCCTGCTAATTAAAATCACCTGTGCTAAATGCGAGGAGAGCTGGTCCAAGAAAAACAAAAAAATGAAGGGAAACATTATGCATAGCAAAAATGTGATAGAAAAAAAGAAATGGCCACACATCCAAAATACACATACACTGTGTTTTACATCCTGACAGATAGAAGTGAATGTCTTGAATCAGATATCAGCAATCTTTTTATTCATATAAGATAGAGTGATAAAATATATTTGTCAAGTTGGTGTTTTGGTGGCATTTTTCTTTATTTTTCATCATTTGAAATGTGCTCTTTACTATAATAGTTTAACATCACATAGAGAAGTCTTTGGTAAAATATGGGCAAAAATAGAATTCTTAGATTATGAAATAAATACCACTGTCCCAAAAAAATGCTGTTAAAAACTGTGTGGGTAGAGGTTTTCAGACCTTGAAATGCTGAGGAAATTATCCCAAAAATGCTGCAAAAAACGGTATATGAATCCAAAATAAAATTTAAAAAAGATACAGTATGTCAACAGCTTTTTGCCACTTATTCTGAGAGTGCCATAAAGTAGGGACAGAGATCCTTATTCCAGTGAAGTATTTTATCAGCAGGACATTATCACTGGAGGACTAGTAAAACTTGCTGCCATGTAGTCATCCAGTTTCATGAGCTCTGTATAACCCCACCCCCACCACTGATTGACAGTTTTCTGTGCATACTATCCATGGACAGAAAGATGCCAATCAGTGGTATGGTTTGGGATACATAGAGCTTAACATTCAGAGAACTGTTTGATCTTCAACAGATAAGGCTGCTCTCACATCAGCGGTATTATGCTGCACTGACGGATCCAGCACAAATGCAGTACAGTTCAATACAGGTCACAGGCATCGCAGCAAGCTCCGGTCACATGCGGTCATGTGACCCGAGCATGTGACAGCTTGTGGCCGGAGCTTGCCACGATGCCAGTGAACTGTACCGCATTCGTGCCGGATCCAGCAGTGCGGCAGAATACGATGTGAAACCAGTCTAAACATTGACTTTTTACAAAGTGACCAGAATGCAGCTCAGCACAAAATACATCGTTGGAGTCTCTTACCCAAGATCCTGCTGCTTTTTGATGGGGTAGCAAAAACTTGTTGACACATTCCTTTTAAAGGTTCGGTATATTTTGGAAATCCCGGATGAGGTTTCACACTGCATCAGGGATCAATGTTATATCTGTAAAAACCAATTGTAATTTGTTGTAAGTGAACAAATAACTTTTTGGAGTTATATTTGTGGCAGCTTTGAGTTCAGGAATGCCAATGTTCTGTAAAAATCTTTCTTTCCTCCGCCAATCTGAAAGACTGGGCATATGTGTATAAAAAGTAGAGCTACAATTATGAAGATACTTATTTTTTTTAAATGGTGTTCATATATTAGATAAAACCTTTGCTGCTGGCGCTGCTATGGGCCTTTGAGATAGGGAGTATCTATGAGCCTCTTACATAGATTCCATAAAGTTGTCAATCACATGAAACAAATGATGCCTTTCATCTGATTGACACATGAAAAATGTCTCAGAGGCAGTTAATTCCAAGTTGTCCTTCTTAGGATGGTTATGCAAAGTTTTCAGGCCCTAAAACAGCAGGTTTGTTACATTGTTCATGCTATCGATCCCTCCATTGTTAATATGCCGCTCGCTGAAATTTCAAACATAACTGTTTATTAAAATTTCCTTTGAATAACAACCTCAGTATCAAGAAACAGAAAATATTAACATCTTCATTAAATTCTTTCATAAGCCATAATATAGGACACATGAGTATAAACAAAAGTGATATTAACTAAAGTAAAGAATAAAACAAGAGCTATATAATCTTCTGGCGATGTTTATTTCTTCGATAATATATTAATATTTTGTGCTAAGCTTCTTTTTGGGAGCAGACTTGTTTGCATATTAACGTTTTCAATATAATGAATATTGAGCCCTTACGGTCTAAAACAAGATTAACAGTTTAATTTAGAATTTTTGAATTATCAAGAAATGGCAAAGCGACACAACGACAGATTAATATTTCTACTGGGCAAACAAGGCCATGAAAGGCCAGACTGAACATTTCTATGTGGGGAGTCATTGAAGTGTGATAGCAATTATTCTTTATAGCCATCCAAGTGAATGATAATGATTATTGATCCATAGAGTGTACATCTGTCCTTAACGCTACAGGCTGTGAAATTAGATCAGCATAGGACTAAGATACTTGTTCAGTTTGAAGAGTTAAAAGATGTTTAACATTTCAAATATCATTTTTTCCTACATAAGTGTTATCACACTGGGTCACTATCCATAATCTGATTACTACCACAAGCAGAGGATCCCTAGGTCACCTGTTCTTAATTGACTTTGGCTCTAATTAGTAGCGTTTTCTTGAAAAGCCTAAATCATAAACCTACAGAAAGGCATGGAATACTTGCAATGCTCATTAAACAGCTCAATGTAAAGACATTATGGGAGATTTATTCAATCTGACTATCAGAGTACAGCTTTTATTGCTAAAACTGATTTGGAAATACAATGTATAATGAGTGAAAGATCGTAATGATCATTACACATTTTATAACAGGGCTTTACAAAATTTTTATACTGGAAAGACCAAGCTAATGCCATGGTTTTGCCAAATAGATCAAGATGTCTGGTCCTTACTGCCTGTATTGGAACTCCAAGGAAAACACATTGAAAATATTGCTGCCATCATAGAATGGAGTGTGCAGCATTTGGTCCCCTGTATGAAGACTCGTACCCAAGTTGCATCTCATCAACAAATAGTTGGTACAGCCTAAAGACCTTCATATATATTAGACAGCTGTCAGCCAACCAGTTGCTTGGATGACAGCTATCTCCCCTGACTGCTATTTCATAGGAATGTTCAGCTGAGGGCTTTTGTGTCCTCTATGAGAAATGTTTTCTCAGATGTCTCTGGTAAGGGCTTATTTCTAAGAGAACAAAATGGATCAGCCATTGGAAATTCAGCAGGTCAGATCCTTTTCTATTCTGAAATCTTCTGTCTGGGTACAGTTGGGAGGTTCCATATATGTTAGACTACTGGTCGATCCCAACTACATTGACAGGTTTATCCGACTCACTTAATAATATAAGGTGGTAGATAGAGTCCTGTTTATTAGTGACTTAGGGACAAAAAGTAGAAATGGTGGAGGAAGGTTGAATTAGATGGACTTAGGTCTTTTTTCAACCTATGTAACTATAAGTCCTATTAAGCTGTAATTCAGGATTGGTAAAATATATATAATGCGGTATTATGTATTTACTCATACTTTCATGTAAATTACATTAATATGTAAGCTGTAAAATGGTATTCAAAAATGACCACATACTGATATATCTGATAAGTAAATATGGTTACTTTTTACTGTGGGCTACCATAAAAACGCTATGCATATAAGACCTTTAAGGGGTTTTTAAGGTAGTAAATAAAGTAATAAAACATACATCCAAAGGAAGCAGCCATGTGATAGTAAATTTGAAAATCTCATATAAATTGTTACATGATGAACATTGGGAGAGTAGAAACCATGGAACGCCAACAGTGAGTAGCTGATAGGTTTCCACATTGGACTTCTGAAAGATTATATAAATGACAACTTTATTCACTCTTTTAAATGGTTTCATCACTTTATCATTATTTTAACAAATGTGTTGGGGACATAATTTGTGTCATTTACTAATGTATAAGTCTAAAGGCCCTGTCACACACAGAGATAAATCTGCGGCAGATCTGTTGCAGTGAAATTGTGGACAATCAGTGCCAGGTTTGTGGCTGTGTACAAATGGAACAATATGTCCATGATTTCACTTCAACCACAGATCTGCCAAAGATTTATCTCTGTGTGTGACGGGGCCTTTAGCCATACACTTGTTAGCACAGAGCTCCTCCAAATTAAAAACATTCCAACTAGAAAGATGTTTTTCGATTGGAAGAGGCCGATGGACAGGTCTGGACACATGCTCCTCCATCATTTTTCATTTTGAAAACAGGAGAGAATTTGTAAGGTAGGCTGCACTCATAAATGAGTGCTTCACAAAGGAGGAAAACCTGTAATACTTATAAATTGGGCAACTTTATGACTTCAACACATTTTGTAAGATAAAGTGGACAATCCCGTTAAGCTCTCAGATGCCTCTCATTTTATATGGATGTGCAAAATCGTTTCTACTTGAATTCCATATAAATTTGACAGAAAATAATGTGGAAGTTACCTCCAAATCTGTTACTATTAGAGAAAGTATTTTACATACAATATCCAGATAGTAATAATATGCAGCAAATCTATATATATAATTGCCTTATTCTGTCTGTCTGTCTGTCTGTCTGTCCTGCTCCAAAATTGTGTCACCGTGACAGTGTCACCGTGACAGTGTCGTTAGAGTGACAACTGTCGGATTGGCCGCTGGGCTCAGCCTGGCCCCGCCCCCCCATGGATTAGCCGCTCGCCCCGGCCCTCCGCACGCATCGCCCGCTCCAGCGTACACCGGCTCCCAGTACACATGTGCAGGGAGCCGACATATGCTGACGCCTCGCCCGCTCGCCCCGCCACACGTTGGTACACTCGGCCCCGCCCCTGGCGGACATAACCTTGCGATGTTGGGATCGTGACGGAGCCGATGTACGCTGGTAACCATAATACACATCGCGTAACTATAGGAAGCGCTTCCCTTAGTTACCCAATGTGTATCATGGTTACCAGCGTACAACGGCACCTGGTACACATGTGCAAGGAGCCGGCATACGCTGATGCCTCGCCCACTCAGCCCCGCCCCCGGCACACGTTGCCACGCTCGGACCCGCCCCCGGCGGCCCCAGCATGGGGGATGGAGCACGATGGGGGGTGTACAGCATGGAGGATGGAGCACGATGGGAGGTGTACAGCATGGAGGATGGAGCACGATGGGGGTGCGCAGCATGGGAGATGTAGCACGATGGGGAGTGCGCAGCATGGGGGATGGAGCACGATGGGGGGTGTGCAGCATGGGACATGGAGCACGATGGGGGATGTGCAGCATGGGAGATGGAGCATGATGGGGGGTGCGCAGCATGGGGGATGGAGCACAATGGGGGGTGCGCAGCATGGAGAATGGAGCACAATGGGGGGTGTGCAGCATGGGGGATGGAGCACGATGGGAGGTGTGCAGCATGGGGGATGGAGCACGATGGGGGGTGCACAGCATGTCAGATGGAGCACAATGGGGGGTGCGCAGCATGGGGGATGGAGTACAATAGGGGGTGGGCAGCATGGGAGATGGAGCACAATGGGGGTGCACAGCATGGGGGATGGAGCACGATGGGGGGTGCACAGCATGGAGGATGGAGCACAATGTGGGGTGCACAGCATGGAGGATGGAGCACGATGGGGAGTGTGCAGTATGGGGGATGGAGCACGATGGGGGGTGCACAGCATGTCGGATAGAGCACGATGGGGGGTGCGCAGCATGTTGGATGGAGCACGATGGGGATGCGCAGCATGTCGGATGGAGCACAATTGGGGTGCGCAGCATGGGGGATGGAGCACGATAGGGGGTGCGCAGCATGGGGGTTGGAGTACAATAGGGGGTGTGCAGCATGGGGGATGGAGCACGATGGGGGGTGTGCAGCATGGGGGATGAAGCACGATGGGGGGTGCGCAGCATGGGCGATGGAGCACGATGGGGGGTGCGCAGCATGGGGGATGGAACACGATGGGAGGTGCGCAGCATGGTGGATGGAGCACGATGAGGGGTGCACAGCATGGGGGATGGAGCACAATGGGGGGTGCGCAGCATGGGGGATGGAGCACGATGGGGATGCGCAGCATGGGGGAAGGAGCATGATGGGGGGTGCGCAGCATGGGGGATGGAGCACGATGGGGGTGCACACCTGCACCCAAAACACACACACACACACCGCCACACGCGCACCGCACAACACACCACACACACACTGGGAACCACAAACACCGCCCTACACAGACACCCACACACACACACAGACAACGCCGCACACACACAACACCCAACACACAAACACCGCGGCATACATAAATATACGCACATACCGCGCAACACACACACTGCACAAAACATACCTCCCCCCAAAACACACACACGCACCCCACAGCCACACAAACCGCGCAACACACACAGCACCACACACAGAATGCTGCAGACACACAGCGCTCCACAAACAACACAACACACACAACGCAACACACATACAACACCGCTCTCACCCCACCCAGACAACACCCAGAACATTTACAGCGCCCTACACAAACACTTGGTACCTACACACAACAACATCTATATATATATATATAAACAAAAATCATACATTAACTACACAATACGTAAATTCTAGAATACCCGATGCGTTAGAATAGGGCCACCTTCTAGTTAATCAATAAAAGTCTAATGGCTGTGTAACCGAAGTTCATATCCTACTAGTGGGCTTACTTTGTGCTATGAATTTGAATCAAAATGTTCTCATAATTTTGGCATCTGAGGTTGCATTAACCCTGCTGTTCTGTTCGGGTCTACTATACACTTATAATATTCTGGTAATTTTTGATCAGACCTATTAAAGTCTTCATTTTTAGCTAATTTATGTGTTTTATTTGAATACCTGTTGCATTATTATACTGTATGTGAACATAGTTGTTCATAAACAAATGAAAAATGGAATAAAAAAATTTAATTTTAATTTTTATTCAGTCAAAAATTTTTACATGGCCTTATGCAATATTCATGCATATTGCCCATTTTCACATAAAAGATAGTCTTTATATAACTGTAAGCTACAACTAATAACATCAAACTGTATGTAAATCTATTTTCTTCAAAAAGAAAGTACAAAATAAATAAAAAGTACTGTTATTTCTATATCAAATGGTAAATAAGTTTCACGGTGCTAAATTGATTGTTTGCATTCGTCACAAGTATAATTTACATGTCTTTTGCATAAGTACTTTGCACAAATGCAACATATCCCATGTTTTTTGTGATTACTTGATGTTGGAAAGAAGGTGCATCATTTCCGTTTTAGGCTGGTTGCATTGCTGGTTGAGGCAGTGGGTATTGTAGCAGTGCTGGTTGAGGCAGTGGGTATTGTAGCAGTGCTGGTGGAGACAGTGGGTATCGTAGCAGTGCTGGTGGAGGCAGTGGGTATCGTAGCAGTGCTGGTGGAGGCCGTGGGTATCGTAGCAGTGCTGATGGAGGCCGTGGGTATCGTAGCAGTGCTTGTGAAAACCGTTGGTTCACTTTCTTTAGCATGCTGTTGGATCCTGTGGACAATGGCTGACGCTCTATCATCTCTGGGTGTTAAGCGGGCTTAACACGCAACGACATCGCTAATGAGATGTCGTTGGGGACACGGAATTCGTGACGTACATCCGGCCTCGATAGCGATGTCGTTGTGTGTGAAACGCAGGAATGACCGTTAAAGATCAAAATTATTTACCTAATCGTTGATTGTTGACCAGTCGTTCCTATCCCGAATATCGTTGCTGTTGCAGGACGCAGGTTGTTCGTCGTTCCTGCGGCAGCACACATCGCTAAGTGTAAAACCACAGGAACGAGGAACATCACCGTACCTGCAGCCGCCCGCAATGAGGATGAAAGGAGGTGGGCGGGATGTTTGGCCTGCTCATCTCCGCCCCTCCGCTTCTATTGGGCGGCCGTTTAGTGACGCCGCTTTGATGCCAAACAAACTGCCCCCTTAGAAAGGATGCGGTTGACCGGCCACAGCAACGTAGCTAGGCAGGTAAGTATGTGTAAGCGATGTTGTGCGCCACGGGCATCAACTGACAGGGGCGGGTGCTTTCACCAGTGACATTGGTAGCGATGTCGCTGTGTGTAAAGCCTGCTTAACTTTTCTTTCTTCGATATATGGGGTAACCAGTGATTTTCCCAACTCCTCTATAAAAATTCTTCTTTGATATAGTTTATTTTTGTTACAATTTTGGTTTATTTCACACCATATTACGAATGCTTTGTATGCCGACACATCAAGAATGTTGTAAAAAGCAACCATTGGCCATGGATTTGTTTTGCCGTCTCGATTACTTATTGCATTATCATGGTGCATTGTGCTCATCAGAATGACCTTGTGTTTTTTGGCAATTTCAGAAACTACTGTTGTATCCTTAGTAAAATAAAACAGAACTATAAACGTCTCTCTTACTGATGATACCTTACGGCAGTTCTGGCTTATTTTTTCTAATAGTACCCATCATGGTCATTTTTCTTTTCAGCAACCTCTGGCACAGTTGGTATGATGTGAAAAAATTGTCGCATGTAACGTTTTGTGCTTTGAGTCCATGTGTCAAACCCAAAACTACTTGCATACCTTGATTTATTCAGCTCTTTCTCCAGTGTTTTCTCCTATGTATACCTGAGTGTTTACAGCATATGAATTTTTGCTGTCGCACAGAGTCCATATTTTGATGCCGTACTTTGCAGGCTTACTTGGAATATATTGTCTAAATGGACACCTACCTCTGAATGGCACCTGTTGATCATCTACAGTCACATTTTCACCAGTATTATAAAATACTGGTAGAATCTCTACCCAGGTATTCCACAAATCTCTATTAGAGGCAAGTTTTTCTGTGGCACTTCTTTCAATTTGATTGGTTTAATTATCAAACTGAAGGTCTCTTGAAATCTCATAAAATCTTTCAAGAGACATTGTGGCCCTAAATATGTGGCGTCCAGTTTTGGAATTCCATAAACCTTTGGTTGATTCACCATATGATCTGTACACGCCTGCTAACAGTAGTAAACCTATGAAAACATTTAAAGCTGTGAAATCAAAATTCTTCCATTTCTCACCATAAACTTGTTGTCCCTCAATGTTTATCATTTGTTTTATGATGTTTTGTATGGTTATATTTATGAACAATTTGAATGCAGATTGTATGTAATGAATTCTTGATATAGAGTACCTGGTAGGGCCTGGAATATCTTTTATGACATTTGAAGAAGATCTTCTACCAGCCTGAGTAGAAGGCTGCAAGTTCCAAACTACATCTTTGTTTTTCGAATGGATTTCTTGCATCCGACTAGTTGTCTGAGTTTCCTCATCAGATTTTACTTCAGAATCAGATTTCTGTGCATTGGTTTCTCCATCACTTATGTGGTCCTCCTCTTCGGACACATTTTCAAGCAGGACATCATCATCTGATTCAGAAGCATATACAAGCTCCTCCAATTCAACTTCAGTCAATATCTATTTTCTCATCCTGCAAAAAGGCAACACTGTGGAATGAAAAAATAAAATATATACATAAACAATGATAATAAAATGAACAAACTATTACCAGTTTCACAACAATACACACAATAAGGGCACCATCATACAATGAGATATACCCTGTGATTGCGATGCTAGAGTGACACAAAGGAGATCATCCATATAAGTATGCACTCATTCTATCACAGCAGTGAGAATATATCCTCCTCATATGCAGACATTGAGTCTATAGAGCCCTAATGCTCCACCCACTTGCATACAGTCTACACAGCCCTAATCCTCCCCCCATGTTATGATTTACTCCTGGCTCAGCTGCAGCTGAGCCTTATTTTTAGTTTCACTTCTGATACAGGTCACGTTAGGGGTTAATCCTTCTTGCCTCATTCTGGAGGTCAGGCTACTTTATTAGGGCACTGTTTCTCTGGGACTACGCCAGTGATTTTTCTGGCTCTGCTGTGTTCTGCTCGTGAGTAACCTGTTGTCTGCCCTGCCCCCTCCTGACCTCCGTGTTCACCTGACCTGTTGTTAATCTCCTCTGTTCTCTGTTTTCATTTTGTCAGTTTCTCTCCCACTGTCTCTTTTCAGCTCCCTGCTTGTCTGTCTCCCTGTTCGTTCCTCATCTGTTTACCTTGATTCCGTTCTTGTCTTCCCATTCTCCCTTGCTTCTGAGTTCTGATTTCCCGGCTACTGACTATTTGCTTCCCTCTGACTACTTTTAGACTTTGCCCCTGTGTATTTACAAGACCTCATGTTGTGATTCGGCTTTCTGACGATTCTACTGCCATCTGGTGGGCTTGACTAGTATTACCTCTGCTAGGGAATTCTCTGCTCATACGTTTTCTCCACTTTAATGCCCCCTAGTGGTTTACCAGCTATCTGCCTTTTCAGGTAGTTTAATGAATCCTCTCTGTCCCACATTACTGCCCTGTACTGCTATTGTACATCTTAGAGTACAGCGTGACACCCCCCTTGCTTACCAAAGAATGGGTCATCAAAAGGACAAGTCTAATGCATGATGAAATAAGTGCTGGGCATTATTTCAACAAGTAGGCAGTGACCATTGTCTTACATCATGACACAGTAATCAGCCAATGGCTGAGCAAAATAAAAAAAAAAAATCCTGCTTTACACTATACAATCTAATCAAAAGAATTAAATAATTTGAGAATAAAATAATAGTTTATCTGCTGCATGCCTGTAAAGATGAGTTTTCAGAGCTCTGACGTCTATACATGTGCTCTCAGTTCTCACCAGCTGAACTGAAAGTGAAGTAACTGTATAGACTAGTATGGTAATTGTCTACTGATAAGATCAGAGAAAACACAATCCTTTAGCATAAGAAAGGCTACAGTAAAGCCCCTGTCACATTTAGCGACTTACCAGCGATCCCGAAAATGATGCGACCTGATAAGGATCGCTGGTAAGTCGCTGGGAGGTCACTAGTGAGATGTCACACAGTCAGACCTTACCAACAACTCAGTAACGATACAGGTCACAGTAGCGACCTGTATAACGATCTCTGCTGCCATTGGGACCCTGTCACACAGTGTTAAACATAGCGATGTGTCCTGCCCAGCAGGACATCGCCTTTGAAGAAAATGGTCCCAACCATTCAGCAAGGACTAGAGATCTCACAGCAGGGGCCTGATCGCTGGTAGGTGTCACACATAACGATATCTCTGTTGCATCAACGATCTCATTAGCGATCTCGTTAGCGATCTCGTTGTGTGTTACGGGGCCTTAAAACAAACACAATTGTCAGACAGAATTTATTAGTGCTCTTTTCAGGTCAACATTACACAGTAATAGGATCAGCTAACACAAGGAGAAGAAGAAAATCTTTTAATTTACAATGTTAAATGTTGACAACTGAATTGAACTATTTCTATGTGAACAGTAGAGATGAGCGAACCGGTCCCGGTTCGGCTCGAGGTCGGTTCGCCGAACGGAGGTCCCGTTCGAGTTCGGTTCGTCGAACGTTCGACGAACCGAACTCGAGCCAATAGGAAACAATGACAGGCAATCACAAACACAGAAAAACACCTAGAAAACACCCTCAAAGGTGTCCAAAAGGTGACAAACAACTCACAACACAACACAAACACATGGGAAAGTGACAAGGACATATACTCATGCGAAAACAAAACAGCTGGACAAGGAAAAAGAGGAGGACACACAGATATATGAGTATATGCAAGGAAACATCGATTCCATTATTGTGCAACTTGAGCCCTGCTCATTTTAGGCTTCAATCTGGATAAATTGCCTGAGCTCGCCACGTACGCCTTGGGGATCTTGTCATTTCCTGCAGCCAGCGTTCTCTCGGAACCTGTCTTCAGTGCTGCTGGTGGTCTGCTGGCAGATAAGCACAAGCGTCTGCCCACTGACAATGTGGACATGGCTCTCAGAGGACTTTTCTTCCCCTGGGTCAGCCAGGGGACGGGAAAGGCACGCGTATTTTTGAGAGTGCTTCATGCAAAGCATCTTTTTCTTTTTCAAAAGGGGGCTCAACCGATGCCAGTCAAGTGGGGTGTGTGTGGCCCAATTAGTGGCAACGAGGGAGACTGTGGTTGGAGTCCCCTCGCTGTGTTTCTAAAAGAACCAAGATGAAAAAGTCATGGCTCTCAGAGGACTTTTCTTCCCCTGGGTCAGCCAGGGGACAGAAAGGCACGCGTATTTTTGAGAGTGCTTCATGCAAAGCATCTTTTTCTTTTTCAAAAGGGGGGTCAACTGATGCCAGTCAAGTGGGGTGTGTGTGGCCCAATTAGTGGCAATGAGGGAGACTGTGGTTGGAGTCCCCTTGCTGTGTTTCTAAAAGAACAAAGATGAACAAGTCATGGCTCTCAGAGGACTTTTCTTCCCCTGGGTCAGCCAGGGGACGGGAAAGGCACGCGTATTTTTGAGAGTGCTTCATGCAAAGCATCTTTTTCTTTTTCAAAAGGGGGCTCAACCGATGCCAGTCAAGTGGGGTGTGTGTGGCCCAATTAGTGGCAACGAGGGAGACTGTGGTTGGAGTCCCCTCGCTGTGTTTCTAAAAGAACCAAGATGAACAAGTCATGGCTCTCAGAGGACTTTTCTTCCCCTGGGTCAGCCAGGGGACGGGAAAGGCACGCGTATTTTTGAGAGTGCTTCATGCAAAGCATCTTTTTCTTTTTCAAAAGGGGGCTCAACCGATGCCAGTCAAGTGGGGTGTGTGTGGCCCAATTAGTGGCAACGAGGGAGACTGTGGTTGGAGTCCCCTCGCTGTGTTTCTAAAAGAACCAAGATGAACAAGTCATGGCTCTCAGAGGACTTTTCTTCCCCTGGGTCAGCCAGGGGACGGGAAAGGCACGCGTATTTTTGAGAGTGCTTCATGCAAAGCATCTTTTTCTTTTTCAAAAGGGGGGTCAACCGATGCCAGTCAAGTGGGGTGTGTGTGGCCCAATTAGTGGCAACGAGGGAGACTGTGGTTGGAGTCCCCTTGCTGTGTTTCTAAAAGAACCAAGATGAACAAGTCATGGCTCTCAGAGGACTTTTCTTCCCCTGGGTCAGCCAGGGGACGGGAAAGGCACGCGTATTTTTGAGAGTGCTTCATGCAAAGCATCTTTTTCTTTTTCAAAAGGGGGCTCAACCGATGCCAGTCAAGTGGGGTGTGTGTGGCCCAATTAGTGGCAACGAGGGAGACTGTGGTTGGAGTCCCCTCGCTGTGTTTCTAAAAGAACCAAGATGAACAAGTCATGGCTCTCAGAGGACTTTTCTTCCCCTGGGTCAGCCAGGGGACGGGAAAGGCACGCGTATTTTTGAGAGTGCTTCATGCAAAGCATCTTTTTCTTTTTCAAAAGGGGGGTCAACTGATGCCAGTCAAGTGGGGTGTGTGTGGCCCAATTAGTGGCAACGAGGGAGACTGTGGTTGGAGTCCCCTTGCTGTGTTTCTAAAAGAACCAAGATGAACAAGTCATGGCTCTCAGAGGACTTTTATTCCCCTGGGTCAGCCAGGGGACGGGAAAGGCACGCGTATTTTTGAGAGTGCTTCATGCAAAGCATCTTTTTCTTTTTCAAAAGGGGGGGGTCAACCGATGCCAGTCAAGTGGGGTGTGTGTGGCCCAGTTAGTGGCAACGAGGGAGACTGTGGTTGGAGTCCCCTTGCTGTGTTTCTAAAAGAACCAAGATGAACAAGTCATGGCTCTCAGAGGACTTTTATTCCCCTGGGTCAGCCAGGGGACGGGAAAGGCACGCGTATTTTTGAGAGTGCTTCATGCAAAGCATCTTTTTCTTTTTCAAAAGGGGGGGGTCAACCGATGCCAGTCAAGTGGGGTGTGTGTGGCCCAATTAGTGGCAACGAGGGAGACTGTGGTTGGAGTCCCCTCGCTGTGTTTCTAAAAGAACCAAGATGAACAAGTCATGGCTCTCAGAGGACTTTTCTTCCCCTGGGTCAGCCAAGGGACGGGAAAGGCACGCGTATTTTTGAGAGTGCTTCATGCAAAGCATCTTTTTCTTTTTCAAAAGGGGGGTCAACTGATGCCAGTCAAGTGGGGTGTGTGTGGCCCAATTAGTGGCAACGAGGGAGACTGTGGTTGGAGTCCCCTCGCTGTGTTTCTAAAAGAACCAAGATGAACAAGTCATGGCTCTCAGAGGACTTTTCTTCCCCTGGGTCAGCCAGGGGACGGGAAAGGCACGCGTATTTTTGAGAGTGCTTCATGCAAAGCATCTTTTTCTTTTTCAAAAGGGGGGGGTCAACCGATGCCAGTCAAGTGGGGTGTGTGTGGCCCAGTTAGTGGCAACGAGGGAGACTGTGGTTGGAGTCCCCTCGCTGTGTTTCTAAAAGAACCAAGATGAACAAGTCATGGCTCTCAGAGGACTTTTCTTCCCCTGGGTCAGCCAGGGGACGCGAAAGGCACGCGTATTTTTGAGAGTGCTTCATGCAAAGCATCTTTTTCTTTTTCAAAAGGGGGGTCAACTGATGCCAGTCAAGTGGGGTATGTGTGGCCCACTTAGTGGCAACGAGGGAGACTGTGGTTGGAGTCCCCTCGCTGTGTTTTACATGCTTTTAGAAGGTTTCAGCATCTGCAAACTGTTGGCTACCAAAATGCTGCCTTTCCAACACCTGTGGTTATAGACAATGAGGAACATACTGATGAAGATGAGACGCAGATACCCGATTGGGATGACAACTGAAATATTCGGTCAGGGCAAGAAGAGGCTCGGTCTGAGGGGGAGGGGAGTACAAACACAACAATTGATGATGAAGTTCTAGATCCCACCTACTGTCAACCCACAGTCAGACACTCGAGGAGGTCAACAGAGGCGGTGGAGGAGGATGCAACCGACGACGAAGTTACCTTGCGCCTTCCTGGATAGAGTCGGAGCACTGGTAGCACGTCTACAACTGCATCCTCAGCCACCACTCTGCCTCTGAGCATTATTCGGGGTGGATCAACAGGTCGCATGGCCTCTAAGCTTTGCCTAGCCTGGTCCTTTTTTGACATAGAAAAAGATCGCCCAAATTATGTGATCTGTAAAATTTGTCATGGTTCTCTTAGTAGAGGTCAAAACCTCAGCAGTTTGACAACTTCTTCCATGAATCGTCACATGAATAAATATCATATGGCCCGGTGGGAAGCTCACCGTGCTGCAATGCGGCCTAGCGGAGCGAACCATCCACCGCCTGCCCCTTCCAGTGCATCCGTGCGCTTGTCATCTTCTAGGACTGTGGGGACAGCTGTCACACCTGTTTTTCCACCCACAACTTCCACCACTGTAACCGCAACAGGCAGTTTGCTTGGTAGGTTGTCAGTTGGTTTGGAAGGGGAAACAAGTACGTGTGTACAGCTCTCTCAGACATTGATAGCACCAACGTTGGATGAAGGCAACATCATGTCTCCGCCTGCACTTTCCTCACAAACCTGCATTTTTCCAGGGACACCCTACTCAACACCGTCTACACACAGCAGCCAGATCTCTGTCCCTCAGATGTGGTCAAATAAAAGGCCACTTCCTGCGACCCATGACAAAGCTAAGAGGTTGACTCTATCCCTCTGTAAGCTGTTGGCTACCGAAATGCTGCCTTCCCGCCTAGTGGACACACAGGATTTTAGAGACCTTATGTCTGTCGCTGTGATCCAGTACAAGATGCCCAATCACCACTGCTTCTCCAAGAACAGCATGCCCGCGCTACACCAGCATGTCGCACACAACATCACCACTTCCTTGAGAAACTCTGTGTGCGACAGGGTGCATTTCAACACAGATACTTGGACCAGTAAGCATAGACAGGGTCATTACATGTCACTGACTGGGCACTGGCAAACTATGGTGAGAGATGGAGAAGGGTCTGCTGTCCAAGTCTTGCCGTCCCCACGAGTTGTTTCAATCCTTCTTCTGTATGTAGAAGTTAATACACTGCTTCTGCCTCTTCAACCTCGTGTGGGTCCTCCACCTTGGCGCAAACCCTGTGTGGTCAGGCCACCCTTCCTTGTAACTGCGCACAAGGAATACCACACACCTCCTTACTATGCTGGCAGCAGAGCTCAATGCCATCAGGCGGTTAAAGGTTTACTTTGAAATGTATGGGAAATGTGAGTCACACCGCTGAGAAGTTGTGGACGGTTAGCTCTGGAGACCGAGTTTCATCAATGGTTGTCTCCACTCAACCAGCAGCCAGGGAAGGCCGGGTGCGACAATGATGCAAACATGGGTGCGGCCCTTCGCTGTGACAATGTGACACACATGGCTTGTGTGGTTCACGTGTTGAACCTGGTTGTCCAGCAATTTTTAAAGCACTATCCTGGCCCACATGGCCTTCTGCAGAGAGCACGGTGTAACGCCTTCCTTGATCCACACACTCAGATGGGCTGTTAATGATAGGCTAGAGGGAAGCCACTCACCAAGTAGGACCCCTAGAACCCTGAAACCCTTTAACCCCTATACAGGGATTAGGAATTACACAGGGCCCAAGGTGATTAATACCTGTGGAAGGCTGCATTTCCAGAGAATAGTAGTCAGGCAGGGTCAAAACATTAATTGAGGAACAGGAACAGAATGGGACGGGCAGGACTTAATCAGAAAACAAGCAGAGGTGAAATGCGGATCGGCCAACAAGGTACATAAACAGCAAGCAGGAAAAGTAGTCAGGTAACAAGCACACAAAATCATAAAACTGAACTGGGGGTAAAATTAACCAGAGGTTCATAGCTATGTCTGGCAGTGGTCAAAAGACAGGATGGGCATAAAAAAGGGTGTGGTGTCTTCCCATTGGTTGTAGCTGTATGATGGTATTTCAACTGTGAGATACCCACCAGCTACATTCAGCCAGAGATTCTGCATCTGTCAAGGTAATGCAGCCCAGTGTGTGAGCATAACCTGCGTCCACCTGCGCCGCTGGCATCGACTCCTCTCCCATCATCAGCACTATTCATGAAAGGAACACGTTGTCACCTGGCGACCGGAGTACAAATTGACGGAGCGGACTCCGTTGGTGACTTAACAGCCGTGTGCAGCAATGATGCAAACCTGGCTGCGGGCCATCAGCAGGGCAATGTGACACGTGCCTTGTATGGCTCACGTGTTGAACCTAATTCTCCATCAATTTTTAAAACACCATCACGGCCTACATGGCCTTGTGCAGCGTGCACGCTCGCTATGTGCTCACTTCCATCGTGCGCACACAGCAGCTCAACAACTTTCGTCGCAACAGAAGTCTTTAGGTCTGCTGGTTAAACGCCTGAAATGCGATGTGCCCACACGCAGGAATTTGAATCTGCACATGTTGCAGCGTTTGTGGCAGCACCGCCGAACCCTGCTGCAATACGTTATGACATATAGCCTGGCCTAACTTGATCCAGAGGTGGTGCAGATCACGCTGCTGGAGTGGTGTCAGATCAAGGACCTATGCACCCTGCTACACAGTTTACAAATGTCGACGAAGATGTTTAGCACTGGCAATGTCCTTCTCAGCGTGACAATTCTGGTCATCTACATGATGGAGCGCACTGTAATTATTATTCGGAGTCAGGTGTTGGGACAAGAGGAAGGGGAGGAAGTACAGGAGGAGTCATATGCGGAAGGGATAACAAGATCTACGAGGTCCAGATGGTCAGCGGCACCTAGGCGGCAGTCATGGTGAGGGAGAGTGATTAATAAGGGTGCATAGTATCAGCAAAAAGTGTTGAGGAAGGTGCAGGAGCCAATGAAGAAATGGAGGACGAACTTGCGATGGGCATGGAAGACTCAGCAGATGAGTGAGAGCTTGCTCACATTTCGGTTGTGCGAGGTTGTGGTGAGAGGGCAGAGGAAGGAGGCACGATTCTCACCTCTCTGCCACCAACACACCAAGGACTTGGTCCTCCTGGATGCACAAGACACATCAGCGGCTTCTTGCTGCACTACCTACAACATGACCCTCGGATTGTACGAATTCAAAGTAATCCAGAATACTGGGTTGCCACACTGTTACATCCCCGGTACAAGACAAAATTTGGCAAAATAATTCGTGCCATAGAAATGGACGCACGTATACAGGAGTATCTGCAGAATGTGGTACGCAATCTTAGATCTACTTTCCCACTAAACACCAGTGCTGCACAGAGTGAATCTCAACGCTTTGTCATGGATAGGAGGAAATGGTCTTTTACTTGTCCACATCTGAGGGACCGAGGGCTGGCTGCTGTGCTGAGATGGCGTTGAGTACGGTGTCCCTGCAGAGTTGCACTTTTGTTCATATACCAAAATGAGTTGAAAAAGGACAGATGCTGGTGGAAAGGGGAACAGGTGTGTTGGAAAGGGGAAATAAGTTTTGGTCCGTGGATTTGGTGGTTAAGCAACAGTAACATTTGCTGAAGAAACACCATCTGTTACAGTGGGACTGGCAGATTTGGATAAAGTGGTATATACTATGTTACCGCTATATAACGTAAATTAATAAGAAAAGAAAGAGAAAGGTATATATCACCTTCAGCAGTCAGTGTCCACCGTGCTCCCAGTTGGAAAAGGAGAGTTTGGCAACTGGAAGGTTTGGTGGAGGATACAGAGCTGTGTGGCTATGAAACTAATAGTATCCTGAACCGAGTTAGAAGCCATTCGGATCTGGAGACTGGGAGCCCTGTTAGCGTCACAGGGTCCACATGCCCACCCAGCCCAGGAACTCCCTGTTAACCACACAGGGGCCATTGAGTACGCTGACCGTGTGCGTAGGGGCCACACCTGTGGACAGCAGGCGCATCAGCAGCAGCAGGCCTGTTAATGCCACTGGGCTGCACAAGCAGGACTTGTAGGACAGGAGCTGGTCTTAACCGTTCTGCGTTACCAACTGTTGTGGTGGCCTGCATCCACCACCCTATCCCTGCCTACCTCTGGCCTAAAGCCGCAATGGGTTCAACACATGGAGGTGTGCTCTTTCGGAGCATAATAGAAGACTGCGCACCTCCTTGTTGGCTCCAGCCCCTTTTATAACCTGGGTCCGCCCCAAACCAGGGTGAACCACAATGCACCTCCTGGAGACAAAAGTAAAGTGACACGTCATGAGTGGCATAAGTAGCGTCCTATTTGGAACCGCAACTTCAATGATGACCTCATGGCTGCCATGACCCAAACACCTCACCAGTCATCGTCTGACCATCAATAATGCGGTGACAAGTCATAGGGGTGGGCCTCTGCAAGCCATTTGGGAGGACAGCTGATGCCCTGTGGTCTATATGGGACCCCCACATCAGGGGCAGGGCCCAAGAGTTCATTACCGTACCTAGTCTCTGATGCAGTAAGTTCCTGAGCATGCTCAGTAGCATGAAATACAGTCTCTGAAAAAAGACTATCAGCTTTAGCATGGTGTCTAGGCACAAAACAGGACTTAGACCCAGCACTTAATGCAAGCACCTGTGCAAAGAGGCTTTTCACACTTAGTGTGGGAGCATGCGCTGTATCCCGAAATGAAGACTTAGCGTCAGGAATAACACAGTCAGGCTGAGCATACTCACTAGGCGAAACACTGTAATTAGGCTGCAGCTGGGGTAAATCGGCACACGCATGCGCACTAGCTGCCTCTCCACACTTAGACGTGGAGGGGAAATTGCTCTTGGAGATGCTGTCTATGAACAGAAGGAAAAGCTAAAGGAAGCCTCACTTTCTATCCCTCCGAATTATGAAATGCAGCAATGAATTCCATGAGTTTGCTATAACATTAGCGTAGCAAAATGTGCATGAGGGTGTCATGTAGAGGTGCTATAAATAGCTTGGCACCAGTGGGGCACTAATGGAATACAACAGCCAGTTCTATGATGCCACAAAATGGCAGTATTTTTTGCTATCATTATAGCTCATTAAAAACAGAGCAGGAGGGTGTCATGCAGAGGTGCTGCACATAGATTTGCACTAGTGGGACTATACAGAAGTCCAATAGCCACGTTTAGGATGCCACTAGGTACACTGACTGTTTGCTAGTATAATGGCTGAGTTAAAAAAAGGTGGAGTGTGCAATGCAGGCAGACGTGCTGCAAATATCTTTACAATATTGTGTATAGACAAAAGTCCAATAGCCACGTTTAGGATGCCACTAGGTACACTGACTGTTTGCTAGTATAATGGCTGAGTTAAAAAAAGGTGGAGTGTGCAATGCAGGCAGACGTGCTGCAAATATCTTTACAATAGTGTGAATAGACAAAAGTCCAATAGCCACGTTTAGGATGCCACTAGGTACACTGACTGTTTGCTAGTATAATGGCTGAGTTAAAAAAAGGTGGAGTGTGCAATGCAGGCAGACGTGCTGCAAATATCTTTACAATATTGTGTATAGACAAAAGTCCAATAGCCACGTTTAGGATGCAACTAGGTACACTGACTGTTTGCTAGTATAATGGCTGAGTTAAAAAAAGGTGGAGTGTGCAATGCAGGCAGACGTGCTGCAAATATCCTTACAATATTGTGTATAGACAAAAGTCCAATAGCCACGTTTAGGATGCCACTAGGTACACTGACTGTTTGCTAGTATAATGGCTGAGTTAAAAAAAGGTGGAGTGTGCAATGCAGGCAGACGTGCTGCAAATATCTTTACAATATTGTGTATAGACAAAAGTCCAATAGCCACGTTTAGGATGCAACTAGGTACACTGACTGTTTGCTAGTATAATGGCTGAGTTAAAAAAAGGTGGAGTGTGCAATGCAGGCAGACGTGCTGCAAATATCTTTACAATATTGTGTATAGACAAAAGTCCAATAGCCACGTTTAGGATGCCACTAGGTACACTGAGTGTTTGCTAGTATAATGGCTTAGTTAAAAAAAGGTGGAGTGTGCAATGCAGGCAGACGTGCTGCAAATATCTTTACAATAGTGTGAATAGACAAAAGTCCAATAGCCACGTTTAGGATGCCACTAGGTACACTGACTGTTTGCTAGTATAATGGCTGAGTTAAAAAAAGGTGGAGTGTGCAATGCAGGCAGACGTGCTGCAAATATCTTTACAATATTGTGTATAGACAAAAGTCCAATAGCCACGTTTAGGATGCCACTAGGTACACTGACTGTTTGCTAGTATAATGGCTGAGTTAAAAAAAGGTGGAGTGTGCAATGCAGGCAGACGTGCTGCAAATATCTTTACAATATTGTGTATAGACAAAAGTCCAATAGCCACGTTTAGGATGCAACTAGGTACACTGACTGTTTGCTAGTATAATGGCTGAGTTAAAAAAAGGTGGAGTGTGCAATGCAGGCAGACGTGCTGCAAATATCTTTACAATATTGTGTATAGACAAAAGTCCAATAGCCACGTTTAGGATGCCACTAGGTACACTGACTGTTTGCTAGTATAATGGCTGAGTTAAAAAAAGGTGGAGTGTGCAATGCAGGCAGACGTGCTGCAAATATCTTTACAATATTGTGTATAGACAAAAGTCCAATAGCCACGTTTAGGATGCAACTAGGTACACTGACTGTTTGCTAGTATAATGGCTGAGTTAAAAAAAGGTGGAGTGTGCAATGCAGGCAGACGTGCTGCAAATATCTTTACAATAGTGTGAATAGACAAAAGTCCAATAGCCACGTTTAGTATGCCACTAGGTACACTGAGTGTTTGCTAGTATAATGGCTTAGTTATAATGAGTTGGAGTGTGCAATGCAGGTAGAGGTGCTGCAAATGTCTTTGCACTAGTGTGACTATAGCAAAGTCCAATAGCTACCTATAGGATGCCACTAGGTACACTGAGTGTTTGCTAGTATAATGGCTTAGTTATCATGAGTTGGAGTGTGCAATGCAGGCAGAGGTGCTGCAAATGTCTTTGCACTAGTGTGACTATAGCAAAGTCCAATAGCCACGTATAGGATGCCACTAGGTACACTGACTGTTTGCTAGTATAATGGCTTAGTTATGAGTTGGAGTGTGCAGAGGACAGGAGGGTACAGTGCCAGAATTTTGGGGCTCTGGATAGAGGAATGGAAGCCTGCCTTTCTATCCCTCCTAATAGGGAAATGCAGGGAGGAAAAAAAAAAAAAAAATGGCGATCGCCATTATAGAAACAGCAGTGATCTGAAGGCGCTGTTCCCGCACACTATACACTGAAATGTCATAATAGTGTGATTCACAGAGTGACTTACACTATTACAGCAGAAACCAAGCTAGGATTTAGCTGGTTTTTTGCTGCTAGAACCGTTCTCGAACGTTTCTAGAACTATCGAGCTTTTGCAAAAAGCTCGAGTTCTAGTTCGATCTAGAACATGCCCCAAAATCACTCGAGCCTAGAACTGGAGAACCACGAACCACGAACCGCGCTCAACTCTAGTGAACAGCAGGGTAAATAAGATACAGCGAAAAAAAATTTGCACATAACTATACTGGAAGCGAATCCATTTGCAGTATCGTAATTTGAAAATGTATGTATATGTAAATTTGTACGGACCAAAAGGACATGGATAAATTGATAAATAGTAGTAGATGTAAATGCAATATATAATCCAAAATGAGATTATAACTCCTTTATGTCACTCCAAAAATGGCTGGAGATTAGTATAAAAGGCTAACGGTCATTTTTGACCTGTCAGTACAAGTGTAAAAAAACCGTGGAGCAAAAAGTAAACAAAAACAAAACCTACTCATAGAAAGAACTCCTCAAATGAGGATAAGTCAATTAACCACAAGTTTCAGAACTGCAGAATGAATATTTAAAACAATATCAAACAGATACAGAACAGCAGGGTTAAGTCATACTGTCCCCGATAAAACCAGACCTCTTTCCTGTGAGGCCATCCCAGTTACAATGCAAGAAGTAAAAAACTAAAACGCCAAATAAATATGATGCAAGTGTGAAGCCCCACAGGTGTTGTGTCGGTGCATTACCTTCAGGGACTCCACTCGGCTGGATCTGGTCACAGGTAGGGAATCTTCGGTTTTGATCGTGACGCCACTCTCAGTATTGCGGTCAGTGGGGACCGCCACTGCAGGTTAGGGGACGCCTGGGGCTGATGGTGGGTGCAGTCGGATGTAGTAGCCTCCTGAGAGTGAGGCAAGCCCCAGGGCCCTGTGTAGGTTTGTAGTACCACAAGTCGCAGAATGACTCACACAGGCAGAAATGTCTTTCAAGGGCTTTACTCACATTTGATGGCAGGGTGAGTAGCCCGGGCGTAGCTGGGATGAACCAGATGGGAACCAGGCATCCTTCAGGCTGACTTTATGAGGGTGACTACTGACTCGCCTTCCTTAGCCCTTGGTGGTTTGGGGTGACCCCGACTTTGAGTCCCTATGGGGGTCACCCAGGGAAGATGCTGCAGCCTCTCTCCCCCTTTTGGTTTGCCGTTTGCTTGTTCCCCGGACCAGGCCACTCCAGCTGCTTGCCTCCTGTGACCTATGGGCCCTCACTGCGGTTACGTGGCTGCGGCTTTTGTGGTGTTGTGGTGTGGGCTTTGAGAGCCCCACACCGGCAGGTTTAGCAGAAGAAAGCTGGATCTATCTTCGCTTCGGGATCTGCCGCCCGGTTGGGCCTGGTGCTCTCTAGCAGTCTCCTTACTTCCCACTCCGTGCTTTCTCTCTAGCTGAAGCTGGCTTTCAGGTAGCACTCCTAGTTGACCGTTCTCCCCCGTCAGTAGCCACTGCGCGGGCGCTGTTAGACAGCATCAACCCCACAGGTCTGCTCCTCACTGAGCCCTCTGGAGTTCTCCTCTAACTGACTCACTGCTCCTCCTCTCCTGTTCTTGCCTACGCCACCTAGCAACCAGACTCTCCACCACACCCCTTGAGAGGAGATGGAGGCTTTTTGACCCCCTGCCACTATTCCAGTGGAGGTATAGGCTTTGCCCCCTCCTGGGATCCCCAGGGGTCCTCTCAAAGGTACATGTGTGAGACCTGGTCACTATGCGCCTGTGTACCACACCCCAGTCAGCCTTCTGGATTACCTGTGTTGTACTGTCCCCAGCATGGGTGCAGTACTCAGTGGTGCCTGACCAGGTCAGGGGCGCCACATTCCCCCTTAGTTATCACCAGCACGTCCTCGGGCTGCAAGACAACATTTTAAAATGCATAAAACATTAAAACATGTAAAACATTTTTAAAACCACCAGGTATCAGACATCACCCCCCTCCACCCACAAGTCCGTTAACCCACCCAAAAACCCTTTCACGTTGGCCGCGACTTCAGCCACTTCTGGCAGGATGTAGCGGCGGCTTTCATGGGCTGGTGGTCTTCAGGGTATACCTGGCCTGGTGGATCCGCGCCTTCAGCCTCTTCCGGCAGGATGCAGAGGCGGCCTCCACAGTTGGTGCTGACCAGGTACCCTCTTTGTGGTGGTGAGCCAAGGCCCCATAAACAGGCGTGCTCTCTGGTTGCAGGCGAGCCAAGCCCCTAAACAGGCTGGCTCTGGTGGTGGTGCCTCTGGTGTAACTATTTACACTGCGAGAGTTTGTGGCTATAGCCAGTTCATAGCCTTAAGGTTTATTTCTCACAATAGTTTTTGTGGGCACATACTTAAACGTGAACGTTGCAAAACAAAACTTTTCAAAACTTCAACTGGTAACTTCTTTCTTTACTTTACTTTACTCTTCTTTACCAGGGCTTGAGCCTGTATGGCGGTGGCACCTGCTGCTTTCCTACTCTTTGTCGTCGTCTGTGGTCGTCTCATCCGTAGGTTCTTTTTCTCTGCTTTGTCTTCCTTCTCTTTCTTTAGGACTTTGTGTTACGTCCAGAGCATACAATCCTCTTTCGCCTTGATGCATAGTAAACTGGACTGAATCTCCCATCTTTAGATTTCTGCCAGGGTGTCCTCTAGGCAGATGAGCTTTCACATCTCTTCTGTTGACAAATATCCCATCCTTGATACCAGGTGCTACGATGAATCCATATCCACTTCTCAGATTAAAATCCTCCACTACTCCTCTGAAAAGGGGTCCTCTGGCCTGGGCTTTGGACCTTCTCAGGGCTCGTTTTTCTTGCAGGTCTCTGGCGGTGACTTCCCGCTGCTCTGGGGATGACGGTGCAGGGGATAGTTGCGTTCTGTTGCGGTGTGTCTTACGAGCTGGATTCTGTAGGGTGCAGCTCACAAACTCCCAGGTAAGGCTTTTGGGCAGTTCTTCCTCAGCCGAGGGTATCGGGTCGTCCTCATCCCAGCGAGAATAAGGCAGCATCTCGGGCTCTGGGTATGGCTCTGGAGTCAGCCTCTCAACCTCCTGGCCTCCTCCCCCCCTTAGTTCTTCCTGGCACTCCTTGGGTAGCAGTGCTGGGGATGGACCGACCTCGTTTTGCCGGCCCAGGTGGGGAACTCTTTGCCGTGGTTGCTGCAGGAGTTGTCGGGATACTCTTTGGGGTGTGCGGAGGGAGCATGTACCGCTCCACCATCTCCCGTGGGAACTTAGCTTCCAGGTCGGCTTTTAGCTGCCAGTATGCGGAGTCCTCACCTACCAGGGATTGCCTAGCAGGGACTTCCTGAACCTGGGGAGCCTTGTCTGCTCTGGCTTTGCAGGCCGGGGTAAATGGTACGTCAGCCTTGTCTTGGCGGGCCGCGCCTGGCATGGCGGCGGCCTGGTCTTGGCGGGCCGCGCCTGGCATGGCGGCGGCCTGGTCTTGGCGGGCCGCGCCTGGCATGGCGGCGGCCTGGATCAGTGTCGTTGTTGCAGGGGGCTCTGTGCAGGCTGGGCCGGGCGTCGCTGCAGCGTTCGGGGCTTGGCGGGCCGGGCAGGGCATCGCTGCGGCGGCCGGGGCTTGACGGGCCGAGCAGGGCATCACTGCGGCGGCCTGGGCTTGGCGGGCCGCACCTGGCGTGGCTGCGGCCTGGCTCAGCATCGCCGCGCCGGGCGCCTCTTCAGGGATCGCGGGCGTGGCAGCAGGGGTCGGGGCACTGGCGCTAGCCGGGGCATCACTCGACTCACCCTCCGTTGACAGCATCGGGGTCTGAGTTGTCACCGCCCGATCTGGCACTCGGTGCGCGGCTCTCTCCTCGTAGGCCCGAACCGCCGCGGTCATCCATAGAAACTCCTCGCGTCCCTCTCTGATCAGCCTTCCGACCCTGGCTTCCAGTTGATCGCAGAACTCGGCGAGCTCCCGACACCACCAGGCAGCGGAGCCTGGCTCTGGGTCTCTGCTCTCAGACGCCATCTTCATTAGCAAGCTGCTGGCTTCTCTTCTGCTCCGCCGTCTCCGGACGCTTCCGCTCTCTTCGCTGGCAAGCTCAGAACTCTGCAGGGGATCTCTGGGTAGCCACACCTCTTCGTGGGCGGTAACTTCTTCCAGCGCGGGCTGCTGTTTTTTTTCAGCGCGCTTTTCATGGTGGCAATATGGCGGCGCTTCCAATTTTTCAAGCGGACCGCCTAGGCACATGGTCACCTGTCTGAACAGGTCTAGTCCTTATCCTGTTCGTGACGCCAGATGTGAAGCCCCACAGGTGTTGTGTCGGTGCATTACCTTCAGGGACTCCACTCGGCTGGATCTGGTCACAGGTAGGGAATCTTCGGTTTTGATCGTGACGCCACTCTCAGTATTGCGGTCAGTGGGGACCGCCACTGCAGGTTAGGGGACGCCTGGGGCTGATGGTGGGTGCAGTCGGATGTAGTAGCCTCCTGAGAGTGAGGCAAGCCCCAGGGCCCTGTGTAGGTTTGTAGTACCACAAGTCGCAGAATGACTCACACAGGCAGAAATGTCTTTCAAGGGCTTTACTCACATTTGATGGCAGGGTGAGTAGCCCGGGCGTAGCTGGGATGAACCAGATGGGAACCAGGTATCCTTCAGGCTGACTTTATGAGGGTGACTACTGACTCGCCTTCCTTAGCCCTTGGTGGTTTGGGGTGACCCCGACTTTGAGTCCCTATGGGGGTCACCCAGGGAAGATGCTGCAGCCTCTCTCCCCCTTTTGGTTTGCCGTTTGCTTGTTCCCCGGACCAGGCCACTCCAGCTGCTTGCCTCCTGTGACCTATGGGCCCTCACTGCGGTTACGTGGCTGCGGCTTTTGTGGTGTTGTGGTGTGGGCTTTGAGAGCCCCACACCGGCAGGTTTAGCAGAAGAAAGCTGGATCTATCTTCGCTTCGGGATCTGCCGCCCGGTTGGGCCTGGTGCTCTCTAGCAGTCTCCTTACTTCCCACTCCGTGCTTTCTCTCTAGCTGAAGCTGGCTTTCAGGTAGCACTCCTAGTTGACCGTTCTCCCCCGTCAGTAGCCACTGCGCGGGCGCTGTTAGACAGCATCAACCCCACAGGTCTGCTCCTCACTGAGCCCTCTGGAGTTCTCCTCTAACTGACTCACTGCTCCTCCTCTCCTGTTCTTGCCTACACCACCTAGCAACCAGACTCTCCACCACACCCCTTGAGAGGAGATGGAGGCTTTTTGACCCCCTGCCACTATTCCAGTGGAGGTATAGGCTTTGCCCCCTCCTGGGATCCCCAGGGGTCCTCTCAAAGGTACATGTGTGAGACCTGGTCACTATGCGCCTGTGTACCACACCCCAGTCAGCCTTCTGGATTACCTGTGTTGTACTGTCCCCAGCATGGGTGCAGTACTCAGTGGTGCCTGACCAGGTCAGGGGCGCCACACAAGTAAGGTTAATTGCTCCAGAAATTGGTAGCATTTAATTTAATTTAATAAATGTCCCCAATGTTCATCAATACAAAGAGCCTTAACATAGAGAAAACACAAGTGCTAGTTATGTATTTATTTAGCAAAATTGATTAAATCACCTCTTCAAAATAAATGCTGACCTTTTGAGGTTACTTAAGGACTGGACTGTGAAACATTGCACTAACTTATCTAACCAAAGGAATAAGCTGTACACATAGAGGCTAAATCTAAATACTTTAACTGTACACACCAAGTCATGATGTAGCCATATACAGGATTTTTGAAAGCTGTAAATCTTCTTTCCCAGCTCTGTCCACCAAAGTCGCTTATTGGGAGGTGGAAATTTTAAGACCTTGTGTGTTAGAAACTGAATTTACCTAGATAAAGACAATAAACATTTGTTCAATCCGTCTCTCACGTACTGTAGGTGAAGATCAGACCAATTTATAGAGGAATGTATTCACTGTAATAAAAATGAGGTCAAGCTAGCTGAAGTACAGGACAAATATGTCTTTAAGCCATTTGTAGCAAAATCAGCTTATATAATATAACAGTATTTCACCTAAATCATATATTTATATAGATATATGTAAGTTTTGGTTTCCTTTTTATGAAGCGCTTGCTTGGTTTTGGATAACTGTTCAAGGGAAATTTTTAGTTTGAATTATTTTCATATGATTTCTGTTTTTATATAACATTACAGGTACTTTCACATTGTGATGTTATTCTGGTAATTGACACACAACCTAGAATCAACTGTCTCCACAATTAACTTTTCTGCTGACAAAAATGTTATCTCGTCAGATACACTTCTATTCTAATAATAATTGTCCTCACTTGAGAACCACCACATCAGGACGGCCATTATCACTAGATGTGATTAGAAATAAGTTCAGCTTTTTTATACTTGTTTTTTCATGTGTTTGTATCCCTGTCTCTGTTATGTAAGTGAATAAATGTAGCTGTATTTACTGTAAAGGGGTGAGTGAGTGCATCTCATCTTTTTTGCATCAGGATGGTATTTTAACCTTGAGTACTGTGACACATCTCTTTGGGATGTCTGTTGTATTACTGAGCACTATAAGGTTACAGCAGCCACAGATGCTGGGACTGAAGTGAAATGAGCACATAGTAAGTGATGAGCAAATGTATTCATCACTATTCGTTATTCGCACAATAGTACGGTATTCGGGCTATTCGTTATATTGTGAGTAATAGTGTATTCACCTTGCTATATTCAGATGTCCCGACCAGCCGTTTTGGCGCCTGATTTGCAGCCAATACACATGCTGGGCTTACTAACCAATCACAGTAATGTCCCAGCCATCTTGATTCTGGCATTACTGTGATTGGCTGGCCGCTCAGCATCATAGAGTCTATAAAAGTCCGTTCACCGCCATTTTGCATACATTGCGTCTGGAGCCAGCATTTTATGAGCATAGGGATAGAGCAACCAGCTGCTAGGGAGAGTGTAGACCTCTTAATAACACAAAAAGCCCTTTTCAGGGCTACCTGCAGTGTAGGTCAGTGTAGCATATGGAGGGCCAGATTTCTGAGCAGGGAAAATGTTATAATGTTTTAAGCAGTGTGTGTCACTACCTTTATTATACCATCCAGAAACCAGGGGAGGACGCCAATCCTGCCGGTATACCCCGTTTGTCTTGCATAGGTGAGCTTCCAGTACATCATGTCTTTAATTTGTGCAAGTTATTCAACCTTGTGCTGGTCTTTTATCTTTTTTCCATATGTGAGTGTACTACTGACTTATATTTTGGGGTTTGACACATTATATGCTTTTTTATTAAGCATTGTTGCTACTCACACATTGGGTTACTTTCTGGAATTGCACCCCTTCTTGTTTTTTTGTGCTACCTACCATCACTGTCCACCTGTTTAATAAAGTTTACCATTTAATTAAATACATGGGTGTTTGATAGCATCTTTTTTTCTAGTTCAGAAACCAGAAAACAAAAGCTCTTTTAAGAGCTGATAGCACTGAACAAAATTACAGAAGGGAGGGAGAGATTGTGGATTAGGTAGGGAATTGGGACCTGTTTCCACAATATTTAGGGGTTCACAGCCTGACTTATGTCATTCTTCCACATCAGCCACATTAATACTTTGTTAGTGGCTATTGCAAATAATTACAAAGCAGTACTCTAGCAATCAGTGCTGCCTGATACAGTAAAGCACTGTTCCTGTTTCCACAATATCTAGGGGTTCACAGTTTGACTTGTGCTGTACACATCAGCCACATTAATAGGATGCTAGTGGCTTTGGCAAATAGTTTCAAAGCAGTACTCTAGCATTTACTGCTGCCTGATACAGTAAAGCACCGTTAATGTTTCCACACTATTTACGGGTTCACAGCCTGATTTGTGCCAACCATCCACATCAGCCACATTAATACTTTGCCAATGGCTTTTGCAAATTCAAAGCAGGACTCTACCATTTAGTGCTGCCTGATACAGTGAATGCACCGGTCCTGTTTCCACAATATTTAGGAGTTCACAGCCTGCCTGGTGGCATCTAGATCAGCCACATCAACACGTTGCTAGTGGCTTTTGCAAATACAAAGCGGGACTCTACAATTTTGTGCTGCCTGGTACAAAGTATTCACTTTTACTTTCTCCACAATATTTTTGGGGTCAAAGTTTGCATGGCTTGGGCTTTCAACATCTGCAAATATGTTAGCAAAACTGAAAATGACAAATAAAGCAGTTGTTAAGGGGCAGGGACATGGACGTAGGCGTGGTATTGTCAGTAGTGGGCAACGAGGCACTGAGTTTGTGTCAAGTCAGAAGAAGCTTGATGCATCCACCATGTTCCTTGCCTAATTTTCGGGTCTGGAACGTAAACGTGTGTGTAAGCCAGAAGAGCAAAAACAGAATCTGTCTTAGGTGGAAGACAAGGCATCTTCACATTTGTCAAGCAGTAGCAATCTTCCACAACCACACAGTCTACTGTGGATATACAAAAGGCTGGCCCATCCCGTCCTCAACCTGGTCCTCCTTCCACCTCTTTATCAGTCACAGGAGAGACATGACCCCAAGCTTGGCCACTCTGATGACCTGTTATATACATATCCTTTGGTTGGCTCTGGCCTCTTTCCATTCAGCATTAAAGAGGGACGTGAGGAGGTGGCATGCTTTGATGCGCAAGTATTTGAGGACCTACAGCCAGAAGAACACCACTTAGAGGAACATAATTTACTATCCCCAGAGGTGGAGGCTGATGACGATAAGACACAGTTGCCATCAGGTCAGCCTACAATCTCAAGTGGGAAGGAGGATGAGATGGAAGATGAGGTAGTCAATGATGAGTCCACTGATCTGACTTGGAAGTTTGACAAGCATAGCCAGGATAGCAACACAGAGGAAGATGGATATGTAGCACCAATACATGCACCAAGGCGTAGTGGTTTGCCCTGAGTGAGAACTGGATCAACTATTCCCAAGAGCACCCCCACTGTTGCCCAAGTCAGGGCAAAGAGGCATTCAGCCACTGTCTGGAATTTTTTCCCCAAAGTCCTTCAGAAAAAAACAATGTATTCTGTAGCATGTACCATACCAAGTTGTGCAGAGGTCAGGGCAAAGGCAACCTGAGCACCACCAGTATGCGGAACCACATGGCAACCAAGCACCCCAGTAGGTGGGCAGAACAGCAGGGTACCAAATTTGTGTCTGTAGGTCAAACTACTGCCATGTTACTTGTGTTACATCCTTCACAAACTGCTGTCCAGGAAGCAGGCATTCATACATCCTGCCCACAAGGTGCAATTGCACAGATAGAGCAAACATCAACCACATCCACTTCCTTGTCCCAGGGAAGTGTCCAGTTGTCCGTGCCTGAGATCTTGGAAAGGAAGTGTAAATATCCAGCCATGCACCCACAGGCACAAACCTAAACTCACACATTGCCAAATTGCTAGCCGTAAAGATGTTGTCATTTAGGCTTGTGAGAACACAGTGTTTCCATGATCTCTTGGCTGTGGCTGCCCCACAATACAGAGTTCCCAGCCGCCACTATTTTGCCTGTTGTGTTGTCCCCGCGTTACACAAGCACATGTTAAAAAATCTCAACCGTGCTGTAACCAACGCTGTAACCGGGAAGGTCCACCTAACAACAGACACGTGGACAAGTAGTTGTGGACAGGGACAATATATATATGTCATGGCACACTGGGTGAACCTGGTGGAGGCTGGGAAATAGTTTCAAACTGTAACATCACACATCCTACCCACACCAAGAATAGCAGGCCCAAATTCTACCAGCATTTCCCCCTCATCATATGCCACATCCTGTCTCCCCTCCTCCTTCTCCTCCTGCTCCTCACCCTCTGCTGAATTACCACTGAATTACATCACTGCCAAGCTGGGAGCTGTGTAGCAGTGCATCGGCAGGGTGGCAACACGCTTTGCTGAAGCTGATCTGTTTAGGTCACAAACACATACTGCAGCAGAGCTGTGGCAAGGTTTAAAAGAGCAGACCGATCAGTGAATCTCCCCTCTGCACCTCCAACCCGGCCTGGTCGTTTGCTGCATAAATCGGCATAAGCTTGTGGTGGCTTTAAAGGTCAGCAAGCTGGTACATGTACCATGCATGCCTCACGTGCTGAACCTAGTTGTTCAGAAATTTATGAAAACATACCCTGACTTTCCGTACCTACTTGAGAAGGTGTGCCGTATTTTTGCCCATTTCCGCCAGTCATCTACCACTTTTGCTTGTGTAACAGTGCTGCAAAAGTGCTAAAATTTGCCAAGTCACCGACTCATGTGCAAATTGCCCACGTGGTGGAAGTGTACATTCTATATGTTGGCGAAGATTATTGAGCAGCAGAGGGCAGTAGCTGCATACCAGCTTCAACCTGCCCGTCAGACTGAGAGTCAGCCACCACACATAACAACTGTTGAGTGGGTGTGGATTGCTGACATTTGTGAAGTTCTTGAGAACCTTGAGTACATTAACCAAGCACGTGAGCGGTGATCAGGATATTACCAGCTTAACTATCCCGCTGCTGTGTCTGTTAAAACAATCACAGCATAATCTCAAAGAGGAAGCTTTGAGTGGCCAGCATGTGGCTATGGAGCCAGATTTCCCAATGGGCGATGCAACCCAGCCCAGTCAAAATTCTGAGGCAACATTGGGTGATGATGAGGAGAATGAGGAGGAAAAAGACTTGTTTTTCTGTGCCACCTAGGGGACTCCTAATTAGAGTTGAGCGCGGTTCGTGGTTCGTGGTTCTCCAGTTCGCGGCTCGAGTGATTTTGGGGCATGTTCTAGATCGAACTAGAACTCGAGCTTTTTGCAAAAGCTCGGTAGTTCTAGAAACGTTCGAGAACGGTTCTAGCAGCCAAAAAACAGCTAAATCATAGCTTGGTTTCTGCTGTAATAGTGTAAGTCACTCTGTGAATCAAACTATTATCACATTTCAGTGTATAGTGTGCGTGAACAGCGCCTTCAGATCACTGCTGTTTCTATAATGGCGATCGCCATTTTTTTTTTTTTTTTTTCTTGTCTTCCTTCCCTAAGCGCGCGCGTCTTGTGGGGCGGGCCAGCATGTCAGCCAATCCCAGACACACACACAGCTAAGTGGACTTTGAGCCAGAGAAGCAACGGCATGTGTGATAGGATCTGCATGTCACATGTCCCTGCATTATAAAACCGGACATTTTCTTCACGGACGCCATTATCTGCCTTCTGCGTCTTTGGTGTCAGACATCACTGTCGCAGCTCCGTCTTCCTGAGTCCTATAGCCGATACAGCTGTATGCGCTGCATACACAGCGTTAGACAGCTTAGGGAGAGCACTTTATAGCAGTCCTTTTAAGGGCTCCAACCGGCAGGGTCAGAGAGCCATAGGTGACAGGTCCTGCAAACAGCAACAGCGTCTGTGTAGCCCAGGTCAGGGATTTCCTACCTGCATTTCACCATTAGGAGGGAATAGAAAGGCAGTCTTCCATTCCTCTACCCAGAGCACCACAATCCTGCCACTGTACCCTCTTGTCCTCTGCACACTCCAACTGATAACTAAGCCATTATACTAGCAAACACTCAGTGTACCTAGTGGCATCCTATACGTGGCTATTGGACTTTGCTATAGTCCCACTAGTGCAAAGACATTTGCAGAGCGCGTCTGCCTGCATTGCACACTACAACTCATTCTAACCAAGCCATTATACTAGCAAACACTCAGTGTACCTAGTGGCATCCTATACGTGGCTATTGGACTTTGCTATAGTCCCACTAGTGCAAAGACATTTGCAGAGCGCGTCTGCCTGCGTTGCACACTACAACTCATTCTAACCAAGCCATTATACTAGCAAACACTCAGTGTACCTAGTGGCATCCTATACGTGGCTATTGGACTTTGCTATAGTCCCACTAGTGCAAAGACATTTGCAGAGCGCGTCTGCCTGCATTGCACACTACAACTCATTCTAACCAAGCCATTATACTAGCAAACACTCAGTGTACCTAGTGGCATCCTATACGTGGCTATTGGACTTTGCTATAGTCCCACTAGTGCAAAGACATTTGCAGAGCGCGTCTGCCTGCGTTGCACACTACAACTCATTCTAACCAAGCCATTATACTAGCAAACACTCAGTGTACCTAGTGGCATCCTATACGTGGCTATTGGACTTTGCTATAGTCCCACTAGTGCAAAGACATTTGCAGAGCGCGTCTGCCTGCGTTGCACACTACAACTCATTCTAACCAAGCCATTATACTAGCAAACACTCAGTGTACCTAGTGGCATCCTATACGTGGCTATTGGACTTTGCTATAGTCCCACTAGTGCAAAGACATTTGCAGAGCGCGTCTGCCTGCGTTGCACACTACAACTCATTCTAACCAAGCCATTATACTAGCAAACACTCAGTGTACCTAGTGGCATCCTATACGTGGCTATTGGACTTTGCTATAGTCCCACTAGTGCAAAGACATTTGCAGAGCGCGTCTGCCTGCGTTGCACACTACAACTCATTCTAACCAAGCCATTATACTAGCAAACACTCAGTGTACCTAGTGGCATCCTATACGTGGCTATTGGACTTTGCTATAGTCCCACTAGTGCAAAGACATTTGCAGAGCGCGTCTGCCTGCGTTGCACACTACAACTCATTCTAACCAAGCCATTATACTAGCAAACACTCAGTGTACCTAGTGGCATCCTATACGTGGCTATTGGACTTTGCTATAGTCCCACTAGTGCAAAGACATTTGCAGAGCGCGTCTGCCTGCGTTGCACACTACAACTCATTCTAACCAAGCCATTATACTAGCAAACACTCAGTGTACCTAGTGGCATCCTATACGTGGCTATTGGACTTTGCTATAGTCCCACTAGTGCAAAGACATTTGCAGAGCGCGTCTGCCTGCGTTGCACACTACAACTCATTCTAACCAAGCCATTATACTAGCAAACACTCAGTGTACCTAGTGGCATCCTATACGTGGCTATTGGACTTTGCTATAGTCCCACTAGTGCAAAGACATTTGCAGAGCGCGTCTGCCTGCGTTGCACACTACAACTCATTCTAACCAAGCCATTATACTAGCAAACACTCAGTGTACCTAGTGGCATCCTATACGTGGCTATTGGACTTTGCTATAGTCCCACTAGTGCAAAGACATTTGCAGAGCGCGTCTGCCTGCGTTGCACACTACAACTCATTCTAACCAAGCCATTATACTAGCAAACACTCAGTGTACCTAGTGGCATCCTATACGTGGCTATTGGACTTTGCTATAGTCCCACTAGTGCAAAGACATTTGCAGAGCGCGTCTGCCTGCGTTGCACACTACAACTCATTCTAACCAAGCCATTATACTAGCAAACACTCAGTGTACCTAGTGGCATCCTATACGTGGCTATTGGACTTTGCTATAGTCCCACTAGTGCAAAGACATTTGCAGAGCGCGTCTGCCTGCGTTGCACACTACAACTCATTCTAACCAAGCCATTATACTAGCAAACACTCAGTGTACCTAGTGGCATCCTATACGTGGCTATTGGACTTTGCTATAGTCCCACTAGTGCAAAGACATTTGCAGAGCGCGTCTGCCTGCGTTGCACACTACAACTCATTCTAACCAAGCCATTATACTAGCAAACACTCAGTGTACCTAGTGGCATCCTATACGTGGCTATTGGACTTTGCTATAGTCCCACTAGTGCAAAGACATTTGCAGAGCGCGTCTGCCTGCGTTGCACACTACAACTCATTCTAACCAAGCCATTATACTAGCAAACACTCAGTGTACCTAGTGGCATCCTATACGTGGCTATTGGACTTTGCTATAGTCCCACTAGTGCAAAGACATTTGCAGAGCGCGTCTGCCTGCGTTGCACACTACAACTCATTCTAACCAAGCCATTATACTAGCAAACACTCAGTGTACCTAGTGGCATCCTATACGTGGCTATTGGACTTTGCTATAGTCCCACTAGTGCAAAGACATTTGCAGAGCGCGTCTGCCTGCGTTGCACACTACAACTCATTCTAACCAAGCCATTATACTAGCAAACACTCAGTGTACCTAGTGGCATCCTATACGTGGCTATTGGACTTTGCTATAGTCCCACTAGTGCAAAGACATTTGCAGAGCGCGTCTGCCTGCGTTGCACACTACAACTCATTCTAACCAAGCCATTATACTAGCAAACACTCAGTGTACCTAGTGGCATCCTATACGTGGCTATTGGACTTTGCTATAGTCCCACTAGTGCAAAGACATTTGCAGAGCGCGTCTGCCTGCGTTGCACACTACAACTCATTCTAACCAAGCCATTATACTAGCAAACACTCAGTGTACCTAGTGGCATCCTATACGTGGCTATTGGACTTTGCTATAGTCCCACTAGTGCAAAGACATTTGCAGAGCGCGTCTGCCTGCGTTGCACACTACAACTCATTCTAACCAAGCCATTATACTAGCAAACACTCAGTGTACCTAGTGGCATCCTATACGTGGCTATTGGACTTTGCTATAGTCCCACTAGTGCAAAGACATTTGCAGAGCGCGTCTGCCTGCGTTGCACACTACAACTCATTCTAACCAAGCCATTATACTAGCAAACACTCAGTGTACCTAGTGGCATCCTATACGTGGCTATTGGACTTTGCTATAGTCCCACTAGTGCAAAGACATTTGCAGCACGTCTGCCTGCGTTGCACACTCCAACTAATTATAACTAAGTTGCATTGTCAGGGATATTTATTCTTTATTATTCTGCTGTTAATAAAGCTAGACCACCACTGCAATCTTCACCACCTCTCAATTTTTACTACCACATTTTCAGTCCACAATCTTGTCGCAATCAACATGAGTGGCAAAATGACAGATGCTGGTGGAAAGGGGAAGAGGCGTGGTGGAAAAGGCAAAAAAGGTTTTGTCCGTGGGGAAGGTGGCAAAGCTCCATTATCATCTGCTGAAGATAGACCATCTACCAGCAAAAGTAAGATGTCTACTACTTACCGTGGACAATCCGATGTGCTCCCTTTGTTACGGACACGAACAACAGGAACAAAGGTAGATGATGGGCAAAAAAGGAAAATGCTTGAATGGATCTCAAGTGGTCCAACAAGTGCCCTCTCTGCCACTTCAAGTACCGCATCCAAAAAACACCAGTCCTCTGAGTTGTCATCCCAATCAAACTTGCTTTCTCCCAGCTCTGAAGTCTCCATCAGCCCTGCACAGTATGGTGGAACTGAGATGGCTGAGTCTGCAGAGCTGTTCAGTCACACTATAGCCTGGGAATCAGAGGTCTGCTCCCAAGCTACAGTGAGTACAGAACAGGAAATGGTCTGCAGTGATGCCCAGAACCTTTGTGACTCAGATTCAGGCCGTGAGGACCAAGTTTCTGAGCATAATGTTGACCCTTTGTCACAAACTGTAACACCTGTGGTTATAGACAATGAGGAACATACTGATGAAGATGAGACGCAGATACCCGATTGGGATGACAACTTAAATATTCCGTCAGGGCAAGAAGAGGCTCGGTCTGAGGGGGAGGGGAGTGCAAACACAACAATTGATGATGACGTTCTAGATCCCACCTACTGTCAACCCCCAGTCAGGCACTCGAGGAGGTCAACAGAGGCGGTGGAGGAGGATGCAACCGACGACGAAGTTACCTTGCGCCTTCCTGGACAGAGTCGGAGCACTGGTAGCACGTCTACAACTGCATCCTCAGCCACCACTCTGCCTATGAGCATTATTCGGGGTGGATCAACAGGTCGCATGGCCTCTAAGCCTTGCCTAGCCTGGTCCTTTTTTCACATCGAAAAAGATCGCCCAACTCATGTGATATGTAACATTTGTCATGATTCTGTTAGTAGAGGTCAAAACCTCAGCAGTTTGACAACTTCTTCCATGAATCGTCACATGACTAAATATCATAAGTCCCGGTGGGAAGCTCACCGTGCTGCAATGCGGCCTAGTGGAGCGAACCATCCACCGCCCGCCCCTTCCACTGCATCCGCGCGCTCTTCATCTTCTAGGACTGTGGGGACAGCTGCCACACCTGTTTTTCCACGCAAAACTTCCACCACTGTAACCGCAACAGGCAGTTTGCTTGTAAGGTCGTCAGTTGGTTTGGAAGGGGAAACAAGTGAGTGTGTACAGCTCTCTCAGACATCGATAGCACCAACGTTGGATGAAGGCAACATCATGTCTCCGCCTGCACTTTCCTCACAAACCTGCATTTTTCAAGGGACACCCTACTCAACACCGTCTACACACAGCAGCCAGATCTCTGTCCCTCAGATGTGGTCAAATAAAAGGCCACTTCCTCCGACCCATGACAAAGCTAAGAGGTTGACTCTATCCCTCTGTAAGCTGTTGGCTACCGAAATGCTGCCTTTCCGCCTAGTGGACACACAGGATTTTAGAGACCTTATGTCTGTCGCTGTGCCCCAGTACCAGATGCCTAGTCGCCACTACTTCTCTAAGAAAGGTGTGCCCGCGCTACACCAGCATGTCGCACACAACATCACCGCTTCCTTGAGAAACTCTGTGTGTGAACGGGTGCATTTCACCACCGATACTTGGACCAGTAAGCATGGACAGGGACGTTACATGTCGCTGACTGGGCACTGGGTAACTATGGTGATAGATGGTGAAGGGTCTGCTGCACAAGTCTTGCCGTCCCCACGACTTGTGTGTCAATCCTCTGTCTGTCCAAGTTCCGCCACTGCTTCTGCATCCTCCACCTCATCTGGGTCCTCCACCTCCGCCCCAAGCCTGCCTGGTCAGGCCACCAGCGTTCTCACTGCGCAGAAGGAATCACGCACCCCTCATTACTATGCTGGCAGCAGAGCGCAACGGCATCAGGCGGTCTTTAGCTTGACATGTCTTGGTAATAAGAGTCACACAGCTGAGGAGTTGTGGTCAGCTTTGCGGTCCGAGTTTAATAAATGGTTGTCTCCACTCAAACTGCAGCCTGGTAAGGCCGTGTGCGACAATGCTGCAAACCTGGGTGCGGCACTTCGCCTGGGCAAGGTGACACACGTACCTTGTATGGCTCACGTGTTGAACCTTGTCGTGCAGCAATTTTTAACACACTATCCCGGCCTAGATGGCCTTCTGAACAGGGCACGAAAACTGTCAGCTCACTTCCGCCGTTCAAGCGCCGCAGCAGAGCGACTTGCATCGCTCCAGAAGTCTTTCGGCCTGCCGGTTCATCGCCTGAAATGCGATGTGGCGACACGCTGGAATTCAACTCTCCACATGTTACAGCGACTATGGCAGCACCGCAGAGCCCTGGTGCAATACGTCATGACGTATAGCCTGGGCCAACGAGATGCAGAGGTGGGGCAGATCACCCTGATGGAGTGGTCTCAGATCAAGGACCTATGCACCCTTCTGCACAGTTTCGACATGGCGACGAATATGTTTAGCTCTGACAATGCCATTATCAGCATGACGATTCCAGTCATTTACATGCTGGAGCACACGCTAAACACTATTCGGAGTCAGGGGGTGGGACAACATGAAGGGGAGGAACTACAGGAGGATTCATATGCGCAAGGGACAACAACATCACGAAGGTCCAGACGTTCATCATCACCAACGCAGCAGGCATGGGACCATGGGGGACAGGGATCGACAAGGGCGCATAGTAGCAGGCGAAATGTTGAGCAAGGTGCAGGAGAACATGAAGAAATGGAGGACGAACTGTCCATGGACATGGAAGACTCAGCGGATGAGGGAGACCTTGGTCAAATTTCAGTTGAAAGAGGTTGGGGTCAGATGTCAGAGGAAGAAAGAACGGGTAGCACCTCTATGCCACAAACACAGCATGGACTTGGTCCGCATGGCTGCGCAAGACACATGAGTGCCTTTTTGTTGCACTACCTCCAACATGACAGTCGTATTGTCAAAATTAGAAGTGATGATGACTACTGGATTGCCACACTATTAGATCCCCGGTACAAGTCCAAATTTTGTGACATAATTCCAGCCATAGAAAGGGACGCACGTATGCAGGAGTATCAGCAGAAGCTGTTACTAGATCTTAGCTCGGCTTTTCCACCAAACAACCGTGCAGGTGCAGGGAGTGAATCTCCCAGTTGTAACTTGACAAACATGGGACGGTCTCGTCATCTTCAACAGTCTACCCGTACCAGTAGGACCTTTTCTGGTGCCGGTAACAGCAATTTTATGGAATCTTTTCATAATTTTTTTAGACCCTCTTTTGCAAGGCCACCAGAGACAACAAGTCTGACACATAGTCAACGGCTGGAGAGGATGATACAGGAGTATCTCCAAATGAACATCGATGCCATGACTGTGCAACTGGAGCCTTGCTCCTTTTGGGCTTCAAACCTACAAAAATGGCCAGAGCTCGCAACTTACGCCTTGGAGATTTTGTCGTGTCCAGCTGCCAGCGTTGTCTCTGAACGTGTATTCAGTGCTGCTGGGTGTGTGCTGACAGATAAGCGCACGCGTCTGTCCAGTGACAATGTGGACAGACTGACGTTCATCAAAATGAACAAGTCATGGATCCAGAAGGAATTTACTACCCCTGTGTCATCCTGGGGAGAGTAAATGCTTGTGGATTTGGAATGTGCTTGATGCAAATCAAAACATCCTGTTTGCAACTAGGGCCCAAGTGCTGCCACTGATGGGGTGGGTGTCTGTGTGGCCCAATTTTTGGAAAAAAGGGAGACTCCGCTTGGAGTAACCCTTGCTTGCTGTGTTTTTAAAAGAAGCCAAGATGAACAGAGCTGGGATCAGGAAAGACTTTGCTACCTACCCCGGTGTCATCCTGTGGACGGCTAAGAATAGCGTATTTTTGAATGTGCTTGATGCAAATCAAAACATCCTGTTTGCAACTAGGGCCCAAGTGCTGCCACTGATGGGGTGGGTGTCTGTGTGGCCCAATTTTTTGAAAAAAGGGAGACTCCGCTTGGAGTAACCCTTGCTTGCTGTGTTTTTAAAAGAAGCCAAGATGAACAGAGCTGGGATCAGGAAAGACTTTGCTACCTACCCCGGTGTCATCCTGGGGACGGCTAAGAATAGCGTATTTTTGAATGTGCTTGATGCAAATCTAGCTGTGAAGTGTACAACTGGGGCACAACTGCTGCCACTGAAGGGGTGGGTGTGTGTGGGGCCCAATTTTTGGAAAAAAGGGAGACTCCGCTTGGAGTAACCCTTGCTTGCTGTGTTTTTAAAAGAAGCCAAGATGAACAGAGCTGGGATCAGGAAAGACTTTGCTACCTACCCCGGTGTCATCCTGGGGACGGATAAGAATGGCGTATTTTTGAATGTGCTTGATGCAAATCTAGCTGTGAAGTGTACAACTGGGGCACAACTGCTGCCACTGAATGGGTGGGTGTGTGTGGGGCCCAATTTTTGGAAAAAAGGGGAGACTCCGCTTGGAGTAACCCTTGCTTACATTGTTTTTAAAAGAAGCCAAGATGAACAAGTCATGGGTCAGCAAAGACTTTGCTACCTACCCCAGTGTCATCCTGGGGACGGCTAAGAATAGCGTATTTTTGAATGTGCTTGATGCAAATCAAAACATCCTGTTTGCAACTAGGGCCCAAGTGCTGCCACTGATGGGGTGGGTGTCTGTGTGGCCCAATTTTTGGAAAAAAGGGAGACTCCGCTTGGAGTAACCCTTGCTTGCTGTGTTTTTAAAAGAAGCCAAGATGAACAGAGCTGGGATCAGGAAAGACTTTGCTACCTACCCCGGTGTCATCCTGTGGACGGCTAAGAATAGCGTATTTTTGAATGTGCTTGATGCAAATCAAAACATCCTGTTTGCAACTAGGGCCCAAGTGCTGCCACTGATGGGGTGGGTGTCTGTGTGGCCCAATTTTTGGAAAAAAGGGAGACTCCGCTTGGAGTAACCCTTGCTTACATTGTTTTTAAAAGAAGCCAAGATGAACAAGTCATGGGTCAGCAAAGACTTTGCTACCTACCCCGGTGTCATCCTGGGGACGGCTAAGAATAGCGTATTTTTGAATGTGCTTGATGCAAATCAAAACATCCTGTTTGCAACTAGGGCCCAAGTGCTGCCACTGATGGGGTGGGTGTCTGTGTGGCCCAATTTTTGGAAAAAAGGGAGACTCCGCTTGGAGTAACCCTTGCTTGCTGTGTTTTTAAAAGAAGCCAAGATGAACAGAGCTGGGATCAGGAAAGACTTTGCTACCTACCCCGGTGTCATCCTGGGGACGGCTAAGAATAGCGTATTTTTGAATGTGCTTGATGCAAATCAAAACATCCTGTTTGCAACTAGGGCCCAAGTGCTGCCACTGATGGGGTGGGTGTCTGTGTGGCCCAATTTTTGGAAAAAAGGGAGACTCCGCTTGGAGTAACCCTTGCTTGCTGTGTTTTTAAAAGAAGCCAAGATGAACAGAGCTGGGATCAGGAAAGACTTTGCTACCTACCCCGGTGTCATCCTGGGGACGGTTAAGAATAGCGTATTTTTGAATGTGCTTGATGCAAATCTAGCTGTGAAGTGTACAACTGGGGCACAACTGCTGCCACTGAAGGGGTGGGTGTGTGTGGGGCCCAATTTTTGGAAAAAAGGGAGACTCCGCTTGGAGTAACCCTTGCTTGCTGTGTTTTTAAAAGAAGCCAAGATGAACAGAGCTGGGATCAGGAAAGACTTTGCTACCTACCCCGGTGTCATCCTGGGGACGGATAAGAATGGCGTATTTTTGAATGTGCTTGATGCAAATCTAGCTGTGAAGTGTACAACTGGGGCACAACTGCTGCCACTGAATGGGTGGGTGTGTGTGGGGCCCAATTTTTGGAAAAAAGGGGAGACTCCGCTTGGAGTAACCCTTGCTTACATTGTTTTTAAAAGAAGCCAAGATGAACAAGTCATGGGTCAGCAAAGACTTTGCTACCTACCCCAGTGTCATCCTGGGGACGGCTAAGAATAGCGTATTTTTGAATGTGCTTGATGCAAATCAAAACATCCTGTTTGCAACTAGGGCCCAAGTGCTGCCACTGATGGGGTGGGTGTCTGTGTGGCCCAATTTTTGGAAAAAAGGGAGACTCCGCTTGGAGTAACCCTTGCTTGCTGTGTTTTTAAAAGAAGCCAAGATGAACAGAGCTGGGATCAGGAAAGACTTTGCTACCTACCCCGGTGTCATCCTGGGGACGGCTAAGAATAGCGTATTTTTGAATGTGCTTGATGCAAATCAAAACATCCTGTTTGCAACTAGGGCCCAAGTGCTGCCACTGATGGGGTGGGTGTCTGTGTGGCCCAATTTTTGGAAAAAAGGGAGACTCCGCTTGGAGTAACCCTTGCTTGCTGTGTTTTTAAAAGAAGCCAAGATGAACAGAGCTGGGATCAGGAAAGACTTTGCTACCTACCCCGGTGTCATCCTGGGGACGGCTAAGAATAGCGTATTTTTGAATGTGCTTGATGCAAATCAAAACATCCTGTTTGCAACTAGGGCCCAAGTGCTGCCACTGATGGGGTGGGTGTCTGTGTGGCCCAATTTTTGGAAAAAAGGGAGACTCCGCTTGGAGTAACCCTTGCTTACATTGTTTTTAAAAGAAGCCAAGATGAACAAGTCATGGGTCAGCAAAGACTTTGCTACCTACCCCGGTGTCATCCTGGGGACGGCTAAGAATAGCGTATTTTTGAATGTGCTTGATGCAAATCAAAACATCCTGTTTGCAACTAGGGCCCAAGTGCTGCCACTGATGGGGTGGGTGTCTGTGTGGCCCAATTTTTGGAAAAAAGGGAGACTCCGCTTGGAGTAACCCTTGCTTGCTGTGTTTTTAAAAGAAGCCAAGATGAACAGAGCTGGGATCAGGAAAGACTTTGCTACCTACCCCGGTGTCATCCTGGGGACGGTTAAGAATAGCGTATTTTTGAATGTGCTTGATGCAAATCTAGCTGTGAAGTGTACAACTGGGGCCCAAGTGCTGCCACTGAAGGGGTGGGTGTGTGTGGGGCCCAATTTTTGGAAAAAAGGGAGACTCCGCTTGGAGTAACCCTTGCTTGCTGTGTTTTTAAAAGAAGCCAAGATGAACAGAGCTGGGATCAGGAAAGACTTTGCTACCTACCCCGGTGTCATCCTGGGGACGGATAAGAATGGCGTATTTTTGAATGTGCTTGATGCAAATCTAGCTGTGAAGTGTACAACTGGGGCACAACTGCTGCCACTGAAGGGGTGGGTGTGTGGGGCCCAATTTTTGGAAAAAAGGGAGACTCCGCTTGGAGTCACCTTGCGGTGTTTTACATGACTTTAGAAGGGCGTGCCATGCCTATATCTGTGTGTCCTCCTCTTTTTCCTTGTCCAGCTGTTTTGTTTTCGCATGAGTACATGTCCTTGTCACTTTCCCATGTGTTTGTGTTGTGTTGTGAGTTGTTTGTCACCTTTTGGACACCTTTGAGGGTGTTTTCTAGGTGTTTTACTGTGTTTGTGATTGCCTGCCATTGTTTCCTATGGGCTCGAGTTCGGTTCGTCGAACGTTCGACGAGCCGACCTCGAGCCAGACCCCCCGTTCGGCGAACCGCCTCGAGCCGAACCGGGACCGGTTCGCTCATCTCTACTCCTAATGCTACACAGGGGACTCTCAACCCCAGATTTCTGTCTGTCCAGCATAGATGGGCTGGGAGGAGAAGGTGGAGGAGAAGGAAGTGAGTCAGCATGAGGAGAGGATAGGTACTGTTCCTCCTGGTGGGGACACAGAACCTTTGTCTGTTTCCAGCTTGGCCCACATGATACAGTTCATGTGTAAGTGTCTGTGGCAAGACCCTCGCATGATACACATTTTATGCAACAACCTATACTGGTTGGCTACTTTTCTGGACCCATGGCACAAAGAGAAATTTCCTTCTCCCCTTTTGGAGTCACCAAAGAGTTGCACAATGCAATCTTTCAAGAGGGTCATTGTAGATCAGTTGTTGAGATTAGATGGCAGAGTTACCAGCTCTTTTCAACATCATGGATTAATGGGGAAAGACACCAACACCAGGTCCAAAAGAGGTGGGGGAAAATGTGTGCAAACTGGGCCATTTTCAATAAACCAGGACATCAGCAAGGGATATCTGTGCCTGTAACAATGACAAGGAAGGAGAAGTTGCACAACATGGTCAAGGGATACTTAAGTAACCATACCTGCGTCCATTCTGACACTTCAAGTCCCTTTAATTATTGGGTTCAAGCTGAACACTTGGCCCGACCTCTCCTTATACGCCTTGGAGGTGCTGGCCTGCCCAGCTGCTAGTGTGATGTCAGAGCGTGTTTTCAGTTCTACTGGGGCAAACATCACTGATAGGTGCTCACGCCTCTCCACAGAAATGGCAGACAGACTTACTCTGATTAAATTAACCAAGAGCTGGATTTCTCCACAGTTTGCAGTCCCTCTAGATGAGAGCAAGCCAAACTAAATTCCCCCAAAATGTTAATTTTCACTATTGCTGTTAACGTCCACCTCTTCCCATATAAAGCCATTTCTTTCCTGCATCCACCATGACTCAGCCCATAGGGTTAATATTTGTAAACACTGTGCACATTGTGCAGTGGCAGAAAAACCAGGACAGCACTTCTACTCCAGCCTAACTACTATTTGTCATTGGAGGAAATGGTGATGGTGAATCCCTGTGCCAACCATGACTCAGGCCATAGGGCTAATTTTTTTTAAACAATGCACACCTGTGTGACAACCGCATCCATTCCGTTCTGTATCCGGTCCATTTAACATCTGTGTGCCTTCTGTTTTTTTTCAAGTACTGCAAAAAAATGGAAGGAGGGTTACATACAGTCAAAAGATAGAAATATAGATAGCTGGATAGATAGATAAACATATATAATGTTCCACTCTCCTGCATTTTGTATTCTTGCACCCTTTAGTGCATTTCATGTGGTGTTAGTTTTGTTTTTAGGCACAAATTAATTATTTTCCCCCAAAAAACGATGTGGGGTCTTCCTATTTTTTGTACACAGCTGAGGTGAATCAGACAGTGGCAGCCTGAAGACTGCATCTGGCATCTCTACCTTGGCTGGTAATCCAAGACAGGGGGCACCCCGCACTGTTGTTTTAAATTAAATTAAATAAATATTTTAAAGCAAAAATTGTGGATTTCCCTCTAAATTGGATCAATAGTCAAGGTACAGTGGACAGCTGTCGTCTGGTATTCTCAGATTAGGGAGGTCCACGGTTAATAGAAACTCCCCAGCCTAAAAATAGCAGGCTGCAGCCGCCCCAGAAGTGGCGCATCCATTAGATGCGCCAATCCTGGCACTTCGCTCCAGCTGATCCCGTTACCCTGATACGGTGGCAAACGGGGTAATATATTTGGTTGATAACAGCCATGTACTGTCACCTGGCATCAAGCCCTGGCATTAGTGATGGCACGGCATCTATTAGATACCCAACATCACTAACCTAGTCACTACGAAAAAAAAATAGACAACAAAAAAATTTTTATTTGAAAAAAATCCTCCCCAAAACATTCCCTCTTTCACCAATTTATTAAAAAATCAAATCCGGGGTTGGTGTAATCCAATAAGGTGGTCGGACGACGATCCATACCATTGCCGTTCTTTGAACATGAGCCTGAATGTACCTAGAAACACATGCATGCTTCTGTCAGAAGTATATGGCTGAGCCGATGATGCGATGTCAGATCGTGCGAGCCTGCCATGACATCCGCCGGTACAGCCTGCCACTGTCTGAGCCTGCGCTGTCAGACTAGTGCGTGTGCAGGCATGACATAACCCGGCACAGCCTGTTCTCTGAACATGAGCGTGCATGTACCTAGAAACACATGCACGTTCCTGTCAGAAGTGTGCAGCTGTGCTGCGATGTCAGACTCATGTGGGTCTGCCATGACATCACCCGGCATGGCTACCCGCTGTCTGAGCATGAGCGTGCATGTACCTAGAAACACATTCACACTCCTGTCAGAAGTGTGCGCGACTGTGCTGCGATGTCAGACTCACGGGAGTCCCTCGCAAGTGTGACTCCGGCCTAATAAAAACCACATGCAGCTTTTTACTTTATTAAAATAAATAATTAAAACAAAAAACAATGTGCGGTCCCCCCTAATTTTCATCCCCAGCAATGATAATGCCAGCTGGAGGCTGGTATTCTCAGCCCACAGCCACCCGGTATTGCCGCATCTATTAGATGTGACAATCCCAGTGCATTACTGGCCCTTACTGTTGGCCTGGTGTGGTGCCAATCGGGGTAATAAAGGGTTAATAGCACTAAGCCCTGGGTTTTTGATAGCACAGACATCTATCAGATACCTGCATCACAAACCAGTAAATGAATGTAAATAAACACACACACACAGAGAAAAATCCTTTATTTGGAATAAAGTACACAACGACACATCCAGCTCTGCTACACCTCAGAGCGAGAAGCCATAGAGAAGACTGCCAGATCTAAGTGTAGCCTATAACTGAGCCGCGATAAGCGATGACACTGTCACGAGCGCGTCAGCCTGCAACAAATCAAAGACGAGATGATGACCGGTGGGCAGGGAAAACACAGAAAGCTGTGTGTATTCGATGGACAGTACAGGAAGTTAATGTGCCACCCGGAAGCAGTCTGCCACCATGACACCAAGTCTGAATTTGGATATAAATGGTACCATATTATTTGTGTATATAGACTACACCACAACCTGAAGAATTTTTTAAAAAACAAGAGAACTAGGGGTTATGGTAGTCAGAGCCATATAAATGACTCACATATAAATAAATCACATAAGACCTCATCAAAAAATTAGAGAAAATCTTTATTAGAAAAAGTTATCACAGCAAGAGGTAAAATAAAATATGAAAAAATCTTATTTAGGGAAGATCAATTTAGATAATATAGTAACTATTCTGCCATTTAGTGGTATATGAGATCTTTTTGATACCTGGATGATTACATCATTTACCCATTGAAGTATGCCTAGTAATGTAACATTGTTCTCTACTATCATGTTTTACACCTAGTATTTTTCTAGGGATTCCCTCTGTTCACTTGATCTTCACTAAATAAGATTTTACATATTGTATTTTACCTCCTGCTGTGATACTTTATATCGTTGTCAATATATGTTGGGGGCTTTAATTATTGGGGCTGCTCTGAGGCAAGTTAGGAATCCTTTCTTCATCTTTTAGGTTACCTAGTTTTTTAGGCGGTGACAAGGCATCTAGGTAATGTAGGCATGCTCCACTGCTATTATATAGTCAGGGGGTTGCTGCTAGTTAGTTTCCTACCGCTCTTGTGCTCTATTTTTGGGGTTTACATGGCTTTTTCCTCCTGGATTCTTGGGGTAGTAGTTCATAGCTCTTGGGTTGCCTCTATCCCTAGATAAGGGAAGATATTTTCCCTTGAATGGGATATTTATGGGAATGTCAGCGGTCTCATGACCATAATAGGAGACCCATGCTTATTGGGGCCCCCCAGCCTAAAAATAGCAGCTCGCAGCTGATACGCAATTGTTACATCCATTAGATGCAACAATTGTGGTGTTTTACCCATCTCATCCCTGGAGCGGTGCCAATTGGAGTAATATAAGACATTAATGATAGCAGTGATTTACCAAAAAAATCACAGCTGTCATCACTCCTGATGTTAGTAATGGGGAAGGGTCTATAAGACACCCCCATTGCTAAACCTGTAAGTAAAAAGAAATATACACAAAACTCACAAATATTTTATAAAAAAATCAACAAAAAATACCCTCTTTCTCCAATGTATTAACCCCCAAAACACCCCTACAGGTCTGCCGTTATCCACACAAGGTCCCGCTCCCACAACTATCCCCATTGTGCCATATCTGAGGTCGCAGTACGCAGTCACATTAGAAAATGAGACTGATCACTGCAACATCAAGGACACTTTGATGAAGCAGCAGCTGTGAGCAGTGACTTCACTAAGTTCACCTGAAATCACAGCTGGAGGTTCTAATGGTACCCCAGCTGTGACCTCAAGTGAACTGACTGAAGGGAAACTCATTGAACTCACTGATCTCCCATCTCCTGGCAAGAAAATGCACCAATACAACATTAAAACACATGCGGTTTTGTTGGGTTTTTTTGCCCCAAGAGGTAGAGTTGGTACAGAAATGTCTGCAACAATAATCTGGTAGTCCAGCATTGAGTTCAATGAACTCTCCTGAGGTCACCGCTGACAGTTCCAACAGTACCCCATCAGTGACCTCTGGTGAACTCACCTCTGATTAACTCATTGAACTCAGTGACCTCACCTCAGGTGAAGTCATTGAACTCAATGACATTAACAGCTATGTGCACATGTTGAATATTTGGTTGCAGACATTTCTGCACCAAATCTGCATCTCCTAGCAAAAAAACACACTGATGCCACATGTCATTTGATTCAGTGTTGGTGCATTTTCTCCAGGAGATGAACATAGCCTAATCCCGTAATCCAGAATTGAGTTCAATGACTTTACCTGAGGTGAGGTAACTGAGTTCAATGAGTTCACCAGAGGTCAGTCCACCTGATGTCACAGCTGGGGTATCGTGAGTACTCCAGCAGTATCTTTATATGGCCATATGTTTGCTCCATAAGGCCCCTTTCACACGTCAGTGATTCTGGTACGTTTGTGCTTTTTTTTAAATGTACCAGAATCACTGACATACGCAGACCCATTATAATGAATGGGTCTGCTCACACGTCAGTGATTTTTCACTGCACGTGTCTCCGTGCAGCGTACCCGCGTGTGCATGATTGCTGCACGGAGACATGTCCATTTTTTTCTGGCATCACTGATGTTCCACGGACCATGCAGTGGTGTGGTCCGTGAAACACGTGCCAGAAAAAAACGTGCATGTAAAATAATAAACATTTTAACTCACCCGGCGTCCAGCGATGTCCTCTGCAGCCCGTCCTCCCTGCTGCTTCTAAGCCGGCTGATTACTGTCGCGCATATTCATTATGCGCGACACAGCCGACCCGGAAGCAGCTGCTGCAGGGGTCAGCGCCGGCCGGATGCTGCACCGCGAGAGGATTCAGCACCATGGAGAGCGGGAGCAGGCACAGGTGAGTTGATTTCTAAGTGCAATCACGGGCCACGGAGATCGGAGCCCGGATTGCACTTAGACAACCCACGTGTGCCGTAGTTCACGGCACACGCAGGGACATGTGCGTGTTTTACACACCAGTGAAAAACGTCACTGTTTTTCACTGACGTGTGAAATGGGCCTTACTGAGAAATCAGCAATTTAATTGATCTGCAAATGAGGCTGAAGAAATATTTGTAGTTTTTAGCTCAATTCCCTTCCCAGCAGTACTTTCTCCTGCTTGTCTGACAGACACTATGTTGTGAGATTTCAGGCAAAGTAGTTAACAGTCAATCATGAGGAGGCAGTGCTGGGTAAGGAATAGAGCTGGAGTGACAGGGGCTTCAAATCTACAGCCTCATTTGAACATCAATTCAAATTCTGATTTATCAGTAATAGAGGATTAGATTAGTCCTGTATTGCTGGACTTGTCGTTTAAGCAGCTACATAGATATATGATTGGTTTAGGGAGTAAAATTTTGCTGACAGATTACCTGTAAATAAAGTATTTTTTTTTTAATATTTTTTCTACTTTTGGGTTGTTGCACATTTTTTGTATGTAGAATGTGTAAGATATACATAGTATTGTGATGGCAAAGTTTCAAACCAGGCAGGACATTTTAAGAAAAAAGCAAACATAGTGTATGAATCATGTATAAATTATAGAACTAAAATATATATTCCCTGGAATTATAAAACCTAAATTTGACTGAAGTCCCATATACATTTTTATCAATGTATAATTATGTATTGTGTAACATTTTTCAAATACACCTAGTAAGATTAAACTCAAACTTCATTTTTTAGAATTTAAATTGCAAAGAGTAGCAAGAATTAGGTAAAAAGAAAAAGTCAACAAACAAATTTAGAAATTCTACAAACCTGATGGACATGTGCCCATTTCATGTAAAAAATTATACAAGTTTACTAAAAACAAAAAAAGTAAGAAGGACAACATCTGCAAGGAGTTTATATGTTCTCCCCGTGTTTGCGTGGGTTTCCTCCGGGTTCTCTAGTTTCCTCCCACACTTGAAAGACATACAGATAGGGACTCTAGATTGTAAGCCCCAATGGGGACAATGTTGCCAATGTATGTAAAGCGCTGTGGAATTAATAGCGCTATATAAATGAATAAAATTATTATTATTAATAGAGGGTCACCATGTAAGCAGATTCCCACTATGGAGGGCCTGGTAATTCCATATATTATTTGGTCGCACAATAATTTCACCTAATACTACATTTCCTTGCCAACTGATATAAAGAACAGCTGTCTTGAGACAAAGAAGTTTGTTCATTAGATTAATGTCTAATTATCTCCATTCTATCATAATCCTTATTATTTTTTTAATGCTACAGGGTACTCTATAATTATAATGCATTCTTCATAAAAATATAAGCTATTTTCTGCTTCTAGCCAATGTAGTTTCATAAGTCCTCACTTGTTTTCTACACATGATCTCAAGAAATTCTTTTCACCCAGTGATATGAAATGTCTGTTTGTGGCCATGACAGGTACAGACAGGGTTTTGATTAACTGTCAGTGCTTAGATGTGTTCTTCTTTTATATATTATGATGCCTGTCTGTTTTGCAGCTGTAGAACAACTATTGATAGACATTAACATTCGCTTATAGTGCAAAAAAAGGTGTTGGATTTACTGAACTTACATGCGTTACTGTAACAAAATACAGACTTCTTCACTATTAAGAAGAGATGATTGACTTTTTTAAGATTCAAATTTGCAATTCTCCATGATTTTTTCAGAAAATTCAATTTGAAGAAAATAAATTTGTTGCCAATCTTAGGTACTTCAATTGCCCTGACAATATGTTTCTAACACAATGATGTCTATATGTATGTATCTAACTCCGTTAAAGCTTTTTAATACAAACACAGCCTTTGTTAATGTCAACGTTACCTCACCATAGAAATGGATAGTATCTCGTTAGTAGCCAACACACTATATAATAACACAGTGCATAACAGTCTTTTCATGTTTTTTTAAATAAAAAATAGTCTAAAAATGATCCCTCTTTTTTTAATTTGTGATCAGACATACATTTCCACGCAGAGTGCATTAACTCTATTATCACTATTATAGGAAACATTATCCTGATGCGATTGAGACAAGTGATGTGTCTACCCATTAGTACACTTGCTGGAAGCAATTGAGGTCTGTATTTAGTAGCCTTGATGGCTGGAGCCCATGATGGCAGGGGTGGTCTTGTTGCAGCTAGTGCCGCTCATATAATTAACAATAGTTTGTTTTTGTTTTCATTTACTCAATTCTGTCCATAGCCAATTCCACTTTTTGTTTTACTATACATTTTGTACAACAGTATAATTATATACCTTTCAACAATATTTGTACCAATATATTCAATCCCAATTTTTTAACCTTTGAATAAAAATACAATATTTACACAGCTAGATAGGTAAATTTACAGAAAGCAAAATGTGGCAGCAAGTTATCAAACTGCACTAGTAAAAAAAAGTGCCCAAAAAAAAATATGCAGAGTTAAATGTGTTCATGTTTTATTTATTTTTCTGAAAAATTCCACTACTTTCCCAACTTACGTAGACACAGAGATATATTTTGCTGTTCATTCTTAGTTAGCACACAGAACCAGTATCAACTTTGATTACAATAAATAGTAGTTCTCAGCTGTCTATATTAATTAGCCATTGGGTGTAGGAAAAGACTTGTTAGAAAGCTCAGTGCATTTTTTCTGTCTCATCCTCTGTTTTCTTACTCTGCTCTTTACTCCTACTCCAAACTACACTATAATAGGCTGCGTAATCTGACACTTCACTGTACAGCACTCTGTCTTGTCTTGAACAAGATGGAGCAGAGCTGTTTTTTTTACCATGCAGAACAATTTCAGGAGATGGGGGGGGAAGCTGTTCATCAATGGAGAAAATCTAAGATTTAAAATATATTACAAAGGTTTTTTTATGTGTACATGTATATATATATATATATATATATATATACATATATATATATATATATATAAAAAAAAACTTTGTAATATATATATATAATTTGCATATACTGCTGATTTATGAAAAATATATAGTTTAAATGCTCAGTTTCCTTTTAAAGGTTGTCCACTACTAGAATACTCCTTTCTTATTCCCCTTCCTATTCCTCATTTTTGGCCCCATTAAAATAAAAAAAGCTTATGCTTACTTCCAGTGCCAGAGCTCACATTCCCGGGGCTAGCGTGAGGTTGTTACATCTCGCGAGCTCCACTCTTAATTAGATTCTCTCTTACTGCCTTCAGCTGTTTGAGTAATCAATAGGAAAGTATAATTCCTAGAAGCAAGCTGTAGGAGGGCACCACCTATGGGAACCAATAAACCCATAAATGAAATAAAGGAGGGATCACCTCAGCACACCCAATTATACATGTTTAAGAGAGGGGGCGAGAAGGTGTGTAAAAAGAGGGATACACCTATATCACATACAAAAATAGGTCTTTATTAATTTGAAGACACAAAAACACACATTTAAAATCCTTTAAAACAGGCCAATAGCCACAATAAACGTAATTTGTCCCTATAGGAGGCAAATTAACTCCTCCTTCTCAAAAGGCAAAATAAATATATAAAATCTTTATAGGAGTGGTTTCCCAAGGCATATGTTGTGTTCACAAATCAAATTAACCTGTTATACAATAAGGATCATATTATATGATATAGCACAATACAGACAATATGCTTATGCATACAATTATGTATATATACAATCAGTATAACATTCAGTACAAAGATATATATATATATATATGCCAAGCTAAATCCCTATAGATAGATGTACCAGTAGATGTTAAATCCTAGTCAATATCAAAACCAAGGGAATAGTAACCACCCACAGTAATAGATTACCAGCCAGGCTGGATTTACCTGGTAGAAAAAGTCATCTGATAAGGGAAGGCAGGAGATAAGAGTCTTATCTCCTGCCTTCCCTTATCATATGGCTTTTTCTACCTGGTAAATCCAGCCTGGTTGGTAATCTATTAAGGTACCATCACACATAACGAGATCACTAGGGAGATCACAGCTGAGTCATGGTTTCTGTGACACAATGGCGATCCCGTTAGCGAGCTTGTTATGTGTGACACCTACCAGCGATCAGGCCCCTGCTGTGAGATCTCTAGTCATTGCAGAATGGTCTAAGGGCGGCTTTGCACAGTACGACATCGCAGGTGCGATGTCGGTGGGGTCAAATTGAAAGTGACGCACATCCGGCATCGCATGCGATATCGTAGTGTGTAAAGCCTTGATGATACGATTAACGAACGCAAAATCGTCGTAATCGTATCATCGTTGCAGCGTCGGCGTAATTCATAATTACGCTGACGCGATGGTCCGATGTTGTTCCTCGCTCCTGCGGCAGCACACATCGCTGTGTGTGAAGCTGCAGGAGCGAGGAACATCTCCTACCAGCGTCACTGCGGCTTCCGTAGGATATGCGGAAGGAAGGAGCTGGGCAGGATGTTTACATCCTGCTCATCTCCGCCCCTCCGCTCCTATTGGCCGCCTGCCGTGTGACATTGCTGTGACGCCGCACGACCCGCCCCCTTAGGAAGGAGGCGGGTCGCCGGCCAGAGCGACGGTCGCAGGGCAGGTGAGTGCGTGTGAAGCTGGCGTAGCGATAGTTTTCGCTACACCAGCTATCACACGATATCGTACCTGCGACGGGGGCGGGCACTATCGCGTGCGACATCGCAGCATCGGCCTGCGATGTCGCAACGTGCAAAGCCCGCCTAAGCCATTTTCTTCAAAGGCGATGTCCTGCTTGGCAGGACTCATCGCTGTGTTTGACACTGTGTGACAGGGTCACAGTGACTGCTGAGATCGTTATATAGGTCGCTACTGCCACCTGTATTGTTCCTGCATTGCTGGTAAGATCTGACTGTGTGACATCTCACCTGCGATCTCCCAGCGACTTACCACCGACTATCAGGTCGCATCATTTTCGGGATCGCTGGTAAGTCGTTGTGTGTGACTGGGCCTTTACTGTAGGTGGTTACTATTTCCTTGGTTTTGATATTGACTAGGAATTAACATCTACTGGGTCATCTATCTATAAGGATTTAGCTTGGCATATATATCTTTGTACTGAATGTTATACTGATTGTATATATACATAATTGTATGCATAAGCATATTGTCTGTATTGTGCTATATCATATAATATGATCCTTATTGTATAACAGGTTAATTTGATTTGTGTACACAACATATGCCTTGGGAAACCACTCCTATAAAGATTTTATATATTTATTTTGCCTTTTGAGAAGGAGGTGTTAATTTGCCTCCTATAGGGACAAATTATGTTTATTGTGGCTATTGGCCTGTTTTAAAGGATTTTAAATGTGTGTTTTTGTGTCTTCAAATTAATAAAGACCTATTTTTGTATGTGATATAGGTGTATCCCTCCTTTTGCACACCTTTTCGCCCCCCCTCTCTTAAAGAAAGTATAAATCCTATTACGTCCAAAGGCATTGAGAGATAATCTGGAGGTGAATAAGTTCAAGCATCGAATGATGTAGCATCCTCACATGAACTTAGTGAACATGAGCGCTGGCATCTCTGGAACATCGCCAGCACAAGAGTTGAGTATAAGCTTTCATATTTTAATGGGGCTAAACATGGGGAATGAGAAGGGGTTGTCCAAGTATCCAAGTAATGAACAACCCTTTTAACACTAGAACTACTGAGGTAGTCATTTTGACTACTTTGCACCATGTATTTCTATATAGGTGTCACGAGTCCAGTAGTTCTAGTGTTAAGTAGACTTGTAATGGGGTTAGTTATTTATGGTGATCATTCATTCACCTAAAGAAATATCATTGAAATATACATTAGCTGGATTTAAGCAATATGCTGAATATACACATTATAATAAAATATAGTGTTTATGAATCAAAAAAATGCATTGTATAAATTGTCTTTAATTTTGACGAAAGTTTTATGTAATGTACCTGCATGTATTTTTAATGATGTCCTCTATTTTTTAATGCACATGATTGTAAAACATTGAAATACATTGAAGAATGCATAAATAGAATAGCTCCAGTGTTCGATATTCCATAAAATAAAGATTTTATTACACGTCCAAAACAAAAACACACAAGACAGTGTGATACAGCTACAAACTTGATTACTACATTTATATATAATGAGGAGAAAAGCTGAAATGTTAAATTGCACAATATTCGCTGAGACACCATAAAATATGTCAAGAGATATATATATATATATAGTCCATAGGAAATTATGCAAGAAATCAAATAAAGTAATTGAAGACACTTAAGAGCACTAAAGGTGCATGATCAATTTACATGAGTGCAATCCTGTCCTGTTCAGGGGGCAACATAGGAACCAGTAATAGTTGAGCAAATAAAAGCAACATGTCAAATGCTCAAAAAATATCGGAAATGCAATATAACAAAGATTGGAAGTTCTAAAACCTATCATATATTAATAATTCTCAACGTCATTTGGCAGCATTCATAAACTCCACCACGTGTATTGATATACACTTTGGTTTCTTCAGGAATAAATAGTTACTAACCTTTTTATATAGAGTATAACAACAAATGTCATTGAATGTCAACATGTACAGTACCGGTCAAAAGTATAAGTTCACGTGTTCATTCAATCAGTTTCCTTGTTCTTATTGGAATGTGCATATTGTTGATTCAGATTTATGGCAGCAAATCCATGAACAGACTCAAATGGAAACAAAGAGTAATGAAACTGAAGCATGTTTGAAAGAAGCCAGAATATTTGTTAAACTTTACATTCTGTAGTACCACGATTACACTGTGATGACAATTTCATCCAACCTTTGTACTCTCTTAAGCAGATTCATCAGGAAGTCAATTTGAATTGATTTTAATAAACAGGCATTGGTTATGAAAAGTTTATTTCTGGAATCATCAACCTTTAGAAAGTGTTTGTGACCATTAGGTGTATTTTGCAGAGGCAGTGTTGGCAGACATTTTCCTATAGTGATAAGGCTAATCGCTGTAAAGGTACCGTCACACTAAGCGACGCTCCAGCGATCCCACCAGCAACCTGACCTGGCAGGGATTCCTGGAGCATCGCTACACAGGTTGCTGGTGAGCTGTCAAACAGGCAGATCTCACCAGCAACCAGTGACCAGCCCCCAGCCAGCAGCGACGCGTGGAAGCGATGCTGCGCTTGGTAACTAAGGTAAATATCAGGTAACCAACCCAATATTAACCTTGGTTACCAGCGCACACCGCTTAGCACTGGCTCCCTGTACTCCTAGCCAGAGTACACATCGGGTTAATTACCCGATGTGTAGTCTGGCTATGTGTGAAGGGAGCAGAGAGCCGGCACTGACAGCGTGAGAGCAGCGGACGCTGGTAACGAAGATAAATATTGGGTAACCAAGGAAAGGGCTTCTTGGTTACCCGATATTTACATTGGGAACCAGCATCCGCAGAAGCTGGCTCCCTGCTCACTGCACATTCAGTTGTTGTTCTCTCACTGTCACACACAGCGATTTGTGCTTCACAGTGGGAGAGCAACAACTAAAAAATGGTCCAGGACATTCAGCAACAACCAGCGACCTCACAGCAGGGGCCAGGTTGTTGCTGGATGTCACACACAACAACATCACTAGCAACATCGCTGTTACGTCACAAAAGTTGGGCCTCAGCAGCGATGTTGCTAGCGATGTTGCTTACTGAGACGTGGCCTTAAGACAACATATGTTAAGAACTACTCAACTAAGTAAATGCTCATGACAGTTCATCATTACTTTAAGAAATGGTCAGTCAATTCAGAAAACTGCTAGAACCTTGAATGTATTCTCAAGTACATTCATAAAAACTATCAACTGCTATGATGAAACTGGTTCTTATGAAGATTGCCCCATGAGAAGGAAGACCAAGAATTATCTCTGCTGCAAAGGATGAATTCATCACAGGTACCTTCCTCAGAAACAGTAAATTGACAGCTCAAAGCCCTCATAAATGATGCACAGACATCAAGCAGTCAATGTATCCCAACATCAACTGTCTAGATGAGACTGCAACAATTGGAATTTGAAACTTTTTTGCGCCAAACAACACAAGAACTAGGAATTGGCCTGGACAAGTCAAAATTTGAGATTCTTGGTACCATCTATCATGTGTTTGTGAGAAGTAGAACATTTAGGCTGAGGAATTCTATATGTGTGAGGTTCACCATGAAAAATGAAAAGAGATATGTGATGGTGTGTAGGTGCTTTACTGGTAACACACTTGGTCATTTTTTCCTAAGGCATATTTACTCATCATGGCTCCCAAAGCATACTGCAGTGACTTGCCATATGGTTTACACTTACTGTATTGGGAGAATCACTTTTGCTTCAAATGGAAAATAACCCAAAACACAACAACCATCAAGCAATCGAAAGGCTACTTGACCTAGAAGAAGCTTGAGATTTTCATCAGATGAGATGGCTTCTATAATCACCCATCCTCAGCCCAACTGAGACAGTTAAGATGGCAGATTGAAGACAAAGCAGCCACAAGTACTTAGCACCTCTGGGAACTCCTTTAGGGTGTTAGAAAGTCATTTCAGGAGAGTCAACCTGTTGTAGCTGCTTGAAAAGAATATCAATGGTATGTAAAGCTATTATCAGAGGTAAATGGGTGCTACTTTAACCCTTTCCTGACTTTGGACATGTTGGTATATTCTACTTTGCAGTGCGTTTCTGGAAATGGATCTGCCGGTATGTCAAGGACATCATGTGGGCACAAAAGCTGTGCCCACATGATAGCTGCGGGAGCTTAGTTTAAGTGATATCTGAGATTGAAATCTGCTGTCACAGCCAGGGCAGAATTCCTCACTAGAAATGAGCGAACCGGTCCCGGTTCGGCCCGAGTTCGGTTTGTCGAACGTTCGACGAACCAAACTCGAACCGCATAGAAAACAATGGCAGGCAATCACAAACACAGAAAAACACCTAGAAAACACCCTCAAAGGTGTCCAAAAGGTGACAAACAACTCACAACACAACACAAACACATGGGAAAGTGACAAGGACATATACTCATGCGAAAACAAAAGAGCTGGACAAGGAAAAAGAGGAGGAGACACAGATATATGAGTATATGCAAGGAAACATCGATGCCATTACTGTGCAACTTGAGCCCTGCTCATTTTAGGCTTCCAATCTGGATAAATTGCCTGAGCTTGCCACGTACGCCTTGGGGATCTTGGCACTAGCTGCCTCTCCACACTTAGACGTGGAGGAGAAATTGCTCTTCGGGTGTGGACTTGGAGATGCTGTCTATGAGCAGAAGGAAAAGCTAAAGGTGTGTGTTACAGCAAGGAGCCACCGCGGAAACACTTCGTTCAATTGTGAGGGGAGTCATTTTGGAGTTTGGTGAGGAGTACCGTAACGCCAGTGAGCAGCATCCTGTGCCATAGACCAACATTCTTATGGTGCTGTCTATACTGCTTACCGTGAGAGGAGCGTAAAGTCTGTATTTCTGGCAACTGGACATCACAGTACCCGGGTACGGTAGGCTGTGCCCAGACAATAATGCGGGCACGCAACACTTTGTTTTATTAGCAAAACACATATCTTTTCTGGGTAGGCCGACTATTTATAGACAATAAGACTTGCTGCCTCTGCACTGTCAAATTGTCACGTACACTTTAAATCATAGAGGGACAGCGACACATGTTTGCATTGACTGTTGATTTTCAAGATTTCCATGACTGTGTTGCAGAGCTGTGTGGTTTGCATTCACACTGTTATCATCTGCCTTATCTGTTAGGCTTTAGCTAACAAGGGTATTCAGGGGGGGTAATTTGTTTTGTCTATGTTTACGTAGATAACTGGGAAGCTCTTGTGATGCGCCACTGGTAAGTCGTGTTCGCACACACACACACACACACACAAGCACAAACACACAATTACTGCTACACAGAGGGATTAGCAGGTAGTAGGCAACAGAATAGATTGTTCAATTATTTAAATTGTATGCATGGTTCTTATTGTTTGTTTTGGTAAAGTTAAACAATCATTTATCAATCCAACTGACTAGAGTCCTTTTCCTGTTGCCTTGTTTTGCTGCATACTGGGGAGCCCACCCTGTACACGACATAAAATGAAGCATAAGTCACAATGTGAATTTCACTGTGCTACAATGCGACCTAGCGTGCCTGTGCAACCACCGCCTGCCCCATCAAGTGTATCTGCATGCTCTTCATCCTCTGTGACTGTGGGGACAGCAGTCTCACATGGTTTTTCACACTGAACTTCCACCCCTTTACACGCAACAGGGAGTGTGATTGGCAGGTCATCACTTGTTTTGGAAGTGGAAACAGATGGTATTGTTGAGCTGTCAGACATCGAGAAAACCAACATTGGATGCAGGCTACATTATATCCACACCTGCACCTTCGTCACAGATTGGCTGGACTACCTGCATTTAATAATTGCATTCCAGAAATAGAAATGAGTGTAGAATGCACATGTGTTGTACCTTGCTTGGCAGCAAAGGAACACTAACTTAGTATTACAGACAATTTTAGGAAGGCAGAAAAAGAGTCAGCTCTTTGGGCAAATTAAATAGCGTGGCAAAAGTGGACAGGTGGGTACAGTGGCTGTGTTCTGTGAGTACCAGGACAGTAAAGGAAGCCTCACTTTCTATCCCTCCGAATGATCAAATGCAGCAAGGAATTCCCTGAGTTTGCTATAAAATTAGCGTAGCAAAATGTGCATGAGGGTGTCATGCAGAGGTGCTGCAAATAGATTTGCACCAGTGGGACACTAATGAAATACAACAGCCAGTTCTTGTATGCCACTAAATGGCAGCTTTTTTTGCTATTATTATAGCTTATTAAAAACAGAGCAGGAGGGTGTCATGCAGAGGTGCTAGAAATAGCTTGGCACCAGTGGGGCACTAATGGAAGTCCAACAGCCACTTTTAGGATGCCACTAAGTTCACTCAGTGTTTGCTAGTATAATGGCTTAGTAACAATGAGTTTGAGTGTGCAATGCAGGCAGACGTGCTGCAAATATCTTTGCACTAGTGGGACAATACAGAAGTCCAACAGCCACGTTTAGGATGCCACTAAGTTCACTCAGTGTTTGCTAGTATAATGGCTTAGTAACAATGAGTTTGAGTGTGCAATGCAGGCAGACGTGCTGAAAATATCTTTGCACTAGTGGGACAATACAGAAGTCCAACAGCCACGTTTAGGATGCCACTAAGTTCACTCAGTGTTTGCTAGTATAGTGGCTAAGTAACAATGAGTTTGAGTGTGCAATGCAGGCAGACGTGCTGCAAATATCTTTGCACTAGTGGGACAATACAGAAGTCCAACAGCCACTTTTAGGATGCCACTAAGTTCACTCAGCGTTTGCTAGTATAATGGCTTAGTAACAATGAGCTTGAGTGTGCAAAGGGCAGGAGGGTACAGTGGCAGGGTTGTGGGTCTGGGTAGAGGAAAGGAAGCCTGCCTTTCTATCCCTCCTAATGGGGAAATGCAGTGAGGAAATCACTGACCTTAGCTACACAGACGCTGTCATCTTGTGTAGCTGTTAAACTCTGTTTTCACGGCCCTGACTGTCACCCATGGCTCTGACCCTGCTGGTATTAGCCCTTAAAAGGACTAATAGAAAGTTCTATCCCTATTCTGTACAGCGCTGTGTATAGAGCGTACACAGCAGTATCGGAGATAGGAGCTGCGCCAGCGGTGACTGACACCAAGGACGCAGAAGGCAGATATTGGCGTGCTGGAGGAAAATGTCCATTTTTATAATGCAGGGACATGTGACATGGACATCCTATCACACATGCCGTTGCTTCTTTGGCTAAAAGTCCACTTAGCTGTGTGTGTGTCTGGGATTGGCTGACATGCTGGCCCGCCCCACTACACGCGCGCGCTTAGGGAAGGAAGACAAGGAAAAAAAAAATGGCGATCGCCATTATCCATACAGCAGTGATCTGAATGCGCTGTTCCCGCACACTATACACTGAAATTTCATAATAGTGTGAGTCACAGAGTGACTTACACTATTACAGCGGAAAGCCAGCTAGTAATTAGCTGGTCTTTTTGCTGCTAGAATCGTTCTCGAACGTATCTAGAACTATCGAGCTTTAGCAAAAAGCTCGAGTTCTAGTTCGATCTAGAACAGCCCCCAAAATCACTCGATCCGCGAACTGGAGAACCTCGAACCGCGAACCGCGCTCAACTCTATTCCTCACCTCCCCCTATTATTAAACCCTTTAAGTGCTGCAATCAATAGTGATTAAAGCATTTAGGAGGTTAAGAGAGTGAGTGGGCTCCCTCTCTCACCTGATCAGGAGCACCATGACGTGATCATGGGGGCCCGATGGTTGCGTTGAGAGCAGGAGGTAAAAAATGACCTCCATATCTGTCAGTTATCGTGACCTGTTAGACCATGCCAAGAGAATGATATAACAAGCATTCTGCCAGTGTAACAACGACAGACCTAATGCATTGCAATGCGCATGCGCATTGCAATGAATTACACCAGTGATCAGACTATTAAAAGTTAAAGTCCCAAAGGAGGGACTAAGTAAAAAGTTAAAAAAATGTAAACATATTTAAAACACAAAATAAAGAGCAAAAAAATAAAAAAAAATATTACACCAATAAATAGAAGTACCGTATTTTTCGGACCATAAGACGCACTTTTTTTCCTCCAAATTTGGGAGGAAAGTGTGGGGTGCGTCTTATGGTCTGAAGCTGCGGGGTAGTGAGCTGTGGGGGAGTCAGCGCTATGCAGTGGGATCACAGTAGGCAGGGAGGGTCGCTGCTGCAGGATGCCGGCTGCTGGAGAAACCACGTGTGCCCGCTGCTTAAAGTCAGTGAATATTCATTAGCTGCTCCCCGCCCACCTCTCTCTGCAGTCAGCGGGTGTGAGGAGCAGCTAATGAATACCAGGGTGCCGCTGCAGTCATGTATGGCCTGGGGGGAAGTGCAGATCACTGCAGTGTCCGGGCCAGAGCACGGCATACCTTCACAGCACAGCCGCAGTCTCTGTGCTGAGGGCTCAAATTACTTTCACTTTGCTCCTGCTTCCTTTACACTAGAAACAGTCTCATGTAGCTGACAAGGACCTACAGTGATGTAATGCAGAGGGGTGGGCCAGAGCAGCACAGAACAGCACAGTGCCCTGCCTCTTCATTACATCACTGCAGGTCCTTGAGATATGTGAGACTTTGTTTGTAATGCCAGGACCAAACTAAAGCATGGTGAGCAGCACAACAGTAAAAGTAAGGGCTAAGCCACACGGCGAGAAAATCGGTGCGAGTGGAGTGCGATAAAACATCGCATTCCCCTCGGACCAATTCTAGCCTGTGTGACAGCACACATGAGCGATTATTTTCTCAGCCCTAATCGGACCGAGAAAACAATCGCAGCATGCTGCGATTGTAATCCGAGACTCTTTCTCTCGCACCCATTCAAGTGAATGGGGCGAGAGAAAAATCGCACTGCACTCGCGGTACACCGGTGTACTGCCAGTGCAATGCGAGAATGTCTATAGCCGGCTACACAGGCGAGAGGGAGAGAAATCCCTCCCTCCCCTCCTGAGTGCCGGCCCGCCCCCCGCAGCTGAGGTCTGCTCGCACGAACGGACCTCAGTTGCAAGGACACAAGCATGAGACTCGGCTCTGCTGTACTGCCAGCACGAGCCGAGTCTCATGCAAGGGGATCGCAGTAGTCCCCGTGTGGCCCCGGCCTAAGGCAATAAATAGTATAGTATATAAAGGCATTACTGTACACCTGGATGGGGTTGGATCATATACATATATATATATATATATATATATATATATATATATATATATATATATATATATCTTTACACACACATGCACACACACTATATAACTATATACACACAGACACACACACATTATATACACACACACACTATAACTATATACACACACACACACACAATCCAGATTGGAGGATCACACACATAATGATGGGGAACATACATATTACACGATGGGGGTCGTATATACCTGGAAGGTACCCAGAATGGAGGATATGAGGACAGAATTTGGGGATATTATTACCTCAGTAACACTGTCAGCAGTAAAATAACAGTGTATCATGACCACATTCTTTTACTTTAATTTTATTTTTTTCTATTTTTTCCTCCTCTAAAACAAGGGTGCGTCTTATAGTCCGGTGCGTCTTATAGTCCGAAAAATACGGTATTATACACACTTAGAAGTAAAAAAAAAATATTACATATTTGGTATCACCACATTGAAAACAATCCAATCTATAAATATCTCTAAATCTCTCACAAAAGTTAACCTCTTTAGTGTGCACCATAAAAATGTGGCAGAAATTAGGATTTTTCATCAAACTTGGAAAAAGTAGAATAAAACGCATTCAAAAAGTTAAATGTAAATTTAAATGGTATTGCTGAAAAGATGATCTCATCCAAAAAAAAAAACAAGCCTCCATTCAGCACCATCAGCAGAAATATAAAAAAGTTATAATTGTCAAAATATATCAGTGAAATGTTTTTTATTGTGTGAAAGAGGCAATTGTACTGAGCTGAGGAATAAAGCCATTTTATCCCTTTTACCAAACAGTGATAGCCATAAATAAAATCCTAAAAACTCCTGAGTTGCTGTTTTATGTTCATTCTGGTTCACAAAAACCTGAATAAAAAGTGATCAAAGAATGTTATGTCCCCCGTCAAAAGGATCAAGAAAAATGTCAACTCATCCCACAGAAAGCTAGCACTCACATGACTGTCAGTAGAAAAATAAAAAAAAATTATACCTCCTAAAATATGGTCATGCAAAAACTATTTTAGAGCGTTGTGTTAGTGTGTAATAGCAGCAAAACAAAAAACACGTTCTAAAAGTAGTACTGCTATAGTCTGACTGACCAGAAGAACAAAGCCATCTTATCAGTTATATTGCATGGTGCATAGAATAAAAAATAAATAAAATAAATTCTTGACCTTGTGTTGATTTGTTTTGTCTGCCTACCAAAGATCACAGTAAGGCTCTACTCACATTTATCAGGAACTCTACGCTGAGCACTTACATCTAGATTTATATTTAATCTCTGAAATATGTGATTTAGATGGAACTCTCATTGGAATAATGAGACAGTGTAAGTCACATTTACTCTGTCTGTCCTATGATCTGTCTGTGTCCTTCTTTTCATTGGTACATAAAAGCGTGGTCGACCACATTTTTTGCAAATCTGAAAAGATGGACACTGCTGAACAGTGATCAGAGTCCAAAGTATCATTGCCTGACACATCATATTGAATGGATCCATTGGGAGTTTTATCTGAATTATGTCATTCAAAGACTTAGGCGGGTTTTGCTCACTACGACATCGCAGGTGAGATGTCGGTGGGGTCAAATTGAAAGTGACGCACATCCGTCATCGCATGCAACATCGCAGTGTGTAAAGCCTAGATGATACGATTAATGAGCGCAAAAGTGTCGTAATCGTATCATCGGTGCAGCGTCGGCGTCATCCATAATTACGCTGACGCGACGGTCCGATGTTGTTCCTCGCTCCTGCGGCAGCACACATCGCTGTGTGTGAAGCCGCAGGAGCGAGGAACATCTCCTACCGGCGTCACCGCGGCTTCCGTAGGATATGCGGAAGGAAGGAGGGGGGCGGGATGTTTACATCCTGCTCATCTCCGCCCCTCCGCTCCTATTGGCCGCCTGCCGTGTGATGTCGCAGTGACGCCGCACGACCCGGCCCCTTAATAAGGAGGCGGGTCGCCGGCCAGAGCGACGGTCGCAGGGCAGGTGAGTGCATGTGAAGCCTGCGTAGCGATAATTTTCGCTACGCCAGCTTTCACAATATATTGTACCTGCGACGGGGGCGGGGACTATCACGTGCGACATCGCAGCATCGGCTTGCGATGTCGCAACGTGCAAAGCCCGCCTTAGATGTAAATCTAAAAGTAAGTGCTCTGCATAGAGCACATGATAAATGGTATCCAAAATGTCATGTAGAATGTTCCCAATAAAAACTTTAACTTGTTCCATAAAAAAGAAGTCTCCACTCATGTCAGTTATCTGTCATTGAAGGTGGCTTCTATGTTACTGTTGACACAAAGACTTTAGAAAAGCACCATGGCTTTCACCAAAAACTAATCCTGTAAAATCTGTGCACCCAATTCTAAATGCCTCCTACATTCTGAGCCCCACAGTGTGCCTAAACCAAATTTAGCATCCACATGTTGGCAATTATGTAGTAAGAAAGCCCACTTAATTTATGGGGTGGGTCTCTTCAGAAGCACAAGCTGTGCACAATGTATAGACACTACAATGTATAGATACTACAATGATCTGGGCACTCTAATGGCAGATTTGGAATTTTCACTCAGCAACGTACATTGCTGCTTGTTTCTGGAAAACACACATGGAGTCAAAATAGACACTACACCTCTGCATAAATTCCTAGAGGGGTATAATTTTTAAAAAAGTAACACTTGAGGGGGATTTGTCTGTCAAATAGAGGCTCTGTATATGCAGTCCACATACTATTCTAGGAAAATCTGTTTTCCAAGGGTTAAATAGCATTCCTTCCTTTCCGAGTCTCACCATGTGGCTAAACAGTATTGTACAACAACATGTTTAAAAGCTAAGAAAAACAGAGCGCAAAATAGAGTATTCTCAGGGAGTAAAGTGCAATGTGCACAAAATAAAGCGGGCTTTACATGCTACGATATCGTTAATGAATTATCGTCAGGGTAACGTTGTTTGTGACGAACATCCGGTGTCATTAACGATATCGCAGCATGTGTCACTTTTGAGCGACCTTAAACGATCGCCAAAGTGGTCAAAATCGTTTGCCGTGGAGAGGTCGTCCTGAAACAAAAAATCGTTTTCTGCTTATTAGTGATGTTGTTCGTCGTTCCTGCGGCACCACACATCGCTGTGTGTGACACCGCAGGAACGACGAACATCTCCTTACCTGCCTCCACCGGCAATGTGGAAAAAAGGAGGTGGGCGGGATGATACGTCCTGCTCATCTCCGCCCCTCCGCTTCTATTATACGCTTGCTGTGTGACGTCACTGTGACGCCGCATGAACCACCCCCTTAGAAAGGAGGCGGTTTACTGGCCAGAGCGACGTTGCAGGGCAGGTAAGTGCGTTTGACGGGGTTAAGCGAGGTTGTGCGGCACGGGCAGCGATTTGCCCATGTCGCACAATCGACGGGGGCAGGTACGATCGCTTGCGATCTTGCTAGCGAGATCGCAGCGTGTAAAGCCCGCTTAAAATTCACCTATTAGAGTTGTTAGAGTCACAAGAAGGCTCAAGGTAATGGCGGCTGCCACAGCCCCACATGGGTTAAATTTCAGTGCTGGAGAAGAGGAACGGGGTTGATGCCACGCTGCCGCCGAGAAAATAAACTATTGTTTATTAAATATTCTTTTTTATTTCATAGGTTTCTTCTTTTGTCCTGAAGAAGGGGACTGGATCCCTAAAAGACATAGACCTATAAAATAAAAAAGAATGTTTAATAATCAACAGTTTATTCTCTCGGTGGCAGTAGAGCATTAACCCTGTTCCTCTTTTTCAGGACTAGAACAGCTGCATGTTTGGCATTTCTAAGTTAAGTTGAAATTGTGCAACAAATTTTAATGCAATGTTTATCCATTTTCTTGTGTAAAAGTGTAAAATATGGGGCTAAAACAACATTTTTTGGTTAAAATTAAATTATTGTTTCTTCAAAGCCAAATGGTATAAAATGCACTCCAAGATAAATTCATTGAGATGTGTATTTTGTAAAATGGGGTCACATATGGGGGTTCTACTATTCTGGCACTTCTGGGGTTCTGCCAATGTAACCTGCCACCCACAAACCATAACAGCAAAATCTGCACTATAATATGGCACTCCTTCCCTTCTGACCTTTCCAATGTGCCTGAAAAGTACTTCTCAATTAGATGTAGGGTATTGTCAACCTCAGGAAAAATTGCGCAAGAACTGTGTGTTCCATTTTGTAACTATAAGTCATGATAAAAATTAAAAACTTGTGACTAAACAACATTTTAGTAGTAAAAACGTAATTATTTCTCTTCACTATCCAATAGTATAAAATTCTATGAGGTATGTGTGGTGTGAACATGCCCACTGCACCACTAGATTATTTATAGGATGTTGTAGTTTCTGAAATAGGGATACTTATGGAGAGGTTCTGTTTTTCTTACATATCAAGGGCTCTGCCAATGTGACATAGCACCCTCCTTAAATCATTCTAATTTTGCACTCCTTTCTTCATGAGATTTGCATTTTGCCTCAAAAGTTGTTTTCAACACATATGGGATATTGGGGTACTCAGGAGAAATTGTGCAACAAATTGTATGATTTTTTTTCTCCTAATACCCCTTTTTAAAATAAAAAATGTGGTTCCAAAACAATATTTTATTGGAAAAATTGGAAATTTTAATTTATTAAGTCCAATTTTATACAATTTTGTAAATTACCTGGGGTTAAAACACTCACTACACCCTCTAGATGAATTCCTGAAGAGGGGTTGTTTCCAAAATGGGGTTTCTTAGGTTGTGGAAAAAAAAATGTCTTTTTTAATTTTTATGGTTCAACATTTTAAATGTCTGTGAAGCATCTGTGAGCTCAAGGTGCTTACCACACCTCTTAATAAATTCATTGAAGGGTGTAGTTTCCAAAATATGGTCACTTGTGGGGATTTTCCACTGTTTAGGTACAACACTGGATGTGCAAATGTGACATGGCATCCACTATCTATTCAAGAAGACAACTTTGTGTTCCAAAAGTCAAATGAATATCCTTCCCTTCCGAGACCTGCTGTATACACAAACAGTAGTTTTCCATCACATATGAGGTATCAGTGTACTCAGGATAATTTGCACAACAAATTGAATAGTCCATTTTTTCCTGCTACCCTTGTGAAAATTAAAAATTTTGGGCAAAACAACATGTTTCCCGTAAAAATGTACTTTTTCATTTTCATGGCTCAACTTTATAAAATTTTGTTAAGTACTTGTGGGTTCAAGTTGCTCACCACACCTCTAAATAAATTCCTTGAGGGGTAAAGTTTTCTAAATGGAGTCATTTGTGTGAGAATGAGGTTTCTGTTGTTTAGGTACATCAGGAGCTTGGCAAACGTGACATGGCATTCGGTATTTATTTCAGCCAATTTTGTGATCCAAAAGTTGAATGGCTCTCCTTCCCTTCCAAGACCTGTTGTGTGCCTAAAGAATAGTTTTACACCATACATGGGGTATCAGTGTACTCAGGTAATGACACAACTAATTGGAAGATCCATCTTATCCTGTCATCTTTGTAAAAATGCACAATTTGGGGCAAAAGCAATATTTTTGTTGAAAAAGTAAAATTTTATATTTTTTTTTTGCAACAGTGCTTTAATCCCCGTGAAACATCTAAAGAGTTTATAAAGTTCTTGAATGTGATTTTGAGAATTTTGAGGGGTGCAATTTTTATAAAAGGTATCACTTTTGGGTATTTTATGTCACATAGGACCCTCAAAGTCACTTCAAATATGTGCACAATTGGCGCGTGCACAGATTTTTTTTTTTACATATGCATATGTGCCCCTGCCGCTCATAGTCTCCAGTACAGGGTATTCAATAAAATGGTGCTGGAGATCACAGAACAATTTTAATGAAGACATCATTACTGTGGCAATGTGCACGGGCCACCCACTGCAGCAATGGTGACATGGCACAATATTTAAATAAAGAAGAGAGGGCACTCCAAAGAGGACACAGGAGGAGGAATTTACAGTGAGGACCTGACTCACAAAGGCCTGCACCGCTGCACATATAAATCAAAGGTGCAGTGCATTTCTCTAACTTTGATTAGAGATATTTCAGCAACCAAGCATCTGATCTTTCAACAATGCCTGGATTCAGCATCCTAGTGCCAGTATGGCACTGCCATTACTTTAAATAGCAAAATCCTGGTGGCTGGTTCCCTTTAAGGAGAAGAACCACGTAGATTATGTGAGATTGCTTTGTTAAATGAAAACATATTTCTTACATGAGTCCTATTTTTTTCTTCAGTACTTTTATCCAAATAGAAAATGTGAATTATCATGGTTATATTTTTGTATTAGCTATGGTCTCGTAATTGAGCTTCGACATAGAATTGAATATGAAATTGCATGAGTTACATAATCTGTTCTTTTTTGACAGAAAATCAAGGACTACCTATATTGTAAATTCAAAATGGATTCAGACTTGTTTATTTTAGTCTACATTTTCTCATTTCATAGATTTATTCTAAAATAGTATCATCAGTTCCGTAAACATGCTTGTAAATTTAGTACAGCTAAAAACCTGAGATATGATACTTGAAACTTAATATGATTTGCAGTTCTTTGTTTTAGGCACCTTTTGCAGCCATAATAGCCTAACATCTTCTTTGGTGTGATGCTATGAGCTTGGCACATTTGTAATTTTGGTAATTTTCTGACTTTTCTCTGCAAATGCTCTTAGCTCTGTCATAAAACATAGCCATGTTGAAGGACATTTACCAACGTGTCCTGAAGCCATGCCTGCATTGTCTTTGCTGTGTGATCTTTATTCTGTTGGAAGGTGAAGCTCCAGTCTGAGGTCAACAGAGCTTTGAGGCAGATGATTTTCATTAAGGATTTGTCTTGTCTTTTCTTTGTTCATATTTTCCTCAATAATAAGAATTTTCTCAATACCTACAGTATAAAAACCTTCACAGAAATAGATGTTGCCACTACTGTGATTCACCATAATGCTTCTATTGACCATGTGTACTTCTGGTGATGACACTTGGCATTCAGGCTAAAATTTATAAGTTTTATTATTATTTTTATTAATAAAGATTTTCTTGTTTCTTATGAACTGAGAGTCAGATAAATTGCAAGCAGGTTATCATGTTCCTTTTACTGTGGAGTGGCTTTTAATGGGAAGAATGCAACATATGTCTAGTTTTTTTGTAGAAGGTTCTCTCCTTTCTAATTATGTATTCTAGACCTCTGATTCTTCTTCACTTCTCTGACCAAAGCCCCTCTCGTCTAATTGCTTAATTTTAAAATGTTGCCACGTAAAAAGAAAATTCTAATCGTTCTGAACTTCTTATAGTTAAAAATAGTGGAAATAACGGTGTTCTTCAGGACTTTCAGTGCTTAAGCTACTCTACCTTCCTTTGTGTTTAGAAATGTATCTGTCAAATATTAAATCCTTCACCCCCAAGCCTGTTTTCACCTTCCTGATCAGGACAATTTTTTTTTAATTTTGACTTTGTCACTTTATGGGGTAATAACCCTGGAACGCTTCAACGGCTCATAGTGATTCTGAGGTTATTTTTTTCATGACATGTTGCATTTCATGTTACTGGAAAATTTAGGGCAATATTTTTTGTGTTTATTTGGGAAAATATTGGAAATTTTGCAAAACATTTTAAAATGCTGCAATTTTAAAACTTTGACTTCCTAAACCAGAGTAATGTCACAAAAATAGTTAATAAATAGGGATGATCAAATACTTAGATTATTCGGCTCCGCGAGTATTTTCCGAATACCTCGCCGCTATTCGACTATTTGCGAATATTCGATTCGCAATGTAAGTCTATGGGAAACCTGAATAACAACTATTCAGTACTATTCGAGCTTCCCATAGACTTACATTGCGCATCGAATAGTCAAATGGCGGTGAGGTATTCGGAAAATATTTGCGAAGCTGAATATTTGAGGTATTCAATCATCCCTATTAATAAACAAAATTTACCACATGTCTACATTATTTTTGAAACATAATTTTTTTGTTAGGAAGTTAGAGGGCTTCAAACTTCATCAGCAATTTCTTTTTTGTCCCTCAAAATTAAAAAAAGAAATGTTTTATTTAGGGACCATGTCACATTTGAATTGATTTTATGGCACAAAATACCCCAGACTGACACCATTCTAAACATTGCACCCCTCAAACTGCTCAAAATCAAATTCAAGAAATGTTTTATTAACCCTTCATGTGCTTCACAGTAACTAAAGCAATGTGGAAGGGAAAAATGAAAATGTTACTTTTTTGCCTCTCAAAATGATATTTCAGTCCCAAATTTTACATTTTCAAAAGGGAAAATGCACCATACAATTCATTGTTCAATTTCTCCTGAGTACATTGAGACCCCATATGTGAAGGAAAACTTCTGTCTGGGCACAAAGCAGGGCTTTGAAGGGAAGGAGAACCATTTGACTTTTGGAACACAAAATTGACTGGAATCAATAACAGAAGCCATGTTGTGTTTACATGGCCACTCATGTGTCTAAACAGTAAACCCCACCCACAAGGGACCTCATTTTGGAATTAACACCCCTCAAGAAATTTATCTAGAAATGTGGTGAGCATCTTGAATCCCCAGGTGCTTCACAGAATTTTAAAATAAATAATAATCATATTTTTTCTCCAAAAGTGATGTTTTAGCTCCAAATTTAGAATTTTTTCAAGGGTAACAGGAGAAGATGCACAGATTTTGCTGGATTTCTTTTTCAGGGAGAACCATAGTGCTATTTCAGAGCCTTTGTGTTACTAGTAATGTTGAAGCCTCCAATATTTCCATAATTAGATGACAAACCTGAGTGTGGACTTGTGTTTTTGTGGGTTGAATTGAATACTATTGGGTGGAAATTTGAGATACAGAACATTGGATCAGCCCATATCCATCCTGTACTCTATGCTGAGCACTTCCATTAGGGTTTACATCTACATCTCTGAAATACATGATTCAGGTGAAACCCTAGATGGATCAATTTTAGAGGAAGCAGAGTTACTCCGGACTCCACGTGGCCTTTGTTCAGTGATGGCCTTCTCTTCAAAAGTGCCAAAAGCTGTTTTTTACTACATTTTTCTGCACGCCTAAAAGCACACGAAAAAGATGTACACCGCCAGACCACAGAGCAAACAGGAGTTCAAAGTGACTTCTTGTACCTCATTACAGTAAATTTTCTGTTGAGAATTTTGTTTGAATCACTTCTTCAGAGATTTACACATAAACTCCCATGTAAGCGCTCAGTGTAGAGTGCAGGATAAATTTGAGCTTGGCCCTACTGCGATTCTTGGGAGACAGAAAAAACAAATCAACAGCAGTTGAAGAATTTACTTTATTACTATTTTTTTACTCAGTTTACCTTGTGGTATAAGTGATAGAGCAGCTTCATTTCTTAGCTAAGTAAGATTACAGCGATACCAGATTTACAAAATATAGGTTATTTTGCATAACGGAATTTTCAAGACTAGATTATTTTATTTTTCTGCAGACAAAGTAATATAAGTGCTTGTTTATTGTGCAATAAATTGTAGTTTATATTGGTACCATTTTGATCACTTTTTATCTGCTTTTTCTGAGGCAGAATCAAGAAAAAACAGCAAATCAGGTAGTTTTTTTTAATACGCCACTCACAGTGTTATTAAACTGAGAAAACCAATTTATTCTTCAAGTCAGTATAATTACAGCGATACCACATTTATATTTTTTTATGTTTTGCTGCTTTTACACAACAAAATTTAAAAAAAAGACAAAAAAGTTTTGCATTGCTGTATTCTGAGTGCTCTTTAATTTTGTTAAAATTTATTGACAAAGCTATATTGTGGTTTGCTTTTTGTGGGACAAGATGATGTTTTCAGCAATATAATTTTTATTTACATACAACTTTTTGATTGCATTTTATTCCATTTGATGTCAGCTGTATGATGAAAGTACATAGTTTTTGCTGTGTTTTCTATTTATTTTTTCTGCCATGTTGACTGAAGGGGTTAACTAGTGTGACAGTTTTACAGATCGGGTTGTTCTGGATGCGTCGATACCAAATGTGTGAGCAGGGTTGTCTCTTTTTCTTTCTTTCTTTTTTTTTTCCTTACTCTAATTATTGTATTTTCTATAACTGTCATTTGTTTGTATAAGACCTCCTTAATTGTAAAGCGCTGCGTAATTTGTTGGTGCTATAGAAATAAAGATTTATTATTATTATTATTATTATTATTATTATTATTATTATTCATTTGTGTTGTTTATTTTCTTTTTTTTTTGTTTTTTAAATTTACAATAATTGTTTTACTTTATTTGATCTTTTTTAATTAGTCTCAATATGGGACATTAAATTTTAATACTCTGATGGTAAAATATATTGTAATGCACAAGCAATGCAACACATTGTAAAGCGGGCTTTACACGCTACGATATCGCTAGCAATTGCTAGCGATAGCGAGCGTGCAAGTACCCGCCCCCGTCGCACATGCAATATCATGTGTTCGCTGCCGCAGAGAACATTATTGCTACGGCAGCGTCACACGCACTTACCTGGTCGGCAGCGTCGCTGTGACTGCCGAACAAGCCCTCTCTCAAGGGGGAGGGACGTTCAGCGTCACCGCGACGTAACCGCGACGTCACTAAGCAGCCGGCCAATCAAAGCGAAGGGACGGAGATGAGCGGGACATAACATCCCACCAGCGACATCGCTAGCGATGTCTCTGCGTGTAAAGCAGCCTTAATAGGCTTGCTATAGTTGGCTGACACAAAGTTCAACGTGATGACCTCAGATTGCCATGGAAATGATCATGTTGCGGGGATTTCAATCAGATGGGAGAAAGAGCCCACTCCCTTTCCCAGCCTCCAATGAGCTTTGATCACTGTTGATTGCAGTATTTAGGGGGTTAAACAGCCAGGGGCAACCTGTTAATCATTCAAGCCCGGGACAGTCGGGGCTCAGCTATAACTGCCATGATGCACATTTACTTAATTTTGTGGGAACGCCTTCTCGACCATGACGTAAATGTACATGAAATGTTGGATAGTGGATTATAAAAACTGATATAATAAATAGGGACACAAAAGTTTAATGTATTGGGAGGTTGTGCATAAATAGTGAACTGCTAGCGTTGAGAAAGGGTTCGATTACAAAGCTAAATGTATTTTCATAGTCCTAGTCATTAAAAGGTAATTTGTTTTCCACCAAAATACACATACTTTTTCTGTCACAGTTTTGCCCATTGTTTTATCATTTAGTATATTATTGTACATTTTGTTTCCTTGGCCCAAATACATGACTTTACATGTATCCACATTTATTCTCTATTGCCATTTCTCAGTTTAGGCCTTCAGCTTCCCCAAATGCAGTATTAAACTATCCTTCTCTTTCTTTATTACTAAGTAGAGCTTAGTATCATCTGTTTCATGGATGTCAAGTATCCCATAGGGAGAGATCTGTCATTGAAAGCGATCAGAGTGGGTAGAAGCCACCAAGAATCTGCATCAAACAAATTTTTTAACGCATATATTATTTGTCCAACTTTGTATGTTTCTCTGAAATGCCCCATCATTTCATAGTAAAACATACACAACTGTAATAATGCCACCAGATTTTGGTTTATGATGCCATGGTCCAAACAGCAGTCTGTCAGATTAAAAATTTGCTTTAGGCCTCTGCCACACTTATTTGACAAAACGTAACTTTTTTTCACGTATGTGTTAAAGGGGTGGTTTTGTCACCATGTGCCGTGTTTATGGCACGTAAGTGTTTTCCGTGTGTTATACATAATAACACACGGAGAACGGAAATCCCCGCCTTACCTGCATCATCCGGCGCTGTCTGTGGTGCTGAATTACAGCGTCCGGCCAAAGCCATGCCCCGCTGATGCTGCTTCCGGCCCCCAGTGAAGGAGAAGCGTTGTTCAAATTCACTGGGGGACGGATGCAGGGGACAGCCGCGGCAGAGACTGCAGGTATGGTGGAGGTGAGTATGTGTTTTTATTATTTTTACACTGGCACATGCCTTTCTTGGGCACGTGTCACACGGGCCCGCATCCACACTAAATCCGTGTGGTACGGGTGCGGGCCGCGTGACACCCGTGCTGCTGGAGCGACACGGACATGTCAGCATTTTTAAAAAACGGACCCACGTAAGTATGGAAATAACACACGTTCCGTTCCTGAATACTTACGTGTGTCTAAAACAATAACAATACATAGGACCACGTGGGCCCGTGTCTCCGGTACGTGGAAAAAAAAGGCACACACGTACCGGAGGCACGGATGTGTGTCGCAGGCCTTAAATATATGACATGGTATAATTTGTCATTTGTTGTTGTTCATCTGACGTTGCATTTGCCTAATTTTAGGACCAATTCCATATCGTCATAAGAAGTGTCGCCTCAAACTTGGAAAAAAGTATGAAAAATAGACAGTAGAAGATTGTAAAAGTGATTTGGAGCGATGAGACAAAAGTCAATAGACTAGGCTCTGATGGGTGCAACTGGCTCTGGAAGAAAGAAAAAAAAAAGGACTAATGGATCGAGAAATTGAAGGAACTATAAGTTTGGTGGAGAAAGCCTGATGATATGAGAAACAATGCAGTGACATGACAATATTCTGAATAACTGATCACGTGTTAAATAGCTGCATGTCAAAATTATGTATGAGATAGCCAAGATTGATTGTTTATAAAAATTAATCTAATCTCATGTCAAAACTATATTGACTGGTGAGATATTGAGCTTGAAAGTCAAAAGTTCAAGACATTGTTACCTTTTTGCTCTTTAGTGTATAAGGAAACCGGATGGGATTGCATGTTTTTGCATAATAATGTGGAAGCCATGCTAAGAAAGTATTCCTTGAATTTGGACTAAATAACCAACAATATCACTAGTATCATCACACCTTCACCTCAATGCTTCCTGGTGAGCACCACATATGTATAATCCATCTGCTATTTTTTCTTGATCTACTAATATGGCGGTTGGATACCAAAAATTTCAAATTTTGACTCTTAAAATACAGTTCATATTTTGACTAATCTATGTCCATTCCTTCCATTGTTTGGCCCAAACAAGCCTCTCTAATTGCTTACAGTCCTCACTAGTGCTTATTTGTGAGAAGCAGGAGTTTATGTTTAACCCCTTTACCACCCGGTGATTTTCCATTTTTCGTGTTCGTTTTTTCCCCCCGTTCTTCCAAAAGCCATAATTATTTTATTCCTTCAATATAGCCATATTTGGGCTTGTTTTTTCAGGTACAAGTTGTGCATTTGAATGACACCATTCATTCTGCCATATATTCTACTGGAAAAAGGGAAAGAAATCCAAGTGTGATGAAATTGGAATAGAATGCAATTTCTCAACTTTTAGGGTTATTTTTTATTTAACATGTTCACTGTTTAGTAAAAATTACCCTTTCGATATGATTCTCCAGGTTAGTATGAGGTTGTAGATACTAAACATGTATAATTTTTTTTATTTAAGTAGTGAAAAAATCAGAAATTTGCAAAAAAAAAAAATAAAAATTGTGCTTTTGTCGTCATTTTCCAGGACCCGTAACATCATTTTTTTGGATCTGGGGCTGTGTGATGGCTTAGTTTTTGCAGCCTGATACAATTTTTTGGTAAATGAGATGTTCTGATTGCCTCTTATTGCATTTTATTGTAATGCTGCAGTGACCCAAATTTTTTCATTTCAATTTCTTCTGCTTGTGCCTTTTACTGATCAGTTTAATTTTTATGTACAGTATATACTGTATTTACATAGTACTATATATATATATATATATATATATATATATATATCTTGATAAATTGGCCATTTCTGAATGCGGCGTGCCAAAAATGTGTATTTTTGTGTTTATTGTTTTATTTTCAACTCCCTGCCGGCGTGCGTTATATCCCACTTTCAATCTTTATTATCTGGTTAACAGGTGAGGGTAGATGTTTGATCCATCAGCACTTGTTAGCTGTATATGATCAGATCAGCCAACATGTACTGGGAAACGTGGGTTTTCAACACGAACCCTCATTAAAGGGACAGACACGACTTTGGACATACTGGTTAAATTGCTGCAACTTCTTCTAGACATTTTATGTTGAGATGTGTCTGTTACTTGCATTTGAAGTGAGTGGATCGATCAGCGTAGGATCAACTTTTCAGAGTTTGAACACTCATTTACTCAACTCACGGGAAGCAGTAAAAAAAATGTGCTGCCATTCAGCAAGTGCTAAAGACTTAGATTGTTAGCTACTGACATGAGGTGTGGCCACATGGGCTTCCCTATATTGCCCTACATCACAGTGTCTAGCTAATCAAAGGGACTCACACCCAAACTATATAGATACTTGAAGTATTGATAGCAGCCTCCTCTTCCTGTTACCTACCTACTGTTCCTAAATATTCATACAGATTCTGCTATCATTATCCATATGTGACACCCCTGAGGTTCAGGTTGCCACAGGGTACTGCACCTCAGTTAAGGTGTGGTATCTATCTCAAGTAAGCAGGGGATTAATCACTGGTGTTCCACATTCACACACTACATACAGCTTTGGAGCCTTCACATAGGGTGGGTTGACTCAGGGTAGGCAGGGGGGTGGTCATAACGGTCGTGGGACTTCCTGGTCACTGAAGCCAGTCACCTGGGGGGTGGGTTCCACCTGGGGTAAAGGAAGGCGCAACACACTCACATAGTCAGTCAAATCGGAACCATAGTTCTGGCAAGATCTCTCTCTGGAAAACTTGTACTTTACTGGGCCCTGATGCTTGGAGCGAAAGCTCAGCCGGGGTACCTAACTGCTGAGGGGGACACCCTAGAAATAAGGCTCTCTCTCTCCTTCTCTCTTCAACACACTGGTGGTGACCAGATCTGGGATTGACCTGAGCCCCTCACGGCAGTGACCAGTGTGACTGGGCTGGCAGCTGAAGTTGTGAGTAAACTACACCCTGAACCCACAGACATTGTGTTGGCTCGTCCTTACCGGTGCCGCCGCCCAGTTTTAGGCACCATTGGCCATTACAACCTTCATCATCCCCCCTGGGCCCGCTCTGCCTGTGGGGAGCTACACCATACTGCCTTAACACCTGCCCCAGAGAGGAAATCCTGCAGCGGCAGCTACTACTGGCCGCGTACCACAGGTGGCATCATGACAAACTCTCCCCATTACCCCGCTTCCCCCACCATTGACTGTATGCCTCGGGATAACGATACCAGGCAAGGCCGCCCCGTGACAATGCTTGACTCGACCCGGCGATGGGTAGGTTAACCACCTGCCCCGTAGGGTGCTACACATACATATATTGACATTTTCTGAGCATTAGTATCCTAACCTTCAGAAAGCCACTTTGGTAGTGGTGATATATGTGGAAAGTTTATTTACCCTGCTGTACATCATTTTATCTTTGTGAAAATACTTGCAGAAATGTTTTGAAAGTATGTTATTATATCTAAACCAACTCTTTTATAAATTTTTTGCCTGCTATTAACTGCTTAATGACTGAGGATGTACTGGTATGTCCTAAATCAATAAGGAGTTATCACCTCCAGCTGCTGCAGTGAACTGGTGGTGATTCATGCACGTCTGCTGATTTGAACAGCTGACATGTGTGCCTTGCCAGCAAAGGTGGATCCGCGATCCACCCGTGCCTGTAGCCCCTAAATCACGCTTTCAAAATGTGACAGCACAATTTAAATGCCCGAAGCAGGTAATGCGCACTTATTCACTACTATAGGGAGCCATATGACATGATCATGGGATGCCAATGGTTACCATGTTAGTAAAAGGTTATGTGATGACTCCTGTAGCTATCATGACTCACTTCCTTTAACAGCCGGCAGAGCAGCCGCTGTTACAAGAAATGAGCATTTGTGGTGATCTGAGCTGTGCAGCTCTGATGTACAGAAATGAATGAGCAATCAGACTGCTGATCCTTATACCCCCTAAGGGAACTAGTAAAATAAAAAAAAGTAAAAAATAAGTTTTAAAAAATGAAAAAGCAAAAAAATAAAACCTAAAAGTTCAAATCACCACCCTTTCACCCCATTGAAAAGTAAAAGGTTAAATTTATATATATATATATATATATATATATATATATATATATATATATATATATATATATATTTAACCTTTTATAAAACGTCAGCTAGAGATTAAAAAAATAAGCCATCATTGAGACATAGATCCCAAAAAATGAGAACACTATGGGTCCACCACTTTTTTTTGGAGAAGCTTAGATAAAAGTAAACCTATACATATTTGGTGTCTAGGAATTTGTACCGACTTGAGCCATCACACTGACACATCAGTTTTACCATTTAGTTAACACGGTAAGTAAAATATCCCAAAAACAATCATGCAATCACACTTTTTTTGCAATTTTTCCACATTTTGAATTTTTTCGCCATTTCCCAGTACACTATGTGGTAAAACTTATGGTTCAATTTAAAAGTACAACTTTCCCCACCAGAAACAAGCCCTCATATTGCAATATTGACAAAAAATTAAAAAAGTTACGGCTCCTGGAAGGAGGGGATGAAAAAAAACCCACAAAAAACTGAAAATTGCCCAGGGGTTTTAAAGTGGTGCCATTTTGCAGTTTACAGGTATTTTTTTTTTACTTTATTCATATTATCTTGTTTTTTAAAGGAAACTACACTTACTTTACTTTTGTGCTGATACATTTAAGCTAGTTTCTCGATTATTAATTATTATAAATCCTGCAAGATATAGGTTAAGCCTGTATTTCTATTTATATTCTATGGTTATAACTCACTTTGGCTCATTTAATGTGATAGTGGATTTACCTAAAAGTTTGGGCATTGTATTGTAATGGACAGCAGGATGGAGTGTTCCCTAATTTCTTCAGCCCATGGTTGGTACTAGTATAGCTTGTTCTTGAGTGTGCATGTTTTCTTCTAGTATCTAGTCAGTCAATTAAAAGTGGGGACTAACACAGCCAGTGTAAAATATGGGGTTCAGAAAAGGAGAACCAGTTTATGCTTTAACAGTGTAGGGATAAGAGCTCAAAAAGCACAGCTCATTCCACTTAGGGATACAAAAATGGCCTAATCTGAATTTGATATGTTACTTCAGTAATCAAGCAAAAAGAAAGAATTGTAGTCAGCTCACAAGTCTTGCAATGGTTTCACAAGTCCTATTCTCCTGTGTTCCACGCAGGGCCGGATTAAGGTTGGTGGGGGCCCCTGGGCAGAAAATCTGGTGGGGGCCCCATAAACATTAACATTTTTAGCCATAACAGTAGAGCATGAACTGTAGCATTTAGATATAAATCCAATGAACATGTATCTTACCCTGTTCTGCCACATTCAGATTTACAGTACTACAATACAGACACAGTCCAGGATCACTCACAGCGGTCACTTATACACACAGTACAATACAGATACAGTCAAGGATCACTCACAGCCATCACTTATACACACAGTACAATACAGATACAGCCCAGGATCACTCACAGCCGTCACTTATACACACAGTACAATATAGATACAGTCCAGGATCACTCACAGCCGTCACTTATACAAACACACAGTACAATACAAGTACAGTCCAGGATCACTCACAGCCGTCACTTATACAAAGAAAGTAGAGTAAAGGGGACTTTACACGCTGCGACATCGCTAATGCGGAGTCGTTGGGGTCACGGAATTCGTGACGCACATTCGGCCGCATTAGCGATGCCGTTGCGTGTGACACCGATAAGCGATTTTGCATCGTTGCAAAAACGTGCAAAATCGCTAATCGGCGACATGGGGGTCCATTCTTAAAAATCGTTACTGCAGCAGTAATGAGGTTGTTCCTCGTTCCTGCAGCAGCACATATCGCTGTGTGTGACGCTGCAGGAACGAGAAAGCTCCCCTTACCTGCCTCCCGGCTGCTATGTGGAAGGAAGGAGGTGGGCGGGATGTTACGTCCCGCTCATCTCCGCCCCTCCGCTGCTATTGGGCGGCGGTTCAGTGACGCTTCAGTGACGTCGCTGTGACGTCGCACGGACCGCCCCCTTAGAAAGGAGGCGGTTCGCCGGTCACAGCGACGTCGCCGGACAGGTAAATATGTGTGACGGCTCTGGGCGATGTTGTGCGGCACGGGCAGCGATTTGCCCGTGTCGCGCAACAGATGGGGGCGGGTACCCACACTAGCGATATCGGGACCGATATCGCAGCATGTAAAGTAGCCTTTACTCACATATGTTTAATTGATCCCAATGTTAAGGCAGCCAGGGACGGCTCCAGGTTTTTGTGGTCCCCGATTGAGTCTCAGTGGGCCCCATCCACACACAGACACGCACATACACATACAGGCATACGTACATATACATATTTGAAGACAAATTCACAAAAATACATTTAAACAGACAAATATATGCACAGTCATATACACTGACATACATGCAGACACAGATGCATTACAGGTGCTAATATGGAGAAGTCACAAGCAGCCTCACTCACCTCTCCCGCTTGTTTTCAGCTCCTCCAGGACATATGGCTGTGTTGCATGATGGCCATCAATAACAGACATGACTGCACACCACGCACACTGACACAGCACTGATGTATATACATCACAGGAGGGGCTGGGGCCTACAATATATACATTACAGGAGGGGCAGGGGGCATAGACATTACTGGGGGGGCATAGACGTTACTGGAGTGGCAAACCGCTCTGGTGGCATACACATTACTGGGATGGGTGGCTTAGCGCTCTGGGGGACCCATATAGTACTGGGGTGCCGCATAGACTGCTCTGATTCATATATACACACACACAGCTCTGCTTCACACACACAGCTCTGCTTCACACCACACATCTTTCTTCAGCTCTGCTTCACACCCACACACACACACACAGCTCTGCTTCACACACACACACACAGCTCTACTTCACACACAGCTCTGCGTCACACCACACATCTTTCTTCAGCTCTGCTTCACACACACAGCTCTGCTTCTCACACACAGCTCTGCTTCACACCACCACACATCTTTCTTCAGCTCTGCTTCACACACAGCTCTGCTTCACACCACACATCTTTCTTCAGCTCTGCTTCACACACACACACACAGCTCTGCTACACACCACACATCTTTCTTCAGCTCTGCTTCACACACACACACGGCTCTGCTTCACACACACAGCTCTGCTTCACACCACACATCTTTCTTCAGCTCTGCTTCACACACACACACACACACACAGCTCTGCTTCACACCACACATCTTTCTTCAGCTCTGCTTCACACACACACGGCTCTGCTTCACACACACAGCTCTCTTTCACACACACAGCTCTGCTTCACACACACACACAGCTCTGCTTCACACACACACAGCTCTCTTTCACACACACAGCTCTGCTTCACACACACACACAGCTCTGCTTCACACACACACAGCTCTCTTTCACACACACAGCTCTGCATCACACCACACATCTTTCTTCAGCTCTGCCCCTACCTGCTCTGATGCCATCCTCCTGCTGCTCCGGTATATGTCGCCATCCTCCTGCTGCTGTTCCGGTGCCGCGGCCATCCTCCTGCTCCGGTTAGTCTCCTCTCCTGGCCGCGGCGTGGGTCTTCTCCTCCGCGGCCGGCCGCGCGCGTGGGTCTTCTCCTCCACGTCCGGCCGGCCGCGCGCGTGGGTCTTCTCCTCCGCGGCGTCCTGCTGTGACGTCCGCAGCATTGGACGCCGCAGCAGAGCAGGGAGCAGGCACACCTCTGACCCCGGAACTACAGGCGATGGTACTTCCGAGGTCAATCAGCGTCCTGTGCCCGCAGTTTGTTTTTGCGTCTTAGAGACACAGATACAAATAAATGTAGGTGCTTCCCCCCCCCGGAAACACAGCTGATTTAGACTGTCTTTACGGAGGGGGAGCGGGTGTGAAGAAAAGAAAAAAAAATTGCTGACGGGTGGGAAGTATGGCCCTGGTGGTGGGGGCCCCCTTGGAAGCTCTTTTGGTGGGGGCCCCGAGGCTGAAGCCCCGCCTGCCCCGCCTATAATCCGGCCCTGGTTCCACGCTCGGAAAGGTATAGGCAACCACAAATATATAAAAAATAGAAGGGTTGTTCCAGTGAAAGGATCCACGTACTGTATGTGGATATATAAAAAATAGCTTCTATTTCAAATCCATTCAAAATTACAATATAAAAACTGGCAATGCGTCTGGTGCAGTCCTATGAATATAACACGTTTTGGCTAATGCGCCTTCCTCACCAGTTAGGGGAAATCATAAAGGATCTTTAGAAATACTTTTTCTAAAGATTTCTTTTTGTATACTACTTGATGCAGGGACAATTAGGCAGGGATTGGCAATATGCACCCAGAACATCTTGTGGTTCAGGGTGCAAATTGTACCTGACAGATTCTTTTTAAACAAAAAAAAAAATCTATCCTCCCACAAAATATTTTTAAAAAATGACCAACGATATTACTTTTTTCATACATATTTTAATATTCCATTTAGGCAATAGTACACTAGACAAATACATTTGTGGGTTGTTGTGGAATATTTATGTGATATTCCTAAATCCTGCAATTTGTTTTTACGTGGTCCTTTTAGGACATGGGAAATTATTGTGCTTTAACACATTTGCAAACAAATCACTATAGCAAATTGAAACATTTAACTGCACAACTATTTTGACAAACCTGTTTACATTTTGGAAAATGGAGGCACAGACCCATCACACCGATATTATGGCAACTCTGTTGCTTAATTATTCTTTTCTCGTGAACACTACCCAGCATTTCTGTTTGATTTCATATTTGACTATGAACTAAATGTAATACTTGTGTAAAAAATGTATTTTAAAGTAAAATATGGCATGGCATGGGGAATAGTTAAGGTAAAAAATAAATCAGACAGAAAAATGTGGGAGCATCAGCAGTAGGCTGGACTCACACGAACGTATGAAAAAACGGTCCCATTATCGTGTGCGATAGTCGTGCCATAGTGATCCATGTGGTCTTCTGTGTGTACTGCGTGTGTAATGCATGTGTCAAACCTTCATCCGTATTACAGTCCGTGTGCATTCCGTGTGTAATACGTGTGGAATGCGTTTTTTAACCTTTAAATTGACATTTAACATATGTTGTCAATGTTTTTTAATTGTGATCATGAGTAAGTTGTTTGGGCTACCTAATAAATGAACGGCAGAACAATGAGACAGTTGGACTCCTACACATTACACTGTCCAACTGTGTTTTCAGTCCTGTGAACCCATTGTGTCATGTCCTTTGGAGAAATGTCTTTGCATCTTACTTTCAACACAACTGAAAGAATTTTATACCAATGATTATTGTCCAGAGAGTTTGGCACGCAATACCCAGAAGAACATGTCCCGCTGAGGCGTCGTCGATTTTGGGTCCATCCTCTACTATGCAAACGATACAGCAGAGGACATTTCAATCGTCTTTATATTGAGTTAAGGAGAAATGAAGACAAATTCCATGCTAACACCCGCATGACTATAACTATCTTTGATCGTTTGTTAGATGAGATTAGGCCAATGATGACATACCAGGACACAAATATGCGTTGTGCCATATCTCCTGAGCAACGTTTGCTAATCACAATAAGGTATTTTTTTTTTAAAATGTTTTACTTTCAAAATATTGACAACACTAAAATTTATTACATTTCTCCACTTTTTCCCTTTATGATATAGATTCCTTGCAACTGGATTATCCTACTCTGCCTTACATCTTGAATTTTTACTTGGCAAATCTACTATTTCAATCATTGTAAGGAAAACATGTAATGCTATTTGGGAGAAATTACAACCTCTAGTGATGGCAGAGCCAAGTGTTGAAGATTGGTACCGGATAGCAAATGGCTTTTATGAAAAAACACAATTTCCTAATTATATTGGTGCCATTGATGGAAAACATATACGTGTTAAAAAACCACCAAACTCTGGATCACAATATTTTAATTACAAACAATATTTTTCAGTTGTTCTCCTGGCCATAGCTGATACTAATTACAATTTTGTGGCTGTAGATATCGGTGCGTATGGTCGAACAGGAGATTCCCGAATCTTTAATAATTCAGTAATGGGTCGGAGACTAAGGTCCAATGATTTGTCTGTACCACCCCCGCGTCTATTGCCTGGCACATCTGACACACAGGCACCTTTTGTAATAGTAGGTGATGAGGCCTTCCAACTTCATAGAGAAGTCCTTAGGCCTTATCCACGTCGTGTTCTGGATAACAGACGCCGTATTTTTAACTATCGATTAACCAGAGCACGACGTGTTGTTGAATGCGCGTTTGGCATCCTGACAGCCAAATGGAGAGTCTTGATCACACCATTGCAATTGAGTGAAAACAATGTCAGCACCATTATAAAAGCACTAGAAGGTGGCCCGATTCTACGCATCGGGTATTCTAGAATTTACGTATTGTGTAGTTAATGTATGATTTTTGTTATATATATATATATGTTTAAATGTTGTGTGTAGTTACCAAGTGTTTGTGTAGGGCGCTGTACATGTTCTGGGTGTTGTCTGGGTGTGGCGGGGGGTGAGAGCGGTGTTGTTTGTGTGTTGTGTTGTGTGTGTTGCGTTGTTTGTGGAGCGCTGTGTCTGTAGCATTGTGTGTGTGTGTTGCACGGTTTGTGTGGGTGTGGGGTGTGTGTGTGTGTGTTTTGGTGGGAGGTATGTTTTGTGCAATGTGTGTGTTGTGCGGCATGTGCGTATATTTGTGTGTGCCGCGGTGTTTGTGTGTTGGGTGTTGTGTGTGTGCGGCGTTGTCTGCGTGTGTGGGTGTCTGTGTAGGGTGGTGTTTGTGGTTCCCAGTGTGTGTGGTGTGTTGTGCAGTGCGTGTGTGGCGGTGTGTGTGTGTGTTTTGGGGGGAGGTGCGCACCCCCATCGTGCTCCATCCCCCATGCTGCGCACCCCCATCGTGCTCCATCCCCCATGCTGCGCACCCCCCATCGTGCTCCATCCCCCATGTTGCGCACCCCCATCGTGCTCCATCCCCCATGCTGCGCACCCCCCATCGTGCTCCATCCCCCATGCTGCACACCCCCCATCATGCTCCATCCCCCATGCTGCACACTCCCCATTGTGCTCCATCCCCCATGCTGCGCACTCCCCATCGTGCTCCATCCCTCATGCTGCGCACTCCCAAACGTGCTCCATCCCCATGCTGCGCACTCCCCATCGTGCTCCATCCCCCATGCTGCGCATTCCCCATCGTGCTCCATCCCCCATGCTGCGCATTCCTCATTGTGCTCCATCCCCCATGCTGCGCACTCCCAAACGTGCTCCATCCCCCATGCTGCGCACTCCCAAACGTGCTCCATCCCCCATGCTGCACACTCCCCATCGTGCTCCATCCCCCATGCTGCGCATTCCCCATCGTGCTCCATCCCCCATGCTGCGCATTCCCCATCGTGCTCCATCCCCCATGCTGCACCCTCCAAAACGTGCTCCATCCCCCATGCTGCGCACTCCCAAATGTGCTCCATCCCCCATGCTGCACACTCCCCATCGTGCTCCATCCCCCATGCTGCGCATTCCCCATTGTGTTCCATCCCCCATGCTGCGCACTCCCCATCGTGCTCCATCCCCCATGCTGCGCATTCCCCATCGTGCTCTATCCCCTATGCTGTGCACTCCCCATCGTGCTCCATCCCCCATGCTGCGCACTCCCCATCGTGCTCCATCCCCCATGCTGTGCACACCCATCGTGCTCCATCCCCCATGCTGCGCACTCCCCATCGTGCTCCATCCCCCATGCTGTGCACCCCCCATCATGCTCCATCCCCCATGCTGTGCACCCCCCATCAAGCTCCACAGTCACAAATCAGACAGTATACACGCACACATCTGATCGCATACACTCACACACACACCCCACTTCTCCCTGTGCCCACCGGTGGGCGGTCCCAGCAGCTGTGCTGCACGCCGTGCTCCTCTGCCGACACTCACAGATCCAATCGCATACACTCACACACACACACTCACACATCAGAATACACTCACACACATCCGATCGCATACACTCACACACACACTCACACATCAGAATACACTCACACACATCCGACCGCATACACTCACACACACACACTGACGATATCGCACATACGCGCTCACACAATCACAACATCCGGAGATACCACATGCTTCCAGCCATGTGATCCTCCGGCAGGTCCTGGAAGGTCACTGCACGCACAGTATCGCCGCCGAGAAGCAAGAGATATCACGGGATGTTGTGAGTGTGTGGATGCGATCTGATGTGTGTGTGAGGTGTGTGTGAGAGTGAGTGTGATCTGTTGTGTGTGTGTGTGTTCTTATGTGTGTGCGTGTGTGTGTGTTCCGCCGCTGCAGGACCTTGATGCGCTCACCTGGGAGCCGGTGTACACTGGTAACCATGCTAGACAATATTACATGGTTACCAGCGTACCCTGCCCCCCGCTCGCACGGGAGCCCACACCAGCGTATGCCGTCAACCCCAGCAATGCGAGAGTATGTGTCAGCTGCGTTGGCGGCGTACGCTGATGTGGGCTCCCGGGGGTACAGCACTCACCTGGAAGTCGGGTCTCCGTGTCTTTTCGGGGAATGCGTGCAGGGGGTGGGGCCAGAGCGAGCATGCAATGCGTGAGGGGGGCGGGGCGTAGCCGAGTTGCTAATGCGTGCAGTGTGCCGGCGCGAGAAGCCAATCCATGTGGGGGGAGGAGCCTGGGCGAGCGGCCAATCCGTGCGGGGGGGCGGAGCTGAGGCGAGGCGAACGGCCAATCCGTGTGGGGGCGGAGCCAAGGCGAGGCGTTTGTCACCGTAAGGACACAATTTTGGAGCAAGACAGACAGAATAAGGCAATTATATATATAGGTGTGTTGTGTTGCATAATTTTGTCAGAAAATATGATAACATTGAAGATAATATTACATCTTCAATGGAACCAAATGAAACACATGGCAGCCAAGTCATGGCAAGAAACATACGTGCCCCTTCTGCCATATGTGTGAGAGAAATTTTCACAAATTACTTTGTTTGACCAGAGGGTGAAATAGATTTACCACAACATGTTTTGATTGAGCATGTAAACAAACATGACCTAGTCCGAAATTATTTTTTAAATAAATTTGAAATAAGCTGTTCATGTTTAAAAAATACATATTCAGTGATGATGAAACCAGAATTTTCGTTTATTTTGCATAAATAATGCTTTCAGAAGTTAACTTGACACAACTATGTGTGATATTGACCAAACATTTTTGATTTGTTTAGATTAGCTTCATATTACTTTGAAAAAAAAAAACCCATTGGTTTATATTTTAGCAAAAAACATATTGCTTTCATATTTGCTTTATATGGAAAAAAAATAAAAAAAAAACATGTAACATACAAACTATTATGCTCATAAATTCTGATATGTGTGTGGTGAATGGGGAATGTTAACATTCAGTGGCTGGCGTGTTGATATGTTTGAATTTGATGTGATGTATTGATTTGTTGGTTGACTATGGGCTGATCCTGATGCTTGACCATGTGGTTGTACATGATAGGGCATATGTTGAGGCAAATTAGAACCTTGATGAGGCCTTACAAAATTCCAGGATTGATTACCGTGTTGGACACGTGATCCAGGTGCATCAATCAAGTTGATTGTAATGTTTGTTTGAAATTGTGGTGGATGCATGACTGTTTGTGGAATGGTTTGATTTTCAGGTTGGGCTTGCTGCCTACCTGCATTATCAGGTTGTGGCATTCTCAGCTGATTATTATTTGACTGTTGCCATTGTTCTAGTGAATTAAACACTATTTGTGGGTTGTTTGGTGAGGTACATGCATCTATGACGATTTGCATGGCTGCTCTAGCACGGAAACGCACTTCTCTTGGAATTTGCCTAAGATAGTTTGCCATACTTCTTGTGAATGCCTCCTCCCCATCATCATTAACAGTGCGAGATAGATATTGTAAAACTCCATTATCTACCTCGCGCCGTGTATTGATGATGGGGAGTTCTCGACGTCGTCGTGGTCTGTGTGACACTGGCAGGGCAACAGGGGAGTGGTCTAAAGGCACTGTAGGGCTGCTGCTCTGTTGTTGAGCTTCCTCATCAGGATTATGAAACAATGCTGGTGTGTTATTGAAATCTTGCGATTCATTATCATTGTTTAGTGGATTTGCCAAAGAGGTGCCCTCTTCTCTCTGCTCCGCTGCTTGTTCAACTTGTGCCTCAGATTCTGATGTTGAACGACTTCTTAAATTACTGTCTGTTCTGAAATATTTTAAATAAATAATCTTAATTCCAAGCATTTTTAATTTTAGTTTAAAGTAATATATATGTTTACTTACGGCCTTAAATCCATTATTGGTGCCAAAAAATTCAAACGATCAAAATATATATATTATTTTTTCCGCTGAGCCTCAGATCTACTACGACATTGCTGTTGCCTTTCCCGTCGGTATTGATCACGGCAACTACGCCAGCGCCGAGTTACATCAGACACTATATTATGGAGAAACCACATACATTAAAAATTATCCTAACATACATTTTTGGCATGTGTGATATAAAACATCTCCAAATAGAATTTTACATTTGCACTTACTTATCTCTTGACGAACTTCAGAAGATGACTCATTATAAATGGGAAATAATTGTTGACATATGTTTATCCAGCTGGCATCATGTCTATCACGGTCACAGTAGCCTGGGTGTCTTGTATCCCAAATTTCAGGCCTTTCCTGCACCATCACCAGCACCAGCTCTACATTGATGTGCCTGGACATGTTGTCTGGAAGTTGTCCGTGGAGGCTGAACTTCCTGTTTGTTTGTTTTTTAACACATGCAAACTGAATCTATATGATGTAATTTCCTTTTTTTTTTTTTTCACTCAAATAAAAATTGCACAGCATACGTGAAACACACGGACGGTCCGTGTGTGTTACGTTTTTTAATCGCACCCATTGGCTTTCATTGGCGATTCTCGGCCATTTCACGCATGAATACGCAGCATGCTGCCGCTTTTCTCGCATCCAGATTCTGGATGCGAAAAAAGCTGACCAAAAGCTCGCACTCATAGAATAACATTGGTCCGAGTGTAATGCGAGAATTTCTCACATTGCTCTCGTCCGTATTTGTCGCTCGTGTGAGCGTACCCGTAACCAAACAAACCAGCACAGCTGTCAGCAACCATCCCGGCAGTAGAAGTACCAAACACAGGTCACATTTGGCCTCCTTTGTCTCTGAAAGCAAATTATTGGGGAGGAAGTGGAGGGTATAATAGAATATATGTGACATCACTCATTTCATTCATAGAAGAATGATGTAGACTTTGTCAGTCACTTTATCAGCTGTAGTTAGTATTCTGCTCAGTTCTCCACCACCACAGCATTTAAAGTTGTACTGAACAGAAATTCAATTCCGTCAATGACACCTGTTTCTGTTCTGTCCTATAGTTGCCTAACTCACAGCAGCTCAGGGCTAAGACACCTACTACACCAGAACAATTTCTTCGAGTTGATTTACTCGTGGAGATAAACAGTCAGTCTTTACTTGGCAGACATGAGGTCAGAGGCAATGGAGACTACGATTTTATCACCAAACTGTGTTACTGGCTTTGCGAGCTGTGGTGGTAGGGGCACTAGCGTTGATAGTAGCCCTCTTAGCTAGGTCAAATCTAGAGGTGGAATTGAGATGGAGAAGGGGACAAGTAGCTCACACCGTTCTCCAAATAGAGGCAACCATCAGCTGAGTCAGGGATGACAATGATGATAAGATGATTATGAATTTGACAAGACCTGGGACAGGGATGCTGGGGAGTTGAGGTCATCAGAGGAGGAAGGTGTTGTCCTTACCGATACACAAAGCAGGTGATGTGCCTAAACTATCCTATGGGGAAAATTAAGCTTTACCTCTGATGAAGTCTAAATGAGGTGTTGCTGTGCCTTCTATTAGAGTAGGAGGATCAACAGCACTTGAAATGTTTGTGATGGTGGATAGTAACACATGTGAGGACCTTTGAGTGAGTTCTTTTGCAAGTTACCACCAGACAATTCTTTGGCAGTCTGCTGGCCATGCTAGAGGAAAATAAGCCATGGACATCCCAGCTCAAAAAAGTGTATCTTAAGAAATACAGCTGCACCTTCTATTAGTGTAGGCTGTAGGAGGATCAACAGATAACACATGTGGGAAACTTATATATGGGAGTTCTTTTGCAAGTTACCACCAGACAATTCTTTGGCAGTCTGCTGGCCCTGCAAGAAGAAAATAAGCCATAGACATCCCAGATCACAATAAAGTATATTAGGAAATGTCTCAATTTGTTATTCTCCACCCCTTTCTCACTAGGTTTATTTTTCTCTCAGCGAGGCTGTACCATCAAGGGATACTCAGTTCACGTCAGCATCTTCATCTTCATCACCATCTTCATTATCATGCACTACTACTAGTACTACTTGTTTTAGTTGAAGTACTCCTCCTCCTCCTTATTCGTCACAACTGAAAATATTCATCACTGACCTTGTATTGGGGAAACGTGCATACACTGCCAGTCATCCTTTGGTTTGCCAACTATACTCTCACCTGGTCAAGTTGCTGGTGGTGAACTCTCTGTCATACCACCTTATGGAGTTGGCTGTCTTTGAAAAATTATTTTGTGCACTTAAGCTTGTTGGAAAATAGGCTGCCACCATTATTTTTTACAGGAAGGCGTGTCTGCTCTCTGCTCTAATCTGCAGGAGAACATAAACCACTCTTGCAACTTGTCTTTGAGCTCCAAAGTGCACTGCACTGTAGATACCTGCAGAAACAACTATGGGCAGGGACCATACATAATTCATACTTAACCTACATCTGTGGTTATCTCTCTTTACCTACACCTCCTCTGGATCCTGCTCAACTGACATGTCCCTACCTAAAACAATCACAGGCATTACATATATGTGGAAAAAGGAAAAGAGAGACGTGCTGTGTAGCACCTGGTGGTAACGGTGGGTTAGTTAAAGCCCGGGGATGCTCACCTATTTGGGTTGTGCATCCTTGCACAACCCCTGTCAAGGCAGAGGGACACTCCGCGGGAGCTGGTGATGTCATGTACTGGCTGGACACACTTGGGGGCCGCCGTGGAGATTCTTACTTCCAGGTAGATCACGTGACCGTGAGCAACCGGAACTGTGTCACCACAGGTCCTCCGCCTCCTAATCGAATCAATAAGAGAACTGAGCATTTCCGGTTGCCTGCTGCCATCACCGGATCCGAGAACATTAAGTCTTAAAGTAATACTAGACTGTAATTTCTCTTTACTTACTTGAGTGGTTCTTGCCATATTTTGGCTCAGAACAGTTGTGAATGAACTGTACAAACACAAGAAAGAAGGAAAATGGCAAGCAGTTCAGAATTTAAACTTACAATGGCCAAACTGAATAATGGCAACTACCAGGTATGGAAATTTAAAGTTGAAGTGTTACTGTCCAAGGTTGACTCATGGTAGTTAATTACTACAGCAAGATCACCAATTAAAAATGAGGAATGGTTCATGAAAGAAAAATAGGCTAGGTAATCCACATAAAACATGAAATGCTGCTAATGACTTGTGAAATACACTCCAAAAGCTGCATGAGATATCCAGTCTAAACAGAAAGTTATTTTTGCTAATGAAATTCAGTGTGAAAAAGATTATGCAGGACCATGTTGATGCAATGCTGAAATTCAACCTAAAACTGAGCTGAGTACATGATAGAAATGATATACATATTGCTATGCAGTTTACTTGACACACACAGTGCGCCTGGTGTGACTAGCCTCCAGAGCAGCTTGGTCCTCAGGAGCCTTTAATATTATTTTGCTTATTTTACCGAGAGCATTGCCCAAGGGGTCTGGGGGGGGTTACTCGTCACTGGGCCAGTGTAGGGAGTAGGATGTCACAGCGGCCAGGCCCGGTTCCATGACTCCAGTGGTGTCAATAAAGATGGATGAAGGGAATATTTACAGGGAAGTAGAGTTTTTATTAGTGACGCCACTTGTGGTTTGTGGCTAATATAAGAGCCGCCGCTGCCAGAGGTTTCCTCTGAGGGCAGATGGTAGTGCAGCTAGGTTGGTACAACTTTCCACAGGCAGAGCTCAGGCCAACAGGGAAGTTGGGAGAACTAGTCCACTCTAGTGAAGGAGCGCAGGGTCCGGGAAGGATTGGATAACACAGAGATTGCAGTTAATGTTCTTTACTCACTGAGATATCACCGCCTTTGGACAGACAGACTTCCGCTGTCATAGACTCCAGCCGATCCCGGATAGTTCGGAGGCTAGAACTGGTGTTTCCTTACGTGAGTCCTTCCTCCTTGTGCTGTGTTGCGTGAGTCTCTGTGACTTGAAAGTACACTGAGACCTGAGTCCTTGGATGTGCTCTGTTCCTGTCCCGTATGGCAGGCAGCGCGAATCCATTACTGGTGCCGCTCTTTTGTCACGACTCCTGGCTCTATATGCTGCTGTGCCCCTGGTGCTTTGTGTGGGCAAGAAAACTTGAAATCCTCTGCCCGGTGGATTCTGCTGGCGGGACGTGCAGTGCCCACCAGCCTAGGGTTCTGCACCCTGCTCTGTGCTCTTGGTCCTGAGGGAGCTATGGAGCAGCTCTCCCCTTAGCAACCGTGTTCTCCCCATGTCTCACTTGTTCCCTTGTTGCTGACTAATCATTACTGAAAAAATGTCTGTCTGTGCATGTCACCTTGCTCCCGATTCTGTAGCTCCACCCCTCGGAATCCTGAACTAGTGGGTTGGATGTTCCATACCTTGTGGTGACCATTCAAATAACCCTAACCCAGTTCCGGTGAGAGGGAGACTAACTGTGTGTTTTAGTGGATTGTGGTGGTTTACCGGCAATGACGTCCTCTGTACCCGGGATAAATACTGCACCTCTGGTGAGGTGCAGTACCCTGTGGCGACTGAAGCCTCAGGGGCGCCACACAATCAATCTTCTATGCACATGAATACAGTGACTATATCCGCACATGGCAAAGTTGTCTAGTTCACAGGCATCTAGAAGGCTTTAAAAGGAACATGTCAGCTGCCCAATGCTACAGCCATGATGAATCAAAGCCTTGCTGCTTGACTGCAGCTAGGTATTGTTTTTCTCTCAAATACCCAGAAAAAATGGTGTGTGCTAAGTGTTTCTAATAAAAACTGAAATTTTCAAGATTTTTGTCCACTTAAATTACAATTAGCATAGCGGACAAAATCAGTGAAAAGAGAACCCTAAACAGAATCCAATATATAAAAATTGTGTAGCCCATTAAATTCCAGTCTATTTATGCCATATACAATCAAAACAACATCATTTTTTACAAAAATGAACAACCATGTGATTTTTTTTGTTTTTTTTAATCCCACCCACAAAAGTCAAACTTTTCATGTAGTTCTCAGTGTCACAGCTCCTCTGTGCAGAGCATCTTGCACACTAGGAGATGCCTACTGGCTGGCAGGTTTATTGACAATCAGGCTTTCTTGCTGGTTCTGGGAGGTGCTGATTGCTCAGGTGTTCCATCTTCTGGGTAATTGCTCTGCTTCTTTACTGAGCATGCTCTCCCAGAACCTTGCCAGTCATACATTCTGGTTCTGTTGTTGTGATGTTGGCCTGTGTTCCTGCCTGTGTTTTGATCTTTGTTTCCTGACCCCAGACTGGTATTTGACTCCTCTCTCCCAGCTACCTGTTCCTGTCTTGACCTCCTGGATTTTGAACCATTTTTAAGTTTTCTCCCTGAATCTAATTACAAGCCTTCCCAAAATTATGACCCTTGGATCGTGACTTGACTATGCCTCTGTGTACTGCCTGTGTCCATTCGTGTCCTCCTGTTACCAGACCCCAGCTTTCCTGACTACTCTACCATTTGTACTATCTGTAAGTAGTGACTAGCATCACACTCAGATTTCCCAAATTTTTGGGAATGTAAATATAAAATGTACATTATTTATGAATTAGAAAGCAATCTATAATTTATTAGCCTACATGGGAAAGAATGGGACAGCATGGACTGTTCTTCCATGGTCTTACTGACGCAAATTGCTGAAAGACCACTTGCTACATATTTACAACCATCAATGCAGGTGTTTAAAACCTGTACCATTGTTGTAGGAATTCTTTAGTGAAGAGTTTTTTATATAAAAAAAGAAAATTTCAAAAATAGAATTGATAACCTCAAAAATAAAAACGTTAAACTGATTAAACCAACACATACTAAAAAAAAAATAAACTGTGCCGGGTCTTGAAAGCTCAAAATACTATCCGTGCTTTTCTTAACCAAGAATCTGCAAAAACATTAGTGCATGCCCTCATCATCTCCCGCCTCGACTACTGCAACCTCCTGCTCTCTGGCCTCCCTTCCAACACTCTTGCACCCCTCCAATCTATCCTAAACTCTGCGGCCCGCTTAATCCACCCCTCCCCTCGCTACTCCCCAGCCTCGCCACTCTGCCAATCCCTTCACTGGCTTCCCATCGCCCAACGACTCCAGTTCAAAACATTAACCATGACATACAAAGCCATGCACAACCTGTCTCCTCCCTACATCTGTGACCTAGTCTCCCGGTACCTACCTGCACGCAACCTTAGATCCTCACAAGATCTCCTTCTCTGCTCCTCTCTTATCTCCTCTTCCCACAATCGTGTACAAGATTTCTCCCGTGCATCCCCCATACTCTGGAACACTCTACCTCAGCACATCAGACTCTCCCCTACCGTGGAAAGCTTCAAGAGGAACCTCAAGACCCACCTCTTCCAACAAGCCTACAACCTACAATAGCCCTCAGCCCAGTAGACCACTGCGCAACCAGCTCTGTCCTCACCTATTGTACCATCACCATCTCCCTGTAGACTGTGAGCCCTAGCGGGCAGGGTCTTCTCTCCTCCTATACCAGTCTGTCTTGTACTGTTAATGATTGTTGTACATATACCCTCTTTCACTTGTAAAGCGCCATGGAATAAATGGCGCTATAATAATAAATAATAATAATAATACCATTGACCTGAAACAGTTGTAACATCATTTATCATAAAAGTAATATATGCTGTTCTAACAAGAATATACAGTAAATAAAAAAAATAATTATCCTCTCTGTGGAAAAACTTAACACAATCTGAAAGTCAGAATGGTCATATCTGTGAAGCACTTTATTCTGAGAGGAATGAATTAATTCACTTTATGTGAGTTGGTGCAATATATCCAGCCATGTTACTTGTTTTTTTTATTATAAAGTGAAACCAGAAATGCAGATGTGAACAGAATCTTAGAATAATAATGGATTTTACATTGGAGCCATAAAACAATGCATTAAAATTAATATTCAGTATTTGGGTTTTTTTCTGATAAAGTTATAATTAGCATATATTTAAAATGGAGTTTTCAAGAAAAAGACAGATCAGCAAGTGAATAAAACATTGTTTTTTTATTGCAAATCATTTAAAAACGTACCGTGGTTTACATCACCTAACGCCTTTCAAATGCAAGTGACTCTCATTCATAGAATATGTCATAGAATATGACGAAGAGCGACTCGAAACAAGCTGTACTATGTTTTTCAATTATAGAAAAGAATAAAAAAAAATGTAAGTATTATTGAGCTGCCGGAATGTCTTTTTCTTGGAAACATTTACAATCTTGACTTAAGTATTTCTCCAAGAACTATGCAAATGAAGGGGGATTTAGCAGGCAAATTAAAAGAGAAAACAACTTTCCATGAATGGTGAATTAATCTTTCTTAACTAACACTTAATATAAAAAAGCAACAAAAAAGAGGAATAAATATCATTATTTACAGCAAAGATGGAACTGCAGCTGTACATTAACTAGGCCAAAAACTAATACTCTACCAGGATACAGCTAAACCCCCACATGTTGGAGGCATCACAGGTGCATGAAGAGCAAATCACACACATACTTCCAAAACATGGAGGGGGTGATTGTTGGATGGTAAAACTGCACACTGATGGCTTGCATAGACCACTGTTCACACATGCAGATGCACAGTCACAAACCCGCAGCCTATTAGACAACTCCCATACTATTAGATCAGGCGGGCTGCCAAGCCGTACCCCAACTGCGCATCATACAGTGTGAAGAGTGCTCTAAGCAAGCCATCAGTGTGCAGTTTTATCATCCAGCAATCACCCCCTCCATGTTTTGGAAGCGTGTGTGTGATTTGCTCCTCCTGCACCTGTGATGTCTCCCCCTAGTGGGGCCTCAGCTGTATCCTGCTGGGGTAGTAGTTTTTGGCCTGGGCGATGGACACACTGCAGCCCATCTTTGCTGTAAGAATTAACTAACACTTAACTAAAGAGAATGCAAAGGTTCAGTTTGAAGTCGGATCATGTAGACTGAGGGAGGTGGAGGGGGTTACGAAATACCTCTCTGCTACATACAAAGAGACATGTGGTTTTAATGGTACATGGAAAGTGGGGGCCGTGTTATAGATTTTGCCTTGGGCATTCAGCATTTTCAAGTTTTAACACTGTTTAGTTTTATCTGCCATACAGTATTTACCAGTACAGGCTATGGCTCAGAGTTTTCTTGCTGCCTGCAATCCTATCAGTTGTGGTTTTGATTCCTGGGGAGACCAAATATATCTGTGCTTTGTGACATTTATTTAAAAAAAAAAAAAAGTAAATTAAAAATATCGTTATTGTAAATGTTTTTCATTATTGTTTAGCAGTTTTATAGAATGTAAAAAAAGTCTGACTTTTATTTTACTTTTTTTTTAATCAGGTCATTTTTATTGAACATAAAACAATCGGTACAGAGTGAATGGAAATATACATTGTATGGCATATATACCGACATCAAAGCAAACTTAATGGCATAATATTGTTCAGCAGTACAAATCCATTACCAGTATGAATTTGTGTCACATTCTGATTTTCATAAACAAAGCAATTAAACAGCATTATTTTATGAGTAAACAAAAAATTTCAAAGAAATAAAGTTTATAATAGTACATCTGTCCAGTCGGAAGATTATTTAACAGTCGTATCCACCCCTCTCTTTCACAACGAATCATCAGATCGTCCCCTCCAGCCTCTCCCCGCAGCACTCTTCAAGATTTTGTGTCATCCTGCGGAGCTAGACTCTTTTTTCCAGGATATTTCCCTTTACTGTAGGCATAATAATAGGCGATCCAGCATAGCGTCCTGGACCAACACACGAGAGGGAAGGCCTGGCACCTCCATCCACGGCTGCCAAATTTTATAAAATTTACTCAGTGCTTTCTTCTTTATATAGACTCCACTTTCCAGTCTCAGGACGTTATTCTTCTTGTTTTTAAGCTCCATTAAACTTGGGGGCAAAGGACCTAGCCAATTGTATACTAACAGCTTCCTTGTTTGGTAAAGAATACGTGTTATACCCAGGGCCGTTGGAGAATCTGGGTCCACTCCTCCCTCCCATAAATTCACAGAGCAAATACAGGACAAGAGCTGTATTTTAATGTGGTACACCTGATTTATAAGTCCCAGGGCTTGCTTCCAAAATTTACCTATATGTCCACATTCCCACATGACATACATTAAATGGGCATCATATCCTGCCCACATCTGACACATTGTACATTTGGTTTAAGTCCTATCTTGAATAAAAGACCAGGTGTCTTGTTCACCCTATGGATGAGAAATAGCCTTTGACACTCTGCGACCACCATTTTAGGAATCTGCTCCAATATGTCAGACCATTAATCATCAGTTAAGGGTCCTAGGTCCCGCTCCCATTTATTTTTGACAGTTAACGGGTATCTATCTAGGTGGGCGGGCAGTAGTCTCCTATATACAGTGTCTTGCAAAAGTATTCAGCTCCCTTATATTTTTCAACCTTTTACCACATTTTAGGCTTTAAACATAAAGATAAAAATGTTATTGTTATGCTGAAGAATCAACAAGTGGGAAACAATTGTGAAATTTAACAAAATTTATTGCTTATTTTAAACTTTTTTAAAAAAATAAATAACTGAAAAGTGGTATGTGCAATATTATTCATCCCCTTTACTTTCAGTGCAGAAAACTCACTCCAAAAGCTCACTGAGGATCTCTGAATGATTCAATGTTGTCCTAAATGACTTATGATGATAAATATAAGCCCCCTGTGTGTAATCAAGTCTCCGTATAAATGCACCTGCTCTTTAATAGTCTCAGTGTTCTGTTTAAAGCGCAGATATCATCATAAAGACCAAGGAACACAACAGGCAGGCCCGTGATATTGTTGTGGAAAAGTTTAAAGCTGTATTTGGTTACAAAAATATTTCCAAAACTTTAAACATCCCAAGGAGCACTGTGCAAGCGATCATATTGAAATGGAAGGAGTATCTTACCACTGCAAATCTACCAAGACCCGGCCGTCCATCCAAACTTTCATCTCAAACAAGGAGAAGACTGATTTGAGATGCAGCCAGGAGGCCCATGATCACTCTGGATGAACTGCAGAGATCTATAGCTGAGGTGGGAGAGTCTGTCCATAGGACAGCAATCAGTCGTATACTGCACAAATCTGGCCTTTATGGAAGAGTGGCAAGAAGAAAGTCATTTCTCAACAATATCCATAAAATGTGTTGCCACAAGCCACCTGGGAGACACACCAAACATGTGGAAGAAGGTGCTCTGGTCAGATGAAACCAAATTCTAACTTTTTGGGCAAAATGCCAAACAATATGTTTAGCGTAAAAGCAACACAGCTCATCGCCCTGAACACACCATCCCCACTGTAAAACATGGTGGTGGCAGCATCCTGATTTAGGCCTGCTTTTCTTCAGCAGTGACAGGGAAGATGGTTAAAATTGATGAGAAGATGAATGGAGCCAAATACAGGACTATTCTTGAAGAAAACCTGTTGGAGTCTGCAAAAAACCTGAGACTAAGACGGAGATTTGTCTTCCAACAAGACAATGATCCCAAACATAAAGCAAGTCAAAGTGCAGACCTTAATCCAATCGAGAATCTGTGGAAAGAGCTGAAAACTGCTCTTCACAAACGCAATCCATCCAACCTCACTAAGCTCAAACTATTTGCAAAGGAAGAATGGGCATGAATTTCAGTCTCTCGATGTGCAAAACTGATAGACACATAGTCCAAGCAACTTGCAGCTGTAATCATAGCAAAAGTCGGCGCTATAATGTATTAAATTAAAGAGGACGAATAATATTGCATGCCCCACTTTTCAGTTATTTATTTTTATAAAAGTTTAAAATAAGGAATACATTTTGTTCAACTTCACAATTTTGTCCCACTTGTTGTTAATTCTTCACAATAACAATAACATTTTTATCTTTATGTTTGAAGTCTGAAATGTGGGAAAAGGTTTAAAAATTCAAGAGAGTCGAATACTTTCGCAAAGCACTGTATTTCAGATATAAGGCCTCTAAAAGACTAAGACATAGCCAAAGTGCGCAGCATAGGATTACATCTCATATTCACAGGGCCTGTCCTCTTCTGTCACTCCAATGCATGTCACAGCTGTAAATATTGGTAGAAAAATACATGTGGGAGATGAAATTCATTCATAATTGCTCAACACTCTTAAAAACATTATTTTGCAGAACCTGTGATACCAAATAGATCCCTCTATCTTTCCACCCTCTAAATCCTTCAAGTTTCTGAATTTCTTGTATGTCCGTGTTCCACCATAGTGGCAGAATGCCGCTGGCCAATTTATCTTCAGAAGAGATTTGCCCCGTTCCATACCTTAAAGATCATGGCTAATGTTGGATGTCGTTCCCTATTCACCTGCCTCTGTCCCACCTCTAGCCAACATACCGGGTATTTCCAGTCTGATCCCTCTCTCACCAGATCGCAACTAACATCGTATGTCCCTTCCTTTCCTCTACTCCTGAAGTGTTGCATCTGAGAAGCAATATCGTATAAATACGGGTTCTGTATTGCCAATCCTCCCTCCTCCTTTCCCCATTGCAACACCTCTAATCAGATTCTAGCACTTTTTTCTTCTATATTGGTCGATTTTGGTAAAAAAATCCATATGTAACCATAATGGTGAATTATGTATAAAATATAATAGTTGTGGAATGAATACCATTTTAATTAAGTTAGTTCTACTAATATTTGATAATGAGAGTTGGCACCAAATATTAATCTTTCCTCGAAATTGTGTCAGATGGGAATCAAGATTAGGAGCTCAAAAATCATTTGGGTTCGGACTAAAGGGTGCTTTACACGTTGCGACATCGCTAGCAATTGCTAGCGATGTTGCGTGCGATAGTCGGTGGCACGATATGTGTTGATCGCTACCGTAGCAAACATTATTGCAACGGCTGCGTCACACGCACATACCTGTGCAGCGATGTCGCTGTGACAGCCAAACAATCCCTCCCTCAAGGGGGAGGTGCATTCGGCGTCACAGCGATGTCACGCGACGTCACTAAGCGGCCGGCAAATAGAAGCGGAGGGGCAGAGATGAGCAGGATGTAACATCCCGCCCACCTCCTTTCTTCCGCATTGCCGGTGGAGGCAGGTAAGGAGATGTTTGTCGTTCCTGCGGCGTAACACACAGCGATGTGTGGTGCCGCAGTAGCGACGAACAACATCGTACCTGCTGCAGCAACGATATTAAGGAAATGAGTGATGTGTCAACGAGCAACGATTTTTCACGTTTTTGTGCTCGTTGATCGTCGCTTATTTGTGTTACACGCTGCGATGTTGGTAACGGCGCCGGATGTGCGTCACTAACGACGTGACCCCGATGATATATCGTTACCGATATCGCAGTGTGTAAAGCACCCTTAACAGTTATTCCCAAATACTTGAACTCTCAAACTTTGGGAACTGGTATATGCAGGTCAGAGAAACCCGTTCGTAGAGTGTCCACTGGCATTAGGGCTGACTTGGACCAGAGAGAGAGGGGAGCCAGCACGATCTGAAAATGGCATGCATCATATAAAAAGTGCAAATTCACAGATTTATTCCAACTGTACTGTAATATAAATGAGATTTTTAGCAAATAATTGATCAATTCTTTGAGCCACCCCTGCCAACGTCATGTCAAATCTCAATAGGGGGGTCCTACTCTATATTCTGTATTTCATGTGCCATGCGGCCTCCTAGATAAAGTTAAAAGCAGAACCATAATGGAGCACACATACCTGTAACCTGTATATATAACCGCTTCTATGTTGCAAAAGAGGCCATTGTGGATAGAGGCCAGCCCAGGTCCCAGCATGTGGAGCAAGCTCTACACATACCAGGACTATATCAGAACTGACTGTAGTTATGCTACAATTTCTGGGGACTGACCATCACCATACCATGCACGCCTGATTTTGGTTTGCAATGTATTCCTCCTGTTGGTGGCTGTTCAGATTCAGTTACCTCACCCCTTTCCACAGGCAATGCTAATTAAGCACCATTCTTGGATCTGGTCCGCCTTTATCAATGGTTGCTGTCTGGCACTGGGAGGGTCAGTTCTGATATAGTCCTGGTATGTGTAGAGCTTGCTCCACATGCTGGGACCTGGGCTGGTCTCTATCCACAATTGCCTTTTTTGTAACATGGAAGCGGCTATATACAGGTTACAGGTATGTGTGCTCCATTAAGGTTCTGCTTTTAACTTTACCTAGGAGGCCGCATGGCACATGAAATACTTAATATAGGTTAGGACCCCCCTATTGAGATTTGCCGTGACGTTGGCAAGGGTGGCTCAAAGAATTGATCAATTATTTGCTAAAAATCTCATTTTTTTATTATAGTACAGTTGGAATAAATCTGTGAATTTTCACTTTTTATATGATGCATGCCAATTTCAGATCGTGCTGGTTCCTTTTTCTTTGGACCAGTTAATGCTAAGACCGGATCTCCGCCCAAACTCCCAAAGCAGATAAATCACCAGCGAAATGGAAGAGTGCACTCTGTCTAGGTACAAAAGCAAATCGTCCACATATAAGGATAACTTCTGTTCTACAGCTCTGCATTTAAATCCCACAACCTCACTGAACATCCGTATTGCAACTGCCAATAGCTCAATTGCAGTAGCAAACAGAAGGTGGGAGAGCAGGCACCCCTGTCTAGTACATCTTCTCATAGGAAAAAAAACAGAGACCCGACCACTCACCTTAACCCTCATCAACAGTGAGTCATATAGAAGTCTCACCCAATTTATAACTCTATTTCCAAATCCCCTTTTCCCAAGGACCGCTCACAAAAATCTCGACTCTAGGCTTTAAAGCATCCAAGGACAAAATTGCCTTCTCCTCTGGATTCTCAGAGCTAAGTGACAGTCCTAGATATAGTCTCCTAATGTTCAGGGATGTAGCTGTCCTTGGAATGAAACCTGTTTGATCATTATTCACAATAGTTGAGACAACTCAGGACATTCTGTTGGCGAGTAACTTAACGCCCATTGATAGAATGGAGATCAGGGGGTACGATTCTGGGTTTTCTAGATTTTTCCCTGGCTTCAGAATCAGGACTATTAGAGCTTCTTTCATAGAAGGTTGTAAAACCTTTTGCCTCTCGGCCTCATCAAATACTTTAAGCAATTTGTGTAATAATAGAGGAGCGAACGTTTTAAAAAAACCTCCCCAGGCAAACCGTCCATTCCTGGAGCCTTTTCGTTTTGCATCTGGCCAAGTGCTTCCTCCAACTCCTCCAACAGAATATCCCTGTTAAACAGCTCTCTATCCTCATCAGTCAGTTTGGGGAGAAGAAGAGCATCAATATACTGTTCAATCTCATCTTCTGTAAAGTCACAGTCTGAGGTATATAGACACGAATAATATGTGCCATTTCTTCAACTATATCCTTACTTTTATTTTACTACTACAATTCAGGTCCATAGAAATATACTGGTATAAACAATGTATCTCTATGTACCTGTACAATCTGCCTGTAGGTTCAGAAGCTGCAACACAGGTTCAAATATACAAAATCCTCCCAAGTTTGTCAGTGCAGGCTCTGGCTTATAACTCTAGCTACTCCTGCAGTGATCTTGGTTGTGAGTTTGATTCTTGGGGAGACAAGATCATGAGGAGAATTGTTTATCTAATTAAAGAAAAAAGAGGTTGCATGGTACAAAGAGAAAGTGAGTAGAAGCTGGGACAAGGCCCTGACGTGTTGGGACAGTCCCTCTTAATCCTGTATGGTTGGGAGCTATGGATTTTGATTATTATCTGGTGGACTTGAAAACATAACTATACTTGTTTATAAGTACTTGCAGAAACATTTACTAATTTTAATAAAATTCTTATTTTATTTTCTAGTTTGGTTGCCACCAAGGAAACAGACAGTGCTCGATCCCGTAATTCACCAATGTCACCATCTGATTTTCTGGACAAGCTCATGGGCAGAACTTCTGGTTATGATGCAAGAATAAGACCTAACTTCAAAGGTAATATATTTTTACATTCAGCAAATTAAATGCACCAATACTACTGTATTTAGAATGCTGCCACTATTCCTTTCAAAGCTCTTGCAGGTGTCCACATGGCTTGTGCCATAAATGTTATTCATATACAGGCTATTCAGTGGATCTGATGCTATATTGATTCTTTATGGGACTTTTTGAGATAAATGTGTGCTGTACTATAACCCAATTCTTTCTATAAAATTGAATTTTTATTTTATTTTTTGGGGGTAAAGTTAGAATTATTTTTTATAAAATGTATAATATTATTTTTTTTCTTTTGCCTCAGTAGTAGATATGAGCTGTTCATTTGACAACCACCAAATTTTCCCCAAAGATTCAATTTGCATTGATTAAATTCACCTCAAATCTCATTGCTGGAAAGCCTATAATTGCTCGGAAAGCACATGTATAAATCTCTTTGTTTTATGGTAAAACCAACATGCCAGTATGATGGCTCACATAGGTACGAGTTCGTATATACCAAACATGTATACTTTTACTTTTATTTAAGGGGTTAAAAAAAATCTGAAATGTTTCCAAAAAAAGAATAGAGCTTTTGTTTCCATTTTCTTATACCCGTAGTGTTCTCATTTTTAGGGATTTAGGGCACACTGATGGCTTCATTTTTGCATCTTGAGCTGTTGTTTTTAATGAAGTTATTTTTGTGTAGATGCAGTATTTCGATTGCCTGGTAATCCATTTTAATGCAGTGTTGCGACAACCAAAAAACATAATTTTGACGTTTGGAATTTTTTTCTCACTATGCCATGTAAGAAATCAAATTAAATGTTGTTTTTTTTATCTTAATAGATCGGGCATTTCCAAACACAGTAATACCAAATATGTGTATATTTTTTCTTTTTTTATTGTTTTTTCAATGGAGCAAAAGCGGGGTGATTTGAACCTTAAAGTTTTTTTATTTTTTTCATATTTGTTAAAACTTTTTTTTTAACTTTTTAAATTGATTTTACTACTTCTCCTGAGGGACTTTATCACTGCACAGTCCGATTGCCTGTGCATTTCTGCTGATCTGAGCAGCATTGCTCTCACAGGAAATACGTCATGGTAGCATCAGGGGTCATCAGCTGAGCCCACCCTACCATGGCAATACATTGGTGCCCCGTGATAGCATTCTTGTGCAACTGTTACCTACACATGTCTGCTAATCAGATTACTAGACATGTGCGGGGATTACCGCGGGCTCGCCGCTGGAGCCCATGGGACCGGGGGACATGACCTAGGATGTATGTATATGTTCAAGGTTGTGACATGGTTAAGTTACAAAACTGCATTTGTGTAGATTTGAAGATAATGTTCTTCCTGTTCTACACAAAGAAGTGGCTGCATAAAATATTCTTGCTTTTTATGCCTTTGGGATAGAAGGGCTAAACAAGAACACAGGGCGCCAAACAAGAAAACAGGGCAAAAAAAGATCGACTTTCAAGGGAATAAATATGCTTGGAGGACAAAAGGTAATCAATATACCTTTGATAGCATGAGATACAACATACTGCCACCACTGCATAGAGTATAAAGCTAGGCTTGATAAAACAAGTAGTAAAGGCTTTGAAAAGAGAGAGTTTGTGTATTGAATAACTAATTGCAAAACAAAAGGTAAACATTTAAGATGGTTCACAGATCGGACAATTTATAGAAGATACATATTTCATACCATCAATGAATGAAAACAAATCTTGTGCCTGATCTTCAAATATTATTGCTGTGAAAAAGTTTCTTGGCACCAAGAAAGCCGACAATTTCACACAATTAGTAGAGGATATGCACTTTCATTTCAACAGGCTTGGCTGTAACATGAGTTTTAGGCCACATGCACACATTCAGTATTTGTTAAATGTTCTTAATTTAGTATTTGTAAGTAGAGATGAGTAGAGCTGTGGGAGTTTGGTTTGGCACGTTCAACCAGACTTTAGCCACACTTTAGATAAAGATCAGTTTGGGACCTGACTTGACCTGAACTGCACTGGAACTCATTAATTGGGCACTTTGGATTTTGACCCACATGCAGAAGCCATAAACAGATCACTTCCGGTGGAGGGTGGGAAAGATTTTTCCTTTTTGGTGCAAACTACATCTGATCACGCTGTTGTTACCCCAAGTGAAAGGCATTCAAACACTGCAAGCAGCTCACACTCAGCTGAGAACCAAGTGTACCTGAGCACAGCGATGATCGTGAAAGTGGTTTGCATATGTGTCACCCCAGGGACATGGATCCAGCTTCAGGGACGCCACCGGTCTTCTTTAATATGGCAACAGGTATGTCAGTTTTTATAAATGTGTCGCGATGCCACTCACGGCTTGCGGTCAGGGATATGGATGACCGCCACTGCAGATGTTATGAGCGTCTTGGGCTGATGGAGTCTGCAGCCAGATGGTGTGGCCTCCCATGAGTGAGGCAGGCCCCAGGGGCTCAGGTGTGTAGGATAGCGGGTCCAGGAGAACTCATGCTCAGTTTAAAAGTCTTTCAACTGCTTTTTACTCACTTTGTTGTTATGGCGAGCAAACCCGGGCGATGCTGTGATAAACCAGGTTGAACCAGGGTTCCTTCGGACCAGTCTGAGTGTAACTAGTTGGCTCGCCTTCCTAGCACTTCTATGTTCGGATAACCCCTGACTTGAAGTACCGTGGGGCTTATCCAGGGAGTCGCAACTGCCTTTTCTCCCCTTTTTGGACCATTTGCTGGCAGCGTGGACCAAGTGAGACGGTTTCAAGCTCTGTCCCCTTATGGGTTCCTGCGTTGCTGCTGAGGCTCGGACTCTGTAAGGTTGGTGAGGTACTTGTAGTTCCCCCCACCGGCAGGTTTAGCAGATAGTTAAAACTGAAGTCTGCTCTAGGGACCTGTTCCCCATACGTGCCTAGTCTCTGGCAGCCCCTGTCCAATCTGACTGACTGACTGACTCGGTGACCGTTCTCCTCTGCCAACTGTCACTACACCGCTCAGGGTCTGACTAGTGGCCGCGCGCGTATCCCTTAGCAACCACCGCTCACCATTACCAGACTGGCTCGCTCCACTCCTTTCCTGACAGGCTCTGCACTTTAGCTCCCAGCCCCTCCACTACACCCCTTGACAAGATTTGAAGGCCTACCCCCTCCAGGGACTGCTCAAGGGTCCCATCTAATAGTGTGGGAGAACTGGTTACTATATGTCTGTGCATACACACCTCATTCTGGCCTTTAGGATTACCTGGAAGTACTGTCCCAGCATGGGTGCAGTACTCAGTGGTGCCTGACCGGGTCGGGGGCACCACACATACGTAAAGCACCCGAACTCCGAACCCTGTTTTTTTATAAAGTGTGTTTGGTATGAACACCAAACACTAAAACTCGGGTTCACTCAGCTCTATTTGTAAGCCAAAACCAGGAGTAAAACAATGAAAGGAAAAGTATCACAGAAACACGGGCACCACTTCTACATTTTTTTCCTACTCCTTGTTTAGCCTTACAAATACTGAGGTAAAAACTCACCAAATACTCAGTGGTGCATGTGGCTTTACAGTCCATTATCTGCACAGTTATTAAGAACACATGGACACAATGAGTATTTGGTGAGTTTTTTACCTCTTTATTTTTAAGCCCAAATTAAGAGTAGGTAAAAAATACAGAAGTGGTGCTCGTGTTTCGATTATACTTTTCCTCTGATTGTTCTACTTCTGGTTTTGGGTTACAAATACTGAGTTTAAAAACTCACCAAATACTCAATGTGTGCACGAGGCCTTTGCAGTCTTTTTAGACTGACAGGCAGCACAATTTGATCACTGAACGGTAAACTTTTACCAATCAATGATTTTTTGAATCACTGTTTACACAAGAAGACGAAAGCAAATGATGCACAATGAGTAGTGATAGGCAATTGTGCTCATCGCTGCTCAATACTCGAAAGAGCATCGGGTTGCTCAGTCACACTTGATACTCAATCGAGTATCCGTCATGCTCAAGACCCTGCCCTGCATGTTTTGTGGCTGATTTGAAGCCACTAAACATGCGACGATTGCCTGCTAATCACGATAATGCCATTACTATGATTGACGGCCATATCGCGTAATCGAGTCTATATTAAACTCGGTGACTCGCCACTCTGCTCACTCTACCCCAATTACTGTGTATGGATAGCTGCTGGAGAAGGGATGGTGTGTATGGGCTCTTTTCCATCTGCAATTTTCTGGTGCGAGTGCGATCTGAGAAGAAATTGGATTCCACTCACACCAGTGTTAATCAATGATGCAGTTTCCTCTGTCCTATTATTTCTTCACATGAATCGTTCTCTCGGTATAATCGCAGCATGATGCGTTTTGTACCGAGTTTCAGCTCTTGCACCCCCATGCAAGCTTATGGGAGCGAGAAAAAAAATCGCACTATGGATGGCATATGCATGTCATACAGATGGCATATGCATGTCATACAGATGGCATATGCATGTTATACAGGGTTCCCTGAAAAATGCCCACAGGAAAATTCCCCACAGGAAAATTGCCCACAGGAAAAATGCCCACAGGAAAATTGCCCACATGGAAAATTGCCCACATGGAAAATTGCCCACACGGAAAATTGCCCACATGGAAAATTGCCCACACTGAAAATTGCCCACATGGAAAATTGCCCACATGGAAAATTGCCCACACGGAAAATTGCCCACATGGAAAATTGCCCACACAGAAAATTGCCAATTGCAGCATCACAAAGTTTCAGATCTATGATATTTGAGGTGCAAGGTGAGGATGTTCACATAATAGGTCATCAACTTGTGATTTACAGTTGACCTAGTGCAGAACTGCAAAAATACTGAAAATCTGTGGTTTATAGCAGTCTGTCATTATCAGCAATAGATAGATACAGTCTGCTCTAATCTCACTGATTCTTCCTCCAGCCCAAAACAGCAGCACATGCAGAAGCAGCAGCAGTGTGATCCAGAGGAGCAATCACTACTATCTGTACTCACAAAAGTATCACTGTATTATCTGTTGAGTTACATGTGACTGCTGGTCACATCTAATACATTATCATCTCAGGGGAGCCCACCAAAAGCAGGGTGCTGCTGGCAGAGATAGGGTACTTTCACACTTGCGTTCATCGCAATCCGCCACTATGGAAAATAGCGCAGTCCGTTAACGGACTGCGCTATTCTCCATAGACTTATATTGACGACGCACTGTGACGCAGTGTCTGCATTTCATCCGCTGGCCGATGCTGAGTCATTATTTTGACTGAGCACCGGGAGGAGGGAACGCAGCATGTAGCATTTTTGGTGTCGTTAAAACAAGTCACCTTGGCGGATTCCGTTGGAATCCGCCAAAGTGTCTAATGATCGTCTATGGTGGCGGATTCCGCCGCTATGCGCTAAGCAGCGGGATCCGCTGATGGATTCCATCACATTCTACAGAGCATATGTACCGCCCCGGGGCTTGGCCGGCTGCCGAGACGCTCGGATCCGGGCTCATCGGTGGGTGGCTCGAGCTCCTCCCGGACCCGGGGGTCACATCACTCTGAAGGGATGCTGACACTAAGTGAGGGGTGGTGTTCGGTGGGGAGGTCCACGGCCGAGGCCGCGGTTGTTTTTGGGGGTTAAGTTCGTGACGCCACCCACGGGTTGTGGTGAATGGATGGACACCAACGCTGCCGTTGACTAGGCTCCCGGGGATGGTGTTGCGCAGCTTGGTGTTGACGCCTCAGTGGGTAGTGGGTAATGGGCCCGGGGGCCCGAGGGTGCTGAGGAGGGGGGATGCATGCTGGCTTGTTGGTGCGATGCGGTGCGCGGCCCGAGGGAACTGTTGTACTCACTATTACAGACACACTGGAGTCTCTGGTAAACCAAACAAGATGGTGGACGATGCCCGCAGTCGGCTGCGCTTCTCCCCTTTTTTAAGGTTGGTGGTTTCCGCCTTTCTCCTTCACCTCACTTTTAGTAGAATGGTGACTCCTATGCCTGAGCAACAGTAGTCCGCTCCCCAGCTTTGTGTGTGCCGGTAGAGCCCGTTTGCCCACAGATGCTGGCCCGTGGGATCTCGATTCCTGGGCGGTGGCTTTCTATCCCTCTGGTTGGGGTGTTGTCTTCAGTCGGGTCTTGGGTGGGAAAGGACCTAAAGTCCAGACCCCAATCAGTGAATTCAACTCGGTCCAGTAGCTTCTGGGCCTCGTACTGGGTCTGAGTACCCCTCCTGGTGCTCTGGTTTCCAATCGGTTCCCCGGTTCGGTACCGGCGGGCCACTACCCAGTCCCGGTCCCTTATGGTTCCACCGGCTGTAATCCCTGCTCCTGTAGGCGGCCACCACCGTCTGCCCTCTGGCCACAGGGTATCCGGGCTCCAACCCAGATCCCTGAGAGACATGCACACTTTGCTACCACTCTCCTCCACTCCTGTCACTGAACTCTCTGTTTTTCCCGCATCAGGCTCTCCGAACTCCACGGTGGGCGTGGCCAACTGCCTGGCTCCACCCCCCAGGTGTGAACATCAAGTCCTGAGAGGGGTGACTCAGGGTTTTAAAGTTGGCTGCTGGTACCTTTTTAGGGGAAGGTGTTTGTGCAAGGGCCTACCTGTGACTACCTGGCTAATCCAGGACGTCACACATGCTCAGCATGTCCAGCAGAACGATCTAAATTGTTTAAAATCACTCCTGGTCTCTCTATCGCTTTCTGTCGGTCAGTCTCTCCCTCTCACCCCCTCTCTCATACTCGCTAATCATGGGCGCGGCGCTGCACAGCTGTCACCATGCTCTGGTGGCTTCTCCTCTTTTGAAAATGTCGGCCGCTCATTATTCCATCTTGTATTCCCTGATTCCTCCACCCACCGGTGCTTATGATTGGTTGCAGTCAGATGCGCCCCCACACTGAGTGACAGCTATCTCACTGCAACCAATCACAGCCACCGGTGGGCGGGTCTATATCATGCAGTACAATAAATAAATAAATAATTTTAAAAAAACGGCGTGCGGTCCCCCCCAATTTTGATACCAGCCAAGGTAAAGCCACACGGCTGAAGGCTGGTATTCTCAGGATGGGGAGCCCCACGTTATGGGGAGCCCCCCAGCCTAAAAATATCAGCCAGCAGCCGCTCAAAATTGCCGCATCCATTAGATGCGACAGTCCCGGGACTCTACCCAGCTCATCCAAAATTGCCCTGGTGCAGTGGCAATCGGGGTAATTAGGAGTTAATTGCAGCCCATAGCTGCCACTAAGTCCTAGGTTAATCATGGCAGGCGTCTTTGAGAATCCCCCCATGATTAACCTGTAAGTGAAAGTAAATAAACACATACACCCAAAAAATCCTTTATTTGAAATAAAAGACAAAAATACACCCTTTTTCACCACTTTATTAAAATCCCCAAATACCCCTCCAGATCCGACGTGATCCACAGAGGTCCCATGACGCTTTCAGCTCTGCTACATGAAGCTGACAGGAGCGGTCACAGACCATTACCGCTCTCTGTCAGCTCCACACAGCAACTGAAGTGAATTGCGCTGTCAGCGGGGATGTCACTGAGGTAGTGCTGGTGTGTGCATTAATGATGGGGGCGGTAGTACCTGCGTGTGTGCGGTGATGATGGGGCGGTAGTGCCGGTGTGTGCGGTGATGATGGGTGCGGTAGTGCCGGGGTGTGCGGCGGTGATGATGGGGATGGTAGTGCCGGTGTTTGTGCGGTGATGATGGGGGCGGTAGTGCCTGCGTGTGTGTGGTGATGATGGGGGCGGTAGTGCCGGGGTGTGTGCGGTGATGATGGGGGCGGTAGTGCCTGCATGTGTGCGGTGATGATGAGGGCGGTAGTGCCTGTTTGTGTGCGGTGATGATGGGGCGGTAGTGCCTGTGTGTGTGCGGTGATGATGGGGGCTCTCTCTCTCTCGGCTAAAGAAAACTAACACAACGTGATATTTCACAGGAATCTGTTGCCTTTATCACACTATTTACAACGCATCCGTCACATGCGTCACACAACGCATTGTGATGGATGCCAAACAACGCAAGTGTGAAAGTAGCCATAGCTGGTCCTGAAAGCCCCAAAGGCACAGCAGAGAGGTGAGACTCTGTCGCTTGTACCACCTTGTGTTCATGCTGGGAATGTATGATATGTTTTTACAGTGGTGTAACTAGAGTCCAATGGGCCCCAGTGTGAAATTTGGACCTTCCCCCCCCCCCCACTCACACATGCTCTCACATGTGCGGGCCCTTGTAGTGTTCTAACTTCTATCAAGACTTATGAACTGCCTCCCCTCCCCCTTCATTATGTAGTAATGTCCTCCGTCCTGGTATATATGCCCATCATCCTGGTGAATATGTCCTCATCCTGGTGTATATGACCCAATGCTGGTATATAAGGTCCTCATCCTGGTATGTATGGTCCACGTTGTCTCCATCCTGGTATATATGTTCCCATCCTGGGTTACATGATCCTCAATCCTAGTGGGCATTCATGTCTGTTGGCAATTTTCTGTGGACATTTTTCACATATCATGTGAACATCCTCACCTTGCACCTCAAATATCATAGATCTGAAACTTTCTGATGCTGCAATTGGCAATTTTCTGTGTGGGGAATTTTCCATGTGGGCAATTTTCCGTGTGGGCAATTTTCCACGTGGGCAACTTTCTATGTGGGAAACTATCTATGTGGGCAATTTTCCGTGTAGGCAATTTTCCATTTGGGCAATTTTCCATGTGGGCAATTTTCCGTGTGGGCAATTTTCCGTGTGGGCAATTTTCCATGTGGGCAATTTTCCTGTGGGCATTTTTCCTATGGGCAATATTAATTTGGTCATTTTTCCTGTGGGCAATTTTCCTGTGGGCATTTTTCTGGTCACCGTTATACAGATGGCATATGCAGGTCACACATCCGTGGTGTTAAAAATCTATAGACTTCCATAGCACTCACATGGCACTCATATGACACTCACATGTCATACGGATGCTAGGTGAGAAAAAAAACGCACACCATACGCATGACACTCACCCCACTTTACTGGGCGAGTATCGAAATGCTTATTTAATCGCAGATGGAAAAGAGCCCTTATTATGTGATTATTGCCTTTCAGTCATTGCTGGTGAAAGGTAAAAAAAAATCAATTCTATTGTCTATCAATACTGGTGTTACCGGCATTTAGTGTAAGGGGTACTTTGCACGCTGCGACATCGCAAGCCGATGCTGCGATGCTGAGCGCGATAGTTCCCGCCCTTGTCGCAGCTGCGATATCCTTGTGATAGCTGCCGTAGCGAACATTATCGCTACGCAGCTTCACATGGACTCACCTGTCCTGGGACGTCGCTCTGGCCGGCGACCCGCCTCCTTATTAACGGGGCGGGTCGTACGGCGTCACTTCGACGTCACACGGCAGGCAGCCAATAGGAGCGGAGGGGCGGAGATGAGCGGGATGTAACATCCCGCCCACCTTCTCCCTTCCGCATATCCTACGGGAGCCGCGGTGACGCCGATAGGAGATGTTCCTCGCTCCTGCGGCTTCACACACAGCGATGTGTGCTGCTGATGGAGCGAGAAACAACATCGGACCATCGCGTCAGCGTAATTATGGATTACGCCGACGCTACACCGATGATACGATTACGACGCTTTTGCGCTCGTTAATCGTATCATCTAGACTTTACACACTACGATGTCGCCTGCGATGCCGGATGTGCGTCACTTTCAATTTGACCCCACCGACATCGCACCTGCGTTGTCGTAGTGTACAAAGTACCCTTAAGGCTAGCTGCTGTAGAAGAAATAGTGGCATCTAGGCAGTGATTATAGCCATACAGTCCTTGCTACTTCAATGTAACACCAAAAGTCCTTTTCAGAGCTAAATCTAATCTTTTTTTTTTATCTAATAATATCGTTATTAGCTGCATTTAGAGTAGGGAAAGCTACTGAGAGAAGGGATAATGTATTAGAGACATCTAGGCAGGAATTATTGACTTACAGTCCTTGCTGCTGCAATGTAAAAAATATATTCTACTCTAAAATACTACCGCTCTTAGCTGCATTTAGTGTAGGGCTAGCTGCTGGAAAATAAATAGTATATTACAGGCAAATAGGCAGGGATTATTGCCTTATAGTCCTTGCTGATGCAACTTAAAAGTCATTTTTAGTGCTAAAGGGTGCTTTACACGCTGCGACATCGCTAGCAATCTCGTTAGCGTTGTAACATGCCAGATCGCAGATAAGATTTGCAGAGATCACACATAGGTCATTTTTGTAGCGCCGGTCACATGTGCGATCTGGCGTGTTACATCGCTAACAAGATCGCTAGCAATGTCGTAGCGTGTAAAGCACCCTTAAGTCTAATCTATTCAATTGTCTAATAATTCTGCCCTTAGCTGCATTTAGTGTAGGGAGAGCCATTAGAGAGAGTTTAGTGTGTTAGACGCATCTAAGTTAATGACTAGGGATGATCGAATACCAAAATATCTGAATTCGCGAATATTCGACGAATAGGTCGCCGCTATTCGACTATTCGCAAATTTTCGATGCGCAATGTAAGTCTATGGGAAACCTGAATAATTTCACGTTGGACCTAACGGCGAGCTGTGGTGACTGAGGAAAAGGCTGAAATGGACGGGAAAAGGCTGAAACAGTATGGGCACAGCCTGTAGAAGGTGCGTGACTGCATTTCTGGTGTCTTGGAATAACGTGATCAGAGCAGCTCGCGCCGTTTACATAGTCACCAGAACAGCTCTCAAACCAAAGTAAAAGAGGGGAAATTGCTAAGAAACAGTTTGTAATAAAATGTCAAATCAAGGCCTGACCTCAAAAAAACCCACTTTAGCATATGTTTACACGTTTAGTTTTTTACATTTTTCTCCCTTTTCGATTAGAAAGGGCTCTAACTTATACATTATATTGGTGTCTGTTTCACACCTCCTTTTTTTGGGACATATTTGACAGCACTTTAAGGGTATTTGCGCACATTGCGTTTTGGCGTGACAAATAAAGAGCAGCGTTTTGTCACTGCATGTGCGCTTCAAAAAGCATTCAAAACGCTACATTTTGGATGCATTTTGAATGTATTTTGTATGCATGTTTGACATTATGTTCCCACACGACTCTGCTACATCCCTTCCCTCACCTTCCCCCATGATGAAGCGGCAAGCGACTGCTTCTTAAAGCCGCAAAACGTACGTCGGGCCTCCTTGTACCACCGGACTCAGGTATAATGTATTCCGCAGTCACTACCCTATCTGGGATTGTTTGAATACCTTTTTGATTTAACCTCAGAAAATACCTGTATGGATTCTTTAGCCTCCCCTACATTCTCTATGGGACAAATTGATTTGGCTTTAGCAATCCTGATTATACTTTCTTTAGGCTAAATACTCTGCCTTTCTGCTACAGTGTTTTTGATGGATACTAGTATATTATGGTATAACCCCCCGTTCTTGATGGGGTTGCATGTCTTTTATACTCCCTCAAATTGATTATATAACACTATTGCAGACATTGCTTATTATACAGGCTTTTCTCCTGTTGTTGTCCCTTCACACCTATCCCCCTTGCTTACTGGCCAGTGATTTGAGTTCTTTATCTCTGCTGGGGATTCTCTCAGTTTATAATTGGGTACATCCCTTCACCATATAGACCTATGACTGGTACCGTGTTTTTGGTGAAATCTTCTTTTCCTCATTGTCTGCATCTGGCCAATGCGGATTTGGGGTTAAGTCCTCTTCCCTCTCACGGGTATCATGCCTACATCTGTTGGTCTATTCAAATTTTCCTCCCTGCTTACATGCCGGTGATTTAGAGATACATATCCCTATCAGAGATAAGACACTCTCTACCCATTTTTATGGTGCTTATTTACCAGTAATTTGGACTATACTGTTTGTATATATTACCACTCATCCATCCTGATGTTTACCTGCCAGTGATTTTGGCTACATTGTATGTGAATACTACTATTTATTTATTGTGATCTTTATTTGCCAGTGAGTTTTGGGCCATATCGTTTTTTGAATACTATATTTAGTGATGAGCGAGTACTAAAAAGCTCGGGTGCTCGAAGCTCGGGCCGAGCCTCCCAAGATACTCGTGTACTCGGCCCGAGCAACGAGCCCAATGTTATCCTATGGGAGACCCGAGTATTTTTGTGAAATGACCCCCCGGCAGCATGGAGAAACCCTAAAAATGTCACAAAAGTCTCAGAAGAGTGCTCAAATGACATGGCAACAGCATGGGGAAGACCCCTTGAAGCATTTATCACTGAAAAGTCACAGCTGTGAACAATTTTGTCCGCGTTTTACGCCATTTTTACGGACTCACCAGAAAACCTTCCAAAATGACCCCAAAATGATTTTTCATGGCGGAAATGTTAAGGGCACATACCCAATAGTGAGATAGAGCTGGTGTATGTTACTTTTTGAGATTAATACATGAAAGATTTTACGTGAAAACATTGTGTGGCACTCCGATGTCCCTTAGAAGAGACGTACATGAAGGCCTCTTGAGTCTAATGTGCCCATTTTGAGGAAGTGAGTCTTTGTAGTATTTTCCTTTGCCAGGGCAGTCCAAAATTGTGAGGTTCACCAATGCCCCTGCATACAGACGTGCATGATGGCCTGTAAACCTGAAGTGCCCATTGTAAGGAAGTGGGTCTATTGTAGTATAGCCCTTAGGCAGGGCAACCAAAAATTGGGAGGCTCCACGTTGTCCCTGGATAGAGACGTGCATGATGGCCTGTAAACCTGAAGTGCCCATTGGAAGGAAGTGGGTCTATTGTAGTATAGCCCTTAGGCAGGGCAGCCAAAAATTGGGAGGCTCCACGTTGTCCCTGGATAGAGACCTGTTAGGTTCTTAGTGCCTCCGTGCTTGCATTTAAAAACCGCACGTGTGTGACTGTTGGTGGCAGCTTTCCGCTGCATTTGTGTGAGTTTTGCAAAAACTTGGATATAACGCACAAGTCTAGTGAATACACATCAGCACAGCATTCCAAAATGCGCAAGGGCGTTGTCAACGAACAAGGAAGTGGACGTGATGGTGGTGCAGGCAGAGACCGAGGTTGTGTGCAAGCTCTAATTTCGCCACAACAAAGGGCCCCATCTAGTCGCTCGCACGTCCTGTCCCAAATTCTTGGGGACCGCAGCAGTACACCGCTCTTGAACCAAGACCAGTGTCAACAGGTTGTTAGTTGGATAGCGGATAATGCTTCCAGTCAGATTGGCACCACCACAAACACTCTGTCTTCCACACGGTCAAGTGTCAGTAGCCGTGATACTGCACCGCACATTTCAGAACCTGATCCTCCTTCCTACCACCAGGCCGAGTACACGTCCACGGACATTACTGATCCCACACTTGGACACTCGGAAGAGCTGTTCGTTCACGTTTCCATTCACAAATTCTGGCCTCTCGCCAGCTCCTGTTGAAGTGGGCCATGACGAGATTGTATGTACAGATGCCCAAATATTTGAGCAGCAACGTTCTCACGAAGTTGGCAACGTGTCTCAACAAGGGGTGGACGATGATGAGACACAATTGTCAGGAAGTCAGGAGGAGGAGCAGGGTGCGGAAGAGGAAGACGACGTGGTGGATGATCCAGTAACTGACCCAACCTGGCAGGAGGATATGCAGAGCGAGGACAGCAGTGCACAGGGGGAGGGAGGCGTAGCATCCCAACAGGCAGTAAGAAGCAGAGTGGTGGCCCCAGGCAGACGTCAGGCAACTGTTCCCCGGAACAACACGACACAAGGTGCCTGTACAAATGTTAGGTCTTCCCGAGTCTGGCTGTAATACTATTGTATGTATTGAGGATTTCGATTGCGTTAGGGCAATGACAACCAGAGACGAGTTCTTGGTGCAAGACGTCTATAATATGCAACCAGCAAATATGTACATAAACGGAACAAAAACACAGTAGAACATAAATACAGGAAATACCTTCCAGGGACGGAGCGAAAGGGAATTCCCGGGACCGCGCACCGGACTCCCCCAGGGAGACCACCAAGAGCGAACCCCTATACAGGGACTGTCTGGCAATCACCCCAGAAGCCCTAAATGCGCAGCAGCCGGGACACAAAAGGGCAATAGGTAAGTCCAAAAATGTCCGTACGTGATGTGAGTCCAGAGTGGTATTAAACGGAAGGAACCGGGCAGAAGTGCCGACCAAAGACGGCAAACGGAGTCCGGGCACAGCTAGATGATACCAGATGAAGTCCAGAATCGGTGTCGGTTGTTTTCCAAGAGGATCCGAATAACAATCAGGAACCAAAAGCAGCAGGGCAGGAGCACACAGGAAGCAGTATACTCAGGCACTGGACTAAGCTTTAGGGGCGGCTTTTAAACAGATGGACAGGAAGTAGGGCAACAGAACAGAAAACTCCATGTTAACAAAGGGCAAGCTCTTTCAAAAGAAAACTGGAAAACCCGGAACTCTGACACTGGCAGTTTTTTAAGTTGGCTCCAGATGATTCTAAAAAGGCCATTTGCAACACCTGCCATGCCAGCATCAGCAGGGGTACCAAAACTAGCAGCCTGACCACCACCAGCATGATCAGGCACATGTCAGCCAAGCACCCGACTTTGTGGGAAGTACAACAGAGTCGAGGAGCAGTGCTTGCTGATGTCACTGCTACGTCTTCGCTGGTTGTGCATGCGAGCCAATCCCCTGTCCATGCTGCCTGCGAACAAGCCTCCTCCACTCCTGCACCTGCAGTTGCCTACGCAGAAAGAACACTATCATCAAGCACGTCCTTGTCCCAGCGCAGCGTTCAGTTATCCATTCAGCAAACCTTTGAACGCAGGCGCAAATACACTGCCAACACCCCACATGCCACAGTTCTAAATACTAACATTTCGCGACTGCTTGCGCTGGAAATGTTGCCTTTTAGGCTGGTTGAGACAGAAGCATTCCGCGACATGATGGTGGCAGCTGTCCCACGTTACTCGGTCCACAGCCGCCACTATTTCTCCCGGTGTGCCGTCCCCGCATTGCATAACCACGTGTCACAAAACATCACACGTGCCCTGAACAACGCTGTTTCAGCCAAAGTCCACCTAACCACAGACACGTGGACAAGTGCATGTGGGCAAGGCCGCTACATCTCGTTGACGTCACACTGGGTTAATATTGTGCAAGCTGGGACCCAGTCTGAGCGAGGGACGGAACACGTCCTTCACACACCAAGTTTTGCAGGCCCTACCTCAGTCAGGGTTTCACACACACTCTACAGCTCCGGAATGTCATGCTCCTCAGCCTCCTCCTCCTCCTGCGCATCCTGATCCACTTTACCCTCCACACCAGTCCCAAGCTGGAAGTGTCGCGGGCGGAGGAGGGGACGGTGCGCTCTCCCACTGCTCGGGTCCGGCTGACGCTGCTCTATGGCTCCTGCTGCTCGTTGGCTCGAGCGATGGCCGGATCCCGGGGACTCGAGCGGCGCTACTCGCCCGTGAGTGAAAAGGGGTGGTTTGGGTTTTGGGGATATTGTCCGTGACGCCACCCACGGTTGTGGTGATTGTGTGGACACCACCGCTGCTCTGGACGGGGATCCCGGGAGCCTGTGACAGGGAGCAGCTTTGTTGTTATTTCTCCCCTCCGTGGGTAGGGGGGTTGGTTGTCCCGGGGCCTGGTGATGGGGTAGAGATGGATGACAGGCGGGTTGCGGGGCCTGATGAGGTGCAGGGTCGCAGGGGCAGCGCTGTGCCGCACGGCACGGAGGTACTCACTCAGCCCAATGATGATATCACAGTTCACGGTAAAACAAGTGGCTGGATGGACGGGTCACTCGGACGGCTGCGGTTGTTCCTCCCTGCAGGTTAGTGATGACTGTCTCTCCCTGCACCTAAGTTAAGTGTTGGTAGTGATGGTTTCCCAACGGTAACCCGCTCCCCGACCTGGATATGGGCCGGAGGAGCCCCTTTTGCCCACAGGCGCTGGCCCTGGGAGAAGGTTGCCCTTAGCGGTGGCGGTGTCTCCCCTTCACGGTTGTACGGTTGCCTTCTATCTGGACTTGGCTGTTTGGAAACCCTGAGGTTCCCTTCACTAACGGATTTGGCAAATTCACGGCGACACCAAGCCTTGCCGGGATCCGAAAGTCCTCTGCCAATGGTGCTGGCTTCTCTTTGTATACCGGTCCGGTATGGCCGGGTCACCACCCGTCCACGGTCCTTACGGCAGACTCCAATCGGCCTCCACTGCAGACGGTCACCACATCCTGCCAACCTTGCTGTCCTGTCCGGGCCACACACCCGGACCAACTTCAGGCTCTTTGCTGTCACTTTTCTCCTCTCTACTACTTTCCTCCTTCCACTTCCTTAGCTTAACTCTCACTGCCTGTGTTTTCCCTCCTCCTCGGTGGGTGGAGACCAACTGCCTGGCTCCACACCCTGGTGTGGACAACAGCCCCTGGGGAAGGCAACAAGGATTTTGTGTTTTGACTATGATATGCCTGCAGGGAGTGTGGGGTGTTTAAGTGTTGTGCTCTGTGGCCCCTGGCTCGTCCAGGGCGACACAGAAGCACTGCAGCACTGCCTCGGCGAAGCGGCAACAGGCAGTGCTGAAGCTAATTTGCATAGGTGACAAACCCCACAATGCAGAAGAGGTGTGGACAGCTCTGAAACAGCAGGCAGATCACTGGCTCACAACTCTGAACCTAAAGCCAGGAAAGGTCGTGTGTGACAATGGCCGGAACCTGGTGGCGGCTTTGAGGCGAGGCCAGCTGACACATGTTCCATGCGTGGCCCATGTGCTCAACCTCGTGGTTCAGCGGTTTCTAAAGTCATACTCAGAGCTGTCTGATCTGCTGGTAAAAGTTCGCCGCCTGTCTGCACATTTTCGAAAGTCACCTACTGCTTCAGCCGGCCTTGCCGGCTTAAGACGCCGTTTGCATCTTCCGGCACACAGACTGGTGTGTGATGTCCCCACGCGTTGGAATTCAACTCTGCACAAGTTGGTCAGGATATGTGAGCAGAAGAGGGCAGTTGTTGAGTACCTGCATCACCTAAGCCGTCGGGAAATGGGTCAAACTCCACACATAACACCTGAGGAGTGGAGATGGATGTCCGACCTATGCACCATCCGCCAAAACTTTGAGGACTCCACCAAGATGGTGAGCGGCGATGACGACATTATTAGCGTCACCATACCGCTTCTCTGCCTTCTAAAATGGTCTCTGCTCAAAAACAACCATGATGCATTGCAGGCGGAGCGCGATGAGTTTGAGCAAGAAACAGTAGTGGGTGTGGGTGATGATAACACACAGCCCAGCCTCGTCTCATCACAACGTGCAGTGGAGGACTATGACGAGGAGGAGGATGAAGACATGGAGCAACTCTCTAGCCAAATTGAGGATATGACATGCAGTCATATCCTCGGTTCAGCGTGGCTGGCCAGAGGACAGGGTAGATGATGAGGAGGAGGAGGAGGAGGACAGCATGTTCAGTCATCGTGTTGGTCAGGATACTGAAGTGATGGCTGTTAAGAGTCTGGCACACATGGCTGACTTTATGGTAAGCTGCCTGTCTCGTGACCCTCGCGTTAAGAACATCTTGGCCGACAATCATTACTGGTTGGTAACACTGTTAGACCCACGCTAAAAGGAGAACTTTATGTCTCTTATTCCCGAGGCGGAGAGGTCAGGCAAAATGCAGCAGTTCCAGAAGGCCATAGTCACGGAAGTAGGCAAAGCATTCCCCTCACAAAACGCTAGCGGCATAGGTCAGGAATCACTGGACAACCAAGGCGTACAGCCGAGAGGGGCACAAGTCCAATCCGCCAGAGGTAGGGGAACAGTCTTTAAGATGTGGGACAGTTTTCTCAGCCCCTCACATACCACAGCCCCTGAGGTGAGGGGTAGTGACACAAGAAATCCTAAGTTTGGCCAGATGCTCAAGGAGTACCTTGCAGATCAAACAACTGTACTCCGACATTCCTCTGTGCCTTACAATTAATGTGTATCCAAGCTGGACACGTGGCATGAATTGGCTCTCTACGCCTTGGAAGTCCTGGCCTGCCCTGCCGCTAGCGTTTTGTCAGAGCGTGTTTTTAGTGCCGCAGGTGGAATCATTACAGATAAACGCACCCGCCTGTCAACTGTAAATGCTGACAGGCTGACTCTGATCAAGATGAACAAGGGTTGGATTTGGCCAGACTTCACCACACACACCAACAGCAAATTACAGCGGAATTTAAAGTTTGTAACGGGAATTTGCCATGTACCTCCACTCACCCATGGTAACACACTTCTGGACTTTGGCTAATCGCTGGACTGCTCCTCCTTCTCCTCATGCGCCATCATGATGACCGTTACAATAGTTAAGCCGTTGTTTCAGGTATACCCCCAGTGGTAAATTTTTTCGCCCATTCTTTCTGAATGGGCATTACAACGACAGGAGACCCGCTCCTTTGCAATGGGAACAATGTTTTGAGGCCCTCATGCACATCTCTATCCAGGGACAATGTGGAGCCTCCCAATTTTTGGCTGCCCTGCCTAAGGGCTATACTACAATAGACCCACTTCCTTACAATGGGCACTTCATGTTTACAGGCCATCATGCACGTCTCTATCCAGGGACAATATGGAGCCTGACGCTGCCACCGACTGCCACACACGTGCGGTTTTTAAATGCAAGCACGGACGCAATAAGAACCTAACTGGTTTTTAGGAGCGACAATTACTGAGAAGTCTGACACTATCAGACACTGCTGACTGACGTGTATTATACACTAGACTTGTGCATTATATAATTGTTTGTGCAAAACGCGCACCTGTACGCTGCCACCGACAGACACACACGTGCTGTTTTTAAATGCAAGCACGGACGCAATAAGAACCTAACTGGTTTTTAGGAGCGACAATTACTGAGAAGTCTGACACTATCAGACACTGCTGACTGACGTGTATTATACACTAGACTTGTGCGTTATATAATAGTTTGTGCAAAACGCGCACCTGTACGCTGCCACCGACAGACACACACGTGCTGTTTTTAAATGCAAGCACGGACGCAATAAGAACCTAACTGGTTTTTAGGAGCGACAATTACTGAGAAGTCTGACACTATCAGACACTGCTGACTGACGTGTATTATACACTAGACTTGTGCGTTATATAATAGTTTGTGCAAAACGCGCACCTGTACGCTGCCACCGACAGACACACACGTGCTGTTTTTAAATGCAAGCACGGACGCAATAAGAACCTAACTGGTTTTTAGGAGCGACAATTACTGAGAAGTCTGACACTATCAGACACTGCTGACTGACGTGTATTATACACTAGACTTGTGCGTTATATAATAGTTTGTGCAAAACGCGCACCTGTACGCTGCCACCGACAGACACACACGTGCTGTTTTTAAATGCAAGCACGGACGCAATAAGAACCTAACTGGTTTTTAGGAGCGACAATTACTGAGAAGTCTGACACTATCAGACACTGCTGACTGACGTGTATTGTACACTAGACTTGTGCGTTATATAATAGTTTGTGCAAAACGCGCACCTGTACGCTGCCACCGACAGACACACACGTGCTGTTTTTAAATGCAAGCACGGACGCAATAAGAACCTAACTGGTTTTTAGGAGCGACAATTACTGAGAAGTCTGACACTATCAGACACTGCTGACTGACGTGTATTATACACTAGACTTGTGCGTTATATAATAGTTTGTGCAAAACGTGCACCTGTACGCTGCCACCGACAGACACACACGTGCTGTTTTTAAATGCAAGCACGGACGCAATAAGAACCTAACTGGTTTTTAGGAGCGACAATTACTGAGAAGTCTGACACTATCAGACACTGCTGACTGACGTGTATTATACACTAGACTTGTGCGTTATATAATAGTTTGTGCAAAACGCGCACCTGTACGCTGCCACCGACAGACACACACGTGCTGTTTTTAAATGCAAGCACGGACGCAATAAGAACCTAACTGGTTTTTAGGAGCGACAATTACTGAGAAGTCTGACACTATCAGACACTGCTGACTGACGTGTATTATACACTAGACTTGTGCGTTATATAATAGTTTGTGCAAAACGCGCACCTGTACGCTGCCACCGACAGACACACACGTGCTGTTTTTAAATGCAAGCACGGACGCAATAAGAACCTAACTGGTTTTTAGGAGCGACAATTACTGAGAAGTCTGACACTATCTGGACTGTTTTACACTGTGTACACCAGCCCCAGATATGATGAAGGCTGGTATACGGTCACCACTAGGAATGGCTATATACCCTGCCTGCCTGCCTGCCTGTATACTGCTACAATAGTCCTGACAAGGACTCTTCTGGTCACTAGCCTGTATTCCGACCTGGCTATACCCTGCCTGTATATAGCAACAATAGTCCTGAGAAGGACTCTGCTACTGTACTCCGACCTGGCTATACCCAGCCTGCCTGTATACAACTAGAATAGTCCTGAGAAGGACTTTTGGTCACACTGTTTGCAGCCCTGCAACTGAAAAAGCTATAAAGGGCCGCAAAGCTTTCCCTGAATCAGCGACACTCTCCCTGCACTGACTGTCTGGATAGCTGTGAGCAGAGCACAGCGCGCCGGCCGGTATAAAGGCTCGGTCACGCTGTGCAGGCCGGCCAATCACTGCAATTCCACAACTAACAGGGCTGTGGCATTGCAGTGGTCTGCCAGCCAATCCCTGCATGAGGGCTGGCTCTCAAAAGAGCGCCAACATGCAGAAATGAAGACCACGAGTACAGCACGAGTATCGCGAGATTACTCGGTCCCCGCCGAGCAGCCCGAGTACAGCGATACTCGTGCGAGTACCGAGTAGTTACAAGCATGCTCGCTCATCACTAACTATATTCACTCATCCTGATGCTTATCTGCCAGTGATTCTGGCTTTACTGTTTGTGAATACTACTATTTTCCTGTTGTCTGTACCAGGCCATTGTTCTGCCCTTTACCATCTGTTTCTCCCCTCCTCTTTCCAATTTGTATATCATTATTGTGATTCTCTGCACTTGCACCTTAAAATTCTATTTAAGAAAATTCATGAACTTTTTTCAGCAAATTTGCTCGTGTTCTCCTCTTTTTGAAATCCCCATAGAGCATGGCTGAGCCGCGCGATCAGAATGAACTCTAATGAACTTCACCCAACTTCTGTCATCGCGTGGCTCTGTCTGTGTGCCGCGGCCTGATTTGCGATCACAGGTGAAGGACTCACTGATGACCGCAAATCCCCTGAGTGACTGAAATGAGCCGCACGAACAGCGGTGCCGTCACTCAGGTTAACCGCAGACAGCTGGAGTCCTCCACCTGAGAGCGGTAACCTGAGTGACGTCATCGCTGACAGCGTGACTCATCTCAGTTGCTGCATGGATCTCACAGTGAGCAGCAGTGTTCTACGGCAACTCCTGTCAGCTTCATGAAGCAGAGCTGAAAGCGTCGTGGGACCTCGTGTGGATTACGCCGGACCTGGAAGGGTATTTGGGGATTTTAATAAAATGGTGAAAGAGGGTGTTTTTTTGCCTTTTATTCCAAATGAAGTATTTTTTCGTGTGTATGTGTTTATTTACTTTTACTTACAGAGTAACCATGGGGGGTGTCTCATAGACGCTTGCCATGATTAACCAAGGCCTTAGTGGCAACTATGGGCTGCCATTAACTCCTTATAACCCCGATTGCCACCACACCAGGGCAATGCGGGATGAGCCGGGTAGAGTCCCGGGACTGTTACATCAAATGGATGCGGCAATTCCGGGTGGCTGCTGGCTGATATTTTAAGGTTGGGAGGCCCCCCATAACGTGGGGCTCCCCATTCTGAGAATACCAGCCTTCAGCCATGTGGCTTTACTTTGGCTGGTATCAAAATTGGGGGGGACCACATGCCGTTTTTTTTAAATTATTTATTTAATTTACTGCACTACATAGACCCGCCCACCGACGGCTGTGATTGGTTGCAGTGAGACAGCTGTCACTCAGTGTGGGGGTCCGTCTGAATGCAACCAATCATAGGCGCTGGTGGGAGGGGGAAGCAGTGAATACGAGATAAAGTAATGAGCGGCCGGCATTTTCAAAAACAGGAGAAGCCACTGGAGCTTTGTGAGAGCCGTGCAGCGCCGCGCCAACGATCGGTCAGTGATCGGTGAATATGAGAGGGGAGGAGAGTAGCTACTGACTACTAATTTCAGCCCTTAGAAGGACTATTTAGGAGTTTGCTGCATGAACGATATCACTTACAAGGCACTGGCCCTATAGCTGGGTCCGAATTCACAGATTTGCGGTCTGGCAATTTATGGAGCTGCAAGCAGCTAATGAACACTGTCTTCAGCCCTTAAAAGTACTATTTATTAGTTGGTCTACGATTGCTTTCCCGCACACAATACAGTCTATGTACACCACCAGCTCCCTATGACTGTGTGTTGACAAAATGGTCACTGGCTTATATAGCCCCTATGACGCTGTGTGGCCAAGCCAATCACAGTAACACCACAACAAAAATGTCTGCAGCATTACTGTGAAGGCAATCAACATCAGATGTGTTCATTGGCTGGAAAACAGGCGCTAGGAAGTCAGAAATGAAACTGAAAGTATCGGAGCAGATACTGTTTTATTCATCGGATACTGAATGGTGTGAATTGCTTGTTATCCATCGGATACCGAATAGTGGCAAATAGATTCGCTCATCCCTATTAATTACCCTAAAGTCCTTGCTGCTGCAACGTTGAAAACAAAAAGTCCCTTTCAGGGCTAAGTAAAATCTATTCTATCTTCTAATAATACCACTCTTAACAGTATTTAGTGTAGGGAGAGTTGCTGGAGAAGGGATAGTGTATTAAAGGCATCTAGAAAGGGATCATTGCATTGCAGTCCTTGCTTCTGTAAAATGAAAAGTACTTTTCAGGCCTACATCTATTCTATTCCAGTCACTATTAAAACCGCTTTTAGCTGCATACCTAATTTAAAATGTGCAAGGCGTGTAGTAAGGAATGGGGAAGTGGACAGGATTGATGGTGATGCATACAGAGGCTGTGGGCAGGGAAAGCTGTGCCTACTGCAGGAGCCCAATGAACACACTTTTTATCTAGATATTGCTTCTTTTCCCACTTTGCAGGGGGATGCGGGACACCACTGATGAAGCCAGAAGCCAGAACAGTGCAAACAGGTGGTGGGTTGGATGCAGATAATGCTTCCAGTTTTTTTCCCAGCACCACTCTGTCTTCCACACAGTCAAGTCTCACTAGCCAAGAGCCTGAACCACACAATCCTCACCCTGATCATCCTTCCTCCCACAATGGAGGAAGCCAGAAGACAAGTGATCCCACATTGGGGCTCTCCAAGGAGCTCTTTGTTTTGCATTTACTGATTTTGGCCTCCTGCCCTACACTACTCAAGTGGGACATGTAGAGATCATGTGCAGTGATGCCCAAATACTTGTGCAGCCAATATAAGAAGAAAATTATAAAAGGGAATGCCAATTATTGTCTCAAGAGGTTGATGATGCTGAGAGACAGTTGCCAATAAGCCATGTGGTTAAGTAATCAAATCAGGAAGAGGACAAAAGAGCAGAACTGGAAAATGAGTTGGTGAACAATGAAGTAAATGACCCAATCTGGAAAGTAGGCATGCAATGAGGGGACAGCACTACAGAGTTGGAGAGGGATACGCAGCACTGCAACTGGCAGGAAAAGGCAGCTTGATGGCCAAAAGTAGTAGGAGTTAAACTGTTCCCCATACCACACACATGTGGCAAGTTCCCAGACAAAGGGGTTATGTGTTCCCAAGTCTTCCCAAATCTGATATCTTTTTAAAGGGAACCTGTCAGCAGAAATTTCGCCCAAAACCTAAAAGATTCCCCCTCTGCAGCTCCTAGGCTGCATTCTAGAAAGGTCCCTGTTATTATTGTGCCCCATGTGAGACCAAAATAAAGACTTTATAAAGTGGTACCTTTTTGTATGCAGATTCTGTAAATGTGACATGGGGGTGGGCTGCCTGATGGCCGTTAGTCTGCCTCCTGCCACTTTAGGCCGTCCCCCATCGCTGATTTCCATAGCTGTGGACGCCGCCCAGTGCTCCACAGGTCCCCGCGCATGCCCAGTGCTCATCTCTCGTGGATGATCACTGTGCCCAGTGTCACCGCTGGTGACGTGCGCGCAGGCTTTAGATTATGGGCGGTGCTGTGATGTTTATTACCAAGCAACCGCCCATAATCACGGGACCGTGCTTTCCCCCTCGGCGTCCTTCGTTCTGCGCAAGCGCGGTGCTGCTGACCCCACGTCACCTCCTTCTATCTATTTCCTGCCTCAGGGCAAGATGGGAAGGAGGTGACGTGGGGTCAGCAACACCGCGCTTGCGCAGAACGAAGGACGCCGAGGGGGAAAGTGCGGTCCCGCGATTATGGGCGGTTGCTTGGTAATAAACATCACAGCACCGCCCATAATCTAATGCGTGCGCGCACGTCACCAGCGATGACACTGGGCACAGTGCTCGTGCACGAGAGATGAGCACTGGGCATGCGCGGGGACCTGTGGAGCACTGGGCGGCGTCCACAGCTATGGAAATCAGCGATGGGGGACGGCCTAAAGCGGCAGGAGGCAGACTAACGGCCATCAGGCAGCCCGCCCCCGTGTCACATTTGCAGAATCTGAATACAAAAAGGTACCACTTTATAAAGTCTTTATTTTGGTCTCACATGGGGCACAATAATAACATGGACCTTTCTAGAATGCAGCCTAGGAGCTGCAGAGGGGGAATCTTTTAGGTTTTGGGCGAAATTTCTGCTGACAGGTTCCCTTTAAAGAAAGTGTAAACAATAAAAAAAACAGTCATTTGCAAACTGTGTTATACCAATTTCAGCAGGTTCCTGACCAATCTCATATCCAAGATGCAAGAGAGGATGCTTCCTACCCTGCATCTGCTGCAAGCAAAATACGCAACCATGTTCAGTTCTTTGCCCTACAGCAGCATGCAGCTGTCCTGACCCTAGGCCTTGGAACATAAATAGAAATATGTAGCCATGCACTCACAGGCCCAAATACTAAACATTTGCACTTAGTGCCTAGGCTTTACCATTGTAGGAGAGCTGCTCTTATTAAAATTTAAAAAAATATATATTCTGAGGCCCCCCTCTATATGTTTTCTAGGGTGTATTGCTTTGCACTTATTGCATAGGATTACCGCTGTAGGAGTCCCACTCTTGCAATCTCTCCTTTAAATAAATATAGTGAATTATGGTGGGAGACTGTTAGGCTGTTAAGGCTATATTCATATGTTGCATTTTTGGTGCGTTTTTTGCAGCTTTTTTTATATTAGGAAAATTAAAAACTGATTTTTACAGTACCATCAAAAGCTAAGTGATTTCATAAACCTAATGCAAAAAAAAAATCTGAAATGGAAAACTGCTGTGTTTTTTAAAGAACCATCATGTAAACTCTTTCCATGTTTTTCAGCAGTTTATGCAGCATTTTTCAACATCGAAAGCAATGAGAAACAGCAAAATCACAGCAAAAATGGCACGTGTGAATATAATATAAATTTAAATTTGGCTAATATACATGTCATTATACAGGAAAAAATATTTCCTAGAATTTTTTACATTAAAATCCATTTTATCTTCGTTTTTGTGTTGATTTGTCTATTAGTAAAAGTGGCATAATACTCTAACAATATTGTTCCCAACAGCCACCTGGGAGTCAGAACAGCATCTAGGCATCTTCCCCATGTTATTCTAATTCCATTTGAGTGCCTTTTCCATCCTTTTCAACAATATTACTGCACTATCAGACATCCTAGGAGGGTCTGGTGGAAAATTGCTTGAGTTTCCCATTGACTTTCACTATACTCGTTACTTGAGTTGAGCCCATCTGAGCATCTGACCTGCTTGATTTGAGTACTGAGCACTCGAGAATTTTAGTGCTCACTCATTATTAACACTGAGCAATCTATACTAGATAGCTTATATGCTACCATTGATCTTGATGGTACAAATCCTGATTACACAGGATGTTGCACTGCTGAGGATGATGATTTTTTTTATACTACATAAAACATAAATTCACCTAAAAATGTTGAAGATACCACGCACAGAAGTCTTTCAAAAGGAGCTTCTTGTATGTCTTGTATGTTGAATGACTGCAAAGTTTGTATCAGAAATCAGTGCTTTTGGTATGAAATAAGTAGATTTTTATGTAGTACTAGAAGGTGGCCCGATTCTATGCATCGGGTATTCTAGAATTTACGTATTGTGTAGTTCATGTATGATTTTTGTTATATATATATATATATATATATATATAGATGTTGTTGTGTGTAGTTACCAAGTGTTTGCGTAGGGCGCTGTACATGTTCTGGGTGTTGTCTGGGTGTGGCGGGGGGGTGAGAGCGGTGTTGTATGTGTGTTGCGTGTGTTGCGTTGTTTGTGGAGCGCTGTGTGTCTGTAGCGTTGTATCTGTGTGTGTTGCACGGTTTGTGTGGGTGTGGTGTGTTTTGGGGGGAGGTATGTTTTGTGCAATGTGTGTGTTGTGCGGTATGTGCGTATATTTATGTATGCCGTGGTGTTTGTGTGTTGGGTGTTGTGTGTGTGCGGCGTTGTCTGTGTGTGTGGGTGTCTTTGTAGGGCGGTGTTTGTGGTTCCCAGTGTGTGTGTGGTGTGTTGTGTGTGTGTTGGGGGGAGGTGTGCACCTCCCATCGTGCTCCATCCTCCATGCTGCCCACCCCCCATCGTGCTCCATCCCCTATGCTGCGCATTCCCCCGATGCTGCGCACCCCCCATCGTGCTCCATCCCCCATGCTGCGCACTCCCCATCGTGCTCCATCCTCCATGCTGCGCACTCCCCATCGTGCTCCATCCCCCATGCTACACACCCCCCATCGTGCTCCAACCCCCATGCTGCGCACCCCCCATCGTGCTCCATCCCCCATGCTGCGCACCCCCCATCGTGCCCCATCCCCCATGCTGCACACTTCCCATCGTGCTCCATCCCCCATGCTGCGCACTCCCCATCGTGTTACATCCCCCATGCTGCGCACCCCCATCGTGCTCCATCCCCCATGCTGCGCACCCCCATCGTGCTCCATCCCCCATGCTGCGCACTCCCCATCGTGCTCCATCCCCCATGCTGTGCACTCCCCATTGTGCTCCATCCTCCATGCTGCGCACTCCCCATCGTGCTCCATTCCCCATGTTGTGCACCCCCATCGTGCTCCATCCCCCATGCTGCGCACCCCCCATCGTGCTCCATCCCCCATGCTGCGCACTCCCCATTATGCTCTATCCCCCATGCTGCGCACTCCCTATTGTGCTCCATCACCCATGCTGCACACTCCCCATCGTGCTCCATCCCCCATGCTGCGCACTCCCCATCGTGCTCCATCCCCCATGCTGCGCACTCCCCATCGTGCTCCATTCCCCATGTTGCGCACCCCCCATTGTGCTCCATCCACCATGCTGCGCACCCCCCATTGTGCTCCATCCCCCATGCTGCGCACCCCCCATCGTGCTCCATCCCCCATGCTGCACACTCCCCATCGTGCTCCATCCCCCATGCTGCGCACTCCCCATCGTGCTCCATCCCCCATGCTGCGCACTCCCCATCGTGCTCCATCCCCATGCTGCGCACTCCCCATCGTGCTACATCCCCCATGCTGCGCACCCCCCATCGTGCTACATCCCCCATGCTGCGCACCCCATCGTGCTCCATCCCCCATGCTATAATAGTTCTCCTATTATACTCAGAGAGGAGTATAATAGGAGGACTATATTAGGAGAAGTAGTCCTGGGGGGAGAAGAGTATAATGCCGGCTCCCTGCACATGTGTACCGGGAGCCAGTGTACGCTGGTAACTATGATACACATCGGGTAACTAAGGGACCTTAGTTACCCGATGTGTATAATGGTTACCAGCTTTCACCGGCTCCATCAAGATCCCAGCATCGCAAGGTTATGTCTGGCGCTGCTGGGATCGTGACGGAGCCGGTGTACACTGGTAACTATGATACACATCGGGTAACTAAGGGACCTTAGTTACCCGATGTGTATAATGGTTACCAGCGTTCACCGGCTCCGTCAAGATCCCAGCATGGCAAGGTTATGTCTGGCGCTGCTGGAATCGTGACGGAGCCGGTGTACACTGGTTACTATGATACACATCGGGTAACTAAGGGACCTTAGTTACCCGATGTGTATAATGGTTACCAGCGTACACCGGCTCCGCTACGATCCCAGCAGCGCAAGGTTATGTCTGGCGATGCGTGCGGAGGGCCGGGGCGAGCAGCCAGTCCATGCGGAGGGCGGGGCCAGGCCGAGGCGAGAGACCAATCCGTGCGGGGTGGCGGGGCCATGGCGAGCCCAGCGGCCAATCAGCTTTGTGTCACCGTAAGGACACAATTTTGGAGCAAGACAGACAGACAGACAGACAGACAGACAGAATAAGGCAATTAAATATATAGATACTTTTCTATTAATTTTTAATAATGTTTCCTTCACTCTTAAAATAAAGCTGAGTGGAGGATACCGGGCACCGCTGATCCCTGTATGGCTGACAAAGCTGTGCTTTCAGGCAGGTGGAGACCTGGGTGCGTGTCCCAAAGCAAAGGCGATACAAGATCCACAATGAAGAGATGAAAGGTCGCACTCCAAAGGTCGAATAAAATATTTTTCTTTTTATTCCACGATCACATCAGGGGTACAGGTAGTGAGGGAGGATGAGGGTGTGCCACGTCGGACGACGGCAGCCGTTTCGCAAGTAACCTTGCTTCTACGGGTCCAGTGCCAACTGGACCCGTAGAAGCAAGGTTACTTGCGAAACGGCTGCCGTCGTCCGACGTGGCACACCCTCATCCTCCCTCACTACCTGTACCCCTGATGTGATCGTGGAATAAAAAGAAAAATATTTTATTCGACCTTTGGAGTGCGACCTTTCATCTCTTCATTGTGGATCACTCTTAAAATATATTAATTTAAACACTAAAAATATATGGGTGAGCAGAGTAGTATATGTTATGTATATACCTAAAAACTAGAGGTTATAGGGGAAAGGGAACATTTTTGCTATTTTTGGATTTAGTAGGTTAATACAACCAGAAACATTTGAAATGTTAAAATGTGAGTTGGCCAGTGTAACCAACCTGGTACACTGGGAAAACCATCATTAACTGTTCTCCGATACTTCCGCAGTGTGTAAAATTGGATCTTAAAGAGTTTGAAAGCAGTACGTTTCATTATGTGTAAAGTGTAAACATTTTTAATTAGTTTGATGAACAGAAAAGTTTACCCCTCTAAACATATCCTCTGCAATTGGCCTCAGAGTTGAAACATAAATCAACGAGGGTGGACCTATGTAAACTAGTAAAAAGAAGTTGGAAAAAAATGGACATGTTTTTTTTCTAAAAATGTATGCAGACAGACAGATGTATTACATACAGTATATTAAACTTATACATCACACGGTGGCTCAGTGGTTAGCACTGCAGTCTTGCAGTGCTCAGGTCCTAAGTTCAAATCTCAACAACGACAACGTCTGTAAGGAGTTTCTATGTTCTCCTTCTGTTTGCGCGGGTTTCATCTGGTTTCATCCCACTCTTCGAATACATACTGATAGGGAATGTACATTGTGAGCCCGAATGGGGATAGTGAGGATCCCATCTGTAAAGGATTGCCGTGGGTAGACCCGCAGATACTCAAGATCGATGAAAAAAATCAAAGGTTCGAGCTTGGAATTGATCCCGGATATGTGGCTGGATGAAGGTCCCTATATAAGTCTATGATGAAAAAAGAAAACAAAATGCCAGCTTGATTTAATGAATAGGCTGCTATTCCATATAGATGCTCAGCAACGGATAAATGGCAGGAGCACTTGCCAGTAATTGGTATAAACTAAGGATAGATCCAGCAAGCCAGGCTTGTGATGCGATGATAAAGGTTTAGCTGAAACGCGTCTTGCCGTGCGCTCTACAGCAGTAATTTTTTCATCTCTGCCTGTATTTGTATTATGCTGCCATTGAAAAGAATTTTAATCCATATTTGAAGTACAGAAAAAGTTTTTTTATTCATCACAAGCCTGGCTCGCTGGATCCATCCTTCCTTTATATAAGTCTATGGGGACATGAATCAGGCTCTTTAAAATGGTGGTAGAAAGGGGTGGGGGATTAGAGCAGGCGCGTTATATTTACCGAATCTCCATCACAACTGTAACACTGCTTCTGGGCTGCTTACACTATTTCCAGGGCTACTCATTATCCTTCATACATATGCACTGCTTCCCCTGCCCATTGGCAGTCATGTCTCTAATTGTTTGCAGTCAGAACACGTCTCCATCCTGTGTAACAGCGTGTCTGACTGCTTACTAGCACCAGATGCTGTGTGTCCATATTGGCAAAAAAATAAATAAATAAATTGGCATAGAGGCCTCCCATATATAGATACAGAGCACAGAAAAAGCATACAGCTACAGGTTGCAGCCCCCAGTCGTGTGCTTGTCTTGGCTGTATATCAAAATAAGATGGACCGCATGCAACTTTTGAAAAAAAATATTTAAATAAATAATTTTTAAAAACAGTGGTCCCCCTCACTTAGATACCCAGCCATAAAGCCAACATCTGGGGGCTAGTATTCTCAGGCTGGGGAGACCCATGGTTATTGGGCCTCCCTCAGCCTAAAAATAGCAGTCTTCAGCCACCCAGAATTGTCGCATCCATTAGATGTGACAATTCTAGAACTTTACCCTGCTTTTCCCTATTGCCCTAGGGCAGCAGCAATCAGGGTAATAAAGGGGTTAATGACATCTCGCAGCTGCCAGTAAACCCTAGATTCTAGTAATGGGAGGCATCTATGATACCCCAACATTTTTAATCTGTAAGTGAAAATAAATAAACACAAACACCAAAAAAATCCTCAATTTCAATTAAAATACAAAAAACACCCTCTTTCATCTCTTTAGTAACCCTCAAAACACCCTGCAGGTCCAATGTATTCCACACAAGGTTCCACAAAGATTTCAGCTCTGCTACATACATACTGAAGGTACAGTGCGTGAGCACAGAACATGACCACACACTGTGAGCTTCAGACAGAGACTGACTTAAGGACACTTTACATGCAACGACATCGCTAACGAGATGTTGTTCGGGTCACGGAATTCGTGACGCACATCCGGCCTCGTTACCAACGTCATTGTATGTGAAACGCACGAACGACCATTAACGATCAAAATTACTTACCTTATCGTTGATTGTTGACACGTCGTTCTATTCCCAATTATCATTGCTGTTGCAGGATGCAGGTTGTTCGTCGTTCCTGTGGCAGCACACATCGCTATGTGTGACATCGCAGGAACAAGGAACATCACCTTACCTGCGGCCGCCGGCAATGAGGAAGGAAGGAGGTGGCCGGGATGTTCTGCCCGCTCATCTCTGCCCCTCCGCTTCTATTGGGTGACCGCTTTGCGACGCTGTTGTGACGCCGCAAAAACTGCCCCCTTAGAAAGGAGGCGGTTCGCCGGCCACAGTGACATCGCAAGGCAGGTAAGTACGTGTGACCGTTCTTAGCGATGTTGTGCGCGACGGGCAGCGAATTGCCCGTGACACAACCGACGGGGGCGGGTTCTTTCACCAGCGACATCGCAAGCGATGTCGCTGTGTGTAAACTGCCCTTTGGCCACAGTGATGAGAGGTAACATCACTCAGGAAGAGCCTGGGGCAATGTGGGCACATTACTACAGTGGATAATATGGGCATATTACTACAGGGGACAATATGGGCACATGACTCTGTGAAGCCCCGCAAGTATTGTGTCGGTGCATTACCTTCAGGGACTCCACTCGGCTGGATCTTGTCACAGGTAGGAGATCTTCTTCTTGTCGTGACGCCACTCTCAGTATTGCGGTCAGTGGGGACCGCCACTGCAGGTTGAGGGACGCCTGGGGCTGATGGTGAGTGCAGTTAGTTGGAATTGCCTCCTGAGAGTGAGGCAAGCCCCAGGGCCCTGTGTAGGTGCGTAGAACCACAAGGCGCAGAATAACTCCACACAGGCAGAATGTCTTTCAGGGTTTTTACTCACTTCAGGTGACAGGGTGAGTAACCCGGGCGTAGCTGGGATGAACCAGGCGGGAACCAGGTATCCTTCAGGCTGACTTCTGATGGTGACTACCAACTCGCCTTCCTTAGCCCTTGGTGGTTTGGGGTGACCCCGACTTTGAGTCCCTATGGGGGTCACCCAGGGAAGATGCTGAAGCCTCTCTCCCCTTCGTTTGCCGTGTGCTTGTCGCCTGGGCCAGGCCACTCCAGCTGCTTGCCTCCTGTGACCTATGGGCCCTAACTGTGGCTACGTGGCTGCGGCTTTTGTGGTGTTGTGGCGTGGGCTTTGAGAGCCCCACACCGGCAGGTTTAGCAAAAGAAAGCTGGATCTATCTCCGCTTCGGGATCTGCCGCCCGTTTGGGCCTGGTACTCTCTAGCAGTCTCCTTACTTCCCACTCCGTGCTCTCTCTTTAGCTGAAGATGGATTTCGGGTAGCACTCCTAGTTGACCGTTCTCCCCCGTCGGTAGCCACTGCGCGGACGCTGTCAGACTACAGCAGCCCAGGGGAAGGGGTCAGCTCTCCTCAGAGCTCCCTGGACTCTGCTCTGAACCGGCTCACATCTGGGACCTTCACTGCTGCTCCTGTCTGAGCTTCACTTTTCTGCTCCTCACTCCTCCACACTCTGCTGCAGACTCTAGACTGTTTACTCCTCCTCCTCTTTTCCCTTTTGTGCCTGCCTACGCCACCTAGCAACCAGATTCTCTTACCACACCCCTTGAGAGGAGATGGAGGCTTTTGGCCCCCTCCACTATTCCAGTGAAGGTGAAGGCTTTTCCCCCTCCTGGGATCCCCAGGGGTCCTCTCATGGGTACATGTGTGAGACCTGATCACTATGCGCCTGTGTTCCACACCCCGGTCAGCCTTCTGGATTACCTGTATTGTACTGTCCCCAGCATGGGTGCAGTACTCAGTGGTGCCTGACCAGGTCAGGGGCGCCACAACTCCAGGGCACAAGGATAGGCATATTACTTTTTATTGGTATTTATTTTTATTTTTGAAATTTCCCATTAGCTGCTGCATTTCCCACCATAGATATATATACTCTAGTAAATAAGTCTTCCCAGTTTTAGTGGTAAAATTACATGCCTCGGCTTATCCTCAGGTCGGCTTATACTTGAGTATATACGGTAAATAGATATAGGCAGACATACTGTAGGTTGACAAATTGAAGGTCTGCATATACTTGAAGCATATACATCTGATGCATGCATCATACATCTGCATAAATTCAAATGTGAACCTAGCCTTAGTATTCATTTGCTTAATAAGAAGCTGTCAGATGCTCCAATGCTTTTATATCGTCCTCATAACCTTTTATGGACATTTATTCAGGTATAAAAAAAATTTAGTAGTAAGCTCCAGTGGATCAAGAAAAAGTGAGATGGATTAAAGTGTGTCTGCTTTATAGTAAATTAATAGATTCCTGCTCTGTAAATTCAGACACAAATGCGAATATCGATATTGAACTTCACGATTCATGGATTATTAGTTCCAGTAAATGTTTGTTAGTAAATATTTCCAGCATCAGGAAATAAGAACAGCCTCATAGCTAGATTATTTTCTTCTAATTACTTGTTTAAGCCGTAAGGGTCTAGATTTTTTTTATATATTACCTAATTAAATATGAAGGCATAATTTCCATTTTGTAACATTTATGAGGTCAGTTAAGTAATATCTGCAGTCGTCAGCCACAGAGGAATATTATGTATATGCACAAATGACCATAGTATAAAAGTCAATTGACTCTGAGGTTTCATAATAAAGTTCTGAAAATAATTATGCCATTGTTACCAGTGCTAATATCGTCTACAATTGCATAAATCAATATCATGTCGTGCTGTTACAATAGCGCCCTGCAGGGTCATTTCTAAAGAATTTTGCTAACAGAGTAAACATTAAATGAACTCACATGTGAATGTCTAATCACAAAAGGGCATATTTACAATACTGTCTAAATTTTAGTTACAAAGTAGAAAACTTACACTAGGCTGATTTAACAGTTTGTCAGATTTATTAAGTTGAAAAACATTACTCATGTTAAAACTGTGACTCTCAATTAGTAGGCTTATCATACGGCAGAAATGTGCAGTATACTGTTTGACGGGCAGTATTGCATATAGACTGTGCCTCCTATCCTCTATAACACCCCTCCTTTCCATTGAGGCTATGCCTCATTATCGGCAAAGGCACATACATTTTCTAAAAAAATAAAAAATGTAGTGCAATTTATGAAAGACATTTTTTTATCCAAACTGTTGGTGCTCTTAGCTGAATGAATTTCACCCATTATGTACCAATCCAAAATATTTTATAATTTATCATGCCCTTGAATATTTAAACCACACCATAATCACAAGAAGAAAAAAATAAAAGTAGAACAAGATATCCTAAATCACACATTACACCGTGTGCAGAATTATTAGGCAAGTTGTATTTTCGAGGATTTTTTTTTATAATTGATCAACTACTATGTTCTCAATCAACCCAAAAGACTCATAAATATCAGAGCTTAATATTTTTGGAAGTTGGAGAGGGGATTTTTTAGATTTGGCTATTTTAGAAGGATATCTGTTTGTGCAGGTAAATATTACTGTGCAGAATTATTAGGCAACTTAATCCAAAACAAATATATTCCCATCTCACTTGTTTATTTTCACCAGCTAAATCAATATAACTGCACAAAATTTAGAAATAAACATTTCTGACATGCAAAAACAAAACACAAAAAAATTAGTGACCAATATAGCCACCTTTCTTTATGATGACACTCAACAGCCTACCATCCATAGATTCTGTCAGTTGCTTGATCTGTTTACGATCAACATTGTGTGCAGCAGCCACCACAGCCTCCCAGACACTGTTCCAAGAGATGTACTGTTTTTTCCCTCCCTTTAGATCTCATATTTTATGAGGGACCACAGGTTCTCTATGGGGTTCAGATCAGGTGAACAAGGGGGCCATGTCATTTTTTTTTCATCTTTTAGACCTTTACTGGCCAGCCACGCTGTGAAGTAGTTGGATGCATGTGATGGAGCATTGTCCTGTATGAAAATCATGTTTTTCTTGACCGATACCGACTTTGTCCTTTACCACTGCTTGAAGAAGTTGTCTTGCAGAAACTGGCAGTAGGTCTGGGAGTTGAGCTTCACTCCCTCCCTAACCCGAAAAGGACCCACAAGTTCATCTTTGATGATACCAGCCCATACCAGTACCCCACCTTCACCTTGCTGGCGTCTGAGTCGGAGTGGAGCTCTCTGCCCTTTACTGATCCAGCCTCTGGGCCATCCATCTGGCCCATCAAGAGTCACTCTCATTTTAACAGAGCACAAAACCTTTGAAAAATCAGTCTTAAGATATTTCTTGACCCAGTCTTGACATTTTATCTTATGTTTCTTGTTCAAAGGTGGTCATTTTTCAGCCTTCCTTAACTTGGCCATGTCCCTGAGTATGGCACACCTTGGGCTTTTTGATACTCCAGTAACATTGCAAATCTGACATATGGCCAAACTGGTGGCAAATGGCATCTTGGTAGCTTCACGCTTGATTTTCCTCAATTCATGGGCAGTTATTTTGCGCTTTTTTTGCCCAACACGCTTCTTGCGACCCTGTTGGCTATTTGCCACGAAATGCTTGATTGTTCGGTGATCACACTTCAAAAGTTTGGCAATTTCAAGACTGCTGCATCCCTCTGCAAGACATCTCATAATTGTGGACTTTTCAGAGCCCGTCAAATCTTTCTTTTGACCCATTTTGCCAAAAGAAAGGAAGTTGCCTAATAATTAAGTACACCTTATATAGGGCGTTGATGTCATTACACCACATCACTCCTCATTACAGAGATGCATACCACCTGATTTACTTAATTGGTAGTTGGCTCTCAAGCCTATACATCTTGAAGTAGGACATGTATAAAAATTATCCTGTGATCAAAATACTCATTTGCCTTATAATTCTGCACACAGTGTAGAAGAAAATTCATATTTCCATACAAATCAGTCTGAGATTGGACCATAACGCTCGGAATAGCTGTGGGTATTTTGACCCAAGCATGTTAGCTCTATAAGTTACCGTGAACCTGTTATGCTAGAGTCTGGAGACCCATGGCCAGTCAGTGCAATGTGTTCCTATCTCAGACCAATTTTTACAGACAACTGATTATTCCCTTTGGGACAGAAGTGGAGATGACAATGTAACTCTTAAGGCCGCTTTACATGCTGCAACATCGCTAGCCGATGCTAGCGATGTCAAGCGTGATAGCAAACATTATCGCTATGGCAGCGTTACACGCACATACCTGCTCTGCGATGTCGCTGTGACCGGCGAACAACCGCCTTTCTAAGGGGGCGGTTCGTTTAGCATCACAGCGACGTCACAGCAGCGTCACTAAGCGGCCGCTCAATCAAAGCAGAGGGGCGGAGATGAGCGGGATGAACATGTTCATCCCACCTCCTTACTTCCTCATTGCGGGTGGGACGCAGGTAAGGAGAAGTTCCTCTTTCCAAGTTCCTCGTTCCTGCGGCGTCACACATAGCGATGTATGCTGCCGCAGAAACGAGGAATAACATCGTTACTGCAGCAGCAACGATATTTGGGAAGAGGGGGGCATGTCACCGATTAGTGATTTTGAACGTTTTTGCAATGATTCAAAATCGCTAATAGGTGTCACACGCAATAACATCGCTAAAGCGGCCGGATGTGTGTCACAAATTCCGTGACCCCAACGAGATCGCTTTAGCGATCTCATAGCGTGTAAAGCCACCTTTAGGCTGAGGCCAAAGAGGGAATACTGAAAGTGCTCGCATGACACTTGGCACACGCTCGCAGCACAGCGGGATCCGAGTGTCAAGCGACTGTCATGTGGCTGTGGTCCAATCATGCGATCATACCACAGGTGTGGAGGGGCGGGCTGGCGCTGCGGAGGGGAGGGAGGCATTTATCTCCCTATCTCCTCCGTTGCCGGCTGATGCGAGAATAGCACTGCTCTTGCGTTACACCGATGTTTCTCTCACCCCATAGACTTGAATGGATATGCGTGGAACAAGATCGTATTCCACCCACAGCATGCTGCGACTGTTTCTTGGTCCGATTAGGGCTGCCCCATAGAGTAATATTGGTCCAAGTGAAATGTGTTTTTCAATCGCATTCCACTCACTCTGTATTACTCGCCATGTGTGCTGACACTTAGGGATCACCTGATGAGGTGGATTCACAAAACCCCAGGCAAAGATGCCCACACACATGTAGACATGGCAATGGCACAACAGTTTAGAAGGCACAAGGAACAACATGGACAGACAACAGTCTATGCTGGATAGTAGACAAAGCAAGTAAGACATTTCACACTGGCAGCCACAGAATCAGGGAGGTAGATGAAAAGATCAGAAGCAGCACCCAAATGCTGGTAGCATAATAAACAGCAAACTTTAGCATTATGTGAAGAGTTTCTTTTTTCATTTATCATTTTCTCAAAACAATGAGTTTACCAGCAAATAGAAGCAAGATACAAATAGTAGCAATCATAGTCATCTAAGGGGATGATGGCAACAGTAGAAACTGGATGGCGGCAATATCCAAACAAATTGACTACATTATAGTCTTAAGAGTCACCCAAATAAGTGTGTCCAAATGGACCTTAAAAGTCCTTGAAAGATAATGATATTGAGACACACCGGGCCACCTGAAAAAAACAATGTTAAGTACAACAAAGGTGGCGGTTTTGAGTAAAGCTGCGTTTACACATAGCGAGAACGACGTCGCTGTTACGTCACCATTTTCTGTGACGCAGCAGCGACCTTGAAAGTCGCTGTTATGATCGCTGCTTAGCTGTCAAACACAGCAGAAGCAGCAGCGATCATAACGACACGCATTGCTGTGCTACATGTGCAGAGAACAGGGAGCCGCACACACTGCTTAGCGCTGGCTCCCTGCACTCCTAGCGACAGTACACATTGGGTTAATTACCCGATGTGTACTGCAGCTACATGTGCAGAGAGCAGGGAGCCGGCACTGGCAGCGAGAGTGGCGGACGCTGGTAACGAAGCTAAATATTGGGTAACCAGGGAAAGGTCTTCCCTTGGTTACCCGATGTCTACCCTGGTTACAGCCTACCGCAGCTGCCAGATGCCGGCACCTGCTCCCTGCTCGCTTCATTTCGTCGCTCTCTCGCTGTCACACACAGCAATGTGTGCATCACAGCGGGAGAGCGATGACCAAAACATGAAGCTGGAAATTCAGCAACGACCGGCGACCTCACAGCAGGGGCCAGGTCATTGCTGAATGTCACACACAGTGACAGCGACGTGACGTCGCTGCAATGTCACAGAAAATGGTGACGTAGCAGCGACGCCGTTGTCGTCGTCATTGTGTGTGACACCACCCTAAGCGAGCAAAGCTTGTCCCTGAAGACAGGACAGATGATTACTGCTACAGAATTGTAGTGCTGCAGTGCCTGTGCTGCAGTGCACACATCATGTGGGCCAAAGTCCTGTCTGTGGCATACAGAATAGAAAATAGTGGGTCAGGAAGCCTATGGTCTTCCACAAGCCTCAACTGTATTTGACATAAGTTGACATCAATACAGATAAAAAGTGGTGCGCACATCTGGAGAGCTAAGGCACCCATTCAGAAGTCTAGGTGTGGTAAGGGCACTGTGATGGATCATTAATGATAATGGTGTCACTTCTTTGTTTTTATTTTCTTGTAATAGAAATATGATATGACTAGTTGCTTTGCTATTCACCAGCGTTACACACCTTAATGAACAATTGCACGGCATTGACATTTTGGGATGAATATTACAATCTACCACTCTCACCCATAAAGCTGGCAGTCCAAATAGTCCCACATCCTGTTGGGGTTAAAATAATATTTGCTTTAATTCATAGTCTGTGCTCTTTATCTGTGACATGACAACAGTATTTATCTTTATTTCTGTGATTTGTTCTACATTGTTATTATCTAACAACACAACAAGCAACATGACCCACAACATTGATGCCTACTTACTTGCTTTACTAGATGGTACTTTCAAAAAAATTGCCAAAAAGGCTAATTGTTTTTTTTATTGCATTTGAAGTGTAATAAAATGTTTTTGCATTCACATTAAGCTTCAGTTAGTTGCTCAAAAATATTTTCACTATTATTCGCATGGGGTCACTGCGTTATGTGCAGTTGACGCTGCATCTCACAATGTACTGAGAAGGGAGTGGCGTTGAGCATCTGAAACAGTTACCTACCTCCATTACTTGCGAAAATAGGACAAAAGTAAACTTGCTTGTACTATAGTGGACTATACTTGACTAATTAAAGGTTACTAATATAAAAAATATTAGACCATAATAAACAAATATATTTAATATAATTTATTCATTTATGGTATGATTCATTATCTGAGTATTTTTTTTATTGTCTTACAGGACCTCCAGTAAATGTTACCTGCAACATATTTGTTAACAGTTTTGGGTCAATAGCAGAAACCACCATGGTATGTACATGATAATATGGATGTTTGCTCTAACAGTGCAAAAGGAATGGTATTTCAAGTGTTTGTTAAGCGTTTACCCACTATATAAAGCCAGCATGGGGAACCTCTGGTCCTAGTACTGCTTGCAGCCCACAATTAACTTTTCTGTAGCCCCTCAGGAGCAGATTCCTGTGGACTGCAGTGATTGTGCCAGCCGCTGTGTTTTACCGGCCACCAGCGCTTTAAACCCTTCTTTCTCTGTGAGCACAAGCACAGAGTGTTGGCTCATGTATGCTGCAATGCATCCATTAATGGATTACATCCTAACCCTGGCTGGTGCTAGCACCAGGACATACTTTGTGGGTTGAAAGCACAATGCACAATGCACACCCATCCCATAGATAAAGATGGAAGCAGCAGCAGCCCCGCATGTCCCGTGAAATGTGACATGATGTATGATCAAACCCAGTGTCTCCTGTGATGTATCCTTCAGCCTAATGTCTCCTGTGATGTATGCTGAAGCTCAATGTTTCCTGTGATGTTTGTGCTCCAGCCCCAATGTCTCTTGCCATGTATTTGCTACAGCCCAGTGTTTTCTCTGATGTATGTGTTTCAGCTTCAATGCCTCCTGTGATGTACATGTTTCATGTGATGTACATGCTCCAGCCTCAATGTCTCCTGTGATATACATGTTCCAGCTTAATGTCTCCTGTGATGTATGTGCTGATGCTCAGCCACAATGTCTCCTGAGATATACATGTTCCAGCCCCAGTGTCTCCTATCTTATGTGCTTCAGCCCAAGTGTCTCCTACATGATGTATATGCTGCAGCCATACAGTCTCCTAGGTTATGATCATACCTCAGTCCCAGCATCTCCTATGTGATGTATATACATTAAATCACTTCCAGCATCTTCTATATGACATATATGCTCCAGTCCCAGCGTCTGCTATGTGACTTTTATTCTCGTGCACCAGCATCTCCTATGTGACATTATGCTACTGCCACAGTGTCTCCTATGTGATCTATATTTTGCAGCTCTAGTGTTTCCCATATGATGTACATACGTCAGTCTCCTATGTTATATATATGCTATAGCCCCAGTGTCTCCTGTGTACTGTACATACATCCGCCTCAGTTTTGTGATGTATATTGATATATAGTCTCCAAAGTCAACAAAGAGTTGACTGCACTCCAAACTGATGCAAATCTGGAAAAGCAGTTGTGAGTAGCAACATAAATTCCACATAACGTCATCCACGGCACCAAAGAGAAGCAATTCCAGCTATTACAGTAAGGGTTAGTTAATTAAATGTTTGAACAAATATAGCAGGGTAGTTTTCAAGATGACAATTTTGTGCGCCTCCCCTCAAATGATGGTTTAGATATCCAAATGAACCTTGGGAGAAAAAAGCTTCCACACCCCTGATCTTCACAATATTTGCTTTGAGTATAAGAATATAGATGAAGAAATATTATCAGTCAATAATATTTTACTTAGAAAAGGTCTTCAATTTCTTAATATCTGTCAGTATAAGTCTACCAGTTGGACATTAATTTGTGTAAGTAGACATTTTATAATATAAATATGAAAAAAAACACAAAACACCATATGCAATTACTTTATATTGTATTATTTCAGTATTGCAGCTATGACTGATATAAAGACATAAGATGAGCTCCTGTCTCCTAAATTGTAGTAAAGAGGTATGTGATCCATTCAATAACATTATTTGAAAATCACTTCTGACTCAGTTTTAACCAAAGATTATATAGGAGTTTTGTCAGGAGATATGATAGGACATGGCTATTTAGTTCTGAAGAGGTTAAAAACAAATATGTTCAGCATTCATATTAATAATTTATTCAAAATGGTTCTATGCATTATAGATAAATGGTGAAAACACAAAACATTTTGAGGCACATTTATTTATAGCTCAATGAAGATTGAGAGAGAATCTAAGAAAAATGTAGTACAGTCCTTTCTCCATGGGCTTCATAGTGTACGGATCTCACTGAGCAGCTCTTAGATTTATGTTTTCAAATCAGCTTTTTTTTTTAGAAAAAATTTTTTTAAAAAAATCTTTAGCAACAAAGAAAATTCTGTAGTGTCTGTACGGAGCTATCATCTGTGTTATGTAATGCAGTAGGCACTGGCATAGGAATCCTCAGCTGATGAAATATGAACTACATACTCTTTTAGATTTCAATTCATAAATTGTTTAAACTAGATGAATGAAAAAACTCAATATTTTACAATTAGCAAAAAATAGCTGTGCCAGTAATGTAAAATTTGGAATATTTCCAGAATTATATAACATAGAAACAGCAGATTATAAATTGTGTGAAAATATGTATTCAACAACAATGTTCACACAATTAAAAGTGTTCCAAAAATTCACAAGTTGTAATTCTTTCATTTTTACATGGCACTCGTGAAATGTGATATTGAAGTTGTACCAAGAAGTAGTTACCAAGGTTATAATTTCCATCATGAGGTCACCAGCAATGAGTCCCTTCCTGGGCTTTCTACTGTAGTTTTAATAACATTGCTGCAGTTTTGCTCCTCTTCTCACTGATGAGCTCTGTCAATCCAGAATCAACCCCCATAGGCATCCCATAGGCAATGATTTACCTGTAGATTGCATGGTCACCAATTAATTCGATCAGCGTTTCAGAGCCTTTTTTCCAGGATCAATTGGGATCCAATGGGCTGAATCCCCAGTGATCAGCTTTTTATCACCATTCTTTTGGTATTATAACTAGGGTTGGGAAAACATTAAAATCCCCAAATGCTTGTTGCTCGATTCGAGCTGGTTAGATGCTCAGACAAACTTGATATGAGTAAAGAGCATTATGAAAAGTCAATGATTGGCCTGTTCGGGTCTCTGGCCAAATAAGGAGAGCATTTACGGAGCGAGGGAAGGGTTTTTTTGGTCACACTATGTCTGAAAAAATTGAGAAAATTCAGAGACTTCAAATGGCTCTCCTTGGGATGCTTGCACACATCATGCAGTGTAGGAAGCCTGTGCTTTGTGCTCATTGTATTGCGGATAACACATTTGAGCACCCACAATACTCGGCTGAGCATTACGAGTACCCAATTATCCTAATGATTGATCGAGTACCACACAGCGCTGAGTTAATTTGCCCATCATTAGTTATTACCCTTTAGGTAAAGTTCTACTGTTAAGGATATTTAGAAGATTATTATTTAATAATAGTTACTTCAATTTAAGTACAATTAGTGAAACTCATCTAAAACTGGGTCAATTAGAAGGTGCAGCTGCAAAATAAGATATCATTATGGTGTGAAAAAGTAATTGCTGTAGCTTAGCACTGGTGATGTGACATTACAAGTTAAAGTTTAAACAAATTGCCCAAAAACCAAAACCCTTCACTGAGAGTTCATAGAATAAGTATTTACTTGATAAAAAAAACTTTAACTCTTTAAGGACTTTTTTTGTTTTTGAGCTTTGTTTTTTATTCTCCTTATTCCACGAGCCATAATGTTTTTATTTTGTGTCAACATATGAGTGAGGACATGTCTTTTGCAGGACAAGTTGTAGTTTTTAATAATGCTATTCATTTTAATATCAAATATGCTGAAAATTTTGAAAAAAAATATCCAATGGGATGAAATGTTGAAAAAAAAATTACATGGTAAAAAATTATGTAGAGAAGACTGCTAAAGACTGTTAAACTGCTATTTTCATTTGTTTTCTCTCAGTAAGTAAATATAACATCATCTGATATTCCCTATACTTTTGAAGGAATAGAAGAATCCAGGCTATCTATAGATAGAGAGAAAATGAAGAAATACTTAGCTAACATAAATTAATTCAAGTCTCCAGGTCCAGATAAATTACACCCCAGGATATTGAAGGAGACAGCAGGGAAATTTTCTGAACCACTCTCCATAATCTTTAAAAATTCTTGGAGAACAAAAGAAGTCACAAAATACTGGAGAAGAGCAAATGCTGTACCTGTCTCAAAAAGGGGGAAGAAAGTAGACCCAGGGAACTATAGGCTGTTGAGCCTGACTTCTACACCAGGAAAGAACTTTGAATAAATTAATAAACCACAAGTATACTGAATGAGAATGAAGTGATTAACCAGAGCCAGCATGGTTTTGTAACTAATAATTCATGTCAGACTAACTTAATTTTCTTCTATGAATCACTGACTGGGTAGATCAGGGAAATAAAGTGGTTATAGTGTATTTTGACTTCAGCAAAGAATTCGGCAAAGTATGTCATACTATCCTTATTGAAAAAATGACCAAGTTTGGAATGGACAAAGCAACTTGTAACGCTCACCACTGGAGATGGCAAAGCAGCAAGCTGAAGTGGACCAATTAAACCACAGGGGAACCCTAGGCTTACCCTTTAGTTGGAGGGGCTTGACTAAGCACCCACCACAAGGCGTATGCCAGGTGCTACACCCAGGTCAAAGACCAGAACTGTGGCAGCTTACCCCCAGGGCAGGGACAGACAAGGTGCAGACAGGTTGAGTCTCTAGTGCAGACAGGAATCACCAGGGTAGCTGAAGCAGACAGCATGGCCAGGATGGACAGGCAGATTCCCTAGCAATGCTGGACTACCAGAGTGGCTATGAGAGATGGCACGGCCAGGATGAACAACAGTATCCCAACCACCAACAGGGCAGGAAAGACAGATAATAGGTACCAAAAGGACAGGACAGACTAGTAGTAGGTACAGTCAGGACAGGACTGGAACCAAGTACCAACAGGGTAAGACGGACTGGAGCCAGGTACCAATGAGACAGAATGGACAGGAACCAGGTACACGCAGGATGGGATGGACAAGGGTGACCTGACAACTAGCTGGCTAGGTTACGGAACACTAACTAACTAAATTAGGCATTGAACTTATGTACCCAGTGCCTCTCACAGATAGGCTGAGGCACTTCCTGGGAGTGAGCCGCTGGCCTTTTAAGAGAAGGGCAGCGGTAAGTGCACACGCCATAGGAGCACTCTGGGTGGATCTGTGCTGCATACATAAGCCCCAGGAGGGGAAAGCAGAAGGCACCCATGTGAAGCTTCACAGAGACGCTGGGTAGTTTGGAGAGAGCTGGTCATGGTGGTGAGTGAGCGTGCGTTCCTGAGGGGAGAGGAGGAAGAGGTACAGGGACGCCAGCGCTACACAACTGTTAGGTGTATTCACTACACATGTAGTTGGAAGTAGATCTCAAGTGGGGATCTCAAGTGGGGTACCACAAGGTTCTTTCCAGGGCCTGTGTTGTTAAACATTTATTAATGATTTATATGAAGGAATTGGGGATAAACTGATTAATATTCCTGATGAGACAAAGCTAGGAGGCTTAGCTAGTAATAGAGATGTGAGAGAGGATTCAAAAAAGATGTAAACAAATTGGAACAGTGGGCAGTAACTAACAGAATAGTTTTTAACAGAGAGAAATGCAAACTCCTACATCTGGATAATAAAACAGAAAAAAGCCCATACAGAATGGAAGGATGGGAGCTAAACAACAGCATGAGTGAAAAAGATTTGGATATACTAATAGATCACAGACTGAACATGAGTCAACAATGTGATGCTGCAGCGAAAAAGGCAAACACAGTTCTGGGATGTATTAGCAGAAGCATACAGTCTTGATCACATGAAATAATTATTGCCCTCTACTCTTCTTTGCTTTGGTCATACTTTATCTAGAATGCTATATTCAATTCTGGGCACCACATTTTAATAAATACATCAACAAACTGGAGCAAGTTCAGAGAAGAGTGACTAGAATGGTGACCGGATTGCAAACCATGTTCTATGAGGAATGGTTACAGGATATGGGAATGTTTAGCTTGCAAAAAAAAATTCAGAGGAGACAATAGCTGTGCACAAATATCTCAACGGCTGTCACACTGCAGAGGGATCAGCCCTATTCTCATTTGCACAAGGAAAGACTAGAAGCAATAGGATGAAACTGATTGTGAGGAGACACAGATTAGATATTAGAAAAAACATTTTGACAGTGAGGGTGATCCACAAGTGGAACAGGCTCCCGCAAGAGGTAGCGATTTCCCCTTCTATGGAAATCCTTAAAAAGAGACTGGGTAGACAACTGTGGGGGATTATATAGGGAATCCTGCTGTGAGCAGGGGGCTGGACTAGATAACCCTGGAGGTCCTTTCCAACTTCACCATTCTATGATTCTAATATCAAACTTGCAAGGTTTTTTTTAAATACTTTTAGTGGTTTAAAAAAATCAGCTTCTACTTGCAAGAGAAACAACTGGAGTTTGCTCCAATCATTGCTGTTTAACAATTTGAATGACACTGTCAATCATTGACAAAGTTATTTTAATTGTTGCGATGGCTCGCATGCACTGGCTCTCATTTTTCCCTCTATGATTCAATTATTAGTTGCTGATGGTTTGTCATGCTAGCTGGGATTGTCATAGCTGTCATTTTAGTCTTTTGGCTCAACTTCATAGCAGAACATTATTTTGGCTCTATGCTGCAACACAAAAGCAGTCTCTAAAACAAGCAATCAAATAATCTCAGGTTCAAATCCTCTAAAAGGCCTAAAAAATAAAGTAAAAAGTTTTCATAACTATAAAAAATGAAAAATATACAGGTTTCAATTTACCCTAATTTTCACACTTTCAACACAAAGTAACAGAACATAACCTTATTTAATATTTTCTAATATATCAAAATGTGAAATTAATTGAACAGTAAGGAAAACACCGTATCTGAAAAAAAGTAAACTTTCTAAAGTATTTCTAAAGATCTTTTATCATATGCTAATGAGGCCAGGGACTAGTCGCAAGGGCGTTAGTTCCCTTGGCTAGTCGGCGCCCTTAGCATGATAGCGCACCCACAGGGGCGTGCTAACATGCTAATGAATGCGAAGTATCAGAGGTATGGCTGGCACAGTTGGTTTTTGGCTCAGTGTGCATGATCAGAACGTCTCCATAATTTCGGTCCTGCGCACTACACCAGTTTGAAGCCAGGACTCGTACACCCGGTTTCATATTACGCATGACTGGATGTGCCGGTACTTGAGATCATGCACACTGAGCCAAAATCCAGCCTCGGGGCAGTGGCAACAGAGAGGGGTGAGATCGACCATACCTATGACGCTACACAAACATTAGCACGTTAGCACGCCCACAAGGGCGTGCTTAAATGCTAAGGGGGCCGACTGGCCAAGGGAACTAACGCCCTTGCGACTAGTCGCTGACCTCATTAGCGTATGATAAAAGATCTTTAAAAATACTTGTTCTAAAGATCCCTTTATCTATGCTACTAGATGCAGGGACGGTTAGTCAGGTTTAGCAATATTCACCCAGAACTGCTCGTGGTTCTACATATTGCACCTGACAGGTTCCCTTTAAATAAAATAAGGTTTGATGTTGTAAAAATATGTAATGACCTGGACAATACACAATGAACAACATAAAAATGGAATTCAAAATATGATAGAATTGTGATTTTTTTTTTTCTGTTTTCCAATACATGGTAGACTAAAATGAATGATGTCATTCAAAACTGCAACTTATTCCACAAAAACAAGTTCTAATGTGGGTATGTCAAAGCAAAACCTTAAAAAGTTGAATGCAGAACGCAAAAACAAAAATTGCACATGGTGGGAAGTGGTTAATAGTAGTGATGAGCTAGTACTAAAAAGCTCGGGTGCTCGAGGCTCGGGCCAAGCATCCCAAGATACTCGTGTACTCGGCCCGAGCACCGAGCCCAATGTTATCCTATGGGAGACCCGAGTATTTTTATGAAATGACCCCCAGGCAGCATGTAGAAACCCTAAAAATGTCACAAAAGTCTCAGAAGAGTGCTCAAATGACATGGCAACAGCATGGGGAAGACCCCTTGAAGCATTTATCACTCAAAAGTCAGAGCTGTGAACAATTTTGTCTGCGTTTTATGCCATTTTTACGGACTCACCAGAAAACCTTCAAAAATGACACCAAAATGAATTTTCATGGCGGAAATGTTAAGGGCACATACCCAATAGTGAGATAGAGCTGGTGTATGTTACTTTTTGAGATTACATGAAAGATTTTATGTGAAAACATTGTGTGGCACTCCGATGTCCCTGAGAAGAGACGTACATGAAGGCCTCTTGAGTCTAATGTGCCCATTTTGAGGAAGTGAGTCTTTGTAGTATTTTCCTTTGCCAGGGAAGTCCAAAATTGTGAGGTTCACCAATGCCCCTGCATACAGACGTGCACGATGACCTGTAAACCTGAAGTGCCCATTGTAAGGAACTGGGTCTATTGTAGTATAGCCCTTTGGCAGGGCAGACAAAAATTGGGAGGCTCCACATTGTCCCTGAATAGAGACGGGCATGATGGCCTGTAAACCTTAAGTGCCCATTGTAAGGAAGTGGGTCTATTGTAGTAAAGCCCTTTGGAAGGGCAGCCAAAAATTGGGAGGCTCCACATTGTCCCTGGATAGAGATGTGCATGAGGGCCTGTAAACCTGAAGTGCCCATTGTAAGGAAGTGGGTCTATTGTAGTATAGCCCTTTGACAGGGCAGCCAAATATTGGGAGGCTCCACATTGTCCCTGGATAGAGACGTGCATGATGGCCTGTAAACCTGAAGTGCCCATTGTAAGGAAGTGGGTCTATTGTAGTATAGCCCTTTGGCAGGGCAGCCAAAAATTGGGAGGCTCCACATTGTCCCTGGATAGAGACGTGCATGAGGGCCTGTAAACCTGAAGTGCCCATTGTAAGGAAGTGGGTCTATTGTAGTATAGCCCTTTGGCAGGGCAGCCAAAAATTGGGAGGCTCCACATTGTCCCTGGATAGAGACGTGCATGAGGGCCTGTAAACCTGAAGTGCCCATTGTAAGGAAGTGGGTCTATTGTAGTAAAGCCCTTTGGAAGGGCAGCCAAAAATTGGGAGGCTCCACATTGTCCCTGGATAGAGACGTGCATGAGGGCCTGTAAACCTGAAGTGCCCATTGTAAGGAAGTGGGTCTATTGTAGTATAGCCCTTTGGCAGGGCAGCCAAAAATTGGGAGGCTCCACATTGTCCCTGGATAGAGACGTGCATGATGGCCTGTAAACCTGAAGTGCCCATTGTAAGGAAGTGGGTCTATTGTAGTATAGCCCTTTGGCAGGGCAGCCAAAAATTGGGAGGCTCCACATTGTCCCTGGATAGAGATGTGCATGAGGGCCTCAAAACATTATTCCCATTGCAAAGGAGCGGGTCTCCTGTCGTTGTAATGTCCATTCTGAAAGAATGGGCGAAAAAATTTACCACTGGGGGTATACCTGAAACAATGTCCTAACTATTGTAATGGTCATCATGGTGGTGCATGAGGAGAAGGAGGAGCAGTCCAGCGATTATCCAAAGTCCAGAAGTGTGTACTCATGGGTGAGTGGAGGTACATGGAAAATTCCCGTTACAAATTTTAAATTCCGCTCTCATTTGCTGGTGGTGTGGTGAAGTCTGGCCCAATCCAACCCTTGTTCATCTTGATCAGAGTCAGCCTGTCAGCATTTTCAGTTGACAGGCGGGTGCGTTTATCTGTAATGATTCCACCTGCGGCACTAAAAACATGCTCTGACAAAACGCTAGCGGCAGGGCAGGCCAGGACTTCCAAGGCATAGAGAGCCAATTCATGCCACGTGTCCAGCTTGGATACCCAATAATTGTAAGGCACAGAGGAATGTCGGAGTACAGTTGTTCGATCTGCAAGGTACTCCTTGAGCATCTGGGCAAACTTAGGATTTCTTGTGGCACTAAAACGCGTCGGGAGGAGGAGAGTCTGGGAGAGGAGAAGTGAACCCAGTTCAGGTCTACTCCTTTAAGCTCCCCTGATGAATGATACACAGGAAACGCGTCGGGAGGAGGAGAGTCTGGGAGAGGAGAAGTGGGTCTATTCATAAGGGGTCCTAGACCGGTTTGATGAAGGTCTTTTTGGATTACGCCGAATATGATGACACACTGACACTCTGGGAAACAAGACACCAGGATTTGGGTGAGATTGTTCCCTGATAGAGAGCATCAGGTTAACCTATGGAGATTGCATTCCTGGTTATTGTTTTTCAGTATCAACCGGTTGTGAAATAATCATTAATTGCACTGGTAGCTGGGGTCTAATTAGGACTTCTTGCTATTATTTCACTGGTGGATGACGCTGCTGTTAGTGATATCAACAGAGTGTGAATAAGCAGCTGTGTTATATAAACTGCACATCCGGTTGATTAGTTCATATTGCTATAACACCAATTGTATTTAAGGTGTGTTTGCTACCTCACAGGGTCTGCTGGTTTCCCCTTGAAGTTGGGAGAATTCCAGCAGGTGATTCATTCCCTGCATGTATATTTTTTAAGCAGAGGCAAGGTGATCCTTATTTTTAGAGGAATTAATAAAAGTTTCTTGTGGCACTACCCCGCACCTCAGGGGCTGTGGTACGTGAGGGGCTGAGAAAACTGTCCCACATCTTAAAGACTGTTCCCCTACCTCTGGCGGATTGGACTTCTGCCCCTCTCGGCTGTACGCCTTGGTTGTCCACTGATTCCTGACCTATGCCGCTAACGTTTTGTGATGGGAATGCTTTGCCTACTTCCGTGACCTTCCGGAACTGCTGCATTTTGGCTGACCTCTCCGCCTCGGGAATAAGAGACATAAAGTTCTCCTTGTAGCGTGGGTCTAACAGTGTTACCAACCAGTAATGATTGTCGGCCAAGATGTTCTTAACGCGAGGGTCACGAGACAGGCAGCTTACCATAAAGTCAGCCATGTGCGCCAGACTCTTAACAGCCAGTACTTCAGTATCCTGACCAACACGATGACTGAACATGCTGTCCTCCTTCTCCTCCTCCTCATCTACCCTGTCCTCGGGCCAGCCACGCTGAACCGAGGATATGACTGGTGTGCATGTCATATCCTCAATTTGGCCGGAGAGTTGCTCCATGTCTTCATCCTCCTCCTCGTCATAGTCCTCCACTGCCCGTTGTGATGAGACGAGGCTGGGCTGTGTGTTATCACCCACACCCACTACTGTTTCTTGCTCCAACTCATCGCGCTCCGCCTGCAATGCATCATGTTTGTTTTTCAGCAGAGACCGTTTTAGAAGGCAGAGAAGCGGTATGGTGATGCTAATAATGGCGTCATCACCACTCACAATCTTGGTGGAGTCCTCAAAGTTTTGGAGGATGGTACATAGGTCGGACATCCATCTCCACTCCTCAGGTGTTATGTGTGGAGTTTGACCCATTTCCCGATGGCTTAGGTGATGCAGGTACTCAACAACTGCCCTCTTCTGCCCACATATCCTGACCAACATGTGCAGAGTTGAATTCCAACGCGTGGGGACATCACACACCAGTCTGTGAGCCGGAAGATGCAAACGGCGCTGAAAGCTGGCAAGGCCGGCTGAAGCAGTAGGTGACTTTCGAAAATGTGCAGACAGGCGGCGAACTTTTACCAGCAGATCAGACAGCTCTGGGTATGACTTTAGAAACCGCTGAACCACGAGGTTGAGCACATGGGCCATGCATTAAACATGTGTCAGCTGGCCTCGCCTCAAAGCCGCCACCAGGTTCCGGCCATTGTCACATACGACCTTTCCTGGCTTTAGGTTCAGAGGTGTGAGCCAGTGATCTGCCTGCTGTTTCAGAGCTGTCCACACCTCTTCTGCATTGTGGGGTTTGTCACCTATGCAGATTAGCTTCAGCACAGCCTGATGCCGCTTCGCCGAGGCAGTGCTGCAGTGCTTCCAGCTTGGGACTGGTGTGAAGGGTAAAGTGGATGAGGATGCGCAGGAGGAGGAGGCTGAGGAGCATGACATTCCGGAGCTGTAGAGTGTGGGTGAAACCCTGACTGAGGTAGGGCCTGCAAACCTTGGTGTGGGAAGGACGTGTTCCGTCCCTCGCTCAGACTGGGTCCCAGCTTCCACAATATTAACCCAGTGTGCCATCAACGAGATGTAGCGGCCTTGCCCACAAGCACTTGTCCACGTGTCTGTGGTTAGGTGGACTTTGGCTGAAACAGCGTTGTTCAGGGCACGTGTGATGTTTTGTGACACGTGGTTATGCAATGCGGGGACGGCACACCGGGAGAAATAGTGGCGGCTGGGGACCAAGTAACGTGGGACAGCTGCCGCCATCAGGTCGCGGAATGCTTCTGTCTCCACCAGCCAAAAAAGGCAACATTTCCAGCACAAGCAGTCGCGAAATGTTAGCATTTAGAAGTATGGCATGTGGGGCGTTGGCAGTGTATTTGCGCCTGCGTTCAAAGGTTTGCTGAATGGATAACTGAACGCTGCGCTGGGACAAGGACGTGCTTGATGATGGTGTTATTTCTGCGTAGGCAACTGCAGGTGCAGGGCTGGAGGAGGCTTGTTCGCAGGCAACATGGACAGGGGATTGGCTCGCATGCACAACAAGCAAAGACGTAGCAGTGACATCACCAAGCACTGCTCCTCGACTCTGTTGTACATCCCACAAAGTCGGGTGCTTGGCTGACATGTGCCTGATCATGCTGGTGGTGGTCAGGCTGCTAGTTTTGGTACCCCTGCTGATGCTGGCACGGCAGGTGTTGCAAATGGCCTTTTTAGAATCATCTGGAGCCAACTTAAAAAACTGCCAGACTCGGGAAGACCTAACATTTGTACAGGCACCTTGTGTCGTGTTGTTGTTCCGGGGAACGGTTGCCTGACTTCTGCCTGGGGCCACCACCCTGCTTCTTACTGCCTGTTGGGATGCTACACCTCCCTCCCCCTGTGCACTGCTGTCCTCGCTCTGCATATCCTCCTGCCAGGTTGGGTCAGTTACTGGATCATCCACCACGTCGTCTTCCTCTTCTGCATCCTGCTCCTCCTCCTGACTTCCTGACAATTGTGTCTCATCATCGTCCACCCCTTGTTGAGACACGTTGCCAACTTCGTGAGAACGTGGCTGCTCAAATATTTGGGCATCTGTACATACGATCTCCTCATGACCCACTTCAACAGGAGCTGGCGAGAGGCCAGAATGTGCAAATGGAAACGTGAACAGCTCTTCCGAGTGTCCAAGTGTGGGATCAGTAATGTCCGTGGATGTGTACTCAGCCTGGTGGTAGGAAGGAGGATCAGGTTCTGAAATGTGCGGTGCAGTATCACGGCTACTGACACTTGACCGTGTGGAAGACAGAGTGTTTGTGGTGGTGCCAATCTGACTGGAAGCATTATCCGCTATCCAACTAACAACCTGTTGACACTGGTCTTGGTTCAAGAGCAGTGTACTGCTGCAGTCCCCAAGAATTTGGGACAGGACGTACGAGCGAGTAGATGTGGCCCTTTGTTGGGGCGAAATTAGAGCTTGCCCACGACCTCGGCCTCTGCCTGCACCACCATCACGTCCACTTCCTTGTTCGTTGCCAACGCCCTTGCGCATTTTGCAATGCTGTGCTGACGTGTATTCACTAGACTTGTGCGTTATATCCAAGTTTGTGCAAAACGCACACAAGTGCACGTGTACGCTGCCACCGACAGGCACACACGTGCGGTTCTTAAATGCAAGCACGGACGCACTAAGAACCTAACAGGTTTTTAGGAGCGACAATTACTGAGAAGCTTGACACTATCAGACACTGCTGACTGACGTGTATTATTCACTAGACTTGTGCGTTATATACTAGTTTGTGCAAAACGTGCACCTGTACGCTGCCACCGACAGGCACACACGTGCGTTTTTTAAATGCCAGCACGGACGCACTAAGAACCTAACAGGTTTTTAGGAGCGACAATTACTGAGAAGTCTGACACTATCAGACACTGCTGACTGACGTGTATTATTCACTAGACCTGTGCGTTATATACTAGTTTGTGCAAAACGTGCACCTGTACGCTGCCACCGACAGGCACACACGTGCGGTTTTTAAATGCACGCACGGACGCACTAAGAACCTAACAGCTTTTTAGGAGCGACAATTACTGAGAAGTCTGACACTATCAGGACTGTTTTAGACTGTGTACACCAGCCCCAGATATGATGAAGGCTGGCATACGGTCACCACTAGGAATGGCTATATACCCTGCCTGCCTGCCTGTATACAGCTACAATAGTCCTGAGAAGGACTCTTCTGGTCACTAGCCTGTATTCCGACCTGGCTATACCCTGCCTGCCCTGCCTGTATACAGCAACAATAGTCCTGAGAAGGACTCTGCTCCTGTACTCCAACCTGGTGTGAGGCAGTGACAGGGGTAATATTTGAAGACCGCTATGTGTCCCCCAGAATGTGTCTGGAAACCCTCTGAGTTTGCTATAGCTATTACTGGGAGTATAGCACAAAGGGTAACAGGGAGACAGATCCCTCCTCCCAGTCCAGGTTTTGTAGCAATCCTCATGTCCGGCATTTTCGTTTAAATCATGCAGAGCACAGCAGGGTGTGTCTCAGTTGAGAGCCAGGCTTGGTGAAGCTAACACATGCTGTGTGGGCTGGGCTGGCTCCGTGTGGAGTGAACACAGGCCAAGAGTGTGAGCCTAGGAGAACCTTACACAGATCCCTGCGGTTAACGGGGTCCTAAGGTAACAAGACTTTTTGATGCAAAGGATTTGTCTATATTCACCGGCTGTGATCCGGAAGAGACTTTGACAGTGGGAAATTGGATCTATTTATGCTGCAACAATAAATAGACTGTTGGTGTGAACACGCTGCTGCCTCACTGCCTCACGTTTTTGCCCAAGCAACGCTGCTACCTCACATTATGGTGGAGAATGCGGGCACTGCAGCCTGGTTGAAAGGGCAATGGCCTAAGAGGTACTTACCCGGAAAAAAAAAAAAAAAATTTTTACTGACTGTTTGCGGTGGATTGGCGGGTCCACGAAGCTTACAGGCGTTGCAGCCTGGTTGCTAGGGGCAACAACCCAGTTTTCACATGTTTATGATCAAGCCTGCAAAGTTACAGTTTAACTCAGCAGCCACTATGGAGGATCTTGTAAAGCAGCTGGCCCAGTCTACTGCTCAACTACAGCAGGCTTTTGCACAAACCAGTGCACAACAGCAACAGGCTAATGCTCAGCAGCAACAGGCTAATGCTCAGCAGCAACAATCCAATGTCCAGCTCCAGCGGGCGTTAGTTCAGCAACAGGAGACAAACAGCTTGTTGACTAAGCAGCTTTCTGCTCTGCGAGAAGTGCTCCCAGCGGTAACTCCAGGTCATCCAGTCCTTCCTGCGGCCCAGGACAGAGTAAGGGCGGCACTTACGAAGATGAGTGCAGAGGATGACCCAGAAGCCTTTCTCTCCGTGTTTGAGAGGACCGCTGAGCGAGAGAAATTGTCTATCGACCGTTGGACTGATGTCGTGGCCCCGTTCTTGGTAGGTGAACCCCAAAAAGCCTACCTGGATCTCAGCACGGAGGATGCCAAGGACTATGGCACACTGAAAGGTGAGATCCTTGCACGAATGGGGGTTAACACTTATCTCCGGGCCCAACGAGTGAATCAGTGGTCCTTTGAGGAGGGAAAACCTGCACGCTCACAGGCCCATGTCTTACTGGACCTTGTAAAAAAATGGCTGCAGCCGGAGACCTTGAACCCCGGACAGATGATTGAGCGGGTGGTGATTGAACGGTTTGTGCGGACTTTGCCAGCCCCCATTCAACGGTGGGTGGGACAGGGGGACCCCGGTACCCTAGACCAGCTAGTGAATTTGGTGGAACGCTACACAGCTACCCAGGAGTTGGTCCGGGACTCTGCTTCACAGCGGGCACTCCGTAGGGATACGCCCCCTTCACAGTTGGTAAAAGACTCCCATCCCTCCTCGGGTGCTGCCCCGTCTTCAGCCCTGGCAGAGAGTAAACCCCAGACTAAGGTCAGCCGGAGTCCCGGTTCCCCAAAGTCAGACACCCGAAACAGGGACACCTCTGCTGTTATGTGCTGGTGGTGCCATCAGCTCGGGCATGTGATGGCACAGTGCCCACTCACATCAGAACCCATGGACTGCCGGTACGCTCACCGGGTATCAATGTATGCCCATACTGTTTGTACCGTAAGCACTGTTACTATGGGGGAGGAGCCCCATCTCTGCAAAGTACGTGTTAATGGCTATACAGCAGAGGCTTTGTTGGACTCAGGAAGTGTAGTGACTCTTGTACATGCTTCCTTGGTCTCCGGGGAAAACCCTACGGGACATAAAGTAGGGGTACTTTGTATTCATGGAGACCTACGTGAATACCCTATGGAAAGGGTCACCATTGCTACCTCGTGTGGAGAGGTTCAACATGAAGTGGGGGTGTTGAAAAGACTTCCATATGCTGTTATTTTGGGAAGAGACTTGCCCCTGTTCTGGGCATTATGTGGGAGGCGACCTAGCCCTCCGAGGTGTATGATTGAACCAGGCCCTGAGCCGGACAATCCCGACTCAGGGATACCTGCCGTAGGGGTCACCAGTATAGGGACAGAGTGTAACCCTGCCAGGTTCCCCCTAGAGGTAATGACAGGAGAGGTTGAGCCACCCGAGGCAATCCCGGAGTTGAACGTGTCTCCAGATAATTTCGGAACAGCACAGCTCCGGGACCCCACATTGGCTCCTGGACGTGGAAATGTACAGGTAATTGATGGGGTACCCCAGCGGCCTGGTGCCAGGCTGGAAACTCCCTACATGGCTCTAAAGCGAGAGTTGCTCTATTGGGTTGATACAATCCTGGGGGAAATAGTGGAACAGTTGGTGGTCCCTCAGCCGTACCGCCGTCAGACCTTGGAATTGGCTCATAACCACCTAATGAGTGGGCACCTAGGTGAAGAGAAAATGCGGGAACGCATGTTTCAGCAGTTTTACTGGCCAGGGGTCAGCGCAGAAATTAAGAGGTTCTGTGAGTCCTGCCCAGTTTGTCAGTTGACCGCACCAACGCACCGTTTCCGTAGTCCTCTGATACCTTTACCCATTATAGAGGTGCCTTTTGAGCGGATTGCTATGGATCTGATCGGACCCATTGTAAAATCAGCCCGTGGTCACCAGCACATCCTGGTAGTGATGGATTACGCGACACGTTATCCGGAGGCCATTCCACTACGTCACACCTCGGCGAGGCTTATTGCTCGGGAGTTGTTTGCTATGTTCTGTCGCGTGGGGTTACCCAAAGAAATCCTGACCGATAAGGGCACTCCCTTTATGTCTAAAATTACAAAGGAACTGTGCAAACTCCTCCAGATCAAGCAGCTACGCACGTCAGTGTACCATCCCCAGACTGATGGTCTAGTGGAACGTTTTAATAAAACTCTGAAGGCTATGTTGAAAAAGGTGGTCTCCAAAGAGGGGAAAGATTGGGACATGTTATTGCCCTATTTAATGTTCGCTATCCGCGAGGTCCCACAATCTTCCACCGGGTTCTCGCCATTTGAGTTACTGTATGGCAGATATCCGCGGGGACTGCTGGATATAGTTAAGGAAACTTGGGAACAGGAGCCCACCCCTCACAAAAGCACAGTGGAATACATTATGGGTATGCAGGATCGTATCACGGCAATAATGGCCATTGTTAAAGAGCATTTGCTGGATGCTCAGGCAGCCCAAAGTACTCAGTATAATAGAAAGGCCTCCATCAGGTCTTTTAAACCGGGAGATCGTGTCTTAGTCCTAATACCTACTGCAGAAAGTAAGTTCTTAGCCAAATGGCAAGGTCCCTATGAGATCCGGGAGAAAGTGGGGGAAGTAAACTATAAGGTGTATCAGCCAGGTAGAAGAAAACCAGAGCAAATCTACCATGTAAACCTGCTGAAGGCATGGAAAGACAGGGAATGTATGGTGGCTGACGTAACGTTGGACCTAACCTTTTCATGTGCCTTGACAACAACAAAGCAGGAGTCCCCTGATGATGAATTGGGAGTGAGGATAGGGGATTCTCTCTCAAAACAGCAGAGACGGGAGTCTCGGAGGTTAGTGCAGCGGAATACGGATGTGTTCTCAAGCCTACCAGGCCGAACAACCGTAATCCACCATGATATTGTCACCGAGCCTCAAGTAAGGGTACGCCTGAGGCCATACCGGGTACCAGAGGCTCGTAGGCAAGCCATTGCGGAGGAGGTAAAAAAGATGCTCCAACTAGGGGTTATTGAAAAATCCACGAGCGAATGGGCCAGTCCCATTGTGCTGATCCCGAAACCAGACGGTTCTTTAAGATTCTGTAATGACTTCCAAAAGTTAAATGAGGTTTCGAAATTTGATATGTATCCCATGCCCAGGGTCGACGAGCTGATAGAGAGACTGGGACGGGCCCAGTACTTCACGACTCTCGATCTCACTAAAGGTTACTGGCAGGTGCCGCTGACAGAGGCGGCAAAAGAAAAGACCGCTTTTGTCACGCCAGGGGGGCTCTATCACTATGTCGTCTTGCCATTTGGTTTACATGGGGCTCCGGCCACGTTTCAGAGATTAATGGACATAGTGTTAGAACCCCATCAACCATATGCCTCCGCACATTTGGATGACATCATCATCTATAGCAGTGACTGGAGCACCCACTTATCTCAGGTACAAGCGGTAGTGGATTCGCTCAGAGCTGCTGGTCTGACGGCGAATCCAAGCAAATGTGCTATGGGTCTCAAAGAAGCCCGTTACTTGGGGTATGTGATAGGCCAAGGGGTTATCAAGCCACAAGTAAACAAAATCGAAGCCATTCAAAACTGGCCTCGTCCCCTTACCACAAAACAGGTAAGAGCCTTCCTGGGTATAATGGGGTATTACCGACGATTCATACCCAATTTTGCTGGAAGGTCGGCACCTTTGTCCGATCTTTTAAAAGGGAAGAAGTCGGTCATGGTCCACTGGAATACACAAGCAGAGGAAGCCTTTCAGGTGCTAAAGGTAGTCCTATGTGGTCAGCCTGTCCTTGTCAACCCTGACTTTCAAAAGGAGTTTATAGTACAGGCAGATGCCTCTGAGGTGGGTCTGGGTGCAGTTCTGTCCCAGGAGGTAGATGGAGAAGAGCACCCGGTCACCTATTTGAGTAGAAAACTCACCCCGGCAGAGAAGAACTATAGCATAGTGGAGAAGGAGTGCCTGGCCATAAAATGGGCTCTGGAATCCCTACGCTACTACCTGCTGGGACGACACTTTCGCCTGGTGACAGACCACTCCCCTTTGGTCTGGATGAGGAATGCTAAGGAGAGAAATGCTAGAGTCACCAGGTGGTTTCTCTCATTGCAGAACTTTCACTTTTCTGTGGAACACTGGGCTGGTAGGTTGCAGGGCAATGCGGATGCCCTGTCCAGAGGTCCCTGTATGTTGGCAAAAGTTCAACCCCGCCCGTTTGAACTGAGGGGGGGATATGTGAGGCAGTGACAGGGGTAATATTTGAAGACCGCTATGTGTCCCCCAGAATGTGTCTGGAAACCCTCTGAGTTTGCTATAGCTATTACTGGGAGTATAGCACAAAGGGTAACAGGGAGACAGATCCCTCCTCCCAGTCCAGGTTTTGTAGCAATCCTCATGTCCGGCATTTTCGTTTAAATCATGCAGAGCACAGCAGGGTGTGTCTCAGTTGAGAGCCAGGCTTGGTGAAGCTAACACATGCTGTGTGGGCTGGCTCTGTGTGGAGTGAACACAGGCCAAGAGTGTGAGCCTAGGAGAACCTTACACAGATCCCTGCGGTTAACGGGGTCCTAAGGTAACAAGACTTTTTGATGCAAAGGATTTGTCTATATGCACCGGCTGTGATCCGGAAGAGACTTTGACAGTGGGAAATTGGATCTATTTATGCTGCAACAATAAATAGACTGTTGGTGTGAACACGCTGCTGCCTCACTGCCTCACGTTTTTGCCCAAGCAACGCTGCTACCTCACACTGGCTATACCCTGCCTGCCTGTATACAACTACAATAGTCCTGAGAAGGACTTCTGGTCACACTGTTTGCAGCCCTGCTACGGAAATAACTATAAAGGGCTGCAAACCTTTCCCTGAAGCAGCAACACTCTCCCTGCACTGACTGTCTGGATGGCTGTGTGCAGAGCACAGCGCGCCCGCCGGTATAAAGGCTCAGTCACGCTGTGCAGGCCGGCCAATCACTGCAATTCCACAACTAACAGGGCTGTGGCATTGCAGTGGTCTGCCAGCCAATCCCTGCATGAGAGCTGGCTCTCAAAAGAGCGCCAACATGCAGGGATGAAGACCACGAGTACAGCATGAGTATCGCGAGATTACTCGGTCCCCGCCGAGTAGCCCGAGTACAGTGATACTCGTGCGAGTACCGAGTAGTGACAAGCATACTCGCTCAACACTAGTTAATACTAAACATACCGGTAGTATAACAATGACAATATTTGTCAGAATATCAATCACTTGAAGGCATCCTCATTTTTTCTCACTATGACTTAGTCGCTCTTGTTTTCATTCACACATTATCCAAATCTCATTATAAAAATGTGTTTATTTTCACATTAAACAGGGAAACAGTCAGAAAGGACACAGCTGTTGATTTTTCTGGTCATTTCAATTTAGTAGGAACCAAATGATTATGCAGGCAGCAAACCAAGTGCGGTAATACATTTCGGCCTAAATATTACACATGTGTCTCAAGGAAAATAAGGTGACTATGTAATTATAGAATTTCCTATTTGGCTTAGAAAATTTCTAAATCATGTCATATGCATGAATGAATAGATATAATTGTAATCATAATGTTATTTAATGGAATGTATTAACATTTTCGAGTAAAAATGTAAAAGGTTATTTCCAGATTTTATAATGGGTTAATTTGCAAAGTGCTTAAAAAAATAAGCAACTTTGCACTTTTCTTATAATTTTGCCCAATTCTGCCAGATTGTACCTCTGAATTCTAAAAGCAGTAGCTGAACATGCTGTTCCATAGTGAGCTTGTAAGTACTGCCCTCCTGCTGGCAAGGATGGCTGGAGCACGGAGTTAGCTTCCAATGGCATAACAAGAGTCAGATGGGCCCTGGTGCAAGATTTGGACCCTACTCATCCAGATCCCTGCATGTTGTTCAGATGCATGGGCCATTGTAGCATTCAAAATCCTATAAAAACATACTTGTTGTTCTCCCCTATTAAGTAGTAATGCATCCCATCCTATTCCCCTTCCAGGTATATATATCCCCCATCCTGGTATATCTCTCCCACATCCTGATATATATGCCCCCATCCTGGGTCCATCCTGGTAAATATGTTCCCAAACCTGATATATATGTCCTCTAATCCTGAAATATATGTTCAAATCATAGACCCATCTTGGGATATATCCCCCATTCTGGTGTGTTTGTGTCCTTTATTCTTAGCCCATCCTGGTATATATGTTCCCCATCATGGGCACATCCTGGTATATATGTGCCTCCAGCCTGATATGTATGTCCCTCATTCTTAGGCTATCCTAATATATGTCTCCCATCCTGGGCTATGTGTTCCCCATCATAGGCCCTTCCTGGTGTATATGTCCCCCATCCTGGGTCAATCCTGGTATATATGTCCTCCATCCTGATATATATGTTCCCATCCTGGTATATATATCCTCCATCATGGGACTATCCTTGAATATATGTCCTCCATTTGGGTGTATATGTCCGGGTAACAATTCTTTGAACTATTCACTTCAGGCTTTCACCATCCACTACAGCATTGAGCGTGAGACTACTTTCATTTTATAGATAATTGTCTTGGCTATTTTATACATAAATTTAACTTTTTAACTATTCAACGTATTATTATATGCATTCTTGTCATGCCACTGAATTTTTACTGTTTTGCTCCTAAAAGTCTAAATTAAATTTGTATTATTTTGCTAGTATTTTGTATATCCACCTTTTGCTTTCAACACTGCCTGAATTCTTCTGTGCATGCTCTTGTTCAGCTTCAAGTATGTCTCGACCAAAATCTGATCCTTAAGGCCACTGTACACACAGCGACATCGCTAGCGATGTCGCTGCCGATCGTACCTGCCCTCGTAGGTTGTGCATCACGGGCAAATCACTGCCAATGGCGCACAACATCGTTACTCCCTGTCACACATACTTACCTGCCTAGCGACGTTGCTTTGGCAAGCGAACCATCTCCTTTCTAAGAAGGCGGTTCGTGCGGCCTAACAGCAACGTCAAGCGGCAGCCATCCAATAGAAGCGGAGGGGCGGAGAGAAGCCGAAAGAAAGACACGCCCACCTCATTGACGGAGGACGCAGGTACGGTGTTGTTCCTCATTCCTGCGGTGCCACACATAGCGATGTGTACTGCCGCAGGAACTACGAACAACCTGCATCCTGCAACAGCAATGATATATGGGATTAGAATGAACGATTAGGTGAGTAATTTTGATCGTTAGCGGTCGTTAGTACGTTTCACACGCAACAACATCACTAACGAGGCCGAATGTGCAACACGAATTCCGTGACCCCAACGACATCTCATTAGCGATGCCGTTGCATGTAAAGCCCCCTTTAGTCTCATAATAGTCATCTCACTTTTGTATGTATATAGTGTTTTCTTCAACTCTACCCACAAATGTTCAAGTGGGTTGAGGTCTGAGGACTGTATGGAGTAAATTGCCTCTCTACTTCATTATCATTGAAACATTTCTTTGCCAATCTCAACATGTTCTTTGGGTCATTGTCCTAATGGAACACTATGTTATCCTTTTCATACCCATAGTACTTGAGTGTACAAAGTAACTCATAGGATACTATCAAATAGCTCATTTTTGAGATCATCATAGATCCTGGTCAAGTATCCAATGCCTTAGACTGTAAAACAACCCTTTATTATTAAGTTTCCTCCACTGAACTTGACAGTTTCTTCAATTTTGTGATCCAATAGCTCCTTTTCCACTTGTTTCTTCCAGACCCAATTGCACCTATCAGAGCCTAATGTGCTAACTTTCATCTCATTACTTCAAATCATCTGTTTCCAATCCTTTACTCTCACTTTTCATAATTTTTTGCAAACTCGAGCTGATGCTTCGCTGGTCAGAGTAAGGAAACACGGGTTTCGGAGGACAACCGGAGGTGGACAAATAGAGGTAAGGTTCCACACGTATTGCAGAGTGACAGGCGCCGCTGCAGCCATTCTCCCTACCACTGTGCCAGCTCCGGACCTCCACTGCAGGCGTCCATTCACCTCACATTGTGATCCTGTCACCCCTTCACCTACGAGCACACTCTGCAATACGTGTGGAACCTTACCTCTATTTGTCCACCTCCGGTTGTCCTCCGAGACCCGTGTTTCCTTACTCTGACCAGTGATGCAACAACCTTGAGAAAGGCTCTATGCCGAAACGTTGGTGCTGTTGCTCTGGTTAGGTTCCTTTTGCAGTGTGTCAGTAAATAAATTCACTTACGCATATTCCATTTTTGTCTTCATTCGAGTGCTGGGGTTCACTTTACTATCTTATATACTGTATGTCCCCCATCCTGGGCCTATCTTGGTATATATGTCACCCTTTCTGGGGTCCATCCTGGTATATATGTCCCTCATTCTGGGCCCATTCTGGTAAATAAGTCCTCAATCCTGGGCCCATCCTGTAATACATGCCCCCCTTCAAGGTATATATGTCCCCCATCCTGAACCCATCCTGGTGTATATTTCCACCATCCTGGTATATATGTCCTCATTCTGGGCCCAACCTGGTACATATGCCCTAAATCCTGGTATATACAGTTTGTTTCCCATTTTACCTCTCATAAAACATCAGTGTGCATGCCATGGAACTTGACATCACTGACATGCATCCACAGTCATGGCATGCTGGCGTTAGCTGCAGGTATTATTGACCAGTGGCATGTATTGCAGTATAAGGTTCTGACAGGTCTCTGCACTGCAATACATTTCGGCTAAATGTGAAACCACAGATGCACATCCCGCTGGATTAGCAACGGAGTTCAAGAGGCCCCATTGCAGTATGTACTAGATTTTGGACGTGATCTCTCAGACTGTGATCATTACACCCCTGTTAGCCCCTAATGGCTGCATTTCCAATGCTGCAAAGGCAAAATTTTATAGCAGCATCAGGAATTTGAAGTTCAGGCCAGCAGTGATTGAACTATTAATCAATTTGCATTACCTGCTCCCAGGAAGTCGAGAAACTATGGTGTGTTCCTGAAAAAAAGAAGATGGTTGCAACTTTTTAACGCAATAGAACTTGGTGCAGATTGTAGCAATACTTTTCGTGATCACAAATGGAAAAAAAATACTTTTCATATACACCCATGTACAAATTTAAGACTACTGTGCACCATTATTCATGCATTATTGGCTTTTTCTATATTTTATATGTAGCCAATGTCTTATATCTTGCAAATGTACAGTACATTTGATTTGGAGTCTGGAGCCTTGAAAAAGCATAGTTGCACATAATAAGTTGAAATACATAGATGTATGACATTTTTAATGATTACTATACTGTATGCAAAGCAGCTTTAGTTCATTTTAGATTAGTTGGAACACAGGCAAATAAAGGATATTCAGCCTTCAAAGCTGCATTATATAAAAAATAATTACTGGCGATTGAATGTTGAGGCACTTCTCTTTAATTCATTAAGAAACTGCTTTATTTATTAGATATTTACAGCATAGTTTAGAAATGTATGACCCTCACTCATCAAAAGACATGGGTCCGATGTTCTTCTGTTCAAATGAAGCGGTGGTGCGCATGATCAATCAGATATCAATTTGCCATTTAGTCCCCTCCATCTGTGTTTGAGTGTAGGTAAGGTTCTTTAGCAAAATATAACCTTCTCAGGTTGAGCTTGTAAGAAATGTCTTCACATATGCACCAGAATTTTATTACTTGGTGCTAAAAAGTGGTGTACACAATGAGTGCCAAATTTGCCAAGTGATACTTTTTACATTTCCCTCTACAGGTATGAAATATGTCTAAAAAAGGAAATGTCTTAGATAACTCATAATTGTGCCAGATTTATTAAATTGTGACACTTTTTGGAACAAAACATGCTAGTCAAGAAGTGACATAAGGTAGAGAAATGTACGATGTGTCCAGTGAGTAATGTGCATTTGTCACACTTGTTACACTGTGCACTATTGGGATACATTAAGCACAGTCTTTGCATCTTTGGTTTAGTTTTTAGTATCTAATTTTACCACAGTATTCATATATCTGCTAGATTATCCTTATTGCATGGGAGTGGAAAGTTCAAGCTCATCACCCAAGCCTAATTCACTCCAGAAGAAAGTTTACTGGCCACATTTTTACTAAACTGGTCATCTAGAGAAGTGATAGAACAGACAGTGAATATGCTACAAATAGCAAGAGACAGGTTGCTCTGATGTTTATCTGCTTCTAACTTTTACATACTGTGAATAAGTAGGTCTTAAAGACCAGATGTCAGTGTGCCCTGTATAGTGTTTCCCAATCATACACAAGCTATCCAACAAAAAACAACCAAACAATACAAATAGTTTAATGTGGCTGTATTTACAAACATCCATCATGGATGCATGATCCTTCAAAGGTTCCAAATTTCAAAACTCATAAAAAACGTAAGTTGCCTTTTCCCACTTTGTGGTTTCTTTTTTGCGCCTCGTACCAATGATAAGGCCGTAATTTAGGTTGATGCAATCTAATCATGCATCCCTCTTAAACTGTCTGCAGTCCAAATTATGAGTCACTCGTGGTAGCATGCATAACCACTATCTTTCACACACACACCAGAGATGTGCTCAGATATGAATAGAAAGTAAGACTGATTTATTTCCGGAAGTTGTTCAAATATATATAACCTTATTGGCTAGGTGCCAAGAATACGTAACACGTCTCCTATTGGATAAAGTAGAACAGCTTATTCTGTGATATACAATTTACTGTAATGTGCTTGGTTCCTCATTTATATTAAGCAATGTCAGCATGATTCACTGGTCACAAGAATAGCCCAGACTGTCTGAGTTTTATGCCAAGAGATATGTGGGGTACAGTTCAAACACCATCTTAAATCCTGTTCTTTATGGATATCTCCATGTAACTCTTATATACTTATATACTCATAATCGCATCCCTAACAGTCCCCCCTTTGGAGATAGCCAAAAAGTCTTTCCTTGCTTTTCCAGGTCTATTGATCTGTCCTAATGCCGATGGTTACCTCACTCACATACGAGATAACCCATCCCTTGTGGATGAATCTTCCCACCCAACAGACTATGCATAGGAAGCCAGATCCTGACCGTATTCTCTAGACTGTCCTCATGGCTATGTTCCGCTGGCACACGTTATTCAGGAAGGGGGAACGTGGCAGTAGTCCTTTAATTGGCTAATATTTATCAGGGTTGGGTTCACTCAGAGTCTCATGCTCCTCAGTCCTCAGGCGGTAATGGTGAGACATCAAAGGTGGGATGTAGAGTCGTCTTCCAGTCCACATGCTTAGATATCATCATCCTGGCACAAAGTATCGGGTAGAAGAGGGAAGACAGCCATCTCCTGGTCTCAGGCAGGTCCGACATCTCTTTGTAGTGGAATGCATGGATCTTCGTCCGAAAGAAAAAGAGTGAGAGAAGAGAGAGAGAAAGAGAGAGAAAGAAAGATTGAGAAGAGAGGAAGAGAGAGAAAGATTTGAGGAAAGAGAGGAAGAGAGAGAAAAAGAGAGAGAAAAAGAGGAGTGAGAGAAAGAGAAAAGAGAGAGAAATCTAGATCTGGTTGGATCTGGAGGAGAAAACTCAAAAACGTGTATTAGGCACATGTTTAAACAAACAACAAGCTTAGTTGAAGTATCTGGGGGTACTTCTAAACAGGATTTCATAGGGTCTCAACCTAGTGATCCCTGCTGGGGTGTGTCTGACACTGAACAATGCAAGCGAAGACTCTCATGCCCTTGCCTTCTACACTGCCCCATCCTCCCAACCTTCCCTCTATTCTGTGGCTGGTATGGGGTGTGTAGAGTCAGTTCTGTGACTCGGAAAACATCTTCCAGTGTCACTTGGGTGATAAGGTACACGCACCCTCACTGCAAACCTGGCTCCATTACTGGCCAGAAAGAATCCCCAGCCATCTGGGTGAAAACATCTTTCAGGGAAAACTATATATGAGATATTATGTCAGAGAGAGAATTCACGATATACATACACCTCCATGAGAACGGTCTATCGAATAATCAATAATTCCGATTAAGACCAAAGTTTAGGGGTCTTCCCCAATGTATTCAATTCTAGATAAGAATACATTGACATCCACTAAAACAAGACCAGTGAATACGCATACAACGTTCAACTCACTGCTTAGCAGGAAAACCGTACCAGGTAACAGTCAGGGCTCTTTCACCCACTTTTTCCTTAACACTGCACCTGTACATCAGGTCCAAGGTATCAAACATCAATCATTGATGACACGTCACTCATAGGTGTATATATCTCAGTGTTCCTTCACAAGGACTGCAGCCTCTTGAGGCTTCCATGTCACATATTTAGGGCGTTCTTGTCTGGGACTATCGGAATAATGGTGCAATGCCATGTGTGGCCTGACGTCCTCAAATAAGGACAGCACCTGTGGTTTACCTCTACTAGGGACAGTGTTGGTGGAAGAAGAAGAGCCTGAGGACAGTGTTGGTGGTGGGGTGGATCATTGTTAAATCATTGTCATCTTCCTGCCCCCCCTCGGTGTCTTCTGTTGCCCCAGCAACAAATAGGCCAGTGGCCTTGGGACTGAAGATGGCTGGAAAAGGGAACTAGGTGCGGCCCAACCTGAAATGACGTCTGGGCAGGCTAGGGAGGGCGTTTGGTGGGCAGGGGGACAAACTACACAAGTCCAACCCTCTGAGGATGACATATAGGGTGGTGGGCATTGCTTTCTAATGGGCTTGGCCACTTCCTGAGGAGCCATTTTCTGAGCTGGTGCAATATAGAAATATCTACCATCTCTATCCCATTCCTCTTTCCAGGCCAATCTTTTAACGTCCTTTGACGTTCTATACCATGCTTCAGCATCCATAAGGAGATCTTTATCTTTCAAGATCCCTCGCTTGTTTAACAAAACTTGACAGGTGTGGACTGATTAGACCCCATGCTTCAAGGGTACACGACTTAAAACTAACACGTCAACCTGGATGTCTGATGCTCTACCGACTGAGCTATCCACTTTCTCTCCTAGACCAGCGACTATCCACATCCACAGAATACACAGAATTTCTACCTCAGTCCACAAACCACAACACAAACGGGTTGTCCTACCAGGAAGTAGTGTCACGCGGGTGATAGAAACTAAATTCACCCTCACTATCTCACTATCTCTTACTTCATGTACTAGTAACCTCTGTTCACACTATATACACCTTCTTTGAACAAATCCGTCCAGAACATCAATAATACTGTTTAAAACCAAAGTCACGGGATTCTGCCGATGTTCCTCCTACCTAGGATCGCGGAGAGAACATCAAATTCCACCAAATACAGTCAGGACTCTTACCATGACACTGTATTGGCCAAAACCAATCCCCCTATCGTCTCCTCTCTGTGGAAGACGCACTAGGATACAGTCAGGGTGCTTACCGTAACTCTGTACCTAGCCTTCAGTCTTATCAATTACTGACTATCAACCGGACACGTTACACTATATACTCAGACAGCATACTTCAAAGTACATTTTTCCTTTTTTTTTCTCTTCACTCAAAGACAGCTCTCACTACATTACGTGACACTTCCTCTTTCTGGCAACCATACGAACAAAGCACATAGAACTTCACGGTTCTCGTAACCAGCAAGTACTCCACCTGCTGCAAATAGACAGACATTTCAACAGGTAGACAATACAATGACATAACGATAAGGACACTATATACACCATCCAGGTGGCTGATCTCACCTGCAGATATAACCATATATATCCATATATATATATCCAGCGTATATCACAACTTCCTCATTTTCCTCTACCTTCAACTCAGAGAAAAACAAAACTATAGAACTTCTGCTTTTCTCAAAGAGCAGACAAAAACCACATTACATAAATTACAGACAGCTTAAGGTGAACCTGACCACCTTGGTGTGGGATCTCTTAGGACGGCTTATCTCATGCGAGATGGCGGTCATTAGGTGTCTAGACTGGGACAGCCCAACCCCCCCTTCGAAATGCAAGTACACGCATGAGGTGTGCAAGGTGAGATTATACAAATTTTCTCACCTGCATTTGGAGTGTGCACCTCCACCTCTCGCGTAGTTGCCTTACGACTGAAGGTGTCAGCACGGCTTTCCGCCATCCAGAGCTCCGTCCTAAGGTTCGTTGGGCGCCAAATGATAAGGCCGTAATTTAGGTTGATGCAATCTAATCATGCATCCCTCTTAAACTGTCTGCAGTCCAAATTATGAGTCACTCGTGGTAGCATGCATAACCACTATCTTTCACACACACACCAGAGATGTGCTCAGATATGAATAGAAAGTAAGACTGATTTATTTCCGGAAGTTGTTCAAATATATATAACCTTATTGGCTAGGTGCCAAGAATACGTAACACGTCTCCTATTGGATAAAGTAGAACAGCTTATTCTGTGATATACAATTTACTGTAATGTGCTTGGTTCCTCATTTATATTAAGCAATGTCAGCATGATTCACTGGTCACAAGAATAGCCCAGACTGTCTGAGTTTTATGCCAAGAGATATGTGGGGTACAGTTCAAACACCATCTTAAATCCTGTTCTTTATGGATATCTCCATGTAACTCTTATATACTTATATACTCATAATCGCATCCCTAACACCACCACTACCATTACTTGACAAAACTGTCAAAGTCAATCTCTTGTCTCCCAGTCCAGACAACACTCACACCTGTTATCCATTCCAAGGTGGTCTCACTTAAAGGGGTTGTCCGACATAACAAAAATTTTTGAGTTTAAGCTAATCTGTGCTGTATTGTCATATAAAACACCCCTACATTGTTATTTTTTGTTTTCTATCTTTTGTTCCTCTTGAATTATCCCTTTATTCTCTGCAGCTTCTTGTTTACATTCAGTTCCAGCAAACATGACCTCTTCCTGTGCTAAATCTCAGTCAGAGCTGGCACCGCCCGGCCTCAGTGTCCAGCCCCACCCCAGTGTCCAGCCTCGCCCCCTGCACACGCATTCCCTGTCAGTATATTCTGCCCCAGCACCTGACCTCTCATCACTACAGCATTGCAAATAACAGCCCCACATTGGGCTCTGCACCCCACACCACATCAGGCTGTGCACCTCATACACACACATCAGGCTGTGCACAGCATACACACACATCAGGCTGTGCACCGCATACACACACATCAGGCTGTGCACAGCATACACACACATCAGGCTGTGCACCGCATACACACACATCAGGCTGTGCACCGCATACACACACATCAGGCTGTGCACCGCATACACACACATCAGGCTGTGCACCGCATACACACACATCAGACTGTGCACCGCATACACACACATCAGGCTGTGCACCGCATACACACACATCAGGCTGTGCACAGCATACACACACATCAGGCTGTGCACAGCATACACACACATCAGGCTGTGCACCGCATACACACACATCAGACTGTGCACCGCGTACAAACACATCAGGCTCTGCACAGCATACACACACATCAGGCTCTGCACCGCATACACACACATTAGGCTGTGCACCGCATACACACACTTCAGGCTGTGCACCGCATACACACACATCAGGCTGTGCACCGCATACACACACATCAGGCTGTGCACAGCATACACACACATCAGGCTCTGCACCGCATACACACACATTAGGCTGTGCACCGCATACACACACTTCAGGCTGTGCACCGCATACACACACATCAGGCTGTGCACCGCATACACACACATCAGGCTGTGCACCGCATACACACACATCAGGCTGTGCACCGCACACACACACACATCAGGCTGTGCACCGCATACACACACATCAGGCTGTGCACCGCATACACACACATCAGACTGTGCACCGCATACAAACACATCAGGCTCTGCACAGCATACACACACATCAGGCTCTGCACCGCATACACACACATTAGGCTGTGCACCGCATACACACACTTCAGGCTGTGCACCGCATACACACACATCAGGCTGTGCACCGCATACACACACATCAGGCTGTGCACAGCATACACACACATCAGGCTCTGCACCGCATACACACACATTAGGCTGTGCACCGCATACACACACTTCAGGCTGTGCACCGCATACACACACATCAGGCTGTGCACCGCATACACACACATCAGGCTGTGCACCGCATACACACACATCAGGCTGTGCACCACACACACACACACATCAGGCTGTGCACCGCATACACACACATCAGACTGTGCACCGCATACACACACATCAGGCTGTGCACCGCATACACACACACCAGACTGTGCACCGCATACACACACACATCAGGCTGTGCACCGCATACACACACACCAGGCTGTGCACCGCATACACACACATCAGGCTCTGCACCGCATACACACACATAAGGCTGTGCACCGCATACACACACACCAGGCTGTGCACCGCATACACACACACATCAGGCTGTGCACCGCATACACACACACACACACATCAGGCTGTGCACCGCATACACACACACACACACACACACATCAGGCTGTGCACCGCATACACACACATCAGGCTGTGCACCGCATACACACACACACATCAGGCTGTGCACAACATACACACACATCAGGCTGTGCACCGCATACACACACATCAGGCTGTGCACAGCATACACACAAATCAGGCTGTGCACCGCATACACACACATCAGGCTGTGCACTGCATACACACACATCAGGCTGTGCACAGCATACACACACATCAGGCTGTGCACCGCATACACACACATCAGGCTGTGCACCGCATACACACACATCAGACTGTGCACCGCATACAAACACATCAGGCTCTGCACAGCATACACACACATCAGGCTCTGCACCGCATACACACACATTAGGCTGTGCACCGCATACACACACTTCAGGCTGTGCACCGCATACACACACATCAGGCTGTGCACCGTATACACACACATCAGGCTGTGCACCGCATACAAACACACACATCAGGCTGTGCACCGCATACACACACATCAGGCTGTGCACTGCACACACACACACATCAGGCTGTGCACCGCATACACACACATCAGACTGTGCACCGCATACACACACATCAGGCTGTGCACCGCATACACACACACCAGGCTGTGCACCGCATACACACACACATCAGGCTGTGCACCGCATACACACACATCAGGCTGTGCACCGCATACACACACATAAGGCTGTGCACCGCATACACACACACCAGGCTGTGCACCGCATACACACACACATCAGGCTGTGCACCGCATACACACACACACACACACATCAGGCTGTGCACCGCATACACACACACACACACACACATCAGGCTGTGCACCGCATACACACACATCAGGCTGTGCACCGCATACACACACACACATCAGGCTGTGCACCGCATACACACACACACATCGGGCTGTGCACCGCATACACACACACATACATCGGGCTGTGCACCGCATACACACGCACACACATCGGGCTGTGCACCGCATACACACACACACACATCGGGCTGTGCACCGCATACACACACACACATCAGGCTGTGCACCGCATACACACACACACATCGGGCTGTGCACCGCATACACACACACACATCGGGCTGTGCACCGCATACACACACACACACATCGGGCTGTGCACCGCATACACACACACACACACACATCAGGCTGTGCACTGCATACACACACACACATCGGGCTGTGCACCGCATATACACACACACACACACACATCGGGCTGTGCACCGACCCCCCCATAGGGAGTACATACTCACCCATCCTCGGTCCTCGCCGCTCCTGCACGTTCGCACGCTGTCTGTGCTCTGGCCATATCAGCACAGTAGTGACGTCACCACTGTGCTGAAGAGAGCACAGACAGCCGGGCAATGATGAGAAGCGCAACGCTCCTTCTCATCAGCGCTTTCAAATGTACCGGCATCTGTGATCTGTGATGCCGATATATTTGAATGTGCGATCCTGAGCAGGGGGCCCGGTGCTGGCGCTGACACCCCGGCAGCCGCCGCCAGGCCCCGCGCCCAGGTCACGGGTCCCACAGAAGTGCAGGGGGAGGTTGTGGGCAGAGTACGGGGTGCGAGGGAATGTGTGGGAGGGTGCAGGGAAGGGGGGCGGGGACTCACGCACTGTACCCGCCCAGCAGGGAGGCGACATGCTGTTTCCAGATTTGCATGTCAACATGGCCCTGCCCATGTTGACATGAAATGACCGGAAGCAGCAAAATCACGGCAGGAGCGGTCACATGACCACTCTGAGCCAGGGGAGAGGGGCTGACCGCAGGGCAGGTAAGTGGTCACTATCTATTTACCTGCCCCAATGTAACCCAATAGGGTAATAATGAAAAAAACTCAAAATAAGCCGGATAACCCCTTTAACTCAAGACTAGTGATGAGTGAACCCATGGATATTCAGCTCAGTTGAACCAGCATGGGAAAAAAAATTTCCAGATTGACAAACGAACATAGCTATCAACTTAACCCTGAATAATGAACCCCATATAACTCAATGAGGATGTAACGTTCAAGGCTGTAAAACGGCCATACTAAGATTTAAGGGACTGTGAGGGAAGTTAAAATGATAGTAAAAGCAGGATAGTTATACATACAGGGGCGTAACTACCACGGTCGCCGCGGTCACGATTGCGACCGGGCCCGGGAGCTTAGGTGCCCGGCGGCCGCCCGGCAGTTCAACAGCCAGCTCCTGTCAGTGTGGGAGGAGCTGCGCTGATCTGTCACAAACCACGCGGCAACTATATGACCCGCTGCCGCGGCCGACACTGGGCCCCCCTGCCTGGTGTCAGCGGCGGCAGTGTGGCCCCCTCCCCCGTCACCGCGCACAGTAATGTTGAAGCATAGAGCTGCCGGCGGCACTCTATGCATCATCATTCTCTTCCCCCCCCTCCGTGCCTGCGCGGTGACGTCACTCCTGTGCGACTGTTGTGCTCAGAGTGCACAGAGCGCAGGACGGGAGGATGCCGACCGGAGCACCAGGAGAACGAGAAGGGGGGAGGACGAGCAGCAGTGGAAGAGGAGAGCGGTGAGGACACAGCAACGGCTGGGGAAGGAGGGGAGCAGTAAGGACGAGCAGCGGCTGGGGAATGAGGGGAGCACTGAGGATGAGCAGCGGCTGGGGAATGATGGGAGCAGTGAAGATGAGTAGCGGCTGGGGAATGAGGGGAGCAGTGAGGACAAGCAGCGGCTGGGGAATGAGGGGAGCAGTGAGGACGAGCAGTGGCTGGGGAATGAGGGGGAGCAGTGAGGACGAGCAGCGGCTGGGGAATGAGGGGAGCAGTGAGGACGAGCAGTGGCTGGGGAATGAGGGGAGCAGTGAGGACGAGCAGTGGCTTGGGAATGAGGGGAGCAGTGAGGACAAGCAGCGGCTGGGGAATGAGGGGAGCAGTGAGGACGAGCAGCGGCTGGGGAATGAGGGGAGCAGTGAGGACGAGCAGCGGCTGGGGAATGAGGGGAGCAGTGAGGACGAGCAGCAGCTGGGGAATGAGGGGAGCAGTGAGGACAGCAGCAGTGGAATGAGGAGACGTGAAGACAGAGCAGGAAGAGAGAGGGTGAGTACTTGGTTTTTTTTTAATATATATATATATATATATATATATATGTATATATATTAGTGAATACACGGTGGCCAGAGGCCTGGGGAGGCTCATTATACATGGAGGCCTGGAGAGGCTGGCTGCATTAGTATACAAGGAGGCCTGGAGACGCTGTCTGTATTAGTGTACATGGAGGCCTGGAGAGGCTGGCTGCATTAGTATACATGGAGGCCTGGAGAGGCTGGCTGCATTAGTATACATGGAGGCCTGGAGAGGTTGGCTGCATTAGTATGCATGGAGGCCTGGAGAGGCTGGCTGCATTAGTATACATGGAGAGGCTGGCTGTATTAGTATACATAGAGGCCTGGAGAGGCTGGCTGTATTAGTATACATGGAGGCCTGGAGAGGCTGGCTGCATTAGTATACATGGAGGCCTGGAGAGACTGGCTGCATTAGTATACATGGAGGCCTGGAGAGGCTGGCTGCATTAGTATACATGGAGGACTGGAGAGGCTGGCTGCTACATTATACATGGAGGACTGGAGAGGCTGGCTGCTATATTATACATGGAGGCCTGGAGAGGCTGGCTGCTATATTATACATGGAGGCCTGGAGAGGCTGGCTGCTATATTATACATGGAGGCCTGGAGAGGCTGGCTGCTATATTATACATGGAGGCCTGGAGAGGCTGGCTGCTATATTATACATGGAGGCCTGGAGAGGCTGGCTGCTATATTATACATGGCGGCCGGGAGAGGCTGGCTGCTATATTATACATGGAGGCCTGAAGAGGCTGGCTGCTATATTGTACATGGAGGCCTGGGGAGGCTAGCTGGTATATTATACATGGAGGCCTGGAGAGGCTGGCTGCTATATTATATATGGAGGCCTGGGGAGACTAGCTGGTATATTATACATGGAGGCCTGGAGAGGCTGGCTGCTATATTATACATGGAGGCCTGGGGAGACTAGCTGGTATATTATACATGGAGGCCTGGAGAGGTTGGCTGCATTATTATATATGGAGGCCTGGGGGGGCTGCATAATAAACATGAAGGACACCTTATACATGGACTATAGGGGTGTATTATACATAGAGGTCTATGAGGCTGCATTATACTGGAGGTCTCTAGGGCTGCATTATACATGGAGGTCTATGGGGCTGCATAATACAAAATGAAGGACACCTTTTACATGGAATATAGGGGTGCATTATACATGGAGCAGTATGGGGCTGCATAATACAATGTGAAATTTTATGGGGTTGCGTTATAATACATATAGGACTATGGGGGCTACATTATAATATATGGAGGACTATGGAGCCTACCTTATACATGGACTATGGGAGTGCATTATAAATCATGGAGGACTGTGGTGCAGTATAATATATGGAGTACTATGGGGTGAATTATAATACATGGAGAACTATGGGAAATGCATTATAATACATGGAGGACTATGGAGCTGCATTCTAATATGAAGGGTTATGTGAGACCCGCTATACTACATGGAAAGCTATGTGGGGGCCATTATAGTATTTTGAGAACTTTATACAAGGGGGACAAAGATACAATCAGGGGATGGGAACATTTTGTGTTGAGGGAAAAAGGCTCTTTCCCTCAACACCCAGCTTTCCCATGCTCTGCTATACATCTCTCAGCACACAGCTTTCTCATGCTCTGATATCGGAAAGCTGGGTGCTGAGGACAAGATAAATATCAGAACATAGGAAAGCTGGCTGCTGATAGAGGGATTTCAGGGTGCTGTGGGTGAGAGCCAAGTGTCAGCGTCATTATCCAGTACCCCGAGTGTCAGTGTCATTATCCCCTACCCCAAGTGTCGGTGTATGTGGAGGAAGGGGGGAGGCAGGTCTGAACTTTGCACCGGGCCCATCCAACTATAGTTATGCCACTGTATACATACCATGTTTTCCTGTGTTTCCAGGAGGATCATGCTGCAGTCAGACTATCTTCCAGGCCGGCTAATTAAGGGTCATCAATATTCACTGCTCCACCTGTCCACCCTCTGTGCCAGTGTCTGTGATTGCTTGCAGACTGCTATTAATGCCTTCATCCTGTGTCTGAATCTGTGATTGGTTGCAGTCAGTTTGCTGTATAATAGTGTAAAAATAAATATATAATTAAAAAAAAAGACTTATGCTCCTGCCTTATTTTGATCGCCAGTGCTGGCAAAACTACAGCAAAAGGGTGCAGCCCCCACCTGTGAGCCTTACCATGGCTGAATATCAAAGCAGAGAAAAAACAAAGACTCAGGGTCTACCCATTTGTGATAATCAACCAAGTTAAAGCAGACAGGTAAGGGCTAGTATTATCAGGATGGGAGGTGCCATGGATACTGGCCCTCCAGCCTTAAAATACCAGGCCGCAACTGCCCAGAATTGTTGCATCCATTAGATTCAACAATTCCACGCTTTACCTAGCACATCCTGATTTCTCTGATGCGGTGAAAATTAGGGTAATATAAAGGGTTAATGACAGCTGTGATTTGTCAGCTGCCGTCAAGCCCGCGATTAGTACTAAAGGCATCTATGAAACCTCCCCATTACTAATTCTGTAAGTGAACAGAAATAAAACGCTGAAAAAAATTCTTCATTTGAAATAAAATGCACACACTTTCTTTCATTCCTTTATTAATCCCCAAAGCACCCTTGAAGATCTGACGTAATCCATGCGAGACATGACTGTGACCCACAATCCGACAGCCGGACAGCGGCTTCGAAGTAAAAGGAAAGTGTGCCGATCCAATACTTTCATGCTGCTGTTGGGTTGTATTGCAGGTCATGACCATGTCCCGCAGTCCGACAATCCGGCAGCACTTTCATTTTGAAACTGCTGCCAGAATGTCAGATTGCATGTCATATCCTGGCAGAAAACTGTGCTTTTTTTTGTCAGAAAATGCATATTTTGTGCTGAAATTTGGATGCGTTTTCTTTTTCCAGAAGATGCAGATTTGGTGCAGGAATTTGGTTATAAATTTCAGCATGTGGTTCTCACAGCATGTGGTTCTCACAGTAGCATGTCAGCTGCCATGGGCAGTAATGAGCATTGATGTCATGAGTTCAACTCAGTTCACTGACACCGCGGCAGTGAACTGAGTGGAACTCATGACGTCACCAGTGGCGGGTCAAAAGGTACTGTGAAATACATGCTGTGACCTGAGGTGACCCTATGATATCACCGCAGGTCACTGCCCGAGTTAAACGTCACTTGAATCAGGATAACTGTGAACCCTGTTCTCGCCACAGAGTTCACACACCCCAGCCAGGAACTCCCCTGTTGGAACCACAGGGGTCCTGATGTTCACTTTCCGTGTGCATAGGGGGCACACCCAGGACAGTCAGCGCAGCAGCCGCAGCCCAGTTAACTCCACTGGGCTGCCCAAACAGGACTGGATGGTAGGAGAGGAAGCGCAGTGCTTTACCCTATCATACTGAGCCACGAATCTTGGCGTGACAGGCACCAGACACCCAACCCTACCTACTGCTTCAAGAACTAAGGCTGTAGCCCAATGGGCTCTAATCATGAGCATGGGCATATGCCCTGAGCATATGTGAAGACTGTGCACCTCCATGCAGTCTCCACACCCTTTTATCACCTAGGGTCTGCCCCACACCCAGGGTGAACCACAATGGCACCTACAGGGGCCAATAGCAGATTGCCACATCATCAGGAATGTCACCAGCGGCCTATCCAGAACCGCCATGTCACTGATGACACAATGGCAGCACCACCCCAAACATCCTACCAGTTATTGTATGAGGATCAATGGTGGGGTGCCACGTCATAGGGGCGGGCCTCCACGAGCCAGTCCGGAGTGGCCACATCATCAGGACACCTGACAATGACCAGCCTATCAGGGCCTGCACCTCATGGCCCTGCCCAGTGAATTCCTTACCGGACTTAGCCTCTGATGCACTAACTGCCTGAGCATGCTTAGTAGCCTGAACCACAGACTTTGTCTCAGAAATGAGACTATCAGCCTGAGCATGCTCAGTAGGCATAACACAGGACTTAGAGATTGAACGAAGTCCAAATACATGTGCAAAGAGGCTTTTCACACTAAGTGTGGGAGCATGCTCAGTAGCCTGAACTGAGGACTTAGCCTCAGAAATGGTACTAACAGGCTGAGCATGCTCACCAGGTGAAGTACTGGACTTAGGCTCTGGCTGGGGTAAATCGGCATGCAAATGTGCCCTAGCTGCTTTTCCCCACTTAGGCATGGAGGAATAAGCAGCCAGCTGGATGACCCGAGCCATGGCAAAAAATGGTGGCTGGCACCTGGGCGTAGCAGGAACCGCTTGCCCCAACCAGAGACAACCAGCTGCATGATGGAGTTAATGATATTGTACAGCAGCTACAAAACAGTCTTAACTTTTAAATGAAGATTAAATAAAAAAAAAGTTTAATTTTGAATATAGAAAGAAATCTCTGTGCAAAGATGTTCATAGCTTTTAAATCTAAAGAAAACATATGCACCCATTAACAGTTGATGGAATACAATACAATAAGGATTCATAATGTACCATTGTTGTCATTACTTTATTATTTTAGAACTATGCTAACATTACTTTATTTTGCAGATGGCGTACACTCTTTATATTCGCGCCCACTAAATCCATTTACTTCTACTCGCTGGATTTGTGGTCTCAATATGCAACTTAACTGATTGTCTTTGCCATCCATCACTCAGCTTATCATTTGTCTTTGAATCTTTGTAACCGGGAAAGCTAAACATATATAAGTCAATAAATAATGCATTGAATATAACATTGTGCGGTTTAAGATTTTTTTCCCTTCGCTCATACTCCTAAAGGTTATTTGAAAATCAACCAAGCATTGAGGTTTGAGGGATTTTCTATGCATAAATCATTGCTACTCCATAAGGCTGGTAATGATGCTGGATGTTAACATACATTGTAAAACAAAGGGTATGGCCTTTTATCAATTAAATGTTTAATAAATTAATTGTCTCTAATCGCTGAATCCATTAGCATAAACCTCGAAAGTGCTGATATGCCATTCCATGACATATTGTCTTGTGCTATTTACCGAATACGCTGTGTGTAACCTGCTACTACAGGCGTCATATTGTAGCTAGACCGAGGCCCTGAATCATTGAATCAATTCTGAACACAAATCTTTCAGATACTACTGAACAACAGCTGCTTAGTTGCTGCATGGGCAAATTAATCTATTCAAATCCCACAGCTGAATCTCCCCTTCTGCATTTTAAGCTGACTACACCATAATACAGGCATACAAGCATACTAACCCTCTCACTGCTGAGATTTACAGAGCAATCATTATTTCCCATGCAGTTCATTCTAATGTTCTCATCATGCAAAAGGATCAGATATCATTTTTGAGCGGAGCAGGGAAGAAAATTGCATTGAAGAAAATCAATGCATGTAATGTTTATGCATTCAACTAAAGGCAAATCATAGCAAGAAAACAAATTGCTTCTATGGGTCAGGGTATGTTCCAATATTCACAAGTAGATGGCTTTCCATTCAATGACAGCACATAATAGATTTACAAATGATTGACTACCAGGGGACACATTTGTTCTGTATGTTCTACTCTTGTTGAATACCGCTTGTATTGTTACTCTGTGATACAGAGAAATGAGTTTGATATCCTTATTTCCTCCTGGAAATAAAAGGTTCTGACTTGTATTAATTTATTATTCTGTTCAGTATTTCCTGGCTATCTTTTATGCTGCATAGGTAACATATGCTCAGGGACAGCCACTAATGACATCCATTAACATATAAATATGGATTATCTCTATCTGCATTGTGAAAACAATAAAGCATACATGGATGTGGTAAATTAATGTACAGTACAACAGAATCATAGAGCTGTACTGCAAAGTGTACCAGAATTAAGCTATAATTGTAGAAAAATGGAAAATGGGGTACAGTTCTTTTATACATATTTATTCCTGCAGTGATGAATATTTTTAACTAGGTGTAGTAACTTTCCCTGTCTGTCTCTCTATCTCTTCCCCTCTCTGTCTCTGTCTGTCTCTTTCCCTGTCTGTCTCTTTGTCTCTGTGTCTGTCTTTTTCTTTGTCTGTCTGTCTCTTTTTCTGTCTGTCTTTCCCTGTCTATCTGTCTTTTTCCCTGTGTCTTTCCCTGTCTCTTTCCCTGTCCGTGTCAGTCTTTTTCTTTGTCTGTCTGTCTCTTTGTCTGTCTGTCTTTCCCTGTCTGTCTGTATTTTTCCCTGTGTCTTTCCCTCTCTTTCCCTGTCTGTGTCTGTCTGTGTCTGGCTGCCTGTCTCATTCCCTGGCTGCATTGTGACATGCCAACATTCCATTTAAGGGCGTGGCTGCGCATTCTTCTGAAGTTCTGGCTGCATTTTGGCTCCCAGCTCCATTGACTTTAATGGAGGCAGGTTTTTTAGTAAATAACTGTAAAGTGCAGGGTTACAATTTCTCCTCAAAACATAGTTTATGACGTTCCCTGTGTCAAACGGGGTGTCTGTGCAAAATTTAAGGATTGTACATGCGAAGGTGCGGATTTCTTTAGTGAACATACACATACAAACACACACATACACTCAGCTTTATATATCAGATAATATCTTAAAAATGGATGCAGCTTGAAAATAAAGATTAAAAATGTTCCAAATTTACTAAGGAAGTGCAATATTTTAGTGAAAGGTGACACAATTGAGAGAAAAGTGTTAAACTTGTTCAGTGAGTTACAGAAATGTATCATAATATCCATATTTCAAATGATTAAGAATGCATGTATCATATAGTCTTATCCACAAATGTACTCAATGTGTTATATGTTAAATATATTATGATCTAACAGGTAGTTATAACCTCCCCTGCAGCCACTATCTTGTGGTATAAATATCCACTCCACATTCCTCTCTATGGTGGCTATAGCTCACACTTATCCTGTCCACTTGGAAGGATGCAGCCTTTGGAGGAAGTTGAGCTGAGAAGTTCCTGCCAGAGTTCTGTTTGTTGTACCTTTCTCCCCTGTTTGTCTTTCCTACCTCTTGTTGTCTTATATCAGTAGCAAGACTAGCGTCTCACTGGTGTGCAATAGTAGGGCAAAGTTTAGGGCCACTGAGGGCCTAGGCATGCTATCGGCATACTTGAGAAAGGACCCATTACGGACATTAGGACATGGAGGGATCAGCCTTAGGTGACTGCAAGGAGGTGACCCCGCTCCCCTCTCCCTAGCACCAGGTCTCACCATTGTATTGTGATTCCGGTGTACCCTCTGGTTTGCGGTGCTCGCCAGGAGTCCACTTATACCTGGCCTGATCCGGCAGTCACGGCTTGACATCAATGTTTTTTGACCACTTTCTATTCTGATTTTTGGGAGGCAGAATTAAAATAAAGCAGAAATTCAGGAATTGTTTTTAGTTTCTTCATACGCTGTTCACCGTGTAGTAAGGTTGATAAGAAAACTTTGCTCTGCAGGTCAGTATGATTAGAGCTATATAACCTTTATATCATTTTTTATGTTTTCCAGCTTTTACATAATAAAAACAATGTTATAGTAAATCAATTTGCATGGCTATATTGTAAAAGGTATAGCTTTTTATTTTTCCTCTGACTGACCTGAGTGACAGGTTTTTTTTAGCGGGGCAAAAATAACTTTTTTGGTATATCATTTTAATTTGCAGGGACTTTTTATTTCATGTTATTCAACTTTTTTTCCAACAGTACAATGAAATAGCATACTTTTTGACACTTTTTTTATGGTGTTTACTGAAGTGGTTAAATAATGTGACTGATTTATAACTGGGTAATTCTGTATGTAATGATACCAAATATGTGTACTTTTTTTATTTTTGTTTTTACATAAATATATGCAAATAGTGTTATGCCCAAGAATGACAAAAGTATTCTAGGAGTGATACCTTTATTGGCTAACCAGAAAAATTATATTTCCAAGGTTTCAGAGCACAAAATGCTCTTTCGTCAGGTGGGTTTCCAAATGAATTACTGAGACACAGGCACAACATTTAATTTAAGAGCTGTTACAATAGGACAATTGTACATGAGTAAGAGGGGATGATTCCTCCTAAAGATAAGCCAAAGAAATCAATTTAAGGTTTTTATTACTAATGGGGACGTGGTGGAAGTAATGACTAGTGATCTGGAGTCAGTCTGGTAGACGAGTGAAGTGTGTCGATGTAGTGAGTCAGAAATCCAGATGTTATATTGAGTCCTTCTGTCAAAGACCTACACATGCTTATCAGTTTGAATTCCCAGATTTTTCGCTCTCTATCACTCTAAAAATGGCCTTTCCGTATTAAGACTTTTAAATCTGCCATGTTGTGTCCTGTCCCCAGAAATGTTTTCCCACAGGTGTATCAAGTTAATTCCTTATAGCATACCATTGTAGATTCATCCTCATTTGCAGTTTTTGCTTAATTTCACCAATATTGCGCCAGGGCACCTTGTGCATTGTATCATGTATACCACATTGGAGGATGCACATAAAAAGAAATCCATAATTGTATAGTCCTGATTTGTTTTGTGATGCTGACTGTGTCTGTTGGCAAAATGTGGGCATTAGCGTACCCAGCGATGGGCAGGGGGGCCAGCTGCGCCCCCCAGAAGCAGGGGCAAGCACCTATTATGACCTGTCTCTGTCAGGTAGTGGCTGCGTCAGGCAGCACGGGTCGTGAGGAGATTACAGGGCAGCATGGTGCATCAGCACCCGTCACCCCCTAGTACCGCTGGGCAGGCTGAACGCTGCTCCCGCAGCTGCTCCTAGTAGGAGCTGTAAAATCCCGTTCTCAGTGCCTGCCGGCCATTCTGCACTGAAAATCAGCACAGCAGGGACTGGACTGGAGTGATGACATTGACATCATCACTCTGCGCCCCGTTGTGTTGAGTCCTGCAGTTCAGAGCGGGCGGCACAGTCACAAGCTGGGGTGACTGCTGGGAGGCTGAGCTGCTGCCACAAGTAAAAAAAAATGTAAATATTAAATCAGACAGTCTGGGGGTCTGGGGAGCTGTTGTATATGATGAGGGGTTGATTATGGGAGCCCTATGGGGGGCCTTATATGAGATATAGCCCCCCATAGGGCTCCTATCATGTGAGCCCTATGGAGGGGCAGTATATGATATGGGAGCCCTATGAGGGGCTGTATATGACATGGGAGCCCTATGGGGGTGCTGTATATGAGATTAGAGTCCTATGGGGGGCTATATATGAGATAGGAGTCCTATGGGGGGTTGTATATGAGATTTATATGAGAGACAGCTATTGTTGAAAGATCTTTTAGTACCCTTCGAAGGGTAAAGACCTGGCTCAGAAGTACAATGGGAGAGGACAGACTGACTGAGTTGTGCTTGATGAGCGTCCATCGGAAATTCTTCAAGGAAAATCGGGACTGGATTGAAACAAATGTTTTGAGCAAGTTTTTTTCAAACCCAAGAAAAATTATATTAGTACCGTATAAGACATGTAATCAGAATAAAAATCTAAATTTATTTGCAACAAATAATTGTAATAACTAATAAAGCACTGATATAATTACATTTAATTCTCTTAAAATGTTCATTTCATTCACCTTTTCTGTTCTAATATTTTACAACCTGAACGACCATGGCTTGCCCCCCCCTAGTTTTGACCCTGAGTATGCCCATGAATGTGGGTACAGGTCTTGCAATTTTTACTTTACAGGGGAATGTGCCCAACTCTGATGGTGATGTGAGAACACTTCTGACAAGGAGATTCCTTAAGTTTGGTGGCTGTTTCTAGAAAAGAAGTTTGAGTATTTATTTTAGTCTGTGGTCAAGTGGAATATTGGTTAAGATGAGAACCAATTTTCCTTAGGATTCTAATGTGGAGGTTTTATGTGACCACAAGAGGCACCCTGCTGTTATCCTCCCTCTGTTTCTAATCCAGGAGGCAGCTTCTCGGGGTTCTTGAAGCTTTGTGAATTTGTTCATCTATCAGTGGATGGTATCCTTGTTGAAGGAATGTATTTCTCATTTGATAGCAAATATAGTTTTCTCTCATCATTCTCTGAACAGATTTGAATGTACAATATATAAGGGCAGAAGCTAAATTTACAGCCTATCGGGCAAGAGAAGAGAGGCTTTTCCCATATTTTAACCAAGAGGAAAAATGTATATACTGCAATGATGTCCCAGGAATTGTACTTCAAATCAGACTAATGAAATATTGACCTCAAGACTGGTGGATATTTATAGGCCGCTCCATTTGAAGCTTAAAATGTGCTCTCTTGCATAATAGTAACCGATATGCATCTCTTGCCATTGCTCACTCAACAAAACTGAGAGAATATGAAAATGTAAAAATCGTATTACAGAAAATCCGTTATCATGAAGATCAGTAGTTGAATTATGAGGGATGGAAGATGGAAAACTTCTTGCTTGGACAGCAATCTAGATTCACAAAATACATGCTTTATGTGCCTCTTGCACAGCAAGGCAAAGCAAGATCATTGGACATTGGTGTCATGGCCTACAAGGAAAGAAATAATTGTTAGTACTGCAAATATCATCAACAAGCCAATGGTGGACAAGAACAAAATAAGTGTCCTAGCGATTCATATTAAGCTACTATTAATGAAGCAACTTGTTAAGTCTTTGGACAAATCGGGTAATTGCTTGAAGTACATTTGTAGATCATTCCCTGGACTCAGGATGAAAAAACTAAAAGCTGTAATCTTTGATGGTCCTCATATTTGTTAACTCATGAACAATTCCAGCTTTACCACATGAATGAATGACACTAAAGGCCGCTTTATAAGCTACGACATCACTAAAGCGAAGTCGTTGGGGTCACGGAATTTGTGATGCACTTCCGGCCACGTTAGTGATGTCGTTGCGTGTGACACCTATGAGCGATTTTGAATCGTCGCAAAAACGTTCAAAATTCTAATCGGTGACATAGGGGGTCCATTCTCAATTATTGCTGCTGCTGCAGGTACGATGTTGTTCATCGTTCCTGCGGCAGCACACATCGCTATGTGTGACACCGCAGGAACGAGGAACCTCACCTTACCTGGAGCCGCCGGCAATGAGGAAGGAAGCAGGTGGGCAGGATGTTGCGTCCCACTCATCTCCGCCCCTCCGCTTCTATTGGGTGGCCGCTTAGTGACGTCGCGGTGACGCCGAACGAACCGCCCCTTTAGAAAGGAGGCGGATCTCCGGTCACAGCGATGTTGCTAAACAGGTAAGTAGTGAGACGGGTCCTCGCGATTTTGTGCGCCACAGGCAGCGATTTGCCCGTGATGCACGAACGATGGGGCGGGTATGCACGCTAGTGATCTCACTAGCGAGATCACAGCATGTAAAGCAGCCTTTAGGCTTTGGCCTCAAGAGGTTGGTCTGTTGTGAAGAACTTCTTGGGTAATCACAGAGCAGACAATTAAGAAGAATTAGTGCATGATATGCTTGCTAACTTCAGAAATTTGGGAGTTAATATGAGGATAAAGATGCACTATCTCCATAGCCATTTAAACAGATATCCAGATAACATTGGAGACTTCAGCGAGGAATGAGGTGAGAGGTTGCACCAAAATATGAACGTGATAGAAGAGAGATTTCAAGATATCAAGGCAAATGGGACATAGACATGATGGTAGACTACTGGTGAAGTCTCCAAAGTAATTGGCCTGATGACACCCATAAAAGTAAAGCACATAAACAGTATTTTTTGAAGCAAAGACATTAATAACTATTAATAACTAATTAATATAGTATTAATTAATCAAATCATATATAACTTTTTCATGTCACCATTAGATTTTTAAGTTTTTTTGTATGTTTACAAACTTTTCACTTTCTAGTTTGTAAATAGAGATGAGCAGAGACGTTTAATTTCAGTTAGTTCGGGTCAGCTGAACTTTAAATTAAGTTCGGTTTGGGGCCTGAACTTGACCTGAACCCCAATTGAAGTCGCTAATTCAGCAGTTTGGGTTTCCGCCTACATACAGCCAGCATAAATAGAACACTTCCAGGGTCAGGTGGGCAGGGATTTTCCTTTTATTTGTGAGCACTACATCAGATCACAGTGTTATTACCCCCAGTGCGAGCCATGTAAAAACTCCAAGCGGCTCACACTGGGCTGAGCACCGGCCGCACCTGAGCACAGCGATGCTCATGCGGGTGAAGTTCATATGTAAAGCACCCGAAAGCCGAACCTGAACTCAGATTTTTTCATCAAAGTCCGAACACCTAACACCGAATCTTGGGCTTGCTCATCTCTAGTTGTAACAAAAATACTAATATTCTTACAATTCTGAATGCTTTTCAGTTATGTTGAGTTACTTAATTAACTATTAAATATCTCATAAACTAGAGCCAATCTGGTAAAACCAAAGTCATATTTCTTATCAGTACCATAAACTTAACCCCTTCACCGGCCGATTTTTCGCTTTCCGTTTTTTTTTTTCGCCATTCTTTTTCTGAGAGACGTAACTTTTTTATTTTTCAGTCAATATGGTCATGTGAGGGCTCATTTTTTGTGGAACGAGCTGTACTTTTAAATTAAACCATCAGTTTTACCATATAGTGTACTGGAAAATGGCAAAAAAATTCCAAATGCAGAAAAATTGCAAAAAAAGTGCGATAGCACTATGGTTTTTGAAATATTTTATTCACTGTGTTCACTATATGGTAAAACAGATGTGTGGCTGTGATGCCTCAGGTCAGTGCGAGTTCGTAGACACCAAACATGTATAGGTTTACTTTTATATAAGGGGTTAAAAAAAAATCGGAAGTTTGTCCGAAAAAAGTTGCGCACGTTTTACGCCATATTCCGTGACCCATAGCGTTCTCATTTTTTGGGATCTATGGCTCAGTGATGGCTTATTTTTTGCGTCTCGAGCTGACATTTTTAACTGTTCCATTTTTGCGCAGATGGTACGTTTTGATCGCCTCTTATTGCATTTTGCGCAAAAGTTGTGGAGACAAAAAACCTTCGTTTTGGCGTTTGGAATTTTTTTGACGCTACGCCGTATACTGATCAGATTAATTGATTTTATATTTTGATAGATCGGGCGTTTCTGAACGTGACGATACCAAATGTGTGTATATTTTTTATTTTTTTAACCCTTTAATTTTCAATGGGGCGAATGGGGGGTAATTTGAACGTTTAGGTTTTTTTTTTTTTTTTTAATTTTTTAAAACTTTTTTTTAACTTTTTTTTTTTATTTTACTAGTCCCCCTAGGGGGCTATTGCGATCAGCAATCCGATCGCTCTGCAGTATCTGCTGATCACAGCTACAAGGCTGTAAACAGCAGATACGCTCTCTTTCTCTTTTGCTGTGCCCCGGGCACAGCGAAAGTGAAAGCAAGTCAGGTGTAGTACAGGAGTCATCACATGACCCTGTGCTACCATGACAACTATCGGAAGTCACGTGATTGCGTCACGTGACTTCCGGTATCGGGCGGTAAGTAAAACTTTACCGCGATCGCGCTTATAATGGCGCTGTCACATATTGACAGCGCCATATAAGGGGTTAATCGGCACGAGCAGATAACGATTCTGCTTGTGCCTAGCAGGCACACATCTCAGCTGTGAAAATCAGCTGAAATGTGTGCCGATCGCGGCATGCTGCCGCCGGAGGACCGCGGGCAGTAACATTATGACATTTAGGACATAATTTTACTGCCCGCGGTCGTTAAGGGGTTAATATAAAACCGTTCAGACATTGTTGGCACCTAAATCACTGTATACAGTCCTGCTCATCGTTATTGGCACCCAGGAAGTTTAAAACATAAAGTGGAATATCTCCTGAAAAAAATGAATCATGTGAAACAGCTCTTTTGTATAAAGAACTTGTGTTAAATACAAAAGAGAAAATGATAATCAATTTAATACAAAAATCAATGGGAGGGAAAAAGAGAAAAAACTAAAGCTGTTGTGACACTGGTATTGGCACCCTTTACATTAAATTAGAATGGAAACACATTTTGATTCGCCTGTGCTAAATCACAAATGAGAATCACCTGTGATAATTTGTCAGTGCCCATGTGACATGAATTAGCCAATGAATAATGACTTCAGTGTTTTGTTTTTTTAAAGCCACATTAGGCCCTGTTCCTTTGTCACACTGGTAAAGACAAAGTAGTTGTCTGAGAACATCAGAACTGCTCTAATTAGCAAATAAAAAACTAATAAAGGGTATAAAGCTATCTCAAAAGACCTTTGTATCCCAGTTGCAACAGTGCACAATGTAATTAAGAAGTTTGCCTAGCATGGAGCCGTCAAGAAGCTCCCTATATATGGTAGAAAGAGGAAAATTGATGTCTTCAAAGGTTGGTGCGGATGGTGAAAAAAACATCAAATCAAAGACCTGAACAGTCTGGGATAATGGTTTCCACAAGTACGATATGCCATACACTAAACCAAGCAGAGCTTTATGGGTAAAGGCCAAAGAAAAAACCATTGTTGAAGAAAAAACATAAAAAGTAATGACTGATTTTTACCTTGACAATCGACAATCCCTCTGCAGAGCAACAGTTTCTTTACAGACGGTGCAATGACGCTTATAAGGAAAAGAGCATCCTACCAAAAGTTAAGCATGGTGGAGGATACATAATACTGAGGGGTGGCTTTGATGCTTCTGGTACTGGAAGCCTTAACCGTATCACAGGAATCATGAAATCAGAGAATTATCAAGAAATTTTAGAACAAAATGTCCTACACAGTGTAGGAAAACTTAGTTTTAGTTTAAGATCATGTGTCCTACAGCAAGACAATGACCCAAAGCACACATCCAAAAGTACACAGGAATGGTTTAAAAAGAAAAAATGGACTGTTTTAAAATGGCCAGCAATGAGTCCCGACTTGAACCCCATTGAAAATCTTTGGGGTGAGCTGAAATCTGCCATTGGGAAAAAGAACCCTGCAAACATTGAAGAGCTTGAACAAACTGCAAAGGATGAGTGGGAGAAAATACCAGCTGAGAAGTGCAAGACACTTACAGATGGCTACAAGAAATGGAGGCTGACATCAACGCCAAAAGGTGTGCAACCAAATATTAATTAGGGGTGCCTTTCATTGCTGCACATGCTGTTTATTCTGTTTCTTCTTTGAAATTCCAACATGTAAGTTGGCAAACAATGTTTTATTGTTGTATTACATTGGAACACTAATTAAAAAATTCTGAGGATATAACTTTGGTACATTTCCATTTATATCTGAAGATATTGTACAGTGTATGAAAAAAATGAAGGGATGCCAATAATAGTGAGCAGCACTGCACTAGTGTAATCATATGAAAGCACGACCTTGTGAGAAAATTACGATATCATTATCTACACTGACATTTTAAAGCAATTACATTGGAAAACAGATTGTGATGGAGAGACCAGAACCTCCTGTATATTAAGCAACTTCTGTTTATATAATACATAATGTGTTGTAGGGTGCATGAAAATGACATGGTGGCACTTTATTACAAGACTGTCAATATGGCAATTTTCTATACAACATTGTCAATTATAGAAATAATAATCGGAGGATTGCACATCTTTTCTGAGGGGCGAATTAAAATAAATAAATAATATAGATGAAATTAGATAACTATAGATAGGTTACAGACTGATCTTCTAAATGTACAGGAACTCTTTTTAAAAAAGAATGATCGGTCATTGGTTATACCAGGGATGAGAGACCCCAAACAGTAAACTTCAAGGTTTGTATGGGATACCAAGTGTCTGGGGCTCGAACACAGAATTTTTCAAAATGTCTGTGTCCGAGTTTGGGTGCTGTTTCTATGCTAATAAAGTTTGTTGAAATGACATGGGTGCCCCATTCCATCACCCCCAACTTCAGCGGTGGTACTCCAAATTACCACATACCACGGGTGGCGTCATGAACTCTAAAGGGGGCTTTACATGCTGCAATATCGCTAAGGAAATATCGTCGGCGTCACGGTGGTTGTGACGCACATCCTTCCTCGTTAGCGAGATCGCAGCATGTGACTCCTCTGAGCGACCGTAAACGATCGCAAAAGAGGGAAAAATCGGTGGTCATGAAGAGGTCGTTCTAAAACAAAATATCGTTTTCTGCCCAGTAGCGATGTGGTTTGTCGCTTCTGCGGCACCACACATCGCTGTGTGTGACACCGCAGGTGCGACAACCATCACCTTACCTCCGTCCACCGCATGTTTCGGCTGCTCATCTCCTCCCCTCCTTTTCTATTGGGCGGCGGTTCAGTGATGCTGCTGTGACGTCGTTGTGATGCTGAACGAACTTCCCCCTTAAAAAGGAGGCGGTTCGCCGGTCACAGCCACGTTGCAGAGCAGGTATGTGCATGTGACGCTGCCATAGCGATAATGCTCGCTACGGCAGCGATCACCACATATCGGCTGTACGACGGGGGCAGGTGCAATCGCTAGCGATGTCGCAGCGTGTAAAGCCCACTTAACACATCCCCTTTAAATACCCCCTCATTTGAGTGGCCGCACGACCCCCGGTTCCGAAGACCCCTCAAGCCACCGCGGATCCGGATCCAAGCAGCCCGGCTGCTGGCGCTAAGGCGGCACATTCACATACATTATAATTCTGAAAAGTTACTTACAAGTACAGTTACTCTGTAAGGGAAAGCTATTTCTGCATTTTTCTTCCCTGAAGTTTGCAAAAAGCGGTATACAAACCTCAGCATATCACTGCTATATTTTTAATATATTTCTAAGTCATTTACTTAGAATAGAAGCTATGGCCATTTATATTATGTGCTTTACCGCACACTCTGATTTCTGTCTACTTCAATAACGTGCTTATTCTTTACAATGTATTATTTAATCTGCTTGATTGCTAAAAATGTAGAAGTTAGTGATTTGAATTTAATTTGGATTCCATACCAGTTTTTCATCAAGCAGAACATATGTGAGATGACATCAGAAATGGAGATTATCTAGGAGGACTAGGGTCTGACTGGCAAATATTAGCTTAGGGGCAAGCACATAGCACTGACCAAGGAGTTGCAGTAGCCCATCTTTAACCTGCTTATCTCAGGCTTCTGCATAAAACAGTAGAGGTAGAAATACTTTAGAAATTGGTGGTTGGTGCTTTTTTTTATATTGTGATCACAAACACATTTGCAATTCTATATACATTATTGAGTCATTAGTAAGCTATCGATCATTTAGAAGGACTAAAGGCCCCGTCACACACAGAGATCAATCTTTGGCAGATCTGTGGTTGCAGTGAAATCATAGACATATTGTTCCATTTGTACACAGCCACAAACCTGGCACTGATTGTCCACAATTGCACTGCAACCACAGATCTGCCACAGATCTGCCACAGATCTGCCACAGATCTGCCACAGATCTGCCACAGATCTGCCACAGATCTGCCACAGATCTGCCACAGATTTATCTCTGTGTGTGACAGGGCCTTAAGAATTAGTATTTTCATATATTTTTCATTAGATGTAGTTGGTGAAATGTAATACATTGATATAACTATAATTAGAGTATAGTATAAATTGTTGTCTGTCTCAACCTCCTTCTCCACTTGGACCTCTTCCTCCTGCTTCAAGATTATTATTTATTTATTTTATTCTATGTTATTTTAAAGCAATTGTGTGAGCACTATTGTATAACTCTGAAAACAGGCTATGTGGAGGCATTCTTAAAATTTTGTCTCTGGGGTGGAAGTCTTAAAATTTTGGCTCAGATAGCCATAAGATTGCCATTGAATGTATTTGCTCTTTATGTTTTATGTAATATATCTTTGGCATTATTTTTAATGCACATTTTTACCTTTTTGTTATAGGGAGAGCTTTTCTTTACCTTGCTTTTGTTGAGACAAACCCCTTGAATTATTTATGTTTTTTTTGTTTTTTTGGGGTTTTTTTGTAGCTATAAAGAAACACATTCTTGCTGTTATTGAGTTACTGGATGCCATAAATGCTGACTTGTGTCAAAATAAAACAAGGAAACAAATAGCATATTTCCAGACTTTCAGTTTATTATTTGCTTGTGATGATTCAAAGCAGATCTTCTGAGAAACACAGTAAAGGGTGCTTTACACGCTGCGACATCGCTAACGATATATCGGCGGGGTCACAGTGTTTGTGACGCACATCCAGCGCCGTTAGCGACATCGCAGTGTGTGACAGCTAGGAGCGACGATCAATAATCGCAAAAACGGCAAAAATCGTTGATCGTTGACATGTCACTCCAAATCATAATGTCGTTGGTGTTTCATTCCACAGGTTGTTCGTCGTTCCTGCGGCACCACACATCGCTGTGTGTGACACCACAGGAATGATGAACATCATCCTACCTGCGTCCATCAGAAAGGAGGAAGGAAGGAGATGGGTGGCATGTTCCGGCCGCTCATCTCCTCCCCTCCTATTCTATTGGGTGGCGGTTTTGTGATGCCGCTGTTACGTCGCTGTGACGCCGAACGCACCTCCCCCTTGAAGGTGGGATGGTTCGGCAGCAACAGCGACGTCGCAGAACAGGTTTGTGCGTGTGACGCTGCCATAGCGATATTGTTCGCTACGTCAGCGATCACCACATGTCGCACGAATGACGTGGGCGGGTGCTATCGCTCACGACATCGTTAGCAATCGCTAGCGATGTCGCAGCATGTAAAGCACCCTTAACAATTGACATTATCTTCTCAATGTCATATACATAACACTGCATTATTTCCCTTTCTTTAACATTTTCATTTTAGACTTATCTGTTCTCAGATTACTATTGCATCTATTTCTTGTAACTGTTTGCATCTATTTTTGTATGAAGGCAGCATGACAGCTAAGTGGTTTTGTGGAACTAATTACTAAATAATAAAAAAGATGCTTGAATGTAAGTATTCTATTGTCTAAATTGCAGAAGACTCCTTCACCAAAGATCATGTCATACATAAGGTATGAGGACATTGAGCGACAATCTGGAGCTCTAGCTATAACCTCTCCGTAACACACGCCGGACACAACAACTACACAATAAAGACATGGAACAGGTCACAACAACTTTTCATTGTCACTCTATGGTCTGACACCTTACTTTTTACTACAATCTTTTGTTTACTTCACAAAAAAAATTGAATTCCAAATATAACCCCCAACAGTGTGGTGAATGATTATTTTATAATATTTGGGGGTAATATCCCATTCAACCAACGGCTCCTCCTCTATTTGAGTGAAAACCAATATTCTCTAACTGAATATCTAGATAACAGTGCAAATAGGTGGCAAATGATGACAAAAAAATGTTTGACCATTACATTGAAAGCTCCTTCATCCCATACATTTCTTCTGTACAGTATGTGGGCAGCAGCTAGGAAAACATTTTTCATGTATCTACTTTTTACTTATATAGTGCCTTGAAAAAGTATTCAAACCTTGGGAACTTTACCAAATATTTTCATCTTACACAAACAAAATTTACCTCTTAACCCTGGGTGATTTTTCCATTTTTCGTTTTTGATTTTTTTTGCTCCCCTTCTTCCAAGAGCCGTAACTTTTATATTTTTCCATTAATCTTGCCATATGAGGGCTTGTTTTTTGTGGGATTAGTTGTACTTTTAAATGGAACCATAATTTTTACCATATAGTGTACTGGAAAATGGCAAGAAAATTCCTAGTGTGGAAAAATTACAAAATGTGCAATTGCACAATTGTTTTTGGAATATTTTTTTCACCGAGCTCACAATGTCGTAAAACTGATGTCTCGGTATGATGCCTCAGATCAGTACAAGTTTGTAGACACCAAACATGTATAGGTTCTTTTATCTAGAGGTTTAAAAAAATTCAGAAGTTTGACCAAAAAAATGCACTTTTTGCGACATTTTCCATAGCCCGTAACGTTCTCATTTTTTGGGATGTGGAGCTCATGTTTTAAATTGTACCATTTTTGCACAGATGCTACATTTTTATCACCTGTTATTGCATTTTGCGAAAAATTTGGGGTGACCAAAAAACGTAAGTTTGGCATTTGGAATTTTTTTGCCAATACACCAGTTTACCGATCAGATTAATTGTTTTTATATTTTGATAGATCGGGCATATCTGAATGCGACGATACTAAATGTGTGTGTATTTTTTTATTTTTTTAACCTTTTAATTTTCAATGGGGCAAATTGGGGGTGATTTGAACTTTTAGGATTTTTTTAAAAATTTTTATAACAACTTTTTTTTACTTTTTTTTTTAATATTTTACTAAATCCCCAAGAGACTATAAGGATGAGCAGTCTGATTGCTCATTCATTTCTCCTGAACAGAGCTGCACACCTCAGACCAGCAGAAATGCTAGTCTTCTCTTACAGGCAGCACTCTGCCACCTGTAACAGGAAGAGAGTCATGATAGCAACAGGAGTCATCACATGACCCTGTGATACCATGCCAACCATCAGCTCGCAATGATCACATCATGGGTAGTGATGGGCGAACCCCCCAATAATCATGTTCGGGAGACTGACCTGAGCTTTTAGTAAAAGTTCGTGTTCGGCATCTGGGATAACGCAAACCTGCGTCTAAACCCCGAATTTTGACTTTACAGTTATGAGATTGGGCGGGGGGGGTCTGTAAAATAAAGAATATAGGTAATAATAAAAATTGTCATTATACTTACCGCTCCCGCAACGCGTAATTCACACTCTGTCTCCAGGCTGCTTCTGCTTCCGCTTCTGCTTCCGGGTCCAATCACCAACTTTTGGGGGTATTCACTGCACTGCTTGTCACTTTGCAGTGTTTGGCTGTTTTCGGCCGTGTTCGCGGTGACGTCAGGGTTCACCCGAGTCCATGAGCCATAGACTCAATTGAACTTTGACTATCACTGTGTAAGTCTCGCATCGGTATCACCCAGCACGGCACACACTCTCCTTACAGGAGCGGGTCGGCTGCATGTATTTCCATGCAGCTGAGGTGTTCCTCTCGGAAGAGTGTGTATCATGCTAGGTGATACAGATGCGAGACTTGCAGGAGTCATACGCAAGTGGAATCATTACCTCCGTGTCAGCCTGCTTGTATAGACATTTGTCTGTACAGAGCAATGAAGCAGAGCTGACATTGCTCTACCTGTGGTCTACGTCGGATAAAGGATTTTTTTATAAAAAAGATGGAGTCTCTTAATGGTTTTTTTTGTTTAATTTCTAATTAAAAAAAAATTCTATGTGTTGTGTTTTTCTTTTTACTAATTACTAGAAATTCATGGTGGCCATGTCTAATTTAGCGTGACACCATGAATTTTGGGCTTAGTACCAGCTGAGAATACAAAGCTGGTATTAACCCCTTTATTACCCAGCATGCCATCGCCATCAGGGCTGCTGGACAAGCTGGGTAAAGCACCTGGAAATGGCGCTAAGAAACAAACACCATTTCCAGGAACAGCTCTGGGCTGTGGAGAATCCCAGCCCCTAGCTTTCTGGTTTTTCCTGACTAGCGATAAAAATACGGCAGGAGCACACACATTTTTTTTTAATTATTTTTTTAAATTAAAAAAAAAAATAATTGGCTTCCCTGAATTTTGATTACCAAACAAAGTAAAGCCAGGCAGATGGGGATGGCAACCCATAGCTGTCTGCTTTATCTGCGCTGAGAATTAAAAATACCATGGAGCACTACGTCATTTTTTTAAATTATTTATTTATTTTTACACTACTATATGTGTGAGGGTAATAATCAAAAATTCCGTATAAATATCACCATTAAATTTCAATAAATATCAAAAATACCTTCAGATAAAAAATTCGTTAGAATTAAATAAATAAAGGGAATTATGGTGCAAATAGCATTAAAATTATTATTTTTATTCAACAATTAAAATAAATATTTTACAGATCCATATAAATATTAGTCAGGAAAAAATGTCCCATAAATTATAGCAGCGGTTTTACTAGGAAAATAAAGTGCATAATGCCAAGATCACTTAAAAAGTGATCCTATGTAAAAAAAATGTAACAATTATTTAATTTGCAAGGAAAAAGATACCTTAAGTGATCTGTAAAAGCTCCAAAGTGTACCGCAAAGCCCCGACACGTGTTTCAGCGATCCTTTCCTCAGGGGGTACTTAAGGTATCTTTTTCCTTGCAAATTAAATAATTGTTACATTTTTTTTTACATAGGATCATTATACCATAACCTTATTTATATATGACATAGGATTTAGATACAATTTTGCACTGTGCACTTTGTCATATATTAGGGATTGACTTTTTAAGTGATCTTGGCATTATGCACTTTACTTTCCTAGTAAAACCGCTGCTATAATTTATGGGACATTTTTTCCTGCCTAATATTTATATGGATCTGTAAAATATTTATTTTAATTGTTGAATAAAAATAATAATTTTAATGCTATTTGCACCATCATTCCCTTTATTTTTTTAATTCTAACGAATTTTTTATCTGAAGGTATTTTTGATATTTATATGTGTGAGGGACCCAACAGCCAATCTCAGATGCGGTCACGCAGAATGGGTGTCTTTAATTGGCTGTTGGAGTAACTGGGAATCTGCCCATATATTCTAGATGTTATGGGCTGGTTTCAAGTTACTCCAGCATCCATCACAGATGTCCACTTTGTGACAGCATCTGTGATTGTCTGTTATTTTAACAGTGAAATAAAACAATAACACAGAGAAAAAAATATTTTATTGGAAATAAAACAGAAGACATTTAGGACTCCATTTTTATTACCAAAAAAAAACCTCCAACGTAGTCCAAAGGCGGGTGAGCATCTTCAGCTCTGCTACATCTGTGCAAGAAGCCAAACACAGATCTGCTCACACAGACTCTTCGTGAGAACTGTCAGAGTCTTCACCCGAGTGTACAGCTGAGGCATGCATATGACTCCTGCAAGTCTCGCATCTGTATCACCCAGCATGATACACACTCTCCTGACAGGAGCACCTTAGAAGCATGGAAATACATGCAGCCGACCCGCTCATGTAAGCAGAATATGCGGCGAGCCGAGTGATACTGATGCGAGACTCGCACAGTGACAGTCAAAGTTCAATCAAGTCCATGGCTCATGGACTTGGGTGAACCCTGACGTCACCGTGAACATGGCCGATAAAAGCTGAAAACTGCTTAGTGACGAGCACAGTGCAGTGCTTACTTAGTTAATGATTGGACCCGGAAGCAGAAGCGGCTGGGAGACAGAGTCTGCAGGATGCATTGCGGGAGCAGTAAGTAATGGTTTTTTACTAATGTGCTTTTTTTTACTGCACCTGGACCCGAACTGTGACACGAGCTTCTCAGGAAAACTCATGTTCGAGATCGTGTGCATGAACACTATGTGTTCGGTATGGACCCCAAACTTTACAATTTGGGTTCGTCCATCACTAGTCACGGGGCCTTTGATGGCGGTGGGTAATTGAGCATTACCCTCTGCGGGCATTCAAGTCATGCTATCACATTTTTACAGCACGATTTAAGGGGTTAATAGGTGCAGGTGGATAGCGGATACACCTGCACCTGTGAGGCACACATGTCTGCTGTTCAAATCAGCAGACATGTGCTGGGATTACCACCAGTGCAGCAGCTGATGGTGATCACTCCTTCATGATTTAGGATGTACCATTAAGTCCTTAGTCGTGAAAGGTTTAATTTTACTATTTTGTGATGCTATGTGATATACCACAAAGTATATCACATAGCATATAGCAATATTTGTGAAGTGCAAAAGAAAGGATGCATGATTTTCTAAATACTTTAAAAATATAAATCTGAAAATTATCAAGTTCTTTGCATTCAGCCTCCCTGAGTCAATACTTTGTCGGACCAAATTTCTCTAAAATGATGGCTACCAGTCTTTTGGGGTATGTCTTCTGCCAGCTTTCACATCTAGAGGCTGAAACTCTTGCCCATTTTTCTCTGCACGTTAACTTTAGCTCAGTGAAATTGGATGGAGGTGTCTGTGAACAGCAATTTTCAAGTCTTGCCACAGATTCTCAAGGATATTTAGTTATGGACTTTGAATGGACCACTAAAACACATGAAAATGCTTTGACCTAAACCATGCCATTTTAACTCTGGCAGTATGTTTAGGGTTGTTGTATTGCTGGAAGATGAACTTATACCTTTGGAGCGTCTAACAGGTTCCCTCTAGGATGGCCTGTATTAAGCTCCATTCATTTTCCCATGAACTCTGACTAGCTTTCCCATCCCTACTGAAGAAAAGCATCCCCACAGCTAATGCAGCCACCCTGTTTGCTGGTAGGGAATGGTGTTTTCAGGGTGATGTGCAGTTTTCTTTCTACATTTACCCAAAAAAGTTAAACTTTGGTCTCATTTGACCAGAACATGTTCTTCCACACACTAGCTGTGTCCTTTGCATGGCTTTTTATAACCTGCAAATGTGACTTCTTAAGGCTTGCTTTCAAAAATGGCCATTTTTTACCACCCTTCCATAAAGGCCAGTACTGTGAACCATATGACTAATATTTGTCCTGTGGACAGATTCTCCCATGTGAGCTGTGGCTCTCTGCAGCTCCCCATAGGGACCATGGGCCTCTTGGCTGCTTCTCTAATTAGTGCTCTCCTTGCCTGGGATGTCAGTTTAGGTGGACAACCATGTCTTGGTAGGTTTGCAATAGTGCCATACTCCTTTTATTTTTGGATGATGGATTGAGGACTGGGACAAGGTGTGTTAAAACGAACAGGGGAAACCAAAACTCTATCTCACAACGAGGTGGAAGATTAGAGCAAGAAGGAAACAACAGGATGATAGGAGAACTCGACAAAAACTCCAAGCACCATGCAATATAATCACCAGCAGGACTTGGACACAACAGCACACAGACCAACATAGTAATAAATTATAGTTGGCATGGGAAGACAGATTCCACCATCTTAAAAGAGTGGGGAGCAAATGTGATAGGTTTCCAATAACATGTGATCCCAGAGGTAACCAGCAGGCTAGCAGAGGTTAACTCTTGCTAGCCTTACCATGAAGGAGCACTCAGCTGTCCACCTGTGTAACTCAGCTACACCAGAGTAAGGGCGGCTTTGCACGTTGCGACATCGCAAGCCGATGCTGCGATGTCGCACGCGATAGTCCCCGCCCCCGTCGCAGGTACGATATCGTGTGATAGCTGGTGTAGCGAAAATTATCGCTATGCCAGCTTCACATGCACTCACCTGCCCTGCGACCGTCGCTCTGGCCGGCGACCCGCCTTCTTCCTAAGGGGGCGGGTCATGTGGCGTCATAGCGACGTCGCACGGCAGGCGGCCAATAGCGGCGGAGGGGTGGAGATGAGCAGGATGTAAACATCCTGCCCACCTCCTTCCTTCCGCATATCCTACGGAAGCCACGGTGACGCCGGTAGGAGATGTTCCTCGCTTGTGCGACTTCACACACAGCGATGTGTGATGCCGCAGGAGCGAGGAACAACATCGGACCGTAATTATAGATTACGCCGACGCTGCACCGATGATACGATTATGACGATTTTGCGCTCGTTAATCGTATCATCTAGGCTTTACACACTACGATGTCGCATGCGATGCCGTATGTGCGTCACTTTCAATTTGACCCCACCGACATCGCACCTGCGATGTCGTAGTGTGCAAAGCCCGCCTAACTGTAAGGTGGAGTATCAGAATTTGTGGTATGAACAGCCTTCGATGCTGCCATAACAATCGGCAAGTTTTGAGCAAAACTTTGTGTGACAATGTTGTTTACCCTTGCAAATATACATAAAAGCTTTTTGCTGAAATCTCTGTGGAATTTTTTTACAAATATAATTAAAATATAAGGTTTCACTGCTTTCTGACTTATGCTGGTCCATTTCTCCAAAATATCTTGTTTTTGCCATTTCCAGGACTTCTACAGTATCTGCTCCACGGCTGGCTGAAACATTCTTCAAAGACATTTTCTGGTTCCAAGCCTGCAACTTAACATGTACTTTTAAGCCTAGTGTGGCATTTATAGGTGCACTTCACGCTTACATATTCTACAATCATGGTAATATAATTCTGTAGAAATTTACATACCTCTTTCTACTACCAGACTGCATATATTCTCTATTATACATATCATCAACTGCATTCTTGCTTGAAGATACCAGAATGCAAATACTTTTCTATCATTTCTTTTATCCCCGCTGGAAGATATCAGATTAATATGCATATACTAAGGCTTAGAGAATCCACTTCAACAGGTAACCCCTTGACAGAGGGATCTCTCCTGTTCATTCCTAAAGCTGGTGTCACACATAACGACAACGACGTCGCTGCAACGTCACCATATTCTGTGACGTTGCAGCGACCTCAACAGCGACGTCGCTGTGTGTGACATATAACAACGATCAGACCCCTGCTGCGAAATCGTTGCTCGCTCCTGAATGCTCCAGGTCATTTGTTGATCGCTGCTATCCCGCTGCGCCATGCTGATAAGCTGATAATCCTTGTGTTTGACACCGCAGCAGCGACGCTACGCTACGTCTGAAACCACACAACGACCGTCGACGTCGCTATGATCGCTGCTCCGTTGCTGCTTTTTATAACATGTTTGACAGCTTACTAACGATCATCTATGGTCGCTGCTACGTCACAGAATATGGTGACGTTGCAGCGACGTCGTTGTCGTTGTCGTTATGTGTGACCCCAGCTTTAGTTTCCACGTCAACAGAAGCAACAAAGGTTTAGAGGAAATGATACAGCAGTACTGATTAGTGTAGATGTGTATCTAGGTATGAAGTGAGATAAAAGACTTTTTAGAAAGCTCATCACCACCTTTCAATGTTTTCCTTTGACTGTGCATAACTCTGCTGTTCTCTTCCCCTCCCCTCTCTAAAGAGTATAAAAAAAGTGTGTAGTCTCACTGTCTTGGCAGTTTTTATTGTCTTGAGCAACATGGAGTTGAGCATTTTTTTTTAGAGTGGATGATAATTTCAGGAGACAGGGGGAGGTATGGAAAAGAATTGTCTCATAAGTGGAGAATTTTTTGATAAGCTACATTAAAAAGCTTTCTATATTCAACCGCATTGTCGATTTATGCAAAGTTTGTTGAAAGAACAGTTTCCATTTTAGTCTCTTGAAGATGGAAAAGTGCTTGTATGACAGCACATAGTCTTGTCTGACTCAGTACTATAAGGCCAGTTTTGCACACTACGACATCGCAGGTGCGATGTCGGTGGGGTCAAATCGAAAGTGATGCACATCTGGCGTCACTTGCGATGTCATAGTGTGTAAAACCTTTTTGATACGATGAACGAGCGCAAAAGTGTCGTTATCGTATCATCGGTGTAGTCTCCAACATTTCCATAATACCGGTGCAGTGACAGGTACGATGTTGTTCCTCGTTTCTGCGGCAGCACACATCGCTGTGTGTAAAGCCACAGGAGCGAGGAACATCACCTTACCTGCGTCCTGGCTGCTATGAGAAGGAAGGAGGTGGGCGGGATGTTTACATCCTGCTCATCTCCGCCCCTCCGTTGCTATTGGCCGCCTGCCGTGTGACGTCGCTATGACGCCGCACGGCCCGCCCCCTTAGGAAGGAGGCGGGTCGCCAGCCAGAGCGACGTCGCAGGACAGGTGAGTGCATGTGAAGCTGCCGTAGCAATAATGTTCGCTACGGCAGCTATCACAAGATATCGCACGTACGACGGGGGCGGGGACTATCGCACTCGACATTGCAGCATCGGCATGCGATGTCGTAATGTGCAAAGCCCACCTAAGACTTCACAAGGTTTCTTGTGCAGGTGTGTACTGCACTGTAGCATTTAAGATCCTGGTTCCCTACTAGAAGAAATCATTTTGTAGGGAAATGCTTCTAAAATACAACATTTGACAGGGCACGCCATCATTTTTTTAAGTTTGAATCTGACAAAAAAAAAGGTCTGACTGCTTTTGAGTTGAATACAAAGACACAGCAACAGCTTTATGCACTTTGTAAATATGAGCTACTGGATTACAGTTCTTTTAATATGGAGCTGGGAATGTGGCCGTGAGTAGAGCTGAGTGGACCCATGGAAGTTATTTTGGCAGGTGCAGCAGGACTTTTGAAAAAGTTCATTTTGGGACCCGGACTTGATCTGAACCCCAATGAAAATCACTAATTGGGCATTTCGGGTCTCTGCCCCCATACAGCGTGTTTTTTCCATTTCTTTGTTGCACACTGCATCTGATCACGCTGTTGTTACCCCCAGTACAAGCCGATCAAATACTGCAAGCGGCTCACACTCGCGTGAGTGGTCTGCTTACATAAATCACCCGATCTCCAAACTTGAACTCTGTGCTTTTAATATAGTCTGTGTTCGATGCGAACACCGACCGCCAAACCTCAGGTTTGCTCATCTGTAGCCGTGAGCTGACTTGGGTTCTCAGCATAGGCAAATACTTAATGTATGCATGTATTACAAAATAAGTTGTGCCCCTCAATAAACTATTAAAAACAGCCTTGTTGAATACTTTTTTATTTATTGCATTATACTTATTTAGAGAATTTCAGTGCTGATCCAGAACTAATCTTCGAACTCATTCGCAATGTGTGAATCCACTATAATGAATGGATTTGACAGTAAAATCGTACATTTAAAGCAATGCTTATAGACAACCTTTTCAGGATTTAAATAATTTTTCATGGACAATGTGATTTATTTTGAAGAAAATGTGTTCTATGCATTTCCTTTCCTTGACAACACCCATATCAAAATGTATTGGAACAATTATGGGAATCTTTACAGGAGCTAATGCTAGCAGTTCAAGTAATCTATCATCATCTATAATAATTAATCAGCATGCAGCCTCTAGGGGGATCACTGTAGAATATAAGCATTTTTGTTTAAAGCAAATTTTCTGCCTGATGATATAAGAAGCTAAGACAGACTATATTATCAACCACTAACAAAATGTAATGGCCGCAATACAAATAACTCACACTAGCATTTTTGCTTTTGTTTATAAAGAAAACCATGATTTACTGAGCGATCAGCTCCATTAGTGGAGTCTTGTGGTAGTCCGTTAATGTTTCCATAATTTTGATAAAATAGCATTGATGGCTGTGGTATTCTTGCTACCAAACGTGGTGAAAACCACAGCAGAACCCATGATGGAGGTTCACAGTAGCCTAATATTACCGTATTTTTCGGACCATAAGACGCACTTTTTTTCCTCCAAACTTGGGAGGAAAGTGTGGGGTGCGTCTTATGGTCTGAAGCTGCGGGGTAGGGAGCTGTGGGGGAGTCAGCGCTATGCAGTGGAATCACAGTAGGCAGGGAGGGTCGCTGCTGCAGGATGCCGGCTGCTGGAGAAACCACATGTGCCCGCTGCTTAAAGTCAGTGAATATTCACCACATTCAAAAATGCAATTCACACATTTCGCTCAGTCCTCACTTCCGCTAAACACGATTACTTCAGAAACCTCATATCCTCTCTAACACACAACCCCAAACAGTTATTCAACACTTTCAACTCCCTCCTTCGCCCGCCACTGCCCCCTCCAACCTCCCTCATTTCTGCAGAAGACTTTGCCACCTATTTCCAAGAAAAAATCGACCTAATAAGGCAAGTCTTCTCTGCTCAGCCACCACAACCCCTTCATGTAGCTGACCACTGCCCCTCTCCCATAAACTTCCTCCCCACCATCACCGAAGGAGAGCTTGCACGTCTTCTCTCAAAAGCGCACCTCACCACCTGCGCACTTGACCCCATGCCATCCCACCTCCTTCCCAACCTCACCACCATCCTTATTCCAGCCTTAACCCACCTCTTCAACCTATCTTTAACGACTGGAACCTTCCCCTCTGCCTTTAAACATGCAACAGTCACACCTATCCTAAAGAAACCTTCCCTCGATCCAACCTCTACTACCAGCTATCGCCCCATATCACTACTCCCACTTGCCTCAAAACTCCTGGAACAGCATGTCCATGCTGAACTTTCCTCCCACCTCTCCTCTAACGCTCTCTTTGACAACCTACAGTCCGGCTTCCGTCCACATCACTCTACCGAAACTGCCCTGACTAAAATCACAAATGACTTGCTTACTGCCAAAGCGAACAAGCACTTCTCTATACTCCTACTCCTAGACCTGTCCTCAGCCTTCGATACCGTTGACCACTCCCTCCTATTACAGACCCTCTCTTCCCTTGGTGTCAGAGATCTTGCCCTCTCTTGGATCTCTTCATACCTCTCAAATCGCACTTTCAGTGTCTCCCACTCTCACACAACCTCTTCATCCCACCATCTCTCTGTTGGCGTCCCTCAAGGCTCTGTCCTAGGACCCCTACTTTTCTCTATCTACACATTTGGCCTGGGACAACTCATAAAGTCCCATGGCTTCCAATACCACCTATATGCCGACGACACCCAGATCTACCTCTCTGGCCCAGATGCTACATCTCTGCTGTCCAAAATCCCGAAATGTCTATCTGCTATATCCTCCTTCTTCTCCTCTCGCTTCCTAAAGCTCAATGTGGCCAAAACTGAACTAATCATCTTTCCTCCGTCTCACCTACACTCTCCACCTGATCTATCTACTACAATAAATAACACCACGCTCTCGCCAGTACCCAAAGTTCGCTGCCTCGGAGTGACCTTTGACTCTGCCTTATCCTTCATACCACACATCCAATCCCTCACCACCTCCTGCCGTCTTCAACTCAAAAATATTTCCAGAATCCGCCCTTTCCTCAATTTGCAATCTACTAAAATGCTAGTGCATGCCCTCATAATCTCCCGCCTCGACTACTGTAACATCCTCCTCTGTGGCCTCCCTGCCAACACGCTCGCCCCTCTCCAGTCCATCCTTAACTCTGCTGCCCGACTTATCCACCTCTCTCCTCAATACCACCCCGCTTCTCCCCTCTGCATGTCCCTCCACTGGCTTCCAATCCTCCACCGTATCCAATTCAAACTTCTAACACTGACCTACAAAGCTGTGCATAATCTTTCCCCTCCGTACATCTCCGAACTACTCTCCCACTACACTCCAACACGTCACCTCCGGTCCTCCCAAGATCTCCTCCTCTCCTCCTCTCTCATTCGCTCCTCACGCAACCGACTCCAAGACTTCTCCCGAGCATCCCCAGTCTCCTGGAACTTGCTGCCTCAACACGTCAGACTATCCCCTACCCTTGCAAACTTCAAACGGAACCTGAAAACGCACCTGTTCAGAAATGCCTACAATCTACAATGAACTCGCTGCCGCCCGACCACCGTGCGGAGCTGCCGCCCGACCACCGTGCGGAGCTGCCGCCCGACCACCGTGCGGAGCTGCCGCCCGACTACCGTGCGGAGCCGCCGCCTGACCTACACCCCACCTATTGTCTCCTCCCCATAATCCTATAGAATGTAAGCCCGCAAGGGTAGGGCCCTCTTCCCTCTGTACTAGTCTGTCTACTGTAACTTGTATACGTATTTTGTATGTAACCCCCCTTCTCATGTACAGCACCATGGAATTAATGGTGCTCTATAAATAAATAATAATAATAATAATTCATTAGCTGCTCCCCGCCCACCTCTCTCTGCAGTCAGTGGGTGTGAGGAGCAGCTATGAATACTTGTTTAATGTAAACAGCGGTCACACGTGGGTTCTCCAGCCCCCGGCTTTTTGCAGCGGCTGAGGAGACTGTGTCCGCTGTGTAGGAGGCAGGAGCAGGGTGCCGCTGCACTCATGTATGGCCCGGGGGGAAGTGCAGATCACTGCAGTGTCCGGGCCAGAGCACGGCATACCTTCACAGCACAGCCGCAGGCTCTGTGCTGAGGGCTCAAATTACTTTCACTTTGCTCCTGCTGCCTCTGCTCAGTCTCCCGTAGCTGACAAGGACCTACAGTGATGTAATGCAGAGGGGTGGCCAGAGCAGCACAGAACAACACAGTGCCCGCCTCTTCTTACATCACTGCAGGTCCTTGAGATATGTGAGCCTTTGTAATGCCAGGACCAAACTGAAGCATGGTGAGCAGCACATCAGTAAAAGTAAGGCAATAAATAATATAGTATATAAAGGCATTACTGTACACCTGGATGGGGTTGGATCATATATATATAATCTTTACACACACGCACACACACTATATAACTATATACACACAGACACACACACTATATACACACACTATATACACACACACACACACTATAACTATATACACACACACACACACACACACACACACACACACACAATCCAGATTGGAGGATCACACACATAATGATGGGGAACATACATATTCCACGATGGGGGCCATATATAACTGGAAGGTACCCAGAATGGAGGATATGAGGACAGAATTTGGGGATATTATTACCTCAGTAACACTGTCAGCAGTAAAATAACAGTGTGTCATGACCACATTCTTTTACTTTAATTTTATTTTTTTCTATTTTTTCCTCCTCTAAAACAAGGGTGCGTCTTATAGTCCGGTGCGTCTTATAGTCCGAAAAATACGGTAGTTAATATTAATATTATTTTGTAATAAATTACATTTTTAAATCAGTTGTCAAGTTTGTAGCATAGTGTTCTGGCATTTTCTGATGTTTCCTTTAAACTTTTCAGCATGAACCCATATAACCACAATTGCACATTCTCGCAAGCTCTATATACCACTAAAGTATTGTTTACACATAGTACTAAAAATCCAGAGTTGCAAGCTGGAGGTGTAAGAAAATTAATACGAAAAGATTTTTGGACTGTCCAATCATATATTTAAATAAAATTAGATTGCACCGAGGCCATCTTTTTCCAAAAAGAACCTTTCTTGACATAGTGTAAGCCAACATACTGTATTTCTTAAATGAAATCTTTCAATTGATTTAGGGCTACTAAACTGCTTAGATATTAATATGCAGCAGGTTATTACTATACCAAACATGACCATGTACTAACTGTTTCCACATTATGTGCTAAAATTGTCTAAAGGTTACTCGAGAGAGGAGTCCAGCAGGAGGGAACACATATACCGCCGAAATGGGTCAATTACATAACGTCTTGCTACAGATCATAGTTAGGTACAGAAATATTTGGAGAGTGACTGAATCTTCATGTTTGGGATCTGCTTGCCACTATTTTTAATTTAAAATGAAACAACTGAAATGCAACTGAAGTGTAGACTTTCAGGCTTACTTAAGGGGGTTGAACAAAAATATCCTGGGAAATGTTTATGAAGAGAGAAAAACAAGGAGAGTGGTATCATCCAGGAATTGCAGGAAGAAGACACATTGTAGCTATGCCTGAGGAAGAGGAGGGACTGTCCTTCAAATGTGTACCTAATAAAGTATTTTATATCTGGACCCAGCTTACCAGCATGTCTCCTTCTGGCAGCACCTGGATAATACCACTCTACTTGTTTTTCCAACTTCATTTCTACAGCTCAGTGGCCTGGGCAGTGTGAGCCTTCAGTCGGTGCAGCGGCAATCTGGGTATTTTATAAACCTGCTCCAGTATTCTGCATGGTTGAGCACAACTCCCCTAGGTGAGCACCTTTGACCTCTTTATCATGTGGAGCTCTTTTCTTTGTTTTTTTTCTACTAAGAGTTTAGAAATTGCAACTATTTTTCTATAAAGCTTCCGTATTTCAGGGTCTCAAAAGTAATTGGACAAATTTACTTTACCTTAAATAAAATGTTAATTTTTAATACTGTGTAGGTAAGGGCACTTGCAGTTGGGAAGCCATGGGAGTCACCAAATGCTAGATTTCCTCCATTATGATGATATGAGAGGCCTTTACTGCTGCTGATTTCAGTTGTTGCTTGTTTTTGGGTCTTTCTTCCTTAAGTTTTGTCTTAACCCCTTCACGATCTTGGATGTACTGATACAACCAAGGTCATATCCCTGCCTTTGATGCAGGCTTCAGTTCAACCAAGTGTGCATGTTTCCTTGCATATGTTGGTTGAATTGATCAGCCGACATATGCCCCTGACATATGCAGGTAGATTACACTGGTTTACAAAACAAAAACAATTCTGGCATGGACTTTAAGAACAGTTTTTGACTAATTTGAGGGTGCTGAATTCAAATCTGACCTTTTAATTTCTCTATCACATCACGTTTTTGCGCTATAGGTGAAAAATATAAGTAGTGTATCAAAAGTGCCGTTTTATACAGTTCACTAAGGTCAATTTAGTTTTCATTTAGTCTCCCAATAAATGTGAGACAAGGCAATAAAAAAAGCTGAAAAGGCACTCACTGGTGAAGCTGTACAAAAATCCTTTATTAGAAAGCGGGTTACGGATCAGGGCATCAGGGGAGGGAAAACACACAAACACGTTGAACAACTGACGTTGTCCATCTTTTTTTATTGCCATATGCATGTTTTTTTGCTTTAAAAGTACACCACGGTGTTTTTTTTTGCCTGGCTGCTGAAGGTATTAACCAGCTGTGAACTTTGGCATTTGATACCTTTGTATTTTTGATGGTTTAACGGAGCCTCCAGTGATATGGTCTGAACAGCAGTGCCCAGCGCTTTCCTCTTTGAACCTTCCAATAAATGTGAGAATATCTTTGTTTTCTTTGAACATGCATAATTCCCATTTGTTATTATAAGAAAGTAAACAAACAGTTTTCAACGTACACAACAGTCGTGTGCAGGTACTGTTTTATTTATTTAAATTTTCAATGAATTTTGATATTTATTGTTTTTATCCTGCTGTTATTCTGTTTTTTTGTTTGTAAATCAATACCTAAGGCTAAGTTCACATTTCCGTTGATTTGTATCAGTCACATGCGTCGCTTGACGCATGTGACTGATGCGCTGTTCAACGCTGTACAACGGATGACAAAGAACAGAATTCTTTGTCGGATTCCGTTGTGTGCGGGGGGCAGAGTTCGGGGGCAGAGCCGAGCGGGGGGCGGGGCCAGGCGCTGAGGATGTCAGTGGAAGTGCTGCGGTCTGCATGGCTGGGGACAGGTGAGTGTATGTGTGAGTGAGTGTGTGTATGTGCATGTATGTATGTATGTGTGTGCACATGCAAAGTGCGGGAGGGGGCGGAGCCGAGCAGGGGGCGGGGCCAGGCGCTGAGGATGTCAGTAGAAGTGCTGCGGTCTGCATGGCTGGGGACAGGTGAGTGTATGTGTGAGTGTGTGTATGTGCATGTATGTATGTATGTGTGTGTGTGCACATGCAAAGTGCGGGAGGGGGCGGAGCCGAGCAGGGGGCGGGGCCAGACAAGGGTGTCAGTGGCAGCGCTTGTCTGCAAGGCTGGGGACAGGTGTGTGTGTGTGTGTGTGTGTAGATACATGTGCGGAGTGCGGGAGGGGGCGGGGCCGAGCGGGGAAGTGTCGGCCTCCCTGCACACGTAACCAGCCTAAATATAGGGTAACAGCAAAGCACCCGATGTTTACCTTGGTTACCCGATATTTACCTTGGTTACGGGCCTACACCGCTTAGCGCTGGCTCCTTGCACCGTAACCAGGGTAAATATCGGGTAACCAACCAAAGCTGGTGACGTGTGCAGGGAGCCAGAGAGCATGCGCAGCGAAATCCGACGGATCTCGCTGCTCAAAAAACGTTACATGCTGCGTTCCCCCCGCCCGGCGGTCAGTCGTTCCACGACTGATCAGTCGGGCGGAGGGTGCAACGCAGCATCATCAGTCACAATCCGCTGCTCATACAAGTCTATGGGAGCAGCGGAATCCGCTAAACGGATTCCGCTGTTTACAAGAGCAGCGGATTGTGACTGATACATTTTAGCGGAAATGGGAACTTAGCCTTAGGTGTGGGGCGGGGGACAGAAATTCAATGAATAACTCAGGTAGCTAACAACTTTTATCTTGTATTTCTCTGCAGGATGTTTTGCTGATCTAACAATGGCCTCTACATCTCGCAGAAGACAGTGCTCAAATGATCCAAATATTTTTTGTTACATCTGTGGAAACTTTACTGTGAAGACTCAGAGGCGCAATATTGCTGACTTTGTTAAGAGGGTGTATTTTGCGTACTTCAAAGTAAAACTTGGAGACCAAGACAAGCATTGGGCTCCTCACAAAGTGTGCAAAACCTGTATTGAGAGCTTAAGATCATGGTCTCAAGGAAAGAATGCTAAACTTCAGTTTGGAGTTCCTATGGTTTGGAGAGAACCAAGCAATCATTTAGAAGACTGCTATTTCTGCCTTTTTGATGTAAAAGGTTTCAATAAGAAAAACAAGCAATATTTTCAATACCTGAGTATCCCTTCAGCTATTCGACCAGTTGCCCATAGTGAAGACATACCTGTTACAAAATATACTGCGCTTCCAGAAAACGTTGACACAGATCTCGCTTCACATTGTTATACTGATGAAGAAGACAGTCCAGATATTTTTCAGCCATGTGATGAAGGTAGTGACAAACCAATTCTGCTTACTCAGTCTGCTTTGAATGATCTGGTTAGAGATCTTTATGTACCAAAAGAGTCTGCTGAACTATTGGCTTCAAGACTACAAGAGAATCAAATGTTGAAACCCCTGAACAAGTGTCTCATTTTATCGTAACAGGGAAGCAGAACTGCGTAAGTACTTCCATTCAGATGGCCAGCTTGTCTATTGTACTGATGTTGAAGGGCTACTTCTCTTTATGGGACTTCCAGTATATGATTCAAGGGATTGGAGGCTTTTTATTGATAGTTCCAAAAGAAGTTTAAAATGTGTTCTGTTACACAATGGAAATAAGTATGGCTCTTTACCAAAAGGTCATTCTGTAAAACTTAAAGAAGAATATAAAAACATCAAGATTGTTCTAGAGAGGTTACAATATAATGTTCATGGGTGGTTAATTTGTGTTGATTTTAAAATGGTTAACTTTTTTTGGGTCTGCAAGGAGGGTACACAAAACACGCTTGTTTTCTGTGCTACTGGGACAGTAGAGCTATAGCAGAGCATTGGGTGAAAACTGAATGGCCTCAGCGACAGAGTTTGACATCTGAGGATAAGAATGTCATCCATTATACTCTAGTGGATAGGAAGAACATTGTCTTTCCTCCCTTGCACATAAAACATGGATTGATGAAGCAGTTCGTCAAAGCTCTCAATCTCAGTGGAGAATGCTTTAACTATATATGTTCAACTTTTCCTGGTCTTAGTGAAGAGAAGAAAAAGGCTGGAATATTTGATGGACCTCAAATAAGAACACTTATGAGAGACCCAAATTTTATCACATCAAAGAATGAGACAGAAGAAAGAGCTTGGAATGCATTTTGTAATGTGGCGCAGAATTTTCTAGAATATAAGAAAGCAGACAACTACGAAGAGATTGTGGAAGAGCTACTAATGAGTCTCCGAAATCTTGGATGTAGAATGAGTATCAAGATTCACTATTTACACAGCCATTTGGACTTTTTTACATAGAACCTTGGGGATGTGAGCGAGGAACAAGGGGAGCGTTTTCATCAGGACATTAAAACAATGGAAGAATGGTATCAAGGCCGGTGGGACTCACATATGATGGCTAACTATTGTTGGAGCTTGATGAGAAACAACCAAGAAGCTGTACATCACAGATCAGCCAAGAAAAGAAAGTTCAAATAACTGCCATTTGCCATTCATCTGTGTCATATATATGTGTTTTTATATTTTGTTGTTTAATTGTTTAAGTACGAGTCTTTGCAATCTTTGATTCTTTTTTGATTAAAAATATACAAAATGTAGTGCCTAAAATCGTGTTTTTATCTTAAAACATTCGATATGAGTAATTTTCATCAAAAATTGAAAAAATCTCGAAATCCTGATGTGATAGCTAAAAACGGAGTTCATAGTTATAGTCAGCAGGCAAAATTGACTTAAAATATGTTTTAAAACCTTTTGCCAGAAAAATTGCGTTAACCAGTGTTATAGATACACCCACAGCTGTTAGCCAGTTAAATTTAGCTGTAAGTATCTGACAGGCTTACCATGCTCTGGAGGTGATTACTCCATTCCCCACTTCTATCAGTGGCCTTGTGATGTGTTCTCGGGGCGCTGATGAGTTGTTATGTCAGCCAAGGCTCAGCTGATGACTAGAGTTGAGCGCGGTTCGCGGTTCGAGGTTCTCCAGTTCTAGGCTCGAGTGATTTTGGGGCCTGTTCTAGATCGAACTAGAACTCGAGCTTTTTGCAAAAGCTCGATAGTTCTAGAAACGTTCGAGAACGGTTCTAGCAGCAAAAAAACAGCTAATTCCTAGCTGGCTTTCCGCTGTAATAGTGTAAGTCACTCTGTGACTTACACTATTATGACATTTCAGTGTATAGTGTGCGGGAACAGCGCCTTCAGATCACTGCTGTTTGTATAATGGCGATCGCCATTTTTTTTTTTTTTCCTTGTCTTCCTTCCCTAAGCGCGCGCGTCTTGTGGGGCGGGCCAGCATGTCAGCCAATCTCAGACACACACACAGCTAAGTGGACTTTTAGCCAGAGAAGTAACGGCATGTGTGATAGGATGTCCATGTCACATGTCCCTGCATTATAAAAACGAGTATCTGCCCGTCCGGACGCCATTATCTCTTCTGCGTCCTTGGTGTCAGACATCACTGGCGCAGTTCCGTCCTTTGTCCTATCGCCGATACTGCTGTATGCGCTCCATACACAGCGCTAGACAGCTTAGGGAGAGCACTTTCTATCAGTCCTTTTAAGGGCTCGTACCGGCAGGGTCAGAGCCATAGGTGACAGGTCCTGAAAACATAGACAGCGTCTGTGTAGCCAAGGTCAGGGATTTCGTCGCTGCATTTCCCCATTAGGAGGGAATAAAAAGGCAGGCTTCCATTCCTCTACCAAGAGCCCCACAATCCTGGCACTGTACCCTCCTGTCCTCTGCACACTCCAACTCTTTTTAACTAAGCCATTATACTAGCAAACAGTCAGTGTACCTAGTGGCATCCTAAACGTGGCTATTGGACTTTTGTGTAGTCACATTAGTGCAAAGATATTTGCAGCACGTCTGCCTGCATTGCACACTCAAACTCTTTTTAACTAAGCCATTATACTAGCAAACAGTCAGTGTACCTAGTGGCATCCTAAACGTGGCTATTGTACTTTTGAGAAGTCACACTAGTGGAAAGATATTTGCAGCACGTCTGCCTGCATTGCACACTCCAACTCTTTTTAACTAAGCCATTATACTAGCAAACAGTCAGTGTACCTAGTGGCATCGTAAACGTGGCTATTGTACTTTTGTGTAGTCACACTAGTGGAAAGATATTTGCAGCACGTCTGCCTGCATTGCACACTCAAACTCTTTTTAGCTAAGCCATTATACTAGCAAACAGTCAGTGTACCTAGTGGCATCCTAAACGTGGCTATTGTACTTTTGTGTAGTCACACTAGTGGAAAGATATTTGCAGCATGTCTGCCTGCATTGCACACTCAAACTCTTTTTAACTAAGCCATTATACTAGCAAACAGTCAGTGTACCTAGTAGCATCCTAAACGTGGCTATTGTACTTTTGTCTAGTCACACTAGTGGAAAGATATTTGCAGCACGTCTGCCTGCATTGCACACTCCCACTCTTTTTAACTAAGCCATTATACTAGCAAACAGTCAGTGTACCTAGTGGCATCCTAAACGTGGCTATTGGACTTTTGTGTAGTCACATTAGTGCAAAGATATTTGCAGCACGTCTGCCTGCATTGCACACTCAAACTCTTTTTAACTAAGCCATTATACTAGCAAACAGTCAGTGTACCTAGTGGCATCCTAAACGTGGCTATTGTACTTTTGTGTAGTCACACTAGTGGAAAGATATTTGCAGCACGTCTGCCTGCATTGCACAATCCAACTCTTTTTAACTAAGCCATTATACTAGCAAACAGTCAGTGTACCTAGTGGCATCGTAAACGTGGCTATTGTACTTTTGTGTAGTCACACTAGTGGAAAGATATTTGCAGCACGTCTGCCTGCATTGCACACTCAAACTCTTTTTAACTAAGCCATTATACTAGCAAACAGTCAGTGTACCTAGTGGCATCCTAAACATGGCTATTGTACTTTTGTGTAGTCACACTAGTGGAAAGATATTTGCAGCACGTCTGCCTGCATTGCACACTCAAACTCTTTTTAACTAAGCCATTATACTAGCAAACAGTCAGTGTACCTAGTGGCATCCTAAACGTGGCTATTGTACTTTTGTCTAGTCACACTAGTGGAAAGATATTTGCAGCACGTCTGCCTGCATTGCACACTCCAACTCTTTTTAACTAAGCCATTATACTAGCAAACAGTCAGTGTACCTAGTGGCATCCTAAACGTGGCTATTGTACTTTTATGTAGTCACACTAGTGGAAAGATATTTGCAGCACGTCTGCCTGCATTGCACACTCAAACTCTTTTTAACTAAGCCATTATACTAGCAAACAGTCAGTGTACCTAGTGGCATCGTAAACGTGGCTATTGTACTTTTGTGTAGTCACACTAGTGGAAAGATATTTGCAGCACGTCTGCCTGCATTGCACACTCAAACTCTTTTTAACTAAGCCATTATACTAGCAAACAGTCAGTGTACCTAGTGGCATCCTAAACGTGGCTATTGTACTTTTGTGTAGTCACACTAGTGGAAAGATATTTGCAGCACGTCTGCCTGCATTGCACACTCAAACTCTTTTTAACTAAGCCATTATACTAGCAAACAGTCAGTGTACCTAGTGGCATCCTAAACGTGGCTATTGTACTTTTGTCTAGTCACACTAGTGGAAAGATATTTGCAGCACGTCTGCCTGCATTGCACACTCCCACTCTTTTTAACTAAGCCATTATACTAGCAAACAGTCAGTGTACCTAGTGGCATCCTAAACGTGGCTATTGGACTTTTGTGTAGTCACATTAGTGCAAAGATATTTGCAGCACGTCTGCCTGCATTGCACACTCAAACTCTTTTTAACTAAGCCATTATACTAGCAAACAGTCAGTGTACCTAGTGGCATCCTAAACGTGGCTATTGTACTTTTGTGTAGTCACACTAGTGGAAAGATATTTGCAGCACGTCTGCCTGCATTGCACAATCCAACTCTTTTTAACTAAGCCATTATACTAGCAAACAGTCAGTGTACCTAGTGGCATCGTAAACGTGGCTATTGTACTTTTGTGTAGTCACACTAGTGGAAAGATATTTGCAGCACGTCTGCCTGCATTGCACACTCAAACTCTTTTTAACTAAGCCATTATACTAGCAAACAGTCAGTGTACCTAGTGGCATCCTAAACATGGCTATTGTACTTTTGTGTAGTCACACTAGTGGAAAGATATTTGCAGCACGTCTGCCTGCATTGCACACTCAAACTCTTTTTAACTAAGCCATTATACTAGCAAACAGTCAGTGTACCTAGTGGCATCCTAAACGTGGCTATTGTACTTTTGTCTAGTCACACTAGTGGAAAGATATTTGCAGCACGTCTGCCTGCATTGCACACTCCAACTCTTTTTAACTAAGCCATTATACTAGCAAACAGTCAGTGTACCTAGTGGCATCCTAAACGTGGCTATTGTACTTTTATGTAGTCACACTAGTGGAAAGATATTTGCAGCACGTCTGCCTGCATTGTACACTCAAACTCTTTTTAACTAAGCCATTATACTAGCAAACAGTCAGTGTACCTAGTGGCATTCTAAACGTGGCTATTGTACTTTTGTGTAGTCACACTAGTGGAAAGATATTTTCAGCACGTCTGCCTGCATTGCACACTCCAACTCTTTTTAACTAAGTCATTATGCTAGCAAACAGTCAGTGTACCTAGTGGCATCCTAAACGTGGCTATTGTACTTTTGTGTAGTCACACTAGTGGAAAGATATTTGCAGCACGTCTGCCTGCATTGCACACTCAAACTCTTTTTAACTAAGACATTATACTAGCAAACAGTCAGTGTACCTAGTGGCATCCTAAACGTGGCTATTGTACTTTTGTGTAGTCACACTAGTGGAAAGATATTTGCAGCACGTCTGCCTGCATTGCACACTCCAACTCTTTTTAACTAAGCCATTATACTAGCAAACAGTCAGTGTACCTAGTGGCATCCTAAACGTGGCTATTGTACTTTTGTGTAGTCACACTAGTGGAAAGAAATTTGCAGCACGTCTGCCTGCATTGCACACACTCAAACTCTTTTTAACTAAGCCCTTATACTAGCAAACAGTCAGTGTACCTAGTGGCATCCTAAATGTGGCTATTGTACTTTTGTGTAGTCACACTAGTGGAAAGATATTTGCAGCACGTCTGCCTGCATTGCACACTCCAACTCTTTTTAACTAAGCCATTATACTAGCAAACAGTCAGTGTACCTAGTGGCATCCTAAACGTGGCTATTGTACTTTTGTGTAGTCACACTAGTGGAAAGAAATTTGCAGCACGTCTGCCTGCATTGCACACTCAAACCCTTTTTAACTAAGCCATTATACTAGCAAACAGTCAGTGTACCTAGTGGCATCTTAAACGTGGCTATTGTACTTTTGTGTAGTCACACTAGTGGAAAGATATTTGCAGCACGTCTGCCTGCATTGCACACTCCAACTCTTTTTAACTAAGCCATTATACTAGCAAACAGTCAGTGTACCTAGTGGCATCCTAAACATGGCTATTGTACTTTTGTGTAGTCACACTATTGGAAAGATATTTGCAGCTCGTCTGCCTGCATTGCACACTCCATCTCTTTTTAACTAAGCCATTATACTAGCAAACAGTCAGTGTACCTAGTGGCATCCTAAACGTGGCTATTGTACTTTTGTGTAGTCACACTAGTGGAAAGAAATTTGCAGCACGTCTGCCTGCATTGCACACTCAAACTCTTTTTAACTAAGCCATTATACTAGCAAACAGTCAGTGTACCTAGTGGCATCCTAAACGTGGCTATTGTACTTTTGTGTAGTCACACTAGTGTAAAGATATTTGCAGCACGTCTGCCTGCATTGCACACTCCAACTCTTTTTAACTAAGCCATTATACTAGCAAACAGTCAGTGTACCTAGTGGCATCCTAAACGTGGCTATTGTACTTTTGTGTAGTCACACTAGTGGAAAGATATTTGCAGCTCGTCTGCCTGCATTGCACACTCCAACTCTTTTTAACTAAGACATTATACTAGCAAACAGTCAGTGTACCTAGTGGCATCCTAAACATGGCTATTGTACTTTTGTGTAGTCACACTAGTGGAAAGATATTTGCAGCACGTCTGCCTGCATTGCACACTCAAACTCTTTTTAACTAAGCCATTATACTAGCAAACAGTCAGTGTACCTAGTGGCATCCTAAACGTGGCTATTGTACTTTTGTGTAGTCACACTAGTGGAAAGATATTTGCAGCACGTCTGCCTGCATTGCACACTCAAACTCGTTTTAACTAAGCCATTATACTAGCAAACAGTCAGTGTACCTAGTGGCATCCTAAACGTGGCTATTGTACTTTTGTGTAGTCACACTAGTGGAAAGATATTTGCAGCAAGTCTGCCTGCATTGCACACTCCAACTCTTTTTAACTAAGCCATTATACTAGCAAACAGTCAGTGTACCTAGTGGCATCCTAAACATGGCTATTGTACTTTTGTGTAGTCACACTAGTGGAAAGATATTTGCAGCACGTCTGCCTACATTGCACACTCAAACTCTTTTTAACTAAGCCATTATACTAGCAAACAGTCAGTGTACCTAGTGGCATCCTAAACGTGGCTATTGTACTTTTGTTTAGTCACACTAGTGGAAAGATATTTGCAGCACGTCTGCCTGCATTGCACACTCAAACTCTTTTTAACTAAGCCATTATACTAGCAAGCAGTCAGTGTACCTAGCGGCATCCTAAACGTGGCTATTGGACTTTGTGTAGTCACACTAGTGGAAAGATATTTGCAGCAAGTCTGCCTGCATTGCACACTCCAACTCTTTTTAACTAAGCCATTATACTAGCAAACAGTCAGTGTACCTAGTGGCATCCTAAACGTGGCTATTGTACTTTTGTGTAGTCACACTAGTGGAAAGATATTTGCAGCACGTCTGCCTGCATTGCACACTCCAACTCTTTTTAACTAAGCCATTATACTAGCAAACAGTCAGTGTACCTAGTGGCATCCTAAACGTGGCTATTGTACTTTTGTGTAGTCACACTAGTGGAAAGATATTTGCAGCACGTCTGCCTGCATTGCACGCTCAAACTCTTTTTAACTAGCCATTATACTAGCAAACAGTCAGTGTACCTAGTGGCATCCTAAACATGGCTATTGTACTTTTGTGTAGTCACACTAGTGGAAAGATATTTGCAGCACGTCTGCCTGCATTGCACACTCAAACTCTTTTTAACTAAGCCATTATACTAGCAAACAGTCAGTGTACCTAGTGGCATCCTAAACGTGGCTATTGTACTTTTGTGTAGTCACACTAGTGGAAAGATATTTGCAGCACGTCTGCCTGCATTGCACACTCCAACTCTTTTTAACTAAGCCATTATACTAGCAAACAGTCAGTGTACCTAGTGGCATCCTAAACGTGGCTATTGTACTTTTGTGTAGTCACACTAGTGGAAAGATATTTGCAGCACGTCTGCCTGCATTGCACACTCAAACTCATTGTTACTAAGCCATTATACTAGCAAACACTGAGGAAACTTAGTGGCATCCTAAATGTGGCTATTAGACTTCTGTATATTCCCACTAGTGCACAGATATTTGCAGCACGTCTGCCTGTATTGCACACTCAAAATCATTGTTACTAAGCCATTATACTAGCAAACACTGAGGAAACTTAGTGGCATCCTAAACATGGCTATTGGACTTCTGTATAGCCCCACTGGTGCCAAGCTATTTCTAGCACCTGTGCATCACACCCTCCTGCTCTGTTTTTAATAAGCTATAATGATAGCAAAAAATACTGCCATTTAGTGGCATCATAGAACTGGCTGTTGTATTCCATTAGGGCCCCACTGGTGCCAAGCTATTTCTAGCACCTCTACATGACACCCTCATGCACATTTTGCTATGCTAATGTTATAGCAATCTCAGGGAATTCATTGCTGCATTTGATAATTCGGAAGGATAGAAAGTGAGGCTTCCTTTAGCTTTTCCTTCTGTTCATAGACAGCATCTCCAAGTTCACACCCGAAGAGCAATTTCTCCTCCAGGTCTAAGTGTGGAGAGGCAGCTAGTGCGCATGCGTGTGCCGATTTACCCCAGCTGCAGCCTAACTACAGTGTTTCGCCTAGTGAGTATTCTCAGCCTGACTGTGCCATTCCTGACGCTAAGTCTTCATTTCGGGATACAGCGCATGCTCCCACACTAAGTGTCAAAAGCCTCTTTGCACAGGTACTTGCATTCCGTGCCGGGTCTAAGTCCTTTTTTGTGCCTAGACACCATGCTAAAGCTGATAGTCTTTTTTCAGAGACTGTATTTCATGCTACTGAGCATGCTCAGGCACTTACTGCATCAGAGACTAGGTCCGGTAATGAACTCTTTGGCCCTGCCCCTGATGTGGGGGTCCCATATAGACCACAGGGCATCAGGTGTCCTTACAAATGGCTTGCAGAGGCCCACCCCTATGACTTGTCACTAGAGATGAGCGAACCGGTCGCGGTTCGGCTCGAGGTTGGTTCGCCGAACGGACCTCCCGTTCGAGTTCGGTTCGTCGAACGTTCGACGAACCGAACTCGAACTGCATAGGAAACAATGGCAGGCAATCACAAACACAGAAAAACACCTAGAAAACACCCTCAAAGGTGTCCTAAAGGTGACAAACAACTCAAACACATTGGAAAGTGACAAGGACATATACTCATGCGAAAACAAAACAGCTGGACAAGGAAAAAGAGGAGGACACACAGATATAGGCATGGCACGCCCTTCTAAAATCATGTAAAACACCGCAAGGTGACTCCAAGCGGAGTATCCATTTTTTCCAAAAATTGGGCCACACACACACCCACCCCTTCAGTGGCAGCAGTTGTGCCCCAGTTGTACACTTCACAGCTACATTTGCATCAAGCACATTCAAAAATACGCCATTCTTATCCATCCCCAGGATGACACCGGGGTAGGTAGCAAAGTCTTTGCTGACCCATGACTTGTTCATCTTGGCTTCTTTTAAAAACAATGTAAGCAAGGGTTACTCCAAGCGGAGTCTCCCTTTTTTCCAAAAATTGGGCCACACAGACACCCACCCCATCAGTGGCAGCACTTGGGCCCTAGTTGCAAACAGGATGTTTTGATTTGCATCAAGCACATTCAAAAATACGCCATTCTTATCCGTCCCCGGGATGACACCGGGGTAGGTAGCAAAGTCTTTCCTGATCCCAGCTCTGTTCATCTTGGCTTCTTTTAAAAACACATCAAGCAAGGGTTACTCCAAGCGGAGTCTCCCTTTTTTTCCAAAAATTGGGCCACACAGACACCCACCCCATCAGTGGCAGCACTTGGGCCCTAGTTGCAAACAGGATGTTTTGATTTGCATCAAGCACATTCAAAAATACGCCATTCTTATCCGTCCCCAGGATGACATCGGGGTAGGTAGCAAAGTCTTTGCTGATCCCAGCTCTGTTCATCTTGGCTTCTTTTAAAAACACATCAAGCAAGGGTTACTCCAAGCGGAGTCTCCCGTTTTTTTTCCAAAAATTGGGCCACACAGACACCCACCCCATCAGTGGCAGCACTTGGGCCCTAGTTGCAAACAGGATGTTTTGATTTGCATCAAGCACATTCAAAAATACGCCATTCTTATCCGTCCCCAGGATGACACCGGGGTAGGTAGCAAAGTCTTTCCTGATCCCAGCTCTGTTCATCTTGGCTTCTTTTAAAAACACATCAAGCAAGGGTTACTCCAAGCGGAGTCTCCCTTTTTTTCCAAAAATTGGGCCACACAGACACCCACCCCATCAGTGGCAGCACTTGGGCCCTAGTTGCAAACAGGATGTTTTGATTTGCATCAAGCACATTCAAAAATACGCCATTCTTATCCGTCCCCAGGATGACACCGGGGTAGGTAGCAAAGTCTTTCCTGATCCCAGCTCTGTTCATCTTGGCTTCTTTTAAAAACACATCAAGCAAGGGTTACTCCAAGCGGAGTCTCCCTTTTTTTCCAAAAATTGGGCCACACAGACACCCACCCCATCAGTGGCAGCACTTGGGCCCTAGTTGAAAACAGGATGTTTTGATTTGCATCAAGCACATTCAAAAATACGCCATTCTTATCCGTCCCCAGGATGACACCGGGGTAGGTAGCAAAGTCTTTCCTGATCCCAGCTCTGTTCATCTTGGCTTCTTTTAAAAACACATCAAGCAAGGGTTACTCCAAGCGGAGTCTCCCTTTTTTCCAAAAATTGGGCCACACAGACACCCACCCCATCAGTAGCAGCACTTGGGCCCTAGTTGCAAACAGGATGTTTTGATTTGCATCAAGCACATTCAAAAATACGCCATTCTTATCCGTCCCCAGGATGACACCGGGGTAGGTAGCAAAGTCTTTCCTGATCCCAGCTCTGTTCATCTTGGCTTCTTTTAAAAACACAGCAAGCAAGGGTTACTCCAAGCGGAGTCTCCCTTTTTTTCCAAAAATTGGGCCACACAGACACCCACCCCATCAGTGGCAGCACTTGGGCCCTAGTTGAAAACAGGATGTTTTGATTTGCATCAACCACATTCAAAAATACGCCATTCTTATCCGTCCCCAGGATGACACCGGGGTAGGTAGCAAAGTATTTCCTGATCCCAGCTCTGTTCATCTTGGCTTCTTTTAAAAACACATCAAGCAAGGGTTACTCCAAGCGGAGTGTCCCTTTTTTTCCAAAAATTGGGCCCCACACACCCACCCATTCAGTGGCAGCAGTTGTGACCCAGTTGTACACTTCACAGCTAGATTTGCATCAAGCACATTCCAAAATACGCCATTCTTATCCGTCCCCAGGATGACACCGGGGTAGGTAGATAAAGTCTTTCCTGATCCCAGCTCTGTTCATCTTGGCTTCTTTTAAAAACACAGCAAGCAAGGGTTACTCCAAGCGGAGTCTCCCTTTTTTTCCAAAAATTGGGCCACACAGACACCCACCCCATCAGTGGCAGCACTTGGGCCCTAGTTGCAAACAGGATGTTTTGATTTGCATCAAGCACATTCAAAAATACGCCATTCTTATCCGTCCCCATGATGACACCGGGGTAGGTAGCAAAGTATTTCCTGATCCCAGCTCTGTTCATCTTGTCTTCTTTTAAAAACAATGTAAGCAAGGGTTACTCCAAGCGGAGTCTCCCTTTTTTTCCAAAAATTGGGCCACACAGACACCCACCCCATCAGTGGCAGCACTTGGGCCCTAGTTGCAAACAGGATGTTTTGATTTGCATCAAGCACATTCAAAAATACGCCATTCTTATCCGTCCCCAGGATGACACCGGGGTAGGTAGCAAAGTCTTTGCTGATCCCAGCTCTGTTCATCTTGGCTTCTTTTAAAAACACATCAAGCAAGGGTTACTCCAAGCGGAGTCTCCCTTTTTTTCCAAAAATTGGGCCACACAGACACCCACCCCATCAGTGGCAGCACTTGGGCCCTAGTTGCAAACAGGATGTTTTGATTTGCATCAAGCACATTCAAAAATACGCCATTCTTATCCGTCCCCAGGATGACACCGGGGTAGGTAGCAAAGTCTTTGCTGATCCCAGCTCTGTTCATCTTGGCTTCTTTTAAAAACACATCAAGCAAGGGTTACTCCAAGCGGAGTCTCCCTTTTTTTCCAAAAATTGGGCCACACAGACACCCACCCCATCAGTGGCAGCACTTGGGCCCTAGTTGCAAACAGGATGTTTTGATTTGCATCAAGCACATTCAAAAATACGCCATTCTTATCCGTCCCCAGGATGACACCGGGGTAGGTAGCAAAGTCTTTCCTGATCCCAGCTCTGTTCATCTTGGCTTCTTTTAAAAACACATCAAGCAAAGGTTACTCCAAGCGGAGTCTCCCTTTTTTTCCAAAAATTGGGCCACACAGACACCCACCCCATCAGTGGCAGCACTTGGGCCCTAGTTGAAAACAGGATGTTTTGATTTGCATCAAGCACATTCAAAAATACGCCATTCTTATCCGTCCCCAGGATGACACCGGGGTAGGTAGCAAAGTCTTTCCTGATCCCAGCTCTGTTCATCTTGGCTTCTTTTAAAAACACATCAAGCAAGGGTTACTCCAAGCGGAGTCTCCCTTTTTTCCAAAAATTGGGCCACACAGACACCCACCCCATCAGTGGCAGCACTTGGGCCCTAGTTGCAAACAGGATGTTTTGATTTGCATCAAGCACATTTAAAAATACGCCATTCTTATCCGTCCCCAGGATGACACCGGGGTAGGTAGCAAAGTCTTTCCTGATCCCAGCTCTGTTCATCTTGGCTTCTTTTAAAAACACAGCAAGCAAGGGTTACTCCAAGCGGAGTCTCCCTTTTTTTCCAAAAATTGGGCCACACAGACACCCACCCCATCAGTGGCAGCACTTGGGCCCTAGTTGAAAACAGGATGTTTTGATTTGCATCAAGCATATTCAAAAATACGCCATTCTTATCCGTCCCCAGGATGACATCGGGGTAGGTAGCAAAGTATTTCCTGATCCCAGCTCTGTTCATCTTGGCTTCTTTTAAAAACACATCAAGCAAGGGTTACTCCAAGCGGAGTCTCCCTTTTTTTCCAAAAATTGGGCCCCACACACCCACCCATTCAGTGGCAGCAGTTGTGCCCCAGTTGTACACTTCACAGCTAGATTTGCATCAAGCACATTCCAAAATACGCCATTCTTATCCGTCCCCAGGATGACACCAGGGTAGGTAGATAAAGTCTTTCCTGATCCCAGCTCTGTTCATCTTGGCTTCTTTTAAAAACACAGCAAGCAAGGGTTACTCCAAGCGGAGTCTCCCTTTTTTTCCAAAAATTGGGCCACACAGACACCCACCCCATCAGTGGCAGCACTTGGGCCCTAGTTGCAAACAGGATGTTTTGATTTGCATCAAGCACATTCAAAAATACGCCATTCTTATCCGTCCCCATGATGACACCGGGGTAGGTAGCAAAGTATTTCCTGATCCCAGCTCTGTTCATCTTGTCTTCTTTTAAAAACAATGTAAGCAAGGGTTACTCCAAGCGGAGTCTCCCTTTTTTTCCAAAAATTGGGCCACACAGACACCCACCCCAGCAGTGGCAGCACTTGGGCCCTAGTTGCAAACAGGATGTTTTGATTTGCATCAAGCACATTCAAAAATACGCCATTCTTATCCGTCCCCAGGATGACACCGGGGTAGGTAGCAAAGTCTTTCCTGATCTCAGCTCTGTTCATCTTGGCTTCTTTTAAAAACACATCAAGCAAGGGTTACTCCAAGCGGAGTCTCCCTTTTTTTCCAAAAATTGGGCCACACAGACACCCACCCCATCAGTGGCAGCACTTGGGCCCTAGTTGAAAACAGGATGTTTTGATTTGCATCAAGCACATTCAAAAATACGCCATTCTTATCCATCCCCATGATGACACCGGGGTAGGTAGCAAAGTATTTCCTGATCCCAGCTCTGTTCATCTTGTCTTCTTTTAAAAACAATGTAAGCAAGGGTTACTCCAAGCGGAGTCTCCCTTTTTTCCAAAAATTGGGCCACACAGACACCCACCCCATCAGTGGCAGCACTTGGGCCCTAGTTGCAAACAGGATGTTTTGATTTGCATCAAGCACATTCAAAAATACGCCATTCTTATCCGTCCCCAGGATGACACCGGGGTAGGTAGCAAAGTCTTTTCCTGATCCCAGCTCTGTTCATCTTGGCTTCTTTTAAAAACACAGCAAGCAAGGGTTACTCCAAGCGGAGTCTCCCTTTTTTTCCAAAAATTGGGCCACACAGACACCCACCCCCATCAGTGGCAGCACTTGGGCCCTAGTTGAAAACAGGATGTTTTGATTTTGCATCAAGCACATTCAAAAATACACCATTCTTATCCGTCCCCAGGATGACACCGGGGTAGGTAGCAAAGTATTTCCTGATCCCAGCTCTGTTCATCTTGTCTTCTTTTAAAAACAATGTAAGCAAGGGTTACTCCAAGCGGAGTCTCCCTTTTTTTCCAAAAATTGGGCCACACAGACACCCACCCCATCAGTGGCAGCACTTGGGCCCTAGTTGCAAACAGGATGTTTTGATTTGCATCAAGCACATTCCAAATCCACAAGCATTTACTCTCCCCAGGATGACACAGGGGTAGTAAATTCCTTCTGGATCCATGACTTGTTCATTTTGATGAACGTCAGTCTGTCCACATTGTCACTGGACAGACGCGTGCGCTTATCTGTCAGCACACACCCAGCAGCACTGAATACACGTTCAGAGACAACGCTGGCAGCTGGACACGACAAAATCTCCAAGGCGTAACTGGAGAGCTCTGGCCATTTTTCTATGTTTGAAGCCCAAAAGGAGCAAGGCTCCAGTTGCACAGTCATGGCATCGATGTTCATTTGGAGATACTCCTGTATCATCCTCTCCAGCCGTTGAGTATGTGTCAGACTTGTTGTCTCTGGTGGCCTTGCAAAAGAGGGTCTAAAAAAATTATGAAAAGATTCCATAAAATTGCTGTTACCGGCACCAGATACGGTCCTACTGGTACGGGTAGACTGGTGAAGATGACGAGACCGTCCCATGTTTGTCAAGTTACAACTGGGAGATTCCCTCCCTGCACCTGCACGGTTGTTTGGTGGAAAAGCCGAGCTAAGATCGAGTAACAGCTTCTGCTGATACTCCTGGCATACGTGCGTCCCTTTCTATGGCTGGAATTATGGTCACAAAATTTGGACTTGTACCGGGGATCTAATAGTGTGGCAATCCAGTAGTCATCATCACTTCTAATTTTGACAATACGACTGTCATGTTGGAGGTAGTGCAACAAGAAGGCACTCATGTGTCTTGCGCAGCCATGCGGACCAAGTCCACGCTGTGTTTGTGGCATAGAGGTGCTACCCGTTCTTTCTTCCTCTGACATCTCCCCCCAACCTCTTTCAACTGAAATTTGACCAAGGTCTCCCTCATCCGCTGAGTCTTCCATGTCCATGGACAGTTCGTCCTCCATTTCTTCATGTTCTCCTGCACCTTGCTCAACATTTCGCCTGCTACTATGCGCCCTTGTCGATCCCTGTTCCCCATGGTCCCATGCCTGCTGCGTTGGTGATGATGAACGTCTGGACCTTGGTGATGTTGTTGTCCCTTGCGCATATGAATCCTCCTGTAGTTCCTCCCCTTCATGTTGTCCCACCCCCTGACTCCGAATAGTGTTTAGCGTGTGCTCCAGCATGTAAATGACTGGAATCGTCATGCTGATAATGGCATTGTCAGAGCTAAACATATTCGTCGCTATGTCGAAACTGTGCAGAAGGGTGCATAGGTCCTTGATCTGAGACCACTCCATCAGGGTGATCTGCCCCCACCTCTGCATCTCGTTGGCCCAGGCTATACGTCATGACGTATTGCACCAGGGCTCTGCGGTGCTGCCACAGTCGCTGTAACATGTGGAGAGTTGAATTCCAGCGTGTAGCCACATCGCATTTCAGGCGATGAACCGGCAGGCCGAAAGACTTCTGGAGCGATGCAAGTCGCTCAGCTGCGGCGCTTGAACGCCGGAAGTGAGCAGACAGTTTTCGTGCCCTGTTCAGAAGGCCATCTAGGCCGGGATAGTGTGTTAAAAATTGCTGCACGACAAGGTTCAACATGTGAGCCATACAAGGTACGTGTGTCACCTTGCCCAGGCGAAGGGCCGCACCCAGGTTTGCAGCATTGTCGCACACGGCCTTACCAGGTTGCAGGTTGAGTGGAGACAACCATTTATTAAACTCGGACCGCAGAGCTGACCACAACTCCTCAGCTGTGTGACTCTTATTACCAAGACATGTCAAGCTAAAGACCGCCTGATGCCGTTGCGCTCGGCTGCCAGCATAGTAATGAGGCGTGCGTGATTCCTTCTGCGCAGTGAGAACGCTGGTGGCCTGACCAGGCAGGCTTGGGGCGGAGGTGGAGGACCCAGATGAGGTGGAGGATGCAGAAGCTGTGGCGGAACTTGGACAGACAGAGGATTGACACACAAGTCGTGGGGACGGCAAGACTTGTGCAGCAGACCCTTCACCATCTATCACCATAGTTACCCAGTGCCCAGTCAGCGACATGTAACGTCCCTGTCCATGCTTACTGGTCCAAGTATCGGTGGTGAAATGCACCCGTTGACACACAGAGTTTCTCAAGGAAGCGGTGATGTTGTGTGCGACATGCTGGTGTAGCGCGGGCACACCTTTCTTAGAGAAGTAGTGGCGACTAGGCATCTGGTACTGGGGCACAGCGACAGACATAAGCTCTCTAAAATCATGTGTGTCCACTAGGCGGAAAGGCAGCATTTCGGTAGCCAACAGCTTACAGAGGGATAGAGTCAACCTCTTAGCTTTGTCATGGGTCGGAGGAAGTGGCCTTTTATTTGACCACATCTGAGGGACAGAGATCTGGCTGCTGTGTGTAGACGGTGTTGAGTAGGGTGTCCCTGGAAAAATGCAGGTTTGTGAGGAAAGTTCAGGCGGAGACATGATGTTGCCTTCATCCAACGTTGGTGCTATCGATGTCTGAGAGAGCTGTACACACTCACTTGTTTCCCCTTCCAAACCAACTGACGACCTTACAAGCAAACTGCCTGTTGCGGTTACAGTGGTGGAAGTTTTGCGTGGAAAAACAGGTGTGACAGCTGTCCCCACAGTCCTAGAAGATGAAGAGCGCGCGGATGCACTGGAAGGGGCGGGCGGTGGATGGTTCGCTCCGCTAGCCGGCATTGCAGCACGGTGAGCTTCCCACCGGGACTTATGATATTTATTCATGTGACGATTCATGGAAGAAGTTGTCAAACTGCTGAGGTTTTGACCTCTACTAACAGAATCATGACAAATGTTGCATATCACATGAGTTGGGCGATCTTTTTCGATGTGAAAAAAGGCCCAGGCTAGGCAAGGCTTAGAGGCCATGCGACCTGTTGATCCACCCCGAATAATGCTCATAGGCAGAGTGGTGGCTGAGGATGCAGTTGTAGACGTGCTACCAGTGCTCCGACTCTGTCCAGGAAGGCGCAAGGTAACTTCGTCGTCGGTTGCATCCTCCTCCACCGCCTCTGTTGACCTCCTCGAGTGCCTGACTGGGGGTTGACAGTAGGTGGGATCTAGAACGTCATCATCAATTGTTGTGTTTGCACTCCCCTCCCCCTCAGACCGAGCCTCTTCTTGCCCTGACCGAATATTTAAGTTGTCATCCCAATCGGGTATCTGAGTCTCATCTTCATCAGTATGTTCCTCATTGTCTATAACCACAGGTGTTACAGTTTGTGACAAAGGGTCAACATTATGCTCAGAAACTTGGTCCTCACGGCCTGAATCTGAGTCACAAAGGTTCTGGGCATCACTGCAGACCATTTCCTGTTCTGTACTCACTGTAGCTTGGGAGCAGACCTCTGATTCCCAGGCTATAGTGTGACTGAACAGCTCTGCAGACTCAGCCATCTCAGTTCCACCATACTGTGCAGGGCTGATGGAGACTTCAGAGCTGGGAGAAATCAAGTGTGATTGGGATGACAACTCAGAGGAATGGTGTTTTTTGGATGCGGTACTTGAAGTGGCTGAGAGGGCACTTGTTGGACCACTTGAGATCCATTCAAGCATTTTCCTTTTTTGCCCATCATCTACCTTTGTTCCTCTTGTTCGTGTCCGTAATAAAGGGAGCACATCGGATTGTCCACAATAAGTAGTAGACATCTTACTTTTGCTAGTAGATGGTCTATCTTCAGCAGATGATAATGGAGCTTTGCCACCTTCCCCACTGACAAAACCTTTTTTGCCTTTTCCACCACGCCTCTTCCCCTTTCCACCAGCATCTGTCATTTTGCCACTCATGTTGATTGCGACAAGATTGTGGACTGAAAATGTGGTAGTAAAAATTGAGAGGTGGTGAAGATTGCAGTGGTGGTCTAGCTTTATTAACAGCAGAATAATAAAGAATAAATATCCCTGACAATGTAACTTAGTTATAATGAGTTGGAGTGTGCAACGCAGGCAGACGTGCTGCAAATGTCTTTGCACTAGTGGGACTATAGCAAAGTCCAATAGCCACGTATAGGATGCCACTAGGTACACTGAGTGTGTGCTAGTATAATGGCTTAGTTATAAGTAGTTGGAGTGTGCAACGCAGGCAGATGCGCTCTGCAAATGTCTTGGCACTAGTGGGACTATAGCAAAGTCCAATAGCCACGTATAGGATGCCACTAGGTACACTGAGTGTGTGCTAGTATAATGGCTTAGTTATAATTAGTTGGAGTGTGCAACGCAGGCAGACGTGCTGCAAATGTCTTGGCACTAGTGGGACTATAGCAAAGTCCAATAGCCACGTATAGGATGCCACTAGGTACACTGAGTGTTTGCTAGTATAATGGCTTAGTTATAATTAGTTGGAGTGTGCAACGCAGGCAGACGTGCTGCAAATGTCTTGGCACTAGTGGGACTATAGCAAAGTCCAATAGCCACGTATAGGATGCCACTAGGTACACTGAGTGTGTGCTAGTATAATGGCTTAGTTATAATGAGTTGGAGTGTGCAACGCAGGCAGACGTGCTGCAAATGTCTTGGCACTAGTGGGACTATAGCAAAGTCCAATAGCCACGTATAGGATGCCACTAGGTACACTGAGTGTGTGCTAGTATAATGGCTTAGTTATAATTAGTTGGAGTGTGCAACGCAGGCAGACGTGCTGCAAATGTCTTTGCACTAGTGGGACTATAGCAAAGTCCAATAGCCACGTATAGGATGCCACTAGGTACACTGAGTGTGTGCTAGTATAATGGCTTAGTTATAATTAGTTGGAGTGTGCAACGCAGGCAGACGTGCTGCAAATGTCTTTGCACTAGTGGGACTATAGCAAAGTCCAATAGCCACGTATAGGATGCCACTAGGTACACTGAGTGTGTGCTAGTATAATGGCTTAGTTATAATTAGTTGGAGTGTGCAACGCAGGCAGATGCGCTCTGCAAATGTCTTGGCACTAGTGGGACTATAGCAAAGTCCAATAGCCACGTATAGGATGCCACTAGGTACACTGAGTGTGTGCTAGTATAATGGCTTAGTTATAATTAGTTGGAGTGTGCAACGCAGGCAGACGTGCTGCAAATGTCTTGGCACTAGTGGGACTATAGCAAAGTCCAATAGCCACGTATAGGATGCCACTAGGTACACTGAGTGTTTGCTAGTATAATGGCTTAGTTATAATTAGTTGGAGTGTGCAACGCAGGCAGACGTGCTGCAAATGTCTTGGCACTAGTGGGACTATAGCAAAGTCCAATAGCCACGTATAGGATGCCACTAGGTACACTGAGTGTTTGCTAGTATAATGGCTTAGTTATAATTAGTTGGAGTGTGCAACGCAGGCAGACGTGCTGCAAATGTCTTTGCACTAGTGGGACTATAGCAAAGTCCAATAGCCACGTATAGGATGCCACTAGGTACACTGAGTGTGTGCTAGTATAATGGCTTACTTATAATTAGTTGGAGTGTGCAACGCAGGCAGATGCGCTCTGCAAATGTCTTGGCACTAGTGGGACTATAGCAAAGTCCAATAGCCACGTATAGGATGCCACTAGGTACACTGAGTGTGTGCTAGTATAATGGCTTAGTTATAATTAGTTGGAGTGTGCAACGCAGGCAGATGCGCTCTGCAAATGTCTTGGCACTAGTGGGACTATAGCAAAGTCCAATAGCCACGTATAGGATGCCACTAGGTACACTGAGTGTGTGCTAGTATAATGGCTTAGTTATAATTAGTTGGAGTGTGCAACGCAGGCAGACGTGCTGCAAATGTCTTGGCACTAGTGGGACTATAGCAAAGTCCAATAGCCACGTATAGGATGCCACTAGGTACACTGAGTGTTTGCTAGTATAATGGCTTAGTTATAATTAGTTGGAGTGTGCAACGCAGGCAGACGTGCTGCAAATGTCTTTGCACTAGTGGGACTATAGCAAAGTCCAATAGCCACGTATAGGATGCCACTAGGTACACTGAGTGTGTGCTAGTATAATGGCTTAGTTATAATTAGTTGGAGTGTGCAACGCAGGCAGATGCGCTCTGCAAATGTCTTGGCACTAGTGGGACTATAGCAAAGTCCAATAGCCACGTATAGGATGCCACTAGGTACACTGAGTGTGTGCTAGTATAATGGCTTAGTTATAATTAGTTGGAGTGTGCAACGCAGGCAGACGTGCTGCAAATGTCTTGGCACTAGTGGGACTATAGCAAAGTCCAATAGCCACGTATAGGATGCCACTAGGTACACTGAGTGTTTGCTAGTATAATGGCTTAGTTATAATTAGTTGGAGTGTGCAACGCAGGCAGACGTGCTGCAAATGTCTTGGCACTAGTGGGACTATAGCAAAGTCCAATAGCCACGTATAGGATGCCACTAGGTACACTGAGTGTGTGCTAGTATAATGGCTTAGTTATAATTAGTTGGAGTGTGCAACGCAGGCAGACGTGCTGCAAATGTCTTGGCACTAGTGGGACTATAGCAAAGTCCAATAGCCACGTATAGGATGCCACTAGGTACACTGAGTGTGTGCTAGTATAATGGCTTAGTTATAATTAGTTGGAGTGTGCAACGCAGGCAGACGTGCTGCAAATGTCTTTGCACTAGTGGGACTATAGCAAAGTCCAATAGCCACGTATAGGATGCCACTAGGTACACTGAGTGTGTGCTAGTATAATGGCTTAGTTATAATTAGTTGGAGTGTGCAACGCAGGCAGATGCGTTCTGCAAATGTCTTGGCACTAGTGGGACTAAAGCAAAGTCCAATAGCCACGTATAGGATGCCACTAGGTACACTGAGTGTGTGCTAGTATAATGGCTTAGTTATAATTAGTTGGAGTGTGCAACGCAGGCAGACGTGCTGCAAATGTCTTTGCACTAGTGGGACTATAGCAAAGTCCAATAGCCACGTATAGGATGCCACTAGGTACACTGAGTGTGTGCTAGTATAATGGCTTAGTTATAATTAGTTGGAGTGTGCAACGCAGGCAGATGCGCTCTGCAAATGTCTTGGCACTAGTGGGACTATAGCAAAGTCCAATAGCCACGTATAGGATGCCACTAGGTACACTGAGTGTGTGCTAGTATAATGGCTTAGTTATAATTAGTTGGAGTGTGCAACGCAGGCAGACGTGCTGCAAATGTCTTGGCACTAGTGGGACTATAGCAAAGGTCCAATAGCCACGTATAGGATGCCACTAGGTACACTGAGTGTTTGCTAGTATAATGGCTTAGTTATAATTAGTTGGAGTGTGCAACGCAGGCAGACGTGCTGCAAATGTCTTGGCACTAGTGGGACTATAGCAAAGTCCAATAGCCACGTATAGGATGCCACTAGGTACACTGAGTGTTTGCTAGTATAATGGCTTAGTTATAATTAGTTGGAGTGTGCAACGCAGGCAGACGTGCTGCAAATGTCTTTGCACTAGTGGGACTATAGCAAAGTCCAATAGCCACGTATAGGATGCCACTAGGTACACTGAGTGTGTGCTAGTATAATGGCTTAGTTATAATTAGTTGGAGTGTGCAACGCAGGCAGATGCGCTCTGCAAATGTCTTGGCACTAGTGGGACTATAGCAAAGTCCAATAGCCACGTATAGGATGCCACTAGGTACACTGAGTGTGTGCTAGTATAATGGCTTAGTTTATAATTAGTTGGAGTGTGCAACGCAGGCAGATGCGCTCTGCAAATGTCTTGGCACTAGTGGGACTATAGCAAAGTCCAATAGCCACGTATAGGATGCCACTAGGTACACTGAGTGTGTGCTAGTATAATGGCTTAGTTATAATTAGTTGGAGTGTGCAACGCAGGCAGACGTGCTGCAAATGTCTTGGCACTAGTGGGACTATAGCAAAGTCCAATAGCCACGTATAGGATGCCACTAGGTACACTGAGTGTTTGCTAGTATAATGGCTTAGTTATAATTAGTTGGAGTGTGCAACGCAGGCAGACGTGCTGCAAATGTCTTTGCACTAGTGGGACTATAGCAAAGTCCAATAGCCACGTATAGGATGCCACTAGGTACACTGAGTGTGTGCTAGTATAATGGCTTAGTTATAATTAGTTTGGAGTGTGCAACGCAGGCAGATGCGCTCTGCAAATGTCTTGGCACTAGTGGGGACTATAGCAAAGTCCAATAGCCACGTATAGGATGCCACTAGGTACACTGAGTGTGTGCTAGTATAATGGCTTAGTTATAATTAGTTGGAGTGTGCAACGCAGGCAGACGTGCTGCAAATGTCTTGGCACTAGTGGGACTATAGCAAAAGTCCAATAGCCACGTATAGGATGCCACTAGGTACACTGAGTGTTTGCTAGTATAATGGCTTAGTTATAATTAGTTGGAGTGTGCAACGCAGGCAGACGTGCTGCAAATGTCTTGGCACTAGTGGGACTATAGCAAAGTCCAATAGCCACGTATAGGATGCCACTAGGTACACTGAGTGTGTGCTAGTATAATGGCTTAGTTATAATTAGTTGGAGTGTGCAACGCAGGCAGACGTGCTGCAAATGTCTTGGCACTAGTGGGACTATAGCAAAGTCCAATAGCCACGTATAGGATGCCACTAGGTACACTGAGTGTGTGCTAGTATAATGGCTTAGTTATAATTAGTTGGAGTGTGCAACGCAGGCAGATGCGCTCTGCAAATGTCTTGGCACTAGTGGGACTATAGCAAAGTCCAATAGCCACGTATAGGATGCCACTAGGTACACTGAGTGTGTGCTAGTATAATGGCTTAGTTATAAGTTAGTTTGGAGTGTGCAACGCAGGCAGATGCGCTCTGCAAATGTCTTGGCACTAGTGGGACTAAAGCAAAGTCCAATAGCCACGTATAGGATGCCACTAGGTACACTGAGTGTGTGCTAGTATAATGGCTTAGTTATAATTAGTTGGAGTGTGCAACGCAGGCAGACGTGCTGCAAATGTCTTTGCACTAGTGGGACTATAGCAAAGTCCAATAGCCACGTATAGGATGCCACTAGGTACACTGAGTGTGTGCTAGTATAATGGCTTAGTTATAATTAGTTGGAGTGTGCAACGCAGGCAGATGCGCTCTGCAAATGTCTTGGCACTAGTGGGACTATAGCAAAGTCCAATAGCCACGTATAGGATGCCACTAGGTACACTGAGTGTGTGCTAGTATAATGGCTTAGTTATAATTAGTTGGAGTGTGCAACGCAGGCAGACGTGCTGCAAATGTCTTGGCACTAGTGGGACTATAGCAAAGTCCAATAGCCACGTATAGGATGCCACTAGGTACACTGAGTGTTTGCTAGTATAATGGCTTAGTTATAATTAGTTGGAGTGTGCAACGCAGGCAGACGTGCTGCAAATGTCTTGGCACTAGTGGGACTATAGCAAAGTCCAATAGCCACGTATAGGATGCCACTAGGTACACTGAGTGTTTGCTAGTATAATGGCTTAGTTATAATTAGTTGGAGTGTGCAACGCAGGCAGACGTGCTGCAAATGTCTTGGCACTAGTGGGACTATAGCAAAGTCCAATAGCCACGTATAGGATGCCACTAGGTACACTGAGTGTTTGCTAGTATAATGGCTTAGTTATAATTAGTTGGAGTGTGCAACGCAGGCAGACGTGCTGCAAATGTCTTTGCACTAGTGGGACTATAGCAAAGTCCAATAGCCACGTATAGGATGCCACTAGGTACACTGAGTGTGTGCTAGTATAATGGCTTAGTTATAATTAGTTGGAGTGTGCAACGCAGGCAGATGCGCTCTGCAAATGTCTTGGCACTAGTGGGACTATAGCAAAGTCCAATAGCCACGTATAGGATGCCACTAGGTACACTGAGTGTGTGCTAGTATAATGGCTTAGTTATAATTAGTTGGAGTGTGCAACGCAGGCAGATGCGCTCTGCAAATGTCTTGGCACTAGTGGACTATAGCAAAGTCCAATAGCCACGTATAGGATGCCACTAGGTACACTGAGTGTGTGCTAGTATAATGGCTTAGTTATAATTAGTTGGAGTGTGCAACGCAGGCAGACGTGCTGCAAATGTCTTGGCACTAGTGGGACTATAGCAAAGTCCAATAGCCACGTATAGGATGCCACTAGGTACACTGAGTGTTTGCTAGTATAATGGCTTAGTTATAATTAGTTGGAGTGTGCAACGCAGGCAGACGTGCTGCAAATGTCTTTGCACTAGTGGGACTATAGCAAAGTCCAATAGCCACGTATAGGATGCCACTAGGTACACTGAGTGTGTGCTAGTATAATGGCTTAGTTATAATTAGTTGGAGTGTGCAACGCAGGCAGATGCGCTCTGCAAATGTCTTGGCACTAGTGGGACTATAGCAAAGTCCAATAGCCACGTATAGGATGCCACTAGGTACACTGAGTGTGTGCTAGTATAATGGCTTAGTTATAATTAGTTGGAGTGTGCAACGCAGGCAGACGTGCTGCAAATGTCTTGGCACTAGTGGGACTATAGCAAAGTCCAATAGCCACGTATAGGATGCCACTAGGTACACTGAGTGTTTGCTAGTATAATGGCTTAGTTATAATTAGTTGGAGTGTGCAACGCAGGCAGACGTGCTGCAAATGTCTTGGCACTAGTGGGACTATAGCAAAGTCCAATAGCCACGTATAGGATGCCACTAGGTACACTGAGTGTGTGCTAGTATAATGGCTTAGTTATAATTAGTTGGAGTGTGCAACGCAGGCAGACGTGCTGCAAATGTCTTGGCACTAGTGGGACTATAGCAAAGTCCAATAGCCACGTATAGGATGCCACTAGGTACACTGAGTGTGTGCTAGTATAATGGCTTAGTTATAATTAGTTGGAAACGCAGGCAGATGCGCTCTGCAAATGTCTTGGCACTAGTGGGACTATAGCAAAGTCCAATAGCCACGTATAGGATGCCACTAGGTACACTGAGTGTGTGCTAGTATAATGGCTTAGTTATAATTAGTTGGAGTGTGCAACGCAGGCAGATGCGCTCTGCAAATGTCTTGGCACTAGTGGGACTAAAGCAAAGTCCAATAGCCACGTATAGGATGCCACTAGGTACACTGAGTGTGTGCTAGTATAATGGCTTAGTTATAATTAGTTGGAGTGTGCAACGCAGGCAGACGTGCTGCAAATGTCTTTGCACTAGTGGGACTATAGCAAAGTCCAATAGCCACGTATAGGATGCCACTAGGTACACTGAGTGTGTGCTAGTATAATGGCTTAGTTATAATTAGTTGGAGTGTGCAACGCAGGCAGATGCGCTCTGCAAATGTCTTGGCACTAGTGGGACTATAGCAAAGTCCAATAGCCACGTATAGGATGCCACTAGGTACACTGAGTGTGTGCTAGTATAATGGCTTAGTTATAATTAGTTGGAGTGTGCAACGCAGGCAGACGTGCTGCAAATGTCTTGGCACTAGTGGGACTATAGCAAAGTCCAATAGCCACGTATAGGATGCCACTAGGTACACTGAGTGTTTGCTAGTATAATGGCTTAGTTATAATTAGTTGGAGTGTGCAACGCAGGCAGACGTGCTGCAAATGTCTTGGCACTAGTGGGACTATAGCAAAGTCCAATAGCCACGTATAGGATGCCACTAGGTACACTGAGTGTGTGCTAGTATAATGGCTTAGTTATAATTAGTTGGAGTGTGCAACGCAGGCAGACGTGCTGCAAATGTCTTGGCACTAGTGGGACTTTAGCAAAGTCCAATAGCCACGTATAGGATGCCACTAGGTACACTGAGTGTGTGCTAGTATAATGGCTTAGTTATAATTAGTTGGAGTGTGCAACGCAGGCAGACGTGCTGCAAATGTCTTGGCACTAGTGGGACTATAGCAAAGTCCAATAGCCACGTATAGGATGCCACTAGGTACACTGAGTGTGTGCTAGTATAATGGCTTAGTTATAATTAGTTGGAGTGTGCAACGCAGGCACACGTGCTGCAAATGTCTTGGCACTAGTGGGACTATAGCAAAGTCCAATAGCCACGTATAGGATGCCACTAGGTACACTGAGTGTTTGCTAGTAAAATTGCTTAGTTTAAAAAAGTTGTAGTGTGCAATGCAGGCAGACGTGCTCTGCAAATGTCTTTGCACTAGTGGGACTATAGCAAAGTCCAATAGCCACGTATAGGATGCCACTAGGTACACTGAGTGTTTGCTAGTAAAATTGCTTAGTTTAAAAAAGTTGTAGTGTGCAATGCAGGCAGACGTGCTCTGCAAATGTCTTTGCACTAGTGGGACTATAGCAAAGTCCAATAGCCACGTATAGGATGCCACTAGGTACACTGAGTGTGTGCTAGTATAATGGCTTAGTTATAATTAGTTGGAGTGTGCAACGCAGGCAGATGCGTTCTGCAAATGTCTTGGCACTAGTGGGACTAAAGCAAAGTCCAATAGCCACGTATAGGATGCCACTAGGTACACTGAGTGTGTGCTAGTATAATGGCTTAGTTATAATTAGTTGGAGTGTGCAACGCAGGCAGACGTGCTGCAAATGTCTTTGCACTAGTGGGACTATAGCAAAGTCCAATAGCCACGTATAGGATGCCACTAGGTACACTGAGTGTGTGCTAGTATAATGGCTTAGTTATAATTAGTTGGAGTGTGCAACGCAGGCAGATGCGCTCTGCAAATGTCTTGGCACTAGTGGGACTATAGCAAAGTCCAATAGCCACGTATAGGATGCCACTAGGTACACTGAGTGTGTGCTAGTATAATGGCTTAGTTATAATTAGTTGGAGTGTGCAACGCAGGCAGACGTGCTGCAAATGTCTTGGCACTAGTGGGACTATAGCAAAGTCCAATAGCCACGTATAGGATGCCACTAGGTACACTGAGTGTTTGCTAGTATAATGGCTTAGTTATAATTAGTTGGAGTGTGCAACGCAGGCAGACGTGCTGCAAATGTCTTGGCACTAGTGGGACTATAGCAAAGTCCAATAGCCACGTATAGGATGCCACTAGGTACACTGAATGTTTGCTAGTATAATGGCTTAGTTATAATTAGTTGGAGTGTGCAACGCAGGCAGACGTGCTGCAAATGTCTTTGCACTAGTGGGACTATAGCAAAGTCCAATAGCCACGTATAGGATGCCACTAGGTACACTGAGTGTTTGCTAGTATAATGGCTTACTTATAATTAGTTGGAGTGTGCAACGCAGGCAGATGCGCTCTGCAAATGTCTTGGCACTAGTGGGACTATAGCAAAGTCCAATAGCCACGTATAGGATGCCACTAGGTACACTGAGTGTGTGCTAGTATAATGGCTTAGTTATAATTAGTTGGAGTGTGCAACACAGGCAGATGCTCTCTGCAAATGTCTTGGCACTAGTGGGACTATAGCAAAGTCCAATAGCCACGTATAGGATGCCACTAGGTACACTGAGTGTGTGCTAGTATAATGGCTTAGTTATAATTAGTTGGAGTGTGCAACGCAGGCAGATGCGCTCTGCAAATGTCTTGGCACTAGTGGGACTATAGCAAAGTCCAATAGCCACGTATAGGATGCCACTAGGTACACTGAGTGTGTGCTAGTATAATGGCTTAGTTATAATTAGTTGGAGTGTGCAACGCAGGCAGACGTGCTGCAAATGTCTTGGCACTAGTGGGACTATAGCAAAGTCCAATAGCCACGTATAGGATGCCACTAGGTACACTGAGTGTTTGCTAGTATAATGGCTTAGTTATAATTAGTTGGAGTGTGCAACGCAGGCAGACGTGCTGCAAATGTCTTGGCACTAGTGGGACTATAGCAAAGTCCAATAGCCACGTATAGGATGCCACTAGGTACACTGAGTGTGTGCTAGTATAATGGCTTAGTTATAATTAGTTGGAGTGTGCAACGCAGGCAGACGTGCTGCAAATGTCTTGGCACTAGTGGGACTATAGCAAAGTCCAATAGCCACGTATAGGATGCCACTAGGTACACTGAGTGTGTGCTAGTATAATGGCTTAGTTATAATTAGTTGGAGTGTGCAACGCAGGCAGATGCGCTCTGCAAATGTCTTGGCACTAGTGGGACTATAGCAAAGTCCAATAGCCACGTATAGGATGCCACTAGGTACACTGAGTGTGTGCTAGTATAATGGCTTAGTTATAATTAGTTGGAGTGTGCAACGCAGGCAGACGTGCTGCAAATGTCTTGGCACTAGTGGGACTATAGCAAAGTCCAATAGCCACGTATAGGATGCCACTAGGTACACTGAGTGTGTGCTAGTATAATGGCTTAGTTATAATTAGTTGGAGTGTGCAACGCAGGCAGACGTGCTGCAAATGTCTTTGCACTAGTGGGACTATAGCAAAGTCCAATAGCCACGTATAGGATGCCACTAGGTACACTGAGTGTGTGCTAGTATAATGGCTTAGTTATAATTAGTTGGAGTGTGCAACGCAGGCAGATGCGTTCTGCAAATGTCTTGGCACTAGTGGGACTAAAGCAAAGTCCAATAGCCACGTATAGGATGCCACTAGGTACACTGAGTGTGTGCTAGTATAATGGCTTAGTTATAATTAGTTGGAGTGTGCAACGCAGGCAGACGTGCTGCAAATGTCTTTGCACTAGTGGGACTATAGCAAAGTCCAATAGCCACGTATAGGATGCCACTAGGTACACTGAGTGTGTGCTAGTATAATGGCTTAGTTATAATTAGTTGGAGTGTGCAACGCAGGCAGATGCGCTCTGCAAATGTCTTGGCACTAGTGGGACTATAGCAAAGTCCAATAGCCACGTATAGGATGCCACTAGGTACACTGAGTGTGTGCTAGTATAATGCCTTAGTTATAATTAGTTGGAGTGTGCAACGCAGGCAGACGTGCTGCAAATGTCTTGGCACTAGTGGGACTATAGCAAAGTCCAATAGCCACGTATAGGATGCCACTAGGTACACTGAGTGTTTGCTAGTATAATGGCTTAGTTATAATTAGTTGGAGTGTGCAACGCAGGCAGACGTGCTGCAAATGTCTTGGCACTAGTGGGACTATAGCAAAGTCCAATAGCCACGTATAGGATGCCACTAGGTACACTGAGTGTTTGCTAGTATAATGGCTTAGTTATAATTAGTTGGAGTGTGCAACGCAGGCAGACGTGCTGCAAATGTCTTTGCACTAGTGGGACTATAGCAAAGTCCAATAGCCACGTATAGGATGCCACTAGGTACACTGAGTGTGTGCTAGTATAATGGCTTAGTTATAATTAGTTGGAGTGTGCAACGCAGGCAGATGCGCTCTGCAAATGTCTTGGCACTAGTGGGCCTATAGCAAAGTCCAATAGCCACGTATAGGATGCCACTAGGTACACTGAGTGTGTGCTAGTATAATGGCTTAGTTATAATTAGTTGGAGTGTGCAACGCAGGCAGATGCGCTCTGCAAATGTCTTGGCACTAGTGGGACTATAGCAAAGTCCAATAGCCACGTATAGGATGCCACTAGGTACACTGAGTGTGTGCTAGTATAATGGCTTAGTTATAATTAGTTGGAGTGTGCAACGCAGGCAGACGTGCTGCAAATGTTTTGGCACTAGTGGGACTATAGCAAAGTCCAATAGCCACGTATAGGATGCCACTAGGTACACTGAGTGTTTGCTAGTATAATGGCTTAGTTATAATTAGTTGGAGTGTGCAACGCAGGCAGACGTGCTGCAAATGTCTTTGCACTAGTGGGACTATAGCAAAGTCCAATAGCCACGTATAGGATGCCACTAGGTACACTGAGTGTGTGCTAGTATAATGGCTTAGTTATAATTAGTTGGAGTGTGCAACGCAGGCAGATGCGCTCTGCAAATGTCTTGGCACTAGTGGGACTATAGCAAAGTCCAATAGCCACGTATAGGATGCCACTAGGTACACTGAGTGTGTGCTAGTATAATGGCTTAGTTATAATTAGTTGGAGTGTGCAACGCAGGCAGACGTGCTGCAAATGTCTTGGCACTAGTGGGACTATAGCAAAGTCCAATAGCCACGTATAGGATGCCACTAGGTACACTGAGTGTTTGCTAGTATAATGGCTTAGTTATAATTAGTTGGAGTGTGCAACGCAGGCAGACGTGCTGCAAATGTCTTGGCACTAGTGGGACTATAGCAAAGTCCAATAGCCACGTATAGGATGCCACTAGGTACACTGAGTGTGTGCTAGTATAATGGCTTAGTTATAATTAGTTGGAGTGTGCAACGCAGGCAGACGTGCTGCAAATGTCTTGGCACTAGTGGGACTATAGCAAAGTCCAATAGCCACGTATAGGATGCCACTAGGTACACTGAGTGTGTGCTAGTATAATGGCTTAGTTATAATTAGTTGGAGTGTGCAACGCAGGCAGATGCGCTCTGCAAATGTCTTGGCACTAGTGGGACTATAGCAAAGTCCAATAGCCACGTATAGGATGCCACTAGGTACACTGAGTGTGTGCTAGTATAATGGCTTAGTTATAATTAGTTGGAGTGTGCAACGCAGGCAGACGTGCTGCAAATGTCTTGGCACTAGTGGGACTATAGCAAAGTCCAATAGCCACGTATAGGATGCCACTAGGTACACTGAGTGTGTGCTAGTATAATGGCTTAGTTATAATTAGTTGGAGTGTGCAACGCAGGCAGACGTGCTGCAAATGTCTTTGCACTAGTGGGACTATAGCAAAGTCCAATAGCCACGTATAGGATGCCACTAGGTACACTGAGTGTGTGCTAGTATAATGGCTTAGTTATAATTAGTTGGAGTGTGCAACGCAGGCAGATGCGTTCTGCAAATGTCTTGGCACTAGTGGGACTAAAGCAAAGTCCAATAGCCACGTATAGGATGCCACTAGGTACACTGAGTGTGTGCTAGTATAATGGCTTAGTTATAATTAGTTGGAGTGTGCAACGCAGGCAGACGTGCTGCAAATGTCTTTGCACTAGTGGGACTATAGCAAAGTCCAATAGCCACGTATAGGATGCCACTAGGTACACTGAGTGTGTGCTAGTATAATGGCTTAGTTATAATTAGTTGGAGTGTGCAACGCAGGCAGATGCGCTCTGCAAATGTCTTGGCACTAGTGGGACTATAGCAAAGTCCAATAGCCACGTATAGGATGCCACTAGGTACACTGAGTGTGTGCTAGTATAATGCCTTAGTTATAATTAGTTGGAGTGTGCAACGCAGGCAGACGTGCTGCAAATGTCTTGGCACTAGTGGGACTATAGCAAAGTCCAATAGCCACGTATAGGATGCCACTAGGTACACTGAGTGTTTGCTAGTATAATGGCTTAGTTATAATCAGTTGGAGTGTGCAACGCAGGCAGACGTGCTGCAAATGTCTTGGCACTAGTGGGACTATAGCAAAGTCCAATAGCCACGTATAGGATGCCACTAGGTACACTGAGTGTTTGCTAGTATAATGGCTTAGTTATAATTAGTTGGAGTGTGCAACGCAGGCAGACGTGCTGCAAATGTCTTTGCACTAGTGGGACTATAGCAAAGTCCAATAGCCACGTATAGGATGCCACTAGGTACACTGAGTGTGTGCTAGTATAATGGCTTAGTTATAATTAGTTGGAGTGTGCAACGCAGGCAGATGCGCTCTGCAAATGTCTTGGCACTAGTGGGACTATAGCAAAGTCCAATAGCCACGTATAGGATGCCACTAGGTACACTGAGTGTGTGCTAGTATAATGGCTTAGTTATAATTAGTTGGAGTGTGCAACGCAGGCAGATGCGCTCTGCAAATGTCTTGGCACTAGTGGGACTATAGCAAAGTCCAATAGCCACGTATAGGATGCCACTAGGTACACTGAGTGTGTGCTAGTATAATGGCTTAGTTATAATTAGTTGGAGTGTGCAACGCAGGCAGACGTGCTGCAAATGTCTTGGCACTAGTGGGACTATAGCAAAGTCCAATAGCCACGTATAGGATGCCACTAGGTACACTGAGTGTTTGCTAGTATAATGGCTTAGTTATAATTAGTTGGAGTGTGCAACGCAGGCAGACGTGCTGCAAATGTCTTTGCACTAGTGGGACTATAGCAAAGTCCAATAGCCACGTATAGGATGCCACTAGGTACACTGAGTGTGTGCTAGTATAATGGCTTAGTTATAATTAGTTGGAGTGTGCAACGCAGGCAGATGCGCTCTGCAAATGTCTTGGCACTAGTGGGACTATAGCAAAGTCCAATAGCCACGTATAGGATGCCACTAGGTACACTGAGTGTGTGCTAGTGTAATGGCTTAGTTATAATTAGTTGGAGTGTGCAACGCAGGCAGACGTGCTGCAAATGTCTTGGCACTAGTGGGACTATAGCAAAGTCCAATAGCCACGTATAGGATGCCACTAGGTACACTGAGTGTGTGCTAGTATAATGGCTTAGTTATAATTAGTTGGAGTGTGCAACGCAGGCAGATGCGCTCTGCAAATGTCTTGGCACTAGTGGGACTATAGCAAAGTCCAATAGCCACGTATAGGATGCCACTAGGTACACTGAGTGTGTGCTAGTATAATGGCTTAGTTATAATTAGTTGGAGTGTGCAACGCAGGCAGATGCGCTCTGCAAATGTCTTGGCACTAGTGGGACTATAGCAAAGTCCAATAGCCACGTATAGGATGCCACTAGGTACACTGAGTGTGTGCTAGTATAATGGCTTAGTTATAATTAGTTGGAGTGTGCAACGCAGGCAGACGTGCTGCAAATGTCTTGGCACTAGTGGGACTATAGCAAAGTCCAATAGCCACGTATAGGATGCCACTAGGTACACTGAGTGTTTGCTAGTATAATGGCTTAGTTATAATTAGTTGGAGTGTGCAACGCAGGCAGACGTGCTGCAAATGTCTTGGCACTAGTGGGACTATAGCAAAGTCCAATAGCCACGTATAGGATGCCACTAGGTACACTGAGTGTGTGCTAGTATAATGGCTTAGTTATAATTAGTTGGAGTGTGCAACGCAGGCAGACGTGCTGCAAATGTCTTGGCACTAGTGGGACTATAGCAAAGTCCAATAGCCACGTATAGGATGCCACTAGGTACACTGAGTGTGTGCTAGTATAATGGCTTAGTTATAATTAGTTGGAGTGTGCAACGCAGGCAGACGTGCTGCAAATGTCTTGGCACTAGTGGGACTATAGCAAAGTCCAATAGCCACGTATAGGATGCCACTAGGTACACTGAGTGTTTGCTAGTATAATGGCTTAGTTATAATTAGTTGGAGTGTGCAACGCAGGCACACGTGCTGCAAATGTCTTGGCACTAGTGGGACTATAGCAAAGTCCAATAGCCACGTATAGGATGCCACTAGGTACACTGAGTGTGTGCTAGTATAATGGCTTAGTTATAATTAGTTGGAGTGTGCAACGCAGGCACACGTGCTGCAAATGTCTTGGCACTAGTGGGACTATAGCAAAGTCCAATAGCCACGTATAGGATGCCACTAGGTACACTGAGTGTTTGCTAGTAAAATTGCTTAGTTTAAAAAAGTTGTAGTGTGCAATGCAGGTAGACGTGCTCTGCAAATGTCTTTGCACTAGTGGGACTATAGCAAAGTCCAATAGCCACGTATAGGATGCCACTAGGTACACTGAGTGTTTGCTAGTAAAATTGCTTAGTTTAAAAAAGTTGTAGTGTGCAATGCAGGCAGACGTGCTCTGCAAATGTCTTTGCACTAGTGGGACTATAGCAAAGTCCAATAGCCACGTATAGGATGCCACTAGGTACACTGAATGTTTGCTAGTATAATGGCTTACTTAGAATGAGTTGGAGTGTGCAGAGGACAAGAGGGTACATTGGCAGGATTGTGGTGCTCTGGGTAGAGGAATGGAAGCCTGCCTTTCTATTCCCTCCTAATGGTGAAATGCAGGGAGGAAATCCCTGACCTGGGCTACACAGACGCTGTTGCTGTTTGCAGGACCTGTCACTTATGGCTCTCTGACCCTGCCGCTTTGAGCCCTTAAAAGGACTGCTAAAATGTGCTCTCCCTAAGCTGTCTAACGCTGTGTATGCAGCGCATACAGCTGTATCGGCTATAGGACTCAGGAGGACGGAGCTGCGACACTGATGTCTGACACCAAAGACGCAAAAGGCAGATAATGGCGTTCGTGAAGAAAATGTCCGGTTTTATAATGCAGGGACATGTGACATGCAGATCCTATCACACATGCCGTTGCTTCTCTGGCTCAAAGTCCACTTAGGTGTGTGTGTGTCTGTGATTGGCTGACATGCTGGTCCGCCCCACAAGACGCGCGCGCTTAGGGAAGGAAGACAAGAAAAAAAAAAAAAAAAAATGGCGATCGCCATTATAGAAACAGCAGTGATCTGAAGGCGCTGTTCACGCACACTATACACTGAAATGTGATAATAGTTTGATTCACAGAGTGACTTACACTATTACAGCAGAAACCAAGCTAGGATTTAGCTGTTTTTTGGCTGCTAGAACCGTTCTCGAACGTTTCTAGAACTATCGAGCTTTTGCAAAAAGCTCGAGTTCTAGTTCGATCTAGAACATGCCCCAAAATCACTCGAGCCGCGAACTGGAGAACCACGAACCACGAACCGCGCTCAACTCTACTTGTCACCACATTATTGATGGTCAGACGATGACTGGTGAGGTGTTTGGGTCATGGCAGCCATGAGGCCATCATTGAAGTTGCGGTTCCAAATAGGACGCTAGTTATGCCACTCATGACGTGTCACTCTACTTTTGTCTCCAGGAGGTGCATTGTGGTTCACCCTGGTTTGGGGCGGACCCAGGTTATAAAAGGGGCTGGAGCCAACAAGGAGGTGCCCAGTCTTCTATTATGCTCCGAAAGAGCACACCTCCATGTGTTGAACCCATTGCGGCTTTAGGCCAGAGGTAGGCAGGGATAGGGTGTCGATGCAGGCCACCACCACAGTTGGTAACGCAGAACGGTTAAGACCAGCTCCTGTCCTACCAGTCCTGCTTGTGCAGCCCAGTGGCATTAACAGGCCTGCTGCTGCTGATGCGCCTGCTGTCCACAGGTGTGGCCCCTACGCACACGGTCAGCGTACTCAATGGCCCCTGTGTTGTTAACAGGGAGTTCCTGGGCTGGGTGGGCATGTGGACCCTGTGACGCTAACAGGGCTCCCAGACTCCAGATCCGAATGGCGTCTAACTCGGTTCAGGCTACTATTAGTTTCATAGCCACACAGCTCTGTATCCTCCACCAAACCTTCCAGTTGCCAACCTCTCCTTTTCCAACTGGGAGCACGGTGGACACTGACTGCTGATGGGGATATATACCTTTCTCTTTCTTTTCTTATTAATTTTCGTTATATAGCGGTAACATAGTATATACCACCTTATCCAAATCTGCCAGTCCCACTGTAACAGATGGTGTTTCTTCAGCAAATGTTACTGTTGCTTAACCACCAAATCCACGGACCAAAACTTTTTTCCCCTTTCCAACACACCTGTTCCCCTTTCCACCAGCATCTGTCCTTTTTCAACTCATTTTGGTATATGACCAAAAGTGCAACTCTGCAGGGACACCGTACTCAACGCCATCTCAGCACAGCAGCCAGCCCTCGGTCCCTCAGATGTGGACAAGTAAAAGACCATTTCCTCCTATCCATGACAAAGCGTTGAGATTCACTCTGTGCAGCACTGGTGTTTAGTGGAAAAGCAGATCTAAGATTGCGTACCACATTCTGCAGATACTCCTGTATACGTGCGTCCATTTCTATGGCAGGAATTATTTCGCCAAATTTTGTCTTGTACCGGGGATCTAACAGTGTGGCAACCCAGTATTCAGGATTACTTTGAATTCGTACAATCCGAGGGTCATGTAGGTAGTGCAGCAAGAAGGCGCTCATGTGTCTTGTGCATCCAGGAGGACCAAGTCCTTGGTGTGTTGGTGGCAGAGAGGTGAGAATCGTGCCTCCTTCCTCTGCCCTCTCCCCACAACCTCGCACAACCGAAATGTGAGCAAGCTCTCACTCATCTGCTGAGTCTTCCATGCCCATCGCCAGTTCGTCCTCCATTTCTTCATGGGCTCCTGCACCTTCCTCAACACTTTTTGCTGATACTATGCGCCCTTGTTAATCCCTCTCCCTCACCATGACTGCCGCATAGGTGCCGCTGACCATCTGGACCTCGTAGATCTTGTTGTCCCTTCCGCATATGACTCCTTCTGTACTTCCTCCCCTTCCTCTTGTCCCAACACCTGACTCCGAATAATAATTGCAGTGTGCTCCATCATGTAGATGACCAGAATTGTCACGCTGAGAATGGCATCGCCAGTGCTAAACATCTTCGTCGACATTTGTAAACTGTGTAGCAGGGTGCATAGGTCCTTGATGTGACACCACTCCAGCAGCGTGATCTGCACCACCTCTGGATCAAGTTATCCCAGGCTATATGTCATAACGTATTGCAGCAGGGTTCGGCGGTGCTGCCACAAACGCTGCAACATGTGCAGATTCAAATTCCTGCATGTCGGCACATCGCATTTCAGGCGTTTAACCACCAGACCTAAAGACTTCTGTAGCGACGAAAGTTGTTGAGCTGCTGGGTGCGAAGGATGAAAATGAGCACATAGCAGCGTGCCCGCTGCACAAGGCCATGTAGGCCGGGATGGTGTTTTAAAAATTGCTGGAGAATTAGGTTCAACACGTGAGCCATACAAGGCACGTGTGTCACATTGCCCTGATGATGGCCCGCAGCCAGGTTTGCATCATTGCCGCACACGGCTGTTAAGTCACCAACAGAGTACGCTCCGTCAATTTGTACTCCGGTCGCCAGGTGACAACGTGTTCCTTTCATGCATAGTGCTGATGATGGGAGAGGAGTCGATGCCAGCGGCGCAGGTGGACGCAGGTTATGCTCACCCACTGGGCTGCATTACCTTGACAGATGCAGAATCTCTGGCTGAATGTAGCTGGTGGGTATCTCACATATGAAATACCATCATTCAGCTACAACCAATGGGAAGACACCACACCCTTTTTTATGCCCATCCTGTCTGCAGACCACTGCCAGACATAGCTATGAACCTCTGGTTAATTTTACCCCCAGTTCAGTTTTATGATTTTGTGTGCTTGTTACCTGACTACTTTTCCTGCTTGCTGTTTATGTACCTTGTTGGCCGATCGGCATTTCACCTCTGCTTGTTTTCTGATTAAGTCCTGGCCGTCCCATTCTGTTCCTGTTCCTCAATTAATGTTTTGACCCTGCCTGACTACTATTCTCTGGAACTGCAGCCTTCTACAGGTATTAATCACCTTGGGCCCTGTGTAATTCCTAATCCCTGTATAGGGGTTAAAGGGTTTCAGGGTTCTAGGGGTCCTGCTTGGTGAGTGGCTTCCCTCTAGCCTATCATTTACAGCCCATCTGAGTGTGTGGATCAAGGAAGGCGTTACACCGTGCTCTCTGCAGAAGGCCATGTGGGCCAGGATAGTGCTTTAAAAATTGCTGGACAACCAGGTTCAACACGTGAACCACACAAGGCACGTGTGTCACATTGTCACAGCGAAGGGCCGCACCCATGTTTGCATCATTGTCGCACCCGGCCTTCCCTGGCTGCTGGTTGAGTGGAGACAACCATTGATGAAACTCGGTCTCCAGAGCTAACCGTCCACAACTTCTCAGCGGTGTGACTCACATTTCCCTTACATTTCAAAGTAAACCTTTGACCGCCTGATGGCATTGAGCTCTGCTGCCAGCATAGTAAGGAGGTGTGTGGTATTCCTTGTGCGCAGTTACAAGGAAGGGTGGCCTGACCACACAGGGTTTGCGCCAAGGTGGAGGACCCACACGAGGTTGAAGAGGCAGAAGCAGTGTATTAACTTCTACATACAGAAGAAGGATTGAAACAACTCGTGGGGACGGCAAGACTTGTACAGCAGACCCTTCTCCATCTCTCCCCACAGTAACCCATTGCCCAGTCAGCGACATGTAACGCCCCTGTCCATGCTTACTGGGCCAATTATCTGTGGTGAAATGCACCCTGTCACACAGAGTTTCTCAAGGAATCAGTGATGTTTAGTGCGACATGCTGGTGTAGCGCGTGCACGCCTTTGTTGGAGAAGGAGTGGCGCCTGGGCATCGGCTCTTGGGGCACTGCGATGGGCATAAGGTCTCGAAAATCCTCGGTTAAAAAGGTTGGAAAGGCAGCATTTTGGTAGCCAACAGTTTGCAGATGCTGAAAGTCAACCTCCAAGCCATGTCATGCCCTTCTAAAAGCATGTAAAACACAGCGAGGGGACTCCAACCACAGTCTCCCTCATTTCCACTAATTGGGCCACACACACCCCACTTGACTGGCATCAGTTGACCCCCTTTTCAAAATGAAAAAGATGCTTTGCATGAAGCACTCTCAAAAATACGCGTGCCTTTCCCGTCCCCTGGCTGACCCAGGGGAAGAAAAGTCCTCTGAGAGCCATGACTTGTTCATCTTGGTTCTTTTAGAAACACAGCGAGGGGACTCCAACCACAGTCTCCCTCGTTTCCACTAACTGGGCCACACACACCCCACTTGACTGGCATCGGTTGAGCCCCCTTTTGAAAAAGAAAAAGATGCTTTGCATGAAGCACTCTCAAAAATACGCGTGCCTTTCCCGTCCCCTGGCTGACCCAGGGGAAGAAAAGTCCTCTGAGAGCCATGACTTGTTCATCTTGGTTCTTTTAGAAACACAGCGAGGGGACTCCAACCACAGTCTCCCTCGTTTCCACTAACTTGGCCACACACACCCCACTTGACTGGCATCGGTTGAGCCCCCTTTTGAAAAAGAAAAAGATGCTTTGCATGAAGCACTCTCAAAAATACGCGTGCCTTTCCCGTCCCCTGGCTGACCCAGGGGAAGAAAAGTCCTCTGAGAGCCATGACTTGTTCATCTTGGTTCTTTTAGAAACACAGCGAGGGGACTCCAACCACAGTCTCCCTCGTTGCCACTAATTGGGCCACACACACCCCACTTGACTGGCATCAGTTGACCCCCCCTTTTGAAAAAGAAAAAGATGCTTGGCATGAAGCACTCTCAAAAATACGCATGCCTTTCCCGTCCCCTGGCTGACCCAGGGGAAGAAAAGTCCTCTGAGAGCCATGACTTGTTCATCTTGGTTCTTTTCGGAAACACAGCGAGGGGACTCCAACCACAGTCTCCCTCGTTGCCACTAATTGGGCCACACACACCCCACTTGACTGACATCAGTTGACCCTCATTTTCAAGCTTACAAAGATGCTTTGCATGAAGCACTATCAAAAATACGCGTGCCTTTCGCCTCCCCTGGATGACCCAGGGGAAGAAAAGTCCTCTGAGAGCCATCACTTGTTCATCTTGGTTCTTTTAGAAACACAGCGAGGGGACTCCAACCACAGTCTCCCTCGTTGCCACTAATTGGGCCACACACACCTCACTTGACTGACATCAGTTGACCCCCATTTTCAAGCTTACAAAGATGCTTTGCATGAAGCACTATCAAAAATACACGTGCCTTTCGCCTCCCCTGGATGACCCAGGGGAAGAAAAGTCCTCTGAGAGCCATGACTTGTTCATCTTGGTTCTTTTAGAAACACAGCGAGGGGACTCCAACCACAGTCTCCCTCGTTTCCACTAACTGGGCCACACACACCCCACTTGACTGACATCAGTTGACCCCCATTTTCAAACTTACAAAGATGCTTTGCATGAAGCACTATCAAAAATATGCGTGCCTTTCGCCTCCCCTGGATGACCCAGGGGAAGACAAGTCCTCTGAGAGCCATGATTTGTTCATTTTGGTTCTTTTAGAAACACAGCGAGGGGACTCCAACCACAGTCTCCCTCGTTTCCACTAACTGGGCAACACACACCACTTGACTGGCATCGGTTGAGCCCCCTTTTGAAAAAGAAAAAGATGCTTTGCATGAAGCACTCTCAAAAATACGCGTGCCTTTCCCGTCCCCTGGCTGACCCAGGGGAAGAAAAGTCCTCTGAGAGCCATGACTTGTTCATCTTGGTTCTTTTAGAAACACAGCGAGGGGACTCCAACCACAGTCTCCCTCGTTGCCACTAATTGGGCCACACACACCCCACTTGACTAGCATCAGTTGACCCCCCTTTTCAAAATGAAAAAGATGCTTTGCATGAAGTACTCTCAAAAATACGCGTGCCTTTCCCGTCCCCTGGCTGACCCAGGTGAAGAAAAGTCCTCTGAGAGCCATGACTTGTTCATCTTGGTTCTTTTAGAAACACAGCGAGGGGATTCCAACCACAGTCTCCCTCGTTTCCACTAACTGGGCCACACACACCCCACTTGACTGACATCAGTTGACCCCCATTTTCAAACTTACAAAGATGCTTTGCATGAAGCACTATCAAAAATATGCGTGCCTTTCGCCTGCCCTGGATGACCCAGGGGAAGACAAGTCCTCTGAGAGCCATGATTTGTTCATTTTGGTTCTTTTAGAAACACAGCGAGGGGACTCCAACCACAGTCTCCCTCGTTTCCACTAACTGGGCAACACACACCACTTGACTGGCATCGGTTGAGCCCCCTTTTGAAAAAGAAAAAGATGCTTTGCATGAAGCACTCTCAAAAATACGCGTGCCTTTCCCGTCCCCTGGCTGACCCAGGTGAAGAAAAGTCCTCTGAGAGCCATGACTTGTTCATCTTGGTTCTTTTAGAAACACAGCGAGGGGATTCCAACCACAGTCTCCCTCGTTTCCACTAACTGGGCCACACACACCCCACTTGACTGGCATCAGTTGAGCCAATTTTCAAGATGAAAAAGATGCTTTGCATGAAGCACTCTCAAAAATACGCGTGCCTTTCCCGTCCCCTGGCTGACCCAGGGGAAGAAAAGTCCTCTGAGAGCCATGTCCACATTGTCAGTGGACAGACACGTGTGCTTGTCTGCCAGCAGACCCCCAGCAGCACTGAAGACAGATTCCGAGAGAACGCTGGCTGCAGGGCACGACAAGATCCCCAAGGCGTACGTGGCGAGCTCAGGCAATTTATCAAGATTGGAAGCCTAAAATGAGCAGGGCTCAAGTTGCACAATAATGGAATCGATGTTTCCTTGCTTATACTCATATATCTGTGTGTCCTCCTCTTTTTCCTTGTCCAGCTGTTTTGTTTTCGCATGAGTATATGTCCTTGACACTTTCCCATGTGTTTGTGTTGTGTTGTGAGTTGTTTGTCACCTTTTGGACACCTTTGAGGGTGTTTTCTAGGTGTTTTTATGTGTTTGTGATTGCCTGCCATTGTTTCCTATGCAGTTCGAGTTCGGTTCGTCGAACGTTCGACGAGCCGAACTCGAACGGGACCTCCGTTCGGCGAACCGACCTCGAGCCGAACCGGGACCGGTTCGCTCATCTCTACTGATGACCCCTGTCTTTGTCATGATAACTTCCTGTGAACGCTGGCTGCGAGGTGATGTTTATAGGAGATGATAATTTTTTTCAATACAGAGCAGTGCTGATGCACTGCTCTGAACAGAAAAAGTGATCAGATTATCACAGCTTCAAGTCTCCTAAAGTGACCAGTAAATAAAAAAATACAGTAACAAAGTTTAAAAAAAAAAAAAACCCACAAGCTTTCAGATCAATCTGTTTTGCCAAATTGAAAATAAAACAATAAAAAATACACATATTTGGTATAGTTGAGTTCAGAAATTTCCGATCTATCAAAATATAAAATAAATTAATCTGATTGATAAACTGTGTAACGGAAAAAAATTCAGTATGCCAGAATTTGTGTTTTAGTCGCCACAACATTATTATAAAATACCCAAAGAAGGTGTTAGTAAAAACACCAACTCAGGCAAAAAAATAATCCATGACACAGCCCCAGAGCACGAATAATCAAAACGTTATGAGTCTTGGAAAATGGCACCATTTTTACAAACTTCTTAACTTTTTTGCACCTATTAAGTAAAAGAAAAGATATTGCATTTTGATATCTTCATACTCGTAAAGACCTGGAGAATCATATTGCCAGGTCAGTTTTGCCATGTAGTGAATATGGTAAATAAAAAAAAACATTGTGGAATTGCACATTTTTTTTTGCAGTTTCACCCGCACTTGGATTTTTTTTCCTGTTTTCTAGTACAGTATATGGAAACATTAATTGTTTCATTCAAAAATACAACTTTTCCCACATAAAAAACTTAAATAGCTATGTTGATTGCAAAGTAAAAAATGATGGCTCTTAGAAGAAAAGGAGGAAGAAACGAAAACAAAAAATGAAAAATTACCAGTTGGTAAAGGGTTTAAGTATGTGAAATGAATGCTCGATGGGGTTGAGATCTGGGAATTAATGCAGCCAATACAGAATATTCCAATTATTTGCCTCAAAAATCTTCTGAGTTGCTTTCGCTGCCTGTTTTGGGTCATTGTTCATCTGTACTGTGAAGCCCCAATCAACCTTGCTACATTTGGTTGCATTTGAGCAGAAAACATAGACCTGTACACTTCACAGTAACAGCTTCCAAACTGAAATGCCACAGCTGAAATCAGCTCCAGACCTTTACCTGCTAAATTGTTTATGTACTATTGAGGGACTAGCCCCTGGAGCCCATTAAAGATCTTTTGAGATATGTGTCCAATTACTTTTGGTCACGTTAAAAATAGGCAGCTAAATATTATAGACCTGTACTTCCTAAACCCTTACAGTAAATAGGATGTGAATACCCTCAAATAAAATCATTTATAGGAATGAGGAATCTCTTCACATAAAGTTATAAAAACTACAATTTTTTATTGAAACTGCAACAATTTAAAACCATTATATTCAGTGCATGAACCACAAACAATAATTTAGGTAAATGGAAGTCCCATGATCGGATCATAAGTATTGCGTTCACAAATTCAAGTCAGTTAGAGTGTAATGTTCCCTTCTTGTAACAAAGTGTAGCACACATTTATCAATATATAGAAATAGTCCCTATGCAGCCTCGAATTAAAGCTGAGCGTTTGATCTTTAAGTTCTTATTGATAGACTAAAATAACATTATATAACATCACATAATATCTTGAATATGTTTTGGTAAACAGCTAAAATGCCAAAACGTGTGTCAGTGTCAAATATTTCCTGACCTACATGTGAATGCAGTGAAGCAATAAGTAATTTCCTCAGCTTCATATGCACAATGCATATACACCTGCTGCCACTGGACTCATGTTCTCAACTCATGTCAATAATTTATTAATCTTTTTACTACAGAACCATTTAGCTTTGATATGGACATGTTTTGAATGTTAATCGTCAACTACATAATGCTGAGGGCTTAGTAGCAATCCTAGTAACAATTTACCCTAAATGTCTTGGGTCTGTAGTCTCTGCATTCACTGTTGTTTTAGTTTACAGTATTGCAAGAGTGACTAGCATGTTTATATAGGCAAAAGTATTATCTTTTATTGAAAAAATTTGTTTAAAAGAACTAAGGGGTACTTTGCACACTACGACATCAGAAGCCGATGCTTGCGATGCCGAGTGCGATAGTCCCCACCCCCATCGCAGTAGCAATATCTTGTGATTGCTGCCGTAGCGAACATTATCGCTACGGCAGCTTCACATGCACACAACTGCCCTGCGAAGTCGCTCTGGCCGGCGAACCGCCTCCTTACTAAGGGGGCGGGTCGTGCGGCGTCACAGCGACGTCACATGGCAGGCGGCCAATAGAAGCGGAGGGGCGGAGATGAGCGGGACGTAAACATCCCGCCCACCTCCTTCCTTCCGCATAGCCGGCGTGAGCCGTGATGACGCAGGTAGGAGATGTTCCTTGCTCCTGCGGCTTTTCACACAGCGATGTGTGCTGCCGCAGGAACGAGGAACAACATCGTACCGTCGCTGCAGCTACATTATAGAAATGCCGGACACTACACCGATGATACGATTATGACGCTTTTGCGCTCGTTAATCGTATCATAAAGGATTTACACTCTACGATATTGACAGCGACATCAGATGTGCGTCACTTTCAATTTGACCCCACCGATATCGCACCTGTGATATCGTGGTGTGCAAAATACCCCTAAGAGTCCTCAGTGGTTTATACCTTTTAATGACTAACTGAAAAGATAGCAATAATAGCAAGCTTTCGAGACTACTCAGGTCTCTTCATCAGGTTAAATAATCTCTACTGGCTAACACAGTACAAAGATATATTTTACCTGTATCTTTTGTTGAGCGTCAATGTCTTTTTTATGAATCTTATGATTTAATCTTACTTGGCAACAACTGACAGACATTAACCACTAAAGTTAAGTTTGCTGTCCACCAATATCACCAAATATTTCTTTTCCTTGACAGTTTTGTCCATTGTATTACTGTAATACAGCTTTATATTATGTTTTAGCCCAAGTACTATCCACATTAAGCATCATATGCTATTTTACAGCCAAAGCCTCCATCTTTCCCAAATCCCCCTGTGATATTTTCTCCTCCACTAAGTTGAATACTGTATGGTAATTAAGCCCTCATTCCAATATGCTAAACAACAACATTGAACGTAATTGCACACAAAACAGTGCCAAACAAAATTGTTGGCACCCTCAACTTAATATTTGGTTGCACACCTTTTGGAATACATAACTGCAATTAATCGTTTCCTATATCCCTCAACAAGCTGCTTATACCTCTCAACTGGAATTTTGGTCCACTTCTCTCTTACTAACTTCTCCAGGTCTGTCATATTTGAAGGATGCCTTCTCTCAACAGCAATTTTATGATCTCTCCACAGGTGTTAAATGGGATTTAAATACAGACTTATTGCTGCCACTTCAGAACTCTCCAGTGCTTTGTTTACATCAATTTTTAAGTGCTTTTTGAAGTATGTTTGGGGACATTGTCCTGCTAGAAGATCCGTGACTTAGGACACAAACCCAGCTTTCTGACACTGGGCACTACATTGGGACACAAAATTATTTGGTAATCTTCAGATTTCATGATGCCTTGCTTACAGTCAAGGCATGCAGAGCCAGCAAAACAACCTCAAAACATCTTTGAACCTACATCATATTTGACTGTAGGTACTGTGTTCTTTTCTTTGTAGGCTTCATTTCATTTTTGGTATACTGTAGAATAATGTGCTTTACCAAGAAATATTTTGTCCACATCCAGGGAGATTAGTTACAGTGCCATGGGTTGTAAACGTCTTGATTATGTCACACACCGTGGACAAAGAATCATGAAGATCTCTGGAGATGGACTTGTAATGTTGAGCTTATTGATATTTTTCAACAATTTTGGTTCTCAAGTCCTTAAACAGTTCTATTCTCCTTCTTCTGTTCTCCATAATTAGTGTGGCACACAGACAAACAATGCAAATATTGAGTCAACTTCTCCCCTTTTTATCTGGTATTTTTCATATTGCTCACACGTGTCACTTGTCACAGGTGAGATTGAACAAGCATCTGATGCTTGAAGCATAGTTGTTTACCCACAATCTTGGAAAGGTGTCAACAATTTTTTTTAAACCCTTTTCGGGGAGTTTTATATGAAATTGTGTCCAATTTGAAATTTTTTTTCTCTGCTTTTTTTGTGTTGTTCCATTACATTACATTACACATGTGTATAACAAGACTTGTGAAATTGCAATAAGTTTCTAGAACAAATTCAAGGGTGCCAACACTTTTGGCCATAACTGTAACAATATATATTCATGAGAGGCAGGAGCAGGTCAGATGGGAAGGTGTGCTTTCTATAAATGAAACAACTAGCTGAGTTATGAAATCAAGCCACAGGAGCACTGAAGATCTCAAGAAAAATTTACATCCATTTGTATTTATTACATATATATATATATATATATATACACAGTGTATGTATATATATATATATATATATATATATATATATATATATCTTATAGAGAACAGAGGAGCTCTCAATATTTCTGTGGATTTGAAAGTCAGGAGAGATCGCCATAAGCTGATAGCTACAGTATGTATTGTGTATGGCAGTGCTTACAATAACTGCCGTATAGCTCCTAATCTTACCGTAGTATTCTACACCATTGTGTGTTTGCTATGGTGATAATGACCCGCCCCAGGGCCGTAGGGTACTCGGTTCCGGGTGTTGGTTAATGGGATTATGTCACGGGGGCCTGTGCCCGGTTCCGTGGCACTGGTGGTCGCTGAAAGTCAATAAATAATAAAAATAAAAAAAAAATAAAAAAATAAAAAATAAAAAGTAAATAAAATAAAAAAAAATAATAAAATAAATAAATAAATAAAAGTATTTTGTGACGCCACCTACGGTTCCAGTATGGTTACTGGGGCTGCAGGTCAGACCTCTGGAGTGATGGTTAGGCAGCCAGTTTTTTACGCTTCCCGTAGGTGAAGCGGGGTCCCCAGGGCAGTTTTAGTAGTACACAGATATGGCGGTTTTTCTTCACAGCCTTTTCAACTGTCACTTTAGTGACCCGCCCCAGGGCCGTGGGGTACTCGGTTCCGGGTGTTGGTTAATGGGATTATGTCACGGGGGCCTGTGCCCGGTTCCGTGGCCCTGGTGGTCACTGAAAGTCAATAAATAATAAAAATAAAAAAAAAATAAAATAAAAAAAAATAATTAAATAAATAAATAAAAGTATTTTGTGACGCCACCTATGGTTCCAGTATGGTTACTGGGGCTGCAGGTCAGACCTCTGGGGTGATGGTTAGGCAGCCAGTTGTTTACGCTTCCCGTAGGTGAAGCGGGGTCCCCAGGGCAGTTTTAGTAGTACACAGATATGGCGGTTTTTCTTCACAGCCTTTTCAACTGTCACTTTAGTGCAGCAGCCTATGGCTCCTCAGATGAAGAAATAAAGTGCATCACACCAATTCATTAACTCTGACCAGATTTTACTCACAGGTGTTAAAAAGGGGTTCAGTTTCTGATGTTACAGTTTTTGGTGATCTGGGAACAGTTCAGGATCTCTGCACCAGGTCAGTTGTGTGGCCTCCCTGCTGCGCTATGTTTCTCCTTGGTACTAGGCTGCCTGTAGCTATACCTTGTCCCTCTCTCACTGTCTTCACCTGTATGGCAGGCGGCGGGAGCTTCTCTAAGGGGCACTGCTGTACTCACTGCGATCCCTAAGCTCTGTGTAGCGGCTTTGCCTTCAGGTGCTGCTGCGGCCAGGAGATCTGCAGTCTCCCTTGCCCCCGGTCTTTATTGCTGGGCAGATTAGATCCCTCACAATCTCGGACGCCGGTGTCCGATAATCAGCGCTGTTCCTTGGGGATGAACCGGTCTGGCTCCACCTCCCCGGTCACTCTTCTTTTGCCTCACTCTTGATCCCTCAGGCGGTCACACAGTTACTTGTGCGGGCTAAGCACTGCCCTCTCCATTTTAATGTCTTCCCTCGCTCTCTGCTCGCACAGACTCCTTTTGTCTAACTGTCAACTGTCTCTCTGACTCCGCCTCCAAACCTGGCTTTAAAGGGGACCTCACCTGAACTCGACTTGTAGAGCTCCCCCTCCAGGCTTGGAGTGGAAATGTTGTATGTGGGATTACCTAATGTGGAGATCCTTCCCTGCCCAGGTACAGGTATATTTGTGGCAACTGAACCCTGGGGTGCCACATTCCCCCTTAGCTAAATTCAGTACTCCTGGACTGGAAACACAAACTTATAAAACATTAGCAACAATAAAGAGTAGTACAAAGTCTTAAAAAATAAAAATTACAAAAACCAATAAAACAGAAAAATGCAGTCCTTCCGCTGCAAAATGTGAGTATGGTATATATAAGAAAGTTTTTGACCACTACCAGTCCTGTGGTCCATTGATCCATAAAAGTTCAAGAAGATGCAAAAGTTCATGCAAAAAGTCCTGCAGGCTCAACACGCTTGACGGTTACGGATTTACTTAGTTGCAATAAACAAATAAATAAAATATTTTTACATTTTACTAACTACTACACTTTCTATTTAATATTCTTCTATATAACGGGACGGGGGCTGACCAAAGTTGCTACGGTTAGACCTACGTAATGCCTGTGTCACAACTCGTCGGTGCAGTGTACTGGTACCTAGTGCTGGTGCTATGCGTGCACTATCTACTAGTCTGCATGAGGATCTATGCAATATTGGTATGCGTGAATGTTGTCTTAGTCTTACCATAGGACTGGCAGGTTCACCAATAGCAGGGTTCTCTGGTTCTACTGCGACAGGTAGTTCTTCTGAAATGTTGACCGGTTCTTCCAGTCTTTCTGGGACTTCTACTGGTTGAGCGCCAGTCAATAATGGTATAATTATGGCTCCATTGTCTTCTTATCATCTTCTCTTTCTTTTCCTCTTTAGGTTGAGGTATACAGGGGATTACTTCTTTTTGCTTCAACTGTTCAGGACATTTTTTAAGGTGGTCTCTAGAAACTGCCGCTGACGTTTTTCCCTTATCCTTGCTGATTAAGCAGATTTTCTTGTTGTCAAATTTAGAGGGCAATACTGTGTATGGTTCTGCTTCCCACTGGTCATCAAGCTTATGGGTTTTTCTTTTTCTTTTTAGAACCATCTCTCCAGGTATTAAAGGAGCAGCTGGTGCATTCTTGTTATAATCTTTCTCTTGCCTTTCTCTAATTTGGTCTAGGCTTCTTTCTACGCACTCCTGTACCTTTTTGTACTGCTCTTGGCGCTTAGTGTCCCAATCAGCTTCAGGTGAACTGGTTTCAGGAACAACAATTCCCATTTCTAAGTCAACTGGTAACTTCCCGGGTCTTGCTCTCATCAAGTATGCTGGCGTGCAATTGGTGGAACTCACAGGGATGTTGTTGTACATGTCCACTAAATCAGGCAACTTCTCTGGCCACATGCTTCTTTCTTCCAAGGGCAAGGTTTTCAACAGGTCTATAACCACCTGGTTCATTTTCTCACACATGACGTTTGTCTGTGGGTGATTCGGTGTGGTTCGGATTTTCTTACATCCATACAGGTTGCAAAACTCCTGGAACACTTCAGCTTCGAATGCAGAACCTTGATCCGTCAACACCTGTTCCGGGTAGCCATGTGGTCTGCAGAAGTAGGCTTGAAAGGTTCTCGCTGCGGTTCTTGCTGTCAAGTCCTTTACAGGTACTACCACCAGAAACCGGGAATAGTGGTCCACCATAGTGAGGGCATATGTATAACTGGATCTACTGGGTGTCAATTTCACATGGTCCAAGGCTACAAGTTCCAGCGGCTACTTGGTGACAATTGGTTGTAGTGGAGCTCTTTGACTGTCACGATCCTTTCTTCTCAGGTTGCATGGGCCACAGTTTTGGCACCAGTTCTCAATGGTAGTTCTCATGCCAACTCAATAGAATCTGTTGCATAACAGTACCTCAAGCTTCTTCCACCCGAAGTGTCCTGCTCCGTCATGGTACGCCTCCAGCACCATCTGAACATCTCTCTTCGGTACCACTATTTGCCACACCCTCTCATAGGTTCGGGGGTTGATGTAATGTCTGCATAGCCTACCCCTGTAGATGAACAATCTGCTCTTTTCCTTCCACAGGTGCTGCGCTTCCGGTGGGGCATCTGGTCTAAGACTTGAGTCTGGTTGGATTATTAGCTCTTTAACTAGGTGAACAGACGGATCGCTGTCTTGCGTTTCCTCCCACCCGTGGTAAGGTAACGGGTTCAGCGTGGCCTCTTGGCATTTGCCTTTAACACCTTGGTTACACTGGGATGCACTGTTGCGGTGAAAAGCCGGCAGCTCTATCTCTTCTAGCTCATCCGAGTCTTCTCCTGCATCTGGTAAATGGGGCATTCTCGACAATGCATCAGCGTTGGCGTTTTTGCGGCCTGCCCGATATTTGATGGTGAAGTCATAGTTTGACAAACGGGCCATCCATCGCTGCTCTAGTGCACCAAGCTTTGCGGAGTCCAAGTGAGTAAGCGGGTTGTTATCCGTAAATATGGTAAACTTCGCAGCCGCCAGGTAGTGCTTGAACCGTTCAGTGATGGCCCAGACTAAGGCTAGGAATTCCAGCTTGAACGAACTGTAGTTTTCTGGGTTTCTCTCAGTAGGACGGAGCTTCCTGCTTGCAAAGGCAATTACACGTTCTTTGCCATTCTGCACCTGCGACAGCACAGCTCCCAATCCCACATTACTGGCATCTGTGTACAGCACGAATGGCAAATTATAATCAGGGTAGGCCAGGATTTCCTCACCGGTCAGGGCCCACTTCATGTGCTTGAAGGAGTCTTCTTCTTTCTCACCCCATTCAAACGGAGGACCGGAAGTCTTGCCCTTTTTGGTCTGGCCTACCAGGAGATCTTGCAAAGGCACCGCAATTTTCGTGAAGTCCTTTATGAACCTCCTGTAGTATCCTACCAGCCCCAAGAACTGACGCACCTCTTTGACGGTTATTGGCTTTGGACAGTCTCTGATAGCAGTGACCTTTTCAGGGTCTGGTGCCACACCATCCGCACTGACCACATGCCCAAGATACTGAACCTTCAGCTTCAGCAAATGGCATTTTGAAGGCTTTCGTTTCATACCAAACTTTGACAATGCTTCTAACACCTCGGCCAGGTGCTCCAGATGTTCCTCATACGTCTTGGAATACACGATGACGTCATCAAAATATACCAGTACAGTCTCGAAGTTTCGGTGCCCCAGGCAACACTCCATCAGCCTTTGGAATGTGCCGGGTGCATTGCAGAGTCCAAACGGCATGCTGTTGAACTCACACAGACCCATCGGCTTCGTGAATGCGGTCTTCTCTCGATCTTCTTCTGCCATGGAAACCTGCCAATACCTACTGGTAAGATCTAAGGTGGAAAAGAAATTAGCAGCTTTCAGTGCAGCAAGTGATTCCTCAATGCGGGGCAACGGGTAAGCATCCTTGTGTGTTATGCGGTTTATCTGCCTATAGTCAACGCACATCCTCATTGTGCAATCTTTCTTTCTTACCAGGACATGTGGAGCTGACCAGGGGCTACAACTATCTCCAATAACCCCAGCTTCCTTCATTTCCAATAACATATCTTTAGCACACTGATAGTGAGCTGGTGGGATAGGCCTGTATCTCTCTTTTATAGGTGGATGGTCTCCCGTGGGTATGCGATGGTGTACCCCTTTTTTCCGCCCAAAGTCTAATGGATGCTTACTAAAGACCCGTTCATATTCCTTCACCACCCGATAAACTCCGTGCCTTTGGTAAGAAGGGGTGGAATCAGTGCCGACATGCAGCTTCTGACACCAGTCCTCCAGCTGTCCTTTGGAGCTGTTGTCCTCCGCCTGGTCGGACGGGGTCAAGGGTTCCACTGCCTGAATTGAGTTGTTGTTAACAGTGAACAACTTGGCAACAGTAGCATATCTGGGTAGCTTGACCTCTTCCTCTCCACAGTTTAAAACTCGTACAGGTACCCTCCCTTTGCGTACATCAACTATCCCCCTGGCTGTCAGGACTGTGGGCCTACTATCTGAGTACATGGGCTCTACCATTGCCTGGTAATCCTGCCCTCTGAGGCCTATAGCTGCCCGACACCAAATCATCACTTCACTTCTTGGGGGTAACACAATGGGGAATGGGTCGCTTACCCGTACACTGCCGATTTCTCCACCAGACAACTCTACCTGTTGTCTCTGCAGAAGGGCTTTGATTTCTTTCTGTAGGACCCTCTGCTGCCCGATGCTGGCAGTTTCTGCAACCTACTGGAGCAAGAAAAGAACTTCTCCTAGACAATTTTCAACAACATTAGTACCTAATATCATTGTTGGATTTCTTTCACGACAATCAGTATCCACCACAATAAGTCCTTGGCCCTTTAGCTCCTCCCTCCCCACCTTTATCATCACCTCCTTGTACCCTACTTGTGATACCGGCTGTCCATTAGCAGCATATATAGTAAGGTCTGGGTCTGGGCGAGTGAGCTCAGAATCGGCCCAAAATCTTTTGTAAAGGATATGCGGGATCGTCGTCACCTGTGAGCCAGTGTCCAATAGAGCAAGTGTGGGAATGCCATCTAGCACGATAGATAGGAATGGTCGTCCTCCCACATATCTATCGTGCCAGTTCGATGGGCCTGGTTGTTTTATTCCTGGTGGCCGGCCCGCTGCCCCAGGAGTCGCTGGTTTAAAGGACATGACCTGGCAAAGTGGCCTGCCTCGTTACAACGGCGGCAGATAGGTTGTCCTGACAAGTCATAGCGGTCGTTGGGTCTTCCTCTGGGCGGTGGGTTCCTCCTTCCTCGCATCCACGGGATGTCCTCAGGGCTGTCAGCCAACTGAATCCTCTCCGACGACTGTGGTTTCTGCTGGAGTTGCATGGCCTTTATGAGCATGGCCACATCTTTTGTCAGCTGCTGTACCTGGGAACGCAAGTCATCAGAGGCACCAGGTATTAAAGCCTGTCCATTGATTTCTGCTGGAGTTAAGGAAAGGGACGCCACCTCTGAGGGAGAGGTGATGGCTTGCCGCGGTTGAGGTGTGGGGTCTGTAGTCACAGGGACTCACAGTGCTCTAATGGCCCAGTTTTTCAGAGTTACAAAGTCTAGACTCGGATGCTCCATGACCCATAGACGCAGCTGTGTTTGATGAATTGGTGAATGTAGCCCCTCAAGAAATTGTTCAATTAACATTTTATCTTCCTCTCGTGCACTTTCAGGGTCTACCTGCTTTACAGCCTGCAGCGCCTCCTGAAGGTTCAATGCATAATCCCGTATGCTATCCTGCGGTCTTTGTTTGCAGTTGTAAAACCTCATTCTTAGCTCAGCTACAGTACGAGTTTCAAAAGCAGCTTTTAAATTAGCAAATATCTGGGTTATTGTCCTTTTATCTGTATTCAGCCAGGATTTAACCTCTCGCTCTGCTGCACCCGTCAGTTGCCCCAACAAAACAGACACTTTTTGCTTGTCAGTCATAGAGTATATATCCAGTAAATTGCACATCTTTTCTCTAAATTCAGCTAGGGTATTGGGCTCCCCAGCATATTGCGGTAACCATGCCGCCCCTGGGACATACGGCAGAGCAAGCGGCATGATTGGGGCTACAGCTTCAGGTGCTGCAGCTGCTCCAGCGGCATCAGCATCGCCTTGCATCTCCATCCTCACTGTGGCGCAGTTAGTTTTTCAAATGCTCAAAATGGCGGCAAAGTTCAGTTATTAAACAGTTTTCAAGGCACACGTTACCCAGGGTTACTGGGCCTTGTCCAGATCCTGTTCGTGACGCCAAAAGCTGACCCGCCCCAGGGCCGTGGGGTACTCGGTTCCGGGTGTTGGTTAATGGGATTATGTCACGGGGGCCTGTGCCCGGTTCCGTGGCCCTGGTGGTCGCTGAAAGTCAATAAATAATAAAAATAAAAAAAAATAAAATAAAAAAAATAATAAAATAAATAAATAAAAGTATTTTGTGACGCCACCTATGGTTCCAGTATAGTTACTGGGGCTGCAGGTCAGACCTCTGGGGTGATGGTTAGGCAGCCAGTTGTTTACACTTCCCGTAGGTGAAGCGGGGTCCCCAGGGCAGTTTTAGTAGTACACAGATATGGCGGTTTTTCTTCACAGCCTTTTCAACTGTCACTTTAGTGCAGCAGCCTATGGCTCCTCAGATGAAGAAATAAAGTGCATCACACCAATTCATTAACTCTGACCAGATTTTACTCACAGGTGTTAAAAAGGGGTTCAGTTTCTGATGTTACAGTTTTTGGTGATCTGGGAACAGTTCAGGATCTCTGCACCAGGTCAGTTGTGTGGCCTCCCTGCTGCGCTATGTTTCTCCTTGGTGCTAGGCTGCCTGTAGCTATACCTTGTCCCTCTCTCACTGTCTTCACCTGTATGGCAGGCGGCGGGAGCTTCTCTAAGGGGCACTGCTGTACTCACTGCGATCCCTAAGCTCTGTGTAGCGGCTTTGCCTTCAGGTGCTGCTGCGGCCAGGAGATCTGCAGTCTCCCTTGCCCCCGGTCTTTATTGCTGGGCAGATTAGATCCCTCACAATCTCGGACGCCGGTGTCCGATAATCAGCGCTGTTCCTTGGGGATGAACCGGTCTGGCTCCACCTCCCCGGTCACTCTTCTTTTGCCTCACTCTTGATCCCTCAGGCGGTCACACAGTTACTTGTGCGGGCTAAGCACTGCCCTCTCCATTTTAATGTCTTCCCTCACTCTCTGCTCGCACAGACTCCTTTTGTCTAACTGTCAACTGTCTCTCTGACTCCGCCTCCAAACCTGGCTTTAAAGGGGACCTCACCTGAACTCGACTTGTAGAGCTCCCCCTCCAGGCTTGGAGTGGAAATGTTGTATGTGGGATTACCTAATGTGGAGATCCTTCCCTGCCCAGGTACAGGTATATTTGTGGCAACTGAACCCTGGGGTGCCACAATAACACACAATCATTTTGTAGAATTTTACTTTTCTGTTATATTTTGAAAAAGAAAATATCCGTAAAATATCTTTCTCTTTTTTCACATTTTATTGATTTTACTAGTACTCTCTTCAGTTTATTATTTCTTATATATAGCTGTAGGTTAGGGTTGTTTTCATTTCTTTCACAAAACAGCTTCTGGAAAAAAATGACCTATGCTGCTATTGACAACACATACAATATTTTAAGCCCTTGTTTCCCTTAGTAACAGAAAATAGTAATGAAAAAGATATTGTCTGGAACAATTAAATATGAGTCACTTTGTCCTCTTCAAATGGACACTGAGTTTACTCAGATCTTCTCTGAAGGCTCATGTAATATAAAAAAAACTGTTAATATTCGTTCCTACCATTCAGGGTGTAATGTTAGATTTATTGCAGTTCAAAACAGCATCACAAAGAATAGTAGAGTGATATTTATTTAGAACGACTATTCGATTCATCTCCTATCAGTATTCCACCTTTAACAATTCCTTGCTTTCCTCAGTGAATACAGTCTTAGGATTTATACAATATACACAGTGTACACACACACACACACACATATATTTATATATACATATATATATATATATATATATATATAATATATACTGTACATATATATATATATATATATATATATATATATATATATATATATATATATATATATTCTGCCTCTGGTAATGGAGCACGACTCAGTAACAAGCGATGCATTGTTTAAGAAATAGGGCCCCTATAATATTAGGATATAGAGATGAGCACACCTGTTAGATAAAGGTTCACAATTTAAAATTCAATATGAGCCTTAAGCGGACTTTACACGCTGCAATCTCGCTAGTGAGATCGCAAGCGATCGTACCTGCCCCCGTCGGATGTGCGACACGGGCAAATCGCTGCCCGTGGCGCACAACCTCGGTTACTCCCGTCACATAGACTTACCTGCCCTGCGACGTCGCTCTGGCCGGCGAACCGCCTCTTTTCTAAGGGGGCGGATCGTGCGGTATCATAGCGATGTCACACGGCAGGCGTCCAATAGAAGCAGAGGGGTGGAGATGAGCGGGACGTAACATCCCGCCCACCTCCTTCCTTCCGCATTGCCGGTGGAGGCAGGTAAGGAGATGTTCGTCGCTCCTGCAGACTCACACACAGTGATGTGTGGTGCCGCAGGAACGAGGAACAACATCGCTAACATGCAGAAAACGATTTTTTGTTTCAGGACGACCTCTTCACGGCAAACGATTTTGACCGCTTTTGCGATCGTTTGAGGTCGCTCGTACTTGTCACATACTGTAATATCGTTAATGACACCGGATGTGCATCACAAACACCGTGACCCCGACGATAATTCATTAACGATATCGCAGCGTGTAAAGCCCCCTTTCGTCTGTTCGGCTGAAGCTCGGTAATCCCGAGCACTTTCACCAAAAGTAGACAATGTTCGATTTTGTTTAATTACTGATCACATTTTCTTAAAATGCTTTTTTAATAACATGTTATGCTTTTGTATATGATTGTGTTGTTGTATGATGAATGGAGAATGTATTCAATCGGTGGAGCTGGTTGGGACTTATTTTTTTTCTTATCTTTATTTGCGGATGTTGCTGCAGCCAATCATAGCACAGCAAACATCCACAAGGTTCAGACAGAAGGGCTTGTGTCATTGGCTGCCTAAGTCACATGTGCCTCTGCATATAAAATGCAGACATGCAGCGTCGGTGCCATTTTGTGAATGTAAAACATTCACTAGACAGTGACCTTAGCTAGGGGCTTAATGATAGGTAGTTGATATAGGTAGGAGAGCGATAGTGTAGAATAGGGACGTGCAGTGTAGCGACAGCTGTGTGCCACAAATCCACATTTCATCATAGAAGTAGGAATAGCTACTTGTCAGTGCCTGCTAAAGAGTTGCCAGTGAACTATGTAAGTAGGTATTGCTACGTATTACTGCCTGCTCCAAATTAGCCAGTGAAACACATTTCTAGGTATTGCATTTGCTACGTATTACTGCCTGCTCCAAATTAGGCAGTGATACATATTTCTAGATATTGTTACATATTACTGCCTGCTTCAATTTAGGCAGTGAAACACATTTCTAAGTATTGTCAGTTAGTACTGCCTGCTCTAAAGTTGCTAGGGAAGTAGGTGAAAAGGTCTTGGCAGTTTTCATTGCCTGTTCAATACTACCCAGTCAATCCAATTTCTAGGTATGGTTAGTTAGTACTGCCTGCTGTAAGTTTGCTAGTGAAGTAGCTAAAAAGGTCTTGGCACGTTTCAGTGTTTGCTCTAAATTATGCAGGGAACCAAATTTCAAGTTATTTATTACTTTTTAGTGCCTTTACAATATTGTCAACTCAGGCAGGAAATAAATAATTTATCTTTAGTGTCAAGTGTCTGACAGGTGTGGGCATAGGGTTGTGAAACATCTATTTGAAAGGAGAAGGTTACATCAACCATGAGTAGTAAATCACTTAAGGTTGTGGTTGAAAAGTGAATAGATGGTGTGTTGGAGGTGTACCTGTGGGAAGTTAGTCAAAACTCTAGTGAGAAAACATTAGATTATCCTATCCCAAGAGAAATGTGAAGAACTGGACAGCCTACTCCACTAGATGTCTTTGGCAGCTGCACATTATTTCAACTTCCAAATGAAGCTGATAAACAGCATGTGCTAGAGTCAAGCACTGCATCAAGTGGCCTCTCTTCCTTTTCCTGCACCTCAACATCACAAACAGTTCATTACTCACAGGTGCACCTCAATAATACTTGTTTCCTCCCGCGTCATAAATCTCCAACTGGCAAACTGACTGTGGAGAACTACACATGGGCAAATCTGCAGAGCTGTTCACACATTCTATCCTATGGGCATCAATGGTCTGCTCCAAAGATTTCCAGAATCAAGAGGAGGAATGCATCTGCACTGATGCCCAAAATCTTTGTCAGCTGGATCCTGGCCCGGACAAAGTAAGGTCCGAGCAGGATCCCAACCCTTGTCAACTGACATTAACCCCCGGGAGTGCAGGTGATAATAATGAGACTCGGATACCTGAGATACATGCATACTGTTATGTGATGTCAGGTCTGGAAGAGGAAGAGTGGGACAACATAGAGCCTGTTGATGAAGTTGCAGATCTCTCTTGTTGTGAACCCAGAGGCACGCAGCTGCGTAGCTCAGTAATTTAAGATGAGGAGTGGGAGGTGGAAGACAAAGAGGTTACACTGGCGATTCCCACACAAACACATAGTGAGAAATACTGGATCCTGAGCCACAACTCTGGTTGTGACCAGGAGTGGTAGTGGGTCTGCAGTTTTCAGGAAGGGTTGCCTAGCTTGGGCCTTTTTTGAGACCGCGAAGAATGATCCAACTTTTGTTATCTGCTAGCGTTGTAAACTAGACTCAGTAGAGGCAAAAATTCAAATAATTTTACCCCTACATGCATGAACTGGCACATGCACAACCAACATGCATTACGGTGGGAATCTTACTGGGCTAAAATGTGGACTACCGGGCCTACCCAACTACCAGCTGCCAAATCAAACAAGTAGGCTGCTTCTTCCTCCTCCTGCATCACCTTCAAAACTATTCACACACAGGTCCCCAACCACAGAACCTCCACTTGTTTACCTGCTACAGTCAGGGTGAGTGAGAGCCCATCAGCTGTTATGGAAATGAGCATGCCAAGGGTTTTTGACCCATGGGATACACCGAGGTTGTGTTTTGCATGGACCATACCTACTTGCAGTGCAAACACACTCTAGGAAAATATGGGGGTCAATTGATGCGTCTATCCTGCTGTCTGCCTGCAATGTTCTTAAATCTCAAAATACCAAGATGGTTCTCCAAGTTGTGTCTTGTCAGCACTGGCAGAAGTGGGGGAGCAAAACTACTAATCCTGTCATGCATTCTTTTTTTATTTTAAAAAAATTAAATGCCAGGCCATATCCTGTGTGTTGCATAGACCATACCACCCTGATGTGCCAAGCCACTATGGGAAAATGGGTGGGCATATGTTGCCACTGTCCTGCTATCATCCATAATCAATGTATGTTCATGCATGCCTGACCTGGCCACTGGCCATGCACGCATGGACAGGCAAAAGAGAATATTTAGTCCCACAGTGAGCACAAAAGGAGCAAAGCCAAACTGGGGCTTTACAAAATCTATACATTTACAGGATATAATTACACATTATACACATGCACCTTAATCAAAACCATGGGTAGTTTCATAAAGTTTAGTGCATTTATCACTTATATATTTTTTTAATGATGTATACTTAATACGCGTATCTACTTACATTGTTTTCTTCTGACCTGTTTAATATTCACAGGTTTGTCCCTGTATCTAGTCTCTAACATGTACGTATGTATTGATGAGGGATTTTGGCTGGGGAGACAGTGCACATCACACACTTGTGTTCTGGTTTTAATAGTGTTTATATTCAATAAACTCTATTGATAATATTTGCGGGTACTAATAAATTGAGTATATATAAGGTTCCAGTGCCCTGTAGGCACAATTTTGGCTCGTTTTTTTCTTCTTACATGTGTAATTGTGTGGCACACAGAACCTTAGGCTATTATATTATTATATTATTTAATCCTTTTCAGTAGTGTGACCCCATCTCTCTCCCTCTTTTTCTACTGTCCTGCTGTTCTGCTGTCTACCTGCAATGTTTTTAAATATCAAGACTCCAAGATGGGTCTCCAAATTGTGTTTTGTCTGTACTGGCAGAGGTGTGGGAGCAAGACGCCACTCTTTATTTTGTAAAATTGAAATGCCAGGCCACATCCTGTGTGTTGCATGGACAATGCCTCCTACTATTGGGAAATGATGGGGGTGGCAATTGATGCCACTGTCCTGCTGTTCTGCTGTCTGGCTGCCTGCAATGTTTTTAAAAATCAAGACTCCAAGAAGGATCTCCAAGTTGTGTCTTGTCTGTACTGAGGTGTGAGAGCAACAGGCCTAATCCTGTGACTCGTTCCACTTGTTATTTTTAAAAATGTAAACACCAGACCACATCCTGTGTGTTGCATAGACCATACCTCCCTGATGTGAAAAGCCACTATGGGGAATTGGGTGGACAATGTATGCCCCTGTACTGCTGTCATGCTGTCTGCCTGCAATTTTTCTAAATACCAAGACTACAAATTGAGTCTCCAAGTTATATCTTGTCTGTAGTGTTAGGGGTCTGAGAGCAAGAGGTCTATACCTGTCACTCATGCATCTCTTTCGTTTCAAAATGAAAATACCATTCCACATCCTGTGTGTTGCATGCACCATACTTCCCTTCTGTGCAAACACACTATGGGGAGATGGGAAGAGATGGAGGGGCAATTTTGATGCCTCTGTCCTGCTGTCTGCCTGAAAGGTTTTTAAATCTCAAGACTCCAAGATGGGTCTCCAAGTTGTGTCTTGGCTGTAGTGCTAGGGTTCTGGGAGCAAGTGGCCTATACAGGCACTCATGCATCTCTTTACTTTTAAAATTAAAATGCCAGGCCACATACTGTGTGTTGCATGCACCATACTTCCCTGCTGTGTACACAGACTATGGGGAAATTTGAGGGCACTTCATGCCACTGTCCTGTGGTCTGCCTGAATGGTTTTTAAATCTCAAGACTTCAAGATGGGTCTCCAAGATGTGTCTTGTCTGTAGTGCTAGGGTTCTGGGAGCAAGTGGCCTATACAGGCACTCATGCATCTCTTTACTTTTAAAATTAAAATGCCAGGCCACATACTGTGTGTTGCATGCACCATACTTCCCTGCTGTGTACACAGACTATGGGGAAATTTGAGGGCACTTCATGCCACTGTCCTGTGGTCTGCCTGAATGGTTTTTAAATCTCAAGACTTCAAGATGGGTCTCCAAGATGTGTCTTGTCTGTAGTGCTAGGATTCAGGGAGCTACGCCTGTCACTCATGCATATCTTGATTTTTAAAATTAAAATGTCAGGCAACATCCTGTGTGTAAATTAATACAATCAGACAGTGCTTAAAATAATATTCATTGTAGAACGCAGTCACATAGCTGCAGAGTTGTGTCTCACTATCCAGGCACAGTTTGATCAATGATTGTCTCCACTGAACCTAGAGCCAGGGAAGGTCGTGTGCGATAACGGTGCAAACCTGATGGCAAAACTATGCCTGGGTAATATCATATGTGCATTGCATGGCTCACGTGCTCAAACTGGTTATACAAAAATTTCAAGGGCACTATTACGGCCTGGACACATTGCTGCAGAAGGTACAGTTAAGGCTACTTTACACACTGCGATATCGGTCCCGATATCGCTAGTGTGGGTACCCACCCCCAACTGTTGCGCGACACGGGCAAATCACTGCCCGTGCCGCACAACATTGCCCAGACCCATCACACATACTTACCTCCCCGGTGACGTCGCTGTGACCGGCGAACCGCCTCCTTTCTAAGGGGGCGGTCCGTGCGGCGTCACAGCGACGTCACTGAGCGGCCGCCCAATAGCAGCGGAGGGGCGGAGATGAGCGGACGTAACATCCCGCCCACCTCCTTCCTTCCTCATAGCGGCCGGGAGGCAGGTAAGGAGAGCTTCCTCGTTCCTGCGGCGTCACACATAGCGATGTGTGCTGCCGCAGGAGCGACGAACTACATCGTTACTGCTGCAGTAACGATAATCAAGAATGGACCCCCATGTCACCGATGAGCGATTTTGCACGTTTTTGCAACGATGCAAAATCGCTCATCGGTGTCACACGCAGCAACATCGCTAATGCGGCCGGATGTGCGTCACAAATTCCGTGACCCCAAAGACTTCGCATTAGCGATGTCGCAGCGTGTAAAGCCCCCTTTACTGTTTGCTCACTGTTTGCTCACATCCTGTGTGTTGCATGGACCATACCTTCCTGTTGTCTAAAGCGACTATGAAGAGATGGGTGCCAATTGATGCCACTATCCTGCTATTTGCCTGAATGTTTGTAAATATCAAATTTCTGGTGTTAGGAATAAAAAAAGCAAGTTTTATGTATCTAAAAATGATACCAATAAAATGTGCAGCTTGGCTTAAAAAAGGAGCTCTCTAAGAGCCCTGTAATGATGTGGAAAAAAAGAAAATCCCATGGGTCGGAGAACATAATGTAAAAAATATATTTAATTAAGTGATTTTTTTTTACAACAGTAGCAAAACAAAACAATCATATAAATTGGGTATCACTTTAATCATATTGACCTTTACTATAAGACAAAACCATTATTCATCCCATGGGATGAATGCCGAAAGAAATATGAGAAATCTATACTAGAATTGCTGGTGTTTCCTCATTTAGACTCACAAAAAGTATAAAACAAGAAGTTATCTTAAAGTTGTATGCCCCTAAAAATGAAAACATTGAAAAATTCAGCCCTCATACAGCTCTGTCTATGGAAAAATTAAAATGATAGGTCTTAATATATGGGGAACCTCCCAAAAATAATTTAAGAAAACAGAGGATTTTTTTGTTATGTGTAAAATGTAGTGTAGTAAAATGCAAAAAAAAACCTATATAAATAGATTGATGTCAATATTATATTGACCCGCAGAAAAAATTGAAATCTCAGTAAAACTAAATGGAGATAGCACTGCAGCCTTGTAACGCTGGGGTCCTGGGTTTCAATCCCACCAAGGACATCATCTGCAAGGAGTTTGTATGTTCTCCCTGTGTTTGTGTGGGTTTTCTCCGCTTTCTTCCCACACTCCAAAGACATACAGTTAGGGACTCTAGATTGTGAGCCCCAATGGGGACAGTGTTGTCAATGTATGTAAAGCGCTGTGGACATAATAGCACTATATAAGTAAATATATATATATATATATATATATATATATATATATATACTAGCTGTACTACCCGGCTTCGCCCGGGTTAATAACTTAATAGAATGCATTAACAAAAATGTATTCTGCACACAAAAACCACAAAACAAATAGAAATAAATGTAATTATAATGTCTGCCTCCCCATCTGTATATATCTCTCTATCTCTCTCTTTCTCTCTTTGTCTGTCTGTCTCTTTCCCTGTCTGTCTCTGACTGTCTCTGTCTCTTTCTCCGTCTGTATCTATCTCTTTCCCTGTCTGTCTATCTATCTCTTTCCCTGTCTATCTATCTCTGTCACTTTCCCTATCTGTCTCTTTCCCTCTCTGTCCCTTTTCCTCTTTTCCTCTGTCTCTTTCCCTGTGTCTGTCTCTTTGTCTGTCTGTCTCTTTCCCTCTCGTTCCCTGTCTTTTTCCCTGGGTCTGTCTCTTTGTCTGTGTCTGTCTCTTTACCTGTCTATGTCTGTCTCTTAACCTGTCTTTCTCTTTCCCTCTCTTTCCCTCTGTCTCTTTCCCTCTCAGTCTGTCTCTTTGTCTGTGTCTGTCTCTTTGTGTCTGTCTCTTACCCTGTCTATGTCTGTTTCTTACCCTGTCTGTGTCTGCCTCTTTCCCTGTCTGTGTCTGTCTCTTTCCCTGGCTGCATTGTGACACGCCAACATTCCATATAAGGGCGTGGCTGCACATTCTTCCGAAGTTCTGGTTGCACTGTGGCTCCCAGCTCCATTCGCTTTAATGGAGGCAGGTTTTTTGGTGATTAACTGTAAAGCGCGAGGTTAAAATTTCCCCTCAAAACATAGCCTATGACGCTCTTGGGGTCCAGAAGTGTGAGTGTGCAAAATTTTGTGGCTGTAGCTGCGACGGTGCGGATGCCAATCCCAGACATACACACACACACACACACACACACATACACACATTCAGCTTTATATATTAGATATATTTGAAAAATACTGTTTCTTTTGTAAATTCCATCTCCCACAAATTGTCATAAAAACATGATAAAGGAGATATGCGCCAAAAAATAATACCACTAATACCCAGACCTTGTCATACAAAAAAAAAGCCATACAGCTCTATTGAGGGAATATTAGAATATGATCATAGAAAAACAATTTTTTTTTCAAATGGTATATTAATTGTATAAAAATAATAAAACAATATAAAACTCAATAGCTTTGGTATAATCATATTCAGAGTGACACAAAGAAAAAACACTTTTTTTGTGTAGCATGCAAAGAGAGTAATATTTAAAACACAGAAATGCTGTTTTTTTTTCCTATTTCCTCATTAAGAGTTAAAAAAAAGTTCAGTATTAATCATATGTATCCCAAAATGGAGTCACTATCAAACTCAATTCAGTGCTAAAAGTGTTAATGTATTCCCCTGCAAATTGGATAATACATTTTAATTATACCTTCACTATATTTACATACAAACAAATAGCACTTGGGATGTACAAACTTGTATTTTTTCAGAAATACATTTCATTCTGCTTCTTGAGTGTAGGATGAGGTGATAAAAAGGCAATGTTAATAGACTCAACTGCTTTTAATTCTCAATTAAATTCTAATCAAAACACTAATCCTAGCAGGCAGCGAGACGAGACAGCCATACAATTAGGGATAAAAAGGGCTGGCAATCCCCGTGAAAGAAAGAATAGATAACCATTATCAAAGTACACACAACTCGTGGCAGGTACAAAATAATCACCACGGTGCTTCTCTTAAATTGAACTTGGGTTCCAAGCAATTTATAAATGTGATTTCATTATTACTTCACTTTCTGGCATTTATTGTGCTTTATATACAAGAGATTTTTTTAAAAGATGCTTTTATTATGTCACGCACAGACTTTTTCCAGAATTTTTTATATAATGGTGCATACATTAGGTAACAGAAGGATGGTCATTGAGTCAAGCAGCAAGCAGAAAATGAATACATATCATACGGCCACGTGCGCACGCTGTATCTTTTTGGTGATCACAAAGATGCAGCCTGTGGTCACAAAAACACAGCCTGGGGCTCAAAAATGCATCCAAAATACACATGCATTTTTGATGCATTTTTGATGTGTTTTTTATTCAATGGATGAAAAATAGTGAAGGGCGGACCCAGAGTTTAAAGTCCCACCCCTGTGGGTTCAAGGGCACCTGATTGTTAGGCCCAGGCAGGAATTCTCAGGGAACTATGGGTATTGATCTAAAACTGGCACACGGGAAATAAAAAAAAGGTAAAAATAAAGAAAAAATAATAAAGGGAGCTTCTATACGTATTTGTAACTGCTCCCACGGCCTCTCAATTATTTTCAGAGCTGCTCATTACCTTCATTGTATATGCACTGCTTCCCCCATCCACCGGCACCTGTGATTGGATGCAGGCAGACGCGCCCCATGTTAAATGCCAGTGTGTCTGACGCTTTCAATCCCAGACCTGGTCCGTGGGTCTATAGCGTACAGTAAAAAGAAATACATTTTTTTAAAAAAATGACTTAGGGTCCCCCCGCATTATGATACCCAGCACAGATAAAACATTTGGTTACAGGCTGCAGCCCCAGCCTTGAGATTATCTTGGCTGTGTATCAAATTAGGAGGAATTGCATGCAGCTTTTTTTAATCATTTAAATAAATACCATATTTTTTGTTTTACAAGATGCACCGGATTATAAGACGCACCCCAAATTTAGAGATAAAAAAGGTAAAAAATAAAAATGGGGTCCGTCTTATAATCCAGTGTTGTCTTACCGGAGGGGGGCAGCAGTGGTGGTGAAGCGGGGTCACAGGAGGCAGAGATAGTGCTGGCAGTTGCGGCGGGTCCGTGGTAGCAGCGGCGAGTCAGTGGTGTCAGTGGCGGTAGCATCCATAGCGATAGCGTCTGTGGCAGCAGCCACGGTGGCATCTGTGGTGGCGGCATCTGAGGTGGCAGCAGTGGCGGGTGTGTGATGGAGCAGGCCGGTGTGGTGAGTGTCCCAGTCTGTCCGCGATCCTGGTTCAAATAATGGCTCCTGGAGCGGCGCATGTTCAGATGTAGCTCTCATCCAAGGGTTCCATCTGTGCACGTGCTGATTCCTGGAGCAGCGCGTGTGCCGAGCCATCTGCACACACGCTGACTTCCGGCACCATCATTTGAAGCTTTTTGGGAGGAAAAGTGTGTCTTATAATCCAAAAAATATGGTAATTTAAAAGTGGCATGCGACCCCCCCCCAATTTTGATATTCAGCCAAGATAAAGCCCAACAGCTGGGGGTTGGTAACAGACTGGGAAGACCCATGCTTATTGGGTCCCCCTAGCCTAAAAGTAGCAGCCTACAGCTGCCTGGATTGCCGCACCCATTAGATGTGATAAACATGGCTCTTCCTGATTGCCCTGGTGTGGTGACAATTGGGGTAATAAGAGGTAAATTACAGCTCAAAACTGCCACTAAGCCCTTTATTAGTGATTAGAGGTGTCTTTGAGCCCCCATTACTAACCTGCTAGTGAAAAGAGATAAACACCAACAAAATCCTTGATTTGAAATAAAATACAAAAGATAACCCTTTTTCACCTCTCTCTTAACCTCTAAAACACCCAGGTCCGAAAAAATCCACATGAAGTCCCACGACAACCCTAGATTTGCTGCATCTGAAGTGACAGCGAGCGAGCCCACTGTGAGCTTCAGGGCTCTTTTCCACTTGCAATTTTCATGTGTGAGTGCGATCCGATAGAAAAACGGATCGCACTCGCACCAGTGTCAATCAATAAGGCAGTTTCCTCTTTTCTGTTATTTCTCGACAATCATGCTCTCGGTGCAATCGCAGCATGCTGTGGTTGGCAGGGAGTCTCAGCTCACGCACCCCCATACAAGCCTATGGGAGCATGTGAAACATCGCACTGCACTCACATGTTATGCAAGTGCAGTGTGGAGCACGCAAAGACAAACAGGGGAGATGTGGAGAAAGTGTTCCCTCCATCTTCTCCACTCCTGTGATGCGATCGCCATATCGCATCACAGTCACATGACCCTCAGCTGACACCCACAGCAGAGGGTCATTAGCATATTGCTTCCAATGCTCTTGCATCAGAAGCAGTACACAAGTGGAAAAGAGCCCTAACTCACAACAGACTTGCTATGGGTGCGAGAAAAATATCGCACGGCATTATATACGCATGTCATACAGATGGCATATGCATGTCACATGGATCCTTGCTGAGAAAAATCTACACACTCGCACAGCACTGGCACGGCACTCGCAGAACACTTGCATGTCATAAGGATGCTAGGTGAGAAAAAAACGAAGACCATACGCATGACACTCATCTATGCTTTCGGGATGAATATCACAGTGATTTTTTTATTGCAAGTGGAAAAGAGCCCTCATACAGAGAATGTCTGAGCCATGTGATCAGCGATGACATCAATCAGATTATTTGTGGTAACAGTCGGAGGATCCCACGGCACTCCACCTGTGATTGCCAGTTGCCTGACCTCAGGTTCACACACCTGCATCTCCTGGCAGAAAACTGTGTTTTTTTTGCCAAAAGATGCAAATTTGGTGTTGAAATTTATTTAGCATATTCCTGAACCCAATTTACACCTCCTGGCCAAAAAAATGCATCAAAACCGCATGTCGTATAATGTGTTAATGATGTGACGTTTTTGCCAGGACCTGTATATTGGGTGCAGGAATATGGTATCAAAATTTCAGCACCAAATCTGCATCTCATGACAAAAAAGACACAAATACGGTTTTCCCACCGTTGTGGTGAGCTTTTCTGCCAGGAGGTGTAAAAAGTTGGTGCTGAAATCTGATGCAGACATTTCAGCGCCAGATTTGCACCTCCTGGCAGAAAACTGCACTGAAATGGCATCAAAATCATTTTTGTGCATTTTTGGCCAAGAGATGCAGATATGGGGCTGAAAATTTTACACTATATTCTTGCATCAAATCTACACCTCTTGGCAAAAAATTGCATCACTATTGCATCAAAACTGAATGGTTGTTGATGCGTTTTTTTTGCCAGGAGGTGCAGATTGTAGATATGCTATTGAAATTTCAGCACCAAATCTGCATCTCTTGGCAAAAAGAGGAAATGCAGGTCTGTTAAATGAGTCACCTGAGGTCAGGTTACCTGAAATCACAGGTGGAGGGCCATGGGAGCTTCCAGCTGTGACAGCAAATCACCTGAGTGACATCTCCACTCATTGCGCAGCTCAGACATTCTCTGTATGAATATCCAGAGAAGGTAGATAAGGCAATAGTTGCATTCAAAAAGTTATTACATTTTATTGCTTAAAATCACATAACATTAGTTAGTACAAAATTACATTATTTAAGGCCTAAAACACACTTCCGCAAAAAAAAGTACGTGTCTTATGGTCCGTTTTTTGGGTCCGTGTTCCGTTTTTTAGGGGCGTTTCTCCGGTACGTATAGCATCCATGTGATGGCATATGCGAGCCGTGTGTGCATGTGGAATGTCCGTATTGACATAAAATACGTACGTGTCACGGCCAGGTGGACGGGCAGACCCAGGAGGTGGATCCACTGGGCCGAACTCCTAGATGGTAGTAAAGAGTCCGGTAGCTGGAACACTATAAACAGCAGAACAGTCCGTGCACACGAGTATAGCGGAGAAGTCCCTGGGACCACGGAGTCAAGGGTGGTAGTCCGGGTGACGCAGCTCAGGTTCGGAAGCCGAGATGATGTCAGGCGGGGTCCGGAACCTTTGGAGCGAGATGACGGGTCACCGCAGGGATCCGAGATGGTGCGGACTGTCAGGATGGCAGATGGACAGCGTTCGGGGTTCAGGATACGGCAGGACTGGATGGCGAGGCAGGCACGGCTCTACAAGAGAGATAGGTGAGTATATGCACAGAGACACCAGGAGACCTGACTCCTAGCTTAGGAAACACGAAGATCAGGCCCCGCCCCCTTGGACAATAAACCCCTTTATACCCTGTACCTGTTTAGCCTCATTTCCTGTTAATGGACGCTGGCCCTTTAAGAAAGGGTCAGTGACCGCGCGCGCGCCCTAATGCGCATGCGCGCGGCCCGGGTGCCAGAAGCCAGGGAAGGAAGCTGAGAGGAGGACGCAGGGGAGCCGGCCAGGGCCTGGGAAGCCGTCGGGCGCCGGGATCGGAGACCAGGGGGCCTGGGAAGGACGGGCACCGGAGGCTGGAGAGCGGGGAGCGTGGCAGGTGAGCCGGGGAGCGGGGCTGAGGACCCGGGGAGCGGAACAGAGGACCCGGGAAGGGGAGCCGAGGACCCGGGGAGCGTGACAGTACCCCCCCCCCCCACGCCCCCCTCCCCGCAACCGGGACATGAAGGCACGGATCAGAGGAGTGCCTACGTTCTCCCTGGGCTCCCAGGACCTATCCTCAGGACCATACCCTTCCCAGTCCACCAGGAAGGACTGTCGACCTCGTACGGTCTTCATGGCCACGATATCCCTTACCGCATAGATGTCGTCATCGGCAATAGGTGGAGGAGCCGGACTGGCAGCAGCGGAGAAGGGACCAAGGACAACCGGCTTGAGCAGGGAGACGTGGAATGAGTTGGGTATCCTCATCGTGGCCGGGAGCTGTAGCTTGTAGGAGACCTCATTGATCTTGTTGAGGACTTTAAACGGCCCAATGTAGCGAGGACCCAGCTTGTATGATGGTAACTTCAGGCGGACGTACTGGGAAGCCAGCCAGACGAGATCTCCAGGAGAGAAACACGGAGGGTCCAGACGTTTCTTGTCTGCGTGTCTTTTCATCCGCAGGGAAGCACGCCCAAGGGACGCTTTGACAGAGTCCCAAATGGTTGCAAAGTCACGGGCTACTGTATCAGCAGCAGGGACATCCGAAGAAGGGGATACAGGTAATGGGATGGAAGGCTGAAGTCCGTAAACGACATGGAAGGGAGAGCTGGAGGACGACTCACTGATGTGGTGGTTGTGGGAGAATTCAGCCCAAGGAAGAAGAGCGGACCAGTCGTCGTGATGGGCGTTAACATAGTGACGTAAGAAAGAGGTCAAGATTTGATTGACCCTCTCTACCTGGCCATTAGACTGAGGATGGTATGCAGATGAAAAGTCCAGAGTCAGTCCCAGATGTTTACAGAGAGCCCTCCAGAAGCGGGAGGTGAACTGAGTTCCTCTGTCGGATACGATGTGTAATGGAAAGCCATGCAAGCGGAAGATGTGTTGTATATAGGCGTCCGCGAGTTCCTGAGCAGAGGGCAGTCCAGCCATAGGGACGAAATGGGCCATTTTAGAGAACCGGTCCACCACGACCCATATGACTGTGTGTCCGGAGGACAATGGCAAGTCCGTAATAAAGTCCATTGCTATGTGTTGCCACGGAACTGAGGGTATCGGCAGAGGCAGAAGACGGCCATATGGGAGGTGTTTGGGCGTCTTGTTCCTGGCACAAGAGGAACAGGCGGTTACAAAAGCAGCGACGTCCGTGCGAAGGGATGGCCACCAATAATGACGTACAATCGCACCCCATGTCTTTTTCTTACCAGCATGACCGGCTGTTTTCGAGGCATGACCCCAGTGTAACACTTTTTTCCTGTCTACCTCGGAGACATAGGTCTTCCCGGGCGGTATCTGAGCCAGGGTGACAGGGGCCACCGGAATGATTTTACTAGGACAAATGATGGGTTGGGTAGTCTCTTCCTCCTGCTCCATGGGCATGAAAGACCTGGACAAGGCATCAGCGCGTACATTCTTGTCCGCGGGTCGGAAGTGAAGCTGGAAATCAAACCTGGCAAAGAATAGGGACCACCTGGCTTGCCGTGGGTTCAGACGCTGAGCGGACCGTAGGTATTCCAAGTTCTTGTGGTCCGTGTAAATAATCACGGGGTACACTGCACCTTCCAGGAGGTAGCGCCATTCCTCCAAAGCCAGTTTGACTGCCAAGAGCTCTCGGTCACCGATGGTGTAGTTGCGTTCAGGCGCTGAGAAGCCCTTGGAGAAGAATCCGCAAGTCACCATCTTCCCGGAGGAGGACTTTTGCATGAGCACTGCTCCGGCTCCTGAGGAGGAGGCATCCACCTCCAAGGTGAACTGGCGGTTTAACTCCGGACGGTGAAGTACAGGAGAGGAAGCAAAAGCCCGCTTCAGAGAGCCAAACGCGGCGTCAGCCGCAGGTGACCAGTCCTTTGGATTAGCCTCCTTCTTAGTCAAAGCGGAGAGAGGAGCAGTCAAGGCAGAGAAGTGAGGGATAAACTGGCGGTAGTAGTTGGCGAATCCCAGGAAGCGTTGGATTGCCTTCAGTCCAGAAGGAGGAGGCCAGTTGAGAATGGCGGAGACCTTCTTGGGATCCATCTGCAGTCCAGTATCAGAGATGATGTACCCCAGAAAGGGGAGAGAAGACTGCTCAAAGACACACTTCTCATGCTTTGCGTACAGACGATTCTCTCTCAGTCTTTGTAGAACCAGCTGTACGTTTTCTCTGTGGGTTTGGAGGTCCGGAGAGAAGACAAGGATGTCATCTAGATACACTACCACACAGATGTAGAGAAGGTCCCGGAACACGTCGTTCACCAGTTCTTGAAAGACGGCAGGAGCGTTACACAGGCCGAAGGGCATCACGCAGTATTCATAATGTCCATCGCGCGTATTGAACGCGGTTTTCCATTCGTCACCAGAGCGGATGCGTACCAGATTGTAAGCACCCCGAAGATCCAGCTTGGTGAACACACGAGCTCCTCTAAGCCGGTCAAACAATTCGGGAATGAGCGGCAGAGGGTACTTGTTTTTTACGGTGATTTGATTCAAACCCCGGTAGTCTATGCATGGGCGTAAGTCGCCCTCTTTCTTCTTGACAAAGAAGAAACCTGCTCCAGCAGGAGAGGAGGATCTCCGAATGAACCCCCTTGCCAGGCTCTCTGAGATGTAAGCAGACATGGCCCTTGTTTCGGCTGGAGATAAAGGATATATCCGTCCTCGTGGTGGTGTTGTTCCTGGGAGCAGATCGATGGCACAATCGTATGGACGATGTGGCGGCAGTACCTCGGATTCCTTTTTATCAAAGACATCTGCAAAGGACCAATAGGCCGAGGGCAGCCCCGGTAGGTTCTCTGGAACCGGAGGTCGTCGGATGGGTTGTATGGACTTTAGGCACCTCTCATGACACGAAGAGCCCCATCGGGTGATTTCGCCAGTGCCCCAGCTAACTGATGGTTCGTGTGTCCGCAACCATGGAAGTCCCAGCAGGATCTGGTGGGACATGTGTGGGAGGACGTAGAAAGCGATGTTCTCGGTGTGAAGGGCACCGATACGCAGTTCGACCGGCCTGGTGATCCAGGAGATGGTGTCAGAGAGGGGTCTCCCATCCACCGAGGCAATCACTAGGGGCTTGTCGAGTGGAATAACAGGCACCCGGTACTTGTCCACCGTGGCCTGCTGGATGAAATTGCCTGCTGCCCCGGAATCGAGGTAGGCATCAGCCGTGAACCGCGTCTCTCCCGTTGTCACTTGCACTGTCCATGTAACCGGGTCAGAGAGAGTCCCAGCACCTAGGGTGGCCTCTCCTACCAACCCTAGGCTTTGGAGTTTCCCGGCCTCTCTGGACAGGAGCGTAGCAGGTGTGTGCCCTCACCGCAGTAAAAGCAGAGACCCTTGGCGAGCCGCTCTGCTCGACGTTGTTCAGACTGACGCACTCGGTCGATCTGCATGGGCTCGTGGACGGGAGCCCCAGCTGTCGATGACTGAAGTACGGAGGGTTTCTGCGGAGGAGAGGAATGCCGTACCGGACGTCTCTCACGGGACACTTCCTTGGATCGCTCCTGAAAGCGAATGTCCACTCGAGTCGCTAGGGCAATCAGGGCATCCAGGGTGGTCGGTACGTCACGACCCGCCAGCTCGTCTTTAATTCGCCCTGAGAGTCCTTCCCAGAAGGCGGCGGTTAGGGCCTCGTTGTTCCACCCAAGTTCTGAGGCCAGGGTGCGAAACCGGATCGCGTATTGACCCACCGTCAGAGTCCCCTGACGTAACCGGAGAAGAGACGAAGCAGACGCGGAGGCGCGTCCGGGCTCATCAAAGGTACCACGGAATGCCTGCAGGAAGTCCTGGATGTTCGTGGTCACAGGATCCCCCTTCTCCCACAAGGGGTTCATCCACGCCAGTGCCTCACCCTCTAGATGGGACATGATGAAGGCGACCTTGGCTTGGTCGGAGGCAAACAAATGCGGCAGCTGCGTGAAATGGAGGGAGCATTGGTTTAAGAATCCCCTGCAGGTCTTGGGGTCTCCGGCGTACCGGGGTGGTGAAGCCAACCGAAGTCTGGTGGTATCTGAAGAAGTCGCCACAGGAGCTGGATCCGTGGATTGACTAGTGGAAGCCCGGGATGTTGAAGTCGTAACTGCCGCTTGTAGCGTGTTCAGGCGGGCGTCCACAGAAGACATGAATTGCAGCATGTGGGTCTGGACTTCACGCTGGCGTTGGAGTTCCTCCTGTACGGCTGCTAGTGCTGCAGCGGGATCCATGGCCTGATCTTACTGTCACGGCCAGGTGGACGGGCAGACCCAGGAGGTGGATCCACTGGGCCGAACTCCTAGATGGTAGTAAAGAGTCCGGTAGCTGGAACACTATAAACAGCAGAACAGTCCGTGCACACGAGTATAGCGGAGAAGTCCCTGGGACCACGGAGTCAAGGGTGGTAGTCCGGGTGACGCAGCTCAGGTTCGGAAGCCGAGATGATGTCAGGCGGGGTCCGGAACCTTTGGAGCGAGATGACGGGTCACCGCAGGGATCCGAGATGGTGCGGACTGTCAGGATGGCAGATGGACAGCGTTCGGGGTTCAGGATACGGCAGGACTGGATGGCGAGGCAGGCACGGCTCTACAAGAGAGATAGGTGAGTATATGCACAGAGACACCAGGAGACCTGACTCCTAGCTTAGGAAACACGAAGATCAGTCCCCGCCCCCTTGGACAATAAACCCCTTTATACCCTGTATCTGTTTAGCCTCATTTCCTGTTAATGGACGCTGGCCCTTTAAGAAAGGGTCAGTGACCGCGCACGCGCCCTAATGCGCATGCGCGCGGCCCGGGTGCCAGAAGCCAGGGAAGGAAGCTGAGAGGAGGACGCAGGGGAGCCGGCCAGGGCCTGGGAAGCCATCGGGCGCCGGGATCGGAGACCAGGGGGCCTGGGAAGGACGGGCACCGGAGGCTGGAGAGCGGGGAGCGTGGCAGGTGAGCCGGGGAGCGGGGCTGAGGACCCGGGGAGCGGAACAGAGGACCCGGGAAGGGGAGCCGAGGACCCGGGGAGCGTGACAGTACGTGTGCAGTCCGTGTGCTGTCCATTTTTTCAGATCCGTATTTTCACACAAATAACCTTGTTAGCCCATGATAATGTGCTCCTGGTGTGCTACATTGGTCAATTGACTACCCAATTTGGTTTGTTTGCTTAAAAAACCTTTAAAAACATGGCTTCTGAGCTCATTCTCACATTATACACACTCCAAAATGTCTCTCTCCAATGAAGCAACCATGTATTTGCTCTGGTTGATATCTAGGAGATTTGGGGTTGGGCGACATATGATTGAAGAAGAGCCACCACTGGAGAGAAGGATGTGGATTCACCCCCTTGTGAAGCTCAGGAAAACACATGGGCATTTTTATATTCTCTATGACGAAATGCGGAAATTTCCACCAAAATTCCAAGCCTACTGCCATCTCACCATGAATTCATTTGACAACATCCTTGGCCTTCTGTCTCATCGTTTGAAGCATCAGGACACCTCTATGCGCCTCAGCATCTCCCCTGAGGAACGACTGTTGGTGACTTTACGGTAGGTGTTGTCATGTATACTCATGCTTTATCTGTTATTTTGAAATACATGTTAAATCTCAAAGTCATCATTTTGTAGAAATTATGTAATTTTAAATTTAGGTATTTGTTTTGCTGAAAATTTATATAGATCACATAACCTCATTGTAATCTTAAAATATGATCTGAATGCTCACATCTACCATTCTATCTCTACCAAAATTAAAGAAACAAGAGTCATAAATCAAACAATCTTGTTTATTAAACAGAAAAGTAATTATTTTTCCAATATGGAAAGTAAAGATCACATAGGTTTTTCCAACAAAAGCAATAAAATAATAGTCATACACAGTATCTCGCCAGTCATTGGATGACACAAATATTTGTTTTGAAAAACAACTTTCATGAATATTCAAAGTAATGTCATGTTTTTTTTTCTATTTCAGTTACCTTGCAACTGGGCAATCCATCAGCAGTCTACATTTCGAATTCTTATTGGGAAGGTCTACAATTGGCAAGATTATCCTGCATATCTGCACTGTGCTATGGGAGACCCTTAGGCATCATGTCATGCAGCTGCCTTCAACACAGGAATGGATGCACATTTCAGATGAATTTTTGGAGAAAACAGCTTTCCCTAATTGTATTGGCGCCATTGACGGAAAGTACATTAGAGTGAAAAAACCACCTAACTCTGCATCAAGATATTTTAATTATCATAAGTTTTTTCTGTAGTTATTTTGGCCATGGTAGATACAAACTACTGCTTTTTATTTGCTGATATTGGGGCCTATGGCAGTGCCTCAGATACACGCATTTTCAGAAGCTCACGTTTAGCAAGACGATTAATGTCTGATAGTTTAAGTTTGCCTGCACCAAGACCATTGCCTGGTATTAATGACCCTATTGTTCCTTTTGTCATGGTTGCAGATCAGGGGTTTGCATTGTCTAGGCATTTGATGCGTCCATATCCCAGAAGGGGGCTGGACAGATCAAAAGCCCTATTTAATAGCAAATTGGCCAGAGCACGTTGCTATGTTGAACGTGCCTTTGGCATTTTGGCCTCAAGATGGCGCATTTATCAAACCACCATCCAACTCCACCCAACCACCGTCAAGGCTGTCATTAAAGCTACAGTAGTGTTACATAATTACTGTAGATTACATGAAAGCAATGACGAAGACATTGAGGAGTTGCCAGCTTTAAATGCACCATTTGTAGAGAATGGTAGTGTTAGAACCACTGTGTCCACTTCTAGTCTACAAGTGAGGAATCAGTTTAAAGATTATTTTAGTTTAAATCGCCATAGTCATGTATATATTTGACATTATTATAGTTTTTTATCACTTGGTTACATAATCACAAACACATATGTAATACAAAAGAGAAAATTACCATACATAGGTATAATTTGTGGGTTTTTTTGTTGGTTGGTTGTGTTTGTGGTCCCAATAAGCTATTGTGATTTAACTTTATTGCTATAAAATCAGGAATTTTTGTTTTGCAAGTAACAGTACTACTGAATGTACATGACTAATAAAAATATGGCAAATTGGATTTGAAAAAATTAGTCCAGATTTTTTATTGAACCTATGTATGTCTGTTATCTTTTGCAAAACACCCTGTATTCTATTATTTTTTTTACAGAATTTTGTCAGGGACATTAGCCCATACAAAACACCATACTTTATTATGCAATAATGTCACGCAAACATAATTTGTTTGACACTATTGGAATACAAGTATGGGACCAGACCATATGCAGATACTGCATAGTGGCTGGATTTTTAATAATAAAGGTGTCTGAATATTAGTGTAGTAGTTTACGTGCATGCATTTTTTCCCTAAACCCAGTTTTTTCTAATGGATGGTCCAAACAACATGTCCAGAGCAAGGCAACATTCTAACAGGCAGGTAATGTTTTTGAAGTGATAGAGTAATTGCTATTGAATCTTTGGAAAGGAAAACACAAGTATGACCCCATGCATATAGAGTAAGTAATGTGTTACATTTTGAAATGTTTTCCGACCAGCAATACCCTAGAAAACATACCAAAATGTAAAATAATACATACAAGATCACATTATGATTCAACTAAATCCTCTAGGCTAGTGATGCTTTAATGTGTAGTCTCCATTGCATTGACACGTACGGAATATGTTTGCTGCACAACACTAGATGTTGCAGTGAGTGACTGATTAGTGTTTCCACTAGTAACAGTTGTTGTACTTGGAACAAATAATGATACAGTTGTTTGAGCAGATGGAAGACCAAGTGTAGGTGGTACATATTGATGTGTTGGAAGAGGCTGAGTATGTGTGTATGTGAAGTTAGTTGGGTAAGTCTGATGTTGAAAGTACTGTTGTTGTTGATTATTAGGAACATGGTAGGATGTTGGTTGTTGAAACATTTGAGGTAGTCTATGAACATTACTTTTCAAATCCAATTTGATATATACCAGGGGTTAATTTTATCTCAAAAATATATTATAAACCCTAACTTTTTAAAAAAATTCCTTTATTATACCAAAAGCTAAACAGACTCATAGACATAAAAACATACAATGTCTCTGCTGGATTCAACCAATAAGGGGGTAGATACATTGCAATATACAATTCATCCTTCTTTCACGATTCGATACCTATTTCCCCTCATCAAAAAATTCCTCAGAGGGAAAAATTGCAATTTTTCAAAGATTTATATACTTCATACCATTATTCACATTATATATATTTTAATAAATATCTATTAAACTCACCGTCACACAGTGGTTTAGGAGCTGAATACAGAGACAAAAATAAATTCATAGAGGTAGTTGATTTCAGACATGTGAAATGTCACAAGTTCCTTTTGGTAATGGTTAGACACTCTGTGCTTGATAGCTTCACAATCTTGGGATACAATTTACACCTTACACCTCGACGCGTTTCCCCCCTTGTATGATAGAGCCAAAGGGTTCATCAGGAGGTTTTATTGATCCATGAGTTTAATATCAATATTCAATATGGATCTAAAAGAGGAAGAGAGAAATATATACAATCTCTCAGTATAGATAAGAAACGCTTCCCAAAATACACATAAGAAGACTACACCGTCAAGATCTTACTCAAAATGAGGCTATAAATTATACCATTAGATACCAATTGCCCCATTCCGTATACATATTCACTACATCAAAACAGGTCTACTCCTTACAAATGAAAAGGAGAGCACTAATATGTATGCATATATCTAAATCAGTAACCCCAAAAACAATCATATAGACCAAGTCAGTCAGCTGATTTTAAAAAGATACAATAGATATAGACAATGTCACTTACCCCAAAATCACCTCAGATAAAGTGTGGTATGCCAAACCGGACCACTACAGCAATCGTTTAGGGGTCCAAGTAAGATGAGACAGTAGAAACTGGCAAAACGCCATGATAGCCTCCGTCCCAAAAAATCCCCAAATGAGGACACCAGCACGCCAACCAGCAACCATGCGGCAACCTTTTAAGTGAGTGCGGGAGCCATTACATTTCCGGTCCCAGCCGCCTCCCATCATTCATTGCGACCGCGCACACGCGCAGTCACGTCATTCACCCTGCTTCATACACAAACATGATGTCACTTCCCGTATATCTCATCAATGCCACCGCGCATGCGCATACCTGCGACAACCACGCAGCCGCCCATATTCTCAAAGCGGCATAACAAAGATTCCCATAGCGCAGCGCCGCGCTTGCGTCCCAAACGTATACCTAATCAAAGCCACCGCGCTTGCGCAATCCTGCGCCAACCACGCAGCCGCCCTATTCTCTAAGCGGCACCACGAAGATTCCCATAGCGCAGCGCCGCGAATAAGCCCGAAGCATAAGACATACACAGGCTGAATTCACCATGAAACAAAATTCCACATAGCAAAAAGGTCACAAACAGAGGGTTAATGCCTACTAACTGACTAGAACTTAAGGATATATAAGAGAAAATGCTTAAAATAAAGGGGCCTTACTGCATACATATATTGATGTAGTAATTATAATAAATAAAGGACCAATTCCAAAGAAAAGGGAGCATTCCTACCCCACCAACATTGTTAAATCTACACTTACCACCCCTCTCTTTACCAATTATTGACATTTAGCTTTATTGATAAAAACCAAACCCAATAGTGGGGGTTTAAATTATGAAGGTTATCATTCTATCCTCCTCTAGTCTTTCCAATATTACCGGACCTTCACCAAAGCCAGTAAAGGAAGAAAACACCCTCCCCCCCAGTGGAACCATCTCAAATCATCCCCAGATATATCATATCCCAATATACATCAATCCAGAAAACACCCATATGTTAGGTTTTCATTAAGACCCATTGGTTGTACCGACCCCAAACGAAAAATCCATTCCGTTTCTTTCCTAAGAATCTTATTGTCCCAATTCCCTCCTCTTTCACTTTGTATGATTACTTCTAGGATCTCAAATTTAAGTATGCCTGAGTCACCTCCATGATTTTCCCAAATATGACGGGATATGGGGGTATCCCGTTTGTGCCGGATATCCCCCAAATGATCCCCTATACGCCATCAAAATACATGTCGCGTTTTCCCAACATAGTTCTTTGGGCATGTACATGTTGCTACATATACTACCCCTTTTGTCAGGCAATCTGCAAAGTCCCTCAGAAAATACTTATTTCCTGTGGCTACACTAACCGAATACTTAGAAACATTAATCCAATCACAGAAGTGGCATCTACCACATCGAAAAGTGCTGCAAATCCGACGGTTCAGCCACGTCCCCTCCGGTAGTGGTTTCTTATAGTGGCTATGCACCAATCGGTCTGCTAATGACCTACCTCTCCTGAAAGTTATCCTGGGGACCGCCGAGATATTATCCCCTATAGATTCATCCGCCTTCAAAATGCCCCAGCGTCTCCTCAAAATTCCAAAAATTCGTTCCGCCTGCACATTATAAGTACCAATAACCCTGATTTCATCCGGGTTAATTCTCTGTGTATTTGGGACTAGCAGGGAACTCCTCTGTTTATGGAGAGAATGTTGAAAAGCTCCATTCAGGGCCATCTCAGGATATCCTCTGTTTCTAAATCTTTCCCTCAAATTGGAAGCCTCCAATTTGAAAGAGTTAATCTCAGAACAGTTGCGCCTTGCTCTAAGGTATTGTCCCTTTGGAATACCCTTCCGAAGGGGCAAGGGGTGATGACTCTCCCATCGCAATAAACTATTAGTTGATGTAGGTTTCCTAAATATGGTTGTGTGAATAGAGCCTCTCTCATCCAATGAGATAAGAAGATCAAGGAACGATATTTTCTGCTGGTCTATCTCGTATGTGAACCTTAGATTAAAACTATTCACACCTAATTCCTCCACCATTTGCACAAATTCATCCCTAGTCCCAGTCCAGATGATCAAAACGTCGTCTATATATCTGTACCACGCACTTATCTTATCTTGCCACCATTTATATTCCCCAGAAAATACGACGGTTTCCTCCCATCAACCCAGGAGGAGATTTGCATAGCTGGGCGCACATGAGCAGCCCATTGCAGTCCCCCTGAGTTAATGGAAGTACTTACCGCCGTATCAAAAATAGTTATGGTGCAAGACAAATGACAGTAGATCGAGGACAAAATCATTTTGCCGGCCGAAGTGGACGGCCCTCCCAGATAGATAGTATCGGACAGCTTGTAAACCCTTCTCATGCACGATACTACTATAGAGCGCCTCCACGTCGATCGACGCCAAGAACGTTCCCCGATCCACTGTCATCCCCTCTAATTTCAATAGAAGGTCCGATGTATCTCTTAAGTACGTGTACGTGACATCAGGTTTGTGTATGAAGCAGGGTGAATGACGTGACTGTGCGTGTGCGCGGTCGCAATGAATGATGGGAGGCGGCTGGGACCGGAAATGTATTGGCTCCCGCACTCATTTAAAAGGTTGCCGCATGGTTGCTGGTTGGCGTGCTGGTGTCCTCATTTGGGGATTTTTTGGGACGGAGGCTATCATGGCGTTTTGCCAGTTTCTACTGTCTCATCTTACTTGGACCCCTAAACGATTGCTGTAGTGGTCCGGTTTGGCATACCACACTTTACCTGAGGTGATTTTGGGGTAAGTGACATTGTCTATATCTATTGTATCTTTTTAAAATCAGCTGACTGACTTGGTCTATATGATTGTTTTTGGGGTTACTGATTTAGATATATGCATACATATTAGTGCTCTCCTTTTCATTTGTAAGGAGTAGACCTGTTTTGATGTAGTGAATATGTATACGGAATGGGGCAATTGGTATCTAATGGGATCATTTATAGCCTCATTTTGAGTAAGATCTTGACGGTGTAGTCTTCTTATGTGTATGTTGGGAAGCGTTTCTTATCTATAATGAGAGATTGTATATATTTCTCTCTTCCTCTTTTAGATCCATATTGAATATTGATATTAAACTCATGGATCAATAAAACCTCCTGATGAACCCTTTGGCTCTATCATACAAGGGGGGAAACGCGTCGAGGTGTAAGGTGTAAATTGTATCCCAAGATTGTGAAGCTATCAAGCACAGAGTGTCTAACCATTACCAAAAGGAACTTGTGACATTTCACATGTCTGAAATCAACTACCTCTATGAAGAAGGATATTATTTTATATGACAATCTCAAGTGGATATGTGATAAATATTTCATCTATCAAGAATCTTATTAAGGAACAAATTATTGTTACTGGACTTTTCTATTTCTGTATTATCTTTGGCAGATATGTGTTTGTTGCTTTGCTGAAAAAATCTTTTTTTTAACAGTTCAGATGATGGCCTTGGGCTGATATTAAGTCTCTGTTCTGTAGAGAATGACCTTTGGCATTCTATAGGGTGCATGGTATCCAAAATAACAGTTCGGTAGATGAGTTTGCACCATATATTGGGTGTTGGTTCTGTTAGGAATAACCTAGGGTATTCCAGGATGTGCTTTTTTTCAAAAACGTTATCCCTGTTTTTTCCTCTGTTCAATTGACCAGTTGAGGATGTGATTTGGATGTCGAATAGTTGTCAAAAAAACATCAAAAAGAGTGACCAGGGATGACATTATCATAAGTGTGTTTTAATGGTCTCAAAAACTGGATAGGGGTTGGAACTGGATATAGTGACGAAATATCTTTTTGTCTCTGTATTCAGCTCCTAAACCACTGTGTGACGGTGAGTTTAACCCCTTAACGACCGCGGGCCGTAAAATTACGTCCTAAATGACATAATGTTACTGCCCGCGGTCCTCCGGCGGCAGCATGCCGCGATCGGCACACATCTCAGCTGATTTTCACAGCTGAGATGTGTGCCTGCTAGGCACGAGCAGAATCGTTATCTGCTCGTGCCGATTAACCCCTTATATGGCGCTGTCAATACATGACAGCGCCATTATAAGCGCGATTGCGGTAATATTTTCCTTACCGCCCGATACCGGAAGTCACGTGACGCAATCACGTGACTCCCGATAGTTGTCATGGTAGCACAGGGTCATGTGATGACTCCTGTACTACACCTGACTTGGTTTCACTTTCGCTGTGCCCGGGGCACAGCAAAAGAGAAAGAGAGAGTATCTGCTGTTTACAGCCTTGCAGCTGTGATCAGCAGATACTGCAGAGCGATCGGAATGCTGATCGCAATAGCCCCCTAGGGGGACTAGTAAAATAAAAAAAAAAAGTTAAAAAATAAGTTTTAAAAAATTAAAAAAAAACAAAAAAACCTAAAAGTTCAAATCACCCCCCATTCGCCCCATTGAAAATTAAAGGGTTAAAAAAATAAAAAATATACACACATTTGGTATCGCCATGTTCAGAAACGCCCGATCTATCAAAATATAAAATCAATTAATCTGATCAGTAAACGGCGTAGCGGCAAAAAAATTCCAAACGCCAAAACGACGTTTTTTTGTCGCCACAACTTTTGCGCAAAATGCAATAAGAGGCGATCAAAACGTAGCATCTGCGCAAAAATGGTACCGTTAAAAACGTCAGCTCGAGACGCAAAAAATAAGCCATCATTGAGCCTAAGATCCCGAAAAATGAGAACGCTACGGGTCACGGAATATGGCGTAAAACGTGCGCCACTTTTTTCGGACAAACTTCCGATTTTTTTTTAACCCCTTATATAAAAGTAAACCTATACATGTTTGGTGTCTACGAACTCGCACTGACCTGAGGCATCACACCCACACATCAGTTTTACCATATAGTGAACACAGTGAATAAAATATCTCAAAAACCATAGTGCTATCGCACTTTTTTTGCAATTTTTCAGCATTTGGAATTTTTTTGCCATTTTCTAGTACACAATATGGTAAAACTGATTGTTTCATTTAAAAGTACAGCTCGTTCCGCAAAAAATGAGCCCTCACATGACCATATTGACTGAAAAATAAAAAAGTTACGCCTCTCAGAAAAAGAATGGCGAAAAAAAAACGGAAAGCGAAAAATCGGCCGGTCGTGAAGGGGTTAATAGATATTTATTAAAATATATATAATGTGAATAATGGTATGAAGTATATAAATCTTTGAAAAATTGCAATTTTTCCCTCTGAGGAATTTTTTGATGAGGGGAAATAGATATCGAATCGTGAAAGAAGGATGAATTGTATATTGCAATGTATCTACCCCCTTATTGGTTGAATCCAGCAGAGACATTGTATGTTTTTATGTCTATGAGTCTGTTTAGCTTTTGGTATAATAAAGGAATTTTTTTAAAAAGTTGGGGTTTATAATATATTTTTGAGATAGTCTATGAACATTACTAACAATACTAGGATAGTTAAAAGAGGTTTGCATTGGTGTTTGTTGGGGTACTTGTGGGACAAATGATGGCTGTTGAGATGGCCATTGTGTCATTAATGTACCTGTTTGGTGTGGGACAATTGTTGGCCTAATTTGTACATCACTTCCCATAGAAGAAGATGGACACTGTATATGTGTTTGTTGCACTACAGGATTTAGTTGAAAATTAGAGTAATGTTCATCAGTTTGGGTTTCCACAGTTTGTTTGGTTGTGTTTGTGTGTGGACCACGTGGATTAGCTCTCCATTGCTCTATCACTTCAAAACAATATATGGGTTCTGGCTCACGTTGGGTAGCAGATATTAGTGTTATTAAGGATGCCCTCAATCTGTCCTGCCTATCAGCATGAACCAATGCAAGAGAGGGAGAAAGGGAGCGGCAAAATCTCTCTCCATCACTCTCTGGTATCAGTGAATTCATCATGTGTATTATTCTGGTATCAATGATATCTGGCAGGGAACGTAAATCTTCATAACGCCTATGTCTGCAACCATGGATAGATTGGGCTACTGTGCGCATGGTATTAGTTGTTATTCTTGGCTGTGTGCCTGCATGTTGCTGTGGACTACTCTATGCAAGAACTGGTGAAGGGCCACTTTGTTGCCCTGTAGACTGGCCTGGAATTACATTAGTGGATTGACTTGTGCCCAAACCCAAATCAGAGGACATTTCTTCTGCGTCTGGCTGGCTGGTGTTGGGGATTGGTGGAGGTTGATATGAGGTAGGCTCCATCTCAGAAGCAGAGGTCGCTGTTAATACTGCTGACTGGGCTTCCTCACTATCTTCTAGATTATCCTCTGTACTTTGAAGAAAGAAAAAAAACAAAACAATTAATGTGTGCATTTAAAAAAAAACCGCCATGTGATGTAATGGTTTAAACTTACTTTGGTACTTCCATAATGGGCATGAGGAAGCTGAGTCTTTCATAATGGACATATTTTTTCTTTTTGGCTGCGGTAGCTGTGGTTGCCACTGGGTTATATTCTCTTCTGAACTGGTCACGTGCTGAGCGCCATCGCCGTTTAACAAGATCCACTGTTTAAAAACAAAAAATTGTATAATAAGGTCACAAATTATAACAATTGAACAATAAAAAAATAAAACATTATTCTTGTATTGCAGCAATTTAAATAAATTGGAACACACATCCATGTGTATGAACACAACAACCCATGACACTCATATAGTGACATAATAACACAATAAGCATGACAAAGTAAACAAGATCTCCAGTATAAAGATTAAACCACTGTATAATCATTTATCTCCTTTTTTACTTACAAAAATTAAAAAAAAACCTTCAGTAAGCCATGAGAAACAAAATGTCTATAAACCCATGAAGTGCCATATGTTCCTCAAAGATTTTCCATTATACACTACACATTACTGTTACCATTCCAGACATGGTGACACCAAGGGACATGCATAATAAACCAAACATAAAAATACAACTCAAAATGTATAGACAATTCACAGCACATTTGCAAAAGAAATAGCAAAAAATTGAAAACAAAAATATATTTCAAACATGTTTAATTGTTGCTTGCTCACCCTGAAATGCCTTTTGTACATGCATAAAATGCTTTGCAGGCCACATATACACATGTTGACATTACTAGAAAACTGCAATGAATAGTTCAAAAAGGCCAAAAAACTACACTATCCTGTTTGTGAGTCTCCAGTGTAGCTCAAAATGAGTCAGGCCCATTAATACATGCCAAACAAACTATACAAATATGGATATAATCTGCCTACAGAATGAGTACATGTAGGTAAAGACAGAAGCAATGCAAATATCTGTACTCACCATATCTATTTTTCCTTCCAGAGGTACATTGAGACCATCCATTCCTAGGGTAGACTATCTCTGCCACAGACATCCATGCTCGTTCCTCCATTAACCTGTCATGGTAGCTATCAACACGTGTGTCCCACAGCTCTGGATGCCTCTCTACTTCTCCAATCAGCCTCTTTGTATCGATTCTGGGCGCCATGTTCAGTACCTGTGGTGTTCTCTGTGCTCAAAGTTCCCCTGCAGTGAGAGGACAGGTGCCCAGCTGCTGTCTGGCGTGCAAATGAGACAGGAAATGTATGTTTGGCGTCAGAATTAATGGCCATTAATTGACCTGATAGATTGGTAACAAGTGTTTCAGATTTTGTGATGAAAAACAGACACGGACGATACGTGCTGAACACGGACATACTCCGTGTGCGGTCCGTGCAGGCATGGACCCATAGACTAAAGCGGGTCCGTGCCGGCGTGTTGCCGGCCAAAAACAGACATGTCGTCCGTGTAGAAAAGCGCACACACGTACTTACCACACGGACACATGTTCCGTGTGATTTTACGTGTGTGGGCCATCTACCATTGAATAACATGGGTCTCCGTGTCTCCGGTAAGTGCAAATACGTACCGCACATGTACAAAAAAAACGGATGTGTGTTGCGAGTCTGAAATAGGTCTGACAATTCAGTAGGAATTGAAAAATGGTTTGTGTGGGAGCAGCTACTTGCCGCACAGAACCAACCAAGTGTGTGTGGTCTAGAACCTAATATGCCACCATATTCATAGGAACATTTCGTATGGTAGAATTGCAGCAGGGTGACAGACCAAGGGAGAAGCTATAGAGAAGTAATATAGTGTCTGCTAATGAGCAGAATACATGAGTATAATTCTCCTATGGAACTCACCACAGCCACAGTAAAGGGTTAACTCGACCGCTGCACAGGACCACAGGCATGGAACAACCTGACTGCACGTATCCAGGCATAAGTATGCATGCTGTATGTCCAAGCCTGGGGGATTGCGCAACCAGGGGGAGCCAACAATGAATGGGGGCAAATTAGAGTAACAATACCTGATGGTTGGTTCTGGAGGCAAGAAGAGCCTCCTGACAGTTGTTTCGCAGCGTGCTTTCTCTGTATGACGCTTACAGCGGGCAGTCATGTTCTCTGTCCGCGCACTGTCACGTAGCAGAGCTTGGATCATTGTGGGAACTCGTGTAAATATCGGCGGACCTGGGTGCTTTGGGGGTGTAAGAGGGTATGTATATTTTAGTTCAAATAAAGGATTTTTGGGGTGCTTGTGTTTATTCCTTTTCCCTTACAGATTAGTAATGGGGTCTCATAGATGCCTACCATTACTAATTTAGGGCTTAGTGGAAGCTATGAGCTATTATTAACCCCTCATTACCCCAATCCAATTGCCAATGCACCGGGGCAATCGAGAAGAGCCTGGTAAAGTTCTTGGATTGTTGCATCTAATGGATGTAAAAATCCCAGGTAGCTGCAATTTTTAGGCTGGGGGCCCGATAAACATGGTTCTCCCCAGCCTGAGAATACCAGCTCCCAGCTATCGGTCTTATTCATGGCTTGGTATCAAAATTGGGAGAGCCTGCATGCCTTTTTTTAATTACTTATTTAAATAATTTTAAAAAAGCCGCATCCTAATCTCCTTATTTTGATACACGGCCAAGAAAAGTGCATGGCACGGGGCTGAAGCCTGTAGCCATATGCTTTATCTGTGCTGGTATCATAATATAAGGGATACCCAATGGCGCTTTTATTTATTTATTTATTTGTACACCACGATGGAGCCACAGACAGGGACTTTGATTTTAAGTAGTCAGACACACTGTCATATAGACTGGGGCAGCGTCTGACTGCAACCGACCACAGATGAAAGAACTGCTGGTGGGTTGGGGAAACAGTGAATATGTATGAGTGGTAATGAGTAGCCCTGGAAGTAGCGATAGAGTCATGTCGGAGACTGGTTATTGTAACATGCCTGCTCCAATCCTCTACCCCTTCTATCACCATTTTTAAGCACCAGATTCTGATGCCCATAGACTTATATTGGGACCAGCGTCTGGCCAGATATTTGGAATCAATTCCAGGCCGGAACCAGGGTTTTTTTTTAACCTGGATAGACCCACCGATCTTGGGTATCTGGGAGTCCACCTTTCACTGCCTATTAGTATTGCCCGTACTATTAGTTCAGATGGCCATTAAGTCACTCATTTTATTGGGGTCCATATCAAAGTGGGTCCTAACTTTGTAATATGTGCACCATTAATGATCTTGTCCCATTAAAGGGAATCTGTCATCAGGTTTTTCCTACCCCATCTGAGAGAAGCATAATGTAAAGACAGAGACTTTGATTCCAGTGTTGTATCACTTATTGTGCTGCTTGCTGTCATTTTGATAAAATAATTGTTTTCTCTCCTGCAGTTCTAGCAGGAGTTTGAATGTAGAGCAAGGTTATAATAACAAACTCATGCATCTGTTGGACTATCTGGCAGTAGTCAAGTAGTCCTCTAATGGTGATTTCCTGCTAATTAGGCAGTGATTTAATAGAAACTATACTACGCCGCCCAGTAAGTGGAAAAACTGCTGAATTCCCGGTCTCTTTTCCTTCATCTTGCTGTTCTAAGATTAGGTGGCAAAAACCTTGAGACAGAGACCCTTTAAATAAGTTTGTTCTGTAATCACAGGACTGTATGATCGCTTATTGGCCAACTACTCCCAACATTGACTCCCAACATTGACAAAAATGGTGGCTCCAATTTCCCAATATAATTCTATAAGAATGACATGTACAGTTAGGTCCAGAAATATTTGGACAGTGACACAAGTTTTGTTATTTTAGCTGTTTACAAAAACATGTTCAGAAATACAATTATATATATATATAATATGGGCTGAAAGTGCACACTCCCAGCTGCAATATGAGAGTTTTCACATCCAAATCGGAGAAAGGATTTAGGAATCATAGCTCTGTAATGCATAGCCTCCTCTTTTTCAAGGGACCAAAAGTAATTGGACAAGGGACTCTAAGGGCTGCAATTAACTCTGAAGGCGTCTCCCTCGTTAACCTGTAATCAATGAAGTAGTTAAAAGGTCTGGGGTTGATTACAGGTGTGTGGTTTTGCATTTGGAAGCTGTTGCTGTGACCAGACAACATGCGGTCTAAGGAACTCTCAATTGAGGTGAAGCAGAACATCCTGAGGCTGAAAAAAAAGAAAAAATCCATCAGAGAGATAGCAGACATGCTTGGAGTAGCAAAATCAACAGTCGGGTACATTCTGAGAAAAAAAGAATTGACTGGTGAGCTTGGGAACTCAAAAAGGCCTGGGCGTCCACGGATGACAACAGTGGTGGATGATCGCCGCATACTTTCTTTGGTGAAGAAGAACCCGTTCACAACATCAACTGAAGTCCAGAACACTCTCAGTGAAGTAGGTGTATCCGTCTCTAAGTCAACAGTAAAGAGAAGACTCCATGAAAGTAAATACAAAGGGTTCACATCTAGATGCAAACCATTCATCAATTCCAAAAATAGACAGGCCAGAGTTAAATTTGCTGAAAAACACCTCATGAAGCCAGCTCAGTTCTGGAAAAGTATTCTATGGACAGATGAGACAAAGATCAACCTGTACCAGAATGATGGGAAGAAAAAAGTTTGGAGAAGAAAGGGAACGGCACATGATCCAAGGCACACCACATCCTCTGTAAAACATGGTGGAGGCAACGTGATGGCATGGGCATGCATGGCTTTCAATGGCACTGGGTCACTTGTGTTTATTGATGACATAACAGCAGACAAGAGTAGCCGGATGAATTCTGAAGTGTACCGGGATATACTTTCAGCCCAGACAGATTCAGCCAAATGCGGCAAAGTTGATCGGACGGCGCTTCATAGTACAGATGGACAATGACCCCAAGCATACAGCCAAAGCTACCCAGGAGTTCATGAGTGCAAAAAAGTGGAACATTCTGCAATGGCCAAGTCAATCACCAGATCTTAACCCAATTGAGCATGCATTTCACTTGCTCAAATCCAGACTTAAGACGGAAAGATCCACAAACAAGCAAGACCTGAAGGCTGCGGCTGTAAAGGCCTGGCAAAGCATTAAGAAGGAGGAAACCCAGCGTTTGGTGATGTCCATGGGTTCCAGACTTAAGGCAGTGATTGCCTCCAAAGGATTCGCAACAAAATATTGAAAATAAAAATATTTTGTTTGGGTTTGGTTTATTTGTCTAATTACTTTTGACCTCCTAAAATGTGGAGTGTTTGTAAAGAAATGTGTACAATTCCTACAATTTCTATCAGATATTTTTGTTCAAACCTTCAAATTAAATGTTACAATCTGCACTTGAATTCTGTTGTAGAGATTTAATTTCAAATCCAATGTGGTGGCATGCAGAGCCCAACTAGCGAAAATTGTGTCACTGTCCAAATATTTCTGGACCTAACTGTATAAGAGGGGATTGACTATAATTTTCATAGAAGTGAATAAAGATGTTATCACTCATATGTACTACTAATCCATTCACACAAAGGAATTGTGGACACTCATCTCATTATTACTTTGGGTGCCAGCCATCACACCTAAAGCATTTATAAACTATCCTTTGGAGAAAACATAAATGTATTTTATGTAGCGCCAACCACTTTAAAGAATCAATAACTGTTCATCATGATTACAATGGATTTGTAGTCTTCAATACAATCAGCAATTCATTTTTTGTACTCTAGACTATAACCTAACATAGCAATATGGCTCAGCTCCTGGGCTTGATTAGGTGACCTCTGGTGGTCGGTTTCCCTCTGTTGGACCACATCATGTTTTGTATCAGTCCAACTGCTTTTGTCTTTCCTTTGCTTTTCCTTTCAGTTTTATTTCCACTTAGGTGTATTCACTTCCTTGTTTTTTTTTGCCTGATCACATCTTGGGAGGGACTTTTTATACTCGCTATGCACATGCTTCAGTGCTGGCTATAACTCAAGGTTGATGGATGTTTGAAGTCTTAGCTCCTTAATTCAGGATAATCTTTTTGAGCTATCACTTTTGCTTTCCCTGGATGGTTGTGTTTCCCTTCCCAGAATTCTCCCATTCTGCTTCGTTTGGAATTTAGAGGGATCCACCTTAATCCATAAGTGCTGTTGTTTTTTTTATAGCTTTTACCATCTTCCCTGTATAACTGTATGAACACGTCTTTAGCTGTGTCTCATCATCTGCCTGTGTGCACTTCTTTTATGTTTATTGGTTTTCTGCTTATGGCTTGGTTTCACTTGGTTTAAAGTTTATGGCATAGTTAAGGAAGCTCCGGGTCAGCCGATGATGAGTGGGTGCACCATTGCATAATTTTAGGGTGCCAACCTCAGCAGTCAGGTAGGGACAAAAGAGAGTCAGGTTTAGCGTACTCCTAATCTGTGTAGGGACAAAACAGAGTCAGGTTTAGCGTACTCCTAGTCTGTGTAGGGACAAACCAGAGTCAGGTTTAAGTACTCCTAGTCTGTGTAGGGACAAAACAGAGTCCGGTTTAAGTACTCCTAGTCTGTGTAGGGACAAAACAGAGTCAGGTTTAAGTACTCCTAGTCTGTGTAGGGATAAAACATAGTCAGGTTTAGCCTACTCCTATTCTGTGTAGGGATAAAACATAGTCAGGTTTAGCGTACTCCTAGTCTGTGTAGGGACAAAACAGAGTCAGGTTTAGCGTACTCCTAGACTGTTTAGGGACCTGTGGTGAGCATCTTTCCTAGTTTGTTCATACCCATGTGAGTGGAAGGGTTCAGTCATAACATATATGCTCTAAAACTATAGAATTAGTTCCCGCATAACAATAGCAGCAGTTCCCATTGATGAAAAGTTCACATTTAACAATTACCATTGCAAAAAAATATTTTGGGGAATTGAATATTTTACTTTCTTGATTGATAAATATTATAAAATATTTGCATTAATTAGTTCTCATCTTTCCCTCTGATTCCAGAGTCCATGTTGACGTATAACTGGATAATGAATATGAATAATATATTCTGGATTTTAAAAACTGCTGGATATGAATAAAAAAAATAATCAAATTCATACTACAGGTCTATTAAGGATGAATTATGGATGTCATGCTGCATTTGGCGTGTTACAGTAAATTATGCATTTCACAATGATGCATGGGAAAGATGTGAGGCTGTAATTTTAACAGTCTAAAGTAACCATAAGTGTGAGCAGTGGGGATATTGCTATATGTAATGAGGAGTGACACATGCTGGACTGATTGACTGAAAGGCCAGATTAGGCTACATGAATGAAACATTGAACTGACATTCCCAATAATAGCTTTATATCAGTCATATCATCTGCAGATCCTTCAAGACAGCTGATATATTCCCTGTACTCTGGTATTAATGATTTGTACTTGTATTATTTCTGGATACTTTCTATTCATTGCAAAATTAGCATGACAACTAAACTTGGATAGACATCTATATGAGGATTGAAACAGCTGGATGGTGAGCTAGGGGGATATTCGTCATCGCAAGAAGGATTGTTTTTGGTAGTAGATTTTTCTTACATAATGGTATGAAAGTTCATTTCTTTCTTATAGTGATTTTTTTTATAAATCACTATAAGAAAGAAAAAGAGTTAAAACTTCAGTTACATTCAAAGAGGGTTGGATTCAGTTTCCAATACTCAGTATGTCCATGAAAATAAATAATAAATATTATCTTCAACGTCTACTGGAGGGGTTATGAATTTATTGAATTTTCTTTTTACATCTTGTTTTTTTAATTGTTTGGCAAATAAAGGGGGAAATGTTCCTTCATATACTGTATATTTACAAAAGTTGATGAAATTTGAAATTTATTTGATACAAATTGAATTGCATATGAATTTCCTGAACTGCGCCAATCCAGTGAATTTGAACAATGTGTGGTTTGATTCACGCAAATTGTTAAAATTGTTCATCACCATTTTACACATAGTGGGACTTTATTAGTCAGGCAAGGACTGCGTGGGCGTCTCTCAAATACATTTCAGTTTAATAGGCTCTCTCTGCTGGGTTACCTGCTGCTGAACACTCTCTCTGATCCTGTGCTCCCTGCTGCTGAAGACTCTCTCTGATCCTGTGCTCCCTGTATCTTAACTCCCTACCCCAATCTTCTATTCCCTGCTAGTGATGAGCAAGTACTAAAATGCTTGTTTGTTCATTAGTCGAATCGAGCAACTCGGATGCTTGGTCAAGCTCGACTCAAGTAATGAGTTTAATGTAAGTCAATGGGAAACGCAAACATTTTTCTGGCAGACCCTAAGAGGACATTTAGGAAAACAGTAAAATTGCTCTCAGTGAGAGAAACAAAAGTATAATCTTGTCGTTCTGATACCTTTTAAAGGCTAACTAAAATAAAATAAAATGGTGTTTCAAAGCAAGCTTTTGACCCTTCTCATGTCTCTTTATCAAGCATGGTATAACAAACTATCTGAAGAAACACAAATATATGCACAAACAGAGCAGAGGCATGGTATAATAAAAGGACATTTAAATAACCAAACACTGAGCTTAGAGAGTGAATCCTTAAGCTAGGGTCACACGTAGCGATGCAACAGCGATCACGACTGACGACCTGACCTTATCAGGATCGCTGCTGCGTCAATACATGGTCGCTGGTGAGCTGTCAAACAGGCAGATCTCACCAGCGACCAGTGACCAGCCCCCAGCCAGCAGCGACGCGTGGAAGCGATGCTGTGCTTGGTAACAAAGGTAAATATTGGGTAACCAAGCAAAATGCTTCACTGGTTACCCGATATTTACCTTGGTTACCAGCGCACACCGCTTAGCGCTGGCTCCCTGCACTCCTAGTCAGAGTACACATCGGGTTAATAAGCAAACCTTTGCTTATTTACCCGATGTGTACTCCGGCTATGCGTGCAGGGAGCAGGGAGCTGGCACTGGCAGCCTGAGAGCGGCGGACGCTAGTAACTAAGGTAAATATCGGGTAACCAGCAAAGCACTTTGCTTGGTTACCCGATGTTTACCTTGGTTACAACTTACCGCAGGCTGCCAGAAGTCGTCTCCCTGCTCGCTTCAGTTCGTCGCTCTCTCGCTGTCACACACAGCGATGTGTGCTTCACAGCGGGAGAGCAACGTCCAAAAAATCTAGCAGGACATTCAGCAACGATCGGCGACCTCACAGCAGGAGCCAGGTCATTGCTGGATGTCACACACAGTGACAGCAACGGGATGTCGCTACTACAGCACAGAAAATGATGACTTAGCAGTGACACCACCTTTAATTAGCTTTGATAAGTGGTGTGAAAGTTTTATTGTCCCAATGTCCATGAAGAGACCTGAGAAGTCTCGAAAGCTTGGTTTGTAACATCATTTATTTTCTATTAGTTAATCATTAAAAGGTATCACAACTACAAGTTTATAATTTTGTTTCTCTCATGGAGAGTAATCAATCATTTTTCAACTGGCTAACATGGTACCAAACTTTTTTTCTTTTAAGTAAAATTGCTGAAATGAATGGAAACAACATAGGGATCATGCCTGGACACATCTCTAATGACCAGGTCTCTGCTGGCAACAACATTTTAAGAGTATTATGCAACTTATACAGAGTAACAGTAAAACTTACAAAACTGAAGATAAAATGAATTTTATAGGAAAAATGTAAGGAAACATACTTTCTTTTATAATGATGCGGCGCCCCTGACATGTCAGGTGCCATATGGTATTGCATCTAGTCATGGATGCAGTGTTAGCCTCGGTTTCCTGGAAGACCAATGCCAGTAGTAACCAAACAAACACATGTAGTCATGTCCTTTTCCTTCAAGGATAAAGAGGATGTCTGAAGTTACCGTACTTACAGACGACAAGTGTGGAGTGACTTGACTGAGTAAAAAGGAGTACAGTCGCTAGGAGAGTACGAGAAGAACTCACAGGACTGGGCACCGGCGGGGTGCAGAACCCTAGGTCAGACAGAAGCTCCAGCCTCATCTGATAACTCTGCCCAGTGAGGGGATCTCCACGGTTTGGTTCCTCACCAACCTAAAAGCCCAGAGCACAGCAGCAAAGGGAGAACCCAGGGAGCTGAGACAGAGGTCCAACCCAGACAAGGTTCAAGCTGCCTGCATACAGGCTAAGACTGAAAGACCAGGAGGAGACCTTAAAATGCTTCAGGCTATAGGGACACACCAACCAGAGACGGGTGCAAGGAAGAAAAGCTCACCAGGTCACAGAACCGGCATTGGGACAAAGGGTGTACCGAGACCCCATTTGTGACAGACCAGTACCAGTCGGGCTGCTGCTCACCAAACTTGTTAGTAAAAGACAAGGTAAACCACAGCTCTACTCTCGCCTGAGTTCTTCTCATACCTGTTCCACCTGTTATCCCCTGTGGCTCAGCCCTACTTGCAGAGGGCCACAACACCTAAGCTGCCAACTACCACCAGCCCCAGTAGTGAGAAACTCTGCAGCAGCTTCTCTCACCTATCCGCATACCGTGTTGTCACGTGAACTATTCTTTTTATTTTCCCTTTTAAAATCTCCCCTTTCAAGCGACCCCCAGGGTCACGGAACCGGGCATCGGCCAGTAAGCGGGACATATCCCCTGAAACACTGGACTTCCCCATAGCCCTGGGGTGGGACAATGATATTATATATGGCAATTAGTGAAGATTTTTTTTTTCTTTAAAAAATCAAAACAAACCAGACTGCCTCCTCCACCTCTTATATTATGTTCACACGTAGTATTTTGCTGCTTGTTTGTACTGTCGTTTCAAACACTGCAAAAATGTTGAAAGAATTGGCATGCAGCTTCTTTTAAAAGCGCAACAGTTTCCTATTTCAATAAAGAAACCAAGTTTGTGCATTAGATTTATGAAATCTCTTAGCTTTTGTTGGTGCTGCAAAAATCAGATTTTAGTTTGCATTAAACTCATGAAAATTGCTGCAAAAAATGCAACGTAAAAAAAAACAAGAAAGCCAGCAGTAAATGTGCACTACAGCACTAAAAAATCCAAACTGTACTTATTATTAAAATTTGAGATTTTTGGTAAAAAATTGCAATTTCTTCAGCTACCCACCACGTCATGGCAAATCTCTTTGGGGCAGTTCTACTCTAAAATATTTTTATATAAAATGTGCCATGCGGCCTCACATATGAAAAAGTAGAACTGTTCTTAGCAGCACTTACTTTGTATTTTTCAATCCCATACCCATGACTGATCATGGCTGTGGGCAGGACAGGCCCAAGCAAATGCTGCTTGAAGTAAATAGCCTGTGGGCAGGGCTTGATGACTGAATGTGAACAGCCATCAATTGCCAAAATAACATGTGAACATAGCCTTAATAGCCAGGCCATCTCTCACCATATTTCACTGTATTTATTTAAAGGAAGGACTGCAATACACCTTGGAAGACACATCAAGAAGGGTTTCAGAATAATTGGTTTTACAATTTTAGAAAGAGTGGGACTCATATAGTAGTAAAGCCTAAGCAAAAAAAATTGAAGTAAGGATTGCAATACACAATGGAATACACATAGAGAAGGGCCTCAGCTTATTTTTTTGACAATTTAAAAAAAGAATGGGGCTCTTACAGTGGTAAAAAAGAAAGATCCCTAAGATTAAGCTGAGCACAATAATGTAAAACTGGGATGTCAACAAAAACCACAGATGTGTCCATCCTTTTTGTTAAATTTGTCCAAGATGTATGTTATGAGATATCCAGCTTTAACCCCTTAATGCCCAATAATGAATATTTACATTATGGAATGAATCAGGGCGTTTGGAGCAGGCTCAAGATCAGAGCTGGCTCCACACAAGACTGATGTCAGCTGCATCATATATCAATTGCTGCTGTTAACCATGTAAATGCTGCTATGAATCACTTTCATTAACATTTAAGCTGTGATCTTCCTGGACATTTTTCAGTTTGTTGTCCCCCACCTCCTGCAAAACTATCAAGGAGTACCTGATGAGATCAGAGTGACCTTCACTTTAATTCAGATGCCAGCAAATTAGAGGTGGGGTATTCCTATGGGCTGGTATTATTAAACATAAGCTTGTTGGACCTGTTGGGCTTAAGACAGACTCAATATCAACTCCCAAACCTAACACCAGTTTTTAGAAGACTCTTTTTTTTTCAAGCAGTAGTACAGGAAAAAGGCTTCGTCTTTCAATAAAACCATGAATTCTATGCAGGACAATGTTCCATGACATGCATCAAATACTCCTCTGCTTGGCTAGCCAGTAAAAATCTTAAAGATGAAAAAATAATGACATAGCCATATTCCTCACCTAACCTTAACCCCTTAGCGACCCATGACGTACTGGATACGTCATGGATCATGTGAGGTTAATTTCCGCGGCCTGCCGTGGGCAGTTTGTGGTGATTCGCGCACATATCACCTGACATGTGTGCCTGCTAGTCGCAAGTGGAATCGCGTTCCACCCACGACTATTAACCCCGTACATCTCGCTGCCAAAATCCAGCAGCGTGATGTATATGCGCGCTGCCATTAGGATAACTTATCTCGCCCTCATCGGAAGTCACGTGACATGTCACGTGACTTCCGGTGGTTGCCATGGTAGCACAGGGTCATGTGATGATGCCTGTAGCTTACATGAGTCACTTTCTCTCAATGCCAGCATAGTGTCGGCATTTAAAGTAAAGCAGCATATCTGCAGATCTCAGCTCTGTAGCTGTGATCTGAAGATATGGAAGAGTGATCAGATTGCTGATCGTTATAGTCCCCTAAGGGACCTAGTAAAATAAAAATAGTAAAAAAAAAAGTTTTAAAAAATAAAAAAACTATAATTTTAAATCACCTCCCTTTCTCCCAATTGAAAATTAAAGTAAAAAAAATAAAAAAATATACACATATTTGGTGTCATCGCATTCAGAGATGGCCAATCTATCAAAATATAAAATCAATTAATCTGATCGGTAAATGGCATAGCAGCAAAAAAATTCCAAACACCCAAATTAAGTTTTTGGGTCGTCACAAATTTTGCGCAAAATGCAATAACAGGCGATCAAAACATAGCATAAAATGGTAAAGTGATACCATTAAAAATGTCAACTCGAGACGCAAAAAATAAGTCATCACTGAGCCATAGATCCCGAAAAATGAGAACGCTACGGGTTTGGGAAAATGGCACAAAACGTGCACCACTTTTTTTGTGAATTTTTTTAACCCCATAGATACAAGTAAACCTATTCATGTTTGGTGTCTCCAAACTCCCACCGACCTGAGGCATCACAGCAACCCATCAGTTTTACCATATAGTGAACCTGGTGAATAAAATATCCCAAAAACTATTGTGCGATCACACTTTTGCAGTTTTTCCAAACTTGAAATTTTTTTTGCTGTTTTCGACTGCACTAAGTGATAAAACTTATGGTTTCATTTAAAACTACAATTTGTCCTCTAAAAAGCAAGCCTTCACATGGCAAGATTGGGGGGCTGAAAGGGTTAACCCTCCTGACAATTTGTGGGTCCTTATTTAATGGGATATTTGTGATGAAGAAAACCAGTCACCTCTCTGAACATTGTCAGCCAGGCTATGTTCGCACGTACCTGCTGAAATTTCTGCAGTGATTTGACAGCACATGTGCGCTTCAAATCGCGGCAGTAACACTGCATAATGGATGCAGCGTTTCAGCAGAATAAATGCCGAATTCATGCGCTTGGGATGTTGCCCCCACTATAGACAGAGTGGGACCATCATCCAAAGCTCACAAATTAGTTGACATGCTGCTTTTTTGTACACACGGATTTGGGTCAAAATTTTAGCACCCAAATCGTTCAAAACAAGCAACGTGCGCACGTATCATGCACAATCTACATAGATTGTGCAGGGGAAGCAGGATGCATGCATTTACGCTGCAGTGCAATACGCAGCGTAAATGCATGAAATTACACAACGTGTGCATGAGCTCTCAAAGAGGCTGTGTTTGGTACTGTTTAACCCATTCATGACCCAGACTTTTTTCACTTTCCTGATCAGGCCAAATTTTACAATCTATCTAGTGTCATTTTATGAGGAAATAACTGTGGATTCCTTCAACAAATCACAGTGATTTTGATATTGTTTTTTGAGACACATTGTACTTTGCGATAGTGTTAAATTTATGTCGATATTTTTGCTTTTATTTGTAAAAATACTGGAAATGTGGCAACATTTTAAACATTTTTAAAAATTCTGCCCTTGAATTAGAGTTATGTCACAAAATTGTTAAAAAATAACATGTACCACATGTCTACTTTATATCAGCATAATTTCAAAAACACAATTTTCTTGTTAGTAAGTTAGAAGGGTTAAAAGTTTATTAGCAATAACTGTCAAACAGAGTTTTGCACAAACTTCGCCAATTGTCATTACAGCATTAAGCTCTGTTCAAATTGCAGATTCTCACACTCTGATCGTTTCTCAGGTATTTTAGAGATTCATATGAAAATTTTTGTGTAAGTACTCAAACTAGAGCACAGGATAAATGTGAGCTGAGCTTGACTGTGGTCTTTATGAAGCTGAATGAAAAAATCAGCAGCAAGTTAAGAATTGGATCTATTTACTTTTTACGCCATTCACCAAGCTATATGTCAAGGCAGATTTCTTCTTCAGGTCTGTATGATTACAGTGATACCAGATTTATATAATTTTTTTTATGTTTGGCTATTATCACACACTAAAAACTATTTTTTTGCAAAAAAAAAGTTTTTGCATCACCATATTCTCAAAGCTACAAATTGTCTGTACTTCTGGTAATTAGAGTCATGTGAGGGCTTATTTTTTTTACATTTCTATTAGTACCATTTTTGGACACAACATTTTTTGATTGCTTTCTCTTCCAATTTTTTGGAAGGTAGAATGGACAAAATAAGCATTTCAGGAATTGTTTTTGGTGTTTTTTATGCCGTTTACCATCTGGCAAAAGTGATAACACAGCTTTACTCTTCAAGTGCGATTATAGTGATACCATATTTATATCTTTGTTATGTTTTGCCGCTTTTACACATTAAAACTATTTTATAGAAAAAATAATTGTTTTTGCACTGCTGCATTCAGGGAGCTATAGCCTTTTTTATTTATCTGCTGACACAGCTGTTTTGTGGCTTATTTTTTCCAAGACAAGAAGATGTTTTAGTGCTACAGTGATACCATTTTTATTTTCTTACGACTTTTTGATCACATTTTTTTTCACCTTTTTGACAATATGTTAAAAAAAATAAGTTTGCCAAGTTTTTATTCATTTTTTAAGGGGTTAAATAGTGTGATAGTTATATATATTGGGTCATTCCAGATGCAGCAATTCTAAATATGTATTGGTTTTTTTTGTTGATTTATTGTTTTTACGTAAATATACATATTTATTGGTATTTTTTTTTTGTTCTTTATTTTGTGATTTTTTTAATTTATTTTTTAAAAAAATATTTTTACAATTCATTTTATACTTTATTTCATCCCTATATGGGACTTTAACTTTTATTACTCTAAGTGTTGATACAATCTATTGAAATGCACAAGCATTAGATTGGATTATACCTGTAAGGCTGTAGTCACATTAGCGTATGGCATCTGATGCGAGAGGAATGGATGCGATATGCTAATGATCCTTGGTTCAGGCTCTTGTGCGAGCGTGAGCCAAGTGTCATACAACTGTGACTCGATCTCACGAACGGGTCACAGCTGCGAAAAAGAAGGTGGTGCTGCAGAGGAGAGGGAGGGGTTAATCTCCCTATCTCCTCTATTGTCAGCATGTGTGTATATCACACTGCAATTGGATAACATGCAAGTGCAGTCCGATGTTTCTCTCGCACCCATACACTTGAATGGGTGTGAGGGATACGGCTCTCGCTAACAATCGCAGCATGCTGTGATTTTTTTCTTCAGTCCGTTTAGGGCTGAGGAAAAACATGCAGATCTGAGCTGCAGCATTGTCATACATGGGGCCAAGTGCAATGTGAGATTTTCTCACATTGCACTCATGCGAGTCATACTCAAGTGTAACTCCAGCCTTAGTAAGACACTGACAGAAACCTCTTAGACCATGCACCTGTCATGGACTAAAGCTGGGTTCACACTAAACGACAGCGACAACGACGTCGCTGTTACGTCACCATTTTCGGTGATGTAACAGCGACCTTGTAAGTCGCTGTTATGATCGCTGCTTAGCTGTCAAACACAGCAGAAGCAGCGATCATAACGTCGCTGTGCTACATGTTCAGAGAGCAGGGAGCCGCGCTTAGCGCTGGCTCCTTGCTCTCCTGCAGCACACATCGGGTTAATTAACCCGATGTGTGCTGCAGCTACATGTCACAGTTCAGAGAGCAGGGAGCCGCGCGCACTGCTTAGCGCTGGCTCCTTGCTCTCCTTGCTACAGTATACATCGGGTTAATTACCCGATGCATACTGCAGCTACATGTCACAGTGCAGGAGCCGGCACTGGCAGCAAGAGCGGCGGAGGCTGGTAACCAGCGTAAACATCGGGTAACCAGGGAAAGGTCTTCCCTTGGTTACCCGATGTTTACGCTGGTTACAGCTTACCGCAGCTGCCAGTGCCGGCTCCTGCTCGCTTCATTTCGTCGCTCTCTCGCTGTCACACACAGCGATGTGTGTGTCACAGCGGGAGAGTGACGACCAAAAAATGAAGCTGGACATTCAGCAACGACCGGCGACCTCACAGCAGGGGCCAGGTCGTTGCTGAATGTCACACACAGCGACAGCGACGGGATGGTGACGTAGCAGCGACGTCGTTGTCGTCGTCGTTATGTGTGACACCAGCTTAAGAGGCTTTCCATAGCTGGATGACTTGAAAGTCATCATGACAACCTTAAGTGGCTATAGCAACTATCAGGTCCCATGATCTTGTCCCGATTGGTGTGAGAGAAAGCCCACTTTCTCTCCCAGCCTCCTAAATGTTGCAATCAATATCGATCTTGGCATTTAGATGGTAAACAGCCCAGCATGGGGCAGACAACTCTCCTGGCTGTGAGACCCAGGACTCAGCTGTCATGAAAGCTGAGCTCACAGCGGCGATTGTGCGGGCACAGCACCTGTGCCCCGCATGATTGCTATAATGTACCCATTAGTAATAGATTGAGAAACCCTTCCCACCCACAATGTATGGGTACATAATAGGTTGTGAATGGGTTAAAATACTCATTGTATTTTTTTAATGCATTTTTGTAGATTTTGAGTTATTTGGCTTGTACTTTAAAATTTGAAATTAAACAATTGAGATGTAAACATTTCTTTATCATTTAGCTGCACAATTCTGCACACATAGATATACTAATAGAAAGCACAAAACCTCCTTTTTCTTTTCTTAAATGTTCAGGTTTCAGGATTACTAACCTTTTGAATTGACAGACAGCACTGTAGTTGTTCAATAGTAAAACTTAAGGGGTTGTGTATTACTAGGAAAACATCTTCTCATTTCCCATGTTTGGCTTCATTAAAATAAAACAGCTTATACTCCCCTCCGACTTGTTGATTACTCATATGTCTGTATCCGGGAAGACAGAAGCCAGCGTTGACGCGGGGATAGGATGACATCATAACCTCATCTGAGCTCCGAAAAAGTGAGCGCTGGCTTCACTGGAACCATGCCACCATGGGAGGTGAGTATAATCTTTCTTTTTTTAATTGGGTCAAACATTGGGAGTGAGAAGGGCTTATCCTATGAGTGGACAACCCCTTTAATCATAAAAATAATAATTGTGCACAAAATGTATAATAGTATACTATGGTATACTGTATAATCGATCAGATGATCACAGGTTGAAGTTGCAAGACTGAAAGAAAAGTGAAAAATAAAAGCAAAAACGTTTTTAAAAATATGAAAAAAATGGCAAAACAGAAAACATTCATAATGAAAAAAAAGTTGAAATAAAAAAAACATCAAAACTCCAAAATTGCAGGATTTTTTTTCGGCATTGCACCTCCCACAAAAATATAATAAAAAAAGGGATCAAAAAGTATCATTTACCTGAAAATAACAGCAATAAAGCCTCCAGCTTACTTGACATGTAAAAAAGCTCTAAGACACCTCCATTTACAGAAAAATAAGTATTTGGTCTCAGAGTATAGGGACACAAACCAAAGACTTGATATCTCTATGATAGTTTGTGTAGACAAAATTGCTGTCATCTACACCAGTATTGGATAATAAGTAGGGATGATCAAATACCTCAAATATTCGGCTTCGTGAATATTTTCCGAATAGGTCGTCGCTATTCGACTATTTGTGAATATTCGATGCGCAATGTAAGTCTATGAGAAACCTGAATAACAACTATTTGGAACTATTCGGGGTTCCCATAGACTTACATTGTGCATAGAATATTCCCATAGCGGTGACCTATTTGGAAAATATTCGCAAAGTCGAATATTTGAGGCATTCGATCATCCCTAATAATAAGCAATTTTGGATGAAAGGATAATATGGTTAATATATGAAGCAGAAGCTTTTGTGTTATATCTTCTAAACCTCTCATATATTTTTAATGCAGTCCATTATATCTGTAAGGAGAGACTTTGGAAGAATTGATAAAGTAGAACATGTTAAAAACCAAAGTGTATGATGTATGTAGAAATATACGGCTGTGTGACTCAGTCTAATTTGAATGTAGAAAAGATTGCCTTCAGCCACATCTCCATTATACAAATATTTGTCATACAGAACGTCAGTATAATCTTAGCACATCATAAAAAAAGGATTCCAGCAACTGTGGAGCAAGAAATAATTACACAGTGTATCTGTGCCTATAATGAGGCATCCTAAGGCAACTATCTCAAGCAGAGACTTAAAGGCAAAGCCTAAAAAGGAAAATTAACATGCTTAAAACTAACAATTTTATTGATGAAAGACCTTTAAAAAGTTATAATTACCGTGACATTTTTCTAACAGTTGTAAACACACTGAATATAAAACTGCTATACATATCAGTAATCTGTATGTTCTACCCATGGTTCAATTTCTGAAATTTATTTTTTACTAATTTTATCTGTGATAATGCTCTGAAGAGTTATCAAGATAATGAATACATTATTCATTTCTATAGTCTTCAACATACATAAGTTAGGGCTTTTTCTAGTATTTTTATATTCGCCATGTGAATGAAACATTTGAGAGCATGTACAAACACTTCATGTTGCGATAATTGCCCATGACTAAACTAATGGAGTTATCGACAGTTAATGGAGCAGTGTTCACACATGCTAACTAGTGCTTCAAAAGAAAAATTCTCCAAAGTTGTATGAGGGGGGATTAGGGCTGAGCTAACCTGAACTGTAAAGTTTGCTGTCCGCATTAAACACCAGTATACATCCTGAACACCAGCATCGTGTTTAGATGGGGGGTTTTTTGCCAGAAGATGAAGATTTGGTGCAGGAATTTGGTGTATAAATTTAAGCACCAAATCTGCATCTTATGCAAAAAAATGCAGTTTAGGTGTGGTTTTCTCGACCTCCCGATGAAGCTACTGTGAAACGCGCGTTAAGGTGCAGGGCGGTGTGTTTGGTCAGGGGACTACTAGGTTGGTATCCATCATGGGAGCAACTACAGGATTCTGATCCACCAAATTTCGTTCGTTCTTTATTTCCATGGGCAGCATTTACTAAGCAGTATTTAACTGCCTTCTCAAACTTAAAGGAGGCATATTGGTAATTGATGCCAGCAAAATTGATGCCAGGATATTCTTGGTATCAGGTATTAACTTAGTGCTGGTGGCATTATATTTAATGTTATATGACCTTGGGTCTGTGATTATTATTACCATATAATGTCAATTGATTAACTAATATTTAGTCTTTCACCATTTGATGCTGCATGAACTTATGTTATACAATTTGTATACTATTATATAGTGGTTGTAGGTCATTGTCTTTGGTAATTACATTATGTTTGCATAGCTCCCCTATGCTCTTTTCATCTGCAAGAATAATATATAAAGCCCTGTCTCATCCACACTGCCCTGTTCTGTCTTGTGTATTGATTTTAACTATCATTGTCTGTGTGACCCTGTCCGTGTTGCGCACAATAAAACCTTTATATATTCATAATAATTTTTTGGTCTATTTAGCCTTTATGAATGTCATGTTATGGTTATGAACAGAGTCAGTTTGTAAAAATATAGGTTTGGTTTTCTACCAGGAGATGCGGATTTGGCACATAAATGTCTGCACAACATTTTTGCACCAAATCTGCATCTCTTGGCAAAAAACGCAACATAACTGCATTGCATTTTGATGCGTTTTTTTCCCCAGAAGATGCAGTATTGGTGCAGGAATTTGGTCTATAAAATACAGCACTAGCAGGTCTCATTGAGTTCATTAAGTTGATTGAGTTCACCTGAGGAGAAATTACCATGGGAACTTTCAGCTGTGACAGCAGGTAAACTCAGTGATGTTACCGCTCACAGCTGCAGCTCAGTGTCTGCCTGAAGCCACAGTTATGTTCCCTAATGTGTCCGTGTGCTGTGACTTCAGTATGTAGAAGACCTGGAATTGTTGTGGAACGTCATGGTGTGGCTTACATCAGACCTGGGTATTTTGAATGTTAATAAATTGGAGAAAGAGGGTGTTGATTTTTTTTAAATAAAGGATTTTTTTTCTCAGTTTTGTGTTTATTTCTACTTACAGAATAAGTAATGGGGGTCTCAAAGACCCCTCCCCATTGCAAATCTAGGGCTTAGAGGCAGCTGTACGCTGTCATTAACTTATTACCCAGAATGACACAGCACCAGGGCAATCAGGATGAACTGAGTAAAGTGCCAGAATTGTCACATCTAATGGATGCAATAATTCTGGGCAGCTATGGACTGCTATTTTTAGAGTGGGTGGTAATAGCCATGGACCTCCCCAGGCTGAGAGCAGCAGCCCCCAGGTGTCGGCATTATCTTGGCTGGGTATCAAAATTGGGGAGACTGAACATCATTTTTTAAAATTATTTATTTAAATAATTAAAAAAGCCGCATGGGGTCACTTGTGTTTTGATACACAGGCAAGATAATGCACACAGCCTGCAGCCATCTGCTTTATCTGTGCTGGCTATCAAAATACAAGGGACCCTATGGCTAGGTTCACACACTGCGTTTTTTTGATGCTGCATTTTTGTGCGTTTTTTTGCGGCAAAAACCGCACAAAAACGCACCCGCGGCAAAAAAACGTGGCAAAAAACGCGCGCGTTTAGCCGCGATTTGGTGCGTTTTTTTGCTGCGTTTTGCTGCGTTTTTGCTCATTGCGTCTTTATGCGTTTTTTATCAGTGAACAATGCCATTAAAGATTGTTGAAAAAAAAAAAAAAGGTCTGATGTCATTTCCTTCTTCAATATGTTCTTCATTCTCCACTAGTGTATGCAATAGAGCAGACAGCTGCAGAACTACAAGGCTCAGCATGCTCCATACAGGAATGTATGCTGGAGGGTGAGGCAGAGGGAGCAGATCTACAAGGCTCAGCATACTCCATCCAATAGTGTATGCAGGAGAGCAGACAGCAGCTGCAGAACTACAAGGCTCAGCATCCTCCATCCAGGACTGCATGCAGGAGTTTTTTGCCCACCAAAAAAATGACGTGGGCTTCGCCATATTTTTGTATGCAAGCCGGGTACAGCAGGCAGCCACGGGCTGCCCCCAACCCCAGCTACCTATTTGTACCCGGCTGGGAACCAAAAATATAGGGAAGCCCTTTTTTTTTAATTATTTCATGAATTTCATGAAATAATTTTAAAAAAAAATGACGTGAGCTTTGCCCAATTTTTGAGTCCAGCCGGGTACAACTAGGCAGCTGGGGATTGGAATCCACAGTGCAGGGTGCCCATGCTTTCTGGGCACCCCCGCTGTGAATTGCAGTCCCGCAGCCACCCCAGATCTTCTGGCGCTGTATCCAACTCTTCCAGCTGCCCTGATGCCGGGTGGCTCGCTGGGTAATAATGGGGTTAGGGCTAGCTGTATAGCTGGCCCTAAGCCCGAAATTCATGGTGTCACGACAATATTAGACATGGCCACCATGAATTTCTAGTACAGATAAAAAAAAAACACAACACACAGAAAAATATTTTTATTAGAAATAAAACACAACACAATTAGGGACTCCATCTTTATTGAAATAAAGAACCGCCCCCTCCGCAGTAATCCTGGGTCATGGGTCCCGCGCCGTCCAATCCGGATCCAATATCATCTGATCGGTTTGCTGGAAGGCAAAGTGATCAGATGATGTGTCAGGTTCTAGGGGCTGAAGCACATCACACATCAGCTGATTGTATAAAAGCCATTTATACAATCAGCAGATGCATCGGTGCAAAAAAAAAAAAAAATACTCACTTATGTGCTGATTACCGGCAGCTCCTGGAGGATGGGGCGGGAGTCTGATCCTGTCCGATCGCTGCAGCAGCTGCCGGTAATCAGGGATGAAGTCTCCTGACGCATCCGCTGATAGCTTAAACCAGCCGGGCGCCCGCGTCACCGCGATACTTACGATCAGCTGATGCGTCAGGTGACTGCATCAGGTGATCCATCGCCAGGTCCTGCATCCATCGGAGGTGTCCCGGCCGTCTACACACAGCCGGAGCGGCGATACCGTGAGAGGAGCTGGGAGCGGACATGTCACCGGGACCCTGCAGACAGGTGAGTATAACTTTTTTTTTTTTTTCTACTGTTAACTTTTGTTTTCGCAGCCGCTTCCACCTCCTGCCCGTACATGGCGCCGCACGGCAGCATACATGCACAGGACTGGAGGTGGAAGCGGCGGTGACGGTACCGGGAGGATTCACGCTTCTGTGTTTACTGACAGAAGGAATCCTCTTCCTGTACATGTCACTTTACTCCTGCGTTTATAGCTGCGTTTTTGGTCTTAGAAACGCACCAAAACGCACCAAAACGCAGCTATTTGCGTTTCTCATTGCGTCTTTCAACATCCCATTGCACTCAATGGATGAAAAGCGCAGTGAAAAACGCGGGAATAATTGACATGCTGCGTTTTTGTGGCACCACAAAAACGCAGCTGAAAAAAAACGCTGTGTGCAGACAGCAAAAATGAAAACTCATAGACTTTGCTGGGGAAGCAAAGTCATGGCAGTTTTCTGAGCAAAAACGCACCCGAAAACTGTGCAAAAATGCCGCGAAAAACGCACTGTGTGAACTTACCCTATGTCTTTTTTTAAATTTCTTTATTTAATTTTACACCACTATAGGGACACAGATAGTGTTTTTGATTAGAACCAATCACAGATGCTGACACAGAGGGTGGGGAGGTAGTCTAACTGGAACCAATCACAGATACTGAGGTTGATGGTGGGCAGGGGAAGCAGTGAATATGCATGAGAGCCAATTATCAGACCTAGAAGTAGAGTTACAGCCGTGGAGAAGGTCTGTAAGTATAACTGTTCTGCTTTATTCCTTATTTTCTTTCTTTTGTACCCCTTTTAGCCCTTACTAACACCATTTTATAACACGTAAGTTTGGGTTCTTTAGACTTATATGGAATTTGACATCTGGGATCAAGTTTTGCTGCCGAACCTGATTTTTTTTTCTAGTCCAAGCTGGTTAAGTGTAAGGCGGGCTTTGCACACTACGACATCGCAGCCTGATGCTGCGATGCCGAGTGCGATAGTGCCCGCCCCCGTCGCAGCAGCGATATGTGGTGATAGCTGGCGTAGCGAAAGTTATCGCTACGCCAGCTTCACACACACACTCACCTGCCGTGCGACGTCCCTGTGGCCGGCGACCCGCCTCCTTGTTAAGGGGGCGGGTCGTGCGGCGTCACTGCGACGTCACACGGCAGGCAGCCAATCAGAGCGGAGGGGCGGAGATGAGCAGGATGTAAACATCCTGCCCACCTCCTTCCTTCCGCATATCCTACGGAAGCCGCAGTGAGGCCGGTAGGAGACGTTCCTCGCTCCTGCGACTTCACACACAGCGATGTGTGATGCCGCAGGAGCGAGGAACAACATCGGACCGTCGCGTCAGCGTAATCATGGATTACGCCGACGCTGCACCGATGATACGATTACGACGCTTTTGCGCTCGTTAATCGTATCATCCAGCCTTTACACACTGCGATGTCGCATGCGATGCCGGAAGTGCGTCATTTTCAATTTGACCCCACTGACATCGCACCTGCGATGTCGCAGTGTGCAAAGTGCCCCTAAGGCTCCATGTTCTTCATGAAATTTGTTGTCTTTTTGCCCACGTCCAAAATGGAGTCTGTTGCTTTGTCCAGCCCTTGAACTTTCTGTCTGCCCTGCTTATAAGTCCCTGTCCGGGGTCCAATCCCTGCCTGAGTATTTTGTGCTACTGGCTACTAGTTATTCTGGCTTGCTCTGGACGGCCTGAAGCATCTTAAACCTGTGCTCTGCCTCAGTACTGTGCTTATCCACGTCTCATTCATCACGGACTGTGCACTTGACTTTTGCGGGGCTTACTTTTGTCCTAGGTAGTATACTGAAACAGCTTGTTTTCTGTGCACATTGTTCTGGACATTTATTACCTGCTGCTGTGCTGATAATATCCTGGACATTTCACCATTTGTTGCTGTGCTCATAAAACTGGATATTCACCATCTGTTTGCTGCAAACATTACCCTGGACATTTACCACCTGTTTGCTACAAATATTACCCTGGACTTTAACTTTTTGTTTGCTGTGTTTATTTCTCTGGAGATTTCACCTCTTCTTGTAATGCTTACAATATTCTGGACATTCATGCTCTAGTTTGTATCTATTCTGGACTTCGTCGTGTCGGTTGCTGTGCGCGTTATTGTATTTGCTGTCTGAACAGCTACATATAGTACGAGTGTATTTACATTCTATTTGTAGTTGTACTCTCTTAGACGCTGCCTTTTTTCACTGTGTTTATTGTTTGTTACATACAGAGCATTCTCCCAACCCTTGTCTCAGTTTCGTTATATTCCATGCAATTAGATTCCAGTGTATTCACATAATTGTTACATTCAGTGAACTCGAATATCCATGGGTTCGCTCATTACTAGTGGAGACCATAGGAGAAAACTCTTGAATCTAGAATCCCAAGGTTGTCTTCACTTTATTGAATACAAGACCCTCCCTATATACACAGTAGGAAGAGTTATATGAGTACAGAAAGCTCTCCAGCTTACTTCTGGCTATTAGCTATGAGGAGAAACAGTAAGGAAAGTGTGTATATCAAAGCTGAGAGATTGGCATCTCAACTGAAGCACAGGCAGTTAGGGGTGCTTCACACATAGCGAGATCGCTATCGAGATCGCTGCTGAGTCACGGTTTTTGTGACGCACCAGTGACCTCATTAGTGATCTCGCCCTGTGTGACACTGAGCAGCGATCTGGCCCCTACTGTGAGATTGCTGCTCGTTACACACAGTGCCGGTTCATTTTTTGACGTTGCTCTCCCGCTGTGAAGCACACATCGCTGTGTGTGACAGCAAGAGAGCAATGATCTGAATGTGCAGGGAGCATGGAGACGGCTTCTGACAGCCTGCGGTCAGCTGTAACTAAGGTAAATATCGTGTAACCAAGGAAGCCCTTTCCTTGGTTACCCGATATTTACATTAGTTACTAACATCGCTGCTCTCACGCTGTCAGTGCCGGCTCCCTGCTCCCTGCACATGTAGCTGGAGTACAGATCGGGTAATTAAGCTCAGCGGTTTGCTTATTAACCCGATGTGTACGGTGGCTAGGAGTGCAGGGAGCCAGCGCTAAGCGGTGTGCGCTGGTAACAAAGGTAAATATCGGGTAACCAAGCCCTTGGTTACCCGATATTTACCTCAGTTACCAAGTGCAGCGTCGCTGCTGGCTGGGGGCTGGTCACTGGTCGCTGGTGAGATCTGCCTGATTGACAGCTCACCAGCGACCATGTAGCGATGCACCAGCGTTCCTGACCAGCTCAGATCGCTGGTGGGATCGCTGGAGCGTTGCTAAAGTGTGACGGTACCCTTAGGTCAGAAATTGTTGGGAGAGTCTATTAGGAATAGTATGAGATAAGGAATGCGGGGGATGTTGTTTCCTAACAAAGTGTAAAGCCTGCTTTACACGAGACGATAGATCGATCGTACCCGCCCCCTTCGTTTTTGCATCATGGGCAATTATTTGCCCATGGCACACAAACTCGTTTAACCCCCGTCACACATACTTACCTTCCGGACGACCTCGCTGTGGGCGACGAACGTCCACTTCCTGGAGTGGGAGAGACATTTGACGTCACAGCGACGTCACACGGCAGGCGGCCAATAGAAGTGGAGGGGCGGAGATGAGCGGGATGTAAACATCCTGCCCACCTCCTTCCTTCCATTAAGCCGTCGGGTGCCGTGGGAGGCAGGTAAAGCTGTTGTTCATCGTTTCCGTGGTGTCACACGGAGCAACGTGTGATGCCACGGAAACGATGAACAACTGTCGCCATTTTAATTAAACAATTTTATGAAACCTAGCGACGAGTACATGACTCACGATTTGTGAGCGATACTGCGTCGCTAGGAGGTGTCACACGAGATGACATCGTGCGGTATGCCGGATGTGCGTCACGAAAACCGTGACCCCGACGACATATCGTCTCGTGTAAAGCCCGCTTAAGAGCTGCTGCTCATATACATTTTGTTAGAAAACATCTACAGATATCTCGTCTCTGCTTACAACGTCCGACCTAGGTACCTGTGCTTCAGCTGAGTTGTTATCTCAGCTTTAATATACACCCATTCCTTCCTGTCTTACCTCATAGTTCACAGCAAGAGATGTTAGGAGAGCTTTTTTTAATCACACAACTCTTGTTCTGTGCTTAGGATGTGTTTGTGTTCAGTAATGTAGCCACTTGGAAAACCTCATGATTATCCCTAGATAAGAAGAACATAGATAAATAATTAAAAGTATTTATCACAATTTATTTATAATAATGACATTTTTTGTTTAACATTTATTTCCAAAAAAGCAACCTTTTGATGTATTTATTCAATGTATTTCTTATTTTTTGGTAACTTTAATACATTTGACTCATAGGATTTGAATCCTTTTTGGCTATAGACCTTATGGACTGCCTAAATCTCTGCATGGCCAATTCTCTGTTTGACACATCCTGATAATCTTCTCATTAGTCTTGTTACTTTCTCAGAAAAAGATGTTATTTGCCCTTTAATTCCAAGTGAGAGACACTGTCTCACCGAGTAATGTATAGTATTCAGCATTTAAATATTATTTTTTTCAGTCATTTAGCACTGAGTATATGACATACAGAATCTTCCTCCATTTCCATTTATCTAAAATGTATATGTTTGGTTTAATTATGTGCTTTATTACATTAACACCAATTTTTTTTCTTTTTAAAACTCCATTATTTAGTGAGTGATATCATTTACATAAGACATCAGATTTGCGGATTCATTTCATAGACTGTATTAAGGATACAGGCGAAAAGCAGAATGTTCAATCAACACAAAATGTAAATCCTAATTGTTCTGATTTAATATATCTCTCCTCACTGTCATCTTAAAATATTAAGTTAGCTACACTCAATGGCAAATAAAGTAATCTTTTGTGGGTTTACAGAATATGAGCAGATTTCAATTACTGCTGAAAAGCAAAATGGTTGTGACACACATAATCAAAATCCACTTCTTAAGCCCAGTGAAGCAGATTTGCTTTAGCAAATACTGAAAAGTGTAAATAAAAGGCATTAGAAAACCGAGCACACAGGATGTCGTCTATTATTTATGTGGGAGAACTTTCAGATGGGCATGCGGAAACCAGATGATTAACCCCTTCACTACCCAGCAATTTTCCGTTTTTCATTTTTGTTTTTCCCCTTTTCTTCCAAGAGTCATAATTTTTTTATGTTGTCATCAATCTAGCCATACGCATTGTTGTTTTTTGCAGGATGAGTTGTATTTTTAAATTACATTATTCATTCTGCCACATCTTTTGCTAGAAAACTGAAAAAAAAATTCCAAGTGAAGTGAAATTGGAAAAAAACTGCTTTTCCACTATTGATATTTGGACTTTAATTTACCATGCTTACTATATGGTAAAACTGAACAGGCAGTAGGAGTTCCTAGATCAGTACGAGTTCGTAGATACCAAACATGTATAGTTTTATTATTACTACTGAGGTGATGAAAAAAAAATCAGAAATTTGTCAAAAAAAAGGAATTGCACCAATTTCCAAGACTCATAACATTCTTATTTTTTGGGACCTGGGGCTATACGATGACTTTTCTTTTGTGTCCTGAGATGACATTTTTAATTATACAATTTTTGGGCAAATGTTTTGATCACCTTTTATTGCATTTTATTGCCCTATTGCGACAATCAAAGAAACTTAACTCTGGAGTTTTGATTTTTTTTTTCTTGCTACACCCCTTACACACGTCAGTTGATCAGAAACATGTGGGTTTGTTGGGTGAACCCGCATTAAAGAGACATATCATCAATGACTGGAAATTTACATGTTTTCTTCAGGCACTCATCTTTTTAATGTTTAGCTTTTCTGTATGTAAATCCCATTTCCTTTAGGTGGTTTCTTACAGGTCGGTCATAGACATTGACTCCAGTTTCCTCCCATTCTTTCCTCATTTGTTTTGTTGTGCATTTCCTGTTTTGGAGACATATCGCTTTAAGTTTCCTGTTTTGACGCTTTGATGTCTTCCTTGGTCTACCAGTATGTTTGCCTTTAACAACCTTCTTATGTTGTTTGTATTTGGTCCAAATTTAAGACACAGGTAACTGTGAACAACCAACATCTTTTGCAATATTGCGTCATGATTTACCCTCTTTTAAGAGTTTGATAATCCTCTCCTTTGTTTCAATTGACATCTCTCATGTTGGAGCCATGATTCATGTCAGTCCCCTTGGTACAACAGCTCTCCAAGGTGTGATCAGTCCTTTTTAGATGCAGACTAAGGAGCAGATCTTATTTGATGTAGGTGTTAGTTTTGGGAATGAAAATATACAGGGTCATTCCATAATTTTTTCCTCATAATTGAGTGATTCCATAATTTTTCCTCCTGTTTGGGTTGAACAGTAACCGTTACTGGCTAGCACATTATGTTTTCATGATTATTTTAGTATTTCTTAAAGCCAGAAAGTTGCCATTTGAAATTACTTTAGTTTTGTGCCATGTCTGTGATCTGCTTTTTTTTAAACAAAAGTAAACAACTGAATGAACATCATCACAGCCATAATTTTTGCCAGGGGTTGTATGAAACAATGAGTTTGTAGGCCACTTTCGGTATCATAATATGGCCTCTTACAACTCTAACAATAACCCTGTAACACTTCCAAGCAGGGAAAAATAGAGTACTTACTAAGGGACAAGATGCAAGCAAGACCAGGAATAATGTATAGTGAAAGGTAGACCCTGTATTTTATGTAAGAACTGGAATATTTTAGCAGAATAGTGGTTTAGTTTTGTGGTCACCAGGAGTTATTATAAATTGGTTTTCCTATTTATTCCCTAAATGCTTTAACAAATAGTAAACATATCAGTTATAGTTTTGTATATAACGTACATATGCATGTCATAGATCCTTAAAAAGTTATGGCACAGTATATTTCTGTATTTATTGTATAATTATACAGCTATATAGCTGACCATGTTACAGTTATATATAAAAAAGCAGCAATATTTTAAACAGAAAACAAGATATTTTACTTACTATTTGTAAAGATGCAATGCAAATAGTACAATCTGATATTCACATTTCAAGACTTACATAAAAGTAAAGTATAGTCATATAGTCCAAAAACAATTATTGGCAGTTCCATAAAAAATGGTATCTTCTGCTATTAGGAAAATGTATGTGAGGTTGCTATATAAGTTGGATGATTAGATATTTGGTAGCAATACCCACTGTCTTCTGCCAACTTTCTACTGGGTCAATGTTTATTTTAATGTGCCCATCCTTTATTCTGTTGGAAAGCATTGCCAGATTTGCCTGACAGCGGCCTATCCTTCTGTCATTTTAAAATAAATATGTCTACGACATATTTATAGGGGAATTTTGAGGGGAAGTGAGTTGTTTGATGCTGTCTAAAGCCTGTGGTTATATGGAACTGAGGACCAAGGACATCTACGTCAGAGACCAAGGGCATCTAAATTCATCATAAAATACAGTATTACATTTTGTGGTCATGAGTGATATATTGCCCTTGAGCTAATGAAATTTGTTGTGCTTATTTGTTATATCGCTGTTGTTACACCTAAGTGTGCATAACCTGTACTAAGAATGTTTTATCTCCACAGGATTATCGCTTAAATATCTTTTTGAGGCAGAAGTGGAACGACCCCCGTCTCGCGTATAGTGAATATCCAGATGACTCCTTAGATTTAGATCCTTCTATGTTGGATTCTATATGGAAACCAGATTTGTTTTTTGCTAATGAAAAGGGAGCAAACTTTCATGAAGTAACAACAGATAACAAACTTCTGAGAATCTTCAAAGATGGAAATGTGCTATATTCTATTCGGTGAGTTACACATTGAGATAGACTTGGTTGGGCAGATTCTCTATTTTCAGTGCTGTTAGACTCTGGAGAATAATGGGAAAATTTATGAAATCTACTTTTAGACTTAGTTTTATCCATCTAAAATACTGTTTGTGTCTCAATTACAACAGCTTAATGCATTTTGTTCTTGTTTTTGATAAATTGCTAATGAAATGGTGTAATGTTCTCATGTGTTGTTCTTCAACTGAAGTTATATTTATCTAATTCTACCTACAACCTTCTAAGAACCATTGTTTTATATTATGCCTTGATATGTAAACCCATAGAATCCAAAGGGTGTACTTAGTTGTTCTTCATGACTTAAACCTCTTATCTGAACTATCCAAGACATTTCATGGAGAGATATCTTTGACAGAAGCTTATCTCTTTGAATAACAGCAGCCCTAACACCATAAAAGATCTGCATCTATCTCAAGAAAGGGGCACATACTCTCAAAAACAGGGAATTCAGTATGTATGTCCAGCTCTCTGTATTAATGTTTGTGTAAGCTCTGAAAATTACAAAGTACAATTTCTTCCAAAATAGTACAAAAACACTCCAGCTTTTGAGATAAAATTATGCCTACCTTCACTCATGCTGCCAGGTTCTGAATCATGCTGCCTGTGGTTTGGCCAGCATGAAGCAAAAGACAGGTTTCCTCTAGGGTATCACAATGTATTGATGAACGGATGAGCCTTTCAAATGACTTAGTCTGATTTATATGATCTAGTAAGAGATCTGTCTTTATAAAAAGAAAAGTCAGAACTGCTAGCTTCTAAACTTCGGGAATGGAATTTGCTACAACAACGCACCACAACTTCACACTTTCATCATTGAGACACCAGGTAAGCTGAATGCTATGCAATTGAAAGCGATGTCTGTGTCTGTACTCATGTAAATGGTCTTATGATTGAGTTAGATGGTACACATGATAAATGGAGGCTATTCAAAGACTCTGGCAAAACGAGTTTGAAAGCTGTCTTGTTGCACAATGGTATTGAAAAACTATCTGTTCCACTGACCCATTCTTCTATGGAGTTAATTTTTAAAATGATCAAATACTCAGAACATAAATGGAAAATTTGTGCTCACCTGAAAGTGGTTGCACTGTTGCTTGTCCTACAATTTGGATACATGAAGCATATGTATAAAATAAGACAGTGGCCTCTAAGAGTCAAGCACACAGTTGGACGGTACAATGTACAGCACAACTCACTGATCAATATACTTCAAGTTTATCTTCCACAACTTCACTTTAAAATTGGCTTAATAAAAATTTTGTAGTTACCGTCGATCATGATGGAAATAGTTTCCAGGATTTGAAGAAATTTAGCCTCAAAAATGAGGTTAAACTAAATGCCAGAATTTTTATTGTCCCTGAAATCAACATTTTAATGTATGATGACAAATTCAGAACAAAACTTAACCCTCTGGTACTTGCCACTTGGGATGGATTTCTACTAGTAGTGCAGAACTTCCTTTGGAATAGATGAGCTGAAAGCTTTGCTGAACGAGTAGATAACATGTGAACAACAATGCCGAATATCATTAAAAATAAATTTCTTACTACCCATCTGCAATTTTTTTCCACCCAATTTAGGACACATAAAACATTTGGCAAACTTATACATAACGACATTTCCTTACATATTACAATTCTGACCAGATTTGGAATATGCACACTCGATATAGTATAGGACATATGATTTTTGCCCAGTAGCAAGTAGCAGCCCAAAATTTTTTGGGGTTGTGCTGTCTTATGAAACCACGTATCTGTTATTTTATGTAATTTAGGCAGCCAAGAAAGCTGAACAAGCTAGTAGAGAAAGAAATCATATTTGAGCTAAGATGTTTATAAAGAATAGATCTAAGGACACATACTGTATCATACGAAAAGACACAAGAGACTGTTATAAATAGAACATACATTTACGAGGTATGAATATGTTATCATACTATACTGTGGACTAATGAGGATTTAGCGAGGGCTTTTACCTTTCAGGATATTTGATGATATAATATATTTTACCTCCAGTAAAAAAGACTCAATGTCATTAGAAGGACATCATTACAAAAGAGGGCCTTGTATAGGAAATGTCAGAAGTAGCCTATGGCTTTACAGAAACAGAAGCAATTGCAACATGCCATTCAATGTGTCCTTTAGTATCAATGGCAAAAGAGAAAACCTACTGGCATTGAAATAAAAATATGAGCACTAATGGGATTTAGCCTAATACTGATTATAAAATGCTGCAAATTGGAAGATATAAATGTATTTCAAATAAATCATCATATTATTTACTTTCAATTTGTGTAACATAGCAGAAAGTCAGCCTAATTTAGACATAGTCTCTATTACTTTTATTGGGTTTTTTGAATAATAATCTCAAGTTAAACAAGATAAAATATCTCCAAGATTTCATGCAATGTGGCCAAAGAGGTTACATCAGAATGGTAAAGACTAGTGTTTGGGGAGAGCCCAAAATACTCATGGAGTGTAGAAATCCAGGTAGGTAGGCCATAGAAGAGAATTTTATGAAATTGACAACAAACTTTGCATAAATCATGAATCAAAACAAATAAATTAAACTTTGTAGTATATTGTGTAATTTTTCAGAGAAATATACCTCTATTTCTCCATTCCAATCCTCCATTCCTTTCCCTCTGCCTCCAAAATTGATCATACAATATGAAAAAAAACAGAGAAAAAGGAGCCAGCACGATCTGAAAATGGCATGCATCATATAAAAAGTGCAAATTCACAGATTTATTCCAACTTTACTACAATAAAAAAATGAAATTTTTAGCAAATAATTGATCAACTCTTTGAGCCACCCCTGCCAACGTCACAGTAAATCTCAATAGGGGGGTCCTACTCTATATTATGTATTTCATGTGCCATGCGGCCTCCTAGATAAAATTAATAGCAGAACCATTTTTTGCAACATAGAAGCAGTTATATATAGGTTACAGATATGTGTGCTCCGGTTCTGCTTTTAACTCTGATCTCTTAAGATCTGTGAATTTGCACTTTTTATATGATGCATGCCATTTCCAGATCGTGCTGGCTCCCCTCTCAATCTGAAAAAAACAGAGTGGAGAGTGTTAATTTTGTGAAAAAGGTAGAAACAATTTGTGCTGCAGCTCTGTTTTTATTTTCCATGAGTGCTGGATTCACATATACCTTGGTCTACTACTTACAATTTTCTATATTGTTCTCCATGCACTTCTGCCTCTGAACTTGTGCTGAATCGCTGTCTCTGCGTATTGTGTATGGGCACCATACATATTAGCTTTTTCTACATACTAGCCCTGATAGAAAATAAAATTAAAGATAAAGCTTGCTTGTACTAAATGACGCTATTGCACTAAATTTCTGTATGTAAGAATCTAGACTTCTTGGATCTTAACTTTTGCTAATCTCAGATATTACAGCACAATACCTCCTGCTGATGGCACAGGATCAGCTATAAATTCTGTGCAATCATCCTGCCTGACAAATATGCCAAGTGGCTCCAGTGCCCTATAGACAACTTTGTATTTATATGCCATATACTGCCATGGGTTTGATAAAAATATAGACATACAGTCATATGAAAAAGGTTGGGCACCCCTATTAATGTTAACCTTTTTTCTTTATAACAATTAGGGTTTTTGCAACAGCTATTTAAGTTTCATATATCTAATAACTGATGGACTGAGTAATATTTCTGGATTGAAATGAGGTTTATTGTACTAACAGAAAATGTGCAATCCGCATTTAAACAAAATATGACCGGTGCAAAAGTATGGGCACCCTTATCAATTTCTTTATTTGAACACTCCCAATCACTTTTTACTGACTTACTAAAGCATTAAATTGGTTTTGTAACCTCATTGAGCTTTGAACTTCATAGACAGGTGTATCCAATCATGAGAAAAGGTATTTAAGGTGGCCACTTGCAAGTTGTTCTCCTATTTGAATCTCCTATGAAGAGTGGCATCATGGGCTCCTCAAAACAACTCTCAAATGATCTGAAAACAAAGATTATTCAACATAGTTGTTCAGGGGAAGGATACAAAAAGTTGTCTCAGAGATTTAAACTGTCAGTTTCCACTGTGAGGAACATAGTAAGGAAATAGAAGAACACAGGTACAGTTCGTAATAAGCCCAGAAGTGGCAGGCCAAGAATAATATCAGAAAGGCAGAGAAGAAGAATGGTGAGAACAGTCAAGGACAATCCACAGACCACCTCCAAAGACCTGCAGCATCATCTTGCTGCAGATGGTGTCAATGTGCATCGGTCAACAATACAGCGCACGTTGCACAAGGAGAAGCTGTATGGGAGAGTGATGCGAAAGAAGCCGTTTCTGCAAGCACGCCACAAACAGAGTCGCCTGAGGTATGCAAAAGCACATTTGGACAAGCCAGTTACATTTTGGAAGAAGGTCCTGTGGACTGATGAAACAAAGATTGAGTTGTTTGGTCATACAAAAAGGCGTTATGCAAGGAGGCAAAAAACCACGGCATTCCAAGAAAAGCACTTCCTACCCACAGTAAAATTTGCTTTGGGGCTGTGTGGCCAATGCCGGCACCGGGAATCTTTTTAAAGTTGATTGTCGCATGGATTCAACTCAGTATCAGCAGATTCTTGACAATAATGTGCAAGAATCAGTGACGAAGTTGAAGTTACACAGGGGATGGATATTTCAGCAAGACAATAATCCAAAACACTGCTCCAAATCTACTCAGGCATTCATGCAGAGGAACAATTACAATGTTCTGGAATGGACATCCTAGTCCCCAGACCTGAATATCATTGAAAATCTGTGGGATGATTTGAAGCGTGCTGTCCATGCTTGGTGACCATCAAACTTAACTGAACTGGAATTGTTTTGTAAACAGGAATGGTCAAATATACCTTCATCCAGGATCCAGGAACTCATTAAAAGCTACAGGAAGTGACTAGAGGCTGTTATTGTTGCAAAAGGAGGATCTACAAAATATTAATGTCACTTTTATGTTGAGGTGCCCATACTTTTGCACCTGTCAAATTTTGTTTAAATGCGGATTGCACATTTTCTGTTAGTACAATAAACCTCATTTCAATCCAGAAATATTACTGAGTCCATCAGTTATTAGATATATGAAACTGAAATAGCTGTTGCATAAACCCAAATTGTTATAAAGAAAAAAGGTTAACATTAATAGGGGTGCCCAAACTTTTTCATATGACTGTATATAATCTAACATGGACTGTCTTTTTTTATATATATATTTCAAAAAAGGTTCTGTCCATTGCATTCTAAAATCTAATATATACACTATAATATAAACTACATGTTTTATTCCTAAAAAAAACATTGCTCTAATCTTTTCTATTAAGCTAATTCAACCTCTTTTTGTCCTTAGAATAATAATTGTAGCACCAAAGGTGTAACCAGATACTTTACATCTAGTAGATCACAAAAATGAGTAAACCCTCCACATTTTTATAAATATTTATTATATCTTTTAATGGGGCAACACTATAGATAGGACACTTTGATACAATGTAAAGTAGTCAGTGTACAAACCGCTGGCAACAAAAGCGAGTACACCCCCTAAGTGAAAATGATTAAATTGTGCCCAAATAGCCATTCATTTTCCCTCCCTGGTGTTACAGTGGGGAAATAAGTATTTCATATGTACCGTCCCCCTGCCAGTGACCAAGCCGCTCGGATCCGGAGCCGCGGTGGCTCGAGGGGTCTCCGGACCCGGGGGGTCCGCGTGGACACTCGAATTAAAAGAAGAGGGGGAGTATGTACAGGGTAATTAATTAGGAAGTTCGTGACGCCACCCACGGTGTGTGGTAATGTAGGAGACCACCGCTGCTGTTGGGGGAGCCCGGTGGCGATGGTGTAGCAGCAGGATGTTTAACCCCTCCTTGGGTAGGTGGTTTGTGCCCCGGGGCCCGCTGGGTGTTGGTGTTTGGGGTGCCATTAGGTAGAGGAAAAGGGGCTTTTTAGTGTACTCACTCAGTCCAGGAATAATAACACCGACAGCTTGTAAACCAGAATTCTGAGAACCACTGCAGCATAGAGGGAGCACGCTGGGATCCGTGCCCTTGGTGTTGCTTTTAGCCTGTGGCCTTTTCCGTAGCACCTTCTCACTAGTTGGACCCTCAAGCTTGAAACTTTTCGGGTCCTGCTCACCCGTATGGCTAACGGAGTGAGCTTGCTCTCAGGGTTCACGCGTAGGATTTATTTGGACTGTATTTGGGAAAGTCCTATCCCATCGGTGTGCTAGTACTCCAATTTTGGAGCGGCTTGGGGATGAATCTTGAAGTCTTCACCCCCGTCGGGTAAATTACCAGGACGCGTGAAGCTACTTTCCGGCCTAGGGTCCACTGTCTCCGTTGTGCCCTGGCCCCTGCTCGGTGATGGCTCAAGGCCGCTGGCTGCCCTCCTCGGCAGTCCGTTCCCCTTGACACGATCCCCTGCGACCGGGGTTCCAGCTTCTACCAAGCCCAGACCAACATCTGCCACCTAGTAAACTCCAGAAGCCCTGCTCTGGAACGGTGACCTCTCTCTCCCAGAGAGTCACTTTCCACCTCTACTCCTTTCACTCCTGTTTCACTTCTCTGTCACTTTCTCACTTTCCCCTACCAACCCCGCATGTGGGCGGCCCTATTCCCTTCAGGCCCCCCAATGGTGTGTCTGGTGGGTTCGGTGTAAAGTGTTCTTTGGATTTTGATTGGCTAAGCTGTTAGCAACATCAAAGGACCAGGATCCGTGACCAAGAAGGAGTGGATACTGTGAAGAAGGGCAGATTGCACAATACCCAGTGACCGCCTGATAGGCCAGGGCGTCACATTCCCCCTTGGTTAAACGTAGCTCGTCCCCGAGCTACAGGACACCAGAGGTTTATTTATTTATTTTTTTTAACTGTAAAGGAGAAAGGAACATTTTAACATTATGCATTTTTATTAACGGGTTCCATCCATCACAGGGGAGGCACTTCACTTAAATGTTACTAAAATTATTAAGAGTTCGTCGCCCAATGGTGGCTATATGGTAACGGAGGCTCAACCTACTCCGTTGCAGCCCCTTCCTCCGACAGTCCAGTCCCAACATCCCGGATCCCAATAACCTGCCACCCAAACAACCTGTTCCTCCTGGAAACCTATGGTGGGTCCGTGACCAGGTTAAGGTCCTGGGTGTTGTATTTTAGACGACTCTGGTTGGCACAGGAGGTGCAACTATTATACAAAACACAAGTTTGTGAAGGTCACGCCAGTCCTGTGACTGTGGTCCATGTTTACTTATATATAGAAACTTAAACGAAGTCCATGTACCGGTTGTACATTTTTAACAATGTACTTGCAAATCTGGCAACTTTCACTCTTTTCATTAAAACTGGTTGATTAGGCACTTATTTACTAACATTTTCTATATGGAAAATAACAAACTATGAAAAATAACAAACGAAAGCACCGATACCTAACAATTCTATAGCATCACAACTACTGGTACTGTAACATTTTTCTAGTAATAGACTGTCGGGTCCCGCAGCCACGCTTCCTTGCGACTACGTGCTACCGACGCCAACACATACCCTTCCTCAAACATCACATGCTTAGTTACCTCCAGGGCATACCAGCCCCGCTTTCCGCAATGCCGGGTATGGGTAACCATCTCTTCCGGCTGAAGATTACACTCCCGGTGGCCCCAAAGAAGGTGCTGCGCCACATCTCGTTGAGACACATACGCCCCCGCTGTGAGGCTCGCTTCGCAGATAAACCCCCATCGTTGTTCAGGGTCAAACCACTCCACAAGGCCACGGCACTGTGGCCCTTTAACTTGAGAAACAGCGCTCCTTATCCGCTTCTTCTCTGCATGATCACGGGCGGCAAGCTCCCATCGTCGCCGGTCTCGGGTTGCAATCTCCGTCTGCATATGGTACTGTTGTCGTTCCCAGTAGGGGGCATCAGCATCCGGCCTCAGCTCCCCATCTGGCTCTGGCTTTACTTGGACTCTGGCGGCCCCAACAACCGTCGGAATGCCGCACGGTTGCAGAACAGGTGGAAATCTCAGTTCCACTCCCACAGGTGTAAACTGATGAACCGACTGCTCCGCAACAAGGGTTGCAGGGCCCAGGTGCTCTGCCTCTGAGGACAGGCCCGGTGATGCGGCCAGGTCTGGTCTGGCCGGTGTCTGGATGACCGCTGCTGTGACTGGAATGAGGGTTGTGGTCTGGATCTCTGCAGCTGGAGCTTCCTGTAGATACACAGAAGGTTCCACTGCCGGGGTTGGTGTGGGCAGCTTGGCGTCCGCCGAGGTCGGGGTAGTTGATGGTGGAGCGCTCACCGCGAGCGGGAATGGTCCGGATCCCTCAGCCGCTGTGGCCGGATTTCGGCAATCAATAAGGACTGGGTAACCGCTTACCCTCTATTCACGTGGGTTTTCAATCTCACGGGCTCGCAGCACCACTGCCAGGCTTCTCATCTCTTCCCTCCAATGATTCAGAATAAAAAGGAACTGCATCCGCATTCTCCTGCACAGCTTCTCTGTTTCCTCCTCTATCCATGTTGCGGTCTCAGGGACAGCACATTCTGGGGACCAGTCTTGCTCCGCCATCTTGCCACTGCATCTTCCAGGAACGTTGTCGCAGAGTCCTGGCATCCCTGCTCCACTTTTGCTAGTAACACATCCTGGCCCGCCCCCTCGGTCTTTTCACAGCACTCTCTCGCTGACCATGGCCCTCTGCGAACTTCCGGTTCCGGCCTCACAAGGAAGATGAAGGGCGGGGCTTAGGCTTTGTGTGCTTTTCCGATGAAGACAGCTTTTTGGCGCGAAAAGATGTCGGACAATGGCGGAAATGGTGGGAAAAGGACTTTGGACCTGCAGTCTTCGCTTTCAAGGCCCACGTCACCCAGGTAAGTAAGTGGGCACTCCAGGACCTTAAAATGCTTCTTACGGAGCCACTCCTTGGTTGCACTGGCTGTGTGTTTCCAGTCATTGTCATGCTGGAAGATCCAGCCACGACCCATCTTCAATGCTCTTACTGAGGGAAGGAGGTTTTTGGCCAAAATCTTGTGATACATGACCTCATCTATCTTCTCTCCAATATGGTGCTGTTGTCCTGTCCACTTTGCAGAAAAGCACTGCCAAAGTATGATGTTTCCACAATTAGTCTAGACAAAAATACTGACGGCACTCTCAAAACTGCAATGTGAAAAGGTACAAAACTGAACATGACATAAAATAAAAAAGAGAGACAGTTGCACCCTGAAATGCTAAAGCATGAAAACCATGCATTACTGCTAAAGGAAGTATAAGAAAAAAAGGAAATATCTAGCATACAAAAATGGACATTTTTATATCTTCGCAGCAGCCACATCAAGGCACATCTCGTAGACTGAGTACCTACTCTGAGTTGAAGCATCTCTCTGAGTTTAAAAACCTCCTGTGTATGGGCAAGTAGGAACCTGCTATAGAGAATAAAATCACCTGTGGCTAATGGGGGAGGGGTCCACGGTCAGAAAGCATGACCCTAATTTATTTAGACAAAAAGACTGACAGTACTCCCAAAACTGCAATGTCAACAGGTGCATAACTGAACATGACATAGAATGTCAAAAGACAGTTGGACACTGAAATGCTAAAGCATGAAAATCATGAATGTAAGAATATAGATATGCATTACTGCTAAAGGAAATCTAAGAAAAAATTAAAATATTTAGCATGCGAAATTGGCCATTTTTATATCTGCACAGTAGCTATGTCAAGGTATACCTCATATAATGGGTATCTACTCTGAACTGAAGTCTCTCTCTGGGTTTAAAAACTTCCTGTGTATGAGCAAGTAGGAACCTGCTATAGAGAATAAAATAATCCGTGGCTAGTGGGAGAGGGGTGAATTATTACCCCAATTGCCAGCACACCAGGGCAATCGGGATCAGCTGGGTAAACTGTCGGGATTGTTGCATCTACTACTACAGGCGGCCTCAACAAGCGGAGGATATGGATAAACTCTTTATACATCAGATGACCAATTTCTCAAAAAAATATGATGTTGTGATCATGGGAGATTTCAACTATCCAGACATTTGTTGGGAATCTCTCTCAGGCAAAAGTAACAGTTCCAACAAATTCTTATCCTCTGTTGCTGACAACTTTATCTTCCAAAAGGTAGAGGATAAAACAAGGGGATCTGCTACCTTGGATCTAATCCTTACAAACAGGGAAGAAATGGTTGAGGAGGTAAGGGTGGCTGGGACCCTGGGAAGCAGTGATCATGCTATCATAGAGTTTTGGATAACTAGAGGAGGAAGACCGGTGAAAACTCAGACTTCAAGGCTGGATTTTAGAAAGGCAGATTTTAAGGGACTCAGAAAGAGGATAGCAGAGATTCAATGGCCAAATGTTCTTAAGGACAGAAATGTCCAGGAAGGATGGGACATCTTGAAAAATGAGATTTTTATATGTGTGGTGTATACTACACCACACATACCAACCTGATGTACACTACACCACACAGACACACCAACTTGACCTTCACTACACCACATACCAACCTGACATAGTGTATGTCAAGTTGGTATGTGGTGTAGTGTAGGTCAGGTTGATGTGTGTGTGTGGTTTAGTGTACGTCAGGTTGGTATGTGTGGTGTAGTATACACCACACACACCATCCTGACATGCACCACACACCAACCTAACATACACTAAGTAAGGTTGGTGTGCAGTGTGGTATAGGGTAGTGTACCTCAGGTTGGTGTGTGTCAGGTTGATGTGGGGTGTAGTATACACCACACACACACACACATACACACACACGCACACACTACCTGATGTACATTACAACACACACACCAACCTGACGTACACTATACCACACCGCATACCAACCTGACGTAGTGTATTTCAGGTTAGTGTGGTGTAATGTACTTCAGTTTGGTGTGTGTGGTTTAGTGCACTAGCGCTAGGTTGGGGGTTACTCACACTTTACTGTGGGTCTTCCTCCATGACCTCCGTCTTCTTCTCCTCCCGGCCTCCGGCTCTTCTCCTCCCGGCCTCCGGCTGTTCTCCTCCCGGCCTCCGGACGATTTCTTGTCCTGCGACGTCAAGTCTGTGTCACTGGAGGAGGAAGAGTGGGAGAAATAGAGAAAAGTGGGACCCTCTCCCTCACTGTCAGCTACGGAGGGACAAGCAGGACATTTGTGTGCGCGTGTGCAAAAAAACCCCAAACCCTAAACTTTATTTTAGTGTGCGTGTGTATGTGCAAGTGTTTGGTGAAACGTTCTACTACAGGAGAGGGCTGAGGAGATGCAGGAGCCGTAATCACTGGGGCGCAATCACCAGGACGCAGGGGGATGCAATCACAGGGGGATACAATCACAGGGATGCAATCGCAGGGGTGTAATTACCGGGGCGCAGGGGGAAGCATAATCACAGGAGCGCAGTCGCAGGGATGCATAATCACAAAGGCGTAATCACCAGGGCGCAGGGGGACGCAATCGCAAGGGGACGCAATAGCAGGGGGATGCAATCGCAGGGGTGCAGATGGGATGCAATCGCAGGGGTGCAGGTGGGGCGATCGCAGGGGTGCAGATCGCAGGGGCACAGATCGCAGGGGCGCAGGTGGGGCGATTGCAGGGGCGCAGGTGGGGCAATCGCAGGGGCGCAGGTGGGGCGATTGCAGGGGCGCAGATCGCAGGGGCGCAGATCACAGGTGGGGCGATCGCAGGGGCGCAGGTGGGGCGATCGCAGGGGCGCAGGTGGGGCAATCGCAGGGGCGCAGGTGGGGCAATCGCAGGGGCGCAGATCGCAGGGGCGCAGATCACAGGGGCGCAGGTGGGGCAATCGCAGGAGCGCAGGTGGGGCAATCGCAGGGGCGCAGGTGGAGCGATCGCAGGGGCGCAGATCGCAGGGGCACAGATCGCAGGGGCGCAGGTGGGGCGATCGCAGGGGCGCAGGTGGGGCAATCGCAGGGGCGCAGATGGAGCGATCGCAGGGAGGCAGATCGCAGGGGCGCAGGTGGGGCGCAGATCTCAGGGGCGCAGATCGCAGGGGCGCAGATCACAGGGGTGCAGGTGGGGAGATCGCAGGGGCGCAGATCACAAGGGCGCAGGTGGGCGATCGCAGGGGCGCAGATCGCAGGGGCGCAGGTAGGGCGATTGCAGGGGAGCAGATCGCAGGGGCGCAGGGGGGTCCAGGTGATCACCCCCCTGCTGCCCAGTGATCAGCCCCCTGCTGCCCAGTGATCACCCACCTGCTGCCCAGTGATCGGCCCCCTGCTGCCCAGTGATCAGCTCCCTGCTGCCGAGTGATCGGCTCCCTGCTGCCCAGTGATCACCAGGGCGGGGGATTGATCACTGGCAGCAGCAGCAGTCACTCACACCAGCCGGGTGTCAGAAGCAGGACACCGGCGAAGAGTGATCACAGGAAGCGGAGGTCGGGGAAGGCAGTGGAGGTCAGTGTGGGTTGGGGGGGTAGAATCGGATGGCGGGGGGAGCGGAGGTCGGGGTGTGGGTGGGATCGGACAACGGGGGGGGGGGAACGGAAGACAGCAGGGGGGAACGGAAGACAGCAGAGGGGAGTGCGGAACAGCACAGAAGGGAGGGGGAAGACAGCACATAAACGAAGGGAAAGACAGCAAAGAGGGGAAAAAAACGTACCGGATGGTGATCGGTGGCGGCAGATCGCGGTGGCAGCGGCAGCAGGTGATCCTCCTCTTCAGCGTCGCAGTCCACGGTCAGGATGAAGCTGAAGGGGGAGGGCACCCACCGGTCACATCGCTCCTTCACATCTTATTGGAGGGATAGCGTCACATGGACGCTACCTCCAATCAGATGGGGGGGTGGGGAGCATTACACAGAGCTCTCCCTGCTCCAGCCAATGGCTGATGATATTGCATCATCAGCCATGGCTGGATTGTAATATTTCACCAAGTTTGATTGGTGAAATATTGCAATCATTCTGATTGAATGTGAAAGTGAAAGTGACACTTTCAACAGCCAATCAGAGTGATCGTAGCCACGGGGGGGCAAAGCCACCCCCCTGGGCTCAACTACAAGTCCTTATGTACCTGCAGCGCTGGTGACATTTCAGTAAACCCGGTCACCAGCGCTGCAGGAACGGAAACCTGCCATGACGCATACGGTGCGTCAAAGGTCGGGAAGGCACAAGGTTTCATGACGCATATGGTGCGTCAAAGGTCGGGAAGGGGTTAAATGGAAAGAGGGAGGCATATCTAAAGAAGGATATAATACAGTCTACAAAACCTGCAGGGCACACATCAGATTAGCTAAAGCTGATAATTAAATAAGGTTTGCAAGAGATGTCAAAAGCAATAAATAAGCATTTTGGAGTTATGTCAAAAATAAAATAAAAGTCAAAGATGTTGTAGGAATTTTACAGGATGAAAATGGTGAAGTTGTAAAAAATGATGTTGAGAAGGCCGAACTTTTAAATTGTTATTTTGCATCTGTTTTCTCTGAAAACGTAAAAGTAAATTCAACTGATCTTCACCATTCTATTGTAGGATTAGAAGAATCCAGGCCATCAATAAACAAAGAGATAGTGAGGGAATACTTAGCTAACATTAATGAATTCAAATCCCTAGGACCAGATGAATTATACCCCAGAGAACTGAAAGAGTTAGCAGAGGAAATATTAGAACCACTCTTCATAATTTTTGAAAATTCTTGGAGAACAGGAGAAGTTCCAGAAGACTGGAGAAGAGAAAATGTTGTTCCTATCTTCAAAAAGGGGAAGAAGGTGGACCCAGGGAACTACAGGCTTTTGAGCCTGACTTCCATACCAGGAAAGATCTTTGAACAAATTACTAAACAACATTTATGCAAGTACCTGGATGAGAATGAAGTGATTAACCAGAGCCAGCATGGGTTTGTAACTAATAAGTCATGTCAGACTAACTTAATTTCCTTCTATGACAAAATCACTGACTGGGTGGATCAGGGAAATGCAGTAAACATAGTATATCTTGACTTCAGTAAATCATTTGACAAAGTATCTCATACAATCCTTATTGAAAAAATGACCAAGTGTGGAATGGAAAAGGCAACTGTTAGATGCATTCGTAACTGGCTTAGTGATCGGAGTCAAAGAGTGGTCATAAATGGCTGCACATTCAGTTGGAAGACTATCTCAAGTGGGGTACCACAGGGCTCTGTCCTGGGCCCCGTGTTGTTCAACATCTTTATTAATGATTTAGATGAAGGTATTAAGGATAAACTGATTAAATTTGCCGATGACACAAAGCTAGGAGGAATAGCTAATACTAGAAAGAGAGAGAGAGAGGATTCAACAAGATCTAAACAAGCTGGAAAAATGGGCAGCAACTAATAGAATGGTTTTTAACAGGGAGAAATGCAAAGTCAGACATCTTGGCAAGAATAATGAAAAGAGCATATACAGCATGGGAGGAATAGAGCTATCCAACAGCATGTGTAAAAAAGATTTAGGTATACTAATAGATCACAGACTGAACATGAGTCAACAGTGTGACGTGGCAGCAAAAAGGCAAACACCATTCTAGGATGTACTAACAGAAGCATACAGTCCAGATTACGTGAAGTCATTATCCCCCTTTACTCCTCTTTGGTCAGACCTCATCTGGAATATTGTGTCCAGTTCTGCGCACCACATTTTAAAAAAGACATCAACAAACTGGAGCAAGTTCAGAGAAGAGTGACCAGAATGGTGACTGGTCTGCAAACCATGTCCTATGAGGAACAGTTACAGGATTTAGGATTCTTTAGCTTGCAAAAGAGAAGACTGAGAGGAGACTTAATAGCAGTAATAATAATACAAATACTTAATACAAATATCTTAAAGGCTGTCACACTGTAAAGGGATCAGTTTTATTCTCATTTTCAGAAGGAAAGACTAGAAGCAATGGGATAAAACTGATGGGGAGGAGACACAGATTAGATATTAGAAAAAACTTTTTGACAGTGAGGGTGATCAATGAGTGGAACAGGCTGCTGCGAGAGGTTCTGAGTTCTCCTTCGATGGAAGTTTTTAAAAAGAGGTTGGACGTTAATCTGTCTGGGATGATTTAGTGAATCCTGCTTTGAGCAGGGGGTTGGACTAGATGACCCAGGAGGTCCATTCCAACTCTAATCTATGATTCTATGATTCTATGATCTAATGAATGCGACAGTACTTGGCATCTGCAGGCTGCTATTTTTAGGCTGGGGGCCCAATATTTATAGGTATCCCCAGCCTGAGAATACCATCCCCAAGCTGTTGACTTTATCATGGCTGGGTATAAAATTGGGGGAATGCAATCCATTTTTGAAGTTATTTATTTAATTAATTTTTAAAAAGTCTCATGCAGCTCTTATTTTGAGACACAGCCAAGATGAGCGATCATCTTGGGGCTGTAGTCTGTAGCTGTATGCTTTATCTGCACTGGGTATCATAATATATGGGTACCCTACTCTTTTTTTTTAACTTATTTATTGTTACACCACAGGTATGCACACACAATGCCTCTGATTAAAAGCAGTCAGACTTGCTGTCACACAGAGTGGAGGCGCATCTGACTGCAACAAGACATGCCAGGACTGCTGGTAGGCGAGGAAAGCAGTGCATATGTATGAGGTTAATGAGCAGCCCCAGAAGTAGTATGAGTAGCCCCGGCAGCTGTGTACACTCATATGAAAGACTCGGTAAGTATAAGGCACTGGCTTTCCCTTTTTTTTTCTTTATTCTTCCTATATTTTTTTTTAATTACCCGAATGGATCCTTAACCAAAGTTCCCTGAAAACTCTGGTTCTGAGGTCGATGCTCAGGTACTTTTGAGCCAACACAGATTCAGACTTTTAGAGTCTGGGTCCACCCATCACAAAAGGCAACTTGATTCTCTCTGCTTTATTACAGTCAATGGCCCTGTCGACAGTTATATCTGAATCCCATTTTTTTCAGGGCTTCAGAGAGAAACACCAATGGAGCATAGTCTAAATCACATCTTCTCTGTCAAAGGGTATCTGTCCCCAGGTTTTTGCTACCCGATCTGAGAGCAGCATAATGTAGAGACAGAGATCCTGATTCCAGCGATGTGTCACTTACTGAGCTGTTTTCTGTCATTTTGATAAATCATTGTTTTCTCTGCTGCAGATCTAGCAGTTATACAGAGCTCATAAATATGCTGGACTGCCTGTCAGCACACTAAGTAGTCCTCTAATGTTAATCTACTGCTGATTAAACAGTGATTACAAGAAGCAGCCCAGTAAGTAAAACACCTATTATTATAACTCCTATTATTTCCCAGAGGAGCATTGCAGCTTAAAAGTTTCCTCACTGGCATACTGGAATGGTGTGTCAGCTTCTGTAAGGAGAATAGTTTCCCTTTAGACTACGTGTTGGACTCTTACACAGCCAAATCAGATCTCATACTTTGCACTGACGAGGAACAACCATCCTGAAACACCGTGTCTGCAAATTGAGGTTCTCATCTGGCATAAAACCTAAGTTATACGACAAGACTCATTGGAGGGTCACTTTGACTTCTAGGATTGCTACCTCCAATAGGTGACACCAGAGTTTGTCTTCTTCCTCCCTGAAGAGACAATCGATTATCACACATAGAACAGAGAACATATCATCACCATAAAAATCCTTTTTTGTACCATAAAAAACTCTGTGTGAGACCCAAACAAGAGCAGTAAAATAGAGAAGAGCAATGAATTGATGGCCTCTGTTATCACTTATATATAACTTTCAAATGGAAATTCTGTCCCATAAGATGCCCTGGTTTATTTAGCCACAATGACCATAAATCTTTACATTTTCTTTCTACAGCCACTTTTCAATCACACATTCATATTCATGTAAAATAGCCAGTTAATTCCATCTCATCTATAAATTCTCTTTATGTATCAGTATTCTTGCAACCACTTTGAGGCTGCAAGCTTATTGGCCATGTTTATGATTCTAGCCACTGGCAACATTATAGGTTGTATGGTTGGTAAATCATCTACGTAGCCACAAATAGAAACATCGAGTTAATAGATATTGAATTCAATAGGCCACTTCCCTTAGATGAAAATACTTGTTTTTGAATGAGCACAGAATATTTTTGTTTTAATATTACAGCCACATATAAATAAGTAAACTGTGGATCACTGTAAAAAAAAACATACTCACACTGGCTTATCATTGGGAGCAACATTTTTTTGCAAATAAAGATTATTCAATATAGAATGCTAACCCTTCTCCAGCAAGCAATTTTCTTTTTAAGTTTTTTCCTCTCCTTCTTCCAAGAGCCATAACTTTTTAATATTTCTGTCGATATAGCCATATGAGGGCTTGTTTTTGGTGGAATGAGTTGTACTTTTGAATGCCTATTGATTTTATCATACAGTAGACTAGAAAATGGGAAAAAAAAATTTCCAAGTGTGGAGAAATTTCAAAAAAGGTGCAATTCCAAAGTGTTTTTTGGGGATTTTGTTTACCATGTTCACTATATGAAAAAACTAACCTGGCAGTATGATTCTCCAGGTCAGTATGAGTTTGTAGATTCCAAACATGTATAGTTTTACTTTTATCTAAGTGGTGAAAAAATTCTGAAGTCTGTAAATAAAAACAAAATTAGCCTCTGGCACCATTTTCCCAGTCTTGGAAAGTTGTCATTTTTTGAGAGCTTGTGCTGTACAGAGCCAGGCCTCCGCATCAGCACCTCTCTGTACAGCAGAAATGCTGACTTTTAGGGTACGCTCACATGAGCGTATGACTCGTGAGCAATGCGAGAAAATGTCACATTGATCAATGTTATTCAATGAGGGAGAGAAGAGGGTTAGCTTTTTTTTCTCATTCAGATTCTGGATGAGCAAAAAGTCACAATCTGCTGCTATTTGTTGCCGAAATTGTGCGAGACTCGCCAATACAAGTCAATGGTTACGAGAAAAAAAATGGACGCCACACAGACCATCCTTGTGACGTCCGTTTTTATGGATACATTACTATCATGTAGCATAGAACACTGTAAATGGTCCTGTAAATGACTGTAAATGAGTAATAGCTGCTAAGAAGGAAACAGATTGCACATGGACAGCAAACTGACAGCAAACGGACAGCATATGGATGACAAGTGAGGAAAAAGTCACCACTCCCATAGCACAAACAGTACACAAGGACTACCACATGGATACCACTCGTCCGACTCTCCTAGAAGAGAATGGGATTGTATTTTCATGTGATTGTGTGATTCCAGCCTTACAATGTTCATAGGAAATACATTATAACAGAAACAGTCATGACAAACTGAGGAAATGACAGTACTGCCCATTGGCTCGTGTTAACTCTCACTGTAAGAGATTGAAAGTGGAATTTAACTGGCTAACAGCCGCGGGAAGATCTCCAATCCACCCGCAGCTGGTAGATCCTCATGTCGGCTGACCAGATCAGTCATCATGTGAGGGAAAAGATGTGAGCTCAGCGTGCGAGCATGCATCAAAGCAGGGACACGACCTTAGACCTACTATTATGTCCAAGGTCGTGAAGGGGTTAAACAATTTTCCAATATACTTTGTTTTTAAATGCTTCATAGTTTCCAAGCTCTTTTCTAGTTGTTGGTGTATGGAAACATTCATTATTTACTAGAAAAAGATAATCAGTCCTGGTCAAAATGATGGACACACAGCTACAAGGGGCTAATTACCAAACAAGACTCTGATAACTGTGCTGTATTGAACTGTGGATGGGTTTGATCAATGCATGACTGGGAAAAGTTTTCACCCTTATATTTATAAGCAATAAAGAGTCAGTCCCACAATTTCTGGTTGATTTTGCTGTGTGCAGTGTTTTACACCAATAACAAAGTGGATAAGATTTTGATAAATCGCAACAACGCTCCACAAGAAAACATTGAAATTTAAATACTCTAAATACAAAAAAAATTTCCTGCAGATTTTCAACATTGATGCTACCCTTTACAATGCACAAATATTTTCTCTGCATTTGATGCCACTTTGGTATGGATCAGCAGCAAAATCTGCAATTACAGATTTGTATATGTGAAGTACCATTCAGATTTACATGATGCTTCTATGACTTCTAGCAAATATATATGAACATAGTGCAGAACTGATGCAGAAATACAGAATTGATACAATTATTACTGTATGGTATTTCAGTTATAGTAAACGCTTATTTTGCTAAAAAATGCACTTTTAATCACTTCCTGTTTTGTTCCTTAAAGGGAATATGTAATCAGAAAATGTATATTGTTTAAATCATATTTTTATGTTAAAATTGATTTTTTTACCATATCACAAATTATATTAAAATGAGTAGTCTCGTACACTGACTTCTATGACTTTTTTAAACTCCTACTTACAATAACAATAGACTGCCTTAGACCCTATCCTTTCTATTGAAGCCTCTAGTGAGCATGTGCAAAGGTCATTATGAGAGGACGGGGAGTAGAGTCATCATCTATTGTGAATGATGAATCCTGAGTTTCCAGCTGTGTATATAGATGTGTTATTCTAATACTGCCTCTGCTGAAAAGGAGATGCTGAAAACTCATCCTGAAAAGACAGAAAGTATGAGTCTAAAAGAGCCCCAGTGGACAGTGTGAAAAATACATGAATAATAATTTAGTTTTTTAAAGCACAACTACAGTGTTTTTTTAGTTGCATTGATGTAGTACTGCTTTAAATTTAAGTTCCATGAGCTTCGTCCTACACTCCCCTTCCACAACCTTCATGCTTTTGCAGTGTCATATCGGTTGATCTTCACTGAAAAGTGACCTGCCAGTAGCTCTAGTATTTCATGGAGCACGCCGAAGGTCACAAGTCAAATACAACTGTATGGGAGCCTCATTCTGGCCTTGTTCTGGCTCCATTCTGGTCCTGTTCTGGTTGTCATAGAGGTGCAGTAAGTGCCTGTGATGTATCTTCTAACTTCCAGCCAGTCAGAAGCTATGGACACTAGATTACACCGTGAAACTGCAGCAGCATTGGTAAAGTATGAAAACGCTGGAGGGTTAGTATAAGACACTTGGTGGGGGGCTTCAATTTAAGCAAAACTATAGTCGTGAAGAACCAAAAACGCTGTAGGGATGCTTTAATATAGATTATAGTATTAAATAAAGACCCTTGCCATTTTTTTAAATACATGTAACACAAAGGCCTAATTTAAACAACAGATTCTTTTTTGATGACGCATTCCCTTTATGGCTGGATACACACGATCATATGGCATCCGATGCAAGTGCATCGGATGCGATATGCTAATGACCCTTGGCTCAGGCTCTGCTGCCAGCGTGAGCTGCGTGTCATGCGACTCCAATCCGATCCTGCAATTGGATCACAGCTGTAGAGGAGAAGGAGGGGTTAATCTCCCAATGTCACCCATTGTCTGCTAATGCGATTATCGCACTGTACTCAGATATCATCCGAGTGCAGTCCGATTTTTCCATCGCACCCATAGACTTGTATGGATGCGTGGACATGTAGTGGACACTGACCTCTTTAATGTTGATTTACACCTTATCTAAAATGAATAGTGGATAGTAGTTAATGACGCAGATCACTTTTGCTGTACAATGTCATAAGGTTTACATTTTATTTTCTGATCAATGAAAATATTGAGATAATTGTTAATATATTTTACAAAAATAGCAACTAAAAGAGCAATAAATCTCCTCCAAAAATTAAACATTACTTACAGCAAAGAAGGGCAGTAGTTGTACATCGCCCAGGCCAAAAACTAGGACTATACCAGGATACAGCTAAACCCCCACTAAGTGGAGGCATCACAGGTGCAGAAGGAGCAAATCACACACACACTTCCAAAAAATGGAGGGGGCGATTGCTGGATGATAAAACTGCACACTGATGGATTGCATAGAGCGCTGTTCACATATGCAGATGTAAAGTCACAAGCCCAAAGTCTATTAGGTGACACCCATACTATTAGATCAGGCGGGCTGACAAGCCTTACTCCACCTGTGCATCATACAGGGAAAGGAACTCTAATATGCAAGGCCTAACAGAAAGGGGCCTGGCTGCATCCTGTACAAAAAAATATGAGGTTTTAGTTGGTATTATGGCCAGAATATGGAACCCTACAACCTCGTCACGAAAACCTAATGATTGTAGGTCCCTACACTAAATATAAAAATAGCAACAAAAAGAGGAATAAAAATCCTCAAAAACTATTTTACAAATAAATAGTTGAAAAAAGTGAGAAAAGGTTTTTTTATAAAATGTCCGCATGCTGCAGTTCTGTTGAAACCACAAAAATGCATCTTGTGGCCAAAAAAATGTACCCTGTGGCCAAAAAAAAGCATCTTGTGGCAAAAACCACATCATCGAATGCGTTTTTAAAGCTTTTCTCTACCATGCCTCTTTTATGCATTTTTTATCACCAGTGGGTGAAAAACACAAGCAAAAATGCAAAAAGAATTTACATGCTGCATTTTTGTGGTCACCACAAAACTGCTGACAAGAAAAAAGCAACATGTACACAGCAAATCTGAAATCTTATAGACTTTGCCGGGGAAGGAAAAGCATGCAGTTTCTGGGCAAAACAAAATGCACCAAAGACTTATCAAAAACTGCAGCGTGTGCATGGGGCCTAAAACCAGTAAGCAAAAAGAGGAAAAAGGCTCAGTAGTCAGGCACAGAACTGCTATAAATGTCCGTTGATTATAGTATTACAAGATTAATGTACTAATAATACTACAGTCTTTGTTTTTATGACTTCTGTACGGATATCTAGTGCTCTTCAGTTTGTAGCTTTAATACTATTTTCCTTTGATTTCAGATTGACGCTTACACTCTCTTGCCCTATGGATCTAAAAAATTTTCCTATGGATGTGCAAACTTGTATAATGCAACTAGAAAGCTGTAAGTATAAAAGTAAAAGGGTTTTGCTTCATAGTTCTATGAAAGGAAAGATTTGTCTTACCATACGTTTCTCAATCCAATAATGCAGGCATAATTGTTATACAGTACAGACCAAAAGTTTGGACACACCTTCTCCTCTCTAGAACAACTGTTAAGAGGAGACTTTGTGCAGCATGCCTTCATGGTAAAATAGCTGCTAGGAAACCACTGCTAAGGGCAGACAACAAGCAGAAGAGACTTGTTTGGGCTAAAGAACACAAGGAATGGACATTAGACCAGTAGAAATCTGTGCTTTGGTCTGATGAGTCCAAATTTGAGATCTTTGGATCCAACCCCCGTGTCTTTGTAGAAAAGGTGAACAGATGGACTCTACATGCCTGGTTCCCACCCTGAAGCATGTAGGAAGAGGTGTGATGGTGTGGGGTGCATTGCTGGTGACACTGTAGGGGATTTATTCAAAATTTCAGGCATACAGAGCCAGCATAGCTACCACAGCATCTTGCAGCGGCATGCTATTCCATCCGGTTTGCGTTTAGTTGGACCATCATTTATTTTTCAACAGGACAATGACCCCAAACATACCTCCAGGCTATGTAAGGGCTATTTGACTAAAAAGGAGAATGATGGGATGCTACGCCAGATAACCTGGTCTCCACAGTCACCAGACCTGAACCCAATCGAAATGGTTTGGGGTGAGCTGGACCACAGAGTGAAGGCAAAAGGGCCAACAAGTACTAAGCATCTCTGGGAACTCCTTCAAGACTGTTGGAAAACCATTTCCGGTGACTACCTCTTGAAGCTCATCAAGAGAATGCCAAGAGTGTGCAAAGTAGTAATCAAAGCAAAAGGTGGATATTTTGAAGAACCTAGGATATAAGACATATTTTCAGTTGTTTCACACTTTTTTAAGTATTTCACTCCACATGTTTTACTTCATAGTTTTGATGCCTTCAATTTGAATCTACAATTTTCACAGTCCTGAAAATACAGAAAACTCTTTGAATGAGAAGGTGTGTCCAAACTTTTGGTCTGTACTGTATATGCTTTATTACAATGAATTCTAGATAGTGTAATACCTGGATAAGAGTTGGGTTGAGAGTTAAAGCCACTCTTTCTTGACTCACAGAATCATTCTGTTGGTGCATTAGATGTTTTGGCCTGGGCTGACTGGACTAGTTGCCCTCTTTTTTGCTGTAAGTATATTATCTTGTCATGTCCTCCTGTTTTCTGACTCTAGCTTGTCTGACTATCCTTCCGTCTATACTATCCGTAAGTAGTGAATAACATCACACAGAAAGCTTCAGTAGGGGCCGCAAAGGAGTCAACTGAGGGTCTAGGACAGTAGAATATAATATGTTTCACTATTTTTTTGCCCTTTCCTCCTCTCAATTAATTTGGCAATTTCAATTTGGACTGTTTTTTTCAGCCTGGATAAAATATGTCACCCTAATCAAGAAAATTTGCCTAAAATGAATTTCAGGAGATTTAATCATTTTTAATAATGGTTAAGAATTATTTACAAAAGACTAAAAAAATCTATAATTTACATAATTTATGTTTTACACAAAATCATTCACTATTTCCAACAGAGATAATAAAGTGAAGTATTTTATTTACATCATTATAAATGTGAGCCCATGAAAAAAAACTATCTTTCTATAATGTAAACTTTATTAATATTTCTGATAAATACTATACAATAAACCTGTGTAATTAAGTTTTCATCCTAGATGAGCACATTCACGTCGGCAGAACAGATTTTGACATAGCAGTTGTTTCTTGTCAGATTAATGTCTTTGAATTTGGGATGTTTCTTCTGGCAACTGTTGACATGCTTCAGATGATAATCAGTATTACCCACAGCTGTTTTACAATTGAATACACACCATACTATTGAGTATCCAAGTATTTTATATGGAGTCAAGGATATAATCCCAAGACAGTGTTCACAGACCCAGAAAACAAGTCCTTGACGCCATAATGGAGACCTTTATCGAGCAATTAAATATAGGATTTGACATTTTAATTTCTGTAAAAAATTTTCATTAACATTTATAAAAAAAAGGGGAAATCTTTATTTCTACTTCAGAAACAGTCCAAATGGACAGATTATTTTAAGTTGTCATGTCACAGAACTGTCATATCACATATTTATCTTTAAGTTATGCTTTTATATTTTCCAGTTGGATACACAATGAATGATCTCATTTTTGAATGGCAAGAAAATGCACCTGTACAGATAGCAGATGGCCTGACTCTTCCACAGTTTGTCCTAAAAGAAGAAAAAGATTTGCGTTATTGTACCAAGCACTATAACACAGGTAATCCTCTCCTGATCCCTTTGCCTGATCTTATTATTGCACTTTTTTCCTTTGCTATTTATTTACTGACATTTAGATGTCTTTGAATATTGTGAGCATTGTGTTGTGATCTAGTTTATAAAATAAAAAATAAAATGTCAGCTAAAAGATTCTTGAGGACTAATCAATTGTGCAAAATGTACTTTTTACACTAGATTATTATTATTATTGAGAAAATGGGTATACCAATTACATTGACCCACTGCCAGGGACTTTAAGTCTAATTTGTTTAAATTTGCAGGTCACAACTAGGGTTGAGCAAACTCGAACTGTGAACTTTGGGGCTTGAACTTCAATATGGCCTTCTAAAGGAAGTCTGTTTGGCGTCCAGAGTTCGGGTGCTGTTTGGACACTGAATAAAATTTCTTGAAACAAGCTTTTCAGCATAGGGAATATTACTGGACGCTGCTGTGAACAAAAAAAAAACAACCCCATGGGTCTCTCTTATTTTGAGAACCAGCCAAAGTAAAGAAGACAGCTGGGGTTTAGTATTATCAGGCTGGGAAAGCCCATGGTTACTTGGCCCTTCCCAGCCTAAAAATATGCATTAGATGTGCCAATTCTGACACTTTGCTCAGATGTCTAAAAAGAAATTGATGCAGTAGAAATTGTGTAACACTTTTGGGGTTGATGTCAGCTGTGGATTGACAGCTGCCATCGAGCCCATGGGTTAATAATGGAAAGGCATCTATCATACACCTCCACCCGATAAGTGTAAAGTTAAAAAACTCACACAGGAAAAAAATAGTATATTTGGATAAAGACTCCCCACACTCATTCACTAATTTTTAATTAAACAGAAATCCTTGAAATTATGACGTAATACAATGGTGTAATGTCCCATGACATCTATTGAATCCTATGGAGTCTTGTTCTGAGAGTGAGACTCCATAGGTCATTCTTGGTGAGTGGCAGGCACGGAATTTGCCACTGACTAGGAGTGATCTATGAAGTGTTGTTTGTGAATGATCTCAGAATGAGGCTCCACAGGTCAGTAACTGTCAGTGGACGGTATGGAATTTCTCGCAAGTGTGAGAAACTGTCTGTCTGCCGCTGACTTGGAGTCACCTGTGGAGCCTCATTATGAAAATGTTCACAGAATGAGGCTCCATAAGTCACTCCTGGTCAGCAGCAGACACGGATTGTCTCATGCTTGTGAAAAATTCTGTGTCTGCCGCTAACTGTGAGTGACCTACAAGGCCTTGTTCTCAGAATGAGGCTCTATCTGGTGCTATGGACATCATTGGAGATTTCACAATTGGATTGCATCGGAAATTTAAGGATTTCTTTCTAATAAATAAATTGATGAACAAGGGAGTGGGGGAGAGTTTTTTTCCAAATAAACTTTTTTTTCTGTGTGTTTTTTAATTCTACACTTACCGGCTTAGTAATGGGGGTGTCTGATAGATGTCTCTCCATTACTAACCCCTACGCTTGGTTCCAGCTGTCAATTCACAGCTGAAATAAACCCCAAAAGTATTACCCCACCTGCCACTACACCAAGGCAATCAATAAGAGCCCCGGAATTGGCTATCTAATGAATGTGTCACTTTTGGGGTAGCTGATGGCTACTTTTTTAGGCTGGTAAGTGCCAAATAACCATGCGACTTTCCAGTCAGGTAATACAAGCCCACAACTGTCTGCTTTACCTTGGCTAGCTATCAAAAATAGAGGGACCTCGGATGCAGTGGTGGTGAATATAAGCCTTTTTATTTTTACAGGAGCAAACACAAGGAATGAGTAGTGGACAACCCCTTTAAGGGACCAACCAAAAACCTATATAGCAATTAAAAACAGCATAACAGCAACCTCTACTCAAAATATTATGTTTTGCAAAGTGTGCACAGTACCAACATTCCAACCTGTACTTTGAAAAATGAGATTTTTGGCAAAAAATTGCAATTTTTCGAGCTACCTCGCCACGTCACGGCAAATCTCTTGAGGCAGTCCTACACTAAAATATTTTTATTTAAAGTGTGCCAAACGGCCTCACATATGCAAAAATAGGACTGCACAGCACGTACCTGGTGCTTTTCAGTCTCGTCTCCATGACTAATTCATGGTTGTGGGCGGGACAGGCCCAGGCACATGCTGCTTGGAATATATAGCCTGTGGACAAGGCTAGATGGCAATGTGTGAACAGCCACCAATCGCCAAAAATCAAGACAGATGGAAAAATAACAATGAAGTGCACTGCAATATGGGGACCAACCAAAAACCTATATAGCAATTAAAAACAGCATAACAGCAACCTCTACTCAAAATATTATGTTTTGCAAAGTGTGCACAGTACCAACATTCCAACCTGTACTTTGAAAAATGAGATTTTTGGCAAAAAATTGCAATTTTTCGAGCTACCTCGCCACGTCACGGCAAATCTCTTGAGGCAGTCCTACACTAAAATATTTTTATTTAAAGTGTGCCAAACGGCCTCACATATGCAAAAATAGGACTGCACAGCACGTACCTGGTGCTTTTCAGTCTCGTCTCCATGACTAATTCATGGTTGTGGGCGGGACAGGCCCAGGCACATGCTGCTTGGAATATATAGCCTGTGGACAAGGCTAGATGGCAATGTGTGAACAGCCACCAATCGCCAAAAATCAAGACAGATGGAAAAATAACAATGAAGTGCACTGCAATATGGGGACCAACCAAAAACCTATATAGCAATTAAAAACAGCATAACAGCAACCTCTACTCAAAATATTATGTTTTGCAAAGTGTGCACAGTACCAACATTCCAACCTGTACTTTGAAAAATGAGATTTTTGGCAAAAAATTGCAATTTTTCGAGCTACCTCGCCACGTCACGGCAAATCTCTTGAGGCAGTCCTAGCTCGAAAAATTGCAATTTTTTGCCAAAAATCTCATTTTTCAAAGTACAGGTTGGAATGTTGGTACTGTGCACACTTTGCAAAACATAATATTTTGAGTAGAGGTTGCTGTTATGCTGTTTTTAATTGCTATATAGGTTTTTGGTTGGTCCCCATATTGCAGTGCACTTCATTGTTATTTTTCCATCTGTCTTGATTTTTGGCGATTGGTGGCTGTTCACACATTGCCATCTAGCCTTGTCCACAGGCTATATATTCCAAGTATCTCCCTGGGCCTGTCCCGCCCACAACCATGAATTAGTCATGGAGACGAGACTGAAAAGCACCAGGTACGTGCTGTGCAGTCCTATTTTTGCATATGTGAGGCCGTTTGGCACACTTTAAATAAAAATATTTTAGTGTAGGACTGCCTCAAGAGATTTGCCGTGACGTGGCGAGGTAGCTCGAAAAATTGCAATTTTTTGCCAAAAATCTCATTTTTCAAAGTACAGGTTGGAATGTTGGTACTGTGCAACCCCTTTAAGGGAACCTACCATATGATTGTATTTTAATTCTTACATAATTTCTAAAATATGAAATAATGTTAAACATCATGTAGAAATTCTTAGGCTGTGACAAAGCCATTAACATGGAGCCTGCACAGTGATACCCAAAATCCCTATGACAACATGATAAATAAAGTCCTAATGGCTTTTAGTGAGAATACCTCATAGTACATGCGCAATTTCTGATTCTAGGTGAAGCAGTAAAAAAGCCCTTTGAACTCCACATTACCATTACTATTTAAAATATGAGGCCTAGATATGTTGAAGATTAGAAAATGGACTGCTATGATTGCCATGTAGTATTTTGGCAATACAGTATATTTGTAGACATGTCAGTAATCTCAACAGTTGGATTGGTACATTTTTTATGTTTATGTTCTTTTTGTATGGTTTAGCGTGTAAACAGAACATTAAAAGATAAAGAATTTTATTTATTATAGAAGATGATTTAATCAGTGAAATTTTATGCAGTATGTTGAACTTGAAGAATACAGATGTGTGATGTACTACTGTACCAGATGGAGCATGCTGCTAGGTGGAACAGAAGATGTTGTGGTGCTGCATCACAGAGCAAATATCATAATGGTACATGACATGGAATGAAAAGTAAAAATGGAGGCAATGAATTCAATGCTTATAATGACAGTTCCTCTCTCACACCATGAAACCTTAAAATTAAATTACAATTTCGATACAGATTTTTTTTAAAAAAATGCCCCTTATTGTCAAAGTGAAACTCTTCAAAAAGTTGTCTAACATTATTATGATTATTCAGCAAACTAATTCTATACAGATCTAATCACAAACATTGGTATGGAAAACTTCAAATTCCCACTCAAACTCCCTAGATACATCAATACCAATATTAATTAAAATACCAGCCAGAGAGGACTACAAAAAAACCTCCAAAATGGCAACTCCTCATAGAGTACTTTCAAGACCAGTATGTAGAATAGCAGGCCCCATAGCAGATAGCACAGGGGCCAAGGATTGCAAAGGGTTAATAAGTTAGAAAATGTTGCAAAATTGGCGTGTTTATAAATATGGTGGATGTACAGGTGCTGTGATTGTATGGGGGATACGAGGAAGGGGTAAAAATGGGTATAAAAGTTTGTGGGGTACAGGATCCCTGCCTCTTACCCCTGGATCGTGGATTAACACCCTCCCTTCCTCCGCCTGTTGGTTGGTATTTCGGTCCATACTCAGTTTTTGAGGTATGTCGTTGTGGGTTGTTTGGGTTGTTTGGGTTGTTTGAGCCCTTAAAGAGTCACATGCTCACTGCCTTGTGCAGTGACCAGGCATGGGGAAAGAAGGGGTGGTTGGTGGAGGTCAGGGCCCAATAAGGCGATATATAAAAGATTTTACAAATATTGGTTAACTAAAAGCTGTGGCCATATGCCTACCCAACATCAGTCTGGGATATGAGTTATTGTTAAGTTTTGGTCAGAGTTGAAGGTTATTGGGTTGGTATAGGGTATTTAAGGCTAGAAGCAGTTCTGAAGGGACTTTGTGCGCTCTCACACATGATAAAGGTCCATTGGTTTGCAGTGTAAATGAGACCTAAACCTTCCATAAAGAACAGTGCTGATCCGGTAACGCTATGCATAAGAGCTTCGATGAGCTATGAATATTGAAAGGGAATTACATATAGTAAATTTGACTGTTAAATTTTCAGTGATACACCTTTAGCTGGACATGTTTGCTGTAATGACTTGGTGGCCATTCCATGTACTAAATGTGCAAGCCAAATCTGCAAGAGCTAAAGTCAATGTTTTCAGTGCCTCTCAGCTTTGTTTAACCATTTAAAGACCAGAGATTGTTTTCTTTATGCTTTTGTTTTTTCGTCACTATGTTTAAAGAGTCCTAACTTTTATATTATGTGTGGATGTATGAGGTCTTGTTTTTTATGGGACAAGCTACGGTTTTGCATGACACTATTCAAATTGCAAATTGGGATCAAATGGTGAATTTGTTTTTTTACATTTATTGTGCAGTAGATTTGGCCTGGAAACATGATTCTTCTGGTCTGTACAATTACGGAGATATCAAACTATCATCAAGTTTGTTTAAAAAAAAACAAAACAAAAAACAGAATTTTGTGTAAAATAAATACCTCCTAAAGTGGCAAATTAGTGGCCTCTGATTGTATTCATGGCAAGCGTGACACAACTACATCATGCAAGCCATGGGAAGCCTGGCACAGGTATCACTGGAACAGCACTAACACTGGAGGTGAGTGCAGGTATCATTATTCTAGAAGTGGGAATATAGCAATTGGTAATATTTCTGTTAGGCCTCGTGTGCACGTTGAGTATTTATTGAGTTTTTTACCTCAGTGTTTATAAGCCAAAACAAGAAGTGAGTAAAAAATGCAGAAATGGCATCCTGTTTCTATTATATTTTCCTCTGTTCCACTCCTGGTTTTTGCGTAGACAAACTGAGGTAAAAAACTCACCAAATACGAAACGTGTGCACGTGTCCTAATTGTAATGAACAGCAGAATCATGGTTTAGAGAAATTTTTACCATGTAATGAAAGAAAGTAAAAATGAAACCCACAAAACATGGTAGAAATTCCTTTTTTCTCAATTTCACCCAACTTGGATTTTTTTTTTCCCATACATTATACATTAAAATAAATAATATCACTCAAAATCACAACTCATCTCATAAAAAAGCCTGATATGGCTATGTTTATGGAAAAGTATAACTTTTGAAAGTATCGAAGAAAAAAATGAAAGCGCAAAAATAAAAATTAGTTCCAATTGGTTGTGGAAAAAAAATAAATTATACATTAAATAATAAAATCAAGTGATTTAACTCAAGTTAATTAATATAATTTTAATTTCCCATTGAATGATTTACATCTGTTGCGGATTTAATGATCTCCAGTGTGATTGTATTGTGAAAGAAACTTAATTTTCAGAAATAAAACACAATTACACTGGTATCGCAACAATGGCATAAATCTTTAATAGGGTTTTCAAGGCAAAAGAAAACAAAGAGATATGATTCTGCCTGTAATGAGTGCACGTCCCCCACCCCCATGTTACTTTACTGTCTTTTAGCTCCAGTTCAGCCATCCCTATGGTCTCGTATTGTTTCTATTCTGAACTTCCTGCTTATTTTCTCTTTGTGCCTTTAGTCTACATTCCCAAGAGACACAGCTGTTTGCTTCCCCACAGCTCCATCTTTTACACTTTCAGTACCGACACACTCCACCTGCAAAGCACTGTCCTGAAACTCCTGTTTAGAGCTGGTCAAAATCTCTGAAAACTGGGATCGGCGGGTTCCTGCTGAATTTTATAAAAACCCAGATGCAGTCCAGAATCTGGTACTCATATATGTCTATGGGAACCAGAATCCGGAGATTAAAAATGTTGGTAGAAGGGATATGGGGGTAGGAGTTAGCGCAGTGTACTCACTGAACCTCCATCATGGCGGCAAGCTACTTCCAGGTCACGCTTTCCCTTCTGGAGCCACAATTAACCCTAATTTAATATTCACTGCTTTCCCCACCCACCGACGCATGTAATTGGTTGCAGTTAGACACCCCCCCCACCCTGAGTGGCAGCTTGTCAGTTGACTGCAACCAATCACAAGCAACAGGACAGCTGGTGGGCGGAGAAAGCAGTGCAGCTGTCTCTATAAAAAAAATAAATGAATAAATAAAACAATTGGTGCACGGTCCCCATATTCTGATACGAGCACAGATAAAGCCCACGGCTGCAGCCCCCAGCTGTCGGGCTTTATCATGGCTGTGTATCAGAATAAGGCCAGAGTCAGTCACACATTTGCGTGAGTCTCTCATTGCATCACCAGCACAGCCGCACACTTTCCTGATAGGAGCATGCATCTGCATGCAGTTCTTTACAGCTGCACGCTCGTGTCCGGAGAGTGTGCGGCTGCCAGGTAATGCTATGCGAGACTCGTGGGAGCGGCACCGTAAGACCGGAGTCACACACTTGCGCAAGTTTTGCATCGCATCTCCCGGCAGCCACACACTCTCCTGACATGAGAGTGCATCTGCATGTAGTTCTATGCAGCTGCACACGCGTGTCCGGACAGTGTGCAGATGATGCGATCCGATACTCCTGTAAATTGTATCGTTCTTGTGAGCGCACCATAAGGCCGGGTTCACACTCACTCGAGTCTTGCATCGCATCACCCAGCACAGCCTGATGCTCTCCAGACACGAGCGTGCAGCTGCACAGAACTACATGCTGCCGACCCACCCTGTCAGGAGAGTGTGCAGCCATGCTGGGTGATGCAATGCGAGACTCGTGCAAGTTTCTCGCAAGTGTGACTTGACTCCAGCCTAAGAGGAACTGCATGCATACAGGTTGTTTTTTTAATTATTTAAATAAATAGTTAAAAAAACTGACGTGCGATTCCCCCCAATTTTCATACCCAGTCAAGATAAAGGTGAAAGCTGGAGCTGTATTCTCGGGCTGGGGAGGTACATCCTAAGAATATCAGCCTCCAGCCACCCGTATTTTGCCACATCCATTAGATGTGACTAGTCCGGCGCTTTACCGGCTCTTCCCATTTGCCCTAATCTGGTGGCAATTGGGGTAATGGGGGGCTATTAACAGCGCACAGCTGCTACTAAGCCCTAGATTAATGATGTCACAGGTGTATCTGACACCTGCATCATTAATCTGTAAGTAAAGTAAATAAACAGACACCAAAAAAATCCTTTATTTGGAATAAAATACAAAAAAACATCCTCTTTCACCACTTTATTAACCCCCAACACACCCTGCAGGTCCGAAGTAATCCACACAAGATCCCACAGCGATTCAGCTCTGCTACATCTGAACCTCCCAGCAATTGGCCATAGAGCACGACCGCTTGCTGTGCACTCTAGAGAATGAATGAGCCACGATGAACAGTGACTGGATGCAGGGAGATGCGTCACACAGGCTGGGGCGCATCTTCTGACTGCAACCAATCACAGAGGCCAGGCCGGCCGGTGGGCGGAAAGGCGGTGCATATGAAATGAGTGGCACAGGAAGGCAGCACGAGCAGCCTACAGCAGTGTGGGAGCAGCGTACAGCCGCCGGCCAGAGCCTGGGTAAGTATGAATCACTCGCTTTATTGTTATTTTGTTTATTTTTCTTTTCTTTTTTTTATTTTCTCGAGTGCCGTATACGGATCAAACACCTGGAGTACCTGGTCTGGATTCAGCACCCGGGCAACTTTGAAACCACGCGAATACGGACTTTTTCTTGAAATTAAACTTTCTTGCAGTAAATAATGATACAGCCGCTGACATTGGCACAACACAGCATCACTGGGTAGTAAGGGAACAATAATATATTCATTTATTATAATTTAATCTACCATTTCTTTAGTCCAAAGTCAATACTTCATAATTTTTTCTCTGTGGACCCAGCACTGCCTCTATGCCATTCATCTGCATACATATCCCGAGTCGCTCACAATTTGGCTAGGATCAGGGGTCACAGATCCCCGTGACATTACAATTCAGAGCTCACTGATCTGAGATCTGCTGGCTACGTTATGCCCTCACCATGCGGGGCTGTGCTTGACTGACAGGCTATATATGATCTGTTAAAAGCACAGATAGGTAATAACTGTACTCTGAGCTTTGAACTGACTGTAGGATGAAATAAAGAGTAAGATATTAGAGATGATCGAATACCTCAAATATTCGGCTTTGCGAATATTTTCCAAATAGGTCGCCGCTATTCGACTATTTGCGAATATTCGATGCGCAATGTAAGTCTATGGGAAACCAGAATAACAACTATTCGGGCTTCCCATAGACTTACATTGAGCATCGAATATTCGCATAGCGGCGAGTTATTCGTCGAATATTCGCAAAGCTGAATATTTGAGGTATTCGATCATCCCTATTAGATATCACATAGCAATATGACTAATCAGGAACAGAACAACATTTTAACAGTTATGAAGTTTTTTAATTTCTTAAAATCCTAAAAATACCTATCTAGGTTATGGAAATGACCCAACAAAGACTTTTATGGTTGCTTTCTGCATTTTAAACTGGTTATTAAATTCCTGGATTCTGTAACTCCAGAAATGTTCAAATCTTGACCCGCATAACTGATTTTTAGATATATTTTCAGTTAATTTACAGTTTTTCTAAATGTTTTCCCTTCCTCTAGGAAAGTTTACATGCATTGAAGTTCGATTCCATCTAGAAAGGCAGATGGGCTACTACCTGATTCAGATGTACATTCCCAGTCTTTTGATTGTTATTTTATCATGGGTTTCCTTTTGGATCAACATGGATGCAGCTCCAGCCAGAGTTGCCTTAGGGATAACTACTGTACTGACTATGACAACCCAAAGCTCTGGTTCCAGAGCTTCACTGCCAAAGGTAAGTAACCTAAAATACATGATGTATTGTTATGTAGACTTGTCCTCCTTGCTTCCCTAATGGTTTTGAACTGACACTCACCTGGTTCTTGCTGGTCTCTACTTCCTGGTCACATGTGACACACTGTAAATGTCCACTCAATACATAATTTTTTGTAGCGGTAACTCACCTCAACCAGTGATTTGCTTAGTGAGCATTGCCAGCCATTTCCTGTATGAAACTACTGAGTAGACCAGAGAAGACCTGAAGGGCCCACAGCCTGAGAGAAAGGGAGGAGGGTGATTTTCATTTTTTTTATTATTTTAGAGCAGTTCAATCTGAAATGCTCTAAAATAAATGGCATATAACAAAAAATAACTCCTTGGAACATCTATGTAAAACAGTTGTAGCCTTTTCTAAAATATACTAGCAATGGTTCATTTGGAAAATGTATTGCATTGAAAGTTTGCTTTACACAATCTCTTTTTGTTAGAATTATCACCTAATGATATGTTTGTTGATCTTAAAGTTTTTTGCTGCCAGAAGCCCCAATGATAATTTTTTTTTTCTGCTGGGATTCTCGGATGGAAGATGTCAATTGTTCTGAAATTCCATAAAGTTATCTTTAATGGCTGCTTATGTACTACCTAAATGTGTCAGAGTCATCCATTCTTATAGAAGAAGAAAAAATCCAGCTTCCGGAGTTGTAGTAAAACTATTTCAAAATTTTATTGAAGGACGTCAAAATTAATGTGATGACAAGGACAAAAATAGGGAGCCCATATACGGCATAAGGCTACGCGTTTCGAACGCTGCCTGCGTTCTTTGTCAAGCCTGAGTGAGCATATGTTACTCATAAGTATTTAAACTCACTCCTACCAATGGGAGGGGTGAGTTTAATCAGAAAGCACATGTGCCAGCATGGGGTAGATAACATACAAAACAACAATACAAAAATCCAACAATGAGTGAACAAAAAAAAATAAATTTATATACAAAAGAAAAGAAAAACATTTTTGTTATTAAAAATTTCACATAAAACACTCTTTCAATCGAAATGTACATGCAAGCATTATCTACCAAGATTTAATAATGGAACATGACATCTCGTCTCAGTTAAGACCATTGGGTATTCTAGTTCCCAAATGAAATATCCAAATGGCCTCACGTGTGACAACCTGATGTTGGATATCCCCACCACGAGGAGAAATTTTCACTTTTTCTAAACCAAAAACACACAAGGAATCAGTGTTGCAATTGTGATGTGAAATAAAATGCCTGGATGCCGATGAGAAATTTCTGACTGGAATGACAGTGCCCTTAGAATTATAAATATCCCGGATATGTTCATTAAAACGCACCTTGAACTTTCTCACTGTACAGCCAATATAAAGTAAATTGCAGCTGGTGCATTTAATGCAGTAAACCACATTAGTGGTATTACAATTAATGTACCTAGAAATGGGATATGTGGCAGTCTCACCAGTGTTAAAAATGGCTACAAGGTAAGGCAAAATCACATATGCGACATCGTGAGGTGCTGCACCTAAAAAATCCCTTGTGTTCAAGCCAGGTGGAAAGAGGTTTATTTTTTACAAAAAAACTAGGTGAAAGAATGTTGCCCAGTGAAGGTGCTTTTTTGGCAACTACATTGCAACCTGATTGCAGTATGGTTGCAAGAACAGGGTTCTCATTTAAAATGGGTAAATAATGTTTGATAATATTTTTGATGTGCTAAATTGTAAAGATAGCACTATTTTATTATGCAATTCTGTATTATTATTCTTGTTATTTTTCCGTTTAGAAATTTTATTTGAAAAATCTATTAAATGATCGCGTTTTTTGCTTTCTACTATTTTACGTGCTCTCTGAAGTGTCCAAGATGGATAACCCCTTACACTTAATCTGGATTCAGCTGATCTGACTTCATTGCTATATACAGAGTGCTCACTGCAATTTCGCAGAACCCTAGTAAATTCACTCACTGGTACAGCTTTGATCGTATGATTAGGATGACTGCTCTTAGCATGTAAAATTGTATTGCCGGCCAGTGGTTTACGATAAATACAAGTAGATATAATCTGGTTCGGCATACCTGTGAAAGTCAAATCCAAAAAATTAATTTTATTATTATCACAAAAATGAGTGAATGTTAGATTGAATTTATTATTGTTTAAATAATTCATAAACTCCGGAATTAATGAGATAGGGCCATTACAAATGAATAACTGATCATCGATAAATCTACCGTACCAGTGGATGAATTTACAGTAAGGGTTATTAATGCAATATAAGTATTTTTCCTCCCAATGAGCCATAACCAAATTCGCAATTGAAGGTGAAAATTTAGCACCCATAGAAACTCCATGGTGCTGTAAGTAAAATTGTTTATTAAACACGAAAAAATTATGCGCAACTTGGATGATATAATTTTGAAATGCTAAAGAATAGGAGCTGTGTTTATTCAAATGAAAAATCAAAGTTTGTATAGCTACAGATAGACGAATGGTAGTATACAGCGATATAACATCACAACTAAGCCAGCTGAAGCTTGTTTGCCAAATTTTATTGGAGAACTGATCAAGAATATCAATACTATCTTTAATTTACCCTGGAGTTCTAAGGGTTAAAGGCTGCAGTATTGAATCCAGCCATTCACTCATGTGTTCATTAGAAGAGCTGATACTTGAGACTATTGGTCTCATTGGGGGAGGTGATATTCCCTTGTGTGTTTTGGATAAATTGTGCCTGGTGGGTAGAGTGTGAACACTGTCATGCAGCTTTTTTAAATCCTGTTCTAATAAGTCCTGAAATCTATCCATGCATTCAACCCGTGAATTTATTGGATAAAATGCAGGGTTTTTTGGAAAAAACTGAGTAGCTTGATCAATGAAACTATCATCAACAGTATTCACACTTAAATCCTCCAAGCACAATACTGCACTTTGTTCTGAAAAGTCATAAGAACGATAAGGGTTAATATTGATAGGATTATTCACATTAGAAAAACTTTCATCAGTAGCATTATGAAAAAAATGTTTTTTAACAGTAAGAATTCTCATAAACCTGTTAATGTCCAGTAATGTCGAAAATAGATTAAAGTCCCGTGCAGGAACAAAATTCATACCTCATGATAAGATGTCAATTCTTCTGAAATTCCATAAAGTTATCTTTAATGGCTGCCTATGTAATACCTAAATGTGTCAGGGTAATCCATTCTTACAGACTCTTTTTGTAATTTCTCTTGCCTATAGATGAAGGTCATGAATTAGACAACCCCCTTTATTAACGTAACATTTTCTTACAGGCTATTTGAAAATTGGATTCCCAAAAAAGACAACTCCTTTAAAGGAGATGTTTCAAGCACTGTTCATTAGAGATGAGCGAACCGGTCCCGGTTCGGCTCGAGGTCGGTTCGTCGAACGGAGGTCTCGTTCGAGTTCTGTTCGTCGAACGTTCGACAAACCGAACTCGAACCGCATAGAAAACAATGGCAGGCATTCACAAACACATAAAAACACCTAGAAAACACCCTCAAAGGTGTCCAAAAGGTGACAAACAACTCACAACACAACACAAACACATGGGAAAGTGACAAGGACATATACTCATGCGAAAATAAAAGAGCTGGACAAGGAAAAAGAGTAGGAGACACAGATATAGGCATGGCACGCCCTTCTAAAATCATGTAAAACACCGCAAGGTGACTCCAAGCAGAGTCTCCCTTTTTTCCAAAAATTGGGCCACACAGACACCCACCCCCTTCAGTGGCAGCAGTTGTGCCCCAGTTGTACACTTCACAGGTACATTTGCATCAAGCACATTCAAAAATACGCCATCCTTAACCGTTCCCAGGATGACACCGGGGTAGGTAGCAAAGTCTTTCCTGATCCCAGCTCTGTTCATCTTGGATCATTTTTAAAAACAATGTAAGCAAGGGTTACTCCAAGCGGAGTCTCCCTTTTTTTAAAAAAATTGGGCCCCACACACACCCACCCATTCAGTGGCAGCACTTCTGCCCCAGTTGTACACTTCAAAGCTAGATTTGCATCAAGCACATTCAAAAATACGCCATCCTTAACCGTGCCCAGGATGACACCGGGGTAGGTAGATAAAGTCTTTGCTGAACCATGACTTGTTCATCTTGGATCATTTTTAAAAACACTGTAAGCAAGGGTTACTCCAAGCGGAGTCTTCCTTTTTTCCAAAAATTGGGCCCCACACACACCCACCCCTTCAGTGGCAGCAGTTGTGCCCCAGTTGTACACTTCACAGCTAGATTTGCATCAAGCACATTCAAAAATACGCCATCCTTAACCGTGCCCAGGATGACACCGGGGTAGGTAGATAAAGTCTTTGCTGAACCATGACTTGTTCATCTTGGATCATTTTTAAAAACACTGTAAGCAAGGGTTACTCCAAGCGGAGTCTTCCTTTTTTCCAAAAATTGGGCCCCACACACACCCACCCCTTCAGTGGCAGCAGTTGTGCCCCAGTTGTACACTTCACAGCTAGATTTGCATCAAGCACATTCAAAAATACGCCATCCTTAACCGTCCCCAGGATGACACCGGGGTAGGTAGCAAAGTCTTTCCTGATCCCAGCTCTGTTCATCTTGGCTCCTTTTTAAAAACACTGTAAGCAAGGGTTACTCCAAGCGGAGTCTCCCTTTTTTCCAAAAATTGGGCCCCACACACACCCACCCCTTCAGTGGCAGCAGTTGTGCCCCAGTTGTACACTTCACAGCTAGATTTGCATCAAGCACATTCAAAAATATGCCATCCTTAACCGTCCCCAGGATGACACCGGGGTAGGTAGATAAAGTCTTTGCTGAACCATGACTTGTTCATCTTGGATCATTTTTAAAAACACTGTAAGCAAGGGTTACTCCAAGCGGAGTCTCCCTTTTTTTCCAAAAATTGGGCCCCACACACACCCACCCCTTCAGTGGCAGCAGTTGTGCCCCAGTTGTACACTACACAGCTAGATTTGCATCAAGCACATTCAAAAATACGCCATCCTTAACCGTCCCCAGGATGACACCGGGGTAGGTAGATAAAGTCTTTGCTGAACCATGACTTGTTCATCTTGGATAATTTTTAAAAACACTGTAAGCAAGGGTTACTCCAAGCGGAGTCTCCCTTTTTTCCTAAAATTGGGCCCCACACACACCCACCCCTTCAGTGGCAGCAGTTGTGCCCCAGTTGTACACTTCACAGCTAGATTTGCATCAAGCACATTCAAAAATACGCCATTCTTAACCGTCCTCAGGATGACACCGGGGTAGGTAGATAAAGTCTTTGCTGAACCATGACTTGTTCATCTTGGATAATTTTTAAAAACACTGTAAGCAAGGGTTACTCCAAGCGGAGTCTCCCTTTTTTCCTAAAATTGGGCCCCACACACACCCACCCCTTCAGTGGCAGCAGTTGTGCCCCACTTGTACACTTCACAGCTAGATTTGCATCAAGCACATTCAAAAATACGCCATTTTTAACCGTCCTCAGGATGACACCGGGGTAGGTAGATAAAGTCTTTGCTGAACCATGACTTGTTCATCTTGGATCATTTTTAAAAACACTGTAAGCAAGGGTTACTCCAAGCGGAGTCTCCCTTTTTTCCAAAAATTGGGCCCCACACACACCCACCCCTTCAGTGGCAGCAGTTGTGCTCCAGTTGTACACTTCACAGCTAGATTTTCATCAAGCACATTCAAAAATACGCCATTCTTAACCGTCCCCAGGATGACACCGGGGTAGGTAGATAAAGTCTTTGCTGAACCATGACTTGTTCATCTGGGATCATTTTTAAAAACACTGTAAGCAAGGGTTACTCCAAGCGGAGTCTCCCTTTTTTCCTAAAATTGGGCCCCACACACACCCACCCCTTCAGTGGCAGCAGTTGTGCCCCAGTTGTACATTTCACAGCTAGATTTGCATCAAGCACATTCAAAAATACGCCATTCTTAACTGTCCTCAGGATGACACCGGGGTAGGTAGATAAAGTCTTTGCTGAACCATGACTTGTTCATCTTGGATAATTTTTAAAAACACTGTAAGCAAGGGTTACTCCAAGCGGACTCTCCCTTTTTTCCAAAAATTGGGCCACACAGACACCCCATCAGTGGCAGCACTTGTGCCCTAGTTGCAAACAGGATGTTTTGATTTGCATCAAGCACATTCCAAATCTACAAGCATTTACTCTCCCCAGGATGACACAGGGGTAGTAAATTCCTTGTGGATCCATGACTTGTTCATTTTGATGAACGTTAGTCTGTCCACATTGTCACTGGACAGACGCGTGCGCTTATCTGTCAGCACACACCCAGCAGCACTGAAGACACGTTCAGGGACAACGCTGGCAGCTGGACACGACAAAATCTCCAAGGCGTAACTGGAGAGCTCTGGCAATTTTTCAAGATTTGAAGCCCAAAATGAGCAAGGCTCCATTTGCAAAGTCATGGCATCAATGTTAATTTGCAGATACTCCTGTATCATCCTCTCCAGCCATTGACTATGTGTCAGACTTGTTGTCTCTGGTGGCCTTGCAAAGGAGGGTCTAAAAAAATTATGAAATATTCCATAAAATTGCTATTACCAGCACCAGATACGGTGCTACTGGTACAGGTAGACTGTTGAAGATGACGAGACCGTCCCATGTTTGTCAAGTTACAACTGGGAGATTCACTTCCTGCACCTGCACGGTTGTTTGGTGGAAAAGCCGAGCTAAGATCGAGTAACAGCTTCTGCTGATACTCCTGCATACGTGCGTCCCTTTCTATGGCTGGAATTATGTCACAAAATTTGGACTTGTACCGGGGATCTAATAGTGTGGCAAGCCAGTAGTCATTATCACTTCTAATTTTGACAATACGTGGGTCATGTTGGAGGTAGTGCAGTAAGAAGGCGCTCATGTGTCTTGCGCAGCCATGCGGACCAAGTCCACGCTGTGTTTGTGGCATAGAGGTGCTAACCGTTCTTTCTTCCTCTGACATCTCCCCCCAACCTCTTTCAACTGAAATTTGACCAAGGTCTCCCTCATCCGCTAAGTCTTCCATGTCCATGGACAGTTCGTCATCCATTTCTTCATGTTCTCCTGCACCTTCCTCAACATTTCGCCTGCTACCATGCGCCCTTGTTGATCCCTGTCCCCCATGGTCCCATGCCTGCCGCGTTGGTGATGATGAACATCTGGACCTTGGTGATGTTGTTGTCCCTTGCGCATATGAATCCTCCTGTAGTTCCTCCCCTTCCTGTTGTCCCACCCCCTGACTCCGAATAGTGTTTAGCGTGTGCTCCAGCATGTAAATGACTGGAATTGTCATGCTGATAATGGCATTGTCAGCGCTAAACATATTCGTTGCCATGTCGAAACTGTGCAGAAGGGTGCATAGGTCCTTGATCTGAGACCACTCCATCAGGGTGATCTGCCCCACCTCTGCATCTCGTTGGCCCAGGCTATACGTCATGACGTATTGCACCAGGGCTCGGCGGTGCTGCCACAGTCGCTGAAACATGTGGAGAGCCGAATTCCAGCGTGTCGCCACATCGCATTTCTGGCTATGAAACGGCAGGCCGAACGACTTCTGGAGCGATGCAAGTCGCTCAGCTGCGGCGGTTGAACGGCGGAAGTGAGCAGACAGTTTTCGTGCCCTGGTCAGAAGGCCATCTAGGCCGGGATAGTGTGTTAAAAATTGCTGGACAACAAGGTTCAACACGTGAGCCATACAAGGCACCTGTGTCACCTTGCCCAGGCGAAGGGCCGCACCCAGGTTTGCAGCATTGTCGCACATGGCCTTACCAGGCTGCAGGTTGAGTGGAGATAACCATTTATTAAACTCGGACCGCAGAGCTGACCACAACTCCTCAGCTGTGTGACTCTTATTCCCAAAACATGTCAAGCTAAAGACCGCCTGATGCCGTTGCGCTCTGCTGCCAGCATAGTAATGAGGGGTGCGTGATTCCTTCTGCGCAGTGAGAACGCTGGTGGCCTGACCAGGCAGGCTTGGGGCGGAGGTGGAGGACCCAGATGAGGTGGAAGAGGCAGAAGCAGTGGCGGAACTTGGACAGACAGAGGATTGACACACAAGTCGTGGGGACGGCAAGACTTGTGCAGCAGACCCTTCACCATCTATCACTATAGTTACCCAGTGCCCAGTCAGCGACATGTAACGTCCCTGTCCATGCTTACTGGTCCAAGTATCGGTGGTGAAATGCACCCGTTGACACACAGAGTTTCTCAAGGAAGCGGTGATGTTGTGTGCGACATGCTGGTGTAGCGCGGGCACACCTTTCTTAGAGACGTAGTGGCGACTGGGCATCTGGTACTGTGGCACAGCGACAGACATAAGGTCTCTAAAATCCTGTGTGTCCACCAGGCGGAAAGGCAGCATTTCGGTAGCCAAGAGCTTACAGAGTGATAAAGTCAACCTCTTAGCTTTGTCATGGGTCGCAGGAAATGGCCTTTTATTTGTCCACATCTGAGGGACAGAGATCTGGCTGCTGTGTGTAGACGGTGTTGAGTAGGGTGTCCCTGGAAAAATGCACCTTTGTGAGGAAAGTGCAGGCGTAGACATGATGTTGCCTTCATCCAATGTTGGTGCTATCGATGTCTGAGAGAGCTGTACACACGCACTTGTTTCCCCTTCCAAACCAACTGACGACCTACCAAGCAAACTGCCTGTTGCGGTTACAGTTGTGGAAGTTGTGCGTGGAAAACCAGGTGTGACAGCTGTCCCCACAGTCCTAGAAGATGAAGAGCGCGCAGATGCACTAGAAGGGGCAGGCGGTGGATGGTTCGCTCCGCTAGGCCGCATTGCAGCACGGGGAGCTTCCCACCGGGACATATGATATTTATTCATGTGACGATTCATGGAAGAAGTTGTCAAACTGCTGAGGTTTTGACCTCTACTAACAGAATCATGACAAATTTTACAGATCACATAATTTGGGCGATCTTTTGCTATGTCAAAAAAGGACCAGGCTAGGCAAGGCTTAGAGGGCATGCGACCTGTTGATCCACCCCGACTAGTGCTCAGAGGCAGAGTGCTGGCTGAGCATGCAGTTGTAGACGTGCTACCAGTACTCCGACTCTGTCCAGGAAGGCGCAAGGTAACTTCGTCATCAGTTGCATCCTCCTCCACCACCTCTGTTGACTTCCTCGAGTGCCTGACTGTGGCTTGACAGTAGGTGGGATCTAGAACTTCCTCATCAATTGTTGTGTTTGCACTCCCCTCACCCTCAGACCGAGCCTCTTCTTGCCCCGACCGAATATTTAAGTTGTCATCCCAATCTGGTATCTGCGTCTCATCGTCATCAGTATGTTCCTCATTGTCTATAACAACAGGTGTTACAGTTGGTGAAAAAGGGTCAACATTATGCTCAGAAACTTGGTCCTCACGGCCTGAATCAGAGTCACAAAAGTTCTGGGCATCACTGCAGACCATTTCCTGGTCTGTACTCACTGTAGCTTGGGAGCAGACTCTGATTCCCAGGCTATAGTGTGACTGAACAGCTCTGCAGACTCAGCCATCTCAGTTTCACCATACTGTGCAGGGCGGATGGAGACTTCAGAGCTGGGAGAAAGCAAGTTTGATTGGGATGACAACTCAGAGGACTGGTGTTTTTTGGATGCGGTAGTTGAGGTGGCGGAGAGGGCACTTGTTGGACCACTTGAGATCCATTCAAGCATTTTCCTTTTTTGGCCATCATCTACCTTTGTTCCAGTTGTCCGTGTCCGTAAAAAAGGGAGCACATCGGATTGTCCTTGGTAAGTAGTAGACATCTTACTTTTGCTGGAAGATGGTCTATCTTCAGCAGATATTAATGGAGCTTTGCCACCTTCCCCACGGACAAACCCTTTTTTTCCTTTTCCAACACGCCTCTTACCCTTTCCACCAGCATCTGTCATTTTGCCAGTCATTTTGATTGCGACAAGCTTGTGCACTTAAAATATGGTAGTAAAAATTGAGAGGTGGTGTAGATTGCAGTGGTGGTCTATCTTTATTAACAGCAGAATAAACAACAATAATTATCACTGACAATGCAACTACGGCCCTTAAACTGGCAGCAGTGTTTGCTAGTATAATGGCTTAGTAACAATGAGTTTGAGTGTGCAATGCAGGCAGAGGTGCTGCAAATATCTTTGCACTAGTGGGACGATACAGAAGTCCAACAGCCACGTTTAGGATGCCACTAAGTTCACTCAGTGTTTGCTAGTATAATGGCTTAGTAACAAATGAGCTTGAGTGTGCAATGCAGGCAGAGGTGCTGCAAATATCTTTGCACTTGTGGGACGATACAAAAGTCCAACAGCCACGTTTAGGATGCCACTAAGTTCACTCAGTGTTTGCTAGTATAATGGCTTAGTAACAATGCGTTTGAGTGTGCAAAGGGCAGGAGGGTACAGTGGCAGGGTTGTGGGTCTCTGGGTAGAGGAAAGGAAGCCTGCCTTTCTATCCCTCCTAATGGGGAAATGCAGCGAGGAAATCCCTGACCTTAGCTGCACAGACGCTGTCATCTTGTGTAGCTGTTAAACTCTGTTTTCACGGACCTGTCACCTATGGCTCTGACCCTGCCGGTATGAGCCCTTAAAAGGACTGATAGAAAGTGCTATCCCTATGCTGTACAGTGCTGTGTATGGAGCGTACACAGCAGTATCGGCGATAGGAGCTGCGCCAGTGATGACTGACACCAAGGACGCAGAAGGCAGATAATGGCGTTCTGCAGCAAAATGTCCGGTTTTATAATGCAGGGACATGTGACATGGACATCCTATCACACATGCCGTTGCTTCTCTGGCTAAAAGTGAACTTTGTGTGTGTGTCTGGGATTGGCTGACATGCTGGCCCGCCCCACTACACGCGCGCGCTTAGGGAAGGAAGACAAGGAAAAAAAAAAAAAATGGCGATCGCCATTATCCATACAGCAGTGATCTGAATGCGCTGTTCCCGCACACTATACATAATATTACAGCGGAAAGCCAGCTAGTAATTAGCTGGTCTTTTTGCTGCTAGAACCGTTCTCGAACGTATCTAGAACTATCGAGCTTTAGCAAAAAGCTCAAGTTCTAGTTCTATCTAGAACAGCCCCCAAAATCACTCGAGCCGCGAACTGGAGAACCTCGAACCACGAACCGCGCTCAACTCTACTGTTCATCAGCTTCCTGCTTAGCCAGGTGCAGCGTGCTCCTGAATATTGATGGCCACGACCGGCAGCATGGTCACTCATGGTCAGAGCTGTGCTCTATCACAGGCTGCTAGCTGAAGCACATCTGCCTTTGCAGCATGGTAGAGCATACTGGGAGCAAAAGTAGGATTTTCCTATAAAACCTAAAGCCAGTGCTATACAGGCACTATCAGGCTGATTCAATACATACCTTTAGTTGTCAGCTAGGATGCATAGGTTATGAAAAACAAGCAAGTAAAGTTTGTAAAATAAACAGCTTTTTTATTGACAGCAGCTGCAGATCCCCTGGAGCTGGGGTGGGTATTCATGCCTGCCTGTCAGTCAACTCCCTGTTATTTATGCTAATTCTATTATAAAATCGTTTTACTAAGTGACTATGCTGATGTCATACCCATGTAAATAGAAGGGGTGGGGCCTCAGCCAACAGAAAAATAATGTTGCTTCCTGGTATCAGCTATGTTGGCTGAGGCCCCGTCCCTTCTGGTCACATGGGTATGACATCAGCAAAGGTCCTTCTAGTCACTTAGTAAACCGATTCTATAATAGAATTAGGAAAAATAACAGATAGGGGGAGGAAAAGCAGGCAGGGGGGTGGGAATCACTATGAATACCCAACCCAACTATCAGCTAATCGGCAGCTGCTGCCATTCAAAAAGCTGCTCATTTTACAAACTTTACTCGCCTGTATTTCAAAACCTATACATCCAAGCTAGCTGACAACTAAAGGTATGTATAGAATCAGTCTGATAGTACCAGTATAGCACTGGCTTTAGATTATATAGGAAAGTCTTGGTGATTGGTGTGCTTTAAAGTGGAGCGAGCAGGCTGTAATATATTGAGCCTGTTTGTGCTCCATGCTCCTTGCCTAGGTAATGAGCTAAGCTGGTACAATAGGGTGGCCAGTAAGCTAGACAGCAGCTGCGCACTACAAAATTAGAAATCCCTCCATTCTTGAGAACAGAGTGGACTTTTAACAAGATAAATTGCAAAGCTTGTTGTTTTTGCAAGCACTTTGCAATTGAACTTGAGTAAACCCCTTTAAATTGCATCAAGCATGGAAATTAGCTTGAAAATAATAGAAATTAATTTGCAAGTACATTAATGACAAAAACATAAAAATATAACAGCATTTCAATTATAAGTTTAATAATTGTGATTTTTATTGTGACAATTTACCAACAATAAATTTAATATGTAGTTTATAGTAGAGGAGCAGAGGAAAAATGGAGTCTCAGCCTACAATGTAAATTTCCCAAGTGATCAGTTATTTGGAGGGTCTAAAAATTAATTATGAATATGAAGAAATATACAGATACATATATTATACATGTCATTTCAGTACACGTTGTAAAAAGACATTAGCCAAATAAATTGCATATGCATGAAGATTGATGTTGACTTGTCTACCGTATATGCCTGGATCAGTTAAAGAGCTCTGTTATCCTATTATCCTGTTATTATGTTGTCATTAATAAATACTAAAATGCATAATATGTTTATTCTTATTACAAAATTATTCTAAGCTGCTGAGAACTTCAGAAATTTGAAAAGATAAAAATTGAGCCATTAGTAGTTGACATTTTTAAATGGTTAATTGAAATAATGATGCCAAAAATTAATTTCAAGACATCCTGTTAGCACCTTAATGCTTTTAAAATTCACTCATTACTTTTTTCCTTTATACAAATATTTCAGTAATATTTTTATTCTACAACTGCATATGTTTTATTAAATTCTAATTTATGTACATCAGCTTGTCATGAGTCTGGTTATCGGTGCTCTGTTATCCTGCAGAACCTATGCTGGGCCTCATATTTGCCTCTGGTTCGCTGTCTACTCCTGTGTGGTGTGGGAGGTGCCTGTACGTTGGCGCCTCTTTCCGGATGACTGCTCTGCTTTATCTGGGAGTTGTTTCACCCAGAACACCACCAGTGATAGTTCCTGTTCGGCAGTGTACATTTCTGGTACCCATAAGTGACTGACATGCTCTTGTCCCGCTGCCTAGTTCGTTATACCTCATCTCGTCTCTTCCCCTTCCCTGATCTGACTCCCTGTCTCCCTGAGCTTTGGCTAAGTTTCTTGACCCTGTCACCTTTTGCTCCTGTGTACCCGACTTGTCCTCTTGGCTCCCCGACCTCGGCTCATCTCCTGACTCTGGCTTTGCTTCTTCCTGGTTCTTGACATGACTTTCTGGTTTTCAGACACTTGGCTCTCAATTGGACTTTGGCTTGTCTTTCTCTCTCTGTCACTGATGTTACTGTACTGCCCCGGGGCTCAGCTGCAGCTGAGCCGCTCGGATCCGGGATTGTCGGTGGGTGGCTTGAGCACCTCCGGACCCGGGGGTCACGTCGCTCTGAAGGGAAGCTGGTGCTACATGAGGGGTTTCGGTGGGGAGGTTCATGGCCGGAGCCGTGGTTTGGGTTTAAGTTTGTGACGCCACCCATGGGTCGTGGTGAGTGTGGACACCACCACTAACATTGACTAGGCTCCCGGGGACGGTGTTACGCAGCCAGGTGTTGACCCCTCCATAGGGAGGGGGTTGATGGTCCTGGGGCCCGGTTGTTGGGGTTAGAATGCGGGGGTGCGGGTGTGTTGGTTCGATGTGGGGCGGTGCGCGGCCCGAGGGCACTGTTGTACTCACTATGACAGATACACCAGAGTCTCTAGTAAACCAAAAAGATGGTGGTCGGTGCCCGTAGCCGGCTGCGTCTGGTCCCCCACCCGGTGTTGTTGTTTCTCCTGCACCTCATTTTGTAGACTTTGACTGACTGTGCTTCCGCGATGGGAGTCCGCTCCCCGGCTGTGTGTGTGTGTCGGGAGAGCCCGTTTGCCAGCAGACGCTGGCCCGTGGGATCTCTCTGCCTGAGTGGAGGCTTTCTATCCCCCTCGCTGGGCTGTTGTCTTCAGTCGGGACTTGGGTGGGAAAGAACTTAAGGTCCAGACCCCAATCAGTGAATTTGACTCGGTCCAGTGGTTTCTCTGCCTCGTTCTGGGTCTGAGTACCCCTCCTGGTGTTCCGGTTTCCAGTTGGTTCCCTGGTTCGGTACCGGCGGGCCACTACCCTGTCCCGGTCCCTTACGGTTCCACCAGCCGTCTTCCCGGCTCCTGCAGGTGGCAACCACCATCTTCCTCCTGGCCACAGGGTAGCCGGGCTACAACCCAGATCCCCGACAGGCGTTTTACTCCTCTCCCTTTCACCTCCAAAACTAATCTGCTTGCTTTTTCCCACCTCAGGCTATCCGAACTCCTCGGTGGGCATGGCCAACCACCTGGCTCCACCCCCTGGTGTGAACGTTTTGACCTGAGAGGGGTGACTCAGGGTTTTTAGGTTGGCTGATGTTACCTTTTTAGGGGACTGGTGTTTGTTTAAGGGCCTGTCTGTGACTACCTGGCTAGTCCAGGATGTCACATTACCATCTGGCTTCTGACTGCTGGCTTGTTTTACTATCCCTCACTAGTGTGTCTAGTGACACCTACTGTACACTCCCTGCAGACATCCTCCATTAGTGGGTCTGGCAACACCTAGTGGTGTAATATCTCATTACACCTGGGTGTTTGGCATCACATTAGCTTGATATCTGCTAATGAACCAGGACTAGTCCAGTAAGACATTTACTCACTGAGACTAGCCTGGGTTCTGCATTCATTAGCTGTAGAAATGCTCACTGACCAGTGTTTGACAGTCCTACGTCTTCACAGTAGGCTCCTGCTGGCACTTTGGTTCTTTTGTCACAGTTCTGCTTTGTAGGGTCTATTGAGAGAGCTGTGACAATGGAACTAAGATGCCAGAAGGAGCACAAACTGTGAAGATCTAGGCAGTGCATGGACTGCCAATAACATCCAGGGGGCATAACTGGAGCTATTGACTCTAGACTAGTCTCAGTGAGTACATGCCCAATCGGACTGCAGCGACTCTGAGTGCTATATATAAATGTTCCGCTAGATAATATAATTTACTCAAATATATGTAGTTTAATAAAACACTAAAAAAGTAGAGAAATAAATGGATAAATGGACTAAAGAATCAGGGGCATAGTTTAAAAGTGCCAGAGAACTTAACAGGTTCCCTTTAAAGGGAACCTGTCACCAAATTTTCCCCATATACATTACAGACACCACCTTTAATGCCCCTTTTACAGCATACTAGAATGCTGTATAAAAAGCCCCAACCCACTCTACATTACCCAAAAAAAGACCTTTTATTATATCCACACAAGGTGCGGTCCAGTCCGATGGACATCTCTGGTCTTCATCTGGCGACTCCTATCTTCCTAAAATGGCTGTCCTCCAGCTTGCTTCTTGTGGAAGGAAGGTCCTATGGCATCCACACAGTGTCCCACAATCACGCTCCTGCTCAAGCGGACATCTTTCTGCCTTACAGAAGGCAGCGCAAAGTACTATAGGGTGCATGCAGTGCATCAGTGCATCACTTGCCACTATTTCCTGCTATGCTCTTACTTCCTCTGAATGACCCTGAAACTGCTGCAAGGTTCACATTGTGTAATAATGTCACAGGAGCATTGGGAAACCAGGTGTCCATAACTTGGAATAGCATTGGTATGAGTGGTGAGTATAGGTTATTTTTATTTTACAAGATAGAATTTACCACTTGGTGACTACCCTCTAATGTATCAGGGCTTATTTTCAGTACAGCAACCATAAACTAATGCCTATCTTTCCTCCTCAGATCTCATTTCTTATAGCCTTCCCTGACCCTCACTACATATACTCTTTTGTCGTGGTTTATAGTCGTGTTTTCCCTTTCTTGCTAATGTTGCTTTGTGAGCTAGAACAGGAGGTGTTACAAATGTTTGCTGAACTAGCACTCTTTAGGCTAGATGTATGATTTATAAATAATAGATGGGGCATTTATGCTACAAGAGCTGAAATCATTTAGATTTACAGATGTAACTTGGTTGGGTAACTGTGGATAGCTTAATCGTTATTCCCTAGATGGTAATTGCATGTTACAGTACAGTTTTATTTTTCACAGTTCACAAAAATAACTTACCATGTTAGCAATGTCTTAATTTCCATGAATAAATGCCCTAATATGTTAAGATGCTCATAAATAAAAGAGATCTAATACTAAACTCACAAGTGTAGTTAAACATAAATTAACCCACTTCTCAACAATGCCGATGTAAAGAGTTTACTGATAGAATGAGCAGGCTCAGGATCTGAGCCCGCAGTAAAACAGCATATGACAGCTATTTTACACAGCTAACATACATCTCTAATGCCTGCTTTACACGAGTTGACCAATCGTATGATTTCACGATCGATCGTACCCACCCCCGTTGTTTGTGCGTCACGGGCAAATTGCTGCCCGTGTCGCACAAAGTCGTGAAACCCCCGTCACACATACTTACCTGCTGAGCGACCTCTCTGTGGGCAGCGAACATCCACTTCCTGAAGGGGGAGGGATGTTCGGCGTCACAGCAACATCAAACAGCCACCAGCCAATCGAAGCGGAGGGGCGGAGACAAGCGGGACATAAACATCCCGCCCACGTCATTCCTTCCTTATAGCCGCCGGGAGCCGCTGGATGCAGGTAAGCTGTGTTTATTGTTCCTGGGGTGTCACACGGAGCGATGTGTGCTGCCCCTGGTACGATGATCAACCGGCTCCATTTGAATTAAACAATTTTTTAAAACTGAGCGACGAGTACACGACTCAGAATTTGTGAGCGATACTGCATCGCTTGGAGGTGTCACACGAGACAACGTCGCGAATGATTCCGGATGTGTGTCACGAAAACCGTGACCCCGACGATGCATCGCACGATAGCTCGTCTCGTGTAAAGCCCGCATTATAGCTGCTGCCACATCTAGCTCCAATCGGAGCCAGCGATATATAAGACGTGCAGTATAGAAATTGCACTGTTTCCAATGGCTGTCACCTTACACCCACACACACCACATACACCGTGTGCAGAATTATTAGGCAAGTTGTATTTTAGAGGATTTTTTTATTATTGATCAACAAGTATGTTCTCAATTAACCCAAAAGACTCATAAATATCAAAGCTTAATATTTTTAGAAGTTGGAGTGGTTTTTTTAGATTTGGATATCTTAGGAGGATATCTGTTTGTGCAGGTAACTATTACTGTGCAGAATTATTAGGCAACTTAATAAAAACCAAATATATTTCCATCTCACTTGTTTATTTTCACCAGGTAAACCAATATAACTTCACAAAATTTAGAAATAAACATTTCTGACATGCAAAAACAAAACCCCAAAAAATTAGTGACCAATATAGCCACCTTTCTTTATGATGACACTCAACAGCCTACCATCCATAGATTGTGTCAGTTGCTTGATCTGTTTGCAATCAACATTGCGTGCAGCAGTCACCACAGCCTCCCAGACACTGTTCCGAGAGGTGTACTGTTTTCCCTCCCTGTAGATCTCACATTTTATGAGGAACAACAGGTTCTCTATGGGGTTCAGATCAGGTGAACAAGGGGGCCATGTCATTATTTTTTCATTTTTTCATTTTTTAGACCTTTACTGGCAAGCCACGCTGTGGACTAGTTGGATGCATGTGATGGAGCATTGTCCTGCATGAAAATCATGTTTTTCTTGAACGATACCAACTTCTTCCTTTACCACTGCTTGAAGAAGTTGTCTTCCAGAAACTGGCAGTAGGTCTGGGATTTGAGCTTCACTCTACATCTTTGATTATACCAGCCCATACCAGTAGCCCTCCTCCATCTTGCTGGCATCTGAGTCGGAGTGGAGCTCTCTGCCCTTTACTGATCTAGCCTCTGGCCCATCCAACTGGCCCATCAAGAGTCACTCTCATTTCATCACTCAGTCTTAAGATATTTATTGGCCCAGTTTTGACGTTTTATCTTATGTTTCTTGTTCAAAGCTGGTTGTTTTTCAGCCTTTCTTACCATGTCCATGTCCCTGAGTATGGCACACCTTGTGCTTTTTCATAGTCTAGTAACGATGCAGCTCTGAAATATGGCCAAACTGGTGGCAAATGGCATCTTGACAGGGTCACGCTTTATTTTCCCCAATTCACGGGCAGTTATTTTGCACCTTTTTTGCACCAACACGCTTCTTGCGACCCTGTTGGCTATTTGCCATGAAACGCTTGATTGTTCAGTGACCATGCCTCAAAAGTATGGCAATTTCAAGACTGCTGCATCCCTCTGCAAGACAGCTCGCAATTTTAGACTTTTCAGAGCCCGTCAAATCTCTCTTGTGACCTATTTTGCCAAAGGAAAGGAAGTTGCCTAATAATTAAGCACACCTGGTATAGGGTGTTGATGGCATTACACCACACTCATTACAGAAATGCACATCACCTGATTTACTTAATTGGTAGTTGGCTCTCAAGCCTATACAGCTTGAAGTAGGACAACATGTAAAAAAATTATCATGTGATCAAAATACTAATTTGCCTAATAATTCTACACACATATATACCGCTCAAAAAATAAAGGGAACACTGAAACAGCACAATGGTATTTTAGAGTTCCCTTTATTTTTTTGAGCAGTATATATGTATATATATATATATATATCTAATATATAAAGCTGAATGTGTGTGTGTGTGTGTGTGTGTGTGTGTGTGTGTGTGTATGTGTGTATGTATGTCCGGGATTGGGATCTGCACTGTCGCAGCAACAGCCACAAAATTTTGCACACACACTTCTGAACCCCGAGAGCGTCATAGGCTATGTTTCGAGGGGAAATTTTAACCCCGCGCTTTACAGTTATTCGCCAAAAAACCTGCCTCCATTAAAGCGAATGGAGCTGGGAGCCACAGTGCAGCCAGAACTTCAGAAGAATGCGCAGCCACGCCCTTATATGGAATATTGGCGTGTCACAATACAGCCAGGGAAAGAGACAGACACAGACAGGGAAAGAGGCAGACACAGACAGGGTAAGAAACAGACATAGACAAGGTAAGAGACAGACACAAAGAGACAGACAAAGAGACAGACTGAGAGGGAAAGAGACAGACAGGGAAAGAAAGAGAAAGAGAGAGACAAGTTAAGAGACAGACACAGACAGGTAAAGAGACAGACACAGACAAAGAGACAGACACAGGGAAACAGACAGACAGGGAAAGAGAGGGAAAGAGACAGACAGAGTAAGAGACAGACAAAGACAGGTAAAGAGACAGACAAAGAGACAGACACAGGGAAAGAGACAGAGGGAAAGAGGGAAAGTGACAGACAGGGAAAGAGAGGGAAAGAGACAGACAGGGAAAGAGAGGGAAAGAGACAGACAGGGAAAGAGACAGACAGGGAAAGTGACAGAGATAGATAGACAGACAGGGAAAGAGATTGAGACAGACGGAGAAAGAGACAGAGACAGTCAGAGACAGACTGGGAAAGAGACAGACAGACAAAGAGAGAGAAAGAAAGAGAGATACATACAGAGGGGAAGATAGACATTATAATTACATTTATATCTATTTGTTTTTTGTGTGCAGAATACATTTTTGTTAATACATTCTAATTTGTTAACAGCAGTTATTAACCCGGGCGAAGCCAGGTAGTACAGGTAGTATATATATATATATATATATATATATATTGTTAGGGCCAGGTGGACGGGCAGACCCAGGAGGTGGATCCACTGGGCTGAACACCTTACCGAGGGCAAGGTGCCCGGTAGCCGGAGCACTACAGGTAGCAGGACAGTCCGTTCAGAGGAGTGTAGAAGTCCCTGGGACCACGGAGTCACTGAAGGTAGTCCGGGTGACGGAGCTCAGGTTCGGAGGCCGAGATGACGTCAGGCAGAGTCCGGAACCGACGGAGCGAGAAGATGGGTCACCACAGGGATCGGAGATGGTATGAACTTGATGGGATGGCAGACCGTCACCGTTCGGGGTTCGGGTATCGTCAGAACCGGTTGGCGAGGCAGGAGCGGCTCTAGGAGAGAGATAGGTAAGTATACCACAAAACACAAGGAGACCTGACTCCTAGCTTAGCAAAACACGAAGAACAGGCCCCGCCCACTTGGAAAGGACCTCCCTATATACCCTGTACCTGATTCTTCAATATCCTGTTGGAGGACACTGGCCCTTTAAGAGAGGGTCAATGACCGCGCGCGCGCCCTAATGCGCATGCGCGAGGCCCGGGTGCCAGAAGCCAGAGCAGGGAGCGGTGAACAGGAGGCAGGAGAGCCGGGCTGGAGCAGAGTTGCCGACGGGCGCCGGAAGCGGGGACCAGGGTGCCTGGGGACCGCAGGTGATGGGGCATGGAGGCTGTGGAGCGGGGGACGCCTGGCAGAGGAGCCGGGAAGCGAGGCAGGGGAGCCGGGAAGCCAGGCAGGGGAGCCGGAGAGCATGGCCGGGGAGCCGGGGAGCGTGACAGTAACCCCTCCCCGCAACCGGGACAGGAAGGCACGTATCAGGGGAGTACCCACATTCTCCCGGGGTTCCCAGGACCTATCCTCAGGACCATACCCTGCCCAGTCCACCAGGAAGAACTGTCGGCCCCGTACGGTTTTCATGGCCACGATATCCCTTACTGCATAGATGTCATCATCAGCAATAAGAGGAGGAGCAGAACTGGCAGCAGCGGAGAAGGGACCAAGGACAACCGGCTTGAGCAGAGAGACGTGGAAGGAGTTGGGCATTCTCATCAAGGCCGGGAGCTGCAGCTTGTAGGAGACCTCATTTATCTTGCTGAGGACTTTAAACGGCCCGATGTAGCGAGGACCCAGCTTGTATGATGGTAGCTTCAATCGGACGTACTTGGAAGCAAGCCAGACCAGATCTCCTGGAGAGAAACACGGAGGATCCAGATGCCTCTTGTCTGCGTGTCTCTTCATCCGCAGGGAAGCACGTCCAAGGGACGTCTTGACAGAGTCCCAAATTGTCGTAAAGTCACAGACTACAGCATCAGCAGCAGGGACATCCGAGGAAGAGGATACAGGTAAAGGGACGGAAGGCTGAAGTCCGTAAATGATGTGGAAGGGAGAGCTGGAGGAGGACTCACTGACGTGGGGTTATGGGAGAATTCAGCCCAAGGAAGAAGTGTGGACCAGTCGTCGTGATGGGCGTTAACGTAGTGACGTAAGAAGGAGGTCAAGATCTGATTGACTCGTTCCACTTGGCCATTCGACTGAGGATGGTAGGCTGAAGAAAAGTCCAGAGTCACTCCCAGATGTTTGCAGAGGGCCCTCCAGAAGCGGGAGGTAAACTGAGTTCCTCTGTCGGACACAATGTGTGATGGAAAGCCATGCAACCGGAAGATGTGCTGTATGTAAGCGTCAGCGAGTTCCTGGGCAGAGGGCAGTCCAGCCATAGGGACGAAATGAGCCATTTTGGAGAACCGATCCACCACGACCCGTATGACTGTGTGTCCGGAGGACAGGGGCAAGTCCGTAATAAAGTCCATTGCAATGTGTTGCCACGGAACGGAGGGTATAGGCAGCGGCAGAAGACGACCATATGGCAGGTGTTTGGGCGTCTTGTTCCTGGCACAAGATGAGCAGGCTGAGACAAAAGAAGCGACGTCCGTGCGAAGGGATGGCCACCAGTAGTGATGTACAATTGTACTCCATGTTTTCTTCTGACCAGCATGGCCGGCTATTTTCGAGGCATGGCCCCAGTGCAACACTTTTTGCCTGTCAGTCTCAGAGACATAGGTCTTCCCGGGCGGTATCTGGGCCAGGGTGACAGGGGCCACCGGAATGATTTTACTAGGGCAGATGATGGGCTGGGATGTCTCCTCCTCCTGCTCCATGGGCATGAATGACCTGGACAAGGCATCTGCTCGTACATTCTTGTCCGCGGGTCGAAAATGGAGCTGAAAATCAAACCTGGCAAAGAACAAGGACCACCTGGCTTGCCGTGGGTTCAGTCGCTGAGCGGACCGCAGGTATTCCAGGTTCTTGTGGTCCGTGTAAATGATCACGGGGTACACTGCTCCCTCCAGAAGGTAGCGCCATTCCTCCAGAGCCAGTATGACTGCCAATAGCTCTCGGTCACCGATGGTGTAGTTGCGTTCAGGCGCTGAGAAGCCCTTGGAGTAGAAACCGCAAGTAACCATCTTCCCGGAGGAGGACTTCTGCATGAGCACTGCTCCGGCTCCCGAGGAGGAGGCATCCACCTCCAAGGTGAACTGTCGGTTTAACTCAGGACGGTGGAGCACAGGGGAAGAAGCGAATGCCTGTTTCAGGGAGCCAAACGCGGCGTCGGACGCAGGTGACCAGTCCTTTGGATTAGCCCCCTTCTTGGTCAAGGCGGAGAGAGGTGCAGTCAGAGCAGAGAAGTGAGGGATGAACTGACGGTAATAGTTTGCGAATCCCAGAAAGCGTTGGATTGCCTTCAGTCCGGAAGGAGGGGGCCAGTTGAGAATGGAAGAGACCTTCTCCGGGTCCATCTGCAGACCGGTATCGGAGATTACGTAACCCAGGAAGGGAAGAGAAGACTGCTCGAAGACACACTTCTCGTACTTGGCGTACAGACGATTCTCTCAGTCTTTGTAGTACCAGCTGCACGTTCTCTCTGTGGGTCTGGAGGTCCGGAGAGAAGACCAGGATATCATCAAGATACACCACCACACAGACGTAGAGAAGGTCCCGGAACACGTCGTTCACCAATTCCTGAAAGACTGCTGGTGCGTTACACAGGCCGAAGGGCATCACACAGTATTCATAGTGCCCATCGCGAGTATTGAATGCGGTCTTCCATTCGTCCCCAGAGCGGATGCGGACCAGGTTGTAGGCACCCCGAAGATCCAACTTGGTAAACACACGAGCTCCTCTAAGCCGATCAAACAATTCGGGGATGAGCGGCAGGGGGTATTTATTTTTCACGGTGATTTGGTTCAATCCCCGGTAGTCAATGCATGGGCGTAGGTTGCCCTCTTTCTTCTTAACGAAGAAGAAGCCTGCTCCCGCAGGAGAGGAGGATCTCCGAATGAATCCCCTTGCCAGGTTCTCCGTGATGTAGGCAGACATGGCCCTTGTTTCAGCAGGAGACAGCGGATATATCCGTCCTCGAGGTGGTGTAGTTCCCGGCAGTAGGTCGATGGCACAGTCATAAGGACGATGTGGCGGAAGTACCTCTGACTCCTTTTTATCAAAGACGTCCGCGAAGGACCAATAGGCCGAGGGCAGTCCCGGTAGGGACTCCGGAACCGGAGGTCGCCGGATGGGCTGTATAGTCTTCAGACAGTTCTCGTGGCAAGAGGAGCCCCATCGGGTGATTTCACCAGTACACCAGCTGACTGACGGTTCGTGTGTCCATAACCAGGGGAGTCCCACCAGGATTTGATGAGACATGTGTGGGAGGACGTAGAGAGCGATGTTCTCGGTGTGCAGGGCACCGATACGTAGTTCCACCGGCTTGGTGATCCACGAGATGGTGTCAGAGAGGGGTCTCCCATCTACAGAGGCAATGACGAGGGGTTTGTTGAGTGGAGTAACAGGCACCTAGTACTTGTCCACCGTGGCCTGCTGGATGAAATTGCCTGCTGCCCCGGAATCGAGGTACGCCTCGGCCGTGAACCGCGTCTCTCCCGTTGTCACTTGAACAGTCCACGTAACCGGGTCTGAGAGAGTCCCAGCACCTAGGGTGGCCTCTCCTACCAACCCTAGGCTTTGGAGTTTCCCGGCCTCTCTGGACAGGAGCGTAGAAGGTGTGTGCCCTCTCCGCAGTAGAAGCAGAGCCCCTTGGTGAGCCGTTCTGCTCGCCGTTGTTCGGACTGCCGCAAACGGTCAATCTGCATGGGCTCATGGACAGAGACACCAGATGACGCTGACTGAAGTACGGCGGTCTTCTGCGGAGGAGAGGAATGCCGTATCGGACGTCTCTCAGGGGACACCTCTTTGGATCGTTCCTGGAATCTGAGGTCCACGCGGGTGGCTAGTGCGATCAGGGCATCCAGGGTGGAAGGAACATCACGGCCTGCCAGCTCGTCCTTAATACGGCTGGAGAGTCCTTCCCAGAAGGCGGCGGTGAGGGCTTCATTGTTCCACCCCAATTCTGAGGCCAAAGTGCGGAAGCGGATGGCATACTGCCCCACCGTCATGGTCCCCTGACGTAGCCTGAGGAGTGATGAGGCGGATGCGGCGGCACGTCCGGATTCGTCAAAGGTGGTTCTAAATGCCTGCAGGAAGTCCTGGATGTTAGTGGTCACAGGGTCCTCCTTCTCCCACAAGGGGTTCATCCAGGCCAGTGCCTCACCCTCTAGATGGGACATCACAAACGCCACCTTGGCTTGGTCGGAGGCAAAGAAGTGCGGAAGCAGCTTGAAATGGAGGGAGCACTGGTTTAAGAATCCTCTGCAGGTCTTGGGATCTCCGGCATATCGGGGTGGAGAGGCCAAGCAGAGTTTAGAAGCTTCCGAGGTAGCCGCCATGGGAACCGTGGCTGTGGACTGTGCAGTAGTAACCTGAGATGCCAGGGACGTGGCAGATGCTTGCAGCGTGTGCAGGCGGGTATCCACCGAGGACATGAAGGCCAGCATGCGGGACTGGGTCTCGCGCTGTTGTACGAGTTCCTGCTGCAAGGTGCCCAGCTGGGCCGCTAGTGCTTCGGCGGGATCCATGGCCTGTTCTTACTGTTAGGGCCAGGTGGACGGGCAGACCCAGGAGGTGGATCCACTGGGCTGAACACCTCACCGAGGGCTAGGTGCCCAGTAGCCGGAGCACTACAGGTAGCAGGACAGTCCGTTCAGAGGAGTGTAGAAGTCCCTGGGACCACGGGGTCACTGAAGGTAGTCCGGGTGACGGAGCTCAGGTTCGGAGGCCGAGATGACGTCAGGCAGAGTCCGGAACCGACGGAGCGAGAAGACGGGTCACCACAGGGATCGGAGATGGTATGAACTTGACGGGATGGCAGACCGTCACCGTTCGGGGTTCGGGCATCGTCAGAACCGGTTGGCGAGGCAGGAGCGGCTCTAGGAGAGAGATAGGTAAGTATACCACAAAACACAAGGAGACCTGACTCCTAGCTTAGCAAAACACGAAGAACAGGCCCCGCCCACTTGGAAAGGATCTCCCTATATACCCTGTACCTGATTCTTCAATATCCTGTTGGAGGACACTGGCCCTTTAAGAGAGGGTCAATGACCGTGCGCGCTCCCTAATGCGCATGCGCGAGGCCCGGGTGCCAGAAGCCAGAGCAGGGAGCGGTGAACAGGAGGCAGGAGAGCCGGGCTGGAGCAGAGTTGCCGACGGGCGCCGGGAGCGGGGACCAGGCTGCCTGGGGACCGCAGGTGATGGGGCATGGAGGCTGTGGAGCGGGGGACGCCTGGCAGAGGAGCCGGGAAACGAGGCAGGGGAGCCGGGGAGCGTGGCAGAGGAGCCGGGAAGCGAGGCAGGGGAGCCGGAGAGCGTGGCCGGGGAGCCGGGGAGTGTGACATATATATATATATATATATATATATATATATATATATATGTGTATATATAGTACAGACCAAAAGTTTGGACACACCATCTCATTCAAAGAGATTTCTCTATTTTCATGTCTCTGAAAATTGTAGATTCACATTGAAGGCATCAAAACTGTGAATTAACACATGTGGAATTCAATACTTAACAAAAAATTGTGAAACAACTGATTCTATCTCTTATATTCTAGGTTCTTCAAAGTAGCCACCTTTTGCTTTGATTACTGGTTTGCACACTCTTGGCATTCTCTTGATGAGCTTCAAGAGGTTGTCACTGGAAATGGTTTTCACTTCACTTCATAGGTGTACCCTATCAGGTTTAATAAATGGGATTACTTGCCTTATGAATGGGGTTGGGACCATCAGTTGTGTTGTGCAGAAGTCTGGTGGATGCACAGCTGATAGTCCTACTAAATAGACTGTTAGAATTTGTATTATGGCAAGAAAAAAGCAGCTAAATAAAGAAAAACGAGTGGCCGTCATTACTTTAAGAAATGATGGTCAGTCAGTCCGAAAAATTGGGAAAACTTTGAAAGTGTCCCCAAGTGCAGTGGCAAAAACCATCAAACTCTACAAAGAAACTGACTCACATGAGGACCGCCCCAGGAAAGGAAGACCAAGAGTCATCTCTGCTGCGGAGGATAGGCTTATCCAAGTTACCAGCCTCAGAAATCGTAGGTTAACAGCAACTCATATTAGAGACAAGGTCAATGCCACACAGAGTTCTAGCAGCAGACACATCTCTAGAACAACTGTTAATAGGAGACTTTGTGCAGCAGGCCTTCATGGTAAAATAGCTGCTAGGAAACCACTGTTAAGGACAGGCAACAAGCAGAAGAGACTTGTTTGGGCTAAACAACACAAGGAATGGACATTAGACCAGTGGAAATCTGTGCTTTGGTCTGATGAGTCCAAATTTGAGATCTTTGGATCCAATCACCGTGTCTTTGTCCGACGCAGAAAAGGTGAATGGATGGACTCTACATGCCTGGTTCCCACCATGAAGGATGGAGGAGGAGGTGTGATGGTGTGGAAGTACTTTGCTGGTGACACTGTTGGGGATTTATTCAAAATTGAAGGCATACTGAACCAGCATGGCTACCACAGCATCTTGCAGTGGCTTGCTATTCCATCCAGTTTGTGCTTAGTTGGACCATCATTTATTTTTCAACAGGACAATGACCCTAAACACACCTCAAGGCTGTATAAGAACTCTTTGACTAAGAAGAAGAGTGATGGGGTGCTACGCCAGATGACCTGGCTTCCACAGTCACCAGACCTGAACCCAATCGAGATGGTTTGGGGTGAGCTAGACTGCAGAGTGAAGGCAAAAGGGCCAACAAGTGCTAAGCATCTCTGGGAACTCCTTCAAGACTGTTGGAAGACCATTTCCGGTGACTACCTCTTGAAGCTCATCAAGAAAATGCCAAGAGTGTGCAAAGCAGTAATCGAAGCAAAAGGTGGATATTTTGAAGAACCTATAATATAAGACATATTTTCAGTTGTTTCACACTTGTTTGTTAAGTATTTCACTCCACATGTTAATTCATAGTTTTGATGCCTTCAATGTGAATCTACAGTTTTCAGAGTCATTAAAATAAAGTCTTTGAATGAGAAGGTGTGTCCAAACTTTTGGACTGTACTGTATATATATATATATATATATATATATGAGATTCTCTGAGGTACGCTTCAGAAAATTATCTATTACGCCAACATACTCAACTTTAGCGAGGGTGGCATCATTACCATGTTTTTATGGTGAACAAGAAGGAGGAGGACTCAAAAAAGGAACAAAACAATGGCTGTTTACCGTTGTTTGGGTGGGAAGCTGTGCATTAGAATATACTGCAATCAGTAGCCCATCTTCAGAATCTAGAAAACCCTCCTCCGCTGGCTGGTCACCCTGATGGAGCTTGAGGAGGTTGATCCTGGAGTTAACCCTCTTTGTTCTTACAGAGCAAGAGATATATTTCTTCACATATGACAGCTGTACGTATGTATGTCATAGCTTTTGTCAGTTTACACAAAGGTCTCAATAGCTGTATGCCCTCACTCTGCAGCCCATTCTGACAAATGGCTAGGACAGGATGGACTTTGAATTATAATAGGTACTCCATTTTATCTCATTTTCTGAGAACTTTTTTAATTTGCACTGTGCACTGTTAAGATCAGACATTGGTGAAGGAGAGGAAAGTAGCTAGTATATATATATATATATATATATGTATATATATATATATATATATATATATATATCCATATACATATAAATGTATACCCCTCGCCTCAGTCTTTCAGCCAACAAAAAATATAGGAAATATATTTATTTATGTCAATGAACATAAATGTAAATGCAACACTCTTGTTTTTGCTCCCATTTTTCATGTGCTAAATCCTAAAATCTAAGACTTTTTCTATGTACACAGAAGGCTTTTTCCTCTCAAATATTGTTTACAAGTTTGTCTAAATCTGTGTTAGTGAGCAGTGCCCCTTTGCTGAGATAACTCATTAATCTCACAGGTGTGGCATATCAAGATGCTGACTATTCACAGGTGTGCCTTAGGCTGGCCACAATAAAAGACCAATCTAAAATGTGCAGTTTTACAGTTTTAGGTGTTCCGGAGGTCAGAAAACCAGTCAGTATCTGATGTGAACATCATTTGCCTCACACGGTGTAACATGTCTCCTTTGCATAGAGTTGATCAGGTTTTTGATTGTGGCCTGCAGTGTGTTGGTTCACTCCTCTTTAATGGCTGTGCGAAGTTGCTGGATATTGGCACAACTTGAACACACTGGCATATGTGCCAATCCAGAGCATCATAAATATGCTCATCAGGTGACATGTTCTGTGAGTATGGTCATACAAGAACTGGGAGGTTTTCCAGAAAATGTGTACAAATCCTTGCAACAAGGGGCCATGCATTATCATGTTGCAACATGACGTTATAGTCATGGATGAGTGGAACAATAATGGGCCTGAAGATCTCATCAAGGTATGTCTGTGCATTAAAAATGAGATCAATAAAATGCACCTGTGCTTGTTATCCATAACCTTCACCTGCCCACACCATAAGCCCACTATCACCATGGGCTACTCGATTTACAATGTTGATATCAGAAAACCGCTTACCCACACAATGCCATGAATGCAGCCTGTCATCTGCCCTGTACAGTAAAAATTGGAATTCATCCATGAAGAGAACACCTGTAGAGAACATGCCAGACACCATTGAATGGGAGCATTTGCCCAATCGAGTCAGTTACAACGACGAACTGCAGTCAGGTGGAGACCCCAGTGAGGATGACGAGCAGCAGATGACCTTCCCTAATATGGATTCTGACAGTTTGTAGAAATTCTTTGGTTATGCAAACCAATTGTTGCAGCAGCTGTCCAGGTGACTTGTCTCAGATGTTCTTTGAGATGAAGATTCTGAATGTTGAGGTCCTGGGCTGCTGTGCATACTTGTGGTCTGCAGTTGTATTGACGGTTGGATGTACTGACAAATTCTCTGACACACCTTTGGAAATTGCTTATGGTAGAGAAATGAACATTCAATTCACAGGCAACAGCTGTGGTGGATTGGTGGATATTCCTGCAGTCAGGATGCCAATTGCGCACTCCCTCAAAACTTGCGACATCTGTGGCATTGTGCTGTGTGATAAAACTGCACATTTTAGAGTGACCTTTAGTTGTGCTCAGCCTAGGGCACACCTGTGCAGTAATCATGTTGTCTAATTAGCATCTTGATATGTCGCGGGCGGGGAGGACGCCACTGCGCTGCGCTCGCTAACGCTCGGGTCCGGCGCTGCTGCGATGGCTGCTCGGTGGCTCAAGCGGTGGGCCGGATCCGGGGCCTCGAGCAGCGCTCCTCGCCCGTGAGTGAAAGGGGTGGTTGGTTTGGGGAATTTAGTCCGTGACGCCACCCACGGGTCGTGGTGAAGATAGGCACCACCGCTGCTGATGACGGGGATCCTGGGAGCGATGGTAAGGAGCAGCTGGGATGTTGTTTTCCCCCTCCGTGGGTAGGGGTTGGTGGTCCCAGGGCCCGATGATGTGACGGGGAGGCAGGATTGGTGAGGTGCAGGGTTGCAGGGACAGCGCGGCGCGGTGCCGGATGGCACGGGTGTACTCACTCAGCAAGAAAGGTACCAAGTCCTTGGTAAACCAAACGGCTGGATGGACGGGTCCCGCAGCCGTCTGCAGTGTCTTTCCCTGGACAGGTGATGGCGGCTATCTTTCCCTGCACCTTGATGTTCTCCTTCTGACTACTATGGATTCCCAACGGTAGTCCGCTCCCCGGTGTATGGGTACCGGAGGAGCCCGTTTGCCCGCAGGCACTGGCCCTTGGGTCTCTAGCCTTAGGCGGTAGCTGTATACCCTCACGGTGTGGGCGGTTGCCTTCAATCGGGACTTTTGCTGTTATGAAACCCCTGGGGTTCTAGTCACATTCGGATCTGACTATTGACGGCGGCTCCGAGCCTGGTCAGGGTCCGATGGCCCTGCCTGGGTGTGCTGGCTTCACTTCGCTCCCCGGTCGGTACCGGCAGGCCGTCACCCGACCCCGGTCCTACGGTTCCGCATTGCTTCACCACTCCTGCAGACGGCCACCACCGTCTGCCAACCTTGCTGTCAGTGCCTGGGCCACAAACCCAGACACCCAAGTGTTCACTCCTCACTCCTCAAACTCCAAACTCTATCTATCACTTTTCCCGCCTCCAGGCCTGTGAATTCCTTGGTGGGTGGGGCCAACCACTTGGCTCCGCCCCACCTGGTGTGGACATCAGACACTGGAGGGAGGCAACAAGGGTTTTGTGTTTGGCTGGTGTCCCTGTCTAATGGGGGTGGGGGTGTTTGTGTGTTATCTGTGACGACCTGGCTAGTCCAGGGCGCCACAGATATGCCACACCTGTGAAGTAGATGGATGTTCTCGGCAAAGAGGAAATGTTTACATAAATTTAAACATTTAGACAGTTATATTTTTTATTTTTGTTCAGTGTATGTACAGTGCCTACAAGTAGTATTCAACCCCCTGCAGATTTAGCAGGTTTACACATTCGGAATTAACTTGGCATTGTGACATTTGGACTGTAGATCAGCCTGGAAGTGTGAAATGCACTGCAGCAAAAAAGAATGTTATTTCTTTTTTTTTTTTTTTTTTTTTTAAATTGTGAAAAGTTTATTCAGAGGGTCATTTATTATTCAACCCCTCAAACCACCAGAATTCTGTTTGGTTCCCCTAAAGTATTAAGAAGTATTTCAGGCACAAAGAACAATGAGCTTCACATGTTTGGATTAATTATCTCTTTTTCCAGCCTTTTCTGACTAATTAAGACCCTCCCCAAACTTGTGAACAGCACTCATACCTGGTCAACATGGGAAAGACAAAGGAGCATTCCAAGGCCATCAGAGACAAGATCGTGGAGGGTCACAAGGCTGGCAAGGGGTACAAAACCCTTTCCAAGGAGTTGGGCCTACCTGTCTCCACTGTTGGGAGCATCATCCGGAAGTGAAAGGCTTATGGAACTACTGTTAGACTTCCACGGCCTGGACAGCCTTTGAAAGTTTCCACCCGTGCCGAGGCCAGGCTTGTCCGAAGAGTCAAGGCTAACCCAAGGACAACAAGGAAGGAGCTCCGGGAAGATCTCATGGCAGTGGGGACATTGGTTTCAGTCAATACCATAAGTAACGTACTCCACCGCAATGGTCTCCGTTCCAGACGAGCCCGTAAGGTACCTTTACTTTCAAATCGTCATGTCAAGGCTCGTCTACAGTTTGCTCATGATCACTTGAAGGACTCTGAGACAGACTAGTTCAAGGTTCTCTGGTCTGATGAGACCAAGATCAAGATTTTTGGTGCCAACCACACACATGACGTTTGGAGACTGGATGGCACTGCATACGACCCCAAGAATACCATCCCTACAGTCAAGCATGGTGGTGGCAGCATCATGCTGTGGAGCTGTTTCTCAGCCAAGGGGCCTGGCCATCTGGTCCGTATCCATGGGAAGATAGATAGCACGGCCTACCTGGAGATTTTGGCCAAGAACCTCCGCTCCTCCATCAAGGATCTTAAGATGGGTCGTCATTTCATCTTCCAACAAGACAACGACCCAAAGCACACAGCCAAGAAAACCAAGGCCTGGTTCAAGAGGGAAAAAATCAAGGTGTTGCAGTGGCCTAGTCAGTCTCCTGACCTTAACCCAATTGAAAACTTGTGGAAGGAGCTCAAGATTAAAGTCCACATGAGACACCCAAACAACCTAGATAACTTGGAGAAGATCTGCATGGAGGAGTGGGCCAAGATAACTCCAGAGACCTGTGCCGGCCTGATCAGGTCTTATAAAAGACGATTATTAGCTGTAACTGCAAACAAGGGTTATTCCACAAAATATTAAACCTAGGGGTTGAATAATAATTGACCCACACTTTTATGTTTAAAATTTATTAAAATTTAACTGAGCAACATAACTTGGTTGGTTTGTAAGATTTATGCATCTGTTAAATAAATCATGCTCTTGTTTGAAGTTTGCAGGCTCTAACTTATTTGCATCTTATCAAACCTGCTAAATCTGCAGGGGGTTGAATACTACTTGTAGGCACTGTATATCTATTTCTGGTGGGAGGGATACTAAAAAACATTGCCTAGAAAAAAAAAATAATATATAGATATATATATATATATAAATACACACATATTATAGGGAGTTTTGCAAGGAGTTTGTATGTTCTCCCTTTGTTTGCGTGGTTTTCCGCAAGGTTCTCTGGTTTTCTCCCTCACTCCATAGACATACTGATAAAGAATTTAGATTGTACGGTCAAATGAGGACAGTAATGATCACGTCTGTAAAGTGCTGTGGAAATAATAGCACTGTATAAGTGAGTAAAATAAATAAATAAAAATAAAAAATACTCCCTTTCTGGCAGTGGTTCACACAGGCACAAAGTTCTAATGGCATTCTGGAAGGTTTATTAAAGTTCATAACACCTCCAACACCAAGAGGTCTTTCCACTTCTCACACTCCAACATTTCTCCTTGCTAAGTTTTAGTCAGCACCAATTGATCTCCTATTAAGTGATCCATCTTCATCTCAACCTCCACAGGCCACTACTCCCCAGCTAACTTATGCAGTCTCCATTCAGAGAGAGTCTCTCGCATTCCCTCTCTCTAAGCAGCTACCTGTAAAGCAAACATGTGCCTTAAGGGGGCTTTACACGCTACGACATCACTAATGCTTAGTCGTTGGGGTCACGGAATTGGTGACGCACATCCGGCCGCATTAGCGATGCCGTTGCGTGTGACAGCTATGAGCGATTTTGCATCGTCGCAAAAACGTGCAAAATCGCTCATCGGTGACATGGGGGTCCATTCTCAAATATCGTTACTGCAGCAGTAACAAAGTTATTCCTCGTTCCTGCGGCAGCACACATCGCTCCGTGTGACACCGCAGGAATGAGGAAGCTCTCCTTACCTGCCTCCCAGCCGCTATGCGGAAGGAAGGAGGTGGGCGGGATGTTACGTCCCGCTCATCTACGCTCCTCCGCTTCTATTGGGCAGCAGTTCAGTGACGCAGCTGTGATGTCGCTGTGACGCTGGACGAACCGCCCCCTTAGAAAGGAGGCGGTTCGCCGGTCACAGCGACGTCGCTGGGCAAGTAAGTACGTGTGACGGGTCTGTGCGATGTTGTGTGGCACAGGCCGCGATTTGCCCGTGTCGCACAACAGATGGGGGCGGGTACCCACGCTAGCAATATTGGTACCGATATCGCAGCGAGTAAAGCCCGCTTTACTGTATATAACTCACCGCAGCTGCATTCTAGTTAGGACCTTCAGAGCTAGGATTTAACACTGACCACCCTGGCTTTCTAGTGAGTGCATATATATATATATATATATATATATATATATACTGTATATATATATATATATATATATATATATATAATTTACAGCTCTGGTAAACATTAAGAGATTAAGAGACTTCCAATTTTCAGTATTTCTGATTTCTCTTTTTATAGGTATATTTTTGAGTAACATTTAAATTGTTCTCTTATTCCATAAACTACTGACAACATGTCTCCAAATTTCCAAGCGAAAAACTTTGTATTTATTTACTGAAAATGAGAAATGGTCTAAATAACAAAAAAAATGCATTACTACTAGACCTCAAATAATGCAAAGAAAACAAGTTCATACTCCTTTTTAAAACAAAAATACTAATGTTTTAACTCAGGAAGAGTTCAGAAATCAATATTTTGTGGAATAACCATGATTTTTAATCACAGCTTTCATGCGTCTTGGCATGCTTTCCACCAGTCTTTCACACTGCTTTTGGGTGACCTTAAGCCACTCCTGGCGCAAAAATGTATGCAGTTCTTTGTTTGATTGCTTGTGACTAGGCATCTTCCTCTTGATTATATTCCAGAGGTTTTCAATGGGGTTCAGGTCTGGAGATTGGGCTGGCCATGACAGGGTTTTGATGTGGTGGTCCTTCATCTACACATTGATTTACCTAGCTGTGTGGCATGGCGCATTGTCCTGCTGGAAAAAAACAGTCCTCAGAGTTGAGGAACAATGCCTGAACAGAAGGAAGCAATTGTTTTTCCAGGATAACCTTGTATGCGGCTTGATTCAAACATCCTTTGCAAAGATTAACCTGCTCAATTCCAGCCTTGCTGAAGCATGCCCAGATCATCACCGATCCTGCACCAAATTTCACAGTGGGTGCAAGACACTGTGGCTTGTACGCCTCTCCAGGTTTCCGTCTAACCATTGGAGGACCAGGTCTTGAGCAAAGCTGAAAATTAGGTAAAGAAAATTCAACAAACATCTTTGCGAAAGACATTTGAATCAAGTAAATAAATAACTACAACCAATTGACTCCTATAACCACCATCAAGCTTCTTACATCTCTCAACTACTGGACAATAGTTTGCCAGAATGTAATTATTGCAAATACATATTTTGTTATACACATTTATTTCATTTGTGAGTATTGGAACAACACAAAAAAGAGAAAAAAGGCAAATTGGACATAAGTTCACACAAAATCACAAAATGGGCTGTACAAAATTGTTGACACCTTTCCAAAATTGTGAGTAAGCTGTGTTTAAAGCATTTGATGCCTATTCAAACTTAACTGTGGCAAGTTACAGGTGTGGGCAATATGAAAATCACACCTGAAACCAGATAAAAAGGGGAAACATTGTCTCAATCTTTGCATTGCTCGTTTGTATGTGCCACACTAATCATGGAGAACAAAATGATTATAAGAGAACTGTCTGAAGACTTGAGAACCAAATTGTTGAAAAATGTTAACAATCTCAAGTTTACAAGCCCATCTCCAGAGATCTTGAAGTTTCTTTGTCCATGGTGTGCAACATAATCCAGAAGTTTACAAGCTATGGCACTGTAGCTAATCTCCCTGGATATTAACGGCAGAGAAAAATTGATTAAAGGTTGAAATACAGAATAGTTCCTATTGTAGATAAGCAGCCTCAATCAAGTTCCAAAGAAATTCAAACTTTCCTTCAGGCTCAGGATGCATCAGTGTCAAGCAAACTATCCATCAAAATGTGAATGAAATGAAGCACTATGGCAAGAGAACAAGAACGACCCTACTGCTGACAGAGAGGCAAAAAAAACTAAACTGCAGTTTTCCAAAATGTATGCAAGTAAGCAGAAATCTTTCTGGGATAGGGTCTTGTGGACAGATATGACCAAGATAGAGCTTTTTTCGTAAAGCACATCATGCTACTGTTTACTTGAAAATGGGTTAGGGGTAACAAATGAAAGTACACAGTACCTACAAACAAATATGGCAGATGATCAAACATGTCTTGGGGTTGTTTTGCTGTCCCTGTCATTGGGTGCCTTTACTGTGTGCAAGGTATCATGAAGTCTGAAGATTACCAATGGATTTTTGGGCCCAATGTAGTGTCCAGTGTCAGAAAGCTGTGTTTGCGTCCTTGGTCTTTCAGCAGGACAATAACCCCAAACATACTTCAAGAAGCACACACAAATGGATGGAAAGAATGAGCTGGAAAGTTTGAAGTGGCAGCAATGAGTCCAGATCAAAATCCTGTTCAACACCTGAGATCTTAGGATTGCTGTCAGGAGAAGGCACCCTTCATATTTGAAAGACCTAGAGCAGTTACCAATAGAAGACTGGTCGTAAATTCCAGTTGAGAGGTGTAAGAAACTTGTTGATGGTTATAGGAAGTGATTGATTGCAGATATTTATTCTAAAAGGTGTGCAACCAAACATTCTGTTTAGGGTGCCAACAATTTTGCCAGGCCCACTTTTGGAGTTTTGTGTGAAATTGGCCCAATCTGCCTTATTTTACCTCAGTTTTCTATGTTGTTCAACATACACAAAGGAAATAAACATGTATAATTGCAGTAATTTTCTGGGAGAAATAATTAATTTTCTGGAACAATTTTAAGGGTGCCAAAACTTTTAGTCATGACTGTATATATACAGAATAAGCAAAAGGGTAACAATGTTTTGAACTTTTGTCTTTTAGGCTCCATATCTCACCATTCACTACAACTTCAAAAGTGAAAGTACCATTATTTTATAGACAATTTTCTTGGCCAACTCATACATACATTTGACCTGCAACTATTTAGCATATGATAAGTTATGCAGATTCTTGCCATGCTACTCAATTATTACTGTTTTGATCATGATGCTTCCTGTATACTACAAATTATAAATTATTCTCACATTCCCTAATTGCACATTGTGCTACTTGTTCTGCCCCCACTTAGAGGCGATTGAAGGCAAGTAGTTAGGTAGAGGTGTGAGGAGTCTTGCCTTTGTTTCCACTAGGTGAAGCAGACATGACCAGAGCGCTCCAGGGTGGATGGATTCAAATATACACATGCTGAGATGAAGCAACGGTGGTTTATTTTTTCCTCCATGAACAAAATGTGCAGCAGTACAGTGATCAAGTGGCTGTAACTGTGGTGGTCTTGTGATGATTGTTTCAGAGCTGCTACTGGTCAAAAACTTTGCTTTTTGCAGCCCAAAGGAGAAATAGATGAGCTCCTCATAAATGCACTGACTAAAAGTGAAACTAAGATCGAAGCAGGATGTGAGGTTACATGTAGGGCTGAAACACTCCCACAGGCTGGACTAAAAAGAACAAAGGGAACAGAAGGGCCTAACCAGTAGATGGGAGCAAAGGACAAGCATGAACATATATATAATAGAAGACATTGAATACCATTAATTAAATAACAGTGGATATGATCATTAAAGGTTTTAAAAAAAACAGGTAGAAACAGCACACTATTAGAATGATTCCCAAATGAAAGGTCACTGGTTCAAATTGAGGAGCAGACATGAAGATATCCCAAGGACATAGGAAGAGCATCATCTAGCTCATCAGCTGCAGTCTCTTGACCAAGAAAATTGCCAAACTGCATCATGTGAGTGCCATGACAGTTAGAAGAATACAAAATTAAATCTGTCCATCCAATCAAACGCAAGTTGGATGTCCAGCCAAAATATCAGAGTCAACAAGTCAGCTCATCCCGAGGTTTATCAGTTCAAGCACAACAGTTGTGCAGGTGTCTCACATGCTTCGTAATAGTGAGATCACAAATGTCTATTCAAGCTCCATGTGATATATGCTACACAAGTCTGGAATGGTGGCTCTAACAAAGGTGAAGATTAGAGATGAGCGAACCAGCCGCGGTTCGGCTCGAGTTTGGTTCGTCGAACGGAGGTCTCGTTCGAGTTCAGTTCGGCGAACGTTCGACGAACCGAACTCAAACGGCATAGGAAACAATGGCAGGCAATCACAAACACATAAAAACACCTAGAAAACACCCTCAAAGGTGTCCAAAAGGTGACAAACAAGTCACAACACAACACAAACACATGGGAAAGTGACAAGGACATATACTCATGCGAAAACAAAGGAGCTGGACAAGGAAAAAGAGGAGGAGACACAGATATGAGTATATGCAAGGGAACGTCGATGCCATTACTGTGCAACTTGAGCCCTGCTCATTTTAGGCTTCCAATCTGGATAAATTGCCTGAGCTCACCACGTATGCCTTGGGGATCTTGTTGTGTCCCGCAGCCAGCATTTTCTCGGAACGTGTCCTCAGTGCTGCTGGGGGTGTGCTGACAGCTAAGCACACGCATCTGTCCACTGACAATGTGGACAGACTAACGTTCACCAAGATGAACAAGTCATGGTTCTCAGAGGACTTTTCTTCCCCTGGCTCAGCCAGGGGAGGTGAAAGGCACGCGTATTTTTGAGAGTGCTTCATGCAAAGCATCTTTTTCGTCTTGAAAATGGGGTCAACTGATGCCAGTCAAGTGGGGTGTGTGTGGCCCAATTAATGAAAACGAGGGAGACTGTGGTTGGAGTCCCCTCGCTGTGTTTCCAAAAGAACCAAGATTAACAAGTCATGGCTCTCAGAGGACTTTTCTTCCCCTGGCTCAGCCAGGGGAGGCGAAAGGCACGTGTATTTTTGAGAGTGCTTCATGCAAAGCATCTTTTTCATCTTGAAAATAGGGGTCAACTGATGCCAGTCAAGTGGGGTGTGTGTGGCCCAATTAGTGGAAACGAGGGAGACTATGGTTGGAGTCCCCTTGCTGTGTTTTACATGCTTTTAGAAGGGCATGACATGGCTTAGAGGTTGACTTTCAGCATCTGCAAACTGTTGGCTACCAAAATGCTTCCTTTCCAACCTTTTTAACTGAGGATTTTTGAGACCTTATGCCCATCGCAGTGCCCCAAGAGCCGATGCCCAGGCACCACTCCTTCTCCAACAAAGGCGTGCACGCGCTACACCAGCATGTCGCACCAAACATCACCGCTTCTTTGAGAAACTGTGTGACAGGGTGCATTTCACCACAGATACTTGGCCCAGTAAGCATGGACAGGGGCATTACATGTCGCTGACTGGGCAATGGGTTACTATGGGGAGAGATGGAGAAGGGTCTGCTGTACTAGTCTTGCTGTCCCCACGAGTTGTATCAATCCTTCCTCTGTATGTAGAAGTTAATACACTGCTTCTGCCTCCTGAACCTCGTGTGGGTCCTTCACCTCGGCCCAAACCCTGTGTGGTCAGGGAACCACACACCTCCTTACTATGCTGGCAGCAGAGCTCAATGCCATCATGCGGTCAAATGTTTACTTTGAAATGTATGGGAAATGTGAGTCACACCGCTGAGAAGTTGTGGACGGTTAGCTCTGGAGACCAAGTTTCATCAATGGTTGTCTCCACTCAACCAGCAGCCAGGGAAGGCCGGGTGTGACAATGATGCAAACATGGGTGCGGCCCTTCGCCGTGACAATGTGACACACGTGCCTTGTGTGGCTCACGTGTTGAACCTGGTTGTCCAGCAATTTTTAAAGCACTATCCTGGCCTACATGGCCTTCTGCAGAGGGCATGGTGTAACGCCTTCCTTAATCCACACACTCAGATGGGCTGTAAAGGATAGGCTAGAGGGAAGCCACTCACCAAGCAGGACCTCCAGAACCCTGAAACCCTTTAAGCCCTATACAGGGATTAGGAATTACACAGGGCCCAAGGTGATTAATACCTGTGGAAGGCTGCATTTCCAGAGAATAGTAGTCAGGCAGGGACAAAACATTAATTGAGGAACAGGAACAGAATGGGACGGCCAGGACTTAATCAGAAAACAAGCAGAGGTGAAATGCGGATCGGCCAACAAGGTACATAAACAGCAAGCAGGAAAAGTAGTCAGGTAACAAGCACACAAAATCATAAAACTGAACTGGGGGTAAAAGTAACCAGAGGTTCATAGCTATGTCTGGCAGTGGTCTGCAGACAGGATGGGCATAAAAAAGGGTGTGGTGTCTTCCCATTGGTTGTAGCTGAATGATGGTACTTCATCTGTGTGATACCCATCACCTACATTAAGCCAGAGATTCTGCATCTGTCAAGGTAATGCAGCCCAGTGGGTGAGCATAACCTGCGTCCACCTGTGCCGCTGGCATCAACTTCTCTCCCATCATCAGCACTATGCATGACAGGAACACGTTGTTACCTGGCGACCGGAGTACAAATTGACGGAGCGTACTCCGTTGATGACTTAACTGCAGTGTGCGGCAGTGATGCAAATCTGGCTGCGGGCCATCGTCAGGGCAATGTGACACACGTGCCTTGTATGGCTCACGTGTTGAATCTAATTCTCCAGCAATTTTTAAAACACCATCCCGGCCTACATGGCCTTATGCAGCGGGCACGCTCGCTATGTGCTCACTTCCATCGTTCGCACACAGCAGCTCAACAACTTTTGTCGCTACAGAAGTCTTTAGGTCTGGTGGTTAAACGCCTGAAATGCGATGTGCCGACACGCAGGAATTTGAATCTGCACATGTTGCAGCGTTTCTGGCAGCACCGCCGAACCCTGCTGCAATACGTTATGACATATAGCCTGGCCTAACTTGATCCAGAGGTGGTGCAGATCACGTTGCTGGAGTGGTGTCAGATCAAGGACCTATGCACCCTTCTACACAGTTTACAAATGTCGACGAAGATGTTTAGCACTGGCAATGCCATTCTCAGTGTGACAATTCTGGTCATCTACATGATGGAGCACACTGTAAGCATTATTCGGAGTCAGGTGTTGGGACAAGAGGAAGGGGAGGAAGTACAGGAGGTGTCATATGCGGAAGGGATAACAAGATCTACGAGGTCCAGATGGTCAGCGGCACCTAGGCGGCAGTCATGGTGGGGGAGAGGGATTAACAAGGGCGAATAGTATCAGCAAAAAGTGTTGAGGAAGGTGCAGGAGCCCATGAAGAAATGGAGGACAAACTGGCAATGGGCATGGAAGACTCAGCAGAGTCTGTGCTGTGCTGAGATGGCATTGAGTACGGTGTCCCTGCAGAGTTGCACTTTTGGTCATATGCAAAATGAGTTGAAAAAGGACAGATGCTGGTGGAAAGGGGAACAGGTGTGTTGGAAAGGGGAAAAAAGTTTTTGTCCGTGGGTTTGGTGGTTAAGCAAAAGTAACATTTGCTGAAGAAACACCATCTGTTACGGTGGGACTGGCAGATTTGGATAAGGTGGTATATACTATGCTACCGCTATATAACGAAAATTAATAAGAAAAGAAAGAGAAAGGTATATATCCCCATCAGCAGTCAGTGTCCACCGTGCTCCCAGATGGAAAAGGAGAGGTTGGCAACAGGAAGGTTAGGTGGAGGATACAGAGCTGTGTGGCTATGAAACTAATAGTAGCCTGAACCGAGTTAGACGCCACTCGGATCTGGAGACTGGGAGCCCTGTTAGAGTCACAGGGTCAACACGCCCACCCAGCCCAGGAACTCCCTGTTAACATCACAGGGGCCATTGAGTACGCTGACCGTGTGCATTGGGGCCACACCTGTGGACAGCAGGCGCATTAGCAGCAGCAGGCCTGTTAATGCCACTGGGCTGCACAAGCAAGAATGGTAGGACAGGAGCTGGTCTTAACCGTTCTGCATTACCAACTGTGGTGGCAGCCTGCATCGACGCCGTATCCCTGCCTACCTCTGGCCTAAAGCCGCAATGGGTTCAACACATGGAGGTGTGCTCTTTCTGAGCATAATAGAAGACTGTGCACCTCCTTGTTGGCTCCAGCCCGTTTTATAACCTAGGTCCGCCCCAAACCAGGGTGGACCACAATGCACCTCCTGGAGACAAAAGCAGAGTGACACGTCATGAGTGGCATAACTAGCGTCCTATTTGGAACCACAACTTCAATAATGACCTCATAGCTGCCACGACACAAACACCTCACCAGTCATCGTCTGACCATCAATAATGAGGTGACAAGTCATAGGGGCGGGCCTCTGCAAGCCATTTGGGAGTGGCCTGGCCACATCGTCAGGACACCTGATGCCCTGTGGTCTATATGGGCCCCCCACATCAGGGGCAGGGCAAAAGAGTTCATTACCGGACCTAGTCTCTGATGCAGTAAGTGCCTGAGCATGCTCAGTAGCATGAAATATAGTCTCTGAAAAAAGACTATCAGCTTTAGCATGGTGTCTAGGCACAACACAGGACTTAGACCCGGCATGGAGTGCAAGTACCTGTGCAAAGAGGCTTTTCGCAATAAGTGTGGGAGCATGCGCTGTATCCCGAAATGAAGACTTAGCCTCAGGAATGGCACAGTCAGGCTGAGCATACTCACTAGGCGAAACACTGTAGTTAGGCTGCGGCTGGGGTAAATCGGCACATGCATTTGCACTAGCTGCCTCTCCACACTTAGACGTGGAGGAGAAATTGCTCTTCGGGTGTGGACTTGGAGATGCTGTCTATTAACAGAAGGAAAAGCTAAAGGTGTGTGTTACAGCAAGGAGCCACCGCGGAAACACTTCGTTCAATTGTGAGGGGAGTCATTTTGGAGTTTGGTGAGGAGTACCGTAACGCCAGTGAGCAGCATCCTGTGCCACAGACCAACATTCTTACGGTGCTGTCTATACTGCTTACCGTGAGAGGAGCGTAAAGTCTGTATTTCTGGCAACTAGACATCACAGTACCTGGGTACGGTAGGCTGTGTCCAGACAATAATGCGGGCATGCAACACTTTGTTTTATTAGTAAAACACATATCTGTTCTGGGTAGGCCGACTATATAGACAATAAGACTTGCTGCCTCTGCACTGTCAAATTGTCACATACAGTTTAAATCATAGAGGGACAGCGACACATGTTTGCATTGACTGTTGCTTTTCAAGATTTCCATGACTGTGTTGCAAAGCTGTGTGGTTTGCATTCACACTGCTATCATCTGCCTTATCTGTGAGGCTTCAGCTAACAAGGGTATTCAGGGGGGGGTAATGTGTTTTGTCTATGTTTAGGTAGATAACTTGGAAGCTCTTGTGATGCGACACTGGTAAGTCGTGTTCGCACACACACACACACACACACACACGCACGCACAAACACACAATTACTGCTACGCAGAGGGATTAGCAGGTAGTAGGCAACAGAATAGATTGTTCGATTATTTAAATTCTATGCATGGTTCTTATTGTTTGTTTTGGTAAAGTTAAACAATCATTTATCAACCCAACTGCCTAGAGTCCTTTTCCTGTTGCCTGGTTTTGCTGCATACTGGGGAGCCCACCCTGTACACGACTTAAAATGAAGCATAAGCCGCAATGTGAATTTCACTGTGCTACAATGCGGCCTAGCGTGCCTGTGCAACCACCGCCTGCCCCATCAAGTGCATCTGCGTGCTCTTCATCCTCTGTGACTGTGGGGACAGCAGTCTCACATGGTTTTTCACACTGAACTTCCACCCCTTTACACGCAACAGGGAGTGTGATTGGCAGGTCATCACTTGTTTTGGAAGTGGAAACAGATGGTATTGTTGAGCTGTCAGACATTGAGAAAACCAACATTGGATGCAGGCTACATTATATCCACACCTGCAACTTCGTCACAGATTGGCTGGACCACCTGCAGTTAATAATTGCATTCCAGAAATGGAAAGGAGTGTAGAATGCACATGTGTTGTACCTTGCTTGGCAGCAAAGGAACACTTACTTATTATTACAGACAATTTTAGGAAGGCAGAAAAAGAGTCAGCTCTTTGGGCAAATTAAATAGCGTGGCAAAAGTGGACAGGTAGGTACAGTGGCCGTGTTCTGTGGGTACCAGGACAGTAAAGGAAGCCTCACTTTCTATCCCTCCGAATGATCAAATGCAGTAAGGAATTCCCTGAGTTTGCTATAAAATTAGAGTAGCAAAATGTGCATGAGGGTGTAATGCAGTGGTGCTGCAAATAGCTTTGCACCAGTGGGACACTAATGGAAGTCCAACAGCCACTTTGAGGATGCCACTATGTTTACTCAGTGTTTGCTAGTATAATAGCTTAGTAACAATGAGTTTGAGTGTGCAATGCAGAGGTGCTGCAAATAGATTTGCACCAGTGGGGCACTAATGGAGTACAACAGCCACTTCTTGTATGCCACTAAATGGCAGCATTTTTTGCTATCATTATAGCTTATTAAAAACAGAGCAGAAGGGTGTCATGCAGAGGTGCTAGAAATAGGTTGGCACCAGTGGGGCACTAATGGAACTCCAACAGCCACTTTTAGGATGCCACTAAGTTTCCTCAGGTGTTTGCTAGTATAATAGCTTAGTAACAAATGAGTTTGAGTGTGCAATGCAGGCAGACGTGCTGCAAATATCTTTGCACTAGTGGGACAATACAGAAGTCCAACAGCCACTTTTAGGATGCCACTAAGTTTCCTCAGTGTTTGCTAGTATAATGGCTTAGTAACAATGAGTTTGAGTGTGCAATGCAGGCAGACGAGCTGCAAATATCTTTGCACTAGTGGGACAATACAGAAGTCCAACAGCCACGTTTAGGATGCCACTAATTTTCCTCAGTGTTTGCTAGTATAATGGCATAGTAACAATGAGTTTGAGTGTGCAAAGGGCAGGAGGGTACAGTGGCAGGGTTGTGGGTCTGGGTAGAGGAAAGGAAGCCTCCCTTTCTATCCCTCCTAATGGTGAAATGCAGCGAGGAAATCCCTGACCTTAGCTACACAGACGCTGTCATCTTGTGTAGCTGTTAAAATCTGTTTTTGTGAAGCCCCACAGGTGTTGTGTCGGTGCATTACCTTCAGGGACTCCACGTAGCTGGATCTGGTCACAGGTAGGAGATCTTCTTCTTGTCGTGACGCCACTCTCAGTATTGCGGCCAGTAGGGACCGCCACTGCAGATTGAGGGTCGCCTGGGGCTGATGGTATGTGCAGTTAGTTGGAATAGCCCCCTGAGAGTGAGGCAAGCCCCAGGGCCCGATGTAGGTGCGTAGTACCACAAGGCGCAGAATAACTCCACACAGGCAGAATGTCTTTCAGGGTTTTTACTCACTTCAGGTGGCAGGGTGAGTAACCCGGGCGTAGCTGGGATGAACCAGGCGGGAACCAGGTGTCCTTCAGGCTGACTTGTGAGGGTGACTACTAACTCGCCTTCCTTAGCCCTTGGTGGTTTGGGGGGACCCCGACTTTGAGTCCCTATGGGGGTCACCCAGGGAAGTTGCTGAAGCCTCACTCCCCTTCGTTTGCCGTGTGCTTGTTGCCTGGGCCAGATCACTCCAGCTTCTTGCCTCCTGTGAGCTATGGGCCCTAACTGTGGCTACGTGGCTGCGGCTTTTGTGGTGTTGTGGCGTGGGCTTTGAGAGCCCCACACCGGCAGGTTTAGCAAAAGAAAGCTGGATCTATCTCCGCTTCGGGATCTGCCGCCCGTTTGGGCCTGGTACTCTCTAGCAGTCTCCTTACTTCCCACTCCGTGCCCTTTCTTTAGCTGAAGATGGATTTCGGGTAGCACTCCTAGTTGACCGTTCTCCCCCGTCAGTAGCCACTGCGCGGGCGCTGTTAGACAGCAACAGCCCCACAGGTCTGCTCCTCACTGAGCCCTATGGAGTTCTGCTCTAACCGACTCACTGCCCCTCCTCTCCTGTTCTTGCCTACGCCACCTAGCAACCAGACTCTCTTACCACACCCCTTGAGAGGAGATGGAGGCTTTTGGCCCCCTCCACTATTCCAGTGAAGGTCAAGGCTTTTCCCCCTCCTGGGATCCCCAGGGGTCCTCTCATGGGTACATGTGTGAGAGCTGATTACTATGCGCCTGTGTACCACACCCCTGTCAGCCTTCTGGATTACCTGTATTGTACTGTCCCCAGCATGGGTGCAGTACTCAGTGGTGCCTGACCAGGTCAGGGGCGCCACATTCCCCCTTAGTTATCACCAGCACGTCCTCGGGCTGCAAGACAACATTTTAAAATGCATAAAACATTAAAACATGTAAAACATTTTTAAAAGCACCAGGTACCATACATCACCACCCTCCACCCACAAGTCCGTTAACCCACCCAAAACCCTTTCACGTTGGCCGCGGCTTCAGCCACTTCTGGCAGGATGTAGAGGCGGCTTTCATGGGCTGGTGGTTTCAGGGTATACCTGGCCTGGTGGATCCGCGCCTTCAGCCTCTTCTGGCAGGATTTAGAGGCGGCCTCCACAGTTGGTGCTGACCAGGTACCCTCTTTGTGGTGGAGAGCCAGGCCCCATAAACAGGCATGCTCTCTGGTCGCAGGTGAGCCAAGGCCCTATATACGGACGGGCTCCTCCTGGTTGCAGACGAGCCAAGCCCCTAAACAGGCTGACTCTGGTGGTGGTGGTGCCCTTTTGGTGTAACTATTTACACTGCGAGAGTTTGTGGCTATAGCCAGTTCATAGCCTTAAGGTTTATGGTTTTCTCACAATAGTTTTTGTGGGCACATGCTTAAACGTAAACGTTGCAAAACAAACTTTTCAAAACTTTAACTTTCTAACTGCTGAACTTCTTTCTTTACTTTACTCCTCCATTTCACCAGGGCTTGGGCCTGTAGGGCTGCGGCACCTGTTGCTTTCTTGGCCTCTTTCTTCATCTGTTGTTGTCTCATCTGCAGGTTCCTTGTCTCTGCTTTCTCTATCTTCATCTGTTTCCTTTCCTGTATCTGTTTCTCTTTCCTGTAGCATGGGGTGGCTGTAAGGTTTGCTGGTACATAGTGCTACGTCAAGCGCGTACAGTCCTCTTTCGCCTTGATGCATGGTAAACTGTACTGAATCCCCCATCTTTAGGTTTCTGCCAGGGTGTCCTCTAGGCAGATGAGCGCTCACATCTCTTCGGTTGACAAATATCCCTTCCTTCACACCAGGTGCTACAATGAATCCATATCCACTTCTCAAATTGAAATCCTCCACTACTCCTCTGCAAAGGGGTCCTCTGGCCTGTGCTTTGGCTCTTCTCAGGAACCTTTTTTCTTGTAGGTCTCTGGCCGTGACTTCTCTCTGCTCTGGAGACTGTGGTGCAGGGGACAGCGTTGTTCTGTTGCGACGCCTGGTCTTGCGGCCTGAACTCTGCGTGGTACAGCTTGCAAGCTCCCAGGTGAGACTTTTAGGCAGATCTTCGTCAGCGGACGGTGTCAGGTCTTCCTCATCCCAACGGGAATACGGCAGCATTTCTGGCTCGGGGTATGGATCCACTGCTGGTGGCTCCTGAGTCAGCTCCTCAGCTTCCTGGCCTCCTCTCCCCCTTAGTTCTTCTTGGCACTCCTTTGGTGGCAGTGCTGGGGATGGGCTTTCTTCAGCAGGCTCAGGCAGGGGACTCTTTGGCGTGGTTGCTGCAGGGATTGCTGGAATCCTCTTGGGGGTGTGCGGAGGGAGCATGTACCGGTCCACCAACCATTGTGGAAACTTGGCCTCCATGTCAGCCTTCAGCCGCCAGTATTCGGGGTCCTCCCCCAGCGTGGGCTTTCCAGCAGGGACCTCTTTGGACTGGGGAGCGGTGTCTGCTCTGGCCTTGCAGGCCGGGGTAAATGGTGATGCAATCTCTTGGCGGGCCGCGCCCTGTATGGCGGCGACCTGGTCTTGGCGGGCCGCGCCCTGTTTGGCGGCGGCCTGGTCTTGGCGGGCCGCGCCCTGTTTGGCGGCGGCCTGGTCTTGGCGGGCCGCGCCCGGCATGGCGGCGGCCTGGTCTTGGCGGGCCGCGCCCTGTTTGGCGGCGGCCTGGTCTTGGCGGGCCGCGCCCTGTTTGGCGGCGGCCTGGATCGGCGTCGCTGTCGCGATGGAATCGGTGCAGGCTGGGCTGGGCGTCGCTGCAGGGACCGGGTCTTGGTGGGCCAAGCAGGGCATCGCTGCGGCGGCCGAGGCTTGGCGGGCCGAGCAGGGCATCGCTGCGGCGGCCGGGGCTTGGCGGGCTGAGCAGGGCATCGCTGCGGCGGCCGGGGCTTGGCGGGCCGAGCAGGGCATCGCTGCGGCGGCCGGGTCTTGGCGGGCCGCACCTGGCGTGGCTGCGGCCTGGCTCAGCGTCGCCGCGCCGGGCGCCTCTTCAGGGACCGCGGGCGTGGCAGCAGGGGTCGGGGCATCCGGGCCGGCAGGGGTAATACTGGACTCACCCATCGGTGGCAGCATCGGGGTCTGAGTCGTCGCCGTCCGGTCTGGCACTCGTCGTGCGGTTCCCCTCTCATAGGCCTGAACCGCGGCAGCCATCTCCAGAAGTTCCATGCGTTCTTCTCGGATCTGCTCCACGACCCGGGTCTCCAGTCGGTCGCAGAACTGGGCCAGCTCCCGATACCACCAGGCAGCGGAGCCCGGTTCTGGGTTTCTGCAGTCAGACGCCATTTCTTCTGCGCCCTCTTCTGCGCGATTTCCCAGCAGTGGACTCGCCGTTGCCTCTAGTAGCAAGCTGTTCAGTTTCCGCTCTGCCTCTTTCAGCAGCTCCTCTCCCAGCAGCAGGCTTCTGGCTCCCTTTCTGTCCCGACGTCTCTGGACGCTTCCACTCTCATAGCTGGCAAGGTCAGAACTCTGCAGGGGCTCTCTGGGTAGCCACACCTCTTCGTGGGCGGTAACTTCTTCCAGCGCGGGCTGCTGTTGTTTTTCAGCGCGCTTTTCATGGTGGCAATATGGCGGCGCTTCCAATTTTTCAAGCGGACCGCCCAGGCACATGGTCACCTGTCTGGACAGGTCTAGTCCTTATCCTGTTCGTGACGCCAGATGTGAAGCCCCACAGGTGTTGTGTCGGTGCATTACCTTCAGGGACTCCACGTAGCTGGATCTGGTCACAGGTAGGAGATCTTCTTCTTGTCGTGACGCCACTCTCAGTATTGCGGCCAGTAGGGACCGCCACTGCAGATTGAGGGTCGCCTGGGGCTGATGGTATGTGCAGTTAGTTGGAATAGCCCCCTGAGAGTGAGGCAAGCCCCAGGGCCCGATGTAGGTGCGTAGTACCACAAGGCGCAGAATAACTCCACACAGGCAGAATGTCTTTCAGGGTTTTTACTCACTTCAGGTGGCAGGGTGAGTAACCCGGGCGTAGCTGGGATGAACCAGGCGGGAACCAGGTGTCCTTCAGGCTGACTTGTGAGGGTGACTACTAACTCGCCTTCCTTAGCCCTTGGTGGTTTGGGGTGACCCCGACTTTGAGTCCCTATGGGGGTCACCCAGGGAAGTTGCTGAAGCCTCACTCCCCTTCGTTTGCCGTGTGCTTGTTGCCTGGGCCAGATCACTCCAGCTTCTTGCCTCCTGTGAGCTATGGGCCCTAACTGTGGCTACGTGGCTGCGGCTTTTGTGGTGTTGTGGCGTGGGCTTTGAGAGCCCCACACCGGCAGGTTTAGCAAAAGAAAGCTGGATCTATCTCCGCTTCGGGATCTGCCGCCCGTTTGGGCCTGGTACTCTCTAGCAGTCTCCTTACTTCCCACTCCGTGCCCTTTCTTTAGCTGAAGATGGATTTCGGGTAGCACTCCTAGTTGACCGTTCTCCCCCGTCAGTAGCCACTGCGCGGGCGCTGTTAGACAGCAACAGCCCCACAGGTCTGCTCCTCACTGAGCCCTATGGAGTTCTGCTCTAACCGACTCACTGCCCCTCCTCTCCTGTTCTTGCCTACGCCACCTAGCAACCAGACTCTCTTACCACACCCCTTGAGAGGAGATGGAGGCTTTTGGCCCCCTCCACTATTCCAGTGAAGGTCAAGGCTTTTCCCCCTCCTGGGATCCCCAGGGGTCCTCTCATGGGTACATGTGTGAGAGCTGATTACTATGCGCCTGTGTACCACACCCCTGTCAGCCTTCTGGATTACCTGTATTGTACTGTCCCCAGCATGGGTGCAGTACTCAGTGGTGCCTGACCAGGTCAGGGGCGCCACATTTTCACGGCCCTGACTGTCACCTATGGCTCTGACCCTGCCGGTATTAGCCCTTACAATGGCTGAAAGAAACTTCTATCCCTATTCTGTATAGCGCTGTGTATAGAGCGTACACAGCATTATCGGAGACAGGAGCTACGCCAGCGGTGACTGACACCCAGACGCAGAAGAGATAATGGCGTCCGGACGGGCAGATACTCGTTTTTATAATGCAGGGACATGTGACATGGACATCCTATCACACATGCTGTTGCTTCTCTGGCTAAAAGCTGTGTGTGTGTCTGGGATTGGCTGACATGCTGGCCCGCCCCACTACACACGCGCGCTTAGGGAAGGAAGACAAGGAAAAAAAAAAAATGGCGATCGCCATTATCCAAACAGCAGTGATCTGAATGCGCTGTTCCCGCACACTGTACACTGAAATTTCATAATAGTGTGAGTCTTAAACTATTACAGCGGATAGCCAGCTAGTAATTAGCTTGTCTTTTTGCTGCTAGAACCATTCTCGAACGTATCTAGATATATCGAGCTTTAGCAAAAAGCTCGAGTTCTAGTTCGATCTAGAACAGCCCCCAAAATCACTCGAGCCGCGAACTGGAGAACCTCGAACCGCAAACCGAGCTCAACTCTAGTGAAGATACCTCAACTTCAATGTCGTCATACGAAGCATTGGCTGAAGTTTGCAGAAAAGTGGACAGTTGAAAATTGGAAGCGGTTGATGAGTAAACAGACGAAATTCAATAGACTAGGCTCTGATGACTGCAAATAGGCCTTGAAGAAACAAAAAAGAAACAGGTGAAAAAGGGGTTAACGGATCGTGAAATTGAAGGAAATGTTAAATTTGGTGGAGGTAACTTGATGATATGGGATTGTTTCACAGCCAAATACATTGGATACTAGACCAGGGTAATGGTGGTGGTCTCATTATTGACTCTTATGTGAGTATTCTACAAGACGAGTTACTTCATACACTTGAGTACCCTGGTTATGAAAAGGGTGACTTAGTGTTTCATCAGGAAAACAACTGGTAGCATACGTCAAGATTGTCAAATTAATGGTTCAATTTAAATGAAGTAGAGGTGCTGGATTGGCCCCGACAGTCCCCAGCTCAACCCAACTAACACTTTTGGGTAAATTTGAAGAAAAAGCTGTATACACACCCAAACCCAAGTGAGCTAACCAGTTTGCATCAACACTGGGAAGGTGAAGAGACATGCGATCAAATATCTGTCAAGATATGCTTGAATCTGATCCAGAGCATACCGAGAAGGATTAAGGTCAAAGGTGGATTTACAAAATAATAAAAAATGTAATTTAAATTTTTAGGAGGAAAATAGTAACAATACAGCAACATGACAAGAATCTGCATATCTAATCGTATACTAAATAGTTGAAGTCAAGTTTATGTATGAGATACCCAAGATGATTGTCTATAAAATGAGGGTAGTGTCACCTTCAAAGCTCTAGTGGATGGTGATATATAAAGCCTAAAATTTAAAAGATCAAAACATTACTATCCTTTTGCTCATCAGTGTATGTATATACAGCTGGAAATAAGTATTGAACACCAATTTTAAAGTAAAAATATGTCTAAAGGTTCTATTGACATCAATTTCTCAACAGATGTGGCTATATATGTATGTATACATATGTGTGTGCCTATATTACGGTTAGGCACTGGGTAAGGAAAGGTTGGATGTTGATGAATAACCTATTCTTTGCTACTTTCACTCTCAATTAAGAAAAAATACAGAAAGCAGTTGCAAGTTATAAAAGGTAGCATGAGGGTTATAGCAAAGCATCCATATATTGCAAGTGGAAATTGCTTCTACACAGCCTAAAGCTATAATAAGGAAAACGCATTACAGAATATTGAAGAAAAAAACAAAGCTTAGTGAACACATATTACTTTGAATAAATAGTAATTTTAATAGTCTTAAGAAGGTTAAAGGGGTTATCTGGGGAAAGAAGTTTTCCGTAATCCATAGGATAGATGATAGTCCAATGGCTATGACTCCTATCAATCTATAAATTATCACCTATCCTACGTCAGAAGAGGACAATATTAACACCGTTACTAGAGGTCAGACCCCACCAATCCATTAGTTTATCTATCATTGTGGATAAGTGATAACTTCTTTTAACCTCATAACCCTTTTAATATCAGACAGAATAACATCCCAACCAAATGTTAAAGAGTAACTGTCCTTTTAATTTTTATTTCATAAATCAACAGTACACATGAAAATAAGTAACTTTGTAATATATCTTATTAGACAAATTTGCTTCTTTCTCTGACAGAATTGATCAGTCATTATCAAAATTCACAATTCTGAAGTAAAATCTGTATTCAGTGAAGACTTTCCCATTACTGAGATAGATGACAGAGGAGAAGCTAGAGGCAGAGGCAGGAGCTAGATGCAGAGAGAGGAGCTAAAGGCAGAGAGAGGAGCTAATAGCAGAGAGAGGCGCTAAAGGCAGAGAGGAGCTAATAGCAGAGAGAGGAGCTAGAGACAGAGGAAGGAGCTAGAGGCAGAGAGAGGAGCTAGAGGCAGAAAGGAGCTCTGGATGCAGAGAGAGGATCTAGATGCAGGGAGAGGAGCTAGAGGCAGAGGCAGGCATTAGAGGCAGAGGGAGGAGCTAGAGGCAGAGAGAGGAGCTATAGGCAGAGGGAGGAGCTATAGGCAGAGAGAGGAGCTATAGGTAGAGGGAGGAGCTATAGGCAGAGAGAAGAGCTATAGGCAGAGAGAGGAGCTAGATGCTGAGAGAGGCAGAGGAAGGTATTAGAAGCAGAGGAAGGTGCTAGAGGCAGAGGGAGGAGCTATAGGCAAATAGAGGAGCTAGATGCTGAGAGAGGACCTAGATGTTGAGACAGGAGCTAAATGCTGAGAAAGGAAATAGAGGCAGAGGAAGGCATTAGAGGCAGAAGAAGGTGCTAGAGGCAGAAGGAGGCGCTAGAGACAGAGAGAGGAGCTATAAGCAAAGATAGTAGCTAGAGGCAGAGCTTCAACCACCCTTTGTTCCTCTTCTATCATGACCAGCTGAGGGAGGATTCCCCGGTCGTGATGTCTGTGTTACCAAACCATTAACATATGGAAATAAACACACGGATTGCATGCGACTTGGTTCAAATGGCCACAGCAGCCTTTATTGCCTATTGTTTACATACTAACACCTTGGGGACGCCGTCCAACGGGCGACCCCAAACAACAGCATAAAGGTAACAATAGACAATACCATTTCACATGACCCCCGGGGCAGCCCCAGTCCATGAACTACTACTCCCCCTATCCCTGGCTGCAACACACCAACCCAGGGATGAGGTGCCAATCACCCACGGATTGACACCCCCACACTTTAGCAGGACCCCGTGCCTGTCACAACCCAGAACCGAGAGCCACCATACCAAGACGATGACTCCCGTTCCAGTTACCAATCACTTCCAAACCTCTGGACCAGACCTACTCCCCGCTGCTGTGACAAATAGCACCCCAACTTCCAAACAACGTCCCCCAGACAACAACACAAAACGAGAGGGTGGGTGGGGATCGTTCGGCGTCCGGAAGAAGAGAGGAGGTAACCCCTCAAGTTCCCGGACTAACCATTTCCCTACTCCTCTTCTATATCCCCAGCTAAACCACCCACTAATGCCATATTTGGCATCCCTGCACAAACTGTACCTATTAACCCCATCACTCCCTAACCTCCCCCTTGGTCATGTCACCCCTCCACCCCAGGGGTTCCATGGCTTTCTACATAGAAGCTCATCAGTAATCTTCTATCTCAGTAATGGGAAAGTCTTCACTGAATACAGATTTTACCTCAGAATTCAGAATTTTGATAATGACTGATCAATTCTGGCAGAGAAAGAAGCAGATTTCCCTTAGATATATTACAAAGGCACTTATTTTCATGTCTACTATTGATTTATCTAATAAAAATTAATGACTGTTATGCTTCATTTGTGTTTATTTCTGATATTCCATTGTACTGTAATCTGAACTTGATATCTCACCATTTGTTGCCTGTTGTATAGCACTATTTTTTTTCTTTTCATAAGTGAGATCACACAGCACACATGCTATAAGAGCAGAACAGCACTGTAGAGCATGGGGAAGAGTAGAAACAGTGGCAGGCAGAGCAGCAGTGTAGATACCATAAAAAGGAGTCAGGTGACACTTTTGTAACTCCATTATAACTTTTGTGCTGGTCAAGCAAAGCTGTGAATATTGTGCTTCTTATTTATTAAATCTGCCTAATATAGAAACATAGCTAGATATGTGGCGCACTGGACAAGCCAGGACGTCACAGGTACTGCAACAACACACCCCACACCCCGGTTAGGCACATCAGCACACAAATCCTTGTCGCGTCCCTCCAGGAGCTGATGTCCACACCAGGTGGGGTGGAGCCAGGCGGTTGGCCCCAACTGCTGAGGAGTACACAGTCCTGGAGGCGGGAAAAGAAGCAGTGGAGGAGAGGAGAGTGGAGTTAGGGAGAGTGAAGGAGTAAGTGGCAAGCGAGGAGCAGTCTGACCGTGTCCGGGTACGTGGCCTGGGCACATACAGCAAGGTTGGGAGACGGTAGTGGCCGTCTGCAGGAGGGGCCGATCGACGCGGAACCGTAGGACCGGGGACGGGCGGTGGCCCGCCGGTACCGAACCGGGGAGCAAAGAGAAGCCAGCACCATCCGGCAGGGCCTACGGACCCCGACCAGGCTTGGAGTCGCCGTAAAACCGGTCAAATCCATTAGTGACGGGAACCTCCCGGGTTTCCCAGCAGCAAAGACCCGATTGAAGGCAACCGCCCAACTGTGAAGGGAAATACAGTCACCGCCAAGGCTAAAATTCCCAGGGCCAGAGCCTGCGGGCAAAAGTGGCTCCCTCGGCATCTATCTACGCTGGGGAGCGGGTTACCGGTGGGAAGCCATCAGGGCCGAAAACACACTACAGGTGCAGGGAAAGGCAGTCACCGCCAACCTACCGGGAGTGACCACCGCAGCCGGCTGCGGGACCCGTCCATCCAGCCGTTTGTTTTACCAGAGACGCTGTATACGTTATTGGCTGAGTGAGTACTACCGTGCCGTCTGGCACCGTGCTGCCCCCACGACCCTGCACCTCACCAAACCCTGCCATCCACTCTCCAGTTACCCTCACCGGGCTCCGGGACCACCAAAACCCCACTACTTACGGAGGGGAGAGAAACATCTCGGCTGCTCCCTGTCATCGCTCCCGGGATCCCCGTCCAGAGCAGCGGTGGTGTCCCAACCTCACCACAAACCATGGGTGGCGGCACGGACCGATTTCCCAAACCCCAAAAACTATCCCCTTTTCACTCACGGGCGAGGAGCGCCGCTCGAGTCCCCGGATCCGGCCCACACTCGAGCCACCGAGCAGCAGCAGCAGCGCCGGACCCGAGCGTTAGCGAGAGCGCAGCGGCGGCGGCCTCCTCCCCGCCCGCGACAGATACCCCAAACAACCAATTTGAGCATAACTTTTAATTTTTACACTGCACTGTAAAAAAAGAAAGCTGAGCCCTGATTGGTTGCTATAGGCAAAAGGGACATTTTTACTATTGCATATTTCAGATGAGGCCTAATGTTTCTAATATTACCTTACAAAACCTCCTTTTCAGCTCCACTCTCGTATGTTTCTCACCTAATCGCCTCCAGGACTTTCTTCAAGTATCCCTCATCTGATTGTCTTCAGAATTCACAACCTTCAAACACAGCTTGATAACGCATTTCTTCAATAAATCGTAGAGCCTGCAATGACCCAACTGTTATCTCCCTAGTCTACAAGGCCTGCTGCAACCCAACACCAACCTACCGTCTCATTCTCATTACCCTGTAACTGCAATCCCATGTGACGGGCACCCTCTACCCTCTGTACCAGTCTGTCATGATTAGTCTATTCATTGTAGGTTATATTTGTATGTGAACACTTTTCACATCTCCAGCACCATAGAATCAATGGTGCTCTATAAGTAAATAATGATATTGATTATTGTTAATTATTTTAAGCTATTCATGTAGTGGTAATACATTTCTTAGTGGGTTAAAGACAGGCAGCAAGTCTGCTGCAAGCTTTAACAGGTTTTCCTCCAGTATTGCCCTGTATTTAGCTCCATCCATCTTCCCATCAACCGCGACCTGCTTTCCTGTCCCTGCTGAAGAAAATCATTCCCACAGCATGATGCTGCCACCAGCATGTTTGATGGCAGGAATTGTGTTTTCAGGGTGATGTGCAGTGTTAGTTTTCTACCATACATAGTCTTTTGCATACAGACCAAAATCTCTACTTATACTCATTTGACCAGAGCACCTTCTTCCACATGTTAGTTGTGTGCCTTACATGGCTTTATGCAAATGCAACTGGGACTTCTTAAGGTGGCTTTAGACACAACGACATCGCTAACGAGATGTCGTTGGGGTCACGGAATTCGTGACGCGCATCCGGCCTCATTAGTGACATCGTTGCGTGTGAAACGTACGAACGACCGCTACCGATCAAAAATACTCACCTAATCGTTGATCGTTGACATGTCGTTCTAATTCCAAATATCGTTGCTGTTGCAGGACGCAGGTTGTTCGTCATTCCTGAGGCAGCACACATCGCTACGTGTGACACCCCAGGAACGAGGAACAACACCGTACCTGCGTCCTCCGGCAATGAGGTGGGCGTCACTTTCTTTCGGCTGCTCTCCGCCCCTCCGCTTCTATTGGACGGCTGCCATGTGACGTCGCTATGGTGCCGCATGAACCGCCCCCTTATAAAGAAGGCAGTTGGCAAGCTACAGTGACGTCGCTGGGCAGGTAAGTACGTGTGACAGGTCCGAGCGATGTTGTACGCCACGGGCAGCCTTTATTGTTTGATTTAAAAAATAGATTTTTTTATACTTAATTTGTGACATTTACTCCAGAAATAATAGTTGTTTTGTGGATCTCTGCAGCTTCTCCAGAGTGACCATGGGCCTCTAGGCTACACGTCTAATTAGTGATCTCCTTGCTTGGAATATCAGTATAGGTGGATGGCCAAGTCTTGCTAGGTTTGTGATTGTACCATTGTACTGCCCCGCGGGCTCGGCTGCGACCGCCGAGCCACTCGGATCCGTGCTCGTACTGCGGGTGGTGGCTCGAGCCTCTCATGGACCCGGGGGTCACGTCGCTCTGCAAGGGAGTTGGTGCCACACGCAGGGACTCCGGTGAGGAGTTCCACGGCCGGGGCCGCGGTTGTTTGGTTTGGATTGTAAGTTTGTGACGCCACCCACGGGTTGTGGTGAATGGATGGACACCACCGCTGCCGTTAACTAGGCCTCCCGGGGATGGTGTTGCGCAGCTTGGTGTTGACCCCTCCGTGGGTAGGGGAGCAATGATCCCGGGGGCCCCAGGGAGGTGCTGAGGCGGGAAAGCGGGTTGGACGCTGGTGCGGTGCAGCACGGTGCGCGGCCCGAAGGCACTGGTGTACTCACTCTGACACAATACACTCGAGTCTCTGGTAAACCAGAGTGATGAACGGGGCCCGCAGCCGGCTGCAGCTTCTCCCGGTATAGGTTGGTGGTTTCCTCCTTTCTCCTGCACCTCTGTGTGTAAATGTTTGACTCCTATGCCTAGACACCGGTAGACCGCTCCCCGACTTGTATATGCCATAGGAGCCCATTTGCCCGCAGATGCTGGCCCTTTCGGTGTCTTGGCAGTGGCTTTACCCTGTATGGTTGGGCTGTTGTCTTCTAACGGGTTTTGTGTGGGATAGGTCCTAAAGTCCAGTCCGCAATCAGTTGATTTGACTCAGCCCTGTCGGTTCGGGGCTTCGTCTCGGTCTGAGTACCCCTCTTGGTGTTCCGGTTTCCAATCGGTTCCCCGGTTCGGTACCGGCGGGCCACCGCCCAACCCCAGTCCCTATGGTTCCACCCGCTGTAATCCCAGCTCCTGCAGGCGGCCACCACCGTCTGCCTCCTTGTCAATGGTGACTGGGCTCCGACCCAGCCACCGGAGTAGTCTATGGCAGGCCTGGGCACAGGACTGCCCTTGAACTCGTCCTCCCTCCTTCACTGTCAAAACGACTCTCTGTGAACTTGTGTCTGTGTTTTCCCGCCTCCAGGCCTGTGAACTCCTCAGTGGGCGGAGCCAACCGCCTGGCTCCACCCCCTGGTGTGGACATCAAACCTGGAGGGTGGTGACAAGGTTTTTAGTTTGACTGATGTCACCTAATTGGGAGAGGGTGTGGTGTTGTGTGTGACTACCTGGGACGACCTGACTAGTCCAGGGCGTCACACCATGGACCTTCCATTTTTGGAAGCTGGGTTGCTCTGTGAGGCATTCAGAGCTTGGTTTATTTCTTTATAACCTCAACCCTGCTTTACTATTCTCCATGACTTTATCCCTGACCTGTCTGTTGTGTTCCTTGCTTTTCATGATGATGTTTGGTTTCTTATGTTCTCAAACAAACCCCTGAGGAATTTAAAGAATAGCTTTAGTTTTAATGAGAATAAATTGCACACAGGAGGACTTAATTTATTAATTATGTAAATTCTAAAGGCAATTGGTCACTTGGGATTTTATTTAGGGGTATCAGACAGCAGGGGCTGAATACAAATTCACGTCAAAATTTTGAGATTTATATTTTTCAAGTGTTTGGAAAACTATAATTTCCTGTACATTTCACAAATACTTGTTACGTATCTTTTCAAATAGTTGAGAAGGAACTGGTAAATCTGTGCTGCTGGTACTAATATCTACAAAAAAGATCCAAAGGTAATTGTAGCGATGTCAGTGTGGTTTTAATTTCAAACCATTTTGAAGTAAGCAAGCTACTTCCTCAGTAGAACCATAACACAACAGTTGTGCAGTGCAAAGCACTGGAGGCACGCTAAAGGGCGCTACACACGCTGCGACATCGCTAGCGATGTCGATAGCGATTGCACCCGCTCCCATCGTTTGTCCGTCATGGGCAAATCGCTGCCCGTGGCGAACAATATCGGAGGTACGCATCACGCATACTTACCAGCCTAACGACGTTGCTATGGCTGGCAAACAACCTTTTTTCTAAGGGGGCGGTTCGTGCGGCGTCACACAGCAGGCAACCAATAGAAGCGAAGGGCCGGTGAGCAGCCGCATGAAGGTCACTCCCACCTCGTTGCCGGAGGACGCAGGAACGCTGTTGTTCGTCATTCCCGGGGTGTCACACGTAGCGATGGAACGACGAACAACCTGTGTCCAGAACGAGCAACAATAGTTTGAAAATGAACGACGTGTCAACAATCAACGATGTGGTGAGTATTTTGGATCGTTAGCGGTCACTCGTACGTGTCACACGCAATGACGTCGCTAACGAGGCCAGATGTGCGACACGAATTCCGTGACCCCAGCGACATCTCGTTAGCGATGTCGTTGCATGTAACGGGGCCTTTAGAGTTAGCATATCCAATAAAATCCTCAATAAAATTTAAGTTTGTAGTTATTATGTGAAAAAAATGTGTAAAAGTTCACAAGGTTTGAATACTTTTTCAAGGCACTGTATCTGATTTCAGAATCTAATTGATCCAATATTGCTGAGCTATACTAAGGATTTGTCATGGATGTCCTAGGGGTACTTTACAAGTTGCGACATCGCTACCGATATATCATCGGGGTCACGTTCGTTAGTTACGCACATCCGGCGCCGGCAGCGACATCGCAACGTGTAAAAGAAGCATAAAAAATTGCTGATCTGTGTAATGTCATTCATTTCCATAATGTCACTACATCAGGAGATACGATGTTGTTTGTTGCTCCTGCGGCGTCACACATCGCTGTGTGTGAAGCCGCAGGAACGACAAACATCTCCTTACCTGCGTCCACCGGCTATGCGGAAGGAAGGAGGTGGGCAGGATTTTATGTCCCGCCCATCTCCACCCCTCCGCTTCTATTGGCCGGACGCTTAGTGACGTTGCGGTGACATCGCTGTGACGCCGAACGCACCTCCCCCTTGAAGGAGGGATTGTTCAGTGGTCACAGCGACGTCGCCGACCAGGTAAGTGCATGTCAAGCTGCCATAGCGATAATGTTCGCTACGGCAGCAATCACAAGATATCGCATGTACGATGGGGGCGGGTGCTATCGCGCTGGACATCGCTAGCAAATGTTAGCGATGTCGCAATGTGTAAAGTACCCCTTAGTCCTGGACAAACGGTTTTAGTTCCTCCCTAGTTTCGTACAACAAAAACTTCTGCACCCAGTGCTTGCTGCTGTGTAATGTCACTTAACCACATGTTAATGGAAATTGAAGACAGTTTTGGTATATCTACTTTATTGTTACCATCAATGTCTGTGTATAGGAGATTTCACTTGTGCTTCTTGCTCGCATTTATGGGGTTTTTAAAGAGTAGGTGCCATGCTTTTTATTTGTTTATTAATAATTATTGATAATATAATCCATTGTTTTTAATAAAAAAATAAAAGCACTGGTTTAACAGGTTTTTATATTTTTTTTTCTGCCGACACTGGGGGCTGCCATTTCATTTGTGGGTGTGTAAGTGCCTGAGCACTCATATACGGCAGCTCTGTACATAGGGGACTCTAGTTGGTGTCTGACCACATCTCCGGTATTGTGGCTGTCCAGTTCACAGCTGTAAGAGAAACGCGCAATATTTTTAAGCTCGCAGCTATACTGTGAGTTTTAATTTCCCCCTATCACCGCTCACAGTACTCAGTGCGAGCAGTGACAGGAGATGTTGGGGTGCAGAGATGCCAGAAGGCAGAATTGCCGGATTGTGGTGAGCATCAGGGGTGAGCAAGCAATATTTGGCAACCTGATACTAGTAGTACATTAACACGCGGCTGATTACCACTCACTGCTACTGTCACCACAGTGTTCCGAGCACCGCAGTTTAATTATCACGGCTCTGTGCTCTGAACACCGACTGAGGTCTGCTATATCTGTGTAAGCCTTATTCAGATATCTGAAGGAGGATAAAGGCCGCTTTACACGCAACGACATTGCTAATGAGATATCGTTGGGGTCACAGAATTCGTGACGCACATCTGGCCTCGTTAGCGATAACGTTGCATGGGACATCTATGAGCGACCGGTAACGATCACAAATACTCACCAAATCGTTGATCGTTGACACGTCGTTCCTTTCCCAAATATCATTGCTCATTTTGGACGCAGGTTGTTCGTCGTTCCTGAGGCAGCACACATCGCTACATGTGACACCTCGGGAATGACGAACAACAGCGTTCCTGCTGACGTGAATGCGGCTGCTCTCCGCCCCCCGCTTCTATTGGCGGCCCACTGTGTGACGTCGCTGTGACGCCGCATGAACCGCCCCCTTAAAAAAGAGGTTGTTCGCTGGCCACAGCGTCGTCGCCAGGAAGGTAAGTACGTGCGACGCGTACCGGCAATATTGTTCGCCACGGGCAGCAATCTGCCCGTGACGCACAAATGACGGGGGCGGGTGCGATCGCTAGCGACATCGCTAGCGATGTCGCTGCGTGTAAAGCGGCCTTAAGACTGACATAGTAGAGACATGCATCTAATGCCATCATGTGTGTCAAAACCAAGAGTTATGTATCAAATGACATCATATCGAATACAACCCAGAGCCGTGTATCTAGTGCGGGCGTCACACGAAACGATCTATCGTGCGATATGTCGCCGGGGTCACGGTTTTCGTGATGAACATCTGGCATCATTTACGACATCGTCCCATGTGACGTTCGAAAATAGTGTATCGTTGACACATCGTTTATTTTTAAAAAGTAGTTTATTTTTCTTTGCGCCGGTTGTTCATCATACCCGGGGCAGCACACATCACTCCGTGTGACACCCCGGGAATGATGAACACAGCTTACCTGCGTCCCGAGGCTCCCGCTGGCTATGTGGAAGGAAGGAGTTGGGCGGGATGTTTACGTCCCACTCATCTCCGCCCCTCTGCTTTTATTGGCCTGCCGCTGTGTGACGTCGCTGTGACACTGAACGTCCCACCCCCTTCAGGAAGTGGATGTTCGCCGCCCACAGCAACGTTGCTCAGAAGGTAAGTACGTGTGATGGCGGTTTAATGACTTTGTGCGCCACGGGCAACTAATTGCCCGTGATGCACAAACGACGGGGGCGGGAACGATCGCTCAATAGATCGTACCGTGTGACGCCCGCATAATACCATCATATGTGGTACAACCCAGAGCAATGTATCTAATCCCACCATGTGTGATATAACACAAAGCTGCTTAACTATTGCCACCATGTGCAGTATAACCCAGAGCCAAATATTGAATGCACATAATTTGATACAGCCCATAGAAATGTGTATCTAATCCCAGCACATAGAGTTGAAGGAATGGCAATCATATATACACTACTGCCCCCATAACAGTGGATGGAGCGGGATCACACATTACTCTACTGCTCCCATACAAGTGGATGGAGCAGTGGTCACACATATCTAATCCCATCTTCTGTGATACAGTCTGCATATCTAATCTTAGCACATGGTACAGTCCATATCTGATCCTATCCTGTAGATTCACTCTATTCAGCGCTGTATCTAATCATATCATAGGTGATACACTCCGCTATGCTCTGTGTCTAATTCCCTCATATGTGATACATAATTCTGAGCCCTGTAGCTAATCCCATCATATATGATCCAGACCGCGTGTGTCATCCCAGCGAAGGACAGAGTGAGTAGCACCAGCTAATAGAATAATTCCTGCAAGCCATCCTCAGTGTCACTATCCTCATCTCAGTATCATTTTATAATCATTAACAATATATATCGGCACTGTGGTCCTACACGTCATCCTCATCCATTTGCAAATGCCCAGAAGGGGAGGTGACATCACACAATGTGAGCAGACCCACTAGGTTTTCATGGCAAAATTCAACAACTGCACCCCCTAGTGTTTAAAATTGGACATTATAAAAAATAAATGATTATTTATGTTACATCACAAAAAAGAATTAATATTTTAAAAAAAATTATTGAAATTTATACTTCACATTTTTATAATTGTTGAAAAAATGTTTGTTTTTTTTATGGCACCTTCCCTTTAATACATATGCGCAATTGATTCCACTTACCTATAACCATTTATTTCCTCACCACAGGTTTCCTATGTTAAAGCTATTGACATTTGGATGGCCGTCTGTCTGCTGTTTGTATTTTCCGCCTTACTTGAGTATGCAGCCGTCAATTTTGTGTCCAGACAGCACAAAGAACTTTTAAGATTTCGACGCAAGAGGAAGAAGGAGAAGGTATTTTCAGCATTATTTTCACTAGTCTTAACATATGATTATATGTGAAAGATTTTTGGAATTACTCTTTAAAATTTAATAAACAAGTAGGGAAAAGAGAAATTAGATCCCTTTCTGATCACTGGGAGTCTGACTGCTGGAACATCAAAGATCTTGAGATCAGAGCTCTGAAGCTCTATTTTATATGGAACAGAGACGTGTGTGCTTGGCTTCATTCATGGTCAATGGGACTTCCAGAGAAGGTTTACTACACATCATTTGGCTTCCTTCCACAGTCTCATTGACAATGAAAGGAGCTAACGTCAAGCACATGCACCTTTGCACCATCTAGAGGTTGACTCCAGAGCCCTGATCTCAGGATCTTTGGAGTCCCAGAAGGAAAAGTAATAACTTTCTTTTTTTTGGGGTCAGGGGGAAATAACACTAAAATGAAAGCTCAAAGTTGAAGAGAAAAAAAATTATGAACTCTAGGAAAACACAAACATGCAATGCTTATCTCATACTGAGTGTCACAGTGCGCTAAATCTTTCATATGGGTATGTGCAAATGTTAAGTACTGAATTTTTTATTTTATAAAACGCACCCCAAATTTAGAGGCGGAAAATGGGAAAAAAAATATTAATGTTAAAATGGTGGTTCGTCTTATAATCCTAGTGTGTCTTATATAATAGCTCCCCAGGGGGAGTGGCAGTGGTGCAATGGCTCAGGAGGGACACAGGTAGCATGGTTGGCAATGCTGCGGGTTCATAGGAGAGGGTGTCGTGGCTCAGGAGGGTCAGTGAACAGAGGGTCGGCAAAGCTGCGGGCTCAGAGGAGGGAATGTCACAGCTCAGGAGAGTCAGTGATACTTGTGGCAGGCGGCATTGATCTCACGGTGCACTGCAGCTACATTGATCTGTCGGCTTTTAACGCGATGTACAGTAGGTATGGAAAGTATTCAGACCCCTTTAAATTTTTAATTGTTTGTTTCATTGCAGTCATTTGGTAAATTCAAAAAAGGTATTTTTTTTCTCATTAATGTATACTCTGCACCCCATCTTGACAAAAAAAGAACATAAATGTAGAAATTTTTGCAAATTTTATAAAAAAGAAAAAACTGAAATATCAGGTGGTCATAAGTATTCAGACCCTTTGCTTAGTATTGAGTAGAAGCACCCTTTTGAGCTAGTACAGCCATGAGTCTTCTTGGGAGTGATGCAACAAGTTTTTAACACCTTTATTTGGGGATCCTCTGCCATTCTTCCTTGCAGATGCTCTCCAGTTCCATCAGGTTGGATAGTGAACGTTGGTGGACAGCCATTTTCAGGTCTCTCCAGAGATACTCAATTGGGTTTAGGTCAGGGCTCTAGCTGGGCCAGAGCACTCTGGAAGAGGTTTTATTCCAGGATATCTCTGGACTTGGCCACATTCATCTTTCCTTCAATTGCAACCAGTTGTCCTGTTCCTGTAGCTGAAAAATACCCCCCTGGCATGATACTGCCACCACCATGTTTCATTGTGATGTGGTACCTGGTTTTCTCCAATTATACTGCTTAAAATTATCACCAAAAAGTTCTATCTTCAGCTCATCAGACCAGAGAATCTTATTTCTCATAGTCTGGGAGTCCTTTATGTGTTTTTTTGCAAACTCTATGCTGGATTTTATATGTCTTCCATTGGCCACTCTGCTATAAAGCCCAACTGGTGGAGAGCTGCAGTGATAGTTGACTTTGTGCAACTTTCTCCCATCTCCCTACTGCATCTCTGGAGCTCAGCCACAGTAATCGTGGGGTTCTTCTTTAACTCTCTCACCAAGGCTCTTCTCCCACGATTGCTCAGTTTAACTGGACGTCCAGGTCAAGGAAGAGTTCTGGTGGTCTCAAACTTCTTTCATTTAAGGATTATGGAGCCCACTGTGCTCTTAGGGACCTTGAGTACTGCAGAAATTCTTTTGTAACCTTGGCCAGATCTGTGCCTTGCCACAATTCTGTCTCTGAGCTCCTTGGCACTTCCTTTGACCTCATGATTCTCATATGGTGTGACATGCACTGTGAGCTGTGAGGTCTTACATAGACAGGTGTGTGTCTTTCCAAATCAACTCCTCTCAGTTTACTTAAACACAGCTGGACTCTAATGAAAACGTAGAACTGTCAAGGAGGATGAAAATGAAATGGACAGCATGTAACTTAAAATATGAGTGTCTGAGCAAAGGGTCTGAATACTTATGACCATGTGATATTTCACTTTTCTTGTTTAAAAAATTTCCAAAATTTCTACATTTCTTTTTTTTCCTGTCAAGATGGGGTGCAGAGTGTACATTAATGAGAAAAAAATGAAATTTTTTGAATTTACCAAATGTCTGCAACGAAACAAAGAGTGAAAAATTTAAAAGGGTCTGATAAGTTTCCGTACCCACTGTATTTCAAGAAAATTGCTCGCAGAGGTGGCGCGTGTGCAGATTGGCTTCCTTGGCCATATTCTGAAGTCCATCTGTGTCGCCCTGGACAAGCCAGGGGCCACAGAGCACAACACCTACACACCCCACACTCCCTGCAGGCACATCAAGGTCAGACACAAAACCCTTGTTGCCTTCCCCAGGGGCTGATGTCCACACCAGGGGGTGGAGCCAGGCGGTTGGTCTCCACCCACCAAAGAGTTCACAGTCCTGGAGGCAGGAAAAAGGAAGTTCGGTTAAGCTAGGGAAGTGAAGGAGAGAGGAGTTCAGTTTTGACAGTGAAAGTGGAAGGAGGGAAAGTGAGCAGTAGTGAAGTGGCAAGAGAGCAGACTAAAGTGAGTCCGGGTGTGTGGCCCGGACGGAGCAGCAAGGTTGGCAGATGGTGGTGACTGTCTGCAGGAGTGGCCTATCGGAGTTTGCCGTAAGGACCGTGGACGGGCGGTGGCCCGGCGGTACCGGACCGGTACACAAGGAGAAGCCAGCACCATTGGCAGGGGCTTTTCGGACCCCGGCAAGGCTAGGAATCGCCGTGAATTTGCTAAATCCGTTAGTGAAGGGGACCTCTGGGTTTCCAAACAGTCAAGTCCCGACAGAAGGCAACCGTCCAACCGTGAAGGGGAGACACCATCACCGCCAAGGGCAACCGTTTCCCAGGGCCAGCGCCTGTGGGCAAAAGGGGCTCCTACGGCCCACATCCAGGTCGGGGAGCGGGTTACCGGTGGGAACCCATCGGAATCAACATAGAACATAGGTGCAGGGAGAGACAGTCATCACTAACCTGCAGGGAACAACAACACCGCACCGTCCGAGGGACCCGTCCATCCAGTCGCTTGTTTTACCGTGAACTGTGTCATCATCATTGGCTGAGTGGGTACCTCCGTGCCGTGCAGCACAGCGCTGCCCCTGCGACCCTGCACCTCACCAGGCCCCGCAACCCGCCTGCCATCCACTCCTACCCCATCACCGGGCCCCGGGACAACCAACCCCCTACCCACGGAGGGGAGAAATAACAACAAAGCTGCTCCCTGTCACCACTCCCGGGATCCCCGTCCAGAGCAGTGGTGGTGTGCACAAAATCCCCACAACCGTGGGTGGCGTCACGGACAATATCCCCAAAACCAAACCACCCCTTTTCACTCACGGGCCAGGAGCGCCGCTCGAGTCCCCGGGATCCGGCCCATCGCTCCGCCACCGAGCAGCAGCAGCCGCAGAGCAGCGGCAGCCGGACCCGAGCAGTGGGAGAGCGCAGCGTCCCCTCTTCCGCCTGCGACACATCATGTCAAGCACTGGCAGTTCAATGGAGTCTGCAGTGCACCAGCAGATCAATGGCGCCCATCACTGCGATACCCCTGGGTCCACAGTTATCGCCGACCCTCTCTCCTATGACCTTCCTGAGCTGCTCCATTGCAGTGACACTCCCCCCTCCTCCCAGCTCTCAGTGTCGCCAACCCTGCACCACTCGGGTAATGCATATCCGGATAAGACGCACCCCTATTTTTCCCCCAGTTTGTGGGAAAAAAAAGTGCATCTTATAATCTGGAAAATATGGTATTTGTTGCATTGCTGTCGCATTTTCTCACACAGTTTTGTAACAAAAATTGAAGCAGTTTGCAGTACCAGCAAAGTGAATGAGATTCCTGAAGTATTTTTTATATATATATACATATATATATATATATACATATATATATATATATATATATATATACTGTATATATGCCAGTAATCATTGATGAGTGAGGTTCACTCAATGTCAAGAAATTATATATATATATATATATATATATATATACATATATATATATATATGTATGTATATATATATATATATATATATATATATATATATATATACATACATATATATATATATATATACATACATATATATATATATATATATATACCGTCATATCAAAAAATTTGGGCACCCCTATTAATGTTAACCTTTTTTCTTCATAACAATTTGGGTTCTTGCAACAGCTATTTCAGTTTCATATATCTAATAACTGATTGACTGAGTAATATTTCTGGATTGAAATGAGGTTTATTGTACTAACAGAAAATGTGCAATCCGCATTTAAACAAAATTTGACCGGTGCAAAAGTATGGGCACCTCAGCATAAGAGTGACATTAATATTTTGTAGATCCTCCTTTTTCAAAAATAACAGCCTCTAGTCACTTCCTGTAGCTTTTAATGAGTTCCTGGATCCTGGATGAAGGTATATTTGACCATTCCTGTTTACAAAACAATTCCAGTTCAGTTAAGTTTAATGGTTGCGAGCATGGACAGCACGCTTCAAATCATCCCACAGATGTTCAATGATATTCAGGTCAGGGGACTGGGATGGCCATTCCAGAACATTGTAATTGTTCCTCTGCATGAATGCCTGAGTAGATTTGGAGCGGTGTTTTGGATCATTGTCTTGCTGAAATATCCATCCCCTGCGTAACTTCAACTTCGTCACTGATTCTTGCACATTACTGTCAAGAATCTGCTGATACTGAGTTCAATCCATGCGACCCTCAATTTTAACAAGATTCCTGGTGCCAGCATTGGCCACACAGCCCCAAAGCATGATGGAACCTCCACCAAGTTTTACTGTGGGTAGCAAGTGCTTTTCTTGGAATGCCGTGTTTTTTGCCTCCATGCATAACGCCTTTTTGTATGACCAAACAACTCAATCTTTGTTTCATCAGTCCACGGGACCTTCTTCCAAAATGTAACTGGCTTGTCCAAATGTGCTTTTCCATACCTCAGGCGACTCTGTTTGTGGCGTGCTTGCAGAAACGGCTTCTTTTGCATCACTCTCCCATACAGCTTCTCCTTATGCAAAGTGCGCTGTATTGTTGACCGATGCACATTGACACCATCTGCAGCAAGATGATGCTGCAGGTCTTTGGAGGTGGTCTGTGGATTGTCCTTGACTGTTCTCACCATTCTTCCTCTCTGCCTTTCTGATATTTTTCTTGGCCTGCCACCTCTGGGCTTAACAAGAACTGTACCTGTGTTCTTCCATTTCCTTACTATGTTCCTCACAGTGGAAACTGACAGTTTAAATCTCTGAGACAACTTTTTGTATCCTTCCCCTGAACAACTATGTTGAATAATCTGATCATGATGCCACTCTTCATAGGAGATTCAAATAGGAGAACAACTTGCAAGTGGCCACCTTAAATACCTTTTCTCATGATTGGATACACCTGCCTATGAAGTTCAAAGCTCAATGAGGTTACAAAACCAATTTAGTGCTTTAGTATGTCAGTAAAAAGTAGTTAGGAGTGTTCAAATCAAGAAATTGATAAGGGTGCCCATATTTTTGCACCGGTCAAATTTAGTTTAAATGCAGATTGCACATTTTCTGTTAGTACAATAAACCTCATTTCAATCCAGAACAATTACTGAGTCTATCAGTTATTAGATATATGAAACTGAAATAGCTGTTGCAAAAACCCAAATTGTTATAAAGAAAAAAGGTTAACAATGTCGTGCGACATTTGGTGCTCGCTGCCGTAGCGAACATTATCGCTACAGCAGCGTCACACGCACATACCTTGTCAGCGACGTCGCTGTGACCACCGAACAATCCCTCCCTCAAGGGGGAGATGCGTTCGGCGTCATAGCGACGTCACTGCGGCGTCACTAAGCGGCCGGCCAATAGAAGTGGAGGGGCGGAGATGAGCGGGACGTAACATCTCTCCCACCTCCTTCCTTCCTCATTGCCGTTGGACGCAGGTAAGGAGATGTTCGTCGTTCCTGTGGTGTCACACATAGCGATGTGTGATGCCGCAGGAACGAAGAACAACATCGTACCTGTGGCAGCAGCGATATTAAGGAAAGGATCAACGTGTCAGCGATCACCGTTTTTGAATGATTTTGCGATTGTTGATCGTCGCTCCTTGGTGTGACACGCTGCGATAACTCTACTGGTGCCGGATGTGTGTCACTAGCGATGTGACCCCGACGATATATTGGTAGCGATGTCACAGCGTGTAAAGTATTCTTAAAGCATGGGTGAGCGAGTTTCCCCTATAAGGACAGGTTAAAACTGACATATATGGTTACCAATTTAATGAAATTGTGCGTGATGTACCAGAAAGGGCTAACAAAAAAAATATCCCGCCAAAACATACAAATTTGTTGGATATACATACAAAACTGACAAATGTCAGTGAAGACCCAAACAATAATTTGGAAACAATGATAGGTAACAGGCTTAAAACCAATCCTGTCATTTTCACAAAAGAGGGGTAAGAAGGGAAATTATGGGTGGATTAAACCTCACCTAACAGTGACCCTAATATGTCTAAGCCATGGAGGTTGGCACCCTAAAAAGGCAACGCAGGAGATGGCACACACACTGTACACCAGTTGACCCCAATGATCCCTAGTATCCCCTCAAGATATTGTGCACAGAAGAGCAGGTACCAAATCACTAATAGTGCAAAAAAGGCAAAATGAGGTGCCTGTATGAAATGACTGATAGTGCAGCTAAAAATTGGTGCTAGTCCCTCAGCCAATACCTATATACAAAAATGCAAAACTAATGCAATAATTGCATCTAGCGATAACCCAAAAAGCCATGTACATATAACAATCCAAGAGCTGTGATGTAAGGAGTGAGCAATAAGTATCACAAACCAATATGACATTGCAAAAGATTACACCAGCCAGATATGCTCACATGATCTCAGGCATGGCTGAGCATATTTCCCCATAAGGCTAGGTTCCTTCTAGCATATAGCATCTGATGATGCTGTCAGGTGGTAGAATCAGGTACGATATGCAAATGCCACTCAGATTAAACTCTTCTGTGAGCGTGAGCCGAGTGTCATTATACTGTGATCAGATTCTTTTGCATGTGAGAACCAGAGCACAGGTACAAATAAGATGGAAAGATTAAGTTATCCATCATCACCTTTATATATGTCCGCAGCAATTGGACGGCACTTGGATGTCATTCAAGTGCAGTCTGATGTTTCACACGCACCCATAGACTTGTATGGGTGCATGTGATCCAAATATCGGAGCCACTCACAGTATGCTGCAATTGTTTTCTCATGCTGAATCGGCATGAGAAAAAAATAGCATATCTGCACTGCCCCAAAGTATAGCACTTGTCTGAGTGCTATCTAATAAACATTGGATAGCATTCAGCCATTTTATACACTCATGTGTGCAAGCCCTAACCCTTAATAGCAATGACTTCACCTGGAATCACACATCCAGTGAGCAAGGATGACCATAGCCAGTAGAAAAGCAGAGGTAAGGAATGCAGCAGCCATTTTAATGTTATTTAGGATAGCAAGAAGATGTCAGAGTTCACAGCTCAATAAAAGAGGTAGTAAAAGAAAATCCCAAAACAAACTGTACAGATAGTGTATGACAGCACAGTAGTGAAGAACGGTTACCATCCATTTACCTCTAGCCATATATGTAGAGGTCACTTTCACATTACTAAAGGGGGCTTTACATGCTATGTCATCGCTAATACGAAGTCGTTGGGGTCACGGAATTGGTGACGCACATCCGGCCGCATTAGCGATGCCGTTGCATGTGACAATTATGAGCGATTTTGCATCGTCGCAAAAACGTGCAAAATCGCTCATCGGTGACATGGGGGTCCATTCTCAAATATCGTTACTGCAGCAGTAACGAAGTTGTTTCTCGTTCCTGCGGCAGCACACATCGCTCCGTGTAACACCGCAGGAGCGAGGAAACTCTCCTTACCTGCCTCCCGGCCACAATGCGGAAGGAAGGAGGTGGAAGGTATGTTACGTCCCGCTCATCTCCGCCCCTCCGCTTCTATTGGGTGGCGGTTCAGTGACGCTGCTGTGACGTCGCCGTGACGCTGAACGAACCGCCCCCTTAGAAAGGAGGTGGTTCGCCAGTCACAGCGACGTCGCCGGGCAGGTAAATAGTGTGACGGGTCTGGGCGATGTTGTGCGGCACGGGCAGCAATTTGCCCGTGTCGCACAACAGATGGGGGCGGGTACCCATGCTAGCAATATCGGTACCGATATTGCAGCGTGTAAAGCCCGCTTAAGTCTGTATTTGCGTTAAAGAGCTTGAAATTATTTGAATGTTCTTTAGAAGACCTTAAAGTGCTAGACACTTCCCTTCAGCACAAGTGAAGGGTTTGTGATTTGCCACAAACCAATTTGCCGGAAATTGGTATTTGGGGGGGGGGGGAATTTGGCAAAGCAGGAGAATTTGAATTTCAAAAGATTCGCTCATCTCTATTAAATGTTAATTTTCAATGTTTCAAGGCTGATTTTAATTAAAACTTTTGTTACTGTGTGTATTTGAACGGTTGGAGAATTCCTGTAAGACACAGTAACCTTGCATCCATACAAAAGGCATAACTCTTTTTTCAAATATGCCAGCTTGGTACATAATCAATCTCTATTCCTCCACTTGAATAAAAAAGGGTTCTGTATTTAGAAGTGTATTGGAAAGCAATGCTACATTCTTCTTTCTGTACAAACTGTCAAGCAATTGATTTGTATTTAATAGACTGACTCTCTGTCCTTGAAAATAATCGCTAGAGAAATCTTTATAGTGGCTGTCTTTCTAGAAAGACCCAGCGAGATGTTATCAAGTGTTTAGTCAAAGGTTTATGATACAATACTCAAGAAATGAAAATATTTTTCTCTAAATTGCTTTTTATCAAAATCCCACAGTTGAATAAAATATTGATTTGTTTAATACCACGCAGCAGGCAGAGAAGTGTGTGCGAACGAGCCATTTCACAAAGCTTATCATATCATCATAGGAGCGAGTAATAGCATGCATTGCAAGCTAAGTCGTTTCCAAGAATGAAAAAAAAAACATAAAATAGCATTTTAAGCCTATAGCTACTTTAAATCTACACAGTAAATCATAATTTTAATCGCAAATTGTAAATCCTTTTTTAGGAGGACGTGCCACCCATGTTTCCCCCAAACTTGACATGCCTGAGATGTGTCATCTAGTAAATTACCGCATTTCCCTTCTATTTTTATGCCAGGTTCATGTCACTGATGACTCTTAAAAGGAAATTCTTTTTCTTCTAAAGTGTCCAACAGATTAGATATTTAATGGCCGAATTGAGCCTCTCTTCACACATGTATAGTGGGGGGGCTGCACCACACCATGTACTTGTACCATGTTTTATAGACTGTTCAATACTATAAGATATATATTTTTGTATCAATGGCTGCCATCTAGCGGCGAGTCGCCTTTAGATTAGATGTTAAATAAGATAGGGTGAAGGTAGTGGAAGGGAGGAGTGACAGATGGTGGTAAAAAGAACAAGAGGGAAGGCTCAATAGGGGACCAGTAGAGAATAGAGTTCAAGTGTGAGAATACGTCTTGGTGCTAGGGACAGTCAGGGAACCCTGAGATAACCTCGAGAGGTTAGGAGCCAATGGCTCATCCTGATGGGCTTAGAGAGTCATCGGGGCCCAGAATCAGACGAAGTTAAATGGAGTTAGGGATAAGGAGGCACAGACCCTGGAGCCTGAAGACAAGATCCAAGATAGTGGGGGACAGGTCGAGGATCAGTACCCCACACTGAGAAGAAGGAAGTAAAGGAAGGCTATGTCTGTCATAACGATGTGCAGAATAAAAGTGAACGATTCTAGGAGGCTAAGCAAACTTTGGTGTTGCATGTGTTACTAATTGTGTACAGTGACAGCCAGAGGGGTGATGGACACCAGACTGAAGAAACCAGTAAGTGTCATGCCCCCTACCCAAAAGTCACAGCTGCAGACAGAATCTCCTTGGTAAAGGAGTGCGGCACCCAAGCGGCCTGGCACCCTTACTTCAGATGCTTTCTTATTATGAATAGGGAGAGGAAAGTAAGCAACTACCAGATATTTGTGGTGACAGCTTATCATAGTAGGGACCAAAAAGATAGACCATGTTGAAATTTAAGAAGCCTAAGGTACCATTTACATAATCTGCTGCACTAACTGACTACCACTCAGGTACATGTTTGCTGATCGGTGGTCAGTCAATACCTTGTTCACACAGGCGGACTGTACTTCAGATATGCACAGATGGATCAGGAATGATCAGTTCAGTGTGCACTGGCTGCCATTGTTTTCAGCAGGGCAGGTTCTGTTACATCGGACAGTGTTCTTCCAAAAACAATGATCTTTTCAGTCAGTTAAAGAATCATTTCACCCGACGAACGAGTGTTTTGCTCATTTGTTGGTTTAACCGGCAGCCTATTTGCGCTGGATAATTAATATTATCAATAATTGCACAGCTTTAATGCACATTGACTCTGACATTAACAGTGCCGCTGGCATGGGGGCACGTCATTCTCAGTGTCAATCAGCAATATTATCGCAGGGTGTTGATTGGGTTGCTATAACATTTTGTGGTCTGTTGAGACTTCCATGCCTGTCATCACAGAGCTTCATTGAAAACCAGCCTGTGGTTGGGCTTCAATAGAGACTGTGATTTTTTTTATACAGCAAAAATACAGTATAGCACAAGCAATCAGAGGATCGCAAATACAAGTCCACCTTGGGAACTAACAAATATACAATGAAGAAAAGTTATATAAAAAATATAAAAGTTCAAATCCCCATTAAAAATATGGATATTCAAAAATATAGGAAAATACCCACATTTGTTATATCCAAATCAATAAAAGTGTTTGGGGTTTTTTTTTACCACACAATGTACGCTGTAAAAAGAAAAGTCAGAATTGCATTTTTTTTGCAACTTCACCACTCTTGGAATTTTTTGCCTATTTTCCAGTACAAAATGTGGGAAAATTATTGGTGTCATTCAAGAGCACAATTTGCTCAGCAGAAGTCAAAACCTTAAACTTGTAAGAAAGAGTGGCTTTTGATTTATAATTTGAAAGGTATGTAATACCTGATTAGTTTTAGCAACTTCTTTATTTCTCTCCACACTTTACAATGTAGTTCTGTTTGCTCAGATTGTTCGCAATATGTAAGCAACAAGGTTAACAGAAGGTCACCTTAGATCATTGCATGGGAGGAGGATTTCACTTACTGTAAAATTTAAAGGAAGCCCCATAACAAAGATTAAATTGCGCACAGCATTATGGTGCAGTGTTTTACTAGCTCATACAACAGATCTGATATTGTTTCCCTTTCTTGACCTTTGAATGTTAGAATTCATATGAATGGTGTCATGTCCTTAGCACTTATATTTTAGGTTATAGAACAAATATAGTATCTGTTTTCATTAAGACTTGCATTTTGGTGACACTTGGTTCACACAAGTGGTAATGTGTAGAGATGAGCGAAACTGTTTGACAAAGGCTCGGCAAACATGAGTATTACACTTAAAATTCGGCGTTTGGTTTGGTTTTCCCACAAACACAACATTTCCAAAAATACAATTAGAATCCAGCGCAAAGATGTTGGAGCAAGCGCTTCTACTTACTGAATCACACTGCTTCCACAGCCTCTCATTCTTCTTCTCAGGCTGCTCATTAGGCTCAAACATATTCACTGCTTCCCCTGCTCACCGCCTTCTGTTATTGGTTTCGGTCAGATGCGCCCCCATGCTGAGTGACAACTGTCTGACTGCATTGGGGATGACATCAGCAAAGATCCTTCTAGCCACTGGGATTCAAACGTTACCATAGCAGATGTAGTAGTCAAGAACCCAGAAGCAACAGCATCGCCAGAGACAGCATCGCCGGTGACAGGTGAGTATCCAGCAGTGTGTGTGCAGTGATGTCAGGAGGTAATCAGAGTATCTAATGAAATCGAATGACATCCCGACAACATCACCACAACACCAGCATTACCAGGTGTTGCAGGGCTGTCGTCAGGAGGTCATCCAAGCTAAAGGTATAAAGACTGAAATAAAAGTTTTGGTTTGATTCAATAAATGTTCGCAAGCACACCCCTTGCTTGGTTGGCTTAGCCAGTCGAGCTATGGGGCTTTGTGTATCTCCCTCCATCACTTAAAGCACTTATTGGTTGTACAAAAAGCCCATTGTACCAATGGCAAAACATTGTCACAGCACCACTATGTGTGTGTACCCGGCCTAAAATAGGCATATATGAGCGAGCATTTAAGAGTAAAGAGCAATAAATTGCAAGCAAATTTGCAATTAATTATTCATATAAACATATTCAATAATGGTTGTTACTTTTACAGATATTTAACTTTGTGTTTCTTTATTAAAATTGTGTATATATTATTTTTGAAATGTATAGAAATGTATTGTAACAACTGAGTTATATGTGAAAATCATTTTTTTTTTTCTTTTGCAATAATTCTTTGTTGCAATGCTAAGCCAGTGCTTGGTGAACATGAGAACTTAGGCAATTTGTGCTGTAGCAATGGCATGAGAAGTGCTGGACCAACCTATGGGACATTGGCTCAAGAAAACAGTGCACATGTAGGGTAATTTATGTGCGTTTCATGAAAATCCAATATGTATAGATGAAGGTTTTAGCTGGGCCTAACCTTCATTGCTTTCCATATGTGCCTATCTCTAATTCCAAGGTACCTGTCCTGTCCTGTTAAGGTCTCCATGCCAAACAAAATTACGGTCAATGCTTTTTAATGAAATATTTATTAGGTACATGTGCTAACAATTTCATGTGCTTCTAACCGTGTACAGAGCTGTCATTAACATTTATTTAACAAGCATTGTCAGAGGCGTACGATAGGTTACATGAAAGCTCTCCGACTAAGATCACATGTTCAGTAATCATCCAGTAATCAAAAAATCTAATTAATTTTAAATGGAAGAAAATATGATAGCCATTTAATGGATCCATTACCATAGACTTCAATGTTAAAAAAAATGGATCTAGTTGCAATCTGTTTAGTATCTAGAAAAAAAAGCCCTGCTAAAATAGTTGATTGATGATGGATCCTTTTCTAAAGGCCCTGTTACACGCAACGATTTATCTGATGATCTCAGTAGTGATGTGACACGCCCAGATCATAGTTACAATTTGCCGAGATCACTCATAGGACGTTTTGTAGCGGTCACACGTACCCATCTCACAAACGATGCTAAATCGTTTAGCGATATATTGTTTGACCAAGGCGATCATGTGGATGTTGTTCGTCTTTGGCAGGGTGTCAAATGTAGCAATATGTCTGCTGCATTCCAAACGATGAACAATAGTTTGAAACTGAATGACGATGAACGATTTTGAACCTATTTGTGATCGTTCTGAGTCGGACATAGGTGTCACACGCAACGAAGACGCTAACGATGACGGAAGTGCATCACGGAAACCGTGACCCCGACAACATATCGTCAGATAAATTGTAGCGTGTAACGGGGCCTTTAGTGATGAATATTGGACATGTGAACTCAACTATACTTTTTTCTCAGTCTCATACAGAGTTTGAAGTAATTGTTTTAATCATGACAAAAATTTTTATAAATTAAGTAAGCTAGGAGTTTACTTGATCACTGCCACTTCGACAACTGTAAAAATCAGCTGCTATTGCCATAATTTGTAATTGACCATAGATTTTACCTTCATGCCCATGTTGTAGGTAGCCATCATAGTATGATGGAGTTAGAGTGGCCCTGGACAACATCCAGGGAGTCATGAAAGGACGGCCTCCTTCTTTGATATCCAATTGCTTTATAGCCATTAAAAGCTATTGTTACACAATTTGGTTTGGCTCTAATGATTATGCACATTTGCATAAATTGAGATTAAGATAAAGATAAATATGAAGAAGTTTAAAATCTATAATAGTGTAAAAGTCAGACCATTAATTGTAGACCAACGCGGATCTGACTTCGGCCTCCAATGTATCAACTGATTGAAGGTATTGTAGCACACCAGAAATGGCACAGCAATTTTTTTATATCAATGAACTATCAAAAAACAATTGAGATAAAGAATCGGGTTTGATGCTGCGCTAAAAACCACAATGTCCAAGGTTGTAAAAAAACTTTTTCTTTATTTCCAAAGGTCTACGCGTTTCAAAGGCATGTCCGCCTTCTTCATCAGGACAAGGAAAAATAAAAGAACAGCCTCAGGACTTTTTTCCTTGTCCTGATGAAGAAGGCGGACATGCCTTTGAAACGCGTAGACCTTTGGAAATAAAGAAAAAGTTTTTTTACAACCTTGGACATTGTGGTTTTTAGCGCAGCATCAAACCCGATTCTTTATCTCAATTGTTTTTTCTCCACGGCTTTATCGGGGCTGCAGCTGACCGCTTTCTTTACATTCAATTGTTTTGGCTTTCCCAGGAGTTGTGCCTGTCACAACCACAGCAGGTGAGTACCTGTCCTGTTTGTTATATCTCCATTTATCATCGGATAAGACCCTATGTGCGCTTTTTTCCACAGTTCTTTCTGATGAAATGAACTATCAAAGGGAGAGGTAATCAATAATAAAGTCTCAGATAACCTGAGGATTCAATACTCCTATCCTTTTTTGTCTATTTGCTTTGTGCTCTGTATAGGAACAGAAGAGCAAGAAGCAGTGAAGACCAATGACCCCAATACCAGTTGTATCAGTATTTAGAGTTTGAAGGTTCTATCTTAATTTTTTGCAGAGTTCATAGCTTAGAGGGGTCTTCCAATCACATGGCAAAATTAAACAATTACCCCCCCCACCACGACAATCTTTCCAATTGCTAGAATGTGGGACTTGTACCTATTCTCTTCTGGTTTTCTCTTGGCTTCTAGATGAAGTCTATACCGGCAGGGTCAGAGCCATAGGTGACAGTCAGAGCCGTGAAAACAGATTTTAACAGCTACACAAGATGACAGCGTCTGTGTAGCTAAGGTCAGGGATTTCCTTGCTGCATTTCCCCATTAGGAGGGATAGAAAGGGAGGCTTCCTTTCCTCTACCCAGACCCACAAACCTGCCACTGTACCCTCCTGCCCTTTGCACACTCAAACTCATTGTTACTAAGCCATTATACTAGCAAACACTGAGGAAACTTAGTGGCATCCTAAACGTGGCTGTTGGACTTCTGTATTGTCCTACTAGTGCAAAGATATTTGCAGCACGTCTGCCTGCATTGCACACTCAAACTCATTGTTACTAAGCCATTATACTAGCAAACACTGAGGAAACTTAGTGGCATCCTAAACGTGGCTGTTGGACTTCTGTATTGTCCCACTCGTGCAAAGATATTTGCAGCACGTCTGCCTGCATTGCACACTCCAACTCATTGTTACTAAGCCATTATACTAGGAAACACTGAGGAAGCTTAGTGGCATCCTAAAAGTGGCTGTTGGACTTCAATATTGTCCCACTAGTGCAAAGATATTTGCAGCACATCTGCCTGCATTGCACACTCCAACTCATTGTGACTAAGCCATTATACTAACAAACACTCAGGAAACTTAGTGGCATCCTAAACGTGGCTGTTGGACTTCTGTATTGTCCCACTAGTGCAAAGATATTTGCAGCATGTCTGCCTGCATTGCACACTCAAACTCATTGTTACTAAGCCATTATACTAGCAAACACTGAGGAAACTTAGTGGCATCCTAAACGTGGCTGTTGGACTTCTGTATTGTCCCACTAGTGCAAAGATATTTGCAGCACGTCTGCCTGCATTGCACACTCCAACTCATTGTTACTAAGCCATTATACTAGCAAACACTGAGGAAACTTAGTGGCATTTTAAAAGTGGCTGTTGAACTTCTGTATTATCCCACTAGTGCAAAGATATTTGCAGCACGTCTGCCTGCATTGCACACTCAAACTCATTGTTACTAAGCCATTATACTAGCAAACTATGCTGCCAGTTTAAGGGCTGTAGTTGCATTGTCAGGGATAATTATTGTTGTTTATTCTGCTGTTAATAAAGCTAGACCACCGCTGCAATCTACACCACCTCTCAATTTTTACTACCACATTTTAAGTGCACAATCTTGTCGCAATCAAAATGAGTAGCAAAATGACAGATGCTGGTGGAAAGGGGAAGAGGCATGTTGGAAAAGGAAAAAAAGGGTTTGTCCGTGGGGAAGGTGGCAAAGCTCCATGAACATCTGCTGAAGATAGACCATCTTCCAGCAAAACTAAGATGTCTACTACTTACCGTGGACAATCCAATGTGCTCCCTTTTTTACGGACACGAGCAACTGGAACAAAGGTAGATGATGGCCAAAAAAGGAAAATGCTTGAATGGATCTCAAGTGGTCCAACAAGTGCCCTCTCCGCCACCTCTACTACCGCATCCAAAAAACACCAGTCCTCTGAGTTGTCAGCCCAATCACACTTGCATTCTCCCAGCTCTGAAGTCTCCATTCGCCCTGCACAGTATGGTGGAACTGAGATGGCTGAGTCTGCACAGCTGTTCAGTCACACTATAGCCTGGGAATCAGAAGTCTGCTCCCAAGCTACAGTGAGTACAGACCAGGAAATGGTCTGCAGTGATGCCCAGAACCTTTGTGACTCTGATTCAGGCCATGAGGACCAGGTTTCTGAGCATAATGTTGACCCTTTTTGACAAACTGTAACACCTGTTGTTATAGACAATGAGGAACATACTGATGACGATGAGACGCAGATACCAGATTGGGATGATAACTATTAAATTAATAAAATATAAATAATTATAAATATTCGGTCAGGGCAAGAAGAGGCTCGGTCTGAGGGTGAGGGGAGTGCAAACACAACAATTGATGAGGAAGTTCTAGATCCCACCTACTGTCAACCCACAGTCAGGCACTCGAGGAGGTCATCAGATGCGGTGGAGGAGGATGCAACCGACGACGAAGTTACCTTGCGCCTTCCTGGACAGAGTCGGAGCACTGGTAGCACGTCTACAACTGCTTCCTCAGCCACCACTCTGCCTCTGAGCACTAGTCGGGGGGGCTCAGCAGGTCGCATGCCCTCTAAGCCTTGCCTAGCCTGGTCCTTTTTTGACATAGCAAAAAATCGGCCAAATTATGTGATCTGTAAAATTTGTCGTGATTCTGTTAGTAGAGGGCAAAACCTCAGCAGTTTGACAACTTCTTCCATGAATCGTCACATGAATAAATATCATATGTCCCAGTGGGAAGCTCACCGTGCTGCAATCATCCACCGCCTGCCCCTTCCAGTGCATCCGCGCGCTCTTTATCTTCTAGGACTGTGGGGACAGCTGTCACACCTGGTTTTCCACGCACAACTTCCACCACTGTAACCGCAACAGGCAGTTTGCTTGGTAGGTCGTCAGTTGGTTTGGAAGGGGAAACAAGTACGTGTGTACAGCTCTCCCAGACATCGCTAGCACCAACGTTGGATGAAGGCAACATCATGTCTCCGCCTGCACTTTCCTCACAAAGCTGCATTTTTCCAGGGACACCCTACTCAACACCGTCTACACACAGCAGCCAGATCTCTGTCCCTCAGATGTGGACAAATAAAAGGCCATTTCCTGCGACCCATGACAAAGCGAAGAGGTTGACTTTATCCCTCTGTAAGCTCTTGGCTACCGAAATGCTGCCTTTCCGCCTGGTGGACACACAGGATTTTAGAGACCTTATGTCTGTCGCTGTGCCCCAGCACCAGATGCCCAGTCGCCATTACTTCTCTAAGAAAGGTTTGCCCGCGCTACACCAGCATGTCGCACACAACATCACCGCTTCCTTGAGAAACTCTGTGTGTCAACGGGTGCATTTCACCACCGATACTTGGACGAGTAAGCATGGACAGGGACGTTACATGTCGCTGACTGGGCACTGGGTAACTATGGTGATAGATGGTGAAGGGACTGCTGCACAAGTCTTGCCATCCCCACGACTTGTGTGTCAATCCTCTGTCTGTCCAAGTTCCGCCACTGCTTCTGCCTCCTCCACCTCATCTGGGTCCTCCACCTTCGCCCCAAGCCTGCCTGGTCAGGCCACTAGCATTCTCACTGCACAGAAGGAATCACGCACCCCTCATTACTATGCTGGCAGCAGAGCGCAACGGCATCAGGCGGTCTTTAGCTTGACATGTCTTGGAAATAGGAGTCACACAGCGGCTGAGTTGTGGGCAGCTCTGGAAACTGAGTTTAATAAATGATTGTCTCCACTCAGCCTGCAGCCTGGTAAGGCCGTGTGCGACAATGCTGCAAACCTGGGTGCGGCCCTTCGCCTGGGCAAGGTGACACACGTGCCTTGTATGGCTCACGTGTTGAAACTTGTTGTCCAGCAATTTTTAACACACTATCTTGGCCTAGATGGCCTTCTGACCAGGGCACGAAAACTGTCTACTCACTTCCGCCGTTCAACCGCCGCAGCTGAGCGACTTGCATCGCACCAGAAGTCTTTCGGCCTGCCGGTTCATCGCCTGAAATGCGATGTGCCGACACGCTGGAATTCGACTCTCCACATGTTACAGCGACTGTGGCAGCACCGCCGAGCCCTGGTGCAATACGTCATGACGTATAGCCTGGGCCAACGAGATGCAGAGGTGGGGCAGATCACCCTGATGGAGTGGTCTCAGATCAAGGACCTATGCACCCTTCTGCACAGTTTCGACATGGCGACGAATATGTTTAGCACTGACAATGCCATTATCAGCATGACAATTCCAGTCATTTACATGCTGGAGCACACGCTAAACACTATTCGGAGTCAGGGGGTGGGACAACAGGAAGGGGAGGAACTACAGGAGGATTCATAAGCGCAAGACACAACAACATCACCAAGGTTCAGCCGTTCATCATCACCAACGCGGCAGGCATGGGACCATGGGAGACAGGGATCAATAAGGGCGCATGGTAGCAGGCGAAATGTTGAGGAAGGTGCAGGAGAACATGAAGAAATGGAGAACGAACTGTCCATGGACATGGAAGACTCAGCGGATGAGGGAGACCTTGGTCAAATTTCAGTTGAAAGAGGTTGGGAGGAGATGTCAGAGGAAGAATGAAAGGTTAGAACCTCTATGCCACAAACACAGCGTGGACTTGGTCCGCATGGCTGCGCAAGACACATGAGCGCCTTCTTGCTGCACTACCTCCAACATGACCCTCGTATTGTCAAAATTAGAAGTGATGATGACTACTGGCTTGCCACACTATTAGATCCCCGGTACAAGTCCAAATTTTGTGACATAATTCCAGCCTTAGAAAGGGACGCACGTATGCAGGAGTATCAGCAGAAGCTGTTACTCGATCTTAGCTCGGCTTTTCCACCAAACAACCGTGCAGGTGCAGGGAGTGAATCTCCCAGTTGTAACTTGACAAACATGGGACGGTCTCGTCATCTTCAACAGTCTACCCGTACCAGTAGCACCGTATCTGATGCTGGTAACAGCAATTTTATTGAATCTTTTCATAATTTTTTTAGACCCTCCTTTGCAAGGCCACCTGTTATGATCCGGAACCATGGAAGATCACCACAAATCATTGGCAAAAAGGTGACAAGAGCATTGGAAACTAATCTGGCCGCCATCCCCTTACTAAGCAACACAACTAGAAGTAGCCGAGGGGTGAACTAACATCCTGTGCACCGCGAACCCAGCCAGAGAACTAACTATCCTAAAAGTAGGAAAGATGAATAACTCTCTGCCTCAGAAAATAGACAAGAATAGCAAGCCCCCCACATTCAAAGACTGCGGTGATATAGGAAAAACACAATACACAGGTAGATAACAGGATTAGTAAAAGGTGAGGCCCCCGCTGACTAAAATAGGAAAGGACAGGAAAGGGACTGATGGTAGCCAGAGAAAAACCCTGCAAAATACCAACTTCCTGATAGTACAAAAAGGCCCTCAGATCGCTCGATCTGAACTCCGTCCTATACCAGGTGCCCTTGTCATACCAATGAACAGAAAACAAGTATTATAACAATTTCAACAAGCCACAAACACATGGACCCAAAGGAGCTATACTCCACACAGAACTGCAGGAAGTTCCTCAACAATCCACTGAGGGGGAAAATCCCTGGAAGGAAATAAACTGAAACCAACCCCAACAAATGACAAACCCAGATAAGCAAAAGAACCAGGCAATAAATAAAGAGCAAGAACTTATCTGGAGTGGATGAAATGTAGAGCAGGATTAAGCAGGCTGGAGATACAAAGAACAACTGACATCCGGCAACAGCCTGCAATCAGACCAGGACTTAAATAAGCAGAGAGTTAGGAAAAGAAACACCCACTGCACAACCCACCTGGTCTCTGTCCAAACCCTTCCTGGCCACCAGAGGGAGCCTCCCAGCAGCCAAGACATAAGTAACATTCACAACAGCCACCAGAGACAACAAGTCTGACGCATAGTTAACGGCTGGAGAGGATGATACAGGAGTATCTCCAAATGAACATCGATGCCATGACTTTGCAAATGGAGCCTTGCTCATTTTGGGCTTCAAATCTTGAAAAATGGCCAGAGCTCTCCACTTACGCCTTGGAGATTTTGTCGTGTCCAGCTGCCAGCGTTGTCTCTGAACGTGTCTTCAGTGCTGCTGGGTGTATGCTGACAGATAAGCGCACGCGTCTGTCCAGTGACAATGTGGACAGACTAACGTTCATCAAAATGAACAAGTCATGGATCCACAAGAAATTTACTACCCCTGTGTCATCCTGGGGAGAGTAAATGCTTGTGGATTTGGAATGTGCTTGATGCAAATCTAGCTGTGAAGTGTACAACTAGGGCACAACTGCTGCCACTGATGGGGTGTCTGTGTGGCCCAATTTTTGGAAAAAAAGGGAGACTCCGCTTAGAGTAACCCTTGCTTGCTGTGTTTTTTAAAAGGAGCCAAGATGAACAAGTCATGGTTCAGCAAAGACTTAGCTAACTACCCCAGGGTCATCCTGGGGATGGTTAAGTATGGCGTATTTAAAATGTTCCAGCACAAATTCCTTGTTGATAAAAAGTTTTTCTTATTCTTTATTGAAGTTTTAAAAGCAAAAACAAAAGGAGACCGAAGATGGGAAACATACATTAAAGCATGGGTGCTCTTAACGCGTTTCGGACTTTAAATAAAAACAAACTAAGTCCTTAATCATAAGTGACCCATACTGTGCAGAGTACTGCTCTTATAGACTGACTAACAAGCTCTAAGTTAGGGGTAGAACGAAAATGCAGTAATTAATTAACAAAAGGGTGTAATTGAGTTAAGCTAATTGAGAGGCAGTGAGTGAACCATGGGGATTGCAAGGTATATACCGTAGCGATGTTGAAATATTTCAGACATCTACAAAAAGTCCACATAACGAGCGAGATCCATAAATGCCTATATACAAACCTATACACGTATAAAAACATATTGTTATAAAGACTATATGAAAAAAATATATATATATATAAAGAAAGGAGGATATATGTATCAGTAAATATATATACATGTATATGCATTTAAACGAACCCAATCGTGTGTCAAATAACCCAAATGTATGACAATATAACATAAATAAATAAATAAATAAATCACACAGCAAAACTACAAATGTGTAAATAAATAAATAAATAGATAGATATGATAGAGATGATGCATGTTGTAACACCCAGTTCATTGTAAATTAGGTCCATGTGTATTTCATTATAACATTTATACATTTACAAAATTGACTAAGATCCTTGGTTATAATGAATATAACAAATATCATAAAATGGATAAATAAATATATGATAGGTGTATGCCTGCATGATCCCTATCGTAAATAAAAAATTTGAAATATGTGAAGAATGTATATGAAAAATATACAAAAAATATATATATATACAAAAAAATATATAAACATATATATATATTTTTATATATTTTTTTGTATATATATATATATATATATATATATATTTTTTGTATATTTTTCATATACATTCTTCACATATTTCAAATTTTTTATTTACGATAGGGATCATGCAGGCATACACCTATCATATATTTATTTATCCATTTTATGATATTTGTTATATTCATTATAACCAAGGATCTTAGTCAATTTTGTAAATGTATAAATGTTATAATGAAATACACATGGACCTAATTTACAATGAACTGGGTGTTACAACATGCATCATCTCTATCATATCTATCTATTTATTTATTTATTTACACATTTGTAGTTTTGCTGTGTGATTTATTTATTTATTTATTTATGTTATATTGTCATACATTTGGGTTATTTGACACACGATTGGGTTCGTTTAAATGCATATACATGTATATATATTTACTGATACATATATCCTCCTTTCTTTATATATATATATATTTTTTTCATATAGTCTTTATAACAATATGTTTTTATACGTGTATAGGTTTGTATATAGGCATTTATGGATCTCACTCGTTATGTGGACTTTTTGTAGATGTCTGAAATATTTCAACATCGCCACGGTATATACCTTGCAATCCCCATGGTTCACTCACTGCCTCTCAATTAGCTTAACTCAATTACACCCTTTTGTTAATTAATTACTGCATTTTCGTTCTACCCCTAACTTAGAGCTTGTTAGTCAGTCTATAAGAGCAGTGCTCTGCACAGTATGGGTCACTTATGATTAAGGACTTAGTTTGTTTTTATTTAAAGTCCGAAACGCGTTAAGAGCACCCATGCTTTAATGTATGTTTCCCATCTTCGGTCTCCTTTTGTTTTTGCTTTTAAAACTTCAATAAAGAATAAGAAAAACTTTTTATCAACAAGGAATTTGTGCTGGATCCTTCCTCTCCATTTTGCTGTTGCTTATCCCATGCTGGCGTGGACCTACCAGCGGACCCTTGCACCCTAAGGATTTGAGCAGTTTGGCTAGCAGGTGAGCTGAATCTTTTTCTCCCTTCCACGTATTTTTGAATGTGCTTGATGCAAATCTAGCTGTGAAGTGTACAACTAGGGCACAAGTGCTGCCACTGAATGGGTTGGTGTGTGTGGGGCCCAATTTTTGGAAAAAAAGGAGACTCCGCTTGGAGTAACCCTTGCTTGCTGTGTTTTTTAAAAGGAGCCAAGATGAACAGAGCTGGGATCAGGAAAGACTTTGCTACCTACCCCAGGGTCATCCTGGGAACGGTTAAGTATGGCGTATTTTTTAATCTGCTTGATGCAAATCTAGCTGTGAAGTGTACAACTAGGGCACAAGTGCTGCCACTGAAGGGGTGGGTGTGTGTGGGGCCCAATTTTTGGAAAAAAGGGAGACTCCGCTTGGAGTAACCCTTGCTTGCTGTGTTTTTTAAAAGGAGCCAAGATGATCAAGTCATGGTTCAGCAAAGACTTAGCTAACTACCCCGGTGTCATCCTGGGAATGGTTAATTATGGCGTATTTTTGAATGTGCTTGATGCAAATCTACCTGTGAAGTGTACAACTGGGGCACAACTGCTGCCACTGATGGGGTGGGTGTGTGTGGGGCCCAATTTTTGGAAAAAAAAGGAGACTCCGCTTGGAGTAACCCTTGCTTGCTGTGTTTTTTAAAAGAAGCCAAGATGAACAGAGCTGGGATCAGGAAAGACTTAGCTACCTACCCCGGTGTCATCCTGGGGACGGTTAATTATGGCGTATTTTTGAATGTGCTTGATGCAAATCTAGCTGTGAAGTGTACAACTGGGGCACAAGTGCTGCCACTGAATGGGTGGGTGTGTGTGGGGCCCAATTTTTGGAAAAAAGGGAGAACTCCGCTTGGAGTCACCTTGCGGTGTTTTTACATGATTTTAGAAGGGCGTGCCATGCCTATATCTGTGTCTCCTCCTCTTTTTCCTTGTCCAGCTCTTTTATTTTCGCATGAGTATATGTCCTTGTCACTTTCCCATGTGTTTGTGTTGTGTTGTGAGTTGTTTGTCACCTTTTGGACACCTTTGAGGGTGTTTTCTACGTGTTTTTATGTGTTTGTGATTGCCTGCCATTGTTTCCTATGCGGTTCAAGTTCGGTTCGTCGAACGTTCGCCGAACTGAACTCGAACGAGACCTCCGTTCGACGAACCGAACTCGAGCCGAACCGCGGCTGGTTCGCTCATCTCTAATGATAACCAATGTTTATATTAAATATAGGTTTTATTAATTAATTTATTTACACACTACTGAAGATGAACATAAAATGAACCCCATTCATAACGATCAAGAAGGTAGTGTGGTCAGTTGGAAAATCATATGATGGCTAATGAAAAATATGTGCATCAAAAATCCAAATAATAATGGGAATATGATACATATAAATAAACATAACATAGTGGTTATAATACATGCAGTATAAAAGGGTACCCATGCACAAAATAAAATTAATAAAACTATCTTAACAAAAATACATTATTCAACTTATAATTAGAGGTGCACAAATCTGCAGATGTTCAGGTTCGGCTGGATTAAGAAAAAAAGTCTGATTCAGGATTGGACTTGAGCCCAAACCCCGAACCCCATACAAATCTACGGGGACCTGAACATAACTGCTTTAAACTGGTGGTAGTAGGGCTATGGGGTTGCAAAAGGAAGCAAAACTGGGATTAAAGCAGGACAATAATTCTTACCGAGTTTCCGCGCAGCTATCACACTGTTTCCGGGTCCACTCATTAAATCTTATAAATATTCAATGCTTTCCCAGCCCATCCGCTATCATAATGTCTGTAATAGGTCACAGTTAGACTGCGCCTCCACCCTCTGTGCTAGAGTCTTTGATTGGTTGCCCTCACACTAGCTGCCTGGGTCTACAAAGTAGAGTCTAAAAATAAATAAATAATTGAAAATATTGCATAGAGTCCCCTGTATTTTAATATCCAGTACAGATAAAGCAGACAGGTGGAGGCTGCAGCCTCTAGATGTGTTCTACTTCATCTTGGCTGTGTATCAAAATACGAGCAATCCCATTTGGCTTTTTTAAAATTATTTAAATAAATAATATTTAAAAATGGTGTGGGATCCTCCCTCCAATTTTGATACCCAACCACAGTAAAGCAGACAGCTGGGGGCTGGTATTCTCAGGCTGGGGAGGCCTATGATTATTAAATCTTCCCCAGCCAAATGATAGCAGTCCACAACCGCCCAAGAATTGGTGCATCCCTTAGATGCACCAATTTTGAATCTTACCCGACTCATTATGATAGCCAGGAGTGGTGGATATCAGAGTAATATAAAGGGTTAATGACAGCTGTGATTTGTCAAAAACTCACAGCTGCTACAAAGCACTAGATTAGTAATGGGGACAGGTCTTTTAGACTTTCTGTTACTAATCAGGTAAGTAAAAAGATATAAACACAAAACACAGATAATTGTTTTTTATTTAAAAAAAAAACAAAAAAAACACCCTCCTTCTCCAATTTATTAACCCCCAAAACACCTCTGCAGGTCCAATGTAATCCATACCAGGATGTTCCATGACGATTCCAGTTCTGCTTCACACAGTGTGATGTGTGCACGTTGAGTATTTGGTTGCAGAAATTTCCGCACCAAATCTGAAATTACTGGTAAAAAAAGAGATAAAAAACTAGTGAACAATGCATCACGTTTTTGGTGTTTTTTTTCTGCCCGGAGATGCAGATTTATTGCAGAAATCTCTACAACTAAATACTCAATGTGCACACATAGTCTAATCTGGTAAACCAGAATTGAGATCAAGGAGGTCACCTAAGGTCACAGGTGTGACCTTAGGTGAACTCATTGCACTCAATGCCGAATTACCGGATTAGGTGATGTCCGGACGTTGAGTATTTGGGTCCAGAAATTTCTGCAACAAATCTGCATCTCTTGGCAGGAAAATGCAACGAAAATGTTTTTGCCAGGGTATGTCTACCGACCCAGCAGCGGTCAAACCGCTCGGGTCCGGGTGTCACTGCTCGTGGCTCGAGGGTCTCTGGACCCGGGGGCACGGGGACACTCTAAAAACGTATTGGGGGGGTCTATTTGTAGCCTAGTATTAGATAGTTTGTGATGCCACCCGTTGTGTGCGATAATAGGGAGTACCGCCACTGCCATTGGGAGTACCCGAGGTGATGGAATGGGGGCAGCTAGATGACGTTACCCTCCACAGGTAGGGAAGGCCCCAGGACTATGGATGGTGGAATTGATTGCAGGGGAGCACAGGCTCGCTGGGGCAAGGGATGCTCAGGAACTCACTCAGGAGGAAAGCAGATGCTGACAACGTAGTAAACCAAGTCTGTGGGTGCCGTTGCCCTCTTGGGGGAGCTCATCCAGGTTCCATCCCCTGCAGTACTGCCTGATGGTCCGGAGCCTGCCTCTGTACACAGATTATTTTAGTAGTCCAAGTGGCCCGTAAGCATGAAGCTGTCCAGGCCTCGCTCCCCACTTTTTGGTGTGAAGGAGCTGTGCTCTCAGGAGCTCACGCTTGGGATTTCAGTGGGCTTCTTTGGTTGGAAAGCCCTATACCCCTCGTTGCGATAGTGCCCCCGATCTCTGAGCTTTGTTGGGGACAGTCCATAAAGGCCCTATCCTCTGCAGGTTAATTGCTGGGTTACTTGAAGCCTCTCCCCAACCTAGGCTCCAGTACCCCGACGTGCTTTCGGTCCCAGACCGGCTATTGTACTGCTGCTGATCGACCTCCTAGAATAAGCCAGGCACCCAGTCCCAATATCCCGTGACCGGGTCTCCGACTCCTCCGGGTCAAGACCACCGTCTGCAACCCGGGTCCAGACCACCGTCTGCAACCCAATCTACTTCTCCCCTGGGAGCTCCAACTCCCAGCTTCCCCAAGCTCCTCACTGCTCGAGGGCTACCACTGAACTAACTTGTCACCTCCCACTTCCCTGCCTGACCCCTGGCCGGGCGGCCCTATTCCAGCTTAGCAGCTCACTGGTGTGCCTGACAGGGTGTTATGTGAGGTGTGATTGGGATTTTGGATGCTGTTGGAGGCAGTACCGCAAGTTGGGAACCCAGAAGCAAGAGGGGTTGACTCCTGCACTAGAGATAAAGAGCATGCAGTACCCTATGATGACCTGACTAGTCCAGGGGCATCACATATGCAGATTAGGTGCAGAAATTTCTGCATCCAAATACTCAACATGCGGACATAGCCTAATCCGGTAACCCGGCACTGAGTTCAATGAGTTCACCTAAAATGAGTTCACTAAGTTCAATGAGTTCCCATCAGAAGTCACAGCTGCGATACCATGCAGCTGTCTGTTTTATCTGCACTGGGTATCCAAAGTCAAGGGATCCTATGCCATTTTTTCCAATTATTTATTTCTTTTTACACTCCACTTTGGGGACCCAGACATCTCATGTGAGGACAACCAATCACAGATGCCAGCACAGAGGATGGGGGTGCAGTCTAACTGCAACCAATCACAGATGCTGTCATAGAGGGTGAGAGGGGGAAGCAGTGAATATTCATAAGATTTAATGAGTGGGCCCGGAAACGTTGTGACAACTGCGTGGAAACTCGGTAAATATAATTTTCCTGCTTTAATCACCATTTTTTTTTTTTTTATCTGGACAGCCAAACCCAAAAAGGAAAGTCCATGTTTGAGGTCTGTACACAGATATTAGGTGTCCGGTACAGACCCTGAACTTTACAGTTTGGGTTCGGCCATCACTACTAATAATAAATAAAAGAAAACAAAAAAGTGAGCCGGAGTAGGAGTTGGTGGTTTGCAGCTTTTAAGCTCATGTTCACACTGGCCATAAGACATAAAAAAACAAAGGTGAAAATAATATGAACATATACCCTGCTGTAACTAATTAAAAGCATAATGCATATAAATAAACATAGGGTACTTAGCAAACACTGCTTTTGATCAATAAAGCATAAATCCATCCTAATTGGGACAGTAGCTACACTCTATAATACTAAAACCACACCATATGTCAACAGACATCAATCTGAATAAGGGCAGAGAGTGGCTGGGTCACAACTGGACACACAGCCATCGGAAGCACTAGATGAAATGCCCAGCTCAATTAGAAGGGGGACTACAAAAGAAAACATAAAAGTGAGCCAGAATATGAGTTGGTGTACATGCAGCTTGTAAGCTCATGTTCACACTAGACATAAGACATAAAAAAATAATAAATAGCATGCAGTATTATTGTAACCCATGGGACCTCTTGAAAAACAAATTCTTTGCTGCCATATAAGACATGTGAAAAGCCCTAGTGCAATCATACCTTTTATTTACCAGGATATGCCATAGTACATGTTCCAGTATTAAAGATCACACTGCCCAGTTCCCCAACGAGTGTTTTGTCTACAGCTTTTTTTTATTAGCAGGTCTGCATGTGTGGCTTCTTCATTTTAATTTCTCAGGGTAGTTTCTGAATGGAGGTAGACAGAATGTCGCATTCCCCCTGAAGACACCAGTTGTACTAATGTGATGTTTTTGTTTCTGATACTTTTTGTGGTTTTACATGTTTTATCCTCCTAGGCTGCAGGTCCTGTTAGCAAGGTGTTACAGGCTTAACGTAAGGCCAGACCATAGCGAGAAGACGTGTTAGGGACCAGTGGGAGAGAGTTCTTGGTTTTAGGACAGCTCAGTGGAGACATCTGATAAGTGCAGTCAAGAGTTGGGTGTTTGACCAGTACAAAAAAGCAAAATCAACAAAAATTAACCTTTTGTGGTGACAGCTCCATAAGCAGGAGAGTAGGGTGCACTGGGTTTTAGAATAGCCATCAATAATCTGCTGGACTCTTTGAACAGCCATAAAGGGATGGTGGAATCTGACAGACCAGTGGTGCACTTACTAGGGTAGTAGCTAGCAAGAGCTCTCTTACGTTAGTTTCTTCAAGTTTGGAATTACCCTTATAGTCATGCTATTCATTTGAAATAATCACAAGTAAAGTGCCATCACCAAAATCCATCACCATTGTGCCTCTGTATGATGCAGAAGAGTTTTTTGTATTGTATTGCCTGCTGCCCGTTGTACTCAAGTTTGGTTTCAAGTAAAATGAACTTTGTTTGCAACTACTTGTCTGCAGTCTTCATCTTGGGGGTAAAAAGGTCTGGTGCCACTCAGAGTGTGACTGACCTGAAGATTGAAGAGTCCCCAGTGCCCCCACCACCAACACGCCCACACCCAGGACCCCCTTATTTCTGTAGTGTGCCGGGCTGTTAAAGCAGAAGAACTCACCCCAAGCCACACTACATTACACACACATAATATTTAACAGAATATGTCCCCCCTTTTTTTTTGTTTACTTTATTTTATTTCCCTTGTTTCAAGGCAGGAAATCAGCAGATTTTAGTTCAATTGACTGTTGCTGTAAAATTCAATATATGATGTTGCCATAATTTTTAGAACATTTACAAAATGTTACCTAATACTGCTAAACAATAAAGAACCTATAGGGTAATCTAAAAGAATTGCAAAAATTAGTTTTACCTACAAAGCAGCAGAGGGCACAAGAGGCTAATTTATAAATCTGAATTGTCTATTTCCAAGTTATCCTATAATTTCTAGAGCTAAAGTTTTTTTTTCTGAGAACATTGCTGCTTATGACTTTTACAGGAGAGGAACCTTCTGGCTCCTTAGAAAATACATATGCATTTGTCTTTAGGCATTCTTGTAATTGATTTTGCTGTGTTCTTGCTTTAACACCCCAATAAATGTATATGTTGTTCCTTCAAGCTAAAACAGCTTATTCGAACATTTAATGTCATGTGTTTTAGCAAGAAAAACATTGCCAAAGATTGTACATTGTCAATGAGGTGGAAACTAATACTGGAGAATTAAATTGTTTATATTTACTTGTGGTTACCCTGAAAAAGAAACAACATTATATACAAATTATATTTGATAACTATATGAAAATTGCAATTTCTGCTATTTCGCATTTTTTGGTCTTAATCTTGAATACAGTATAAGCATTGTTTTATAGTTCACTGTAAAATTGTAAGTCACATATTAGTTTATAAACATTTCAGAATCAAGGGGTCATCCAGAACTTACTAATGGAGCTAAGCACAATAAAGGCGTTAAAAAAGTAAGAAAAAAAAAATTCTTGGTGATCACCCCAGTAACGGTAATGTGGAGGTCTGGTGTTATGTAAAAAAAACATTCTGCCCTTGCTCATTTATTTAAAGTTCCACACAGATTTAATATTAGACATATTCAAGGAGCTTGGATGTGTGATATTAAAATTACAATCTCATACTGTTAAATATGGAACTTATAGGGAAGCATTGAAATTCAAGAGGTTTGTATTTCTGCTAATTTTTGTGTTGTACAAAGATACTAAACTCTGGCACATCAAACGTTCAAAGAAAAAATGTTATGGAAAAAATGATGAGAATTGCTTTCTTTAGTAATGCTTTTAATGTGTTCTTGTGGCAACAAAATAATTACCGATACAGTCCATTGACGTTTCAGCCTATAAATCGGCCTTTATCAAGGAATCTTTATATAGGAAAGTATAATGGATAGGGGATGTTCCCGTGAAGGGAAAAAAGTCTGTTATTCCCTCTAATGTAAGTGGAGTGTGATATGCTCCAATGTAGACTTTAATGTTGCAGTCCTATATAGTATGATGCGTAGATGATGTAAATCTGAGTATTACAGCAGGAGAATATCTCTGTCGCAGACAAAACTGTCAATAGACTATGATAGTAATATAAAGGGGGCATGAGCCATCTAAATGTCACGATCGTAGATGAAGACCGCAGGGAACCTTAGATTTAACCTATAATCAGCCTAGTATGCATCAGGGTTAGGGTGATTGATGTGTCCCGATGCCCTCTGTCCCTTAAAGTGAGCTGGCTGTAGTACTTGTCCTTATATTTCAGGGATTATTTTTGATCCCACAGCTGATGTTCAGTTTATGGGAGAAGGGAAAGGGTTATAGTGGATCCCTGTGTATCTTAAAAACTACTCCTTGGTAATCTGGGGTACTGGCTATGAGCCTGAGTGCGGACCTCCTATGGATCTGTGCAGTCTGCGCCGGTGAGTGAGCTCTATGGGACAGCTGGGGGCTGGTATTCTGAGGTTGGGGAAGACCCATGGCTATTGGCCTAAAATAGCAGCCGACCAGGATTGTCGAATCCATTACATGCGAAAATCCCACAACTTTACCTGGGTAATCCCTATTGCCCTGCTTCAGTGGCAATCAGGGTAATAAGAGGTAAATGACAGTTAATAGCTGCCACTAAGACTAGATGAGTAATGGGAGGCGTCTATGAGACCTTCCCAATTAGTATTCTGTAAGTGAAAAGAAATAAAACAACAAACACAAAAAATCCTTTATTTGACAAAAAAATATAACAAAACTCCCTTTCTCCCCTTTATTAACCCCCAAAACACCTAGTTCCAATGTAATCCACACGAGGTCCAACAACGATTCCAGCTCTGCTACATACATACTGAAGGCCCTGCGTGCAGGCACAGAACATGTCCACACACTGTGCGCTTCAGGCAGAGTGACTGAGCCGCAGTGATGAGTGGTGACGTCACTCAGTTTATCCCACTGTACCCCAGTTTTGACCACAGATGAACTGACTACAAGTGACCTCAGTAAAGTGTAATTTATACACCATATTCTTGCACCAAATCTGCATCTGCTGCCAAAAAAATGCATCAAAACCTCATCATAGCACATATGTTTTCGATGTGGTTTTTTTTTTTTTGCCAGGAGATGTAGATTTGGTGCAGAAATATGGTGTATAAACATTATTTAACACCAAATTTGCATATGTTGTTAAAAAAAGCACAAAAACAGTTTTCATGCAATTTCAGAGCAGTTTTCTGCCAGGAGGTGCAAATTTGGTGCTGAAGTTTGGTGCAGACATTTTAGCACCAAATTTGCAGGAGCCAGGAGATTCAGATCTGTGAACTCAGTGACTTCATCTGAGGTGAGGTCACGGAGTTTAATGAGGTCAATTGAGGTCAGTTTACCTGCAATCAAAGCCGGAGTACTGTGGGAACCTCTAGTTATGATCGAAGATAAACTGAGCATCACCGCTCATTGCTGTTGCTCAGTCACTCTCTGCCTGAAGCCCACAGCGTGCGGACATGTTCTGTGCCCTAACAGTGTCTTCAATATGTATGTAGCAGAGTTGGAATCGTAGTAGGACCTTATGTGGAATATGTTGGAACTGGGTGTTTTAGGGGTTAATAAAGTGGAAAAGGGTGATATTTTTGTATTTTATTTTAAATAAAGGATTTTTTCTGTGTTTGGTGTTTTATATCTTTTCACTTACAGATTAGTAATGGGGGGTCTCATAGACACCTTCCTGTTATGGTCGTAGTGATGGCTTTAGGACTGGAGCCTCTCATCTCCATCTGTTTTTCTAGGCACTGAAACGGTTAATGTCAGTTTTGCTGCTAGCAGCTTTTCCAGCGGTTCCTAGCTGAGTGTTTCAGCTGCAGATGATTTGTAGCCATGCCCCATCAGGTTTAAGTAGAGGTGTTTCCCAGCAATGCTTACTGAAGATACAAATTCATTTTTCTCTGCCCGCCTTGGAGGAAGGTTCTGCTGTGGAATTTTCCTGTACATAGGCTTTATCCTTTTCTCCCCTGTTTTACCTTATCTTGTTTCTTGTTAGTGCATCGGTGGGTCTAGTGAACCTCACCTGCCCCTCACTAGCCTAGCCAGGGCATCTATAGGGTTTTCTCAGGGTCTCGAGTTCCCGCTCGGCAACAGTTGCAGAAACTGTATAAGGACTGGAAAGGAGAGTAGGAACAGCTGCAGGTGAGGATAGGGGGTGTCCCACCTACCTCTCTTACTAGCTCCAGGGCCTCCCTCTGTAATTGTGTCCTTGATGTCCCTTTTGTTGTGTTTTTTTGTTGTACATAAGATGCACATAGGTCTGAATGCCTCGCCACGCTTGTCATACCCAGCAAGCGTGACATTATCTTCAGCCTTACTTTTTTTCATATGTCACTATGACTCAGGCTGCAGCACTCACACAACTTGTGCCGGCCCTCTCTCAAGAGGTTTCTGACATGCGCTCTCATATTGTGCAGCATCTGCAACATATTACTGGGTTTTTGTCTTGGCGCACATCCAGGCACAACCAAAACCCAAGATAGCCCTCCCAGAAGAACAGCAAGTGGGGATTGTTGTCTCTCTGTTATGGGAAAATCCCCAGTCCTAGGCATCTCCATGCCATCTGATTCTCAGTAGTTCTGGTCGGTGGATGAATTTTCATGGCTTTGACCCCCGTATACAGCGACACTGATGGCGTCATGCTCGCCGAGTCTGAACTCCGAACGTTCCAGCATGGGGTGCAGCCAGTGGAGGAGCATTGCTCGGAGTTCTGTAGGTGGGCCACTGACACTCAATGGAATGACCTTGCACTTAGGAGTCACTTCTGTCACGGTTTGTCAGGTAGGCTTGGCAGCTCTCTGGTACAATATGCCACCCTGGAGTCATTGGAGGTCACTATGGCCCTTACTATCAGAGTGGATTGACACCTCAAGGAGAGACCCTCTAAGACCCTGTACTGTTTTATTCTCCCCAGGGAGGCGTTCCCACTGGTGCTAGTTGATGAACTTCTGCAGTTGAGGGAGCCTCTCCTCAGACAGAATCGCTTGCAGTTCGTTGTGGCTCTGGGTACTGCTTGTACTGTGAAGAGAGGGGTCATTATGTTGGGGCCTGTCCTTAAAACCTAAGCAGAGTCCATCTAGTAATAAGCCATGTCCTCCTGGTTGTGTGAAGAGAAGCGACCAGGCAGTGTATATTTCCTATATTTACACTTTCCAGTTTACCATAACAACAGAGGTGGTTATTGGTGGTAAAATTGAGACGATCTCTGTGCTGATGGACAGCGGAGTGGGTGCTAATTTGGTGGATTCTTGCTTTGCTCAGACTCAGGGTCTGACTTGTAGTGCACTGACAAGATCCATTTCCATCCAGGCTATTGACTCAGCTCCTCTCAGCTTGAGAGAGTTCACCCATACTGTGCCTAATATCAACTTGTGAGTGGGCTCAGTGTATAGTGAATGTCTCTCCTGGTATGTCTTGGAGGGTCTGCACACTACCATCGTCTTGGGACTTCTCAGGTTGAAAAGGCAAAACCCTCTGATTGACTGGCAGTCTGAGGATTTAGTTAGTGGGGGCAATTTCTGTGAAACAAAGTACCTGTGTGCTATAATTTCTGAGGTACTTATTAAAAGCTCACCATCCTGTCCGCTAGTAGTAACCACCAATGTGTCTAAGGAAAGAGAGGGATTGCTAAGGGGAAGGTTAGACCGCAGTGCGGCCCCAGTAGAGATGATTGGAGAAGGGTAGTTGTTCCCACTAAATGTGCGGTTTTGGAGCGTAAGACTTTTGAATAGATGGAAAGACTCCTCTGTTGTTTGTTCGGCCAGGAGATTTTTCTCTACTACCAGGTGCATGCATGGTAATAAATGTCCAGGTCCAGACCTGTCTAAGAATGTGTGGGTGTCCACTAAAAACACCAGGTGGAAGAGTGCATCTGGTGCTCTAGGCTCGAGGTTTATCAGTCCCTTTAGAGTTACTAACATTCTTAATTCTATGACTGTATTGCTGGAGCTACTCCTTGCCCTTAACACCCATGACGTTGTCCACAGGTCCTTGCTTCGGAAATGTGTGGTGCCTCCTACTGGTAACCTGAGGGGCAATAAGAGACACATACCTGAATTCTTTGTGATAACCCTTGTAGCATACGGTCTTCAGATAGCTTGGCAAAACCTGCTAATACATAGTTCCCCAACACCAGTCCTCAAGGACCACCAACAGTGCATGTTTTCAAGATTTCCTTAGTATAGCACAGGTGAAAATGTAATCACCTGCACAGATGGTGTTTTCAGCCCTTATGTAATGCTCAGGAAATCCTAAAAGTGTGCACTGTTTGTGGGCCTTGAGGACTGGAGATGGGGAACTCTGTGCTAACAGATACCCTTTAATGCCATGTTTTCATTAATTTTAAGAAAAAATAATGTCCAGGTAAATGGGACTATGACTAGAATATTAGACAGTGTTTATAGTCTGTAATCATGAAGACATGTAGGTATGCATAGGAACTGTGTATACAACAAGGAATACATTTTAAATGGAGATTAGCCACAAAATTGTTTAGCTTTTTAGATACATTAAAGTAATAAAATGGTTTCAGAGGTGTACATACCTAATAAGTGTATTTACCAATGAAAAATCTATACAGTATGTCACTAAGAGATGTGGAAAGGACCATGGCACGTTAAAGTCACTGTAAGACATCACTATATTGAAGATTCGTATCTTATCCTCATTATTCTAGACACAGGTTGGATCACGGGAAACACTTTGCTCAGGATGTTCTGACATCTCTTAGTGGGATGTAACACGCGCAGATGGATGACTTGGTGATAACATTTGTGGCAATTGTTTTTTTCAAACAGACTTGCTAATAAAACAGAGAACATTATTGTTAATATTTCTGCCAAAAGCACAGAAAATTGTGCAATTGGGTTCCAAAGACATTTCCCAACTAAAGAAAGTCACCTGACTAAAAGTTGCCTAACTCTCTCATTGCAGGATGAGGATGTGCGAGAAAGTCGTTTCAGCTTTACAGCTTATGGTATGGGACCTTGTCTACAAGCAAAAGATGGAGTGACTCCAAAGGGACCCAACCCAGCACCTGCAGCACCAAAAACCCATGAAGAGATGAGAAAAGTGTTTATTGACAGAGCAAAAAAGATAGACACAATTTCTCGTGCTTGTTTCCCACTGGCCTTTTTAATATTCAACATCTTCTACTGGGTGATCTACAAAATTCTAAGACATGAGGACTTTCACCAGCAGCAAGATTAAAAGACTAAGTGCTGGTATGTCAACAGTAAGGTTGTCCACAAAAGTATGAACATCAACGTCTTAATTCCATTTTTCACTAATAAATAGAAGCTTTTCCAATCAATCTGAAAATAACACAATCACAGCTACACTACACTGCCAACTGTTTTTACTGTTATTACTCAGAGGTGTCAGTACACAAAGCTTACTGTTTTTTACGTGCTTTTTTTTTACTGTATTCTCTTATACACAACAGGACCAAACAGCTAAATTGGTTGTAGATTTTAAAGTGACCACAAATTTATTTACCTTTTTATTTCAAATTTGCGAAAACTTTTACCTTCTATTTTTGAGTAGTAAAAACTGTTTTTAAAGTATAATTAATGTCACATTTTGTAGAACAAGAGCAATGTTGAAATTATAATCAATCTACTTACCTTTAAACTAGCGAATAACATTAAACCAAGTAAACATAAAAAGCCTCATATCATACAATGGATTCAAGTCTTGTCCATTGAGATCACATCAGCTTAAGGACGCTTTACACGCTACGACATCGCTAAAGCGATGTCATTGAGGTCACGGAATTTGTGATGCATATCCGGCCGCGTTAGCGATGTCGTTGCGTGTGACACCTATGAGTGTTTTTGAATCGTCGCAAAAATGTTCAAAATCGCTAATCAGTGACATGCCCCCCTATTCTCAATTATCATTGCTGCTGCAGTTACGATGTTGTTTGTCGTTCCTGCGGCAGCACACATCGCTATGTGTGACACCGCAGGAACGAGGAACCTCACCTTACCTGCTGCTGCCGGCAATGAGGAAGGAAGGAGGTGGGTGGGATGTTACGTCCCGCTCATCTCTGCCCCTCCACTTCTATTGGGCTGCCACTTAGTGACGTCGCTGTGATGCCGAATTAACCGCCCCCTTAGAAAGGAGGCGGTTCGCCAGTCACAGCGACATCGCTAGGCAGGTAAGTAGTGTGACAGGTCCGCGCGATTTTTTGCGCCACAGTAGGCGATTTGCCCATGACGCACAATCGATGGGGGCGGGTACGCACGCTAGCGATCTCGCTAGCGAGATCACAGCGTGTAAAGCGGCCTTTAGACTTTAAAAAACTGTAAACTTCAATGCACCACTATTAAAAGCCCAGTTACCGCCATCGTGGTAATGGAAGTTAATATTTGTATGTGAGTAATGGAGACAATATATTACGATAAATACAAAATCATAAAATATTATAAGATATGCACTGTCAAGGAGGAAACTAAAGTATGGGGACACTTGTGTGATGCCACTTTAAAAAACATAATAATTTTTATATAAATAAGTGAAGCAGGCAAAGAACCTTAGTTACCAGAAAATATGTAAAAACTAGTTAAAATAAAGTAGAAAAATTAAAGCATTGAATACACACATCAGATTGCTACTTTCATTTTCAAAAGGAAAAATGAGAATTGGGCTCAAATTGTCACTTTCGGCAAACAGTTCACTTTCTTTTTGCCATCTTCGATAAGCTTCTTAAGTGTTTTAGAATATGACAAAACAAAAACAAAAAAAGTTTTCCCATTATCAACATTTACCAGCTTTCCATAGGATAAGTAATAAGTGTCTGACAGCTAGGGGTCCCATTAATAGAACCCACCACTGAACATGACAGCAGAGGTGGCCAGTCCATTACATGCGTTTGCAGTTCTGCTTAGTTCAAAGTTTAGAAGACGGAGCAGGCATGTATGAGAGCTATTTGGTTAGTTGCTGGACACAGGAACTTCATTTTTTATGAACATTGGGGGCTCGGCAGTGGGACTCGTGGCGTTCAGATACTTATCATTTATCTTAGGAATAGAAGGTTAGTATTGATTATGGGAAAGCCTTTTTAATGAAGATTAAAGAGGTTATACACTAGATTAACGTTGATAGCCTATCCTTAGGATAGGCCATCTATGTCTTTACGGCGGCCGCGGTCTGACACCCGACACCCGATCAGCTGTTGTAAGTGCAGTAGACAGCAGCAGGTGGCTAGGATTGCTCAGTTCAAGATCTGCTTCATTTTCTGATATCGGCTGTGGCTGGGTACTACACATCTGTCTACTATTGATTGGAATAGAAAGCGAATGTGCAGTACCCGGCCACCACCACTATCAGAAAATGGAGCAGCTCCAGAACTTAGTATTCACTGCCACCTGCTGCTACCACCGTCACTTAAAACAGCTGATCGGCGTGGTGTCGCACCTCGGCCGATCAGACATTGTTGACCCATCCTAAAACTAGGCCATCGATATTAAAGTAGTTGACAACCTTTTTAAAGTTCATATAACTACAGAAGTAGAATATATAGTAGGATGTTCACAATTCAATACTGACCATATTTATATTCGTATATCTAATTTATAGATTTGGTAGAATATTTAAATGCTGTTTATATGTTACTTATTTTTAGTAATTTGGGATCACAATTTTGTTGTATGTTCTTGTCATGGAGATTTTAGGTTTTGCTCATGATTAATAAGAGCAGAAGTTTGAGAATTGTTCAGTCTGCAGATATAACCCTAAAATTTATATTTATTACTGAGCAGAAGCTCATAACTACAATACAATTATCCTATAAATCGAACAAGTATCATAGGGATGTTGACTATCAGGGAAATTATCAATAAAAAGAAAAACTGTAAAAGTATTCTAAAATAAAAAAGGACATTGCTAATTGTAAGGTGCATTACACAAATAATAATTTAATCAAAAACACAGCTGTAACTAATGTCTAAAGAGCACATAATAGTAACAATAATAATAATTAGGGATGATCGAATGCCACAAATATCTGACTTTACGAATTTCCGACGAATAGGTTGCCACTATGTGAATATTCCATGCATAATGTAAGTATATGGGAAGCCCGAATAATTGTTATTCGGGTTTCCCATAGACTTACATTGCGCATCGAATATTCGCGAATAGTCGAATAGCGGCAACCTATTCGGCAAATATTCGCGAAGTCCGATATTTGTGGTATTCGATCATCCCTAATAAAAATATAATGAATATTAGTAAACGGCTCCAATCCTGGAGAACATTCCAGTTCAGCGGTGCTGGCTCTATTCCAAAATGCAAGTTATATTTTTGAAACCAAAAAGCAAAGCATATAGATAGAAATCTGGCTTTACGTTTATGTCTACACCAATGTTTTCTGATATGTTTGTCTTTCCATTTTTTTTAATTAAATCAGTTTTTATTAGACCCATCAGAATCTAACTTATACATAATGAAAACTTTTACTTGGCTCTTTCCAAACTTTTGTTTTTGTTGAATCTTTTAACAACTAGCATACATATCTATGGGACATATTGAAGAAAAAAGTTTAAAGAATTGAAACAAAAATATCTACGTCTTAGAATCTTAAAAAAAAAAAACTACAGTAGATTAAAAAAACTGATCAAAAAGCTGGTGCCAATTATTACAGCTTTATGCATCAGTTTATTAATCAGTCTGGATAAGCTGCACAAAAAAAATGTACTCAGGTAAACCAGTCCTGATAATAACTGCCAGTCATATACTGTATGTGCCAAGGTTTAATAATTCTTTCGTATTCCATTGTAATAGATGCACAAAAGTAATTACCAACCGCTGGGAGTTGCATGGAGGTCCTCCAGGCTTCACATATAACTCCCTAGATACCGGTTGGGCTATAAAAGTTTTAGACAATTTTACAATTTTATACAATCCAAATATTTCTTAATAAAATGAAAAAACTTAATTTCTTCTGTAAGTGACCCTTAGTCAGCTGCGCAGTGCGCTGAAAATTCTTTTCTTTCCCTTTTTACTTCCTTTCTTCTGATAGCGGAAAATTGACAATTTTTTAATGTCTAATTTATTTTAAGTTTTCTACTTCTGTCTTTGTATTATTTAATTTTAATGTATATCTTAGGGTAACACTACGTTTACAAATATTGTATCCTACAATTTCAGGGTTGTATTACTTTGTGGCAGAGGTTCTTGAGTAAACAGCGTTTTTAAGGGTGGAAAAAGTGGTTATTTGAGGGGCTTTATCCTTGTTATTTCAGTTAGAATGGCGGGATGAGGCTTAGCCTACTGTTAACTATAAGTTAATAGACAAGTATGAATACGCTACAAAAAGTACAATTTTTGTGCCATTTTTAAATCAGTTTCGATGTGTTTCTTAGGACTCTGGCACTTTTTAAAAAATCAGCATGCCTTTTTTAGGTGTTTTTCTATAAGGTTCTCTATGGAAAAAAAATGGCTGAAAAATTTCCTGTAAAATGTATTAACACAAAAACACAGAAACATTCCCAAAACTTAAGATTTTTTTCTACAAACCAAAAAAAGAACAAAAACTTATGTGTAAAGGAATACTAATAATGACAAATCCAAACTAAGTGCAAAAGAAAAAGTGAAGGAAATGTCCATAGCAAACATTGATGTTGCTGATGCTGGTCGCTCCCCAATGGATCTCTAAAAGAGGAATTTTACTTTTAGCAAATTGCACAATTTTAATGTTTTCTAAAACATCACTGTACTATGAAAGGATGGAATATAATAAGTAGAGATGCCTCACTTTTACGGATCAGAAGATCAGGCAAAATTTGAATTTGTCTGAGTGGATTTTCATGACAAATTCAATTTGTATAGAAATTATTTGCCACAAATTAACATCCCTGATAATGCTCTGGGATGTCTGAAACTATTAAGGATAATAAAGATCAGATATAAAAACTAAAATAATCCATATACTCACTTTACTGCTCAGCTCTCCGGACCCTCCATTCCTCACTATCACCTGTCTGGGTTCTCACAGCATTTTCTTAGCACTGCCAAGAGCACTAAATACCTGGACTTTGAGGCCCCTTTACACACTGAGACTTTCTAGCTATCCCACCAGCGATCTCGACCTGGCCGGGATTGCTGGAAAGTCTCTAACAGTCGCTGGTGAACTGTCAAACAGACAGATCTGGCCAACAACGCAGCAGCGATATGGACCTGCAGAACGACCTTGCTGGAAAGGGAACATTAGCAAGCCTATGGGCTGAGTCGCTAACGATGTTGTTGTAACGGTGTCAAACACACCGATACATGCTGCGCAGGGGGAAACAAAGGACCAAAGAATGGTCCTGAACGACTTGTAGCGATCAGCAACCTCACAACGGGGGCCAGGTCGCTGATGCATGTCACACACTGCAATGTCGCTTGGGAGATCGCTATTACGTCACAAAACCGGTGACGTTACAGCGATATCGCTAGCAATGTTGCAGTGTGTAAAGGGCCTATAGGCTCTGAAGAGGCCAGAGAGGGTTCTGTGGAAGCATGAGTAAATTGATGAAAACTTAACTTCAGAATGTGTACCATCACTTTGTACGCACATATGCAGCACCGTCCTGAGCCTCAACACAACCAAACGTCCCGGTGTAGTATGAGAGACCCAAAAATGTCAGCACTCACAGAGGTGATAAGAAGATGCGACAAGAACTGGATGGGTGGTGATAGTGAGGAGCAGAGCAGCTTGAGAAGTGAGTGCTAGGTTAAGTTTAAGTGTTTTTTTCTAGCTTTTACATCTTACATTTATTACGTTCTGGGTTTAGACAGACCCCAGAACTTAATACATTACCTTAAATTTGTGTACAATAACAATACTTTTATACTCTCTGGGTTTTTGGTTTTTTTCACTTTTTGCTGGCCTAATATGTTATAGAAAAATGTCAGCCAGTGGCTATATTTTCCTGCATCTGCACTAAAGAGAATTCCAAAAAATCTGCATTTTGGTGAATGCAGATTTTTCTAATAGTCAAGTACAATTCAATTCCTCTCTAATGTACTTGCTCATCTCTACTCACTATATTTTACTTGTAAGAATATGTATGTTGTTTTTTTATTTTTTTATAAATGTTTGTTTTTCAAACTTAATGTATTCATCTATATATGTTATCAGAGTATTTTTGTGTAATGTTGTTTATCAAATAAGTGGCTCCTACTGAAATCTAAAGCAACATATATGAAATGGAGATTAGACATGTAAGAATGCAACAAGTCCATATCCGTTTGTTGGAAGAAAAACAATTGTCACATGAGTCTGACAGCAGCTCGTCCTCTCTGTCCCCTATTGAAAATGCAAAACACGAGACCAAGTCTGGAGAGATTGGTGTCACACGTAATATTACAGTGATAGAGAGAAATATGAAGCAGTGAATTGAACATTGAACCTTTTTCTTTTATCAAAATTGTTTAAAATTAAGACTGTTCTTGTCCCCAGTAACCACAGATCAGATTTACTTTCTAAAATGGTGTTAAAATGAAAACTGCGCTGTGATTGGTTGCTTCTTTGATACAGTTTTTAACATCTATTAAGTGAGCTAATATATCACAGTATATGTTACTTTTACTACAGATTCTACTAGTACACAGAATTATTCTTATTGAAAGGAGTTTTAAAGGTTTAATTTTTTTTCTATAGGCTTTCTTGATTTGAAAATAACAAAATGAGACTTACCCCATGATGTACAGCAGAGGTCTTCAACCTATCTGACCTTGAGAGCCACATTCAGCTCTAAGAGGGGCATGCGATCCACATTCAGCCCTGATAGAAGGTATCGAGCCCCATAAACCTCTCACCTCCTCACGGTTGTCACATCCAGAGCCTCCCTTAGAGGTATGATGGCAGCCAAAGCTTTTCCATAGGAATCACACAGTGGCATTATACAAATATCCAGGGGTTCCTGCCTAACCACTATTCAGATTTGTTCTTCTGTGTGGAGCTAATCACAAAAGTCACCATCTGGAAACCTGATTTTTATAGCTGTTTGGTAGAACTGGTGTTAATGCACCAAGCTGGAAGACAACAGCAAGCCACACCTCACGGGACCATGAACCACGTATGGCTCCCAAGCCACAAGCTGTGGACCCCTGCTGTACAGCAATGTTTTTTCTCCTTTGCACTCGGTCTTTACATGACTGAAGTGGTGATGTCATATGTACAGCAATGGACGCCAATTACTGGAACAGACTTCTGAGCTCAGTGTTTGGCTATAAGAGCTACATGCTGTAGTTGTGATCTCACCACTGCATGACAACAACACTGGAGAGGTAGGGGACATGCAAGTGTCATTTTGGTAATTTTTGTTTTTACTAATGTGTGCTTGTGGTATAAAACAAATTAAATCACAAAAAGCCATTTCAAGCTATAAATATATTCTTTACTCTATACAATGATCATGTAGGTCATGATGCAAGATGTCTTTCCACCATGACTAACACAGATTTCAGAAATTGTCTGTTATACGCAATACCTAGCAATTATTCTACTTCTTTCAACTACTTTAATTGTGCAGTAATGTTATCTTTTTCTTTCTTTTTCTTACTTAGAAATGTTGTTCTGCCTGTCTTATTACTTGCTGTAACACGATACAAGTATTATAACTACAGAAACATTATGTAACCATCACTATTGCCAGTTGCACCATGTAGCTAGATTATTCATATCGAATTGCTTTGTATTCGAGTGACTTATCTTGCCATCATCATCCAATATAAATTTAAAAGCCTGAATGAATATGACTTCTTACATACTTTGCAATGTTCTTTATAAGTAATGTAAAATGCATTGCTTGAATTGTTTTGCTAATATTAGATTTAATTATTTTAAACGGGCAAAATGTAACAAAAATATATTTTCAACCAAAGTTTATAGTTGCTTAACACAAAAGTCCCTAATATCCTAAAAGAACATTTAAGCATGTACAAAATAAATAGCAATATATAATTGAAAAAAAACCCCATTAATAACGTATAAGGAGATTTATTGAATTTTTTGTATAGCAACATACTCTCCCGTAGAAGCAATACTTAAATGGGAGAATATCTCTGAATTTTGATGTCGTATAAAAAGCGTGCCATATTATACATCTGTGCTGTACTACATACAACTGAATGATAAAAGCAATATAGAAAGCAAATGAAAAAAAATAAAATAAATAATTATATATAATAGAGTAGATATAATAATATAGGTTTCCTTATTGAAATGTGTCTATTTAATGAAAGGTCTTAATAGCAAAAAAAGACAGCACATGGCCTATCAGTTCTTTAAAGCACTGTGTTCTCTTCCTTATCATTTCGTCCTTCACGTCCTCCGTTTGTTTTCTGTCGGGGGCCATTTGGAAATTTCTACCAACCTTCGGGGGCCGCACAAAATTATCAATGTTTAAATGACCCTGCTATATTGGGTGAAGCAATTAATTAACTGGGGGCATGGGGCTGGGGGCACAGACACCACACGCGGGGCTGGGGGCACAGACACCACACGCGGGGCTGGGGGCACAGACACCACACGCGGGACTGGGTGCACAGACACCACACGCGGGGCTGGGGGCACAGACACCACACGTGGGGCTGGGGGCACAGACACCACACGAGGGGCTGGGGGCACAGACACCACTGGAGGGGCTGGGGGCACAGACACCACTGGAGGGGCTGGGGGCACAGACACCACTGTGGGGAGGCACAGACATCACTGTGGGGAGGCACAGACATCACTGGGGGGAGGCACAGACATCACTGGGGGGAGGCACAGACATCACTGGGGGGAGGCACAGACATCACTGGGGGGGAGGCACAGACATCACTGGGGGGGAGGCACAGACATCACTGGGGGGAGGCACAAACATCACTGGGGGGAGGCCCAGACATCACTGGGGGGGAGGCACAGACATCACTGGGGGGAGGCACAGACATCACTGGGGGGAGGCACAGACATCACTGGGGGGGGCTGCACACAGGACTGGGGGGGGCTGCACACAGGACTGGGGGGGCTGCACACAGGACTGGGGGGGCTGCACACAGGACTGGGGGGGCTGGCACACAGGACGGGGGGCTGCACACAGGACGGGGGGGCTGCACACAGGACGGGGGGGGCTGCACACAGGACAGGGGGGCTGCACACAGGACTGGGGGGGCTGCACACAGGACTGGGGAGGCTGCACACAGGACTGGGGGGGTGCACACAGGACTGGGGGGGTGCACACAGGACTGGGGGGTGCACACAGGACTGGGGGGTGCACACAGGGCTGGGGGGTGCACACAGGACTGGGGGGTGCACACAGGGCTGGGGGGTGCACACAGGACTGGGGGGTGCACACAGGACTGGGTGATGGGCTGCACATAGGATTGTGTGGGGGTGCACACAGGGCATTGGGGGGCTGCACACAGGACTGGGGGAGGGGTGCACACAGGATTGGGGGGGTGCAAAAAGGACTACTGGGTGATGGGCTGCACACAGGACATTGGGGGGCTGCACACAGGACTGGGGGAGGGGTGCACACAGGACATTGGGGGGCACACTGCGCTGAGAGTTTCATGCAACTCTGGGGGAGAAGGTTTACAGAACTGGTGTGGGGAGGCACAAAGCATTGGGCAGGGCACATAGCAGCAGAGGGTCAGCGCTGGACTCACAGCAGCATCGCATTCACATCACCGGAGTGCAGGAGCCGGACACACTGCATCAGAAGGAGAAGACAGGCACTGATCTCCGGAGGGCAGGGGGCGGACACACAACGCTGGAAGCTGTGAGGCTGCTGTGGACCCACCCACAATTGGCACTGGCCAACGGGAGAACACATTGCAGCACAAACAGCAATGTGTGGACTTAAAGGGCCGGCGGCAGCAAGACCGCGGTGACAGCACGAGCACTGCCTCCCTCGGGAATCTGCCCGGGGGCCACATAAAAGATCATGGCGGGCTGCATGCGGCCCACGGGCCGGAGGTTCCCCATCCCTGGCATTAAGACTCAAAACATCTGGTCAGAAATTACGATGGTCAACAACTTTAGTCGACCTTTTATTACTATGTAGCATGGAGTAAACTTTCAGTCTTTCATACCTGACCTCTTTTTCTATGACATAAAAATACATTTATCACTGACGAACATGTACTTCTAAAAGAATATTATGGTTTTAATTTATATTTTGAATTATAAAAAGGTGTGCAATTTTCTAATATACTCTATGGATCAGATCAACATGGGATTAGGATATTTGCTACCATTTATTAATAACCTTTATAGGGAATCTGTGAGTGGCATCAATCCTCCTAAGTCGTCCACATGGCAAAACAAGAAATAGAAAGCTGAAAAAATGAGAAATAGATATCTGCAATTTTTTGTCTTAATCCAGAGAAATCCATGGTTTTCTTAATATGTTAATGAGCAGTTAAAATTACGATCTATGAGCTAAACACAGATCTCCCCAAGCAACAGCCCCAAATCTTATTTTAAATAAAAAGGTGACATTACCAAGGTGAGCCTTGTATTGAGTGTCAGTCTCCTCTCCTGAGCTCACTGCAGAACTGTGTCTGGTTACAATGAGTAGGGAGCAGTGCAGACGTAAGTCTTAATACATACAGTTCTTTAGTTTTCATTTCCTACAACCACTGTGTGAGGGGAGAGAGGCAGTACAGTAGAGATAAAAACACTGTAAGGAGAGCTGCTATAAGTGTTTTAAATGAGACAAAGCTCAGTGAGAAGAGCAGACTGTCTGTCATTACATGTCTCACACAGGACAGTCTTCTCCAGTCTGCTCTCCTAATCTTACTGAACAGCTGTGGCTGATTACAGCTAACCATTCTTCAACTTACATCTCACAGGTAGTTAGTATAAAAGGAGAGGAGTACAGCAGAGCTGGCAGCATTATTAGAGGAGAGCTATAACTGCAGATGTGTTTAAAATGAGAGAAAGTTGTGTAGTATTCTCCTCCTTGTCAAAATGGCTGCCTATGAAATAGAAGCTGAAGAAGTCTTAGCTGTAATCAAGCACAGCTTTGCAGCATAGCTGAAAGCAGTGTGAGAACAGAACTGAAGAAGTGTTTGTAGTGAGACAAAGCTCGACTCTGTTGTACCGTGTGGGTTATTATAATCACACATAACTCTGCAGTGAGACCAAGAAAGTAGACTGCTAGTTATTACATGTCTCATACTACTATTGTCCCCTTTCATTTAAAATAAGCTCTGGAGCCAAATGCTGTGGGAGAGCTATGTCCAGCCCATAGAGTGTAAAAGCTCATTTACATATTGATACAATTAAGTATTTTGCTGGAATAAGAAATCAAATTGTAGATAAGTTATAATTTTATTTAACGTTCTATGACCTGAATGCCTATGGAGACAGCTTAGGAAGGTTGATTGTACTGATAGATTCTCTTTAAAATGTACTCTCAGTGGATACAAACTAGTCCTGGTCATGCATACATATTTTATACCATAGTAGAATATATAGTATATAGATGACTGATATCCGGTGGATGTATTCCACATCTGTAACTTCAGAAATAATAGCAGCAGCAGAACACTGTTATAAACTGTCAGCTGAACAATTGATAATAGGCTTAGTTTTGAAGGTACTTTGCTGACATTTCTTTGACTACAAGCTTGTAGGTTTGAAGTCCCCATGCATATACAGATTAACGTCTACTGAACCTACTGATTTTAAGTATAGGACCTTCTGACTTTCCCCAAACAGATCTTGTCATGGAAAAAAAACCAGTAGGGTATATTGAATGTCAAGGGCCTGTATCCCAATATATATATATATATATATATATATATATATATATATATATATATATATATGTATATATATATATATATATATATATATCTATATAAAATCAAAAGAGCAATTATTCAAAGCACATCATAAAAAACAAAAAGTTTCATTTTCACTAACTCAAAATTCAAAGGGCAAGTATAATGGTATCATAGAGAGATGTACAGGATATCTGGGAACTGAACCGTCATTGTAAATATCACTCACTCGCCTACTTATTAGTTCTAGTGACTTTAGCAGTAGAGAGAGGCTACACATAAAATAATGTTGCTGTACAAATATTTAAAGTCATATATCAAAAAGAGAAAAAGAGAAAATTATTAAAATAGAAAGTTTAATTATAATTGAATTCCTAACAAATTATAACTGCTTAATGAAAAAAATATTCTTTTCAATGAGCAAAATTGTCTTCCTAAAATTAATTTGCGTAGGTAAAATTAAACGTGTATAGATATAATATATTCTCTTCTATTATCTCAGCAATAACTGTATATTTCACAAAAATTAAACTCTTTTACCAAATTATTCTTGCAATTAAATGTAACATTGAAAAAGATGTGAAACCGATATGTTTGTGGAATGTATAAAGTAATTAAAGGGGTTATTCCCACTTTTTTCTCTTTTAAAACCAGACACATGATGGTATGAAAATAAAATATCCCTATACTCACCTACTAATTCCAATTTCCCTCTTATGTTGCACTACATTATTTCCCATCCAGATGCTTTGCTTTCATTTCTGGCCTGGACGCTGCATAACTAATCCAGCAGGTCACTGGCCAGATCTGTTTCCACCAGAATGCACAACGAGGAGACCACCGATATAGCAGGCCAAATTAACCTCTTCCCAGATTAAGCCCGGGGTATAGTTTGGCCCAGGTCAGAGTATACCCAGGGCATTAACTGTGCTAGGCCAAACTATACCCCAGGGTGTAAAATAGCCTATTCCAAATTATAGCCTTCCGGCGAGAATATACTCATCTAAAGTGGAAACCGTGTACAGTCTGGCCAGGAGACAGTATACCCTGTTGAGTAAATAATATACTTGGGGGTATAAAATAGTACAATAGTTATATTGAACTGACAGTCGATGGTGTTGTCCTATCAGTACATAGTTAATGTTATGTATTGAGACTTGTTATGTATCTTTCTCTCTGATCTCTACGACACCAAACTTTTTTACAACATGACACCAAACTTTTTCCAATTCTGACAACCATGGAAGACAAACTGTATGACCAGCTTTCGAGATTCTACACTGAAACACAACAAAAGTACCCCCAGTGGATCTGTAATCTACCTCCAGAGAAACGTGTAAATGTCAAGTCCCAGTTTAGACAAACAGAGGTTAATCCCCTATAAAATGTTTAAAAAATGAAGTAATTGTTGTACATGTCACTCAATACTACTGACGACAGTATAATGTGGCCTGGGAGGTATATTTTGGCCTAGGGTAATTTATACTCCTGAGTATAATCTAGCCCAGTTCACTTTAACCCCAGGTATAGTCTGGACTATGGGTATACTCTGGCCTGTTATACCGTGAAACTCGGTAGCGCTATGGAACAGTGGTGGAAAATCATTAGGTGAGTACAATTATTTATTTACTAATTTTTGTCTCTACAGGTCTCTGTTTTACAGGGGAAAAATGAAGTTGAAACCCCATGTAATAGCTTGTAGTAAGTGGTATACTTGCTGCATCTGTTTATCTCCACTTATTGTAAAGTAAAATATTTTTGGTAGGATCTATTACAAAAATGTAAGCGCAATAAGCAAAAGTTAAGATATTTTTTCATAATTATTGTACCATTGAATAATTAGTATATGATGGAATTGTAGGAATATATGATGTACTCATAATATTAAAATCCCCAAAAATCTGCCAAAAAAACTCTACAACTAAAAAAAACTAATATATTTAAATACATTTCCTGAAATAATTTTAGCAAAAAAGGGGGCAGAACTAAATAGAGTTATACACTGTACCAAATCCGTTAACCTGCTGTACCTTTTTGACCCCAAATGATTAACAGCTGAGGTAGTATAGGGAAAAAAGAGTATCTGCCATGTCGAATGAGACATTTAGCGCAATTTATACTATTTTCACCATCAAATAAAGTTGAAGCACTCTTGATATTTCTACCGTACTGTTGTAAAAATGGAATGGAAGATGTTAAATCTGGTGAATGTGTTACGGAGCATTTGCTTCAATTGTAGCAAAAAAAATAAAAAAAATGCTTAAAAAAATTCTGTACCATGCTTGCTATGCTTGAATTTTTATTGCACTTCTATATTATGTTGGCGAAATATGCAAGAAAAAAAGGCATTAATTATGTTTTCATCATCATGTATGCATATAAATATATAAATATATATAAATGGCGTCTATTGGCAAGAGCACTGTAAATGGCATTTTCAAAAAAATTCTAAATATTTATGTGTTGTAGAAACGTGCCACAAAACTTCTGAAGACCACAGATAAATGACAGGTTTGGTCATTAAGAAAATTGTATTTTAAATATATATATATGTAATTTATCGAGCTCGTTGAGGCCTATAACATGTTGGAGGATGAATTTTTGAGGGAATTTATTTTTTGGTGTTTGTTCATTTTCCTGTGCTAGGGACACTGCATGCTTTATATGATGTAATTTTTCCATTTACTGCTAGCTGACCAAGCCTCAAGTTAACGTCTAAACAAATACTCTAACTTATTTACTGATGACTGTAAATATTTTAATGTAAAAATAAATTCTCTTTATTACTAAATGTTTTGTTTTTATGTGTTCTAATTATGTCACTAGGTATAAAAAGTAGGGAATTAAGCAAGAGCATCTGTAGCATCCACACTGCATAGTTGGTTTCCATCTGAGGCTATCCAGATGCTGCAAAGCTACAACTCCCGGCATATCCTGATAGTTATAGCATTGAGGAAGCGTTATAGGTTTAAGACCACGTACACAGTCCAAGTTTATCTATCCATAGACTCTGAGAGCATTTTTTTAGGCACATATACGAGATGGCTATCTGGACAACTCTTGTCAAATACTGGCAATTATTCTCTTTCATTCTAAATTAAGCACATCCAGGTAAATTTTATTCCCTCATCCCTTCCAAATACTCTGGAGATCAAAATTAGATTAATCTACATTGATCAACATTTGAAAGTTTTTTGTAAGGTGTACACCATGCCACTAGAACAGTGTTTTACAGAAGATCCAAAGTTTATGAACATTAAACCTTTATTTTGCCAAAAATGTGATGATCATAATTAGAGAACAGCAATGACTGTAGCACAGAGAAAGATTATAACTACACTTACTAAAGTTAACAACAGTCACCAATCGGTAGGAAGTGTACAGGCCTTTGCTTTGAATGACATCATCACATCTGCAGCCACATGACATCAGTAGTCTCTCACACTGCTCTGGTGTGATTTTGGTCCACTCTGCTTCCAGTCTCTTGCACAGTTCTTTGACTGTTGTGGGTTTCTTGGCCATAACTTTGTCATCAAGGATTTTACAGAGGTTTTATATCGAGTTTAGATCTAGACTCTGGGCTGGCCATTTCATTGTTTCAGTGTTTTCTGTTTCAAGGAACTGCTTTACCCATTTTGCTGTGTGACAAGGGCATTGTCCAGCATGAAAATTGCTGGCTAACTGAGTGATGAACGCAAGTAAGAAACCACGTGTTGTTGAAAGAGGTTCTGATACACATTTGCATTCACTCTGCCATGTAGCTGTATGAGAGGGCCAACTGCTGCAGAAAACATTCTTCAAACCATGACACTTTCTCCACCACCTTCCACTAACTTTACTTGACTAACAATAGCGGTTGCAGAGATCTTGACAGCGACATGGCCCAGCAGGTTTAGAGGCCCAGCGCCCGCCCTGCAGACAAGTAGCCGGCTCTGCTCAGTGAGAGAGTGCTGTTCCTGTACTAAACAGTGATTGGCTCCACCCCCTACAGCCTCTTCCTGCCTTTAACCCAGGTTCTTTGGCTCTGCTCTGCCACGTCATTGTCTTCTACAGTGTGGAGTGTGGTACTGCTGGCATCATGAGCTGCAGGAAACCTATTGGTCAGTGCAGCCCTTCCTATCCCTCCCTCTTGTCACTAGATGCAGTCAGGACTGAGAGCGGAGGGAGAGGGAGCATGACAGCTGTAGTAGCAGAAGCTATGACATAAGCAGCTCAGCTCTCAGTCCTGCTCTGTGCTATGTCCTCCATTTCCTGTAGACTAGGGACTTCACTGGTCATGGCTGCTGCCCTATGATGGGCTAGGGATGAGAAGGCCCCACTGCTCCTGGAGACTGACTTCAGCGTAGGTAAGAACATGTATTAGTGTATCTGCAAAATATAGTGTATATCGGTATGTAGGTAGGTAGTATATAGTGTATATGACTGTGTATGTAGGCAGTATATAGTGTATATGAATGTGCATGTAGGTAGTATATAGTATGTATGTAGGTAGTATATAGTGTATATCAATGTGTATGTGGGTAGTATATAGTATGTACTGTATGTAGGTAGTATATAGTGTGTATGAGTGTGTATGTAGGTAGTATATTGTGTGCATGAGTGTGTATGTCGGTAGAATATAGTATATATGTAGGTAGTATATAGTGTAATAGTAGGTAGTATATAGTGTGTATGTAGGTAGTATATAATGTGTATGAGTGTGTATGTAGGTAGAATATAATATATATATAGGTAGTATATAGTATATATGTAGGTAGTATATAGTGTATATGTAGGTAGTATATAGTGTATATGTAGGTTGTCTATAGTGTATATGTAAATAGTATATAGTGTGTATGTAGGTAGTATATAGTGTGTATGAGTGTGCATGTAGGTAGTTTATAGTGTGTATGTAGGTAGTATATAGTGAGTATAAGTGTGTATGTAGGTAGTATATAGTGTGTATGTAGGTAGTATATAGTGTGCATGAGTGTTAATGTAGGTAGTATATAGTGTGTATGACTGTGTATGTAGGTAGTATACAGTGTGCATGAGTGTGAATGTAGGTAGTATATAGTGTGTATGACTGTGAATGTAGGTAGTATATAGTGTGTATGAGTGTGAATGTAGGTAGTATATAGTGTGTATGAGTGTGAATGTAGGTAGTATATAGTGTGTATGAGTGTGAATGTAGGTAGCATATAGTGTGTATGAGTGTGAATGTAGGTAGTATATAGTGTGCATGTAGGTATAGTGTATACGTGTATGTAGGTAGTACAAAGTGTGTATGTAGGTGGTATTTAGTGTGTATGTAGGTAGTATATAGTGTGTATGAGTGTGTATGTAGGTAGTATATCGTGTGTATGAGTGTGAATGTAGGTAATATATAGTGTATATGTAGGTAGTATATAGTGTGCATGAGTGTGAATGTAGGTAGTATATAGTGTATATGTAGGTAGTATATAGTGTGTGTATGAGTGTGAATGTAGGTAGTATAGAGTGTGTATGAGTGTGAATGTAGGTAGAATATAGTGTGCATGTAAGTATAGTGTATATGTGTATGTAGGTAGTATAAGTTGTGTATTTAAGTAGTATTTAGTGTGTATGTAGGTAGTATATAGTGTGTATCAGTGTGTATGTAGGTGGTATATAGCGTATATGTAGGTAGTATATAGTATATAGTGTGCATGAGTGTACATGTAGGTAGTATATAGTGTATATAGTATGTAGGTGGTATATAGTATGCATGAGTGTGTATGTAGTTAGTATATAGTGTATACAGTGTGTATGAGTGTGTATGTCATTAGTATATAGTGTATACAGTGTGTATGAGGGTGTATGTAGTTTATAGAAAACACCGATACTTACCAGCAGTAGTTGATTTGCCACTTCAGGGGTATATAGGAAAATATAGGATAGGAAAATAATGTGCTGCCTACTTAGTCGGTCTATCATGGGGCATATCAGAAGGAATTTATCACCTTTGTAGGTAAACACATTATTATTACACTTTCCAAAATTGAAAACCATTCCCCCTGGGGTGAGAACCATGCTTCAAGAGACAGTACCTTTCTGAATGATGGTTCCTGTGTCAGTCAAAAATCAATGGTATCCACAACACTACTGGACTCTATCAAGAGAATAAGATACCGATTTGCTCCCTGATTTTGGTATTTGGAGACAATTAAGCAACTAAGTACATTGTGATAATTCTATATTAGGTCCCCAATATTAGATTACCTACTGCTGGTCAGTATCGGTGTTTTCTATGAACACCTACACTTGTTATTGAATTAAATTTTTGGACCTATAACTAATGAGGGTTTTATTTTGTTGTGTTTGTCACAGATTTGCGAAAAATTCTTTCAAGAAAATGTTGAAAAGCCTCTGATGAGCCCCTGAATATTGATATTGACAAGGGCGAAACGCGTCGGGCATTTCTTGACCAGCATTATCTTGTTTCATAAATTATGTGACTTACTTATCTGTCTCTGCTACTGAGCACACAGACTTATGGATATCTGACGAACCCCTAGGCCCCAAACCCCTACTCGTCTGAGTGGTGATACAGACAAATTAGCCACTGTGGACTGAGCACTTCTTCCTCACTGTGGTGTTACTGCTTTAGGGGTTGTTTTTCATCTCTGAGAGGGAATACTCTCATAACCTAGCAGGGAGGGCATTACCCAGGGTCAATCGTCGTGGAACGGGGGCGTCTTCACATCTAGGACGCCGACCCCCGTATGTAGGAAGGGAAAGGACAGGGTAAGATTATCTTTCCTCTCTCCTTCATTATTTTTAATTGTTTGTTATGTACGTAGTTTTGATACTAATAAAATTATACGGTTTTATATAAAAGTAGTAATCTTTTGGTTGTGGTAAATATCTACTTTGAGCATCTTTATTTGGTATATAAGGAAAGATGTATAGCAAAGCAGGGTGCCGAGGACAAGATGAATATCAGAACATAGGAAAGCTAGATGCCGATAGAAAGAGGGATTTCAGAGCATGGGAAAGGTATGTGCTGAGAGAAAGAGCCGAGTGCCAGCATCATTATCACGTACCTTGAGTGTTGGTGTAATTATCCCGTACCTCGGGTGTCAGTGTAATTATCCAGTACCCTCCAGTGTCAGTGTATGGGGGGGGGGCCAAGGTCCAAATTTTGCACCTGGGCCCATCGAACTCTAGTTACGCCACTGCACTTTGGGTTCAGTAGGTCCCCAATTTGTCGACGAACATAATGTTTCCCATCAGACCCAAATAAATTAAATTTGCTTTCATCACTAAAATGGGCATGAATACGTTTTCAACATAAAAGAGCTTTGAACAAGCACAAAGATGGGAATTAGCCTAGTTGTTAGGAGTTAACTCCTCTTCTGCAATGTAACTAATGCACACATTGGCAAGGGTCTGGACAGGCACAAATGGCCATGCTCCATGAAAACTAGCTGTACGCTATGAAAGATAAAAAGCTCTCATAGCTGGAGAAAAACAGCAGCTAGATAAAGCAAGTCAATTGCAATCTTGCTTATTGTCATGTTGTCTAACTAATTAAAGCAGTTCAATAAGTTAAGAATACCCCTTTAATGAATTAATGAATAAAAGAGTTATTGATACAAATTGTGGCGTTGTCTGAAAAAAAGTATAATGTATACACAGCAATAACAGAGTAAACTTGCTACATTGCAGTGGCGTGTAACCAACAGACAAGGTGTAATCATTTTACTATTTTAAAAAGCTAATAATTGTCATATACAGTAGAGATCTTTGTTTTTAACATGTCATAGAAGATAGAAGTGTCACGCAGTCACCTTTCAATGAAGCCTAGTTAGACATGCCCATGCAAATATACCTATGTATCATCTAACGTTAAACCAGTCATGGCTGTAATCACTTGTTTTTCTATAGCAGGAAAATATGAGTCAGCTCAGATATTCTTTAGTCAGCAGTAATGATTTCTTGAATGTAAATATATTTATAATGACTATAGAGAACATCTACAACCAAGTAAATATGGCATTGATGGATAACACTTGAACATTGTGTAAGCTTTCAGATAACATCCCCGACCTATTCATAGGTAATTATATGTACACAGAGAAGATAATGCTTGAGAGTTTCATCTCATTGGTTGCGTCTCTTGAGTTGCATAACTGCAATTGGTCATCATGACTTTTCAGCACTTTTTATTTTTATTTTTTGCTAGTTACTACATTCTCCCACCCAGCAGATGATACTCAATGTAAAAACAGATCACAGCAAAAGACACATAAAAAACAACCTTTGAGAACTGTTGTACATCTAGGGTGTTAACTAGGTCTTGGTGGCATTTTTGAGGCGGGTGGGGGGGATTTCACTTTTTTTTTTATCACAAACCACAACAGTCAGATATTTGATGAATATGGCCACTGGCACAGCAATTATGGGGTTGGAGTTATGTTGCACTGTCTTGGGTCAGTATGGCATTTTTGAGATATGTTGGTAGACTTTTGTTCATATTACAAAATTTCACAAAGTATGAAAAGCATTATAGACCATGCAGGTAATAAAAAAAAGAAAGGCATCATTACATTAGTTCAGAAATTTTGGACAAAAAGGGAAGGAGACATTAGGTTTTGTTTGTCTGAGATGTTTCTAATAAAATAATATTAAGGAATTGCTAGTAATATGGACCCCAATATAGTACAAGGTGTCTCTGAATCAGTAGTGGTTCACCCCTCTTCATTACTGGCCACATCGATATTATGCTCAGAATCAAGGTTTCCCTCAAATACCTTGTGTTGCCAATAGTGCCTGTGAACGGCACTAATGCGGATCACTCATCCCCATCGCAGGTCCATCGGGCTCTGTGTCCTCTGATGTCCGGTGATGTCCCATCAACTTCCTGTTGACCTAATATCACCGCTGCTGACCCCAGTCTCCCTGAGTGACTGGGCTTTGGGCGGCGTTTCCCCGCTCATCACAGCCCAGCATCCCTCCTGCTTTCCTGAGGTGGGCCCTCATGAAGACTAGGGCCCACCTCAGTTGACTTCACCAGATCCCAGAGGTCACAGAGCCCAAGGGTCAAGCTAAGGGGGTGAGATGACTGCAATAGCACCGCTCACGGGCACTATTGGCAACACAAGGTATTTTAGAGAAACATTGATTCTCAACATAATATTGATGTGGCAGTAATGAAAAGGGGTCAACCACCCCTTAAATAATTTGGTTTGCACTACTAAAGAAAACCACTTTGGCTCTTTATAATCATAGAAGCAGTTGCCACAGTTTTGAGAATCATTTTTTCTCATATGGCTTATACTAGGGATATCCTTGGTTTACATCTCCCACACTTTGTAGTAGATATTTTTATGATGTGGTAGGATATATATGTGATGCCCTGGACATCCCCAGGTGTCACAGGTCACTACACACACCATATACACCCCCACCCCAGTAAGGTACCATCAGTCAACCAAAGACCTGATTGCCTCCCTCAGAGTCAGGCAGGCACACCAGGTGGGCGGAGTCAGGTGGATAGACACGCCCCATGAGGAGTCTGCTGGCCTGAGGCAGGATATACAAGCAGATTAAGTTTGGAGAGAGGAGTGAGAGGAGGACAGTTCTGTGTGGGGCCTGGGTTGGAGTCTAGGACCCCCGATCAGTCAGGCAGGCAGACGGTAGTGGCCGCCTGCAGGAGACTGGGAATACAACAGGTGGAACTGTAAGGGACCGGGACAGGGTAGTGGCCCGCTGGAACCGAACCGGGGAGCCAACTGGATAACGGAGCACCAGGCAGGGTACTCAGACTCCGAACTAGGCTATAAGCCACCACCATAGTCAAATCAACTGATTGCAGTCTGGACTTCAGGGGTTCATTCAAACCTAAGTCACGATTGAAGGCAACAGCCCAACCCGTCTGGATAGGTGCCACCGCCAAAGGCCAGAGATCCAAAGGGCCAGCGTCTGCGGGCAAACGGGCTCCTACGACACTTATACGCCGGGGAGCGGACTACTGGTGCCAAGGCACAGTAGTCAAATGCACACACAGGTGCAGGAGAAAGGCGGACATTGCCAACCTGACTGGAGAAGCTGCAGCCGGCTGCGGGCCCCGTTCATCCCCCCATTTGGTTTACCAGCGACTCCAGTGTCTTGTATCGGAGTGAGTACACCAGTGCCCTCAGGCACCACACCGCGCTGCACCGCAACATTGCGCCCTGCACCCCGGCCTTTGCCAACCGGGCCCCGGGACCAACATCCCCCTACCAACGGAGGGGTCAACAACTAGCTGCGCCACTACACCACTCCCGGGAGTCCCGTACCTTCACCGCAGCGGTGGTGTCCATAATCACCACAACCCGTGGGTGGCGTCATGAACTACCATCCCAAAACCAAATACCCGCATCCCTCGCGCGTAGCGCCAACCCCCCTTGCAGAGCGACGTGACCCCCTGGTCCGTGAAAGGCTCAAGCCACCACCCGTAGAACACGAGCACGGACCTGAGCGGCTCGGTGGTCGAAGCTGAGGTCGCGGGGCGGTACACATACAAAGGCATGTAAATATTTTAACTCCAGTAGTTTTTATTGAAATATGTTTTTGAAGTTTTATATAAGGGATAGAGAATAAGTGAGAGAGAGGGTGAGGGGAGAAAGGGTCAAAGAGGGACTTCGGGTATATGATGGTGGAGAGGATAAAAATAAATGAGCAGAAAAAGAAGTGACGAAGTGACTGAATCAATAGTTCTTCATACAATAAACAGATAAGGAGGAAATATTCAATACAACTAAGGCACTGACAGGATTCTGTTGTACATCTGCGGATTGACCGCTAGTGGCTGCTATTGTTCACCTTGATAATTGTGCTGCATTTCTACTTCTTACCACTGGAGGCTGCTGCTGTGTTCTGGATTTGCTCTTTACAAAGATGGCAGATTCCAAACCTGTGGAAGTGGAAGCCATGCTGTTTCCTGTTTGGGCTTACTTGAAGGAAATCTGTCAGCATGTTTTTGCTACATCATCTGAGAGCAGCATGATGTAGTCAAGGAGATTCTGTATACAGATGAGGAAACCTAACGTTTGGTTTTCGGGCTGAACACTGACTTCGGGTTCGGAGTTCAGGTGCTTTACATATGCTGACCACTTGCACGAGCATTGCTGTGCTAGGATATGCTCATTGGTCAGACCACGGAGAACAATAGAGAGGGGTGTTTGATGCCGCGCCAACAGATCATTCGCTCAGATAGTCAGACCAATGTCACTTTATTTTCATCCAGGTCTACGCGTTTCAGGAGCACCTGCTCCCTTCCTCAGGACCGTCAGTATACAAATAACATCAAATCTCCAACATCTAACATCAAATTTTGATGTTATTTGTATACTGACGGTCCTGAGGAAGGGAGCAGGTGCTCCTGAAACGCGTAGACCTGGATGAAAATAAAGTGATATTGGTCTGACTATCTGAGCGAGTGATCTGTTGGCGCGGCATCAAACACCCCTCTCTATTGTTCTCCGTTATCTGCCTCTGGGTGGCTGCAGCCGTGGATCGATTATACATGCTGATATAGTGGTTGTGACTCTCACAACCACATCTGGTGAGTAGCATTACTCCCCCCTCCCCACCCTACACTCTTTGGGGTAAGACCCTATTTGCGCTTGTTTGTCCACAGCTTTCTCGTTCATTGGTCAGACCAGTGAGAGCCGCTTGCAGTGTTTGAATAGCTCAAACTAGGGGTAACAATAGTGTGATCTGATGTCCAACACCCCCCAAAATATAACCTGCCCACAATCCTCCGGAAGTGTTCTTCTTATGGCTGGCTGCATGTGAGTGGAGACCAGAATAGCCAATTAGTGACTTCCATAGGAGTTCGGATCCAGTCTGAGCAGGTGGAGGGTCGGTTCAGCAGTACCCACCAAACCGAATTTCCATTTCCACGGGTACACTCATCTTTAATTTTGAATTTGATTAGCTATCACTTAGATTTCTGGGTGCAGCTGTTGTGACACATTGTGCATTTTTAGCAGAGTCCAGAGGGCTGTTCTCATCCACACCGAGCTCTGTTTAGAGATTGTACATTGACTGTGAGGTGTTAATCAAAGGAGGAGGCTTGCCGGACTACATGGCATGAGGGAGCTTGCCACAGCCATGATAAGGGGCCGGCTGATAAAACAAAATAAAGAAACAAAAGATCGGTCTGTGAAAGCACAGCCATACCTGTACTTTCTGACTTAATCCTTACAGCATGCTGGCTTCAGCTTATATAGCAAAAACCTGCTGACAGATTCCCTTTAATGTCACATGGACCACTCAATCATTGCTTGAGGATTGTGTCTTGCTATTGTCTAGTTCCAGTCTCCAAGCTCCAGAATTGTCTTACTCTTACTGTTCCCACTTATCTCAGTATTGTTTCACAACTCCCAGTGCTACATCGAACAAGTTCTCCTACTACTTGCTAATGCCTGATCTTACTCCCCCAGTCATAGGTTTCCAGCCGCGCTTCCATCAGTATCGTAAAATGATACTCAAGTCATCATCATGGAATCTGCAAAGGGAGGTAAAATGGATGTTTGTGTAATCAAAATGAACTGATTACTTACCAACATTTATGCAGAGCAGACATGCAAACACAAAAACACAATACAAAGCATTTGAGGCCCAGACATCCCATAACATTCACATTTTTGGACAAGCTGCACAGGAGCTACAGAATATTGTACAAGACATAAGCAATAAGATTGCAAAGCAGTTTGAGCAAATTCTTCAATTACAAAACCAATATTTCATGCCAGCCCTTCCACCCACCCTTCCACTTTCACTGTTCAGGTTCTGTGGAAATCGTGAACAATATCATGGATTCTTCAACCAGTGCAGATTTTACCTTGATACACTCTGCTGAATTCCCTACGAATAGATCTGTGTATCATTATGATACTGACAAATAAAGCTTTATCCTGGGCAAGTCCCCTTATTGAAGCCCATGATGATCGCCTTAATGATCTGGAAGCCTTCCTAATAGGCATGAACCAAGTGTTGTATGACCCTTATCATTGTGCAACAGCTGCAGCTATATTGATGGCTCCACATCCGGGTAAGTGATTATTGTGGAACACGCCACAGAAATTAGATGGTGGGTGATTGATACCGAGTGGAATAATGATGCAAAATTATCTTTTTTTAAGAATGGACACTCTAGCGCCCTCAAAAATTAACTAACATGAGATGATTCCCCCAAAAATTTTAATCAATCTCCTCCTGAGCCTATTGAAGTGGATGGATAAGAGCATTACACGGTTGAAAAGGTCCTGGACTCTAAAAAATTAAGAAAAAAGTTGTAGTACTTAATAAAATTGCAAGTGTACGGCCCTGAAGATTATTCCTGGGAAGCAGCAGAAAATGTCTATGCTCCCTGATTGATTAACAATCCTAGGCTGCGGTTATCCCGGTTGCTTGTGCACCATTATCTACCACACTTTTTTCTTCCACTCAACTTTTCATTAATATGCTTGAATACAGCACTCTGTGAACAGCCAGCTTCTTTAGCAATGACCTTTTGTGGCTTACCCTCCATGTGAAGTTTGTTAATAACTGCCTTCTGGATATCTGTCAAGTCAGCAGTCTTCCCCATGATTGTGTAGCCTACTGACCCAGACTAAAAGTTTGGAAAGCCTTTGCAGGTTTGTTTTGGTAATTACAGTGGAACCTCGGTTTACGAGTAACTTCGGTGCGAGTATTTCACTATGCGAACAAAGCTTGCTGTAAATTTGTAACTCAGTTTACGAGCATGCTTTGCTGTACAAGCAAATACTCATCACACACACTTCTGGTTCCGTACTTTCACCGCGCTCTGACCCGCTCTTGCAGTTCGCACAAACACACACAAACACACACAACATGCACACACACATTATGCTCACCTTACCTTCCGTTCCCTCGCCGGCCTACTGGTTCTTGTAGTTCATTGGTACAGGATGTGCATCGGGTAACGATCGCAACGATGGAGGAACTTCCGCTGTCAGCCACTTCTAAAAGGCAGCGCACTGACCAATCAGAGGCAAGCGGCTCATGCCTTTGACATCAGCACGCTGGCAGCGGAAGCTCCGGCATCGGTCTCAATGCTTACCCAATACACATGCTGTACCAATGAACTACAAGAACCAGGAGGCCTTCGAGGGAATGGAAGGTGAGGTGAGAATAATGTGTGTGTGTGTGTGCGTGTTGTGTATGTTTGTGTGTGTGTGTGTGTGTGTGTGTGGAATGGCCCAATAGGGCACCAGGATGGGGCATTGAACAAGTTGTGGAACGAATTGACTGAACTTGCATTATTTCCTATGGGAAATTTTGCTTTGCTAGACGAGTAACTTGGTTTACAAGCACACTCCCAGAACAGATTGTTCTCGCAAACTAATTTTCCACTGTATTCTAATATTCTGAGATAATGCTTTTGGGTTTTCATTGGCTGTAAGCCATAATCATCAACATTAACAGAAATAAACACTTGAAATAGATCACTCTGTGTGTAATGACTAATATATGTGTTTCCTTTTTGGACTGAATTACTGAAATAAACTAACTTTTTGATGATATTCTAATTTTTTAAGATGCACCTGTAAATATATAGCTACATTTGGAGTGGTCTCATGACCTGGACCCCATTGATAAAAATTGTATTAAAAGTGCATGAACCTTTCCCTTATTGTTGTACTGCTTAGTAAATCTACTATTCATAGTAGATAAAAATCAATCAGCGATGAAGCTATTTTTGTTTCTTTAATGTTGTTTTTTTAATTGAGTTTATTATTTGTGGGTTACTATTGTAAATATCTCCCGTGCATGCAGTAATTGTGTAATCCATGGATGATAGCTACAATATTACTTGAAACACAGGTAATACAAGTTGATATAAAGGTACAGTACTATCTTTAAGAATTAACTTCATTTTAAGGCGTTTAGCTTGGTAGCAATTAAAACAATAATAATCAGTGAGTCAGATAGAAGAAGCATTTTAGCTAAAAAAGTAGTGCCCTAAGGATTAGAAAAAGTAAGGCAGTCATCATATACAGGTGGAACAACTGGTTACATTGATAAAATGATCTCTATGGTTTTGAAAGATCTATTTATAATCTGCCACGTTATTAGGTGAGAGCAGTAGCTAATATTTATAGTTTCAGGATCGAAAACGCCTATTTCATAATACACAAAGGGAGTCTACCCTTGATTGCTGACATATTTTATGGCATGTGCGTTCTCACCAAGGTGTTTCTTATATCACATTATGCCTTCGATGTCATAACCAGGAATAATCTGGACTACAACAATTTACTGACCCTTAAAGTAGTAAGGTTGCAACTGTATCGGTCCTGGATGGGAGAAATGTATCACTGAGGTGGTTAGCCTCAGTGATGTGAAGTCCGAGAAGTATTTTTAATTGGTCTAGATTTTTGGGTCCAGGTTTTTTCGGCCGACCAGAGGAGCTGGGGGGGACTATTTTTTTCCTATAGCTCCAAGCTCAGCTTTGCAGCTTGATTTAAAAGTTGTCTGTGCGTGAAGGTGATTAGATCTTAGTCCTTGCCAAAGGTTGTCCTTGAATCTGTATTTGAATTATGGACTATTTATTTACCCTAGAGGTTTATGGACTTTAATAAATCTTCCAGTTTAATATAAGAGCTTGCTGCCTGCACCTAAAACTTAAACTCCTGGCTAGGTGTTTCCAGGCACGTAACGAAGATTGACAAATTCCCCATGACTGCATATGAAGTCAGAATGTTAGATTTTGTGTTATCATGACATCTCACAGCTTTAACTAAGCATGCATTGCCTGCAGCATTATTACAGCGGATATTGCCAGTTACGTCTCTGTTGGATACAAGATGCAAGACTTGATTTCTTTCTTATACTTTTACTAATGACATGCTTTTATAAATATAATTATTTTTATGCTGTTTCTGGTAATAGCTTTTCTGTATGTCATTAAGTAAGTCGTTTTCTCTTGAGAGACAGCTTTATTCCATCTATTTGTATACATTTTCCCAGGTATGTTCACATACATGATTAAAAACTGATATATAATATTTACTGCTGAGATCTGAGGTTAACTCTCAGATTTCTGACATATAAGTGCCACTGATTTGTAGTTCACGCTTCTCCAAATTCACATAAGCATTATCCCATTTATGAGGAGTCAATCAATGTTTTGGTACTCTGCTGGCTTTTCTATGCAGAATCAAGGGGAATATGTAGAATGCAACTCATTTTTGTGTTTCTTTTGTTTACATTATCTTCAATATTTAGGCAGAGCACACAAGGCGAGAAAAATGGAGTGAGTGAAATGCGTTAAAAAATTGCATTCCACCCGGACCCATGTTACTCTATGAGGTTGCTCCCATGAGCGATTTTTTTTCTCAGGCCCAATCGGACCAAGAAATCAATCGCAGCATGCTGCAGGTGGAATCTGATTTGTTTTCCCTTGCACCCATACAAGTCTATGGGTGTGAGAGAAACATCGCATTACACTCGCATTACACTGGAGTGCTGTCACGCTCCCCGGCTCCCCTGTCACGCTCTCCGGCTCCCCTGCCACGCTCCCCGGCTCCCCTGCCACGCTCCCCGGCTCCCCTGCCTCGCTCCCCGGCTCCTCTGCCAGGCGTCCCCCGCTCCACAGCCTCCATGCCCCATCACCTGCGGCCCCCAGGCAGCCCGGTCCCCGCTCCCGGCGCCCGTCGGCAACTCTGCTCCAGCCCGGCTCTCCTGCCTCCTGTTCACCGCTCCCTGCTCTGGCTTCTGGCACCCGGGCCTCGCGCATGCGCATTAGGGCGCGTGCGCGGTCATTGACCCTCTCTTAAAGGGCCAGTGTCCTCCAACAGGATATTGAAGAATCAGGTACAGGGTATATAGGGAGATCCTTTCCAAGTGGGCGGGGCCTGTTCTTCGTGTTTTGCTAAGCTAGGAGTCAGGTCTCCTTGTGGCTTGTGGTATACTTACCTATCTCTCTCCTAGAGCCGCTCCTGCCTCGCCAACCGGTCCTGACGATACCCGAACCCCGAACGGTGATGGTCTGCCATCCCGTCAGTTCATACCATCTCCGATCCCTGTGGTGACCCGTCTTCTCGCGCCGTCGGTTCCGGACTCTGCCTGACGTCATCTCGGCCTCCGAACCTGAGCTCCGTCACCCGGACTACCTTCAGTGACTCCGTGGTCCCAGGGACTTCTACACTCCACTCCTCTGAACGGACTGTCCTGCTACCCGTTGTGCTCCGGCTACCGGGCACCTTGCCTTCGGTGAGGTGTTCAGCCCAGTGGATCCACCTCCTGGGTCTGCCCGTCCACCTGGCCCTAACAGTAAGAACAGGCCATGGATCCCGCCGAAGCACTAGCGACCCAGCTGGGCACCTTGCAGCAGGAACTCGTACGACAGCGCGAGACCCAGTCCCGCATGCTGGCCTTCATGTCCTCGGTGGATACCCGCCTGCACACGCTGCACGCATCTGCCACGTCCCTGGCATCTCAGGTTACTACTGCACAGTCCACGGCCACGGTTCCCGTGGCAGCTACCTCGGAAGCTTCTAAACTCCGCTTGGCCTCTCCACCCCGATATGCCGGAGATCCCAAGACCTGCAGAGGATTCTTAAACCAGTGCTCCCTCCATTTCAAGCTGCTTCCGCACCTGTTTGCCTCCGACCAAGCCAAGGTGGCGTTTGTGATGTCCCATCTAGAGGGTGAGGCACTGGCCTGGATGAACCCCTTGTGGGAGATGGAGGACCCTGTGACCACTAACATCCAGGACTTCCTGCAGGCGTTTAGAACCACCTTTGATGAACCCGGACGTGCCGCCGCATCCGCCTCATCACTCCTCAGGCTACGTAAGGGGACCATGACGGTGGGGCAGTATGCCATCCGCTTCCGCACTTTGGCCTCAGAATTGGGGTGGAACAATGAAGCCCTCACCGCCGCCTTCTGGGAAGGACTCTCCAGCCGTATTAAGGACGAGCTGGCAGGCCGCGATGTTCCTTCCACCCCGGAAGCCCTGATCGAACTAGCCACCCGCGTGGACCTCAGATTCCAAGAACGATACAAAGAGGTGTCCAGTGAGAGACGTCCAATACGGCATTCCTCTCCTCCGCAGAAGCCCGCCGTACTTCAGTCAGCATCGTCTGGTGTCTCTGTCCACGAGCCCATGCAGATTGACCGTTTGCGGCAGTCCGAACAACGCCGAGCAGAACGGCTCGCCAAGGGCCTCTGCTTCTACTGCGGAGAGGGCACACACCTGCTACGCTCCTGTCCAGAGAGGCTGGGAAACTCCAAAGCCTAGGGTTGGTAGGAGAGGCCACCCTAGGTGCTGGGACTCTCTCAGACCCGGTTACGTGGACTGTTCAAGTAACAACGGGAGAGAGGGGCGGTTCACGGCCGAGGCGTACCTCGATTCCGGGGCAGCAGGCAATTTCATCCAGCAGGCCACGGTGGACAAGTACCAGGTGCCTGTTACTCCACTCGACAAACCCCTCGTGATTGCCTCTGTAGATGGGAGACCCCTCTCTGACACCATCTCGTGGATCACCAAGCCGGTGGAACTACGTATCGGTGTCCTGCACACCGAGAACATCGCTCTCTACGTCCTCCCACACATGTCTCATCAAATCCTGCTGGGACTCCCCTGGTTACGGACACACGAACTGTCAGTCAGCTGGTGTACTGGTGAAATCACCCGATGGGGCTCCTCTTGCCACGAGAACTGTCTGAAGACTATACAGCCCATCCGACGACCTCCAGTTCCGGAGTCCCTACCGGGACTGCCCTCGGCCTATTGGTCCTTCGCGGACGTCTTTGATAAAAAGGAGTCAGAGGTACTGCCGCCACATTGTCCTTATGACTGTGCCATCGACCTACTCCCAGGAACTACACCACCTCGAGGACGGATATATCCTCTGTCTCCTGCTGAAACAAGGGCCATGTCTGCCTACATCACGGAGAACCTGGCAAGGGGATTCATTCGGAGATCCTCCTCTCCTGCTGGAGCAGGCTTCTTCTTCGTTAAGAAGAAAGAGGGCGACCTACGCCCATGAATTGACTACCGGGGATTGAACCAAATCACCGTGAAAAATAAATACCCCCTGCCACTCATCCCCGAATTGTTTGATCGGCTTAGAGGAGCTCGTGTGTTTACCAAGTTGGATCTTCGGGGTGCCTACAACCTGGTCCGCATCCGCTCTGGGGACGAATGGAAGACCGCATTCAATACTCGCGATGGGCACTATGAATACTGTGTGATGCCCTTCGGCCTGTGTAACGCACCAGCAGTCTTTCAGGAATTGGTGAACGACGTGTTCTGGGACCTTCTCTACGTCTGTGTGGTGGTGTATCTTGATGATATCCTGGTCTTCTCTCCGGACCTCCAGACCCACAGAGAGAACGTGCAGCTGGTACTACAAAGACTGAGAGAGAATCGTCTGTACGCCAAGTACGAGAAGTGTGTCTTCGAGCAGTCTTCTCTTCCCTTCCTGGGTTACGTAATCTCCGATACCGGTCTGCAGATGGACCCGGAGAAGGTCTCTTCCATTCTCAACTGTCCCCCTCCTTCCGGACTGAAGGCAATCCAACGCTTTCTTGGATTCGCAAACTATTACCGTCAGTTCATCCCTCACTTCTCTGCCCTGACTGCACCTCTCTCCGCCTTGACCAAGAAGGGGGCTAATCCAAAGGACTGGTCACCTGTGGCCGACGCCGCGTTTGGCTCCCTGAAACAGGCATTTGCTTCTTCCCCTGTGCTCCACCGTCCTGAGTTAAACCGACAGTTCACCTTGGAGGTGGATGCCTCCTCCTCGGGAGCCGGAGCAGTGCTCATGCAGAAGTCCTCCTCCGGGAAGATGGTTACTTGCGGTTTCTACTCCAAGGGCTTCTCAGCGCCTGAACGCAACTACACCATCGGTGATCGAGAGTTATTAGCATCAAACTGGCTCTGGAGGAATGGCGCTACCTTCTGGAGGGAGTAGTGTACCCCGTGATCATTTACACGGACCACAAGAACCTGGAATACCTGCAGTCCGCTCAGCGACTGAACCCACGGCAAGCCAGGTGGTCCTTGTTCTTTGCCAGGTTCGATTTTCAGCTCCATTTTCGACCCGCGGACAAGAATGTGCGAGCAGATGCCTTGTCCAGGTCATTCATGCCCATGGAACAGGAGGAGGAGACATCCCAGCCCATCATCTACCCAAGTAAAATCATTCCGGTGGCCCCTGTCACCCTGGCCCAGATACCGCCCGGGAAGACCTATGTCTCTGAGACTGACAGGCAAAAAGTGTTGCACTGGGGCCATGCCTCGAAAATAGCCGGCCATGCTGGTCAGAAGAAAACATGGAGTACCATTGTACGTCACTACTGGTGGCCATCCCTTCGCACGGACGTCGCTTCTTTTGTCTCAGCCTGCTCCTCTTGTGCCAGGAACAAGACGCCCAAACACCTGCCATATGGTCGTCTTCTGCCTCTGCCTATACCCTCCGTTCCGTGGCAACACATTGCAATGGACTTTATTACAGACTTGCCCCTGTCCTCCGGACACACAGTCATATGGGTCGTGGTGGATCGGTTCTCCAAAATGGCTCATTTCGTCCCTATGGCTGGACTGCCCTCTGCCCAGGAACTCGCTGACGCCTACATACAGCACATCTTCCGGTTGCATGGCTTTCCATCACACATTGTGTCCGACAGAGGAACTCAGTTTACCTCCCGCTTCTGGAGGGCCCTCTGCAAACATCTGGGAGTGGCTCTGGACTTTTCTTCAGCCTACCATCCTCAGTCGAATGGCCAAGTGGAACGAGTCAATCAGATCTTGACCTCCTTCTTACATCACTACGTTAATACCCATCACGACGACTGGTCCACACTTCTTCCTTGGGCTGAATTCTCCCATAACCATCACGTCAGTGAGTCCTCCTCCAGCTCTCCCTTCCATGTCATTTACGGACTTCAGCCTTCCGTGCCTTTACCTGTATCCTCTTCCTCGGATGTCCCTGCTGCTGATGCTGTAGTCCGTGACTTTACAACAATTTGGGACTCTGTCAAGACATCCCTTGGATGTGCTTCCCTGCGGATGAAGAGACACGCAGACAAGAGGCATCTGGATCCTCCGTGTTTCTCTCCAGGAGATCTGGTCTGGCTTGCTTCCAAGTACGTCCGATTGAAGCTACCATCATACAAGCTGGGTCCTCGCTACATCGGGCCGTTTAAAGTCCTCAGCAAAATAAATTAGGTCTCCTACAAGCTGCAGCTCCCGGCCACGATGAGAATACCCAACTCCTTCCACGTCTCCCTGCTCAAGCCGGTTGTCCTTGGTCCCTTCTCCGCTGCTGCCAGTTCTGCTCCTCCTCCTATTGCTGATGATGACATCTATGCGGTAAGGGATATCGTGGCCATGAAAACCGTACGGGGCCGACAGTTCTTCCTGGTGGACTGGGCAGGGTATGGTCCTGAGGATAGGTCCTGGGAACCCCGGGAGAATGTGGGTACTCCCTTGATACGTGCCTTCCTGTCCCGGTTGCGGGGAGGGGGCGTGGGGGAGGGGGTACTTTCACGCTCCCCGGCTCCCCTGTCACGCCCTCCGGCTCCCCTGCCACGCTCCCCGGCTCCCCTGCCAGGCATCCCCCGCTCCACAGCCTCCATGCCCCATCACCTGCGGTCCCCAGGCAGCCCGGTCCCCGCTCCCGGCGCCCGTCGGCAACTCTGCTCCAGCCCGGCTCTCCTGCCTCCTGTTCACCGCTCCCTGCTCTGGCTTCTGGCACCTGGGCCTCGCGTATGCGCATTAGGGCGCGCGCGCGGTCATTGACCCTCTCTTAAAGGGCCAGTGTCCTCCAACAGGATATTGAAGAATCAGGTACAGGGTATATAGGGAGATCCTTTCCAAGTGGGCGGGGCCTGTTCTTCGTGTTTTGCTAAGCTAGGAGTCAGGTCTCCTTGTGTCTTGTGGTATACTTACCTATCTCTCTCCTAGAGCCGCTCCTGCCTCGCCAACCGGTCCTGACGATACCCGAACCCCGAACGGTGACGGTCTGCCATCCCGTCAGTTCATACCATCTCCGATCCCTGTGGTGACCCGTTTTCTCGCTCCGTCGGTTCCGGACTCTGCCTGACGTCATCTCGGCCTCCGAACCTGAGCTCCGTCACCCGGACTACCTTCAGTGACTCCGTGGTCCCAGGGACTTCTACACTCCACTCCTCTGAACGGACTGTCCTGCTACCCGTTGTGCTCCGGCTACCGGGCACCTTGCCTTCGGTGAGGTGTTCAGCCCAGTGGATCCACCTCCTGGGTCTGCCCGTCCACCTGGCCCTAACAAGTGCAGTGCAATATATGCATCAGCTGACAATGGAGGAGATGGGGAGATTAATCCCTCCCTCTCCTCCGCAGCGCCTGCCCTGTCCTTGACAGTTGCATGACACTCGGCTTACACTCCAGAGCGGGAGCAGAGTGTCATGCCATTGACTCGCATTAATGTGTACCTGCCCCCGTTGGTTGTGCGACACGGGCAAATTGCTGCCCGTGGCGCACAACATCGCTTACACCCATCACATGGACTTACCTTCCCTGCGACATCGCTATAGCCGGCGAACCGCCTCCTTTCTAAGGGGGCGGTTCGTGCGGTGTCACAGCGACATCACACGGCAGCCGTCCAATAGAAGCGGAGGGGCGGAGATGAGCGGGACGTAACATCCCACCCACCTCCTTCCTTCCGCATTTCCGGTGGACGCAGGTAAGGAGATGTTCCTCGTTCCTGCAGTGTCACACATAGTGATGTGTGGTGACGAAGGAACGACGAACAACATCATACCTGCAGCAGTAACGATATTTTGAAAAGGAGCGACGTGTCAAAGATCAATGGTTTTGGACATTTTTGCGATCGTTGATCGGCGCTTCTTGGTGTCACACGCTGCGATGTCACTAATGGCGCCGGATGTGCATCACTAACGACGTGACCCCGACGATATATCGTTAGCGATGTCGGAGCGTGTAAAGCACCCTTTAGAATTGCTGTTGGATGTAAATAGGATTGGTGAAATCTCATTTGCATACCTGAAGACAATTCAAATATTTTTCACTATTTTTAGTGCACAATGTGTGCTGAAATATTTTGAGAAAAAAAATCACTGTGTAAACATACTCTAAGGCTTTTGCACTAGCTAAGTCTCTACAATGAAGACCAGTACTTTTCAATAGCTGCCTTTAAAGGGAACCTGTCAGTTTGAAGCCATGATGCATACACCCGGCTTTATAGTGCACATGACCAAAACTCCGGGGTCATGCGCACTAACATGCTAATGGAGCTGATTATCAAGGGGAACTAATGCCCAGGGGACTAGTCCCCTCGCTCATTAGCATATGATATAAGCTCTTTAGAAATACTTTTTCTAAAGATCTCTTTATCTATGCTAGTGTATACAGGGACAGTTAGGCAGGGATAAGCAATATGCACCCAGAACTGCTCGTGGTTCTGGGTGCATATTGGACCTGACAGGTTCCCTTTAAGTCCTCTAAGAAATGTGGACAATGCAGGGTGTATTGAAATATGCATAAGGGTGAGTGCATACTTCTTCTCAATTCATAAAAAGGTTTGTCCAAAATTATAATTTTAATTTATATGTCCTTAGATTATATAATCAATGAAAGCTCTGTGCTAGTCTGACACTTGGCCTTCACACGGGAACGTTACTTTGGTCCCATTCTTAGGATTATGGTGGTATCATTGGCGATCACTTGGACAGTGGTGGTCATCTACACAGCATTGTCTGTACCATTGCTGATCCTGTCTATCTGGTGCCATGGACCTGTACACCTATCCTTCATTCTAGCCTCCTGATGAACCGCACTATCCGTGTGGGGAAACGCGTCGAGGCGGAGGAACTAAGAAGGGATAATTATATGACACCTAAGTGGACGATTCATCTTTATTAAAAAGACTTCTGAAAGAGCAACAGCATATATGTGCCTGGACCTTATGGACTGTTAGACTCCAAAGTTTGGATGTTGAATATTGCCATTTTTTCAGCCTAAGTTAAGTCCTTTGCTCGAAGTTTCTTGTGAATCTTGTCTGCCTGTTTATATTTCATTGTCATCTGGAATATATTTTATATGTACATGATCTTGTGATCACTTGTTTACTTACACTGTGGTGTGGAACTTTTTATTGAATAAATAATTGTTTATATTGGGAATATTTGGCGATATTTGTAAAACCTAACTGTGTCAAACAAACCTCTGAGAATAAATTATAAATAGGTGGACTTAATTCGCTAATTAGGTGACTTCTGCAGGAAATGGGTCACTCAGAATTTTGTTTAAGGGTATCAGACTACAAGGGGCTAAATATGTTAATGGCACAATTTTGAAATGTATATTTTTAAAATATTGAGAAAAGAATGTATCAGTTCCTTTACACTTCATAAAACTTGCTACTTTGTGTCAGTATATCATAGAAAATCCCAATAAAATACATTTAGGTTTGTGGAAGCAGTGAATATGCATGAAGGTATGTGTGGCCCCAGAAGAAGAATGAGTTACAGCCATGCCAGAGAATTGGTAAATATAGTGTGCTTGCTCTAATACCGATATCCCTTCTACCACCATTTTTAAGCACCATATTCTGGTACCCATAGACTATGGAGACCAGCATCCAGCCAGATATCCAAGATAAATTCTGGGCCAGAGTCCTCTTTTTTTTTAAATCTGTTTAGTCCCGCCGATCCTGGATATCTGTGCGTTTGCCTATCACTAATCATAAAACTGTCCTGCCAATAGGATTCCACAGGTCAGTATGAGTTCATGAATACCAACCGTGTATATATATATATATTTTTTACTTAAGTGGTGAAAGAATTCTGAAATTTGTAAAAAAATAAAAATCGGTGCTTTTTCGGAAATATTCTAAGACCCATAAAGTTCTCACTGTTCGGGACCTGGGGTTTATATTTTGCGGCTTCAGATGACCTTTTTAATTATACCATTTTGGTGTAGATTTGATATTTTGATTGCCTCTTATCGCACTGTTGCAGCAATCAAAAAAAATGTAATTCTGGTGTTTTGATTATCTTTTTAGTTACGCTCTTTACAGAGGAGATTCATTTTTTTATTTTGATGGATCGGTCATTTCTGAATAATTACGGAGGTACCAAATGTATATTTCTCTTAATTGTTTTATTTTCAATGAGGTAAAAGGAAGGTAATTTGAAATTGTGTTTATTTAAAAAAATATATATATATTTTTAAAACTTTTTTTCACACTTTATTGTTTTTATTAATTATCTGAGGGTACTTTAAGCTGCAATATTCAGATCGCTTGTGCGGTACAGAGCAGGGCATCAGCATCAGCGCTGCTCTGTACAGGAGAAATACTGACCTCCTATGCATTCTGGCATTCACAGGAAGTTCATCAAGACAGTGACAGGAGTCATCATATCATGGCAACTCATTGGCACCCTGTTATCACAGCACGGGGCTACCGATGGGAGCGCGGAATGACACTCTCTTCGCCAGTGCACAGTAAACCCCACCATCAGACATTGAACGCAGGACTAAACTAGTTAACACAAGTACGCGGATCTCTGACCTACCCACGCCTGTTAGAGGCATGTGTCGGCTGATCAGATCAGATGATGTGTATAGGAAATGATGTGGGCTCAGATTTAGAGTCTGCATCATAGTCAGGGAGCAGACATAGGACATACTACTACATCCTATGTCAGTAATGGGTTAACAGCGCGTGATGTCAGCCCATGCAAATGTGACGCCCTAGACTAGTCAGGTCGTCACAGGTTTCTCCACAATCTTTCTCTCCCCGTGCAGGATTCAACCCCCCATGGTTCTGGGTCCCCATCTTGCGGTACAGCCTCCACCAGCATCCACAAATCCTAGTTACACCTCGCACCACACCTGTCAGGCACACCAGTGGGCTGGTTAGGCTGGAATAGGGCCGCCCACCTAGGGGTCAGGCAGGGAGGTGGGAGGTGACAAATCAGAACAGTGGTAGCCCTCGAGCTGTGAGGAGTTCGGAGGAAGCTGGGAGTTGGAGCTCCCAGGGGAGAAGCAGATTAGGTCGCACGCGGTGATTTGGACCCAGAGGAGTCGGAGATCCGGTCGTGGGAGATTGGCATTGGGTGCTTGGCTAGTCTTGGAGGATAGCCATCAGCCGCAGTTCAATAGCCGGGCTGGGACCGAAGGCACATCGGGGTACATGGGCCCTAGGTCGGGAAGAAGCTTCAAGCAACCAGGCAATTAACCTGCGGAGGACAGGGCCTATATGGGCTGTTCTCACGAAGATCAGAGATTGGGGGCACTAGCGCTACGAGGGGGATAGGGCTTTCCAAGCAAAGCAGCCCACTGAAATCCCAAGCAAGAGCTCCTGAGAGCAAGCTCCTTTGCTACCCTTAGCAGGGAACGGGGCCCGGAAAGCTCCAAACTGACGGGCCAACTGAACACTCTAAATTACAGTGCCAGGAGGCAGGCCACGGACCACTAGGCTGTGCTGTAGGGGACAGGACCCAGGCGAGCTCCCCCAAGAGGGCAGCGGCACCCAAAGACTTAGTTTACCACGTTGTCAGCATCTGCTTTCTTGCTGAGTGAGTACCTGATCAACCCCTGCAACCAGTGAGCCTGCGCCGCCCCTGCACTGCCCCCAACCATCTTGGGGCCTAACCCTACCTGTGGAGGGTAACGTCATGTAGCTGCCCCAATCCATCACTCCAGGTACTCCCAACGGCAGCGGCAGTACTCCCTATTACACCATGGGTGGCGTCACGAACAATATATCTCCCCTGTAAATACCCCTCTTCTTCTTTCAGGTGTGACCCTTTAGCCCCCAGGTCCGGAGACCCTCGAGCTACGAGTAGTGACGTCCAAATCCGAGCGGTTCAACCCCTGAGGTTGTAACTCTGAAATGTTTCAACAGATCCCAGTGATTCCGAGATTGTTTATTCATGACGTACTCAACAAAATACTGGTGGTAAATTTGGGACAATATATTATATTTTTTTTTGTGAAGGGGAGTTGGGAAAGGGGTTACGGAGAGGGGGAAGGTGTGAAAAGCGGTTGAGAGGGATTGCAGTGAAGAAAAAAGAAGGGGACAGAAACAGGTCAGGAAAAGATCATCGTCAAATCTTCACTCAGCAGCAGCAGAAGTGGTGGCACAGGCTAAAATAGTCTGTGGCATCAAAAATCCCAGCAGATCAGCAGAACAACAAAAATAACTGTTCTCCTCATGTCACCAGCGCTGATTGGAATGATCAGACAATGACATCCAATCGACCAATCAGCCTGCACTCCTGCTCACTGATTGGTCAGTTGGATGTCATCGTTCAGTCATTCCAATCAGCATTGGGGATTCTGAAGGCCACTGTTCCCTAGCACCAGCCTATGATCAGAGCTGTTATGGCACCAATCATAGCTGGATTTCAATGTTTCAGGCAATTTATTTTGCAGAAACATTGAAAGTACTGTGTTTAACTGTGCAGACATGGTGCCAGCATGATCGCCGTGACATACCTATATGTCATAGAAACCTATCCGACCATGATGTATAGGTACGTTAAATATTGTGACAAGATTAATATAGCCTGTCACAGACAGGACCATCGCCCTGTGACATGGGTTGGTGAATATAAGGAATCCTTTTCCACCTCAGCTATATCTCCCCTCATTCAGGCTATAGACTACATACAACATGTACCCCCTGAAGAGAGCCATGGATGCCAAGTCCATATGGACACCTTGCTCCTTCACCAAGGAGACTCCGTGTATGGGTGTGACTTCTGGTGGGATGCGCAACACTTAAAGGTTTCTTCAGGCTGATGTCCATCACCCCACTGCCGGTCCTTAATGTAGATGAAATAGTAACCCACACAACAACAAAGATCACTTGCCAACCAAACTTGTTCAGTTTATTTCTCATACCATTATAACAGACATGGCCTCACTCCTCACAATTCTGTTTCTACTGTTTCTGGTATACTCTTTCTTGACCAATTACCTTCTATCTTGGAATTTGTACTCAAGCTGCCAGGTCTGCGTCTCCATTCCCGCTCTCTGACTCACACCATCGTTCGCTTCATGGCCCCAATGGCTCTCTAGTCGTGGCACTCTAGTCGCACGACTCTGTAAGCTATAGGCTCCGGATCTCTTGAGGTTACCTCAGGATTTCCTGACTGGCCCTGATACCATAACCACATCTTTTTCTTACTCAAACCCTATCCAGAACTGCACCCCACGAGGCCCGCATTTCCAGCCAACCCACTTGCCATTTGTTATTCCTCCTCTTCCTTGACTTAACCCTATCCTATCTGATTTCTAATCTACTGCTGGTCCAGCCCGCTCACTATATGGCTGGACCAGCTACACTCTGCTAGCAGCATTTACATGTTAACACACACACATTCATGACAATCAACACCATATAATACATTTAGTATAAAACATCTGTTGCAATACAGGAAGACAACATAAACATTGATGGAATTCTACCACTTCCCCATTGAAATATGATAGTATCCAACCATAACTTTAATATAGACAAAAATAAAACATGAAATGATTCGACGCATTATTTTCTATGTTTTTAATGCATTTTTAATGTGTTTTTTTCAATGGCAATAAGCTTTCAAAAATGAAAAATGAATTGACATGCTGCAAATTTTTTTGACAATCAAATATGCAAGGAAAAAGCCCTGAATGTTTGCACAACATTTCAAGATTCTCATAGATTTTGATAGCATAAGGATTTCCTTGCAAACTTTTGAAAATCTGCAAGGAAAAACAAGGCAAAAACTCAGTGAATGCAGCTGATGTCTTCATATCAGAACTATAGGCTGTAGACATGTATTACTTATGATTATTTAATATGGTTTTCCAATGAGTCCGTAAAAAATATTCTTTGTCCGTGATTTTTTGATAAGCTGTCCAGAAAAACAAAAGTCAAGTTGGCATCCCTGTTTATTAACCTTGCATGAAGATGTTGATTTCCCTAGATTGAACGCTGAATTACTATAGTAAAAGTGGTGCAGGAGGTGTCAGAGGTGAAAATCATGTACTTATTGTGTTCCCACAAAGCAGGATGAGGGAGACATTTACACATCACAGGGATCATTAGACATTCAGGAATCCGTGCAAGAAGACATCACATATTGGTAAACAGGAGTACACTCATAAATCACAGTGGCCTTTCTTCACTATTCCTCCCTCTTTTACATTGTGCCATGGGAAACTGACCTACAGGTCATTTTCCCAGCACATGCTCTTAAGGGGTTCTTCTTGGTGTGATAACTCATCTGTATTGCTATGATCACTTCATTTCTTGTGCTGAATAGTAAAGTCAATCTGCACCAAGGTCAGGCTTCACTGGAGCAGTTTCCTATATATTCTGTTTAAAATGATTATGGTCTGTGATTACAGTGATATTGCACCCATAAACATATGGTTAAAGCTTCTGCAGAGCCAACAAAATTGTAAGACACTCTTTTCCAATGTGGCATAGACCACTTCCCTTGTCGGGAGCTTTCAGCTCAAATATACCTCTAGGTGCTCCTCCCCATTCTCATTTACTTTGCTAGGACATACACACAAACCAAAGCTACTAGCATCTCTTTGCACTGCAAACTGTCGAGTGAAGTCATGGGCTTGAAAAATTGGGGATCTGGCTAGGGCTGTTTTTTAGGACAGTGAAAGCTATTCATACTCAGCTTTCTATGCAACTAATTGTGGAGGTTGTTTTTCTTGGTCTGATCAGTCTGAGGTTTTGAGAGTATTCCTCTTTCTCTGGAATTCGGTACCCCAACATGTCAAATGCACACTCAGAACTTGCAAACGGAACCTGAAAACAAATGTCTTCATGAAAACTGGTAAAATATATCTTTGTACCGTGTTAGCCAGTAGTGATAAAAAAAAATGTTTAAAAAAACTGAGAATCCTCAGTGGTTGATAATTGAAGAGATAGTAATATATAGCAAGCTTTCAAGACTACTCAGGTCTCTTCATCAGGCTCAGTATAAGGCCCCCTTCACACGTCCGTGAAAATCACGCACGTGTTTCACGGACATGTCAAAGGTGCGTTATCCCCTCCGTGTGCCGTGTTTATGGCACTACGTGTGTTCTTCGTGTGTTATCCATGATAACACACGGAGAACGTAACTTTCTGCTCACCTTTCACTGGCGTCGCTGTCTGTGGTGCTGATCTTCGGTCTCCAGCCCTGCCGACTCCCCGCTGCTGCTCCTTCCAGCCGCAGTGAAGTGAACATTAAATGAGGATAATGAGTGGGGGTCGGCAGCAAGTGACAGCAGCGGCGGAGACAGGAGGGCAGGAGAAAGTGAGTAAAGATTTTTTTTTTTCTTTCTCTGACATGTGTGTTTCTCCAGCGCATGTCAGACGGGACCGCATCCACACTACATCCGTGTGGTACGGGTGCGGGCCATGTGACACTCGTGCTGCCTTAGAAAAACGGACATGCATCCATGTGGAGCACACGGACACACGTCTGCTCCACACGGAGGCACGGGCCAATGGCTGCACACATGCATGCACATAAACCCATTGATTTTAATGGGTTTCCGTGTGCCCGTGTCTCCGGTACATGCGGGCACAGACCTAGCACGCACCGGAGACACGTGCGTGTGAAGAGGGCCTAACACAAACTCTTCAGATTTTGTTATACTGAGCCTGATGAAGAGACCTGAGTAGTTTTGAAAGCTTGCTATTATTACCATCTTTTCAGTTAGCCATTAAAAGGTATCAACCATTGAGGGCTCTCAGATATTTTCTTTTTCATGAAAACTTACACCTTGTCACCACCAGAGCACCTGCAGCCCCTCAACCCACTCTTTCCTTCACTATTACCTTGTAGATTGTAAGCCCGCAAGGGCAGGGCACTCTCCTTTCTGTAGAAATCTGTCATTGTAAGTTTGTTCAATATAACTTATATCCGTATTTTGTTTGTAACCCCTTCTGATGTACAGCAGCATGGAATCAATCATGGAATCATGGACTATTCTAAAAATAAATAATAATAATAATAATTAATTATTCAGGTATTAGTGATGGGCAGACTTGGACTGTAAGGCGGGCTTTGCACACTACGACATCGCAGGTGCGATGTCGGTGGGGTCAAATCGAAAGTGACGCACATCCGGCGTTGCAGTCGATATCGTAGTGTGCAAATCCTTTTTGATACGATTAATGAGCACAAAAACGTCATTATCGTATCATCGGTGTAGGGTCCGACATTTCCATAATACCGGTGCAGTGACAGGTACGATGTAGTTCCTCATTCCTGCGGCAGCACACATCGCTGTGTGTGAAGCCACAGGAGTGAGGAACATCTCCTACCTGCGTCCCTGCTGCAATGCGGAAGGACGGAGGTGGGCAGGATGTTTACATCCTGCTCATCTCCACCCCTCCGCGGTCATTGGCCGCCTGCCGTGTAACATTGCTGTGACACCGCACGACCCGCCCCCTTAGGAAGGAGGCGGGTCGCCGGCCAGAGCGACGTCGCACGGCAGGTGAGTGCATGTGAAGCAGGCGTAGCGATAATGTTCGCTACGCCAGCTATCACAAGATATCGCTGCTGCGACGGTGGTAGGGACTATCGCTCTCGACATCGCAGCATCGGCTTGCGATGTTGCAGCGTGCAAAGTACCCCTAAAAGTGTGGATCTACGCTGTTTCAAAATTTCTGGGTGCTAGACTCGGGCCCGGAGTGCTCAGGGAATTCCAGCTAATGATCCGGGTCCGGCACTCAGCTAATACAAAAAAAAAGGAAAAGTAAAGAAAAAAATAATAAAGCAAGCAGTGCTATACTTACTGAACCTCCGGCGCACTGCAACTGCTCCCGCAGTTGCCCATTCATTTCTGGGGCTGTGTATTAGGCTCATGCATATGGACTCCTTTGCCCACCCATCGTCATGTGATTGGGTGCAGTCAGACATGCCCCCATGCTGAGTGACAGCGTGTCTGACGCTTCCAATCACAGACCGAATGTGCAGGTCACTCGTACAGTAAACATAAATACATTTTCTTAAAAAAAATTGGCGTACAGTCACCCCATATTATTACACCAGCACAGATAAAGCTACAGACTGCAGCTCTCAGCTGTGCGCTTATCTTGGCTATGTATCAAAATTAGAGGAACCGCATGCCTTTTTTTTATTATTTAAATAAATAAATAAATAAATAAAATAAATAAAAACAGGGTGTGGTCCCACCAATTTTGATAGTACCCATGGTTATTGGGAGTCCCCAGTCTAAAAATAGCAGCCTGCAGCTGCCCAGGATTTCCGTTTCCATTAAATGCGACAATCCCAGCACTTTACCTGGCTCTTCCCGATTGCCCTCGTGAGGTGGCAATCAAGGTAACAAGGGGTTAGTCACAGCCCACTGCTGCCACTAAGCCCTAGATTGGTAACGGCAGACGTCTATGAGACCTCCCCATTATTAATCTGTAAGTGAGCAAACACCAAAAAAATCCTTTATTTGAAATAAAAGACAAACACCCTCTTTCACCACTTTATTAGCCCCAAAAACACCCTGCAGGTCCGACGTAATTCACACGAGGTACCAAAATACTTCCAGCTTTGCTACATTACTGAAGGCATAGCGTGATCATGGAACATGACTAAATTCTGTGAGGTTCAGGCAGAGACAAAGCCGTGATGAGGGGTGATGTAACTTACGTTAGTTGTGGTCACAGCTGGAGGTTCCCATGATCCTCCACCTTTGACTGCAAGTAACCTGACCCCAGGTAACCTCAATGAACTCTGACTGAGTTAACAGACCTACATCTCATGGCAGAAAACTGCATTTTTTTGCCTACAGATGCAGATTTGGTGCTGAAATTTGTATACATTCTTCATCCGAATGGGCAGTACATTAAATTCATGCAACCCAAAGGATGTAAAAAAGGTAGATTTATCTTTTGCTTCTTTTATCATAGGAATCTGCCGGTAGCCTGTACTCATATCCATGGGCCTTACAACTGGATAATACCAGCCACCGGCTGCTGCTTTAGCTTAACTGGTTTTCAAAATAAGATGGGACCCTACATCCTAATTAAAATAATTGAAAAAATGGCATGGCGTCCCCCCTATTGTGATAACTAGCCAAGATAAAGCAGCATCTGGGGCTGGTATTTCTCATAGTGAGAAGGTCCATGTTTATTGGACTCCTCCTAGCCTATAAATATCAGCCCACAGCCTCCCCAGAATTGGTGCATCATATTATATGTGCCTATTCTGGTGCTTTATTCAGTTCTTACCAGTTGCCTTGGTGCAGTGGCAATCAAATTAATATATGGGGTTGATGATAGCTGTGATTTGTCAAAAATCATAGCTACCATCAAGTCCCAGGTTAATAAATGGGGAGGCGTCAGAAACACACCCATTACTAACCATGTAAGTCAAAAGAAATAATTACAAAACAGAAAAATCCATTATTCAAAATAAAAAAACCCTCACCCTCTTTCACCTCATTATTAACCTGGCTCTGTTACATGCAGAGGCTGCAATGACAGAAAACGCGACCGCTCATAGCAGCCTTTGGAATACACTGAGGGCAGCGGGGGAGCCTGACTGTGAGAAGCGGGGATATCAGTCAGGACACTAGAGGCCAAAGCTGGAGGTTCCTTACCATACTACCCTCTGTGACCTCAGCTGAACTCCATGCTGGATTGCCAGACTGATCTGCCACCATGTCACACAATCTGGCAGTCTGGAAATTCGGCAGTGCTTTCACCGGCGGTCACACTTGGTATTGTGAGAAGATCCCCTTCTGCCTTCAGTGTGTCCCAAAGGCTGCAATGAACAGTTGCATTTTCCATCAGTGAAGCCTCTGCATGTAGCAGAGCTGGGTATCGTCGTGGGACAACAATTGGATTACGTCATACCTGCAGGGGTGTTTTGGGGTTAATAAAGGAATGAAAGAGGATGTGTGTTTTATTTCGAATAAAGATTTTTTTCTGTGTGTTTGTATTTATTTCTTTTGACTTACATGCTCAAAAGACACCTCCCTGTTACTACCTAGGGCTAAGTGGCAACTGTAATTTTTGACACTTTACAGCTGTAATCGTCCTCAACCTCATATATTAAACCGATTGCCACCACTCCAGGGCAGTTGGGAAGGGCCGGATGACCCTCCAGAATTGGCGCATCTAATGCATGTGCAAATTCTGAGCGGGTGTGGGCTGCTATTTTCAGGCTAGGAGGGGCCGAGTAACCATGGCCCTTACCACCCTGATATTACCAGCCCCCAGTTATATGCTTTACCTTTGCTGGTTCTAAAAGAATAGGGGAAACCCCACGCCATTTTTCAAAATTATTTTTTAAATAGTTTTAAAGAAAAACATTGAATCCCCTTTATTTTTGATAACCAGCGAAGGTAAAGAAAACTGCTGGGGGTTTCAGCCTGTAGCCATCTGTTATACCTCTGCTGGTTATCACAAATAGCTACAAAAATGCATACAGCTGCATTTTAGAATGCTAACAATGAAGAAGCAAAGTCTGGAATTGCATTAGTGCTATAAGAATATTTGAAAAAAAGAGATAATTAGCTTAGCTGGAGGTTCCAATGCATGTGAGCCCGAACCACGACAAGGTGATCTCTTATATATTGGGACCCTAGCTTGAAATGCCGCTATCTTTTTTCAAATATTCCTATAGCAGTAATGCAATACCAGAGTTCCCTTATTCATTGTTACCATCCTATAGTACAGCTGGATGTATTTTTGTAGTTATACTGTGTTTTCAGCTGGCACCTGTTCACACTTAATGGATGTGTGGGTGTCTTTTTTGATATATTAATGGCTATCACAAATATTTCTTTTTACACTACAACTGGTCTGTAGCCAATCACAGATGCCAACACAGAGTGTGGGGGGGCGTGTATAGCAGTCTGGTACCAATCACTGATGCTGGCACAGAGGATGGGAGGGAGAAGCAGTGAATATTCATGAAATTTAATGAGTAGGCCCAGAGAAGAGTCTGTTGTGTTATCTTCCGTGAAACACGCTATGTATACCTATTGTGGTCTTTTGAAGCCCCCTAATCCTTACTGAGATAATTTTACAGCACAAAACGTCTTGTCTAAGTTGAGAGCCAGGTCTCAGCTATAACATCAGTCGGCGATTTGGCAGCAAACATGGGGATATAGTGCAGGAATCCACCATGACATAAAAAAATCAGGTTAAGAATTTAAATTTGTCTTTCAAAGATCCAAATCTAATCCCTAGAGGGTGGACCCTTTATTATATAGCTAACATAGTTCATGCATAAATGAATGTGTTCACAAGATAACAACCAATAACAGAATACATAATAGCATAGTAAATGCAGACACTCTCATCATCCACCCAGTTTGACCAAACCCTTCTTTATACATTCTTGTCAGGTCTGAAGGCATTTTTATTAGTTTCTGAAACGTCAAAAATTTACATACACTAAGGCCGGCGTCACACGCACTGATTTATCGTGCGATCGCTTGAACAATCACACCCGCCCCCGTCGTTTGTGTGTCACGGGCAATTTGTTGCCCGTGTCGCACAAAGTTGGTAACCCCCATGACACATACCTCCAGAACGACCTCGCTGTGGGCGGCGAACATCATCTTCCTGAAAGGGGAGGGATGTTCGACGTCACAGTGACGTCACTCAGCGGCCGCCCAATGGAAGCAGAGGGGCAGAGATGAGCGGGACGTAACATCCCGCCCACCTACTTCCTTCCGCATTGCTGGCGGGATGCAGGTAAGCTGTGTTCATCGTTCCTAGGGTGTCACACGGAGCGACGTGTGCTGCCTCGGGAACGATGAACAATCGGCGCAGAGAAGGTGGGACGATATTATGAAAATGAACGATGTGTCAACGAGCAACGATAAGGTGAGTATTTTTGCTCATTCACAGTCATTCAGAGGTGTCACACGGTACGATATCTCTAATGATGCCGGATGTGCGTCACGGAATCCGTGACCCCGACGACATATTGCCCGATATATCGTACCATGTGACGCCGCCTTTAGACTACTATGCCTTTAAACAATATGGGACAACCCATATGATGATGTCATCTCTTTGAAAGCTTATGACAGGTTTATTGGCAACATCTGAGTTAGTTAGAGACACTGTGGATATATTTTAATGCACCCCTGAAACACACTGCTTCTTTGTGTAGCGTCATGGGAAAGTCAAAAGAAATTAGCCAAGATCTCAGGAAGAGAATTGTGGACATGCACAAGTCTGGTTCATCCTTGGGTGCAATTTCCAGATACCTGAAGGTGCTTAGTTCATATGTACAACAATTATACGCAAGTACAAGCAAGATGGGACTGTCCAGCCATCCTACCACTCAGGAAGAAGACAAGTTCTGTGTGCCAGAGATGAACATGCTTTGATCAGACATGTGCATACCAACCCAAGAACAAAAGCAAAAGACCTTGTGAAAATGCTGGAGGAAACTGGTAAGATTGTGCCATTATCCAGTGTGAAACAAGTACTGTATCAACATGGGCTGAAAGGCCACTCTGCCAGGAAGAAGCCATTACTCCAAAAGAAACAAAAAAAGCCAGATTAATGTTTGCAAATACACACAGGAACAAAGACCTTAATTTTATAAAGATGAGCCTCTAAAAATATTTACATTCCTTCCACACTCCAAAGTCATACTAATAGGGAAATTAGATTGTGAGTCCCAACAGTGTTGCTGATGTATGGAAGGCTCTATGGAATTAATGGTGCTATATATGAGAATAAATATTATATTATTTTATATTATTTTTGTCTGCAACCGCTTCACCGATACATCCACCCTGTGCCAGACACAGCATTGGTTGTCTATCCATTACAGAGTCCAATATAAACTTATCACTCTGATCCAAAAGGGCTCCACAGTTCTGCACTGCCCTACATCTCCTCTCTCTCTATCATGCTACCCATGCCCTCTGTTCTACTAAGGACCTAAGACTGACATCCTCAATAATTCGAGCTTCCCACTCCTGTCTCCAAGATCTCTCTCGAGCTGGGCCAACTCTCTGGAACATACTACCAAGAACAATTCGATTAATTTCCAACATCCACACTTTTAAGTGTGCCTTAAAAACTCATTTCTTAAGACTAGCCTATCACTTCACCTTACTCATCTAAGTATTCCAATTCTTGTTCCCTGTATCTTCTGGTTACATTACTCTTCATGTTTTTTTTACACTCTGTACTTGTATAAATTCTGTCTGGTGACTGGTTCATGCAGTTGTATTTGAATCTCCTATTATATTGAGGGCTGGACCATATATGACAAGCTTTTCCTCTCCAGCCCCTCACACAATTTTACCTTATGTGCCTCCCTTATTTCCTCATAGTTTGTGAGCTTGCGAGCAGGGCCCTCACTCCTCTTGGTATCTGAATTTTTGCTATTCTGTAATGTCTCATATTGCCTGTATATTTCCCCTTTGAATTGTAAAGTTCTGCATAATATGTTACATAAATAAAAAATATTATTTATATGCAGCTCTGGCAAAAATTGAGACCACTTCCAAATTTTCAGTTTTTCAGATTTTTCTCTTTATAGGTATATTTTTGAGTAAAATGTAAATTATTTTATTCTATAAACTACTGACAACCTGTCTCTGAATTTCCAAGCAAAACATTTTGTATTTATTTTCTGAAAATGAGAAATGGTCAAATAACAAAACAATGCATTACTTTCAGACCTCAAATAATGCAAAAAAAAAAAAAAGTTTATAATAATTTAGAACCAACAATAGTAATGTTTTAACTCAGGAAGAGTTTAGAAATCATTATTTTGTGGAATAACCATGATTTTTAATCCCAGCTTTCATGCGTCTTGACATGCTTTCCACCTGTCTTTCACACTGCTTTTGGGTGACCTTATGCCACTGCTGGTGCAAAAGTGTAAGCAGTTCTTCTTTGTTCGATGGCTTGTGACTATCTATCTTCCTCTTGATTACATTCCAGAGATTTTGAATGTGGTTCAGGTCTGGAGATTTGATGTGGTGGTCCTTCATCCACACCTTGACTGACCTAGTTGTGTGGCATGGTGGATTGTCCTGCTGGAAAAAACAGTCCTCAGAGCTGGGCAACATTGCCTGAGCAGAAGGAAGCAACTGTTTTTCAAAGATACATGAACAGAGGAAGCCGAGTATCTGTGCAATAGAATTAATTTTATTAAAGGACAGACAAGCAAGACAGCAATACATGCAGTTTTAAAAACAACTACCATAAGATCAGAAGGGCATGGAGTGTGAATACAATGTGTGAATCAATAAACCAATAGCCGTGGGAGAGGCGAAAAATTCATACAATGTACTAAGGATGTCCAAGTAGGTAAAGTGAGTATTAACACCTTTAGTAGCTGTGGGAGAGGTGTATGAGAGTATACAAACAAGGGTCAGTTTCAGGATTCTCCCCTTTGAGAAAGCAATAATACCGTCGTGAAACGCGCGTTGGTGGTGACCCCCCCCTCCTTCCGGGTATGTGCATTATGTTTTGATAGTATACTTATACCTCTAGCTGTGTGTATCTGTGGGACTTTTTTATTTTTCCATGGTTTCCTTGGGATCCTTTTTACCCAAATGCATTTGCACCTTATATTGCATCATGTGAAACCTTTTTCTAGGTACTCCTGGTTATCATAGTATGCACCTGAGTCTGTATTTATGATTATACTTTTGGACACTTTGTTGTCGACACTTTACATCATATTAGTGACCAGTGTACACCGTGATTGTTGGTGACTATCGTTTACCTCTCACACGGCTATTTTTGTATTTGAGTGTTACTCCTATGAATAGGTACTCCTGGTTATCATGGTGTGCACCTGAGTCTGTATTTATGATTATACTTTTGGACACTTTGTTGTCGACACTTTACATCATATTAGTGACCAGTGTACACCATGATTGTTGGTGACTATCGTTTACCTCTCACACGGCTATTTTTGTATTTGAGTGTTACTCCTATGAATACTCTATAGCGGTCACCTCCTCCACGGCTATACATTGCTCACTTGTGTCCCACTGCTGTTTACCGCATTTTTACTGACCCTTGTTTGTATACTCTCATCCACCTCTCCCATGGCTACTAAAGGTGTTAATACTCACTTTACCTACTTGGACGTCCTTAGTACATTGTATGAATTTTTTGCCTCTCCCACGGCTATTGGTTTATTGATTCACACATTGTATTCACACTCCATGCCCTTCTGATCTTATGGTAGTTGTTTTTAAAACTGCATGTATTGCTGTCTTGCTTGTCTTGTCCTTTAATAAAATTAATTCTATTGCACAGATACTCGGCTTCCTCTGTTCATGTATTTAGTGTGAGTAGTGCATACATGCTGCCAGTATATTCATGCTGGCCGCATGTCTACTATATGGCTCAGTTATTGTTTTTTTTTCTCATTTTATGTTTTTCAAAGATAACTTTGTATGCGACTTGACTCATACATCATTCACAAAGATTAACCTGCCCAATTCCAACCTTGCTGAAGCATCCCCAGATCATAACCAATTCTCCACCAAATTTTACAGTGGGTGCAAAACACTTTGGCTTGTATGCCTCTTCCGATCTCCATCTAAAGATTAGACAACCAGGTGTTGGGCAAAGCTGAAAATTAGGTAAAGAAAATTCAACAAACATCTTTACAAACGACATATGAATCAAGCCGCATACAAAGTTATCCTGGAAAAACAGTTGCTTCTTTCTGCTCAGGCAATGTTCTCCAACTCTGAGGACTGGTTTTTCCAGCAGGACAATGCGCCATGCCACACAGCTAGGTCAATCAATGTGTGGATAAAGGACCATCACATCAAATCCCTGTAATGGCCAGCCCGATCTCCAGACCTGAACCCCTTTGAAAATCTCTGGAATGTAATCAAGAGGAAGAAGGATGGCCACAAGCCATCAAACAAAGAAGAACTGGTTACATTTTTGTGACAGAAGTGGCATAAGGTTACCCAAAAGCAGTGTGAAAGACTGGTGCAGCCAAGACACACGAAAGCTGTGATTAAAAATCATGGTTATTCCACAAAATATTGATTTCTGAACGCTTTCTGAGTTAAAACATTAGTATTGTTGATTTGAAATGATTATGAACTTATATATTAAAATATAATATATAGACATATATATACTGTATATTATATTATTAGAAAACAGAATAGATTCTTAGGCTATGTGCGCACGTTGCGTTTTTTCATGCGTTTCCGCAGCGTTTTGAACTGCACAGTTTTAATGCAAAAATGCATGCGTTTTGATTTCTAAGCAAAGTCTATGGAAAATAGGCATATTGTGTGCGCACTATGCGTCCAAAAATGCTGTGTTTTTTGTGACAAAAAATTTGTCAAAATCTTTGCGTTTGAAGAAGCAGCATGTCAATTGTTTTGAGCGTTTTGGCAGCGTTTTGGTAACATTGAAGTCAATGAGAATTATCAAAATGCATCCTAAAAGAAATTTCTAGCGTTTTACATGCTTTTTTTTATGCTAAATGCATGCTTTTTTGTCAAAATCAAAGCATGCGTTTTTGGCATTATAGTGAGGTCAAGAGGTTTCCATTTGCCCTCACATCGATTCCTACTTTAAAAAATGAGTCAAACAATACTTTTACTTTATTTTGAACATAATTATTAAACCTCATTAATTTTCTGTAAATTATCATTATAGTGTATGATTTAAAGGTTATTTTTTTTTTTTTTCATTTTTTTCCTACTGTTTGAATGTTCAAACTTTATTTAGTTGTGTATTTGTATTGAAAATGCATCTCAATTTAAGTACTGAAAATGCATGTAAAACGCGGTCAAAACGCGGCAAAAACGCTATAAAAACGCTTACGTATTTCCTGCGTTTATGTGGTCAAAACCAAATTCGATAATGACAAATTCTGCCAGAGGATGCATTCATTTCTGCAAGTTACTGAACGCAACGTGCGCACATAGCCTTAAGGTAGCAGCAGCAAAGTCTGTAAGGCTACTGTGACGCCCTGGCAAAAGCAGTCACAAATAGGCCCCCGCATAACACCTTCCCTCACTAGGAAACACACAGCCAACCAGTAAACCCTAGTCACCCCCCTTAGGGAAAGATAGACACACCAGTGGGCGTGACCAGGTGGTTGGGACACGCCCACCCAGGGGTCCAGACAGCCCGGGGCGGGAAAGTAAACAGTTTTGTCTAGAGTTCAGTTTGGAGAGGAGTGTGGGCTGGAGCTAGGGGTAGCTCCAGCAGTGAAGTTCAAGTTGAACGGTACCAGGGTAGGAGCCCTGGTGCTCTGGCTAGGAGGCAGACGGTGGTCTCCGTCAGCAGGAGACAGGAAGATGGCTCAGTGGAACCGAGGTGGACCGGGCCATGGTTGTAGCCCGCTAGTACTGACACGGGGAACCGACCCGGAAACAAAGGGGGATACTCAGACCCTGAAGCCAGGAACCAGAAACAAGTAGAACTGGTTAATTAACCGATTGAGGCCAGAACTAGAGTTCCTGTCCCACCCAAAGTCCCTCATAGATGACAACAGCCCACCGATTAGGGATAAGAGGCCACCGCCAGGGCCCATCAATCCCACGGGCCAGCATCTCCGGGCACGGCTCCTTAGGCCACATCCAGCCGGGAGCGGACTCTAGAGTGTTATACGGTGAAAGTCCATCTTACACAACAGTGCAGGAAAAGGATAGAGACCACCAGGCGGGTGGGGGATCCCGAATGCAACTGGTCATGGCACCGGCCACCGCCACCTTGGTTTTCCAGCGACTTGTGTGTTTCACTAACAGTGAGTACACCATCACCTTCTGCGGTCGCCATCTCCCCTGCACACACCAACCGGGTCCCAGGGCCACCATCCCTGCCCACAGAGAGGTTAACAACTTGCTGCACAACATCTCCCCGGGTGCCCCGTAACAGCAGCGGTGGTGTCCCACCCCAATACACACCGTGGGTGGCGTCACGAAGTTACTACGGCCTAGCCCGTACATCTATGTCCCCCCTATTTATTCGGCGTGTCCGCGAGACGCCCCCGGGTCCGGAGACCCTTGAGCCACCACCCCTGAAGGTCCGGGCCCGAGCAGTGTCGGCTGCTGGCACAGGGGCGGCACACTACCACCCCTGCCTACAGGCCTTTAATACACTATCCCTTCTCCAGCAGCTCGCCTTACTCTAAATGCAGCCAAAAGAAGCTAAGGGTACAGATGAACAAACCTATTCGATAAAGGTTCGGTAATTTCAAATTTGGTATGAGCTTGTATGTTCAGGCTCGGTAACCCCGAGCCCTTAGCCCAAAAAATCAGTAATGTTCAGTTTTGTTCAATTCCTGATCATGTTTTAAAAAAATGGGGTTTTTTTAATAACATGTTATGCTTTTGTATAGGATTGTGGTGCTGTATGATGAATGGGGGGATGTGTTTAATGAGTGGCGGGGGTGGGGACTCGAGAAAAGCCAGATGTGTGCGGCACCATTTTGTTTTTCTTAACTTTATTAGCAGATGTTCCTGCAGTCAATCATGGCACGGCAAACATCCACAAGGTTCACTCACATGGGCTTGTGTGATTTTCTGCCTAAGTCACACGGCCATCTGCATAGAAATTGTGGACATGCGGCGCCTGCACCATTTTGTGAATGTGAAACTTTAGGGAAGGTGCTGCTGCTGATGCTGCCGGACAGTTAGCTTAGCTATGGGTTTAATGATAGGTAGTTCATAGATAGATAGGAGAGCGATAATGTAAAATAGGAACGTGCAATGTAGTGCAGTGTGCCACAAATCTGCATTTAATGATAGAAATAGGGATAGGTACTTGTCAGTGCCAGGTAAAGAGTTGGCAGTGAACAATCTAAATAGCTATTGCTATTTGTTACAGCCTGCTCCCAATAAGCCAATCAATCACAATGTGTATATTTTTTATTTTGTTAAACCTTTAATTTCCAATGGGCGAAAGGGGGGTGATTTTAACTTTTAGGATTTCTTAATTTTTTGAAAACTTTTTTATTTTACTAGTCCCCCTAGGGACTATAAGGATCAGCAGTCTGATTGGCAGGTTCATTTCTCTTAATCAAAGCTGCATAGATCAGAACAGGAGAAATGCTCATCTTCTGTAACACTGGCTGCTCTGCCGAGTGTTACAAGAAGTGAGTCATGTGAGCTGCAGGAGTCATCACATGACCCTGTTCTACCATGGCAACCATCGGCTCACAGTGATCACATCACAGCGCCGCTGATGGAGCTGGATGAGTGATGATTTGCATTGCGCTGTCACATTTTGACAGCACGATTTAAGTGGTTAACAGGTGCGGGTGGATAGCAGATCCACCCGTGCCTGCAAGGCACACATTTCTGCTGTTCAAATCAGCTGATGTGCAGGAATCACTGGCGGCTGCCCTCAGCAGCTGCAGGTGATTACACCTATATGGCTTAGAACATACCAGTACGGCCCGCTGTCGTTAAGGGGTTAAACCATGTTTATGTCTATTTTCCAACTTCAGGATCCATGATGCCTCCCTCTTAAGTAAAAGGGATCTAGCTATTGTTATTTAGTAGTGCCTGCTGTTAATTTGCTACTGAAGTAGCTAAAAAGGTCTCGGCACTTTTCATTGTCTGCTGAAAATTACATAGTGAACCACATTTGGAGTTATTGCTACTTTTCAGTGCTTTCACAATATTGCCAGCTCAGGCATGAAATAAATAATTTATCTTTTGAGTCAGGTGTCTGACAGGTGTGGCCGTAGGGTTGCAAAACATCAGTTTGAAAGGGGAAAAATACGTCTACCATAAGTGGTAAATCCCGACAAGGTTGTGGTGGTAGAGTGAATCAGTGGGTTGTTGTAGGTGTTAATGTGGGAACTTGTGTTATGACCTATCGTGCGATTGCACGAGTGATCGTACCCGCCCCCGTCGTTTGTGCGTCACGGGCAATTAGTTACCCGTGGCGCACAAAGTCATTAAACCGCCGTCACACGCACTTACCTGCTGAGCGACGTTGCTGTGGGCGGCGAACATCCGCTTCCTGAAGGGGGTGGGACGTTCGGCGTCACAGCGACGTCACACAGCGGCCGGCCAATAGAAGCGGAGGGGCGGAGATGAGCGGGACGTAAACATCCCGCCCACCTCCTTCCTTCCGCTTAGCCGGCAGCCGCAGGTAAGCTGTGTTCATCGTTCCCGGGGACGTCGCATGGAGCGATGTGTGCTACCCCGGGTACGATGAACAACCGGCGCAGAGAACGACTTTTTGAAAGTGAGCGACGTGTCAACGAGCAACGATAAGGTGAGTATTTTTGCTCGTTCACCGTCGCTCGTAGCTGTCACACGCTACGATATATCAAACGATGCCAGATGTGCGTCACTTACGACGTGACCCCGCCGACATATCGCATGATATATTGTCTCGTGTGACAAAGATCTAGTGAGCAAACACCTGCTCTTCCTTTCTGAAGAGAAGTGAGAACAACTTCAGTTTCTGAACAGCCTACTCCACTAGATTTCTATGGCAGCCGTACATCATTTCAACGTCCAAATGAGGCTGATAAACAACACGTGCTAGAGTGGATGGCAAGCGCTGCATCAAGTGGCCTCTCCTCATTTTCTTGCACCTCAATATCACAAATAATTCATTCCTCAGAGGTGTTACCACATGCACACTTGTTTCCCCCTGTGTCACAAATCTCCAACCGCCCAAATGACTGTGATAAACCAGATATGAACAAGTCTGCATAGCTGTTCACACATATCCCATGGGTATTAGAGTTCTGCTTCAATAATTCCCAGACTCAAGAGCAGAAAAGCATCTGCACCGATGCCCAAAATCTTTGTCATTTGGATCCTGGCCCGGATGAAATAGGTTCTGAGCAGGATCCCCACCCACATCAACTGATGCTAACCCCTGGGAGTGGAGGTGATGATAATGAGACTCAGGTACCTGAGGTGCACACATGCGGTTATGTGATGTCAGGTCAGGAAGAGGACAAGTGGGACATTATAGCGCCTGATGATGAAGTTGTAGATCCCATTGTGTAGCTCTGCAGATAAGGAGGGGGAGGAAGCCGAGGAGGTTACGTTGGCAATTCCCAAACAAACATGTAGTGATACAACCATGAGAAGCACTGCAACCCCAGACACAACTCTGGCTCTGGCCAGCAGCGGTCGTGGGTATGCAGTTCTCAGGAAGGGTTGCTGAGCCTGGGCATTTTTTGAAAGTGCAAAGGATGAACCAACTTTCCTTATCTGCCAACGATGTAAACAATGAGTCAGTAGAGGCAAAAATTAAAATAAATTGCGTACTACATGGATGAAACTGCACAAGCAACATGCCTAAAGCCAGCTTTACACGTTGCAATTTCGCATACGATATCGTATGCGATTTGCAATGCCCCCATCGTATGTGCGGCACGTTCAATTTGTTGAACGTGCCGCACAAACGATTAACCCCCGTCACACATACTTACTTCCATACGACCTCGATGTGGGCGGCGAACGTCCACTTCCTGGAGTGGGAGGGATGTTTGGCATCACATCGACGTCACGTGGCAGGCAGCAAATAGATGTGGAGGGGCAGAGCTGAGCGGGATGTAAACATCCCGCCCACCTCCTTCCTTCCGCATTACCGGCCGGGAGCCGCAGGATGCAGGTAAGATCTGTTCCCGGGGTGTCACACACTGCGATGTGTGCTACCCCGGGTACGATGAACAATCTGACGTTCAATCCATGAGGAATGAACGACGTGCGTGCGATGAACGTTTTACCATTCAATCGCACGTACCTGTCATACACTGCAATGTACCTTACGATGCCGGATGTGCGTCACTTACGACGTGACCCCGCCGACACATCGTAAGATACATTGTAGCGTGTAAAGCCAGCTTTACTGTGGGAATCTTACTGCACTAAATTGCTTACTATTGGGCCTACCCAACCACTGGCCGCCAAATCAACCTCCTCCTGCATCCCTGTTGAAACTATTTTCACACAGGTCTCCAACCGCATAACCTTCACTTATTTACCCGCTACAGTAGGTGTGAGTGAGAGCCCATCAGCTGTTACGGAAGTGACCATGAATGGTGTTTTTGACCCATGTGACACACCAGGGCCACATCTTGTGTGTTGCATGGACCATAGTCTTGCTGTACTGCTGTCTGAATGAAAGATTTTTAAATATGAAGACTCCAATATGGGTCTCCAAGTTGTGTCTTTTATGTAGTGGCAGGGTTCTGTGAACAAGAGGCCTTTGCCTGGCACTCATTCATCTTTTGATATTTTAAATGGAAATGCCAGCCCACATCCTATGTGTTGCATAGACCCTACTTTTTTGCTGTGCAAACAGGCTATGGAAAACTGAAGCACATGAGCACCTTCTTGCTGCAATATCTGCAACATGATGTCCGAACTGTTAGTATTAGAAATAGTGCCAACTACTGAGTTGCCACTCTGTTAGATCCATGGTACAAGAGTAAATTTAGCAAGATGCTTTCTCCCCTGGAAAGGGACACACGGATGCTGGAGTATTGAATCAAGTTTGTAGACTATCTTAACAGTAGTTTTCCATGAGACAGCAGTGAGGCACACAGCGCGCATGGCAGTTCTAGAATTCAAACCATAGGAACGTCACATCGTCATCACAGAAACATTAGCAGCAGCAGCAGTTCAAGTGGCAGAAGCAATTTCTGTGAGGTGTGGACCACAGTTTTTAGACCATCGCATGCACCAGCAGAACAGAGTAGAAGTCTGACACATAGGTAACGACTGGAGAGGATGGTGCAGGAGTATCTAGAGTTCAATACTGATACCATAAATGGGGGCTTGGACCCTTTTGCATTTTGGTGTTCAAAAACGGATAAGTGGCCTCACAAGTTTTGGCCTGCCCCGCCACCAGCATTTTCTCAGAACATATCTTCTGCGCTCCTGGCAGTGTATTGACAGATAAGCATATGTGGCTGACCCCGGGAAGCATAGACCGCCTAACTTTCATAAAGATGAACAAGTCGTGGATGTCCAATGACTTTGCCACCCCATTTCCAGACTATGCAGACTATGCAATGGTGCAGGGCCAGGGTTCTTGGAGCAAGAAGCCTATGCCTGTCTGTCTTCTTGCTGTCTCTGGTGAAGGTAGAAATGTTGGTTCACCCCTTGTTACAGGGCCAGTTCCAAGCATCCAAGTTGATTTTTTGGACAATTTATAGTCTGTGCCATTTATTGACACTTTTCCTGTTGACTCACTTTAATTTTTGGAAATATGGAGACTCCAAGGAGGGTCTCCAAATTGTCTTTTGTCTGTAGTGCCAGGGTTCTGGGAGCAAGAGGCCTACGCCTGTCACTCATGCATCTCTTGATTTTGTAAAATGAAAATGCCAGGCCACATTCTGTGTGTAAGTCAATGCAGTCAGGCATTGCTTAAATAAATATGCATTGGAGAACGCAGTCACACAGTTGCAAAGTTGTGGACCACTATCCGGGCCCAGTTTAATCAATGGTTGTCTGCAATGAACCTGTGGCCAGGGAAGGCCACGTGTAATAACAATGTGAATCTAATGGTGGCTCTACGCCTGGGTGACAATATACATGTGCCTTGCATGGCTCACATCCTCAACCTGACTGTACAGCAATTTCTAGGCTACTATACCAGCCTGAATGCACTGCTGCAGAATCCACGGTCGCTGTGTGCTCACTTGAGCCCTGACTTCTCTGTACAGAGGTGGGGGAGATTCTTTGTGCACTCTTGGAACAAGTGTTACATTTACGGAGTGGTCTGTCTGTCTTTCTCTGCCTCACTCTCTATCCATCTCTCTTTGTCTCTCTCTTTGTCTCTGTCTGTGTCTCTCCCTGTATGCCTCTCTCTGTCTATCTCTCTCTCTCTCTATGTCTGCCTCTCTCTGTCTCTCTCTCTATCCCTCTCTCCACCAAAATCATATTAACTTGATAAATAAGCTGTTTTATACTACACCGTGTGCAGAATTATTAGGCAAGTAGTACCTTAGAGGATTTTTTGTTCTCAATCAACACAAAAGACTCATAAATATCAAAGCTTATTATTTTTGGAAGTTGGAGGTTTTTTTTTTTAGATTTGGATCTTAGGAGGATATCTGTTTGTGCAGATAACTATTACTGTGCAGAATTTTTAGGCAACTTAATAAAAACCAAATATATTTCCATCTCCCTTGTTTATTTTCACCAGGTAAACCAATATAACTGCACAAAATTTATAAATAAACATTTCTGACATGCAAAAACAAACCCCCAAAAAATGAGTGACCAATATAGCCACCTTTCTTTATGATGACACTCAACAGCCTACCATCCATAGATTCTGCCAGTTGTTTGATCTGTTTACGATCAACATTGCGTGCACCAGCCACCACAGCCTCCAGACACTGTTCCGAGAGGTGTACTGTTTTCCATCCCTGTAGATCTCACATTTTATGAGGGACCACAGGTTCTCTATGGGGTTCAGATCAGGTGAACAAGGGGGCCATGCCATTATTTTTTCTTCATCTTTTAGACCTTTACTGACCAGCCACGCTGTGGAGTAGTTGGATGCATGTGATGGAGCATTGTCCTGCATGAAAATCATGTTTTTCTTGAATGATACCGACTTCTTCCTGTACCACTGCTTGAAGAAGTTGTCTTCCAGAAACTGGCAGTAGGTCTGGGAGTTGAGCTTTACTCCATCCTCAACCCGAAAAGGTCCCACAAGTTCATCTTTGATGATACCAGCCCATACCAGTACCCTACCTCCACCTTGCTGGCGTCTGAGTCAGAGTGGAGCTCTCTGCCCTTTACTGATCCAGCCTCTGGCCCATCCATCTGGCCCATCAAGGGTCACTTTCATTTCATCAGTCCATAAAACCTTTGAAAAATCATTCTTAAGATATTTCTTGGCCCAGTCTTGATGTTTTATCTTATGTTTTTTGTTCAAAGGTTGTCATTTTTCAGCCTTCCTTACTTTGGTCATGTCCCTGAGTATGGCACACCTCGTGCTTCTTGATACTCCAGTACTGTTGTAGCTCTGAAATATGGCCAAACTGGTGGCAAATGGCATCTTGGCAGCTTCACGTTTGATTTTCCTCAATTCATGGGCAGTTATTTTGCACCTATTTTGCCCAACACGCTTCTTGCAACCCTGTTTGCTATTTGCCATGAAACGCTGGATTGTTCGGTGATCACGCTTCAAACGTTTGGCAATTTCAAGACTGCTGCATCCCTCTGCAAGACATCTCACAATTTTGGACTTTTCAGAGCCCATCAAATCTCTCTTCTGACCCATTTTGCCAAAGGAAAGGAAGTTGCCTAATAATTAAGAACACCATATATAGGGTGTTGATGTCATTACACCACACCCCTCCTCATTATAGAGATGCACATCACCTGATTTACTTAATTGGTAGTTGGCTCTCAAGCTAATACAGCTTAGAGTCGGACAACATGTATAAAAATTATCATGTGATCAAAATACTCATATGCCTAATAATTCTGCACACAGTGTAATGTCCTTTATTGCCTACAGCAACCAATCAGTTTCTATTAATGACCTGTAGCTCCTAGCTCCATTGACTTTAATTTAAGCAGGCTTTTTGGCGAATAACTGTAAAGTGAAGGGTTAAATTTAAATAGCCTACGACGTTCCCCGGATCAAGTGAGGTGGTTGTGCAAAATTTCGTGATTGTAAATACAACAGTAAAGATTCCTTTAGCGGACATACATACACACGCTCAGCTTTCTATATTAGATTGTTAGTGATGGGAGGACTCGCAGATACCCGGGTTCGGCGGGTCTAACCAGGTTTAAAAAAGAAAACCTAGTCTCAGCCTGGAATTGATCCCGGATATCTGGCAAGACCCCGGCTCACATATAAATCTATGGGGACCAGAATCCAGCACTTAAAAATGGTGGTAGAAGCGATAGGGGATTGGAGCAAGCACTTTATACTTACCAGTCTCTGACACGGCTCTAACGCTACTTCCAGAGTCGCTCAGTATTGCTTATACATTTTCACCGCTTCCCTGCCCATCGGCAGTCTTGGTATCTGTGATTGATTACAGTCAGATGTGCCCTCAGCCTGTGCCAGCGTGTCTGACTGCTTGCAATCACAGAGCCTGTCTGTACCTCTATCGTGGTGTAAAAAAAATAAAAAACTTGGCAAAGGGTACCCATGTTATGATGCCCAGCACAGATAAAGCATACAGCTATAGGCTGCAGCCCCCAACAGTGCACTTATCTTGGCTGTCTATCAAAATAAGAGGAATCACATATTTTAAAAATAATTTTTAAAAAATGGCGTGCGGTTCCCTCCAATTTTTATACCCAGCCATGATAAAGCCCAACAGCTGAGGACTGGTATTCTCAGGCTGGAGAGACCCATGCATATTTGTCCCCTCCCCCCCACTCCAATGTATAAATAGAAGTCTGCTGCCACTCAGGATTGTCACATCCATTAGATGCGAAAATCCTTGAACTTTACCTGGCTCATCCCGATTGCCCTGGTGTGATGGCAATCGTTGTAATAAAGGACAGATCACAGCTGTCACTAAGCCCTATATTAGTAATGGGAGGTGTGTAAGAGACCCCCCGTTACTAATTTGTAAGTGAAAACAAATAAACACAAACACTGCAAAAATCCTTTATTTGAAATAAAATACAAAAAACACCCTCTTTTACCCCTTTATTAACCCCCCAAACACCCAGATCCGATGTAATCCACACAAGGTTCAATGACTATCTCAGCTCTGCTACATCTGAAGTGACAGCAAGCGGGCATAGAACATGACCGCCTTCTGTGAGCTTACTAAAGTTCACAGCCTTGAGATGTCTCAGCAGCTGGGAACTCCTGGAACCGTAAAGGCTCTTTTAAGGTCTTCGTGCCTCACAGCTACCGGACTGTCGGACTCTGTCCTGAAATCTGACAGTCTGTCAATCCGACCGTCAGGTCACTGGAGTTCACACTCAGGGGCTCCCCTGCTGCTCTCAGTGAATTCAGTTGAACCCGCTGCAGGACTGCAAGACTGCCGAACTGTCGTATTGCGGAACACGGCTGCACAGCAGTCCGTCAATCCAGCAGTGGGTTAAATTGAGTTCACTGAGGGTAGTGGATGAGCTCTCGAGTTTGAACTCCAGTGACTTGTGTGCCAGTTTGTAGGACTGCTGTGTCACAGTGTCCCGCAATTTGGCAGTTGAACAATCCAGCAGCAGATTCACTGGTGGTCACACTTGGTACTGTGGGAACCCACTTGTGAACTCTGGTGGCCTAACCGATGTCACCACTTCTCACTGCCAGATCCTCTGCTGCCCTCAGTGTGTACCAGGAGCTGCAGTGATCAGTCAAGTTTTCCATCACTGCAATTTCTGGATTTAGCAGAGCCAGCATCATCATGGAATGTCGTGTGGATTACGTCGGACCTGTGTGGGTGTTTTCGGGGTTAATAAATTGGTGAAAGAGGGTGTGTATTTTTTATTATTTAAAATAAAGGATTTTTGTGTGTTTGTCTTTTGTTTATTTTTACTTATATGGTTGGTAATAGGGGGGTCTCATAGACATCTTTCCATTAATAACCCAGGGCTTATGTCAGCTGTGATTTTTGACAAATCACAACTAACACCAACCCCATATTTTACCCAGATTACCATTGCAACAGGGCAATTGGAATAAGCCAGGTAGAGTGCAACAATGGGTACATCTAATGTTTGTACTAATTGGGGGGCCAGATTTGGCTGCTACTTTTTGGCTAGGGGGCCCAATAATCATGGATCTTCCTAGCCTGAGAATACTAGTTTCCAGCTGGCCTTTTACCTCCGCTGGTTATCATAAATAGGAGGTGGACAGTGTGTCATTTTTTTTCTCTGTGCCTGCTAATTACAGTCATGCCAGTAGCAAAGATGGCTATAGCATCACTATTATTGTCAGGCAATCCTCGCATGTTTTGTGGCTGAAAATCAGGCACCATATGGGGAAGGGACTCGAAACTCATGAATACTAAAATACTCGACAAGTAGCGAATACCCTGAATACCTTAATAATTGTGCAAGTAACGAATAGTGCTAAATATATTTACTCCTCACCAATAAAGACACATACAGTAACAAACACAAGGATGATGATAAGGTAAGAAGCAGGAGCTGGCATACAGGTTGCCTCCAGCTTTTTACCTAGCACCTGTCTGAATAAAGTTTCCAGCACAGCGAAGGAGTGCGGTCCTCTTTCTTACCTTATCATCATCCTTGGATCTTGTTCTGTGATGCACACCCCACTCTGGACTGAATCACCGGCAAGTAAATACGCCGGGCATATGCGGTACCACAGGTGACAGGCAGTGGTGCACGACCACTCTTCATTTGTGCACAATAACAAACACAAGCAGCCTTTTTCTCCCTGACAATACTAACTGTGCTTGCTCATAACGAGACTCAGAGATATAACACAAAAAGGGTTATGGGTATAACAAAAGGGTTAGGGACAGGGGCTGAACCATCGCATTCACAGGGGTCACCATCGAGACCGGCCGGGGGGTTCAGGGGGCCCGAGGACCTCAGCCAGTTGTGCACCACCAATGGCGACAGGCCCCCCTCTTGGCCCCCCACCGACGATCGCACATTCAATTGTAATATCATCGCGCTCAGCAGAGTGCGATGACATTACTACTGCTTGCCTGCTGTGCTGATATGTGCACAGCAGCAGAACAGTGGACATGTTGAGGAGACAAAAGCAACGGGTGAACGAGGAGAAGTATTTCTGCATTTTATCATGGTGGCCAGATGACTAAGGGGGTGCATTAAATGATAGGGGGGTTGCATACTACTAGGGAGGAATATGGGGGCTGCATAATGGTTTATGGGGGCTGCATAATGGTATATGGCAGCTGCATGATACTATATGGGGGCTACATAATACTATATGGAGGACTATGGGGGATGCATTATAATACATGGTGGACTATGGGGAGTGTATTATAATATATAGAGGACTATGGGGAGTGTACTATAATATATGGATGACTATGGGGCATGCATTATAATGTGTGGAGGACTATATGGAGTGTATTATAATATATGGAGGACTATGAGATGCATTATATGATATGAAGACTATGGGAGATGCATTATAATATATGGATAACTATAGGGGTGGATTATAATATATGGATAACTATGGAGGGTGTATTAAAATATATGAAGGACTATGGGATGCATTATAATATCGGATGTTACATCGAGATATCAGAGTATTTTAAGGTTAAGAGGCAGGTGTCAGCATAATTATCCTGTACCCCGAGGGGGGCAGGGATGGGGTGGCCCAAGTCCAAATTTGCAGCGGGGCCCATTGAACTCTAGTTACACCACTGGTAAGGGAACAAGTAGAGTAAGATACTTATGAGGATCTAGGTCTGCTTGTGGTACAGAAGATGGTTCTGCTGGATTCTCTTCTATCTCTTGCATCTTTTCTTCAGCTCTTTACTGACTTCCCTAGGTGTCCTGAGCTCGCTAGCTGTCTTGAGCTCTCTAGGTGTCCTGAGCTCTTTAAGTGTCCTGAGCTCTCTAGGAGTCTTGAGCTCTTTAGGTGTCCTGAACTCCCTATGTGTCCTGTGCTCTCTAGGAGTCTTGAGCTCTTTAGGTGTCCTGAACTCCCTATGTGTCCTGTGCTCTCTAGGTGTCCTGAGCTCTTTAGGTGTCCTGAACTCCCTATGTGTCCTGTGCTCTCTAGGTGTCCTGAGCTCTTTAGGTGTCCTGAACTCCCTATGTGTCCTGAGCTTTCTAGGTGTCCTGAGCTCTTTAAGTGTCCTGAGCTCTCTAGGTGTCCTGAGCTCTTTAGGTGTCCTGAACTCCCTATGTGTCCTGTGCTCTCTAAGTGTCCTGAGCTCTTTAGGTGTCCTGAACTCCCTATGTGTCCTGTGCTCTCTAGGAGTCTTGAGCTCTTTAGGTGTCCTGAACTCCCTATGTGTCATGAGCTTTCTAGGTGTCCTGAGCTCTTTAGGTGTCCTGAGCTCTTTAGGTGTCCTGAACTCCCTATGTGTCCTGTGCTCTCTAGGTGTCCTGAGCTCTTTAGGTGTCCTGAACTTCCTAGGTGTCCTGAGCTTTCTAGGTGTCCTGAGCTCTTTAGGTGTCCTGAGCTCTTTAGGTGTCCTGAACTCCCTATGTGTCATGAGCTTTCTAGGTGTCCTGAGCTCTTTAGGTGTCCTGAGCTCTTTAGGTGTCCTGAACTCCCTATGTGTCCTGTGCTCTCTAGGTGTCCTGAGCTCTTTAGGTGTCCTGAACTCCCTATGTGTCCTGAGCTTTCTAGGTGTCCTGAGCTCTTTAGGTGTCCTGAGCTCTTTAGGTGTCCTGAACTTCCTAGGTGTCCTGAGCTTTCTAGGTGTCCTGAGCTCTTTAGGTGTCCTGAGCTCTTTAGGTGTCCTGAACTCCCTATGTGTCCTGAGCTCTTTAGGTGTCCTGAACTTCCTAGGTGTCCTGAGCTTTCTAGATGTCATGAGCTGTTTAGGTGCCTGAACTTTCTAGGTGTCCTAAGTTCTCTAGGTGTCCTGAGCTCTATAGGTGCTGCGTATCTCTTGGGCTATTTTTTAATCTACATTTTAGTCACAGACTATAATGTGTCCATCCTGATTGTATTCTGCCATTTATGGCTATTCCCAGTTTGCTACAACAGGTGTGATATGGGTAAACAAAAGAATTGGTTTTGTGAATGATAACCATAATCTCCCTGTGTATTTAATCACAACTGCCTGACAGTTTTACCAGGCCCTGGGATGCAAAGATACCTATCTACTGTGGTATACCAGAATTACATGACCATCCTGGGACAAATGTAGAAATATGACTGGAATTCCCTGAGGTGTGGTGAACCAGTGACTTCTTTCATGTGGGGTGAAAGGCTGAGAGCAAGGACATGAGGGCAAAGTACTGTATACAATAATAATAATAATTTTATTCATTTATATAGCGCTATTAATTCCACAGCGCTTTACATACATTGCCAACACTGTCCCCATTAGGGCTCACAGTCTAGAGTCCCTATCTGTATGTCTTTGGAGTGTGGGAGGAAACCAGAGGAAACCCACGTAAGGCTATGTGCGCACTAGAAATGAGAAGTTTCTCAAGAAAATTTCTTGAGAAACTTCTGGGAGTGAAAGATTTCCGGACCTCCGGAAAAAATCCGCACCAAATCCGCATGCGGATTTGCCGCGGATTAGCCGCGGAATAGCCGCGGAATTGCCGCGATTTTCCCGAGGGTGGTTCCCTGCGGATTTTTGCAGTCTGTACTGCCGAAATCCGCAGGGTACCTGCGGAAATAATGGACATGTTCATTTTCTCAAGAAATTTTCTCGAGAAATTCTTCTCAAGGAAATTTCTTGAGAAAAATCCGCACCAGTGCGCACAGCTATTTTTTTTTACCATAGGATTTGCTGGGAAATGTCTGCACAAAGATTGCAGACATTTCTCAAGAAATTTCCGCGGCAAATCCGCGGGTAAATCCGCGGGTAAAACGCACTAGTGCGCACATAGCCTAAGCACAGGGAGAACATTCAAACTCCTTGCAGATGGTGTCCTTGGTGGGATTTGAACCCAGACCCCAGCGCTGCAAGGCTGCAGGTGCTAACCACTGAGCCACCGTATACAAAAAGGATGTATCAAAGTTTATACATATCAAATCTTTATATACATATATCAACACATAAATAAATATATGAGGAAAGAAAGAAAGAAAGAAAGATAGAAAAAAAGAAAAGGAAGAAAGAAAGTATGAATACAAGGAGGATGGATGGATGGATCGATTGATAGACTGATAGATGAAGGAGAAAAAAGAGAGCTACTAAAAGTAAGTAAAGAAATAGAAAAGAAGAAAGAATGTCAAGTAAAGAAAAGAAAGAAAAGGAAAGAGAAAAAGGAGAGTGAGATAGATTTAGAATGATGAAAAAAAGAAAACAGGTAAGAAAAAAGAAAAGAGAGAGAAAAGGAGAGGAAGATAAATAGATAGATAGATAGATAGATAGATAGATAGATAGATATATAGACAGTAATAATCTAATAAGCATCAGTCATGCTTGTTAAACTACTCTCCGGTAACTCAAGAGTTAAAGGGCAGGTATGATAGTCTGAACACAGCCAGTTACCTATAATCTGCACTCAGCACTTGTTCCTCCCACTTGTAAAAAAGATTGAAGGGAAGGAAAGGAGAGAGATAAGAGTGGCTGTAGCAGAGCTGGGAGACACATTGATCCAGGCTGGGAGGAGGTGACAGCAGGACTGCTCAGGCACAGCACTGGAAGGAGCTCAGCACACGCATCTGCAGACATCATGTATGCCAATGGGAAGGTGGCACTGGTCACTGGAGCCGCACAGGGGATCGGCAGGGCGATGGTGGAGGAACTTCTGAGCAAGGGAGCAGCGGTGAGTGCATACCCCTGCTATACAGGGACTGATCGCCACTGACTGGGACCCTCCAGTATCAGCAGTCCGGGGCTCAGCTCACACGTCCAGCAGTTTCAGAACTATCCTGCGTATCTGAGCCTTGTAGTTCCTCTGAGGATTCAGAGCTACTGATGAGATCTATAACCAATGAGGGGTCACTGCTGAGCCTTATAGTTCCTCAAGAGATTCAGAGCTGCTGATGAGACCTATACCCAATGAGGGGGTCACTGCTGAGCTTTCTAGTTCCTCTAGAGATTTAGAGCTACTGATTGATGACAGCTATACCCAATGAAGGGGTCACTGCTGAGCCTTGTAGTTCCTCTAGAAATTCAGAGCTCCTGATGACGGTTATACCCAATGAGGGGGTCACTGCTGAGCCTTGTAGTTCCTCTAGAAATTCAGAGCTACTGATGACGGTTATACCCAATGAGAGGTCACTATTGAGCTTTATAGTTCCTTTAGAAATGTAGAGCTACTGAAGACAGCTATACCCAATGAGTGGGCCACTGCTGAGCCTTGTAGTTCCTCTAGAAATGTAGAGATTACTGATGAGACCTATACCCAATGAGGGGGTCACTGCTGAGCTTTGTAGTTCCACATAAGGGAGAGTTGCCCCTGCTCTCTGGCTTTCTAGCTGATGGACAGTACATAGCACAGCTGATCAGGATGACCGGCTGGATGTACTTTCTAGGAGTTTGTCACTGACACTTGTAGTTCACGAAGTTGGAGATCGATAGAGTTCTGACTTCATTGATGAGACTTGTAGTGTGCAGCTATAGATTCCCTAGCAGGGATCATTACTGAGACTTGTGGTCCTTCAGGTGAGCAGCTCTGGATTCCCTCTCAGAATTGATGAGACTTTTAGTTCCATAAGTGTGTGTGTACCTATAGATTCCCTCTCAGAGTTCATTGCTGAGACTTGTAGTCCCTCAGGTGAGTAGTTACAGATTCCTTTAAGAGTTCATTGCTGAGACTTGTAGTCCCCCAGCTGAGCAGCTCTAGATTCCTTCTCAGAATGGATGAGACTTGTGGTTCCTTATGAGATGGGAGACCTGTGCAGTATTTCCCCTCTCAGCCATGATTACTGACACTTAAAATTCCAGAACCTGTGAGGAGCTGCAGAATGTAGAAGTTCCCACCAGAGGCTTTTCTATCTTCTCTGAAATTTCAGTGCGGAGATGTTTACTTTCTTTGCATGTGGAATCTTTACAGCTGGAGAGGAACATATTCAATGTGGAGGGTGCTGGCTGAGACTTGTAGTTCCTCACCAGCTGGCGAGCCATGTAATTCAATCTTTCATTGTTGTGATTAAACTCTTCTGGCAGAACAGAATGCCTGCCCCATGTCTAGTACAATATATATTACCGTAAGAGCAGGGAATAAAACACTAATCTGCATCTCCACGATCTGGTTACATTCACCATTGTTGATAAATAGTTCACATAATTTGGAAGACCAGGATGGATGAGGGCCAGATTGGCAGGATCATGTTTTAAAAAGGAAGTTTCATTCAATTGTGAAAATAGAACGGCCTTTAAAAACATGAGTCCATCAATCAGCTCATTGCCAATTTATGTGAGAATTGTAGGAAATTGTCCCCCCCCCATGACATTGTCCCAAATATCTGTGCAAGCTTCAGAGTTTCAGGTTACAGGCAGGATAAAGTGTAGATGGATGGACGGAGAAGTTGCACAGTTCAGCGAATAATAGGAAATGTATCTTCATTGCATTTCCCAATACAGTTGTGTTTGGACACGATCATGTACCGCAGCTCATACCCGGCTCAGCTCATGGATTCCTGCGAGCCTCAGTCTACCGCCTCCTACACGTGTATAAACACATATGGAAAACAATGTTGCCGGTGTCATCTGTGTTTTGGATCAGTGTCATCACTGTGGCATCCGTGTGTCCATTTTTACCATCACTGTCATCAGTGGTTTTAATAGGTGAATCATTAGCTAAATAAATGACAAAGCTTCTCTAAAGGAAGCTTTACACGCAGCGATGTCGCTATCGAAAGCACCCGCCCCCGACGTTTGTGCGTCACGGGCAAATCGCTGCCCGTGGCACACAATATCGCTAGGACCCTTCACACGGACTTACCTTCCTAGCGACGTCGCTGTGGGCGGTGAGCATCCTCTTTTTTAAGAGGGAGGTTCGTGCGCCGTCACAGCGACGTCACACAGCGGCCCGCCAATAGAAGCAGAGGGGCAGAAACCAGCCGCATTAACGACACGCCCACCTCGTTGCCGGCAGGACGCAGGTACATTGTTGTTCGTCATTCCCGGGGTGTCACACGTAGCGATGTGTGCTGCCTCAGGAAGGATGAACAACCTGCGTCCAGCACCAGCAATGATTTTTGGGAAATGAGCGACGTGTCAATGATCAACGATTAGGTGAGTATTTCTGATTGTCAACACTCGCTCATAGGTGTCACACGCAATGACGTCGCTAACGAGGCCGGATGTGCGTCACAAATTCCGTGACCCTGACAACATATCGTTAGCGATATCATTGCGTGTAAAGCCCCCTTTATAATTTGCAGTGTTTAATGTATAGTACATAAATGGCACATGGATGGCATCTGTGTACTGTACGTGTTTTTCACAGACCAATAGACCAGTGCTACTGGAAAAAATCTGACATGTCTTCGTGTGTTTTCAAGTGACTTGTGGTCCATGTGAAAGCACGGACAGGTGAAGATCACCATAGGTTATAATGGAGACATGTGGTGTCTGAAAAAACTGATACAATGTGTGAAGGAGAAATAAGGCCCCTTTCACATTGCGTTTTACCTTCCGCTCACAGGTCCCGTCGGAGGTGGACTACGTTCGGGTGTCCGTCTGCAGAAACGTATATGTGCAAAAAATGGCACAAAACAGAGCACACACTAACGCAGTGCGCTCCATAGAAGTGAATGGCCCTGTCGGGCGCATGCGTCTGGAACACGCTTTGCAGAGTGGGGGAGGGGTGGTTCGGACGGATGCTCCGACGGGACCTGTGAGCGGAAGGTAAAACGCAATGTGAAAGGGGCCTTAGGACACACAGAACTTTCTGCAATAAGTTTGCTCAGAGCTCTCGGATTGATAGCTTGGTATAGCTACTTATCTGCCCTCCTCCAGACATTGACTGTCTAGAAGTAAGTAGTTAATTGGAAAACAATAGAGTGCTGAAAACTGCTATTGACATAATGCAATCAGCAAGCTCAGATAGTCACAAAGGATTACATTCACAATTGTGTACAGAAAATGAAGGTATCCATTATAGTCTGGGCTCTTTAATTTGGCTTTCTTTAAAAAAAACAAAAAAAAACAAAGCATACTGATGGAGGCACTGGGAATATAATTACCTACATTCACTGGTCCTGTCGGTGCCTCCGTCCGAATCCTCCTGCAAAACGGGTTTCGGATGCAGGTGCCAACGGGGCCATTGATTAAAATGGAGCAGACGGAGTCACTGTGTGCTCTGTCTTGCACCATTTTGGGGCGAATACACTTTCTGCAGGCGGACACTCAGACAGTCTGCTACGTAAACGCCCGAAAATGGTGCAAAACCGAGCACATGCTGACTCTGTCTGCTCCATTATAGTCAGTGGCTCCGTCAGTGCATGCGTCCGATACATGTTTTGTGGGGCGATTCGGACGGAAGCTCCGACGGGACCAATGAACGTAGGTAATAACGCAGTGTGAAACCAGCCTTATTATTCCCCAGTGCCTCTGACGTGCCAACAGGGCCAGGAGTTGTACTCTTCACCGGGCCTGTGGTGGTGGTTTGGGGATGTCACAGTTGCCCTTGCCCGTCTTCGTGGCCCCAAGGTGTCAATAAAGATGATGGGGATGTTGGGAGTAGTTTTCATGTACGCCTGCAGAAAATATATGCCTGAAAATGGTACAAAACAGAGCACACACTAGCATAGTCTGCTCCATTACAGTCAATGGCCCGGTCGACGCATGCTTCCGAAACACGTTTTGCGGGGAGGGGCGGTTTGGATGGATGCCCCGACGGGACCACTAATTGTAAGGCAAAACGCAGTGTGAAAGTAGCCTAAGAAAAAAGGTCTAGCCATAGTTTTGTACAATTGGTAATGTATGGTTTATTAGTTGTCATGGTTGAGAATATTAATGAATTATCCTTAAAATTGGCCATCAGTATGGGATGTCAGAGATTCAACAACTGCAGTGATCAGCTGTTTCTAGTCACTGTGGCACATAACCAGCACTGATGCCTCCTCTGTTTCCTTCATCCCGGTTGTACTACGTGTGCTGGTTACTCCATTCAGGTAATGGATCAGTGCTGCAAAACCCGCATTTTCTCTCTGCTCCAGCTGCTTCTTTGCAGTTTGTGTCTCTCGCTGGTTTTTACATGGCAATCCTAAAGGGGATATTCCTTCTATAAACTCAAAATGTTATATTCAGGAATTTAAAATGAGTTTTGATTCTCCCGTGCACTTACCTATCTGAAAAACTAGTATAAGGCTATGTTCACATAGTGCATCTTTTCTAACCACAAAAATGCAGCATTTTTGGCCCAAAAAAACGCACAAAAAATGCAAGCGCATAAAAAAAATTCACGCGTTTTTGACGTGTTTTTACCGCATTTTGCCCAATGCGTTTTTAAAGCAAATCTATTGACTGGAAGGGCTCAAATATGCTGGAAAAGCGCAAAAAGAATTGAAAAAAGAAAAAGATGCATTGTGTAGACCGCAAAATAGAAATCTCATGGTCTTTGCTGGGAGAAGGCAATGCATGCATTTATGTGCATCTTTGTGACTTCAAAAATGCACCAAAAACGCAATAAAAGATGCTCTGTGTGAACATAGACTAACACACAACGTGTGTACCCGGCAGCGACACACATTACGTAATAGTGAGGACATGTGTGATGGTGGGATATGGGGGGAGGTGTATCTTGCTGTACAGATTCCTATTTTATGCTTGGTTCACTATCCATTATTTGTACCGCTTCTGTGAACATTGTATTGTTTGTAAGTAATCACCCCCTATAGTGCAAGGTTATAGCCTCTTGAGGCACTTCCATCCCTGGGTGTGGGGGTAGGTGGGCCTAGAGTCCACCCACTGTAAACTCTCTGCTTACCTGGGAGATTCAGGCAGTCTGTTTTGAGAACTTGAAGAGAGAAGGATTGATCCTCTGAGAGAAGCTGGGACTCCTCAGACAGACCTGAACATTTATCGCTGGACTATATTTGTGTTTCTGGACTAATTTTACCCTCTGTTTTGTGGATTATGTTATGAACCATTTGACATGCTTGGAATAAATGTTCTTTGGATTGTACAGCCATCTCTCACTCTGTTGATTGTGTGACATGGGAGAAGGATCCCGTCACAACATGTAAGACTCAGTGATTCTTACTCTTCTGATACTTTCATGGTCAGGGTACTTTTTTACTATTCAGCAGAGAGATACAGTATATAAGGAAACAGAATAAGATGAAGATTAGCAATTGTCTTTTGTCATCTATTTGGCAACAACAACATTGTTATTTGGAATGCAAATTGCCAGCTCAGTCCGTGGACAGCAGCTACGTTCTCATTAAAAGATTTACATGTTTTGGAATAGTACACAATTACAGGTAATAGCTTAATGACAGGTGTTCAACAAGCAGGAAGTATACATGGTAGAAATAACTATACTTCTCACCTTTCCAATAATCTTAGTGAAAGCACCATTCCTGCAGGTTTTTTTTTTAAGTGTTTTGAGTTGTGCTTTAAGTCCTTCCCCCGGTATTATGCTCACCCTCTGGTTCTTTCATCCTTTTTCAGCCCCGCTCCAGTCCTGCGGTGCCATCTTGTACCCGTAACTTCTGGCCGGAAGTCAAACGTTATGTCACAAGCACTCAGTACAAATCTATGAGAGCAAGAACGAGGGTCTCATAGCGTTGTATTGAGTTGCGACCTCCGGCGCACTTCATGAAATACTGGAGCTGCCGGAAGGTCACAAACTGCTGGAGACCCACCGTAGTGACGCTGGAAACAGAGGAAGATGCTGTAAGGGTAGTATTAGACAAGCGGCAGGGGAATTACATTTAAAGCACCACTCCAGGAGTGAAATAAAAAGAAATGCTGGAGTAGGGCTTTAAGTATTTTCAGATTTGTATTTATTTTATAGTGATCAGCAATAGAATGATCTTTGCTGACTTTAACCATTGTATACTAGTGTAATGTAAAGGCCCCTTACATATTAGGCTAAATTCAAATTCATAAGTAGAATAAGGTTTATGGTACACTTGGAATTATGTGTGCTCAAGAAGGGTTCAAAACCGTCATTAGATACAAGAGAACTTGGCACACCTGGTTCTCTTGGTGTGCCAAATTCTCTTGTATCTAAATTCAAATTAACTCACCTATATTGACGGGCGAATGTATATCTGGACAATAGCCGATTGATCGTTGGGAGAAATATCGATTGTGTATGTCCGACTTTGGACTGTCGATCACATTGATCTCTTGGAGATAAGCTGTCAGCCAACATGTTAGTTGGCATATTTCTCATAGAGAACTCTTGACCAAACGAGCATTCATGTACGTGGCAGAGTGGGCTGAGATGGCTGTCGGACAAACAGCTGGCCAAAGTATCATTTGGCGATAGACATCTAATGTGTATGGCCAGCTAGTCATGCACATAAAGATTTTCTTCAGTGTTCTGCATTGTATTCTGTATTGACCTTGTGATGGTATCATTTCAGCGGTGGAATTAAGGCCCCGTCACACTAAGCAACATCGATAGCAACATCGCTGCTAACAAACAACTTTTGTGACGTAGCAGCGATGTTTCTAGTGATGTTGCTGTGTGTGACATCCAGCAACAACCTGGCCCCTGCTGTGAGGTCGTTGGTTGTTGCTGAATGGCCTGGGCCATTTTTTAGTTGTTGCTCTCCCGCTGTGAACCAAGAATCAAGCCCTGTCCTTGATTACCCGATATTTACCTTCGTTACCAGCCTCCGCCGCTCTCACTGTCAGTGCCGGCTCCTGCTCCTTGCACGTGTAGCAGAGTACACATCGGGTAATTAACCCGATGTTTACTGTAGCTAGGAGAGCAGGTAGCCAGCGCTAAGCAGTGTGCGCTGCTCCCTGCTCTCTGCACATGTAGCGACAGCACACATCGGGTAATTAAACAAATGTGTGCTGTAACTAGGAGAGCAGGGAGCCAGCGCTAAGCGGTGTGCGCTGCTCCCTGCTCTGTGCACGTGTAGCTGCGTGCGCTGGTAACCAAGGTAAATATCGGGTTGGTTACCCGATATTTACCTTACTTACCAAGCGCAGCATCGCTTCAGTGCGTCGCTGCTGGCTGGGGGCTGGTCACTGGTTGCTGGTGACAGCTCACCAGCAACCCGTGTAGCGATGCTCCAGCGATCCCTGCCAGGTCAGGTTGCTGGTGGGATCGCTGGAGCGTCTGACTGTGTGATCTCTCACCAGCAACCTCCTAGCAACTTACCAGCGATCCCTATCAGGTTGTATCGTTGTTGGGATCACTGGTAAGTTGTTTAGTGTGACTGGGCCTTTACACTGGTTATCTAGTAACAATGGAATGACATCCGCAAGTCTTCTGTTACTAAATGTACTTTATAATGACCTCAGCAACTCTGGATTTGTGAATTATGTGATCTCAGCAACCACAATCAATATTGGTAACATTGTCTACAGCTGATTGCAAATTGTTCTAGTCTCAAAAATACTGCTCCTGCATATATAGTGAACTTTTCTATGTCTATCTGTTATGTGGGGATGTGAGCACATTAATTAATTATTTTAAGACAATCACAAGTCCATGCAGTTCATTCAGATAGGTTCTTTCAGGTTATTGGACCCTCATCCTCATGCAATATGCTTGCACAACTACAGCTACAAACTGCAAAGTGGAAAATCCTGGGACGCTCTGCTTTTCCCCAGTAATTCTGTAGAGAGATCTGAATTTTGGTTCAGGGTTACTAAGGACATTAGTTTAGGCCTTGTGCACAAGTTGATTATTTGGTGAATATTTTTCCTCGGTATGGTCATGTGCAAATAGCCACTGGGTAAATTTCAAATGTCAAATAATAAGATAGCAACCTTTCTCTTATGGCAGAAAAAATTTAAAATTTAACTTTTAATAGATCCTCTAAAATTGTGATCAGTACTCAAACACATATATTAACAAAAACATAAAAGGTTTGGCCCCTCCTGTCTATACAGATGATATGTGCAAACCAAAACTATATCTGGACTGCCACCGTTATAACAATAGGACTTATCTCACCTCATTCAATGATGCCACTAACAATAAAGTCCACTGCTTAATAGAAAAAACGGATTTGTCTCACCAGATCTCATAGATGCCGCTTTTCAATCATTAGAGTCCAAGAAATCTCATAGTGGAACCCCTTAAAATTAGATGTACCTCCCAACACATTTCGTTCAGGAAAAACTCTTCAGGGGAGTCATAAATACAGGAAATCCCTTTCAGCTCTCATAACACATGAGCCTGTTATTTGCATCACATGCTGAAACAAACATACAGGATAACAATAAGTGTCAGCATGTCAGCCATTGAATCACATCTTCATATGTAAGAAAACTCACCAATTTAGCATAGACTCAACACAGAGTCAAATTGTGGCATACCCAATTCAGGTCCTCTAAAATATGGACCTACATTTCAAAACATGCTGAAAGAAATGTGCAAGTTCACAATCAATATCAGCACGTCAGATCCTTTTACACATACACTCTATTGGGAACTCGCCACGTGGCAGGAGCGGCCATGCTTCTCGCTCTATCAAAGAGCCACCGCATAATGCCAGAGTTTAAATGTTCCCCCTTACCCTGGCGTGTGACGTCGTTTCCGCCCACCCGATCACATGACAATGGCGGGGTGTACCGCGTCATAATGTTTAGGCGGTTACCATGGCGATACGTGCCGCCGGGTCACGCCATCTGACATTGTTTCCGCCCACTCGGTCACATGGCAACAGCCAGGTAACCGTGTCATAGCATTTGTGCGGTTACCATAGCAGTGCACGCCGCCCTCTTTCTAATAAGTCATGTGACATAACGTCACACGTCCAGAAACCGATTCTTTATCTTATATAGAAAGGAACAGCGTCACTCTGTTTAACTAAATACGCGACCAAAACATACCAACGTCCTATCCAAAGGTAAATATACAGGAGGGCATTCTCATATTTTGTACAAACAAGAAACTACAATAAGAACTGATTGTAATTTGGAACCTGCTCCCGCTCAAACAAGTCGGTTTAACCAATGTTTATCACAAACAGTTTTCAGGTGACTGCCTATTGTGCCAAACACAGATCCTAGCCATATCACCAATTAGTCTAGGATAAACTCCTGGGGAACAATGACCCCATAATTAAAAGTATATCACCCAGATACATGGTGGTTTCACTAATAGTTCCATGATTATCATTAGACTCAAAAGGCCAGTTTTACAAAAGAACTCAAAAATGATAAATTTTTTTCTTATCTTAGAGGGATTCCAGTAGTACATTGATCATAAAAAACCTTCAATACCTTCATTACACATTCAATTATCAAAGGATAACAATCAGAGCTCACCATAGAAAGTAAACCAATATAATAGAATAGAAGAGGCTATCCTTGCCCTAAGACACTAGGTAATAAATGCTAGCCCTACCTATCACATGGGGGTCGGCGCCATAAGATAGAACGGTGCATGGGCGCCCTCACTCGGCCGACGTCTAGCTCTCCTTGCTAAGATTCACCTACAGCACCACTAAATAAAGGGTGCGAAAGAAAGTTCCTCATTCAACCCGTTAGGGTAAAGGGTCTTCAACCAATATATCCATTTTGATTCCTGTTGCAATAACCTCCTATCCCAATTTCCTCCTCTAGGTAGAGGTTTAATACGATCAATGCCCTGGAACATGACAACAGTGGAATCCCCATTATGTACACTATTTACATGCCTTGCTAATGGCGTATCATTATTCAATCTGATGTCTCTAAGATGCTCTCCAATCCGTCGTCATAGTTCTCTCTGAGTCTTACCTACATATTCTAATTTACATATACAAGTTGCCTTATATATTACACCCTGCGTTCTATGGTTTATGAGGGACCGGATATCATATTCCTTCTTGGTTACCTGGCTTAGAAATTTTTTACCAACAACAACCGAATTACAGGCAATGCAACCACTACACTTGTAGCAACCCCTTAACGTTGGAACAGCACTAAAGGGATTACTTGGAGCAAGGTAGCTGTGAACCAGCCGTTCCTTCAGCGATCTCACTCTCTTATATGTAATGGACGGTCTGTCCGCAAGTAATCCTCCTATATCACCATCCATTTTTAGTATGGGCCAGTATTTTTCAAGGATTTTTTCACATCCTCCGCTCTGTTATTAAAGGTTATTATGAATCTTAACACATCCTTATTGTCATCCCTTGCCATTTTTTTGGGGGGGTACAACAGGTCTGTTCTCTTGACCTTCTTAACATCGGCAGCCGCTTTCTTCACCACTTCCCTTGGATATCCTCTTTCTAAAAATCTCCTCTCTAGATCCTCTGACTGATTCCTGAAATGCATCTCATCAGAACAGTTCCTTCGTATTCTAGCGAACTGTCCTTTCGGAATGCCTCTCTTAAGGCTCAAAGGATGACTGCTTTCCCATTTAAGTAACGAATTTGTCGAAGTGGGCTTACGATAGGTACTTGTCATCAGATTACCATTTGAGTCTTTCTCAATTGTCAGATTTAGAAAGGATAGCTTCGTTCTATCCATTTCAAATGTAAAAAAGAGGCCTAAATCGTTTGTATTCAGATCTTTCATGAACCATCTTAATTCATTTTCACTGCCTTTTCACACCACAAAAATATCATCAATGAATCTGTACCAGATTCCGATGTTCCCATTAACAGATTCACGATCTTTTCTGAAGACCACTTTTTCCTCCCACCAGCCCAGGAGTGGATTTGCATAGTATGGGGCACATGGCCTCCCCATCGCTGTACCCCTGAGCTGGTGGAAGGTGTGGCCATCAAAGGAAAAGATATTGCGTGTCAGGCAAAATTTGAGAATATCCAAAACGAAGCTAGTGTGCTCTTCACATTGCACCCCCCTGGTTTTCAAGAATTATTTGGCTGCCGTCAATCCCAAATCATGGCATATGGATGAATACAAAGATTCAATATCAATTCCAACCTGGAACGTCTCTTCCTCAAAGGTAAGTCCTTCCAACTTTTTCAGCAGGTTAGTTGTATCTGATAGGTACGATCCCAAACCGACAACAAATGGCTTCAAGATGTCATCCAAATAGACTCCCAGATCCTGTGTTAAATTATCAACACCAGATATTATAGGTCTACCCTTCAAGGGATCAACACCTTTATGCAATTTGGGCAGGCTATAAAATGTAGCCATAACCAGATGCTTTGGAAAAAGGAAATCAAATTCATACTTGCTTATTAGATTTTTATCGAGGGCGATCACAAGGATCGATTTTAATTCCTTCGAATACTGTTGTGATGGATTGGACCTCAACTTGGTGTACCTGTTTTGGTCCCCTAAAATGTTATAATACATTTCCAAATATTTCTCACGATCCATCACAACAGTATTCCCCCCTTATCAGATTGCTTGATAATGATGTCTGTTGCCCTTCCCAAAGTGTCAAGGCTCCCCATCTCCTCCCTAGTCAAATTAAATTTTACCTTGTGATTAGGTTTTAATTCTTCCAATTCATGAGACACAAGATTACAGAACACATCAATCGCACTGAGGTCACCCTGGGCTGGTGGCATCCTTGTGCTCTACAACTTTAAATCCGTGAAGGGTCCATGACCAGTCAAATCAGGTCCCATCACATCCAAATTATATAAGAGTAGGACATCCTCAAGGATGTCATCTGAAATTCCCAGATCAGCACATGTTTTCTTGTTGGCTCTAATGAAATATTTCTTCCACTTCAATTTTCTAATGAAGAGATTAAGATCCTTGACACTTTCGAAGTCATTGTAATCTGTTATAGGTACAAATGAAAGACCCTTAGGGTACCTTCACACTTTAGCGATGCAGCAGCGATCCGACCAGCGATCTGACCTGGTCAGGATCGCTGCTGCATCGCTACATGGTCGCTGGTGAGCTGTCAAACAGGCAGATCTCACCAGCGACCAGTGAACAGCCCCCAGCCAGCAGCGACGTGCAAGCGGCGCTGCGCTTGCACGGAGCCGGCGTCTGGAAGCTGCGGACACTGGTAACTAATGTAAACATCGGGTATGGTTACCCGATGTTTACATTAGTTACCAGCACACACCGCTTAGCTGTGTGTGCAGGGAGCAGGGAGCCGCACACACTGAGCGCTGGCTCCTTGCTCTCCTAGCTACAGTACACATCGGGTTAATTAACCCAATGTGTAATGCAGCTACATGTGCAGAGAGCCGGAGCCGGCAGCACAGGCAGCGTGAGAGCTGCGGAGGCTGGTAACTAAGGTAAATATCGGGTAACCACCTTGGTTACCCGATGTTTATCTTAGTTACCAGCCTCCGCAGCTGCCAGACGCCGGCTCCTGCTCCCTGCTCGCTTCATTTGTCGCTCTCTCGCTGTCACACACAGCGATCTGTGTGTCACAGCGGGAGAGCGCCTTTGAAGAAAACGAACCAGGGCTGTGTGTAACGAGCAGCGATCTCGCAGCAGGGGCCAGATCGCTGCTCAGTGTCACACACAGCGAGATCGCTAATGAGGTTACTGCTGCGTCACAAAAAGCGTGACTCAGCAGCGATCTCGGCAGCGAGCTCGCTGTGTGTGAAGCACCCCTAACTTAATACACTTATCTCTGTGGCAGTCAATATAGTTGAAAGGTTAACTACTTGTTGATATCCAGAGGATCTTGATTTTGATATCCCCCTCGATTTGTTCGGATCCTGAGGAAATACTCCCTTGGCTCTAAAAAATGGCTGTTCTGGTAGGGTTGATTGAATCTACCTCTACCATTCCCTAAATTATTTTTCTTCCTACCTCTTGCTCCTGAATTCCTCCCCTCTGAGTCAGACATATCAGAATCCGTTGTTGAGCAATCGGTCTCGCTAGGTTTAACAAAGCGTGGTTGAGTGAAATGATAGATCTTATTCTCTCTAAAGTCTTGCAGATCCCTCTTAGTCTGAATTTGATTTGCTTTTTCCAAAGCATCCGGTTATGGCTACATTTTATAGCCTGCCCAAATTGCATAAAGGTGTTGATCCCTTGAAGGGTAGACCTATAATATCTGGTGTTGATAATTTACCACAGAATCTGGGGGTCTATTTGTATGACATCTTGAAGCCATTTGTTGTCGGTTTGGGATCGTACTTATCAGATACAACTGACATGCTGAAAAAGTTGGAAGGGCTTACCTTTGAGGAAGAGACGTTCCTGGTTAGAATTGATGTTGAATCTTTGTATTCATCCATATGCCTTGATTTGGGATTGATGGCAGCCAAATACTTCTTGAAAACCAGGGGGGTGCAATGTGAAGAGCACACTAGCTTCGTTTTGGATATTCTCAAATTTTGCCTGACACACAATATCTTTTCCTTTGATGGCCACACCTTCCACCAGCTCAGGGGTACAGCGATGGGGAGTCCATGTGCCCCATCCTATGCAAATCTACTCCTGGGCTGGTGGGAGGAAACAGTGGTCTTCAGAGAAGATCGTGAATCTGTTAATGGGAACATCGGAATCTGGTACAGATTCATTGATGATATTTTTGTGGTGTGGAAAGGCAGTGAAAATGAATTAAGAAGGTTCATGAAAGATCTGAATACAAATGATTTAGGCCTCTTTTTTACATTTGAAATGGATAGATCGAAGCTATCCTTTCCAAATCTGACGATTGAGAAAGACTCAAATAGTAATCTCATGACAAGTACCTATCGTAAGCCCACTTCGACAAATTTGTTACTTAAATGGGAAAACAGTCATCCTTTGAGCCTTAAGAGAGGCATTCCGAAAGGACAGTTCGCTAGAATACGAAGGAACTGTTCTGATGAGATGCATTTCAGGAATCAGTCAGAGGATCTAGAGAGGAGATTTTTAGAAAGAGGATATCCAAGGGAAGTGGTGAAGAAGGCGGCTGCCGATGTTAAGAAGGTCAAGAGAACAGACCTGTTGTACCCCCCCCAAAAAAATGGCAAGGGATGACAATAAGGATGTGATAAGATTCATAACAACCTTTAATAACGGAGCGGAGGATGTGAAAAAAATCCTTGAAAAATACTGGCCCATACTAAAAATGGATGGTGATATAGGAGGATTACTTGCGGACAGACCGTCCATTACATATAAGAGAGTGAGATCGCTGAAGGACCGGCTGGTTCACAGCTACCTCGCTCCAAGTAATCCCTTTAGTGCTGTTCCAACATTGAGGGGTTGCTACAAGTGTAGTGATTGCATTGCCTGTAATTCGATTGTTGTTGGTAAAAAACTTCTAAGCCAGGTAACCAAGAAGGAATATGATATCCGGTCCCTCATAAACAGTAGAACGCAGGGTGTAATATATAAGGCAACTTGTATACGTAAATTAGAATACGTAGGTAAGACTCGGAGAGAACTAAGATGACGGATTGGAGAGTATCTTAGAGACATCAGATTGAATAATGATACGCCATTAGCAAGGCATGTAAATAGTGTACATAATGAGGATTCCACTGTTGTCATGTTCCAGGGCATTGATCGTATTAAACCTCTACCTAGAGGAGGAAATTGGGATAGGAGGTTATTGCAACAGGAATCAAAATGGATATATTGGTTGAAGACCCTTTACTCTAACGGGTTGAATGAGGAGCTTTCTTTCGCATCCTTTATTTAATGGTGGTGTAGGTGAATCTTAGCAAGGAGGGCTAGACGTCGGCCGAGTGGGGGCGCCCATGCACTGTTCTATCTTATGGCGCCGTCCCCCACGTGATAGGTAGGGCTAGCATTTATTAGCTAGTGTCTTAGGGCAAGGATAGCCTCTTCTATTCTATAATATTGGTTTACTTTCTATGGTGAGCTCTGATTGTTATCCTTTTGATAATTGATTGTGTAATGAAGGTATGGAAGGTTTGTGATGATCAATGCACTACTGGAATCCCTCTAAGATAAGAAAAAAAATTTATTATTTATTTTAATTTTAAAATTTATCATTTTTGAGTTCTTTTGTAAAACTGGCCTTTTGAGTTTAATGATAATCATGGAACTATTAGTGAAATCACCATGTATCTGGGTGATATACTTTTAATTATGGTGTCATTGTTCCCCAGGAGTTTATCCTAGACTAATTGGTGATATGGCTAGGATCTGTGTTTGGCACAATAGGCAGTCACCTGAAAACTGTTTGTGATAAACATTGGTTAAACCGACTTGTTTGAGCGGGAGCAGGTTCCAAATTGCAATCAGTTCTTATTGTAGTTTCTTGTTTGTACAAAATATGAGAATGCCCTCCTGTATATTTACCTTTGGATAGGACGTTGGTATGTTTTGGTTGCGCATTTAGTTAAACAGAGTGACGCTGTTCCTTTCTATATAAGATAAAGAATCGGTTTCTGGACGTGTGACGTTATGTCACATAACTTTTTAGAGAGAGGGCGGCGTGCACTGCTATGGTAACCGCACAAATGCTATGACGCGGTTACCTGGCTGTTGCCATGTGACCGAGTGGGCGGAAACAACGTCAGATGGCGTGACCCGGCGGCACGTATCGCCATGGTAACCGCGTCATGGTACACCCGGCCATTGTCATGTGATCGGGTGGGCGGAAATTACGTCACACGCCAGGGTAAGGGGGAGTGTATGTGTAAAAGGATCTGACGTGCTGATAGTGATTGTGAACTTGCACATTTCTTTCACCATGTTATTCAGATGTAGGTCCATATTTTAGAGGACCTGAATTGGGTATGCCACAATTTGACTCTGTGTTGAGTCTATGCTAAATTGGTGAGTTTTCTTACATATGAAGATGTGATTCAATGGCTGACATGCTGATACTTATTGTTATCCTGTATGTTTGTTTCAGCAAGTGATGCAAATAACAGGCTCATGTGTTATGAGAGCTGAAAGGGATTTGCTGTATTTATGACTCCCCTGAAGAGTTTTTCCTGAACGAAATGCGTTGGGAGGTACATCTAATTTTAAGGGGTTCCACTATGAGATTTCTTGGACCCTAACGACTGAAAAGCGGCATCTATGAGATCTGGTGAAACAAATCCGTTTTTTCTATTAAGCAGTGGACTTTATTGTTAGTGGCACCATTGAATGAGGTGAGATAAGTCCTATTGTTATAACGGTGGCAGTCCAGATATAGTTTTGGTTTGCACATATCCTCTGTATAGACAGGAGGGGCCAAACCTTTTATGTGTTTGTTAATATATGTGTTTGAGTACTGATCACAATTGTAGAGGATCTATTAAAAGTTACATTTTAAATTTTTTGTGCCATAAGAGAAAGGTTGCTATCTTAGTATGGTCATGTGCCCATAAGTGTTACTCGTGTTTTCAATGCTATGCGTTTTCACTATTTCAAAAATGCATGATTTTACGTTACAAGCAAAGTGGATGGTATTAATAGAAATCTACTTCTTCTTTATGCTGCGTAAACTCACCTCAGGTGCATTTTTCCAAGCTACACCACGTCAATTTATCTTGTTTCAGTGCAGAATTTCTCCATAGACTTGCATTAGATGCAGAAAATCCATAGGCAAAATGCATCAAAATACGCATCAAAAGAAAACATATTAGGTATTAATAAAGTTGGTTGTAGCACAGACAGCAGAACAAACAGGAAGTTGTCTAAAGCAAAGAGTTCAATGTCCCAATACATGCAAACACATTTAGGCCGAGGCCACACGGGGACTACTGCGATCCTCGCATCACACTCGGCTCACGCTGGCAGGAAAGTGTGAGGCGAGTGTCATGCGCGTGTCACTACGACTGAGGTCCGACCGTGCAATCGGACTACAGCTGCGGGGGTCAGGCCGGCGCTGAGGAGGGCCAGGCCAGCACTGAGGAGTGGAGGGCCAGCGCTGAGGAGGAGAGGGAGGGATTTATCTCTCTCCTCCGTTGCCGTCTATTGCCATTCTTGCTCTGCACTCGCATTACACCGGTGTAATGTGAGTGCAGTGCGATGTTTCTCTCTCCCCATAGACTTGAATGGGTGTGAGAGAAGAGGATCGCATTGCACGCGCAGCATGCTGTGACTGTTTTCTGGTCCAATTAGGGCTGAGAAAATTATCGCTCATGGTTGCTGGCACATAGAGTAATATTGGTCTGAGTGGAATGTGATGTTTTATCGTATTCCACTCTCACCAATTTTCATGCCATGTCTTAGGGGTGCTTCACACACAGCGAGCTCACTGCCGAGATCGCTGCTGAGTCACGCTTTTTGTGACGCAGCAGTGACCTCATTAGCGATCTCGCTGTGTGTGACAATGAGCAGCGATCTGGCCCCTGCTGCGAGATCGCTGCTCGTTACACACAGCCCTGGTTCGTTTTCTTCAAAGGCGCTCTCCCACTGTGACACACAGATCGCTGTGTGTGACAGCGAGAGAGCGACAAATGAAGCGAGCAGGGAGCAGGAGCCGGCGTCTGACAGCTGAGGTAAGCTGTAACCAAGATAAACATCGGGTAACCAAGGTGGTTACCCGATATTTACCTTAGTTACCAGCCTCTGCAGCTCTAACGCTGCCTGTGCTGCTGGCTCCGGCTCTCTGCACATGTAGCTGCTGTACACATCGGGTTAATTAACCCGATGTGTACAGCAGCTAGGAGAGCAAGGAGCCAGCGCTAAGCAGTGTGCGCGGCTCCCTGCTCTCTGCACATGTAGTTGCAGTACACATCGGGTTAATTAACCCGATGTGTACTGTAGCTAGGAGAGCAAGGAGCCAGCGCTCAGTGTGCGCGGCTCCCTGCTCCCTGCACACACAGCTAAGCGGTGTGCGCTGGTAACTAATGTAAACATCGGGTAACCATACCCGATGTTTACCTTAGTTACCAGTCTCCGCAGCTTCCAGACGGCGGCTCCGTGCAAGCGCAGCGTCGCTTGCACGTCGCTGCTGGCTGGGGGCTGTTCACTGGTCGCTGGTGAGATCTGCCTGTTTGACAGCTCACCAGCGACCATGTAGCGATGCAGCAGCGATCCTGACCAGGTCAGATCGCTGGTCGGATCGCTGCTGCATCGCTAAGTGTGAAGGTACCCTTAGGTCTTACAGACACACACACACAAAAAAAGATTTAGCTAGATAGATCATAGAAATACATTCGATTAGATAGGGAAAGATGTCCTGCAGCTATATAATGTCACAACCCCCTACATATTATTCACTTGGACCCTATAGCGCCTGGTTTAACCTAATAAATAAATACAAAAACGACATGGGGTCCCCCTTATTTTTATAAACCAGCCAAGGTAAAGCAGACAGCTGTGGGCTAATTATCAGCCTGTGAAGGTCCAAGGTAATTGGTCCCTCCCTGGCCTAAAAATACCAGCCAGCAGCCATCCCAGAAGTAGCGCATCACATTAGATGTGCTAATTCTGGTACTTTGCTTTTTCTGTTCCCGATTACACTGGTATAGTGGTAGCCAGGGTAATGGTTTTTGGGGTTGATGTCAGCTGTCTAGTCCTGGCATTAGCAATGCATTGGAATGAAACCCCTATTACTAACCCAGTAAGTAAAAAAAAAAACACACACAAAAATATTTTATTTGAAAAAAACACTTTCCATGGCTCACCATTTTATATGTATATAAATAAATCTTTTTTGCAATAGTCCAAGCAATCCATCATAGTCCACACATGGAAACAAGAAAGACAGAAAAAGAGACAAATAAAAACAAAACACTTTCAATAATCACTAATTGATTTGAACGCAAAGTTCCCAGGTCTGACAAAGTCTAGCGGTTCCCATGACATTCCTCGATTAAGTAGATGTGCAGTAGAAGTTTTCTGCTCTCGGGCTATATCCTTTTGGTCGTTTTTCCCCCCTTTTTGTATTTAGTTCCCTCGTGTGCTAGTGTAGTGTGACGTCCTGGACCCCAGGGGTCACAGGTAATTACAACAGCCACATACACACACACCCCCACCCCCTGTGAGGTCACACACATGTCACCCGAATGGGAGACCTGATGCCTCCCCCAGGGCAAGTAGAGCACACCAGGTGGGCGGAGTCAGGTGGAAAGACACACCCACTGAGGAGACTACTGTCCTGGGGCAGGAAGTTCAAGGAGTTAGAACAGTTTAGAGAGCGACAGTGACAGAAGGTGAAACAGGAGAGAAACTGTCAGGGACCCGGGTAGGAGCCTGGGCCCCTTAGATAACGTCAGGCAGGCAGAGGGTGGTGGCCGTATGCAGGAGTACCGGTACAGCAACCGGCAGAACCGTACGGACCGGGCCTGAGTTGTGGCCCGCCGGTACCGAACCGGGGAGTCAAACGTGTACCAGAGCACCAGAAAGAAGGGTACTCAGATCCCGTCCTAGCTTAGAAGCCACTGAGAATAGGCGAATTGACTGATTGCTGGCCGGACCTCACGGGTTCATCCAAAATCAAAGTCCCGAAAGAAGGCAAAAGACCACCGAGACCGGGTGAGCGCCACCGCCAAAGGCCAAATACACGACGGGCCAGCGCCTCCGGGCAACCGAGGGCTCCTCCGGCAGCTCAACGCCGGGGAGCAGCCTACCACTGCTTAGGCAGGGGGGCCGAAACACAAACATCCAGAGGTGCACGGGAAAAGTGGCCACCATCAACCCCACAGGGGACATCAGCAGCCGGCCGCGGGGACCGACCACTACCGAACTTTGGTTTACCAGTGACTCAGTGTGAATTAATCATGAGTACACCAGTGCCATCCGGGCACGACACACTACACCGCGGCACAGCGCCCTGCACCCCGACAACAAGAACCCCCGACCCTTCCAGTCACCCCAGTCCCCCACCGGGCCCCGGGACACACCGCCCCTACCCACGGAGGGGCCAACATCTCGGCTGCGGCTGCAACACCGATCCTGGACGAGCCCGCCATTACTTCAGCCGCAGCGGTGGTGCTTCTCCCGTCACCACGACCCGTGGGTGGGGTCATGACCCGTTACACGACCACCATCCTCCCACCGCCTACTCCCCTTAACAAGAGCGACGTGGCCCCCGGTCCGGAGGCGCTCGTGCCACCAACCACCCGAGCCCAGACCTTGAGCGGCTCGGCCCGAGCAAGCGGAGGATGCGGCCGGGCCCCTCTCAGGGCAGTACAGTAGCAGTGATGTCTAGTGAACCCCACCTGCCCCTCACTAGTCAGGCTTCCGAAGGTCTCAGGTTCCTGTTTGGCAACAGTTGTGGAGACGGTATAGGGACTGGTGAGAAGAGGAAGGACAGCTGCAGGTGCCCGCCAACCCCTCTCACCAGGGCTTTTTGTGTCTCTGGTGCCCCCCTTTTCTTGTGTTTTTTTGTTGTGCATCAAACGCACATGGGTCTGAATGCACCTTGCCATGCATGTTACACTCAGCAAGCATGACAGCTGTGGGGATGTTTATCAGCAGCAGGGACAGGGAAAATGGTCCAAGTTGAAGAGAAGATGGATGATGCAAAATACAGGGATATTCTTGAGCAAAATCTGTTTCAGTCTGTCAGTGATTTAAGACTGGGATGGAGGTTCACCTTCCACCAAGACAATGGACCAATGGACAAAGGTATGGAATTGGTGCAGAAATTCTGCAGCCTTAAAAACTCAATACACACTGATCGTGGGAAAGTACCCTATTTGTAAGCCAAAATGAGGAGTGAGTAAAAAATGTAGAAACGTTTCTATTGTACTTTTCCTCTGATTGTTCCTCTCCTGATTTTGGCTTACAAATATTGAGGTAAAAAACTTACCAAATACTCATAACATACCTTCCAACCATCCCGGATTCTGCAGGACTGCCCCGATGATTTTAGAGGTGTGTCCCGCACTCCCGTGGCTCACATCTGATGTCCCGGCTCCTCCCCTCAGTGCAGTGAATAAATTAAATTAAATTATCATCAGCTCTGTATTATCGGAGCGGCCAGGACTCGAACCCGTGAACTATGAAAGCTCATTGATTGTATAGGCAGCAGCTCTACCACTGACCTACTGCCTATATTGAAAAGCATAGGCAGTTTTAGTTATCTTGACCTCTATATTGCTCTTGAGAAACCAGAAGCAGATTATTCAGCTGCAAAGATGAATGGATGATAGAGGGATGGATTATAGAGGGATGATAGAGGGATGGATGGATGATAGAGGGATGATAGATAGAGGGAGGGATGGATGGATGATAGAGGGATGATAGAGGGAGGGATGGATGATAGAGGGATGATGGATGATAGAGGGATGGATGGATGGATGATAGAGGGATGGATGGATGATAGATAATAACTAGATGGATAGATAGATAGAAGGATAGATAGAGGGATAGATAGATATAAATTGATAGATAGATATAATTGATAGAAGGATAGATAGAAGGATTGATAGATATAATTGATAGATAGATAGAAGGATAGATGGATAGATAGATAGATAGATAGATAGAAGGATAGATAGATAGAAGGATAGATAGAAGGAGAGATAGAAGGATAGATAGATAGATAGAAGGATAGATAAATAGCTATATAGAGGGATAGATGATAGATAGATAGATATAATTGAGATATATATATCTCAATTATATCTACAGTGCCTACAAGTAGTATTCAACCCCCTGCAGATTTAGCAGGTTTACACATTCGGAATTAACTTGGCATTGTGACATTTGGACTGTAGATCAGCCTGGAAGTGTGAAATGCACTGCAGCAAAAAAGAATGTTATTTCTTTTTTATTTTTATTTTTTTTAAATTGAGAAAAGTTTATTCAGAGGGTCATTTATTATTCAACCCCTCAAACCACCAGAATTCTGTTTGGTTCCCCTAAAGTATTAAGAAGTATTTCAGGCACAAAGAACAATGAGCTTCACATGTTTGGATTAATTATCTCTTTTTCCAGCCTTTTCTGACTAATTAAGACCCTCCCCAAACTTGTGAACAGCACTCATACATGGTCAACATGGGAAAGACAAAGGAGCATTCCAAGGCCATCTGAGACAAGATCGTGGAGGGTCACAAGGCTGGCAAGGGGTACAAAACCCTTTTCAAGGATTTGGGCCTACCTGTCTCCACTGTTGGGAGCATCATCCGGAAGTGGAAGGCTTATGGAACTACTGTTAGCCTTCCACGGCCTGGACTGCCTTTGAAAGTTTCCTCCCGTGCCGAGGCCAGGCTTGTCCGAAGAGTCAAGGCTAACCCAAGGACAACAAGGAAGGAGCTCCGGGAAGATCTCATGGCAGTGGGGACATTGGTTTCAGTCAATACCATAAGTAACGTACTCCACCGCAATGGTCTCCGTTCCAGACGAGCCCGTAAGGTACCTTTACTTTCAAAGCGTCATGTCAAGGCTTGTCTACAGTTTGCTCATGATCACTTGGAGGACTCTGAGACAGACTGGTTCAAGGTTCTCTGGTCTGATGAGACCAAGATCGAGATCTTTGGTGCCAACCACACACGTGACGTTTGGAGACTGGATGGCACTGCATATGACCCCAAGAATACCATCCCTACAGTCAAGCATGGTGATGGCAGCATCATGCTGTGGGGCTGTTTCTCAGCCAAGGGGCCTGGCCATCTGGTCCGCATCCATGGGAAGATGGATAGCACGGCCTACCTGGAGATTTTGGCCAAGAACCTCCGCTCCTCCATCAAGGATCTTAAGATGGGTCATCATTTCATCTTCCAACAAGACGATGACCCAAAGCACACAGACAAGATAACCAAGGCCTGGTTCAAGAGGGAAAAAATCAAGGTGTTGCAGTGGCCTAGTCAGTCTCCTGACCTTAACCCAATTGAAAGTTTGTGGAAGGAGCTCAAGATTAAAGTCCACATGAGACACCCAAAGAACCTAGATAACTTGGAGAAGATCTGCATGGAGAAGTGGGCCAAGATAACTCCAGAGACCTGTGCCGGCCTGATCAGGTCTTACAAAAGACGATTATTAGCTGTTATTGCAAACAAGGGTTATTCCACAAAATATTAAACTTAGGGGTTGAATAATAATTGACCCACACTTTTATGTTGAAAATTTATTAAAATTTAACTGAGCAACATAACTTGTTGGTTTGTAAGATTTATGCATCTGTTAATAAATCCTGCTCTTGTTTGAAGTTTGCAGGCTCTAACTTATTTGCATCTTATCAAACCTGCTAAATCTGCAGGGGGTTGAATACTACTTGTAGGCACTGTAAGGTCATCTCCCACTAGGGGAGGTGCTTGATCAACATGGTTAGTTAGCTAGTGTTCCTGTGCCCTAGCCAGCTAGTTGTCAGGTTCCGCTGTCCACTGTGCCTTGTTACAGTGTACTATTTTTCTGTGTGTCCCGGCCAGACCATACCAGAGACTGTGCCTGTCTGCCCCGGCCATGCCTCTGACCTCAGCTACATCGGTGGCCCTCGCCATACTAGAGACTGTGCCTGTCCACCCCAGTTGTGCCCTCAGCCTCTGATATCCCAGTGGTCCCAGGCTTGCTAGTGACCATGCCTATCCCATCATGATCCCTCTTCTTCTCTCTGGGTATGTGCATTATGTGATTGTTATTCCTTACTTGTTGCCAGTGGCTGGTTTTACCTGTGGGTACTTTTTTACTATACTCTTAATGTTATTGGGATTCTTTATCTTTATGCATTTGCACTTTATGTCCCTTGATGACATGCCTTCCAAGGGTCTCTTGGCATGTATATTTTACATCTTGGGCCATTAACTATAAGTATTTTTCGGCACCTTATAGCCCTTGGTTATGATGTTTTTTACATGTATTTCCATACACTCCGGTCGTGGTTGGACCCTTCCTGGCACTGCAAAAACATTTTTTTTTACTCTGCATACTGGGACATTTAGTAAAATGGATTGCTGGTAGTGTCTATTCACCCCGGTGTGTTGACTACTCTCTATTCAATTGCATGTATTCACCTCTCCCACGATTATAGTGTGATATCATAACCCATACTCCCCCTCTCTCCCACGGCTATTTGTTACCTAATTTTGCTGATTGTGCCATCCAAACAATCCCTTCAAACAGTTTACCTCTCCCACGACTATTTGGGATTGTGAACATTGGGTCTTATGCCATACTATATTTATTTTGGCTTTCCCAATATAATATTACTACTTGTTCACCTCTCCCACGGCTACTGGTACTTAATATGTACTTAATATATATATTATATTGTATCATCCTTGTCACACTGTATGCCCCCCCTTATTCAGTGGTAGTTGTTTTTAATCTATCTCTAATTGCTGTTTTGCGTGTGTCTTTTCTATAATAAACAATTTGTTTGCATATACACTCGATTGTTCTCCTTTTTCTGCATTCCATTGCGAGTGGTGCATATATGCCACTAGTACAAGTGTGCTGGTGGCGCATCTACCTTATGGCTCATGTTTCGAGAAATGTTCTCAAAATTAAAGGGCAAGTAGGATTCAGAACTAATTAAAAACAGCTTGTTCAGTTCACTATAGAAATAATCACTGCCTCCAAGTGTATACTACATAGAAATAATCTGGCCAGTGCCCCCTAACATAATGAAGCAAGTGTGAATAGGTGCATGTGACATGCCCAGGCCTAGAGCCTTAGGCGATACTTGGAACTGGGCCAGACTAGTCCGGGGATGTCAGCGGTGGTGGGGCCCGGCTCCATGACCCTGGCAGTGTCTTTTAAATAATAAAGGGGATGATGATGGGAGTTGTATTTTCAGAGATTTTAAAGTTCGTGAAGCCACCTGTGGTTTTGCGGCTATGTGGGTCGCCGCTGCGCAGCGTATTCCCCAGCGCAGGAGATGATGGCGCAGCTGAGGTAATCTTGCTCCCCACAGGTGGAGCGGGACCCCGGGGCGACCGTTTGAAATATGAAAATTCTATGAGGGCAGGATGTGAACAAGGAGGAATGGAGACGACACCGTGGCTTTGCAATAATAGTCTTTTACTCACGGTACCAGTTCCAGGTTGAATGGAGACGACACCATGGCTTTGCAATAATAGTCTTTTACTCACTGTACCAGTTCCAGGTTGACAGCCAGCTTAAAGCACCAAAAAAGTAGAAATTAATTCTACAAAAACCGAATTAGGGTCAAAAAGAATTCATTTATTAGTTACACAAAAGTAAAAAGATACAGTGTTAAGCCACAAGGCAGGAAAACCAAGCAAAAAGACGGTGTCACATGTGAGTAAATACATAATGTGGGGGCAGAGGCTCCATGTAAGACATACAATTTTGTGTGAGCAGGAAAAGAGGGGAGATCAGAGTTCAGTATAGTATTGTGTGGGGGAGGAGATGCCAGTGCACAAAGGTGAAGCATCAAATGGCAGGAGCGCACTGCTATCACATCACGTAACCCACACTACAGCAAGGTTATAGTTATAAGAAAAATGATGGACAAATTACCTGATCACTGAGGAGACCTGGCCCACATGTGACACCAAAACCCCGACGCGCACGTTTCGGCCCCTGACGAAGGTGACGCCGAAACGTGCGCGTCGGGGTTTTTTTAGTGTCACATGTGGGCCAGGTCTCCTCAGTGATCAGGTAATTTGTGCATCATTTTTCTTATAACTCTAACCTTGCTGTAGTGTGGGTTACGTGATGTGATACCAGTGCGCTCCTGCCATTTGATGCTTCACCTTTGTGCACTGGCATCTCCTCCCCCACACAATACTATACTGAACTCTGATCTCCCCTCTTTTCCTGCTCACACAAAATTGTATGTCTTACATGGAGCCTCTGCCCCCACATTATGTATTTACTCACATGTGACACCGTCTTTTTGCTTGGTTTTCCTGCCTTGTGGCTTAACACTGTATCTTTTTACCTTTGTGTAACTAATAAATGAATTCTTTTTGACCTTAATTCGGTTTTTGTAGAATTAATTTCTACTTTTTTGGTGCTTTATGTCATTTCATCCGTGGGTCTCACTACATCTACTCAGCCCATCCACCCATATACCACACTTTGGTGATGCAAGTTCCTTGCTCCCCTCGGGTGTTTTGTACGGCTGTATTTCTTGATCTCTTTTTATATTGACAGCCAGCTTAGTCCACCCATGGTATGCTGGGATCCCCAGTGATGGGCATCCACCGATCCTGAGTAAGTCTGAGGCCAGTACCGGTTTGTCTTCGTTTGCCTTTCCTGGTCGTCTCGTCTGCGCTGACTCTCTCACGCCAGTCCTGCGCCTTCACACACAGTGCCCTGAGCCAGGGGTCGTGGACCTCTAAAGGGACTTCTGCTTATTTGGCTCCCTGATCCTCTATGAGCCCCTTCTAGCGGATTCGTATGTTGCTTGTGGCCCAAAGGTGCGTACAGCCACCCTGGCCTCCGTGTTATCAGAAAGTCATAAAGTCTTTTTCTAGCCTAGGGCCCGGGACCCTCCACTTTGGGATGTTGCTTGTGGAACAAGACTATAGGAGAGTCTGACACCCCTCCCCTAAGTCTCTGGGATTCTCTCTTCAGCGTCACCAAGGGTCGAGGAAGACCCCCAGTGTCTTGACCCCTAGTCTGTCTCCTCCCCGCTCCTGACTGACTCTGTCAATTGTCAACTGTCAACTTTCAAACTTAGCTCTGCCCATTTACCCCAGACACCTCACCCACCAAGCTCCACCACAGGCTGGTTCCAGAAAGAGTGCACGTGGCTTAAGTGCTATAACCAGCCTACTGGTCGATGAGCATTAATGGGACCTGCCCCAGCCCTAATCTTATGTGTGAGCTAACAATTGGGTGTCTGCAGGTTTTTGCTACGTGAAGCGGTAGATGGCCCCCTTCTTACCCTGAAAGGGGCACCACACATCTGGCTGAGGTGCAGTACCTCTGTGGCGACGGTAGCCTCATGGGCATCACACATGGCTCTGTGTTGTTATCTAAACTCTGAGTAGACACATTAGGAAGAATTGACACATGATGGATAACAGGAAGTAGAGTCAAGATGAGATCTGTAAAGCGCTGCCAGGCATTACAGATCAAGGCATACAGAGTTCAATCAATAAAGCTGTCATGCAGAAGGTCAAGGGATGCAAAGTTCACTCATGGGGACAATCATTTGGGCAGGACTAGCAGCAGTTTGGAGTAGTGGTCAGGATATAGACCTTCTATTAACTTAAAGATCGTACTGAAATACACCTTTACACAGGTACACTTTGAACAGGACCAAAAGTACCATTCTGCATAGATACCGTAAGTATTCGGAAAGTATTCCTTAAGTATCCTGGGTCAACTAAGGATTAATTGGACAAGATGGACTAAAATGCAATCTGGCTCTTTAAGGGACCAGGCGTCAATGTGAATGTACCCTAGATTCAGCAAAAATGGTGTTAAAACACAAAAATAAACTGAACTAGTTATAGGAATTGGTAACTTCTGTTAACCAAAAGGCAAGCATTTACTAAACCAGTCCACATGGCACAGTCCTCAGAGAAGTGGAGGAAGTTTGGTGAGTCTGAAAATTCTTTGGAGCTGAACTACTCAGATATAAGCTAAAAGAGCAAACATTGCACACAGTGAATTATGCTTCCTTTTGCATAAGTAAATATATGTCATCTTCATGTTATCACATCTGGAAGCATGCTAGTACAAAATGCTGAGCCCTCAAGACAAGAATAAGCTGCAGGAAGGAATGTGGACTTATCTGATAGTTATGAGAAACTGGAGAACAACACGACCAAGTCAGGAGACAACAAAGATACACAGCTGGCACAAAGCCATTGTTTACGAGCGAAATACACTGAGACATCGGAGAGATATTTATCTTGTGTATGGAGACGTGTGTCATAAGATAAATATGAGGAATGCCTTTAATTGAGTTGACGGGATGTACATATTGTACACGACTAGGCTGACTTGAGTTTTTGAAGCTAATCACACCCCGTGTGTTGTATGTAGACCTGGGAGTCTCTTAATACATTTATAATATAGAGCTCTAGTGAGATATATAGCCTTTTGCTCATTTGTTGTTGGCAGGACAGGATGCAAGCATTAGTGGATGAATAACTATTACATCATGTTAGTTAAGCGCTCTTGTATGTATTACCTGGATGAGTAATTATTTCACGTGTCCTTGCATAGCCATGTTGCATAAACCATAACTGTCGGGAGAAGAGTCCAAAAGGCTTAAGACTTTCAAAGAAATTACATTAATTTGTTTAAATACTTTGAAAAGTTGCCAAATTTTTTAAGTTGCACAACATTTTGTGACATTTTAACAGTAGGTTTAGGCAGAGCTGGGTTGAAGCCGAGGAGAAACATGGCTATGCCCACTAGTCAAATTGGCAGAGTTTCTTATACCAAAAAATGTTATACCAGGCTCTAACTGGGGTAACATATCTGACGAAGCGCACATCACTGATAGATACACTGAGTTGATTAATAGGACTTTGTGAGCACAAATGACTGTTCAAACCAAGCACAGGTGCTTGGTGCATCATGGCTGGGCCAAACGGTTATGTGCACCTTTCCACCTAATTATTTTTCATCTATCTCTGGTCTCCCCCCCCACTGCTTCTATTAAATAGCACTGGCTTCATAGAACCAGAGAAGTTTGGAGGTAGATGAAAACAAGTTTGACATTGGTCACTACACAGAAAAGTCATGAGGCAGGATAGTCAAACATTCCGGGATCAGGTACTAGGAGAGCATGTCAAGATTAAGGGGATAGGTAGAGGTGTAGTAAGGTCTCGGTCTGAAGTCAGAATACCTGGGGGAAGTAGATCAGCGCATAGGTACAAGCCAAAAGGAAGGTCAAACAAAGTCAATGAGCATGGAGCAAAAGATCAATTCCCAGAGCACAGATACAAAAGGTCAGCTAGGACAACTGAGCAGAAGACTAAGACTGGCAGTGTACTGGGACTGACTGCTCAGCTAAATAGATATGTCTCAAAAATCACCGCAATCTCAGATATAATTTTCAATGGTGTTCAAACTTTATTAACAAAAATGTGGAACAAATAGTAGGTGATGCTGGGAATAAGTGACAAAACGTTTCGACCCTGATGGGTCCTGTTCCTGCTATCGCTCAGGTATGCTCTGCAGAGGGTGCTCCTGCGCCTACATCCATCTGGAGAAATCAGTATTACGCACCTTCAAGGTCTCGGTTAATTCAGCTCATCAACGCTTGAATGTTGCTAGGTTCCTTTTTGCTTATGTAATCTTAGTGAAGATCTGCGCTCCCGCTCCTGAGTCAGTCACAGAGATGGCGGATCCATCTCTGTGACTGACTCACAAAAGGAACCTAGCCACAAATAAGCACTGATGCGCTGAATTAACCAAGACCTGCAAGGTGCTTAATGCTGATTACTCCAGATAGATGTGGGAGCTGGAGCGCCCTCTGCATAGCATACCTGAGTTACAGCGTGAACAGCACCCATCAGGGTCAAAACGTTGTTTTGTTGCTTATTTTTGGCATCACCTACTATTTGTTCCACATGTTTGTTAATACATTTTCAACACCATTGCTAATTACATCTGAGAGTGTGATGATTTTTGAGACATTGATTACGTGGGATTATCATCCCCTCTACCAGCACCCCACCTTGACCGAGTTCACGCCAATCAGAATTTACAGCTAAATAGATAGGCAATCAAACCGAGCAGGTCACAGCTGGAAAACCCAGCACCACCCAGTCTCAGATTGGACAGCTGATCTGTCACCGAACATATCAGCACTTCAGCACACCTCTGAACTAGGTTGGACAACTGAGCGGTCAATCAGCATACCAACAGCTTAGCACACTCAAAATTTATATTGCAGCTAACAGTCCCCTTTTTGGGTCCAAGATGCACAAGTGGAAAAGTGACAAAAAGCAGGTGGGTAGGTGCACGTAAAGGTTTGGCCACACCATGATGCGCCAAGAGCCTGTACTTGGATTGAACAGTCATTTTGTGCTGGCAGAGTCCCTTTAAGTAGTGTGCACTAATTAATGAATCCAGCGTATCTAATCCTGCACACTCCTCAATAAGACTGATATACAAAATACCAGTCTTAATGAACCAGGGCCTTTGACTTTTCCTCTGAGCAAGTAATTATATCACGTTCCTTATTAGGAAAAGTTTACAAGGTCCTTGCCATTTGTGTTTCAAAATTCAATGTTTTGTTGAATTCTTAATGACCAGAAATTAATTGAGAATACCATTTTCATGCATTGCTCATACCCTAGTGTAATTAATTTACCAATGCAGTATATTACATCATTACGTTACAATTTTCAGTGCAATGAAAACGTTCTTTGAATAAGAGGGGTAGTTTAAAGCACTGTGGTCTTAAAGAGGTATTCTCAAGTTATTAACTTGCTTTAATTAGTTAGAATGAAAATAAGCAAGTTTGCAATTGACTTGCTTTTTTATCTGCTGTCATTGGTTTCATCTTTCACAGTGTACAGCATGTTTTCATAAAGCCTTACCACAAGACTTTGCAAGAGTGTGTTTAGTATCTTTTGCAAACTGCTCCAGGTCTCTCATATTTGAAGCGTGCCTTCTCCCAACAGATTTTAAGATCTTTCCACAAGTGTTCAATGGGGTTTATATCCAGACTCATTGCTGGCACTTTCAGAACTCTCCAGCGATTTCTTTACATCCATTTCTTGGTGCTTCTTGAAATATGTTTAAGGTCATTGTCCTGCTGGAAGACACATGACCTAGTATACAAAGACAGATTTCTGACACTGGGAACTACATTGCAACCCAAAATACTTTAGTAATTAAATGTCATGATGCCTTGCACACAGTCAAGACATCCAGTGCCAGGGGCAGAAAAACAACCTCAAGACATCTTTAAACCTCCACCATATTTGATTGTAGGTACTGTGTTCTTTTCTTTGTAGGTCTCATTCAGTTTTTGATAAAAAAGTAAAATGATATGATTGACCAAAAGGCTCTATCTTGTTTCTACATTTTCACAAGCTGCTGTCTAGCAGTTTTATGCCTGTCAGCAGTGGGGTCCTCCTGGGTCTCTTGCCATAGCATTTTATTTCATTCAAATGTAGACAGATAGTTTGTGCTGATACTGATGTACCCTGAGACTGCAGCACAGCTTTATTGGGGCTACTTATCCACCATCTGGACTATCCTGCATTTCAACCTTTCTCTATCGCCCACCTCCAATGAGATTAACTACAGTGCCATGGGTAGCAAACTTCTTGATTATGTTAAGCACCATGGACAAAGTACCATCAAGATCTCTGGAGATGAACTTGTAAACTTGAAACTGATGATATTTTTTAACAATTTTGGTTCTCAAATCTTCAAATAGTTCTCTCTGCTCTTTCTTTTCTCCATGCTTAATGTGGTACACACAGACACAATGCAAAGTCAATTTCTCCCATTTTTATCTGGTTTCAAGTGTGTTTTCATATTGCCCACACCTATTACTTGCCATTTGTGAGTTTGAATGAGCATTACATGCTTGAAACAAAAGTTGTTTATATACAATATTAGAAAGGCGCCAACAATTTTGTCTGTCCCATTTTTAGGGTTTTGTGTGAAATTATGTCCAATTTTCCTTTTTTCTCTGTTTTCTTTTTTGTTGTTGTTGTTCCAATAAACACCAGAAAGGAAAAAAAAATTGGATGAAAAAATGTTTAATTGCAATAATTTTCTGGTAGAGATACTTCATTTTCTGAAACAATTTTAAAGGGAACCTGTCAGGTAATTTATGTGTTCTAACCTAGTAGCAGGGTAATGTGTGGCCTAGTAACCCCTTCCTACCCATCCCTGTGTTGTAATAGTGTATAATGTGCATGTATAAAAATAGGTTTTATTACTTACGTGTTCCCTATGTAAATGAGCAGGGGCTCTAGCCCCATGGGTGTTGCATTGCCCTGTGGGCGTTTGCATGTTTTCCGTTGTATCATGCCCCTGTGGGCGTGATACCATGAATTTACTCGAGAGACGTCACCGTCAGCTCCTAGAGATCCCAGACGAGCTCACTTACCATTCCCGCAGCCTTGTTACCTGGGTGCTTGCTTCTCGTCTTCAGACGCACTCTGTGAATGACAGGAACCGCAGGAGTCTTCTGAGCATGTGCAGTGCACGTCTTAAGACGAGAAGCAAGCACCCAGATAACAAAGCAGCGGGAATGGTAAGTGCGCACATGCGGGATCTCAAGGAGTGACGGGACGTCGCTCAAGGAAATCCATGGTAACATGCAAACGCCCACAGGGCAATGCGATGCTCATTGGGCTAGAGCTCCTGCTCATTTACACAGAGTACACATAAGTAATAAAACATATTTTTATACATGCACATTACACAATATTACAACACAGGGATGGGTAGGAAGGGGTTACTAGCACACACATAACACTGCTACTAGGTTCGAACACATAAATTACCTGACAGGTTCCCTTTAAGTCTGCCAACACTTTCAGCCATGACTCTATATAGTTGGGCCAAATCCACTAAAGCTCAAGTCATACCTAATGGTGTCAGGGAATGTAGGGGGAAGGAGATTCTAAGTGATTATTGGCCTGTAATATATTAATGTGATCTATACTAGATTGATGGTATACATTTATTTTATATATTTAGTATTACATACAATATACAGTATAGTGCCAGCATGTTGGGCAGTATTGCATAGAGATTACCATCATTCACACAAGTTATTTTTTCCAGGCACAATCACAATCTAATTTGCTTTAATTCAGGCATTTTGGCCAAATCTTGTAAAAAATAATGTTTGTAGCTAAAGATATCAGTTGGGGTTTTCAGTTTTATCGCTTTCCTTTTTAATGTGTTCATTTCTTCCTTTTTTGTTATAAATATCCAGTATAAACTATTTTGTGAAGAACATATTTCATGTACACTATAAATAGACAATGTTGTGCTGAAGCTTAGGAATCCTACTGGAAGAACCAGTTATCTTCATTAGTAGGAAGAATTATATGGTCTTGTCTGTGCTAATAAATTCCGAGCATCAATGTTTGTAAGCTTCTGCAGGTGCGGTGGTGGAGCGCTTCCAAGTATGATTCGGTCCTCCTGCAATTCTAAATAAGTGATATGTGCAGGAGGACATGTCATCAGCAAACATCTTGTGTTCGTCTTGTGCAACTCAACAAAAATAAAATAACAGGGAACATGTAGTATCTATTAGTCACTGATTAGACCATTACATTCCGGAAATTAAACTATTTTTGCTGACATGTTTGTACAAAAGTGAGGATGACAATTTTTGAGGTCTCATTCAGATACTGGTGTTTTTTCCGTATGCAATAAAATGGTATCAGTATCGTCACTGGTTGGTCAATGTGTTATCAGTGTTTTCACTAATGTCTAAGATTCTCCTATCTTTTGCATGGTTAACCATGGACAGTAGACATCCTCTCATCTGTCCATCCCTGAGTTCTCCGTGATTTTCATGGACCCATAAACTTCTATTGTCACTTTTCATTCATGCTGCTGGAAAAAGAACCAGACATGCCTCTATGAGTTTTGCTGACACACAGTCCATTAAAGAACATGGACATGTGAACAGCCCCAAAGACTACAATAGGTTTGTATCCATGAAAAACTCAGAAGACGATCGTGCGACAGGATCGTCTGAATCAGGCCTAAGTACATTAAACTTAAGTTTTTAAAAATAATGTTGATATTTTAATATTAATGGAATATATGTTTCACTTAGACATTTATAGCACTATTATTAAACCACTTAATGTTTGGAGCTCTCATATAGTTACTGTATGTCAGTTTTACTTGAGCACCATATTCACCATATTCATAGTGCCCTGTAAAAGTATTCATATCCCATGAAAGTTTCCATATATTTTCACATTACAAGCAAAAACTTAACTACATTTTATTGGTATTTTGTTTGGTATGCAGGGCCGTAACTATAATAGGTGCAGGGATTGCAATCGCACCCGGGCCCTGGAGCCTAGGAGGCCCCAAAAGTATTTTTGGCCTCTATGAAAAGACTAGTGCTCTTAAAGACTTGCAATAATTGGGGGGGGGGGGGCTTCTGGAGCTTTTTGTATTGGGGCCCTTGGATTTCAAGTTACGCCACTGGTTATATACCAACACAAAGTACCAAGTGTTTGTGAAGTATAAAACCATGTTCACGCATTGAATATTTGGTGAATTTTTTACCTCAGTATTTGTAGCCAAAACCAAAGGTGGAACAATCAGACGAAAAGTATAATAGAAACACGAGCATCACTCCTGTATTTATTACCTACTCCTGATTTTGTCTTACAAATTCTGAGGTAAAAAACTCATCAAATACTTAACATGTGGACGTGGCCTAGAGAGAGATCAATCTCACTGAGCTAGCTCTAGTTTGCAAACAAAGATGGGCAAAAATGTCAGCCTCTAGATGTGGCAAACCAAGAGAGAAAAAGTGGTGTGCAATAATTTGGAATCACCGGTAAGCAGTGTCGGACTGGCTACTGGAGGAAATGCCAGTAATACCAGTCCTGGCTGCGGTTACCTGGATTGAACTCAGGAGCTCTCACTTGAGCTCTGAAGTGCAGACTGGACTGAACTCAGGGTTTGCAGGACTGAACCGTGAGCGCCGAATGATTCCACGGTGATTGTGGTTCAGTTCATGTCACTGCTGTGGACAGGCCAGGCTGAACTCCGGAGCTCAGTTGAGAACTTTGGAGTTCAGCCTGGCCTGTCCGCAGCTGTCATGAACTGAACCGCAAACGCCGGGGAATCAGTTGGTGCTCGCGGTTCAGTCTTGCAAACCCTGATTTCAGTCCAGGCTGCACTCTGGAGCTCAGGTGAGAGCTCCGGAGTTCAATCCAGGTGACCGCAGCTAGGACTGGTATTACTGGCGGTTCCTTTGGTAGCCAGTCTGATTCTGCTGGTAAGTTATCATAAGACAAACATATTTATGATCAAATAAAATATGTTTGTCTCATGAAAACTTACCGGTGATCCCAAATTATTGCACACCACTTTTTCTCTCTTGGTATGCTACTATTTTTTGGTGTGTTATTTGGATTTATCCTGATTACCTGCTGTGGTGCCCTCTTCTTTCTAGATGTGTTAGCTGATGGACAAATACCCCAAAGACTTGCAGTAGTAATTGCAACAAAAGGTGGTCCTACAAAGTATTGACTCGGAGGGTTAATACAAATGCACATCACAACTTTCAAATTTAGATTTTAAAAATATTTAGAAAACCATTTGTCATGTATCATTTCCTTTACACTTCACAAAGACTTGCTACTTTGTGTTGTTATATCACATAACATCCCAGTAAAACACATTAATGTGAGTGTAACATGAAAAAATGTGGAAAAGTTCATGGGGTATGAATAATTTTTCAAGGCACTGTATGTAGGCACTGCTTTTTGGGCACAGTACACTATATTATCTTTGCTTTGTATAGTGGTAGAGGTTCTGTATATTTCACACCACGTTTATTTGAGCACCATGACATTTGGTACTTCTGATTTTAGCCTATGTTATACTTATTTGTATTCTGTATGATCATACACATTAATAGTGGGATTACTACAAAGGTCATAATCCAATATACATCTGGCCTGGGCATATAATAGTCTGAAATTAGTTTATTTTCTGTGAAAAAGACCTAAAAGTTGGCAGTGATTAGTTTCTTTATTTTAATTGTGGCTCAAAATGTGATTGATACTAGTGTATGCTACCATATTTACCGTCGTAATACCTGCACTGTTTATGTTGGTGAGATGAATATTGATCTCCTAGAAATGTGCTGATACTTAATGTTCCCTGACACTTTTCCATATCTTGGGTGCTGCTCCGGCCGATACAAGGATCACACCTACCGATGTAATGAAAACCAAGCATTCATGTATTCATGTTGTAGAATTACTCATGTGTCTTTGTATGCTATTTTCTCTAGTTGGCAATGGTGGACCAAAATCGTATAGCGGGTGAGCAGTGTAAAGCTTCCCTTGACGAGCAGTTTGGAAGTAACAGGACATTGTTTATCCAGTGTGATGTCACTGACCAAGAACAGCTGAGAGGTAAAGATAAGTGTGAGGAGGAGGTGTAAGAGGAATCTTCCGGACCCTGCAACAACAGATCAGAGTGCAGAGAATACTAAACTGGCAATTAGAATTATCAGCAATGGATATATGAAAGACAGAAAATCACAGTAAAAATGCCCTCTCTGGGTGTACTAAAATATGTTAGCAAATTACTAAAATGGGAGAACACTTCAAAGGAACAACCAGGCTTCTCCGAGGGATGTACAGTTTACTTTCTTGATGGGAAAATCACACATATGTATCAGACACACAAAGTAGATATGATGTAGGTACACTAAGCCCTAAAGTAACATAATTACAGAGAGGAGAAGGACGTACATATGCACAGAGATGACAAGGACGTACATATCGAGAGAGAGGAGAAGGACGTAGATATGTACAGAGAGGAGAAGGACGTAGATATCGACAGAGAGGAGAAGGACGTAGATATATACACTGTGTGCAGAATTATTAGGCAAATGAGTATTTTGATCATATGATACTTTTTTATACATGTTGTCCTACTCCAAGCTGTGAGCCAATTAACCAATTAAAAACACTTCTATAGCTGCATAGTGTGACGTAATGCAATGAAAAACAAAAGAAATTAACCTGTGTCCATTGAAACAGTATCAATGCCATTAAAATTAAATGGGGAATCATGAATGGATAAGAAAGTCGGGTTTAACACTGCGCTAAAACCATGAAGCCAAACGATGTGATGAATTCTTTGCTATATTTTGCTAAATATAGCAAAGAATTCATCACATCGTTTGGCTTCATGGTTTTAGCGCAGTGTTAAACCCGACTTTCTTATCCATTCATGATTCCCTGTTGCATCATCGGGGCTGCTGCTTGACCATTTACTGCATACATAGGAGTTGTGCCTGTCACAACTTCCATAGGTGAGCACCTGTTTTCATTTTCTAAGCCTGCATTGTTTGCCAGATAAGACCCTATGTGCGCTTTTCTCTCCACAGCATTTTGATTAAAATTAAATGAACATCGCAATCAATAAAAAATAAAAATAAAATTCATAAAAACAAATAATTGTGTCGTTACTGAATAAAAATAAACATACATATATATGTATATCTGTATCAAAGATTGTCTAAGATGGCTTCTAATTTTAATGGCATTGATACTGTTTCAATGGACACAGGTTAATTTCTTTTGTTTTTCATTGCATTACGTCACACTATGCAGCTATAGAAGTGTTTTTCCCGCCGATTTTTTTCTTTTTGAGGGCGGTTCTCTGATGTTATACTGGGTATATATGGTTTGTACACATATACTTCTGTAGATTTGATGTATCTTGTGCCTGCTGGTCCTGAGGAAGGGAGCTGAGCCTCCTGAAACGCGTAGACCTGTGCCAAAATAAAAAGTTTACATTAATTCAAGATTACATCTGGGATCCTTGGCGCGGTTCTTTAAAGCCCCGTTCTACTACCTCTCTCTGAGTGCAGATTTACAGGGCAACATCTGTAAAACAGGGGACTTATATTTAAAGTGACACTCCAGAAGTGAAAAATTACCAACACTGCAGTGATGCTTTAAAGGGAACCTGTCACCAGATTTGGCCCCTTTAAGCTGTGGCCACCACCAGTGAGCTCTTATATACAGCATTCTAATATGCAGGATATAAGAGCACAAGCCACATTGTATAACATAAAAACACTTTTAAAATACTCACCTAAGGGGCAGTCTGATCCGATGGGTGTCACTGCTCTCCGGTTTGGTGCATCCTCTCTGCTGCGATCACCATTTTTGGGTCTCCTCCTCCACCATACATAAGTAAGGATGGTTTACCTCGGGGAGATCAACATCCAACACCGCGGAGACACCATCACATGTTTCTCAACGCAGTGACACTAGAACAAGGCCCCCTGGGAAAATATGCAAAACAAGAATGCCACGGAGACACCATCACATGTTTCTCAACGCTGGCAGGAAAAAAGCCAGGTTTTTCACCGGCAAGGAACAACCACGGGTAGGGCAGTCTCCAGTCAAAGAAACTGCCTATACCAAAACATGGTATCCATCTACAGACAGCTGTCTCGGGGTACTTGCCCCTCATCAGTGTGGAGTAGGAAACTAGCTAGTGGGAGCAATGCCTAGTAGAAGACTACATAGATAAGGATGGTTGACCTCGGGGAGATCAACATCCAACACCGCGGAGACACCATCATGTGTTTCTCAATGCAGTGACACTAGAACAAGGCCCCCTGGGAAAATATGCAAAACAAGAATGCCGCGGAAACACCATCACGTGTTTCTCAACGCTGGCAGGAAACTAGCCAGGTCTTTCACTGGGAAGGAGCAACCATGGGAAGGACAGTCTCCAGTCAAGGAAACCGCCTATACCAAAACATGGTATCCATCCACAGACAGCTGTTTCGGGGTATTTGCCCCTCATCAGTGTAGACTAGGAAACTGGCTAGTGGGAGCAATGCCTAGTAGAAGACTACATAGGTAACGATGGCTGACCTCAGGGAGATCAATATCCAACACCGCGGAGACACCTTCAAGTGTTTCTCACCGCAGTGACACTAGAACAAGACCCCCTGGGAAAATATGCAAAACAAGAATGCCACGGAGACACCATCATATGTTTCTCAATGCTGGCAGGAAACTAGTCAGGTCTTTCACTGGAAAGGAACAACCATGCGAAGGGCAGTCTCCAGTCAAGGAAACCGCCTATACCAAAACATGGTATCCATCTACAGACAGCTGTCTCGGGGTACTTGCCCCTCATCAGTGTGGAGTAGGAAACTGGCTAGTGGGAGCAATGCCTAGTAGAAGACTACATAGGTAAGGATGGCTGACCTCAGGGAGATCAATATCCAACACCGCGGAGACACCTTCACGTGTTTCTCACCGCAGTGACACTAGAACAAGGCCCCCTGGGAAAATATGCAAAACAAGAATGCCACGGAGACACCATCATATGTTTCTCAATGCTGGCAGGAAACTAGTCAGGTCTTTCACTGGAAAGGAACAACCATGGGAAGGGCAGTCTCCAGTCAAGGAAACCGCCTATACCAAAACATGGTATCCATCCACAGACAGCAGTTTTGGGGCATTTGCCCCTCATCAGTGTAGACTAGGAAACTGGCTAGTGGGAGCAATGCCTAGTAGAAGACTACATAGGTAACGATGGCTGACCTCAGGGAGATCAATATCCAACACCGCGGAGACACCTTCAAGTGTTTCTCACCGCAGTGACACTAGAACAAGACCCCCTGGGAAAATATGCAAAACAAGAATGCCACGGAGACACCATCATATGTTTCTCAATGCTGGCAGGAAACTAGTCAGGTCTTTCACTGGAAAGGAACAACCACGCGAAGGGCAGTCTCCAGTCAAGGAAACCGCCTATACCAAAACATGGTATCCATCTACAGACAGCTGTCTCGGGGTACTTGCCCCTCATCAGTGTGGAGTAGGAAACTGGCTAGTGGGAGCAATGCCTAGTAGAAGACTACATAGGTAAGGATGGCTGACCTCAGGGAGATCAATATCCAACACCGCGGAGACACCTTCACGTGTTTCTCACCGCAGTGACACTAGAACAAGGCCCCCTGGGAAAATATGCAAAACAAGAATGCCACGGAGACACCATCATATGTTTCTCAATGCTGGCAGGAAACTAGTCAGGTCTTTCACTGGAAAGGAACAACCATGGGAAGGGCAGTCTCCAGTCAAGGAAACCGCCTATACCAAAACATGGTATCCATCCACAGACAGCAGTTTTGGGGCATTTGCCCCTCATCAGTGTGGAGTAGGAAACTGGCTAGTGGGAGCAATGCCTAGTCGAAGACTGCCAGTGTTGAGAAACATGTGATGGTGTCTCCGCAGCATTCTTCTTTTGCATATCCTTCTCCACCATGACTGCAATTCCATTACTACTCTCCATGCCTTAAGAGAGCTTTACACGCAGTGACATCACTAGCGATGTCGCTCGTGAAAGCACCCGCTCCCGTCGTTTGTGCGTCATGGGCAAATCGCTGCTTGTGGGGCTCAATATCGCTAATCCCAGTCACACGTACTTACCTGCCTAACGACATCGCTGTGGCCGGCGAACTGCTTCTTTTCTAAGGGGGCGGTTCGTGCGGCATCAGAATGATGTCACACGGCAGCCGTCCAATTGAAGCGTAGAGGCGGAGAGCAGCCGCAGGAAAGTGACGCTCACCTCGTTGCCAGAGGACGTAGGTACGGTGTTCTTCGTCATTCCTGGGGTGTCATACGTAGCGATGTGTGCTGCCTCAGCAACGATGAACAACCTGCGTCCAGCACATCAACAATATTTGGGATTTGAACGACGTGTCATCGATCAACGATTTGGTGAGTATTTGTGATCGTTAGCGGTCGTTCGTACGTGTCACACACAACGACGTCGCTAACAAGGCGGGATGTGCATCACAAATTCCATGACCCCAACGACAACGTTAGGGCCTTTAAGGAACTATCTTGCATGGTCTTTCTTTACTTGTGACCCTGGTAAGGATCACAGCGTTTTGCATGCATTTTTGTGCTTATGCATGCTTTATTCCACCTTATAGGTATTTCTTACATGCTTTAATCCTGCTTTGTTATTCTGGCAGGATTGATATTTATATCTGAGGGTTTTTTTGCATGGTTATTTTTGCATACCTCTGTAATAGGCAGTTCCTTCATTAATTGTACCATTATGTATTATTGTTGGTTATTAGTGATCACAGCACATGGTCTACATTTTTGAGGTGGATAGCTTTAGGGTTTTGTGCTGCATTATAGCAAACCCCTGCTATTTTTTGCACTTTATGTCTTTTTTCTACAATAAAAATTTGTGTATTTTTTGCTATTATTGTTCTGGTGATCTCCTTCATAGCACACTCTCTTTTCTCACTTGTTCTACCTTCAGGTGTGCATTCGCATGATCCCACTCACACTGCCTTAGTGCCCTCATACCCCCTTCTTTATAATGCTGCTCTCCGGTTTGGTACCTCCTCTCTGCTGCAATCGCCATCCATTTCTATCCCACCCAGCGTGGATGACACGATTTACATCTTCCACACCGGCCAGCATTGCGGTCCTGCGCAGGCACACTTTGATCCCCCCTGCTCAGGGCAGATCAAAGTATTGTAGTGCGCATGCGATCTATACCCTTTCCTAGCGCTAGCGCAATATAGTACTGTGATATGGAATCACAAGAGCAAATCAAAGTGTGCATGCGCTGTATTGCAATGCCGGACAGTGTGGAAGACTTAGCATGCATCATTCACACTGGGCGGGATAGGAGGACAGTAATCACTGCAGAGAGGAGGTGCCAGACTGGAGACCAGCGACACCCATTGGACCGGACTACCCTTACGTGATTATTATAAAAGTGTTTTTATGTTATACAGAGCGGCCTGGGCTATTATATACAGCATATTTGAATGCTGTGTATAAGGGGTCACTGGTGCTGTCTGCAGCTTATAGTCACCAAATTGTTTTGACCGGTTCCCTTTAAGTGGCATTGGCAAGCATATAATTATGTACATGTGTCATATAATCCATCTAGATCTTCATAGAAGTTAGATTTTTTTTTCATGTGCTATTTTTTCTATTCTAGATGCATTTCAGAAAACCATGGAACATTTTGGAAGACTGGACATCCTGGTGAACAATGCTGGAGTAAACAATGAAAAAGACTGGGAGAAGACTATTGAAGTTAACTTGGTAAGTTGTGTGCTGCACTTTATGAATGAAGCTGGACTATTAAACTGCGAAGCCCAAAAACTAGAAAAGGTCATTGTAATCACAACTGTCCAAAAACCTTATGCCTCATCTAATTTTATAGTAAGGGTGAAATGTCTAAAAGTTGTATAAATGTACTTTTTATAGTTCTTACAATTGCAAAAGCTGTAGAAAGAAAAATGGCTATATGTATTAATTGTGATTATAAGCACCACTCCTGCGATTTATTTTTTTGAGCACTTGAATGGAGCTTTAAATGTAAGTTCCCTCTCCTAGTGTTATACTCCTCCTCCAACATTTTCATACTTTTTTGGCACCTTTTGTGTCTTTACCTTCTGACTGCCTGGAAGTCAGAAGTTACGTCACAAGCACTCAGTGTAATTGTATGAGAGCCAGAAGGAGGCTCTCATAGACTTGTACTGAGTTGTGACCTCCGGCGCGCTCCATGAAACACAAATCACTGGAGACCAATTGGAGCAGTGCTGGAAAAAGGTAAAGGTGAGTATAAGACAGGGGGTTGGGGACTTAGATTTAGGCCAGAGTCACACTTGCGAAAGACTCACGTGAGTCTCGTATCACATCACCCGGCATGGCCGCACACTCTCCTGACAGGAGCGGGTCGTCTGTATGTATTTCTATGCAGCTGAGACATTCCTGTTCGGAGAGTGTGGCCATGCCGGGTGATGCGCTGCAAGACTCGCGCGAGTCTCTCGCAAGAGTGACTCTGGCCTTAAAGCACCACTCTAGCAGTGCCAGAAACAATGGAATACTGTGATGGGTAAGTATACTAAGACACCTAAATTGCATTAGATATAGATTTCTACAGGTTTAGGGCAAAAAAAACCTTCATGGGAGTGCTTCGTTAATTGTGCTTTTATCTATATATGTTTGAAAATCTTTGTAGACCTCTTAGCATGAACGATCACTTTAATTACTTCCTTTACAAAAATTCACAAAACACCAACACATTTTTTTCTGTTCCAAATTAATTTCCTGGAATCTTGTATGACACTTTCTATTCAAAACCAAAACCATGAGAGTGATAAAACTGTGATAAAAAAATGCAGTTTGTTTTTGCCACTTTTTTGTAGCGCAGCAATAACTGGACTCTCTTTTCATCATAACCAATGTGAATAGAGTCTAAAGGCTGTTTTACACACTACGATTTATCTGACGATATGTTGTCGGGGTCACGGTTTTCGTGACGCACTTCCGTCATCGTTAGCGACGTCGTTGCGTGTGACACCTACATGCGACTCTAAACGATCGCAAATAGGGTAAAAATCGTTGATCGTTAACACGTTCAGTTTCAAAATATTGTTCGTCGTTTGGAACACATTAGACATATTGCTACGATTGACACCCTGCCAACGTCGAACAACATCCACACGACCACCTTGGTCAAACAATATATCGCTGAACGATGTAGCGTCGTTTGTGAGATGTGTACATGTGACCGCTACAAAACGACCTATGAGCGATCTCGGCAAATCGTAACAACGATCTGGCCGTGTCACATCGCTAACGAGATTGCTAGTGATATCGTTGTGTGTAAAGCAACCTTAAGTCATCTTTTATTGAATGTTATATTTATTTTTGGAATAGGACGGACAATAACGCGCTCATTTCCATTCTTCATGGTGCAGCGTCAGTGTTCTCTAGAACAATGTAATATGTTTAATCATGCAAACCTCAGGGCCTTCAGCAACTAGTTTAGTTTAGTTTATTATAGACACTCCTGCTGTCAGCAGTCTGCAGCCTCTGGGACTGCTGACAGCAGGAGTGTCTATAATAAAATAATAGACACTTGTGTATTGTATTGTATTGTGTAAATTTAGCAGCTTTGCTGCTGACACTTCTTTTTGTTTTTACTTGCATGCTTAGGCAGAGTATAATAAGGTCAATCTGGGCTACTACCAAAGCTCCATGGGGCCTACATATGGCAGCACATACTCACTTCCGTTCCCCCGGCGCAGATCTCCAGGCAGAGAGCTTATTTGGAGCTATGCCGCCAGCAATACAGAACGGCAGCACAGCTGCAGGGGAGCTCACGTCACTGGCACAATGACGGCATCAGCCAATGCAGTATACTGCATACAGGAGTCTATGAGGGGGCTCATGCTGTATATAGGAGGCTATGTGAGGCTCATACTATATATAGGAGGGTATGTGGGGGCTCATACAGTATATAGGAGGCTATGTGAGGGCTCATAATGTATATAGGAAGATGTGTGGGGGCTTATGCTATATATAGGAGACTATGTGGGGGCTCATGCTGTATAGATTAGGCAATTTGTGGGCTCATACTGTATATTGGAGGCTCTGTGGGGTTTATGTTTTATATAGGAGGCTATGGGGCTTTTGTTGTGCACAGGAGGCTATCTGATGGTTCATTCTGTGTATAGGATGCTATGTATAGAAGGCTATGAGGGGGCTCCTGCTGTATATAGGAAGCTGTGTGGGGCCTCATGCTGTATATAGGAGGCTATGTGTGGGCTCATACTGTATAAAGGATTATGTGTGGGGGCCCAAAATGTATAAATGAGGCTATGTGAGGACTCATGCCATATATAGAAGGCTTTGTGCAGGCTCCTACTATTTACAGGAGGCTATGTGGGGGCTCATACTGTATATAAGATGCTATGGGGAGGCTCATGCTGTATATAGGGACTATGTGGAAGCAAATGCTGCATGTATGGCGCTGGGGGCTCATACTGTATCTGGGGGAGCTAATTAAGGGCTCTATATATGGGATTCTGTATGTGGACTCATACAGTTTTTATGGGGATGATAGCATGCTTAATCCTGTTCAATATTAAGTGAACAGTTATAATTAATTTGTTAATATTGAGCAGAATCAATTTAAGCCTTTTGGTTCAGCCCTCCCCAATAATCCCATGGCCCCTCGGGAAAATTAATTTTCCACCTCTGCTCTATTATGTATAGGGCTTTATTATGAATAGCGCTGTACATAAAGCAAAAAAATAAATTGCATGACACACGTAGCTTGTCCCTATCCTTCTCAATTTAAGTCTGAAGATGTGCACCTGTGTGTTAATCACATGACCTATCACATGATTTATCAAGGGGATTGTGTGACATGTCACATGATACTTCAGGGGCGGGGGGGGGGGGGGGTTCATGCCTTCTAAACTGTCCGGGGCCCTGACTACTCTTAATCTGACCCTGCTTGCACTTATAGTCAACGATTTCCAAGCAGAAGCCACCTTTACAATGGTCATCACTTCTTTTAACCACTTTGAAGCTTTGTAAACCTGAAGGTGTTGAAAGCAGCTCAAAAGACTAAACCTATGGGTATGGAGGTGGACCTGTGGTCATGTTCACCTTTCTGAAGACATCATTTCTTGTTTAATTATATCTGTGTGATGTATTTTACATATCAAATATGCGGGTTTAAGTGTTTTTACCATCTCATCCCTATGGTCACAGTTGTTGTTAGGCTGGAGTCACACTTGGTGAGGATCGTATCGCACTGCCCAGACTAAATGATGGCTCTCCTAACAGGAGCATGTCAATGTCATGTAGTTCTTTGGTAGTATCAATTATTGGCACATGGAATACATGGGATAATTGCTGGAAAAAGGGAGGAAAAGTAATTGGGTGTCTAGGGATCTATTCTTGTAAAAATGGATTTACATGTTTTCACAGAGAAGGCAGTTTCTTGGAAAGTGTGTTGTTTATGGATTAATAATAACAAAATGGAATAATATCAAATATTCAGACTAAAATTGTCCTCTTTTTAAATTATTCCTGTTAATTTTAAATTTGAATCTCCTCAGAAAAAACACTTGAATCTAATTTTTGTCTGGGCAGGAGAGAACATAGACTATAAAGATTACAACATGGAATCACAAATTATTTTTCTTACATTTTTTAAAAACTGGCAGTGAAATGTTTTACCCCACAAAAAGAATCAGATATGATCCCATGCTGTAATGTCTGTATACTGTTTTGCTTCCTCCCTCGGCCTAGGAGATGTGGTAAGATCAGACCATGTCCCTGTACGGTCAGACACAGCCATTACACAGTACATAGCAGGGACACATGTATAAGATTATCTCAGCACAGGAACATTCACATCCAATTGTGGAATTCGTATTATTCCATGATCTATTGATCAAAATCAACTTTAAAATTAACTTTGTTTGTGGGAAACCGCTTTAAATTTTGGTACAAGTAAATTACAGACTTTGGGGAAACATCATAATATCATAGATGGGTGGGTTTTTTTTCGCTGAACACTTAGGAGTGTAAAAAAAAATCCTGTTTTTTGTAGACTTTCTGCAGATGTTGACAACCCATATTTTTAGATGGTTCATGGACAAATATTGCTCATTTGCTGGAAAAAGCTGTGTAATTTGTGTCAAGTTAGAGACAAATAAGGGTTAAAAAACATTAACACTGGTTTTCTTTATTAGACCATTGTCCACACAGGTCATTTAAATGTACTGACTAGTTACATCGAGTTACTACATAACTACGATTAGCAAATGGGGTGAAAAAATTCTAAAAAACATATAAAAATATATGCTAACAAAGAGTATACATAATGATCTGCAAAAAGCTAAAGATAAAAAAATAGGATTGTGGCATCAGGCAAATTCACATGTGAATAATATATATTTTATTTAAAAAAAGTTACACCCACCATTAAAACCAACAAAAACACAGAAACTCCAGGTAAGATTGTCCCTTCAGTTGGTTTACCATACAAGTGCCAAATATACAGGTACAGCCCAGTAATAATTACAGGTACAGAAGGTAATTAATATCCAACAACTAGAAATAGAGATACATGGTAATTAATATCAAATATAGCCACATTGGAAATGTGAGGTAATTACTGGAAAAGGGAGGTAAAGTAAGTGGGTGTGCAGGGATCTATTCTTGTAAAATGGATTTACCGGTTTCTGAGAAGGAAGAAGGTAGATTCTTGGAAGGTGTGTTGTGTGTGGATTAATAATCAGATAATGGAATAATATTAGTAAAATATTCAGACTAAAATTGTCTTCCCTGTTGAATTATTCCTGTTAGACTACTTTAACCTTTTAACTTTAAACTTTTGAAGAAACCATCGCCGCTGAAAAACACCTATCAAATTTGTATATTAAACATTTATTTTTCAAACTTCTTAGTAACTTATTTTAATTTCTTATATCTAGTGTGGAATATTAGCTGTAGTGGTAGGAAAAACAGGATGAATGCCGTCAGAGGCAGTAACACAGGTATTCAGTTCATGCAGGGCTTCTTCTTTTCTTTAGGAGTCATATACAAAATTAATGCAAAACCCTTAAATCCTGACACAAAATACAAATTACTCCCTGCCAGGTGATCACTAACCAGACGTCCCCTTCCCTGACTATACTGGAGGCCTACCACCCACTACCCAAAAGAGAGACAAAACGTTTGTGTCATCCCGCATTAATAAGGCCAACTAGGGATTTGGAAACAGAACAGACTTTCTGTCACTTTAGGCAGTTTTCCTCCAGCCATAATGTGTGTGGTCCCCCATCCCTCCATACAACAACAAAGTTATCTAAACATATTTTACATATTATTACTATTTGAAAACACAAGTATAAAACATAACCAATACACTTCTATATTTAACAACTTACGTCTTAGAGCCTGACTCTAAGGCTATGTGCCCATGGGAGCTTGGTCCTGCCGACATATCCGCAGGTACTGCCGCAGGTTTTCCGCAGCAGCTCCCCGGAATCCGCAGCTATGCATAGCTGCGGGATTCCAGCGGAATTGTTGCGGTAAACGTGCGGACATTCATGCAGCTTACCTGCGGAAGTCCCGGCCTCTATCTCCATAGTGGAGGGCCGGGATTTCCGCAGGTAAATCCGCAGGAATAATTGACATGCAGTTATGTGCGGCTGCGGGACATCCGCAGCATATTCTGCAGTCGCACATTCCGCAGTATGGACACAGACACTCCACATGTCCTATAGGATAACATGGGAAGTGTCTGTACTTGCTAAAACCTGTGGATTTATCTAGAAAATCCAGATAAATCCGTGGAATTTGCTGCGGAAAACCTACGGTTACAGAGTCCCGTGGACACATAGCCTTAGACAGGGATACGACAGCACACCGGCACTCCGCTTGCACCAGTATAATTAATGGCTTCGTCCCGAGTCACTGACCATTGCCAAAAACACTTTGTGAACCCAGCCTTAGGCGGGCTTTGCACACTACGACATCGCAGGCCGATGCTGCGATGCCGAGTGCGATAGTGCCCGCCCCCGTCGCAGCAGCGATATGTAGTGATAGCTGGCGTAGCGAAAGTTATCGCTACGCCAGCTTCACACACACACTCACCTGCCGTGCGACGTCCCTGTGGCCGGCGACCCGCCTCCTTGTTAAGGGGGCGGGTCGTGCGGCGTCACTGCGACGTCACACGGCAGGCAGCCAATCAGAGCGGAGGGGCGGAGATGAGCAGGATGTAAACATCCTGCCCACCTCCTTCCTTCCGCATATCCTACGGAAGCCGCAGTGAGGCCGGTAGGAGACGTTCCTCGCTCCTGCGACTTCACACACAGCGATGTGTGATGCCGCAGGAGCGAGGAACAACATCGGACCGTCGCGTCAGCGTAATCATGGATTACGCCGACGCTGCACCGATGATACGATTATGACGCTTTTGCGCTCGTTAATCGTATCATCCAGCCTTTACACACTGCGATGTCGCATGCGATGCCGGAAGTGCGTCATTTTCAATTTGACCCCACCGACATCGCACCTGCGATGTCGCAGTGTGCAAAGTGCCCCTTAGACTTTGTTCACAACTTTTTTCTGCTGCAGCTGTAAGGTGGAGAAGGATACACAGACAGTGTTAGCATCCATCCACCAGGGGTCTCTGTTAAGACTGGCCAGGTGACTATTTGGTAGTGCTGATAGAAGGAGCAGACTGGAAGAGACGAGGACATGTGGGAAAGTGATCGCTGTTGTTTTGAGAAATCCGTGCCAAAATGTACCAAGACTGTCCTATATGCCGGTGTCTTGAGAACCAGTGAAGCTAAAGCTGTTTGATAGACTGTCCTATATTCCAGTTTGCTAAGAATCAGTGAAGTCAGGCCTGGGTGTTGGAAATTTACTGTGGTGAAAATCTATTCCTGGGAGCTGTGTGGTGTTTTTTTGGAGTTGACTTCCCCTCAAGTTTCTGCATTAACACGGTTGAAGGAATCACCAACAGGCTGACAGAAGACCTCGTCTCTTTAGTATAAGCTACATAATCCAGTTTGGTTCCACAGTTCCCAGACGAGTGAAAAATAACTGAACTCTTCCCCACATAAATCCTGAGCTCAGGCCCCGCTGTGGACAGCACTGGTGGAAAGCATGCACACAAAATTATTGTTTGTCACCAAACCATGTTAGAGAGGCTGCAGTCCCTGTGAGGAGAACTAAATTCTGCATTAGTGCAGATTGCTGTAATGCTCACAAGATGAGCAAAGGGTTAGTGGATCCACAGAACCAAGGCACCAATCACTGCTCTAGAGGAGCATATCTGAATGGCTACCGAGTCTTCACTAATACTACTGGTGGTGGAGAAAGGCTAGCGCTGGTAGGTAGAGGATCCACGTGGAATCACGATACCTCGGCAGCTGGTGAATCAGTTATGGACGCAGTCTCTGACAGTAAGAGAAGCAGCAGCCGGTATCTTAGTTTTGGACAGAATTAATGGACATAGCAGCAGCGGCCAGACTGGATAGTTGCAGAAGCACTGGACAGCATCGTAGAGTGGCCGGTGTGGATAGTCGCAGCAGCAGCCGCTGAAATGGGTAGTTGCCACAGCAGCAGCCTTGATATGCACTGGAGCACAGATAAGAGACAGCTGTACAGTACACAACACAGTAGCGGCAGCAGAATAGTACCAGAGAACTAGCAATGTACTGTATAGACCATGTTGCCCAGGCACCTCCCTTAAAGGGAGGGTACATTAAATACTGTATGCCTATCAGCAATAGGCTGAGAGGTACTTCCGGGTTATGGCATACTGGCCCTTTAAGAAAAGGGGTGTGTCCACACTCTTGCATTAAGGTTACTCCCAGGAGACTTGTGCAGCATCTGCAGGCCACAGGAGACAACAGCAGGGCCCGGGAATAGAACAGCAAAGCTGGGAAAGTGAGAGTGCCAGCATCCCCATTGGGAGATGGAACAACGCGGGGACGCCAATAAGGGCATTGCAATTGCAGTACATGTTCATGTTTGGTACCTGAGTAACCTTTTGCCATGTGGGAGTTCTGGTGGGAGGCATTTAAGTTTGTGAACCATTGTGCAGTTCCACCAAGAGGCCTTTTCACAAACTCAGTAATCTTCACCTCGATTCTAGAGTAGTTTGCGCACTTCTATACTACACAGGGTGTATTACTGATAAATTTGCTGTGTGTTTCCAGTAACATTGGTTGTCTGTGTTGCCAGGGCAGCACATCGGTCCTTGTCAATTCTGACCAATTGTATGTCATATTTTGTTTGCGGATTTCCTTGCTTTTTTGTTAGAGACTTTTAGTAAAAATACCAAACGTCAATACCAAACGTCTCCAAAACTGTCTGATTTTGTTTCTGATCTATGACCTGCTGTATCCTGAAACAAATTCCTCAGTACTCGGCTTACACAGCTTCCCGTTTCAACATGTGAATTAGGGCTGGACATAAAATACAGCCCTGGCACAAAGGACCCGACCAGCTTTCATAAAATATATTCTCCTCACCGGTAAAAAAATAGAGCAAGACTTGTGGTGGCATTAATATCTCTGCTTGTGACTAGAGATGGGTGAACCCACAAATGTTCAGGTTCGATGGGTCTGGCTGGACATAAAAAAAAAAGTCCGGTTCAGAATTGGACTTGAACCCGAACATGAGCCCGGATGCCAAACTCCATATAAGTCTATGGGGACCCAAACATGTGTGCTGTAAAATGGTATTAGTAAGGGCTAGGGGGCTGCAAAGCAGGAGAAGTATACCTACCGAGTCTTCCGTGTGACTGTCACACTACTTCTGGATCTACTCATTAGCTCTCATGCACATTCACTGCTTTCCCCACCCTCCCTCTATGACAGGGTGTGTGATTGGTTGTAGCTAGAATGCTGGTGTGCCAGTGTCTGTGATTGGTTGTGGAGTGTAAAAATAAACAAATAATTGGAAAAAATTATGTTCCCCGTATATTGATACCCAGCACAAATAAAGCAGATGACTACAGGCTGCAGCCCTCAGCTGTGTTCATTATCTTGGTTATGTATCAAAACACATGCAGCTTTTTGTTATTATTTAAATAAATAATTTAAAAAAATGTCATGCGGTCCCCTTCCCTCCAATTTTGATACCCAGTCAAGATAAAGGGGGCACCTGGGGGCTGGTATTCTCTAGCTGGGGAGGTCCATGGTTATTGGGCCTCACAAGCTTAAAAATAGCAGCCTGCAGCCACCCATGAATTGTTGCATCCATTATATGTGCCAATGCTGGTACTTTACACGGCCCATCCTGATATATGGGGTTAATGACGTGATTTCTCAAAAATCACAGCTGTCATCAAACCCGAGTTAGTAATTGGGAGGGTTGTTTGAGAGCCCTCCATTACTAACCCTGTAAGTAAAAAGAAATGAACACAAAACACACTCAGAAAAATCCTCTATTTAAAAAAAAAAACAAACAACCACCCTCTTTCTCCAATTTACTAACTCCTAAAACACCCTACACATTTGATGTAATCCACAGACATGACTTCCTATGACAATCCCGGCTCTGCTACATCTGAGCAGATTACCAATGTGATTTCACCTGGCACTGAAAAAATGACATATAGCAGCACCATGCACCCTGAAAAAAACACAGGATACTCACACCTTACTCCAGCAGTGATGAATAGGGCCTGCGGTATGCACTCTTCAAGGCTCCAAAACAGCTGCTTTGGCACACAATGTCCTGCATACATGTTACGTCATGTCAGATGTATGCAAAGCATTATTTACCAGTTATCTGGCTCACAACGGAGGTGGCTCACTAGGAATCTGTGAGGATGGAAGGCCATTTGTGACCCCAGCTCTGACCATACGTGCACAGGGATTAGGATTTGCAATTGACCACTTCTGTAGTGAGCCATACTAACCTGTGGAATAATGTTTAGCATTTATATACACTCACAGTACATCTCAGTGCACTCATATGCTATATACTGTGCATACATACTACTGTATATGCAACAGTGTAGTATACACAATGTTACATACACTATATATCATGTTCACAAGGATACTCTATACACTACATGTTATTGTATACATTATATATACATTACATGCCCAACTTCTATATACTATATACACTATATTATATACGGTATGTATGTTAGTCGGCTACTGCCTGTTCTGTAAAGATCGCTTTTCAGTGTATTGTTGCGGTTTACTTCCAACACCGCTCTCTGCGCCTTCATGTCTCCACTTTATTTGCTATTCCAATAGAAGATCTAATCGCTGCTTTAGTAACACATTTTGGAAGTATGTTAGTATTGGTGTTATGCATCAGTACATTTAGTGATAGAACATTGACACTAACGACTGCTTCATTTTTTGTCCGAATACTTACAAAAGGTTCAGAGCCTCCAGATGGCTGTTTTTGGCATTCTTTTTGCAAACTGTTTGTTTTAATCTGTGATGTTTGCTTTATCCTTCTATTAGGTTAAGAAAAGTTCTTCCTTTGACCTTTTCATAGTTTAGCTTTGATTTAAACAAACTTTAAATGAAAAAATATATTCAGAGAATGTGGTAAATAATGATGGATTTAGTTTTAGCCCATGAGTTCCAAATTTTAAGAAATATATAAAATCTTAACAGATGTTTCAAGTTGTCACTGCCATGTATAGAATGAAGCAATATTTTCAACTACATTAACGCTGAAGGATTAAAACCTGTCATCAAATTTTAGCCAAGGGGCAGAGACCCTGATTCCTTCGATGTGTAACTTACTGAACTTATTGATATCATTTTGATAAAATCACTGTTATCTGCTGTAGATCTACCAGTTATATAAATGCTGAACTCTGTATAATTCCATCCACACCACTGATTTCTGCCCATGAACAGTGTACACAGAATGCTGCCAATCAGTCATGATGGCGGGGTAATACAGAACTCTTGAATATGCTTGACTACCTGGCAGCAGGTTTACAAGTCCTTGAATGATGTCCTTCTGATAAAACTGTGATTTTATCAAAACTAATCAGCCCAGTAAGTGACAAATCACTGGATCCAGGTTCCATGAACTACATTATAAACTTTAGGCTATGTGCGCACGTTGCGTAAATTCATGCAGTTACGCTGCGCTTTGTAGTGCAGCGTAACTGCATGCGTCCTGCGTCCCCTGCACAGTCTATGGAGATTGTGCAGGGGCCGTGCGCACGTGGCGTTTTAGAGCGCAGCGCTTCGGCTACTGCCGAAGCGCTGCGCAAAAAGAAGTGACATGTCACTTCTTCCGTGCGCTTTGCCGGCAGCTCCTGCTCTGTCTATGGCAGGAGCTGCAGGCAGAGCGCACGTTCTCGCCGGCACCATGCGCTTCAGAACGGAGCTTTTCAGCTGCGCTCTGAAGCGCACCTTTTACGGTGCTGGGCTAGTACGCAACTTGCGCACATACCCTTATGCTGCTCTCAGATTAGATGGCAAAAACCTTTTTATGTCTGTTTCACGATTGTCTTGTAGTGTAAACAGTCTTACCTGTTGTATCAGCAAAACTCTTCATCATGGGGAGAAATTATCTTTTCCGGAGATCATCATTCTCAGCGATGAATCGTCCCATGTAAACAAGACTCCAAATGCTGAGAACAATGGCAGCCCAGGCGCACCGAGTGATTTAAAAAAGATCACTCCGTGCGCATTGTTTGTTCTACCTCTGTAAACAGGCATTGAAATGCCCACCGATCCATAAATGTTTTCCGATTGGCAGTGCTATCATGCCGCTAGTCAGTCCATGTAAACAAACTCATAGTAATAGAACTATGAAAAGGTTATGCCTGCGATATTGATGGCTTTGAGCTCAGATGTCTACAGATCTGCATATACAGATGCTTACCTTGCCAAATGACAAACCGTTATACATCCAACAAAGCCTCATTAGCACCACGGACTAGTTATATTGATGGCGTTTTTAACAAAATCTACAAAGATTTTGTTTATCATCATAATGTACCTCGAGCAACACAAGTTTGTTGATTCCCCAAATCCTTCCAATGAATTATTATTGTGATAAAAATTAACCACACACTAATATCTCTATATATATATATATATATATATATATATATATATATCACACACTATGTATATATACCGCACACTCTATATATATATATATATATATATATATATATATATATATATATATATATATAGCACACACTAATATATATATTTATAATGCGTGTGTGTGTATATATATATATATATATATATATATATATATACATATATATATATATATATATATATATATATATATAATGTAGACAGTATAGATTATTTTGAATGAGAATAGCTCAAAATAGCTCAAAAGTCATGTGAGAGTCATGTCTCCCAAAGAGCACAGCGGGGGTTGTAAATTGTTAAGCTGATGTTGTGAATAAAATTTGAAGAAGTTAACTTTAACCCAGTTAGAGCAAATTCCAGATAGAATGATTGTTGATCCATGCGCTGTCATTAGTTTTCTAAAATACTTGAATGTCTGTATCAACAAGGTTACCACGCCAAAAACACATTCTGTTCAGACATGTAAGGAATTACCAATCCTGGGCAATCTGTGACAGCTTCTGAAAGACATGAATGATTTTTAATAACCGTGTAGTCATCAGAATACTTTGGAAAATGTATACTCCACGCATTGAAGAAAGCTGGCACTTACGTAAGACTGGGTGGCTACTGCGTCATCACCATACAACATACTAAATGTCGATATCATCAGAGCACATTAAAAAGTGTTTACTGAGGATAAACTTGCCAGCAACATAAATAACACTAAACCCATCTACAAATTGAAGCCATAAAAGATCTCATGTGTACGGAATCTGTAACGCTTCTTTGAGCAAAATTAATAGATCACGTTGAATTTTTTCACAAATGTCATTACTTTTGTTCCTGATGAGTGGCACCATTTGGCGCAAGATCAAGAAACTTTAAAGATACGATAATAAATTGAATAAAATTAGAATTAAAACGAATATCAGAAATCAACACTAAATGTGCCGTATTTAGTAATTCAATCTGAAATCTCTACTAAGGGGTTTTTCCAGGCTAATTATGAAAGTCTTCAGTAAATCTACGTGATTGCAGATTTATGAATCCTTACATCGTGTGCAGCTCACGCTGTGAGGATTCACCGGTGCCAATGGCGAAACCGAATGGTAATGTGATCGTAGTTATGCAATATTCATACACCCAGCCACATTCAGACTTGACGTGTGCCTCCTCCCTCAGTACAAGGTTGTGCACGTTAAGTTGGAATGTGGTTGGTAGAATGCATATTTGTGGTTCCATGACTGCTCGGTCTCGCCGCCAGTACTGATGTGATGAGCCTGGACAACCCCTTCAAATTGCTTCAAACCCCTTCATTGCTGTTCTGCAATTCTCATATCCCACCCTTTCTGTTTCAGATCTCCGTGATTAGAGGAACCTATATTGGCTTAGAACTTATGAACAAAAAGAATGGTGGCCAAGGAGGAGTCATAATAAATATATCATCTCTGGCTGGTAAGATATTGAATTTGCTAATTTAGTATCATCTTCCATAAGTAAATTACATACAGATAGAAATACCCTCCTCAACATTGAAATTGCAACTCTAAAGGCCCCGTCACACGCGACAATATATCGTGCGATCGCATGAGTGTTCGCACCCGCCCTCGTTGTTTGTGTTCGTCAAGGGCAATTCATTGCCCGTGGTGCACAAAGTCGTTAATCCCCGTAACACGTACTTACCTACCTAATGACGTGTGGGCAGCGAACATCCTCTTCCTGAAGAAGGAGGGATGTTTGGCGTCACAGCGACGTCACACAGCGGCCGCCCAATAGAAGCGGAGGGGCGGAGATGAGCGGGATGTAACATCCCGCCCACCTCCTTCCTTCCGCATTGCCGGCGGGACGCAGGTAAGCTGTGTTCGTCATTCTCGGGGTGTCACACGTAGCGATGTGTGCTGCCTAAAGAACAATGAACAACCGGCGCACAGAAGAAGGAACGACATTATGAAAATGAACGTCGTGCCAACGAGCAACGATAAGGTGAGTATTTTTGCTCGTTAACAGTCGTTCGGAGATGTCACACGCTACGACGTCTCTAACGATGCCGGATGTGCGTCACAAATTCTGTGTCCCCGCCGACATATCGTTAGATATATCGTAGCGTGTGACGGGGCCTTAAGAAGGACAAGTCATGAAATTGTGGAATTCACTGAATGCATTGACATGTTAAGGATATGCAAGTTATGAGAGAGGAAACAAACCATCATCTCTTTCAAAGGTTTTCAAGTGCAGAACAAGACAGCAATTAAGGGTGGTCTATCCTCTTCAGCAATAGATTCCGCTTTTGTCTTGGATGCAATGATAACAGGAGATTGGTCTGTAGACCACATGGACAACACCATGAAGAGACCTTTATGAGGGAACGTCCCACTGGTCCTACTCTATGGGTTATGTTGGGATTATCGTGTGGGTTGGTATAAGTGATCAAAGTGGCCTTGATGGTATGGACATTTCTCAGAAGGAGCCATTTTTCAAGACAACAAAGTCATTCAGTAGGTTCCTCATGCCATTTTAAGCATGCTTGGTGTAAGCATGCCACCATGGCCGAGAGAAAGAAAAAGCATAAATTACTGATGCTTTGTCACCCCCCATTTTTTATACTGGTTATGATACTTCCCCATGATTGGCTGAGCTCTGAGCTAGATCATGTGATATGTTAGCCCAACTAGTTGTGCCGGTGGTCATTAGCTTGCCCTGTGACTCTTCAGCAGTGTGTGAAATTATGCCAGGCATTTTAGAAAATGTGACTTGAATTTGATTTCATGTATGTGCATAAGCACAGTATATGGCTGGTCTGGCCACCTATTGGCCAGTGTTTGCTCATTGGATTCAGGTATACAGTTAATTCAAGATAATAAATACCAGTAAAGAAGTTGCTTTGAAAATGATAAAACACTATACGATTCAACCTGTCAGATAAATCTATCTTTTTATTATGCAAGTAGTGTGAAAAATACACAAAAAGTAAAAAAAAAAAATCTTCCCATAAGCAAGTAAATAATATATCATATATGAATTCATTTTATTATTTTTTAGCCATCATAAATGTAATCTGATACAAATTATTTGTTATCTTTAACCCCTTAACGACCGTGGGCAGTAAAATTACGTCCTAGCGGTCATAACGTTACTGCCCGCGGTCTGCCGGCGGCAGCATGCCGCGATCGGCGCACATCTCAGCTGATTTTCACAGCTGAGATGTGTGCCTGCTAGGCACGAGCAGAATCGTTATCTGCTCATGCCGTTTAACCCCTTAAATGGCGCTGTCAATATGTGACAGCGCCATTATAAGCGCGATCGTGGTAAACGTTTACTTACCACCCGATACCGGAAGTCACATGATGCGATCACGTGACTTCTGGTAGTTGTCATGGTAGCACAGGGTCATGTGATGACTCCTGTACTACACATGAATTGCTTTCACTTTCGCTGTGCCCGTGGCCCAGTGAAAAAGAAAGTGAGCATATGTGCTGTTTACAGCTATGTAGCTGTGATCAGCAGATAGTGCAGAGCGATCGGACTGCTGATCGCAATAGCCCCCTAGGGGGACTAGTAAAATAAAAAAAAAGTTTTAAAAAATTAAAAAAAAAACAAAAAAACCTAAAAGTTCAAATCACCCTCCATTCGTCCCATTGAAAATTAAAGGGTTAAAAAAATAAAAAAATATACACACATTTGGTATCGCCGCGTTCAGAAACGCCCGATCTATCAAAATATAAAATCAATTAATCTGATCAGTATACGGTGTAGCGGCAAAAAAAATTCCAAACGTCAAAATGACATTTTTTTGTCGCTACAACTTTTGCACAAAATGCAATAAGAAGCGATCAAAACGTAGCATCTGCGCAAAAATGGAACCGTTAAAAACGTCAGCTCGAGATGCAAAAAATAAGCCATCACTGAGCCATAGATCCTGAAAAATGAGAACGGAATATGGCGTAAAACGTGTGCCACTTTTTTCGGGCAAACTTCTGATTTTTTTTAACCCCTTATATAAAAGTAAACCTATACATGTTTGGTGTCTACGAACTCGCACTGACCTGAGGCATCATACCCACACATCAGTTTTACCATATAGTGAACACAGTGAATAAAATATCTCAAAAACAATAGTGCTATCGGACTTTTTTTGCATTTTTTCTGCATTTGGAATTTTTTTGCCGTTTTCCAGTACACGATATGGTAAAACTGATGGTTTCATTTAAAAGTACAGCTCGTTCTGCAAAACATGAGCCCTCACATGACCATATTGACTGAAAAATAAAAAAGTTACGTCTCTCAGAAAAAGAATGGCGAAAAAAAAAAAACGGAAAGCGAAAAATCGGCCGGTCGTGAAGGGGTTAAAGCATTATTCCAGGAACAAAAAATGTAGCTTCCGGTCAAACTAAGTGACTTTCAGAAGGATATAATATGTGCTAATTTTAATGTCTGTATTATGGTCACAATACCAGAACCTTCCGTGGCTCAACCAGAAATAGTTTGATGACTTCACATTAATGCCTGTTTCAGTGTCAGTGATTCTGGTACGGTTGTTGATAGTTTTTATATGTACCAGAATCACGGACATACACAGACCCATTAAAATCAATGGGACTGGGCACACATCAGTGATTTTTCACTGACCTGTCTCCGTGCGGTGTACAAGCATGTTCGTGTGTTCCGCATGGAGACAGGGCATTTTCAAGGGTTTTGTTGGACACACTAAATCCTAAAACATTGCTTTAACCCCCAGTGAGAGCCATTCAAAGACTACAAGTGTGCTTTGTTTTCTTTTTCCATGTACAATATCTAATTGTGTAGAAGGATATTTTTCTGTGTGGCTAGTATAGTTTTTTAAAAGGATATACCATATTTTTCACTTTATAAGACGCACCTCATTATAAGACGCACCCCCAAATTTGGTGAGGAAAAGAGAATTTTTTTTTTAATGTTAAATGGGGTCCATCTTATAATGCTAACAAATCATATAAGGTATATGTCCCTCATAGCTTCCCCATCCTAAAATTAGCCCACTTAATCTGAATATGGCCCCTTATATTGAATATAGCCCCCTTGTGCTGGCACACGTCCCCCAGTGATGCCACATGTCTCCTATAGATGTCACATGTCTCTTACAGTTGGCACAGGTCTCCTATGGATGTCACACGTCCCCCTGTGCTGCCCATGGCCCCCTATGGATGGCATATGTCCCCCTGTGCTGCCCATGGCCCCCTATGGATGGCACACGTCCCCCTGTGTTTGATATGGCCCCCTATGGATGGCACACATCCCTCTGTGCTGCCCATGGCCCCTTATGGATGGCACATGTCCCCCTGTGTTGGATATGGCCCCCATGCTGCTGCCCATGGAAAAATAAAAAACTCTTTACTTATCTTCTCCAGCGCTGTCCTCCCTCGTGTCTCCCTCCATGCTGCTGAGCTCCTGCACATCCTGGTTCTCGGTGCCGGTCATGTGATCAGCACAGCAGAGTGACATCATCTTTGCGTGCCTGATCACAGCGGCAGCAGGGAGACTGCGGAGACTCTGGAGGAGGTAAGTAAAGAGTCTATTTTACTATGGGCAGCAGCATGGGGATCATATCTAACACAGAGGGGGCATGTGCCATCAAAGGGGGCGGAGGCACATATACTATGCACCGCTCCCCCAGCCCATCACCGCGGTGCGGTTTCAGCACCACGGTGATGGACAGCGGCAGTGCATATTATATGAGCGGGAGAAGGAGATCTCCCGCTGCCTCCTTCAGCGTTCACCAGCCTGCCTCAGCCTGCCTCAGCCTCCAACACCGCTCCAGAGCTGCCCCCACCTCCCCTGGGCCCTGCAGTATATAATCCGTATATTCGGATTATAAGACGCACCCCCTTACTTTCCCCCAAAATTTGGGGGAACAAAAGTGCGTTTTATAAAGCGAAAAATACGGTAATTAAAAAGGTATATTTTAAAGGTATTTTTTTTCAGTGAACTGAATTGATTTCCTAAATATACATATTATTACTATGCGGTGAAGCAACCTAGGGAGTGTAGTGTACCTGGGGCAGGCTTCTTGGATTAGTCAACCAAACCGCATGGTCCCCACAAAGTAATATCTGACTGAAATGATACAGCGTCTGGTTCATGCTGCCCATGCCAATCTAACAGTTTCCCTTTAAGTCCATTTGAAAGCTCCTTGTAAAGAGCAATTTGATTCTAATGTCTTGCACTACCATCTCTTCTGCCCCTTAACTATACCTGTATGACAATCCAGTCCACATGGGATTGTAAAGAAAATAGTCCATCTGCAGACTAATGTTACAGACAAGCGGAGTCTAATTCTAATACTGTGAATATTCCCACACTTTTTTTAGAGGTAATTTGTTAGGAGGTTTTTGCTATGTAATTTGAAAACAGTAGGGGATAGAGGCTGACAAACAGAGTTCAATGATGTGGGATTTATTGCCCTGCTGGTAGTGTTTACTTATAGTGAAGGTTATATCACCTGGGATTGTCATTGCCTGTCGGATTACACTAGGCTGATGACACCCCCTCCTCTTCTGATCAGCACCTTACTGTCTATATACTTTGTACATACAGAGCTTGATGTGGGCGGATTAACTTTCTCAGCTCTGCTACACGCTAAATCTAAAAACTCTGATTGTGTCACAACTAGTGCACCCAGTAAACTAAATGATACATCATTGGAATGAGGATCTCTTTGCCTACATGATACTGTTCTTAGATGGGGTAGCAAAAACCTGCTGACAGATTCCATTTAAGTGGGGGACATGAGTACTGTGAGGGGCAATAGTGAAGTAACTAGAAGGTAGGCAGTGAGGGACACGATGTAGCAGTGATTGCTTCAGCAAGACGACAAACAATGATACAAGAGTTGACAGGGACACTGTGGTTGGAAGAGGGGGAGAAGAAGTTTGCAGGGGCTCTGTGGGGACGTGTGAGCTAAAATGGCAAGGGCTCTGACAGTGGAAGGGAGACTAGTTTGAAGCATAGGAAAGAACATTCACCTGGCAGTCTGTGCAGAGCACAGGACGGCAGCAGGTTCAGGAGCTCCTCATTGTTATCTTCTTTGCGTTCTTTCATCATTAGGCATTGTAGTCCTCCATGTCTGATGTCTGTACCAGGTATTGACATCAGGCACTGTCGCGGGCGGAGGAGGGGACGCTGCGCTCTCCCACTGCTCGGGTCCGGCCGCAGCTGCTGCGGCTGCTGCTGCTCGGTGGTGGCTCGAGCGGTGGGCCGGATCCCGGGGACTTGAGCGGCGCTCCTCGCCCGTGAGTGAAAAGGGTGGGGATTGATTGTGGGGATTGGATATTGTCCGTGACGCCACCCATGGTTGTTGTGATATTGGTGACACTACCGCTGCTCTGGACGGGGATCCCGGGAGCGATGACAGGGAGCAGCTTTGATGTTAGTTCTCCCCTCCGTGGGTAGGGGGTTGGTTGTCCCGGGGCCTGGTGATGGGGTAGGGATGGATGGCAGGCGGATTACGGGGCCTGGTGAGGTGCAGGGTCCGGCCGTAGCTGCTGCGGCTGCTGCTGCTCGGTGGTGGCTCGAGCGGTGGGCCGGATCCCGGGGACTTGAGCGGCGCTCCTCGCCCGTGAGTGAAAAGGGTGGGGATTGATTGTGGGGATTGGATATTGTCCGTGACGCCACCCATGGTTGTTGTGATATTGGTGACACTACCGCTGCTCTGGACGGGGATCCCGGGAGCGATGACAGGGAGCAGCTTTGATGTTAGTTCTCCCCTCCGTGGGTAGGGGGTTGGTTGTCCCGGGGCCTGGTGATGGGGTAGGGATGGATGGCAGGCGGATTACGGGGCCTGGTGAGGTGCAGGGTCGCTGGGGCAGCGCTGTGCCGCACAGCACGGTGGTACTCACTCAGCCAATGATGAGGACACAGTTCTCGGTAAAACACTCGGCTGGATGGACGGGTCCCACAGACGGCTGCGGTGTTGTTTCTCCCGGCAGTTTGATGGTGACTGCCTTTCCCTGCACCTATGTAGTGTAACGGTTCCAATGGGTTCCCACCGGTAACCCGCTCCCCAGCTTGAAGATTGCTGAAGGAGCCCCTTTTGCCCACAGGCTCTGGCCCTGGGAACTTTAGCCTTGGTGGTGACTGTGTTTCCCTCTCTCGGTTGGATGGTTGCCTTCTGTCGGGACTTGGCTGCTGGGAAACCCAGGAGGTTCCCTTCGCTAACGGATTTGGCAAATTCACGGCGACTCCTAGCCTTGCTGGGGTCCGTAAGCCCCTGCCGGATGGTGTTGGCTTCTCTTTGCGTACCGGTCCGGTACCGCCAGGCCACCGCCCATCCACGGTCCTTACGGCTAGCTCCAATAGGCCACTCCTGCAGACGGTCACCACCGTCTGCCAACCTTGCTGATCTGTCCGGGCCACACACCCTGACCAACTTCAGGCTGCTTAACTGCCACTTTACTCCTCTCTCAACTCTACTCAAAACTGATCTGCCTGGTTTTCCCGCCTCCAGGACTGTGAACTCCTCGGTGGGCGGGGCCAACCGCCTGGCCCACCCCCCTGGTGGGAACATCAGCCCCTGGAGGAAGGCAACAAGGGTTTGTGTCTGACTTCGGTGTGCCTGACCGGGAGTGTGGGGTGTGTAGGTGTTGTTATCTGTGGCCCCTGGCTTGTCCAGGGCGTCACATTCCCCCTTAGTAAAATGCAGACCGTCCGCGGGCTGCCCGTCCATCACCGGTTTTATTTTCACAAACTGGAAAAGATAACGGTAAACATATTACAAGCATAATAACATCTTCCCACATCGGGAGGTACTCTTACTTAAACGTTGCTAACGGTGTTGGCTTCCGCTCTCCCCCACCCAAGTAACCTGGCCCTGATGCTGCCCCTAAGCAAACAGGCAGCACCCCTTGACCCCAGTCCAGCACAAGTTACCCGAGCGGGTTCTGTCCTTTTCAGGGGACCCACGTCCATGTGGAACCCCTGAAACCCCCAGAGGATCGCCACCGGTTCCGGTTGTGGCTGGGCCCCAGCCTGCTCCACTGCGGGCCCTTCCTCCAATCTGCCTCTCCGGAGGCGGCAACGGTGAAAGCCACAAACATTAATATTTACAAGCCACAAGTTCGTGGTTGCCCTGCAAGTTCTCAGGCTTGTCCATAAGGAGTCCCTTACGCAAAACTTGAAAACAGTCCCCACGGGGACAACAGTGCCGGCAACGACCGGTTTCAATCACGGATTGTCAATCAGGTGAATCTTCGGTTATCATTCTTTCTTATCATTCATTTTCAACTTTTAAATGGTACTTTTAACACACACAGACACAATTCCCCCTCTTTAAAGAGTAGTTTCCCTGTACCTAAGTGGGGGACTACCTAGGTTAGGACAAGTGGAACTCCGGGGTCCGGTGTCAGTGGTGACAGGCAGTGGGGCAGAGGGAACAATCAGTTCCTCTTCCATGCTATTGTGTGGGGCAGGCAGAGGCATAGGGGAGCTGGGTACAGGTTCATCCCTGGGCACTGGCTCATGGTTGACCACTTCCATCACTTCCTCATCCACGGGTTGTGGGAACAGTATCACTGGAAGAATCACCGCGCCATTCTGTGTAGGCCAGTCTGCTGGAAAGTCACCCATTATGGTGTGGATTACCTCTTTTGCCTTCTCCGCCGGTCTAGGAACCGGAGCTTCAGCCGCTGCCCTCAATGCTGGTGGGCACCTCTTTAGATGGTCCCGGGAAACCGTGGCCAAAGTGCCCCCTTGGTCACGACTGATCTGGTAGGCCTTCCCATCTTCCCATCCAGTGGGCTGTATGACATATGGGGTTTGCTCCCATTGATCATCCAGCTTGTGGGTCCTCCTCTTTCGCTTCAGCACTACATCTCCAGGCTGGAAAGGGCCAGCAGACGCCTTCTGGTTGAAGCGCTGCTCCTGTTGTTCACGACTCCGACTCAAGTTCTTCTCAACATACTCCTGAATTTGTCGATACTGCACCCTCCGCCGAGTGTCCCATTCAGCTGTCGAAGGGAGTGCTTCTGGGGCTTCCAATCCCATGTCCAGATCCACCGGTAGCCGGCCGGGGCGAGCCCTCATCAGGTATGCTGGGGTGCATTTCGTTGAGCTGGAAGGGATATTGTTGTACATATCGACCAAGTCAGGTAGCTTCTCCGGCCACAGGTTCCGCTCTTCTAGCGGCAACGTCTTGAGGAGGCCCAGGACCAGATGGTTCATCTTTTCACACATGCCGTTGGTTTGGGCATGGTAAGGCGTGGTCCGGATTTTCTTGCAGCCATACAACTGACAAAATTCATGGAATACCTCCGCTTCAAACGCCGGGCCTTGGTCAGTAAGCACCTTCTCAGGGTATCCATGTGGTCGGCAGAAATAAGCCTGGAACGCTCTAGCGGCGGTACGGCCAGTTAGGTCTTTGACTGGGACAACCACCATGAACCTTGAATAGTGGTCTACAATGGTTAGAGCGTAGGTGTACCCACTTCGGCTGGGGGTGAGCTTTACATGGTCCAGGGCAACCAGCTCCAGTGGTTGATGTGTAACGATCGGGTGTAGGGGCGCCTTCTGGCTGGCCTCATCCTTCCTTCTCAGCGTGCAAGGGCCACACTCTCGGCACCAGGCCTCTACAGATTCCCGCATTCCACTCCAATAGAACCGCTCTCTCAACAGCATCTCTAGTTTCTTCCATCCGAAGTGTCCAGCACCATCATGGTATGCTTGCAGGACGGTGGGCACGTTAGCTTGGGGAATCACCAACTGGTGGATCTTCTCATGAGTCTTCGGGTTAATCAGCTCACGGTACAACTTCCCCTGGTGTAGATACAGCCGGGCCCGTTCTCGCCACAGGCGTTGGGCTTCGGCTGGGGCGGCAGAGTCTATCCCAGCAGTGCCTTGTTCCACCAAGATCTTGACTAGGCGGATAGCGGGTGCCTGGTCCTGGGCTTCTTGCCACTCCTGGCTGGGCAGCGGGTCCGGGTTTACCCGTTGTTGATGGACATGCACCTTCTCAGTCGGTGGCTGATGAAATGCGGGCAACTCAATCTCTTCGAGGTCGTCATCCTCGGGCCCTTCTTCCAACAGGTGGGGCATCCGAGAGAGTGCATCGGCATTAACGTTGGCACGGCCGGCCCTGTACTTGATGGTGAAATCGTAGTTGGCTAGCCTAGCCACCCACCGCTGTTCCAACGCGCCCAGCTTGGCTGTGTCCAGGTGGGTCAGCGGGTTATTATCCGTGAAAGCGGTAAACTTAGCCGCTGCCAGGTAATGGCGGAGCCGCTCGGTGATAGCCCACACCAGTGCCAGGAGTTCAAGCTTGAAAGAGCTGTAGTACTCAGGGTTCCTCTCGGTTGGTCGAAGCCTTTGGCTAGCATAAGCAATCACTTTTTCTTTTCCGTTTTGGACCTGGGATAGGACTGCCCCCAAGCCTACATTACTAGCATCGGTGTAGAGGATGAAGGGGTGGTTGTAATCAGGGTATGCTAGGATTTCTTCTCCGGTCAGGGCCGCTCTCAGCTGATGGAAGGATTCCTCATGCCTTTCTTCCCACACCAATGGGGCTCCTAGGGGTCTACCACTTTTGGTCTGTCCCACGAGGAGGTCTTGCATGGGGGCGGCCATCTTCGTGTACCCCTTGATGAAGCGACGGTAATACCCCACTAGGCCTAGGAACTGCCTCACCTCTCTCACCATGGTCGGCCTCGGCCAGTCCTGGATGGCGGAGATTTTCTCAGGGTCAGGGGCGACACCCTCTGCACTGACCACATGTCCTAGGTACTGCACTCTGGGTTTCAGCAGATGACACTTTGAGGGCTTCAACTTCATCCCATATTTGGCAAGGGACACGAACACCTCGGCTAGGTGCTCCAGGTGGGCTTCATATGTCTGGGAGTACACAATCACATCATCCAGGTACAGCAGGACGGTCTCAAAATTTAGATGCCCAGACAGCATTCCATCAGTCGTTGGAAGGTTCCAGGGGCATTGCACAGCCCGAACGGCATGCTATTAAACTCACAGAGTCCCATAGGGGTGGCAAATGCAGTCTTCTCTCGGTCTTCTGGCGCCACAGCCACCTGCCAGTACCCACTGGTGAGGTCAAGGGTGGAAAAATAGTTAGCGGTTTTCAGCGCAGCCAGAGATTCCTCAATGCGGGGCAGAGGGTAAGCATCCTTATGCGTTATCTGGTTAATTTTCTGGTAATCCACACACATCCGCATGGTGCCATCCTTCTTCTTAACCAGTACCAACGGGGCAGCCCAGGGACTACAGCTGTCCCTAATAACCCCTGCCTCCTTCATGTTCCTCAACATGTCCTTGGCACATTGGTAGTGTGCAGGGGGAATAGGCCTGTACCTCTCTTTGATAGGGGGGTGCTCACCGGTGGGGATATGGTGTTGGACCCCTTTAATCTGCCCAAAGTCTAGGGGGTGTTTGCTAAAAACTCACTCATACTCCCGTACCACCCGGTATACCCCTTCTTTGTGATGTGTAGGGGTATCGTCAGTGCCTACATGTAGCTGTCGGCACCACTCATCTAACTCCCCTTGGGATGGGTGAGTGCTGGCAGTAGGTGGTGAGGTTGGGGGAACAGCCTCGCGGATGGTGTGGGGATCCAGAGTGAACAACTTGGCAAGGGTAGCGTACCGGGGAAGCCTGACTTCTTCCTCCCCGCAGTTCAGCACCCTTACGGGCACTCTCCCCTTCTTTACATCTACCACCCCTCGGGTGGCCATTACTGTGGGCCAGTGTTCAGAGGGCATGGGCTCTATCATGGCGGGGTAGTCACTCCCCTGGGGCCCTACCGCTGCCCTACACCAAATCATCATCTCGCTCCTGGGAGGTACAATCAAAGGGGCAACATCCATCACTCTCACCCCACCAATCTCTCCTCCTGTCGAGTTCACATGTTGGCGGTACATCAGGGCTCGGATCTCACGCTGCACAGCTCTCTGTCGGCTCCCCGCCGCCGTGGCAGCCAGCTGCTGCAGTAGGGTCAGCACATCACTCATACAGTGCTCCATTACGTTAGTCCCTAGCACTACCTTCGGGTTATGATCACTGGGTTCATTCATTATCACAATCATACCCTGGTGTTGCAGTTCAGCTCGTCCCACAGTCATGGCCACTTGCTTGTACCCCACTTGGGTCAATGGGAGTCCATCAGCAGCAATCAGTGTCATACTAGCATTTGGGGGAGCCAGTTCATCTTTTCCCCAATACCGTTGATACAGTGTGTATGGTATGGTGGTTACCTGTGATCCAGTGTCCAGGAGAGCCATCACCGGTATGCCGTCCACAGCCACGGGGATGATGGGCCGGGCTCCGATGTACCGTTCCCGCCAGTCTGGGGGGCCATGGGGATCTACTCCTGAGGATTGGCCCGTGGCCCCAGGGGTTGCTCGTTTAACGGACACCGTCGGGAGTAGTGGCCGGGTTTGCTGCACCTGTAACAGATTGGGGGTCCATACCGTGAGTCATTGGCCCTTCGCCGCTACATCCAGGGGACGTCCTCAGGGCTGTCGGCGAGCTGCATCTTCACCGGGGCCTGGGATCTGGTCGGAGGCTGGACTGCGGCGAGGATCTTAGCGAGGTCCCCATCCATGCAGCGAACCTGAGCAGCGAGTTCTTCCATCGTTCCGCTTGGGGCTGCAGGCACTGGAGGTGCTGGTGGGGTAGGGGCCACCACGACGGGAGCAGTCTCCACTGGCCACGGGGCTGGCTCAGGGGCTTCCGATGCGGGGGGTTGCAGAGCTTTGATGGCCCGTTCCTTTAATACGGCAAAATCCACATCAGGGTGTTCTAGGGCCCACAGCCAAAGTTGTTTGCGGTCCTCTGAGGACCTCATCCCCTGCACAAACTGCTCACTTAACATTTTGTTACTGTCCGCACTGTTGATGGTGTCCACCCGCTTCAGTGTGCGGAGTGCGGTTTGCAGGCGCAAGGCATAGTCCCGAATACTATCTGCGGGCCGTTGCCGGCATTGATAGAACTGCATCCGCAACTCTGCTTCGGTACGGGTCTCAAAGGCAGTCTGCAACTTCTCAAAGATGGTGGCTACAGAGGACCGGTCCCCCTCGGCCCAGGTCTCCACCTCTTGCTCAGCCGCGCCGGTTATCTGCCCCAGCACTAGCGCTGCACGTTGCTTATCAGTCACGGGGTACAGCTCTAGTAGCGGACTAAGCTTTTTCCGGAAAACCTGCAAGGCATCAGGTTTCCCATCGTACTGCGGTAACCAGGCAGCTCCGGGCACATAGGGCAGAGAGAACGGCATCACCTGAGCGAGAGCTGAGGCCGCGGCGCCCCCCGCCAGCGCGGCTGGGACCTGTGCAGGCCCATTCCCATCTACGGGTGCTCCCACGACTGCGTCCGCGGCTCCAGCGGCTTCGTCGGGTGCAGACATCTTGTTTCCGTCCCCCTTAGTCTCTTTCCGGCTCCTCCTCTACAGGGGCGGGGTTTTGGCCTTCGCGCCTCCACTAGTCGAGGAGACGCTCGAGCGGGAATTCTTCACGCCCAAGATGGCTGCTTCTCAAATTTTCCGGCCGGACACCTCCGGCGGTTACAAGGCGCACCTCTACCAGACGGCAGAGCGGTAAGATCCTGTTCGTAACGCCAAGTTGTCGCAGGCGGAGAAGGGGACGCTGCACTCTCCCACTGCTCGGGTCCAGCCGCGGCTGCTGCGGCTGCTGCTGCTCGGTGGTGGCTCGTGCGGTGGGCCGGATCCCGGGGACTCGAGCGGCGCTCCTCGCCCGTGAGTGAAAAGGGTGGGGATTGATTGTGGGGATTGGATATTGTCCGAGACGCCACCCACGGTTGTGGTGATATTGGTGACACCACCGCTGCTCTGGACGGGGATCCCGGGAGCGATGACAGGGAGCAGCTTTGATGTTAGTTCTCCCCTCCGTGGGTAGGGGGTTGGTTGTCCCGGGGCCCGGTGATGGGGTAGGGATGGATGGCAGGCGGATTACGGGGCCTGGTGAGGTGCAGGGTCGCGGGGGCAGCGCTGTGCCGCACGGCACGGTGGTACTCACTCAGCCAATGATGAGGACACAGTTCTCGGTAAAACACTCGGCTGGATGGACGGGTCCCACAGACGGCTGCGGTGTTGTTTCTCCCGGCAGGTTGATGGTGACTGCCTTTCCCTGCACCTATGTAGTGTAACGGTTCCAATGGGTTCCCACCGGTAACCCGCTCCCCAGCTTGAAGATTGCTAAAGGAGCCCCTTTTGCCCGCAGGCTCTGGCCCTGGGAACTTTAGCCTTGGCGGTGACTGTGTTTCCCTCTCTCCGTTGGACGATTGCCTTCTGTCAGGACTTGGCTGCTGGGAAACCCAGGAGGTTCCCTTCGCTAACGGATTTGGCAAATTCACGGCGACTCCTAGCCTTTCCGGGGTCCGTAAGCCCCTGCCGGATGGTGCTGGCTTCTCTTTGTGTACCGGTCTGGTACCGCCGGGCCACCGCCCGTCCATGGTCCTTACGGCTAGCTCCAATAGGCCACTCCTGCAGACGGTCACCACCGTCTGCCAACCTTGCTGATCTGTACGGGCCACACACCCGGACCAACTTCAGGCTGCTTAACTGCCACTTTACTCCTCTCTCAACTCTACTCAAAACTGATCTGCCTGGTTTTCCCGCCTCCAGGACTGTGAACTCCTCGGTAGGTGGGGCCAACCGCCTGGCCCACCCCCCTGGTGTGAACATCAGCCCCTGGAGGAAGGCAACAAGGTTTTGTGTCTGACTTCGGTGTGCCTGACCGGGAGTGTGGGGTGTGTAGGTGTTGTTATCTGTGGCCCCTGGTTTGTCCAGGGCGCCACATCACCATTTATAATACTTGTGGATGGGCTCCTGAAGGGCTTACTGCCTTATGGCAACCCTGCGTCAGCTTGAAAAAGGCTGATTTCCATTCAGACACCATGGGCCCCTGGAGATCATTTAGCCAACCAAACTGCCCATATAATAATCTACCTGCAATTATTACCAGCAGTAAAATATTGATTCAGCATCCTAGGTCATGGAAGTGATAACCATTATCCACACATGACTAGTATAGGTCTTTTTTTCTGTGCTTGCTTTTTATGAACTGCATCTTTAACTTATCACTAATTATGTTCTTTCTGTCAAAATGACCTCAGCTCAACTTTTATCTCATTGCTACACTCATGGAAAAGGTCATATTACATATATACGTTTTGGAGCAAAGCCAACATTACTAAACGGTAATTCTTGGGTTATAGCACCACGGGTGTTTTAGAGATCATCCAAAGTCAGTTATCACTGTTATGAGCGAGTGTGTCAGACAGATAATTGCAGATGACAAAATAGGGATATTTGTCTTGACGAGAGGTCAACCAGCCATGAGCAATGGATAGAATGTATATTATGTAACTGTGACATTATCTATGGTAATATTAGGGTCATTGTATACATGTGATATGACGAATTATTTTCATGGCAATATTTAGGGGTGAATAAACAATATATGCGCAGCATTGCACCATTCTACCATTGTCCTAAAGTTGCAGGGGCCTACTACAATCTTTGAGGCAGCTAGCCACTTCCTGCTGTCGATTAGATTGCATATAAGTGACTGATAATTGCTTGATGATTGTGGAGTGTTCATTTTTTCGCAATAATGTGTGAAAAATTGTTATCAACTAGAAAGAGGCCAGTAATACTCTAGCAACTAGTTATAGTCATATCTTACAAATAAAAGGGCATGTGTCATAAGAAAGTTGTATACCTGATATATAGTTTGTGTCTTTAATTGTCACCCTGTCAGAGATGATAATGAGACTGCCAAAAAGTAATCTGTACAAATAAAGTATAAATCTTAGTTTTCCAGTAGTAAAATAATTGCAAGTTGTCTGAGGAGATAAAAACATGAGCAAAATTGCTGAAATTAATTTGAGATTTATTAGAGAAATTCAAAGTGCACATTGCAAAAGCATACAAAACGTTGTAAAGCATAAAATGGTAATACAAAAAGAGGGGTATGGGGATGGTAAGAAATATTGGGTACAGACCTACTGCAATGCAAATGTTAATATAGTACAACTCACACATATGACCCTTCAGAACACAATTTTTATCAAGTGGTAGTAAGAAAAGTGACCGTTTAGCGAGTGGCCACAATACATGCAAAATGCAAATACAGAGAGATCCAGGAGACATTCAAAAATGATTCATTAATTAACTAGTATTAAAAGGCAAAGGTGAGACCGTATACCTAAAAGCAGGGAAGCATTACCAAGGTCCGAGGGTGCAAAAAAGGCCCCGACATCCGTTTCGTATCCCTCAGCACATAGCTGGCCGCTTCATCATAGGGGAAAGTAGTAGGTAGTGCACACTTCCTTTGGTGCGATCTTTAAATACCTTCACCAGCAACATTAAACTGCCGTGGAGAGAATTCAAGTGTCAGGGACGAAGGCGACACGTGCACGGGCACGTCAGCCGGCCCCCATGACGCAGCGCCAGCAGTCAAAGTGTTCAGGCGCATGCGCGGGAGCTGGGACACGTTGCCGGTCTCCCACCCATGCGCCAACACAGTAAAGACGCCGAAGCATGGCAGGGGGATGGGAAACACAAAATTGGAAAACAAAAGTTTATAAAACGTTTTAAAAAATCAATTTACCATAATATCCTGATCGAAACAATAGATGATTTCTTGATGACACAATAATTTCAATGTGATAGTTTTAAATTAGGTTTTTACATGTTGTATGAGACTACTCAGGTTCACTTTGTCTAATATTTGGTCAAAAGATCTGAAACTGTTCAGGGGGAGAATACTCTAAAATGTTTTAGGCTGTTAAAACTTCATAGCATTATCAGCAACTGAATGTAGACATTTGTAAGTCAAGGTATGTAAAGAATCCCTAACACTGGAGATACTACAAGTGTTACGTAACCGCCCTGAGCATTATAGTTTGTTAGTAAAACACACAAGTCCGGTCACTTCAGACTTTACACCTCCAATGTTGATTCAGGGGAAGGTAAAAATCACCATAGAAAAATTAGGTTAATCCTGATTCCTAATAAATCCCTGGATAAGCAAACCATCCCCAGAAATCTAGTATATATTATTAGGTTCTGTGTACGTCAGAGTCTTACGTTAATTTGGAGACATTCTACCTGGAACCCACCTGAAAATGAGCTGTAAAGCTTCTGCAAGACATGAACATAATGCCTGCAGTATAAAGGTACCGTCACACTAAGCAACATCGCTAGCAACATCGCTGCTGATGCACAACTTGCTAGCGATGTTGCTGTGTGTGACAGCCAGCAACAACCTGGCCCCTGCTGTGAGGTCGTTGGTTGTTGCTGAATGTCCTGGACCATTTTTTAGTTGTTGCTCTCCCGCTGTGAAGCGCACATTGCTGTGTGTGACAGTGAGAGAGCAACAACTGAATGTGCAGGCAGCAGGAGCCGGCTTCTGCGGACGCTGGTAACCAATGTAAATATCGGGTAACCAAGAAGCCCTTACCTTGGTTACCCGATATTTACCTTCGTTACCAGCATCCACCGCTCTCACGCTGTCAGTGCCGGCTCCTGCTTCCTGCACACATAGCCAGACTACACATCGGGTAATTAACCCGATGTGTACTCTGGCTAGGAGTGCAGGGAGGCAGCGCTAAGGGGTGTGCGCTGGTAACCAAGGTAAATATTGGGTTGGTTACCCAATATTTACCTTAGTTACCAAGTGCAGCATCGCTTCCACGTGTCGCTGCTGGCTGGGGGCTGGTCACTGGTTGCTGGTGAGATCTGCCTGTGTGACAGCTCACCAGCAACCCGTGTAGCGACGCTCCAGCGATCCCTGCCAGGTCAGGTTGCTGGTGGGATCGCTGGAGCATCTGACTGTGTGACATCTCACCAGCGACCTCCTAGCAACTTACCAGCGATCCCTATCAGGTTGTATCATTGTTGGGATCACTGGTAAGTTGTTTAGTGTGACTGGGCCTTAACAACGACAATGCTGTGCACATGTTCTATCCTTTGTCACTTCTTTTAACCGCTCAGGGTTTGGAAACCTTGAAACAAAAGAAGTAGCAAGTTCATCCTTCTGGTGGCTTCCACTTGCTAGCTATAGTTAAAGTAACAAAACAAGACACCAGAGAAAACTGGAGTTGGAACCGCTGTAAAAACAACTGCAAAATGACCTGTGAAGCCGCGTCAGAAAGATAGACCGCCAGCTTTCTTGTGAAGCGGCTTTGCCTAATAAAACCGTGCCGGGGTCTTAATTTTTTTTTCATCTCTGGAATGTTGCCTTTAAGCTAAGGTTTTTGCCCCTGGTCTTATACTTATCTTGTGGTCTTTTCACCTTTTAACGGCATTGCTTCTTTCCCGCGGCGCCATCTTGTGACTGGCCAGAGTTAGAAGTTGCATCACAGATACTCAATACAAGTCTATGAGAGCAAGAAAGAGGCTCTCATAGACTTATATTGAGTTGTGCTTCATGAAACACTAAAGCAATCCAGCAGGTCACTAATTGCCTGAGACTGACAGGACTGGCAGTAGAAGAAGGTGAAGATGGCGGCGGGTGACTATGAGTAGGATCAGGGGACTTAGATTAGAAAAATCACTCCAGCGGTCAAATTGGAAAATAAAACACTGGATAGGTGAAAGACATTGTATGCAGAGTGCACATATCATCAAAAAAATATTGTTAGGCATAGTAACTCCTGCGCAATGTGTCAGAATCAAAGAAAAAATAACATGTAGCTTTCACCTACTGAAGTCAACTGAAGTAAAATCTGAAGCCCAATTGAGTGCTGTGGGCAGATAGGCCCCTTTTTTGTCTCAGACTGAGGCCTATAGTGAACAGTAGATTAGCCTTATTATTGTAAAGTATAAAACAAGTCCCAATTTCTCCGTTTATCAGATGGTTGGTATTAGTCACCTACTTAATAATGCTCAGCTGCTTCCCATGTGGGTTGAAGTTGCTACAGTTAGAGAGGCAATAAGGAAATATTACAAGGCTGATTGCAGAATGTCACGTGTGTATGAATTAAACCATATTTAGGAAATATCTTAATATTATTTTAAAGCACCACTTCAGAATTTTTTTGGTTTTTTTTTCAACACCGGAGTGGTGCTTTACACCTAAGCTCCCTGCCCACTGTCTTATACTCACCCTTTGGGGCTTGATCCTTTTTCAGAGTTGCTCCGGTCCCGCAGCGCCATCTTGTGCCTGTAACTGCTGACTGTCTGGAAGTCAGAAATTATGTTACAAGCGGTCAATGCAAGTCTATGAGAGCCAGAACGAGGCCATAACGAGGCTCTCTTACAGATGTATTGAGTTGTGACCTTGCCGCTCTCCATGAAACACAGGAGCTGCGAGAAGGTCACAAATCACCAGAGAGCGACTGGGGTGGCGCCAGTAACAGACGCAGACGGCGGAAGGGGGTGGCGGCTGGGGACTTACATTTAAAGCAACATTCCAGAACTAAAATAAAAGAACACTGGAGCTTTATGTACAGATCTAGCAGGTCCCAACTAATGTCTAGAGCTCTGTAGGTTCTTTGATTAACTAGAATAGTAGTTTGGTTTTTTTTTGTAGTGACACAACATTACTGGTTTTAGTAAATGGCGTAAGTAGAGAAAAGTTGTTGATTGTGTCCATCATGTACATAATTTTATTGAGATATATTCATAAGTTAATATAAGAAACAAGTAACAAGTAATACATATCCAATAGTAGCTAGTGTATCATGGGAACTCTGACAAAAAAAGAAGGCTTGCCTTATGTGGCACCTCTTAGGCTCTGGTCACCACAGGGTACAGCAACTGAGTTAAGGAGCAGTATCTATCTGGGGTAAGTGACAGGTGGTTTGCCGGTGCTCACATCAGACACATTCTTCCAAAAGCATTATATTGTAGGGTTGATCATTGTATAGTATCTCTGTTAGCCGTTCATATTCTCAGCCGTATGTTATACACCGTTAATATTAGGGAAATATCCGCTAATCCTTCGTGATCCTGCTGAACTGTTATGTACCTGCAATGTTTGTGAAAGCCACAATTTCAAGCCTTAAGTACATTACTTACATCTTATCAGCTGGAAACAACACTTCCTACAGCAAACCCCCAGTGCAAGTTTAAAACGAAATAGCCTTTTCCTTCCTCCCAAATAATTTAGTCTGGAAAATTACATCTTCACTGGTTGCTCGAGTGCAAATGAAAGCAGAATATGTATTTTTTTCTGTGCAATGAAATTTCCAATGCAATTGACAGTGTCTAGTAAATTGCCCTGCCATGTACATTATCTCGAATGGCTGTTTCAATCTTCTGGTGAAATAAAATACTAAAGTGCCGTCTGCAGCCATTCAAGATTATGTGAAATGATCAGGGCATGTCAGTAATCCACTTGTATCAATGTGACCAAAACCCATATCATTTTAGCATGGTATTGATTGAAATGATATTTATGATCTTTATCAAAGGGCTGATACCTGCCGCCTACCAGCCAGTGTACTCTGCTTCCAAGCATGGCGTAATTGGATTCACAAGATCAATAGCGGTGAGTAGAATGTAGTGTATAAATTATCATTCATGACAATGTGCTCTTATATGTATCTAGTCATATAAGGAAATATCTATTCTTCAAGGGCATGCACTGTGTACTGGGATGTCAACAGTAAGAATTGCTCTCCGAATGTAGAGTTATCTGTATTTATTGTTTTTATTCTGCCCCGAAACCTTTGGATTAATAAAAATAACTGGTCATACCTGGCACACTATGCTGTGTCGAGAGTTGACCTGAGGGGGCAGTACGTGACAAAGTGATTTTTTCTTTAGTGCTCCCTGAGTCCTTTTGTCATGCACGCTTTCCCCCTCAGCCCCTTCAGCATACAAACCCCCATCCCTCCTCGTACTTCTATCAGGCATAATGCAACATAACAGTTTTACCCAGAGAATGTACAGTTCAAGACATTCACGTCATAGCACGTTTTCACTCTTTTTTTTTTTTTCTGTGCATGCAATGGGTTGTACTTTTTATGTTAGTTTTATATTGTTTTTTGTTTTTTTTCCTGGCGTGGGAAAAATGTTGAGAAAATGAAGTATATCTTTGTACCGTGTTAGCCAGTGGAGATTAAAAAAAAGTTTGTTTAAAGCAACAGAGTCCTCAGTGGTTGATAACTTTTAATAGCTAACTGAAAAGATGGTAATAATAGCAGCTTTCGAGACTACGCAGGTCTCTTCATCAGGCTCAGTATAATACAAAATCTGAAGAGTCACATATTTATACACAGCAGGACATAGAATGGAGCAGTAAAGAAGACAAGTTATGTGAAGCAGAACTATCACTATGGCAAGAGGACAAACTGTTGTGGCCATAAATATTGCTGCAGTTCATAGATAAGCAGTCTGAAAGTTTTATTGTCCTCTGATTGAGGTCTGGTCCAGTGTTGTGATGCCCCCAGATCCTCTGAGGAACACATTTCTTAATTGATGTAAAAAGACATAAATCCATGTGACACATTCATTCCTGCTCTGAATGTGTCAAAGGTCATCATACGTTTGTATTCCCAGACTCTCCTGTCTCTTTGGGACTTGAAATTTCCTTTCAATACCAGCAATTTCATGTCCATGATGCTATGGTCAGGGTTACAAAACTGTTTGGCCACAGGTAGATCCATCCTTTTTTCTCTAATTGTGTGGCGGTGAGAATTCATCCTTGTCCTGAGCTGTTGTCCTGTCTCCCCTACATACAGACCCCCAGTAGGACATTTGGTACATATAATTAAGTACACCACATTAGTTGTGGTGCAGCTAAAGGTACCTGGGATCTTGTAGTTCTGAAGTGATCTGGGACTCTTTATCTTGTCCGTTGTCAATATAAATGGACAGGTCTTGCATTTTTTCTGGTTGCAGGGAAATGTTCGTGTTGATTTTGGAGAGAATAGGGAGCTTCTGACAATGATGCTTCTTAGATTCGGGGGCTGCCTAAAACACAGAATGGGGGGTCTGGAAAAATAGATTTATATTGGGCATCATTTTGCAGTAATGGTTGTAGTTTCCGTGCACCTCTTAACACCTCCAGATTTCGATTGTAGGTGATTACAAGAGGTACCCGGGTGTTTTCTTCTTTAGTTTTATAATGTAGGAGATGGTTTCTTGATATTCTGGTGGCCTCTGGCCTACTACCGTTACATTGATGATATTTTAATCATCTGGACAGAGTCTGAGGAACATCTGAAGACCTTCCATGAACACTTTAATCAGTTTCATCCACCATCAATCTAACACTCAACTACTCCTGCACTGAAATCAGCTTTTTGGACACCATAATTAAACCATGGAACAATGAAATAGAGACATCCCTGTACAAGAAGCCAATTGACCGTCCAACATACCTGAAATGAAACAGTTTTCATCCAAAACACATAAAAAACTCTATAGTGTACAGTCAGACCATCAGGTACAATCGGATATGTTCCAAAACTACAGATAAAGACAATTACCTTGAGGGTCTCAGAAAGACCTTTTTGAATCAAGGCTACCACCCGAGAACAATTGAAAACCAGATTGCAAGAGCCACCAGAATATCAAGAAACCATCTCCTACATTATAAAACTAAAGAAGAAAACACCCGGGTACCTCTTGTAATCACCTACAATCCAAATCTGGAGGTGTTAAGAGGAGCTGCACGGAAACTACAACCATTACTGCAAAAAGATGCCCGATTAAAATCTATTTTTACTAGACCCCCCAGTTCTGTGTTTTAGGCAGCCCCCTAATCTAAGAAGCATCATTGTCAGAAGCTCCCTATCCTCTCCGCAAAACAACACAAACATTTCCCTGCAACCAGAAAAAATGCAAGACCTGTCCATTTATATTGACAACGGACAAGATAAATATTCCCAGATCACTTCAGAACTACAAGATCCCAGGTACCTTCAGCTGCACCACAACTAATGTGGTGTACTTAATTATATGTATCAAATGTCCAACTGGGGGTCTGTATGTAGGGGAGACAGGACAACAGCTCAGGACAAGGATGAATTCTCACCGCCACACAATTAGAGAAAAAAGGATGGATCTACCTGTGGCCAAACAGTTTTGTAACCCAGACCACAGCATCATGGACATGAAATTGCTGATATTGAAAGGAAATTTCAAGTCCTAGAAAGATAGAAGACTATGGGAGTACAAACTTATGATGACCTTTGACACATTCAGAGCAGGAATGAATGTGTCACATGGATTTATGTCTTTTTACATCAATTAAGAAATGTGCTCCTCAGAGCATTTGGGGGCATCACAACACTGGACCAGACCTCAATCAGAGGACAATAAAACTTTCAGACTGCTTATCTATGAACTGCAGCAATATGTATGGCCACAACAGTTTGTCCTCTTGCCATAGTGATAGTTCTGCTTCACATAACTTGTCTTCTTTACTGCTCTATTCTATGTCCTGTTGTGTATAAATATGTGACTCTTCAGATTTTGTATTATATTGAGCCTGATAAAGAGACCTGCATAGTCTTGAAAGCTTGCTATTATTACCATCTTTTTAGTTAGCCTTTGAAAGGTATCAACCACTGAGGACTCTCATTTCTTTTAGAGAAGACGAAGGAAATATATGTGTCCACTTTTCACATTGTTTTTTTCTTTTACGATTACAAAGGCCCACAAAAATAAATTTGGGATTGTGTTCTCCTTTCCATAACAATTGGTTCCAATTGTTGAACACGTTTATTTTTCCAATGGGACCGCACTACAAATAGCATTATAGCAACATTGGCAGCAGCTCCCTTTTTTTAATTTATTTTCCACCTATTCCACACATTGCGCCCCCGCCCCCCCCACAAAGTCACAGAAGACCTTCCAGCGGGCATCCCAGCCTGTCAGCACCTTTTTATTATTGCTGATTTTCCCTATAATTGGCGCTAACACATTAAAAAGTTACAGGGAAAATTCAGTCTCCTGCCTACACACCATAGCTAATGTTTATCTGCTAAGACCGATCAGCTCTTCTTCCCTCTGCTACTGTTGATATTATGCTAAAATATGTTCTTAAACTGTATGGCCTCTCTATATTGATGCATCTGCTTTTAGTTTACAGTAGAAATATGATTGTAGAGAAGTGCATAGACACATGGGAATTAAAGATGCCTAATGCAGTTTGAAAATGTCTTGGGATTCAAAAGGACCTGATTCCTAGGCGATTGTTGCTATTTAGAGACTGAGAAGCAAGCTCAAGGCCACACAAGGTTGTATGTTATAAGGAAGGAGGATAGCGTGCTTCTAAACTGACCCTGGTATTGATACTGATTCATGCCTGAAAAACTGGAGTTCAGCTGGCAAGACCTGTGGCCAGGACAGCAATATTGGGCAGAAGAGATGGGAGATACTTCAGTGGTACAGACCTGGAAGTCCAGAGAGATATTCATGGGATTGTGGGGATTCAGAGACTATGGGAGACGTTTCAGTGGTACAGACCTGGAGGTCCAAAGGGACATTCATGAGATTGCGGGGATACAGAGACAACAAAGGCAACGGGACACAGGCCACGTGTAATCCTGACTTGGAATATAGATAAAGAAGTGTAGATAGCAAAGCACCAATTGTACACTATTAGGGGGCTGCTGGTAGAGAATGAAAAGTACTAACATCAAAGATGGAGGGCCATAGTCAGCTAAATTGTGTAACTGATCACTATTATATAAGATTTATGCCAACTCAGGGGCGAACACCCCATTGGTGAAACCTGTGGGGCTGCACAAAGGCCCAAGAGGTAAGGGGGTCAATTTACACCTCCAGGTGGAATTGTGTATTATGAATTCTTGGGCTGTAAAGAATCCAAATATTGTTCTTCCATAGGGCTCTTCTGTCTGTGTCTGCCAGTTGGCTACCTCATGGAACCACTATGTTTGTGCCCCTGTTGGAAACAAAAGATGTAATGAACAAGTCATATACCTACTACTCTCCTCGTATATGTTCCATTACGTTAATCACTAAAATTAAGTTTATTCTTGTAAATTGGATTGAAACCTTTCTTCTGTACTAGAAGTCCAGGATTCTTATATTATCTTACAAGGTACAGCCAGAGAGGGAAACATCTAAAGAGTTTAAAATCATACAAATCCCGAGGAACCTATTTCACTGGTGTCTAGAGTTGCAGCAAGACACCTTGGCCCATGCAATCCTTAGAAATGCATACTACAAGAACCATGCATATGTGTGGAAAAACATTTCACTTGGATTGGTCCATGTGTTGCCAATGTACAGTCTGTTCTGCATAAAGACAGCACACGGACTGAACTGTGGCTACGGTTGTTAACCATTTAGATGGTTCTGTCAGACTTTTAAATACCATGGGTCTGTTGAAGTCCCTTGTCGATGCCAGCTTGATATTCTTGTGAAGCTCAGTCACAAACTGAGCTTCAAATGAGACCAGAATTTTCACTATATACTGCAATAAACTTGTATCCATAAGGGGAATCCCGGACAGAGCCCATGGACTCGGATAGTCTGTTGGGCTACGGTCAATTGCTTGTTCCAATCCTGGATGATGCCTACATGTGTTCATTGGAGGCAGAGCCCACGTGTCATCTTAAATACTCTGGTATTGCAGTATATAGTATTTGATCAAATGATCGCAGGTTCATGTTCCTTTGTGGTGTTACAAAAGCTTTAAAAAATATTGAAATTCCAATTTTCCTGTGTTAAAAATGAAGAAAGGAAACTAAATAAAATAATAAACATTTGGTATTTCCATATCCAATAAAATCTATTAAAATATAGAATTAATTAATCCTTATGGTAAACACCAGAAAAAGAAAAAAAAAGAAAATGCAAGAATTGCAGGGTTTTAATCATATGAAAAGCGAAAAAATGTCAAAACAAGCCTTCACTTACCACCATCAACAGATAAATAAAAAAGTTATATGTTTTGGAAAATGGCTACACAGAGCTAATATATACATTACTTTTTTTTCCATCACTTAAACGGAACCTGTCGTGTAAAAAGTGCCATTACCTGCAAATATGGATTAATCTGGAAGTTTGTAGCATTTTAAGGCTGCACGGCAACCTCGATGTGCATCTGGCTACCAGGAGGGAATGAACTTTAGTCCTCCCAAACATATCTGTTGACTGAAAAATATATAAAAGTTATGGCTCTTGGGAGACAGTGGGGGACTTTTCCCCCCACCTTCTCCCAAGAGCCATAACTTAATAATTTATAAGAGCATAAATGGAAAATTCCCTTGTCCTTAAAGGGTTAAAACTATTTCTGTTCCCTAAACAGAACAGAAATAAAACAAATCTCATAACAAATGTGTGAACAGAGCCTAAAACTGTTTCGCCACCATTTTCAAGCTCTAACAAGATTCTAAAATCTATTGGATATATTCATGCAGTTGGGGAGGTGGGTATCTATGGTGCCATCATTTCCTCATTTCTTTCCTTCACAGCTGCACTCTGGAATATGGCCGAGTTTCTCGACTTCCCTAATCTAATAGCAAAGTTTCATCCAAATCCATGTGATATCTCATGGTGGCAGGATCAATATTATGTCAAATTGATGCTGGCTAACAGTTCAGTGATGAACAATCTGATGCATTGCGTAGACGTCACATTTAACCAGACCCTTTGGATTTCTAGACATTGATGAGGAATTTCTGTCTACTTCATGGCAGTGAATAAGTCTTAGATCCCCAGTCAATCTATCTTTCCACACTTTATCGACCTTAAAAGGCAGCATTATTCCCTTTCTCCTCTGTGGACGGCTTGTTACTGTTGTATATTTCATGACTCCTTACAAGTTCTCATCTAAAAATCAATATATCCTTTTCAAAACCATAATTGTACAATTATTGTAATTTATTGTGAAATTACATAAAACAAAACAATGGCCACATTCCAGTCTTACATATATTTATTTCACCAGTATGTGCCTGGTTGACCTTATAGAAAAACTCAAGATGAGATTCAATGACAATAACGATACTATGAAAGGACAGGCTAGAATTAGAAAATTAGAACAAGGATTCCCTATATTTCTGTTGTTAAAATCTTAATCACAAAGTGTTTTGCCCATTGTATTCGAAACAGACACATTAGGAAATTTGAAGATTATTGACCTAAATCCTGATGACCACACTGACCACATTGAGAGGCATCAATGATGATGATAGAAGTCACATTCAGGTGTATATTATAGTTAAAATTACGACCCTCAGCCACAAGGATGATCAAACACAAAAAACCTCAATAGCATAGCTCTGCTACAGTAGAACACAGGTAGCCAAGTCATGAAAATCTAGTACTAATAGTACCGGCTGCTGGGCATTGATGTGTGCTGCTATTAAAGAAAATGCATATTCACTGCTCCCCAAAGCCTTAATCTCGCCCTCCTCTCAATTTCGGCTTCAGTGCAAAGAGGTGGGCATGGGGAGCAGTGAATATTCATATCCTTAATCGGCGGCTTGCACATTGCAGTGCAGGGATCCGACGGGTGCAGCAATGCATTTCAGCTGGATGCGCCCTCGGACACACATCCAGCTGAAACAGGTGATGGAGTCAGCAGGTCCCATTTAGCCCCAGTCTCTGTCACATTCCCTGCGTCAGAGACCAGGAGATTATTACATCCCTGGAGATTAACTTATCAGGCAATATATTCAAATTTGCCTGTTCACTCAGTTTTTCCTGGAAAATATGTTTAGCGGAGACGTTGTTTTCAACAATTTTAATGTTCCTTATCACGTTTCGAGGTCCCTACACACATAATTAAAGTAAGATATAAACAATAACTAGATCCTTATACTCATCTTACCGGTCATCTGTCAGGCGCCTTCGCTGCTCACCACCATTCGTTCAGTCCTCGCAATACCTGCTCATCCCCGGCCATTTGCACCACAAGGTGATCACGTCACAACATCATGATGTGCGCCTCATGACCTCCCATGTCCCTGTGCATCATGCTCCCAGGCCACATGAGGGCTGGAAATCCAGGCTCGACATGACAGGCCAGGAAATTAAAGAGTGAAAAGCGGGGTATCAGAAGATTCGGCAAGGAACAGACAGGTGGCGGTGACTAGTGGAGGGGCCAAAGAGGTGAGCAGTAAGGTGAGTATAAGTTTTTTCTTTTTTAACCTTTTGATAGTCTTTATGGTTCAGAAAATTAGAGCAGTCGCCATTTTGTTGAATCCATATATAAGTGACTTGTATCAGAAAAAAATCATATTTTGACAGATGTGGATTTTTGTAAAATTAAATTCCATTCCAATGTGTTCACTCATCTCTACTTCTAATATTAGCATCTAAAGTCACAACTTTTAAAAAATATTAAAAAAAAGATCAGTGGATAATAAAAGTAAGACCATTAAATTTTACTCAACTTAACTGCACAGAAAATTGGTATACAAAGCATTTTGGTTACTGTCATTATACAGGCACACACAGGCACATTATACTTGGTGTTTTAACAGAATTATGAGAAACAATATCTTACTACTGGGAAATAAAACAAATAAATAAAACACAAAGCAATTTGTGTAATTTTTTTCCTTAGGTCTGCTCATTTCAGAGGGATTAACACCAAGTAATGTGTTACTATACAGCCTCAATATCTCAGTTTTTACCGACGGTGATGGCCAACTTCATAAGCCCCAGATTACTAGAGATTTCTTTGCTAGTTCTCCGTGCTCCATTCCCATCTTGACAATGTAGCCTCTCTGCTTCTAGCTTCAATTCTCACTTACACTCTTCAGAGCAGTAACATAGCTATTTTGGGAGTGGGGGGAGGGGAGGAGAGGGTCTCATGATTTCAGGGGCCCACCCAGAACTACCGCTACAGATACAGATAGGCCAGAGTCACACTTGCGAGAGACTCGCGCAAGTCTCACACCGGTATCAACCGGCAGGGCTGCACACTCTCTTGACAAGAGTGGGTCAGCTGCATGTATTTCTATGCAGCTGAGATGCTCCTGTTTGTAGAGTGTGGGGCCGTGCCAGGTGATGCCGATACAGAACAACAGGGGGCCTCACAGATGAGGCAGGGGGCATGGAGCGATGTGATTATGTCATCACACTGGGATCCATTTTGGCGGACTCCTCAGGATCCATGGGTATTGGAATACTGGGGGCCATATACAGTGAGGGGGGAAATTGAGGGCCATATTACAGTGTAGGGGAAATAATTAGGGCTTTCATACAGTGTTATGGTAATAATAAGTGCCATATTATAGTGTGGGGAAATACTGTGGAACATATTACAATGTGGGGGGAATACTGGGGGCCAAATTTCAGTGGGAATGATTTCCTGGGGACTATATTACAATGTGGGGGATACTGGATGTCATATTAGTGTGAGAGGAAAACTGAGGGCAATCATACTGTGTGGGGAAAATACTGGGGGCCATATTTCAGTGTGGGGGAACACTGGGTGTCATATTACAGGGTGAGAGGAAAACTGAGGGCAATGACACTGTGTGGGGAAAATACTGGGGGCCATAATTCAGTGTGGGGGAATACTGGGCATCATATTACAGTGTGGGAGAAAAACTGAGGGCTACGATACTGTGTGGGAAAAATACTGGGTGCCATATTACAGTGTGGGGGAATACTGGGGGCCATATTACAGTGTGAGGGAAATACTGGGGGCCATGTTACAATGTGGGGTGAATATTGGAAGCCATGATATAGTGTGAGGGAATACTGATGGATGACCATGATACAGTGTGGGGTGAGTACGGGGGACCGTTATGCAGTGGGTGGGATAGTGGGGGCCATTATACAGTGGGAAGCCTACTGAATTACATCATAATGTTGGAGTGAGCTACTGTGGGGTCCATCATGCTGTGTATATAGGAGCTGTTGCATCATCATGCTGTGTACAGGAGAACTATATAAAGGAGAGAATGAGGAGACATTATTAAATGTAAAGATGTTTGACTTCCCCCCCCAAGCTGAACCCCAAGCTATGCATCCGCTTCAGAGCTCTGCAGGGATCCCAGCTATGACTTCATGCCTCCAGTTAACCACCTCCACAGACACATTTTACAGCTTTACCACCAGATCAATCAAGGAAACAAACATGCTCTAACTCAGAGGTCTCAAACGTCCTGGACGCAGCGGGTCCTGACCTGTGGGGCAGCAAGTCTCCCCTCCTTAGGTGACCGCAGCTGCCTGTGCCCACGATCAGGGTTCGGAGTGCTGCAGTCTCCTTGCTCTGTTCTCCCTAGGGAGGGCATGCAACCCCGCAGCATAAATTCACATGCTGCGGTCTCTGCAAGCCGCACCGCAGGTCAGTTTTCACTGCTGGCCATACAAGCACAGTGGGCATGGGATTTTTAGAAATCACATCCACTCTGCTTGTACTGTACCTCACAGCATTTTGGACGCAGCTCAAACATGCTGCATTCAAAACTCTGCAAACACTGATTGTGGGCAAACAGGGAACAGAGGAAAAGTGAGGAGAGTTTTTTTATTTTTTGCGTATTACGGAAGGATAGGCACAAGACTACAGGGCACAAGGATGGCCACAACACCACAAGGATGAGCACAATCCTACCGGGCACAATATACAAGGATGAGCACAGCACCGCAGGACACAATACCGCAGGGCACAAGGATGACCACAGTACTACAAGGATGGGCACAATACTACAGGGCACAATACTACAAGGATGGGCACAATACTCCAAGAATGGGCACAATACTGCAGGGCACAATACTACAAGGATGGGCACAATACTTCAAGGATGGACACAATACTGCAGGGAACAATACTGCAGGACACAATACTGCAGGGCACAATACTACAAGGATGAGCACAGTACCACATGGATGGGCACAATACTGCAGGTCACAATACTACAAAGATGGGCACAATACTGCAGGGCACAATACTACAAGGATGGGCACAATAGTACAAGGATGGGCACAATACTGCAGGGCACACTACTACAAGGATGGGTACAATACTACAAGAATGAACACAATACTACTGGGCACAATATTATACGAATGTGCACAATACTACTGGGCACAATACCACAAGGATGAGCACAATACTACTGGTCACAATACTGCAGGCACAAGGATGGGCACAATACTACAGAGCACAATACCACAAGGATGGGCACAATACTAAAAGGATGGGCACAATACTAAAAGGATGGGCAGAATACTACTGGGCACAATACCACAAGGATGGGGGACATTACTACAGGGCACACAGATGGGGACATTACTACAGTATGTTGGCTAAGATTATTATATGATGCTGCTAATTTTAAAATAATATTACAAGAAGGTGATAAAATTCAAAATAAAGCATGAATTATTTTTTTTATGTACCATTAAAAATGCTTTTTTTTATTTATAAGCTTAACTAAACAAAAAAGTACAGGTTTGTTCTAATAAACAAGCAAAAAATGTTCAAAAAAGTGATCCAAAGATGAATAGAAAAAAAACATGGAATCACTAAAAATGTCACTTGTCCTGCAAAGAATGCGGCCCCTCTCAATTTTTTTTTTCTATATGCGGCCCATACACCCAGGTGAGTTTGAGACCCCTGCTTTAACTAGTGATCAGGTCCTGGACTATTAACTACACAGTCCCTCAGCACTGAAGTGGTTAGTTTTCATTTCTCAGATTATCCCAGACATCTTCCTGATTTGTTCTGTCCCTTGCCATCTTCTGAGAATTTGGTGACACAATGCATCAGCATAAAAACAAATTCATCCCTAGAAACGATCAGCCTTTCCTCCATACTGCTCTTGCAAATGTCACCTGATAGTGGGTTCAGCAGAGACAGTTGGGATGACAACAGCAAGACTTTTGTATCTTATCCAAAAGGATAAGCGATGAAATGTGAGTGTGACGCCCTGGACTAGCCAGGGGGTCACAGGTAGGCCCTTACACTACGCCTGTCCCCCAAAAAGGTACCAACAGTCACCCATAAACCCTGAGTTACCCCCATCTGTACCAGACGTCCACACCCGGGGGCGGAGTCAGGCAATTGGCCACGCCCACCGAAGAGGATTGATGGTCAGGGGCGGGGAAAACCAGACAGTTTCAGTTACAGAGACAGTTGGAGTTGAAGTTAGGGTGAGGAAAGGAGAGGAGGTGAAGTGCTGAGCTGAGGAGAAGAAGTCTGTCAGGGCCTAGGTTGGAGCCTAGGGACCCTGTGGCCAGGAGACAGGCAGTGGTGGCTGTCTGCAGGAGGCCGGGAGTAGAGACGGCGGAACCATCAAGGCATCGGGGCAGGGTAGTGGCCCGCCGGTACCGAATCGGGGAGTCAAACCGAAACCAGAGCACCAGGAAAGGGTACTCAGACCCCATACAAGGCCCAGAAGCAACTGGACCAAGTCGAATTAACTGATTGTGGTCTGGACTATAGGTCCATTCCCACCCCAAGTCCCGAGAGAAGGCAACATCCCACCGAGGGGGATAGGAAGCCACCGCCCAGGCACCAAGATTTCACGGGTCAGCGCCTGCGGGCACAAGGGCTCCTCCGGCATTTACAAGTCGGGGAGCGGACTACCGTTGTTCAGGCATAGTAGTCACACAGCTTACAGAGGTGCAGGAGAAAGACGGACACCATCAACCCGAGTAGGGGGAACAACGCAGCCGGCTGCGGGCACCGACCACCATCCCGTTTTTGGTTTACCAGTGACTCCAGTGTGTTCCCTCAGAGTGAGTACACCAGTGCCCTCTGGCACTGCACCGCGCTACGCCGCCCTGCCCTGCACCCCTCGGGCATCTTCATTAACCCAGTGGGCCCCGGGACCCACATACCAGACCCACGGAGGGGTCAACACCTAGCTGCACCACAACACCGCACCCGAGAGCCCCCACCATCACCAGCAGCAGTGGTGCCAATAATCACCACAACCCGTGGGTGGCGTCACGAACAATCTCTATGGCGGCCGCGACCGTGCACCCGCCCAATCACCAAAACAACCCCTTCACAGAGCGACGTGACCCCCCTGGTCCGGAGACGCTCGAGCCACCGACACACCCGAGCCTGGATCCGAGACGCTCGGCTGCAGCCGAGTGCGGGGTGGTACATGAGCAAAGAGCATATGACAGAGACAGCCTCCAAAACCTTACTTGATTCTAAAATGACCCCTTCTGAAAAGGATTCTCTTCCAGATCTTTAGATATGTTAGAATTCCTCGTATTGCCTCGAGAGCTCACACTGGTAAGAACCAGAAAAGTAAAGACAAGTCAGCAAGGCCATGCAGCAGCAGAGGAACTTGGAAGAATTTTATGTTCACCTGTTGTACCAATGATGAGGAACCTTGCACAGAATTGGAGAGTTCTTTGTCTACCAATGGAATATGGACATCAAATCAGACTATGTTGTTTCTTATTCTAAGCTGCATGTTAATCTTGGAAACTGATAGTAATCAATGATTGTTGCACAGTGCATATACAAGAGGTCCTTAGTATTTTTGTTTAGATACTCATCAATATCAGAAAATGGGGCACCATACCATTATAAGGACATCTTGCTAACTATCCGTCATCACTGACTGATTAGCACTTGTAACCAGGATGCAAGGTAGTGATGTGTCGTTCGCGAACGATCCGACACAAAGATCCGGCTCCCTGCTGTGACTGAAAGGAGCCGGATCACCAAAGTGAACCACTAAAATCGCTAAACGGCTCTTTTCGCCGCTGAACCCCCCCCACTCCGCAATCTAATTGGTCCCTTGTAAGTGGGCGGGGTTTAGCAGCGGGTGGGCGTGGTTTCAGCGGCATCACTATAATCTTAAATATGTGTTCACCTGGGGTGAACACATATTTAAGAAGAAGCCAAGAACGATTCGAATGAGCCGGCTCTTTTTGGTGACCGGAGCCATGGGAACCAGATCACCAAAAAGAGCCGGACTGCCCATCACTAATACAAGGTGCTGCAAATGCTGACATTCCTTTTGTGACTTCATGTGTGTGGAGAGAGCTTTTGCAGCTGTAGGAGCTGGGAAACTCCTCCCTACCAAAGGTGGCGGCCTGTTTGTGATGGAGGACAGTAGCTGCTCGGAGAGGAGAGAAGCTCAGGAAGCACAGCAGAGGGATTTTCAGCAAGTATGTGAGGAGCTGAGAGTTTTGTGGAGGATAGTGGTTAAGGCTGCGGAGAGTTGACACTGATTAGCCTAGAAGCTGGGACCCAGACCGCCCCCCAAGTGAATCGTTGCCTGGGAAGAAGGAGCTTGGAGCAGAGCATTTGTGACACCCTGAGCAGTGTGTGAATCCTGCAGAACTGAGAGTGGATGGTCTTTGGAAATCTAAACGGGCCTGCTGCAGGCAGAGACTCAGATTCTTTTTTGGCGACTAGTGGTTCTTCCTCGTGGATTTTGGCGCTAAAGACAATCTGGAGTGGCTGCAGCCAGGAAATACCTCAGGCTTGTGTTGGACTTCATCAGTAACATGGTACCAATAATGATACCGGGTATCCAAGCAGTTGAGGCATATGTAGATTGCGCTTGTGTGACGCCCTGGACTAGCCAGGTAGCCACAAACACAACATCACACACACACCCTCCCCTGAATAGTCAACATCAGTCAAACAAAATACTTGTTGCCTCCTCCAGGGTCTGATGTCTACACCAGGTGGGGTGAAGGCTGGTGGATGGCCCCACCCACCGAGGAGTTCACAGGCCTGGAGGCGGGAAAAAGCAGTTAGTTCGGTTTTGTAGGTGAAAAGTGACAGGAGAGAAACTGTTAGTGTCTGAGTCGGAGCCCAGGCACTATCAGCAAGGTCGGCAGATGGTGGTGGCCGTCTGCAGGAGTTGGCGCAGGTCAGCGGAACCGTAGGACCGGGGACAGGCGGTGGCCCGCCGGTACTGAGCCGGGGAGCAGATCTGAACCAAGCACCAAGGCAGGGCCATCAGACCCCGACCAGGCTAGGAGCCGCCAAAAAGGTCAAATCAGATAGTGACCGGGACCTCAGGGGTTCCCTCACACTCAAGACCCGACAGAAGGCAACCGTCCACACAGTGAGGATAAAAAGCCACCGCCATAGGCTAGAGATCCAAGGGCCAGCGCCTGCAGGCAAAACGGGCTCCTTCGGTACATACACGCCGGGGAGCGGACTACCAGTGGGAAACCATCGGAGTCAATACATACACAGCGGTGCAGGGAAAGACAGCCACCATCAACCTGTCTGGGGAGAGCAAAGACACTGCAACCGGCTGCGGGACCCGTCCATCCAGCCGTTTGGTTTACCAGAGACTCTGTGAATCTGTGCCTGAGTGAGTACAACAGTGCCATCCGGCACCGCGCCGCGCTGCCTCCGAAACCCTGCACCCCAACTACCCTACCTCCCCGAATGATCACCGGGCCCCGGGACCACCAACCCCTACCCACGGAGGGGAAACTAACACGTAGCTGCTCCATGCCATCGTTCCCGGGAATCCCGTCATGAGCAGCGGTGGTGTCCACTATCACCACAACGCATGGTTGGTGTCACGAACTATCTCCCCTAAAACCACCCAACATCCCTTTTCACTCGGGGGCGAGGAGCGCTGCTCGAGTCCCCGGGTCCAGCCCACCGCTCGAGCCACCGAGCAGCAGCAGCCCCGAACCTGAGCATAGCGAGCGCGGCCCCTCCGCCCGCGACACTTGCTTTAGTGACATTTATTATTGGTACGTTGTAAGCCAGTGTGTTAATTCCAGAGACCCTGACTTAGTTACACCCATTGAATTTACACCCTCTTTGCTGAAGCGTTTGTGCCACATAGGGTCCTTTGGTAAATTTGTTCCTGCAGTTCTTCATACACATTGGAAGGATCTCTGAAGTTAACACCCCGACCACGGCGTATTGCCTGTCTATGTATAAGTATAGTAGTGACTGGAGAAAAATTGTAATCTTATTTTCTTTTGAGCCTCTCCCCTATCCCTTCCAGTAAATACTGGGGTTTTTTTTGACAATTCTGCCTGGGCCTCAGTCTGTGACTCACTGGATCTCATTTGGATCTCACTCAGTCATTACACACTGACAGCAACGTGCACTTGGCACAGTCATGCTGGAACAGAAAAGGATCTTTCCCAAACTGTTACCACAAAGTGGCAAGCAACCAATTGTTCAAAATGTCTTGGTATGCTGAAGCATTAAGATTTCCCTTCTCTAATACGAAGGGGCTAGGTCAATGCCTGAAAAACAACCCACTACATTATGCCTCTTCCCTGTGTCAGTGCACTTTACACCATGCTATCTGAAACGTTGCATTGTGCTTGGTGATATAAGGCTGTATCCGCACTTTGCGTCGTCGTAGTTGCATTTCTTAACGCACATTTTGGCATTAATTGATTTAGCCAAAGTTGCCTTTTTCAGAAATTGGGCGCTAAAAACATATGCATATTTACCGCATTTTAGATGCGTTTACCTCGCTTTTTACATGCTTTTTCCCTTGTGTTTTGACAGATGCGTTTTGAACATCAAGACGCTGCTAAATAAAGTTTAAACAGTCAAATAGAATGAAAAAAGTGAAAAAAACCAAAACATATATTTTTTGAATTAATAAAGAAAATAGTTATATTTCATGAAATTATAGCGGTTTTATAATATTTTTTGCTAAAATAGCAATAAAATCAAAATTTTCTATAATTTAATTGCCAGACTATGTGTGCTTGTAAAGGGACATATTATTCCATTATTTTAATGTCAGAAAAGCATGTGTTTTTAATGTAGAAAACGCATTGTTTCTGCACCTAAAAAGCAGGTAAAACGCTGGAATTTTAATGTCGGTTGCTTTTTGCCATTTCTCATTGACATCAATGTTAGCAAAACGCAACCAAAATGGCAAAAACAATTGACATGCTGCTTCTTTGAACACATGGTTTTTGCCACAAAATATGCAAATTAAACGCTGCATTTGGAAACGCAAAGTGCGGACATTCTCCATAGACTTTGCTGGAAAATCAAAACACATGCCTTTTGGCATGAAAACGCTGCAGTTCAAAACGGACCTAAAATGCACCTGAAATGCAGGTGAAAACGCAAAGTGCGGACACAGCCTGACTTAAGGCCTCTTTACACGCAATGACATCGCTAACGAGATGTTCTTGGGGTCACGGAATTCGTGACGCACATCCGGCCTCATTAGCGACGTTGTTGCATGTGAAACCCAGGAACGACCGTTAACGATCAAAATTACTTACCTAACCGTTGATCGTTGATGCGTCGTTCTAATCCCGATTATCGTTGCTGTTGCAGGACGCAGGTTGTTCGTCGTTTCCTGTGGCAGCACACATTGCTATGTGTGACACCGCAGGAACGAGGAACATCACCGTACCTGCAGCCGCCCACAATGAAGAAGGAAGGAGGTGGGCGGGATGTTCGGTCCACTCATCTCCGCCCCTCCGCTTCTATTGGGCGGCCACTTAGTGACGTTGCTGTGTCGCTGAACGAACCGCCCCCTTAGAAAGGAGGCGGTTCGCCAGCCACAGCGACGTCGCTAGGCAGGTAAGTATGTGTGACGGGTGTAAGCGATGTTGAGCGCCACGGGCAGCGATTTGCCCGAGGCGCACAAACGACGGGGGCGGGTACGCTCTCTAGCGATATCGATGCCGATACCGCTGCGTGTAAAGTGCCCTTTATGCTAAGTTCACATTTCCGTTTTTTAGCATCAGTCGCAATGCGTTGTGTGACGGATGGGACTGATGCATTGTAAATAGTGGGACAATAAAGGTTGCGGATTCCTGTGAAACAACGTTTTCCGTTGGTGATTTTTTTTCTTCTTTTAATTAGCCGAGAAAGAGGGAGGGGGAGAGAGAGGGAGAGACCAGGAGTTATTTTAGATGATTTCAAACATATGCTTCCTGACGGATTGCAACGGAATCCTGCAGAGTGCGTTTTTTTGCCACCACAAAAAAAGTTGCATTCAGCGTTCCGCCCGACGGTCAGTCAGTAAACGACCGATGTGCCGCACGGCGGATGCAACACAAGGTCATCAGTCGCAATCCGCCGCTCATGCAAGTCTATGGGAAACAACGGAATCCACCAAACAGACTGCGTTGTTTCTCAAAGCGGCAGATTGTGACTAATACAAAATAACGGAAGTGTGAACTTAGCCTTATATGTAGCATCTCGGCAACAGAAAACCATGCAGTGAAGCTCCTGGTGATCAATTTATAATGCTGATGTTAATGCTAGAGGAGGTATTTGAGTCAGAAGTTATTGTCAGTATCGTGTTGGCAAAATGTATGCACTGTGCTCCGCTGCACTTAGCGACCCCACTCTATAATTTTACATCGTCTGCCCTTTATGGCAGAGTTGTGAGTTCAAACATGCATCCATTTTTCAATAATAGTAATCACAGTTGATTGTAGAATATTTAGGTTGAAAAAATATCATTAATTGACTTGTTACAATGGTGCCATGTCCTTATATTACCAAGTCCGAATTTAGTAAGCTTTTTGGAACGAGCCATTTTCTTGGAAATGTTTGTAAAGGCAGATTACAAGGCTAGCTTGATCTCATTCAACTGTGTCTCAAGACATTGTATACAGATGATATAACCAAAATGTCTGAGTGATTTCTCAGTAGCTTATATGAGGGGCTGCTGATAAGTCTTTGGCTTTGTGATTTTTTTTGTTTCTATGGTAACAAATGTTACAACACATGAAAGCCTTATATGTCAAAATGTTGTGTTTGTTGCTTATGGCAACAGTGTTCTACGCACGCGGGAAAACCAAATGACGGAGTCTAATGCAATATTCACAGCAACTGAGAGCATAGGAGTGATAAAATTCTTGTTTCTGAAAGGAAAGTCCACGAAGGATATTCATGGTGATATGTCGCAGACATTGGGGGATCAGTGCCCTTCATATTCCACAGTTAAGACCTGGGTTGCCAAATTTTAAAACAGGCCACTTCAGCACCAATGATGAGGAACGTCCTGGATGACCGAGAGTGGTTGACGTTCCAGAGATCGTCGAAGCTGTGCACAACCTAATATTGGAGAATCGACGAATTTCAGCTAAAGCAATAGTAGACATCATAGGGATTTCCCATTAATGTGTTTGTGTCCTTATCCATGAACATTGGACATAAGGAAGCTATCTGCAAAGTGGGTTCCCAAATGTTTGACAACAGATCAGAGAAGCATTCGAGTGAAAACTTCCCGGTCCATTTGTCAGCGTTACCAGACTGATAAGAACTTCCTGGATCGACGAGTCACTATGGATGAGACCAGAATTTATTTGTATGACCCTGAAAACAAGGAGCAGTCAAAAGAGTGGAAGCAAAGTGGTTCTCCTCATCCAAAAAAGTTCAGGGTGCAAAAATCAGCCACTAAGGTGATGGTGTCTGTGTTCTAGGATAAGGAGGACGTGCTGCTAGTGGACTATCTTCAAAAGGGTTCCACCATCAATGCAAGGTATTACGTTGAACTTTTGAACCAATTGAAGGCATCTTTGTAGGCCAAAAGGTGCAGCTAGCTGTCCAAAGGAATCTTGTTCCTGCAAGATAACGCCTCCGCTCACACTGTACAAGCAACCACAGAAAAACTGGTAGAGCTGGACTTCCAACTAGTTGACCACCCACCTTATTCACCAGATCTAGCTCCCTCTGACTATCATCTGTTTCCAAACCTGAAGAAACACTTCAAGGGTACAAAATTTCACACCATTTCTGATGCCATGGCTGCTACAGATGCCTGGTTTGAGGCACAACCGAAATCCTTCATTTTGCTAGGCTTACAGAACTTGGAATACCGATGAAGTGTGTTGACATCAGTGGAGAGTATGTGGAATACATTTAAAGTTTCATCATCCTATCTCGTTTTTTTTTCTGAGTAAAGCCAAAGACTTATCAACAGCCCCTCATACTCCATAGGTTGTACATTGTATTCACACATTTCAGCCTCTTTATATGCTTCTGATCTTTATGCCTTTTCATTAATAAATAATCTATTAATCCTTATGGAATATATGGCTGGTGTGGGGTCTGATAACATACCGTACTGATAAGCATGAACTTATTAGACGCATCTTGAGGTTGGGCTCTCAGAATCATTTTTCTAGTGGACTCAGGGCTCTCCAGGTTGACACTGTACATATCAACATGACACACACAGTTGTTAGCGGATTCTTATTTGGTTGTTGATTAATAATGCGAGGAACCTTTGTAACTCTAGTGTCACTGATGGAAATAACCTTTCCAGAATGGAGCTAATAATAATGATGCTCTCTGACTTTATCCGTGTATTTTAATGTAGGTTATATAACCATTGTCATCCATCTCACAAATAGAATCGACACCGGGAACAATTTGTTCCTTGTTTGATTGCTTTGTGCCAAATAAAATAAAACTTTCACAGAACAAGTAAATGATTACTGTGTATAAAACCATGGAAAGTTATTAGCTCTGAAAACAAAGTACAGCTCATAGCAACGATCAATTCCACACAAATTAGCGTCTTGATGTTTGTACACATCACATCCCAACAGAAAGGCGATAGCAGCCTTGATGCTGTTTATATTGAATCCTGCTTCTAAAAGCCACATGTAAACCACTTGCGATCTGCTCAATTTCCCGCACACCCAGAGAGGAACTGTAATAAGTTTCATTACCTGATAGTAATTTATAAATCTTCACGACCAAAATTCTGCACACAATTAAATTAGTAGCTTGTTCTATGGTAAGTAGAGTTGAGCGCGGTTCGCGGTTCGAGGTTCTCCAGTTCGGGGCTCGAGTGATTTTGGGGGCTGTTCTAGATCGAACTAGAACTCGAGCTTTTTCCAAAAGCTCGATAGTTCTAGAAACGTTCGAGAACGGTTCTAGCAGCAAAAATCAGCTAAATCCTAGCTTGGTTTCCGCTGTAATAGTGTAAGTCACTCTGTGACTCACACTATTATGACATTTCAGTGTATAGTGTGCGTGAACAGCGCCTTCAGATCACTGCTGTTTCTATAATGGCGATCGCCATTTTTTTTTTTTTTCCTTGTCTTCCTTCCCTAAGCGCGCGCGTGTAGTGGGGCGGGCCAGCATGTCAGCCAATCCCAGACACACACACAGCTAAGTGGACTTTTAGCCAGAAAAGCAACGGCATGTGTGATAGGATGTCCATGTCACATGTCCCTGCATTATAAAACCGGACATTTTCCTCCAGGACGCCATTATCTTTTCTGCGTCTTTGGTGTCAGACATCACTGTCGCAGCTCCGTCCTTTGTCCTATCGCTGATACAGCTGTATGCGCTCCATACACAGCGCTAGACAGCTTAGGGAGAGCACTTTCTAGCAATCTTTTTAAGGGCTCAAACTGGCAGGGTCAGAGTTAAGGTGACAGGTCCTGAAAACAGCGACAGCGTCTGTGTATCCAAGGTCAGGGATTTCCTCCCTGCATTTCCCTATTAGGAGGGAATAGAAAGGCAGGCTTCCATTCCTCTACCCAGACCCCACAAACCTGGCACTGTACCCTCCTGTCCTCTGCACACTCCAACTCATTATAACTAAGCCATTATACTAGCAAACACTCAGTGTACCTAGTGGCATCCTAAACGTGGCTATTGGACTTTGCTATAGTCCCACTAGTGCAAAGACATTTGCAGAGCGCGTCTGCCTGCATTGCACACTCCAACTCATTATAACTAAGCCATTATACTAGCAAACACTCAGTGTACCTAGTGGCATCCTATACGTGGCTATTGGACTTTGCTATAGTCACACTAGTGCAAAGACATTTGCAGAGCGCGTCTGCCTGCATTGCACACTCCAACTCATTATAACTAAGCCATTATACTAGCAAACACTCAGTGTACCTAGTGGCATCCTATACGTGGCTATTGGACTTTGCTATAGTCCCACTAGTGCAAAGACATTTGCAGCACCTCTACCTGCATTGCACACTCCAACTCATTATAACTAAGCCATTATACTAGCAAACACTCAGTGTACCTAGTGGCATCCTAAACGTGGCTATTGGACTTTGCTATAGTCACACTAGTGCAAAGACATTTGCAGAGCGCGTCTGCCTGCATTGCACACTCCAACTCATTATAACTAAGCCATTATACTAGCAAACACTCAGTGTACCTAGTGGCATCCTAAACGTGGCTATTGGACTTTGCTATAGTCCCACTAGTGCAAAGACATTTGCAGCACCTCTACCTGCATTGCACACTCCAACTCATTATAACTAAGCCATTATACTAGCAAACACTCAGTGTACCTAGTGGCATCCTGTACGTGGCTATTGGACTTTGCTATAGTCACACTAGTGCAAAGACATTTGCAGAGTGCATCTGCCTGCATTGCACACTCCAACTCATTATAACTAAGCCATTATACTAGCAAACACTCAGTGTACCTAGTGGCATCCTATACGTGGCTATTGGACTTTGCTATAGTCCCACTAGTGCAAAGACATTTGCAGCACCTCTACCTGCATTGCACACTCCAACTCATTATAACTAAGCCATTATACTAGCAAACACTCAGTGTACCTAGTGGCATCCTATACGTGGCTATTGGACTTTGCTATAGTCAAACTAGTGCAAAGACATTTGCAGAGCGCGTCTGCCTGCATTGCACACTCCAACTCATTATAACTAAGCCATTATACTAGCAAACACTCAGTGTACCTAGTGGCATCCTATACGTGGCTATTGGACTTTGCTATAGTCCCACTAGTGCAAAGACATTTGCAGCACCTCTACCTGCATTGCACACTCCAACTCATTATAACTAAGCCATTATACTAGCAAACACTCAGTGTACCTAGTGGCATCCTATACGTGGCTATTGGACTTTGCTATAGTCACACTAGTGCAAAGACATTTGCAGAGCGCGTCTGCCTGCATTGCACACTCCAACTCATTATAACTAAGCCATTATACTAGCAAACACTCAGTGTACCTAGTGGCATCCTATACGTGGCTATTGGACTTTGCTATAGTCACACTAGTGCAAAGACATTTGCAGCACCTCTACCTGCATTGCACACTCCAACTCATTATAACTAAGCCATTATACTAGCAATTTTTGCTGCCAGTTTAAGGGCCGTAGTTGCATTGTCAGGGATATTTATTCTTTATTATTCTGCTGTTAATAAAGCTAGACCACCACTGCAATCTACACCACCTCTCAATTTTTACTACCACATTTTCAGTCCACAATCTTGTCGCAATCAACATGAGTGGCAAAATGACAGATGCTGGTGGAAAGGGGAAGAGGCGTGGTGGAAAAGGCAAAAAAGGTTTTGTCCGTGGGGAAGGTGGCAAAGCTCCATTATCATCTGCTGAAGATAGACCATCTACCAGCAAAAGTAAGATGTCTACTACTTACCGTGGACAATCCAATGTGCTCCCTTTTGTACGGACACGAACAACAGGAACAAAGGTAGATGATGGGCAAAAAAGGAAAATGCTTGAATGGATCTCAAGTGGTCCAACAAGTGCCCTCTCAGCCACTTCAAGTACCGCATCCAAAAAATACCAGTCCTCTGAGTTGTCATCCCAATCAAACTTGCTTTCTCCCAGCTCTGAAGTCTCCATCAGCCCTGCCCAGTATGGTGGAACTGAGATGGCTGAGTCTGCAGAGCTGTTCAGTCACACTATAGCCTGGGAATCAGAGGTCTGCTCCCAAGCTACAGTGAGTACAGAACAGGAAATGGTCTGCAGTGATGCCCAGAACCTTTGTGACTCTGATTCAGGCCGTGAGGACCAAGTTTCTGAGCATAATGTTGACCCTTTGTCACAAACTGTAACACCTGTGGTTATAGACAATGAGGAACATACTGATGAAGATGAGACGCAGATACCCGATTGGGATGACAACTTAAATATTCGGTCAGGGCAAGAAGAGGCTCGGTCTGAGGGGGAGGGGAGTGCAAACACAACAATTGATGATGAAGTTCTAGATCCCACCTACTGTCAACCCCCAGTCAGGCACTCGAGGAGGTCAACAGAGGCGGTGGAGGAGGATGCAACCGACGACGAAGTTACCTTGCGCCTTCCTGGACAGAGTCGGAGCACTGGTAGCACGTCTACAACTGCATCCTCAGCCACCACTCTGCCTATGAGCATTATTCGGGGTGGATCAACAGGTCGCATGGCCTCTAAGCCTTGCCTAGCCTGGTCCTTTTTTGACATAGAAAAAGATCGCCCAAATTATGTGCTCTGTAAACTTTGTCATGATTCTCTTAGTAGAGGTCAAAACCTCAGCAGTTTGACAACTTCTTCCATGAATCGTCACATGAATAAATATCATAGGTCCCGGTGGGAAGCTCACCGTGCTGCAATGCGGCCTAGCGGAGCGAACCATCCACCGCCTGCCCCTTCCAGTGCATCCGCGCGCTCTTCATCTTCTAGAACTGTGGGGACAGCTGTCACACCTGTTTTTCAACCCACAACTTCCACCACTGTAACCGCAACAGGCAGTTTGCTTGGTAGGTCGTCAGTTGTTTTGGAAGGGGAAACAAGTGAGTGTGTACAGCTCTCTCAGACATCGATAGCACCAACTTTGGATGAAGGCAACATCATGTCTCCGCCTGCACTTTCCTCACAAACCTTCATTTTTCCAGGGACACCCTACTCAACACCGTCTACACACAGCAGCCAGATCCCTGTCCCTCAGATGTGGACAAATAAAAGGCCATTTCCTGCGACCCATGACAAAGCTAAGAGGTTGACTCTATCCCTCTGTAAGCTGTTGGCTACAGAAATGCTGCCTTTCCGCCTAGTGGACACACAGGATTTTAGAGACCTTATGTCTGTCGCTGTGCCCCAGTACCAGATGCCTAGTCGCCACTACTTTTCTAAGAAAGGTGTGCCCGCGCTACACCAGCATGTCGCACACAACATCACCGCTTAATTGAGAAACTCTGTGTGTGAACGGGTGCATTTCACCACCGATACTTGGACCAGTAAGCATGGACAGGGACGTTACATGTCGCTCACTGGGCACTGGGTAACTATGGTGATAGATGGTGAAGGGTCTGCTGCACAAGTCTTGCCGTCCCCACGACTTGTGTGTCAATCCTCTGTCTGTCCAAGTTCCGCCACTGCTTCAGCATCCTCCACCTCATCTGGGTCCTCCACCTCCGCCCCAAGCCTGCCTGGTCAGGCCACCAGCGTTCTCACTGCGCAGAAGGAATCACGCACCCCTCATTACTATGCTGGCAGCAGAGCACAACGGCATCAGGCGGTCTTTAGCTTGACATGTCTTGGGAATAAGAGTCACACAGCTGAGGAGTTGTGGTCAGCTCTGCGGTCTGAGTTTAATAAATGGTTGTCTCCACTCAACCTGCAGCCTGGTAAGGCCGTGTGCGACAATGCTGCAAACCTGGGTGCGGCCCTTCGCCTGGGCAAGGTGACACACGTACCTTGTATGGCTCACGTGTTGAACCTTGTCGTGCAGCAATTTTTAACACAGTATCCCGGCCTAGATGGCCTTCTGAACAGGGCACGAAAACTGTCTGCTCACTTCCGCCGATCAAGCGCCGCAGCTGAGCGACTTGCATCGCTCCAGAAGTCTTTCGGCCTGCCGGTTCATCGCCTGAAATGCGATGTGGCGACACGCTGGAATTCAACTCTCCACATGTTACAGCGACTGTGGCAGCACCGCCGTGCCCTGGTGCAATACGTCATGACGTATAGCCTGGGCCAACGAGATGCAGAGGTGGGGCAGATCACGCTGATGGAGTGGTCTCAGATCAAGGACCTATGCACCCTTCTGCACAGTTTCGACATGGCGACGAATATGTTTAGCGCTGACAATGCCATTATCAGCATGACGATTCCAGTCATTTACATGCTGGAACACACGCTAAACACTATTCGGAGTCAGGGGGTGGGACAACAGGAAGGGGATGAACTACAGGAGGATTCAGATGCGCAAGACACAACAACATCACCAAGGTCCAGACGTTCATCATCACCAAGGCGCCAGGCATGGCAGCATGGGGGACAGGGATCAACAAGGGCGCATGGTAGCAGGCGAGATGTTGAGGAAGGTGCAGGAGGACATGAAGAAATGGAGGACGAACTGTCCATGGACATGGAAGACTCAGCAGATGAGGGAGACCTTGGTCAAATTTCAGTTGAAAGAGGTTGGGGGGAGATGTCAGAGGAAGAAAGAACGGTTAGCACCTCTATGCCACAAACACAGCGTGGACTTGGTCCGCATGGCTGCGCAAGACACATGAGTGCCTTCTTGTTGCACTACCTCCAACATGACCCTCGTATTGTCAAAATTAGAAGTGATGATGACTACTGGCTTACCACACTATTAGATCCCCGGTACAAGTCCAAATTTTGTGACATAATTCCAGCCATAGAAAGGGACGCACGTATGCAAGAGTATCAGCAGAAGCTGTTACTCGATCTTAGATCCGCTTTTCCACCAAACAACCGTGCAGGTGCAGGGAGTGAATCTCCCAGTTGTAACTTGACAAACATGGGACGGTCTCGTCATCTTCAACAGTCTACACGTACCAGTAGGACCGTATCTGGTGCTGGTAACAGCAATTTTATGGAATCTTTTCATAATTTTTTTAGACCCTCCTTTGCAAGGCCACCAGAGACAACAAGTCTGACACATAGTCAACGGCTGGAGAGGATGATACAGGAGTATCTCCAAATGAACATCGATGCCATGACTTTGCAAATGGAGCCTTGCTCCTTTTGGGCTTCAAACCTCGAAAAATGGCCAGAGCTCTCAACTTACGCCTTGGAGATTTTGTCGTGTCCAGCTGCCAGCGTTGTCTCTGAACGTGTCTTCAGTGCTGCTGGGTGTGTGCTGACAGATAAGCGCACGCGTCTGTCCAGTGACAATGTGGACAGACTGACGTTCATCAAAATGAACAAGTCATGGATCCAGAAGGAATTTACAACCCCTGTGTCATCCTGGGGAGAGTAAATGCTTGTGGATTTGGAATGTGCTTGATGCAAATCTAGCTGTGAAGTGTACAACTAGGGCACAAGTGCTGCCACTGAATGGGTGGGTGTGTGTGGGGGGCACAATTTTTGGAAAAAAAGGGAGACTCCGCTTGGAGTAACCCTTGCTTACATTGTTTTTAAAAGAAGCCAAGATGAACAAGTCATGGTTCAGCAAAGACTTTATCTACCTACCCCGGTGTCACGCTGGGGACGGTTAATTATGGCGTATTTTTGAATGTGCTTGATGCAAATCTAAACATCCTGTTTGCAACTAGGGCCCAAGTGCTGCCACTGATGGGGTGGGTGTCTGTGTGGCCCAATTTTTGGAAAAAAGGGAGACTCCGCTTGGAGTAACCCTTGCTTGCTGTGTTTTTAAAAGAAGCCAAGATGAACAGAGCTGGGATCAGGAAAGACTTTGCTACCTACCCTGGTGTCATCCTGGGGACGGTTATTTATGGCGTATTTTTGAATGTGCTTGATGCAAATCTAGCTGTGAAGTGTACAACTAGGGCACAAGTGCTGCCACTGAATGGGTGGGTGTGTGTGGGGCACAATTTTTGGAAAAAAAGGGAGACTCCGCTTGGAGTCACCTTGCGGTGTTTTACATGACTTTAGAAGGGCGTGCCATGCCTATATCTGTGTCTCCTCCTCTTTTTCCTTGTCCAGCTCTTTTGTTTTTGCATAAGTATATGTCCTTGTCACTTTCCCATGTGTTTGTGTTGTGTTGTGAGTTGTTTGTGACCTTTTGGACACCTTTGAGGGTGTTTTCTAGGTGTTTTTATGTGTTTGTGATTGCCTGCCATTGTTTCCTATGCAGTTCGAGTTCGGTTCGTCGAACGTTCGACGAGCCGAACTCGAACGGGACCCCGTTCGGCGAACCGACCTCGAGCCGAACCGGGACCAGTTCGCTCATCTCTAATGGTAAGTACATCAGATATCTATGGTTAGACATTCATCTCCAAGTGAACATTGTAATGAGCATTTAACGTAAATGAAAAAAAAAAACAGTTAACCCAAGAATAACAACCAATATACTCGTAGTAACAACCTCTTTACAAATGGTAAAGGCGGCCATTTTGAATTGTTTTCACTGCTTGAGAACAGAGAATGCCGTGCCGCATAGTTTGTGTGAAATTTAAGGTGCCTAATATATGTGTGTTTAGTTTATCATATATCAGCATCTGTTCTCACCCTTGTCCTGCAGGAAACAAGTGGTGCAGGTGGCAGCCAGAGGTAATACATTGAGTATTTTGTGCGCTTTTTACTTCCATATTTGTAAGTTAGAACCAGGGGCGGAACAATTGGAGCAAAAGTATAAGGCTTGTTTCATACGCCAGAGATTCTGGTACATAGGTGCTAGTTTTTATATGTACCAGAATCACGGACATACACAGACCCATTATAATTAATAGGTCTGTGCACACATCAGTGATTTTTCACTGACCGTGTCTCTGTGCGTCGTACGTACGTGTTCGTGATTGCCGCATGGAGACATGTCCTTTTTTTATGGCACAGATGTGCCATGGACCACACTATGGTGTGATCCATGAAACATGTACCAGAAAATCTCGGACATTAAAAATAAAAAACATTTTTAACTCACCTTTTTCCAGCGATGCTCTGTTCTGCCTCTGCATGCTGCTGCTTCCTGGCCAGCTCATTACTGTCGTGCATATTCATTATGCACAACACAGCTAACCCGGAAGTAGATGCAGAGGTGATACAGCGGCGGACGGATGCAGCACCATGGAACTCTTCAGCACCACAGACAGCAGGAGCGGAGGCAGGTGAGTTTATGTCCATGTGCAATCACGGATCACAGATTGCACATGGAGAACCCATGTGTGCCGTGAATCATGGCACACGGAGGGACATATGTGTGTTTAACACGTCAGTGAAAAACGTCTGTGTTTTTCACTGACGTGTGAAACAGGCCTAATAGAAACACGGCCACTATTTCTGCATTTTTCACCCACTCCTAGTTTTGTTTTACAAATACTGAGGTAAAAAACTCACAAAATACTCAACGTGTGCATAAGGCCTAAGGGGTGCTTCACACACAGCGAGATCGCTGCTGAGTCACGGTTTTTGTGACGCAGCAGTGACTTCATTAGCGATCTCGCTGTGTGTGACACTGAGCAGCAATCTGGCCCCTGCTGCGAGATCGCTGCTCGTTACACACAGCCCTGGTTCATTTTTTTATTGTTGCTCTCCCGCTGTGACACACAGATCGCTGTGTGTGACAGCGAGAGAGCGACGAAATGAAGCGAGCAGGGAGCAGGAGCCGGCATCTGGCAGCTGCGGTAAGCTGTAACCAGGGTAAACATCGGGTAACCAAGGTGGTTACCCGATATTTACCTTCGTTACCAGCCTCCACAGCTCTCACGCTGCCAAGTGCCGGCTCCCTGCTCTCTGCACATGTAGCTGCAGTACACATCGGGTTAATTAACCCATTGTGTACTGTAGCTAGGAGTGCAGGGAGCCAGCGCTAAGCAGTGTGCGCGGCTCCCTGCTCTATGCACATGTAGCGACATTATGATCGCTGCGGTGTCGCTGTGTTTGACAGCTAAGCAGCGATCATAACAGCGACTTACAAGGTCGCTGTTGCATCACAGAAAATGGTGACGTAACAGCGACGTCGTTGTCGCTGTCGCTATGTGTGAACCCAGCTTTACTGTTAAATTAAATTGCGTGCTGTTATTCCCAAGATAAAATCATACACTTAAAGAGAAAATATCACCAGATCAACATTGTCCAATTGTTGCTCATTTTTTATTCACACTCTTCCACTGAGTATTCTGTTGGGTTTTTTTTTAATGTTTTTTTACATCGATCATACAGTTCTAGAGATATTGACCTTTTTATTTAGTGTCACTTTGTATTGTCTTTACCAAGGGGGCATGGCTCACAGTGTAACTATGCAGAGCAGCATGCAGACATGCCCTTATAGAATCCAGTAGGCCACATTCCCTTGATAACAATTAGCATGAAATAAAAAGGTCCATATGTTTGGAACCATATGAACAAAAATGGGATTTCTCAGGGGATCTGGCCACTTTTGACCTGGTGACAGATTTTTTTTGAGGAGGCACGATCAGAACTCATGGACTTTGTTAAAAGGGAACACTCTGTAACAAGTACCATGTTTCTTGAAAATAAGACAGGGTGTTATATTGTTTTTGCTCCAAAAGATGCACTAGGGCTTATATTCAGGGGATGTCTAACATTTTTCCATGAACAACAATACACATTTATTGTTGAACAAAATATCAACATTTATTCAAATGTAGTTATGGTATCACATTATGGAACATCAACATATTGCTTTAATCCCATTACTGGTTCAGATGCACATTTTCTAACTTGATCTGCTCTTCTCATGGTGCAGAACCATTCCTATAGTGGTGGGTACATACAGTGCTGGCCAAAAGTATTGGCACCCTTGCAATTCTGTCAGAGAATACTCAGTTTCTTCCTGAAAATTATTGCAATTACAAATTCTTTGGTATTATTCTCTTCATTTAATTTGTCTTCAATGAAAAAAAAAAAATGTCAAAAAGCCAAATTGGATATAATTCCGCACCAACATAAAAAAAGACGGTGGACAAAAGTATTGGCACTGTTTGAAAAATCATGTGATGCTTCTCTAATTTGTGTAATTAACAGCACCTGTAACTTACCTGTGGCACCTAACAGGTGTTGGCAATAACTAAATCACACTTGCAGCCAGTTGACATGGATTAAAGTTGACTCAACCTCTGTCCTGTGTCCTTGTGTGTACCACATTGAGCATGGAGAAAAGAAAGAAGACCAAAGAACTGTCTGAGGACTTGAAAATCCAAATTGTGAGGAAGTATGAGCAATCTCAAGGCTACAAGTCCATCTTTAAAGACCTGAAAGTTCCCGTGTCTACAGTGTGCAGTGTCATCAAGAAGTTTAAAGCCCATGGCACTGTGTCTAAACTCCCTAGATGTGGAAGGAAAAGAAAAATTGGCGAAAGATTTCAACGCAAGATTGTGCGGATGGTGGATAAAGAACCTCAACTAACATCCAAACAAGTTCAAGCTGCCCTGCAGTCCGGGGGTGCAACAGTGTCAACCCGTACTATCTGTCGGTGTCTGAATTAAAAGGGACTGTATGGTAGGATACCCAGGAAGACCCCAGGAAGACCCCAAGACATAAAAAAGCCAGGCTGGAGTTTGCCAAAACTTACCTGAGAAATCCTAAAACGTTTTGGAAGAATGTTCTCTGGTCAGATGAGACAAAAGTAAAGCTTTTTGGGAAAAGCCAACAACATAGAGTTTATAGGAAAAAAAAGAGGCATTCAAAGAAAAGAACACGGTCCCTACAATCAAACATGGCGGAGGTTCCCTGATGTTTTGGGGTTGCTTTGCTGCCTCTGGCACTGGACTGCTTGACCGTGTGCATGGCATTATTAAGTCTGAAGACTACCAACAAATTTTGCAGCATAATGTAAGTGTGAGAAAGCTGGGTCTCCCACAGAGGTCATAGGTCTTCCAGCAGGACAATGACCCAAAACACACTTCAAAAAGCACTAGAAAATAGTTTGAGAGAAAGCACCGGAGACTACTAAAGTGTCCAGCAATGAGTCCAGACCTGAATCTCATAGAACACCTGTGGAGAGATCTCAAAATGGCAGTTTGGAGAAGGCACCCTTCAAATCTCAGGGACCTGGAGCAGTTTGCCAAAGAAGAATGGTCTAAAATTCCTGCAGAGCATCTCATTGATGGTTACCGGACGCGGTTGTTCGCAGTTATTTTGGCTAAAGGTTGTGCAACCAAATATTAGGCTAAGGGTGCCAATACTTTTGTGTGGCCCATTTTTGGAGTTTTGTGTGAAATGATTAATGATTTGATTTTTGTTTCATTCTCTTTTGTGTTTTTTCATTGCAAGCAAAATAAATGAAGATAATAATACCAAAGAATTTGTGATTGCAATAATTTTCAAGAAGAAACTGTATATTCTCTGACAGAATTGCAGGGGTGCCAATACTTTTGGCCAGCACTGTACCATACAGTTAGGTCCAGAAATATTTGGACAGTGACACAATATTCGCGAGTTGGGCTCTGCATGCCACCACATTGGATTTGAAATGAAACCTCTACAACAGAATTCAAGTGCAGATTGTAACGTTTAATTTGAAGGTTTGAACAAAAATATCTGATAGAAATTGTAGGAATTGTACACATTTCTTTACAAACACTCCACATTTTAGGAGGTCAAAAGTAATTGGACAAATAAACCAAACCCAAACAAAATATTTTTATTTTCAATATTTTGTTGCGAATCCTTTGGAGGCAATCACTGCCTTAAGTCTGGAACCCATGGACATCACCAAACGCTGGGTTTCCTCCTTCTTAATGCTTTGCCAGGCCTTTACAGCCGCAGCCTTCAGGTCTTGCTTGTTTGTGGGTCTTTCCGTCTTAAGTCTGGATTTGAGCAAGTGAAATGCATGCTCAATTGGGTTAAGATCTGGTGATTGACTTGGCCATTGCAGAATGTTCCACTTTTTTGCACTCATGAACTCCTGGGTAGCTTTGGCTGAATGCTTAGGGTCATTGTCCATCTGTACTATGAAGCGCCGTCCGATCAACTTTGCAGCATTTGGCTGAATCTGGGCTGAAAGTATATCCCGGTACACTTCAGAATTCATCCGGCTACTCTTGTCTGCTGTTATGTCATCAATAAACACAAGTGACCCAGTGCCATTGAAAGCCATGCATGCCCATGCCATCACGTTGCCTCCACCATGTTTTACAGAGGATGTGGTGTGCCTTGGATCATGTGCCGTTCCCTTTCTTCTCCAAACTTTTTTCTTCCCATCATTCTGGTACAGGTTGATCTTTGTCTCATCTGTCCATAGAATACTTTTCCAGAACTGAGCTGGCTTCATGAGGTGTTTTTCAGCAAATTTAACTCTGGCCTGTCTATTTTTGGAATTGATGAATGGTTTGCATCTAGATGTAAACCCTTTGTATTTACTTTCATGGAGTCTTCTCTTTACTGTTGACTTAGAGACAGATACACCTACTTCACTGAGAGTGTTCTGGACTTCAGTTGATGTTGTGAACGGGTTCTTCTTCACCAAAGAAAGTATGCGGCGATCATCCACCACTGTTGTCATCCGTGGATGCCCAGGCCTTTTTGAGTTCCCAAGCTCACCAGTCAATTCCTTTTTTCTCAGAATGTACCCGACTGTTGATTTTGCTACTCCAAGCATGTCTGCTATCTCTCTGATGGATTTTTTCTTTTTTTTTCAGCCTCAGGATTTTCTGCTTCACCTCAATTGAGAGTTCCTTAGACCTCATGTTGTCTGGTCACAGCAACAGCTTCCAAATGCAAAACCACACACCTGTAATCAACCCCAGACCTTTTAACTACTTCATTGATTACAGGTTAATGAGGGAGATGCCTTCAGAGTTAATTGCAGCCCTTAGAGTCCCTTGTCCAATTACTTTTGGTCCCTTGAAAAAGAGGAGGCTATGCATTACAGAGCTATGATTCCTAAACCCTTTCTCCGATTTGGATGTGAAAACTCTCATATTGCAGCTGGGAGTGTGCACTTTCAGCCCATATTATATATATAATTGTATTTCTGAACATGTTTTTGTAAACAGCTAAAATAACAAAACTTGTGTCACTGTCCAAATATTTCTGGACTTAACTGTAATTACAAACGTTTAAATTACTTGCTTAAATGTTTTATTCTCTATGTACTGCAAGGTTTACCCCCAAAAGAAAGCAAACACCTCCTAAAAAAAAAAATCGCATTTACCAGACCCTAAACAATTGAGTCTGCAAGTGAATAGGCTCTCACATGCAAATCTGCGTCACTGTCAGGTCCCCCGGACACTGGAAGCAGTGTCACTCATGTGGAGTGATACTGGTGCCCGATATGTTTGTGAGAGCTGCAGTGCAATGAAGCTAGAATTGCAAAGGACCGGACAGTGACACAAATCTATGTGTGAGAGCCCATGACACACTTGCCAACTGTAATTCTTTGAGGCCTAATGAGTGCAATTTTTTGGGGGGAGCAGTTTGCTTTCTCTTTAGGGAGTCTGTTTTGCCTTGAGGAGTCTGCTTTCTCTTGGAGATAAATAATCAAAATATTCTGTATAAAATCACCATTAAATATTCATAAATATCAAAAAGCCTTTAAAAGAGAAACTGTGAAGGATTCAAAATAAAAGGGATGGTGACCACTTTATGATAAAATAGTGTTTTTATTTAATTCATTAAAAATAACATCTTTTAAATATTCATAGAAACTACAAGACAATCAAATTCCCAAAATTATTAGCAACGGTTTATCATGTTATAAAGTACTTAGTGCAAAGACCAACCATTTATAAATATCAATTAATTCTATATAACAAAGTGCAAAGTGCAAAATGAATATTAAAGTAATGATTAGTTATCTTTAAATTAGATATAAGGTATACTGAATGATGCCTAAAAAAATATAAAGTGCTGTAATGTGCAAATCAATTAGGGATTAGTATACCTTCAAATTGGTCAAAGAGGTCCTGCGTACCACTATACCCCGACGCGCGTTTCAAGCGATCTTTTTCTCAGGGTGTGCTGAAGGGGAGTCAAGTTAATGGCCCTTTTATACCCTGTCTGATTTTAAAATTGCCACCCGTGATTGTGATCATGTGTTGTTTCGGGTCACGGAGTTCTCGGCGCATATATCACAAGACAACCTTCACCGCATGTGACTTCCGGCCGCCGGTCATGAGACGCATAACAGACTACGCCGTCATAGTAATGGACGCCACGGTGTGTCTGCATGTCCATTCTTTTGGAGATTTCTGCTTTCTTTTGGGAGTGTCTGATTTCTTTAATGAAGAGTCCTGCTGTATTCTTTATCTTTTTTAGCTGCTTAAACACTTGGTCTTATTCTCAGAGAAACAGGGCATTGATACCATGCAAACCTCCTAGCACAATGTAACTGATCTGTTGTAATTCTTAGCCCCTTAACCCCTTCACGACCGGCCGATTTTTCGCTTTCCGTTTTTTTTTTTTCGCCATTCTTTTTCTGAGAGACGTAACTTTTTTATTTTTCAGTCAATATGGTCATGTGAGGGCTCATTTTTTGCGGAACGAGCTGTACTTTTAAATGAAACCATCAGTTTTACCATATTGTGTACTAGAAAATGGCAAAAAAATTCCAAATGCTGAAAAATTGCAAAAAAAGTGCGATAGCACTATGGTTTTTGAGATATTTTATTCACTGTGTTCACTATATGGTAAAACTGATGTGTGGGTGTCATGCCTCAGGTCAGTGCGAGTTCGTAGACACCAAACATGTATAGGTTTACTTTTATATAAGGGGTTAAAAAAAAATCGGAAGTTTGTCCGAAAAAAGTGGCGCACGTTTTACGCCATATTCCGTGACCCGTAGCGTTCTCATTTTTCGGGATCTTAGGCTCAATGACGGCTTATTTTTTGCGTCTCGAGCTGACGTTTTTAACGGTACCATTTTTGCGCAGATGCTACGTTTTGATCGCCTCTTATTGCATTTTGCGCAAAAGTTGTGGCGACAAAAAAACGTCGTTTTGGCGTTTGGAATTTTTTTGCCGCTACGCCGTTTACTGATCAGATTAATTGATTTTATATTTTGATAGATCGGGCGTTTCTGAACGCGGCGATACCAAATGTGTGTATATTTTTTATTTTTTTAACCCTTTAATTTTCAATGGGGCGAATGGGGGGTGATTTGAACTTTTAGGTTTTTTTGGTTTTTTTTAATTTTTTAAAACTTATTTTTTAACTTTTTTTTTTATTTTACTAGTCCCCCTAGGGGGCTATTGCGATCAGCATTCCGATCGCTCTGCAGTATCTGCTGATCACAGCTGGAAGGCTGTAAACAGCAGATACGCTGTCTTTCTCTTTTGCTGTGCCCCGGGCACAGCGAAAGTGAAACCAACTCATGTGTAGTACAGGAGTCATCACATGACCCTGTGCTACCATGACAACTATCGGGAGTCACGTGATCGCGTCACGTGACTTCCGGTTTCGGGCGGTAAGTAAATGCTTACCGCAATCGCGCTTATAATGGCGCTGTCATGTATTGACAGCGCCATATAAGGGGTTAATCGGCACGAGCAGATAACGATTCTGCTCGTGCCTAGCAGGCACACATCTCAGCTGTGAAAATCAGCTGAGATGTGTGCCGATCGCGGCATGCTGCCGCCGGAGGACCGCGGGCAGTAAGATTATGTCATTTAGGACGTAATTTTACGGCCCGCGGTCGTTAAGGGGTTAAGGACTTGTTGATATTTCATTTTTGTCCTTTCGTTTTTTTCTTCCCTCTTTTCCAACAGTCAAACATTCTTATTTTTTTGATGACATGACAGCAATTCCAGCATTGTTTTCCAGGCCTTGTTTTTACGGAATTCACTTTGTGTTAAAATGACATGGCTACATGATTCTATAGATAAGTGCGATTACCAAACTTTATACTTTAGTTATTAAAAAGAAAAGTAGAACTTTGTAAAAAATTTGGTTTATGTCGCCATTTTATCTGTAAATCTATTTGATGGCTTGGTTTTTGTGCAACCAGCTGATATTATTTTAATTATACCAATTTAGGATACATACAATGTTTTGATTGCTTTGTTGCATTATTTGATAAAGTGCCAATACAGAACAATGATAATTCTAGCATTTCACGTTTCTTTGTTTCTGTGTTTGCCACATGGGTTAAATAGTTTTATATTTTATTAGTTCGAGCAATTAAACACCTGACAAAATGTTAGTTTTTGTTTTTTACAATTTTCTATTTACATTTGGAGAAATTGGTGATGTAAAGTTTTATACTTTTTTTAATATATACAAAATTTTTTATTGTTTTTTTTACACTTTTTATTAGTCCTTTTTGTAATTTGAACTTTTGATTGCTTGATCACCATAAAATATACTGCAATACTACATAATTGCAATTTATTTTAATGGCTATTTTTTTTGTTTTCTATGAAGTCTAGCTAAGGGCTGAACTTCATGAAATGCAATCATATTGATTAGTGAGGGCTTCAGAGGGTCTGCGTTTGCCATGGTAAACCATGTGTACTGACGATCAAGGGGTCTGAAAGACTACAGAATTACAGCCGCCTTTGGAGACCTTTTAAACTTAGGTATCAAGTTTAACAGCGGCACTTAAGCAGTTAAACTAATGCAATTGGAGTTAGCACCCAAAAGTAGTTGATGCATTTAGAGCTCTCAGCTACATTATATACCTAGCACACAAGCTGTTTATAGAAGGTTGAGCCTACTCCATGTAGTAATGGCATGTACGGCAGCCAATGCGAAAAAGGGTTCTGTGTAGTGGCCTAGCGGTTTTAAAACCTCAGAAGCACCAGGACACTATTATAAGAGACTGGTGCATTCCCAGGAACAACAACTAGGGTATGTGCCCAGGATGTGTCATGCACACTGGGCTGGGCAGAAGGACAGCAATCTCACAAGATGGAGGAGGCATCGGATCAAGCTCAGCAACACCCATTGGAGCGGGCTGCCCCCTGAGTATTATAAAAGTGTTTTTTCACATTATTCAGCTTGGCTTTGCCTTTTATATACAGCATTCTGGAGTGCTGTATATAAGAGGTCATTGGTGGTGGTTGCAGCTCATAAGGGAAAAACTTGGTGACAGGTTCCCTTTAAGCAGTTAAAAAGAATTGCAGGCAGTGATGTCTGTGCAGCACGTAGTTGAGGACGAACAAGAGCTGGGCAGGCAGGAACGTGAGCCCTTGTGGCACTGGCAGTTTGGCATACTTCACCAGGGCACAGACAAGAGTCATTTATTACATGTGATGAACCGAGGATGAATTCATAAAGTTTGCACCTTATATTTACTTAAGGGGAAGGGCATGAATTAGGTCATAAAATGAGTCACTTAGATTTTAGAAGCATAGATAGAACATTGATTTCTACGCTACAGATGAGCTTGATATGCTACAAATTTGCACTGTGGACTCTGTGCCATAAGTCTGGGGCAATGTACAACATGTTAGATGTGGATAATGTTTCCGAAATTCAATCTACACATAGCAGAAAAAACTCCATTCAGAATTATGACCATGCTGTTCATCTTCAAATCAAAATCATGCTTAAGATGTGCCTGAAATGCGGCAGATTTTCTCCTAGGAATTCGTCCTTTTAATTTATAGGGTGATATGTGCAGTGATTCCGTAGCACTATCTGCAGCAAACTGACTCTACATTAGGACTCTATGGTAAAAATGACTTGGGGGATATAATTTAGATATAATGCAAGTGTAAAGTTTTTACAAGGGCTCATAGGATTCTGGTTAGACACATGCTTTTCATTGATGCCTATGCAAGAACAATGTGCTGTTAAATAAAATAATATTATGACTGTTGTTCAGAACTAAATGTACGCAAATATTTTTCATTGACTCTATGATAAGGGATAGGCGTCGTCTGCTCTGCCTGCAGCGCCTTAGATTAGGGTGTACACGTGACAACTTCACAAACATTCACCCTTTCTTGGAATAGTAGCACGGAGATAAACATGTTCCTGTCTACTACGACCTTTTCTCTTTTAACACAAGTCACACAATAGCAATAGCTATCAGCAAGAAGCCAGACATTTGCCTTTATTATTTAGTATGTGATAAATTGATTAATAATATTGAGTTTATAGTCAATACACTTAGCAATCCTTAGCAGTAAAAGACTTCTATTGACTTTAAGTCTAAAATATTATACTATTTATATTATTTTTTTTTGGACTTCTATAGACATATCCTGAGATGTATTTCAGTTGAGCCTACTAGCATGGTAATTAAAGAATAAATAATGCAAAAGGCCACAATAAGCCTTCATTATATCTTCATGCTCATTAGCTCTTACATGGAGGTGTTATTTCTACCTATACTATGACAAGTAACAGCAGAATTCTGTAATTTACTTGTGTCGGCAAAAAAAAACAACATTTCAGGGAACTTTGACCCCTTTTACAATGATTGCATCAACACTTTGCTTGATTTAACATGGCCATTCTTGACCTTTACCGAGAACTGTGAGCAGAACCTGAGCCTCATCTTAGATCTAGGCTTCATGGCCATCAATCAACATCCATCCACGTTAGAGAGGGCCATTTGTTAGTGTCAGTAAATTGTATGAAGATATATTAACCTGAAATACAGTATGTTAGTATCAGCTTGGTATAAAATATACCGCTTTATGACATCCCAGGTCATAATTGTATTTTTTTTAATAAACAGACATAAGGGTTTCCCTGGATTCCCATTCACCTGGGATCGAACCTTCTTTTTGCCCAACTGAACAATATTTTTTATTTTGATTTTGCTGGCCCATGAACATTTTACTTATTTTATTGCACTTTATGTATTTGTGAGGCAAATCCCGGGATATGAAGATGAATTATGACTCCAGTCATAATCCCTCATCACTCCCTGGCAGTGCCCCCTCCCTTCTTGTTCTCAGTGTTCCACTTACACCTCCATGGCCATGTCCTGTGATATGGAGATGAGGTGGTGTGGGAACAATGGACACAGGATGACTCCCTGCCGTCACCCTGTAGTAGGGCTGCTAGCTAGTTAGCAAGGCTATGGAAATAGCCAGACAGAACGACTCCAGTAAAAAATGGTTCATATCTCGCAAGCCATATTTCCGATAAATATGGCAACCATAAAAATGGTGTCTCCGCATGCAGACGATGCCGGCACACCCTTTTTATGGGAGCAGGACATTGGGAAATGCCCCAGGCGTGATATCAGCCAATGGGGAACTGGCAGACAGGTCATGAGTCCCCTCGTTCTGTAGCTAAATTCATAACTGTCACAATGAGAGCATTGGCGTCCGCCTACGACGCTCCCAGGCAAAGTTATGGCCCATATTCCATGTTGGGATATTGTCCATAACTCAAGCCAGGGGTGGAGCAGTGCTCCCTGTGAGGTCACTAAGGTAGGAGGGGACCTGGATTTGCCAAGGTTGATAACCCTACTTCGGCCATTTTCCAGGGTTCTTTTCGCTGGGGGCACGTGTAGGAAACATCTGTGGGAAGGATCCTAGAAACCTGGGTACAGCGCCCCCCTGTGGCCAGACGCAACAAGGTAACTGCTGGAACTGTGTATGCCTGTTTGTAAACCATGCTTTATCTGTAACTGTACTCTGACATATGTATATTCTGTAGATTCCCTATTGTATATATTGTAGTTCTAGTGTGCTTTAGGCTGATTAAATTATATAATTAATCTTGGGCTGTTCTGTTATCTCGATCTTGAATCCCACGTCTGTGTGTTCGGCTAATAGTTACCGTAAATCGGTTGGTGGCAGCGAATTGTGCCAAGGATTATTGTGGGGAGGCCAGTGAGATTCGGGGAGATTTTATATATTCCGCCCGCGGAGGTCGGGGGAATATATACCCTACTCTCACCGGGGACCCTTCAATAATCGGCATAAGTAGTATAGCGGCCTCCTTGCTTATTGTCGGGCAATTCCATAATTGGCCTGACTATAAGAGGGGCGCTAGAGAGCGCGTCACGTGCTCTGTCTGTCGGTCGGGAGGTATAAAGGAGGGGTGACCCCCACTTGTTACCCCCCGATTGTGACGTACTGGTAGCCAGCGCGGGGGATTTCTGAGTGACCCCCCCGGTGGTTTGTGACATATTGGTGGCATAGCGGTGGGATCGAGATAATAGTGTGTGTGAGTGTGAGACCCATACTCCCAGACACTAAAGACTGCCTGCAGCAGCTGTGGCTGCTGGGGTCTTCAGACCAGCTCAACACTAGAGTGTCAGAGTGCAGATACTGTAAGGTGTGTGGAGGCATCAGGTGTCAGTTCTGTGTCAGTGACCAAAAGTCTGCAAGAATGGCTGATGGCACCAGGAGCAGAGCTATGCAACTGGCCAATGCTAAAGCAGGAGCCGAAGAGAGGGAGGACGGTGCTGTGGACAGTAATGAGGAGGTTGCCCACGAGTCCTCCAGGAGCTCGACGCCAGAGAACAGCTCTGCAGAGGACATCGCACAACCTGGCACTGCTGGACAAGATGAGGAGCAGCTCGCCCAAGGGTCCTCAACGAGCCAGATGCCAGCCCTCCGCTCTGAAATGGACAGTGAATCACCAGGCTCCGCAGCGGGCCGCAGATCACCACGTGCCATTCCACCGAGCCTGGGAGGCTCGGATAGCCTTCTTCAAATGGCTATGGCCCTTCTCCAGGCTGGAGACCAGAAGGGCTACAAGGAACTCCTGGCAGAGCGCAGGGCAGAGCGGCAAGCAGAGCGTGAGGCTGCGGAGCGAGAGCGGCAGGCAGCGCGTGAAGAGCGAGAGCGACAGGCAGACCGTGACTACCAGCTGCAGCTAGCTCAGCTCCGGCCCTCATCAGCCACATGTGACCTTCGAGACACCAAACTTCCAAAGGTCCGTGTTGAGGACTTCCCAGTGCTGGAGAAGGATGGAGACTTGGACTCTTTCTTGACTGCTTTTGAACGGACTTGCTTGCAGCACCATCTGGACAAGGACCAGTGGGCCAAATACCTGACCCCCCGTTTAAGGGGTAAGGCCCTGGATGTCCTTGGGGACTTGCCTGCTGAGGCAGATCAGGGCTACGACACCATCAAGCGGGCCCTGATCCAACAGTACAACCTCACTCCAGAGTCCTACCGCAAGAAGTTCCGGAGCCTACAGAAGGGACCAAAGGACTCCTGGGCTGACCACCGGCGGGCACTTGCCCGAGCTGCCGACCACTGGACCCAAGGCCTGCAGCTTTCCACCGGACCGGAGATCCTGGACTTGTTCATCACGGAGCAACTCTTGTGGAACTGCCCTGAGGATCTCCGCCAGTTCATCCGAGACCAGAAGCCAAAGGGGTCCACGGCTACAGCTGCCCTTGCCGATGACTACACCAACAACCGGGCCCCTGAGGCCAGGAGAGCGGCCACCAGCAGCACCTGGAGAGGGGGTAAGATGAATTCTGCGACTGCCCCACCTGCCCCTAGACTGCAGGGGGTGTCCCCCTCAACTCCCCTCTCCAGGCCCGTGGCAGAGCCAAGACGGTGCCACCAGTGCAACCTACCTGGACACTTCAAGGCCATGTGCCCTCAGCGTCCCAAGGCCCCGGCTCCGTCCCCGTCCCAAGGGCCGCCCAAGGTGTATTGTGTGGGTGGGGGTGGTGGTAGGTCCCTGGACAGCTTCCAACCTGTCACCGTCGGCCGGTCTGTGACCATAGGACTGCGAGACAGCGCCTCGGAGGTGACTCTGGTGCGGCCTGAGATGGTGTCCCCCCAAGACTTGATCCCTGGAAAAACCCTCGCTGTCTCCGGGATTGGAGGCACTGACCCGGCGCTGCCTGTTGCTGACATTTATGTGGACTGGGGCGCAGGGCGAGGGGTGAGGGAGGTGGGGGTAACTGATCGGATCCCTGCAAACGTGCTACTTGGGACAGATTTGGGGCAGATAACCTCCCAGTTTGGGCCCCCCCCAAGGGCTGAACCTTCAGCCAGTACTGACATGACTCCTGACAATGTTAATGTGTTATCTATGAATGATGTAAGGGAGGAGGGAGTGAACTCTGATATTTCTGCTTGCACAGACACCATAGACACACACGCAGCTGCAGCTGTGACAGGAGGGGAGGGGGTCAGAGAAAGGTGTGACAATGCCTCTACAAGTAACCAGCCTGTGAGCTGGGATCTGTTGCCCTCTGCAGGGATAAGCAGAGAGCAGGGTGCTGCAGGGGGAGGACCAGTGTGTGGGGTGGGGGCTACCACAGCAAATGTGGGGTCCCCAGAGATTTCACAGCGGGGTTCTGTTGCTGCAGGAGGGGAACAGGCAGGTGAGATTGGGGCCGGTCCAGGAGCGGAAGTGCTCCCAGGTAAGATCTCGGTGCATGATTCCCCCACAACCGGGATGTCAGGAAGCCAGGTAGGTCTGCCTGAACCGGCGACTTGGTCAGGAACGGAGGAGGAGCAGGCACGACCCACGGTCGCAGCGGCTGTGGCCGCTGTCACCCGCAGTGGGAGTGCTGGAAGCCAAGGGGCCTCCCGGAGGTCCGATAGCTCTTCCCCTTCTGACCAAGTGGCAGCCGAGTCAGGTGGAGGCCAGGACACAGGTCCCGGGGTACTGACCGAAGATGTGACAGTCTCGTCGATTCTGGCCGCATCTAGTCAGGGGTTTCAGGCAGCGTTAGAAGCTGACGACAGCCTGAAAGCTCTTAAGGAGCAGGCGGCACAGCCTCCCTCGGACTCGGACCCGGAGCGAGTGGTCTGGGACCAAGGACGGCTGTACCGGGCCACGGTCCAGCAGGGTTCACCGGAGGCGTGGCCCAGGGACCGACAGTTGGTGGTACCCTATCCGTTCCGGACGGAGTTGTTGCGGATCGCACATGAGATTCCGATGGCCGGACACCTAGGGATCGCTAAGACCAAGGCCAGGTTAAACCAGCATTTCTACTGGCCAAAAATGGGGGCCGATGTGGCTGCCTACTGCCGTTCGTGTGAAACCTGTCAGAGAGGGGGGAAGGCGGGGCCACGCCCCAAAGCCCCACTGGTATCTCTGCCAATCATCGATGAGCCTTTCAGGAGGGTGGCTGTGGATCTGGTCGGCCCGCTGGCCATCCCCAGCAGCTCCGGGAAACGCTTCATACTGACGGTAGTGGACTATGCCACCCGGTACCCAGAAGCAGTGGCCTTGTCGTCCATTCGGGCTGACAAGGTGGCCACCGCATTGCTGGAGATTTTCTCCTGAGTGGGTTTTCCCCAGGAAATGCTCACTGACCGGGGGACCCAATTCATGTCCCAGCTGATGGAGGCCCTCTGTAAGCAAGTCCAGGTGCGACATCTGGTGGCCAGCCCGTACCATCCACAGACTAATGGCCTGTGCGAGCGGTTCAATGGCACCTTAAAGCAGATGCTTAAGATGTTGGTCGACTCCCATGGGCGTGACTGGGAGCGGTATCTCCCACACCTGTTATTTGCTTACCGGGAGGTTCCACAGGCCTCAACAGGATTCTCACCGTTTGAGCTCCTGTACGGGCGACGTGTGCGGGGCCCCCTGGCTCTGGTGAAAGAGGCTTGGGAAGGGGATTTGGCCACCCCTGGAGTGTCGGTTATCGAGTATGTCATGCGCTTCCGGGACAAAATGCAGGCCTTGACGCAACTGGTACACGACAATATGGCTCAAGCCCAGGCCGATCAGAAGCGTTGGTACGACCAGAACGCTTGTGAGAGGACCTACCAAGTGGGTCAAGAGGTGTGGGTACTGGTCCCCGTACCACAGGACAAGCTTCAGGCAGCCTGGGAAGGCCCATACCTCGTGTACCAGCAGCTCAACCCTGTGACGTACCTGGTCACCCTGGACCCTGCCCGTGGAAGGCGGAAGCCCTTCCATGTGAACATGATGAAGGCACATCATGAGCGGGAGGCATGTGCGCTCCCCGTGTGCAACCTGCCCGAGGAGGGAGAAGCGGAAATCCTCTTGGATATGCTAGCCCAGGTTAGGGCAGGCGGATCCATTGAGGATGTGGAGGTTGGCCACCAGCTCTTGGAAGACCAACGGTCCCAGCTGTGGGCCACCCTCCTCCCCTTCCGGGGGTTGTTTACCAACCAGCCCGGAAGGACTGACTTGGCTGTCCATCACGTGGACACTGGGGATCATCCCCCGATCCGGCGTTCAGCATATCGGGTCTCCCTGGAGGTGCAGCAACACATGCGCCAGGAGATTGACGAGATGCTGAAGCTGGGGGTGATCCAGGCATCCAACAGCGCTTGGGCCTCGCCTGTAGTCCTCGTCCCTAAGAAGGACCGAACCACTCGGTTCTGCGTGGACTACAGGGGGCTCAATGCTGTCACGGTCGCCGATGCGTACCCAATGCCACGCATCGATGACCTGCTCGATCAGTTGGCCGGGGCTCAGTACCTGACCATCATGGATCTGAGCCGGGGATATTGGCAGATCCCCCTGACTCGCAAGGCCAGGGAACGCTCTGCCTTTATTACCCCATTTGGACTGTACGAGTCCACGGTGATGCCATTCGGGATGAGGAATGCCCCTGCCACTTTCCAGCGGATTGGTCAACACCCTGCTCAAGGGACTTGAAGGGTACGCGGCCGCGTACCTGGATGACATTGCCGTCTTCAGTCCCACCTGGGAGGACCACCTAGAGCATCTAGCACAGGTGCTCAGGCGGATCCACCGGGCAGGTTTGACCATCAAGCCGGGAAAGTGTCAGCTGGCCATGAGCGAGGTCCAGTACCTCGGTCACCGGGTAGGTGGGAGAACACTGAAGCCCGAGCCTGAGAAAGTGGAGGCCATCGCATCCTGGCCCACCCCCAGGACCAAGAAGCAGGTGATGTCCTTCTTGGGGACCGCTGGGTACTATAGGAGGTTTGTTCCATGCTATAGTAGCCTGGCAAAGCCCTTGACGGACCTCACCAAGAAGAAGCTGCCCTCTGCAGTCGATTGGACAATGGACTGCGAGACAGCCTTCCGGGCCCTAAAGGACGCCCTGTCCAGCCCGCCCGTGCTACAGGCAGCCGACTTCACGCGGCCGTTTGTAGTACAGACCGACGCCAGTGACTTCGGCCTCGGTGCGGTGCTCAGCCAGGTGGACTCTGCGAGCCAAGAGCACCCAGTCTTGTACCTGAGCAGGAAGCTGTTACCAAGGGAAGTTGCCTATTCCACGATGGAGAAGGAGTGCCTGGCCATAGTGTGGGCCCTGCAGCGTCTGCAACCCTATCTATACGGGCGCCACTTCATCGTGGAGACGGACCACAATCCCCTCAGCTGGTTGCACACCGTCTCTGGGACGAATGGGCGATTGTTGCGATGGAGCCTTGCGCTCCAGCAATACAACTTCACCATTCGCCACAAAAGGGGCCGTGACCACGGTAACGCAGACGGGCTGTCCCGACAAGGAGAGGTCGCGGACGGGCGCACGGGGGAACACCGGAGTGTGCTGCCCCCTAGCGCCCTCAAAAGGGGGGAGGTGTGAGGCAAATCCCGGGATATGAAGATGAATTATGACTCCAGTCATAATCCCTCATCACTCCCTGGCAGTGCCCCCTCCCTTCTTGTTCTCAGTGTTCCACTTACACCTCCATGGCCATGTCCTGTGATATGGAGATGAGGTGGTGTGGGAACAATGGACACAGGATGACTCCCTGCCGTCACCCTGTAGTAGGGCTGCTAGCTAGTTAGCAAGGCTATGGAAATAGCCAGACAGAACGACTCCAGTAAAAAATGGTTCATATCTCGCAAGCCATATTTCCGATAAATATGGCAACCATAAAAATGGTGTCTCCGCATGCAGACGATGCCGGCACACCCTTTTTATGGGAGCAGGACATTGGGAAATGCCCCAGGCGTGATATCAGCCAATGGGGAACTGGCAGACAGGTCATGAGTCCCCTCGTTCTGTAGCTAAATTCATAACTGTCACAATGAGAGCATTGGCGTCCGCCTACGACGCTCCCAGGCAAAGTTATGGCCCATATTCCATGTTGGGATATTGTCCATAACTCAAGCCAGGGGTGGAGCAGTGCTCCCTGTGAGGTCACTAAGGTAGGAGGGGACCTGGATTTGCCAAGGTTGATAACCCTACTTCGGCCATTTTCCAGGGTTCTTTTCGCTGGGGGCACGTGTAGGAAACATCTGTGGGAAGGATCCTAGAAACCTGGGTACAGCGCCCCCCTGTGGCCAGACGCAACAAGGTAACTGCTGGAACTGTGTATGCCTGTTTGTAAACCATGCTTTATCTGTAACTGTACTCTGACATATGTATATTCTGTAGATTCCCTATTGTATATATTGTAGTTCTAGTGTGCTTTAGGCTGATTAAATTATATAATTAATCTTGGGCTGTTCTGTTATTTCGATCTTGAATCCCACGTCTGTGTGTTCGGCTAATAGTTACCGTAAATCGGTTGGTGGCAGCGAATTGTGCCAAGGATTATTGTGGGGAGGCCAGTGAGATTCGGGGAGATTTTATATATTCCGCCCGCGGAGGTCGGGGGAATATATACCCTACTCTCACCGGGGACCCTTCAATAATCGGCATAAGTAGTATAGCGGCCTCCTTGCTTATTGTCGGGCAATTCCATAATTGGCCTGACTATAAGAGGGGCGCTAGAGAGCGCGTCACGTGCTCTGTCTGTCGGTCGGGAGGTATAAAGGAGGGGTGACCCCCACTTGTTACCCCCCGATTGTGACGTACTGGTAGCCAGCGCGGGGGATTTCTGAGTGACCCCCCCGGTGGTTTGTGACAGTATTATTTTGCTCTATTTTTTATTGATGTGCTAATCATGATCTTTTTAATATGCCCTTCTGTGATACACCATATGTGTCAATGTGTGGGTTTGTGTACATGGAGTCTTTGCAAAGTTTTTAGAGTAGAAACTTTAAGTTTGTGATGAGTTTGCTAAACTTGGAGGAGAATTTGGTGAGTTTCCTCACAGTTTCAGCCCTCAAACCCTCAGAACATCTAGATAATCTCCACAGCGCCTATCATTGTATCCTTTTTAAGACCATAACCCAACATGAGAGTTTCAATCCTAAATATATCCTGTTTCTTTTTGCAGGCCTTAGCATCTATCGGAAACTATGGTGTGAGAGTAAACACGGTGTGCCCGGCATTTGTAGACACTCCACTCCTGGAGTCCATTGATAAAGAAGAAAATATGGGAGAATACTTTCAATACAAAGATAACATAAAGGACATGATGAAATTGTTTGGTGTACTTGAGTAAGTATTAATAATACAGTTGTATATAGTGGAAATTTCTTAAGGATTATTTATTTTCTTATATATAGAGTTGAGCAAACATGAAGTTTTGGTGTTCGTTATAAACTTTGACTTTTCCAAGAAAACAAAGTTTGGGTGCTTTACAAATGTAAACCACTCGCGCAAGCATCGCTGTGCTTGGGTATGCACAGTGCTCGGCCCAGTGCGAGCCACTTGCAGTGTTTGATCAGCTCACACTGGGGGTAATAACAGCATGATTGGATGTAGTGTGCAACAAACAAAAAAAATATGGAAAAAAAAACACTACCCCTCCCCACTGGAAGTGTTTTGTATATGGCTGGCTGCATCTGAGTGAAGACCCAAACTGGCAATCAATGACTTCAAATGAAGTTCAGGTCAAGTCCAGGTCCCAAACCGAACTTTAAGAAAGTTCAGCTGGACCAGCATAACCTAAACTTCCATGGGTCCCCTCATCTCTACACCAGAACTTGCCAAAGGGCTTTACAGACATCATCATCAAAGTCCTAATTGGGGCTCACAGTCTAAATTTCCAACAGTATGTCTTCGGAAAAAACTCACACAAACACGGGAAGAACATAGTTCAGAGTCAAAGTATAGTTGAAATAGAAATCGCAGAGCAACACATGTTAAGTTTTAAGAAGTAAAAACTACAAGGTCATCAAAGAGGTTATCGTACCAGAACAATCATGTCCATGTGCCATTTTAGGCTGAATTGAAGTCATAGGGGTGGGTCCCTCTTTAAAATCCATTTTTATGAGCTAAACTAGAGAGCAACCCTTGAAAACATGTTGAAAACGCACATCTTTCCATTAATTATATGTTCAGCCATTTACTTAACTGAACTCATCAGCATACAATTTCAACCATGGATTTTTCTAAGACATCAACACAGATTTCTACAAGAAAACTATGGATTTGCTGAGCATTAAAGCGCATTTATATACATACCATTATTTTGGCTATAAAATCTTGATGTCAGGTTTTCTTTAAGTCTGCAAGTGTACTGATGGACATAACAGTGCACTTGCAGTCTATGGCTCCCACTCACTTCTCCATGCTGGTGCTGCCCCCCCATTTCTTGACTAACAGTGGACAGCAAAGGTGACAGAACCTTTGCTTTCCACTATCTATTAAGACACGGGAGGCGGCAGGGGCTTGGGGAAGTGGATAGGAGCCATAGCCTCTTTGTGTACTTATATGTGCAGTTTACTTGCAAATTTAACCTGTATATAAATGAGAGCCAAACTTTGGAGCAGTGGCACAGTGGATGGTGCTGGAACAGGCGTATTTCATAATGTTTTGCACTGCCATATCTCACACTACTAATTGTTTAAACTAAGTGTTTAGGGTCGTGTTTCTAACAGGTTGCCCATATTACCCATATTACATGTTGCCTTTTTTGTTGTGTATGAAGTATGACTATATAGGAATTAATATATTTGGTGAAAGAAAAAAACTATTTATATGCTAATAGCACAGAGAGGAATAATTCAGTGCGTGGCATGTCTTATGATGGCAGAATAATATATTGATCACAGCACTTTAGTCTATTAAACACAACCTATGATGTGGGCATATTTCTCACTATAAGCGGCAGGAGTATTGTACTGCATGGGTTGTTTATTCAGTGCTGCATGGTTTGCTGGATGTATGGTATATTAATCATTATTTATTGTATACTTGGCAAGCTCTGTGCAGCAATAGTGAATATTGTTTAACATCATTTGGCACATACAACAATTACCGTTTCCTCCCCGGGGACTCTTTTCTGCTTGATTTGTAGTTAGTTATACACTTGAGGGAAGTTTATTTTAAAACCTAGAGAGTTATTACAGATTTGCTTATTTTGGTTTGCGAATTATAGTTCACACGGTGGGAGAATGAGCAGACCAATTAAGAATTGTTAAAATGTTATTTTTTTTCACCACTTTTTTAATCTTCTCTTCAGCCAATGTTTACATACTATTCTTTATCTAACTTTATCTCATCCTTCCTTCAATTATTTGTACTGTAAAGAATACTATCTTATTCTTGAGTTTTGGCTCTGGGGAGTATCCTGTACAACATATACACACCATGTACAGTGTTTGTCGCCTTTACATAGATATCTGTCAGAGAAGTCATTGGTGTTTTATAGTTCATTAAAATTCTGGAATGAATATGGAGGCAATCACCAACAGACCAATCCGGATATAATTATATGAACATGACCTGTTTCATTCCTTCCTAGAAGTTCATATTCTAAAATAGAATAGAAATAATATATCAATGTCTGATTAATGCCACATCGGACCACTCTGGTCTGGTTTCAGTGGTGTAAAGATTGAGGTCGCAGAGGTCACCACTGAGTCTCAGTGTCGAAGGGGCCCATTGATCCCAGTGCCTACTATAGCTGGATGAGCACCCGAAGACCCGTCGAGTACCTGTACCAATACACACTGCCACCAAATAAAAGGCCAGCAACTGACGTCAGGATGTTAGGTATTGCTCTTGCATGGCAGTGACATCATGCATTGCCATAGCAGGCAATGCTGATGTCAGCTGCCAGCCACTGTGCTAACTACAGAAATGGACTCCATGGAACGTGGGGAAGGTGAGTAGACTGTTTTTGGTTTTATTTTATGCATTACAGGCAGAAAGGGAAACATATATAACAGGAAGGTGCCCAGGTTGGGCACATATATTCCAGGATGGGGGACATATTTATCAGAATGGGGGACATACTGTATATACATAATGAAGAGGGAGAGGAGGGCAACACTTATGGCTATATAGGATTTAGAACTCTACATATACCAATATATCTGACCAACATACTGGGGTAAAGGGGGGCCAAGGTCCAAATTTTGCATCGGACCCACTGGACTTCAGTTATGACTGTCTGTATTCATATATGACTGAAATGTTGGCCCATTACTCTGCACAGATCCTTTTGATTATGCTATGAAATAAATACCTAGATATTCGCTTTGAATTGGAGTGCCTGCTTCTCACTCTACAACGGAGCACCGATCTCCTATTGGCCGTCGTGTGCCTACCATATTTTACCATTGTTTAGTTTACTGGTGAAATTAAAATAAACCTGATGTTCTTGTATTATATGCCACTATGTTTGTTATCCAAAGGTTAGTTATGTTTATTTGGCAGGTACTCTACCTTTTAAAATTTTAACGATGACTGTTGGTATCTGAGCAGGGAAGACAGGTAAGGCCACGTGCACATGTTGAGTATTTGATGAGTTCTTTTTCTTCAGTATTTGTAAACCATAACCAGGAATGAAACAATGAGAAGAAAGTATAATAGAAACACACGCACCATTTCTGCATTTTTTTTTACCCACTCCTGTTTCGGCTTACAATTAGTGAGATGAAAAGCTCATTAAATACTCAATGTGTGCACATTGCATTAGCTGTCTAGTCATGATTTGTGATGCTGTGGCGTGGCCTAAACTAGTTGTCTATGAGTCACATTAGTGGTACAGACTACAGCAAAGTAGTTTAAAAGCTGCAGAACACCTGTGTGCCTGAAAGAAGTAGTAATTTACAGTGAGCAACTGTACATGAGGCTGAGTGACTTCACTATTTTCCAGGGTACTTGTTTCTGATTTTGAGCATAGACCAGAGGGTAAGACCACGTGCACACATTTGTATTTTGTAAGTTTCTTTACTCCCGTATTTGTAAGCCAAAACCAGGAGTGGGTGACAAATACAGAAGTGGTGTTGTGTTCCTCTGATTGTTCCACTCCTGGTTTTGGCTACAAATACTGAAGTAAAAAATTACCAAATACTCAACGTGTGCACGTGGCCTAAGACAAAAGTAAGATTGAACATCTGCTTTTCTTGTACCTGAGTTCTACAAATTGTGTAACTGTAGATGCCAAACTTTAGTCCAAAGATTGAAATGGTCAAACTGTGTGCCATAGACCGTAACCGCTAGGCTAAGCGCCATTGTAACTATTAAGATTTGCTTTGAACAAGGACTGGTTTAGTCTATTTTAGTATGGTATTGTCACCACTATGATACACCTCAAGACTTTAACAAGCTGAACATATTCTACAGGTGTCTTCTTGCTCTGCTGCCATTTTGTTCTAGTAGTGAGCTAGAGTCACAGTGGTCAGACACCCACCAATATACCTTCAATGTATGTACTGTGTAAACTATTGTCTCTAAACAGACTTTTAAAGGAATTCTTCAAGCCAGCCTGATCCTGCAATGAGTCTGCAACACTCATGTTACCTTCAGCTTTCCCCAAAAGCCATCCTTTAGGTCTATTAGGGTCTGTGCACACATTGAGTATTTGGATGCAGAAATTTCTGCATCATTTCAGCAACTCTTGACCTTCAAATTGCTGCGAGTAAAACGTGTGTTTTTGCCACTTTTTCGATAAGTTTTTGTATGTGTGTTTTTCACCTGCCCTTTTGTAGCATTTTTGCACACCAATTAATGCTATAGAGATAGATAATAAATTAAGATAGAGTAGATATAGATCGATACGGACAGACAAACATATAGACATACAAACATATGGACAGCAGACATGTAGACATATAATTACACAACCACCATCTATGAAATTGCAGTCTGTGGAACTTATTGGACAGCTTTAATGATTAAATGAATTAATTAAAACAAAACTATGTGGGTTCCCCGCTATTTTGATTACGAGCAAAGGTAAAGCAGACAGCTAAAAGCTGATATTATCAGGCTGGGAAAGTCCATGGTTATTGGGCCTTTGCCAGCCTAAAAATATCACCTGCAAACCACCCCAGAAGTTGCATATCACGTTAGATGCACCAATTCTGGTGGCTCACCTTGGATCTTCCTGATTGTTCTATTGCAGTGGCAGTAAGGGTAATGGTTCTTTGGGTTGATGTCAGCTGTGTAGTGTCAGCTGGCATCAAGCCCTGGTTTTAGTAATAGAGAGGTGTTTATCAGACACCCTCATTACTAACCCAGTATGTAAAGAGGAAAAAAACACACAAAAATACTTTATTTAACTAAACACTGCCAAACACTTTCCATGGTTCACCATGTAATAAAAAAAACATGCAGGTCCGACATAGTCTAGGGAATCCAACATGGAGCCCAAATGGATCCGGAAAATCATAAAAAGAGAGAAACATAAACAAGACAAGCACCTCATTTTCCAATTTATTAGGAAGCAAAGTCCCCACACAAGTCCGACGAGGTGATTCTACATTTCAAATAATCTTTAAATACTTTAAGAATCTGTTTGAAAGAAAAACACATTTACCGTAAGTTTAATTTACCTTTAAAACAAATCTAGTTATCTTAATTATCTAACTTTTTTCTTCATATTTCTTTTGTCATAGTCCATCACTAATTGCAGAAGGACTCGTCAGGCTCATAGAAGATGAAACCGCAAATGGCGCCGTAATGAAAATTACAACATCCATGGGAATTCATTTTGAAGAATTTAGCGCCCTCCAAAATACAAAAGTTTGAATCTGCAAACAGAAGATTGTTCATTGTTGAACTATACCTGAAGTGAATACTCCATTTTTTATGAAAAATTCGAATGTATAGTAGAATAGGCACAAGACCAAATTACATAAATGGAATAAAAATGAAAATTCTTCAAGAAAATCCATTAAATTAGAAGAAATGTAAGAAAATATCCATTCTTAAACATCACCAGTCCAACATTCTGTACTAATTATTTCTACAGCAATCATACCTTTTTGATAAAACATCTCCAAATTTCCAGATTATACAGCTGAATGATATAACCTGAGTTGAAAGGAGCTGGCTGACTTAAGGTCCAGTCACACTAAGCAACTTACCAGCGATCCCAACAACGATACTGATCGCTGGTAAGTTGCTAGGAGGTTGCTGGTGAGATGTCACACTGCGACGCTCCAGCGATCCCACCACCAACCTGACCTGGCAGGGATCGCTGGAGCGTGGCTACACGAGTTGCTGGTGAGCTCACCAGCAACCAGTGACCAGCCCCCAGTCTCCTAGTTACAGCACACATCAGGTTAATTAACCCGATGTGTGCTGCAGCTAAATGTGCACAGAGCAGGGAGCAGTGCACAATGCTTAGCGCTGGCTCCTTGCTCTCCTAGTTACAGCACACATCGGGTTAATTACCTGATGTGTGCTGCAGCTACATGTGCACAGAGCAGGGAGCAGCGCACACTGCTTAGTGCTGGCTCCTTGCTCTCCTAGTTACAGCACACATCGGGTTAATTACCTGATGTGTGCTGCAGCTAAATGTGCTCAGAGCAGGAGCCGGCACTGACAGTGAGAGCGGCGGAGGCTGGTATCATAGGTAAATATCGGGTAACCAAGGACAGGGCTTCTTGGTTACCCGATGTTTACATTGGATACCAGCCTCCGCAGAAGCCGGCTCCTGCTGCCTGCACATTTAGTTGTTGCTGTCTCGCTGTCACACACAGCGATCTGTGCTTCACAGCGGGACAGCAACAACTAAAAAATGGCCCAGGACATTCAGCAACAACCAACGACCTCACAGCAGGGGCCAGGTTGTTGCTGGATGTCACACACAGCAACATCGCTAGCAACGTCACAAAAGTTGTTCGTTACCAGCGATGTTGCTAGCGATGTTGCTTAGTGTGACGGGGCCTTTAGTCATTTCTAGAGAGTAGCCAGGTCCCTTCTCCTTCTATGCAGGTAATAAAGCACTGATTATATGCAGACATGGGAAAGCTCTCCTTTGTCAAACATGGTGATTAGAATACCAAATATATTAGTAAGTATTTTATATTTATTTTCAAACAAATCTTTATATAATTTTTTAATCAGTCATCCCATTTAAAGGCAGCAAATAGATGAAGAATCTATAGTAAGTACCTTCAAAGCAGAACTCATTTAATTGATAAATTGAAATGGAACTTGTTACCAGGTTTTTCTGCTATAACCTCTAACCTCCACATTTCAGTTGTCTATAAAAGCACTCCTGAAATATCTTCAGAAGTGCTCAGTTGCCTCACATACCAAAGAAAATGCCTTCTATAATTCTTCCTCTCCATATGTTATTTAGCGCCATCCGATCCAGCAGGCATCTCCAGATTGTCATCGACATGTCCTCTGACCCTGCAAATGCAATCTTTCCAGTTTTGACTGGTATGGCTGCCATCTCTTAGACACTCATTCACAAGCTTTGCAAACCTCTAACCTGGACAACAGAGAAGAAGAGCTGCACATGCACAACAGGGTATGGAGATGATGTCAGCCATTGAGTCAGGAGAGCTGGTGGTTTTGGGGACACATGGGGAGCAGAGCATGGTCAGGAAACACCCATTGGATTGGACGGCACCAATTACACTGGAGAACAATTTGAAAAAAAATTTCTGTTGAGTTAGGTTTTTGATCTGATTTATACTAAAATTGGCATGCTGATTCCAAAAATGTAGTCAGTTTTTTTGTATCACGTCAAGTTTTTCCTCCTCAACTTACCTGCCATAGAAGCACAATTGCACTGATTTCTGTAATAAGACTTGTTATCTGAGTACAATTCGACTCATATAGAGCTACGTGGCAACTTCTAAAAGTAGTCACAACTGAGACAGTGCCTATTTCTTATATATTTCATTTTTTGTTCATATTTGTACTATTTAAAAAAAAAACACTTTTTAGGTACAGTAGTTTACATATTTTTGAGAAGACAAAAATCCTATAGTTCAAAAACTTGACGTGATAGAGAAAAACTGAGATCATTTCTGGATTCAGCATCCAAAAATTAATTAAGAACAGTTGTCTGACCTAACTCCTAAAAAATTGCGTTCCCCAGTGTTATCATACAATTATAAATCCATTCTTAGGTATGCGGGACAGCTGCGATCCTTTGAACAGGTTGCATGTGTGCTTTTAAAGACAACTGAAATGTGTTGGATGTAGTTTATATAGGAAACACCTGGTGACAGGTTTCCTTTAACTATAATATAATACACAATTTTTGGGGAATTTAGCTATGTGAAAATTAAAAGTAAACTAAAGTAAAAAGAAAACATTTGTATAAAGCAGACGAGTAGAGAAGAGCGAACCTGAGGTTCGATTTTCGAACCGAACACCAACTTAAAAAATCAAGGTTTGGGTTCAGGGTTCAGATGCTTTACGTGCGATCTTCACTCGCGCGAGCAATGCTGTGCTCAGCTCTGTTCGAGCCGCTTGCAGTGTTTGAATGGCTCGCACTCAGGGGTAACATCAGCACAATTACATGTAGTGTTCAATCAAAAAACTTTTTAAAAAGTCCGCCCACCCTCCCCCGGAAGTGATCTGCTAATGGCTGGCTGATTGGCAGTTTGAGTCTCCACCTACAATCAGTTACTTGCTACAGAGTTTGGGTCAAGCTCGAGCCAGTGAAGGCTCGGCACCTTGGCTGCCAGCAAACCGAATCTTCACGAAGCCATTCATCTCTACAGATGAGTGAATTCTCCATGCATTTTTACCAGTGTTGTATCATAAGCCTATGTTTTTTTTTTGTTAGGACCAAATCTTCATCCACTAAGTTAAAGCATCCAATCATTTTCCAGTTTGCTTTATTCAGTGGCCTCTTGGAAAGGAAATCAGCAGCCTAGGGATGAACAAATAAATACGAAATGGAACTGAATAATACTCGAATTTTACAAAAATCCAAAATAGCCAAAATGCATTTTTTTTATATAATTCTTTCACGTGGATTCAGCAAAATAGTTTTATGAGTCATATTAGGCTATCAAATGTTAAAAATAAAAAAAAAATCTTAATACTTCAATGGCCACATCTCTGGCCCCTCTGCATAACCAATCCAGTCCTCTCTGTATCTTCAGATACAATGTGTGCATTGGTACTCCCATTGCACATAAATTAGTGATATTTGGAAAGCTTTAAAAAACTTAAAAGAGCTTTGAATAAACTGTGAAATTAGCAGAGTTATCTCATAAGTTTCTATTTATGAGATTAAACACACAATATATTTCTTCTATTCACACCTGCAGTGTACGCCCTGGCATATATATATTATTAGCCATGGCATTTTCCAACCATCAGAGACGTAAATTGTCATATTCATTGTGAATCAATGTAGCAAATGTAAATAATTAAGTTATACTCTTCATGATTGTAAGTGATTTTCTGTGATTAGTTTTTGTAACGTTTCTCTGAGTGTTTGTTTGTCTTATCATTTATCATAATACATTTTTTTGAAGTAACAAAATGCCAACAATTTGTGTTACATTGTTTAACCATTACCAGTATGTACAAAATGACAAATGAAGTGCAGTAAAAAATGCATACCACTCAATCTGGTCATTATTGGAACTCTTTAAGCAAGAAAAAAAAGTAAAGGCAAGAAAAGTGCTTGTGTAATGTGTATCTGTCGCAGGCGGAGGAGGGGACGCTGCGCTCTCCCACTGCTCGGGTCCGGCTGCTGCTGCTGCTGCTCGGTGGTGGCTCGAGCGGTGGGCCAGATCCCGGGGACTCGAGCGGCGTTCCTCGCCCGTGAGTGAAAAGGGGATTTGATTGTGGGGATTTGGTATTGTCCATGACGCCACCCATGGTTGTGGTGAGTTTGGTGACACCACCGCTGCTCTGGACGGGGATCCCGGGAGCGATGACAGGGAGCAGCTTGGATGTTGGTTCTCCCCTCCGTGGGTAGGGGGGCTGGTTGCCCCGGGGACCGGTAAGGGGGTAGGTTTGGATGGCAGGCGGGTTACGGGGCCTGGCGAGGTGCAGGGTCGCGGGGGCAGCGCTGTGCCGCACGGCATGGTGGTACTCACTCAGCCAATGATGTACACAAAGTCTCCGGTAAAACAAACGGCTGGATGGACGGGTCCCACAGACGGCTGCGGTGTTTCTCCTTCCGGCAGGTTGATGGTGACTGCCTTTCCCTGCACCTGTGTAGTGTGTACGGTTCCAATGGGTTCCCACCGGTAACCCGCTCCCCAGCTTGGATATGTGCTGAAGGAGCCCCTTTTGCCCGCCGGCTCTGGCCCTGGGAACTTTAGCCTTGGCGGTGACTGTGTTTCCCTCTAACGGTTGGACTGTTGCCTTCTATCGGGACTTGGCTGCTGGGAAACCCAGGAGGTTCCCTTCGCAAACGGATTTGACAAATTGCACGGCGACTCCTAGCCTTGTCGGGGTCCGTAAGCCCCTGCCGGATGGTGCTGGCTTCTCTTTGCGTACCGGTCCGGTACCGCCGGGCCACCGCCCGTCCATGGTCCTTACGGCTGGCTCCAATAGGCCTCTCCTGCAGACGGTCACCACCGTCTGCCAACCTTGCTGTTCCGTCCGGGCCACACACCCGGACCAACTTCAGACTGCTCAACTGCCACTTCACTTCCACAACTCAACTCCACTGCAAACTATCTGCTCTCTTTTCCCGCCTCTAGGACTGTGAACTCCTCGGTAGGCGGGACCAACCACCTGGCCCATCCCCTGGTGTGGACATCAGCCCCTGGAGGAAGGCAACAAGGATTTTGTTTGACTTAGGTGTGCCTGACCGGGGTGTGGGGTGTGTTGGTGTAGTACCTGTGACGTCCTGGCTTGTCCAGGGCGCCACATATCAACCATATCAGATGATTTTGCAGAATAAATTGTCATGTGTGTATATAATAATAATGTAATAATAATAATGTATATATGAGTAATTACTATTTTTTTTAATTCATCCTGCATATGTCATCAATTTTCCCCTGTGCAATCTCTGTCTCTAATTGTCCATTTCTCCCAAACTAGTGGCTAGACATTTGATATGGTTAGACATTTGATGATATGTAGTGATGAGCGAGTGTGCTCACCACTGTTCAAAACTTGATTGGGCATCGAGGTGCTCAGGTATGTATGGTACTCAGCCGAGCATTGCTGATGCCTGGATGTGTTGATTGTGAAAGATCCGACACAAAGTGAGAGCAGCTTGCAATCTTTGAATTGCTCTAAGTAGGAGTAAAAGAGTATGGATGCCATGTGTAAAAAAAAAAAAAAAAGCAAAACGTCCCAGTCCATTCTCCCCTAGAAATCTTCTATTTATGGCTGGCTGTATGTGGGTAGAGAGAGCCGGAATGCCCAATAATTGACTTTCATGAAACCTGTTACTCGAGTCAAACCTGTCAGAGCATCCAACGACTTGAGGAAAGAGCACTCGAACATGATAGTGCTTGCTCATCACTTATGGTATATTGTCTTCCCTTTGCTATGACAGCATTAAGTGGTACAGCTGAAAATCCAGTTTAGTTGAGAAAACAGCATCTCTGTTTTTGTGATTGATTTTCTCACTCCAGCAGCTCCTTATTACTGATGAGCAAGCGTGTTCAATACTCAACCAATCATTGGGGTATTCAAGCATGCTTGTCACTCGGTCTAGTATCATGTGTGCTCGAGTGCCATGCTTGAGTTCCCACCCCACATGCCTTGCGGCTGTTAGGTAGCCAATAAACATGTGGGAATTCCCTGGCACACACAGTAATGCCGTAGCCATGTTGGATTACCCTGGTGTGGTGGGAATCAAGGAAATATTTTTGGGGGTTGAACGCAGGTGTCTAAGCTAGCATCAAGCCCTGGTGTTAGTAATGGGGGTGTCTGTCAGACGTCTCTCCATTACTAACCTACACAGAAAAAAACTCACACACAGGAAAAATTGTTGATTTGAATAAAGACTCCCTGACACTATTCCTCGTTTACCAATTTATTATCAAAAATGTTTCCAGAAAATTCTGTCGTAATCCACGTTTCTTGAACACGGCTCCTGCGACTGGGAATAGAAGTAAAGTACAGCATTTCACAGACACCAGGTAGTGACGACAGTTCTCATCAGAGCTGCTGGCTCAACGCTGCACTCAGCAAGACCTGGCAATGCTGATGAGAGTTGTTGTCACTACACGGCGCCTGTAAATAGCTGGACTTTAATGCTATTCAAAGCTGCTTTTGGGGAACGGAACATTTTGGGAACATTTTTAATAATGAATGAGTGAACGAGAAATAGTGTGGGGGAGTCTTTACTCAAATAAATTATTTTTTCCTGTGTTTGTGGTTTTTTTTTGATTACTGGGTAATGGGAGTATCTTATAGATACCTCTCCATTACTAACCTGTTGATGCCAGTTGATATTACACATATATCATTAACCCCCAAAAATATTACCCCGAATGCTGCCGCACCGAGGCAAGAGCCAAGTAATGTGCCAGTTTTGGCACATCTAATGTGGTGCGCCAATTGTGGGGTGGCTGTGGGCTGGTATTTTTAGTCTGGGAAGGGCCAAATTAGCATGGACCTTTCCGGCTGTCTGTTTTCCTTTGGCTGGTTATCAAAAATGGGAGTAACCCACTTTATTTTTTAAAATGATTTAGTTCCAAGCAGTGACCTGGGAGTCGAACATGTGCCCAGGCATCTTCCCCATGCTGTTCCCATTCTATTTGAGTGAGGTTTCCATCCATTTCAGCAATTTTCCAGCCCTCATGTTAGTCTTCTTAGTTTCCTTATGACTTCTATTACACTTATTACTTAAGTCTAGCCCATCCAAGTGTCCAACCTGCTCAATTTGAGTACCAAGCACTTGAGCATTTAAGTGCTCACTCATCACTATTCCTTATCCCTCACTCTCAATTTTCCATAGACCTTTAAGATTCACATGTAACCTGATCCTTAAGTCTGCAAAAAGTTCTGTCTCCCAAGCTGCTTTTTCATAATAATAATAATAATAATAATAATAACAACCTTTATTTTTATATAGCACTAACATATTCCACAGCGCTTTACATACATCAGCAACACTGTCCCCATTGGGGCTCACAATCTAAATTCCCTATCAGTATGTCTTTGAATTTTAGGTTTTTGGTTTGTTTTTTTTTCGAGAAAATTATATCAGTTTATGAGCAGGGAATAAGGTAAGAGTAAATGAAGTAAGATATTTTACAAATATTTCTATATTCAATAATATTGATTTATGCAACGTTTATTGAAATGACAAGGCATATTTAATGTTTCAATTAAAGGCAGCTCTTTTATACACTAAATATCAATTTGCCTTCCTCTCTAATGACCATGTAGTTTCTGCATCATGACTCATTAAAGGGACTTTGTCAGCACAAAATGACTGTTAAAATCAAGAACAGGCACTTGGTGCACCATGATGGGGCTAATCATTGGGGCTAATGTTTCAACATTTTACCAGAATTAAATTCAGGTCTCTGGTTGTATTGCAGTCCGCTCTTATAAGTTTTGGCAGCCAATGCACATAGTGCATACGCTTTACTAGTGTAAGGCTCCCGCTTCTTAATAATGGGAAAAAAATGTATACTGAATCCCTCCTCTACACATCTTCCAGGGTGTATTGCAGTCAATCCTTGTAATTTTTGGATTGGTCTTGCACTTCGTGCATAGGCTTTACCAGTCTAGAAGTCCCACTCCTTAAAAATGGCAAAAAAAAAGTTGTCTGATGCCCTCCTCTACATGTTTTCCAGGGGATATTGCAGTCCTTTGTTTTAATATTGGCAGCCCTACCTTTGAGTGTAGGAGTCCCACTATCTGTGTATGAGGCTCTGTTTTATCCGGGCCGGGTGAAACTGAAAGTAATTCATGTCAGCTACAGGAGTCATCACATGACCCTGTGCTGCCATGACAACCACCATAAGTCATTTCATCATGTCATGTGACTTCTGGTATCGGTCGGTACGTAAATGTTTACAGCCGATGCCGTTATAATGGCACTGTCACGTATTGACAGCGCCATTTAAGGGTTTAAATAGCACGCGCAGATAATGATTCTGCTCGTGCCTAGCAGGCACACATCTCAGCTGTGAAAATCAGCTGAGATGTGCGCTGATCGCGGCAAGCTGCCGGCAGCAGACCGCGGGCAGTAACACTATGATAATGTAATATTGCTGCCCGTGGTCATTAAGGCGTTAAACATACCAAGAAGCACTGTGCAAGCGATCATATTGAAATGGATGGAGTATCACACCACCGCAAATCTACCAAGACCCGGCTGTCCCTCAAAAGTTTCATCTCAAACAAGGAGAAGACAGATCACAGATGCAGTCAAGAGGCCCATGATTACTCTGGATTAACTGCAGAGATCTACAGCTGAGGTGAGAGAGTCTGGCCATAGGACAACAATCAGTTGTACACTGCACAAATCTGGCCTTTATGGAAGAGTGGCAAGGAGAAAGCCATTTTTCAAAGATATCCATAAAAAGTGTTGTTTAAAGTTTGCCACAAGTCACCTAGGAGACACACCAAACATGTGAAAGAAGGTGCTCTGCTCAGATGAAACCAAAATCAAACTTTTTGGGCACAATGCCAAACGATATGTTTGGTGTAAAAGCAACACAGCTCATCACCCTGAATATTGCCAATCCATATCATACGCATAAATAGCCTGGGTCTCAGCTTCCCATACACGGTAAGTTTTTTAACTGCATGAGAGGACACACACAAGCTAGGGACCCCAACGTAGAGAAATACTTTGGCGTAGTGTTGGGGCTCTATTGCATTGATCAATTCAGTAGCTAAATTTCTCTTGATTCATATGTTCATGGCAGTAATGCAGATTCCATTTTTCACATTTTCACTCTTACATATAGCTATTGGATTTTTCAAGTCAGTATTCACACAGCAGTTTCTGCTATTTCATGTATTCCCCTTACATAGTCACTGGTGTGCATACCTTATCTTCCCATAGTGATGTTTTTTTAGGTTTTTGCACCCAGTTCAGACTAAAGGCTGCTTTACACCAGGCAATCTATCGTGCGATAGATCGTCGGGGTCACGGTTTTTGTGACGCACATCCGGCATCGGTGGCGATGCCGGCCTGTGTGACACCTCCTAGCGACGCAGTATCGCTCACAAATCGTGAGTCGGGTACTGCTCGTTAGGTTCCATAATATCGTTTACTTTAGTTGACCATCGTTTCCGTGGTAGCACACGTCGCTCCGTGTGACACCACGGGAACGATGAGCAGCTCACCTGCCTCCCGCGGCCGCCGCCGTCTCTATGTGGAAGGAAGGAGGTGGGCGGGATGTTTACGTCCCGCTCATCTCTGCCCCTCCGCTTCTATTGGCCGGCGGCCGTGTGACGTCGCTGTGACGCCGAACGTCCCTCCCACTCCAGGAAGTGGACGTTCGCCGCCCACAGCGAGGTCGCACGAGAGGTAAGTATGTGTGACGGGGGTTACTAACTTTGTGCGACACGGGCAGCGATTTGCCCGTGACGCAAAAAGGACGGGGGCGGGTACGATCGATTGTGAAATCGCACAATCGGTCGTACCGTGTAAAGCAGGCTTTAGAATGGTGTTCAAAACGTTATTCCTTATCACCCTGAACACACCATCCCCACTGTCAAACATGGTGGATATTAAAAACTGACCTGTATAGTACAATATTACAAAAAGATCTGGATAAGATGTCGGAATGGGCAGATACTTGGCAAATGAGATTTAATGTTGATAAATGTAAAGTAATGCACCTAGGACGGAATAATCCTATAGCTGCGTATACATTAAATGGAAGTAAACTCGGGATTACAGAACAGGAGAAGGACTTGGGTATTCTCATTACAAATAAGCTGAGCAGCAGCACTCAATGTCAAGCAGCAGCTGCTAAAGCAAACAAGATTTTAGGGTGTATAAAAAGAGAGATTAGATCCCGTGATCCCAACGTATTGTTACCCCTCTATAAATCACTTGTAAGGCCACATCTGGAATACGGGATCCAGTTTTGGGCTCCACATTTTAAAAAGGACATTCAGAAGTTAGAGTCAGTTCAAAGGCGGGCAACTAGACTATTACAAGGAATGGAAGGCCTCCCATATGATGGCAGATTGAAAAAGTTAGATATGTTTAGCTTAGAAAAAAGACGTCTCAGAGGAGATCTCATTTATATGTATAAATACATGTGTGGTCAATATAAAGGACTGGCACATGACTTATTTCTTCCGAAAACAATACTAAGGACCAGGGGGCACTCACTGCGAGTGGAAGAAAAGCGATTCCGACACCTAAATAGGAAAGGGTTCTTTACAGTTAGAGCGGTCAGACTGTGGAATGCCCTACCACAAGAGGTAGTAATGGCAGATACTATAACAGCTTTTAAAAAAGGGCTGGATGATTTCCTCAGTACACAAAAGATTGTTGGTTATAAATGACTTAGTGACTAAATGTAGAACTGGTGTAGGAAGGTTGAACTAGATGGACCTAGGTCTTTTTTCAACCTAAGTAACTATGTAACTATGTAACTATGTTTGGGCATGCTTTTCTTCAGCAGGGACAGGGAAGATGGTTAAAATTGATGGGAAGATGGATGGAGCCAAATACAGCACCATTCTTGAAGAAAACCTGTTGGAGTCTGCAAAAGACCTGATACTGGGACGGAGATTTGTCTTCCAACAAGACAATGATCCAAAACATAAAGCAAAATCTACAATGGAATGGTTCACAAATAGTGATGAGCGAGCATGCTTGTCACTACTCGGTACTCGCACGAGTATCACTGTACTCGGGCTGCTCGGCGGGGACCGAGTAATCTCGCGATACTCGTGCTTTACTCGTGGTCTTCATTTCTGCATGTTGGCGCTCTTTTGAGAGCCAGCCCTCATGCAGGGATTGGCTGGCAGACCACTGCAATGCCACAGCCCTGTTAGTTGTGGAATTGCAGTGATTGGCCGGCCTGCACAGCGTCACCGAGCCTTTATATCGGCCGGCGCGCTGTGCTCTGCTCACAGCTATTCTGACAGTGAGTGTAGGGAGAGTGTCGCTGATTCAGGGAAAGCTTTGCGGCCCTTTATAGCTTTTTCAGTTGCAGGGCTGCAAACAGTGTGACCAAAAGTCCTTCTCAGGACTATTCTAGTTGTATACAGGCAGGCAGGGTATAGCCAGGTCGGAGTACAGTAGCAGAGTCCTTCTCAGGACTATTGTTGCTATATACAGGCAGGGTATAGCCAGGTCTGAATACAGGCTAGTGACCAAAAGAGTCCTTGTCAGGACTATTGTAGCAGTATACAGGCAGGCAGGCAGGCAGGGTAGTGGTGACCGTATACCAGCCTTCATATCTGGGGCTGGTGTACACAGTGTAAAACAGTCCAGATAGTGTCTGACTTGTCTGTACTGTAATTGTCGCTCCCCAAAAAAACCTGTTAGTAGGTTATTATTGCGTCCGTGCTTGGTTTTTAAAACCGCACGTGTGTGCCTGTTGGTGGCAGCGTACAGGTGCACTGGTGTGCGTTTACCAAACTATTATATAACGCACAAGTGTAGTGTATAATACACGTCAGTCAGCAGTGGCTGATAGTGTCAGAGTTCTTAATTTTTGCTCCTAAAACCTGTGTTAGGTTATTATTGCGTCCGTGCTTGGTTTTTAAAACCGCACGTGTGTGCCTGTTGGTGGCAGCGTACAGGTGCACTGGTGTGCGTTTACCAAACTATTATATAACGCACAAGTGTAGTGTATAATACACGTCAGTCAGCAGTGGCTGATAGTGTCAGAGTTCTTAATTTTTGCTCCTAAAACCTGTGTTAGGTTATTATTGCGTCCGTGCTTGGTTTTTAAAACCGCACGTGTGTGCCTGTTGGTGGCAGCGTACAGGTGCACTGGTGTGCGTTTACCAAACTATTATATAACGCACAAGTGTAGTGTATAATACACGTCAGTCAGCAGTGGCTGATAGTGTCAGAGTTCTTAATTTTTGCTCCTAAAACCTGTGTTAGGTTATTATTGCGTCCGTGCTTGGTTTTTAAAACCGCACGTGTGTGCCTGTTGGTGGCAGCGTACAGGTGCACTGGTGTGCGTTTACCAAACTATTATATAACGCACAAGTGTAGTGTATAATACACGTCAGTCAGCAGTGGCTGATAGTGTCAGAGTTCTTAATTTTTGCTCCTAAAACCTGTGTTAGGTTATTATTGCGTCCGTGCTTGGTTTTTAAAACCGCACGTGTGTGCCTGTTGGTGGCAGCGTACAGGTGCACTGGTGTGCGTTTACCAAACTATTATATAACGCACAAGTGTAGTGTATAATACACGTCAGTCAGCAGTGGCTGATAGTGTCAGAGTTCTTAATTTTTGCTCCTAAAACCTGTGTTAGGTTATTATTGCGTCCGTGCTTGGTTTTTAAAACCGCACGTGTGTGCCTGTTGGTGGCAGCGTACAGGTGCACTGGTGTGCGTTTACCAAACTATTATATAACGCACAAGTGTAGTGTATAATACACGTCAGTCAGCAGTGGCTGATAGTGTCAGAGTTCTTAATTTTTGCTCCTAAAACCTGTGTTAGGTTATTATTGCGTCCGTGCTTGGTTTTTAAAACCGCACGTGTGTGCCTGTTGGTGGCAGCGTACAGGTGCACTGGTGTGCGTTTACCAAACTATTATATAACGCACAAGTGTAGTGTATAATACACGTCAGTCAGCAGTGGCTGATAGTGTCAGAGTTCTTAATTTTTGCTCCTAAAACCTGTGTTAGGTTATTATTGCGTCCGTGCTTGGTTTTTAAAACCGCACGTGTGTGCCTGTTGGTGGCAGCGTACAGGTGCACTGGTGTGCAATTTCCAGAAACTTTGATATAACGCACAAGTAGTGAATATACACGTCAGCAGTGCACAGCATTGCAAAATGCGCAAGGGCATTGGCAAGGAACAAGGAAGTGGACGTGATGGTGGTGCAGGCAGAGGCCGAGGTCGTGGGCAAGCTCTAATTTCGCCACAACAAAGGGCCACATCTAGTCGCTCGCACGTCCTGTCCCAAATTCTTGGGGACCGCAGCAGTACACCGCTCTTGAACCAAGACCAGTGTCAACAGGTTGTTAGTTGGATAGCGGATAATGCTTCCAGTCAGATTGGCACCACCACAAACACTCTGTCTTCCACACGGTCAAGTGTCAGTAGCCGTGATACTGCACCGCACATTTCTGAACCTGATCCTCCTTCCTACCACCAGGCTGAGTACACGTCCTCCTCGGACATTAATGATCCCACACTTGGACACTCGGAAGAGCTGTTCACGTTTCCATTCACACATTCTGGCCTCTCGCCAGCTCATATTGAAGTGGGTCATGAGGAGATCGTCTGTACAGATAGCCAAATATTTGAGCAGCCACGTTCTCACGAAGTTGGCAACGTGTCTCAACAAGTGGTGGACGATGATGAGACACAATTGTCAGCAAGTCAGGAGGAGGAGCAGGGTGCGGAAGAGGAAGACGACGTGGTGGATGATCCAGTAACTGACCCAACCTGGCAGGAGGATATGCAGAGCGAGGACAGCAGTGCACAGGGGGAGGGAGGCGTAGCATCACAACAGGCAGTAAGAAGCAGGGTGGTGGTCCCAGGCAGAAGTCAGGCAACCGTTCCCCGTAACAACACGACGACACAAGGTGCCTGTACAAATGTTAGGTCTTCACGAGTCTGGCAGTTTTTTAAGTTGGATCCAGATGATTCAAAAAAGGCCATTTGCAACACCTGCCGTGCCAGCATCAGCAGGGGTACCAAAACTAGCAGCCTGACCACCACCAGCATGATCAGGCACATGTCAGCCAAGCACCCGACTTTGTGGGAAGTACAACAGAGTCGAGGAGCAGTGCTTGCTGATGTCACTGCTACGTCTTCGCTGGTTGTGCATGCGAGCCAATCCTCTGTCCATGCTGCCTGCGAACAAGCCTCCTCCACTCCTGCACCTGCAGTTGCCTACGCAGAAAGAACACCATCATCAAGCACGTCCTTGTCCCAGCGCAGCGTTCAGTTATCCATTCAGCAAACCTTTGAACGCAGGCGCAAATACACTGCCAACACCCCACATGCCACAGTTCTAAATGCTAACATTTCGCGACTGCTTGCGCTGGAAATGTTGCCTTTTAGGCTGGTGGAGACAGAAGCATTCCGTGACCTGATGGCGGCAGCTGTCCCACGTTACTCGGTCCCCAGCCGCCACTATTTCTCCCGGTGTGCCGTCCCCGCGTTGCATAACCACGTGTCACAAAACATCACACGTGCCCTGAACAACGCTGTTTCACCCAAAGTCCACCTAACCACAGACACGTGGACAAGTGCTTGTGGGCAAGGCCGCTACATCTCGTTGACGGCACACTGGGTTAATATTGTGGAAGCTGGGACCCAGTCTGAGCGAGGGACGGAACACGTCCTTCCCACACCAAGGTTTGCAGGCCCTACCTCAGTCAGTGTTTCACCCACACTCTACAGCTCCGGAATGTCATGCTCTTCAGCCTCCTCCTCCTCCTGCGCATCCTCATCCACTGTGCCCTCCACACCAGTCACAAGCTGGAAGCACTGCAGCACTGCCTCGGCGAAGCGGCAACAGGCTGTGCTGAAGCTAATCTGCATAGGTGACAAACCCCACAATGCAGAAGAGCTGTGGACAGCTCTGAAACAGCAGGCAGATCACTGGCTCACACCTCTGAACCTAAAGCCAGGAAAGGTCGTTTGTGACAATGGCCGGAACCTGGTGGCGGCTTTGAGGCGAGGCCAGCTGACACATGTTCCATGCGTGGCCCATGTGCTCAACCTCGTGGTTCAGCGGTTTATAAAGTCATACCCAGAGCTGTCTGATCTGCTGGTAAAAGTTCGCCGCCTGTCTGCACATTTTCGAAAGTCACCTACTGCTTCAGCCGGCCTTGCCGGCTTTCAGCGCCGTTTGCATCTTCCGGCTCACAGACTGGTGTGTGATGTCCCCACGCGTTGGAATTCAACTCTGCACATGTTGGTCAGGATATGTGAGCAGAAGAGGGCAGTTGTTGAGTACCTGCATCACCTAAGCCGTCGGGAAATGGGTCAAACTCCACACATAACACCTGAGGAGTGGAGATGGATGTCAGACCTATGTACCATCCTCCAAAACTTTGAGGACTCCACCAAGATGGTGAGTGGTGATGACGCCATTATTAGCGTCACCATACCGCTACTCTGCCTTCTAAAACGGTCCCTTTTGAAAAACAAACATGATGCATTGCAGGCGGAGCGCGATGAGTTGCAGCAAGAAACAGTAGTGGGTGTGGGTGATAACACACAGCCCAGCCTCGTCTCATCACAACGTGCAGTGGAGGACTATGACGAGGAGGAGGATGAAGACATGGAGCAACTCTCCGGCCAAATTGAGGATATGACATGCACACCAGTCATATCCTCGATTCAGCGTGGCTGGCCAGAGGACAGGGTAGATGAGGAGGAGGAGGAGGAGGAGGAGGAGGAGGACAGCATGTTCAGTCATCTTGTTGGTCAGGCTACTGAAGTCCTGGCTGTTAAGAGTCTGGCGCACATGGCTGACTTTATGGTAAGCTGCCTGTCTCGTGACCCTCGCGTTAAGAACATCTTGGCCGACAATCATTACTGGTTGGTAACACTGTTAGACCCACGCTACAAGGAGAACTTTTTGTCTCTTATTCCCGTGGATGAGAGGTCAACCAAAATGCAGCAGTTTCGGAAGGCCATACTCACGGAAGTAGGCAAAGCATTCCCCTCACAAAACGCTAGCGGCATAGGTCAGGAATCAGTGGACAACCGAGGCGTACAGCCGAGAGAGGCACAAGTCCAATCCGCCAGAGGTAGGGGAACAGTCTTTAAGATGTGGGACAGTTTTCTCAGCCCCTCACGTACCACAGCCCCTGAGGTGCGGGGTAGTGCCACAAGAAATCCTAAGTTTGCCCAGATGCTGAAGGAGTACCTTGCAGATCGAACAACTGTACTCCGACATTCCTCTGTGCCTTACAATTATTGGGTATCCAAGCTGGACACGTGGCATGAATTGGCTCTCTACGCCTTGGAAGTCCTGGCCTGCCCTGCTGCTAGCGTTTTGTCAGAGCGTGTTTTTAGTGCCGCAGGTGGAATCATTACAGATAAACGCACCCGCCTGTCAACTGAAAATGCTGACAGGCTGACTCTGATAAAGATGAACAAGGGTTGGATTGGGCCAGACTTCACCACACCACCAGCAAATGAGAGCGGAATTTAAAGTTTGCCATGTACCTCCACTCACCCATGGGTACACTTCTCGACTTTGGATAATCGCTGGACTGCTCCTCCTTCTCCTCATGCGCCATCATGATGACCGTTACAATAGTTAGGTCTTTGTTTCAGGTATACCCCCAGTGGTAAATTTTTTCGCCCATTCTTTGCAGAATGGACATTACAACGACAGGAGACCCGCTCCTTTGCAATGGGAACAATGTTTTGAGGCCCTCATGCACGTCTCTACCCAGGGACAACGTGTAGCCTCCCAATTTTTGGCTGCCCTGCCTAAGGGCTATACTGAAATACACCCACTTCCTTAAAATGGACACTTAATGTTTTGAGGCCCTCATGCACGTCTCTACCCAGGGACAATGTGGAGCCTCCCAATTTTTGGCTGCCCTGGCAAAGGGCTATACTGAAATAGACCCACTTCCTTACAATGGGCACTTCAGGTTTAAAGGCCATCATGCACGTCTCTACCCAGGGACAATGTGGAGCCTCCCAATTTTTGGCTGCCCTGCCTAAGGGCTATACTATAATACACCCACTTCCTGACAATGGACACTTAATGTTTTGAGGCCCTCATGCACGTCTCTACCCAGGGACAATGTGGAGCCTCCCAATTTTTGGCTGCCCTGGCAAAGGGCTATACTGAAATAGACCCACTTCCTTACAATGGGCACTTCAGGTTTAAAGGCCATCATGCACGTCTCTACCCAGGGACAATGTGGAGCCTCCCAATTTTTGGCTGCCCTGCCTAAGGGCTATACTATAATACACCCACTTCCTGACAATGGACACTTAATGTTTTGAGGCCCTCATGCACGTCTCTACCCAGGGACAATGTGGAGCCTCCCAATTTTTGGCTGCCCTGGCAAAGGGCTATACTGAAATAGACCCACTTCCTTACAATGGGCACTTCAGGTTTAAAGGCCATCATGCACGTCTCTATCCAGGGACAATGTGGAGCCTCCCAATTTTTGGCTGCCCTGCCTAAGGGCTATACTGAAATACACCCACTTCCTTAAAATGGACACTTAATGTTTTGAGGCCCTCATGCACGTCTCTACCCAGGGACAATGTGGAGCCTCCCAATTTTTGGCTGCCCTGGCAAAGGGCTATACTGAAATAGACCCACTTCCTTACAATGGGCACTTCAGGTTTAAAGGCCATCATGCACGTCTCTACCCAGGGACAATGTGGAGCCTCCCAATTTTTGGCTGCCCTGCCTAAGGGCTATACTATAATACACCCACTTCCTGACAATGGACACTTAATGTTTTGAGGCCCTCATGCACGTCTCTACCCAGGGACAATGTGGAGCCTCCCAATTTTTGGCTGCCCTGGCAAAGGGCTATACTGAAATAGACCCACTTCCTTACAATGGGCACTTCAGGTTTAAAGGCCATCATGCACGTCTCTACCCAGGGACAATGTGGAGCCTCCCAATTTTTGGCTGCCCTGCCTAAGGGCTATACTATAATACACCCACTTCCTGACAATGGACACTTAATGTTTTGAGGCCCTCATGCACGTCTCTACCCAGGGACAATGTGGAGCCTCCCAATTTTTGGCTGCCCTGGCAAAGGGCTATACTGAAATAGACCCACTTCCTTACAATGGGCACTTCAGGTTTAAAGGCCATCATGCACGTCTCTACCCAGGGACAATGTGGAGCCTCCCAATTTTTGGCTGCCCTGCCTAAGGGCTATACTGAAATACACCCACTTCCTTAAAATGGACACTTAATGTTTTGAGGCCCTCATGCACGTCTCTACCCAGGGACAACGTGTAGCCTCCCAATTTTTGGCTGCCCTGCCTAAGGGCTATACTGAAATACACCCACTTCCTTAAAATGGACACTTAATGTTTTGAGGCCCTCATGCACGTCTCTACCCAGGGACAATGTGGAGCCTCCCAATTTTTGGCTGCCCTGGCAAAGGGCTATACTGAAATAGACCCACTTCCTTACAATGGGCACTTCAGGTTTAAAGGCCATCATGCACGTCTCTACCCAGGGACAATGTGGAGCCTCCCAATTTTTGGCTGCCCTGCCTAAGGGCTATACTATAATACACCCACTTCCTGACAATGGACACTTAATGTTTTGAGGCCCTCATGCACGTCTCTACCCAGGGACAATGTGGAGCCTCCCAATTTTTGGCTGCCCTGGCAAAGGGCTATACTGAAATAGACCCACTTCCTTACAATGGGCACTTCAGGTTTAAAGGCCATCATGCACGTCTCTATCCAGGGACAATGTGGAGCCTCCCAATTTTTGGCTGCCCTGCCTAAGGGCTATACTGAAATACACCCACTTCCTTAAAATGGACACTTAATGTTTTGAGGCCCTCATGCACGTCTCTACCCAGGGACAATGTGGAGCCTCCCAATTTTTGGCTGCCCTGGCAAAGGGCTATACTGAAATAGACCCACTTCCTTACAATGGGCACTTCAGGTTTAAAGGCCATCATGCACGTCTCTACCCAGGGACAATGTGGAGCCTCCCAATTTTTGGCTGCCCTGCCTAAGGGCTATACTATAATACACCCACTTCCTGACAATGGACACTTAATGTTTTGAGGCCCTCATGCACGTCTGTATGCAGGGGCATTGGTGAACCTCACAATTTAGGACTGCCCTGGCAAAGGAAAATACTACAAAGACTCACTTCCTCAAAATGGGCACATTAGACTCAAGAGGCCTTCATGTACGTCTCTTCTCAGGGACATCGGAGTGCCACACAATGTTTTCACGTAAAATCTTTCATGTATTGATCTCAAAAAGTAACATACACCAGATCTATCTCACTATTGGGTATGTGCCCTTAACATTTCCGCCATGAAAAATCATTTTGGGGTCATTTTGGAAGGTTTTCTGGTGAGTCCGTAAAAATGGCGTAAAACGCGGACAAAATTGTTCACAGCTGTGACTTTTGAGTGATAAATGCTTCAAGGGGTCTTCCCCATGCTGTTGCCATGTCATTTGAGCACTCTTCTGAGACTTTTGTGACATTTTTAGGGTTTCTCCATGCTGCCGGGAGGTCATTTCACAAAAATACTCGGGTCTCCCATAGGATAACATTGGGCTCGTTGCTCGGGCCGAGTACACGAGTATCTTGGGAGGCTCGGCCCGAGCTTCGAGCACCCGAGCTTTTTAGTACTCGCTCATCACTATTCACAAATAAACGTATCAAGGTGTTAGAATGGCCAAGTCAGAGTCCACACCTGAATCCAATTGAGAATCTGTGGAAAGAGCTGAAAACTGCTGTTCACAAACGCTCTCCATCCAACCTCACTCAGCTCGAGCTGTCTGCAAAGGAAGAATGGGCAAGAATTTCAGTCTCTCAATGTGCAAAACTGATAGAGACATACCCCAAGCAACTTGCAGCTGTAATTGCAGCAAAAGGTGGCGCTACAAAGTATTAACTTACTTAAAAGGGCCGAATAATATGTGGGGAAAGGTTGAAAAATTCAAAGGGGCTGAATACTTTCGCAAGGCCCTGTAGCAGGCATAGAGCTACACATCCGTGCCTGAAGCCACCTTCATACCATCACCACCACCATAGCTGTGTCCTCTATTTAATGTGCTCCTCATTATATGACCACCAAAATAGGGCACATTAATAGACAGTACCTATACAGCCTCTTTATATAAGTTCAAACACATAGCCTACTTCAACAAGATTAAGTTTTTTCGGGGATTAGGCTCAAGAAAAGGAGCCACTGTAGTGTCACGCTCAGAGTTGGAGAGCTCCGATTACATGGTGACAGTTACACTCAGACCTGGCACACTACAAAATCACCACTTTAACAACAGTGGGCCCTCGCACTAGGGAGTGGGAAGATGGGACACCTCCTGCATACACCAGCAGCTGTACCCTTCATCCTCTAGCCACCCCTATACAGGTTCATTCAAGCTGTTGCCGAGCAGGATACCTTGAACCCTAGCAGGCCCTGCAAACCCTGGCTAGTGAGCTGGCTGACAAGGAACACTAGTCCCACCACTGCCCTAATACATTACGAAGGGAAAGAAGACAAACAGGGGGGAAAAGGATACAAACACAAACTCCATGGCTGCAGCCAGACTGAGGCAGCAGACGGATGAGCTCAGGTCAGAATCCTAGCGACTCCTATCATAAAGTCATCCAGGACAGAATGGATTCTATCAACAGCAAATGTTGATAAGTATTGTCACTAGTTGAAGGCGGTGGGCGTGGTCACAGAGCGGCTGCACCTGACATGGACTATTAGAAAGCTGCCAGCAACAAAACAAATTAACCTTTAATACACCAAAGGGATGGAAAACACATTTCACAAGGTTAACTGAGACTCAGAGCCCAAACCTGTCACAAATCTCCTAATATCGGAAGACATCTGTGATAGTTATACACGCACAGCTTTATTGGAGATTCAGGAACAAGAAACTGCTGCACAGTGGTCAGCTACTAATTATTAGATGGTCCACAGAGGACTTGGTGGCTGCACTTAGATTACATTTTTTTTTGAGAATAGGCCGACTAAAAAGAAGTCATAGTATATACACACAGTATTTGTAGAGATTCAAGAAAGTGAAACTGCCTCACAGTGGCCAACTACTAATTATTAGATGGCCCATACAGGACTTGGTAGCTGTGAAGGAAGGTGCAGATGCCAGGCTGTGAGGGCTCTGCACCCCTTTGCCAGATAGAGCTGGTGCTTGTAGACCATTTTGGGCGAAGTGTGCAACCTTACTGTAGTCTTCAGTGAGGCATCCATAACCCCTCAGCCGTCTCTGTCCAGGACATGTTCTATACGGCCTTCTTTCTCCATCTCCAGAGAATTATATGGCCGGTCTGCAAGGGTTGAGGAGTCTCCATTTTCTGGACCTCACAGTCCAGAGTGGGGCCTCTTCTGATTCCTCCTCCTGTTTCCTCAGGGCCGGCTCTCATTCTTAATCAGCTTTTTTGGAAGGGTGGGCTATTTCTCTTTGGTGAACCTGCTGGAGGAGGGTACCACTGATCATGGGGAATTTTTTAATCCCCAGCTTCTGGATATGCAGGATAGCGCTTCGCAGCCTTTTCCTCATGCCCTAGTACACCTGCCAGGGATAGGGCCCACTGCAAATGGTGTGTTTCTTAATCTCCAGCTTCCGAGCATACCAGATATCGTTTTGCACTATTTTACTTCGGTTCCGCCCACAATGAACATTCTCAATGCTCAGATCCCGGCCATGTCTGATAACTTTTGTTTCCGTGACCCATAACTTGTTCTTCCTAGCCATCTGCCCCGCAGTCTGTCTTGTCAGGCTGTACAGAGAATGACCCAGCTTGCAGCACCTCTTGAAGGAAGGTTCGGACGTAAGGCCGTGAGGGTTCTGCTGCCACTGTTACTTCATCTTACCTAACCCTCTTCTTGGGACCTAGTGTCACAATAGGTGATATAGAACTGGGAATGGGACTCCTATATTTGCCTTCAGGCTAGGGGAATTCTTAACTGTCCCTTATCCCAGAGGTATGCCTGATGGTGTTGAGGTCTGGACCGCCAGCATAGCCTTAACACCTGAATAGCTTTAGTCTATTACCTCCTCATCCCCAACACAGGAGAGAGCCGGAACTAGATTGGTTAATCCCACACAAAAGGCAGACAGGGAAAAAACAAAACTCAACTCACAGCAAACACTAAGCAGTGGTATACACAAAACATGCTCAGGACGTAAAGAAAAGGGAGGAAATGATAAGCGACAAAAGTATTTCCACAACACACCAGACTTGCATACAGCAGTAAACCAGAAGCTGGATCACCATGCACAATGACCAAAATTGTTATTATCGGCGTGGAAGAGCAGGTTCCAACATATTTTAAAGGGAGGAGGCAGCCATAATAGGTCCGGGGTGGCCGTAATAGGCGTCCAAAAACCCATGACCCAAGCAGCAATTCAAAGGCCAGCAGGAATTAACTCTTGCTAGACCATCCACCAGTAAACTCACAACTAATTGATGCACGGCTCTGAGCAAGTTAAAGAGCACCAGGTGGTGTGTCAGACTCTGCAGTGTGAATAAAATCAGAAGACGCCATGACACCTGGTAAGTTTAGAGACCAACACTTTCTGACACCTAGTCTTCCAGTTTCCTAACCTAAGCCTCCGCTTCCCTCCTGTGTCCAATCACTGCCTCGGACTGCTTCCAGCTCCTCAACTTCACAAGGCCTGTCCCAAGTAACACTCTCCCTATACTCTTCTCAGCCTGTCCCAAGGTTAGCTGTAGTCTCCAGACACTTGAGGGATAACTCTAGGTTCCCTGACTGGTCCAAGTTACAAAGCACTGTTCACACACTTGGAACCCACTGCAAAACTGATCTCTCTCTTGTCTGTTTCTACAGCCAACCCCCCTGGCCATCTATTACGCTTTCTACCTTTGCTCCCAGCTCTCTCACTACCCAGGAAACACTTGACACTACTATACTTAGTTAATATACATTATATAATACAATTACTATAAAATACACATTAGGTAGTAAAATACAGTACACAGTAAAGCACATTAAACTCGTGGCCACTAGGTAGCGCCAAACACGGCTCTGCTAAATCGCCAGCAAATGTTCTCCAGCAGCAGTACTAAAATATTCACTTTAAAAAGACAACTATATTATAGTACATTCAGTATAAAGTACATCAGATATCATGTAAACACCATCGGAGTGGAGGTAAACTGGCCACCTCTACAGTGGAACCGAGATTAAATTTGTTTCAGAGATTTGGCCTACAAAAAAGAGCCACAGTGTACGTGTCGCGGGCGGGGAGGAGGGTGTCAGCACACCGCGCTCACCCCTTCTGCTCGGGTCCGGCAGCTGCTCAGTGGTGGCTCGAGCGGTGGGCCGGATCCCGGGGTTTCTCGAGCGACACTCCTCGCCCGTGAGTGAAAGGGGGGGTTTTGTGGTTGGGTGTGGGGATTGTTATAGTTCGTGACGCCACCCACGGTTGTGGTGATTTCACCACCGCTGCTCAATGTGGGGATCCCGGGGATGGTGATGTGGAGCAGCCAGTTGTTGTGTTGCCCCTCCGTGGGTAGGGGTTGGTGATCCCGGGGGCCAGTGGGGTGCAGGGGCGCAGGGGCAGCGCTGTGCCTTGCGGCACTGAGGTACTCACTCAGCCAGTAAACACGACACAGTTCTCGGTAAACAAACGGCTGGTTGGACGGGTCCCTCGGACGGTTCACGGTGCTGCGGTTCCCTGCAGTTAGCGGTGACGGTCTCTTCCCTGCACCTTTGAAATGTCTGTTTGGTAGCGGTGGATTCCCACCGGTTACCCGCTCCCCGACTGCAATCTGTGCCGGAGGAGCTCCACACTTTGCCCGCAGGCGCCGGCCCTGGGAAACTGGTGCCTTGGCGGTGGCGGTGTTTCCCCGTTGTGGTTGGACCTTTGCCGTCAATCAGGACTTGCTTGTTGGGGGATCTACGTCCCCTTCACTAACGGATTTAGCAATTTACAGCGACTCCAAGCCTTGCTGGGATCCGAAAGCCCCTGCTCTGGTGCTGACTGCCCTTTGTATACTGCTCCAGGCCCCCGGATACACACAGCCTCCGTGGCCCTTCCAGCAACCTCCAGACAGTCCCACTGCAGATCTTCACCACTGTCTGCTGACCTTGCTGACTCCGTCTGGGCACACAGCCACAGACCAACTTCAGGCTTTCTTTCTCTTCTGTCGCTTCACTTGCTTTCCTCCTTTACTGCTTTCTTCCTTCACTTTCACTTAGCTGTTTACTCTAACCCTGTCTAGACTACTCCTTCACTCTTGCCCTGCCTGGGCTCGACTCCTTCCACTTCCTCCTCCCTGACAGAACTCTGTTGTTTACTCAAGCTCGTCCCTGAGCTATCTGCCTGGTTTCCTCCTGCCTCCAGTGTTGTGAGCTCCTCGGTGGGCGGAGCCAACCGCCTGGCCCACCCCCTGGTGTGCATCATCAGACTCCTGGAGGAAGGCAACAAGGATTTGTGGGTTAGCTGGTGTACCTACAGGGAATGTGGGGTGCGTGTGTGTTGTTATCTGTGTCCCCTGGCTTGCCCAGGGCGACACATTCCCCCTTAGCAAAACGCAGACCGTCCTCGGGCTGCCCGTCCAACACCGGTTTTATTTTCCTTTTTGTTTTCTGAAAAGGTAAAACGGTATAACATTATAAACGGTAAATTATATACATTTTTAATCACAACTCTTCCCAAGACGGGAGGCACATTTACTTTTAACGTTACAACGGTGTACGGTCACGGTTTCCGCTCTCTCCCACCCAAGCAACCTGGCCCTGATGCTGCCCCTAAAACCCAGGCAGCACCCCTTGACCCACAGTCCAGCACAAGTTACCCGAGCGGGATCTGTCCTTCCCCTCCAGAGGGTGGCCACCGGTTCCTTTGGTGGCTGGGCCCTAGCCTGCTCTGCTGAGGGCCCTCCCTCCAACCTGCCTCTCCGGAGGCGGCATTGCGGAAACGGTAACGGTACCCAACATATTTACAAGCCACTTAACGTTTGTGGTGCCCTGCAAGTTCACGGGCTTGTCCATTGATAGTTCCCATGCAAAACTTTAAACGGTCCCCACGGGGACAACGGTGCCGGCTCCTGCCGGTTCAAATCACAAACAAATCAGGTGACTTCTTCGGTAATTTCACTTATCATTTCAAACTTTTTAAACTTTTTCAAACAAACAGCAACACTCTTACATTTGCGGACCCCTTTCACTCATAGAACGGTCTCCCTGTACCTCAGTGGGGGTCTACCTAGGTTGGAACGGGTGGACCTTCGGGGCCCGGTGTCTTTGGTGCTAGACAGTGGGGTAGAGGGAACAATCGGTTCCTCCTCCGTGCTATAGTGTGGAGCAGGCGGAGGTGCAGGGGGGCTGGGTACAGGTTCATCCCTGGGCACTGGCACTGGTTCTGGCTCACGGTTAACCGCTTCCACTACTTCTTCATCCACAGGTTGTGGGAACAGTATCACTGGAAGGATCACCGCGCCGTTCTGTGTAGGCCAGTCTGCTGGGAAGTCACCCATTACAGTGTGGATTACCTCTGCTGCCTTCTCCACTGGTGGAGGAACCGGTACTTCAGCCTCTGCCTTCAGCGCTGGGGGGCATTTTTTTAGATGGTCCCGGGAAACTGTGGCTAGGGTGTCCCCCTGGTCACGACTGATCTGGTAGGTCTTCCCATCTCCCCATTCTGTGGGTTGTATGACATAAGGGACTTGCTCCCACTGATCATCCAGCTTGTGGGTTTTTCTCTTCCGTTTCAGCACCACATCTCCTGTGTCAGGTTTCCAGGTTTTCCAGTTCTCTTTTGAATGAGCTTGCCCTCGGTTAACATGGAGTTTACTGTTCTGTTGCCCTACTTCCTGTCCAGCTGCTTAAAAGGCCGCCTCTAAGCCTAGTCCAGTGCCTGAGTATACTGCTTGCTGTGTGCTCCTGCTTTGCTGCTGCTAATCCTGATTGCCTTTGGATCCTCCTAAAGACTACCGACCGACCGACTCTGGACCTTACCCGGTTTCTCAAAGCTGTGCCCGGATTCCTTCTGCCATCTTCGGTCAGCACTCTGCCCGATTCTCTCTGGTTCGTAACCACTCTGGACAATCATCCCGTACGGACACTCCTGGACTTTTACCGCTTGCCCCTTGTGTCCCGGCTGCTGCGCATTTAGGCCTTCCGGGGGTGATTGCCGGACAGTCCCTGTATAGGGGTTCGCTCTGGTGGTCTCCCTGGGGGAGTCCGGTGCGTGGCCCCGGGAATTCCCTTCGCTCCGTTTCGGAAAGGTATTTTGTGTATTTGTACCGCTGTGTTTTCCGTTGTATATCTACCGTGGTTACATATTATAAATTATCTTGTACCAAGAGCTCGTCTCTGATTGTCATTGCCCTACGCTATCGAAATCCTCAGAACATATATAAGTATTACATTATACTCAGGCCATAAGAGGATTTCGCTGGGGCAATGACTGAGACACGAGCAGACCAGCTCTTCTCCATGATTAACTCCCTGCAGCAGGAGATGGAGGCGGTGCAGAATAAACTTAGAGATGTGGAGGCACAGCTGGGCCATGATCACCAGGTACTGGGGCCGGCTATACAGGATTTGCAAGTCAGAGTGGAGGCTCAGGAAGCCATCCCCACTACGTCCGTATCAGCTGCCGGTATGCCTAGGTTACCCCCATTCCGTTTCAATGGTGATCGTAGTCAGTTCCGTGGATTTGTTAACCAATGTATACTGTTTTTCGATGTACATTCTGATTACCGTTCTGATCGGTCAAAGGTGTTATGTATCATCATGTTATTAACCTCACGAGCACTGGCTTGGGCTAATCCCATGATAGAGAATCGGGACATCCGTTTGAATCACCTGGATGACTTTCTGAACGCAATGGCGCAAATGTTTGATGATCCGAATCGCCGTGCTACCGCTGAAGCGGCTCTCCTTTCCTTACGTCAGGGAAAGCGTTCTGTCGTTGAATACGCCACTGAGTTCAAGAGGTTAGTGGTAGACACCGATTGGGGAAACAATGCCTTATTGTCTGTTTTCAGAAAAGGTTTGTCCGGTACCATCAAGGACGAGTTAGCCCGTTCCGAATCTCCAGGGGATTTTGAACTGTTTCTCCAGCACTGTGTGCGCATTGATACCCGTTTGACGGAACGTAGACAGGAAAAATGGGCAGCTGTAAACCGTGTAAACAATATTGCGTTTCCTTCCAGAGAACCCGCTCTCAGGACGCCACGGGAGGCCGAGGACGTACCTATGCAAGTGGACTCTCTGCAAAAACGAGAGACCAACGAACGTCGTGAACACCGGCTCCGTGAGCGTTTGTGCTTCTATTGCGGTCAATCGGACCATTTCTTGATCGACTGCCCGAAACGTCCAAATCGCCCAAATAAGGTATTGGCAGCCATGGCAGAGTGTGACAACACGGACGCAGAGTCCGATATCTCTGAGGCAAGTGGACACTTGGATGCGGTATTTCCCTTGACGGTAATGTCCACCTCACCGAAGGACTCAGAGGGGAAATACACCCATTGCTCACTCCCCATTCAGATCCGTTGGGAGGGACAGCTAATTCCTACCTCTGCAATGATAGACTCTGGGGCAGGGGGAAATTTCATGGACTCTTCCTTTGCCAGGAAACACGGTATCCGGACTCAGCAAAGATCCTCACCGGTTACCATGGAGACGGTAGACGGATCCCCGTTAATCTCTGGACCAGTGGATCGGGAAACGGTACCGCTCGAATGCGTGATGAAGCCAGGTCAGCAGGGGACCCTTGTTTTCATGATAATTTCTTCTCCTCATTTTCCGATTATTCTAGGTATTCCGTGGCTACGGTCTACAAATCCCGTCATCGATTGGGAGACTAAAGAAATATCCTTCCCACCGCAGAGTGGTCCGACCATTTGTCCAACTGTTCCGGTTCCAGTAACATCAAATACGGAGGGCACTGTACAGGTACCTGTTTTACCCCCGGTTTACCGTGACTTCGCTGATATATGCGACAAAAGAAAAGCTGATCGGCTTCCCCCGCATAGACCGTATGATTGCTCCATAGACTTAAGGCTACTTTACACACTGCGATATCGGTCCCGATATCGCTAGTGTGCGTACCCGCCCCCATCTGTTGCGCGACACGGGCATATCGCTGCCCGTGGCGCACAACATCGCCCAGAGCCGTCACACATACTTACCTGTCCGGCGACGTCGCTGTGACCGGCGAACCGCCTCCTTTCTAAGGGGGCGGTCCGTGCGGCGTCACAGCGACGTCACTGAACCGCCGCCCAATCGCAGCGGAGGGGCGGAGATGAGCGGGACGTAACATCCCGCCCACCTCCTTCCTTCCGCATAGCGGCCGGGAGGCAGGTAGGGAGACGTTCCTCGCTCCTGCGGCGTCACACGCAGCGATGTGTGATGCCGCAGGAACGAGGAACAACCTCGTTACTGCTGAAGTAACGATAATTGGGAATGGACCCCCGTGTCGCCGATTAGCGATTTTTCACTGTTTTGCAACGATGCAAAATCGCTAATCGATGTCACACACAACGGCATCGCTAATGCGGCCGGATGTGAGTCACGAATTCCGTGACCCCAACGACTCCGCATTAGCGATGTCGTAGAGTGTAAAGCCCGCTTTACTCCCAGGGGCGGAGATTCCGTTTGGTCATGTCTACCCGTTGGCGGCACCTGAGCTAGAAGCACTAAAAGAGTATATTGATGAAAGCCTAGCCAAGGGATTCATTTGTCCGTCTACCTCACCCGCAGGGGCACCCATCTTTTTCGTGAAAAAGAAGGAGGGGACTCTGAGACCCTGTATTGACTACCGGGAACTGAATAAGATAACCATTCGGAACCGGTATCCGTTACCGTTGATTCCTGAGCTATTGGAGAGGGTCCAACAGGCAAAAATATTCACCAAATTAGACCTCCGTGGGGCATATAATCTTCTTCGTATACGTCCCGGAGACGAGTGGAAGACCGCGTTCCGATGTCGGTACGGACATTTTGAGTACCTAGTGATGCCTTTTGGACTTTGTAACGCTCCCGCGGCATTTCAACATCTGGTTAACGATATTTTTAGGGATATCATGGACCAATTCATGGTGATCTATCTGGACGATATCCTAATCTTTTCTGATTCTCTACAGGACCACCAGGAGCACGTTAAGACCGTACTTACCCGTCTGAGGGAGAACCACCTGTACATTAAACTGGAGAAATGTGAGTTCCACTGCTCACAAATACAATTCTTAGGTTATGTCATCTCTCCTCAGGGACTGAACATGGAATCTAGCAAGATACAAGCCATTCTAGACTGGCTGGAACCGGGAAACATCAAAGAGGTACAACGCTTTGTCGGTTTTGCCAACTTTTACCGACGCTTTATCCGTAACTTTTCAGAGATTGTTCGTCCCATCACTCTGTTAACCAAGAAAGGACAGAAGTTTGTGTGGTCCGCCCAGGCCCAGGAAGCATTCCATCGTCTCAAGGTATGTTTTACCTCAGCGCCAATATTAGTACATCCGAATCCTGCACTTCCCTTTATCGTGGAGGTCGACGCTTCCGACTATGCATTAGGGGCCATTCTTTCTCAAAGGACCGGGGACAAGAGTCTCTTGCATCCGTGTGCCTTCTTTTCCCGCCGGTTGTCCCCTGCAGAAAGGAACTATGACATTGCGGACAAGGAATTATTGGCGATTATTTCCGCTTTCAAGGAATGGAGACACCACTTACAGGGAGCCGCGCAGCAAGTGATAGTACTCACAGATCATCGTAATCTGGAATTTCTTAAGTCTGCCAGGTGCCTGTCTCCACGGCAAGCCCGTTGGAGCCTATTTCTTAACCAATTCAATTTTATCGTTACATACCGTCCAGGTTCACGTAATGGGAAAGCCGATGCCTTGTCCCGAATCCACGCCGTGGACTCCGTGCCTGGAACCCCGTCTCAGACCGTGTTATCGGATGCCAATTTCGTTGGAGTAATCCAGGACCAGGACTTGTGGAAGGACATCAAGCTGGCCTATGATGGTGACGTATTTCTTGCTGCCCCCCCGAAGGATGTATCGCTTGTTCTTCGGAATGGTGTGTGGTTGAGAGAGCGACGCATTTATGTCCCGGAGGCCGTAAGACTTCGGGTTCTCAAATTGGTCCATGACTCCGTTGGCTGGTCATAGGGGGGTACTGAAGACGCAGGAATTTCTGAGCCGTTTTTTCTGGTGGCCTACCTGTTTAAAGGATGTGAAGGACTATGTCCACTCATGTGTGGTTTGTGCCCGGTGCAAGGTCCCTCGTGTGGCTCCTACGGGACTCCTCCAACCGTTACCCGTGCCATCTCGCCCTTGGGGGTCTATCTCCATGGATTTTATTGTGGAGTTGCCAGTCTCAGGCGGGCACAATACCATTTTAGTGGTGGTGGATCGATTGACTAAAGCTGCTCACTTCATTCCGTGTACCGGTCTTCCCTCAGCCGCAGAGACAGTGGATTTGGTTATCCAGAACGTATTCCGATTGCATGGGGTACCAGACGAGATCATCTCTGACCGGGGCGTGCAGTTCACGTCTAGATTCTGGAAGGGGTTTTGTACGGCACTCCAGATTGATGTCTGTTTGTCTTCTGCATACCATCCTCAGACAAATGGGCAGACCGAACGGACGAATCAAACCCTGGAACAATACCTTCGATGTTATGTCAGCCATCTCCAAGACGATTGGTTGAAGATGCTTCCGTTGGCGGAGTTCTCATATAACAACACTCAGAGCAGCTCCACTAAGGTAACGCCCTTTTTCGCTAACCTGGGTTACCATCCGACTGTTTTGCCTAGGTCACCGGTTGCGGTTTCGGTGCCGGCGGTGGAGGACAGATTGACGGAACTACGACAAAATCTGGAGGTTTTAAAGGACACTGTGGCTACGGCCCAGGAGCGTTACAAGAGGTCGGTAGACACTCACCGGAAACCGGCACCCATGTACAAGGTAGGGGACTCTGTATGGTTATCCACCAAAAACCTGAGATTGGGTGTTCCTTCGCAGAAGCTGGGACAAAAATTCATCGGTCCGTTTAAGATCACCGGGATTGTGAGCCCTGTGGCCTGTCGGCTACGGTTGCCGCACCATCTAAAGATACACCCGGTCTTTCATGTGTCTCTCCTCAAACCCGTTTCCCCTAATACGTTTCATGGTCGTGTTGTGCCTCCTCCTCCGCCTGTGATGGTCGACGGCGAGGAGCAGTTCGTGGTTGAGGACATTATTGACTCCCGGCTCCATCGTCGTCGGCTTCAGTATCTGGTACGTTGGCAGGGGTACGCCCCCGAGGACGATTCCTGGGAACCGGTGGGTAACATTCGGGCACCCCGGAAGATTGCTCAGTTTCATCGGCGGTACCCGGACAAGCCTGGCCCTGATCCGTCCTGAGGCCGTCTCTGGGGGGGGGGAGTAATGTCAGGTTTCCAGGTTTTCCAGTTCTCTTTTGAATGAGCTTGCCCTCGGTTAACATGGAGTTTACTGTTCTGTTGCCCTACTTCCTGTCCAGCTGCTTAAAAGGCCGCCTCTAAGCCTAGTCCAGTGCCTGAGTATACTGCTTGCTGTATGCTCCTGCTTTGCTGCTGCTAATCCTGATTGCCTTTGGATCCTCCTAAAGACTACCGACCGACCAACTCTGGACCTTACCCGGTTTCTCAAAGCTGTGCCCGGATTCCTTCTGCCATCTTCGGTCAGCACTCTGCCCGGTTCTCTCTGGTTCGTAACCACTCTGGACAATCATCCCGTACGGACACTCCTGGACTTTTACCGCTTGCCCCTTGTGTCCCGGCTGCTGCGCATTTAGGCCTTCCGGGGGTGATTGCCGGACAGTCCCTGTATAGGGGTTCGCTCTGGTGGTCTCCCTGGGGGAGTCCGGTGCGTGGCCCCGGGAATTCCCTTCGCTCCGTTTCGGAAAGGTATTTTGTGTATTTGTACCGCTGTGTTTTCCGTTGTATATCTACCGTGGTTACATATTATAAATTATCTTGTACCAAGAGCTCGTCTCTGATTGTCATTGCCCTACGCTATCGAAATCCTCAGAACATATATAAGTATTACATCCTGGCTGGAAAGGACCTGCGGGCGCCTTCTGGTTGAACCGGTGCTCCTGCTGCTCTCGACTTCGACTGAGGTTTTTCTCCACATACTCCTGGATTTGCTGGTACTGTGCCCTCCTCCGACTTTCCCACTCTGCCGTTGAGGGGAGTGCTTCCGGGGCTTCCAACCCCATCTCCAGATCCACCGGCAGGCGGCCAGGCCGAGCCCTCATCAGATACGCTGGGGTGCACTTCGTCGAGCTGGACGGGATGTTATTATACATGTCGACCAAGTCAGGTAGCTTTTCCGGCCACATGTTCCGTTCTTCCAGCGGTAGCGTCTTGAGGAGCCCCAGGACCAAGTGATTCATTTTCTCGCACATGCCGTTGGTTTGGGCGTGGTACGGAGTGGTCCGGATCTTCTTGCAGCCGTACAACTGGCAGAATTCGTGAAACACCTCTGCTTCAAAAGCCGGGCCTTGGTCAGTCAGCACCTTCTCGGGGTACCCATGGGGTCGGCAGAAATAAGCCTGGAACGCTCGAGCAGCGGTTCGACCAGTTAGGTCCTTAACGGGGACTACCACCATAAATCTTGAGTAGTGGTCTACCATGGTCAATGCGTAGGTGTACCCACTTCGGCTAGGGGTGAGCTTGACATGGTCCAGGGCAACCAGCTCCAGCGGCTGATGGGTGACTATGGGATGTAACGGTGCCCTCTGGCTAGTCTCGTCCTTTCTCCTCAGTGTACAAGGACCACACTCTCGACACCAGGCTTCCACCGATTCACGCATCCCACTCCAATAGAACCGCTCCCTCAACAGCATCTCCAGCTTCTTCCACCCGAAGTGGCCAGCACCATCATGGTATGCCCGCAGGACAGTAGCGACATCAGCTTGAGGAACGATTAACTGGCATATTTTCTCATGGGTCTTTGGGTTGATCAGCTCACGGTACAGCCTCCCTTGGTGTAGGTAAAGCCGTTTCCGTTCTTTCCACAAGCGTTGGGCTTCGGCTGGAGCGGCAGGGTCTATTCCCATAGCAACTTGTTCCACTAGAGTCTTGACAAGGCGGACAGCCGGCGCTTGATCCTGGGCGTCTTGCCACTCTTGACTGGGCTGCGGGTCCAGATCCACCCTTTGCTGACAGACTTGTACCCTCTCAGTAGGCAGCTGGTGAAACACAGGCAACTCGATCTCCTCGAGGTCGTCATCCTCGCACCCCTCTTCTGCTCTTCTAACAAATGGGGCATCCGGGAGAGTGCATCAGCATTTATGTTGACACGACCAGCTCGGTACTTTATGGTGAAATCATAGTTGGCTAGCCGGGCTACCCACCGCTGCTCCAGCGCGCCCAACTTGGCCGTGTTCAGGTGAGTCAGCGGATTGTTGTCCATAAACGCGGTGAATTTGGCTGCCACCAAGTAGTGGCGGAACCGCTCTGTGATAGCCCACACCAACGCCAATAGCTCGAGCTTGAAGGAGCTATAGTTCTCAGGGTTCCTTTCGGTCGGCCGGAGTTTTCGGCTAGCGTAGGCAATCACCTTCTCCTTTCCATCCTGGACCTGGGATAGGACCGCTCCTAGCCCCACGTTACTGGCGTCCGTGTGGAGGATGAACGGGCTCCCATAGTCAGGGTACGCCAGGACCTCTTCTCCGGTCAAGGCCGCCTTCAACTGGCAAAAGGACTCCTCATGCTTGTCCTCCCACGACAGTGGGGCCCCACTGGGTCTACCACCCTTGGTCTGTCCCACGAGGAGATCTTGCATGGGGGCAGCCATCTTCGTGTACCCCTTTATAAAGCGCCGATAGTACCCCACCAGACCCAGGAACTGCCTTACTTCCCTCACTGTAGTTGGTCTCGGCCAGCTCTGGATGGCAGTGATCTTCTCAGGGTCGGGGGCGACACCATCCGCACTCACCACATGCCCTAGATACTGCACCCTGGGTTTCAGCAGGTGGCATTTTGAGGGCTTCAACTTCATCCCGTACTTGGCAAGGGACGCGAACACCTCGGCCAGGTGCTCCAGATGGGCTTCATACGTCTGGGAATAAACAATCACATCATCCAAATACAGCAGGACGGTCTCGAAGTTTAAATGTCCCAGACAGCACTCCATCAACCGTTGGAAGGTCCCGGGGGCATTGCACAGCCCAAACGGCATGCTATTGAATTTGAAGAGCCCCATCGGGGTGGTGAAGGCGGTCTTCTCTCGGCCCTCTGGGGCCACGGCCACTTGCCAGTATCCGCTGGTGAGGTCAAGGGTCGAGAAGTAGTTTGCAGTTCTCAGTGCAGCCAAAGACTCTTCAATACGAGGTAATGGATAGGCATCTTTATGGGTTATCTGGTTGATCTTCCGGTAGTCCACACACATCCGCATGGTACCATCCTTCTTCTTGACCAGTACCAACGGAGCGGCCCAGGGACTACAGCTGTCCCGAATAACCCCTGCCTCCTTCATATTCCTCAACATATCTTTGGCACACTGGTAATGTGCAGGGGGAATAGGTCTATACCTCTCTTTGATAGGGGGATGTTCACCCGTGGGAATGTGGTGTTGGACCCCCTTAATCTGCCCAAAGTCTAGGGGGTGCTTACTGAAAACCTGTTCGTACTCCTGCACCACCCTGTGTACCCCTGCCTTGTGATGTGTAGGGGTATCATCAGTGCCTACATGTAACTGTTGGTGCCACTCCTTTGCGTCCCCCTGGGGTGGGGGAGTGCTGACGGTAGGTGGGAGTGTGGATGGACTGGCTTTATGGATAGCGTGAGGGTCCAGGGTGAGCAGCTTGGCAATGGTGGCATACCGGGGGAGCCTGACTTCTTCCTCCCCACAGTTCAACACTCTCACGGGCACTCTTCCTTTCTTCACATCTACCACCCCGCGGGCGGCCACTACAGTGGGCCAGTGCTCGGAAGGCATGGGCTCCATCATCGCAGGGTAGTCACGCCCCTGAGGCCATACTGCTGCCCTACACCAGATCATCATCTCACTCCTAGGGGGCACAGTCAATGGAGCAACATCCATCACTCTCACTCCACCAATCTCCCCTCCGGTTGAGCTCACATGCTGGCGGTACATCAGGGCACGGATCTCACGCTGCACAGCCCTCTGCCGGCTCCCCGCCGCTGTAGCGGCTAGCTGTTGCAATAAGTTCAACACATCAGCCATGCAGTGTTCCATCACATTGGTTCCCAGCACTATTTTCGGGTTATGATCACTGGGTTCATTCATGATCACAATCATACCCTGGTGTTGCAGTTCAGCTTGCCCCACTGTCATAGCCACTTGTTTATACCCCACCTGGGTCAATGGAAGTCCGTTAGCGGCAATCAAATTTATACTATTGTCTGGAGGCGCCAGCACGTCTGTGGCCCAATACTGCTGATACAACGTGTACGGTATGGTAGTTACCTGTGATCCAGTGTCCAAGAGAGCCATCACTGGTATGCCGTCCACAGCCACGGGGATGATAGGGCGGGCCCCGACATATCGGTCTCGCCAGTCCGGGGGGCCACGGTGTTCTACTCCTGAGGATTGGCCCGGGGCCCCAGGGGTTGCTCGTTTAACGGGCACTGTCGGTAATAATGGCCCGGCTTACGGCACTTGTAGCAGATTGGGGGTCTGCTCCGTGGGTTGTTAGCGCTTCTCCGCTGCATCCAGGGAACATCTTCAGGACTGTCAGCAAGCTGTATCTGCACTGGAGGCTGAGATCTGGTCACAGGTTGTAGCGCAGCAAGGATCTTGGCAAGGTCTCCGTCCATGCGACGGACCTGGGCTGCCAGCTCTTCTACTGTGCTGCTCGGGGCTGCAGGCATCAGAGAGGTTGGTTTGGCTGAGGCCGCCACAACAGGAGCTGTCTCGACGGGCCACAGGACGGGTTCCAGAACTTTAGCAGCTGGGGGCTGTAGTGCTTTGATAGCCCGCTCCTTTAACACAGCAAAGTCCACATCAGGGTGTTCCAGGGCCCACAGCCGGAGTTGTTTACGATCCTCAGGGGACCTCATCCCCTGCGCAAATTGCTCCACTAACATCTTGTTGCTATCCGCCTCATTAATAGAGTTCACCCGCTTCAGCGTGCGGAGGGCGGTCTGCAGACGTAGAGCATAGTCCCGAATGCTATCTCCAGCTCGTTGCCGGCACTGGTAAAACTGCATCCTCAGCTCAGCTTCAGTCCGGGTCTCGAAGGCAGTCTGTAGCTTCTCGAAGATGGTGGCTACAGAGAGCCGGTCTCCCTCGGCCCAGGTCTCCGCTTCCTGCTCCGCCGCACCGGTTAACTGGCCTAGCACTATCGCTGCACGTTGCTTATCAGTCAGGGGGTACAGCTCTAGCAACGGGTTGAGCTTTTTCCGGAAGGCCTGTAGGGCATCCGGTTTCCCGTCATACCACGGTAGCCAGGCAGCTCGGGCGCATAGGGCAAGGAAAACGGCATGACCTGAGCAAGCGCGGGGGCCGTGGCACCTCCCGCCGGTACGACCGGGACCTGGGCAGGCCCATTCCCATCCGCGGGTGCCGCTGCGGCTGCGACCACCGCTCCTCCAGCGGCTCCGTCGGGCGCAGACATCTTGTTTCCATCCCCCTTAGCTCTTTCCGGCCCCTCCTCTCTCGGGGCGGAGTTTTGGCCTTCGCGCTTCTACTGCTCGAGAAGACGCTCGAGCGGGAACTTTTCGCGCCAAAGATGGCGGCTTCTGAAATTTTCCTGCCGGATGCCTCCGGCGGTAACAAGGCGCACCTCTACCAGACGGCAGAGCGGTAGGATCCTGTTCGTGACGCCAAGTTGTCGCGGGCGGGGAGGAGGGTGTCAGCACACCGCGCTCACCCCTTCTGCTCGGGTCCGGCAGCTGCTCAGTGGTGGCTCGAGCGGTGGGCCGGATCCCGGGGTTTCTCGAGCGACACTCCTCGCCCGTGAGTGAAAGGGGGGGTTTTGTGGTTGGGTGTGGGGATTGTTATAGTTCGTGACGCCACCCACGGTTGTGGTGATTTCACCACCGCTGCTCAATGTGGGGATCCCGGGGATGGTGATGTGGAGCAGCCAGTTGTTGTGTTGCCCCTCCGTGGGTAGGGGTTGGTGATCCCGGGGGCCAGTGGGGTGCAGGGGCGCAGGGGCAGCGCTGTGCCTTGCGGCACTGAGGTACTCACTCAGCCAGTAAACACGACACAGTTCTCGGTAAACAAACGGCTGGTTGGACGGGTCCCTCGGATGGTTCACGGTGCTGCGGTTCCCTGCAGTTAGCGGTGACGGTCTCTTCCCTGCACCTTTGAAATGTCTGTTTGGTAGCGGTGGATTCCCACCGGTTACCCGCTCCCCGACTGCAATCTGTGCCGGAGGAGCTCCACACTTTGCCCGCAGGCGCCGGCCCTGGGAAACTGGTGCCTTGGCGGTGGCGGTGTTTCCCCGTTGTGGTTGGACCTTTGCCGTCAATCAGGACTTGCTTGTTGGGGGATCTACGTCCCCTTCACTAACGGATTTAGCAATTTACAGCGACTCCAAGCCTTGCTGGGATCCGAAAGCCCCTGCTCTGGTGCTGACTGCCCTTTGTATACTGCTCCAGGGCCCCGGATACACACAGCCTCCGTGGCCCTTCCAGCAACCTCCAGACAGTCCCACTGCAGATCTTCACCACTGTCTGCTGACCTTGCTGACTCCGTCTGGGCACACAGCCACAGACCAACTTCAGGCTTTCTTTCTCTTCTGTCGCTTCACTTGCTTTCCTCCTTTACTGCTTTCTTCCTTCACTTTCACTTAGCTGTTTACTCTAACCCTGTCTAGACTACTCCTTCACTCTTGCCCTGCCTGGGCTCGACTCCTTCCACTTCCTCCTCCCTGACAGAACTCTGTTGTTTACTCAAGCTCGTCCCTGAGCTATCTGCCTGGTTTCCTCCTGCCTCCAGTGTTGTGAGCTCCTCGGTGGGCGGAGCCAACCGCCTGGCCCACCCCCTGGTGTGCATCATCAGACTCCTGGAGGAAGGCAACAAGGATTTGTGGGTTAGCTGGTGTACCTACAGGGAATGTGGGGTGCGTGTGTGTTGTTATCTGTGTCCCCTGGCTTGCCCAGGGCGACACATACGCACACAGCTTTTGTGGATATTCTGGAAAGAGAAACTGCTGCACAGTGGTCAATTACAGCTTGCTAGATTGGCCCCACAGGTCATACTGCATTTAAATTAAATTTATTTTCAGACAATCAAGGGGCAAAAAATGGGCCAGAGTGTACACACATAGAGCTTTTGGTGAGATTCAAGCCACAGAAAATACTGTACAGTGGCCAATTACAGCTTGTTAAGACCCCGTTGCACGCAACGACATCGCTAACGAGATGTCGTTGGGGTCACGGAAGTCGTGACGCACATCCGTCCTCGTTAGCGACATCGTTGCATGTGACACGTACAAACAACCGATAACAATCACAAATACTCACCTAATTGTTGATCGTTGACACGTTGTTCAAATTCCAAATATCGTTGATGGTGCTGGACGCAGGTTGTTCGTCGTTCCTGAGGCAGCACACATCGCTACGTGTAACACCCCAGGAATGACGAACAACACCGTACCTGCGTCCTCCAGCAACGAGGTGGGTGTCACTTTCCTTCGGCTTCTCTCCGCCCCTCCGCTTCAATTGGACGGCTGTTGTGTGACGTCGCTGTGACGGCGTACGAACCGCCACCTTAGAAAAGAGGCAGTTCGCCAGCCACAGCGAGGTCGTTAGGCAGGTAAGTATGTGTCGCGGGCGGAGGAGGGGACACTGCGCTCACCACGCTCGGGTCCGGCACTGCTGCTGCTTCGCTGGCTGCTCGGTGGCTCGAGCGGTGAGCCGGATCCAGGGACTCGAGCGGCGCTCCTCGCCCATGAGTGAAAAAGGGGAATTTTTTTGGGGATTTATTGTCCGTGACGCCACCCACGGTTGTGGTGAGGTTGTGACACCACCGCTGCTCTGGACGGGGATCCCGGGAGCGATGACAGGGAGCAGCTTGGATGTTGTTCTTCCCCTCCGCGGGTAGGGGGGGTTGGTTGTCCTGGGGCCCGGTGAGGGAGGAATGGCAGGTGGGTTACAGGGCCTGGTGAGGTGCAGGGTCGCGGGGGGCAGCGCGGTGCCGCACGGCATGGTGGTACTCACTCAGCCAATGATGAATGTAACGTCTCCGGTAAAAGAAACGGCTGGATGGACGGGTCCCACAGACGGCCGCGGTGGTTCTTCTCCTGGTAGGTTGGTGGTGACTGCCTTTCCCTGCACCTGTGTTAAGTTCTTGGTCCTGGTGGCTTCCCACCGGAAACCCGCTCCCCAGCTTGGATGGATGCTGAGGGAGCCCCTTTTGCCCGCAGGCTCTGGCCCTGGGAACTGTAGCCTTGGCGGTGACTGTATATCCCTTTACGGTTTGAGCGGTTGCCTTCAATCGGGTCTTGACTGCAGGGAAACCCCGGAGGTTCCCTTCGCTAACGGATTTGACCGGTTTTACGGCGACTCCAAGCCTGATCGGGGTCCGTAGGCCCTGCCGAATGGTGCTGGCTTCTCTTTGCTCCCCGATCCAGTACCGGTGGGCCACCACCCGTCCCCGGTCCTTACGGTTCACATCAATCTGCCTCGCCTGCAGACGGTCACCACCGTCTGCCAACCTTGCTGTATGTGCCCGGGCCACGCAACCAGACATGGTCAGTCTCCTCTACTACCACTTCACTCTTCCACTCCACAAACTACACTGACTTCCTTTTCCCACCTCCAGGACTGTGAACTCCTCGGTGGGCGGGGCCAACCGCCTGGCTCCACCCCCTGGTGTGGACATCAGCCCCTGGAGAGAGGCAACAAGGATTTTTGTCTGACTTCGGTGTGCCTAGCCGGGGTGTGGGGTGTGTTGTTGCAGTACCTGTGACGACCTGGCTTGTCCAGGGCACCACATATGTGTGACGGGGACTAGCGATATTGTGCGCCACGGGCAGCGATTTGCCAAACGACTGGGGTGGGTGCTTTCACAAGCGACATCGCTAGCGATGTCGCTGCGTGTAAAGCCCACTTTAGAATGGTCCCACAGGGCCTACTACAGTTAAATTATATTTTTTTCTGAGTTTCAAGGGGCCAAAAATAGGCCTGTTCTCTCTCTCTCACACACACACACACACACACACACACACACACACAGCTTTTGGTGAGGTTCAAGCCACAGTAAGGGCTGCACAGTGGCTAATTAAAGCTGCTTATATTTGCCACAAAGGGCATGCTGCAATGCAATTAAATAATACTATTTGTCACAGAGTGAGCTGACAAACAGTATGGTACAGTCGCCACATGGAGACTTTTACACGCTGGAACCTAACACTGTGTCCCTCAAGCCAACAGCATCCTATCCCTGCGCTATATAGAGTAAAATGGCTGTGCGGCCCGTGATCCGGTCTTTACACAGCCCAGATCACGTGGTCCGCCGGCCAATCATAGCCATGCCAATACTTGACATGGCTACAATAGCTCTGGAAATGCCCACAGCCTGAAAGATAGCTGATAGGCTACTTTGTAACCTTTTAACAAGCTATATTCATCTGGCAAAAGCAAACAGGAGCTGGATGTATAGACAAATTTCTGTGTTTGGGTCTGAGTCGCAAACATGCGGTGTTTGGTACAAACTCTAACCTTTACAGTTCAGGCTCTCTCATCCCTAGTCATAAATCTTTTTTCTTTTTTTTTAAGGCAAATAAATGCTATGCAAGAAGTAATGAAGCAAAGGTCTGATATCCCAAAAAGACCATCTACATGCCGGATTCCAAACACTCTGCCCAAGTAAATATACAATTGTGCTGAAGGCTGTTTGAAAATATTCATCCGATGAACCTCACCAGCTTAATTTGAATCACTATCACAAATTACTGACTTGTAATAGGAACCGAAACTGCAAGGGAATTGCAAAAAGCATTAACTTGTCCTTGAGTATGTTTGCGGATATGCATACAGTAAGCTCCAAAACACTAATGGAATACATCTGTCACCACTGGCCATGAGCCTCAAATCTTAATGTTATAAACTAGTAACAGAGTAAAAAGTATACAAAAAGCAGGATGTTACAGCTGTATATCTCAAGACTTGCCTTTAGCGGTAGAAGAAAACAAGAGCCACAAACAGACATATAAAACCACAACCTGAAAAACAAGTATAATTTATGAGCTATTGTCTCCATTTCTTCCAGCCTTCTTTTTGTTAACTAATACTGCATTTTTCCTACATATATTCAGTATAAAAACCTTGAAACAACAAGATGCCCACATCCCAAGCCCCAAGGGACAAATAGATGAATAACATTCCACCAAGTAGAGACAGATGATAGTCCAGCACAGATAAATGCATCTAATATCTTCTATGTGTTTTTCTACAGTGAAACATAGTGGTGGCAGGGTCCTTATGTGGGGGAGCTATGATTTGTAAAAAAAAACCCTTTTAAAATATGTGCTGTCTACTTTTCCAAAAATCAGAAACAGTCGTGGAATATATTATGTTGATGTGCGGTTTTTGGTGGAGTTTTGCTGGATTTAGCCAAGACTACATTTGATGTACTTTGTGAAGACATGTTTTTCATACTAAATCAAACCACATTTAGTAAACTATCAAAATGTTCTCATCATTATCCCATAGTGCTCTTATTTCATGTCAGACTTTTACTTTTCTGTAGCTAATGTGCAGTTCCCAGGAAAAGATACTGCAATCAGGGTTCAGGTCATATAATAATTGTAAATATGATAATAATTATATTAATATATCAGTAAGACTAGATTATTTTTAGCAAACTAAAATGTTGCTATTAATAACATTAACTTAAAACCAATTGAATAAAAATTCAATTTGTAGATGAGTTCCCAGTGATGAAGTCTACGTGATGACTAGTCTGGTTTCACACGTTTGTCATTCATGGTCTGAGCATGGGCCACAATTTCCAGACTGGTCCACTGATCTATAGACATGAACACAACGGACTCCTTAATGTTTATGAAGCTGTTGAGTTTGGGTCAGATGTTCCAGAAATTGCAGTCTGTACTCAAACCATGAATGTGAAATATGTAATACCGGCATTGGTGCTTAGAACCAAAGATAACAGCTATTATATGTGTTTGTAGTACTGAATGTAAAAAAATAAACAGTTACAGGTGCTAAGAGCCTAAGGGAATGGCATTCTTTCATCATTTTAATTATTGCAGTTGCAAAGTTAATACCTGCCTTGCTCACACATAGGGCACGACAACCCGTTCTTGAATCTTTACTAATTTCTAAGGGGCACTTTGCACACTACGACATCGCAAACCGATGCTTGCAATGCCGAGCGCGATAGTCCCCGCCCCCCTCGCAGCTGCGATACCATGGTGATAGCTGGCGTAGTGAACATTAGCGCTACGCCAGCTTCACATGCACTCACCTGCCCTGCAACGTTGCTCTGGCCGGTGACCCGCCTCCTTATTAAGGGGGCGGGTCATGCGGCGTCATAGCGACGTCACACGGCAGGCGGCCAATAAAAGCGGAGGGGCGGAGATGAGCGGGACATAAACATCCCGCCCACCTCCTTCTTTCCGCATAGCTGGTGTGAGCCGCAGGACGCAGGTAGAAGATGTTCCTCGCTTCCTGCGGCTTCACACACAGCGATGTGTGCTGCCGCAGGAACGAGGAACAACAACGTAACATCGGTCATTTCCAAATTATGGAAATAACAGATGCTACACAGATGATATGATTACGACGATTTTGTGCTCGTTAATCGTATCAAAAACGCTTTACACACTACGATATCACCTGCGACGCTGGATGTGCGTCACTTTCAATTTGACCCCACTGACATCGCACCTGCGATGTCGTAGTGTGCAAAGTGCCCCTTAGGCTAAGGTTATGGTTCCACTTGCATACAAATAATCACTCCAATACTTGTCCCAAAAAGTGGACGAGTGTCATGTGTATGGCCTTGCATATGTCATGCGAGTGCGCATTTTTTTCTCACATAGCACCTGTGGGACATATGTATGACATGCATATGCCATCCGTATGCCATTCATATGACATCCGTATGTAATGCGCAATATTTTTCTCGCACCCCTAGACTTGCATTGGCAAGTCTGGTGCTCTCTACACAGCCATATGCACCATGCTGCGATTTGATCCTCAGCACAATTAGAGTTGAGGAAAAAATAGCAGAAAGACACTGCCTAATTGATTTACACTGATGCAAGTACAATACAATGTTTTGTCGGATTGCACTCGTCCATGAAAATAGCAAGTGGAACTGTGACGCCCTGGACTAGCCAGGTTGTCACAGGTAGTCCCATACACACATCCCCCCCTTAGAAAGGTGACAGCAGCCAAACTACAAAACCTTGTCACCACCCTCCGGGTTTGATGTTCACACCAGGGGGGCGGAGCCAGGCAATTAGCTCCACCCACCAAGGAGTTCACAAGCCCTGAGGCGGGAAAAACAGTAGTTGAGTCTAGTCTAGTCTTGACAGTGAAGTGGAGTGAAGTTCAAGGGCAGACCTGCGTCCAGGCCTGCCATAGGCTACATCAGGTGTCTGGGTTGGAGCCCAGTCACCTCTGGCAAGGAGGGAGACGGTGGTGGCCGCCTGCAGGAGCTGGGATTACAGCCGGTGGAACCGTAGGGACTGGGGACGGGTGGTGGCCCGCCAGTACCGAACCGGGGAACCGATTGGAAACCGGAGCACCAGGAGGGTTACTCAGACCCAGTACGAGGCCCAGAAACAACCGGGCTGAGTCAAATCAACTGATTGAGGACTCTACTTTAGGACCTTTCCCACATAAGACCCGACTGAAGACAACAGCCCAACCATAGGGGTAAAGCCACCACCCAGGCATAGAGACCTGAGGGGCCAGCTTCTGCGGGCAAAGCTGACACATATCAAACTGGGGAGCGGACTACCGTTGCTCAGGCATAGGAGTCATGATTTCTACATAAGTGAGGTGCAGGAGAAAGGCGGAAACCACCAACCTGATAAGGGGAAAACTGCAGCCGGCTGCGGGCACCGTTCACCATCTTGTTTGGTTTACCAGAGACTCCAGCGTGTTTGTCATAGTGAGTACAACAGTGCCTTTGGGCCGCGCACCGCGCCGCACCGCACCAACAACCTCAGCACGCATCCATTCCCTCGCCTCAGCACCTCCCATCATCCCCCTACCCACGGAGGGGATCAACACCAAGCTGCGCAACACCGTCCCCTGGAGCTTAGTCAACGGCAGCGGTGGTGTCCATCCATTCACCACAACCCGTGGGTGGCGTCACGAACCTACATCCCCTACAAACAACCGCGGCTCCAGCCATGGACCTCTCCACCGAAGTCCTTACGTGTAGCGCCAACCCCCTTTCAGAGCGACGAGACCCCTGGGTCCGTGAAGAGCTTGAGCCACCCACCGACGAGCACGGATACGAGCGGCTCGGCAGCCGGCCAAGCCCCAGGGCGGTACACATCCAAAGCCTTAGATTTACATTTACTATTGTCCCATCTCTGTACTTAGTTCTCAAAGAGTTCATTCATGTTCCAACAAGTTTCCAGGCCTGACTTCAGCTAGTCCACAGTTCACCTGTTTTTTTCAAGAAACGATTAGGTCTTCCCACTTTGTACTCTTCCTCTGAAGGTGGCCATGGATAGATATGGTAAAGCTGCAATTAAACCCCATTTTTTGGTTGCCTTCTAAAGCTTTACACCCTTACAACATTTACTGTCATAGCATTATTGATGTCTATATAAAACATGGAAGGATAACTACATGCAATAAATTCAAACCCAATCTTTTTATCAGTCACATAATATAACATAAAAAAAGTAAAAAGGTTTTTTAACCTCTTGATGACCAAGGATGTAGCTATGCGTCCCTTTAATGCGGGCTTGCGCGGTGAGCCTATTCCTTGTGCCTGTTAAATAGCTAGATGGCGCTGTCAAACTCTGACAGGAAGCTTTAAGACACACCAGTGGGGATCGTGGTGTTCCTCGCCACCATCGGCAGCCCCGTGGTGCAATCACAGGGCACCGATGGGTTTTCATGACAGGTGGGGGTCAGCTGATGACCCCTGTCACTGTCATGACTCGCTTCCTGTGACTACCAGCAGTGCACCAACACTCACAGGAGAGCAACATTTTTGCTGTTCGGAGGGATGCTGAAGCAACATTCTGTACAGCAGAAGGGATCGAATAGTTGTAAAATAAAACAATAAAAAATACACATATTTGGTATTGCCACTAGTGTTGAGTGAATATTTAACTATTCGTACTCGCTATCCTGTTAGTGAGTACTGTCCGCTACTCGCATATTCGTTATGAGTAGCAGCGCAATGTAAGTCAATGGGAAATACTCGATAAGTAGCGAGTAACCCGAAAGCCATACTGTTCGTGCGACTAGTGATTAGTATGGCTTTCAGGTTACTTGCTAATTAGCGAATATTTCCCATTGACTTACTTTGCGCCCGCTACTCGTAACGAATATGCGAGTAGCGGACAGTACTCTCTAACAGCATAGCGAGTATGAAGAGTTAACTACTCGCTCAACCCTAATTGCCACATTCAGAAATGCCCAATCTATCGAAATATAAAATCAATTAATTTAATTTGTAAAGCGCGTTGCAAGAAAAAAATATCAAAACGCCATAATTACATTTTTTTTGGTTGCCGCAACATTGCAATGAAATGCAGGCGATAAAAATATTGCATCTACCCAAAAATAGTATAATTAAAAAAGTCAGCTCATGACGCAAAAAAAAAGCCATCACAGCCCCAAATCCTGAAAAATGAGAACTCTATGGAGAACATGGTGACAAAAGCGCAATTCTATTTTGACAAATGTCTGAATATTTTTTACCACTAATTTAAATGGTGACAAAATGTAAAACTAAACATGTTTGGTATCTGCAAACTCGGACTTACCTGGAGAATCATAATGCCAGGTCAATTTTACCATACAATAAACATGGTAAATTAAAAACGAAAAAAAAACCAACAACTGGGCAATTGCACTTTTTTGCAATTTCACTGCACTTGGAATTTTTTCCCATTTTCTAGTACAGTATTGGGCAGAATGAATGGAGTCAATCAAAAGTACAACACGTCCTGCAAAAAACAAGCCCTTATTTATGTAAAAATAAAAAAGTGGATGGCTCTTGGAAGAAGGGGAAGAAAAATAAAAACAAAAAATGGAAATCGTCCGGGTGTGTTGTGGATTAAAAAAAACTGAAAAGATCATATCAGGAGCAACAAAGAGGATGTGAAAGAGACATAAAAATTCATTTAAATGAGAAAACTGAAAGAGAGGGCAATATATGAACCAGATTATATCACAGTATTTTTAATGTGCAAAAGTAGTCTTGATAAATGTCGATACATAAATATGATAATAATATAGAAATATCTCTTAGAATGGGGATTCAATTGAAAACAAAGTGCACTGTGATATGGCAGTATAATCACAAAAGAAAAAGTGCTTAGTGCACAGTTAATTCAGAGCATAATAAGAATAACAATAGTCCATCCTATTTCAGTTAGTAATACACATGTCACGCTCCCCGGGTCCTCGGCTCCCCTCCCCGGGTCCTCTGCTCCGCTCCCCGGGTCCTCAGCTCCGCTCCCCGGCTCACCTGCCACGCTCCCCGCTCTCCAGCCTCCGGTGCCCGTCCTTCCCAGGCCCCCTGGTCTCCGATCCCGGCGTCCGACGGCTTCCCAGGTCCTGGCCGGCTCCCCTGCGTCCTCCTCTCAGCTTCCTTCCCTGGCTTCTGGCACCAGGGCCGCGCGCATGCGCATTAGGGCGCGTGCGCGGTCACTGACCCTTTCTTAAAGGGCCAGCGTCCATTAACAGGAAATGATGCAGAACAGGTACAGGGTATAAAGGGGTTTATTGTCCAAGGGGGCGGGGCCTGATCTTCGTGTTTTCCCAAGCTAGGAGTCAGGTCTCCTTGTGTTTTGTGAGATACTTACCTCTCTATCTTCTAGAGCAGATCCTGCATCGCCATCCGGTCCTGCGGTACCTCGAACCCCGAACGCTGCCCATCTGCCATCCTGACAGTCCGTACCATCTCGGATCCCTGCGGTGACCCGTCATCTCGCTCCAACGGTTCCGGACCCCGCCTGACACCATCACGGCTTCCGAACCTGAGCTCCGTCACCCGGACCACCATCAGTGACCTCGTGGTCCCAGGGACTTCTCCGTTTTCTCCCAGTGCACGGACTGTCCTGCTACCTACAGTGCTCCGGCTACCGGACTCCTTTCCCTCATCCGGGAGTTCGGCCCAGTGGATCCACCTCCAGGGTCTACCCGTCCATCTGGCCCTAACAGTAAGATCAGGCCATGGATCCCGCCGAAGCACTAGCGGCCTTGCATGAGGAACTCCAACGCCAGCGTGAAGTTCAGACCCGCATGCTGAACTTTATGACTTCTGTGGACACCCGCCTGACCACGCTACAAGCGTCAGTCACGTCTTCAACATCCCGAGCCTCCACTAGTCAAGCCACGACCCCCGCTCCCGTGGCTGCCTCTTCGGATGCTTCCAGACTGCGTTTGGCCTCACCACCCCGATACGCCGGAGATCCCAAGACCTGCAGGGGGTTTATAAACCAATGCTCCCTCCATTTCACGCAGCTGTCACATCTGTTTGCTTCCGACCAAGCCAAGGTCGCCTTCATCATGTCTCACCTAGAGGGCGAGGCACTGGCGTGGATGAACCCCTTGTGGGAGAAGGAGGAACCTATGACCAAGAACCTCCAGGAGTTCCTGCAGGCCTTTCGCAGCACCTTTGACGAACCCGGACGCGCCTCCGCGTCTGCGTCATCACTTCTCCGGTTACGTCAGGGAACACTGACGGTGGGTCAATACGCCATCCGTTTCCGCACCTTGGCTTCAGAACTCGGGTGGAATAACGAGGCCCTAACCGCCGCCTTTTGGGAAGGACTATCGGGTCGAATCAAAGATGAGCTGGCTGGACGTGATGTACCGTCCACCCTGGACGCCCTGATTACCCAAGCGACTCGAGTGGACATACGCTTTCAGGAGCGGTCCAAAGAGGTATCCCGTGAGAGACGTCCGGTACGGCATTCCTCTCCTCCACAGAAGCCCGCCGTACTCCAGTCAACGGCCTCTGGTGTCTCCGTCCATGAGCCCATGCAGATCGACCGTGTGCGACAGTCTGAACAACGTCGAGCAGAGCGGCTCGCCAAGGGTCTCTGCTTTTACTGCGGAGAGGGCACACACCTGCTACGCGCCTGTCCAGAGAGGCCGGGAAACTCCAAAGCCTAGGGTTGGTAGGAGAGGCCACCCTAGGTGCTGGGACTCTCTCAGACCCAGTTACATGGACTGTGCAAGTAACAACGGGAGAGACGCGGTTTACGGCTGAGGCGTACCTCGATTCTGGGGCAGCAGGCAATTTCATCCAGCAGGCCACGGTGGACAAGTACCAGGTGCCTGTTACTCCACTCGACAAGCCCCTCGTGATTGCCTCTGTGGATGGGAGACCTCTCTCTGACACCATCTCCTGGATCACCAAGCCGCTTGAACTGCGTATCGGTGCTCTGCACACCGAGAACATCGCTCTCTACGTCCTCCCACATATGTCACATCAAATTCTGCTGGGCCTTCCCTCGTTGCGGACACACGAGCCTTCAGTCAGCTGGGGCACTGGCGATATTACTCGATGGGGGCCTTCTTGCCATGAGAGGTGTCTGAAGACCATACAACCCATCCGGCGACCTCTGGTTCCCGAGTCCCTACCGGGACTGCCCTCAGCCTATTGGTCCTTCGTGGACGTCTTTGACAAGAAGGAGTCCGAAGTACTTCCACCACATCGTCCTTACGATTGTGCCATTGACCTGCTCCCGGGAACTACACCACCTCGAGGACGGATATATCCACTCTCTCCAGCCGAAACAAGGGCCATGTCTACGTACATCACAGAGAGCCTGGCTAAGGGATTCATCCGGAGATCCTCCTCTCCTGCTGGAGCAGGCTTCTTCTTCGTAAAGAAGAAAGAGGGTGACCTACGCCCATGTATAGACTACCGGGGATTGAACCTGATCACCGTGAAAAACAAGTACCCCCTGCCGCTCATCCCCGAATTGTTTGATCGGCTCAGAGGAGCTCGTGTGTTCACCAAGTTGGATCTTCGGGGTGCCTACAACCTGGTCCGTATCCGCTCAGGGGATGAATGGAAGACCGCGTTCAACACTCGCGATGGGCACTATGAATACTGCGTGATGCCCTTCGGCCTGTGAAACGCACCAGCTGTCTTCCAAGAATTAGTGAACGATGTGTTTCGGGACCTTCTCTACGTCTGTGTGGTGGTATATCTGGACGACATCCTTGTCTTCTCTCCGGACCTCCAGACCCACCGAGAGAACGTGCAACTGGTTCTACAACGACTGAGAGAGAATCGTCTGTACGCCAAGTACGAGAAGTGCGTCTTCGAACAGTCTTCTCTCCCCTTCCTGGGGTACCTCATCACCGATACCGGACTGCAGATGGATCCCAAGAAGGTCTCCTCCATTCTCAACTGGCCTCCTCCTTCTGGACTGAAGGCAATCCAACGCTTTCTGGGATTCGCTAACTATTACCGCCAGTTCATTCCTCACTTCTCGGCTCTGACTGCTCCTCTCTCCGCCTTGACCAAGAAGGGGGCTAATCCAAAGGACTGGTCACCTGCGGCCGACGCCGCGTTTGGCGCTCTAAAGCAAGCCTTTGCCTCCTCTCCTGTACTCCACCGTCCAGAGTTAAACCGCCAGTTCACCTTGGAGGTGGATGCCTCCTCCTCGGGAGCCGGAGCAGTGCTCATGCAGAAGTCCTCCTCCGGGAAGATGGTGACGTGCGGTTTCTTCTCCAAGAGCTTCTCCACGCCTGAACGCAATTACACCATCGGTGACCGAGAGCTATTGGCGGTCAAACTGGCTCTGGAGGAATGGCGCTATCTTCTGGAAGGAGCAGTGTACCCTGTCATTGTTTACACGGACCACAAAAACCTGTAATACCTGCGGACTGCTCAGCGACTGAACCCACGGCAAGCCAGGTGGTCCTTGTTCTTTGCCCGGTTCGACTTCCAGCTTCATTTCCGACCCGCAAACAAGAATGTACGCGCTGATGCCTTGTCTAGGTCTTTCGTGCCCATGGAACAGGAGGAAGAGACATCTCAACCCATCATCTGTCCAAGTAAGATTATTCCGGTGACTCCTGTCACCCTGGCCCAGATACCGCCCGGGAAGACCTATGTCTCTGAGACTGACAGGCAAAAAGTGTTACACTGGGGCCATGCCTCGAAAACAGCCGGTCATGCAGGTCAGAAGAAAACATGGAGCGCTATTGTACGTCATTACTGGTGGCCATCCCTGCGCACGGACGTCGCCTCTTTTGTCTCTGCCTGCTCCTCCTGTGCCAGGAACAAGACACCCAAACACCTGCCATACGGCCGTCTTCTGCCTCTGCCCATACCCTCAGTTCCCTGGCAACACATAGTGATGGACTTTATTACGGACTTGCCATTGTCCTCCGGACACACAGTCATATGGGTCGTGGTGGATCGATTCTCTAAAATGGCCCATTTCGTTCCTATGGCTGGATTGCCCTCTGCTCAGGAACTCGCGGACGCCTATATACATCACATCTTCCGCTTGCATGGCTTTCCATCACATATCGTGTCCGACAGAGGAACTCAGTTCACCTCCCGCTTCTGGAGGGCTCTCTGCAAACATCTGGGAGTGACTCTAGACTTTTCATCTGCCTACCATCCTCAGTCTAATGGCCAAGTGGAGAGGGTCAATCAGATATTGACCTCTTTCTTACGTCACTACGTGAACGCCCATCATGACGATTGGTCCACGCTTCTTCCTTGGGCAGAATTCTCCCATAATCACCACATCAGTGAGTCGTCCTCCAGCTCTCCCTTCCATGTCGTTTACGGACTCCAGCCCTCCGTCCCATTGCCGGTATCCCCTTCTTCGGATGTCCCTGCTGCTGATACTGTAGCCCGTGACTTTGCAACCATTTGGGACTCTGTCAAGGCGTCCCTTGGGCGTGCTTCCCTACGGATGAAACGACACGCAGACAAGAGACGTCTGGACCCTCCGTGTTTCTCTCCTGGAGATCTCGTCTGGCTTGCTTCCAAGTACGTCCGCTTAAAGATACCATCATACAAGCTGGGTCCTCGCTACATCGGGCTGTTTAAAGTCCTCAACAAGATCAATGAGGTCTCCTACAAGCTACAGCTCCCGGCCACGATGAGGATACCCAACTCATTCCACGTCTCCCTGCTCAAGCCGGTTGTCCTTGGTCCCTTCTCCGCTGCTGCCAGTCCGGCTCCTCCACCTATTGCCGATGACGACATCTATGCGGTAAGGGATATCGTGGCCATGAAGACCGTACGGGGTCGACAGTTCTTCCTGGTGGACTGGGAGGGGTATGGTCCTGAGGATAGGTCCTGGGAGCCCAGGGAGAACGTGGGCACTCCTCTGATCCGTGCCTTCATGTCCCGGTTGCGGGGAGGGGGGCGTGGGGGGGGGGTACTGTCACGCTCCCCGGGTCCTCGGCTCCCCTCCCCGGGTCCTCTTCTCCGCTCCCCGGGTCCTCAGCTCCGCTCCCCGGCTCACCTGCCACGCTCCCCGCTCTCCAGCCTCCGGTGCCCGTCCTTCCCAGGCCCCCTGGTCTCCGATCCCGGCGTCCGACGGCTTCCCAGGTCCTGGCCGGCTCCCCTGCGTCCTCCTCTCAGCTTCCTTCCCTGGCTTCTGGCACCAGGGCCGCGCGCATGCGCATTAGGGCGCGCGGTCACTGACCCTTTCTTAAAGGGCCAGCGTCCATTAACAGGAAATGATGCAGAACAGGTACAGGGTATAAAGGGGTTTATTGTCCAAGGGGGCGGGGCCTGATCTTCGTGTTTTCCCAAGCTAGGAGTCAGGTCTCCTTGTGTTTTGTGAGATACTTACCTCTCTATCTTCTAGAACCGATCCTGCATCGCCATCCGGTCCTGCGGTACCTCGAACCCCGAACGCTGCCCATCTGCCATCCTGACAGTCCGTACCATCTCGGATCCCTGCGGTGACCCGTCATCTCGCTCCAACGGTTCCGGACCCCGCCTGACACCATCACGGCTTCCGAACCTGAGCTCCGTCACCCGGACCACCATCAGTGACCTCGTGGTCCCAGGGACTTCTCCGTTTTCTCCCAGTGCACGGACTGTCCTGCTACCTACAGTGCTCCGGCTACCGGACTCCTTTCCCTTATCCGGGAGTTCGGCCCAGTGGATCCACCTCCAGGGTCTACCCGTCCATCTGGCCCTAACAACACATTGGTATATAAATCCTATGACAAGCAGATGCAGAGTGAGTATAAACATCCAGAGTAAAACTACCAATATTTTATTAAACCAACCACATCTGCTCATGTATTTATGCCCGATGTGTATGTCGGCATCTGTCACGGTAAGTATGGGGAATTACGAAGCAAACAGCGAAAGGTAAGATAAACCCTGTGTCTAGGGAAGAGGGAGATGGTGACCCCTGACCAAACCTACCACTGGCTTACCTCACCCCCCTAGATAGGTTCCGCATCTTTGCGCTGGATTCATGAACCCGAAATAGGCCCTAGATGAGGAACGGATGGGATGAGCACTTAGTCAACCCCCATTAAGCTGTAAAAAACACACAGGGAAAACACACAGGGGAAAGTAAACAACTCCAGATTACTCAGAGAGAGGAACTGCAACAACAAAAGTTTCTCCAGATGAATACATGCTGACTGCTTGCACTGAAGAATTTTTAAGGGTAGAAGACCTATCACGAGCACAGAGTAACGGGAAATTAGGGTATGTAAACACCCAAAGAGAAGTGCTGAAAATTAATACCTTAAAAACTGAGAAATTTCATAGGGTCCTAAAGAGAAAGGGATAAACCCCAAGCAGGGAAAAAAGTAAAGTCAGAGAGCAGCTTGTGTAGCCAAGCCCTGCGACCTTCTACAGCCGGAAACTACAGGACTGTCATAATACCATTGCTTTATTAGGCCATGGATCCTAATATAAAGATACATTTTGAATTTTACATTTGATATGTTTCGAGTCATCCTTATAGGTTAGGTTTAATGTTTTTAATGCTTGAATTCATGGCTACAGCCTTTTATACTTATAAAACCTAGGGCTTTCGCCATTACAGCTTTTCCTTTATTTTTATATTGGAAATATTGAATGAATCAGAACCTAAAAATATATGACTGCCCAGACCCACCACCAAACCGTCCCCTTCAAAAAGAAAACACCACAACAAGTCTTTTTTCTTTTAAATCCAACTTTTTTATTAAATGTCATTTTATTATATAAAGGAGAGACTGATAATTAGAAGCTCTCATCTTTTTCTCCAGTGGCAAAAATTTAAAGGTCACAGCTTATAAACTCAACAGGAGGCCTTAACAAGGCCAACACACAAAAAATGGGGTTTTTGGGATATTTACCGCCTAAACCGGCCGTCCGGTGCGGGTGTCTCCAGCCACCTCTAACAACCCCTTCCGCTGCTGTGACTTGTCAAAGAAAAACAACCGAACAAAATAAAACATTTTTATAACCAGGGAGGGAGGGCGGGAGACAGGTCCGGGTCCTTCAGAGAGAGGCCGCCCCCGGGACGTGCTGAGGTATATATACTACAGGGGGCGGGCCAGTGACATCACCTGCGCGTCACTGCATAACTAATGAGATGTTTCCTTCTTAAAGGGGACATCACTTTATTGACCATATTAGGGCCGGCAGTCAGGGGGCAGCATCACAAACATGGCTACGATGCCCCACAGACTGCCCAGACCCACCACCAAACCGTCCCCTTCAAAAAGAAAACACCACAACAAGTCTTTTTTCTTTTAAATCCAACTTTTTTATTAAATGTCATTTTATTATATAAAGGAGAGACTGATAATTAGAAGCTCTCATCTTTTTCTCCAGTGGCAAAAATTTAAAGGTCACAGCTTATAAACTCAACAGGAGGCCTTAACAAGGCCAACACACAAAAAATGGGGTTTTTGGGATATTTACCGCCTAAACCGGCTGTCCGGTGCGGGTGTCTCCAGCCACCTCTAACAACCCCTTCCGCCAAGGAACAGCAAAATCCTGATGAGCTGTGACCCCCCCAAGCCCATAAGAGCCTGGGCAATACCTTCACGAATCCCTTCCAGAAAAATATCCAAACCAGAATCATTTAAATGAACTCCATCCGGACGCAAGAAAAAGGAGTTGTCCCCTTCTAGGCGATGGTGGCGAACCACTACACCGTTCTTGAAACGGACAAACCTCGAAATTCGCTGATTAAGCGTGCACCTGGTTCTCTCCATGGCGCTACCCTCTCTAGCCCCGTGCCACATAAGCCTGGGGATCACCTCAGACCAGACTAGCTTGAAAACCGGGAAGAAACATGGAAACCTATCCATGTCTGACCTCATTAACGTTAAAAGTTCTGCCAAGGGAAAAGAGGCTAAGTCATTTCCCCCTGCATGAATGACCAAGACAACTGGCGCTGCCACACTATTTGCAATCTTCACGACTTCCGGTAGGACCTGTGGCCATGACAAGCCCCTATAACCCCTCCAATTGATGTCCTCTTCCAAAAATCCTAGACTTCGACCACCGGGACAGGAATCGGCTCTCCTTGCGGCCCAATATACAAACGAATGTCCCAAAATCCAAACGCTAGGCCGGTTTTCACCTGTAATAAAAACTGTGTTAATACCAGAACTACAAACCCACCACCGAATGTCATATCTGTCCGACAATCCCCCTTTTTTTTTTTGTATATCCGTCTATACATCGTTTTCCGGGGAACTAAACAACATTTGTAGAGAAAACTGGACTTAGAATCAAATCAGGTCTTATATATCTCATGAAACATTTCAATTGCCACCTTCCTACCTTCTGGATTTCCAGTTCTTGCATGCCAGCCCGCGATGCCTCCGTAGCCGCCCCGATCCTAAAGGAATGGGTGCCGAATTCCGACGCGGGTAAACCCAATGAGCTTAAAATTTTTCGCATTACCGCCAAAAATTGTCCCGACAAAAGAGGTGAACCATCCTCATGAATGAAAAATTGTTCGCCATTGCTCCTAACCCCTAAGAAGGCCGTAACGCATGCCTTTGGGCATACTGGGCCGTCCATAGAAAACAATGGGAACCATGTGCCTCTACCTGACTGATCTGTTTTTGACTTACGCAGCCTGATACGTAACCCATTTCCACATATCAGCACGTCATCTTGGCGCAAGCCCCCATCTGACCCCAGTGTCCTTGGAATAAGCTCCGAAATTCGCAACGCACCAAAAAACACAATTGCAAAAACGGCCGAAAACAAAATGGACTCATATTGTGAGTAACAAATCGTTCCCACGCCCTTTATTAACTCTGCCAGCAAAAGGAATAAAATGGGCCTTCTAGGATCCTTTCGCTTGGCACTCTTTAACCAGCCCTTTAATACCTGGGTCACTAAAAAAGCCTTTGTCACATCCGGCCAGTTCCGCAATTTAAAATGAAAAGCCAGGCCCGATAATCGGTTACGAGCGACAGTCCCAGATGTGTTTCGGTTATTCAGATATGTTAAATAATGCAATGTTTGCTGTAATAAAACATCTCTTGAGGGCTTGCCCTCAGCCACACCTCCCGAGTCACACCACTCACTCCATGCTTTACCATAAACACGCCAGGTTGATGGGGCCACCGATCCTTGAACCATGGATGTTAGTGCATGGGGACATCCCACAACCATGCCGAGCATACCAGACCTTCCTCCTGTGCCGAAGGATGGAGCTCTCGAAATCTCTGGAAATTGAAACGTGAGAGCGCATCAGCCATCTTATTACTATAACCAGGTACAAATTTTGCTCTAAACCACGCATTTAAATTTAAGCATTTTAAAACCATGAACCTAATTAACTTGATGACCGGAGGAGAGGAAGCGGACAAATGATTAATAGCGTGTACGACGCTGGCGTTATCGCACCAAAAAGTTATACGCCTGTTTTTCAAAGCCTCACCCCACAATTCCGTAGCGACCACTATAGGGAACAACTCAAGCAAAGTCAGGTTCTTCGTCCATGCCCGCTCTTCCCAATCTTGAGGCCATTTCTCTGAACACCATTGGTTACCAAAAATTACTCCAAATCCAGCTGACCCGGCCGCATCGGAATACAGTTCCGCCTCGTCATTTGATTGCATATTTTCCTGGAAACATGTGCGGCCATTATAATTTTCCAAGAAGGACCGCCATACCAATAAATCCTCCTTCAAAGGAACAGTTAACCTGATTTTATGGTGAGACAATCTTACCCCGCGGGTGGCCAAAGCAAGGCGCCTTGAAAATATTCTACCCATAGGCATAACTTTGCACGCAAAATTCAAGGATCCCAATAACGATTGCATTTGAACTAACGTGACCTTGTTAACGGACAAAAAACCCAGAATAAGGTGCAGTAAACCAGATATTTTGTCCTGTGGGAGCCTGAATTCCATTGCCTTGGAGTCGATCACTATCCCTAAAAATGCCAATTCTGTCACTGGGCCTATGGTCTTTTCTTGTGACAGTGGAACCCCAAAATCTTTCATGAGTTGTTTAAATTGAACCAAAATATTTGCGCATATAGGCGAATTCCCGGGGCCAACAAATAAAAAATCATCTAAATAATGGGTTATTGAAGAACATCCTGTTTCCTTCCGCACTACCCATTCCAGGAATGTACTAAAAGTTTCAAAATACTGACAAGAAATGGAGCAACCCATCGGAAGACAGGTGTCGAAATAATATGCACCTTCTAGCATAGCACCCAAAAGGTGATAACAATCAGGATGTACTGGTAGCAACCGAAAAGCGGAATCAATATCAGATTTTGCTAAAAGGGCACCTGGACCTGCCTCCCTAACTAATTCCACTGCCTTATCGAAAGACACGTATTTCACCGCAGATTCCTCTTCCGGAATACCATCGTTCACCGAAGTGCCCCTTGGATAAGACAGATGATGGATTAAACGAAATTGGCCTTGGTCTTTTTTGGGCACAACCCCCAATGGGGATACCCTTAAATTGCGAAAAGGCCGTACTCTAAAGCCTGCTTTACACACTTCAATAGATCTTTCAATCCGTCGTCGGCGTCAAGTTGTAAGTGACGCACATCCGGCATCGTTCGTGATGTATTTGCGTGTGAAACCTACATGCGATCGATATTGAACGAAAATATGGTGATCGCATACACGTCGTTTATTCCTCATACATTGGACGTTTGGTAGTACGAAACTAGTCAATTGTAACGTGTGACATCCCTCATACGATTTTGATATCTGATGCTATGTGCGCAGGTGTGCGCTCTGCACCGCAGCTTAAAAAAGGTCTGCTTCAGAGCGCAGCTGAAAAGCTGCGTTCTGAAGCGCCTCACAATGTCTGTCATTCACTAATCTCTGTCAGTCCGTCACTATCTCTGTCCCTCACTCTCTGTCCATGTCAGTCTATCCCCCTCTCTCATATACTCACCGTTCCCCGATCCCCGGCGCTGCACGGCATTCACACTGGTCCGGCGGCTTTTACTGTTTTGAAAAAGCCGGCCGCCCATTAAACAATCTCGTATTCCCTGCTTACCCCGCCCACCGGCGCCTATGATTGGTTACAGTGAGACACGCCCCCCACGCTGAGTGACAGGTGTCACACTGCACCCAATCACAGCAGCCGGTGGGCGTGTCTATACTGTGTAGTGAAATAAATAATTAAATAATTAAAAAAAACGGCGTGCGGTCCCCCCCAATTTTAAAACCAGCCAGATAAAGCCATACGGCTGAAGGCTGGTATTCTCAGGATGGGGAGCTCCACGTTATGGGGAGCCCCCCAGCCTAACAATATCAGCCAACAGCCGCCCAGAATTGCCGCATACATTATATGCGACAGTTCTGGGGCTGTACCCGGCTCTTCCCGATTTACCCTGGTGCGTTGGCAAATCGGGGTAATAAGGAGTTATTGGCAGCCCATAGCTGCCAATAAGTCCTAGATTAATCATGTCAGGCGTCTATGAGACACCCTCCATGATTAATCTGTAAGTTACAGTAAATAAACACACACGCCCGAAAAAATCCTTTATTGGAAATAAAAAACACACACACATTCCCTGGTTCACCACTTTAATCAGCCCCAAAAAGCCCTCCTTGTCCGGCGTAATCCAGGATGCTCCAGCGTCGCATCTAGCGCTGCTGCATGGAGGTGACCGGAGCTGCAGTAGACACAGCCGCTCCGGTCACCTCCACGCAGCTAATGAAAACAGCCGCGCGATCAGCTGATCTGTCACTGAGGTTACCCGCGGCCACCGCTGGATCCAGTGACAGCGGGTAACCTCAGTGACAGATCAGCTGATCGCGCGGCTGTTTTCATTAGCTGCGTGGAGGTGACCGGAGCGGCTGTGTCTGCTGCAGCTCCGGTCACCTCCATGCAGCAGCGCTAGATGCGACGCTGGAGCATCCTGGATTACACCGGACAAGGAGGGCTTTTTGGGGCTGATTAAAGTGGTGAACCAGGGAATGTGTGTGTGTTTTTTATTTCCAATAAAGGATTTTTTCGGGCGTGTGTGTTTATTTACTGTAACTTACAGATTAATAATGGAGGGTGTCTCATAGACGCCTGACATGATTAATCTAGGACTTATTGGCAGCTATGGGCTGCCAATAACTCCTTATTACCCCGATTTGCCAACGCACCAGGGTAAATAGGGAAGAGCCGGGTACAGCCCCAGAACTGTCGCATATAATGTATGCGGCAATTCTGGGCGGCTGTTGGCTGATATTGTTAGGCTGGGGGGCTCCCCATAACGTGGAGCTCCCCATCCTGAGAATACCAGCCTTCAGCCGTATGGCTTTATCTGGCTGGTTTTAAAATTGGGCCGTTTTTTTTAATTATTTAATTATTTATTTCACTACACAGTATAGACACGCCCACCGGCTGCTGTGATTGGGTGCAGTGTGACACCTGTCACTCAGCGTGGGGGGCGTGTCTCACTGTAACCAATCATAGGCGCCGGTGGGCGGGGTAAGCAGGGAATACGAGATTGTTTAATGGGCGGCCGGCTTTTTCAAAACAGTAAAAGCCGCCGGATCAGTGTGAATGCCGTGCAGCGCCGGGGATCGGTGAGTATATGAGAGAGGGCTGCTCAATTCAGTTACTCAGGAGTTTAGCGGTCACCGGTGAGTCCTTCACGGGTGACCGCTAATCAGGACGGGACACAGACAGAGCCGCAGCATGACAATGAAGTCGGGTGAAGTTCACCCGAGTTCATTCTGACAGTGCGGCTCTGTCTGTGTCTGCTGTGAACTAACATTCACCGCTGCTACATGGCTGTCTGTGTCTGCTGTCATCTGCCATTCACCGCTGCTACATGGCTGTCTGTGTCTGCTGTTAGCGGCCATGTAGCAGACCTGAATGGCAGATGACATAGTAAAAGCGCATCCCTACACATTACACACGCTTGTCAAGTCAATAAATAAAAAAAAAAAAAGGGTGCCCAATGCATACGTCACAGAACACGTGATCTAAAGGATCACACAGAAAATTGATCAATTTAACATAGGCTACTAACGCACGTGTGACAGCAAATGAACGACCTACGTGCAATCTCATTCAATCGCATATGCGACCTGGGCGTGTCACATCGCATACGAGATCGCATACCTAATTGTAAGGTGTAAAGCTGGCTTAAAAGGGCCTTTAAAACGACCAAGCGCAACTTCCTTATCCAGTTTTTTCCGAATAACCTCCGGATGTTCCTCCGCAGATTTCAAATTGGGGGAAGAAGATGGAGACCTAGAGTAAACAAAAGGGATGAAAAAACCAAAAGAAAAACCAAACCTAAGCTGTGCAGCTGCCGGTTTATTGGGGTACCTGTCTAGCCACGGTCCTATCCTGATTACGCTCACCGGGGTCGTGGTGTTCACTATGGGTATTTGGCTTTTGTCCTGGAACTTTGTGTCCCGGTTTTGGGCACTTTGAAACCGGGTGGAGGGCTCCACATGCTGAACATTCATGTTTGAACTTACACAGCCCGAAAATTTGCAGAACCCCTCGTTAAAAGCCCAACATGTTCCGGGACGGCGGACGGCCACTGGACCTGTATGTTGGTTCCCGTGTCCAGCGGCCGAACCTGGAAAGGGCTGCAAGGTTTTTTGCGCCATCATCAGCCTCAGCCATGAATCCGTGGCTTTTATACCCCAACCTAAGTGCGGCTGAATATCCAAGCGCCGGTGGAAATCCTCATCGTATTTCCACCAAGCTGAACCACCATGTGACTTATATGAATTGTAGATAACATCCATATAAATAAAGAGTTCTGAACACCATTCCGGATGACGTTGGCCCATAACACAACCCATTACTGCGAAAGCCTGTAACCAATTGTTTATAGTCTTAGCGACCTTAGGTTTACGATCGTAAGACTTCTCCCCGAAACGCCGTTCTCTATCTACCACATTCTGTTCGGTAGATATAAAAGACCAAATGTCCACATATTTATTAGCCCATATAGCTTCTTTTACTTGTTCGTCCAAATGGGCTCCCAATGGAGGGACTCCACAAAATAAGCCCTCTTTATATAAATCCGGGCGTAAAGGGGTGGGCAATGGAGGGACTCCATCAGTATGAAGCAATTTAGGATTTATAAAAACTTTATGACCGGAAGGCTCTATACTCCCCATCCCCTGTGACGAACCACCTTTCCATACACCCACATAAGGGTACTCACCATGTGGCGATGTCATTGAAACCAGCTCTTGCAAAGGTTCGCTCTGTGTTGGAGGTTGGGCGACCGTCCTGACCGATTGCTCCCTTGTTGATCTTCTCCTGATCCTTGACTCAGCTAGTGAATCTTCCGAAGAAGAGGGAGAACGCCAGCGCGACGATCTTGATCGTCTACTACGCCGTCTGGATCTCGACCTCCTATTACGTCTACTATGCCGACGATGCCCGTAATGCCCTGAATGACGATGCCCGTACTGTTCACTTGATGATGAGGATGACGAGAAATCATGGCGGCTGCCTGCACCGTGTGACATAGCACCGGCCAGGGTTCCTGCGCATGACCGCTGCGACTGCCGTTCTGTACTATGAACCGCCGCTGCTGCGACCTGCTGTACCCCGCTCTGTACCATTAAAGATGGGTTAAATATTTCCCCTAATGCTTGAGGAGCCGGTTGAACAAGTACCTGGGCATGGGTATTATTGCCCTGAGGCACCGTCGCAGACCCTACAGGGGCGGGAAGCATAGGCAGAGTGGCCTGAGATATAGGGGGAGTTACAATTCCAGGAACCCACTCTGTTTGCTGGCTTGCTGCATATTGTAATATGGTAGTGGTCCTCCCACCCCCTCTCCCTACCTCCCTCTGAGATTCTGTCATAGTGCCTCGGCTATCTCTCCTTGGCGCAGGGTCACCAGTGGATTCTGAGGAACCCTGACTCACACTCTGGTTATTTCCCATTATGGGTCTCCCCAGGTCAGTGTATGTGGGAACAATAACTAAATTACCCTGCTGAGCGTTTATACCCTCCCTTAAATTGCAGCCACCAGTGATGGGAGCCAAAAATTCCAAACTCGGCTGCACTTGAATAGCCCCTTCTGAGGTGAAACAGCGCCCAGACTCGATAAAACCCCTGTCCCCCTGAATGACTGGCCTGTGTTGATAAACTCCCATTGGGATTCCCACAGCTGCAGTGGTTACCTCAGAGACCCGAGTGGGCGTGGCTTCCTGGACAGAGCCTGAGGTAAATTTCCTCCCACTCTTTTTTGACTGTAAATGTGGGCTCAAACGCACCGGAGGGTGGGCAATCCTTTTAGATCTCCGCCCCCCGGTCTTTGTTGTTTGAACCTCGGCAGGAACGGAGTCACCCGCGGCTAAAAGCGCCGTGAGCCAGTTGCTCCCTTCCCTGGTGATACGCTCTCTTACCGCTTCCTGAAGCGGGTCCATCATTCCGGCTGACCAGACAGGTCCGGGTCCTTCAGAGAGAGGCCGCCCCCGGGACGTGCTGAGATATATATACTACAGGGGGCGGGGCCAGTGACATCACCTGCGCATCACTGCATAACTAATGAGATATTTCCTTCTTAAAGGGGACATCACTTTATTGACCATATTAGGGCCGGCAGTCAGGGGGCAGCATCACAAACATGGCTGCGATGCCCCACATTGCTATCTGATTTTAATATTCCATTGAACTCTAAAGGGAAGTCAGTTCAGAGATAATTTTCCATACAAAACTTCCACAAATTGCTTTGATATAGTTTACTTTATAAAATTATGTTATGGTCTAGCATCAACTCTCTCCATATTGAAAAACACATGCAAGCTCATCCAGGGGCAGGCATATAATTGGTGCTATGGGTACGGCCTTAAGGGGACCTTATGGGGGCCCAAGAGGTAAGAGGGACTATTTCGGTCTCCAAAGCAGGTGGAATTGTGCATTATGATGAGGTATCAAACTGCAAAGAGCCCCGATATTGTGATACATGGGGACCCTTTTCAGTCTGTGTCCACTAGGGAGGTCATCATGTGACAAAAGGAGGAAGACCTGTTGGAGTTTGTTCCATCATTGTCTATGGTGACTTTTGTTTTAAAAATTTTGAAGATCAGATATGAAAGTCAAAGAGTAAGGAACATGTCTCTTAGTTATTTTAGTTATTTTTTTTAATGCATCCATTGTGCCAGGATCCAGTATCTTCCTAAAGCTGGGGTCACACTAAACGACAGTGACAACGACGTCGCTGTTACGTCACCATTTTCTGTGACGTAGCAGCGACCTTGTAAGTCGCTGTTATGATCGCTGCTTAGCTGTCAAACACAGCAGCCGAAGCAGCGATCATAACGACACGCGTCGCTGTGCTGCAACATGTGCAGAGAGCAGGGAGCTGCGCACACTGAGCGCTGGCTCCCTGCTCTCCTAGCTACAGTACACATCGGGTTGATTACACGATGTGTACTGCAGCTACATGTGCAGAGAGCAGGGAGCCGCGCACACTGCTTAGCGCTGGCTCCTTGCTCTCCTAGCTACAGTACACATCGGGTTAATTACCCGATGTGTACTGCAGCTACATGTGCAGAGAGCAGGAGCCGGCACTGGCAGCGTGAGAGCGGCAGAGGCTGGTAACGAAGGTAAATATCGGGTAACCACCTTGGTTACCCGATGTTTACCTTGGTTACAGCTTACCGCAGCTGCCAGATGCTGGCTCCTGCTCCCTGCTCGCTTCATTTCGTCGCTCTCTCGCTGTAACACACAGCGATCTGTGCGTCACAGCGGGAGAGCGACGACCAAAAAATGAAGCTGGACATTCAGCAACGAGTGGCGACCTCACAGCAGGGGCCAGCTCGTTGCTGGATGTCACACACAGCGACAGCGACGGGACGTCACTGCAACGTCACAGAAAATGGTGATGTAGCAGCGACGTCGTTGTCGTTGTCGCTGTGTGTGACACCACCTTTAGGTCAATCTTTGTCCCATATCATCTGGAAAAAGCAACTGATTCAGCCTAAACTGATACTTGAATGGAAGACGCATGTCACATCGCATGTCCCAATTGCCTAATCATGAGCATTAAAAAAGGTAGCAACAAACTGGGATGCCATTGAGTTTATACCCACAGCTAAAGTGGAAATGTACTGTAATTCATCTATTATCCCCAATTCTCCTGTATGGTCTGCTAAATAACATCTACTACAAAATGGAGCAGCGTTGGTTTCCTCATCTGTATTAACTTTGTAAATCTCTTCGTTCCACTGCACTCAGGGTTATGCTCATATATTACCGATTACACATCCAACCATAACCTCTGATTGAGTATAGCAAAAATCCACTGGGTGTCATTTGGCAAAGTTTCTGTCTGAAATAGTATTATTTCTTCCAATTTCTATTGAATTTAAATGGAATTCACTGAACCATGTGCTAATATTTTACAAAATCTCAGTCCCATGCCAAGTGCTGTCAGATTTCCTTTCATCTGTTCTTCAGTATTCATTTCTGATTCCAAAAAGTGCAGTGATTCACTGATTAAAACATTGTCCTTGGAATGAAATTCAGGGAAAGTGAAATAGTGGAGATTTATAACTAGTGAATTCAAAGTATTTTCTTTATACGGAATAAGCCATTAAATTTGTTATAGGCTAATAGGGTCACTAAACTTGCAACATATTTTACTGATTTTATTATTTGTATTTCAGAAAGATCTGTTACCCCAGCTCATACAGAACCTGTCTAAAGATGCCTAAAATTAATTATCCTGGCACTGCAAAGTTACGAATGTTTGGAAGGTACTTCAAAGCATTATTGTCACGTCTTCACCAGAGTCCGCTCCTGCAACTTCTGCTTTGATAACCAGACACCGCCGCATTCCCGCCATGGGCAGTGCTGGTGATGGGGGGGGAGTCAGTGGCTCTGGTGGGTGCAGGCTCTGCCCATTCACAAAGCTGGGTTTCACTAGGACCTTCAGTACCACTGACTGACTGTGGTGGCATGTGCCTTCTAGGCTGCTGGTAACTGCCAAATATAGTCTTGTAGTTTACTGCTGCTGCCTGGTCCACAATACTTTGTACTATTGATTGCCATGTTTTGACCTTAGCCTGATTACCTGACCGCTCTCCTGCCTGCTGTTTTTGTACTTTTTTTCCATCTCCGGTTTCACATTAGCCTGATGATCTGACTACTCTCTTGTCTGCTGATTTTATCTCTTTTATATCTCCTGGATTTGACCTTGCCTGGCAACTACTCATCTCCTGATTGCAGCTTTCCGAAGGCAGCCACATTTTGGGCCCTTTAGTAATTCCACATCCCTGTACAATGGTTAAAGGGTTTCGGGGGCCCTTGGGATCCTTAGTTGGCGATTCGCTTCTAGACTGTCCGTGACAACCATCCTGAGTGTTGTGGTCTCAGGCAGACATCACAATTATTTTAATTTGTTCACTCTCAAACACTATGCTGTAGTACTCATTCAATACTTAATTAATGCTCCTTTGGACGCTCCTAACAGCTGCTGCTCAGCTAGATTTGTACATTATCGCAAATTCTAAAACAGATAAGAAAAGTGCTCTCATAGTATGAAAAATAATGGAGTTTTTAGGTTGGCTCACAATTGTGCACCTAGATTGTTATGTAATAAGACTAGCGCAAAATTCTCTTGAATGACTGCTGCCTTTTTCCTTCGGCTGGGACATCCAAACACAGGGAGGAAGTGCCTTGTGGCAGTCACAGAAAAGTAATAACAAATGGGGACTATACTTTCTGGCACTGTCATCAGTATTATAGCCAGGAATAAAAGCTTCTTTAAAGGTCATTGTGGATATAATATTTTTTCTCTTAATTATAAAAAATAGGTAAAAAAAAATTTAAAAACTGTTTTTCAGCACTGAACCGTGAACTTCATCAAGTACAAAACATGACAATGCTCGATAGACGTTCATTAAAACTGCTGTGCAGCCAGATCCATACACTGTATTTATTCAGCCTACGTACAGGACTTCCTATATCTGAGCCTCTCTTCTCACTACCGCTTGTACTCAAACTGAGGGATTTGGTTTATTTAAAGGGAACCTGTCACTTAAAAAATGCTATTAACACGCTGATATGGGGTTAATGTGAAGGTAAATAACGTTTTGAACCTGCCTGGCACCCAAACTGAGAGCCCTGAGACCAGGAGGCAATAAACTTTATGGCTTTCGGCAGAGTTCGGCTTTGAGTCTTTGGAGTGGCGCCAGCGCGTTTTAAGTCAACTATCAGTAAATAGTGTTTGCTGTCTGTTGAATCTCAGCTTTAGGGTATGTGCGCACGTTGCTTTTTACCTGCTTTTTACCTGCTTTTTTGCTGCTTTTTCTTCTGCGCTGTTTAATGCCAAAATGGATGTGTTCTTCTATTCAAGCAAAGTCTATGGGAATTTGGGTTTCTTGTTCACACTATGTTGTTCAAAATGCTGCCTTTTTGTGGCAGAACTTTGGTCAAAAACTCAGCTTTTCAAAGAAGCAACATGTCAATTGTTTTTGCCATTTGGGTTTTGCACTGCAAAGCTGAGTTTTTGACCAAAGTTCTGCCACAAAAAGGCAGCATTTTGAACAACATAGTGTGAACAAGAAACCCAAATTCCCATAGACTTTGCTTGAATAGAAGAACACATCCATTTTGGCATTAAACAGCGCAGAAGAAAAAGCAGCAAAAAAGCAGGTAAAAAGCAGGTAAAAAGCAACGTGCGCACATACCCTTAGAGCTGACTGTCAGTCAGTGTCGGGGACACGGTTATGGCTGCCATTCACAATACACTGAGTGGTGACTGAAACCGTGCTAGCATTACCCCTATGACTGAAAGTTGAATGCTACTGGGAGTAATAAAGTTAATTTCCTCCCAGCAGCAGGACTTTCAGTGCAGGTGCCAGGCAGGTTCAGAACACTATTAATCTGCAGAGTAACTCTATATAAGCAGGTCAATAGCATTTTTTCACATGACACAATCCCTTTAATACAAGGCGTGGCATAGTGCTGAGCAGTAGATGAAAGAAAATTCTAAAGAAGCAGGAACTGAGCGCTGAATCAGCTTTACAACAAAATGTTTAGGAAAGAAAGAAGCAAAACAAGTTAATAAATGATATTACATAAACTCATAACTGAAGTTCCTAAAGGATAATAACTAAAGTGAATCTGTCAGTAGGATCAACCCTTTTACGTCATCTATAAGGGCATGTAGGTCTGAGTAAGCCTTATGCTCCATACTGGTTTGTCATACACAAGCGAATGATCAAGGGTGTAACCACTGGCCCACAGGAGGAGTCGGGCTTATCCTGACATTGGAGGAGCATAACTATGCATCTACTGGGTATTCACCAGACCCTCTGATTGTGAGATTGCGCTTGGCTGCCAGTAAACGCTAGATGCCACTCCAAGGGCAGTGTCCGAGACTGTGGTAGCTGAGTGTAGCTGGAAGGCAGCAGGAGAGAAATGGAGCTACAGAACTCAAGCAAGACTCTGCAGTCAGGCAGCATACTGGACTCAGGAAGGATAACAGACTCAGGCAGGATGCTGGACTCAAGCAGGGTACATGCTAGTGCCAGGAATCAGGAGAGGATATAGGATACAGCCTGGTAATGGGGCACAGGAAGGGACTTCAGGAGCAAAGGCAAGATGGAAACAGGTACACTGGCAGGACACACCGGTCTCTGGATAAGCCAGACCCTTGATACACTGAAGGCCGCACAGCCAGTCTCAGGCAGTACACCGGACTTAGGCAGGATACTGGACTCAAGCAAGATAACCCATATTGGGTCAGAAACTTTTGTTTGGACACGCGGCAGGGCTCAGAAGGGAATTTAATTTTTGGAATGCAAAAAATTGTCTGGATCAGATTGCGGATGGTATGTTGAATTTAGAGAGCTGCCAAGGTTCGAAAACAGCAGAAACCCCTTGAAAGTGACACCATTTTGGAAACTATATCCCTCATAGAATTTATCTAGGGGTTCAGTGAACATCTGAAACCCATTGGTGCTTCATAGAATTTTATATTGGGCCGTCATAATGAAATGTTATGTTTTTTTCAACAAAAATGTTGCTGAAGGCTCACATTTTAAATTTTCACAAGGGTAACAGGAGAAATGGATCTCAAAATTTGCTGTGCAAAATTACTTTTCAGGCACAGTGCAAAGCTCAAAAAGGAAGGAGCGCCATATCAGAGTACAGACTTTGCTGAAATGGTTTGCAGGTACCATGTCACATTGCTAAAGCCTCTGAGGTGTCAGAACAGCAGAAACCCCCTATGAGTGACCCCCATTATACAAACTACACGTTAATGAAATCATCTAGCGGTGAAGTTGACACAACATATGTTTCACAAAAAGTTATACCATTGGGTGGTGAAGAAAAAATAATTACATTTTTACCACTAAAATGTTTTTTTAGCCCCAGATTTTACATTTTACTAAATGTTACACAATTTCTTGTGAAAGTGACAATACATGATAATATGTGACAGAACAGTACTGTTTGGCCACACGGCGAGACTTGGGAGAGACGGAGTGCTATTTGACTTTTGGAGTGCAGTTTCCCATAATAGCTAACTGTGATTTAGATACACTGTGGGGCTTAGAAGGAAGGGGCCATTTGGATTTCGGAATGCAGATTCCACTGGATTTCTTATGGGGGGAGGAGTCATGTCATGTTTGTAGAGCCTTTGTGCTACCAAACACTAAACCAAAAATTACCCTTTTTAAAACTTAATTTTATTTCTTCCAGTTAAAATACTAATAAATCACACACCCATGTGAAAATAACACCTACATTCATAAATAGTAATTATATACCCAGGGCAAATTCCCTTAATATTTCCCTTCCTGGCCACGGAGGTTGGCACCCTAAGTGTACGAAATGGCGCCCCCGCTCACCGAAGGCTGGCCCTCCTTTCCCTACACTGGCAGACTAATACAAGCTGCTGTCCTAAGTGCAGGGGCAAAGTTATACACAGTGAGATGTAAGTTAATAATGTATGATATAGAAAAGGCAATCCCCAACTGATGTTCTTTTTTAAGGGTTAGATCTATTAACAGTCAAATTCCATTAGCATAGATAAGCTCCAGGAGCAATTCATAACCTGTATGGCAATACACACAGGATAAAAGCAATCACAAATTAATTTCTGACCGCATGCTTATCATCATCCAGATATATTACTTCGAAAATGGGGGTAGGCCGATTCACCTCTTTGGCATAGACTCAATGATACTGGGCTGTATTGATGTACTACAGAAAATATGCCCATCCTATCACAACTTAAATCCTCACACAATCACATTGCCAAACATCAATCGTCTAGCATATAACAAAAAATGGTTATGTCCAAAATATATACATTAATCACCAATTAGGCTAAGCAAAAATACAACCAGCATCTGTACAATGACAAATACTTAGCTTAATAGTAGAAAAAATAGTCCAACGCGTTTCTCCCCTTCCTCAATGGTGGCAAGGGGTTCGTCAGGGGCATCTCCAAATGAGGACAATCATTACAGCAGGTTTATTAGCCCAGTCACTAATTAACCTGCTGTAATGATTGAAATTTAAAGTTGAGTTTATTTAAAGCAGGATGATTTTTATTTGTATCAATTTGTAGCATGTATGACTTTAATTATAATTTTTATACTATCTTTTGTGAAACAGCGTGATATGAAAACATCAATTCTGACATTTTTGTGGTGTTCACTGAGTGAGATGGAATTCTCATATAATTTTTATGGTGTTCACCAGTTAAATAGCATGCTCACTTTATAGTTTGTGATTAATGATAATACCAAATATGTATCATTTCTAGAGTTGAGCGCGGTTCGAGGTTCGAGGTTCTCCAGTTCTAGGCTCGAGTGATTTTGGGGGCTGTTCGAGATCGAACTAGAACTCGAGCTTTTTGCAAAAGATCGATAGTTCTAGATACGTTCGAGAACGGTTCTAGCAGCAAAAAGCAGGGCTTTTTACAGCTACAGTGTGCAGGAGCCATCGCTGGCAGCCTGCCAGAAGCTGGTAACCAAGATAAACATTGGGTATCCAACCAAAGCGCTTTGGTTAGTAACCCGATGTTTATCCTACTTACGTGCAGGAAGCCCACACTTCCCCGCTCAGCTCGCTCCGCCCCCTCCTGCCCGCGGCATGTATTGTACACACGTACACACACACACACACACACATGGTCCCGCTCGGCTTACCTGCGGTGATGAAGTCCCGCCATCCCGACCTCAGCGCTGTCACTGTCCTCCATGGCCGCCGCTTGTCACATCACCTTCTCTCGCTTCCGACCCGAGACTGACTAGCGGTGACGTCACGGGCCTCTCGCGATACTTGGTGTGAATGCGCCGGTCATTGAACTCAGTGACAGGGGCTGTCAGTGTGCTGGAGATCAGCGCAGGTAATGTACCTCGCTGACAGCAGCACTTGTCATGCCCTGCAGTGATCTGGGCTGACCCATTGATGTTAGCTCAGGTGTTTTTTCAAATAAAAATGTGGTTGTCGTCTATTTTTTTTTATTACTGACTGGCTTGGTGATGTCGGGTATCTGATAGACGCCTGACCTCACCAACCCCAGGGCTTGATGCCAGGTGACATTACACATCTGGTATTAACCCCATATATTACCCCGTTTGCCACCGCACCAGGGCGCGGGATGAGCTGGGGCGAAGCACCAGGATTGGCGCATCTAATGGATGCGCCACTTCTGGGGCGGCTGCGGCCTGCTATTTTTAAACTGGGGAGAGTCCAATAACCATGGACCTCCCTAGTCTGAGAATATCAGGCCCCAGCTGTCTGCTTTACCTTGGCTGGTGATCCAATTTTGGGGGACCCCTACGTGGTTTTTTTTTTTAATTATTTATTTAATTTAAAATAACAGCATGGGGTGCCCTCAGTTTTGGATTACCAGCCAAGGTGAGGTTGCCAGCTGAGGTCTGCAGGCTGCAGCCGTCTCCTTTACCCTAGCTGGCTACAAAACTAGGGGGAACCCTACGTCATTTTTTTTTCATTTTTTTGGCTAAATACAAAGCTAAGCACCCCTTAGTGCCACATGAAAGGCACCAAAGGGTGCTCCACTTTTTCTCCATTTTTTCTCCACTTTTTCTACATTTTTTCTCCACTTTTTCTACATTTTTTCTCCACTTTTTCTACATTTTTTTCTCCACTTTTTCTGCACTTTTTCTCCACTTTTTCTCCACTTTTTCTCCACTTTTTCTCCACTTTTCCTCCACTTTTTCCTCCACTTTTTCCTCCACTTTTTTCTCCACTTTTTCTCCGTTCTTTTTCTCCGTTCTTTTTCTCCGTTCTTTTTCTCCGTTCTTTTTCTCCGTTCTTTTTCTATGGTCGGTCTACCAATTAGCTCTGCCATGCATACTGTAGCTCTACACCTACTGCACATGTTACTTTATGATTGACATCTCTTTCGTACCAGAGTTGTCTAAGTCTACTCTGACCCCATATTTGTCATTACTATATTGTCCTTGTACTGTATTATGACATTTGTATCATGTGTTTTATTTCTTGCTGTGTTGCAATTTTTTTGCTGCATCCCAATTGTACCTCTACATTGTTCGAGTTTATGTTATTGTTCTCTCACTCTTATGTGATACTGATTATTGTCATTTTTCATGATTACATGCAGATAAGTCCAATCTGACGAAGGCTCAGGCCGAAACGTCATTTGTAACTTGTTTTGGACAAAAACATATATGCTTATGAAAAAAATTTTTTTCTTAATACGGACCAATAAAGAGTGATTTTGCATTACTATCCGTTGTGACTTACTGACTTAGTCTGGGAAATTTAGAGTGCCGAGGTTACTCACTAATTTTATCTATTATTACCTCTGAGCACCTATATACCAGTGAGCAGAGCTTCCTCTACAGTAGTTCTCCTGATTAGGCATGCCCTTACCTCATGAGCAGGGCATTGCAGCTTTGGTAGCAACCATTACAACATGGACTCTGCTGGTGTGGACCCGAGAAGAGTGAGTGCAGATTCATTGCACCCACACTCCTCACATGAAGGGTCCGCACTCCTAGAAAATGGGGGATATGTTCCCTGAGTGTCTCCCCCCCATATTCTAGACGGTCCAGAGTCATCGTGGGACCCCTTTATTTTTTTTCTTACAATAAATTGGTGAAAGAGGAAATGTTTTGGGGACTGTTTTTTCAAATAAATTTCTTTTGTCGATTTTTTTTTTTTGTTAGTACTGACAGTTTATGATGTTGAGTATCTAATAGACGCCATGACATCACAAACTGCTGGGCTTGATCTCAGGTTGTTACTTTACAGCTAGTATCAACCCGATTTATTACCCCGTTTGCCACTGCACCAGGGCACGGGATGAGCTGGGGTGAAGCGCCAGGATTGGCGCATCTAGTGGATGCGCCACGTCTGGGGTGCCTGCGGCCTGCTATTTTTAGGCTGTGAAGGCCCAATAACTATGGACCTTCCCACCCTGAGAATACCAGACCACAGCTGTCCGCTTTACCTTGGCTGGTGATCCAATTTGGGAGGGACCCTACTTTTATTGTGTAATTATTAATATTTATAAAATAATTATAAAAAAGAGCCTGAGGGGACCTCCACATTGGATCCCCAACCACGGTAAAGCTGCTAGCTGTGGTTTTCAGGCTACAGCCGTCTGCTTTACCCTAGCTGGCTATCAAAAATGGGGGGACCCAACGTCATTTTTTTTTTTTAACTATTTTTTAAATAGAAAAAATTAATGGGCTTCCCTGTATTTTGATTGCCAACCAAGGTAACGGCAGGCAGATGGGGGTGGCAACCCATAGCTGTCTGCTTTATCTGCGCTGAGAATCAAAAATACCACGGAGCGCTACGTCATTTTTTTAAAAATGTATTTTTACAGCACTGTGATGTCCAGCAATCAAAATACAGGGAAGCCCATTTTATTTTTAGTTATTTAAATAAATAATTAAAAAAAAATATATATGGGCTCCCGCTGCATTTTTTGTATTGCTAGCTAAGGGTAATCCAAGCAGCTACTGGCTGCTAACCCCCACTGCTTGGTGTTACCTTCACTGGCAATGGAAAATCCAGGGAAGGATTTTTTATTTTTTTTGCCAAAAAACTACAAAAAAAGGACGTGAGCTTCGCCATATTTTTGTATGCTAGCCAGGTATAGCAGGCAGGTGCTGGAAGAGTTGGATACAGCGTCAGAATATGGCGCTTCTATGAAAATGCCATTTTCTGAGGCGGCTGCAGACTGCAATTCGCAGCAGTGGGGCCCAGAAAGCTCCGGCCAACCTGTGCTGCGGATTCCAATTCCCAGCTGCCTAGTTGTACCTGGCTGGACACAAAAATGGGGCGAAGCCTACGTCATTTGTTTTCTAATTATTTCATTAAATTCATGAAATAATAAAAAAAGGTCTTCCCTTTATTTTTGGTTCCCAGCCGGGTACAAATAGGCAACTGGGGGTTGGGGGCAGCCGTACCTGCCTGCTGTACCTGGCTAGCATACAAAAATATGGCGAAGCCCACGTAATTTTTTCAGGGGGCAAAAAACGTCTGCATACAGTCCTGGATGGAGTATGCTGAGCCTTGTAGTTCTGCAGCTGCTGTCTGTCTGTATGGAGAAGAGCAGACAGCAGCTGCAGAACTACAAGGCTCAGCATACTCCATCCAGGACTGTATGCAGAATTTTTTTGCCCACCAAAAAAGTGACGTGGGCTTCGCCATATTTTTGTATGCTAGCCAGGTACAGCAGGCAGCCACGGGCTGCCTCCAACCCCCAGTTGCCTATTTGTACCCGGCTGGGAACCAAAAATATAGGGAAGCCCGTTTTTTTTTAATTATTTCACTTATTTCATGAAATAATTAAAAATCAAATCACGTGGGCTTCGCCCCATTTTTGTGTCCAGCCGGGTACAACTAGGCAGCTGGGGATTGGAATCCGCAGCACAAGTTAGCCCGAGGTTTCTGGGCACCTCTGCTGCGGATTTCAGTCCGCAGCCGTCCCAGAAAATGGCGCTCTCATAGAAGCGCCATCATCTGGCGCTGTATCCAACTCTTCCAACAGCCCTGGAGCCGGGTGGCTTGTTGGGTAATCATGAGTTAATACTGGCTTTGTTTTACTAGCCAGTATTAAGCCAGAGATTCTTAATGTCAGGCACGTTTGACCTGGCCATTAAGAATCTCCAATAAAGGGTTAAAAAAAACACCATACAGAGAAAAAATACTTTAATAGAAATAAATACACAGACACATTAGAGACTCCATCTTTATTACCCCCTGTAAGCCCTCCACGATCCTGCTCTTCTGTCTTCTTTCTTTCTAGTGTAGTAGTAGTGACGATTGTAGTGAGGATGAGGTTCACTAGCTCATCACTTGGGGCTGGGGAACCTCATCCTCACTACAATCCTCACTAGTGTAGTAGTAGTGACGATTGTAGTGAGGATGAGGTTCACCAGCTCATCACTTGGGGCTGGGGAACCTCATCCTCACTACAATCCTCACTACAATCGGGAAGCAGCATGCAGCCTTCACTCCGTGTCAGCGGTAACAGCGGTAACGCTGACAAACGCGTTACCATAGCAACGGTGCTCTCGGAGCCGCGGTTAGCGGTGACGTCACCGCTAACTGCGTTGCTATGGCAACGGTGATCTCCGTTAATGACCGGCTGTGTCAGCTGGTCCCTAACGGAACGGGGAGTCGACCGTGTGCTAGAGCATGTCGCCGGTACACGGCGATACACATATGTGCACCGTGTACCGGAGAGATGCACTCGCAGGTCCTACATGTCGCATCATAGTCATGTGACCAGTCTGTAGCCAATGAGATAATAGCCACGTGACTGGTCACATGGCTACTTTGACGTCACGATAGGTCCTGCATCTCTGCTGGCAGTGCCGTCACCGGGAGGATTCAGCGATCATCGGATGGAATAGCGGCAGGAGACAGAGTGCAGAAGGGATCGCGAGGACCGGTAAGTGTTATGGCAATGTTTACTAACTGTTTGTGTACATTTATCATGCATTTTTATGTGTTTGTGATTGCCTCCCAGTATAGCCTATTGGTTCGAGTTCGGTTTGTCGAACGTTCGACGAACCGAACTCGAACGGGACCCCCGTTCGGCGAACCGACCTCGAGCCGAACCGCGACCGGTTCGCTCATCTCTAATCATTTCTTCTTTTTTTACAATAAAATAAAATTTTTCTCCCCAAAAAATGTTTTTATATATCACCTTATTGTAAAAGCTTTAATGAAAGGTAGTACCGTATTTATTGAGATTTTTTTTGTGCTTTTCGTTCAATTTTTTTTAAAGTAAAATGATGATAAAACATCAATTCTGACTTTGATTTTCTTTAGGTTGTTCAGTGGTTTCTTTCATGGTGTCCATTAGTTTGAGTCGTCACACAGTAATGCCAAATTGATCGTTCGGTGGGAGGGAGAAATTGCAATTATTAAGGACTTAAAAGAGAAAAAGGGATATTTCCACTTTTTACACAATTTTTTTTATTCCTCTATATAAGCCTTTTTCTTACTTGGCTGGGGTGGGGCACACCTATTCTTATATAATAGGAAAAAAGTATATTCAACTTACCGATATGTTGGAATCCCAATTCAATCCTGTTAGGAGGTGCACGGATGGCAGAGGTAACCAGGATAATGATAAATGAGTTTGAAAATCTAGCACAGTCCTGTAATATCTTTTAAAATTCATCTTCATTAAAATAGATCCATAAAAAGTATAAACGGGACATTCAAAATAATTTCTGTGCCAGGGTTCAGAGCGACGTGTTTCTACATTGTGTCTTAATCATGGTCTGAGTCAAGACTGATCAGAACTCCATGCTAAATAGGAGTCACGCTGCAATTACTCTCTCACCTGTGCAGTTAGGCCACCAAGATGTTCAGAGGGCCTGAGGCAGGAAACAAGTCAGTCAGTCAGTGAGTCAGGGAGTAGTTGTCAGTAGTGAGAGGAGGCTGACAGGTGCCGGGATTGGAGCCCGGGCACCTTTAGCTAGGAGGCAAACGGTGGCCTTACCCAGAAGGAGCTGGGAAGGTGGCTCGGTGGAACCGTGGTGGACCAGGACAGGGTAGTGGCCCGCCGGCACCGACCCGGGGAACCGACTCGGAAACCGGAGCACACTGGGGGGTACTCAGACCCTAAAACAAGGTCCAGAATCCACTGGACTGAGTTAATTAACTGATTGCAGTCTGGACTATAAGTCCTTTCCCACCCAGGTCCCGAATGAAGACAACAGCCCACCGAGGGGGATAGAAAGCCACCGCACAGGCAGAGAGATCCCACGGGCCAGCGTCTGCGGGCAAAACGGCTCTCCCGACATTCACAAAGCCGGGGAGTGGACTCCCGTCACTGAAGCGCAGGCAGCCCAAGTACACAACACGGTGCAGGAGAAAGGCCAAGATCACCGAACCGGGTGGGGGACCAGACGCAGCCAGCTGCGGGCACCGACACCATTAACTTGGTTTACCAGAGACTTGTGTGTGTCAATAACAGTGAGTACAACAGTGCCATCTGGCCGCGCACTGCCCTGCACCACCCAGCTATCCCCAACGGGCCCCGGGGTCACCATCACTGCCCACGGAGGGGTTAACAACTTGCTTCATAACATCTCCCCTGGGTGCCCCGTAACTCCAGCGGTGGTGTCTACCTTCAACACATCCCGTGGGTGGCGTCATGAACTCAAGCGCAGCTCTGGCCGTGCACCTACCTAACCCCCACCAAAAGTGCCAGCATCCTCTTTTAGAGCGAAGTGACCCCGTGTCCAGAGGCACTCGAGCCACCCATCAACGAGCCCGGATCCGAGCGGCTCGGCTGCAGCCGAGCACGGGGTGGTACAAGTACTTGTTTATTTGTTTTTAATCAGTGAGTACATGGTGGCCAGATGCCTATGGGGCTGCATTATGCATGGAGGACTATGGGTCTGCATTATACATGGAGAAATATGGGGCTTCATTATACATGGAGATCTATGGGGCTGCATTATACATGGAGATCTATGGGTCTGAATAATACAAAATAAAGGACTGTGGAGCTGCATTATATGGAGGACTAATGAGTTTACCTTTTACATGGACTATGGGTCTGCATTATACATGGATGACTATGGAGCTGTTTTATACATGGAGGACTATGGGGCTACATTATACATGGAGGACTATGGGGCTGCATTATACATGGAGATCTATGGGGCTGCATTATACATGGAGATCTATGGGGCTGCATTATACATGGAGATCTATGGGGCTGAATAATACAAAATAAAGGACTGTGGAGCTGCATTATATGGAGGACTAATGAGTTTACCTTTTACATGGACTATGGGTCTGCATTATACATGGAGGACTGGGGGGGTGCCTTCTAATATATGAAGGATTATATGAGACCCATTATACTGTATGGAAGGCTATGTGGATTGCCATTATAGTATTTGGAGCGCTATATACAGTACAAGGGGGAATGAGACAAGCATGGGATGGGAATGTTTTGTGCAGAGGGAAAGAGCCTCATGGCCTTTCCCTCAGCACCCAGCTTTCATTTGCTCTGCTATACATCTTTCCATTAACACCCAGCTTTCCCATGCTCTGATATCATGGTAAAGCTGGGTGCTGAGGTAAGATGTATAGCAGAGCATGGGTAAGCTGGGTGCTGAGGACAAGATGGATATTAGAACATATGTAGGGCAGCAAGGTGGCTCAGTGGTTAGCACTGCAGCCTTGCAGCGCTGGGGTCCTGGGTTCAAATCCCACCGAGGACACTATCTGCAAGGATTTTGTATGTTCTCCCCGTGTTTGCGTGGGTTTCCTCCGGGTACTCCGGTTTCCTCCCACACTCAAGCCATACAGATAGGGACTCTAGATTGTGAGCCCCAATGGGGACAGTGTTGCCAATGTATGTAAAGCGCTGTGGAATTAATAGCGCTATATAAATGAATAAAATTATTATTATTATTATGAAAGCTGGGTGTCGATAGAAAGAGGGATTTCAGCTCATGGGAAACCTGGGTGCTGAGGAAAAGAGCCAAGTGTCAGCGTCGTTGTCCCGTGCCCTAAGTGTCAGTGTCATTAATCCGTACTCCAAGTGTTGGTGTCATTATCCCGTACCCTCAATGTTTGTGTACATGGGTGGGAGGGAGTTCCAGATCCAAACTTTGCACCGGGGCCCTCAATCTCTAGTTACACCACTGCCTGCAGTCCTCTTTTCTCCCACTTTCCCACTGCCTGAACATGGCCATTAGTAGACAAGACTATCATTACAAAATATATTTAATAAAAAATAAAATGAGATTCTAAACTTTAAAAAAATATATTAGAATCATCAATGTCATCACGACCCACTCTGCGATATTATGGGTTAAATTGAGAGTTGGGAGTGTGAGCTGTCACTCATACAGTTCTAGTTTATACCCTAGTATCCCCTGGTATCTATCTGAATCTCAGTACAATACAGGCTGAGATATGGCTATTAGTAGCCATTATTTAGCCATTACATATATTCGATGTCCTTGGCTTCTGAGTTTCCTCCCTGCAAGTACACAATGTACATCCTTGGCGTAAAAAGGGTTAAAACATTGAATACATTCAGAATATAGACCCGTATAGAAGCTGCAGCTCTGTAGCATGACATCGTAGTGGCTATAAATGCTGTGCACGCTGCGCCGCCATGCTGAAATTCCCTACATTGCAAAAATAGAGCTTCTCATTCCTTTCTTAGGCTATGTGCCCACGATGCATTTTTACATGCTTTTCTGCAGCGTTTTCAACTGCACCTTTTTTGTGCCAAAATACATGCGTTTTGATTTCCCAGCAAAGTCTATGGGAAATAGGGTTTTCCTGTGCCCACCATGCTTTTGAAAATGCAGCGTCAAATTTGCATATTTTTGGGCAAAAACCATGCGTTTTTAAAAGCAGCATGTCAACTTATTTGCCATTTGAGGTGCGTTTACATAACATAGAAGTCAATGAGAAACAGGGAGTAACGAATATTTTAAGAATTTATGCGTTTTGCTTGCTTTTCATGCGCGTTCATAATGCATTTTGCAACGCAAAAACGCATTAAATCAAACCTGGAAGTGACCTCAATTGACATTACCAATGACATCACATCCTTTACAAAGAAAAGGGGAAAGCATGTGTATTGGATTTCTTGTGATTTTCGGACAGAACAACCTTTTTTCAATATCGCAATTACCAGTGTTTATACAAAATGGCTTGGTACAAAAGACTGAAACTGGATGTACCAAAACTGATACATCTGGTATGTATAATCATGTTTTTGGTTTTTCCACCGATTAAATATTCTTAAAATTACGGTAGCCTTTAATGTCAAAATTGTTAGTAGCTCTTCATGCATATATATATTACAGCAACCATGCTAAAATCAGCTATTGCTATATAAAAAACCATAAGTAACATATTATGTGTTTTGAACAATCAATTTATTCATATGTGAATAACATCGTTAGTTATGGAGTAGTCACTGTTGGTATTTTCAATCTAATGAAAATAAACTTTACTTTTTTTTATTTAATTTACATATCAATCACATAGTTACAATTTAAAATAGAAACAATGCACAGGATCTTAAAAATTATCATTGTGATGCTTTAACATCCATATAGGTAGAAGCAATGCCCTGTATATGGGACCCCTCATGCCCTGAATATAGGCAAAAAATACGTCGCACAGATAGTTGGATAACTATTTGTAGAGAGCTATATCCACAGTGGGAGGAGGCAGATAAAGCTCTTCAGTTTAGGATTGGTAATGTATTTTATTTTTTATTTTTATATTAGATACAATTTTAAGTTACATTTATCAATAAAGGACAGATTACAAAATTGTTTTAAAATTTTTAGAGCAAGATGTTCGTAAAAGGTGGCGGTCTGTAAAATATCGATATAATAAAATACGTATAGAGGGCACAAAAAGTGTCAGATCTCCTGTACGACCCAACTTCGTTTATTATGACGATTTGAAATTCCTGACCACTGGACGTTATTTGAGACCGTAAGTTTAAAAATGTTTTTTAAATTAATTTTTTTGATGTTACCCCTGAACTCATATTATTTAAGATTTTATTCTAAAATCATAATACAAAAATGATAAAGTACACATTTATGAAAAACAGAATGTTTAATATTGTGTTAATTTCTTAAAATAAATATATTGAAAATAAACCGACAGACACATAAAATTTAAATTATATGATTATAGGACACAGGGGAATATCACAGCTGAAACCGATGACAATCAAGATCCACCAGGTGAAAATTCAGAACCAACTGAGATAGAAAAAGAAGCAGAATGTTCTCTGACAACCCAACTGTATGTTGAAGACATTGATCCTGAAATTAAAAATACCAGTGAGGCAACTGCAGCAACAAGTCAGAATGTTTTGCCAAAAAAAACAACACATCAAAAACCTAAAAATAAAAAAAAAAAATCTGAGTAATAAAAATAATTAAGATTCAGATGAATTAACCACACAAACATTAGAATTAATTAAAACATCATCAACAGCAGATGAATATGATAGCTTTGGAACGAGCATAGCATTAAGGATCAGACGAATGCAAGATGGGAAAGCAAAATCTACATGCATGACTGTAATTTGTGCGTTCCAAGGATGCTTTGAGAATGAGGGTACCAGTCCATCATCGGGTGATTTGGTGAAAATTATTGAAACATCTTTTGATAATGTTAACAAACCAAATGAGCAAATGACCCAGCAACCATCCATACCTCAAATTAATCAAAGAGAACAAACCCATTCACAATATCCAGCATCCTATGCACCACCAGCCATGAAACATGTATATATGCCCCAAAAAAGGCAACATTATGACACACATAGTAATGTGCACTTCCAACCTCATGGTAATATTCCCACCCGCACAAATGATCAAATAAGGGGATACTACACACAAGAATTGTATTCTCAGCCATGATGTTGGGATGGATTGTATTAGCATTACTGTATTATTTCATAATTAATGATTATAAATTAATTTGGGTATAATTATATGTAGCATTTTGTTTTCTAGTTGTATATGCATGGTTTATTTCGACACGCAACTGTATTGAAAAATAAAATATTGTTGTGTTGTTTAAAAGAGATTTTTTTAAGATTTTTTTAAAAATAATAAATATTATATTGTCGGCATATTATAATATGACTAAAATCAGATTATATGATCATGTCATGTTCCATATTTAGTTAATATAAATTTAATGTTAAAAAAAAGATACAATGGTTTTTATGTTTAAATTGCATTTTTGAATGAGAAAAAATGTTAATTAATAAAAAATGTTATATTTGATTTTTACGTTCTGAATGTATGTGAATAAAAAAATGTTAATAAAAAAAGATTACACAAAATGGTAGTGGATGGATTATTACGATTAGTTTGGTAAATGTACGAACAATTTATTTTTGAGGTGTGCTAAACATGTTTGTGTAACGAAGACAAGTCTTTACAGGAAAAAGGATATGACATCAGTTGAAGCCATCATTTTTTTATTTAAATTACCACGGACATTGAATAGCTTTATTTACCACACACAATCTTTGTAAAAATACAAGCAAATGATGCAAACAAAACGCAAGGTTTCAACATAGCTTCCGCTATTGAAACACTATTGAAACGCATCTAAAACGCACAAAAAATAGATGCGTTTTAAAGAATTTGGAAAGAATACTCACATTCTTGACTAAATCCAATTATGCAAATGGGTGCATTTTGAACTGCAAGTGGCTCGACGCTATGTGGGCACATAGCCTTATTCTTGCTCCTCTCTAACTTGGAAATTGAAGAAATCTGTTAGTAAGTTATAAAATACAAAGAAAGTTGTGCACATTTCCTTCTCCAACAGATTTCATTGTAAAAAAAATGAAATTTTATTCCATTTGCAAATTGTGTGTTTTATATAAAAAAAGATGCCAGAAATAAACCCTCATTAATCGCCGAAAAAAGCACAGGTGTCTGGTCAGGTTGAGATAAACCATGTCATCATAATTGTACTTTTGGCCTCATTTTCTAAATAATTTTCATGTCTCTGTCAGATTTCTTCATAATCAATGTGATTTTTTATCAAGTGACTGGCGGAAAACTAATGTGGTGCCTATTTTCATAAAGCACTCCAGGTCTTTTTATGGGGTATTATAGACAAGTATGCTTAACAACCATAATAGAAAAATATGTTTGGGGGGCTTGTAAGTGTTTACATACAGGAATATGTGATTATTAATTATTATAAGCGATAGTCAGCCACGGTTAATATGTGGGTGTAGAGGGGAGCCAAGGAATGACTGGCAGGGCTCCGCTCTACTTTACTAAACTTTACTAACGTGGATTTGTGTTTGTGTTCTGCCCTGGCCGGGGGGAGCAATACTTAATTGGGTCTTCAGGGGTGCGTCCGACACCCAACAGCCGGTCACCGTTGTAGACGTAGCAGGGCAACATATCATACAGAGAGAATTTTTACAATACAACAACAAATGCTTTATTTGTCTTCAAATCTTCTGGACTAAGATAGCCACTTTCTCTATAGATTCTTCTGCTGCCTTTCTTTTAGGTACTTTTCCTTATACTAGCCTTCTCCCTGGGTATTAGCCTTCCAATAGCTGAGTCTAGACTCCTGTTTTCCACCAAATCTGGCTACTGATTTTTCCCTAATCTGCTTCACTACTAGAGATGAGCGAACCGGTCGTGGTTCGGCTCGAGTTCGGTTCGCCGCATAGGAAACAATGGCAGGCATTCACAAACACATAAAAACACCTAGAAAACACCCTCAAAGGTGTCCAAAAGGTGACAAACAACTCACAACACAACACAACACAACACAAACACATGGGAAAGTGACAAGGACATATACTCATGCGAAAACAAAAGAGCTGGACAAGGAAAAAGAGGAGGAGACACAGATATAGGCATGGCACGCCCTTCTAAAATCATGTAAAACACCGCAAGGTGACTCCAAGCGGAGTCTCCCTTTTTTCCAAAAATTAGGCCACACACACCCACCCCTTCAGTGGCAGCAGTTGTGCCCCAGTTGTACACTTCATAGCTAGATTTGCATCAAGCACATTCAAAAATACGCCATTCTTAACCGTCCCCAGGATGACACCGGGGTAGGTAGCAAAGTCTTTGCTGAACCATGACTTGTTCATCTTGGCTCCTTTTAAAAAACACAGCAAGCAAGGGTTACTCCAAGGGGAGTCTCCCTTTTTTCCAAAAATTGGGCCCCACTGACACCCCATCAGTGGCAGCACTTGTGCCCTAGTTGCAAACAGGATGTTTTGATTTGCATCAAGCACATTCAAAAATACGCCATAATTAACCGTCCCCAGCATGACACCAGGGTAGGTAGCAAAGTCTTTCCTGATCCCAGCTCTGTTCATCTTGGCTCCTTTTTAAAAACACTGTAAGCAAGGGTTACTCCAAGCGGAGTCTCCCTTTTTTCCAAAAATTGGGCCACACAGACACACCATCAGTGGCAGCACTTGTGCCCTAGTTGCAAACAGGATGTTTTGATTTGCATCAAGCACATTCAAAAATACGCCATAATTTACCGTCCCCAGCATGACACCGGGGTAGGTAGCTAAGTCTTTCCTGATCCCAGCGCTGTGCATCTTGGATCATTTTTAAAAACAATGTAAGCAAGGGTTACTCCAAGCGAAGTCTCCCTTTTTTTCCAAAAATTGGGCCACACACACACCCACCCCTTCAGTGGCAGCAGTTGTGCCCTAGTTGCAAACAGGATGTTTTGATTTGCATCAAGCACATTCCAAAGCCACAAGCATTTACTCTCCCCAGGACGACACAGGGTAGTAAATTCCTTGTGGATCCATGACTTTTTCATTTTGATGAACGTTAGTCTGTCCACATTGTCACTGGACAGACGCGTGCGCTTATCTGTCAGCACACACCCAGCAGCACTGAAGACATGTTCAGAGACAACGCTGGCAGCTGGACACGACAAAATCTCCAAGGCATAAGTGGAGAGCTCTGGCCATTTTTCAAGATTTGAAGCCCAAAATGAGCAAGGCTCCATTTGCAAAGTCATGGCATCGATGTTCATTTGGAGATACTCCTGTATCATCCTCTCCAGCTGTTGACTATGTGTCAGACTTGTTGTCTCTGTTGGCCTTGCAAGGGATGGTCTAAAAAAATTATAAAAAGATTCAATAAAATTGCTGTTACCAGCACCAGATACAGTCCTACTGGTACGGGTAGACTGTTGAAGATGACGAGACCGTCCCATGTTTGTCAAGTTACAACTGGGAGATTCACTCCCTGCACCTGCACGGTTGTTTGGTGGAAAAGTCGAGCTAAGATCGAGTAACAGCTTCTGCTGATACTCCTGCATACGTGCGTCCCTTTCTATGGCTGGAATTATGTCACAACATTTGGACTTGTACCGGGGATCTAATAGTATGGCAAGCCAGTAGTCATCATCACTTCTAATTTTGACAAGACGAGGGTCATGTTGGAGGTAGTGCAGCAAGAAAGCACTCATGTGTCTTGTGCAGCCATGCAGACCAAGTCCACGCTGTGTTTGTGGCATAGAGGTGCTAACCGTTCTTTCTTCCTCTGATATCTCCCCCAACCTCTTTCAACTGAAATTTGAACAAGGTCTCCCTCATCCGCTGAGTCTTCCATGTCCATGGACAGTTCGTCCTCCATTTCTTCATGTTCTCCTGCACCTTCCTCAACATTTCGCCTGCTACCATGTGCCCTTGTTGATCCCTGTCCCCCATGGTCCCATGCCTGCCGCGTTGGTGATGATGAACGTCTGGACCTTGGTGATGTTGTTGTCCCTTGCGCATATGAATCCTCCTGTAGTTCCTCCCCTTCCTGTTGTCCCACCCCCTGACTCCGAATAGTGTTTAACGTGTGCTCCAGCATGTAAATGACTGGAATTGTCATGCTGATAATGGCATTGTCAGCGCTAAACATATTCGTCGCCATGTCGAAACTGTGCAGAAGGGTGCATAGGTCCTTGATCTGAGACCACTCCATCAGGGTGATCTGACCCACCTCTGCATCTCGTTGGCCCAGGCTATACGTCATGACGTATTGCACCAGGGCTCGGCGGTACTGCCACAGTCGCTGTAACATGTGGAGAGTCGAATTCCAGCGTGTCGCCACATCGCATTTCAGGCAATGAACCGGCAGGCCGAAAGACTTCTGGAGCGATGCAAGTCGCTCAGCTGCGGCGGTTGAACGGCGGAAGTGAGCAGACAGTTTTCGTGCCCTGGTCAGAAGGCCATCTAGGCCGGGATAGTGTGTTAAAAATTGCTGGACAACAAGGTTCAACACGTGAGCCATACAAGGTACGTGTGTCACCTTGCCCAGGCGAAGGGCCGCACCCAGGTTTGCAGCATTGTCGCACACGGCCTTACCAGGCTGCAGGTTGAGTGGAGGCAACCATTTATTAAACTCGGACCACAGAGCTGACCACAACTCCTCAGCTCTGTGACTCCTATTCCCAAGACATGTCAAGCTAAAGACCACCTGATGCCATTGCGCTCTGCTGCCAGCATAGTAATGAGGTGTGCGTGATTCCTTCTGCGCAGTGAAAACGCTGGTGGCCTGACCAGGCAGGCTTGGGGCGGAGGTGGAGGACCCAGATGAGGTGGAGAGGCAGAAGCAGTGGTGGAACTTGGACAGAAAGAGGATTGACACACAAGTCGTGGGGACGGCAAGACTTGTGCAGCAGACCCTTCACCATCTATCACCATAGTTACCCAGTGCCCAGTCAGCGACATGTAACGTCCCTGTCCATGCTTACTGGTCCAAGTATCGGTGGTGAAATGCACCCGTTGACACACAGAGTTTCTCAAGGAAGCGGTGATGTTGTGTGCGACATGCTGGTGTAGCACGGGCACACCTTTCTTAGAGAAGTAGTGGCGACTGGGAATCTGATACTGGGGCAAAGCGACAGACATAAGGTCTCTAAAATCCTGTGTGTCCACCAGGCGGAAAGGCAGCATTTCGGTAGCCAAGAGCTTACAGAGGGATAAAGTCAACCTCTTAGCTTTGTCATGGGTCGCAGGAAATGGCCTTTTATTTGACCACATCTGAGGGACAGAGATCTGGCTGCTGTGTGTAGACGGTGTTGAGTAGGGTGTCCCTGGAAAAATGCAGGTTTGTGAGGAAAGTGCAGGCGTAGACATGATATTGCCTTCATCCAACGTTGGTGCTATCGATATCTGAGAGAGCTGTACACACGCACTTATTTCCCCTTCCAAACCAACTGACGACCTACCAAGCAAACTGCCTGTTGCGGTTACAGTGGTGGAAGTTGTGCGTGGAAAACCAGGTGTGACAGCTGTCCCCACAGTCCTAGAAAATGAAGAGCGCGCGGATGCACTGGAAGGGCAGGCCGTGGATGGTTCGCTCTGCTAGGCCGCATTGCAGCACGGTGAGCTTCCCACTGGGTCATATGATATTTATTCATGTGACGATTCATTGAAGAAGTTGTCAAACTGCTGAGGTTTTGCCCTCTACTAACAGAATCACGACAAATTATACAGATCACATAATTTGGGCGATCTTTTTCTATGTCAAAAAAGGACCAGGCTAGGCAATGCTTAGAGGGCATGCGACCTGCTGAGCCCCCCCGACTAGTGCTCAGAGGCAGAGTGGTGGCTGATGATGCAGTTGTAGACGTGCTACCCGTGCTCAGACCCTGTCCAGGAAGGTGCAAGGTAACTTCGTCGTCGGTTGCATTCTCCTCCACCGCCTCTGTTGACCTCCTCGAGTGCCTTACTGTGGGTTGACAGTAGGTGGGATCTAGAACTTCCTCAACAATTGTTGTGCTTGCACTCCCCTCACCCTCAGACCGAGCCTCTTCTTGCCCTGACCGAATATTTAAGTTGTCATCCCAATCTGGTATCTGCGTCTCATCGTCATCAGTATGTTCCTCATTGTCTATAACCACAGGTGTTACAGTTTGTGACAAAGGGTCAACATTATGCTCAGAACCTTGGTCCTCACGGCCTGAATCAGAGTCACAAAGGTTCTGGGCATCACTGCAGACCATTTCCTGGTCTGTACTCACTGTAGCTTGGGAGCAGACCTCTGATTCCCAGGCTATAGTGTGACTGAACAGCTCGGCAGACTCAGCCATCTCACTTCCACCATACTGTGCAGGGCGGATGGAGACTTCAGAGCTGGGAGAAAGCAAGTTTGATTGGGATGACAACTCAGAGGACTGGTATTTTTTTGGATGCGGTAGTTGAAGTGGAGGAGAGGGCACTTGTTGGACCACTTGAGATCCATTCAAGCATTTTCTTTTTTTGGCCATCATCTACCTTTGTTCCAGTTGTTCATGTCCGTAAAAAAGGGAGCACATCGGATTGTCCACGGTAAGTAGTAGACATATTACTTTTGCTGGTAGATGGTCTCTCTTCAGCAGATGTTAATGGAGCTTTGCCACCTTCCCCACGGACAAACCCTTTTTTTCCTTTTCCACCACGCCTCTTCCCCTTTCCACCAGCATCTGTCATTTTGCCACTCATGTTGATTGCGACAAGATTGTGCACTTAAAATGTGGTAGTAAAAATTGAGAGGTGGTGTAGATTGCAGTGGTGGTCTAGCTTTATTAACAGCAGAATAAACAACATTAATTATCCCTGACAATGCAACTACGGCCCTTAAACTGGCAGCATAAATTGCTAGTATAAAAGCTTTGTAACAATGAGCTTGGATGTTCAATGCAGACCTGCTGCAAAGATCTTTGCACTAGTGGGACAATACAGAAGTCCAACAGCCACTTTTAAGATGCCACTAAGTTCACTCAGTGTTTGCTAGTATAATGGCTTAGTAACAATGAGTTTGAGTGTGCAATGCAGGCAGACGTGCTGCAAATATCTTTGCACTAGTGGGACAATACAGAAGTCCAACAGCCACTTTTAAGATGCCACTAAGTTCACTCAGTGTTTGCTAGTATAATGGCTTAGTAACAATGAGTTTGAGTGTGCAATGCAGGCAGACGTGCTGCAAATATCTTTGCACTAGTGGGACAATACAGAAGTCCAACAGCCACGTTTAGGATGCCACTAAGTTCACTCAGTGTTTGCTAGTTTAATGGCTTAGTAACAATGAGTTTGAGTGTGCAAAGGGCAGGAGGGTACAGTGCCAGGGTTGTGGGTCTCTGGGTAGAGGAAAGGAAGCCTGCCTTTCTATCCCTCCTAATGGGGAAATGCAGCGAGGAAATCCCTGACCTTAGCTACACAGACGCTGTCATCTTGTGTAGCTGTTAAACTCTGTTTTCACGGACCTGTCACCTATGGCTCTGACCCTGCCGGTATTAGCCCTTAAAAGGACTGATAGAAACTTCTATCCCTCTTCTGTATAGTGCTGTGTATAGAGCGTACACAGCAGTATCGGAGATAGGAGCTGCGCCAGTGATGACTGACACCAAGGACGCAGAAGGGAGATAATGGCGTGCTGGAGGAAAATGTCCGTTTTTATAATGCAGGGACATGTGACATGGACATCCTATCACACATGCCGTTTCTTCTCTGGCTAAAAGTCCACTTAGCTGTGTGTGTGTCTGGGATTGGCTGACATGCTGGCCCGCCCCACTACACGCGCGCGCTTAGGGAAGGAAGACAAGGAAAAAAAAAAAATGGCGATCGCCATTATACATACAGCAGTGATCTGAATGCGCTGTTCCCGCACACTATACGCTGAAATTTCATAATAGTGTGAGTCACAGAGTGACTTACACTATTACAGCGGAAAGCCAGCTAGGAATTAGCTGGTCTTTTGCTGCTAGAACCGTTCTCGAACCTATCTAGAACTATCGAGCTTTAGCAAAAAGCTCGAGTTCTAGTTTAATCTAGAACAGCCCCCAAAATCACTCGAGCCGCGAACTGGAGAACCTCGAACCGCGCTCAACTCTATTCACTACCTCAGATGGCTTTCTGTCCTCTTGACCTATATATGGTCCCGCCAACAGTATACTTATCCTGATGCCTGACTGTTCCCCAGACACTCCTAAGCGCATCCTGAGGTGAGCCGTAGGCTTGAACCATTGGATGATAGCTCCTGGTTCCACGACGGACTCTGGAACAGAGGTCGTCCTTGCTTTAGCAACACTTGGCAGAACTGACCTTCTTCCTAACCAACCCTCTGCTCTCTCACATTCCTCCCATTCTGGCTCTAGTTCCCTCACCAACCAGGATGTATCTTCCACATTACACATACTAAAATCCTTTATGCTAACATCCTACTTAACACTTCACAATTAATACATTAGACAGATTATGCTATAAAATACATATTACACAGTAAAATACACAAACTCTTAAAACTGCCGGTTGCTTTAGGGCGCCGACCGCTGCACTGCTCCAGCTGTGCTTCATCACCAGCCATACTCTCCAGCAATAGCACTTAGTCATTTTATCAACATATGTACATCGTAAGAGTGGGGTGATCCAACCACCTCTTACACGGACACCATATGTTTCAGAGGAAGTAAAACTAGGAGGATTGTGTATATCTATATGTATATATACACCTCATCCCCTTTACCATTTCCCATCCCTTGGTTACATTTGATGGCATCTGTCTTTTTGCAACCATATTATGTGGCAAAGTAAATACCTAAGTCCCTTTAAGTCTATAATAATATTGACATCAGCAGCCAAAATGGGCACAGAACTAAGCCAAAGACTAATATCTCTGTGAAAGTCTTAAAAATCAAACACTTCATCTAGTGTATACTATGGTTCCTAACTGTTCCATGCCTTGCTGTATGTATAACCTTAGGCTATGTGCGCATGCTGCATCTTTGTGGTGACCACAAGGAGGCATGTTTTTGATCCCAAAAAAACACACCCTTGGCATGCATTTCTTGCCGCATTTTCCTGCGTTTTTTTTACAGAGTTTTTGCCGAGTTCGTTTTTTAAGTCAAATCTATTGACTGGAAGTGCTCATAAACGCTGGCAAAAATGCAGAAAGAATTGACACGCTGCATCTTTGTAGTCACCACAAAGACGCAACCAAAAAAAGTTGCAACATGGAGACAGCAAAAATGAAATGTCATAAACTTTGCTGGGGAAGGAAATGCATGCAGTTTTGGGACCAAAACTGCACCCAACAAATGCACAAACACAGCAAAACATGCAATGTGTGCACAAGGCCTTAATTCCATAAGATCATACTGACATCCCTTTACCTCCCGTTTAGGGTTTTTGCATGAACTACTCATTTCATGACATATCATCTATATGGTTAAAACCAAGACTGATCTAACAGTTTATTTCTGTTTTTCGTCAAGTATTCTGGTCTTTGCAGAAATCATCTATCTAATAATGCAGAAGAAAGTAGAGATTGTGGAGAGCTTTATTTCCATCTAAAAAGGATTGAGCCATGAAGCTATGAAGAATGTTATCTTCATAATTGAATTTTGCTTCAACTGTAAGACTTCCAATTATTAATTTCCTTCTTCTTAGAATTCCAATTACTGATACATTTTCTTATTCTTCCACTATTGTGGCATGATGGAGTGCTCCAAAATTGATAGCTGAAATTATGAAGCTGAATAACTGGACATTCCCTACATTTCTCCCATTTCTCTTATTAAATTTATTTGGAGTTGGGACATTATTATAAAATGGATCTCAGATGAGTTATTGCTGCAGAACTGTAGCGCCATTTTGTCAGTCTGGTCATTCTTGAATGGTTCATCATTGTGGCAAGTCTTTTCGCCATATACTCCCTCAGACTAAGATAGAATGAATCTTGGAGACTTAAAAATCACATTGTGATCCACTACTGACTGATAAATTTGAAAGCTGAAATAAATTAGTATTATAATTAATTCTGAAAAAGGTGATGAAACCATATATAATGTTGAATGCTAGGTACATTTCTAGAGGGTATATTTGTGCTAGCTCCTTAACTACACTCAGTACTAATTCAATAACTCCAAATAATCCAGAAACGAAAAAGACCACACTCGTCCACTGTCCCGAAAATCCTATTTATTCAAACACGTGCAGGGTATAAGGCAGGAGAGGAACTAGGTGCAGGCTCCTCACAAGGGACGACGGCCGTTTCGAGTTTGATTACGCTTCAACTGGTCCACTTTTGGTCTTTTTCCTTTCTGGATTATTTGGATTCATCCTTCTATGTGGACGAGCACCCCGCAGCCGGTGGATACCATACATTGGAGCTAAACTCCTAGCAAACGTGCAATACCGCAAGGTAATACCCAGTGGTGCGGGACGTTTCTTTTTATCTATGATACTAATTCAATAACTGTTTCTTTTTCCACATTATAAATTTAATTTTAGGATCATAACAATGCAGTGTGACTAACATGTAACAAAGGGGGACGTTTAGTATCTGGTGTCCTGGGAAAGGTCTGAGTGTTCCTTTGTAAATAACAAAACTAAAAAAAAGTATTTCAAAGCACCACTAGAATTGATATAAATCCATTTGATGTCCAATTGCATAGGCCACAAGAATGGTGTGTTGCCGCTGAATAGGTGAGGTAGTTCCACCTCTTACTTGCCAAAGTCCGTGGCTGATCTTTGGATTAGCCTTCATGCCATGACTTCATCGTTGTGGGATGATGTACATGTGAAGTTGCAATAGACCTGCTAATCAAAAGAGCAGCCATGAACAACAATACGTAAGAGGCAATAGTCTCTCTCCAGTCCAGCGGCCACAGACAACTGTCATGGCCAATTAAATGGGACATGTGAATAAATTCATACCTACTCTAAATACTTTATTGAAAATGTAAGATCATCTCTGTTAGTATTTTCCATAAAGTTACATTAATTCATAGCACATTGAACTGCAACGTGGGAAACATGCACAGAACACAATTCACAAACAACTACAACAATGCAATGTAATCTGGAAAATGATTCTACAAAATATCAAAGTAAATGAAATTGGAATAGTTATTACAGTGTTGTCTTAGCACAATTCTACTTTGTCATTATCTATTGTATTTGACAGAATTAGGTAACATATTGAGTCCTGTGTTTGTAATATTAATCGTTTCTAAGTTACATTTAAACTGAATCAAAACTGCCAACTAAAACTACCAAAAGCAGCCAGAAAATTGTCAATGCACATTAATACATAAAATCTCTGCATGTCTATTTATCAAATAAGAGCTACACAGAGGTACAGCATAAGAACATAGTAGTGGATGTGTACCGCCCCGCGCTCGGCTACAGCCAAGCCGCTCGGATCCGGGCTCGTCGGTGGGTGGCTCGAGCGCCTCCGGACCCGGGGTCACGTCGCTCTGAAAGGATGCTGGCGCTACGTAGGGGGTTGGTAGGTTGGTTTACGGCTGGGTTAAGTTCGTGACACCACCCATGGGTTGTGGTGAATGTAGACACCACTGCTGCTGTTTACTAGGCCCTCGGGGACAGTGTTGTGCAGCCAAGTGTTTACCCCTCCGTGGGTAGGGGGTTGATGGTCCCGGGGCCCGGTTGTGAGGGTGCGGACGGATTGGTATTGTGCGGGGTGGTGTGCGGCCCGAGGGCACAGTTGTACTCACTCTGACAGATACACCGGAGTCTCTGGTATACCAAAAAGACGGTGGTCGGTGTCCGCCCCTCGTTGGACTGTTGTCTTCAGTCGGGACTTGGTTCGGAAAGGACCTTAAGTCCAGACCTCAATCAGTGAATTAAGTTAGTCCAGTAGATTCGGGACCTCGTTTCAGGGTCTGAGTACCCCCCTCTGTACTCTGGTTTCCAGTCGGTTCCCCGGTTCGGTACTAGCGGGCCAATACTAGAGTTGAGCGCGGTTCGTGGTTCGAGGTTCTCCAGTTCGCGGCTCGAGTGATTTTGGGGGCTGTTCTAGATCGAACTAGAACTCGAGCTTTTTTGCTAAAGCTCGATAGTTCTAGATACTTTCGAGAACGGTTCTAGCAGCAAAAAAAACAGCTAATTCCTAGCTGGCTTTCCCCTGTAATAGTGTAAGTCAGTGACTCACACTATTATGACATTTCAGTGTAAAGTGTGCGGGAACAGCGCATTCAGATCACTGCTGTATGGATAATGGCGATTGCCATTTTTTTTTTCCTTGTCTTCCTTCCCTAACTGCGCGCGTGTAGTGGGGAGGGCCAGCATGTCAGCCAATCCCAGACACACACACAGCTAAGTGGACTTTTAGCCAGAGAAGCAACGGCATGTGTGATAGGATGTCCATGTCACATGTCCCTGCATTATAAACCCGGACATTTTCCTCCAGCACGCCATTATCTCCCTTCTGCGTCCTTGGTGTCAGACATCACTGGCGCAGCTCCTATCGCTGATACTGCTGTATACGCTCCATACACAGCGCTAGACAGCTTAGGGATAGCACTTTCTATCAGTCCTTTTAAGGGCTCATACCGGCAGGGTCAGAGCCATAGGTGACAGGTCAGTGAAAACAGAGTTTAACAGCTACACAAGATGACAGCGTCTGTGTAGCTAAGGTCAGGGATTTCCTCGCTGCATTTCCCCATTAGGAGGGATAGAAAGGCAGGCTTCCTTTCCTCTACCCAGAGACCCACAACCCTGCCACTGTACCCTTCTGCCCTTTGCACACTCCAACTCATTGTTACTAAGCCATTATACTAGCAAACACTGAGTGAACTTAGTGGCATCCTAAACGTGGCTGTTGGACTTCTGTATTGTCCCACTAGTGCAAAGATATTTGCAGCACCTCTGCCTGCATTGCACACTCAAACTCATTGTTACTAAGCCATTATACTAGCAACCACTGAGTGAACTTAGTGGCATCCTAAACGTGGCTATTGGACTTCTGTATCGTCCCACTAGTGCAAAGATATTTGCAGCACCTCTGCCTGCATTGCACACTCAAACTGATTGTTACTAAGCCATTATACTATGTGGATATAGTAATGATTACCGGTCTTTGAGCGCTAATGATGGATTAGAATCTGGATGTTCTTTTGAAGATAAGGCTTTATTGTTAAAAAGCTCTTGTTATCACTTCACAACGCGTTTCAGCAAGATCCCCTTGCTTTCCTCAGATGTCAAAGCAAGGGGATCTTGCTGAAACGCGTTGTGAAGTGATAACAAGAGCTTTTTAACAATAAAGCCTTATCTTCAAAAGAACATCCAGATTCTAATCCATCATTAGCGCTCAAAGACCGGTAATCATTACTATATCCACATTGTCTACTCCCGAAGGGGAATCCGGCAAAAGAGCTGCTGAGGATCAAAGAATCTATCAGTTCACTCTGATTAATCCAGCGGGAGGACGGAGAGCCGACCTGAAGCTCCAGGATCAAAGGAGTCGGTGAACCAGGAGCTATCAGCGGTAAACCTCCGGCTCCATCCAGCCAAAAAGGATCGGATAACATCTAACATTACAGCTCCTCAAATCCAGAGGGATTACACGCTCATCACCGGGGTTGTGCGAGGGCGCACAACAAAACCAGGTGAGCAGCTCCCAATTACTTATCTAACAATAATATATCTCGGGTGCTCTTTAGATTGCGCTATCTGATTTTATTTTGACAGTAAGCCATTATACTAGCAATTTATGCTGCCAGTTTAAGGGCCGTAGTTGCATTGTCAGGGATAATTATTCTTTATTATTCTGCTGTTAATAAAGCTAGACCACCGCTGCAATCTACACCACCTCTCAATTTTTACTACCACATTTTAAGTGCACAATCTTGTTGCAATCAACATAAGTGGCAAAATGACAGATGCTGGTGGAAAGGGGAAGAGGCGTGGTGGAAAAGGAAAAAAAGGGTTTGTCCGTGGGGAAGGTGGCAAAGCTCCATTAACATATGCTGAAGATAGACCATCTACCAGCAAAAGTAAGATGTCTACTACTTACCGTGGACAATCCGATGTGCTCCCTTTTTTACGGACTCGAACAACAGGGACAAAGGTAGATGATGGCCAAAAAAAGAAAATGCTTGAATGGATCTCAAGTGGTCCAACAAGTGCCCTCTCAGCCACCTCAACTACCGCATCCAAAAAACACCAGTCCTCTGAGTTGTCATCCCAATCAAACTTGCTGTCTCCCAGCTCTGAAGTCTCCATCAGCCCTGCACAGTATGGTGGAAGTGAGATGGCTGAGTCTGCAGTGCTGTTCAGTCACACTATAGCCTGGGAATCAGAGGTCTGCTCCCAAGCTACAGTGAGTACAGACCAGGAAATGGTCTGCAGTGATGCCCAGAACCTTTGTGACTCTGATTCAGGCAGTGAGGACCAAGTTTCTGAGCATAATGTTGACCCTTTGTCACAAACTAACACCTGTGGTTATAGACAATGAGGAACATACTGATGACGATGAGACGCAGATACCAGATTGGGATGGCAACTTAAATATTCGGTCAGGGCAAGAAGAGGCTTGATCTGAGGGTGAGGGGAGTGCAAACACAACAATTGATGAGGAAGTTCTAGATCCCACCTACTGTCAACCCACATTCAGGCACTCGAGGAGGTCAACAGAGGCGGTGGAGGAGGATGCAACCGATGACGAAGTTACCTTGCACCTTCCTGGACAGAGTCGGAGCACTGGTAGCACATCTACAACTGCATCATCAGCCACCATTCTGCCTCTGAGCACTAGTCGGGGGGGCTCAGCAGGTCGCATGCCCTCTAAGCCTTGCCTAGCCTGGTCCTTTTTTGACATAGAAAAAGATCGCCCAAATTATGTGATGTGTAAAATTTGTCGTGATTCTGTTAGTAGAGGTCAAAACCTCAGCAGTTTGCCAACTTCTTCCATGAATCGTCACATGAATAAATATCATAGGTCCCAGTGGGAAGCTCACCGTGCTGTAATGCGGCCTAGTGGAGCGAACCATCCACGGCCTGCCCCTTCCAGTGCATCCGCGCGCTCTTCATCTTCTAGGACTGTGGGGACAGCTGTCACACCTGGTTTTCCACGCACAACTTCCACCACTGTAACCGCAGCAGGCAGTTTGCTTGGTAGGTCGTCAGTTGGTTTGGAAGGGGAAACAAGTGCGTGTGTACAGCTCTCTCAGACATCGATAGCACCAACGTTGGATGAAGGCAACATCATGCCTCCGACTGCACTTTCCTCACAAACCTGCATTTTTCCAGGGACACCCTACTCAACACCGTCTACACACAGCAGCCAGATCTCTGTCCCTCAGATGTGGACAAATAAAAGGCCATTTCCTGCGACCCATGACAAAGCTAAGAGGTTGACTTTATTCCTCTGTAAGCTCTTGGCTACCGAAATGCTGCATTTCCGCCTGGTGGACACACAGGATTTTAGAGACCTTATGTCTGTCGCTGTGCCCCAGTACCAGATGCCCAGTCGCCACTACTTCTCTAAGAAAGGTGTGCCCGCGCTACACCAGCATGTCGCACACAACATCACCGCTTCCTTGAGAAACTGTGTGTCAACGGGTGCATTTCACCACCGATACTTGGACCAGTAAGCATGGACAGGGACGTTACATGTCGCTGACTGGGCACTGGGTAACTATGGTGATAGATGGTGAAGGGTCTGCTGCACAAGTCTTGCCGTCCCCACGACTTGTGTGTCAATCCTCTGTCTGTCTAAGTTTCGCCACTGCTTCTGCCTCCTTCACCTCATCTGTGTCCTCCACCTCTGCCCCAAGCCTGCCTGGTCAGGCCACCAGCGTTCTCACTGCGCAGAAGGAATCACGCACCCCTCATTACTATGCTGGCAGCAGAGCGCAATGGCATCAGGCGGTCTTTAGCTTGACATGTCTTGGGAATAAGAGTCACACAGCTGAGGAGTTGTGGTCAGCTCTGCGGTCCGAGTTTAATAAATGGTTGTCTCCACTCAACCTGCAGCCTGGTAAGGCCGTGTGCGACAATGCTGCAAACCTGGGTGCGGCCCTTCGCCTGGGCAAGGTGACACACGTAACTTGTATGGCTCACGTGTTGAACCTTGTTGTCCAGCAATTTTTAACACACTATCCCGGCCTAGATGGCCTTCTGACCAGGGCACGAAAACTGTCTGCTCACTTTCGCCGTTCAAGCGCCGCAGCTGAGCGACTTACATCGCTCCAGAAGTCTTTCGGCCTGCCGGTTCATCGCCTGAAATGCGATGTGCCGACACGCTGGAATTCGACTCTCCACATGTTACAGCGACTGTGGCAGCACCGCCGAGCCCTGGTGCAATACGTCATGACGTATAGCCTGGGCCAACGAGATGCAGAGGTGGGTCAGATCACCCTGATGGAGTGGTCTCAGATCAAGGACCTATGCACCCTTCTGCACAGTTTCGACATGGCGACGAATATGTTTAGCGCTGACAATGCCATTATCAGCATGACAATTCCAGTCATTTACATGCTGGAGCATACGCTAAACACTATTCGGAGTCAGGGGGTGGGACAACAGGAAGGGGAGGAACTACAGGAGGATTCATATGCGCAAGACATAACAACATCTCCAAGGTCCAGACGTTCATCATCACCAACGCGGCAGGCATAGGACCATGGGGGACAGGGATCAATGAGGGCGCATGGTAGCAGGCGAAATGTTGAGGAAGGTGCAGGAGAACATGAAGAAATGGAGGACGAACTGTCCATGGACATGGAAGACTCAGCGGATGAGGGAAACCCTGGTCAAATTTCAGTTGAAAGAGGTTGGGGGGAGATGTCAGAGGAAGAAAGAACGGTTAGCACCTCTATGCCACAAACACAGCGTGGACTTGGTCCGCATGGCTGCGCAAGACACATGAGTGCTTTCTTGCTGCACTACCTCCAACATGACCCTCGTATTGTCAAAATTAGAATTGATGATGACTACTGGCTTGCCACACTATTAGATCCGCGGTACAAGTCCAAATTTTGTGACATAATTCCAGCCATAGAAAGGGACGCACGTATGCAGGAGTATCAGCAGAAGCTGTTACTCGATCTTAGCTCGGCTTTTCCACCAAACAACCGTGCAGGTGCAGCGAATGAATCTCCCAGTTGTAACTTGACAAACATGGGACGGTCTCATCATCTTCAACAGTCTACCCTTACCAGTAGGACTGTATCTGGTGCTGGTAACAGCAATTTTATGAAATCTTTTCATAATTTTTTTAGACCCTCCTTTGCAAGGCCAACAGAGACAACAAGTCTGACACATAGTCAACGGCTGGAGAGGATGATACAGGAGTATCTCCAAATGAACATCGATGCCATGACTTTGCAAATGGAGCCTTGCTCATTTTGGGCTTCAAATCTTGAAAAATGGCCAGAGCTCTCCACTTACGCCTTGGAGATTTTGTCGTGTCCAGCTGCCAGCGTTGTCTCTGAACGTGTCTTCAGTGCTGCTGGGTGTGTGCTGACAGATAAGCGCACGCGTCTGTCCAGTGACAATGTGGACAGACTAACGTTCATCAAAATGAACAAGTCATGGATCCACAAGGAATTTACTACCCCTGTGTCATCCTGGGGAGAGTAAATGCTTGTGGATTTGGAATGTGCTTGATGCAAATCAAAACATCCTGTTTGCAACTAGGGCACAAGTGCTGCCACTGATGGGGTGTCTGTGTGGCCCAATATTTTGAAAAAAGGGAGACTCCGCTTGGAGTAACCCTTGCTTACATTGTTTTTAAAAGGAGCCAAGATGAACAAGTCATGGTTCAGCAAAGACTTTGCTACCTCCCCCGGTGTCATCCTGGGGACGGTTAAGTATGGCGTATTTTTGAATGTGCTTGATGCCAATCTAGCTGTGAAGTGTACAACTAGGGCACAAGTGCTGCCACTGAATGGGTGGGTGTGTGTGGGGCACAATTTTTGGAAAAAAGGGAGACTCCGCTTGGAGTAACCCTTGCTTGCTGTGTTTTTAAAAAATGATCCAAGATGAACAGAGCTGGGATCAGGAAAGACTTTGCTACCTACCCCGGAGTCATCCTCGGGACGGTTAAGTATGGCGTATTTTTGAATGTGCTTGATGCAAATCTAGCTGTAAAGTGTACAACTAGGGCACAAGTGCTGCCACTGAATGGTTGGGTGTGTGTGGGGCCCCATTTTTTGAAAAAAGGGAGACTCCGCTTGGAGTCACCTTGCGGTGTTTTACATGATTTTAGAAAGGCGTGCCATGCCTATATCTGTGTCTCGTCCTCTTTTTCCTCGTTACGCTCTTTTGTTTTCGCATGAGAATTTGTTCTTGTCACTTTCCCATGTGTTTGTGTTGTGTTGTGAGTTGTTTGTCACCTTTTGGACACCTTTGAGGGTGTTTTCTAGGTGTTTTTATGTGTTTGTGAATGCCTGCCATTGTTTCCTATGCGGTTCGAGTTCGGTTCGTCGAACGTTCGATGAACCAAACTCGAACGGGACGTCCGTTCGGCAAACCGACCTCGAGCCGAACCGCGACCGGTTCGCTCATCTCTAGCCACTACCCTGTCCCGGTCCCTTATGGTTACACCAGGCCATTTTCCCGGCTACTGCAGGCGGCGACCACCGTCTGCCTCTTGGCCAAAGGGTGTCCAGGCTATGACGCAGACCCCTGTCAGACGTTTACTCCCCTTAACTCCTCTCTCTTTCATCTCCAAGACTAATCTGCTCTGTTTTTCCCACCTCAGGCTATCCGAACTCCTCTGTTTGCGTGGAAAACCGCCTGTCTCCCCCCCTGGTGTGAACGTCAAGACCCGAGAGGGGTGACTAAAGTTTTTAGGTTGCCTGCTGTTACCTTTTTAGGGGGATGGGTGTTTGTTCAAGGGCCTGTCTGTGACTACCTGGCTAGTCCAGGGAGTCACAGATGGCCACCAAGTAACCAATCCATTAGTAAGTCATTTTCTATTGATACATTTTCTTCAATGTCAAAGTGTATAGAAGACTCAGTAAGCAATTACCGTATTTTTCGCTTTATAAGACGCACTTTTGTTCCCCCAAATTTTGGGGGAAAGTAGGGGGTGCGTCTTATAAACCGAATATACGGGGGGTGTGATTATATATATATATATATATATATATATATATATATATAATTGCCTTATTCTGTCTGTCTGTCTGTCTGTCATGCTCCGAAATTGTGTCCTTACGGTGACACAAAGCTGATTGGCCGCTGGGCTCGCCATGGCCCCGCCCCCCCACACGGATTGGCCTCTCGCCCCGGCTCTCTGCAGGCCCCGCCCCCCTCACGCAATGCACGCTCGCTCTGGCCCAACTGACACGGAGCTCCGATTCCCAGGTGAGTACACACACACACACATCAGATCACACTCACTCTCACACACACCTCACACATCACATCCACACACTCACAACATCCTGGGATATCGCTTGCTTCTACACTGGCTCCGTCACGATCCCAGCAGCGCCAGACATAACCTTGCGATGCTGGGATCTTGACGGAGGCCGTGAACGCTGGTAACCATTATAAACATCGGGTAACTAAGGTCCCTTGGTTACCCGATGTGTATCATAGTTACCAGTGTACACCGGCTCACACTCACTCTCATACACACCTCACACACACATCACATCGCATCCACACATCAAGGTCCTGCAGCTGCGGAACATACACACACATAACAGCACACACACACACACATACACACACAAATCAGATCACACTCACTCTCACACACACCTCACACACACCTCACACACACCTCACACACACCTCACATCGCATCCACATACTCACAACATCCTGGGATATCGCTTGCTTCTCGGCGGCGATACTGTGCTGTTGTGACCTTCCAGGACCTGCCGGGGGATCACATGGCCAGAAGCATGTGATATCTCCGGATGTTGTGAGTATCAGCGCGTATGTGCAATATCGTCAGTGTGTGTGTGTTTGTGTGTGAGTGTATGCGATCGGGTGTGTGTGAGTGTATGCGATCGGGTGTGTGTGAGTGTATGTGATCGGGTGTGTGTGAGTGTATGCGATCGGGTGGGTGTGTGTGAGTGTATGCGATCGGATCTGTGAGTGTCGGCAGAGGAGCACGGCGTGCTGGAGGAGGCTGAGAGGAGAGAGGCTGATCCTGGGGAAGGCTGGGATGGGGAGGCTGATGCTGGGGACAGAGAAGCTGATGCTGGGGACAGAGAGGCTGATGCTGGGGACAGAGAGGCTGATGCTGCGGGAGGCTGATGCTGGAGACAGAGAGGCTGATGCTGGGGACAGAGAGGCTGATGCTGGGGACAGAGAGGCTGATGCTGGGGACAGAGAGGCTGATGCTGGGGACAGAGAGGCTGATGCTGGGGACAGAGAGGCTGATGCTGGAGACAGAGAGGCTGATGCTGGAGACAGAGAGGCTGATGCTGGGGACAGAGAGGCTGATGCTGGGGACAGAGAGGCTGATGCTGGGGACAGAGAGGCTGATGCTGGCGACAGAGAGGCTGATGCTGGGGACAGAGAGGCTGATGCTGGGGACAGAGAGGCTGATGCTGGAGACAGAGAGGCTGATGCTGGGGACAGAAAGGCTGATGCTGGGGACAGAGAGGCTGATGCTGGGAGGAGAGAAGCTGATGCTGCAGGTAGAGAGGCTGATGCTGGCGCAGCATGGCGGATGGAGCACCTTTGGGAGTGCGCAGCATGGCGGATGGAGCACGTTTGGGAGTGCGCAGCATGGCGGATGGAGCACGTTTGGGAGTGCGCAGCATGGCGGATGGAGCACGTTTGGGAGTGCGCAGCATGGCGGATGGAGCACGTTTGGGAGTGCGCAACATGGCGGATGGAGCATGTTTGGGAGTGCGCAGCATGGCGGATGGAGCACCTTTGGGAGTGCGCAGCATGGCGGATGGAGCACGTTTGGGAGTGCGCAGCATGGCGGATGGAGCACGTTTGGGAGTGCGCAGCATGGCGGATGGAGCACGTTTGGGAGTGCACAGCATGGCGGATGGAGCACGTTTGGAAATGCGCAGCATGGCGGATGGAGCACGTTTGGGAGTGCGCAGCATGGGGGATGCAGCACGATGGGGAGTGCGGAGTATGGCGGATGGAGCACGTTTGGGAGTGCGCAGCATGGGGGATGCAGCACGATGGGGAGTGCGGAGTATGGCAGATGGAGCAAGTTTGGGAGTGCGCAGCATGGCGGATGGACCACGTTTGGGAGTGCGCAGCATGGCGAATGGAGCACGTTTGGGAGTGCGCAGCATGGGAGATGGAGCACGATGGGGAGTGCGCAGCATGGCGGATGGAGCACGTTTGGGAGTGCGCAGCATGGGGGATGGAGCACGATGGGGGGTGCGCAGCATAGGGGATGGAGCACGTTTGGGAGTGCGCAGCATGGCGGATGGAGCACGTTTGGGAGTGCGCGGCATGGGGGATGCAGCACGATGGGGAGTGCGGAGTATGGCGGATAGAGCACGTTTGGGAGTGCGCAGCATGGCGGATGGACCACGTTTGGGAGTGCGCAGCATGGCTGATGGAGCACGTTTGGGAGTGCGCAGCATGGGAGATGGAGCACGATGGGGGGTGCGCAGCATAGGGGATGGAGCACGATGGGGAGTGCGCTGCATGGGGGATGGAGCACGATGGGGAGTGCGGAGTATGGCGGATGGAGCACGTTTGGGAGTGCTCAGCATGGCGGATGGAGCACGTTTGGGAGTGCGCAGCATGGCGGATGGAGCACGTTTGGGAGTGCGCAGCATGGGAGATGGAGCACGATGGGGAGTGCGCAGCATGGCGGATGGAGCACGTTTGGGAGTGCGCAGCATGGGGGATGGAGCATGATAGGGAGTGCGCAGCATGGCGGATGGAGCACGTTTGGGAGTGCGCAGCATGGCGGATGGAGCACGTTTGGGAGTGCGCAGCATGGCGGATGGAGCACGTTTGGGAGTGCGCAGGATGGGAGATGGAGCACGATGGGGGGTGCGCAGCATACGGGATGGAGCACGATGGGAAGTGCACACCTCCCCCCAACACACACACATACGCGCGCGCACTGCACAACACACCACACCACACACACACACACTGGGAACCACAAACAACTGCCCTACACAGACACCCACACACAGACAACGCTGCACACACAAATATACGCACATACCGCACAACACGCACATTGCACAAAACATACCTCCCCCCAAAACACACCACACACACACAAACTGCGCAACACACACAACGCTACAGACACACAGCGCTCCACAAACAACGCAACACACAAACAACACCGCTCTCACCCCCCATCACACCCAGACAACATCCAGAACATGTACAGCGCCCTACACAAACACTTGGTAACTACACACAACAACATCTATATATATATATATAGATATATATATATATATATATAACAAAAATCATACATGAACTACACAATACGTAAATTCTAGAATACCCGATGCGTAGAATCGGGCCACCTTCTAGTATATATATATATACACTGCAGGGTCCACTCTGGAGCGGTGCTGGGGGCAAGTGAAAGCTGCGGGCGGTAGCGTTAGATCTCCTGCTCCCGCTCATATAATATGCACAGCCACTGTCCATCAGTGTGGTTGGGGAGCGGGGCATATTATATCTGCCTGTGCTCCCTTTGATCCCACATGATCCCCCCTGTGTTAGATATGGCCCCCATACTGCTGCCCATAGTAAAATAAAAAAAAGCTTTACTTACCTCCAGCGCTGATCTCCCGGTCTCCTGCTGCTGTTGTCTGTTATAAGGCACGCAGAGATGATGCTGGGGACAGAGAGGCTGATGCTGGGAGGAGAGAGGCTGATGCTGCAGGTAGAGAGGCTGATGCTGGCGCAGCATGGCGGATGGAGCACCTTTGGGAGTGCGCAGCATGGCGGATGGAGCACGTTTGGGAGTGCGCAGCATGGCGGATGGAGCACGTTTGGGAGTGCGCAGCATGGCGGATGGAGCACGTTTGGGAGTGCGCAGCATGGCAGATGGAGCATGTTTGGGAGTGCGCAGCATGGCGGATGGAGCACCTTTGGGAGTGCGCAGCATGGCGGATGGAGCACGTTTGGGAGTGCGCAGCATGGCGGATGGAGCACGTTTGGGAGTGCGCAGCATGGCGGATGGAGCACATTTGGGAGTGCACAGCATGGCGGATGGAGCACGTTTGGAAATGCGCAGCATGGCGGATGGAGCACGTTTGGGAGTGCGCAGCATGGGGGATGCAGCACGATGGGGAGTGCGGAGTATGGCGGATGGAGCACGTTTGGGAGTGCGCAGCATGGGGGATGCAGCACGATGGGGAGTGCGGAGTATGGCGGATGGAGCAAGTTTGGGAGTGCGCAGCATGGCGGATGGACCACGTTTGGGAGTGCGCAGCATGGCGAATGGAGCACGTTTGGGAGTGCGCAGCATGGGAGATGGAGCACGATGGGGAGTGCGCAGCATGGCGGATGGAGCACGTTTGGGAGTGCGCAGCATGGGGGATGGAGCACGATGGGGAGTGCGCAGCATGGCGGATGGAGCACGTTTGGGAGTGCACAGTATGGCGGATGGAGCACGTTTGGGAGTGCGCAGCATGGCGAATGGAGAACGTTTGGGAGTGCGCAGCATGGCGAATGGAGCACATTTGGGAGTGTGCAGGATGGGAGATGGAGCACGATGGGGGGTGCGCAGCATAGGGGATGGAGCACGTTTGGGAGTGCGCAGCATGGCGGATGGAGCACGTTTGGGAGTGCGCAGCATGGGGGATGCAGCACGATGGGGAGTGCGGAGTATGGCGGATGGAGCACGTTTGGGAGTGCGCAGCATGGCGGATGGACCACGTTTGGGAGTGCGCAGCATGGCTGATGGAGCACGTTTGGGAGTGCGCAGCATGGGAGATGGAGCACGATGGGGGGTGCGCAGCATAGGGGATGGAGCACGATAGGGAGTGCGCTGCATGGGGGATGGAGCACGATGGGGAGTGCGGAGTATGGCGGATGGAGCACGTTTGGGAGTGCTCAGCATGGCGGATAGAGCACGTTTGGGAGTGCGCAGCATGGCGGATGGAGCACGTTTGGGAGTGCGCAGCATGGGAGATGGAGCACGATGGGGAGTGCGCAGCATGGCGGATGGAGCACGTTTGGGAGTGCGCAGCATGGGGGATGGAGCACGATAGGGAGTGCGCAGCATGGCGGATGGAGCACGTTTGGGAGTGCGCAGCATGGCGGATGGAGCACGTTTGGGAGTGCGCAGCATGGCGGATGGAGCACGTTTGGGAGTGCGCAGGATGGGAGATGGAGCACGATGGGGGGTGCGCAGCATACGGGATGGAGCACGATGGGGAGTGCGCTGCATGGGGGATGGAGCACGATGGGAAGTGCACACCTCCCCCCAACACACACACATACGCGCGCGCACTGCACAACACACCACACCACACACACACACTGGGAACCACAAACAACTGCCCTACACAGACACCCACACACACAGACAACGCTGCACACACAAATATACGCACATACCGCACAACACGCACATTGCACAAAACATACCTCCCCCCAAAACACACCACACACACACAAACTGCGCAACACACACAACGCTACAGACACACAGCGCTCCACAAACAACGCAACACACAAACAACACCGCTCTCACCCCCCATCACACCCAGACAACATCCAGAACATGTACAGCGCCCTACACAAACACTTGGTAACTACACACAACAACATCTATATATATATATATATAGATATAGATATATATATATATATATATATATATATATATATATATATATATATATATAACAAAAATCATACATGAACTACACAATACGAAAATTCTAGAATACCCGATGCGTAGAATCGGGCCACCTTCTAGTATATATATATATATACACTGCAGGGTCCACTCTGGAGCGGTGCTGGGGGCAGGTGAAAGCTGCGGGCGGTAGCGTTAGATCTCCTGCTCCCGCTCATATAATATGCACAGCCACTGTCCATCAGTGTGGTTGGGGAGCGGGGCATATTATATCTGCCTGTGCTCCCTTTGATCCCACATGATCCCCCCTGTGTTAGATATGGCCCCCATACTGCTGCCCATAGTAAAATAAAAAAAAGCTTTACTTACCTCCAGCGCTGATCTCCCGGTCTCCTGCTGCTGTTGTCTGTGATAAGGCACGCAGAGATGATATCACTCTGCTGTGCTGATCACATGACCGGCAGCAAGATCCAGGAAGTGGAGGAGGAGCTCAACCCCAAGGAGGGAGACACAGGGATTACAGCGCTGAGAAGGTAAGGAAAGAGTGTTTTATTTTATTATGGGCAGCAGTATGGGGGGCATATCAAACACAGGGGAGATGTGCCATCTATAGTGGCCATGGGCAGCAGTATGGGGGCCATATCAAACATAGGGGAGGTGTGCCATCTATAGGGGCCTTGGGCAGCACAGAGGGACGTGTCCCATCACAAGGGGGCTATATTCAATATAAGGGGGCCATATCCAGATTAGGGGGGCTAATTTTATGATGGGGGGCTATGAGGGACATACAGTTAGGTCCAGAAATATTTGGACAGTGGCACAATTTTCGCGAGTTGGGCTCTGCATGCCACCACATTGGATTTGAAATGAAACCTCTACAACAGAATTCAAGTGCAGATTGTAACGTTTAATTTGAAGGTTTGAAGAAAAATATCTGATAGAAATTGTAGGAATTGTACACATTTCTTTACAAACACTCCACATTTTAGGAGGTCAAAAGTAATTGGACAAATAAACCAAACCCAAACAAAATATTTTTATTTTCAATATTTTGTTGCGAATCCTTTGGAGGCAATCACTGCCTTAAGTCTGGAACCCATGGAGATCACCAAACGCTGGGTTTCCTCCTTCTTAACGCTTTGCCAGGCCTTTACAGCTGCAGCCTTCAGGTCTTGCTTGTTTGTGGGTCTTTCCGTCTTAAGTCTGGATTTGAGCAAGTGAAATGCATGCTCAATTGGGTTAAGATCTGGTGATTGACTTGGCCATTGCAGAATGTTCCACTTTTTTGCACTCATGAACTCCTGGGTAGCTTTGGCTGTATGCTTGGGGTCATTGTCCATCTGTACTATGAAGCACCGTCCAATCAACTTTGTGGCATTTGGCTGAATCTGGGGTGAAAGTATATCCCAGTACACTTCAGAATTCATCCGGCTACTCTTGTCTGCTGTTATGTCATCAATAAACACAAGTGACCTAGTGCCATTGAAAGCCATGCATGCCCATGCCATCACGTTGCCTCCACCATGTTTTACAGAGGATGTGGTGTGCCTTGGATCATGTGCCGTTCCCTTTCTTCTCCAAACTTTTTTCTTCCCATCATTCTGGTACAGGTTGATCTTTGTCTCATCTGTCCATAGAATACTTTTCCAGAACTGAGCTGGCTTCATGAGGTGTTTTTCAGCAAATTTAACTCTGGCCTGTCTATTTTTGGAATTGATGAATGGTTTGCATCTAGATGTGAACCCTTTGTATTTACTTTCATGGAGTCTTCTCTTTACTGTTGACTTAGAGACAGATACACCTACTTCACTGAGAGTGTTCTGGACTTCAGTTGATGTTGTGAACGGGTTCTTCTTCACCAAAGTATGCGGCGATCATCCACCACTGTTGTCATCCGTGGACGGCCAGGCCTTTTTGAGTTCCCAAGCTCACCAGTCAATTCCTTTTTTCTCAGAATGTACCCGACTGTTGATTTTGCTACTCCAAGCATGTCTGCTATCTCTCTGATGGATTTTTTCTTTTTTTTTCAGCCTCAGGATGTTCTGCTTCACCTCAATTGAGAGTTCCTTAGACCGCATGTTGTCTGGTCACAGCAACAGCTTCCAAATGCAAAACCACACACCTGTAATCAACCCCAGACCTTTTAACTACTTCATTGATTACAGGTTAACGAGGGAGATGCCTTCAGAGTTAATTGCAGCCCTTAGAGTCCCTTGTCCAATTACTTTTGGTCCCTTGAAAAAGAGGAGGCTATGCATTACAGAGCTATGATTCCTAAACCCTTTCTCCGATTTGGATGTGAAAACTCTCATATTGCAGCTGGGAGTGTGCACTTTCAGCCCATATTATATATATAATTGTATTTCTGAACATGTTTTTGTAAACAGCTAAAATAACAAAACTTGTGTCACTGTCCAAATATTTCTGGACCTAACTGTATACCCTATATGATTTGTTAGACGGACACTGGCATTATAAGTAGAGTTGAGCGCGGTTCGTGGTTCGAGGTTCTCCAGTTCTAAGCTCGAGTGATTTTTGGGGCTGTTCGAGATCGAACTAGAACTCGAGCTTTTTGCAAAAGCTCGATAGTTCTAGATACGTTCGAGAACGGTTCTAGCAGCAAAAAGCAGGGCTTTTTACAGCTACAGTGAGCAGGAGCCATCGCTGGCAGCCTGCCACAAGCTGGTAACCAAGATAAACATCGGGTATCCAAGCAAAGCGCTTTGGTTAGTAACCCATTGTTTATCTTAGTTACGTGCAGGAAGCCCACACTTCCCCGCTCAGCTCACTCCGCCCCCTCCTGCCCGCGGCATGTACACATATACACACACACACGTACACATACATACACACACACACACACACACATCCCCCCCCCCGCTCGGCTTACCTGCGGTGATGAAGTCCCGCCATCCCGACCTCAGCGCTGTCACTGTCCTCCATGGCCGCCGCTTGTCACATCACCTCTCGCTTCCGACCCGAGACGTCACGGACCTCTCGCGATACTTGATGTGAAGGCGCCGGTCATTGACCTCAGTGACAGGGGCTGTCGGCAGTGCTGGAGATCAGCGCAGGAAATGTACCTCGCTGACAGCAGCACTTGTCATGCCCTGCAGTGACCTGGGCTGACCCATTGATGTTAGCTCAGGTCACTGCATTGCTCTCCCAGCCAATGGGGAACATCCTGCTCTTCATTGACTGGGACAGTGTGGATCGTCATGGCAACCCCTTGGATTACACCAGACCTAGATTTGTTTTTCATTCTAATAAATTGGTTAAAGAGGGAATGTTTTGGGGAGTGTTTTTTCAAATAAAAATGTGTTTGTCGTCTATTTTTTTTATTACTGACTGGGTTGATGATGTCGGGTATCTCATAGACGCCTGACCTCACCAACCCCAGGGCTTGATGCCAGGTGACATTACACATCTGGTATTAACCCCATATATTACCCCGTTTGCCACCGCACCAGGGCGCGGGATGAGCTGGGGCGAAGCACCAGGATTGGCGCATCTAATGGATGCGCCACTTCTGGGGCGGCTGCGGCCTGCTATTTTTAGGCTGGGGAGAGTCCAATAACCATGGACCTCCCTAGTCTGAGAATATCAGGCCCCAGCTGTCTGCTTTACCTTGGCTGGTGATCCAATTTTGGGGGACCCCTACGTGTTTTTTTTTTTAATTATTTATTTAATTTAAAATAACAGCGTGGGGTGCCCTCAGTTTTGGATTACCAGCCAAGGTGAGGTTGCCAGCTGTGGTCTGCAGGCTGCAGCCGTCTGCTTTACCCTAGCTGGCTACAAAACTAGGGGGAACCCTACGTCATTTTTTTTTCATTTTTTTGGCTAAATACAAAGCTAAGCACCCCTTAGTGCCACATGAAAGGCACCAAAGGGTGCTCCACTTTTTTCTCCACTTTTTTCTCCACTTGAGAAAAAGATGGAGAAAAAGTGGAGAAAAAGTGGAGAAAAAGTGGAGAAAAAGTGGAGAAAAAGTGGAGAAAAAAATGGAGAAAAAGTGGAGAAAAAAATGGAGAAAAAATAGAGAAACAGTGGAGAAACAGTGGAGAAAAAGTGGAGAAAAAGTGGAGAAAAAAATGGAGAAACAGTGGAGAAACAGTGGAGAAAAAGTGGAGAAAAAGTGGAGAAAAAAATGGAGAAACAGTGGAGAAAAAGTGGAGAAAAAGTGGAGAAAAAGTGGAGAAAAAGTGGAGAAAAAGTGGAGAAAAAGTGGAGAAAAAGTGGAGATAAAATGGAGAAACAGTGGAGAAAAAGTGGAGAAAAAAATGGAGAAACAGTGGAGAAAAAGTGGAGAATAAATGGAGAAAAAGTGGAGAAAAAGTGGAGAAAAAAATGGAGAAAAAGTGGAGAAAAAGTGGAGAAACAGTGGAGAAAAAGTGGAGAATAAATGGAGAAAAAGTGGAGAATTTTTTTCTTCATTTTTTTCTCCACTTTTTTCTCCACTTTTTTCTCCACTTTTTTCTCCACTTTTTTCTCCACTGTTTCTCCATTTTTTCTCCACTTTTTCTCCACTTTTTCTCTACTTTTTTCTCCACTTTTTTCTCCACTTTTTTCTCCAATTTTTCTCCACTTTTTTCTCCACTTTTTTCTCCACTTTTTTCTCCACTTATTCTCCACTTTTTTCTCCACTTTTTCTCCACTTATTCTCCACTTTTTTCTCCACTTTTTCTCCACTTATTCTCCACTTATTCTCCACTTATTCTCCACTTATTCTCCACTTATTCTTCACTTTTTCTCCACTTTTTTCTCCACTTTTTCTCCGATCTTTTTCTATGGTCGGTCTACCCATTAGCTCTGCCATGCATACTGTAGCTCTACACCTACTGCACATGTTACTTTATGATTGACATCTCTTTCGTACCAGAGCTGTCTAAGCCTACTCTGACCCCATATTTGTCATTACTATATTGTCCTTGTACTGTATTATGACATTTGTATCATGTGTTTCAGTTCTTGCTGTGTTGCAATTTTTTTGCTGCATCCCAATTGTACCTCTACATTGTTCGAGTTTATGTTATTGTTCTCTCACTCTTATGTGATACTGATTATTGTCATTTTTCATGATTACATGCAGATAAGTCCAATCTGACGAAGGCTCAGGCCGAAACGTCATTTGTAACTTGTTTTGGACAAAAACATATATGCTTATGAAAAAAAAATTTTCTTAATACGGACCAATAAAGAGTGATTTTGCATTACTATCCATTGTGACTTACTGACTTAGTCTGGGAGATATAGAGTGCCGAGGTTACTCACTAATTTTATCTATTATTACCTCTGAGCACCTATATACCAGTGAGCAGAGCTTCCTCTACAGTAGTTCTCCTGATTAGGCATGCCCTTACCTCATGAGCAGGGCATTGCAGCTTTGGTAGCAACCATTACGACATGGACTCTGCTGCTGTGGACCCGGGGAGAGTGAGTGCAGATTCATTGCACCCACACTCCTCACATGAAGGGTCCGCACTCCTAGAAAATGGGGGATACGTTCCCTGAGTGTCTCCCCCCCATATTCTAGACGGTCCAGAGTCGTCGTGGGACCCCTTTATTTTTTTTCTTACAATAAATTGGTGAAAGAGGAAATATTTTGGGGACTGTTTTTTCAAATAAATTTCTTTTGTCGATTTTTTGTTTTTGTTAGTACTGACAGTTTATGATGTTGGGTATCTAATAGACGCCATGACATCACAAACTGCTGGGCTTGATCTCAGGTGACTTTACAGCTAGTATCAACCCGATTTATTACCCCGTTTGCCACTGCACCAGGGCACGGGATGAGCTGGGGTGAAGCGCCAGGATTGGCGCATCTAGTGGATGCGCCACGTCTGGGGTGCCTGCGGCCTGCTATTTTTAGGCTGTGAAGGCCCAATAACTATGGACCTTCCCACCCTGAGAATACCAGACCACAGCTGTCCGCTTTACCTTGGCTGGTGATCCAATTTGGGGGGGACCCTACTTTTATTGTGTAATTATTAATATTTATAAAATAATTATAAAAAAAGAGCCTGAGGGGACCTCCACATTGGATCCCCAACCACGGTAAAGCTGCCAGCTGTGGTTTTCAGGCTACAGCCGTCTGCTTTACCCTAGCTGGCTATCAAAAATGGGGGGACCCAACGTAATTTTTTTTTTTTTAACTATTTTTTAAATAGAAAAAATTAATGGGCTTCCCTGTATTTTGATTGACAACCAAGGTAACGGCAGGCAGATGGGGGTGGCAACCCATAGCTGTCTGCTTTATCTGCGCTGAGAATCAAAAATACCGCGGAGCGCTACGTCATTTTTTTAAAGATTTATTTTTACAGCACTGTGATGTCCAGCAATCAAAATACAGGGAAGCCCATTTTATTTTTAGTTATTTAAATAAATAATTAAAAAAAATATATATGGGCTCCCGCTGCATTTTTTGTATTGCTAGCTAAGGGTAATCCAAGCAGCTACTGGCTGATAACCCCCACTGCTTGGTGTTACCTTCACTGGCAATGTAAAATCCAGGGAAGCATTTTTTATTTTTTTTGCCAAAAAACTACAAAAAAAGGACGTGAGCTTCGCCATATTTTTGTATGCTAGCCAGGTATAGCAGGCAGGTGCTGGAAGAGTTGGATACAGCGCCAGAAGATGGCGCTTCTATGAAAATGCCATTTTCTGAGGCGGCTGCAGACTGCAATTTGCAGCAGTGGGGCCCAGAAAGCTCAGGCCAACCTGTGGTGCGGATTCCAATCCCCAGCTGCCTAGTTGTACCTGGCTGGACACAAAAATGGGGCAAAGCCTACGTCATTTGTTTTCTAATTATTTCATGAAATTCATGAAATAATAAAAAAGGGCTTCCCTTTATTTTTGGTTCCCAGCCGGGTACAAATAGGCAACTGGGGGTTGGGGGCAGCCGTACCTGCCTGCTGTACCTGGCTAGCATACAAAAATATGGCGAAGCCCACATAATTTTTTCAGGGGGCAAAAAACTTCTGCATACAGTCCTGGATGGAGTATGCTGAGCCTTGTAGTTCTGCAGCTGCTGTCTGTCTGTGTGGAGAAGAGCAGACAGCAGCTGCAGAACTACAAGGCTCAGCATACTCCATCCAGGACTGTATGCAGAAGTTTTTTGCCCACCAAAAAAATGACGTGGGCTTCGCCATATTTTTGTATGCTAGCCAGGTACAGCTGGCAGCCACGGGCTGCCTCCAACCCCCAGTTGCCTATTTGTACCCGGCTGGGAACCAAAAATATAGGGAAGCCCGTTTTTTTTAATTATTTCACTTATTTCATGAAATAATTAAAAAACAAATGACGTGGGCTTCGCCCCATTTTTGTGTCCAGCCGGGTACAACTAGGCAGCTGGGGATTGGAATCCGCAGCACAGGTTAGCCCGAGGTTTGTGGGCGCCTCTGCTGCGGATTTCAGTCCGCAGCCGTCCCAGAAAATGGCGCTCTCATAGAAGCGCCATCATCTGGCGCTGTATCCAACTCTTCCAACAGCCCTGGAGCCGGGTGGCTTGTTGGGTAATCATGAGTTAATACTGGCTTTGTTTTACCAGCCAGTATTAAGCCAGAGATTCTTAATGTCAGGCACGTTTGACCCGGCCATTAAGAATCTCCAATAAAGGGTTAAAAAAAAAGACACCACACAGAGAAAAAATACTTTAATAGAAATAAATACACAGACACATTAGAGACTCCATCTTTATTACCCCCTGTCAGCCCTCCACGATCCTGCTCTTCTGTCTTCTTACTTTCTAGTGTAGTAGTAGTGACGATTGTAGTGAGGATGAGATTCACCAGCTCATCACTTGGGGCTGGGGAACCTCCATCCTCACTACAATCCTCACTAGTGTAGTAGTAGTGACGATTGTAGTGAGGAAGGATGAGATTCACCAGCTCATCACTTGGGGCTGGGGAACCTCCATCCTCACTACAATCATCACTCCGTGAGTGATCAGTGCTGGCTGCTAGCGGTAACAGCGGTAACGCTGACAGACGCGTTACCATAGCAACGGTGCTCTCGGAGCCGCGGTTAGCGATGACGTCACCGCTAACTGCGTTGCTATGGCAACGGTGATCTCCATTATGACCGGCTGTGTCAGCCGGTCCCTAACGGAACGGGGAGTCGACCGTGTGCTAGAGCATGTCGCCGGTACACGGCGATACACATATGTGCACCGTGTACCGGAGAGATGCACTCGCAGGTCCTACATGACGTGTCATAGTCATGTGACCAGTCTGTAGCCAATGAGATAATAGCCACGTGACTGGTCACATGGCTATTTTGACGTCACGATAGGTCCTGCTTCTCTGCTGGCAGTGCAGGTCACCGGGAGGATTCAGCGATCATCGGATGGAATAGCGGCAGGAGACAGAGTGCAGAAGGGATCACGAGGACCGGTAAGTGTTATGGCAATGTTTATTAACTGTTTGTGTACATTTATCATGCATTTTTATGTGTTTGTGATTGCCTCCCATTCTAGCCTATACGTTCGAGTTCGGTTCGTCGAACGTTCGACGAACCGAACTCGAACGGGACCCCCGTTCGGCGAACCGGCCTCGAGCCGAACCGGGACCAGTTCGCTCATCTCTAATTATAAGATGGACCCCATTTAACATTAAAAAAAAAAATTCTCTTTTCCTTTACCAAATTTGGGGTTGCGTCTTATAATCAGGTGCGTCTAATAAAGCAAAAAATACGGTATATATCTTTATTTTCTCTCTTTCATGGCAAAGAAAAAAATAAGTGATCTATTGTTTATTCTTATTATTATAACTCCTTCTTCAGGAGTCAAAATCGCTGATGTACATCCTCAATGAGTTTCAGAGTCAATAAACTCTTTATTCATGAATCAAAATCACTGATGTACAGTACATCAGTGATTTTGATTCCTGAAGGAGTTATATTGACTTTTAAATGCGCTGCAAAATAAAATCACGAAGATATTCTCCCGAGTTATCTCCTCATTCCACACGATAACTCGAGTTAGCCCTTTCCTTCTACACACGCATAACAAATGTATTATAATTCCATCTGATCCCCAATTCACTACAATTACATGCCCTCTACACCAATTCATTAATTACATGTCCTCCCAAAATCATAATAATATCATATACTTGCCTTCTCCCCTGATTTCATTACAGTTTCATGTCCTCCCCTAATTCATTCTAATTACATGTCCTCTCCTACCATTCATTCTAATTACATGGGCTCCCCCAAGCGAGATTATTCCTTTAGTATTTGAGTTATAGATAAAGCGCCAAGCAGGATGCCAGTATTGGTACATACAGCTATGCCGAAATTCTCTGTTCATGCAAATGTTCCCTGCCGAGTGATGTATGGCGCCAATAGTGATTAAAAAAATACTATAATGTGGATAATTCGGCCATAGGCCCCCAGAGCCTTGGGTAGCCTAGATTGCCCCTTTATAATCTGCTCCTGAATTGATCTATTTTTTGGTCCATTTTGTTTACACTTTATTGCCTTGTTTCTTTAGAAGATCTTGTTAACCTTCTATGGGGAATAAAATGCATGTCATCTAAGATTGCCTAAAGGCATGGCTGTGAATGACAGGGGAATCATAAAAACATCACTGAGAGTAAGTAGAGTGAAACAAAGTCGTCTGAAGGTTAAGAGAAATACAATTATTTTTGTAGCAATGTTTGTATCATTATTTTTATAGACATTTCACTTTTGTTGAGTCTTATGACCACCTTGGTATTCCTTCCATGCATCCATACAACCCTTCATTACCAAGCCCTGGCTTAATACAGTTATAAACTATATTGTTCAGCACTTCTATAATTTCTGACAGCAGATGTCAAGGAACAGAACACTCACAAACAACGCTTTCTTTTTTTTCAATCACAGCATCTCCATAGGGATTTTCCTTTAATAAAGTTAATGTAGTTGCTTTACTGAGTTTTCCACCAGGGAAGGTTGCATAAATAACAGAATATATAAAGAGGGCTGCTCTCTTTGTGTGCATCCATCATTTATCACAGAATGCTTCTCATATTCTTACATTATTAAACTTGTTTTGGAACACAGTTTTCAAAATTAAAAGAAGCAGACTAGGAAAAAAATCCAAATGTATTCATTAGAGTAATATAAAACTGTACTTTGTTGATCTTATGACATAATATTTTAGAGCTACCAATTATTAATATAAATCTGTAAAGGTTGGGTAAAGAGATCATACTTTTATAGCAGCATCTTATTGCTGACCCATAAAAGCAACCTTGTCTGCTCTATGATGGTGAAGAACTATGAGGACTCGAGAGGAGCAGATCAGACAAAATTCAAATGCGCCTCTTTGAATGGATCATCCAGGGAAATTATTTTTGCAAAGAAGTTATTCTCTGTGAATTTAATGTCCTATATTATGCTCCATGATGTCACCAGATCCCAGAGCATAATAATTGTAAGGCTACTTTCACACATCCGGCTGTAGCAGTGCGGCACAATCCGGCGCTCAGCTGAAAAAATAAAACCTTTTTTTTGCTGCCGTTTTCGTTTTTTCCAGCATTGACTTGCATTGGCGCCGCATTGTGCCGCATGGGCTTGTGTTCGGTCCGGTTTTTGCCGGATGTGGCAGATTTAGCTGATGGGGCGGCCGAATGGAACGTTCCCTGGCACGTTTTTTGCTCCGGCAAAAAAACCCGCATCGCGCCGCATCCTGCAGCACATTTTTCAATGCATGCCTATGGACGCCGGATGCAGCGCGATGCGGCAAAAAACGCATCCGGCCGCCGCATGCTGTTTCTTCCAATGCGCAAGCTCAGTAGTGTGCCGCAACCGGAAAAAAACGGACGGGCCGCATGTAAAAACTTATGCAAAGGATACGGTGTTTTCTCCGCATCCGTTGCATAGGTTTCACAGCCGGATTGAGCCGCAGTGCTCAAACCGAATGTGTGAAAGTAGCCTGAGATGTAAAAGTAAAAAAAAAAAACACCTAGGATCACCTTACCGCTCAACTCTCCGGTCCCTTCACCTCTCTCCATAACCTGTCTGGTCCTCACCGCCAAAAATCCCCAGGCCTCTCATGTTGGGCTGGAACTTTTGGCCGTGTGAAGGCCCAGGAAGGCTTTGTGCATGAGAACAAGGTCTTGGTACACACTATGAGATGATGCCATAAACTTGTGTGTGTTTGGGCAAAATCCTCCCTCATCAAAGCTTGAAGCTCTGGCCCAGTATTAAAAGCCCAGGGATTTCAGAGTAAAGCGGGGTTTACACTCTACGATATCGTTAATGAATTATCGTCAGGGTCACGTTGTTTGTGACACACATCCGGCTTCATTAACGAGATTGCAGCGTGTGACACTTTTGAGCGACCTTAAACGATCGCAAAAGCTGTCAAAATCATTTACCGCTGAGAGGTCGTCTTGAAACAAAAAATAGTTTAATGCTTATTAGTGATGTTGTTCCTCGTTCCTGCGGCAGCAGACATCGCTGTGTGTGACACCGCAGGAGCGACGAACATCTCCTTACCTGCCTCCACCGGCAATGTGAAAGGAAGGAGGTGGGCGGGATGTTATGTCCCGCTCATCTCCACCCCTCAGCTTCTATTAGACGCCTGCCGTGTGACATTGCTGTGACGCTGCACAAACCGCCCCCTTAGAAAGGAGGCGGTTCGCCGGCCAGAGCGACGTGGCAAAGCAGGTATGTGCGTGTGACGCTGCCGTAGCGATAATGTTCGCTACGGCAACGATCACACAATATCGCTCGTACGACGGGGGCGGGTGCTATCGCACTCGACATCGCTAGCCGATGCTAACGATGTTGCAGCATGTAAACCCCGCTTAAGCAGAGGCGATCTGAAGTTGCGGTGTGGACAGAGCGGGTAACAAAGAAAATATGTTTTTTTTTTAGTTTTTTAATGGCCTTTTATTAATTAAAAATGGTGTCTAGCAGTCAACATTTCACTGAATCTACGTAGAAGTGAATTACACAAAAATCCTCATTTTGGAAAATGCGGATTTTTGCTAACTTCTAATAAAACTCATGTTTACTCAGGATCTAACAATATAGACGATTGTGGATCAGCCAACAGCAGCTGTTAGTTACGGTCACACCACAATGCAAATAGTCAACTTATGTGATTGAAAAAAAAAAGTTAGGTAACGCAGGAAAAAAGGACATACTAGGGTAAAACTAGACTAAATGCAGCTAAATGCACATTAGTGAACCATGAACACCCACGCTGACAAATGTCTGCACAATTTAGCTGCAAATCATGCCCCTTATGGCTAGGTGTTCATTGTTAATGTAGAATTGATTGCCAGTTGACAATGAACAGATCTAAAGGCTGCTTTACACGCAGCGACAGTGCTAGCGATGTCGCTTGCGAAAGCACCCGCCCCTGTCGTTTGTGCGTCATGGGCAAATCGTTACAATATCGCGGGTACGTGTCACACGAACTTACCTTACAACGCCGACGTCGCTGTGGCCGCCAAACAACGTCTTTTTTTAAGGGGGGGGCGGTTCGTGCAGAGTCACAGTGACGTCACTATGCAGGACACCAATTGAAGCGGAGGGGCGGAGAGCAGCCGCATGTACATCACTCCCACCTTGTTGCCGGAGGACGCAGGAACGCTGTTGTTCGTTGTTCCTGGGGTGTCACACGTAGCGATGTCTGCTGCCTCAGGAATGACAAACAACCTGCGTCCTGAACGAGGAATGATGTTTTGGAAATGAACGACGTGTCAACAATCAACAATGTGGTGAGTATTTTTGATCGTTAGTGGTCGCTGGTAAATGTCACACGCAACGACGTCGCTAACAAGAAGGGATGTGCGTCACGAATTCCATGACCCCAGCGATTTCTCGTTAGATATGTCGTTGCGTGTAATGGGGCCATAAGCCTTTTCTCACCCACCTTTGCTTTCTTAAACTTCTCCCTAAAAAAAGTTAGTTGCTCAAATTCAAAAGTTACCACAGTTTAACAAAACAGACAAAATAGATGAAGAAAATATTCAACATGGGTTTTTTTCATATGTCTAGTCATACAAAGACATCTTGACTTTTTTTTTTTTACAAACTGCTTAGAATCTAACGATAGTTCAATATATTTCAGACTTTTATTTTGGGACTCTAATGTTTTCCCTCAGCATAAAATTACCTTCCACAATCAGACTTTGCATTCTCACGTTGCATCTACTACAGATTTGTCTCAAACTGGTGGAGCAAGCTAAATAGTGTACCCGAACACAGGCAAGCTGAATGGGGGCAGAGAATAACCACTCTAACAAAATAAGGGCAAAGTTGGGGTGAACCTGGGTCTGAATACCTGGGAGGCATGCTAAGGCAAGCGAAAGGCCAAATGAATCTAAGGTAAAAAACGAAGCAGCAGCAATAGGATTAGTCAAGAGTAAAGGGTATAGGGGCACAGGGGCTCAAGAGGTAAGGGGGCCCATGACCACCTCCAAAGTAGGTGGAATTGTTAATAATGATGGACTGGGAAGTGCCCATTTACTGCTTTTTCACAGGGGTCCTTTTCTGTCTGCGTCCGCTAGTGCTCACACAATAATGGCCACATTAATGTAAATCTGAAAATTTAAAAAGGGTGACATGCTGATTGATTGGATACAGTATTAGACCTCTGATTCACCAGTCAGCTTTACTATTCATTGACTGGGCATAGGCATCGCAAATACTTGAGTGGAAGAGTGGTCTGCACCTGTACTGATCAGCATCTTTACCAGCACTGCCAAGAAAACCAAAGTGCTACCATCAGCAATGGGGTTCGTTGAAGGAATTTCGCAAGCTAAATATGTGGCGCCCCTGACTGTTAGGTTCCACAGGGTACTACATCCAACCCCGGATTCCTGGAAGACCAGTGCTGGTAAAACCAACACACACACACATACAAAACCACACCCTTTTCCCCAGACTGGGTAACAGGCTTGAGATGGACTTGACGGGTGGTCACCTATAGGCTGGGATGCATCAAATCCACTAGTCAGTGACCTTGGAGGAGGAGGGGTTGGTCAGTGGAGTGAACGGACGACGGACATCTTGTCTGTTGAATAGTAACCAGACATCAAATCAGTCAGAAGTTGATGTGCTGACAAAAAGTGTGAAGTGACTACTGAGTAAAAGGAGTACAGTTACCAGGGAGAGTACGGTGAAGTACTCACTGGACCGATCACCGGCAGGGTACAGAGCCCTAGTTCAGGAAGACGCTTCAGGCTCACCTAATAACAATCTGCCCGGCGAGGGGACCATCAAGGACCTTACCGACATTAGTGTCCGGGGCACAGCAGCCGAGAGGGAACCTGGGAAGGGGAACAGAGGTCTGACCCAAGAGAAGTTCAAGCTGCCTGCCATACGGGCCAGGACGGAAACAACAGGAGGGAACCCCCAAGACGCTCCAAGCCACGGGGACCCACCGACTACTACAGACTACAGGGTGCATGGAAGTAAAGCTCACCAGGTCACTACACCGGCACTGGAACAAAGGGAATACCGGATTGATAAAGACCAGCACAAACCGGGTAGCAGCAACTCCAAACCAGTGAGTAAAGCACAAGTTAAACCGCAGGTTCTGTGTTGTCTGAATTCTTCCTACACGGCTGCACCTATATACTACAACTACCATCATCCTCCCCTGGGGTCTAGCTCTGCTTGCGGAAAGCCATCACTCTAAGGCTATGTGCGCACTAGAAATGAGAAGTTTCTCAAGAAAATTTCTTGAGAAACTTCTGGGAGTGAAAGATTTCCGGACCTCCGGAAAAAATCCGCACCAAATCCGCATGCGGATTTGCCGCGGATTTGCCGCGGAATAGCCGCGGAATTGCCGCGATTTTCCCGCGGGTGGTTCCCTGCGGATTTTTGCAGGCTGTACTACCGAAATCCGCAGGGTACCTGCGGAAATAATGGACATGTTCATTTTCTCACGAAAGTTTCTCGAGAAATTCTTCTCAAGGAAATTTCTTGAGAAAAATCCGCACCAGTGCGCACAGCTATTTTTTTTTACCATAGGATTTGCTGGGAAATGTCTGCACAAAGATTGCAGACATTTCTCAAGAAATTTCCGCGGCAAATCCGCGGGTAAATCCGCGGGTAAAACGCACTAGTGCGCACATAGCCTTAAGCTGCCCAGTACCACCAGCCCCAGCAGTGAGAGACTTTGCAGCGGCGGCTTTCCCCATATAGCCACATACTGCAAGTGGTGTCACGAAAAACGCTTTATTTTTATTTTTCCCCTGTACAAATTCCCCTTTTAAGTGACCCCGAGGGTCACGTAACTGGGCAACGGCCACCCATTGAAATATCCCAGTAACATACAGCCCGGGACCGAGAACCCCAAAACCCTGGGGTGCATCAAATATATTACAGGGACATTCTTTGTAGTTGTGTTTTTCCTTTTATCTTGAATATCTTTTTGGATTTGGAACGTTCCATATTTATTACATAAATGATCACTCGTCATTTATATGAATTGTTTAATTTCTACTTATGCCTAGAGTCACTTGTTAGGGAAAGGATGTGGAGTAAGCAGTGAGAAAACAGTCTCCATGTGTAAATTAATTACCATCGGGACTAGCTGCCATGCTAATAATATGACTAATACTGAAATCCACACCAATGCAAATGTGCTAAAATGAATAATTCAGAGAAAACTAGTTTATTTGTTTCATTGCCATAACATATATGCAGTACTTTTGCTAGCAGGGCAGGAAAATGGGATGAGCTGTATCATAATGGGAAAATAACATTTTTATTGCTTCTTGTTTGTGAGCTGAAAAAATATTACAAAGTTTCACGGTTAAAGTAGCGAATCCATTAAAGGGCTCCTGCTGAGGATTTGCTATTATTTTCTTTACTATAAATATGAAATATTAGATGAAGTAGTCTAACTGCCATCTGGGACCCCAGATAATTAAAGAGGTTGTGCAAGATAAATTTACAATTAGGGCTGAGCGAAGCCGGACTGTAAAAGTCTAAATGGGTGTTACCTGGGCCCAGGATTCTGGGTGTTTGATCTGGATCCAGCACTCGAGAAAATAAAAAAAATATAGAAAAAATAAAGCAATTAAGAATGGAGAAAGAGCTTCATACTTACCCAGGCTCCGGCCGGCTGTATGCTGCTCCTGCTGCCTCCCTGTGCCGCTCATTTCATATGCACAGCTTTCCCCGCCCACTGGCAGGCCTGGCATCTGTGATTGGTGCAGTCAGACGCGCCCCCAGCCTTTGTGACAGCATCTGACTGCTTCCGCTCACAAAAAAAGACAGTTTGCACTCTGATAATGCTAAAGTATGGAAACCATGAATGTGTAAAAATGGAGCTGCATTACTGCTAAGGAAAATCTAAGAAAAATGAGATATTTAGCATATAGAAATGGCCATTTGTATATCTGCCCAATTGCCCCTTCACGGCATCTCATAACTGGGTGCCTACACTATGCTGAAGCCTCTCTCTGGGTTAAAAACCTCCTGTGTATGGGCAAGTAGGAACCTGCTATATAGGTAAGATTACCTGTGGCAAATGGGGGAGGGGTGCACAGTCAGATATGCACATGTTCAGTTATGCACCTGTTCACACCTCAGTTTGGTGAGTGCCGTCAGTCTTTTTGTCTATATTAAGAGGGTCATACCTTCTGACCATGCACCCCTCCCCCACGTGCCACAGGTAATCTTATCCTATATAGCAGGTTCCTACTTGGCCATACACAGGAGGTTTTTAACCCAGAGAGAGGCTTCAGTATAGTGTAGGTACCCAGTTACGAGATATGCTGTGAAGGGGCAACTGGGAAGATAAACAAATGGCCATTTATATATGCTAAATATCTCATTTTTCTTAGATTTTCCTTAGCAGTAATGTAGGTCCATGTTCACACATTCATGTTTCTGCACACAGACACAGTCTGCGGGCGGTGCACGATTCATGCACCAGGAGGCGCAGGCTGAGCAGAGGGGGAAACATCGTGGGCGCAGGTCATCCTGGGCTGCCTGCTTCATGAAAGCAGGCCACTCAGGCTGAGCATATCAGGACATATCGCGGGCTGCATTTTGAACACGCTCCCCACTATCATGTGACAAATTATGTCATACCTTTATTTTTAGTGCACACAGCCCCGGAAGTGAATGTGCGACCTGGAAGCAGCTTACTGCCATGACATAGAGCTTCTGTGAGTACACTGTGCATGTACACTATCCCCCCCAGCCCTTCCACCAACATTTTTAATCTCTAGATTCTAGTTCCCATAGACTCATATGGGTACCAGATTCCGGACTGGAACCGGGTTTTTTAAAAAAATTGAGCAGAGACCCGCACTTCCTGGTTTTCTGTGAGTTCTACCAGCTCCACTAGAAATTGAAGATGAGGCAAAAAACAGGACATGATGAATGGATGGGTTTTGTAGGACTACGCTACGAGAAGGACCCTGTTTCCACCAAATTTGGAAATTTAAGCATAAAGCTTTCCACTTTGTTAAAATAAAGACCACATGCTCACCTTTATTCAAGAGATTGATCTGAGCAGCACAATAGGTTGGCTTTTAAGAGTAGGTTGTCTCTACCATAGTTTTTAGATAAAATAAGCTAAGAACTTACAACTGAACCCCCCGCAAAATCTTTACTACATCTACGTCTCAGCCTCCAGGAGACGAATACGCCCGAAAATGATGCATGACAGGGCACATGGTGACGCTATCCACAATTATAGTCAATGGTCCCGTCAGCGCATTGCCCAGATTCCGTTATGTGGGGGGGGGTTCAGATGGGATCACTGAACGGGGGACAAACACAGAGTCAAAGTCTGCTAAGCATTATCTTTCATATAAACCTTTGGAAATGATAGGAATGTTTCTTAGTCGTCAAACTTAAGAAGTGATGCAGTTACTTTCATGTCCTCAATATCAAATGTGTAACAGTCTTCTTTCTGATCTTCAATACTGAAGGTTAATTCAAGAATAGTAAAGTAATTATTCTTGCCTTGTATAGCTTGCATAAGAATGCCAAAGACTTTCAAAATTAGAGTGCAGAATTAAAAAGTACAAGCAAATTTGTCCCCAGGTTTTTGCCATCTAATCTGAGAGCAGCATAATGTAGGGGCAGAGATCCTCATTCCACCGGTGTTTCACTTATAGGGCTGCTTAGTGTGGTTTGATAAAATCACTGATTAATCAGCAGGAGATTATCATTAGTGGACTACTGGGTGTGCTGTCAAGTAGTCCAGCATATTCATGAGCTCTGTATAACTGCTAGATCTGCAGCAGAGAAAACAGTGATTTTGTCAAAATGACAGCAAACAGCTCAGTAAGTGACACATCGCTGGAATCTGTCTGTCTGTCTCTACATTATGCTGCTCACAGATGGGGCAACAAAAACCTGGTGACAGATTCCCTTTAAAGGATGTCAGTTGAGTCAGTGAGTTGTTCGGTTCCGTAAAAAAGGGATCACCTCAGATTGTCCACGGAAAGTAGTAGACATCTTAGGGGCACTTTGCACGCTGCGACATCGCAGGCCGATGCTGCGATGCCGAGCGCGATAGTCCCCGCCCCCGTCGCAGCTGCGATATCCTTGTGATAACTGCCGTAGCAAACATTATCGCTACGGCAGCTTCACATGGACTCACCTGTCCTGCGACCGTCGCTCTGGCCGGCGACCCGCCTCCTTATTAAGGGGGAGGGTCGTAAGGCCGTCATTGCGACGTCACACGGCAGGCGGCCAATAGGAGCGGAGGGGCGGAGATGAGTGGGATGTAAACATCCCGCCCACCTCCTTCCTTCCGTATATCCTACGTAAGCCGCAGTGACACCGGTAGGAGATGTTCCTCGCTCCTGCGGCTTCACACACGCGATGTGTGCTGCCGCAGAAACGAGGAACAACATTGGACCGTCGCGTCAGCGTAATCATGGATTACGCCGATGCTGCACCGATGATACGATTACGATGCTTTTGCGCTCGTTAATCGTATCATCGAGCCTTTACACACTACGATGTCGCATGCGATGCCGGAAGTACGTCATTTTCAATTTGACCCCACCGACATCGCACCTGCGATGTCGTAGTGTGCAAAGCCCGCCTTACTTTTGCTGGAAGATGGCCTTTCTTCAGCAGATGTTACTGTAGCTTTATCATCTCCCCCACGGACACAAACTTTTTTTCCCTTTCCAACACACCTGTTCCCCTTTCCACCAGCATCTGTCCTTTTGCCACTCATTTTGTTTGTGGCCAGATTGGACACTTAAAATGTGGTCGCAAAAATGGAGAGGTGGTGTACAATGCAGAGGTGGTCTAGCTTTATTGACAGCTGAAGAACCGACACTGTCTATCCCAGACAATGAAAGTATGGCCCTAACAATGGCAGCACTTTTGGCAATGAAAATTGCGTAGCAAAAATGGGCAGGTGTGTAGAATGCACAGGTGCTGTAGGTAGCAGGATAGCAAAGGAAGCCTCACTTTCTATCCCTGCCAATGAAAAAATGCACTGAGCTGATGTAGCCAGACACTGTTATATAAAACCCTACACAGCATTAGCACGGAACTGCCTAGCAACAATGGCTATGAATGGCTGTAATGAAGCCCTGAAAAGGGCTGAAATTACAAGTAGTCCCTAATCCCTAAAGCACTGTGTATATTGCACTGTATGTCTATAGTGCACACAGCAGCAGCGGGAGCGGGAGCGGTGACTGTCACCCACCCGCAGCAGAGAGATACAGTAATGGCGGCGATGGGGAAAATGGCCGTGTCTTATAGGGCAAGGACATGTGACATGCACAGCCTATGACACATGCCCTTGCTTGTCTGGCAAAAATCCACTTTGCTGTGTGTGTGTCTGTGATTTGCTGACAGCCTGGCCCGCCCCACTGTACGCGCGGTTAGGAAAAAAAAACAAAAAAAAAACTGGCGATCGCCATTCTTTCAGCACTCAGCAGCAGCACTGATCTAAACCCCGTCCCCCCCCCCGCACACTATATGCTGAATTTTGATAATATCATGATTCACAGTGACTCACACTATTAGAGTGAAAAGCCAGCTACTAACTAGGTACGCTTTTTGGTGATCGAACCGTTCTCGAATGTAACTCGAACTACCGAACTTTTAGTAAATCGTTCGAGTTCCTCGAGCGACTCGAACACCCCCCAAAATCACTCGAACATGAAATTGGCGAACCTCGAACATCGCTCATCTCTACTAAAGAGGTAAGGGGGTCCATTTCTACCTTCAAAGCAGGTGGAATTGTGCATTATGGTCAGCTATTGGACTGCAAAGTGCCCATATATTGTTCTTACACAGGGTCCTTTTCTGTCTGTGTCCACCAGTGCACTAAAATATAATAAAAATAGGAGGCAGTACTCAAATAGGTTGTGAAAAAAGTAAGCTTTTATTAGCTAATGAGGCAAGATTTCAGTCCCATCACAAAGCCTTTTCCAAGCCTTGGATAGATGATCACTGGGTCTAATTGAAGCCTTTGCTGTGCTGAAACTTCTCTTCAGTATATGGTGCTCATAGAGCTGTATTTGGTGCTCATCGCTGTAGCTGCAGAAAAGAAGACAAAAGCGGTGATAAAGTGCTTCTACCTTCTCAAGGGACACTGCAGCTCCTCACCTAGCAGTATTGTTGGCTTATCTGAACAATGCCGCACACTGTGAACTAAGCAGGTTAATGCTGATGCTACACAGGGTTACACTGATGATGGCAGGGAGGGACATTAGCTGACCATGCCGGACAAAGGGACTGTCCCACTAGATTTGGAATGGTTGGGAGCTATGATTATGTGACGATTAAAACTAAATTTACTCTGTCACAATGTTACTTGTCGGAAAACAAGAAATAGAGGCCCCTTTGGTGTCCCTCATGCTAGGGGGCTTATGCTATCCCTAACCTCAGGGATATTCCTGATGGTGGAGAAGCCTGATTCCCCTTCCTGGCCCTTATAGTGACCAGACCTTATCTGATCTTCCCCTTCCTCTCCCACCAGGAAGTACAGGGTAGGAGTGTGATGTTAAACACAGATAAAGACAGACAAGGGAAAACTAAAACTTTGACACACTGTACACACACGCACGCACACACGCACGCACACACACACACACGATAGGAAAAAAAGAAATTCAGGAGAAAAACAAGAACAGGAAGGAAATTACAAAAGACAACTGGGGTAAACTCCACAGCCGTACAAAGTAACAAGAGCTACTTGCACTAGGGAATCTGGGACATCACACCAGACCAACTAAGACAAGCTGTAGCTGGCAGAGCAGGATGGAGTCAGCCAGTATATATGTGGTTAGCAGATGTGACAGGCTCCCTTCCAACAGGTGATCAAACAGAGCAAGCATGCAGACTAGCAGAGATTAACTCTTGGTAGGCTGTCTATGAATCAGCACACAGCAGGTCGATTCCCCAGTCTGCCTGTGTTGCTTCCAGACACTTGAGAACCTCTCGGGCAGAGTGTCAGAATCTGCAATCTGAACAAGACCTGACACCACCTTGACAGTCGGCAAAGTTAGTGAAAACCTCTTTGTGGCAACATCTTTAAGAGCAAGTAATTCAAAAGGTGTAGAAATGTACAAAACAATCATAGGTATCAAATTGTATACAATTAAGCATGAATAATTCCATTTAGTGGAAATTAGATTAATCAAAATTAGAATCTCTTTTGCCAGAAATTCGACTTACTGAGAAGTTATTTTGTGCAAATTTAATTTCCCTCATTATACATAATAAAAATATATAATGTTAAAAAAATGCCTTCACCTTAAATCTCTGACTCCCCTGCTCCTCACCACCACACATTCAGTCCTCTCAGAATCTTCAGATTTACGCCACTCATGCTGAAATTTCAGGCCTTTCATATTGAGCCCACAGCTGTCTGCTTTACCTTGGCTAGTTATCAAAAATGGCGGGGGGACTTTATGTTATTTTTAAAATGTATTTATTGAGTTCCCAGCAGCGACCTAGGAGTCAGAGATGCGTCCAGGTGTCTTCTCTATGCTGCTACCATTCGATTTGAGGGCTCTTTCCATCCACTTCAGCACTTTTCCACTCTCCCCAGCCCTCCTGTTAGGGTTTTCTGAAAAAATGTTTGAGATTCCCATTGACTTTCATTACACTCATTACTCAAGTTGAGCCTGTCCGAGCGTCTGAACCTCTCGATTCAAGTAATGAGTACTTGAGCATTTTAGTGCTTGCTTATCAGTAGTTAACTGGTTTCTGAACAAATAACAAGTTCCGACTGATTACATAGCAAAAAGTAGACCGAACATATATTTATAAACTTAATCAAATTCATCTCAATATCAAAATTTCATGGAGTCACATAATGGCAGATGAAGGTCTTTGGGAGGTAAAGTAGAAATGTTCCCCAGTATTGGTCAGTCATATGGTATACTTTATTTTAGAACACTGTGAATAGTTCATATTCTCATTAAAAATCTAAGAAAACAATCAGTGAGTAGTGGCATATTTTTTGCTATTAGCTATGGTGAGCAAGCAACCTCAGCACAGGTATACTATACGTAAGTGAGTTACATCCCTTTTATTATGAGCAGTGAAGAAAGCTGCTGTGTTGGTTGTTGCTATCTTCATAACCTAATATTGTAAAGAATTACACATTAATATTGAATTTTGAATCATGAGACTGCGCATTATTGTAATGAAAACAGTGATTTAGTGTAACAATTAAAGCTATGCTGATTCAAAGTTATACAAACTTCAGCAGTATGTTATTTCTACTACATTTTGATGAGAATGTCTAAGAATGTTGCTTATGTAGGCACAAGACAGTTGGGTTCCAACGTATCACTAAACATATCAACTTTGGATATTAAATTTGAGCATCCATTTGTGTAGTTTTATCTCAATTTCCTGTCAAAATGACATGTTCATAGAGCAGAGTGACTGTACTCATGGCATATAGTGAGAGACGCATAAAAGATGTGAAACGTATCCTTAGCTAGTCACATTTAGTAAAGCATCAAACAGGAAGGTGGTTTAAAAAAGCGAGTGTTTCAACGAAATGTCACATATCCGTAACCAAGTAGATATATATATAATTGCCTTATTCTGTCTGTCTGTCTTGCGCCAAAATGACGTCATTACAGTGACAACCGTCGCATTGGCAGCTCCGCTCGGCCCAACCCCGCCCCCCGCACGCATTGGCCGCTCAACCACGGCCCCCGCACACATTGGGCACCTATACACCTCCCCCCGGACTACTCCACCTATTAGACACCTCCCCCCAGGACTACTCCTCCTATTAGACTCCTCTCTCCCCAGGACTACTCCTCCTATTATCCTCCTCTCCCCCCAGGACTACTCCTCCTATTATCCTCCTCTCCCTCAGGACTACTCCTCCTATTATCCTCCTCTCCCCCCAGGATTACTCCTCTTATTATCCTCCTCTCCCCCCAGGACTACTCCTCCTATTATCCTCCTCTCCCTCAGGACTACTCCTCCTATTATCCTCCTCTCCCCCCAGGATTACTCCTCCTATTATACTCCTCTTCCCCCAGGACTACTCCTCCTATTATACTCCTCTCTCCCCAGGACTACTCCTCCTATTAGACTCCTCTCCCCCCAGGACTACTCCTCCTATTATACTCCTCTCTCCCCAGGACTACTCCTCCTATTATACTCCTCTCTCCCCAGGACTACTCCTCCTATTATACTCCTCTCTCCCGAGGACTACTCCTCCTATTATCCTCCTCTCTCCCCAGGACTACTCCTTCTATTATACTCCTCTCTCCCCAGGACTACTACTCCTATTATACTCCTCTCCCCCCAGGACTACTACTCCTATTATACACCTCTCTCCACAGGACTACTCCTCCTATTATACTCCTCTCTCCTGAGGACTACTCCTCCTATTATCCTCCTCTCTCCCGAGGACTACTCCTCCTATTATCCTCCTCTCCCCCCAGGACTACTCCTCCTATTATACTCCTCTCTCCCCAGGACTACTCCTCCTATTATACTCCTCTCTCCCCAGGACTACTCCTCCTATTATACTCCTCTCCCCCCAGGACTACTCCTCCTATTATACTCCTCTCTCCCCAGGACTACTCCTCTTATTATCCTCCTCTCTCCCGAGGACTACTCCTCCTATTATCCTCCTCTCTCCCCAGGACTACTCCTCCTATTATACTCCTCTCTCCCCAGGACTACTCCTCCTATTATCCTCCTCTCTCCCCAGGACTACTCCTCCTATTATACTCCTCTCTCCCCAGGACTACTCCTCCTATTATACTCCTCTCTCCCCAGGACTACTCCTCCTATTATACTCCTCTCTCCCCAGGACTACTCCTCCTATTATACTCCTCTCCCCCCAGGACTACTCCTCCTATTATACTCCTCTCTCCCCAGGACTACTCCTCTTATTATCCTCCTCTCTCCCGAGGACTACTCCTCCTATTATCCTCCTCTCTCCCCAGGACTACTCCTCCTATTATACTCCTCTCTCCCCAGGACTACTCCTCCTATTATCCTCCTCTCTCCCCAGGACTACTCCTCCTATTATACTCCTCTCTCCCCAGGACTACTCCTCCTATTATACTCCTCTCCCCCCAGGACTACTACTCCTATTATACTCCTCTCCCCCAGGACTACTCCTCCTATTATACTCTTCTCTCCCCAGGACTACTCCTCCTATTATACTCCTCTCCCCCCAGGACTACTACTCCTATTATACTCCTCTCTCCACAGGACTACTCCTCCAACACACACACACTGCACAAAACATACCTCCCCCCAAAACACACACACACCCACACAAACCGCGCAACACACACAGCACCACACACACACAACGCTGCAGACACACAGCGCTCCACAAACAACGCGTCGGGATCAAGACCAGTCCTGGCAGGATAAGTACTGGGACAATCAGGCCTATCATATCTTTGGTTAATACCCCGATTTTATGTATCTCCCCAAGAGCTATAATTATATAGTTAATTGCATAACCGGGGATTGATACTTATAATATTTGCATGATATTTGGGTTATTGGACCATGACCTACGACACATGACTATTAAGCACTCCAGCACACTGCACCTGGTGGTGGTTTTAAGCCAGGAATAGGGACAGGGACAAATAGGGTTAGCTACCGAGGAACGGGGGGCACCCAAAAACTTAAGGTGTATCTGACCTCCGTTGCTAGGAAGGGATAAATATTAGGGAATATCAGGTCCCCCTATCCCACTATCGCTATTTTCCATTAACAACTTACTTGTAACGGGTGGTGCACGCCCCTTGTCCACTACCCTATCTCAGGGCCTCACATATCATTACACTTCACGACCTGATGAGTGACCGTAACAAATGGGCATTACTCCAGTGTTTTTAGATTGAGATTTTGACTATTTTAAAGGGAAGGTATCGCGTTTTTTTATTTTCGTATTAAAAATAGTGATTATGAAATCAAGTATTTCTAATACAAAATGAAAATCACAGTTTATTTAGTTTTTATGTAATTCTTATTTTACTGGAGGCACTGGGGGCTGCCATGCTGGATTTGCCGTGTGTGTAACGACAGTAACTCCTTCCTTTATGGCAGCCCCTGTGCATAGACTCTGATAGTCGGGCTCCGACCCCATGAAGTACGTTACAGTGGGCGTCTGCTGTGACCTAGACGCGCCCCCTGGGCTGTCCAGAACACAACAGAGGGAGGAGTTCAGCGCCATTATTGTGGAGCTCACAGCGTGTGCTGTTTGCTCCACTTTACCCCTGTCACCTGCCGGGATGTGTGAGTACAGGCCCCCTTCCCTCCCTTCGTTACTGTCTCCGATGACATCCCGTCCCTCCGTTCTCCCCAGCCCCTGCTCTGCCCCAGCTACTGCCGCCGCCACTCCCCCCCGCCGTTAGCGTCTCCAATGACACTCCCCTCCCTCCGTTCTCCCAAGTCCCCGCTCTGCCCGCTGCCCCATCAGGGGTGATTGTGAGTGTGTGTCGGCGCTTGCGATGCTGTGCAGTGAGCTTCCAGGACCTGCGAGAGGATCACATGGGAAGCATGTGATATCTCCGGATGTTGTGAGTGTGTGCGCGCGATTGTACAGGTATGTGTGATATCGTGAGTGTGTGTAAGTGTATGCGATCGGATGTGTGAGTGTATGCGATCGGATGTGTGAGTGTATGCGATCGGATGTGTGAGTGTATGCGATCGGAGGTGTGAAATGTCGGCCGGACGCAGGGGAGGATGGCATGCAGCACAGCTGCCTGGAGCGCCCACCGGAGGTCACAGGGAGGAATGATGTGAAAGGTGTGTGTGTGTGTCACAAGGTCCCCATCAGGGGTGATTGTGTGTGTGTGTGTGTGTGTGTGTGGCACAAGGTCCCCATCAGGGGTGATTGTGTGTGTGTGTGTGTGTGTGTGTTTGTGTGTGGCACAAGGTCCCCATCAGGGGTGATTGTGTGTGTGTGTGTGTGTGTGTGGCACAAGGTCCCCATCAGGGGTGATTTTGTGTGTGTGTGTGTGTGTGTGGCACAAGGTCCCCATCAGGGGTGATTGTGTGTGTGTGTGCATGCGCGCGCCACTGCATGTGAGTATCTGTGTGTGTACCGGCGATACTGTCTGCAGGGTTGTGTATCTAATCCTCTCCTGTGTGATACTGTCTGCTGAGCCGTGTATCTAATTCTCTCCTGTGTGATACTGTCTGTACGGCTGTGTATCTAATCATGTCATGTGATACTGTCTGCTGAGCCGTGTATCTAATCCTATGTTGTCTGATACTGTCTGCACGGCTGTTTATCTAATCCTCTCCTGTGTGATACTGTCTGCAGGGCTGTGTATCTAATCCTCTTCTGTGTGATACTGTCTGCTGAGCTGTCTATCTAATCCTATTGTGTAATACTGTCTGCAGGGCTGTGTATCTAATCCTATCGTGTAATACTGTCTGCAGGGCTGTGTACCTAATCCTATGTTGTGTGATACTGTCTGCTGAGCTGTGTATCTAATCCTATCCTGTGATACTGTCTGCAGGGCTGTGTATCTAATCCTATCGTGTGATACTGTCTGCTCAGCTGTGTATCTAATCCTATCCTGTGTGATGTCTGCAAAGCTGTGTATCTAATCCTCTGCTGTGTGATATGGTCTGCACGGCTGTGTATCTAATCCTACCCTGTGTGATACTGTCTGCAGAGCCATGTATCCAATCCTATCGTGTCATACTGTCTGCTGAGCTGTGTATCTAATCATGTCCGGTGTGATACTGTCTGCTGAGCCGTGTATCTTATACTCCTGTGTGATAGTATCTGCTGAGCCGTGTATCTAATCCTATCCTGTGATACTGTCTGCACAGCTGTGTATCTAATCCTCTCCTGTGTGATACTGTCTGCACAGCTGTGTATCTAATCCTATCCTGTGATACTGTGTGCACAGCTGTGTATCTAATCCTATCCTGTGTGATACTGTCTGCAGGGCTGTGTATCTAATCATATCCTTTGATACTGTCTGCTGAGCTGTGTATCTAATCCTATCCTGTGTGATACTATCTGCTGAGCTGTGTATCTAATCCTATACTGTGTGATACTGTCTGCTGAGCTGTGTATCTAATCCTCTCCTGTGTGATACTGTCTGCTGAGCTGTGTATCTAATCCTTTCCTGTGTGATACTGTCTGCTGAGCTGTGTATCTAATCCTCTCCTGTGTGATACTGTCTGCTGAGCTGTGTATCTAATCCTATCCTGTGTGATACTGTCTGCAGAGCCGTGTATCTAATCCTATCCTGTGTGATACTGTCTGCAGAGCCGTGTATCTAATCCTATCCTGCTGTCCTTGGTGACACTTTAGACATTTCTGGTCACCAGGAAAATGGCTGTGCATTGTGTCCTTACATGTCATTCTCTGTTATCTGTTGTAAACACTTAGATTAGGAGGGGGGAGACGTGCCATCACACACAGGAGAGCAGACTCCGCCCACTTTACGGCAGGCTGTAATCTGAGCTTTTTATACAGTGGAAATTCAGTAGGATTTCAGAATCTGCTCCCCCTAGTGTTTAACAGTGGAAAATATCAAACTTTTTAATTTTTTTTTTTATATTTTGCACAATTAAAAAAAAAATAATATTTAAACAAAACATTTAAACATTATTACTTTACATTTTTTCAGTTATTATTATTTTTTTTTTGACGATACCTTCCCTTTAAGTAATACAATAAATGTTATGTTTTAGAGGTTTTTTCTGGTTTATATGATATAGCCAGAGCACAGACAGCGAGCGAACGAGGAGCAGCAGTGGGGACTGAGGAAAGGTGAGTATTTATTCTCTACATGGTGGGGCTATAATGGGCTGCAGAAAGATGTGTGAGGGAGTGCAGAGCGATGTGTGTGGGGGGTGCAGAGCCCTGTGTGGGGGTTGCAGAGTGATGTGTGTGGGGGGTGCAGAGCGATGTGTGTGGGGGGGTGCAGAGCCCTGTGTGTGGGGGTGCAAAGTGATGTGTGACGGGGTGTAGAGCGATGTGTGGCGGGTGCAGAGCAATGTGAGGGGGTGCAGAGCGATGTGGGGGGTGCTGAGCGCCATGTGAGGGGGTTGCAGAGCACCATGTGGGGGAGTGCAAAGCGATGTGTAGGGATTACAGAACGATATGTGGGGGGTGCAGAGCGATGTGTGAGGGAGGTGAAGAGTGCCATGTGGGCTGTGCAAAGCACCATGTTCGGGTGCAGATTGCTATGTGGGGCCTGCGGAGCCCTATGTGGTGTGGTGCAAAGCCCTATGTGGTGGGGTGCAGAGCCCTATTTGGGGTTGTTATTTGCAATGCTGTAGTGATGAGAGGTCAGTGTTGGGCAGAATACTGACAGCCAATGAGTGTGCAGATGGCGGGCAGAAGGATGGTCTGGACAGTGAGGCCGGGCAGTGCCAGCTCTGACTGTGAGGTTTGGCATAGGAAGATTTCATGTTTGCTTGAGCTGCAGGTAAATAAAGTGTCTGCAGAGAATAAAAGGATAATTCAAGAGGAACAAAAGTTAGAATACAAAAAAATTTAGGGGTGTTTAAGATGACAATACGGCACAGATTAGCTTAAAAAAAATTGGAGTTTATGTTGGATAACTCCTTTAACTTTTAGAGTCACTCACCATGCTTATATGTAGGTTTTTAGGAGCCCAGACAGAGGTGATATAGAGTAGGACCCAGCACAATGAGGTTGCTGTGACGTGGCTGCTGGGCAGGTAATACAGCGGCCATTCTAATATGCTAAACACCTCAAAAAACTTTTGTTATTAGAAGTTTAAATCTCTGCCATTATAGTGTGCAACTGTTTCTTTCTTTCATAGATAGATAGAGAGATGTGCCACACATACATAATGTCCCACCCCCCTGCATGTTGTAAAGCACCCGCCCCCGTCGTTTCTGCGTCACGGGCAAATTGTTGCCCGTGGCGAACAATATCGCTAGGACGCGTAAAACAGACTTACCTTCCTAGCGACGTCGCTGTGGGCGGCGAACAACCTCTTTTTTTAAGGGGGAGGTTTGTGCGCCGTCACAGCAACGTCACACAGCGGCCGGCCAATAGAAGTGGAGGGGCAGAGACCAGCATTAACAACACGCCCACCTCGTTGCCGGAGGACTCAGGAACGCTGTTGTTCATCGTTCCCGGGGTGTCACACATAGCGATGTGTGCTGCCTCAGGAATGACGAACAACCTGCGTCCAGCACCAGCAACGATATTTTGAAAATGAACGACGTGTCAATGATCAATGATTAGGTGAGTATTTTTGATTGCTAGCGGTCGCTCATAGGTGTCACACGCAACAACGTTGCTAATGAAGCCGAATGTGTGTCACGAATTCCGTGACCCCAGCGATATCTCGTTAGCGATGTTGCTGCGTGTAACGGGGCCTTAAGCTTGCACACTTTAGTGCCTTTCATGTGGCACTTAAGGGTGTTTAGCTTTCGTTTTTAGCCTCAAATTCAATATTTAAAGAAAAAACTATGTGGGGTCTCCCTCCTTTTTGTTAGCCAGCTAAGGTAAAGCAGAAAGCTGCAGTCTGCAGACCACAGCTGGCAGCTTTACCTTGGCAGGTTATCCAAAAAAAGAGGCCACTCCATGCTGTTATTTTAAATTATTTACCAAGCCTAAAAATAGCAGGCTGCAGTCACCCCAGAAGTGGCGCATCCATTAGATGCGCCGGTCCTGGCGCTTTGTCTCACTTCTTCCTGTTGCCTAGGTACGGTGGCAAACTGGGTAATAAATAGGGTTGATGTCAGCTCTGAATCAAGCCCTGGTATTAGTAATTACTAATTACTAATTCAGTAATAGAATAAAGGAAAATAAATTTTATGTGGACAAATACCCCCTGACTACATCCCTCGTGCATCAATTTATTACAATTATTTACAAAAAGGTTTAACGTAATCTATACCGCCGTTCCTAAAAGAGAACCTGAAAGACATAAAAAATAAATTTATTAAAGAAATAAAGACAAAAGACACCCTCTTTCACAAATTTATTCTCCTGCAAAATCCCTAATCCGGGTCCGGTGTAATCCAATAAGGGAGTCCCACAACGATCCCATACTCACTTTCAAAAAAGGATGTGTCGAAAACACACATGCACACTGGAGTACTTTTTTCATTAAAAATGATAAATTTATTAAACATGTAGAAAAAACACACAATTGTTAAAATACAATCATTTCATCAATAGGTAGGTACATATACAGGAGGACTTCTACCAAACAATCATCTCCCACATATAAATAATCAGGTGCCCAAATATATGATTCAAGCAATAAATTTTACCTGATTCACAAAGGTAAGCAGCAGATATAATCTGGTCAATCACTGCGGCTATGCATATATCCTACAATCTGCTGCATACAAATGAAAACCATAGTGAACCCAGCACTGGCCAAAAACAGGGCTTAGTCAGAGTGATTAACACCGTGACACAAACTATGTATATAAGACTTACCCATATCTTTACAGTGCTGGCAATGGGCACACAGAGTGGGGGAAAGATTGCAGCTCCCAGTCCCGTACACGTGTCGCTATCGCTTCCTCAGCGGGGTGGAGGCAGGGGCGGAAGTGCGCTTGTTTCCAGAATAACAAGATTATATACCCAAAGTTAATTAATTAGTCCACAGATGACGTGCGCTCGTCATTACGGCGCACGCGCAGTGATCAGCCCCCGGTAAAAGTGTACAACACACTGCAGCCCTCCAGCCCTAGCGCGCACGCTCAGGGAGAAAACTCCCGATGACGTCAATGGGCATGCGCGCTGGGCATTAGGAGGCCGCAGGGTGTATACACCCGGAAGAGACTGACAGAGAGCGCGCGCACAGACACGCGCACATCATAAGCGGACATAAGGCAACACAAAACACCTAAGGTTCGTATAAATACTTTTAATACTAATGATAGTGACAAATAATATGTTAGAAATGATTTTGTAATTGGAAAAATACATTATATGAGAATAGAGAAATTAATATGTATAACCACATCTCCCTTCCAGGAAGGTGTACTGCCCATTTGAAACTGCGTATAATTTAGATATTATAATAATAATATCCAATATACGTGCGCAAACATATACCTACGAACGCACGTATAGAGACATACATATATAAAAGGAGTCACTAGAAGGGTCGCACTTATAACAAACCGTGGGTGACAGTCCCATAGATTATATAATATGGTCACAATAGAGACCAACATTAATTTTCTCAAGCAGTATTTTGTTATTATTTCATTAATTTCCTAAGAAAAGACTGCAAAATTGTATATTTATTTAAAAATATCACCACCAGGACACTGTAACGTTAACGGTCTTAAGGTGCGACCCCTCATCAAGGGAGAGATGATTACAAACATCATACAGTAAGAAGAGCAACAAAACATATGGGTTCTTCACAGTTTCTATATGCAAATAATAATATCATCAGAAAATGTCCATAAAATTGGTGAAGATTCAAATAGGTGAATGGTGTTCGGCAGATCTCAACTTCCACAAAACTATGGGGGTCTGGATCCATATGATGAATAGTCACTTAAAAACAAAGGAAACAAGACAAAACACAATTAAAATAAATCACAAGACACCAATTTATGTCTATTACTCCTAACTACCTACAGGAAAGGGGCAAAACTAAGTTTCTCATTAAGCCCATTCGGGGCCATAGTGCCTAGGGTGACTATCCATCGGCACTCTAATTGTGCCAGTTGTTTTTTTAGATCACCCCCTCTGATGCCACAATGTATTATGTCAATACCTTTCAATTTTAACCCGGAGGCATCACAATCATGAAAGGTCTTAAAATGCCTGGGGATTGTCCTGAGGGTGGTATCATCAATAACCTGTCTCGAGTTGACAATATCTCGAACGTGTTCTCTAGTCCTTACTCGAAGCTGCCTTGATGTCAACCCAACATACAGCTTCGAGCATGGACACGTAGCGAGATAGATAACAAAAGTGCTCTTACACGTTATATATTTTAGGATCTTAAACTTCTTACCACCACCTGCCGACCAAAAATCAGTACCCTGAACTATATTATTCTCTCTACAGGCCAGGCACTCACCACAGGTAAAACAGCCTTTTCTTTTTATGGGCTGTTGTGCAAGGAACGGATTGGTCACTTGAGCCACATAATGACTGTCAACAAGGATGTCTTTGAGATTTCTCCCACGACGAGGTGTCATTAGGGGAATCTCCGAGACATTTTTGGACAGAATTTTATCAGTTTTTAATATAGCCCAATGTTTCTTCAGACAGTCTCTCATTCTATTCCATTGGCAGTTGAATGTGGAAATGAATCTAATCTCATTACTTTGATTTTTAAGTTTCTCTGAATCTACTGTCTTAAATAATAAATGTTCTCTTGGAGTGCGTTTGGCCCTAAGATAACCTCTTTTTATGTCCTGGTTACTGTAACCCCTCTGTTGGAATCTTGCCCTCAAATCCTGTGACTGTCTTTCAAAACAATGCTCCGTTGAGCAGACACGCCTGACCCTCAGAAATTGTCCCGTTGGGACGGCCCTAATCGTGGACTTCGTGTGAGCCGATGACGCATGCAACAAGGAATTCACGGAAGTATCCTTCCGATGAATATCAGTGTGCAAAGCGCCATCAGCCCCCACTTCAAAATGAATGTCCAAAAAATCAATCTGTTTCTGACTTGCAGTGTAAGTTAATTTAATATTAAGATTATTTGTATTCAGAAAAACCATAAATTCATCCAACAGAGATGCGGCACCCTGCCACAGGAACAGCACGTCATCAATATATCGATGCCAACATATCACATGATGGGAGAAGGGATTGTCCTCATGGAACAACCCCCTCTCCCACATGCCCAGAAATAGATTTGCGTATGACGGTGCGCATGCTGCCCGCATGGCGGTGCCACGTCTCTGTAGATAAAACCTGTCTTTAAATAAAAATGCGTTATGAGTTAAAATAAAATCCAGCAAGTCCAAAACCAGTCCACGAGTAGGTTCGTCCAAACGGCTACCATTGAGAAAAAGGCTTGCTGCCTCTAGACCATCCTGATGTGCTATACACGTGTAGAGGGACTCCACATCTGCCGCCACCAACAACATATCAGGCTCGATGTGAAGTCCCTCCATCCTGGTCAGCACATCAGTGGTGTCGCGTGTATACGAAGGCAGATCTTGCACAAGGGGATTAAGATAGAATTCCACAAACTTGCAGATGGGGTCACAGATGCCACCAATCCCCGAGACGATGGGACGTCCAGGGGGATTGGTGGCATCCTTATGGACCTTCGTCAATAAGTAGAAGGTTGGGACCTTAGGGTGTCTGACCACTAGCCCATCCATCACCTTTTTAGGGATAATACCTTGTACAAAGGCCCTATCCAAAATCTCCTGTAATTCAAGATTGAATGCAGGGATAGGGTTGTAACTGAGTTTTTGATAAGTTGTTTTATTACCCAGTTGGCGGAATGCCTCACGTTCGTATAACGTTGTTGGCCAGATCACTACGTTGCCCCCTTTGTCGGCACTTTTGATCACAATGTCCTTCATTTCTCTCAGCTCTCTCAGGGCCTTACGCTGGTCATTAGACAGATTGTCTCTATAGTTGAATCTAGAGATCTTACCAAACTCTTCCAAGACCAATTTTGTGAATATTTCAATTTGAGAGCATACCAACAAAGGGGGAAAAGCAGTCGATCTGGGCAGCAAAGTAACTGGAAATCTTTGTACAGGTTCAGCTGTCTGTTCTCTCAATAGTTCCTCTAATGTGTGGATGGCCTCTTGTTCAGCCTCAGTCAAACGCACCCCAGGCACCTCCCTCTTGCAATGTAACTTCCTCAGGATTAATTTACGGGAAAAAAGAAATAAGTCCTTGACTGCCGTAAAATAATCAAAAGAATTGTTCGGCACAAACGTTAAGCCTAATTTCAAAACCTGACATTGGGCCTCAGAGAGGGTATGTGAAGAAAGGTTTATTACCTCGAGTTGGCCTTGCTTTCTTTTAGTCTCCTGTATAGCCCCAGGGGATATATTTTTCCTTTTGGCAGGGCCTTTCCCCTTAATAATCCTAGAGGTTTCTTTAGGACCCCCTCTATAGGTGTTGAAAAGACTTTGTCCACTTTTTGCACCCTCCATATCAGATTCCTCCCCAGAGGTAATTGAGGAAAAGGATTGTGATCTTGATCTATTCCTAGGAAAAGGGGGCAATTTCTTTTTCCGCCATCTGTAAATTTGATTATTCTGTTGGTCAGTCAAGTCCCTTTGGAATTTTTTAATTTTGGTAATTTTCAATTCCCCTTCCCACTTTGTGAGATCAGCTTCAATATCAGAATTTAACTTTGCCAGCTCTGTAGGATTCAGTTCTTTCTTAAAGGGGTTATCCGGCTTCTTTGACTTTTTTTTTTTATTTCCCTATTGGGCTACATTGGGGCAGGTAAGTAGATAGAGACCACTTACCTGCCCTGCTGTCAGCCCCTCTCCCCCGGCTCAGAGCGGTCATGTGACCGCTCCTCCCGCGATTTTGCTGCTTCCGGTCATTTCATGTCAACATGGGCAGGGCCATGTTGACATGCAAATGTGGAACAGCATGTCGCCTCCCTGCTGGGCTGTACAGTACGAGGAGTCCCCGCCCCCCTTCCCTGCACCCTCCCACACATTCCCCCGCACCTCTTTTACTCTCCAGTAACATCCCCCTGCACTTGCTGTGGGGTCCGTGACCTGGGGGAGGGGCCTGGCGGCGGCTGCCGTGGTGTCAGCGCCAGCACCGGGCCCCCTGCTCAGGATCACACATTCAAATGTACCGGCATCGCAGATCACAGATCACAGATGCCGGTACATTTGAAAGTGCTGATGAGAAGCAGCGCAGCGCTGCTTCTCATCACTCCCTCCAGCTGTCTGTGCTCTCTTCAGCACAGCGGTGACGTCACTACTGTGCTGATATGTCCAAAGCAAAGACAGCTGGCGAACATGCAGGAGCGGCGGGGACCGAGGACGGGTGAGTATGTACTCCCTACATGTGTTCCCTATGGGGGGGGGTGCAGAGCCATATGTGTGCATGTGCAGAGCCATATGTGTGCGTGTGCAGAGCCATATGTGTGCGTCTGCAGAGCAATGTGTGCGTGTGCAGAACCATATGTGTGCGTGTGCAGAGCCATATCTGTGCGTGTGCAGAGCCATATGTGTGCGTCTGCAGAGCCATGTGTGCGTGTGCAGAGCCATATGTGTGCGTGTGCAGAGCCATATGTGTGCGTGTGCGGTGCAGAGCCATATGTGTGCGTGTGCGGTGCAGAGCCATATGTGTGCGTGTGCGGTGCAGAGCCATATGTGTGCGTGTGCGGTGCAGAGCCATATGTGTGCGGTGCAGAGCCATATGTGTGCGTGTGCAGAGCCATATGTGTGCGTGTGCGGTGCAGAGCCATATGTGTGCGGTGCAGAGCCATGCGTGTGCGGTGCAGAGCCATATGTGTTCATGTGCGATGCAGAGCCATATGTATGCGGTGCAGAGCCATATGTGTGCATGTGCGGTACAGAGCCATATGCGTGCGTGTGCGGTACAGAGCCATGCGTGTGCGGTGCCGAGCCATATGTGTGCGTGTGCGGTGCAGAGCCATATGTGTGCGGTGCAGAGCCATATGTGTGTGTGCGCGGTGCCGAGCCATATGTGTGTGGTGCAGAGCCATATGTGTGCATGTGCGGTGCAGAGCCATATGTGTGCGTGTGCGGTACAGAGCCATATGTGTGCGGTGCAGAGCCATATGTGTGCGGTGCAGAGCCATATGTGTGTGTGTGCGGTGCAGAGCCATATGTGTGTGGTGCAGAGCCATATGTGTGCGTGTGCGGTACAGAGCCATATGTGTGCGTGTGCGGTGCAGAGCCATATGTGTGTGGTGCAGAGCCATATGTGTGCGTGTGCGGTGCAGAGCCATATGTGTGCGTGTGCGGTACAGAGCCATATGTGTGCGTGTGCGGTACACAGTATACAGCCATATGTGTGCGGTGCAGAGCCATATGTGTGCGGTGCAGAGCCATATGTGTGTGGTGCAGAGCCATATGTGTGCGTGTGCGGTGCAGAGCTATATGTGTGCGTGTGTGGTACAGAGCCATATGTGTGCATGTGCGGTACAGAGCCATATGTGTGCGGTGCAGAGCATACGTGTGCGGTGCAGAGCCATATGTGTGCGTGTGCGGTGCAGAGATCGATGTGGGGCTGTTATTTGCAATGCTGTAGTGATACCAGGTCAGGTGCTGGGGAAGAATACTGACAGGGAATGTGTGTGCAGGGGGCGGGCAGGGGGCGAGGCTGGACACTAGGGTGGGTGGTGACAGCTCTGACTGAGGTTTTGCACAGGAAGTGGTCATGTTTGCTGGAAGTTAGAAAACAAAAAATAACAATGTAGGTGTGATTTATATGACAATACAGCACAGATAAACTCAAAATTTTTTGTTAAGGTAATGTCGGACAACTCCTTTAAGGATATCCTGATTCAATTTCTTTTTCCAGTTCCTTAATGGTTTGATCATTAAATTTAATCAATAGTTCCATAAATTTTCTGGAACATAAACTGGCGCTTTCTTCCCATCCCCTTCTGAACCACTCATCCTCCACAGAAAAGGATGGGAATACTTGAATCCGTAGGCCACGTGGAATCAGGCCTTTAGTTACATATTTTTCAAGAAATCCTTTATTCCACCATATTCTGGTGCGTCTGTGGAGTAGTGATTTTAAATGATTAATCTGGGTCAGATGATCCTTGTGATTTAGATTAAAACACCCACTGGAGTCCTCCTTGAATACCTCGTTAATTTGACAAAGCCACGACTGATCTCGGGCTCTGTAATCCATGTCTCCGAGATCACTTGCTGTGAAAAACACAGATACAATCAATACAAAAACTATCAAAGACCAAAGGGAAGACAATTGAAAAAGCATGATGCAAATGTCAAAATTCTTATAATTCCCTTATGTAAGGATTTAAATTCCGAAAAAACTCCATCTACATAGTTTCAAAAAAGGATGTGTCGAAAACACACATGCACACCGGAGTACTTTTTTCATTAAAAATGATAAATTTATTAAACATGTAGAAAAAACACACAATTGTTAAAATACAATGATTTCATCAATAGGTAGGTACATATACAGGAGGACTTCTACCAAACAATCATCTCCCACATATAAATAATTAATTATAATTAATTAACATTTATTATTTAAGACAGTAGATTCAGAGAAACTTAAAAATCAAAAGTAATGAGATTAGATTCATTTCCACTTTCAACTGCCAATGGAATAGAATGAGAGACTGTCTGAAGAAACATTGGGCTATATTAAAAACTGATAAAATTCTGTCCAAAAATGTCTCGGAGATTCCCCTAATGACACCTCGTCGTGGGAGAAATCTCAAAGACATCCTTGTTGATAGTCATTATGTGGCTCAAGTGACCAATCCGTTCCTTGCACAACAGCCCATAAAAAGAAAAGGCTGTTTTACCTGTGGTGAGTGCCTGGCCTGTAGAGAGAATAATATAGTTCAGGGTACTGATTTTTGGTCGGCAGATGGTGGTAAGAAGTTTAAGATCCTAAAATATATAACGTGTAAGAGCACTTTTGTTATCTATCTCGCTACGTGTCCATGCTCGAAGCTGTATGTTGGGTTGACATCAAGGCAGCTTCGAGTAAGAACTAGAGAACACGTTCGAGATATTGTCAACTCGAGACAGGTTATTGATGATACCACCCTCAGGACAATCCCCAGGCATTTTAAGACCTTTCATGATTGTGATGCCTCCGGGTTAAAATTGAAAGGTATTGACATCATACATTGTGGCATCAGAGGGGGTGATCTAAAAAAACAACTGGCACAATTAGAGTGCCGATGGATAGTCACCCTAGGCACTATGGCCCCGAATGGGCTTAATGAGAAACTTAGTTTTGCCCCTTTCCTGTAGGTAGTTAGGAGTAATAGACATAAATTGGTGTCTTGTGATTTATTTTAATTGTGTTTTGTCTTGTTTCCTTTGTTTTTAAGTGACTATTCATCATATGGATCCAGACCCCCATAGTTTTGTGGAAGTTGAGATCTGCCGAACACCATTCACCTATTTGAATCTTCACCAATTTTATGGACATTTTCTGATGATATTATTATTTGCATATAGAAACTGTGAAGAACCCATATGTTTTGTTGCTCTTCTTACTGTATGATGTTTGTAATCATCTCTCCCTTGATGAGGGGTCGCACCTTAAGACCGTTAACGTTACAGTGTCCTGGTGGTGATATTTTTAAATAAATATACAATTTTGCAGTCTTTTCTTAGGAAATTAATGAAATAATAACAAAATACTGCTTGAGAAAATTAATGTTGGTCTCTATTGTGACCATATTATATAATCTATGGGACTGTCACCCACGGTTTGTTATAAGTGCGACCCTTGTAGTGACTCCTTTATATATGTATGTCTCTATACGTGCGTTCGTAGGTATATGTTTGCGCACGTATATTGGATATTATTATTATAATATCTAAATTATACGCAGTTTCAAATGGGCAGTACACCTTCCTGGAAGGGAGATGTGGTTATACATATTAATCTCTCTATTCTCATATAATGTATTTTTCCAATTACAAAATCATTTCTAACATATTATTTGTCACTATCATTAGTATTAAAAGTATTTATACGAACCTTAGGTGTTTTGTGTTGCCATATGTCCGCTTATGATGTGCGCGTGTCTGTGCGCGCGCTCTCTGTCAGTCTCTTCCGGGTGTATACACACTGCGGCCTCCTAATGCCCAGCGCGCATGCCCATTGACGTCATCGGGAGTTTTCTCCCTGAGCGTGCGCGCTAGGGCTGGAGGGCTGCAGTGTGTTGTACACTTTTACCGGGGGCTGATCACTGCGCGTGCGCCGTAATGACGAGCGCACGTCATCTGTGGACTAATTAATTAACTTTGGGTATATAATCTTGTTATTCTGGAAACAAGCGCACTTCCGCCCCTGCCTCCACCCCGCTGAGGAAGCGATAGCGACATGTGTACGGGACTGGGAGCTGCAATCTTTCCCCCACTCTGTGTGCCCATTGCCAGCACTGTCAAGATATGGGTAAGTCTTATATACATAGTTTGTGTCACGGTGTTAATCACTCTGACTAAGCCCTGTTTTTGGCCAGTGCTGGGTTCACTATGGTTTTCATTTGTATGCAGCAGATTGTAGGATATATGCATAGCCGCAGTGATTGACCAGATTATATCTGCTGCTTACCTTTGTGAATCAGGTAAACTTTATTGCTTAAATCATATATTTGGGCACCTGATTATTTATATGTGGGAGATGATTGTTTGGTAGAAGTCCTCCTGTATATGTACCTACCTATTGATGAAATCATTGTATTTTAACAATTGTGTGTTTTTTCTACATGTTTAATAAATTTATCATTTTTAATGAAAAAAGTACTCCGGTGTGCATGTGTGTTTTCGACACATCCTTTTTTGAAACTATGTAGATGGAGTTTTTTTCGGAATTTAAATCCTTACATAAGGGAATTATAAGAATTTTGACATTTGCATCATGCTTTTTCAATTGTCTTCCCTTTGGTCTTTGATAGTTTTTGTATTGATCCCATACTCACTGTCCCAGTCAATGAAGAAAATAACTTTCCCCATTGGCTCGGAGAGCAGTGATTTCAGCTCACACACTGCTGTGAGAAGCACTGCAGTGACCTGAGATAATCTCATGAGGTCAGGTCAAGGCACCGCTGGGGCTCACACAGCAGCCTTTGAGTGACTGCCGGTGTGACGAGCGCTGACGCAATAAGGTTAGCTCAGGTCATTGCAGGTGGCCTGCACTCATTACAGAGTTATATGCCCGCGGCTGTTCTCACGCAAAGTATCTATCTTTCTACATATCCAACTATCTTTCTAGCTTTTGACTGTGCGTAAAACTGTATTTTAAAAACACACATAAGGCTAAGTTCACAAAATCAGTATTTGGTTAGTATTTTACATCAATATATGTAAGTGAAAAATACAGGAGTGTGTGATAAATACAGACGTCCTTGTTATGTTTGTTATTGGATTAGAGTGAAAATGCTCCAGAGTGACAAATGTGGCGCCCCTGGAGGCTACAGTCACCACAGAGGTACTGCACCTTAGCCAGAGGTGTGGTATCCCATTCCTGTGTAAGGAGGACGTCACAAGTCGTTGGACACAAACACTCTTAATTTAGCAACACTCCATTAGGCCGTATTAGGGCGAGTTGCAACCTAAGCTGTCGCCTTAGGGAAACCACTGTCCTGAAGCTAGTCTGGAGGTGGAATTTAGTTAGTAGGAACAAATTGTTGAACGTTAGTCAGTCAGGAAGTGGACGCAGAGGAGAGAGGTCCTGGGGTCTGGAGCAGGACCAGCTCATCTCAGGATCAGGGAATAAGGAGTCCCAGAACCATGGGACGTGCGCCATACACCCGTGGGCTCGCATCCACAGCCAGTATACCAGTGTGGAGGGACTTGGCCGCAAAGGGGACCACCCCCTCAACTAGTAGAGAACTACAAGACTCAGCTAGCAAACCAGAGGCTGAGGCTACTTCAAGTACTGAAGCCACATCCACACAGATCCAGTGAAAAAGTGATCACATAGGACCAAGGGACAAGGCAAGAAAGCCACCCATAAAAGGGATTTGCGGACACTGGCTCAGGGCTCTGTGTGTGAGGTGCAGGGCAGGCGGAAGAGGACAGAGCAGGAAGATGACCAGGGAAGGAACACAGAAGGGTGTACCGGGTTGTGCATCCGAACTATCCGGGGATCGGCTGGATCCCATCACAGCAGGACACAGCACTCTGAGGGCAGCCTTTGACTAGTCGTGGTAACCTGTAACTATTAACTGTGAGTAAAAACCTTGTGACTACATTCCTGTGTTGCCCAGTTATTGCCTGCGCCTCTGGCCCTGCACCCCGCCATTACATCCTATCTCCCATCAACAGCCCTGGGGCCCAGCTCTAGATGTGGAGAGCTATAACAACTCTGCTGCATCACCAAGGAAACTAAACAGCAGTGGTGGCACCTATCTTGCTGCATACCACGGGTGGAGTCAAAAAATCATCACCCCTTGTAAATAACTTTTTCCCCCCACCATCTTAAAAACAACACCGCCGGGGTCATGGAGCCAGGCCCTGTTGCTATGACATCCTCCCAAACAGAACCGGCCCGGTTCCGAGTGCCCCCAGGTCCTGGTGGGGCATGTAACAATCATAGTAAAGCTGAGGAGCGGCAGGAAAATCTGTAATAATATACATATTGCATAATATTTTTTTAATGACTTATATTTAGAGTTTGGTTTATTTTTTATTTGTAATATATGAAAAATAAAAGGAGAGGGGTAATTTCTCATAAGTATTCTTTAAACCTTTCTATTAAACAATATATGATTAAATGTTAGGAGTACATGTATTATTTTACCATAAACCTACTGTGAATGTTACAAAGTCTCCTTAGTTAATTTATAGGACGTAATCACCACTTCATTCTCGGGCTGTGTCACCGTGACATCTGAGTCACTGTATCACATGAAATACAAATCTATTTCCACTCTGTAAGGAATTGGGAACTTGTAAAGCTTGTACTTTAGGTGGGTGAAAGCACAGGACAAACTGTTGCCTTAAGAAATCTTAGTTCTCCAAAAAAAAGGTACAAGTCAATGATTCACAAACAGGTGTGTAAAAAAAAAGGCATTGCATTGTATGAACGTCTTCTTAAAGGAGTGGTCCACTAGTAAAAAAAAAAAAAAGGGTCCCTCTGCTTGGCACAATGGCTGGCATTAAGATCTACTTTTCTTAATTTCTAATTAACAACATGTACAATGCAGCTTATACAGCATTATTCTGCCCTGATGATAAGTTGTTATTACTATGTTATATGAATGAAAGTGCATAATATCCAAATAAAAGATAAGAAATAGGAAACATATAGGCTGCACACACAACTGCCAAGAAACTCACATTAGTAAACAGTTGGTCTAATATCACAGCATGTAAGTCTGATAACAGCTTAATTTATAACATTTTCTTATTACATAAACTGAAATATTTTATCTTTGGTCCTTTTATTTAAATCAGTACACAATACAAAAAAAAAAAACTGGCGACCCTTGTTCTTGGTACATATTAGTCCATCTGGCACTGTCCTTTGCTTTTAAGGGTTTCAGTCTACTAGGTTGTCACTGTTACCTAAATCTAAATGTTAACCCCTTAAGTACGAAGCCAGTTTTGTACTTAATGCCCAGGCCATTTTTTGCAATTTTGACCAGTGTCACTTTATAAGGTTATAACTCTGGAACGCTTCAATGGTTCCTGGTGATTCTGAGATTGTTTTTTCGTGACATATTGGGCTTCGTGATAGAGGTAAATTTAGGATGATATTTTTTTATTTTATTTGTGAAAAAATCTGAAATTTGACAAAAAAATAAAACATTTTGCAATTTTCAAACTTTTAATTTTTATGCCCATAAACCAGAGAGTTATGTCACACAAAATAGTTAATAAATAACATTTCCCACTTGTCTACTTTAGATCAGCGCAATTTTTGAAACAACATTTTTTGGGGTTAGGAAGTTAGAAGGGTTCAAAGTTCATCAGCAATTTCCCATTTTTTCAACAAAATTTACAAAACCATTTTTTTAGGGACCACATCCCATTTGAAGTGACTTTGAGAGGCCTAGGTGACAGAAAATACCCAAAAGTGACACAATTCTAAAACTTGCACCCCTCAAGGTACTCAAAACCACATCCAAGAAGTTTATTAACCCTTCAGGTGCTTCACAGGAACTAAAGTAATGTGGAATGAAAAAAAAAAAAATTAACATTTTACCTAAAAATGTTGCTTTAGCACTAATTTTCTTACTTTTTCAAGAGGTAACACCAAAAATTGGACCTCACACTTTGTTACCCACTTTCTTATGAACGCGCCGATACCCCACATGTGGTCAGAAACCTTTGTTTGGGTAAATGGGAGGGCTTGGAATGAAAGGAGGAATTTTTGAATTTAGGAAAGCAAAGTTGGCTGAAACAGATTGCGGGCACCATGTTGCATTTACAGATCCCTTAAGGTACCTTAACAGCAGGAACCCCCCTCAAGTGACCCCATTTTGGAAACTAGACCCCTTAAGGCTTCTATCGAGAGGTATAGTGAGCTTTTTGGACCCACAGGTACTTCACAGATTTTGATAACGTTACGTTGTCATATTGAAAATTGACATTTTTTTCTCAAAAATGTTGCTTTAGCATCAATTCTCTCACTTTTTCAAGAGGTAATTCCAAAAATTTGACCCAAATGTTTGTTACCCACTTTTTTATGAGCGCGGTGATACCTCACATGTGGTCTGAAACCTTTGTATGGACAAATGGGAGGGCTTGGAATGAAAGGAGCAATATTTGAATTTTGGAAAGGAAATTTGGCTGAAAAAGATTGCGGGCACCATGTCGCATTTGGAGGACCCCTAAGGTACGTAAACAGCAAAAAAAACACCACAAGTGACCCCATATTGGAAACTAGGCCTCTCAAGGAATTTATCTAGATGTTTGGTGAGTACCCTGAACCCCCAGGTGCTTCACAGAAGTGTATAACGTTGAGCCATGAAAATAAAAAAATAAAATTTTACCTCTAAATTGTTACTTCAACCAGGTAGCTTTTTTTCACAAGGGTAACAGGAAAAAAATCACCATGAAATTTATTGTGCAATTTCTCCTGAGTTTGGTGATATCTTATATGTGGTGGAAATCAACTGTTTGGGCACACGGCAGGTCTTGGAAAGGAAGGAGTGCAATTTGACTGCAAAATTGGCTGGAATCAATAGCGGACACCATGTTGCATTAGGAGAGCCCCTGAGGTGCCTAAGCAGTAGAGGTCCCCCACAAGTGACCCCATTCTGGAAAATAGACACCTCAAGGAATTTATCTAGATCTTTCGTGAGTACCCTGAACCCCCAGGTGCTTCACAGAAGTTTATAATGTTGAGCTGTGAAAATAAAAAAAATACATTTTTACCACAAAATTGTTACTTCAACCACATAGCTTTTTTTTAACAAGAGTAAAAGGAAAAAAAGGAGCATAAAATTTATTGTGCAATTTCTCCTGAGTATGCTGATACCTTATGTGTGGTGGAAATCAACTGTTTGGGTGCACAGCAGGGCTCGGAAGGGAAAAAGTGCCATTTGACTGAACATTTGGCTGGAATAATTAGTGGACGCTATGTCGCATTTGGAAAGCCCCTAATGTGCCTAAACAGTGGAGGTCCCCCACAAGTGACCCCATTCTGGAAACAAGACACCTCAAGGCTTTTATCTAGGTGTATATTGAGCATTTTAAATCCACGAATACTTCACAGAATTTGATAAGCTTAGGTTGCCATATTGAAAATTTTCATTTTTTTCACAAAAATGTTGCTTTAGCATCACATTCCTCACTTTTTCAAGAGGCAACAACAAATCGTGGACCCCACAGGTTGTTATCCAATTTCTTGTAAGCGCAGGGATACCCCACATGTGGCCAAAAACCTCTGTTTGGATTAATGGGAGGGCTTGGAATGGAAGGAGCACCATTTGAATTTTGGAAAAGTTGAAATAAATTGCGCGCACCCTGTCACATTAGCAGGGCCTCTTGGGGACCTATACATTAGAAACCCCCCACAAGTGACTCCATTTTGGAAACTGGACCCCTCAAGGATTTTATTCAGGACTATAGTAAGCATTTTGAATCCACAGGTACTTCACAAAAATGTTGCTGTGCAACAAATTTCTCACTGTTAGGCTATATGCGCACGTTGTGTAAATACATGCAGTTACGCTGCGCTTTGTAGCGTAGCGTAACTGCATGCATCCTGCATCCCCTGCACAGTCTATGGAGATTGTGCAGGGGCCGTGCGCACGTGGCGTCTTGGAGCGCAGCGCCTCGGCTGCTGCCCGAAGCGCTGCGTTCTAAGAAGTGACATGTCACTTCTTCCGTGCGCTTTGCCGGCAGCTCCTGCTCTGTATATGGCAGGAGCTGCAGGCAGAGCGCATGGAATCGGCTTTTTTTTTTTCTCTACGGACATTTTCTGCAGCGATTTGAAGCGCACGTGTGCTCTTCAGATCGCTGCAGAAATTTCTGCAGGGCTAGTACACAACGTGCGCACATAGCCTTAGGCTATGTGGCCATGATCCAGCGACACGGCGTCTAGTACACAGTGCCAGCCTTCCTGCAGAGATGTGAGTGTTGTCCATGGGAGAACGCAGCTGCCCATGCCCACGATTTGGGTTCAGGCTGCTGTGGACTTTAGCTCTATTCTACCTGCAGAGAACACTCTTGTCTCCGCAGCATAAATTGACATGCTGAGGCTCGGGAAGCTGCGCCACAGGTCGATTTATGCTGCGGAGAAAAGAAGCACAGTGGGCATGGGATTTCTAAAAATCCTTCCACTGTGCTTCTACTGCACAACACAGCGTTATGGACGCAGGGAAAACACTCTGCGCCCAAAACGCTGCAAACCCTGATTGTGGGCACATAGCCTAAAATGCTACAATGGATGAATGGATAGATGTCAAACATATATAACGTCCCACCCCCTGCATATTCTAAGCTGGCGCCCTTTAGTGCCTTTCATGTGGCACTAAAGGGTGCCTAGCCTTGTATTTAGCCCAAAAAGAAAAAAAATAATTAAAATAAATGACGAGGGGTCCCCCCTATTTTTGATAGCCAGCTAGGGTAAAGCAGACAGCTGTAGCCTGCAAACCACAGATGACAGCTTCACCTTGGCTGGTAATCAATTTGGAGGGCTCCCCCAAGCTGTTTTTTTTTTAATTATTTATAAATAAATAAATAATTAAAAAAAAAACAAAAACATAGAGTCCCCCCAAATTAGATCACCAGCCAAGGTGAAGCTGACAGCTGGGGTCTGGTATTCTCAGGGTGGGAAGAGCCATGGTTATTGGACTCTTCCCAGCCTAAAAATAGCAGGCCGCAACTGCCCCAGAAGTGGCGCATCCATTAGATGCGCCAATCCTGGCGCTTCGCCCCAGCTCATCCCGCGCCCTGGTGCGGTGGCAAACGGGGTAATAAATGGGGTTGATACCAGATGTGTAATGTCACCTGGCATCAAGCCCAGCAATTAGTGATGTCATGGCGTCTATTTGATACCAGACATAACTAATTGACAGTAATAAAAAAAAAATTTGACAACAAAAAAAAATTTATTTGAAAAAACACTCCCCAAAAACATTCCCTCTTTGGCCAATTTATTGAAAAAAAAAAAAACAAAAAAAAAACGGGTCCCTGCTGTAATCCATTGTGAAAGTCCCGCGGCGATTCTTGACCTTCTAGAATATGGGGGGGCACGTTCAGGGAACGTATCCCCCATTTTCTAGGAGTGCAGACCCTACATTTGAGGAGAGTGGGTGCAAATAATTTGCACCCACTCTCCCCGGGTCACAGCTGCAGACTCCGTGCAGCAGCAGCAGCCAGCTCTCTGAGTCAGACACAGGAAGCTGACAGCCGCGCTCTGCAGTGTGACTGGCGTGCACTGTGAAGGAGGAGGGGGCCGCGGGGGATCAGAGCTGCGACAGGTACGGGGGACACCAGGGAACACCGGGGTGGGAATAGGGGGTGACCTGGCAGGGCCTGGGGAGAAGGTTTCTGTCGTATGTGTCATAGCACATGCGACAGAAACCATAGGAAAGGGGGAAATGCGGCCGGCGCGCTGCTGTGCGTGCCGGTATGTGCGGCGCCATGTTGGATTTTCGGGAGGAAGGGGGGGTGGGGGGACACTTTGGCGACACCGGGGGACCGGAGAGGACCGGGGGATGAGATTTATCTCCCATCTGACATGTTTGTTTATGCCAGATGGGAGATAAATGATTTTTTACCGGCGCGGTCATTTACTGTAACCTGATCATCGGTATACGGTGTATACCGGTCATCAGGTGAGCGGGGACCGGAAAAACCGGCCAGAATCATGATCTCCAGGGTCTCAGCTACCCCCGGCAGCTGAGACCCCGGAAATTTTCTGACTCTGGGGGGCGCTAGACCCTTTTTTCTGACCGCCATTAAAAAGCGGCAGATCGGAAGAAGTACCCTAATTTGTCGCCGTTAAAAGGCGTATCGGCGGTCGTTAAGGGGTTAAATCTTTTATCACACAATTCTTAAGACACTTTCTTCACAAACTTTCACACATTAGAGTCACTCCATATCTAAGGCTGGGTTGGCCACATGTTAGATGGCTGTTGCATCATGATCCAGAACCAGCATTACCTGATCCAGAGTTTCCCAGACCCGGCCTGGTCATGTCAGGGGTTAACTCCCATCAGCCTCGTTCTGGTTTTAGGAGACACTATATATCTGGTCTCTGCACTTGCATTCTGGTGCTGGTTTTGCTCTGCAGTCTGTGACTGGCTCTGGTGAGATTTCCTGTTTTGAACTGACTCCTTGTTACTGTGCCCTGACCTGTACCCTACCCCATTCATCCGTCTTTCCCAGTCCCTGACTTCCCGCTTCTGTTTGTTGTTTGTTTTTCCCTCTGCATACCTGATCTCCCGACTTCTGTCTCGGTTCTGTTTTCTGACTTGATTTTGATCCTCCTTTTGCAGTGACTTGACTTACTCTATTGCCCCCTGGTGGTTTGCCTTTTTACTGCCTGCTGAAGTTACACTGCTGTACTTCAGCTGCCTATCTCTTACAGTATTACTTCGTCTCTACTTCACTACTCTGCTGCCACCTAGTGGGGAATACGTTGTATTACATCTTACTAACCCTTTGTACAGCATGACATGTTGGCTGAGAAATTCTTCAGCAGATCATTCGGCTGAGAGACACCTCAACCAACTTACCCACACACAGGAGTGCTTGGTTGCTCATGTCCTCTTTGAGACAGCTGCCATCTGACCTTTGGACGGCAGCTTAGTTCCGAGAGAACATTGCTATCGGTAGTCCAATATCGGATATGTGTGATAGACAGCTCTCAAAATGATTAGTTAACCTTCGTCACCCATACACATTAGACCATGGGCGGGTTCATCAAACATTAGTCTAATGTTTATGGGGGCCTTAAGAAAAAAAGACCCCATTTAGGTCACTCACTACCTCACACACTAAGCAGCCATTCACTAGAAGGAAAATAGGTTGTTGAATTATCTCACTTGCCAATTATGATTGAAGCTGGGTGCAGTGCACGGAGCCACTGGCCGGTCCCAGGACAATGTTTTACAGGCAGGATCAAAGTAAATTTACAGCAGTCGCAAAAATGGATTAAAACAAACCTTGTATTATAGAGTTAAAACAGAATATAAAAACAAATCATTGCATAGAGCAAACACACGCGTTTCAGGCACAAAGCCCTTAGTCAAGACACTTTTTGGGTATAGGGCACACAAAAGGTAACGGGGACCCAGTACTACCTCGGAAAAAGGTGGAATTATGAATTGTGATGACCTATTCAATGCAGCATCACCACTCATGATGCTGCATTGAATAGCATGTTAGTATGCCCATGTAGGCAAGCTACCATGTTAAGAGGGCGGACTAGTCGGGGGATATAACGCCCTTGGTACTAGTCCCCGCGCTCATTAACCTTGGATATAAGATCTTTAGAAATACTTTTTCTAAAGATCTCTTTATCTATTCTAGTGTATACAGGGACGGTTAGGCAGGGATTAGCAATATACACCCAGAACTGCTTGTGGCTCTGGGTGCATATTGCACCTGACAGGTTCCCTTTAAGGGTCAGTTTCCACTATGGAAATTTAATGAACTATATGAAAGACAAATTTGGTATTATGATTGAAGGTGTCTTGTCAGGATTATTGTGAATAATGTTTTGAAACTTATATAAACAGTGCAGATAAACATATACAAATAAACATGTAAAATTTTATCTAAAGATATTTTATTTTTGATGAAGAAGGAAAGAATCTACCTCATTGTGATATTTGTAGTGGCATAATGCAATGAAGAGGAAAAAATCACCGCTGACCCTTGAGGAGATGGAATAACCAGCAGAGATTCCAGAACATCAAATGGAACCAACTGTTCAACTATTTCACATTCCAGAATTACAAAATGAAGGCAGGTAGCAACAAGACATAGTGGGAAACACACCTCAAAAAAACTAAAAAGCAGAATTAAAATCATAAATCTAAATATCTAAGTAAATGAGATCACAATGTAACACAAGACTTCAATATTTTCTGCTGACATCTAATAAGGTGAAGTCCTCAACAATTTGCTGACTTTTCTATACCAACCACAGAATACGCAAGAAATCTTCTAAAACTTAATTAGCTTTGACTGATATGCATTAAAAGTATTCATGCTATTATAAGGAAATGGATCTCATATACCAGGAACATCACCTCTTCTTAATTTAGACTTGAAAATACTAATTGCATGAAAACCAGGGCCATAAGTTCAACAAATGACTGGATATAATTATTTATTATTAAAACGTTATTTATTCCATGGCGCTTTACAAGTGAAAAGGGGGGGACATACATAGACAAAGTACAATAATCATGAAAAATACATGGCACAGTCTGGTACAGGAGGATAGAGGACCCTGCCCGCGAGGACTCACAATCTACAGGGGAAGGGTGAGGATACAGTAGGTGAGGGTGGAGATGATCATGCGGTGCTATAGCGGACTGAGGGTTACTACGGGTTGTAGGCTTTATATAGTAGATATCTTATGTTATGTTCATATTTTATTTTTTATATCAATAGGCACATGATTATTTTAGGCCTTTTTACAGTGATAGTTATATAGGCTGTGTTCACACGCACACTGTCTGTTAAAGGGAATATCACTGGGTTAAGGGACAAAGAATAGCCATCCCCTTAATAAATAAGACCCCAAATCTCTAGTAAATCGCATATTTTATTTGGCTAATTTGTTTTACCTTTCTCACATGATTTTTTGTCAGATGTGGTGAACCCACACCTAGTGTTTGCTAAATTTTATATATACTATCATGATACTTAAACACTTGAAGGGGTATTCTCATGTTATGGAATTGGTATAAATAGATAGACAACATGAAAAAGGCAAGTTTGCAATTGACCTGCTTTTTCTATCTTCTGTTATTCTTCTGCCATGAGAGCTTTTATCTGACATAGTTTACATCTTGTTTCCAAGTAGATCAAGCAATAGAGCCTGCAGTATGTGCAACAGCTACTTTCCAGGCTGAGGAGTGGTAATCCTTGTAGGACGAAAAAGGAATAAATGGATCCACTGGACCAAAGGCACTGATCACTGACCTGGAGAAGCATACCTCAATGGTTACCAAGTCTTCACTAAAGCCACTGGAGGTAGAGATCGGCAAACACGATGGTAGCTGACAAGCTAGCTAACAAGGGCAGTCTCAGTGATGTCAAGCAGTGCATATGAATGAGCCTAATGAGCGGCCCCGGAAGTGAATGGGCGGCAGCAGGAGCAGTTACAGCCACGTCGCTTGCTTTCATATTTTTACCTTTATTTTTTTGCATTACCCAAGTACTGGATCCAGATCATTGGCCAGAATTCCTTGAGAATTCCCAGCCCGGGTCCTTTACTTGGGTACATTTGAAACCACGTAGATCCGGACTTTTAGAGTCCAGGTCCGCCAATCACTATTAGTGATAAATCCAAAAGTACTATTCCAGTATTGTTTACGAATAACGAACCTAATGCAAGTCAATGTGGACCTGAGCTTTTTTCTTGTTGTGATTAATTCTGGAATATTATTCAGTAGTGGTAGTCGGTAAGCATGAACCAAATATGAATAGTTACTATTCACCCATCTCTAGTCACTATACAGTATATAGGCCTGGTTCACTTACTCAGCAAACCTTTTTAAGACTAAAGTTGTTTATTCCAAGCTTTTGATGAATGTGACGGCACACTAACACTACTGTAACATTTGCTAAAATGCAAATATTACCTCTTCTACATGAAAACTAAAATTATTACATGACTTGTGAATCACAATCAATAATGCAATTTGACTTAGAATTATGTAACCTCCTTTGTGGAAAATCTGACTTTTTGACGAAATGTTGCTTTATAAAAACTACATGAATGAACTTGCCAGTTCTCAGACTGTTTAATGCTATATTGAGTAATATCACTCTTGATGCAAATGTTACAGCTACCAGTATGATTTAACATGTGAAGACATCCTGGTTGACTCAATGCAATTACATACCCCAATTACTTTTTTGCAGTACAAGCATGGACATATATCACTTTATTGGAAAAAAGGGACTGCATTATTGATTGGCATCATTCACAATCAGCACACTAGTGAAAGATCTGCTAGAGAGCTGATTTGTTGTAGTCACAGTACCCTCTGTGTCACAATGTAAGCCTATTCACTTGTATTGCACTGCAAATGCAGCTCCGACATCTAGTGAATAGGGATGAAGGGACCCATGGATGTTCGAGTTCTCCAGGTTTAGCCGAACTATACTTAAAAGTTTGGTTCGATACATGAACTTGATCCCGGACCACAAACCTCATAGAAGTCAATTGAGACCCACATTTTGTTTCTGTAAAATGGTCATATAAAAGGCTGGGGGGCTGCATAAGAAAGAAAAAAGGGGCTAAGAGCAGGACAATTGCCCGATAAACACATGTGAAGAGGGAAATTACTTAAAGGGGTTCTGTCTCCATAGTAATCATGGTTAAATATGAAGTAAATTAATAAAATCCAAATTTTAAGAGTTCCCCCTCATAACCAAAATTTTAAGAATATCCACACACAGCTCAAATTTTAAGAATTCCCTCACAGAGCCCTCATTTTAAGAATTCCCTCACAGAGCCCAAATTTTAAGAATTTCCTTTCAGAGCCCACATTTTAAGGCCTTGTGCGCACTAGAAAATGGAATTTTCTTAAGAAAAATCTGCAGGCTCTGAAAGATTTCCACACACGCGGAAAAAAAACGCAAAACAAACCGCACCGAAATCCGCATGCATTTTTGGTGCGGTTTTGGCTCAGGTTGGTACATGTGTTTTAATCTATTCAAAGCAATGAAGCACATTGGAAAAAAAAAGAAAGGTCATTTCCTTATTAAGAAAGCCAATTCTTCAACTACTGTTGATTTGTTTATTCTGCCTCCCAAAAATTGCAGTAAGGTGTGGCTCACATTTAACCTGCGCTCTGTGCTGAGGGCTTACACTGGAAATTAGTGCTCATGTCCATTTGCGTACCGCTTCCGATGCAAGAGTGTCAGAAGCGATATGCTAATGACCCTCTACTGCATGCATCAGCCGAGGGTCATGCGACTGTGATGCGATCTTGCGATCGCATCACAGGAGTGGAAAAGATGGAGGGAGCACTTTCTCCCTATCTCCTCCGATGTCTGTCTATGCGTGCACTGCACTGCAGTCGCATAACATGCGAGTGCAGTGCGATTTTACACACGCGTGAGCTGAGACTCGGTGAAAAACGATTTTTTATCGGATCGCACTCGCACATGAAAATCGTAAGTGGACATGAGCCCTTATCTGTAGAGTTCTGAAAAACGTGGTTCAGACAAAATTCCAAATGGAACAGACACTGTAATGAGGCAGCAGGAGTTACTTTAAACTCCTGTCTGACCTGGCCATGTGTGGATGATTGGCATGATAATCATGTGAATGGTCCTTGTTCCTCCTCCTTTTCCTCCTGTGACACCACCTCATCCATCATCACCTGAAGCATTTTTCAAGGAGGCAATTAATTGGGATATTAATGCTGATGATGGAGTCATCAGTGCTGGCCATGCTCATGGAGTACTAGAAGCTGCACAACATTCACACACGTCCCACATGGAGGCCCACTAGTAGTGGTGTTCCACAGAGCTACTCACCCGTGCATGCTGTAACTAAAACTACACTATCACTTGCTGCTGCTCCCACAGTCTCTCCAGCATGTGCAAGGTGGTATTCCACCTTTTTGTTGCATCGCATATAAGGCGGTGAGTGAAAAGACAGACGTTATGCTACATCACAAACAGGTGAGCAGCAGAAGGGTGAGAATGCTGAAAACACATATGTGGCGCCCTGGAATAGCCAGGTCATCACAGGTAACACACACACACCCCCACCCCCACTAGACAGTAACATTAGCCAAACACAAAACCCTTGTTGCCTCCCTCCAGGGTCTGATGTCCACACCAGGTGGGGCGGAGCCAAGCGGTTGGCCCCACCCACCGAGGAGTTCACAGGCCTGGAGGCGGGAATAGTGACAGATTTGTCCTGGAGGTTGAAGTGAGAGGAGTAAAGTGGAAAGTGTCTGGGTTTGTGGCCCAGGCACTGACAACAAGGTTGGCAGACGGTGATGGCCGTCTGCAGGAGTGGTGAATCGACGCGGAACCGTAGGTACGTTTGAAGTGACCTGACAAAAATGCTTGTGTTCTCAATGTTTACGTGTTATTTTTTTTTTAAACTGTAAAACATAAATTAACTAAAACGGGTGATAGACGGGCAGCCCGCGGACAGTCTGCATTTCACCAAGGGGGAATGTGGCGCCCTGGACTAGCCAGGTCATCACAGATAACACACACACACCCCCACCAGGTTGAAGTGAGAGGAGTAAAGTGGAGAGTGTCTGGGTTTGTGGCCCGGGCACTGACAAAAGGTTGACAGACGGTGGTGGCCGTCTGCAGGAGTGGTGAATCGACGCGGAACTGTAGGACCGGGGTTGGGCGGTGGCCCGCCGGTACTGACCAGGGAGCGAAGTGAAGCCAGCACACACAGGCAGGGCCATCGGACCCCGACTAGGCTTGGAGCCGCCGTCAACAGTCAAATCCGAGTGTGACAGGAACCCTGGGGTTTCCTAACAGCCAAAGACCCGTTAGAAGGCAACCATCCACATCGTGAGGGTATACAGCTACCGCCTAAGGTTAGAGACCCAAAGGCCAGCGCCTGTGGGTAAACGGGCTCCTCCGGCATCCATACACCGGGGAGCGGACTACCGTTGGGGATCCATCGTAGTCAAAACAGAACACAAAGGTGCAGGGAAAGACAGCTGCCATCACCTGTCCGGGGAGAGACACTGCAGCCGGCTGTGGGACCCGTCCATCCAGCCATTTGGTTTACTGGAGACTTTGTGCATCTCTTGCTGAGTGAGTACACCCGTGCCATCCGGCACCGCGCCGCGCTGTCCCTGTGACCCTGCACCTCACCTGCCCTGCCTCGCCGTCTCACCACTGGGCCCCGGGACCACCGACCCCTACCCACGGAGGGGGAAAACAACATCCCAGCTGCTCCCTACCATCGCTCCCGGGATCCTCGTCACCAGCAGCGGTGGTGCCCATCTTCACCACGACCCATGGGTGGCATCACGGACTAAATCTCCAAACCAACCACCACCCTTTTCACTCACGGGCGAGGAGCGCCGCTCGAGTCCCCGGATCCGGCCCACCGCTCGAGCCACCGAGCAGCAGCCGCAGCAGCGCCGGACCCGAGCGTTAGTGAGCGCAGCGCCCCGCCACCCGCGACAACTTGGCGTCACGAACAGGATTGAACCCATCTACTTACCAGTAGAAGTGCACCTTGTGATCTCCGCCGGCGGCGTCCTGCCGAAAATTTTGAAGCGCCGCCATCTTGGGCGCGAAAATCTCCCGCTCGAGCATCTTCCTGAGCAGGGAAGGCGCGAACGCGAAGCCCTGCCCCCAACAAGCGGAAGTGCTGAAGAGAACCAAGGGGGGGCGGGTGTGTGTCTGCCTAATGTAGCCGAGGCTATAAAAGCGGGGACGCCAGGACTCTGCAAACATTTGGTTCCTGGAACACTGCTGCGCATGATGTCCCATCCGTCCGGCACCGCTGAAACCCCAGAGCCCACGCCAGGAACAGCGGAGTGGGTAGAGGTCTGGACCACGCAGATGTGCAGCCGCCTGCAGGCCCAAGTGAAGTCCCTTGTGGAGGAATGGATGGCCGACATGGCAGAAGTGGCGGCGGCCGTGCGGAGACGCGAGGTGGAGACGGAGTTGGAGGAGCGGGTAGGTGACCCATGCCCCTGTGTCCCCGAGGGACCGGTCGCTGCGGCTGAGGGGCCCAGTCGACGCCCACTCACCCTGCTGCCTCCCCCGCTACCCGCTTCGGTTGCTGCTGCCTCGCCACTAGGCATACTACCCCCACCACCGGTAGCGGAGTTCCGGCCGTCCACCCTGGAGGACCAGCCTGCAAGTGATGTCCGCAGACGACCCGCACCGTTACCGTGGAAGATCCAGCGGGAGGTGCCCGTCCGCGAGGAAGAGCTGTCGGCACCGGAAGTGGCCGCACCTAAATCCGTCCCGGCTCCGGTAGTTTGTCCGGCCCCAAAGGAGGCAGAGGCCCAGCCGGTAAGGACCCCTGTACCCAAACCCCAAACCTCGGCGGAGGCTGCGCCGGGTCGCCACTGTCAGGCAGCACCCCAGGCCATGTCACCGCGGGAACTTCCAAAAAGGGCGCCAGTTGTGGGCAGCGTAAAGGAAGTTCTGCGGGGCCCGACCCGTGCGCGGGGGCAAGCAGACACCCCTTACTGGGACAGGGAGCTGACCCCGCTGGGCCGGGAAATTGCGGAAAGAGAGCGGCACAGAGCCGAAGTGGTGGCCCGCACCATCCGCGAAAAGGACAACCTCCGCCATGCTACATTCCGGGTACGGGGCCCGGTGTATGAAGGACAGGTCCGAAGATTTGACCCCCACCGGGGGTATGGCTTTATTTATGAGCCGGGCCTGGAGGCCGAGGTGTTCGTAGCTCGCCGTTACATGCACGCCCATTTGCCGACGGGCCACCCAGGACGAGACCTGCTGCCAGGCGACCTCGTGTCCTATACCCGACACTGCGGGTAGAGGGGCTGGTTTGCCCTTGATGTAAAAGTGAGGGTAGGCTGCAGTTTCCAGGCGGAGTCCCAGTTCTCTCCCCCATCTTGCCAGCAGGATGTTGAGGTGGAGGAAGTCCACGAGGAGGTCGACCTGAAGTGAAGGCAGCGGTCCGCTGTTGCATACTGTTGTCCCCGTTGGGACCCCCAGCACCGTTAAATATGTGAATGAATGACAATGAATCAAACCGAAAAATCATCTGATTGCCGTCCGAGAAGAGAACCGTCCCCGTTGGGACTAAACTTGCCCGGTTGATAAGCTCATTGCCATACCCACATCAGAAACTACTCATGAACATGGCCGAGAACTAGCAGGCCACCCACAAACTGGTGGGTTTGTAAATAGTTTTGTGGGATGGATACCGTTGCCGCCTCCGGAGAGGCAGATTGGAGGAAGGGCCCGCAGCAGAGGAGGCTGGGGCCCGGCCACCACCAGGACCAGTGGCCATCCTCCGAGGGTCAGGGGTCCCCCTTGGATGTGGGGTCCCCTGAAGTGACAGTCAGGTGCGAGTTACCGTACCCGTTCCCGCTCGGGCAGCCTGAACCTGGACTGGGGTCAAGGGGTGCTGCCCACTTCTTAGGGGCAGCCTCAGGGCTAGGTTGCTTGGGTGGGAGAGCGGAAGACATCCGTCTGTCCGTCATTATTAAAAATGTTTTATGTGTAACGTTTGAAGTGACCTGACAAAAATGCTTGTGTTCTCAATGTTTACGTGTTAATTTATGTTTTACAGTTTAAAAAAAAATAAATAAATAAAACCGGTGATGGACGGGCAGCCCGCGGACAGTCTGCATTTCACCAAGGGGGAATGTGGCGCCCTGGACTAGCCAGGTCGTCACAGGTAACACACACACACCCCCACCAGGTTGAAGTGAGAGGAGTAAAGTGGAGAGTGTCTGGGTTTGTGGCCCAGGCACTGACAACAAGGTTGGCAGACGGTGGTGGCCGTCTGCAGGAGTGGTGAATCGACGCGGAACCGTAGGACCGGGGTCGGGCGGTGGCCCGCCGGTACCAACCAGGGAGCGAAGTGAACCCAGCATACACAGGCAGGGCCATCGGACCCCGACTAGGCTTGGAGTCGCCGTCAACAGTCAAATCCGAGTGTGACAGGAACCCCAGGGGTTTCCTAAGAGCCAAAGACCAGTTAGAAGGCAACCGTCCGCACTGTGAGGGTATACAGCTACCGCCTAAGGCTAGAGACCCAAGGGCCAGCGCCTGCAGGCAAACGGGCTCCTCCGGCATCCATACACCGGGGAGCAGACTACCGTTGGGGATCCATCGTAGTCAAAACAGAACACAAAGGTGCAGGGAAAGACAGCCGCCATCACCTGTCCGGGGAGAGACACTGCAGCCAGCTGCGGGACCCGTCCATGCAGCCGTTTGGTTTACTGGAGATTTTGTGCATCTCTTGCTGAGTCAGTACACCCGTGCCATCCGGCACCGCGCCACGCTGTCCCTGCGACCCTGCACCTCACCTGCCCTGCCTCCCCGTCTCACCACTGGGCCCCGGGACCACCGACCCCTACTTACGGAGGGGGAAAACAACATCCCAGCTGCTCCCTACCATTGCTCCCAGGATCCCCGTCACCAGCAGCGGTGGTGCCCATCTTCACCACGACCCGTGGGTGGCGTCACGGACTAAATCCCCAAACCAACCACCATCCTTTACACTCACGGGCGAGGAGCGCCGCTCGAGTCCCCGGATCTGGCCCACCGCTCGAGCCACCGAGCAGCAGCAGCCGCAGCAGCGCCGGACCCGAGCATTAGCGAGCACAGCGCCCCGCCGCCCGCGACACATACAGACAGCCTGCACTTTTTGTAGCAGCTCTGACATCTCTCTGGGTAGTCTGCCAGCGTGACAGCCACCTTTTCGTCTGATCTGGTCAAGTAACTCAGACGGCCTTGACTCCATGTGAGGTCTAAAACCTCATCATACCCTGCATTATCTTCCAGCCACTCCTCACCCTTGCCCATTGGGAACCTGTGTTTCATCATCATCAGAGACATGCTGCTGTAGTCCGCTGACAGTGTGCACTAGCCCTGCCACATCCTCATTCTCAAACTGAACAAGTGGTTGGGCATCAGTGCACTTAATCTCTGCCACTTTGGAGTCAGATCCCAGGGGATGGCCCACAGAACCACAGCCAGTGGAGTCATCAAAAATCAGAAGTAACTGCTGCATGACTTGGGGCACAGACTGCTTGCCTAGTTTGCTAGGGGGTCAGGTGGAAGGCAGATATGCATGAGCTGCAGGTGAAAACTCTGCACTTTCAGAAGGAGACCAGGTGGAAGACAAAGAGAAGGAAGTGGAGCCATCCAATCTAAAAGCGTCTCTACTTGTTTTGGCCTCACCTTTCATGCAGCTGTACTCGGGCCTAATAAATTACTTTGTCACAGGAATGCAAGGAGGAAGGTGTTTCATTTGGGCACTTAGCTGGCACAGATCAACCACGTCCTCTCCTTGCAGCAGCTCCACCACCAACAGCAGCAGCACCATGTCATTTTTTTATGCTCTCCTCATTCTTTGTAACCAAAAAAAAGTGCAGAGTATTACACAGCCTGTATACAGAGAAAAAGTGCCCAGCAAATTATTACACTGCCTACGTAAAGAGTGGCTACACAGACCACTTTTTAAGAGTACCCCCAGATACCATTTTTTATGAGTAAACTCACAGAGCCTGGTGCAGAGTGACCACAAAGACCCTTTTATAAAATTACCCCCACAAACCCTTTTTAAGTGTACCTCCACAAAGTACCCACACAAAGCCTGTATTATGAATATGCAGGGGTGTACTAACATAAACCAAGTATCCAGATCATATATATATAGAGATATATATGTAACGCCCCAGTAGCGTGGTCATTACAGGGTATTGTAATATATCCTTTCCCGGGCAGGAGGAGGTAAGTTCACACACACACACACACATCACACCACCAGGAAGGGGTTAATAGATTTTCAGCACATAGCTCAGATTTGCATGACTCATCATGTCTCCTAAATGTGCAGGAAGCAGGTGGCTTCACACAGACAGATCACCATGACAACGTACTGAATTCCTGGTAGGGTGGCGGCCTGAGCTAGGAGTGAGCTGTAGAGCAGACAGGAAGTCTAGCTAAAACCATCTGGAATGTGAAAGAGGACAGACCTCTGCAGGGGTAGCTCCTGCAGAGGGGAACCAGCCAGACGAGGGCTAGTAACACCTGGAGGAAGGGAACGGGTACAGGTACTGGGGATCGTGGAGCATGTACCTGGTGATGCCTGGGGTAACCCCTGATTCTTTCAAGGGGAGCACTACCAGAGTACTAGAGAGAGACAGAGAGGCGGTGAGTCCCCAAGAAGCTCCATGCGACGGGGACAGCAACCGAATGCACACGAAAGAGAGACCCTCGATTTACCCTACCGGACCATGCTTCTGACCTGCCCGGGACTGACCAGAGGCTACAAAGGCGAGGACCAGCACCCGGGTGCGATGTTGGAAAAGACCGGTGAATATAAAGGAACTGGAACCCGCACCCGGTGTCTCTTGTGAGCAAAATGCCGCCGTCCTGTGCCCCGGTGCTCCCGTGGACTGCCGCCCCCGATTCTCACTAAACTCCCGGGGCTCCCCCACTCCACCCGTGGGGTGCAATTCCATCTCGGCTGCATGTAACAGCTGCCCCAGAGAGAGACTATGCAGTAGCGGCTCGTCACCTGGCCGCATACCATGGGTGGCGCTGCAGGCAACCCCCGTTCCCGTCCCATGCCGCTCCTGGGAGAGAGAAGAGTTGCAGGGGGAGGGGGAGACCCGGCAGCGCAGAAGGCGGGGACCCCAGTCATCGCTGCAACAGGTGACGTGCTCCCCAAGAACCCCGTCACCCTCTTTCCATTACCCCCTTGTCACATCGGACCGTCAAAATTTTTAATGAAACCTGCCGGGGTCACGAAAGCCGGGTTGGGCTACTCACAGCCTGACCCCGAACACCACTTGCCCGGTGACCGTGCGAGCCCTGCAAGCCCCGGCGTGGGCATTTCAACTTGGCACTGCGAGCAGGGTCCGTACTAGACCCAGTAACATCGGGTGACGTGTGCCTTGAGAATAACACCTGTCAAACTGGACTGTGTCATCAATTTATTTGGGTGCCCGCGGCTGCGGGTACCAGATGGCAACTGGACTGGGACTGTACCAATGGTGTCCATTGAGAATGGATGGGCGCCACGTGTACCAACATGGACTGGACTTGCCCGCCCTTTGTGGGAGGAGCCACAGCGGGGCGCAAAAACCCGTGCACACCCCTGAAATGACATTAACTGCTAGGAACCCCGCCACCCTCTTTCCATTACCCCCTTGTCACATCGGACTGTCAAAATTTTTAATGAAACCCGCCGGGGTCACGGAAGCCGGGTCGGGCCACTCACAGCCGGACCCCGAACACCACCGGCCCGGTGACTGTGCGATCCCTGCAAGCCCTGGCGAGGGCATTTCATATATATGTGGAAAACTAAACATTAATTACATACACATGCTGTGAGGAACCACTCAGAGGTCCAGATGGAAGTATTGACGTCACCTGCAAATCCCATGTCCCATTGAAATCATGCTGTAGTGTGTGCTCTACAGTGGAACACATTGATCCGCTCATCTGACCGGAAATTACATAACCTACAACTCTCATATTATCCCAGAACCATAATTCACAGCGTGCATACAATAATGGAACGCACCGCTGTCAGATTTGGTCATGTGACGGAAAATTACGTCAAGCCCCGCCCCGCAACTCCAGAAGGAGTGCGAGGCAAGTATTAGCGTCATTTAGCGTTCAGTGTCTTCATGGATACATAGGTAAGAATGCCAACAAGGAGATGTGGACATCAATTGGGCGCCTCACTGCCAAATAAGATCTAAAAAGATATTTTAATATACTCTGGATCATGGTTAGAACAATAACAAACATGGGCACAATATTTGAATAGTTCTGCAATCACAATATATCACATATTGAAATTAAATATACAATACAAGGCACAAAACAGAGTGAAAAAGAGCAATGGAAAAGTGAAAATGACAAGTTTATAAACACGCATTAGTATATACATAATGTAATTATGGACCACATAGTGACCCCAAGTTTCTTTCCAGACCACCACAGCCTCAGGTTTTATAGTGCCCTATAAAGAGCAGATTTTCATTAATGCCATTGGACATTACAAAATCAAATTGGAAGATCCACCACGATTCAGTTCTTAAAAGGGACTTGATGGGGGTACCCCCCTAATGTTGCTCAAAACGCTATCCAATCCCACCACAGTTGTATCACCAATTTTGCAGCCATGATGGGTGATATAATGCTGCACCACTGTGGATTTGAGCAACGGACAAAGGATGTCCGGTACAATCCCTGAACTTTAGAGTTTCGGTTCGCTCATCTCTACATTAGCCCCGCGATAGATGTCACAGTCAAAGTTGCCATGTAAGCTAGCCTTAAGCTTTATTACAATAATTAGGCTTATAATGTAATTCTTTATGCTTTTCATGAATGACAAATTAGGCATTCAAGGCCTCCTTTTTTCCCTCTATTTTTTGGGGTCTTTTGTTTGCACCCAATTATTTAGTCTATTTGTACATTTTTTTTAATTCTCTTTTATATGTGCTTGCCTGCTTTTTCTTGTTTTGTGAGTTTAATGATTCCAGACATTTTTGGCTAATTCATCAATTGTGACTTTTTACAAGATCTAAAAATTTGGCTCAGCTTTACACCAGTCGCCCACTGGTATGGTTTTATTCATGTTTCTCTGAAGTCTCATTAAGTGGATAAATTCCCCTTTGGTAAGTTCAAAGTGTGTAATATCTTTAAGGAATCCTTTTCAAAAGATGTCAGTAGGAAGGACTTTAAAGCTATAAAGTTCCCAGCAATATCCAGCTAATCTCCAAAGCAACTGTGTCATGCTTTAAGGAACTGCCAGACACCTTAAAACATCAGTTTGCCAATAAACAAGTTGTCAGGCCAATCCTGGCAATATGCACTTTTTAGGGAATACTGATGTTATACAAAGGGTCCCATGTGTTTCCCATGAGGGTCCAACCATCCATATATTTTCTGTACAGTTATTTATCTTAGAAAGTGCCATGTTATGCTCCATTTCTTAGGCACTGGACGATTCATCTGGCAAAATCAGCTGTTTGCTGCAGGTACTAGAAGCAGGTCAACTTATTTTTAGGTCATCTTTAATTGGAAAAACACCCTGCAAAAATTCCTATTGTTCTATAATTTCTACAAAATTAAAATGATAGGTGAAACTTTGAACAATATTTTAGCAAAGACAGTGTTGCATTTTCACAACTACAATGTAGTACGCAGGGTCGGACTGGGACCGAAAAGCAGGCCTGGCACACAAACCCCATTAGCCCACCTAACATGACACTCCTGAGCCCCGTCAGCGAATTTTGAGTTTACTTTGTCATGCCCCCACTACTGTTCTAAAGGAGTTATTTGAAGAGCCATATGTGAATGGCGCAGCAGTGTATGATCAACCACAGATCCATTTACCCGGTGCTCTTCAAAGCTACCATTCTCTCTTTGTCTATATATATTTCTTTATTATTAGTGTTATTTATTCCACGGTGCACACACAAACACACACATACATACTGTAGTTAGAGCAGATACTGAAAATTTCAAAAGTATACCTTGTATACAGGACAGAAGGAGAAGTGTTCACAACATAAACAACTCCACAATATACTTTATTCTACAATCGAATATATAAACAGCTCCACACTATGTATTATGGTTAGGAATATAGAGTGGAGCTGTGAATATACTACATAATGTAGATGTACCATCCCGGGGCTCGGACGGCTGCCAAGCCGCTCGGATCCGTGCTCGTTGGTGGGTGTCTCGAGCTCCTCATGGACCCGGGAGTTACGTCGCTCTGAAAGGGGGGGTTGGCGCTACACATAGGGACTTCGGTGGGGAGGTCCACGGCCGGAGCCGCGGTTGTTTGTAGGGGATTTGAGTTCGTGACGCCACCCACGGGTTGTGGTGAATGGATGGACACCACCGCTGCCGTTGACTAGGCTCCCGGGGACGATGTTGCACAGCTTGGTGTTGACCCCTCCGTGGTTAGGGGGAATGATGGTCCCGGGGGCCCGAGGAAGGTACTGAGGCGGGGGGGATGGATGGTGCTGGCGTGTTGGTGCGGTGCGGTGCGGTGCGCGGCCCGAAGCCACTGTTGTACTCACTATTACAAACAAGCTGGAGTCTCTGGTAAACCAAACAAGATTGTGAATGGTGCCCACAGCCGGCTGTGCTTTTCCCCTTTTCAGGTTGGTGGTTTCCGCCTTTCTCCTGCACCTTATTTATGTAGAAAACGTCGACTCCTATGCCTGAGCAACAGTAGTCCGCTCCCTGGCTTGGTATGTGCCGGGAGAGCCCTTTTTGCCCACAGATGCTGGCCCCTCGGGTCTCTATGCCTGGGCGGTGGCGTTACCCTAATGCAGTGATGGCGAACCTATGGCGCGCGTGCCACACTGGGCACGCAGAGCCCTTTGTGTTGGCACGCACGCTGTTGCCACACTGAGCCACGTTGAACTGCCGATATGATCGCACCGGCAGATCAACGTGGTGTTTAACAGAGGAGACATCTCTCCTCCCTCTGACACTCCTCCTCTCCTGGGCCGCAGGCTTGTTGCCTAGGAGACGAAGGAGCGTCACTCAGTAGGCGGCGCCGGTGTCTTGTGGCCGCGCGGTGGAGCTGCTGCTAGAAGGTGAGTTTTTATTTTTTTTTATTTTTAAGCTGTGTGCGGCTGTGCCAAGGTGTGGGGACAGTGCCAGCATGGGGGAAACATGGGGAGCACTGGGCATGGAGAGAACGGGGCATGGAGAGCACGGGGTATGTATGGAGAGCACGGGGCATGGAGAGCACGGGGTATATATGGAGAGCACGGGGCATGGAGAGCACGGGGCATGGAAAGCACGGGGCATGGAGAGCACGGGGTATATATGGAGAGCACGGGGCATGGAGAGCACGGGGCATATATGGAGAGCACGGGGCATGAAGAGCACGGGGCATATATGGAGAGCACGGGGCATGGAGAGCACAGGGTATATATGGAGAGCACAGGGCATGGAGAGCACGGGGTATATATGGAGAGCACGGGGCATGGAGAGCACGTGGCATATATGGAGAGCACGGGGCATGGAGAGCACGGGGTATATATGGAGAGCACGGGACATGGAGAGCACGGGGTATAAATGGAGAGCATGGGGCATGGAGAGCACGGAGTATAAATGGAGAGCACGGGGCATGGAGAGCACGGGGTATATATGGATAGCATGGGGCATGGAGAGCACGGGGCATGGAGAGCACAGGGCATGGAGCGCACGGGGCATATAAACAGAGCATGGGGCATATAAACAGCACGGGGCATATAAACAGAGCACGGGGCATGGAGAGCACGGGGCATGGAGAGCACTGGGTATATATGGAGAGCACGGGGCATAGAAAGCACGGGGCATAGAGAGCACGGGGCATAGAGAGCACGGGGCATAGAGAGCACGGGGTATATATGGAGAGCACGGGGCATGGAGAGCAAGGGGCATGGAGAGCACGGGGCATGGAGAGCACGGGGCATATAAACAGAGCACGGGGCATGGAGAGCACGGGACATGGAGAGCACAGGGTATATATGGAGAGCATGGGGCATGGAGAGCACGGGGTATATAAACAGAGCACGGGGTATATATGGAGAGCAAGGGGTATATATGGAGAGCAAGGGGCATGGAGAGCACGGGGTATATATGGAGAGCACGGGGTATATATGGAGAGCAGGGGGCATGGAGAGCACGGGGTATATATGGAGAGCACGGGGCATGGAGAGCACGGGGTATATATGGAGAGCACGGGGCATAGAGAGCACGGGGCATAGAGAGCACAGGGCATAGAGAGCACGGGGCATAGAGAGCATGGGGCATAGAGAGCACGGGGTATATATGGAGAGCACGGGGCATGGAGAGCACGGGGCATGGAGAGCACGGGGCATGGAGAGCACGGGGCATATAAACAGAGCACGGGGCATGGAGAGCACGGGGCATGGAGAGCACAGGGTATATATGGAGAGCATGGGGCATGGAGAGCACGGGGTATATAAACAGAGCACGGGGTATATATGGAGAGCAAGGGGTATATATGGAGAGCAAGGGGCATGGAGAGCACGGGGTATATATGGAGAGCACGGGGTATATATGGAGAGCACGAGGCATGGAGAGCACGGGGCATATATGGAGAGCACGGGGCATATATGGAGAGCACGGGGCATATATGGAGAGCACGGGGCATGGAGGGCACGGGGTATATATGGAGAGCACAGGGCATGGAGAGCACGGGGTATATATGGAGAGCACGGGGCATGGAGAGCACGGGGTATATATGGAGAGCACGGGGCATGGAGAGCACAGGGTATATATGGAGAGCACGGAGCATGGAGAGCACGGGGTATATATGGAGAGCACGAGGCATGGAGAGCACGGGGTATATATGGAGAGCACGGGGCATGGAGAGCACGGGGTATATATGGAGACCACGGGGCATGGAGAGCACGGGGTATTTATGGAGAGCACGGGGCATAGAGACCACGGGGTATATATGGAGAGCACGGGGCATGGAGAGCAAGGGGTATATATGGAGAGCACGGGGCATGGAGAGCACGGGGCATATAAACAGAGCACGGGGCATATAAACAGCACGGGGCATATAAACAGAGCACGGGCATGGAGAGCACGTGGTATATATGGAGAGCACGGGGTATATATGGAGAGCACGGGGCATGGTGAGCACGGGGTATATATGGAGAGCACGGGGCATGGAGAGCACGGGGTATATATGGAGAGCACGGGGCATGGAGAGAACGGGGCATATATGGAGAGCACGGGGCATATATGGAGAGCACGGGGCATATATATAGAGCACGGGGCATATATATAGAGCACGGGGCATATATGGAGAGCACGGGGCATGGAGGGCACGGGGTATATATGGAGAGCACGGGGCATGGAGAGCACGGGGTATATATGGAGAGCACGGGGCATGGAGAGCACGGGGTATAAATGGAGAGCATGGGGCATGGAGAGCACGGAGTATAAATGGAGAGCACGGGGCATGGAGAGCACGGGGTATATATGGATAGCATGGGGCATGGAGAGCACGGGGCATGGAGAGCACAGGGCATGGAGCGCACGGGGCATATAAACAGCACGGGGCATATAAACAGAGCACGGGGCATGGAGAGCACGGGGCATGGAGAGCACTGGGTATATATGGAGAGCACGGGGCATAGAGAGCACGGGGCATGGAGAGCAAGGGGCATGGAGAGCACGGGGCATGGAGAGCACGGGGCATATAAACAGAGCACGGGGCATGGAGAGCACGGGGCATGGAGAGCACAGGGTATATATGGAGAGCATGGGGCATGGAGAGCACGGGGTATATAAACAGAGCACGGGGTATATATGGAGAGCAAGGGGTATATATGGAGAGCAAGGGGCATGGAAAGCATGGGGTATATATGGAGAGCACGGGGTATATATGGAGAGCAGGGGGCATGGAGAGCACGGGGTATATATGGAGAGCACGGGGCATGGAGAGCACGGGGTATATATGGAGAGCACGGGGCATAGAGAGCACGGGGCATAGAGAGCACAGGGCATAGAGAGCACGGGGCATAGAGAGCATGGGGCATAGAGAGCACGGGGTATATATGGAGAGCACGGGGCATGGAGAGCACGGGGCATGGAGAGCACGGGGCATGGAGAGCACGGGGCATATAAACAGAGCACGGGGCATGGAGAGCACGGGGCATGGAGAGCACAGGGTATATATGGAGAGCATGGGGCATGGAGAGCACGGGGTATATAAACAGAGAACGGGGTATATATGGAGAGCAAGGGGTATATATGGAGAGCAAGGGGCATGGAGAGCACGGGGTATATATGGAGAGCACGGGGTATATATGGAGAGCACGGGGTATGGAGAGCACGGGGCATATATGGAGAGCACGGGGCATATATGGAGAGCACGGGGCATATATGGAGAGCACGGGGCATGGAGGGCACGGGGTATATATGGAGAGCACAGGGCATGGAGAGCACGGGGTATATATGGAGAGCACGGGGCATGGAGAGCACGGGGTATATATGGAGAGCACGGGGCATGGAGAGCACAGGGTATATATGGAGAGCACGGGGCATGGAGAGCACGGGGTATATATGGAGAGCACGGGGCATGGAGAGCACGGGGTATATATGGAGAGCACGGGGCATGGAGAGCACGGGGTATATATGGAGACCACGGGGCATGGAGAGCACGGGGTATTTATGGAGAGCACGGGGCATAGAGACCACGGGCTATATATGGAGAGCACGGGGCATGGAGAGCAAGGGGTATATATGGAGAGCACGGGGCATGGAGAGCACGGGGCATATAAACAGAGCACGGGGCATATAAACAGCACGGGGCATATAAACAGAGCACGGGCATGGAGAGCACGGGGTATATATGGAGAGTACGGGGCATGGAGAGAACGGGGTATATATGGAGAGCACGGGGTATATATGGAGAGCACGGGGCATGGTGAGCACGGGGTATATATGGAGAGCACGGGGCATGGAGAGCACGGGGTATATATGGAGAGCACGGGGCATGGAGAGAACGGGGCATATATGGAGAGCACGGGGCATGTATGGAGAGCACGGGGCATATATATAGAGCACGGGGCATATATGGAGAGCACGGGGCATGGAGGGCACGGGGTATATATGGAGAGCACGGGGCATGGAGAGCACGGGATATATATGGAGAGCACGGGGCATGGAGAGCACGGGATATATATGGAGAGCACGGGGCATGGAGAGCACGGGGTATATATGGAGAGCACGGGGCATGGAGAGCACGGGGTACATATAAAGAGCACGGGGCATGGAGAGCAAGGGGTGTATATGGAGATCACGGGGCATGGAGAGCACGGGGTATATATGGAGACCACGGGGCATGGAGAGCACGGGGTATTTATGGAGAGCACGGGGCATAGATACCACGGGGTATATATGGAGAGCACGGGGCATGGAGAGCAAGGGGTATATATGGAGAGCACGGGGCATGGAGAGCACGGGGCATATAAACAGAGCACGGGGCATATAAACAGCACGGGGCATATAAACAGAGCACGGGCATGGAGAGCACGGGGTATATATGGAGAGCATGGGGCATGGAGAGCACGGGGCATGGAGAGCACGGGGTATATATGGAGAGCACGGGGCATGGAGAGCACGGGGTATATATGGAGAGCACGGGGCATGGAGAGCACGGAATATATATGGAGAGCACGGGGCATTTAGAGCACAGGGTAAATATGGAGAGCACGGGGCATGGAGAGCACGGTGTATATATGGAGACCACGGGGCATGGAGAGCACGGGATAAATATGGAGAGCACGGGGCATGGAGAGCACGGGGTATATATGGAGAGCATGGGGCATGGAGAGCACGGGGTATATATGGAGAGCACGAGGCATGGGAGCACAAGGCATGGAGAAAACGGGGCATGGAGAGCACGGAGCATGGAGACCACGGGGCATGGAGACCACGGGGCATGGAGACCACGGGGCATGGAGAGCACGGGGCATGGAGAGCACAGGGTATATATGGAGAGCACGGGGCATGGAGAGCACGGGGCATGGAGAGCACGGGGTATATATGGAGAGCACGGGGTATATATGGAGAGCATGGGGCATGGAGAGCATGGGGCATATAAACAGCACGGAGCATATAAACAGAGCACGGGGCATGGAGAGCACGGGGTATATAGGGAGAGCACGGGGTATATATGGAGAGCACGGGATATATATGGAGAACACGGGGCATGGAGAGCACGGGGTATATATGGAGAGCACGTGGCATGGAGAGCACGGGGCATGGAGAGCACGGGGTATATATGGAGAGCACGGGGCATGGAGAGCACGGGGTATATATGGAGAGCAGGGGCATGGAGAGCACGGGGTATATATGGAGAGCAGGGGCATGGAGAGCACGGGCATGGAGAGCACGGAGTAAATATGGAGAGCATGGGGCATGGAGAGCACGGGGTATATATGGAGAGCACGGGGCATGGAGAGCTCGGGGTATATATGGAGAGCACGGGATATATATGGAGAACACGGGGCATGGAGAGCACGGGGTATATATGGAGAGCACGTGGCATGGAGAGCACAGGGCATGGAGAGCACGGGGTATATATGGAGAGCACGGGACACGGAGAGCACGGGGTATATATGGAGAGCAGGGGCATGGAGAGCACGGGGCATGGAGAGCACGGGGTAAATATAGAGAGCACGGGGCATGGAGAGCACGGGGTATATATGGAGAGCGCGGGGCATGGAGAGCATGGGGTATATATGGAGAGCGCGGGGCATGGAGAGCACGGGGTATATATGGAGAGCACGGGGCACGGAGAGCACGGGGCATGGAGAGCACGGGGCATGGAGAGCACGGGGCATGGAGAGCACAGGGTATATATGGAGAGCACGGGGCATGGAGAGCATGGGGTATATATGGAGAGCACGGGGTTTATATAGAGAGCACGGGGCATGGAGAGCACGAGGCATGGAGAGCACGGGGTATATATGGAGAGCACGGGGCATGGGAGCACAGGGCATGGAAAGCATGGGGTATATATGGAGAGCACGGGGCATGGAGAGCACGGGGCATATATATGGAGAGAACGGGGCATGGAGAGCACGGGGTATATATATGGAGAGCACGGGGCATGGAGAGCACGTGGCATGGAGAGCACGGGGTATATAAGGAGAGCACGGGGCATGAAGAGCACGGGGCATGGATAGCACGGAGTATATATGGAGAGCACGGGGCATGGAGAGCACGGGGTATATATGGAGAGCAGGGGCATGGAGAGCACGGGGTATATATGGAGAGCAGGGGCATGGAGAGCACGGGGTAAATATGGAGAGCATGGGGCATGGAGAGCACGGGGTATATATGGAGAGCACGGGGCATGGAGAGCACGGGGTATATATGGAGAGCACGGGATATATATGGAGAACACGGGGCATGGAGAGCACGGGGTATATATGGAGAGCACGTGGCATGGAGAGCACAGGGCATGGAGAGCACGGGGTATATATGGAGAGCACGGGACACGGAGAGCACGGGGTATATATGGAGAGCAGGGGCATGGAGAGCACGGGGCATGGAGAGCACGGGGTAAATATAGAGAGCACGGGGCATGGAGAGCACGGGGTATATATGGAGAGCGCGGGGCATGGAGAGCACGGGGTATATATGGAGAGCGCGGGGCATGGAGAGCACGGGGTATATATGGAGAGCACGGGGCACGGAGAGCACGGGGCATGGAGAGCACGGGGCATGGAGAGCACGGGGCATGGAGAGCACAGGGTATATATGGAGAGCACGGGGCATGGAGAGCATGGCGTATATATGGAGAGCACGGGGTATATATAGAGAGCACGGGGCATGGAGAGCACGAGGCATGGAGAGCACGGGGTATATATGGAGAGCACGGGGCATGGGAGCACAGGGCATGGAAAGCATGGGGTATATATGGAGAGCACGGGGCATGGAGAGCACGGGGCATATATATGGAGAGAACGGGGCATGGAGAGCACGGGGTATATATATGGAGAGCACGGGGCATGGAGAGCACGTGGCATGGAGAGCACGGGGTATATAAGGAGAGCACGGGGCATGAAGAGCACGGGGCATGGATAGCACGGAGTATATATGGAGAGCACGTGGTATATATGGAGAGCACGGGGAATGGAGAGCACGGGGTATGGAGAGCACAGGGCATGTATGGAGAGCACGGGGGGGGCATGGAGAGCACGGGATATATATGAAGAGTACGGGGCATGGAGAGCACGGGGTATATATGGAGAGCACAAGGTATATACGAAGAGCACGGGGTATATATGCAGAGCACGGGGCATGGAGAGCACGGGGTATATATGGAGAGCACGGAGCATGGAGAGCACGGGGCATGGAAAGCACGGGGCATGGAGAGCACACGGGATATATGGAGAGCACTGGGCATGGAGAGCACGAGGTATATATGGAGAGCACGGGGCATGGAGAGCACGGGGTATTTATGGAGAGCACGGGGCATAGAGACCACGGGGTATATATGGAGAGCACGGGGCATAAACAGCAAGGGGTATATATGGAGAGCACGGGGCATGGAGAGCACGGAGCATATAAACAGAGCACGGGGCATATAAACAGCACGGGGCATATTAGCAGAGCACGGGCATGGAGAGCACGGGGTATATATGGAGAGCACGGGGAATGGAGAGCACGGGGTATATAATGAGAGCATACGGCATGGAGAGCACGGGGTATATATGGAGAGCACGGGGCATGGGGAGCACGGGGTATATATGGAGAGCACGGGGCATGGAGAGCACGGGGTATATATGGAGAGCACGGGGCATGGAGAGCACAGGGCATGGAGACCACGGGATATAGATGGAGAGCACGGGGCATAGAGAGCACGGGGTATATATGGAGCGCACGGGGCATGCAGAGCACGGGGTATATATGGAGAGTAGTGGGCATGGAGAGCACAGGGTATATATGGAGAGCACGGGGCATGGAGAGCACGGGGTATATATGGAGAGCACGAGGCATGGAGAGCACGGGGTATATATGAAGAGCACGGGGTATATATGGAGAGCACGGAGCATGGAGAGCACGGGGTATATATGGAGAGCACGCCGCATGGAGAGCACGGGGCATGGAGAGCACGGGGCATATAAACAGAGCACGGGGAATATAAACAGCACGGGGCATAGAAACAGAGCACGGGGCATGGAGAGCATGGGGCATGGATAGCACGGGGCATGGAAAGCACGGGGCATGGAGAGCACGGGGTATATATGGAGAGCACGGGGCATGGAGAGCATGGGGCATGTGTGGCGCCCTAGGACCTGGTCGCCACAACAGCATTGCCCTCTCAAAGGGTTAATGCTGAGCCTGGAGGTAATTGGGAGATCCATTGGCCAGCAGGTTTAACACCCAACACAGTTCTCCCTCCGGCCAGCAGGGGGAGCTCTGAACCTGGAATTCCAGGGAGCCTTCCTCTACCTGACCAGAGGGAGGAAGTGGAGTCAGTCTGAAGGGAGTAGTGAAAGTGAACAGACGCAGAGTGAGCTGTCCTGTGAATCTGGGGCCTAGAGCTGGAGCAGCTTGGCCCAGAGAAGCAGGAATAGCTGAGAGGCAGCAGAGAGACTCAGACATCGGAGTCTGTGGTTGCCAGGGTATAAAATCCGTCCCTGGTAGCCGAGTCCGAAGGGCAGGAGAGCTGCAAGCCCCTGGCCCAGAAACATCCAAGGTACAGCTGCAGCATCAGGGCCCGGTGTGGACTCCAGCGGAGAAGCACCAGAGAGAGGGTCTGCGCAGCCACCTACAGAAAGAAGGGACGTGCCATCGGTCCCAGCAGCAAAGAGGGCCATTGCTGGATTCAGAGAAGCAGGGTCCTATCATCACAAAGCAAAGTACAGGAGTAGGCCTCATACTCAGCTGGCCAGAAAGATCATCCCAAGTACTTCCAGGCCGACCGGATCCCCATCACCACCTGTAACGGTCTCCCAGGACTGGACTGTTCCCAGAGTAAAAGAGGAGAAGGTAAAGAGACTGTTGTTTGTGCCTGGTTCTTTCCTCGCCTGTCGGCCCTGCACCGTGTTAGCCACACAACACCATAGACTTTCACGGGCACCAACTGTATCCCGGGGCATCGCTCCACCTGTGGGGAGCAGTAACATCATAGCTGCCATAACATCACCCCGGAGTTCTCCCATAGCAGCGGCGGCTTAATAGCCGCATACCACAGGTGGCGTCACGAACATTAACTTCAACTCATCAGCCACATATTCAACTGACACCCACCAGGGCCACGGAGCCGGGCCCAGCCACCACTGACTACCACCGGACTAGTCCGGCCCGGCACCGAGTGTCCCATAGCCCTGGGGTGGGCGAGTCAACTTTTGGCGTCACGAACAGGATTTCGTGCCCGGTTCCACCGGGTACTGTGCGCCTGAATAATTGCGCTTTAAAGACTGTATTACTGCGTGTTTCACTGTTTGAAAACTGCCGCCGCCATTATCCTCACTGAGCGCAGGAAGAAGGGGGGCGTGCCTGACAAAGAGCGCGAAGGGAGCGCGCCATCAGAGCAGAGCGCTGTTAACCCCGCGCGACCCGGAAGGAAATTTGAAAAGTGAACGGAGCCTGGTAAGGTTCACTAAGGGGGAGGAAGATGTCCGACGCAGAGGGAGGGCAGGTGGCTGCCATAGCCCGAGACGCCGCAGCGCCCGCCGAAGCGATCCCTGTCGCCGTCGCCCCATCCCCCGCTGTAGCGCCGGTAATGCCGATCACCATGCCGTACATACCGGGCGCAGAATGGCTGCCGCAGTATTCCGGGGAGTCCCATACCTTGAGTGACTTCAGAGAAAGCCTGCACAGCTTATTCCGGGTGTATCCGCTGACTGAGAGCCAGAAGGTGGGCATATTAATGGGACAGCTAGCCGGCGCAGCCCAGCGTGAAGTGAAGTCCTGGCCTGATACAGATAAAGGGACAGTAACCCAGATACTGGCCAAGCTAAAGAGTACTTTTGACACCCGCACCGCAGCAGAGATAAAGATGAGATTCTTTGGGTGCAAGCAGCGGCCCACAGACAGCATAAGGGACTATGCCTTAAACCTGCAGGAGGCCCTGAAAGCGGTTAAACAAGTGGACCCAGAGAGTGTACGTGAAGAACACAAACTCCTAACTGAGCAGTTCATAGAGGGGCTCCTGTCAGATGTCCACAGGACCCAGCTGCGTATCATGGTCCTGCAGAACCCTGCTCTGGACTTTGCAAAGTTTAAGGACCAGGCCATCCGGGTACTGAGAGAATCTACACCGAATGACCCAGTGCCCCTCCGGCCTCTTGCTATCACGTACCCCGGGGTGGTGCCTGCAACACGAGCCACTGCAGGGGCTGAGGCGCAGTCCCTGGATAAGGATCCCACTGCAGAGCTCAGACAGCAGTTCCAGGAGCTGACCAAGACTGTAGCTGCCCTTGCCAAGATCGTGCAGTCCCTACAAGTGACCCCATCGCCTGCAAAAATCGAGTTGGCCTCCAGCCCAGATGACGTCCCATGGATGCGACAGAGGAGGGTTCCGCCGACCCGAGGCAGAGACACAGACCGGTATGATTCAACGGGACAACCGATCTGCCGCCGCTGCAGCCAGGCGGGCCACATTGCACGATACTGTCCTTTAAATGGGCCGAGCCTGGGGCCAGGAGCCGACCCCCAGGTGTAAGGAAGCCCGGCTCAACCCCCAGCCGCAGCAAGTATGTGGGAGGACGACCGGTCCTTCCTGTTGTGCTGGATGGGATCCCTTTGAATGCCCTCCTGGATACTGGGTCCCAGGTAACGACCATCCCCTATAAACTGTACAAAAGATATTGGGCTGATTCAGACATTGACCATGGCCCAGATGATGATTTAACAATTGTGGCCAGTAATGGACAGCCCTTACCTCAAATTGGGTATAAAGAAGTAACCATTAAAGTGGGGCGGGTGGAATTGCCATGTCAGGGGATGATAATTGTAGATATTGATCGCAAAGAATCTGACCCGCTGGTAACCATTGGTACAAATGTGATAGAAAATTGTATTGCCGAAGTGATAATTTTGTTGCAGCAGGCGTCTGAAACTGCCAGCTCCGGGCAGCAGCGTGCCCTACAGAGGGAGATCAGAGCCCTGATGAGGAGGCAGCAGGTGGAGCTGGCCGGAGGAGAAATTGGCAGTGTGAGGGTAAGTGACCCCCTACCCATTGCAATACCCCCAAGAAGTGAAATGTTGATATGGTGTCGGGCAGCAATAGGCCTCAAGGGTCAGGATTACCATGCCTTGGTAGAACCGGTGTATTCAGACAGTAGGCCTGGAGTCCTGATAGCCAGAGGGGTAGCAGACGTCCGCAAGGGGAGAGTGCCCATCCGTGTCCTGAATTGTGGGGAGGAGGAAGCCAAATTGCCCCGGTACGCCACTGTAGCAAAACTGTACACTGTCAGCAACAACACCATCAAAGCAGTGGAACCCTTGATCCCGTCCGACCAGGCGGAAGACAAGGGCTCCAAGGGGCAGCTGGAAGACTGGTGCCAAAACTTACATGTGGGCACCGACTCCACCCCCTCACACCAAAAGAATGGGGTTTACCGGGTGGTACAGGAGTACGAGCGGGTCTTCAGCAAACACCCCCTAGATTTTGGGCAGGTGAAAGGGGTTAAACATCAAATCCCCACGGGTGATCATCCCCCCGTTAAAGAGAGATACCGCCCTGTACCCCCCGCACAGTATCAGCGTGCCAAAGAAATGTTACGGGAAATGAAGGAGGCTGGGGTTATCAGAGATAGTTGTAGCCCCTGGGCAGCTCCACTAGTGCTCGTAAAGAAAAAGGATGGTACAATGAGAATGTGTGTAGATTACAGGCAAATTAACCGCATTACACATAAAGATGCTTATCCCCTACCCAGAATAGAGGAGTCACTAACAGCTTTAAAGTCAGCTAACTATTTCTCCACCTTGGATCTCACCAGTGGGTATTGGCAGGTTCCCGTGGCAGAGGCGGACAAGGAGAAGACTGCATTCACGACGCCGATGGGCCTCTGCGAGTTCAACTGCATGCCATTCGGGCTCTGCAACGCCCCAGGGACATTCCAACGGTTGATGGAGTGCTGCTTGGGCCACCACAACTTCGAAACCGTGCTGTTGTACCTGGATGACGTCATAGTCTACTCCAAGACTTATGAAGACCACCTGAAGCACTTAGCAGAAGTGTTCGAGTCTTTGTCAAAATATGGCCTGAAGATCAAGCCGTCCAAATGTCACCTCTTGAAGCCAAAGGTACAGTACCTGGGTCATGTGGTCAGCGCAGAAGGTGTGGCACCTGATCCGGAGAAAGTCACCGTAATCAAGGACTGGCCAAGACCCACCACGGTAAAGGAGGTGCGGCAGTTCCTTGGGCTGGTGGGCTACTACCGAAGGTTCATTGATGGTTTCACCAAGATAGCAGCGCCCCTTCAAGATCTCCTGGTGGGCCAACCAAAGCAGGCTAAGAAGCAGAGCCCTCCATTTGAATGGAGCAGCCAACTAGAAACCTCCTTTGTCCAGCTGAAAGGGGCCCTCACGGGAGAAGAAATTCTGGCCTACCCTGACTACAGCCAGCCGTTTGTACTGTATACGGACGCCAGCAACGTGGGCCTGGGAGCCGTTTTGTCCCAGGTGCAGGGAGGCAGGGAGAAGGTGATAGCGTACGCCAGTAGGAAGCTTCGGCCCACAGAAAGGAATCCAGAAAATTACAGTTCCTTCAAGCTGGAGTTCCTCGCTATTGTTTGGGCAGTGACTGAACGCTTCAAACACTATCTGGCGTCGGCCAAGTTCACCATCTTCACGGACAACAATCCGTTGACACACCTGGCAACAGCCAAGTTAGGGGCGTTGGAACAGCGATGGATGGCCCGGCTGTCTAACTTTGACTTTACCATCAAGTACCGGGCTGGCAAGAAGAATAACAATGCTGATGCGCTGTCCAGAATGCCTCACTTACCCGAATCTGGAGAAGACCTGGATGAACTCGAAGAGATAGAGTTACCGGCTTTCCATCATCAGGGCGTTTCCCAGTGTGAGCATGCTGTGGGAGTGAAGCGCTCGAGCCAACACGAGGTCCCGGTTAACCCATTACTCCACCATAATTGGGAAGAGACACAGAACGGTGACCCGGCGCTGCGATTGGTCAAAGAAAAGCTAGCACAAGCTGAGACTCATCTTGGTCCAGATGCTCCAGAAGAAGCCCAGCAGTTGTGGAAAGAGAGGGGACGACTGTTCACCTACCAAGGCAAGCTCTGCAAGAGACACGTCAACTGGCGAACAAATGAACTTGTCTGGCAGATCGTGGTTCCGCAGAGGGATGCTCCAATGGTCCTAGCAGCTTATCATGATAACGCAGGCCACTTTGGGTGGAAGAAGTTGGAGGCCCTACTCCGTGATCGGTTCTATTGGGTGCACATGAGAAAGGTGATCGAGAAGTGGTGCCGAGACTGTGGCCCGTGTAACCTGAGGCGGAAGGATGATGCCAGCCAAAGGTCTCCCCTACAGCCAATTGTTACGAAGCAGCCCCTGGAGTTGGTGGCCCTGGACCACGTGAAGTTAACACCAAGCCGGTCAGGCTATGTGTACGCCCTCACAATTGTGGACCATTACTCTCGTTTCCTGGTAGTAGTGCCTGTGAAGGACCAGACAGCCAGAACAGCAGCTAAAGCGTTCCAGGCATCCTTTTGCCGGCCTCACGGTTATCCGGAAAGGGTACTGACCGATCAAGGCCCTGCGTTCGAGGCGGAGGTGTTCCAAGAGTTTTGTAACATGTACGGTTGTAAGAAAATCAGAACAACACCGTACCACCCCCAAACCAATGGACTGTGCGAGAAAATGAACCATGTGGTTATTGATATGCTGAAGACTCTACCTCTGGAAGAAAGGAACCAATGGCCAGAGAAGCTGCCAGATCTGGTCGACCTGTACAACCATATCCCAGTAAATTCGACCAACTGCAGCCCCGCTTACCTGATGCGAGCCAGACCTGGCAGGTTGCCTGTAGACTTTGAGATGGGGACTGTGTCGCCTGAGGCGGTTCAAGAAATAGAGGATTGGGATACAGAACGGCAGCAGCAGTACCGTAAGGTCCAGGAATGCGTAGAGAGGAGCCTGTCTCAAGCCAGAACAAGACAAGAGCAGCAGTACAATCAAACGGCCCCAGCAACTCCCTTAGCACCTGGAGAACAAGTCCTCAAGAAGAAGCGGAGGACGCATAAATTGGATGATCAGTGGGAGAACGAGCCCTACACCATTATCCCCTCCAACTTTGACAACAGTAAGGTGTGCCTCATAAGCAAGGACGAAGGCAAGACTTGTCAAGCAATATCCAGAGACCGCCTGAAGACGTGCCCTGAGCGGTGCAAAGTTCAAAGGGAAGTGGAGGAAGTTCGAGAAGAAGGGGAAGAGATGATACAAACGATCCTCGGCAAATTCCCCAAGACTTGGACCCGCATAAATGGTGCCGTAGTGGTACCGGTCCTGACGTTCCCACAGTTGGTCGAGCCAGAAACAGAACAGGTTCCGGATCCACCCAAAGAACCGTCCGCCCCGACACGCGGTGACACGCCAGCAGTGGAACAGGAGGATCAACCCCCTGTCAGTGGTGAACCTGTCATACCCTTGGCGACTCCTAGACCACATAGGCAATCATCATGCATACCTATTGGGGTTAGGCCTACCGGTAGTGCTGAGATAGGAGACACACTAAGTAGTCAGGGACAAACACCAGAGCTACGCAGGTCTCAACGCAGCACTCGGGGACAACCCCCTCTAAGGTATAGGGAATCAACTATATAAAGAAAGAGTATTTATTAGAATGTAAATAGTTATGTGAAAAGTCTGTAATGTCGTGTACAAAATGTTTTTTTTTTGTGATTGCGAAATTGGACAATTGGGCCACTGGACTATGGGTGGCCAACACCTAAATTGTTTATAGTTAGCACCAGTGTGCTCAACACCCCTGAAGAAAAACCCGTCCGGCGTGCATAGAGTGGGGTCATCAATGCTCTGACGCACGCCCAGAGCCTACGTTGGGGGTTTTATCGCGGCGGGTCCCCCATGGAGCAGTGTAATGGACACCCGGCAGGGAGCCACACTGGACTCTTATAGTACTGTTTGAATTTGTAACGTTAAAGAGAATGTGCCTCCCATATTGGGATGAAATGTATGACATGTTATGTTTTGTTTCCACAGTCCGGGAGTACTGAATTTAACTAAGGGGGAGTGTGGCGCCCTAGGACCTGGTCGCCACAACAGCATTGCCCTCTCAAAGGGTTAATGCTGAGCCTGGAGGTAATTGGGAGATCCATTGGCCAGCAGGTTTAACACCCAACACAGTTCTCCCTCCGGCCAGCAGGGGGAGCTCTGAACCTGGAATTCCAGGGAGCCTTCCTCTACCTGACCAGAGGGAGGAAGTGGAGTCAGTCTGAAGGGAGTAGTGAAAGTGAACAGACGCAGAGTGAGCTGTCCTGTGAATCTGGGGCCTAGAGCTGGAGCAGCTTGGCCCAGAGAAGCAGGAATAGCTGAGAGGCAGCAGAGAGACTCAGACATCGGAGTCTGTGGTTGCCAGGGTATAAAATCCGTCCCTGGTAGCCGAGTCCGAAGGGCAGGAGAGCTGCAAGCCCCTGGCCCAGAAACATCCAAGGTACAGCTGCAGCATCAGGGCCCGGTGTGGACTCCAGCGGAGAAGCACCAGAGAGAGGGTCTGCGCAGCCACCTACAGAAAGAAGGGACGTGCCATCGGTCCCAGCAGCAAAGAGGGCCATTGCTGGATTCAGAGAAGCAGGGTCCTATCATCACAAAGCAAAGTACAGGAGTAGGCCTCATACTCAGCTGGCCAGAAAGATCATCCCAAGTACTTCCAGGCCGACCGGATCCCCATCACCACCTGTAACGGTCTCCCAGGACTGGACTGTTCCCAGAGTAAAAGAGGAGAAGGTAAAGAGACTGTTGTTTGTGCCTGGTTCTTTCCTCGCCTGTCGGCCCTGCACCGTGTTAGCCACACAACACCATAGACTTTCACGGGCACCAACTGTATCCCGGGGCATCGCTCCACCTGTGGGGAGCAGTAACATCATAGCTGCCATAACATCACCCCGGAGTTCTCCCATAGCAGCGGCGGCTTAATAGCCGCATACCACAGGTGGCGTCACGAACATTAACTTCAACTCATCAGCCACATATTCAACTGACACCCACCAGGGCCACGGAGCCGGGCCCAGCCACCACTGACTACCACCGGACTAGTCCGGCCCGGCACCGAGTGTCCCATAGCCCTGGGGTGGGCGAGTCACATGGAGAGCACGGGGCATGGAGAGCACGGGGTATATATGGAGAGCACGGGGCATGGGGAGCACGGGGTATATATGGAGAGCACGGGGCATGGGGAGCACGGGGTATATAAACAAAGCACGGGACAAGGAGAGCAAGGGGCATGGAGAGCACGGGGTATATATGGAGAGCACGGGGCATGGAGAGCACGGGGTATATATGGAGATCACGCCGCATGGAGAGCACGGGGCATGGAGAGCACGGGGCATATAAACAGTGCACGGGGAATATAAACAGCACGGGGCATAGAAACAGAGCACCGGGCATGGAGAGCATGGGGCATGGAAAGCACGGGGCATGGAGAACACGGGGTATATATGGAGAGCACGGGGAATGGAGAGCACGGGGCATGGAGAGCACGGGGCATGGAGAGCACGGGGTATATATGGAGAGCACGGGGCATGGAGAGCACGGGGTATATATGGAGAGCACGGGGTATGGAGAGCACGGGGTATATATGGAGAGCACGGGGTATATATGGAAAGCACGGGGCATGGAGAGCACGGGGCATGGAGAGCACGGGGCATGGAGAGCACGGGGCATGGAGAGCACTGGGTATATATGGAGAGCACGGGGCATGGAGAGCATGGGGTATATATGGAGAGCACGGGGCATGGAGAGCATGGGGCATGGAAAGCACGGGGCATGGAGAGCACGGGGTATATATCGAGAGCACGGGGCATGGAGAGCACGGGGCATGGAGAGCACGGGGCATGGAGAGCACGGGGTATGGAGAGCACGGGGTATATATGGAGAGCACGGGGTATATATGGAGAGCACGGGGCATGGAGTGCATGGGGCATGGAGAGCACGGGGCATGGAGAGCACAGGGTATTTATGGAGAGCACGGGGCATGGAGAGCACGGGGCATGGAGAGCACGGGGCATGGAGAGCACGGGGCATGGAGAGCACGGGCCATATAAACAGCACGGGGCATATAAACAGAGCACGGGGCATGGAGAGCATGGGGCACGGAAAGCACGAGGCATGGAGAGCACGGGGTATATATGGAGAGCACGGGGCATGGAGAGCACGGGGTAAATAAACAGAGCACGGGGCATGGAGAGCACGGGGCATATATGGAGAGCACAGGGTATATATGGAGAGCACAGGGCATGGAGAGCACGGGGCATGGAAAGCACGGGGTATATATGAAGAGCACGGGGCATGGAGAGCATGGGGCATGGAGAGCATGGGGCATGGAGAGCACGGAGTATATATGGAGAGTACGGGGCATGGAGAGCACGGGGCATGGAGAGCACGGGGCATGGAGAGCATGGGGCATTGAGAGCACGGGGCATGGAGAGCATGGGGCATGGAGAGCACGGGGCATGGAGAGCACGGGGCATGGAGAGCACGGGCCATATAAACAGAGCACGGGGCATATAAACAGCACGGGGCATATAAACAGAGCATCGGGCATGGAGAGCACGGAAAGCACGGGGCACGGAGAGCACGGGGTATATATGGAGAGCACAGGGCATGGAGAGCACAAGGTATATATGGAGAGCACGGGGCATGGAGAGCACGGGGTATATAAACAGAGCACGGGGCATGGAGAGCACGGGGCATGGAGAGCATGGGGTATATATGGAGAGCACGGGGTATATATGGAGAGCACGGGGTATGGAGAGCACGGGGTATATATGGAGAGCATGGGGCATGGAGAGCACGGGGCATGGAGAGCACGGGGCATGGAGAGCACGGGGTATATATGGAGAGCACGGGGTATATATGGAGAGCACGGGATATATATGGAGAGTACGGGGCATGGAGAGCACGGGGCATGGAGAGCACGGGGCATGGAGAGCACGGGGCATGGAGAACACGGGGTATATAAACAGAGCACGGGGCATGGAGAGCACGGGGTATGTATGGAGAGCACGGGGCATGGAGAGCACGGGGTATATAAACAGAGCACGGGGCATGGAGAGCACGGGACACGGAGAGTACGGGGTATATATGAGAGCACGGGTCATGGAGAGCACGGGGTATATATGGAGAGCACGGGGCATGGAGAGCACGGGGTATATATGAAGAGCACGTGGCATGGAGAGCACGAGGCATATATGGAGAGCACGGGGCATGGAGAACACGGGGTATATATGGAGAGCAGGGGCATGGAGAACACGGGGTATATATGGAGATCGCGGGGCATGGAGAGCACGGGGTATATATGGAGAGCGCGGGGGATGGAGAGCACGGGGTATATATGGAGAGCGCGGGGCATGGAGAGAGCACGGGGCATGGAGAGCACGGGGCATGGAGAGCACGGGGTATATATGGAGAGCACGGGGCATGGAGAGCACAGGGTATATAAACAGAGCACGGGGCATGGAGAGCACAGGACATGGAGAGCACGGGGTATATATGGAGAGCACGGGGCATGGAGAGCACGGGGTATATATGGAGAGCACGGGGTATATATGGAGAGCACGGGGCATGGAGAGCACGGGGTATATATGGAGAGCATGGGGCATGGAGAGCACAGGGCATGGAGAGCACGGGGCATGGAGAGCATGGGGTATATATAAAGAGCACGGGCATGGAGACCACGGGATATATATGGAGAGTACGGGGCATGGAGAGCACGGGGTATATATGGAGAGCACGGGGCATGGAGAGCACGGGGTATATAAACAGAGCACGGGGCATGGAGAGCACGGGGTATATAAACAGAGCACGGGGCATGGAGAGCACGGGGCATGGAGAGTACGGGGTATATATGGAGAGCACGGGTCATGGAGAGCACGGGGTATATATGGAGAGCACGGGTCATGGAGAGCACGGGGCATGGAGAGCACAGGGTATATATGGAGAGCACGTGGCATGGAGAGCACGGGGCATGGAGAGCACGGGGTATATATGGAGAGCACGGGGCATGGGGAGCACGGGGTATATATGGAGAGCAGCGGCATGGAGAGCACGGGGCATGGAGAGCACGGGGTAAATATGGAGAGCGCGGGGCATGGAGAGCACGGGGTATATATGGAGAGCGCGGGGCATGGAGAGCACGGGGTATATATGGAGAGCGCGGGGCATGAAGAGCACGGGGTATATATGGAGAGCACGGGGCATGGAGAGCACGAGGTATATATGGAGAGCACGGAGCATGGAGAGGACGGGGTATATATGGAGAGCACGGAGCATGGAGAGCACGGGGTATATATGGAGAGCACGGGGTATATATGGAGAGCACGGGGTATATATGGAGAGCACGGGGCATGGAGAGCACAGGGCATGGAAAGCATGGGGTATATATGGAGAGCACGGGGAATGGAGAGCATGGGGCATATATATGGAGAGCACGGGGTATATATATGGAGAGCACGGGGCATGGAGAGCACGGGGTATATATGGAGAGCACGGGGTATATATGGAGAGCAGGGGGCATGGAGAGCACGGGGTATATATGGAGAGCACGGGATATATATGGAGAGCACGGGGTATGGAGAGCACGGGGCATGGAGAGCACGGTGCATGTATGGAGAGCACGGGGGGGGGCATGGAGAGCACAGGATATATATGGAGAGTACGGGGCATGGAGAGCACAGGGTATATAAACAGAGCACGGGGCATGGAAATCACGGGGTATATATGGAGAGTATGGGGCATGGAGAGCACGGGGTATATAAACAGAGCACGGGGCATGGAGAGCACGGGGCATGGAGAGAACGGGGTATATATGGAGAACATGGGGCATGGAGAGAACGGGGTATATATGGAGAGCACGGGGCATGGAGAGCACGGGGTATATATGGAGAGCACGGGGCATGGAGAGCACGGGGCATATAAACAGAGCACGGGGCATATAAACAGCACGGGGCATATAAACAGAGAACAGGCATGGAGAGCACGGGGTATATATGGAGAACACGGGGCAGGAGAGCACGGGGTATATATGGAGAGCACGGGGCATGGAGAGCACGGGTTATATATGGAGAGCACGGAGCATGGAGAGCACAGGGTATATATGGAGTGCACAGGGCATGGAGAGCATGGGGTATATAAACAGAGCACGGGGCATGGAGAGCACGGGGTATATATGGAGAGCACAGGGTATATATGGAGAGCACGGGGTATATATGGAGAACACGGGGTATATATGGAGAGCACAGGGCATGGAGAGCACGGGGTATATATGGAGAGCACGGGGCATGGAGAGCACGGGGTATATAAACAGAGCACGGGGCATGGAGAGCACGGGGTATATATGGAGAGCACAGGGTATATATGGAGAGCACAGGGTATATATGGAGAGCACGGGGTATATATGGAGATCACGGGGTATATGTGTAGAGCACGGGGCATGGAGAGCACGGGGTATATATGGAGAGCACGGGGCATGGAGAGCACGGGGTATATAAACAGAGCACGGGGCATGGAGAGCACGGGGTATATATGGAGAGCACGGGGTATAGATGGAGAGCACGGGGTATAGATGGAGAGCACGGGGTATATATGGAGAGCACGGGGCATGGAGAGCACGGGGTATATATGGAGAGCACTGGGCATGGAGAGCACGGGGTATATATGGAGAGCACGGGCATGGAGAGCACGGGGCAGGGAGAGCACGAGGTATATATGGAGAGAACGGGGCATGGAGAGCACGGGGCATGGAGAGAACGGGGTATATATGGAGAACACGGGGCATGGAGAGCACGGGGTATATATGGAGAGCACGGGGCATAGAGAGCACGGGTTATATATGGAGAGCACGGAGCATGGAGAGCACAGGGTATATATGGAGTGCACAGGGCATGGAGAGCACGGGGTATATAAACAGAGCACGGGGCATGGAGAGCACGGGGTATATATGGAGAGCACAGGGCATAGAGAGCACGAGGCATGGAGAGCACAGGGTATATATGGAGAGCACAGGGCATGGAGAGCACGGGGTATATAAACAGAGCACGGGGCATGGAGAGCACAGGGTATATATGGAGAGCACAGGGTATATGTGGAGAGCACGGGGTATATATGGAGAGCACGGGGTATATATGGAGAGCACGGGGCATGGAGAGCACGGGGCATATAAACAGAGCACGGGGCATATAAACAGCACGGGGCATATAAACAGAGCACGGGCATGGAGAGCACGGGGTATATATGGAGAACACGGGGCATGGAGAGCACGGGGTATATATGGAGAGCACGGGGCATGGAGAGCACGGGGTATATATGGAGAGCACGGGGCATGGAGAGCACGGGGTATATATGGAGAGCACAGGGCATAGAGAGCACGGGGCATGGAGAGCACAAGGTATATATGGAGAGCACAGGGCATGGAGAGCACGGGGTATATAAACAGAGCACGGGGCATGGAGAGCACGGGGTATATATGGAGAGCACAGGGTATATGTGGAGAGCACGAGGTATATATGGAGAGCACGGGGTATATATGGAGAGCACGGGGCATGGAGAGCACGGGGTATATATGGAGAGCACGGGGCATGGAGAGCACGGGGTATATATGGAGTGCACGGGGTATATATGGAGAGTACGGGGCATGGAGAGCACGGGGTATATATGGAGAGCACGGGGTATATGTGGAGAGCACGGGGCATGGAGAGCACGGGGTATAGATGGAGAGCACGGGGTATATAAAAAGAGCACGGGGCATGGAGAGCACGGGGTATATATGGAGAGCACAGGGTATATATGGAGAGCACAGGGTATATATGGAGAGCACGGGGTATATATGGAGAGCACGGGGCATGGAGAGCACGGGGTATATATGGAGAGCACGGGGCATGGAGAGCACGGGGTTTATATGGAGAGCACGGGGTATATATGGAGAGCACGGGGCATGGAGAGCACGGGGTATATATGGAGAGCACGGGGTATATGTGGAGAGCACGGGGCATGGAGAGCACGGGGTATATATGGAGAGCACGGGGCATGGAGAGCACGGGGTATATAAACAGAGCACGGGGCATGGAGAGCACGGGGTATATATGGAGAGCATGGGGTATAGATGGAGAGCACGGGGTATAGATGGAGAGCACGGGGTATAGATGTAGAGCACGGGGTATATATGGAGAGCACGGGGTATATATGGAGAGCACGGGGCATATATGGAGATCACGGGGCATGGAGAGCACGGGGTATATATGGAGAGCACGGGGCATGGAGAGCTCGGGGCAGGGAGAGCACGGGGTATATATGGAGAGCACGGGGTATATATGTGTAGAGCGCTGCCATGCCCAAGGCCCTTGGGATACTTGGTTCCGGGTGGTGGATAATGGGGATCACCGTCACAGGTGGCCATGCCCGGTTCCGTTACCTGGGGGCGCTCGGTAATAGGGTTATTTTGTATGTCACTTGTGACGCCACTGGCGGGTTGCGGTAATAAGATGTCCCACCGCTGCTGTGGTTTTAGGGACAGATGGTATAGCAGCAAGTGTATTTGCACCCTCCGCCAGTAGGGGCTTAAGTCCCATGTAGGTGTGCTGCGCCTTGTGGTTCGCCAGTAATAGACACGACACAGTTCTTGCAGATTTACTGATATTTACTCACTTGATGTTGCAAGTGCAATTTGGCACGGCTGGTCAACCGACTTTCCTTTGTCCCGGTGCTGACGTGAGTCCCAGTTGAGCCCTCCGTGCACATGCAGAGCTGATGGTCCCATTGCCTGAAGATGTTAGTGACCTGCGGAGCTCCGCTCCTTTGTTTTCCGGGCCCAGTATGACAGGCCTTGCGGTCCCTTGTGGGGTAGGCTACTTCTCTGTGCCCTCTCCCGGGTCCTATATATGAGGCTGTGTCCCTGAGCCTATGGGTGGTGTGGTACCCTGGAAGTTACCACACACGGCTGGATCAGCAGACCGCCTGCAGCTGTTATCTACTATGGGGTCCAGTACCCCCTCGTGCGTAGTGCCTGGGATCTGTCTACCCTCAGGCTACTACCACCTTGTCGCCTTTTGGGGGTCTCCTCACAATCCTCACACCCCTCTCACTCACTTGCTCCTTTCAACTGTCACTCCTTCAACTGTACTTTTTCCTCTCTGCCAACTCTGCCTAGCAACACCTTTTGCTTCCCACAAGCCACACCCCTTTCCCAGGCTAACAGCTAAGGGATTGGTTCTCACATCTGATCACTGTTAAACCTCTACATGCTGCGCCCAGGTCTCAGGGAATGTGCCCCTACCTGTGTGTGAGGTACTGAGGTGTGGGTTGTCAGCATAGGGTGTTCCAGAAAGCCTTAGGATCCTGCAGATCACTGGGGAAGCATATCCCAGGGTGCTGCATATGGAGAGCACGGGGCATGGAGAACACGGTGTATATATGGAGAGCACAGGGCATGGAGAGCACGGGGCATGGAGAGCACGGGGTATATATGGAGAGCACGGGGCATGGAAAGCACGGGGTATATATGGAGAGAACGGGGCATGGAGAGCACGGGGCATGGAGAGCACGGGGCATGGAGAGCACGGGGCATGAAGAGCACGGGGCATATAAACAGAGTACGGGGCATATAAACAAACCACGGGGCATGGAGAGCACGGGGTATATATGGAGAGCACAGGGCATAGAGAGCACGGGGCATGGAGAGCACAGGGTATATATGGAGAGCACAGGGCATGGAGAGCACGGGGTATATAAACAGAGCACGGGGCATGGAGAGCACGGGGTATATATGGAGAGCACAGGGTATATGTGGAGAGCACGGGGTATATATGGAGAGCACGGGGTATATATGGAGAGCACGGGGCATGGAGAGCACGGGGTATATATGGAGAGCACGGGGCATGGAGAGCACGGGGTATATATGGAGTGCACGGGGTATATATGGAGAGTACGGGGCATGTAGAGCACGGGGTATATATGGAGAGCACGGGGTATATGTGGAGAGCACGAGGCATGGAGAGCACGGGGTATATATGGAGAGCACGGGGCATGGAGAGCACGGGGTATATAAACAGAGCACGGGGCATGGAGAGCACGGGGTATATATGGAGAGCACAGGGTATATATGGAGAGCACAGGGTATATATGGAGAGCACGGGGTATATATAGAGAGCACGGGGCATGGAGAGCACGGGGTATATATGGAGAGCACGGGGTATATGTGGAGAGCACGGGGCATGGAGAGCACGGGGTATATATGGAGAGCACAGGGCATGGAGAGCACGGGGTATATAAACAGAGCATGGGGCATGGAGAGCACGGGGTATATATGGAGAGCATGGGGTATAGATGGAGAGCACGGGGTATAGATGAAGAGCACGGGGTATAGATGGAGAGCACGGGGTATATATGGAGAGCACGGGGCATGGAGAGCACGGGGTATATATGGAGAGCACGGGGCATGGAGAGCACGGGGTATATATGGAGAGCACAGGGCATGGAGAGCACGGGGTATATATGGAGAGCACAGGGCATAGAGAGCACGGGGTATATATGGAGAGCACGGGGCATGGAGAGCACAGGGCATGGAGAGCACGGGATATAGATGGAGAGCACGGGGCATGGAGAGCACGGGGTATATATGGAGAGCACGGGGCATGGAGAGCACGGGGTATATATGGAGAGCACGGGGCATGGAGAGCACGGGGTATATATGGAGAGCACGGGGCATGGAGAGCACGGGGTATATATGGAGAGCACGGGGTATATATGGAGAGCACGGGGTATATATGGAGAGTACGGGGCATGGAGAGCACGGGGTATATATGGAGAGCACGCCGCATGGAGAGCACTGGGCATGGAGAGCACGGGGCATATAAACAGAGCACGGGCATGGAGAGCACGGGGCATGGAAAGCACGGGGCATGGAGAGCACGGGGTATATATGGAGAGCACGGGCATGGAGAGCACGGGGCATGGAGAGCACGGGGTATATATGGAGAGCACGGGGTATATATGGAGAGCACGGGGTATATATGGAGAGCACGGGGCATGGAGAGCACAGGGTATATATGGAGAGCACGGGGTATATATGGAGAGCACGGGGAATGGAGAGCACGGGATATATAAACAGAGCACGGGGCATGGAGAGCACGGGGCATGGAGAGCACAGGGTATATATGGAGAGCACGGGGTATATATGGAGAGCACGGGGCATGGAGAGCACGGGATATATAAACAGAGCACGGGGCATGGAGAGCACGGGGTATATATGGAGAGCACAGGGTATATATGGAGAGCACGGGGTATATATGGAGAGCACGGGGCATGGAGAGCACGGGATATATAAACAGAGCACGGGGCATGGAGAGCACGGGGTATATATGGAGAGCACAGGGTATATATGGAGAGTACGGGGTATATATGGAGAGCACGGGGTATATGTGGAGAGCACGGGGCATGGAGAGCACGGGGTATTTATGAAGAGCACGGGGCATGGAGAGCACAGGGTATATAAACAGAGCACGGGGCATGGAGAGCACGGGGTATATATGGAGAGCACGGGGTATAGATGGAGAGCACGGGGTATAGATGGAGAGTACGGGGTATAGATGGAGAGCACGGGGTATAGATGGAGAGCACGGGGTATATATAGAGAGCACGGGGTATAGATGGAGAGCACGGGGCATGGAGAGCACGGGGTATATATGGAGAGCACGGGGCATGGAGAGCACGGGGTATATATGGAGAGCACGGGGCATGGAGAGCACGGGGCAGGGAGAGCACGGGGTATATATGGAGAGCACGGGGTATATATGGAGAGCACGGGGCATGGAGAGCACGGGGCATGGAGAGCACGGGGTATATATGGAGAGCACGGGGCATGGAGAGCACGGGGTATATATTGAGAGCACGGGGTATATATGTGTAGAGCGCTGCCACGCCCCAGGCCCTTGGGATACTCGGTTCCGGGTGGTGGATAATGGGGATCACCGTCACATGTGGCCGTGTCCGGTTCCGTTACCTGGGGGCGCTCGGTAATAGGGTTATTTTGTATGTCACTTGTGACGCCACTGGCGGGTTGCGGTAATAAGATGTCCCACCGCTGCTGTGGTTTTAGGGACAGATGGTATAGCAGCAAGTGTATTTGCACCCTCCGCCAGTAGGGGCTTAAGTCCCATGTAGGTGTGCTGCGTCTTGTGGTTCGCCAGTAATAGACACGACACAGTTCTTGCAGATTAACTGATATTTACTAACTTGATGTTGCAAGTGCAATTTGGCACGGCTGGTCAACCGACTATATATGAGGCTGTGTCCCTGAGCCTATGGGTGGTGTGGTACCCTGGAAGTTACCACACACGGCTGGATCAGCAGACCGCCTGCAGCTGTTGTCTACTATGGGGTCCAGTACCCCCTCGTGCGTAGTGCCTGGGATCTGTCTACCCTCAGGCTACTACCACCTTGTCGTCTTTTGGGGGTCTCCTCACAATCCTCACACCCCTCTCACTCACTTGCTCCTTTCAACTGTCACTCCTTCAACTGTCGTTTTTCCTGTCTGCCAACTCTGCCTAGCAACACCTTTTGCTTCCCACAAGCCACACCCCTTTCCCTGGCTAACAGCTAAGGGATTGGTTCTCACATCTGATCACTGTTAACCCTCTACATGCTGTGCCCAGGACTCAGGGAATGTGCCCCTACCTGTGTTTGAGGTACTGAGGTGTGGGTTGTCAGCATAGGGTGTTCCAGAAAGCCTTAGGATCCTGCAGATCACTGGGGAAGCATATCCCAGGGTGCTGCATATGGAGAGCACGGGGCATGGAGAGCACGGGGTATATATGGAGAGCACGGGGCATGGAGAGCACAGGGTATATATGGAGAGCACAGGGCATGGAGAGCACGGGGTATATATGGAGAGTGAAGCGACCGATGGGAGGGCCGCGGGTGTGTGTGTATGCTCTATTCCAACAAAATCCCCATACTCAGATTTTACCGGTAGTAACATTTCTTTACTAGGAAACATGTTTATAATACAATCAACTGAGCTATCTGCACACATGGGTATAGGAAGCCCCTGGACTTTCACTCCTTCCGGGTATGCAGCAAGAAAAAAACAACAACAAAAAAATGGCGGCAACTTTCCCTAACTTTCCCTACAAACACGTACCAGTCTATCCCGAAAGAAGATGTCGCTCCCACGTCGCAGGCCTGGGGTCTCGCGGTGATGGGTCCCGGTGCAGCGCTGGAGAGATGAAGCTCCTCGGTCTTTTCTTTTCTTTTATCTTCCCCAGCTGGTGACGGATTATAAGTAGTCTTTTGGTCCCGGAGCACGCCGGGCAGAAGAAGGCAGGTCACAGTCCCTGCAATTACACTCAGATGGCGGTGCTCGGTATTCCGGTTAACTCCCTGAGGAAAACAAAGTTCTGCAGACTGGGAGTGACAGAAACTGCTTTCACCGGGTGATTTCTTCCTGACTTTTGCGGCAAAACGAGCCCTCTCTTCAGGGAGACCACACGCAGGACTCTCCTCACTGAGCTCCGGAGCTGAACACCACTTTCCCGCGTCTTCTCTTCTGGTTTTTCACACACCAGCTCCTGTGGGGAATTTCCCAGCTCTGTGTTTGTCGTTGTACAGTACGACGCTGCCCCCTTGTGGGCAATTGCTGGAACAGTATTCAAAGCCATTTCTACAGAAGGGATACAGTCGGACTTGTTGACCCCATTACAAGAGCACGGGGCATGGAGAGCACGGGGTATATATGGAGAGCACGGGGCATGGAGAGCACGGGGCATGGAGAGCACGGGGCATATAAACAGAGTACGGGGTATAAAAACAAACCACGGGGCATGGAGAGCATGGGGCATGGAAAGCACGGGGCATGGAGAGCACGGGGTATATATGGAGAGCACGGGGCATGGGGAGCACGGGGTATATAATGAGAGCACGGGGCATGAAGAGCATGGGGTATATATGGAGAGCACGGGGCATGGAGAGCACGGGGTATATATGGAGAGCACGGGCCATGGAGAGCACGGGTTATATATGGAGAGCACGGGGCATGGAGAGCACGGGGCATGGAGAGCACTGGGCATATAAACGGAGCACGGGGCATATAAACAGCAAGGGGCATAGAAACAGAGCACGGGGCATGGAGAGCACGGGGCATGGAAAGCACGGGGCATGGAGAGCACGGGGTATATATGGAGAGCACGGGGCATGGAGAGCACGGGGCATGGAGAGCACGGGGCATGGAGAGCACGGGGTATATATGGAGAGCACGGGGCATGGAGAGCACGGGGTATATAAACAGAGCACGGGGCATGGAGAGCACGGGGCATGGAAAGCACGGGGTATATATGGAAAACACGGGGCATGGAGAGCACGGGGTATATATGGAGAGCACGGGGTATATATGGAGAGCACGGGGCATGGAGAGCACGGGGCATGGAGAGCACGGGGTATATATGGAGAGCACGGGGCATGGAGAGCACGGGCTATATAAACAGAGCACGGGGCATGGAGAGCACGGGGTATATATGGAGAGCACGGGGCATGGAGAGCACGGGGCATGCAGAGCACGGGGTATATATAGAGAGCACAGGGCATGGAGAGCATGGGGCATGGAGAGCACGGGGCATGGAGAGCACGGAGTATATATGGAGAGCACAGGGCATGGAGAGCACGGGGCATGGAGAGCACGGGGTATATATGGAGAGCACGGGGCATGAAGAGCACGGGGCATGGAGAGCACGGGGCATGGAGAGTACGGGGTATATAAACAGAGCACGGGGCATGGAGAACACGGGGCATGGAGTGCACGGGGCATGGAGAGCACGGGGTATATAAACAGAGCACGGGGCATGGAGAGCACGGGGGAAACATGGGAGCACGGGTCATATAAACAGAGCACGGGGCATATAAACAGAGCACGGGGCATATGACTCGCCCACCCCAGTGCTATGGGACACCTGGTGCCGGGCCGGACTAGTCCGGTGGTTGTCAGTGGTGGCGGGGCCCGACTCCGTGGCCCTGGTGGGTGTCAGTTAAATATGGCTAGTGACTTGGGGTTTGTGTTCGTGACGCCACCTGTGGTATGCGGCTATAAAGCCACGGCTGCTGTGTGAGGCCTCCGGGGTGATGATATGGCAGCAATGGTGGTACTGCTCCCCACAGGTGGAGCAATGCCCGGGGCACTGTTGGTGCTTGTGAGAGTCTATGGTGTAGTGAAAGTCTAAGCAGACGGAATAACAGAGGTATATATGGAGAGCACGGGGCATGGAGAGCACGGGGCAGGGAGAGCACGGGGTATATATGGAGAGCACGGGGCATGGAGAGCACGGGGCATGGAGAGCACGGGGTATATATGGAAAGCACAGGGCATGGAGAGCACGGGGTATATATGGAGAGCACGGGCATGGAGAGCACGGGGTATATATGGAGAGCACAGGGCATGGAGAGCACAGGGCATGGAGAGCACGGGATATAGATGGAGAGCACGGGGCATGGAGAGCACGGGGTATATATGGAGAGCACGGGGTATATATGGAGAGCACGGGGCATGGGGAGCACGGGGTATATATGGAGAGCACGGGGCATGGAGAGCACGGGGTATATATGCAGAGCACGGGGCATGGAGAGCACAGGGTATATATGGAGAGCACGGGGTATATATGGAGAGCACGGGGCATGGAGAGCACGGGGTATATATGGAGAGCACGCCGCATGGAGAGCACGGGGCATGGAGAGCACGGGGCATATAAACAGAGTACGGGGCATATATGGAGAGCACGGGGCATGGAGAGCACGGGGTATATATGGAGAGCACGGGGCATGGAGAGCACGGGGTATATATGGAGAGCACGGGCATGGAGAGCACGGGGAATATATGGAGAGCACGCCGCATGGAGAGCACGGGGCATGGAGAGCACGGGGCATATAAACAGCAAGGGGCATAGAAACAGAGCACGGGGCATGGAGAGCACGGGGCATGGAAAGCACGGGGTATGGAGAGCACGGGGTATATATGGAGAGCACGGGGCATGGAGAGCACGGGGCATGGAGAGCACGGGGCATGGAGAGCACGGGGCATGGAGAGCACGGGGTATATAAACAGAGCTCGGGGCATGGAGAGCAAGGGGCATGGAAAGCACGGGGTATATATGGAAAGCACGGGGCATGGAGAGCACGGGGTATATATGGAGAGCACGGGGTATATATGGAGAGCACGGGGCATGGAGAGCACGGGGCATGGAGAGCACGGGGCATGGAGAGCACGGGCTATATAAACAGAGCACGGGGCATGGAGAGCACGGGGTATATATGGAGAGCACGGGGTATATATGGAGAGCACGGGGCATGCAGAGCACGGGGTATATATAGAGAGCACGGGGCATGGAGAGCATGGGGCATGGAGAGCACGGGGCATGGAGAGCACGGGGTATATATGGAGAGCACAGGGCATGGAGAGCACGGGGCATGGAGAGCACGGGGCATGGAGAGCATGGGGCATGGAGAGCACGGGGTATATATGGAGAGCACGGGGCATGAAGAGCACGGGGCATGGAGAGCACGGGGCATGGAGAGTACGGGGTATATCAACAGAGCACGGGGCATGGAGAGCACGGGGCATGGAGTGCACGGGGCATGGAGAGCACGGGGTATATAAACAGAGCACGGGGCATGGAGAGCACGGGGGAAACATGGGAGCACGGGTCATATAAACAGAGCACGGGGCATATAAACAGAGCATGGGGCACTGTTGGTGCTTGTGAGAGTCTATGGTGTAGTGAAAGTCTAAGCAGACGGAATAACAGAGGCAACTCTAAGGGTGCAGTTTCAAGTTCTTTACTCACACGTCCTGGTATGTGCACACTGGTGCCCTCAGACGACTAGAACCCACTGTCAGGGACCTCCGCCGTTTCTGGGTGATTCTCGGAGTAAAAACCGGTAGCCTTCTCTCTAAGGTGTCTCTGTCTTCAGCTGTCTTCCTAAGCCTAGCTCTTTTAGGATGAACCTGCTCGGCCTCCACTACAGCCTCCAGGCTGGGGAGTCACCTGTCGGATGATTCTCCCTTTTCTAGAGGTTCTGCTGTGGGCTGTGGCCCGGGGAGTTTACAACTTTCCCTGGGCCTCGGTTTTTACTGTTTGGAGATGATTTTGCACTCCTCCGGTTTCTAGGGACCGTCCCCTGTTGCAGCTTGATCCCTTCACCGATGTTCCTGTGGAACAGGCTACCACAGCTCTACAGCTATCCGTGGCCCTGGAATCCCTTCTTCTCTCTGCTTGGTGTCACCTGGACCCTCTGAGTCCCAGGATCTTCACCAGGAAGCGTCTCTTTCTTCTTCTCAGCTCCTGACTGACTTGGAGCTTTCTTTCCTTCCCTCCTTCTCGTCTGCCTCCTGCAGACCTCCTCCGCCTCCCCACTCTCTCTCTTTCTTCTGTTGCTTTCTCTGTGCGGACACTCTGAGCTCACAGAGCTCCTTTCTCTTTCACAGCTACATGCTGTCTCCTCACTCTCTCACTCTCTGAGGTAAACTGAAACTCTGACCTTCCTTTCCTTAACTGCTCTCTGGTGGCTCCTCCCACCCCCCCAGTTGCTAAGCTGTACCCTATAGGAGCAGGGATGGGTCTTACGGCCCCTCCCAGCATGCAGCATGGGAGGGTTACTGCCACTGTCCCTGGTCCCAGTATGTACCTAACAATGGGTGTTGTGTAGATTTACCAGGGGACCGGTGTTCACTCCTTTCCTCACCCAGAATGGGGCATCACACCGCTGGATGGGGTGCAATGTCCTGTGACGACGGAAGCCTTAGGGGCGCCACACATACAGAGCACAGGGCAAACATGGAGAGCACGGGGCATATAAACAGAGCATGGGGCATACAGAGCACAGGGCATATAAACAGAGCACGGGGCATATAAACAGAGCACGGGGCATACAGAGCACAGGGCAAACATGGAGAGCACGGGGCATATAAACAGAGCACAGGGCACACAGAGCACGGGGCATATAAACAGAGCACGGGGCATATAGAGCACGGGGCATACAGATCACGGGGCAAACAGAGCACGGGGAAAACAGAGCACGGGGCAAACAGAGCACGGGGCAAACAGAGCACGGGGCAAACAGACAGAGCACGGGGCAAACAGGCAGATCACGGGGCATACAGAGCACAGGGCAAACAGACAGAGCACAGGGCAAACAGACAGAGCACGGGGCAAACAGACAGAGCACAGGGCAAACAGACAGAGCACGGGGCAAACAGAGCACGGGGCAAACAGACAGAGCACAGGGCATACAGAGCACGGGGCAAACAGACAGAGCACGGGGCAAACAGACAGAGCAAGGGGCAAACAGACAGAGCAAGGGGCAAACAAACAGAGCACAGGGCAAACAGACAGAGCACGGGGCATATAGACAGAGCACGGGGCATATAGACAGAGCACGGGGCAAACAGACAGAGCACGGGGCAAACAGACAGAGCACGGGGTAAACAGAGCACGGGGCAAACAGAGCACGGGACAAACAGAGCATGGGGAAAACATGGAGAGCACGGAGCAAATATGGAGAGCACGGAGCAAACATGGAGAGCACGGGGCAAACATGGAGAGCACGGGGCAAACATGGAGAGCACGGGGCAAACATGGAGAGCACGGGGCAAACATGGAGAGCATGGGGCAAACATGGAGAGCACGGGGCAAATATGGAGAGCACGGGGCAAACATGGAGAGCACGGAGCAAACATGGAGAAACAGACAGAGCACAGGGCATACAGAGCACGGGGCAAACAGACAGAGCACGGGGCAAACAGACAGAGCAAGGGGCAAACAGACAGAGCACAGGGCAAACAGACAGAACACGGGGCAAACAGACAGAGCATGGGGCAAACAGACAGAGCACGGGGCAAACAGAGCACGGGGCAAACAGAGCACGGGGCAAACAGAGCATGGGGCAAACATGGAGAGCACGAAGCAAACATGGAGAGCATGGAGCAAACATGGAGAGCACGGGGCAAACATGGAGAGCACGGGGCAAACATGGAGAGCACGGGGCAAACATGGAGAGCACGGGGCAAACATGGAGAGCACGGGGCAAACATGGAGAGCACGGGGCAAACATGGAGAGCACGGGGCAAACATGGAGAGCACGGGGCAAATATGGAGAGCACGGAGCAAACATGGAGAAACAGACAGAGCACAGGGCATACAGAGCACGGGGCAAACAGACAGAGCACGGGGCAAACAGACAGAGCAAGGGGCAAACAGACAGAGCATGGGGCAAACAGACAGAGCACGGGGCAAACAGAGCACGGGGCAAACAGAGCACGGGGCAAACAGAGCACGGGGCAAACATGGAGAGCACGAAGCAAACATGGAGAGCATGGAGCAAACATGGAGAGCACGGGGCAAACATGGAGAGCACGGGGCAAACATGGAGAGCACGGGGCAAACATGGAGAGCACGGGGCAAACATGGAGAGCACGGGGGCAAACATGGCTGCAAGGATGGGGGAAACGTGCAAAGATGGAGAGAAACGTGCAAAGATGGGGGAAACATGTTTGCAAGGATGGGGGAAACATGACTGCAGGGATGGGGGGGAAACAAGACTGCAAGGATGGGGGAAACAAGACTGCAAGGATGGGGGGAAACAAGACTGCAAGGATGGGGGGAAACAAGACTGCAAGGATGGGGGGAAACATGACTGCAAGGATGGCGGGAAACATGACTGCAAGGATGGGGGGAAACATGACTGCAAGGATGGGGGAAACATGCAAGGATGGGGGAAACATGCAAGGATGGGGTACATTTAGCAGGAAGGGGAACATGCCAGGAAGGGGTACATTTACCAGTATGGGGGATACATTTACCAGAATGGGGGGAAACATGAAAGGATGGGGGAAAACATGCCAGGATAGGGGGAACATGAACATGCCAGGATGAGGAACATTTAGCAGGAAGGGTGACATTTATCAGGATGGGGTACATTTACCAGGAAAGGGGACATTTACCAGTATAAGGGAACATGCCTGGATGAGGTACATTTACCAGGATGGGGTCAATTGACAGCATGGGGGAACATGCCAGGATGGGATACATTTACAATGATGGGGTACATTTACAATGATGGGGTACATTTACCAGGAAGGGTGACATTTATCAGGATGGGGTACATTTACCAGGAAAGGGGACATTTACCAGTATAAGGGAACATGCCTGGATGAGGTACATTTACCAGGATGGGGTCATTTGACAGCATGGGGGAACATTGCCAGGATGGGATACATTTACAATGATGGGGTACATTTACAATGATGGGGTACATTTACCAGGATGGGATACATTTACCAGGATGGGATACATTTACCAGGAATGGGGCCATGATGTGGACAAATATACCAGAATGTAGGAAATATATATCAGGATGGGGGATATGTTTACCAGGAAGTGGCCCAGGAAGGGGGACAGAACTACACAATGAAGGGGGAGGGAAGCAACTCGCACGTCTTTATGGGATTTCAAGATGTTCAGACTTTGAAATGTGGATGTGGATTACAGGGTGGCATCTGATTGCATTCCAGGCTAAAATCTCTGTCTAATATACTGCAATTATTTCCAGAAAGATCAATCCAACTGCTGTGTCTGGAAAGGGCAGGGGCTCAGTTTCAATGTGTGGTAAGCATGAGCGTGATGCCCCCTGCTGAAGAGAAGAGAAGACGGCAAAGGTAAGGTTACAATCAATTATTTACATAATAGGATTGGTTGGCACTTCGGGAAAAAAATGGATTTAGGGCTACAGTTTGGGCACTCGGCCTGTAAAAGGTTCGCCATGACTGCCCTAATGGTTGAGCTGTTGTCTTAGGTGGGATAGGTCCTTAAGTCCAGTCCTCAATCAGTTGATTTGACTCAGCCCGGTTGTTTCTGGGCCTCGTACAGGGTCTGAGTACCCCTCCTGGTGCTCCGGTTTCCAATCGGTTCCCTGGTTCGGTACCGGCAGGCCACCGCCCGTCCCTACGGTTCCACCGGCTGTAATCCCAGCTCCTGCAGGCGGCCACCACCGTCTGCCTCCTTGCCAGAGGTGACTGGGCTCCAACCCAGACACCTGTGTAGACTATGGCAGACCTAGGCACAGGTCTGCCCTTGAAATTCACTCCACTCCACTGTCAAAGCTCAACTCCACTCCCTTCAACTCTGCTCCCCACGGGGAACTACACTGTTCTTCCTGCCTCAGGGCCTGTGAACTCCTCGGTGGGCGGAGCCAACCGCCTGGCTCCTCCAGGCTGGAAGTATCACCTATGTAATGTACACACAGCAGTTGTAGTATCATCTATATGATGCAATTACAGCAGTCTATATACATCATATAGCTAATAATGAGACTGCTGTATATACATAAAAATGTTTTCATACTGAGATACATGAGATGGGGGAGGATGGAGAGCTGCAGCAAGTCCAGGGTAGGGCGATGGCTGTGGGCCATGCATAGGAGAGGGCGAAATCCGCCCACAAAAATGCGGTATGTTGCTGGCATTGGCCAGCATCAGACAGAAAGAGCGCTGTGGGCACCGCAGCAGCCTTTTTCTGTGAGTGCACGACGCTGCAGCTCATGTCAGAGCAAGCGTGCACACACACACTTAAAGGGCCGGCAGCATTAAACAGCAAAGTGGGCCACCAGTTGTTTAAGACTCCAGCATATAACCCTGTGCATGCACACCCTGTGACACAGGCCAGGGCTGTGCTGCTATCTTAAAGGGAACCTGTCACCTGAAATTTCGCTATTAAACTAAAAGAATTCCCTTCTGCAGCTCCTCGGCTGCAGTCTAAAAAGGTTCATCTTCCTACTGGCCCCCCTTTCAGATAAACACTTTATAAAATCTTACCTTCTAGCATCTTTTCACCTTTTGGTATTCTAATAATGTTTTATGGTTACTGGGGCGGGCTGTATTGCGTCCGTTATTCCCCCTCCTGCCGCTGTTCGCCGTCCCCCAGTGTTGGTTGACAGATGACGCCGCAGCTCTCCTGTTACTCAGTGCTCCTGAAGTTTGGAGCATGCCCAGTGGCAGTATCGCGGGACTGAGAACAGTTCAAATTGCGAGTGCCGGTGATCGTTTTGCGCAGGCGCGAGATTATGGGCGGGTACTTGAATGACATTGTCATCACCAGCATCAGTCAAGTACCCGCTGTGAGGTAACGTGGTCGGCTGCACGGCAGAAGACACGGGATCCAGGAACCAATGGTCACAGCACACGGTTTATTACACAAACCACAAGTCCAACAACCATATACATGTGTTCCCCTGGCAGACACTCAGGGAGTTGTGTTCACTCCCTCACACTAAGTCCCCACACCCATGTTCCTGTTTCCTTTTAACCCTCCTTTCAGCCTGCAGGGAAACAGCATAAACCCCGGAGTGGAGTTGCTCTCTATACATGGAGTGAGCACAACCGGGGCGAGATGTACCGGCCGTCATAGATAACCCCGGTCACAGTCTCACATACCCCCCCCCTCAGTTCAAGCGAGCGGGGTTGAACTCCCGCCATCAAACACGGGCCGCGGGACAAGGCATCGGCGTTGCCCTGCAACCTACCGGCCCGGTGTTCAACCGTAAACCAGAAGTTCTGCAGAGAAGGTCCGTCAAGGGGGCTGATAGTCCCGCAAAATTTTTTACAAACCTCCTGTTGTACCCCACGATACCCAGGAAGGCCCTAACCTGCTTCGTGGTCAGGGGTCTAGGCCACTTCTGGATCGCCTCAACTTTGTTAATTTGGGGCTTAATCACTCCTTGGCCTATTACGTAGCCCAAGTAGCGGGCTTCCGTGAGCCCCAACGCACATTTCTTGGGATTGGCTGTCAATCCGGCTGTTCGGAGCGCGTTCACCACCGCTTGTACCTGTTCCAAGTGGGTCTGCCACTCAGAGCTGTAAATAATGATGTCATCAAGGTACGCTGATGCATACGCCTGGTGGGGTTCCAGCACCAGGTCCATCAACCTCTGGAACGTGGCCGGAGCGCCATGTAACCCAAAAGGCAAGACAACATAGTGGAAGAGACCCTCCGGCGTAACAAAAGCGGTTTTCTCCTTGGCGGACTCCGTCAGTGGCACCTGCGAGTACCCCTTGGTCAGGTCGAGCGTGGTGAAATATCGCGCCTGTCCCAACCTATCAATCAGCTCATTCACCCGGGGCATGGGGTAGAGATCGAACTTGGATACTTCGTTCAATCTCCTAAAGTCATTGCAGAACCTTAAGGAGCCATCGAGTTTTGGTATTAGGACAATGGGACTAGCCCATTCACTCCGGGATTTTTCGATGACTCCCAGGCGTAGCATTGTCTTCACTTCCTCTGATATGGCTTGTCTTCGAGCCTCCGGCACCCGGTATGACTTCAGGCGTACCTTCAGGTGTGGTTCGGTGACAATGTCATGTCGTATCAGACTGGTCCTACCAGGCAGTTCGGAGAAGACATCAGGGTTCTGCTGAACCAGCCGTCTGGCCTCTCGCCTCTGTTGCTTGGTGAGGGCTTCTCCAATCCTTACTTCCGGTTCGTCCTCTCCGGAAGTCGCTGGAGCCGGGTTTGAACGACCCGAAGAGGAGGGAGATCGGGAAAAAGCAACCATCAGGCTTTCCCGTTCCTGCCACGGTTTTAATAGGTTGACATGGTATATTTGTTCAGGTTTCCGCCTACCGGGCTGCAATACCTTATAGTTGACCACCCCGACTCTTTCCTTTATCTCGTAGGGGCCTTGCCACTGAGCCAGGAATTTACTCTCCGCCGTGGGGATCAATACCAACACCCGATCCCCGGGTTTAAAGGTCCGCACGGTGCGGTGGCTTGTCTATTGTAGCGGCCGCTTTGCGCGGCCTGAGCCTCCTGTAAATGCTCCTTCACAATTGGCATGACCGCGCTTATGCGGTTCTGCATTCCTAAAATGTGTTCAATCACACTTTTATGGGGGGTGGGCTCTTGCTCCCATGTTTCCTTTGCCAGGTCCAACAATCCCCGGGGATGTCGCCCATATAACAACTCAAAAGGCGAAAACCCCGTGGATGCCTGTGGCACCTCTCGTATGGCAAACATCAAATAGGGAAGCATCATATCCCAGTCTTTCCCGTCTTTGGAAATCCCCCTTTTGAGCATGGTTTTCAGGGTTTTATTGAATCGTTCCACTAAACCGTCCGTCTGAGGATGATACACAGACGTACGCAACTGCTTGATCTGGAGTAGCCGGTATAGCTCTTTGGTCACTTTAGACATGAATGGGGTCCCCTGATCCGTAAGGATCTCCTTGGGCAACCCCACCCGGCAGAACACAGCAAACAACTTCCGAGCTATAAGCTTCGCCGCAGTATGTCTGAGAGGTATCGCCTCTGGATACCGGGTGGCATAGTCAACGATCACTAGGATGTGTTGGTGCCCTCGAGCGGACTTTACGAGGGGCCCCACCAGATCCATCCCTATCCGTTCAAAAGGGACTTCTATAATGAGTAATGGTACCAACGGACTGCGAAAGTGGGCCAGGGGTGCGGTAAGCTGACACTCCGGGCAGGTTTCGCAGAACCGTTTTACCTCCCCAAAGACCCCGGGCCAATAGAACCTTTGCAATATTCGCTCCTGCGTTTTCTTGACCCCTAGGTGGCCACTCATCAGGTGTTTATGAGCCAAGTCGAGGACCTGCCGGCGATATGGCTGGGGCACTACCAACTGCTCTACCCCCACGCCCCGTATTTCATCTACCCGGTAGAGTAAATCCTGTTTAAGAGCGAAATGGGGGTACCTTACCTGGGCACCGGGCAGCTGTGCCACCCCGTCAACCACTGTCACCCGACTCCGGGCATGTATTAATGTAGGGTCCTGGAGTTGGGCTGTCCCAAACGTATCCGGGGACGCCTCAAACTCCGGGATGGGCTCGACCATCTCAGCCTCTCCTGCCAATACCTCTAGGGGCGACCTATCGGGTTCACATTCTGTCCCTATCATGGGGACCCCTACGGCAGGCGTCCCGGATTCGGGATTGTCGGGCTCAGGTCCCGGACTGTCCAATATCTGAGGGGAATTAGGAGGCCCCTTCCATAAAGTCCAAAAATAGGGCAGATCCCTTCCTAGGATCACGTCATAGGGAAGAGTGTTAATAAGTCCCACCTCATGTTGCACCTGACCGCAGGGTGCTGTGATGGTGACAATCCCCGTGGGATAGTCTCGGCGGTCCCCATGTATGCAAACCACCCCCACGGTACGTCCTGTGGCCTTTACTTCAGCCCTTAGGGTTGATCGCACAAGGGTCACTAAGCTTCCGGAATCCAACAAGCCTGTAACCGGACATCCATTCACCTGTATTTGGCACAAGTGGGGCGCAGTCTCCGGGGAGACAAAGTCAGCGGTACACACCACCTGAGCATACATTGAACCCCGCCGGGTAACCCCACAATCCATGGGCTCCGTGGTGAGGGGACACTGGGCTTCCATATGTCCCACCCGCTGGCACCGCCAACATCTAATAGGGAAGGAAACCCCCTTGATGAGTTGTCGTTTAGGGTACATAGCCTTCCGGACCTCAGGGACGACGGGCGCGGCCTCAGACGGGACGGTAGCGGACTCCCGCACCGGTGTCAGCGGTGGGTCCTTGGCCCTAGGCTTGGAGGGGCCGGACCGACGGGCGGTACTCAAAGTCTCAGTGTCCCGTATCAAGTCCTGCGTAGCCACATGCCGCTCCACCAGGCACACTAATTGGTCCAGGGTACTTGGGTCGCCCTGTCCTACCCACCGTTGAATGGTGACGGGTAAAGTGCGCACAAAGCGATCAACTACTACCCTTTCCACCATTTGCGCAGGGCTCAGAGTGTCAGGCTGCAACCACTTCTTTACCAGATGCAATAAGTCATAGGCCTGGGAGCGTACGGGTTTGGCTTCCTCATAGAACCACTGATTTACCCGCTGAGCTTGTACATAGGTATTCACCCCCAACCGAGCAAGTATTTTGGCTTTCAGGGTCGCATATTCTATGGCGTCCTCGGTACAAAGGTCTAGGTACGCTTTTTGGGGCTCCCCCGTCAGATAGGGCGACAATACCTCTGCCCACTGGGGGGTCGGCAGCTTCTCCCGCTCGGCCACCCGCTCAAACACCGCCAGGAACGCTTCCACATCATCCCCCGGGGTCATCTTTTGCAACGCTTGTCTCACCACTTTCCGGACGCTGCCGTCGTCACCCGGTCCCGGGGTTGTTGCTGACGGTCCGGCACGGATCGACTTGGCCAGAAGAACCATCTGTTCTTGGTGTCTTTGTTCCTGCAATTTCAAGGATTGCTGCTGACGATCCAACGACCGGAGCAGGTGTGCATTGGTCTGTTCTTGCTGTGCATTAGCCTGAGCCAGCTGCTTTAGTATGTCCTCCATGGCGTCACCGGGTTTGGGCTGTAGTATAGCCGCTCGAATCCAGGACATGTGCTACCGGGTCACCAGGGATGGATGCTACACCTCACCGGGCTGGCATGCCCGCGTTCTCCACCATCTGTGAGGTAACGTGGTAGGCTGCACGGCAGAAGACACGGGATCCAGGCACCAATGGTCACAGCACACGGTTTATTACACAAACCACAAGTCCAACAACCATATACATGTGTTCCCCTGGCAGACACTCAGGGAGTTGTGTTCACTCCCTCACACTAAGTCCCCACGCCCATGTTCCTGTTTCCTTTTAACCCTCCTTTCAGCCTGCAGGGAAACAGCATAAACCCCGGAGTGGAGTTGCTCTCTATACATGGAGTGAGCACAACCGGGGCGAGACGTACCGGCCGTCATAGATAACCCCGGTCACAGTCTCACACCGCCAATAATCTCGCGCCTGCAGGCTGAAAAAATGAATAAAATAAATGTAAATATGTACCGCCCCGCGGTCGGATCCGGGCTCGTTGGTGGGTGGCTCGAGCGTCTCCGGACCCGGGGTCACTTCACTCTGAAAGGGGGTGCTAGCGCTTTTGGTGGGGGTTAGGTAGGTGCACGGCCGGAACCGTGTTTGAGTTTGTGACGCCACCCACGGGTCGTGGTGAAGTTGGACACCACCACTTTGATTACTGGGCACCCGGGGGAGATGGTAGTGCACCAAGATGTTTAACCCCTCCGTGGGTAGGGGTGATGGCTCCAGGACCCGTTGGGGATAGCTGGGCGGTGCAGGGTGGTGCGCTGCCGGATGGCACTGTTGTACTCATGGTTATTGACACACACAAGTCTCTGGTAAACCAATTGATGGTGGTCGGTGCCCGCAGCCGGCTGCGTCTGGTCCCCCTCCCGGTTCGGTGGTCTTGGCCTGCACCGTGTTGTGTACTTGGGCTGCCTGCGCTTCAGCATCAGGAGTCCGCTCCCCGGCTTGGTAGATGTCGGGAGAGCCCTTTTGCCACAGACGCTGGCCCGTGGGATCTCTCTGCCTGTGCGGTGGCTTTCTATCCCCCTCGGTGGGCTGTTGTCTTCAGTCGGGACTTGGGTGGGAAAGGACCTATAGTCCAGACTGCAATCAGTTAATTAACTCAGTCCAGTGGATTCTGGACCTTGTTTCAGGGTCTGAGTACCCCTCTGTGTGCTCCAGTTTCTGAGTCGGTTCCCCGGGTCGGTACCGGCGGGCCACTACCCTGTCTCAGTCCACCACGGTTCCACTGAGCCATCTTCCCAGCTCCTGCAGGCTAAGGCCACTGTTTGCCTCCTAGCCAAGGCACCAGGGCTCCGACCCCGGCACCTGTCAGACACCTTCACTCCACTAACACTCCTTCTCCACTCTGCACTTGAACTCCACTCATCATCTGGTTTTTCCTGCCTCAGGCCCTCGGAACTCCTTGGTGGGCGTCGCCAACCACCTGGCTCCGCCCCCTGGTGTGTCCATCAAGCACTGAGGGAGGTGACTAGGTTTTAATGGTTGGTTGATGGCACCTTTTTAGTGGACAGGTGTAGTGCGGGGGTCTACCTGTGACAACCTGGCTAGTCCAGGGTGTCACAAATACATTCTCTACTTTACATTATCTTGTTGTCATGATTGTCTCCCTGTTTTTGGAGACTAGCGGCAGTTTAAGGACTGGAGTCCCTTATCGAATCTGGGACTCCGCATTTAAATGTGGTTTTAATTCCTTTTGTACCTCAACGGTTAATGTCAATTTTGCTCCTGGCAGCTTCTCCAGCAGTCTCTAGCCAAGTGCTTCTGCTTCAATTACTTTGTAGGCACGCCCGTCAGGTTTAAATAGAGGTGTTACCCAGAAATCCCTGCTGTTTAAGTGTTCCAGAAGCCGGACTTTATCCTTTTGTGTTGCGTTATTTCCTCTGTTTGTTTTCCTTCCCTTGTGTCTCTGTATTGTAGTGATGAGTCTAGTGAACTCATCGGCCTACTTACTACGCAGGGTGAGCTCAAGGCCCAAGGTATCTGTGCCACCCCTGCAGCGGTCGAACCGCTCGGATCCGAGGGTGGTTGCTGTGGCTCGAGGAACTCTGAACCCGGGGGCTCGCGGCCACTTCAAATGTAAAGGGGGTATTTACAGGGGATAAGAGTTCGTGATGCCACCCGTGGTTCGCGGTAAGGGGAGTACCACTGCTGCCAATGGGAGTACCCAGGGGAGATGGAGTGGAGCAGCCAGATGATGTTCCATCCAGAGGCCCCGGGACTCTGGATGGTAGAGGTGTAGGGGAGCATGGTGCAGATTGGAAGCAGGGGAGGACAGCATACTCACTCAGGCAGTATTGGTAGTGATGCGACCTCAAAGCAGACTCAGAAGTAAACCAAGTCTCTGGGTGCCGCTGCCACTTCAGGGGAGCCCGTCTGGGAGTCTGCTCCCGTTGGTATTGCTGTTGATCTGTACCTTGCCTCTATGCACTATAATTTAGATGTTCTGAGTCTCCCCTCTGCTTGAAGCTGTCGGGGTCCCGCTCCCCACTGTTAAGTAGGGAAGCTGTGCTCTCGATGGCTGACACTTGTGATTTCACTTGGGCCGCATAAGCTGGAAAACCCTATGATCCTCTTTGTGCTGATGCCTTCGATCTCTGAGCTCTTGTGGAAAGTTCATAAAGAGACTATCCTCCACAGGTTAATTATCTGGTTGCGTGAAGCTACTCCCTGATCTAGGGTCCAGTACCCCGCCGTGCTCGATACCAATTCAGTTACTAAATACTCCGGTGCCGCACGTTCTCCCAAACTAAGCCTGGCACCCTTCTCCAGTACCCTGTGACCGGGTCTCCGACTCCTTTGGTCTCAGACCACCGTCCGCGACCTAGCGAAAAGTCCCCAGGGAGCTCCAACTTCCAGCTCCTCTCTCTTTGGAAGCTACTACTCTTCTGCCTAAACTTTGCTCTCCACTTCCTCTCTCTGACTTCCTCCCTCCCACCAGTCTGCCTGACCCCCTAGGCGAGTGGCCCTCCTGTTCCAGCTGGACCACCCACTAGTGTGCCTGACAGGGTGTGGTGTGAGGTGTGACTAGGATTTGCATACTGATGGAGCAATACCAATGGTTGGGATCCTAGAACCATGCGGGGTTGAGTCCTGCACCAGAAGGAAAGGACTGCAGTACCCTGTGACACCCTGACTAGTTCAGGGGCATCACATATTCTGCTCGCCGACTGGTTGAAAGAACCTGTATAGAGACGCTAGGGAGCTCGGGAGTCAGCTTGAGGTGAGTTCAGGAGGTGCCCCCTCACCCCTCTCCCTAGCGGCAGGGACCTCCATTATGTTATGTTCTCAGCATTCCCCCCTGTTTGTGGTGTTGTTTTGGTGTTTTTTCATTGTGCATCAGACTCCATTTTGGCTTGAATGTGCTTGCCATGCTTGTAGCGTGACAATTGTGCCGTGAATCGCCCATGAAACTCTGTATGATGCTATGTTTCCTATAAACAGCTAGATAACATGTATTATGCATTGTCAGATTACCTACGATAAAGCCCCCGTCACACATAGCGAGATCGCTGAAACGTCACAGGTTTTGTGACGTATCAGCGACCTCACCAGCGATGTCGCTATGTGTGACACATAGCAACGAGCGGGCCCCTGCTGAGAGATCGCTGATCGTTACAAAACGATCAGGACCTTTTTTTGATCGTTGGTCTCCCACTGTGCAGCACACATCGGCATGTTTGACGGCGGGAGACCAACGAGCACCGACTCGTGTAAGCAGCGTATGCTGGTAACCAGGGTAAATATCGGGTAACTAAGCAAAGCGCTTTGCTTAGTTACCCCATATTTACCCTGGTTACGAAGCGCAGGATCGTTACACGAGTCACTGGTGGCTGGTCGCTGGTGAGATCTGCCTGATTGACAGCTCACCAGCAACCATGTAGTGACGCACCAATGATCCCTGCCAGGTCAGATCGCTTGTGGGATCGTTGGTGTGTCGATACGTGTGACACGACCCTAAATCAGGCGTCACACGGTACGATATATCCGGCGATATGTCGTCGGGGTCACGGATTCCATGACGCACATCCGGCTTCGTCAGAGATGCCGTACCGTGTGACACCTCCGAACGACTGTGAACGAGCAAAAATACTCACCTTATCGTTGCTTGTTGACACGTTGTTCATTTTCATAATGTCGTTCCTCCTTCTGCGCGCCAGTTGTTCGTCATTCCCGAGGCAGCACACATTGCTATGTGTGACACCCCGGGAGCGACGAACACAGCTTACCTGCGTCCCGCCGGCAATGTAGAAGGAAGGAGGTGGGCGGGATGTTTACGTCCCGCACATCTCCACCCCTTCGCCTCTATTGGCCGGCTGCCGTGTGATGTCACTTTGATGCCGAACGTCCCTCCCCCTTCAGGAAGAGGCTGTTCGCCACCCACAGCGACGTCGCCCGGGAGGTAAGTGCGTGTGACGGGGGTTAACGACTTTGTGCGCCATGGGCAACTAATTGCCCGTGACGCACAAACGACGGAGGCGAGTGCGATCGCTTATGCGATTGCACGATTTATCATCCCGTGTGACGCCGGCATAAGTCTTATTGATATATTTACATTGTGGGTTAGTACTACACTGGCAAGTGTCTAGATTTACTAATCTTTTACTGGGAAACAAAATTGTGAGCAATCCTGTCATGCCTAAAAAAAATTTACAATAACCTAACAATTTTTACAATTTTGGCCCCAAATACCTGCTATGGAAATTAGGTTCCTCTTGATGATTTTGAAGTTATTTGGGAATTTGCATCAGAAGGGCGGGTAACCCTTAAGGTGGGCACTTTATGATTATTTTAAATCAGTGATCCTAGAATTGTTCATTCATGACAATCATGTAGTGTAAACAGGCTGCTAATCACCTGACAAAGCAGCAAAATGCTTGTACATTGGATCAATTGATCTTTTGGGTTGCACAAAAAAATAATTGTTCTTGGCAGCTGTTGCCCTCTGTAAACAAGACCTGTGCTGCTTAGAACAATAGCAGCCTTGGGGTACAGATTACATAGTGTGTATCTGAATAGTATTATACAAGTGTAAACAGATTATTAAACAACTGTAAATATTCACCAACAATGTAATGTAAATGCATGTTTAGTATTGTAGTCAAAATAAGTCAATTAAAAATGCTTCTATAGTTAAAGTTGATGTAATAAAACCAAGAATTAAAATAAAGACCTTCATAAACAATTGTCTGGATTAGTCTACTGCCTGCTATGGTGTGACCTTGAACTGACCTTCATTCTTTGAATGCGTGCATGTTTATTTTTTGATTGAGAACAGTCTGTTATCAAAGAAAGTCAGGAAAATGCACAGAGGGAAAGCACTTATCTCAAAAAAACTTCTAGCGGCTAGTAGGTGTGGTGACCGTCAACACTTCGATTGAACAGTCTGTCCAAAATTGCTTCACGTCTCCGCTCACAATGTAATGATGTGATCCTAACTATTGTTTACAGAGAAAAAGGAGAACATTTGACGCTATAGATGTACAGAATAACCCTAGCTGGGAAAGTAGGGATTGTATATAAACGCTCCTGATTGTTTTACATATGCCTGGAATCAGAATTCCTAGAGGACTTAGGTAATTGGTATTGTTCCTTCACATATTAGGCCATACTACGTCTTTTCAAGATTGTCTAATCATTCCAACAACTCAATATCTCATTACATTCAGGGAATGTTCTCTTAATGTGCAAGGTTTACAATCTAGATATCCTATGTCGAAGGAACGAGAGTAGGAAACACAATGCCGCTCACTGTTACTATTGCAGCTAAAGGAAAATTTACACAAAAGTGTCTCCCACAATCAGATAAATGCCCCATAAATCCATCATTGGTAGATTCATTCTCTATTTTGTTTCATAATAGGGACAATTTTTGAAGAATTACTTTCCCATTACAACAAAATACATTGTGCTATTTCCTATAATGGGGGTCTTTTCTGAGGTCATCAGTTATATGCTGGATACACATTACCGATTTCGTTGGTGAAAAATATTATTTTCTGTCTGATGGAAGAGATGGCATGTTCTTTTTCATTAAGACCCGTTGTTCTGACAAATTGTAGCAGTAACTACATTAACTTCATGTGTTTTTAACCCCTTAAGCATGCAGCTACATTCGGCCCCCGGAATGCTGTTGTTTCATTTCACAACATTGCAATAACCTATTTATGCTGCAATATGACCACCAAAAGGCACTAGAATGGGCTACATGCTGTAGAGAAAATAGTTCTACAGTTAAAGGGAAGCTGCCGAGTAATAAAAACACTATCAACCTGCAGAACTGGAACTGACCTCACATCAAGGAATCTCATATTGGAACATGATAAGTTGATATGTACCAAGCACATCTATAAAATATATAAGTACCAATAAGATATATGATATACAGTATATGTGCCAAGCAATAATATGAAAACGTTTGTATTTTTCAAATAGTTTTTGGACAATTTCTTCTTTCTCTTTTTGGATAAAATCCATGGTGGGTGGCAGTTCTGCATCACTTTGTAGTCTCCACCTGTGTCTCTAAGTAACATCATCAATCATCTTTACATATACGGTAGAACATGGTTTGGCATATAGTGAATAGAATACTTTCCACATCTTAATACACATTCTATTAAAGGACAACTTATAGAATAATTGAACATATTCTCAATCATTTTCCTCCACAAAATCCTTTATATTTCCAATCCAAGACTTAAGCAGTGTGGATAATCATTGAAATACATTACAGACACAAAATATATGCAGTATTTCTTGGCACGGTCGGATTTAAATACTCCCAGTGAGCTATGAGGAATGTCTGAAGACTGCAGTACATTTCTAAGACAATTTGTTAAAATCAGAATTGCATTTTTGCTACATTCATATTACATATACAAGCATAGTATCACTTGTAGTATTAGTATATTGTATACATAGTCATATTTTCAGAACTCTTAGTAAAGTATATAAATAATTTCCTGAATGTGATAATCAAAGCAAAATATGGGCCTATACTGACGAGGATTGACCCACCCCAGTTCTCAGCTTACTGCCCTCTACTGACAGCTTAGAGAGTAAAGCATTCCCTGATTTTAGGGCATTTACTTTGCATTCATATGAATGTGAGGTGATAAATCAAACCTCATCCTCTGTGGTTGAAGGTATGCACTGGCTCACCAGCATTATACAGATGTGCTTGACTGTGTTCATATGAATGTAACACTTTGCTCAGTTTCACTTCTAATATTATTCAGCCACTAAGAGCCGCTGCCTTAAAGTACAGCAGAAAGACTGCATACATATGATTGTAAAACATATGAAAGGGAAGTGCGGCCATTTTAAGAAGGATTCTGCTGTTATCTAGGAAAGAGGCAGGATGTACCGGACAGAAATCCAGAGTCATCCGCATGGAGAAGTATCATTATGGAAGCAGAGCAGCAGCTAAGTGCTGCAATCCTAATATTGTTGTGCCCCCCTCCTCATGTGGGGACATTGGGCCCCTCACCCATCAGGCTCTCCTGCGGTGGCTGCTCCATTCCCTTCCCATGCTGCTGTCTCCCAGAGGCTGTGTACTCACAGCAGGCTTCCTGGTTCTGCCTTAGGAACTCTAGTGTGGCCATGCCCCTTTCTTAAAGGGCCAGCATACCCTTAACCCGGAAGTGCCTCTCAGGTCAGTTGAGAGCCTGCAGCTATTTAAGGTACCTGGGCAATGAGTCTATACATTGCTAGTTCTCAGGTCCACTAGCACTGTACTGCTACTGCTGCTGCTGTTGTATAGTGCTAGATCCACTGCTGACATTTGTTTATACTTCAGTGTACTGCTGCTGTTTTCCCTAACCTGCCACTGCTGCTGCAAGGCACCACACTGGCCACCAACCATGATACCTGTGTACCGCCCCAGTGTTAGTCGGGCTGCTCAGATCCAGGATCGTTGTGGCTCGAGGGGTCCGGACGCAGCTTGGCAGACACTTTGATCCATATAAAGGGGATATTTACAGGAGAGAAGGTTGTGACGCCACCTGTGGGTTACTGTAATAGGAGTACCACTGCTGCTGTAAGGAGTACCGGGGCAGATGGAGTTAAGCAGCCTGATGTTAGTCCCTCCACAGGTAGGGAAGGCCCGGGCTCAGGGTGTTGGTAGCTATTTGGGAGCGCAGGGTGCAGAGGACCAGGGTACTCACTGTTGGTAGTCGTGATGCTGGATGAGGTTTATAAAGGAGACACACACGCTGCAGGTAAACCAAAGTCTCTGTGTGCTGCTGCCACTTCGGGGAGCCCATCTAAGTACCTGGTCCCACCGGTGTCACATAGTAATCCGGAGCTTGCCTCCGTGCACAGTTTTGTGTTCGTGTGGGTCCCTATAGCTTGAAGCTGTAGGGTCCCGTTCTTCAGTTTTTAAGTGAAGACTTACTCCCAAGGGATGGAACTTGGGACTTTAGTGGGCTGCTTTCTCTAGAAAACCATGTCCCCCGCGGTGTGCTAATACCCTCGATTTCTGAGCTCTCTGGGAAGGTCCCTGAAGGTCCCCTTCCTTTGCAGGTCAATTGTCAGGATGTTGAATCGGCTCCTGACCTAGGGTCCTGTAAACCGTCGTGCTTGGTACCGGTCCATTCTTTTAGGCTTCCTGGTGCTGACAGTCCTTCACGACTATGTCCGTCACACTCTGTCCAATGTCACTGCTACCGATCCCTGACTCTTCTGGTCCCGAACCACTGTCTGCGACCCAACCTTGGTCCTTCTAGCTCCCCGGGAGAGGTCTCCTTGAGGGCTCTCACTCGACTCTCTGACTCTCCCTCCCACCAGTCTGCCTGACCCCTAGGTGGGTGGCCCTTTTTCAGCTATACCAACCCATTGGTGTGTCTGACAGGTCATAACGTGAGATGTTGATTGGGATTTGTGGTACTGATGGAGGTGACACCGGTTTCTGGGATTTGGAACCAGGGGGGGTAGGTCCTGCAACCTGAGGGAAAAGGATGCAGTTCCCAGAAGCACCCTGATGTATTCAAGGGCGCTACACCTGCCTCTCCAGCTGCTGCTGCCGTATCCATCCATCCCGGTTGGAACCTTGACACCTGCTGCTGCTGTTGTCTTGCTGCACCTGTCTTCCCGAGTGGCATCTGGTCTCACATCTGAAATCAGGTGTGGTTCCATAGTTAAGCCTCTTGGGGTTTTCTGTGTGCTGTGGCCCAGTGGGTTAGCTAAAATCCCTGTTCGCCCAGCGAACATAAGATGTGACCAGATCCTTGTCAGATGGTAGAAGAATTGCTGCCAGGGATGCCGCTGTAAGACGGTAAAAGACCAAGGAGGAACGTGAGCTGTGTTAGACACTGTGAGGGAGCCAGATCATTGCCATTTGTGCTACAGTTCACCTGCCAGAGGAAATCTTGATCCATCTACATCCATTGGCAAGATGTGGAACAAACATGGCACAGTAAGGCTTAATGCCACAGTGCGTAACCTTGCATGCAGCATGTTATGTTTTAGTGCCAAAACACGGTTTACTGGGACCAAACCTATAGTTAGGTGTTACACCTCATGGCTCTCCAGTTGCAAGGAATGAGGTAGTCTCCCATTCCTTGTCTGCCACGAGCCCTTCTGTTCAGCAGCGCCGAAGGTCTAGGAGACTGTGCGGTCTGCAGGAGATGCCTGCTCACAGACACAGCAGAAGGGTGACACCTAGTGGTCCTCCCTTTGCAAGGAATGAAGCGGTCTTCCATCCCTTGCCTGCCACGTGCTTTCCTGCTCAGCATCACAGAGGGTCTGAGAGGTTGCGCAGTGTGCAAAGGATGGATGCTCAGGGAAGCAGCAGGACTTCCCTTATCTCTGCACATTGTGAAACCGAGGATCCCGCCTTTATGACCCAGAGGCAGGAAGATGAGCATGTGCCCCACGTGACGTCTTCTGATTCGCTCACTGATATCACACGGCCCGATGACGAAGCTGGTGATGCGCTGAATCCTGACTGGCCGGGCCATGACGTCACGAATCCTGATTGCGTCACGTCCGTCTCGCGCCTGCCCTTCGGTGGAGCTACGCCTCTTTAAAAGCTCCCCTTGCCTTCATGGTGGCGCGTGACCATCCTTCTATGTTTGGATGTCTGGCAGTGTGCTGCCACGCCACTGTACAGACGTCATTGTCTTTTGTGGGCTTTGCCCTTGCTGCTTAGGCAGCACCTGGTTTGCAGGTCTTGCCCCTGCCTTGCTGCTCTGGCAGTATTCTGTTTAGCAGGCTGTGTTCCTGTCCCAGGTGAGCTCCTAGAGTCTCTGTCGGACTCACCTATTACTGAAGCACACGTGCGTGGGCACCTCTGTGCTACCCTCGTGCCATATTCCTGTGACTCCCGCTAGCACACGTGCGTCCCCGTGCAACAAGTACACTGAACGAGGAGCCCCGAGCCATTCAACCCTCACGGGTTAGGGCGGACCGGTGTACATAGATCGTCTGTGACATTCCAGATGATCACTAGTAGCAACCCGCTCACTCTTTCCTGACCATAGCAGCGGTCCCTTACACCGCACAGTGAACCTTGACCGGCGGAAGCTGTCCATTTCCCATCTTGGCACGCTTCCCCGGGTCCCCCTCGTAACATTACGGTTGCGCCAACAGTCTGGCTATGGTGGAAGAGCAGCAGCAGTTGCAGCGTTATGTGCAGCAGTTGGAGTCACGATTGGCAGCAGTGGAGCGGTCTTCCCCCGATAAGGCTGCTCTAGCGACAGTCGCCACCCAGGCGGCTACTCAGGCTGTGGAATTGTGCGGAAGGTCGCCTCGCCTTGCGCTCCCAGAGCGCTTCAGCGGGGACAGCTCCGAGTGCCGTGGTTTCATAAACCAGGTTACCACCTACTTGGAGTTGTCCGCGACTCATTACGCTACTGAGAAGGCGAAGGTAGCCTTCGTCCAGTCCCTGCTCACAGGGAAAGCGCTAAAATGGTCCACGCCATTGTGGGAGCGCGGAGATCGTGTGGTGAATCACCTTCCAACTTATTTTGAGGCCATGAGAAAGGTGTTCCTCGGGCCTCAAGTCACCCACGACTCCGCGCTGCGGCTCCTACGCCTTCGTCAAAGGTCCATTTCAGTCGGGGACTTTGCGGTGCAATTCAGGACACTCGCTGCAGAGCTGGACTGGCCAGATAAAGTCCTGGTCCCTGTGTTCTGGGAGGGTCTGGCAGGGTTCGTCAAAGATACGCTGGCCACGCGTGACGTGCCGACCACCTTAGAGTCCTTGATTCGGCTTGCCTCTCGCATAGACATCCGCCATGTGGAGCGGAGGCTCGATGTCTCTTCGGCACCCACGTCTACCTGGCCTACAGAGCCTCTGACTCCTCTCCCCCACCAGACAGGTCTCCCATCCAGCCCTGTTGACGAACCCGTGGAGTCAATGGAAGTGTCCAAAGTGGTCTTCTCTACCACAGGTTCTCGGCCTTCGGTTGTTTGCTTTGCCTGTGGGCAGAGGGGACATATAGCTACCCGATGTTCGAAACCATTGGGAAAAAAAGACAGCGTCTAGTTTCCATCAGAGGGGGGATCCTAGACGCTGCCTCTCCTTCTAGGTTAACCATCAGCGCCCAGTTGCAGTTTGGCACCACTGTCTTCTCTGCGCAGGCTTGCTTGGACTCCGGCGCTGACTGCAATTTCATTTCGGCATCCCTGGCAACTAGGTACTCTGTTCCCCTGGTCCTGTTGCCTAAACCAATCAGTATCCGGGAAGTCAACGGGTCCCTACTTGTCGATCCCATTAACCAGATCACCGTCCCTCTCAGGATGGATGTACCACCAGGCCACCATGAGCAGGTATCCTTTCTGGTGCTTCCAGAAGGGACGGATGAGATCCTACTCGGACTTCCCTGGTTGAAACAGCATGCTCCGATACTCAACTGGGCAACAGGGGAGATCTCGTCCTGGGCAGGGTCATGTAGGGAGCACCTCCGGGTCACCCACTACCCTAGACCAGGTGCTACCTGGCCAGACCCTCGTTCCCCCTGGGCTACGGAATGATGTGCTGTCCTGGGACCATACCTCCAAGGTCGGGGGACCCTTCTGGGCCAAAAGGGCCAGAGTCCTAGAGGCCAGGCATGATTGGTGGCCGACGGCCGACTCCTCGTCCGACGACCCTGAAATAGCGAGGCTGGTAAAAACAAAAGTCGTACAGGGCAAGAGGTACTTCCTCATAGAGTGGGTTGGTCGTGGACCGAAGCATAGGTCCTGGGAATTGGAGGGTCATGTCCATGCCCTGGGTTTGGTGGCGGCCTTCGAGCGCAGGCCGGTAGGGGGCCCTAGATGGGGGGGTAATGTTACGCCTCGTGGCTCTCCGGTTGCAAGGAATGAGGTAGTCTCCCATTCCTTGTCTGCCACAAGCCCTTCTGTTCAGCAGCGCCGAAGGTCTAGGAGACTGCACGGTCTGCAGGAGATGCCTGCTCACAGACACAGCAGAAGGGTGACACCTAGTGGTTCTCCCTTTGCAAGGAATGAAGCAGTCTTCCATCCCTTGCCTGCCACGTGCTTTCCTGCTCAGCATCACAGAGGGTCTGAGAGGTTGCACAGTGTGCAAAGGATGGATGCTCAGGGAAGCAGCAGGACTTCCCTTATCTCTGCACATTGTGAAACCGAGGATCCCGCCTTTATGACCCAGAGACAGGAAGATGAGCATGTGCCCCACTTGACGTCTTCTGATTCGCTCACTGATATCACATGGCCCGATGACGAGGCTGGTGATCTGCTGAATCCTGACTGGCCGGGCCAGGACGTCACGAATCCTGATTGCGTCACGTCCGTCTCGCGCCCGCCCTTGGGTGGAGCTACGCCTCCTTAAAAGCTCCCCCTGCCTTCATGGCGGCGCGCAACCGTCCTATGTTTGGATGTCTGGCAGCGTGCTGCCACGCCACTATACAGACATCATTGTCTTTTGTGGGCTTTGCCCTTGCTGCTTAGGCAGCACCTGGTTTGCAGGTCTTGCCCCTGCCTTGCTGCTCTGGCAGTATTCTGTTTAGCAGGCTGTGTTCCTGTCCCAGGTGAGCTCCTAGAGTCTCTGTCGGACTCACCTATTACTGAAGCACACGTGCGTGGGCACCTCTGTGCTACCCTCGTGCCATATTCCTGTGACTCCCGCTAGCACACGTGCGTCCCCGTGCAACAAGTACACTGAACGAGGAGCCCCGAGCCATTCAACCCTCACGGGTTAGGGCGGACCGGTGTACATAGATCGTCTGTGACATTCCAGATGATCACTAGTAGCAACCCGCTCACTCTTTCCTGACCATAGCAGCGGTCCCTTACACCGCACAGTGAACCTTGACCGGCGGAAGCTGTCCATTTCCCATCTTGGCACGCTTCCCCGGGTCCCCCTCGTAACATTACGGTCGCGCCAACAGTCTGGCTATGGTGGAAGAGCAGCAGCAGTTGCAGCGTTATGTGCAGCAGTTGGAGTCACGATTGGCAGCAGTGAAGCGGTCTTCCCCCGATAAGACTGCTCTAGCGACAGTCGCCACCCAGGCGGCTACTCAGGCTGTGGAATTGTGCGGAAGGTCGCCTCGCCTTGCGCTCCCAGAGCGCTTCAGCGGGGACAGCTCCGAGTGCCGTGGTTTCATAAACCAGGTTACCACCTACTTGGAGTTGTCCGCGACTCATTACGCTACTGAGAAGGCGAAGGTAGCCTTCGTCCAGTCCCTGCTCACAGGGAAAGCGCTAAAATGGTCCACGCCCGGGTCCCCCTCGTAACAGTTAGGTATATTGATTAGTTCAGGCTAAAGTTTAATGCAAGATCAGCGACTGGATCCTCCACCGTAGCTGCAACATTCCTTGTTTCCTGGCCTGTTATAAAGGACTTAATACCCACACATAGGTAGCATCATGACACGCAAAGGACTTTGGGCCACATCTGAACTATTCCAGGAGTGAGTTACTGAAATACATTTTATAATTGCTCAAGTTTGTTAAACTTCATTTTCTGTTTAGCAGCTGCTGAATTTGATTCTTCAGTTAGACATACTATGTGTAATTGAGAAAGGAATAGCTGTCTGTTTTCTCTAGAAGTCAACCTGGGGTGGGAATGCATTTGATTTGGTTATAGAGATAACTGAATATAAGGTTTTGAACCATTGTGCTGGTACATGGGTGACCCCGGATGTTGCAAGCATATAATTATTTCAGAGTCAAGGGGGTTAATAGGTAATCGGAGGCCGGTCTAGAGAGGTGCACCAGTAGGTAAATGTATAGTATTTGTAGTTGGTACATATTGCAAGGATTCTCAGATGGCAGCACAATGGTCTTGGCTTCCCGGCTGAGTTTTGGTAAAATATTTTGAATGTTAATTCTACTTCCTGGATATGTGCATTCCCATAATGTAAGTAAGATATATTTGGTGAGTGCATTGATGTTGGAGTCGGTTTTCTCGTTCTTGACTTTGCTGTATCCATAGTACATGGCTTACATGAACTGTTTAAAAGACAGAGTAACCTGCTGCACTCTGCTTTATAGTAGTAATGCTCCATCACTTACCCACAAAAATGGTAACTTTTAAGCATGTATTCAATTTAGTTTGTACCCAGAGGTGATGTTACTTACATGGGTGGGGACTTGTTTTCTTCTAGAAAACAGAGAAAAATTATGTTTTAAGTTCAGAATTTACACAGAATAGTTCAGAAGTTTATATTGAACAGATTCCAGGCTGTTTCCCAGGTAAGCATATATGCAAGATAAAGTAGAGTAGTGCAGCATCTGCATAGAAATAAAATTGGTAAAACTTCATGTTTATTAATACATTTATAAAAACGATAATAGAACAAAGTTAATAATGAAACTCCAGGTTTCCGTCCCCTTTCGGGTTCTTAAAAATGGCACTGCATAATGGGAGATATCAGATTAAATTATAGTGACTAGCGATAAGCAAGCAGTAAAATGCTCGGGTGCTCAATGCTTGGCTTGAGCATATTGAAATGCTTGGGTGCACGACCCGAGCACCGAGCCCAATGTTAACCTATGGGAAACTCGAGCATTTTTCCGGCTGCACCCCCGGAGGTCTGCAGAAAGCCTAACAATAACACAAATGTATAACAACAGTGCTCAAATGACATGGAGCAGCATGGGGAAGACCCCTGTAAGCATTTCTGACTCCCAGGTCACTGTTGTGAACAATGAGGGGGAGGAAGAATCCTGTGTTCCTCCTCTTATGTGACGTGTGTGACATGCACTTTCGCTTAGTAGCGTATGTGCGGCAGCTTCTCTCTGCCTGTACATTCGCTGCTAAGCGAAATCAAAAGTGAACAGTAGGAAAAAAATAGCATACTCGCCTCTCTGCAGACTCCCAGGACATGTCCGATTGGTTCCAGGACCTCCCGGTAATCAGCTAATGCTGTCACCCGACAGCATCATCTGATCATTTAAGTTCTGCAGTGAAAAGCCGGCTGGCTTTATACCTCCCGGCTTTTCAACAATCCGATGATGAATCAGCTGATCGTTCATAAAAGCCAGCTGGCTTTTTACCGCTCAGCCAGTTTAAACGATCAGATGATGCTGTCAGGTGACAGCATCAGCTTCTTACCAGTGGATATTGGAGCTGATCGGATATGTCCCGGGATTCTGCAGAGAGGTGAGCATAGTTTTTTTGCTACTGGCAATGGCTTTAAATGGCTTTTAAACAATCAGCTGATGTGTCATTTGATTCAGGTCCTTGAACCTGACACATCATCTGATCGGTTTGCCTAGACTCGCTTGTAACAGGGTTAGAGCCTCAGGATTGGAGGATTGCTGATGTGGTACCGATATTTAAGAAAGGTAAAGGTGGCTTTACACACTGCAACATCGCAAACGACATCGCTGTAACGTCACCGGTTTTGTGACGTTATAGCGACCTCCCCAGCGACATTGCAGTGTGTGAAACACATCAGCGACCTGGCCCCTGCTGTGAAGTTGTGATCACTACAAATCGTTCAGGACCATTCTTTGGTCCTTTGTTTCCCGCTGTGCAGCAAAGTTTTAGTGTGTAAAGGGGACTTTACAGCGACTTCCCTTTCAAAAAGCTGCTTTACAACGTCCCTAATGACTAGCTAGGTCATTCTGCAGGTCCGGATCGCTGTTGCGTCGTTGGCCAGGTTTGCCTGTTTGACAGCTCACCAGAGACTTTGTAGCGATCTCGGCCAGGTTGGGATCGCTGGTGGGATCGCTAGAAAGTTTCAGTGTGCAAAGGGGCCTTAAGAGGGTAGATCCAGGCAACTACCTTCCAGTAAGCCTGACATCAGTAGTGTGCAAAGTTTTTGAGGGCATTTTAAGGGATGACATGCAAAAATATATTGCAGAAAATAATATAATAACTGACAGACAGCATGGATTCATTAAAGATAAGTCGTGTCTAACCAACATGTTGGATTTCTATGAGGAGGTAAGTGCAAATCTGGATATTGGTAATGCAGTTGATGTGATTTATTTGGACTTTGCAAAGGCATTTGATACTTTACCACATAATAGCCTTATACTAAAGTTCCAGAAGCAAGGACTAGGGGAAACTATATGCAACTGGGTAAGGAATTGGCTAAAAGATAGGAAACAAAGAGTAGTCATAAATGGTACATTCTCTAAATGGGCTATAGTCAGCAGTGGGGTGCCGCAGGGATCTGTGCTAGGACCGATTCTTTTTAATCTCTTTATTAATGACCTTGTGGATGGGATTGATAGTAAAGTGTCAGTCTTTGCTGATTGTACCAAACTATGTAGGAATATAAAAACTGACCTTAATAGTACAATATTACAAAAAGATCTGGATAAAATGTCAGAATGGGCAGATACTTGACAAATGAGATTTAATGTTGATAAATGTAAAGTAATGCTCCTAGAACGGAGTAATCCTATAGCTGCATATACATTAAATGGAAGCAAACTTGGGACTACAGAACAGGAGAAGGACTTGGGTACTCTCATTACAAATAAGCTGAGCAGCAGCACTCAATGTCAAGTAGCAGCTGCTAAAGCAAACAAGATTTTAGGGTGTACAAAAAGAGAGATTAGATCCCAGGATCCCAATGTATTGTTACCTCTCTATAAATCACTTGTAAGGCCACATCTGGAATATGGGAACCAATTTTGGGCTCCGGATTTTAAGACGGACATACAGAAGTTAGAATCAGTGCAAAGGCGGCTAACTAGACTACTACAAGGAATGGAAGGCCTCACATATGATGAGAGGTTGAAAAAGTTAGATATGTTTAGCTTAGAAAAAAGACGTCTCAGAGGAGATCTCATTTATATGTATCAATACATGTGTGGTCAATATAAAGGCCTGGCACATGACTTATTTCTTCCAAAGACAGTACTAAGGACCAGGGGGCATAAACTGCAAATGGAAGAAAAGCGATTCCGACGATCTCGTTAGCGATGTGACACGCCAGATCGCAGATAAGATTTGCCGAGATCGCATATAGGTCATTTTTTTGTAGCGCCGGTCTCGGCAAATCGTATGTGCGATCTGGCGTGTTACATCGCTAACGAGATCGCTAGCGATGTCGCAGTGTGTAAAGCACCCTTAAGTCTATATATAACACTATGTACAGTTTATGTGCACATACAGTCCCTGACAAACGTTCTGTCGCTTAGCCATGTTATGTAAATAAAAGCTTATAACCTAACTTTAAATTCATCCATTGTTTTCATAAATAACTCTTTTGAAAGCTGAAACTCTCCCAAATTTGGCTTAGATAATGAAAATAAAGTTGCTACAAAGCTGAAATATTGATCATTTAATGAACACAGAAAGGTCAGATTTTGGTAAGACAAAAGTTTGTCACCTTGTCATATAATGCTCCCAATCCTAGTTTACATCCTCACTTGTGCTCACTAAATGATCGGTTAATTAGTGGGTGTGTATAAAAAGAAACCCAGCACCCCAGAACTTCAGTTGAACTGCAACTTGACCTCTGACAACATGCCAAAAATACACCCTGCGACCGAAGCCTTAATTATCAAGAGGCTGAAGACCAGGTCCACTGCAGAGGTGGCTGGCACCTTTAATGTGTCTCAGCATCAAGTACAAAGAATTATAAAAAGATTTGAAGAGACTGGAGATGTTTTTGACAAGCCCAGGTCCGGCAGACCCCGCAAGACAATTGCTCAGGAGGAACGTTTGTTGGTTATAAAATCCAAAGCCAGCCCCTCTTCCACTGCAGCAGAGCTCCAAAAGGCCTAGTCACCTCAAGTCCCTGTGTCAACTAGATCAGTTTGTAGGATTCTGTCTCGAAATGGCCTCCATGGTCGAATCAGTGCCCAGAAGCCAGCACTAAACAAAAGGCAATTAAAAAAACGTGTGGCATTTGCCAAGTCCCACAGCCTGCTAAACAGATGGAAAAGTGGCAGAAGGTGGATTTCTCTGAGGAATTTTCAGTTGAATTACACCATAGCCGCCGCAAAATACTGCAGAAGACCTACTGGAGCCTGTATGGATCCAGAAAACAGTTAAGTTTGGTGGTTGAAATATCATGGTCTGGAGTTACATTCAGTATGGGGGTGTGCGAAACATTTGCAAGGTGGAAGGCAATATCAATAGTCTAAAATATCAAGAAGTATTAGCTACCTCTTACATTTACAATCATAAAAGGGGTCAAATTCTGCAGCAGGATGGTGCTCCATCTCATACATCCATCTCTACAACAAAGTTCCTCCTGGCAAAGAAGATCAAGGTGCTCAAGAACTGGCCAGCCCAGTCACCAGACATGAAGATCATTGAGCATGTTTTGGGAAGGTTGAAAGAGGAAGCTTGGAAACCAAACAAACCCAAAGAATTTAGATGAACTCTGGGAGGCATGTAAGGCTGCATTCTTTGCTATTCCTGATGACGTCATCAATAAATTGTATGAATCATTGTTGAACCGCATGGATGCAGTCCTTCAAGCTCAGGGAAGTCACGCAAAATATTAAATATGGCTCTAATAGCACCACAACTTCATTCACCAATGTTATGCAACATATCTTTGTATTAGAAGTTAATTATTTGTTTGAATTTCACATTACTTTCTGTGGGCGACAAAACATTTGTCTTGCCAAAATCTGACCTTTCTGTGTTCATTAAATGATCAATATTTCAGCTTTGCAGCAACTCTATTTTCTTAACCTAAGGGTACCTTCACACTTAGCGATGCAGCAGCGATCCGACCAGCGATCTGACCTGGTCAGGATCGCTGCTGCATCGCTACATGGTCGCTGGTGAGCTGTCAAACAGGCAGATCTCACCAGCGACCAGTTAACAGCCCCCAGCCAGCAGCGACGTGCAAGCGACGCTGCGCTTGCACGGAGCTGCCGTCTGGAAGCTGCGGAGACTGGTAACTAAGGTAAACATCGGGTATGGTTACCCGATGTTTACATTAGTTACCAGCGCACAGCTGTGTGTGCAGGGAGCAGGGAGCCGCGCACACTGAGCGCTGGCTCCTTGCTCTCCTACCATAGCTACAGTACACATCGGGTTAATTAATCCGATATGTAATGCAGCTACATGTTCAGAGAGCAGGGAGCCGCGCACACTGCTTAGCGCTGGCTCCTTGCTCTCCTAGCTGCTGTACACATCGGGTTAATTAACCCGATGTGTACAGCAGCTACATGTGCAGAGAGCCGGAGCCGGCAGCACAGGCAGCGTGAGAGCTGCAGAGGCTCGTAACTAAGGTAAATATCGGGTAACCACCTTGGTTACCCGATGTTTATCTTGGATACAGCTTACCTCAGCTGTCAGATGCCGGCTCCTGCTCGCTTCATTTGTCGCTCTCTCGCTGTCACACACAGCGATCTGTGTGTCACAGCGGGAGAGCGGCTTTGAAGAAAACGAACCAGGGCTGTGTGTAACGAGCAGCGATCTCGCAGCAGGGGCCAGATCGCTGCTCATTGTCACACACAGCGAGATCGCTAATGAGGTCACTGCTGCGTCACAAAAAGCGTGACTCAGCAGCGATCTCGGCAGCGAGCTCGCTGTGTGTGAAGCACCCCTAAACCAAATTTGGGAGGGTTTCAGCTTTCAAAAGAGTAATTTATGAGACCAATGGATGAATTTAAAGTCAGGATAAGCTTTTATTTACATAACATAGATAAGCGACAGAACTTTTGTCAGGGACTGTAGTAAAACACATCAGTGTACACATTAGTGTATCACTGGTATGTAACATACTGTGATACAGACATCGGATACAATATAACTTGTTAAATGTTATCTCTTGTCTTTAGTCACAGTATATCATATACCAGACCTCGGCAAAGAGTGGCCTACAGCCGTCATCCTTTCTGAAAAAGCCGAAGGGCTGAAAAAAGTGACCCACAGGCCACACTATGCCCTCTCATGCCCACATCATGTCCCGTGAGCTACTAAAATCACCAAAAAGTGATGCTTTGGAGCAACAAGGACAGGGTAGATGAAACATCAAGAGTACTGAAACTATCATGAATGGAAGCATTGGAGTCAAACTGACATGCCTAGCTGCTTACTGCTAAAGAAATTGCTTAAACCATCACTCATCTATATTTGGAACTTCTACTCAACTCCTTCTCTGCTAATGAAGAACCCACCGAGCAGGATTGTGCTGCCTTTTATACAGCTAGGTATTCTACTGCTCTCCTCCTCATGTACTGCAGATAGTCTGATGTGGCCTACAGAATTCATATTAGTAAAAGTAGACACAATTTTAGCCATCAGTTAACCGACTACATTATTGTTTTTATAGTATATTGCAGTCACTAATAGAGAACAATGAGTGACATGAAGACCAATAATGGGACAGAGCAAGCAAGCATAATCTCACAACAGCTTTATTACAAATGTCAATCATGTGGACTCTTCAGATGCAGAAAGATTGCTTTCTATGGTTATTATACAGCCAAGAAGTAGAAATACAATTCCCAGTCCATGAGAACAAATAATACAAACACTGACTCTCAAGATCAGCAAGTATTCATAGAACTGAAACACAGGTCTGCAAGAGTAAAGTTGTTTGAAATATATGAGGTGATTTTTATATACTTTCGATCTCTGAACTCACTTAAAATATCAATAAAATTCCATTTCCAGTTTTTTTACAGAAACTGACTCCATAGGCTTTTTTTTGCACCATACATTGACCCCTATGCTTGACCTTTGGTTGATGATTTTGGTGTCATTAGATTGTATAGAAATTAATCGACGTTATGTTGTGATGGGCTCCTCTGGGCAGAAAAGATATTCTTAATCATGCTCAAAAGAGTGTGGTGGTGTCCATAGCATATCTTTAATTTTACTTCAGCAGTATAAAAAAAATAAAGCTGCACCATGATTGGATGTTATGGGAAGTAAAGATTGATTATTTTAATCACAGTTCATGACAGCCGGGAGAGGCCTCATCATTAAAGCCCAAAATGTTGGCCAATGAGAACATCCTTCCAACCTGAAGTCAAGAACAAGCTTGGACTGATGAAGCAGTTTGTGACAACTCTACCAAAAGAAGGAGAACCTTAAGTACCTGTGTACCAAGTAACTCTCAGAAGCAAGACTGAGGTCTAAGGGGAAATCTTTTCTCCTTAGAGACCTGACAAACCAATTATAGCTACCAATGAGGAGTCTTAGGGTATGTGCACACGTTGCTTTTTTTTCCGCGAGGAAAAAAACGCACCCTCTGGCAGAGGGGAGAATTGTAAACAATGCTTTTTGAGAAACAACGCATCGAAAACGCATGCGTTTTTCATGCGTTTTTCATGCGTTTTTCATGCGTTTTTTTAGGTGCGTTTTTTAAGACTTGTCAGTGTTAATAAAGTTGGTTGAACACAGACCTTTGGGAAAAAAAAACCTGTGATGTCATTTCCTTCTCCACATTCTGTTTGGATAAATGGGAGGGCTTGGAATGGAAGGAGCACCATTTGAATTTTGGAAAAGTTGAAATAAACTTCGCGCACTGAGCCCCTTAGGTACCTATACATCAGAAAACCCCCACAAGTGACCCCATTTTGGAATCTGCACCCCTCAAGGATTTTATTCAGGAGTATATTAAGCATTTTGAATCCACAGCTACTTCACCCAAAATGTTGCTGTAGCAACAATATTCTCACTTTTACGCCCGTTTCACACGTCAGTGAAAAACACTGACTTTTTCACTGGCGTGTAAAACACGCACATGTCCCTCCATGTGCCGTGAATCACGGCACACATGGGTTGTCTAAGTGCAATCCGGGCTCCGTTCTCCGTGGCCCGTGATTGCACTTAGAGATTAACTCACCTGCACCCGCTCCCGCTCTCCATGGTGCTGATCGCTCCCGCGGTGCAGCATCCGGCCGGCGCTGACCCCCGCAGCAGCTGCTTCCGGGTCGGCTGTGTCGTGCATCATGAATATGCGCGACAATAATGAGCCGGCTCAGAAGCAGCAAGCTGCACGGGCTGCAGAGGACATCGCTGGACGCCGGGTGAGTTAAAATGATTTTTATTTTAAAAGCACGTTTTTTTCTGGAACGTGTTTCACAGATCACACCACTGCGTGGTCCGTGGAACATCAGTGATGCCAGAAAAAAATGGACATGTCTCCATGCGGCAATCACTCACACGCGGGTACGCCGCATGGAGACACGTGCAGTGACAAATCACTGATGTGTGAGCAGACCCATTCATTATAATGGGTCTGCGTATGTCAGTGATTCTGGTACGTTTAAAAAAAAGCACAAACGTCCCAGAATCACTGACGGGTGAAAGGGGCCTAAGGCTATGTGGCCATGATCCAGCGACACGGCGTCTAGTACACAGTGTCAGCCTTCCTGCAGCTGCCCATGCCCACGATTTGGGTTCAGGCTGCTGTGGAGCTCTATGCTACCTGCAGAGAACACTCTCGTCTCCGCAGCATAAATTGACATGCTGAGGCTCGGGAAGCTGCGCCACCGGTCGGTTTATGCTGCGGAGAAAAGAAGCCCAGTGGGCATGAGATTTCTAAAAATCCTTCCACTGTGCTTCTACTGCACAACGCAGCGTCATGGACGCAGGGAAAACAATCTGCGTCCAAAACGCTGCAAACCCCGATTGTGGGCATCCAGCCTAAAAAGCGTCAATGGAGGTCAAATATATATACAACGTCCCACCCCCGCCTGCATATTCTAAGCTGGCACCTTTAGTACCTTTCATGTGGCACTAAAGGGTGCCTAGCCTAGTTTTTATCACAAAAACAAAAAAAAAAAAATGGCGTGGGGTCCCCCCTATTTTTGATAACCAGTCAGGGTAAAGTAGACAGCTGTAGCCTGCAAACCACAGCTGGCAGCTTCATCTTGGCTGGTGATCAATTTGGAGGGCTCCCCAGGTTTTTTTTTTTTATTTATAAATAAAAATAATAAAAAAAAAATAACATGGGGTCCCCCAAATTAGATCACCAGCCAAGGTGAAGCTGACAGCTGAGGTCTGGTATTCTCAGGGTGGGAAGAGCCATGGTTATTGGACTCTTCCCAGCCTAAAAATAGCAGGCCACAGCCGCCCCAGAAGTGGCGCATCCATTAGATGCGCCAATCCTGGCGCTTCGCCCCAACTCATCCCGCGCCCTGGTGCGTTGGCTAACGGGGTAATAAATGGGGTTGATACCAGATGTGTAATGTCACCTGGCATCAAGCCCAGCAATTAGTGATGTCACGGCGTCTATCAGACACCCGACATAACTAATTGACAGTAAACAAAAGCAAAAAAAGACAACAAAAAATTTTTTATTAGAAAAAACACTCCCCAAATCATTCCCTTGTTCTCCAATTTAATAAAAAAAATGGGTCCGCAGAAATCCATTTGGATGTCCCACGTCGCCTCTGGACCTTCTAGAATATGGGGGCACGTTCAGGGAACGTATCCCCCATTTTCTAGGAGGGCAGACCCTCCATTTGAGGAGAGTGGGTGCAAAAATCTGCACCCACTCTCCCCGGGTCACAGCTGCAGACTGCCGAGCAGCCAGCACAGCTCTCTGAACACCGTGCTGGCTGTCAGCTGCTCTGCACATGTGACCGGCCAGCATGCACTGTGAAGGAGGAGGGGGCCGCAGGGGATCAGCGCTGCGACCGGACAGGTATGTATGACACCGGGGGGAATTGGGGTGAACGGGCAGGGCCTGGGTGCATTTTTCTGTCGCATGTCTCAAGGCACATGCGACAGATAACATAGGAGCAGGGCGGCCGGTGCGCTACTGTGCGCGCGGCCATGTTGGATTTTCGGGAGGGGGGTCGGGGATCGGGGCGGGCACTTTGGCGACACCGGGGGCTTTGCCAGGAAGTGAGGTCAACAGGAAACCTCTTGACCTCACTTCCAGGTAAATGCCTGCGTTCTGGCGTGCCGACAAAGCCCGCGGACCGCAACAAAAAAGCAGGTCCATGCGGTGTAGCTGCGTTCTGACCCCACATCATTGATTTCAATGGGGGAGAGAACGCAGCCGCACCGCACAAAAGAAGTGACATGCTGCTTTTCTTTCCGCACCGATTTTTGGCATCCAAAACGCTGCGGAAAGAAACGCAGCGTGTGCACTGATTTTTCAGCTTTCCCATACACTTTGCTGGGAAAGCTGAACGCATGCAATTTGCCACTGAAACGCTGCGGTTCAAAACGCAGCGTTTCCGCGGTAAAAAACGCAACGTGTGCACACAGCCTTATAGCTGCAATGCTCCTCTGGGAAATATTCAAGTTGTCTCTTCATTAAGGAAGGAGACAAACTCTAGTGCCACATATTGGAAGTAGCAATCCTAAAAGTCAAAAGTGTGCCTGTAAGAGCCTTTTCATAAGACTTAGGATTTATGCCAGATCAGAACCTCAATTTGCAGACACGGTGTTTCGGGATGGCTGTCCCTCATCAGTGCAAAGTATAAGGTCTGATCTGGCTGTATAAGAAGCTATAGTGGGGTCTAAGGGAAAATCTTTTTTCCTTGTGGAGACATTACAAACCAATTCTGGCTGCCAGGGAGGAGATTGTCTCTTCAGGGAGGAAGGAGGCAAACTCTAGTGCCACCTATTGGAAGTAGCAATCCTAATAGTCAAAAGATTTCCCCTTAGACCCCACTATAGCTTCTCATACAGTCAGATCAGACCTCATATTTTGCACTGACAAGAGGCAACCATCCTGAAACACTGTGTCTGCAAATTGAGGTTTTGATCAGGTATAAATCCTAAGTCATATGGAAAGGCTTGTTAAAGTGCCACTTTTGACTTTTATGATTGCTACTTCCATTAGGTGGCATTAGAGTTCATCTCCTTTTTCCCTGAAGAGACAATTTGAAGTAAAACAGAAGAACGGTATTTTTTGTGGGTCAGAATATTCAGAAATTCATGAACAAAAATGAAAGCTATTGAGAAAAGGGCTTGGTATTCTTTTAAAGAAACTGTGAACAAATTTCTAGGTACCAACAAAGATGTAAAATTTAAAGTCCATTGTGAAGAACATGCTGGAACATTTCAAAGCCTTGGGGTGTCTGATGAATTTGAACTTACACTTTTTACATTCCCATCTGAACTACTTTCCTGAAAATCTTGGAGCTGTTAGCGAAGAGCAAGGACAAAGATTTCTTCAGGATATCAAGGAGATGGAACGACGATACCAAGGTAGATGGAACGTGAACATGATGAGGACGTCTGCTGGATGCTTCACAGAGAAGATCCGCACTTCTATAAGAGAAAAGGTATCAAGAGAATCTTTGAAGAGAAAAGGGAAAGGCGCAAGAATTATTTTCCATCAATGTTGCACAATGCATGTTTAATAAACTTATATATAATATTGTGTACATTTTGGCTACGATAAAGATTTTCATGGTTAATCTCGGTTGGACGTGAATTCACGGGTAATTTGTGCAAAAACCATAGGTAATGGTTAAAAAAAGAAGCGTTAAAGGCATAAAATAACATAATAATCAGCGATTGGATTTGAAATAGTTTTTATAAATCCAAATTTTGCATAGCTGTTTTATTAAAAAAAAAAAAAAAGACTTTTTTAATCATCATATTAAAAAAAAAATCATAGGCACATTCCAAAACACAGAACGCCATGTCCTCTGATCACCGTGCTCCAGTCCAAAGACAAATGGGTAAGCAAGCAATATATTAATTTCTTCTATAAAGCGCCCTTCTATATTCATACTCATCGTATTCATGGCTTATATAATCCGCTAATATTTTATGTTAAATCTTCAATCCGTTTAAACAGAAACTAAAACTACAATATAATAACAATCACCAAAATGCAAACATTTACATAATGAATCATTATTAATGATCCATTTTCAAATTACCCATCCCATGCAGATGCTAAAAAGTGGTGTTTTTTTAATGCGCCAGTAACAGATATGATCCAATACTGCCATCTAGTGGTTATTTGTGAGACTAAACCCACATTACAAGTGCATTAGCAGTCACAAGCAGATTTTCAAGCCTAAGATCCCAGTAAGGAAACTGTTATATAGTGATGTTATATTTATCTGGTAAAATCAGATATTTGAATGTCTCAATTGTGCAAGTTTTTTTTTCAAAGGTATTTTATTGAAGGATTTTAAATAATAACTGGGAAAAGGGGGTGGGGGTCGGGTAACAGGCGAAACTAAAAAGGAAAAAATAGAATTATGCACGTTTTATTGCACAATTGTGTAATATTGTAAGTGCACAGTGTCCAGCTAGCAACCTATTAGTGACATCCATACTATTCCATTTTTTTCATTTATCAGTGTAGGGACTGAGGATCCTTGACGTTGGATTGCAAGCTTATGTGTTTTGGCTAATATACAAATCCATACCTCATATATATTTGATATATTTTTTTTGAACACTTTTATACAGGATGGAGTCAAGCCCCTTAATATAGGCCATGTATACTAGAGCCCCTGTCCCTGTATGTTGCCCTTAGGTAGTGTCTGGGCAACCTACCTGATCAAATAGTATGGGCAGCATCAGACTGGCTACCGGAGGAACTGCAGTAATACCAGTCCTGGCCGTGGTTACCTGCGCTGAACTCAGGAGCTCTCAGCTGAGCTGCGGAGTGGAACCTGGCCTGTCCCGCTGTCATGGACTGAACTGTGATAGCCGGGGAATCAGTCGGTGCTCACACCTGCAACTCAGTCCAGGCTCCACTCTGGAGCTCAGGTGAGAGCTCCGGAGTTCAGTGCAGGTGACCACGGCCAGGACTGGAATTTCTGCAGTTTCTCCGGTAGCCAGTCCGACGCTGAGTATGGGCGTCACTAATAGCTTGCAAGCCGGACACCGTGCACTTACATGTGTGAACAGCGCCCTATACACGCCACTAGTGTGAAATTTTATCATCTAGCATCACCCCCTCCATGATTGGTAGCGTGTGATTGATTGCTCCACCTTGCACCTTGAAGCCTCCATCATATTAAGGGGTTTGGCTGCATTCTGTCAGTGCAGTAGATTCTTTGGCCTGGGCTGACTGGATCTGTTGCCCTCTTGTTGCTGTAAGTATACAAGCAGACATTTTTATTGATACCATTCGGGTTACAAACAATCGTTTGTATTGTATTTTTTACGGCAGTGTTGTGATTGAAAAAAAAAACAATTTTGCCATTTTCATTTTTTCCTCTTTAAAAGGCATTTATTGATCAGAATTGTTTATTTTGATAGACTATGCTTTTATAACTGTTTTACTGTTTGTTTTTTTATTTCTTAGTACCCTTACAGGATTGGAACCTGCAGTTGACGGATGGCTTATGCTATACCATATGGTATTCTGCAACACCATAGTTTATATTGTATATAATGTAATTTGTTGTCTCTTCCAAACCTCAGTTTGTGCCTGAGCATCACAGGAGTATCAAAATGGCAGCCACAGAGCAGGCACCTGGTTGCCATGGTTATTCAGTGGCATCTAGAAGGCAGGCAGCAGCGATCAGAGCATAGATAGGGCAGTATATGGCTTGTGATTACCATCCAAATAATGTTGGTGTTAGGCTACACTCCCATGATGAGTTTTTGGTTACTTTTTGATGCTTTGTAGTTTCACTGTGTCAAAAATGCAGCGTCTTACAGCTCCAGCAAAGTAGATGGGATTTATAGAAATCTCCTGCCCACTACTGTACTCAGGGTAATCTGACGTACGGTGCAAGATTCACATCCACAAAATTTCAATTTTTCTTACAGGTACGCTGAGTTTTCTGTGCAGATTTTCCTCATAGACTGTCATTACTGTAGATGGGGGAAAATCTTCAGGTAAAGACACACGTGATATTATTGTGTTTCCTCAGCAGAAATGCATCGAAAATGCATATAATCCACACCTAAATATGTCAATAAAGTTTTTTCAAAGCCAAAAAGCAGTAAGAATAAAAAAAACAAACCAACTTTATTTAAAATATGATCAAAAACAACAAAAAAATAGGTGAAAATGCTTGTAAAAAAAAAAAGTACTCAAAAATGTAATGAACAAAATGTAAGTAACCTAATTTAAATAATAAGTGCAGATCAAAACTCATCAAAAGGAATATAGCACTATAGTAGAGGTAAAACCAGAAAATAATAATAATATTAATTCTTAAGGCTACTTTACACACTGCGATATCGGTCCCGATATCGCTAGTGTGGGTACCCGCCCCCATCTGTTGCGCGACACGGGCAAATCGCTGACCGTGTCGCACAACAGCCGTCACACTACTTACCTGTCCGACGACGTCGCTGTGACGGGCGAACCGCCTCCTTTCTAAGGGGGCGGTCCGTGCGGCGTCACAGCGACGTCACTGAACCGCCGCCCAATAGCAGCGGAGGGGCGGAGATGAGCGGGACGTAACATCCCGCCCACCTCCTTCCTTCCGCATAGCGGCCGGGAGGCAGGTAAGTGGAGCTTCCTCGTTCCTGCGGCGTCACACGCAGCGATGTGTGCTGCCGCAGGAACGAGGAACAACTTCTTTACTGCTGCAGTAACGATTTGTGAGAATGGACCCCCGTGTCGCCGATTAGCGATTTTGCACGTTTTTGCAACGATGCAAAATCGCTTATAGGTGTCACACGCAACGGCATCGCTAATGCGGCCGGTTGTGCGTCACAAATTCCGTGACTCCAACGACTCCGCATTAGCGATGTCGCAGCGTGTAAAGCCCGCTTTAGGCTCTGTGCACACTAGAAAATGGAATTTTCTTAAGAAAATTCTGGACCCTCTGAAAGATTACCGCACTCGCGGTAAAAAACCACAGCAAACCGCACCCGAAAACCGCATGTGGTTTTACCGCAATTTGTTGCGGTTTTGCCGCAGGTTGCTCCCTGCGGTTTTTGACCATTAACATGCAATTCTTTTTGCTGCAGAAAACATGCAGCAAAACCTGTTGGTGAATAAAAACACGCAGTGTGCGTACAGAATTTTTTTTTTACCATAGGTTTTGCTGGGGAAGGACTGCAGCAAGGTTATAAACATTTTCTGCAGAAAAACATGCAGCAAAACCGCAGTGTGTGCACAGAGCCTAAGGTATTCTCAGGCTGGGGAGGGCGAGGGCCATGGTTAATGCCCTCCCTCCTGCAGCCAAGAATAGCAGCCCGCAGCTGCACCGAGAAAGTCGCATCCATCATGCGACAGTCCCGGCGTGTCACCAGCTCTTCCTGATTGCCGTGATGTGGTGGCAATCAGGGTAATAAGGAGTTAATGGCAGCTCATAGTTGCCACTAAGTGTTAGGTTAATCATGGCAGGCGTCTATGAGAAACCCCCCATGATTAACCTGTAAGTAAAGTAAATAAACACACATACCGAAAAATCCTTTGTTTGAAATAAAACAAAAGAGCCGCCTCTTTCACCACTTTATTAACCCCCTCCCAAACGCACAGCTCCAGCATAATCCATAGAGGTCCCACGACGCTTGCATATTGATCCAGCCGTGTCTGACACATAGTACTCAATGCAGTCTAGTAACGAGGTTGCAGGGGTAACTACAGGTCAATTCTCACGGTCGGTGATGTCAACACATTACCGCTCGCAAGAACTTCAGGACCTATCTATCTATTATCTGTCCATCTATCTATCCCTCTATTATTTATTTATCCATCTATCTATCTATCTATCTATTATTCTATCTATCCATCTATCTATTTATCTATCAGAAGGAAATGACACTTTTTTATTTTTTTTTTCAACGTGCTTTATTGCATTGAATGTATTAAAACACATGTACCAATGTGCGGCAAAACTGCAGCAATACCGCGACAAAACCATGGCAAGCCGCGGTAAAACCACATGCGGTTTTTGGGTGTGGTTTGCTGCAGTTTTATACCGCGGGTGCGGTAATCTTTCAGAGCCTGTGGAATTTTCTTAAGAAAATTCCATTTTCTAGTACGCACAGGGCCTAATTGTGATCCAAGACAGGACAAAGCACTGAGCTGTCACACTGTGTGTCAAATTATACACCGGAGATTTATGACACATGCAGCACATTCCCAGATTGAGTGCCACTTCAATCATGTCGTGTCCCGCTCAATACCAGACATACTCCATGGATTTAAGTGGTTTTGTCTCAAGACAAAAAAGAAACTTTCAAATATTCATATACTTTACAACCAGTGCCATACTGGCCATCTAGCAACTCTAGCAATTGCCAGATGGGCCGGTGCCAACAGTGGGCTTCTCTGTCACGTTGTAGGTCTCTAAGGTAATAGAATATTTAGATCTTTGCGCTGCTTCAGGGATTCACTTCCCACCCTCTCTGCGACGTGACCTCCTTTTCACAGTGAGCATAGCAAGAGCAGGCTTTGGCAGGCAGCTTATACACTGAAAAGCAGCATGGTCACTGCCTTTACCATAGCCTCTTCCCTCAATCCAGCAGGGAAGTAGGGCTTTTTTCGGTGTGTGGATACGTTTGGTCAATCTCTCTTCCTTTGTTCTCCTCTGGAAGCTCCTACCATTTTGCTATACAGCTCTCATTTTACTGCATTTTACTAGCTGCAGGGACTTTAATGAAAGGGATAACCAAAGGGAGGTTAACCTTCTATTACTTTGCTTCCTTGGCTAAGAAAACAATTTATTTGCTGTTGGCAGTAAAAGGGTTAAATCTTGTGACTTGTGTAAATAGCTTTTACACTGTTTTCAGATAATGTGTCCTGTCACTTGGTCTCTTGGTCCTAGATACATTACTCTACATTTATCAATATCATATCTCATTTGCAAAGTGTCCGGCTGCTGCCAGCAGCCCGGGTAGATCGGCGCACATCTCAGCTGATTTCTAGAGTTGACATGTGTGCCTGCCAGGCACGAGCGGAATCGTTATCCACCCGTGCCTTTTAACCCCTTAAATGGCACTGTTAATAAGTGACAGCGCCATTAAAACCGTGATTGTGATGAAAATTTACTTACAGGCCGATACTAGATAAAAACATCAGCTCGAGAAAAATAAAAATAATAAGCCATCAGAGAGCCATAGATCCCAAAAAATGAGAATGCTACGGGTCGTGGAAAATGGCACAAAATGTACACCACTTTATTTGGACAAACTTCTGATTTTTTTAACCCCTTAGATAAAAGTAAACTTATTCATGTTTGGTGTCTACTAACTCGCACTGACCTGAGGCATCACAGTGACACATCAGTTTTACCATATACTGAACACAGTGAACAAAATATCTCAAAAACAATAGTGCAATCACACTTTTTTGCAATTTTTCCGCACTTTTTTCAGTACACTATATAGTAAAAATTTTGGTCTAATTTAAAAGTACAGCTCGTTCCGCAAAAAATGAACCCTCACATGACCAGACTGACTGAAAAATAAAAAAGTTGCGTCTCTCGGAAGAATAGTGAAAAAAAAAAAACGGAAAGCGTAAAATAAGTCAGTCGTGAAGGGGTTATATTATCAAGGTCCATTTTTAATCTCTTACATCTGGTGTCATCTGCAAAGACTGACACGTTATTCTTAATCCCATTCACAAGGTCATTACTAAAGAGATTAAAAAGAATTGTTGGCCTATGTAAATGCACCTTACTTCTGCCCAAGATGATTGTTGAAGTCCGATATCTGATAAAGATAAGAGACCACAGTCTGCAACATTTACTGAGGATAATGACACTATTAAGCTATATTCAGATTGTATTATTGCCACAAGCTTAGCATGTACACCTAAAAACCTAATACTGAATATATGGTCAATTAGAATCGAAAAGAATGTCCTTATGGCCTCTATCTGACAGTATACATCAGTAGCTTCCCACTAAAGGGAATCTATCAGCAGGTTTTTTGCAATGTAATCTTCACCTAGTCTGCTGTAGGGGCTAAAACACACATTTCAGGGATGCCTCTCTTATCAGGCTGCCTGCTGTTTACTTTCAATGATTAGTTTCGCACCAGGGCCTTATCATTGTTCAGATTACATTGCCTCCTGCCTGGTAGTACAACATGCCACCTGCAGCAGTCTATAGACATTGTATATAGAGAACCTAGTGTGGCTGGAGGGGGCAGCTTTCTCAACTCTGCTGCATGGCTAAAAACTTTGATTTTGTCAGAACCGCTGACTAAGTAAACTAAAACTAAAGTGATACATAGTTGGATTTAGGGTCTCTTTGCTTACATCATGCTGCACAATCATTTACCATAAATATTTCCTCACGACCATGCTGCCTGAAGGGAAAAAACACCCAGACCACCAACCACTGACCAGTACACAAAGCACATAAGGTTCCTAGAGCAGCTGCCCACCTGCCCACCATGCATTTCAGACTACGTCCGTTTTCAAATGCCTTTGAGAAAAGACGTAGTCCAAATCGCGTTGGGCGGGACGGTTATCCAGAATATGTACATGACATTTTTTAATATGAACCAATAAAGACAAGAATTTTTATGAAAGATGGATCACGGGATGTTTCCTTTCTAAGTTTATGCTTCACATACTGGATGCCAGCCACACAGTCCCTGGTCCAAGGATCCATGGGAAGATCGGTGAGCTCACTAAACTACTTTTGACTCACTGAATTTAAGTCCAAGTCAATCCCTGAGTGCAACCCCCTCACTAATCCGTGAATCAGGACAGATTTTCACTAGTGATAAGTGAGCATGCTCACCACTGCTCGTTACCACATTGAGCCTTGGGGTGCTTGGGCGCAACTCGAATACTGAAATCAATGGGAAACTGGAGCATTTTTAAACTCTGATGCTTGATTGAGTAACAAGAAGTGTTGAGCATGTTGCTCATCACTAGTTTTAAGCCTTTTGAATGTAGAAATGAAATAATATTCACTATCAGCAAACAAAAATTCTGAACATGGTGAGTTATGCATATTATTAGTAAGTAGCATAACTTTAAAAGGTGTACTCCAGCAATCTGCTTGAATAAAAAATGTATTTATTTTGTGGCGCCCTGGACAAGCCAGGGGCCACAGGTAACAACACACACACACACACACACCCACCCCCAGCAGTTCACAGCAGACATCCCCAGTGAAACCTGATTTCCTCCCTCGGGTTCAGACAGACACACCAGGTGGGCGGAGTCAGGCAGATGGAGACACCCACCCAGGAGTCTAGCTGGTCTGAGGCAGGAAACAAGGCAGTGAAGTCCAGGCAGAGGAAGAGAGAGGAGGTCTGCAGAGAGGCAGACGCAGACAGGGGCCTAGGTTGGAGCCTAGGGCCCTCGTGTAGCCAGTCAGGCAGACGGTAGTGGCCGTCTGCAGGAGCCGGGAAGACAGTCTTGGTGGAACCGTAGGTAGCCGGGGCTGGGCGGTAGCCCACCGGTACCGAACCGGGGAGCCAGCTGGAAACCGGAGCGCAGGAAGAGCGTACACGAAGGTGCAGGAAAGGACTTACACTACCAACCTGGGGTCAGGGGAAAAACACCACTGCCGCCTGTGGGACCCGTGCATCCAGCCGTTTGTTTGACCAGAGACTCCGTGTAAATTACTGGCTGAGTGAGTACCACCGTGCCGTGTGGCACCACGCTGCCCCCGCGACCCTGCACCTCACCAGGCCCCGTAACCCGCCTACCTTCCATCCCTACCCCTCACCGGGCCCCGGGACAACCAACCCCCCTACCCACGGAGGGGAGAAACAACATCCAAGCTGCTCCTGTCATCGCTCCCGGGATCCCCGTCCAGAGCAGCGGTGGTGTCACAACCTTACCACAACCGTGGGTGGCGTCACGGACAATATTAAACCAAACCACCCCCTTTCACTCACGGGCGAGGAGCGCCACTCGAGTCCCCGGAATCCGGCCCACCGCTTGAGCCACCACCGAGCAGCAGCCGGACCCGAGCAGTGGGTGAGCGCAGCGTCCCCTCCTCCGCCCGTGACAATTTCATATAACAATTAATATCTTAATGGATAGAAAAATATAAAAAAAAAATCTGGAAATCATCCGTAGGATAATGTGAAGTTATAAGAGGGAAGTCTGTAAATTTGGGGCTGTAAGCCATAGGGGGATATAACTCTCTAAGTATGTACTTTTGTTCAATGAGTATAATGGAGGAGACAATATTATATTTACATACCATAACATTCAGCAGAATATCCTATAAAAGAACCCAGACGTGAATGTGTCTGAAATAGGGCTTCTAAATCTTACGATGTGCACTTATCTAGCAGTTCTACTTCACAGATACTACATCATTTCTACAATTTTCTCCCTAAAATAGAGTAGTTGGTTTATAGATCTTCAGGACAGATCACATAATCATGTCAATATACTTATTCTCTAATCTTATAGGTCATTCTGTTTAAAGCACTCTAGATTGTCAGCTGCAGAATACCTGAGTTTGTCTTCTGGCTCTATAATCTCACAGGAATGTTTTAGGGTGATACATGGAAAATAGGTTGTCTTTCTTGAATCTCTTACAATAGTGTTAGGTTATGGAATTCGTACAGATGTTCTATGTCATTCACCTGTTTTGCGATTAGATGGAGTCATGTAAAATTGTTTGTATTTTAGTCACAAAGACCGATTCTGTGTGTGATAGCCATAGGATACAGGGCTAAAAATAACGTATTTCTCAAAAATATTGGTGTAATTGGTTACTTATGCACTTGACAATAATCCTACAAAATCTGTGACAATGTCACATGGAGTTTTGCTCAAAAGTTGCCGAGTGTCATTGTGGTATCAGACACTGTTAACGCTACAGATTCTAACACTCCACACTATGGTTTCTCTAGTGTTTCTGAGTTACACCGGCAGGCTTGGGCATCGACCATCTGTGTGTTCATTGATAGTCAGGCAAGCAAGAGTTAAACTCTGCTACCCTGCTGGTAACCTCCTGGAATTATATGTTGTTGAAAACCTATCACAGTTACTCCCCGCCATTTTAAGATGGGAGAATCTGTCTTCCCACGCTGACTATAGTCTTATTCTGTGCTGGCCTGTGTGTTGTTGTGTCCCAGTACTGCTGGTGATTGTGTTGCTTTGCACTTGGTATTGTTGTGGAGAAATCCATTGTCTTGTTCCCTCCCTGCTCTTATTTTCCTCTTATGCCCCTATTGTCTTATACCTTTGTGTGAGCATGGTTTGAGATAGAGTTTTGATTTTCTTGGTTTGTCTATCTCTGTTGGTGTTATCACACTCCTGTCCTAGCCCTCCTTTGTGATTGGGGGGGTATGAGATAAGTGCTGGTCAGTATCAGGGCCAGGGTGGTGGCTCAGACATCTTCACATCCAGAGGTAACTCTGAGGTAAGAGATGGCTAGAGACCTCTAGCCTGTGGGCCAGTCTAGGAGCCCCAGTCCCCTGTGCTCTCCCCTTTCACCATGATAGACAATTTGTAAGTATACCAGTTTTACAAGAGTAAAGAACTGATGTGTACCACCCCTGTGTCAGCAGCCGGAGCTGTTCGGATCCGGATCTGCGGTAACTCGAGGGGTCTCCAGACCCGGGGGTCCTGAGGCCACTCAAAATAAAAGAGGGGGGGTATTTACAGGGGACTGTATGTTCAAAGGTCGTGACGCCACCCACGGTGTGTGGTAAGGTTAAGTACCACCGCTGCCGTTGGGAGCACCCGGTGGCAATGGAATAGCAGCCAGGTGTTTAACCCCTCCGAGGATAGGGGGGATGACCCGGGGCTCGGTGATGCTAGTGGGGAATACCGTTGGGGAGGTAAGGGTCACTGCGTACTCAATCAGTCCAATAATGCTGACACCGACAACTTGTAAACCAAAGTTCTGAGCACCACTGCAGCAGGGAGGGAGCACGCCTGGATCCCGTGCCCATTGGTGTTGCTTGTTAGCCTGTGACCTTTTCCTTGGCACCTTTCTACTGATTGGCCCCTGTAGTGTAGAACTAGTCGGGTCCCGCTCACCCGTATGGCTAATGGAGTGAGCTTGCTCTCAGGGTTCAGGCTTTGGATTTTCTGGACTGTGGATTGGGAAAGTCCTATCCCCCTCGTTGCGCTAGTTCCCCCGATTTTGGAGTGGGTGGAGAACGGATCTTGAAGACTCCATCCTCGTCGGGTGAATTACCAGAATGCTTGAAGCTACTTCACGGCCTAGGGTCCATGTACCCCGTTGTGCCCTGGCCCCTGCCCAGAGATGGCACAAGGCCGCCGGCTGCCCTCCTCGACAGTCCTTGCCCTTTGTCACGATCCCCTGCGACCGGGGTTCCAGCTCCTACCAGGCCCAGACCAACGTCTGCCACCTAGTACACGAGGAGACCAGCTCCTGACCTCTCCACTTGAGAGTCACTTCACACTGTCTGTCTCCTGACACTCCTGACCCTCCCTATCCAACCCTCCAAGTGGGCGGCCCTATTGCCTTCAGGCTACCCATTGGTGTGTCTGGTGGGTGTGGTGCAGAGTGTTCCTAGGATTTTGATTAGCTTATTCTTAGCAACACTAAAGGTCAGGAACCCGTAACCAAGGAGGAGGTGGATACTGTGCAGAAGGGCAGATTGCACAATACCCTGTGACGACCTGATAGAACAGGGCATCACAGATGCTGTTTGGAAGGTGTGTGGTCACACCAAATATTTACCTGATTTAGATTTATCTCTTGTTCATTCACTTTTCATCTATACAGTGCGGAAAATAAGTAATTGATACACTGTTGATTTTGCAAGTGTTCCCACCTACAAAGAATGGAGAGGGCTGTAATTTTCATTGTAGACAGAATAAAAAAAAATCCAGAAGATCACATTGTATGATTTTTAAATAATTTATTTGCATTTTATTACGTTAAATAAGTATTTCATCACCTACCAACCAACAAGAATTCTGGCTTCCACAGATTGATTATTTTTTCTTTAAAAAGCCCTCCTACTCTGCACTCATTACCTGTATTTATTGCACCTATTTACACTTGTTACCTGTATAAAAGACACCTGTTCACACACTCAATCAACCTCACCCCCACCCCCACCTCACCCCCATGGCCAAGACTTAAGAGCTGTCTAAGGACATCAGGGACAAAATTGTAGACCTGCACAAGGCTGGGATGGGCTACAGGACAATAGGCAAGCAGTCTATATTGGTGAGAAGGCAACAAAGGTTGTTGCAATTATTAGAAAATGGAAAAAACTCAAGATGACTGTCAATCTGACATGGTCTAGGACTCCATGCAAGGTCCCCCTGTTCATGGCAGCACATGTTGAGGCTCGTTTGCAGCTGGCCAGTGACCATCTGGATTATCCAAAGGAGGACTGAGAGAAGGTCACGTGGTCAGATGAGACCAAAATAGAACTCTTTGGTATCAACTCCACTTGCCATGTTTTGAGGAAGAAGAAGGATGAGTATAACTCCAAGAACAACATCCCAATCGCAAAGCATGGGATTGGACACATCATACTTTGAGTGTGCTTTTCTGGAAAGGGGACAGGACAGCTGCTCAATATTGAAGGGAGGATGGATGGGGTCATGTATCGCAAGATTTTGTCCAACAACCTCCTTCCCTCAGTAAGGGCTGCTTCTCACTTGCGAGTTTCTCGCAGTAGAGCAATGCGAGAAAAACTCGCATTGGAATCGGACACATGTTAGTGAATGATTCAGCTCTCATCTGCGATTTTTTTCTCAGTCCAAATCGGACCGAGAAAAAAATCGCAGCATGCTGCTTTTTTGCGAGTTTCTACTGCAAGTTTCTCCAATGCAAGTCTATGGGAGCGTGTAAATAATCGGATGTCACGGGACGGCACACCATCCTAGTGTCATCCGATTTTCTACATACATTTCTCGCATGTTTCCTAAAACACTGGAAACGAGCGATGTCTCCCAATGTCTGTCAATCACTATTCCCTGTCAGTCGGTCTCTCCCTCTCGGTCTCTATTCTCTCTCTGTCGGTCTGTCACTATCTCTGTCCCTCTCTCACAGTCTGTCGGTCAGTTTCCCCCCCTCTCTCATACTCACCGTTCCCCGATCTCCGGCGCGGCGCTGCACGGCTTTCTCACTGCTCCGGCGGCTTTTACTATTTTGAAAAAGCCGGCCGCTTATTAAACAATCTCGTATTCCCTGCTTTCCCCGCCCACAGGCGCCTATGATTGGTTGCAGTGAGACACGCCCCCACGCTGAGTGACAGGTGTCTCACTGCACCCAATCACAGCAGCCGGTGGGCGGGTCTATACTGTGCAGTGAAATAAATAAATAAATAATTAAAAAAAATGTCGTGCGGTCCCCCCCAATTTTAATACCAGCCAGATAAAGCCATACGGCTAAAGGCTGGTATTCTCAGGATGGGGAGCTCCACGTTATGGGGAACCCCCCACCCTAACAATATCAGCCAACAGCCGCCCAGAATTGCCGCATACATTATATGCGACAGTTCTGGGACTGTACCCGGCTCTTCCCGATTTGCCCTGGTGCGTTGGCAAATCGGGGTAATAAGGATTTATTGGCAGCCCATAGCTGCCAATAAGTCCTAGATTAATCATGTCAGGCGTCTATGAGACACCCTCCATGATTAATCTGTAAGTTACAGTAAATAAACACACACACATGAAAAAATCCTTTATTTGAAATAAAAACACAAACACATTCCGTCATTACCAATTTAATAAGCCCCAAAAAGCCCTCCATATCCGGCGTACTCCACGGACCTCCAGCGTCGCTTCCAGCATGAAGGTGACAGGAGCTGCAGAAGACACCGCCGCTCCGGTCACCTCCAAGCAGCAACTGAGGTGAGTAGCGCGATCAGCTGAGGTGTCACTGAGGTTACCCGCTGTCACCGCTGGATCCAGCGGTGACAGCGGGTAACCTCAGTGACACCTCAGCAGATCGCGCTACTCACCTCAGTTGCTGCTTGGAGGTGACCGGAGCGGCGGTGTCTTCTGCAGCTCCTGTCACCTTCATGCTGGAAGCGACGCTGGAGGTCCGTGGAGTATGCCGGATATGGAGGGCTTTTTGGGGCTTATTAAATTGGTAATGAGGGAATGTGTTTGTGTTTTTATTTCAAATAAAGGATTTTTTCATGTGTGTGTGTTTATTTACTGTAACTTACAGATTAATCATGGAGGGTGTCTCATAGACGCCTGACATGATTAATCTAGGACTTATTGGCAGCTATGGGCTGCCAATAAATCCTTATTACCCCGATTTGCCAATGCACCAGGGCAAATCGGGAAGAGCCGGGTACAGTCCCAGAACTGTCGCATATAATGTATGCGGCAATTCTGGGCGGCTGTTGGCTGATATTGTTAGGGTGGGGGGCTCCCCATAACGTGGAGCTCCCCATCCTGAGAATACCAGCCTTCAGCCGTATGGCTTTATCTGGCTGGTATTAAAATTGGGGGGGACCGCACGCCATTTTTTTAAATTATTTATTTATTTATTTCACTGCACAGTATAGACCCGCCCACCGGCTGCTGTGATTGGGTGCAGTGAGACACCTGTCACTCAGCGTGGGGGCGTGTCTCACTGCAACCAATCATAGGCGCCTGTGGGCGGGGAAAGCAGGGAATACGAGATTGTTTAATAAGCGGCCGGCTTTTTCAAAATAGTAAAAGCCGCCGGAGCAGTGTGAATGTCGTGCAGCGCCGGGGATCGGTGAGTATGAGAGAGGGCTGCTAACTTCAGTCACTCAGGGGATTAGCGGTCACCGGTGAGTCCTTCACTGGTGACCGCTAATCAGGACGCGGCACAGACAGAGCCGCAGCATGACAATGAAATCGGGTTAAGTTCACCCGAGTTCATTATGACAGTGCGGCTCTGTCTGTGTCTGCTGTCAGCGGCTATTCAGCTCTGCTACATGGCTGTCTGTGTCTGCTGTCAGCGGCCATGTAGCAGCGCTGAATGGCAGATGACATAGTAAAAAATACGCATTACACACGCATTACACATGCATTACACACGCTAGTAAAATCTCAGAAATAGCATCGCACTTGCGTTGCACTCGCACCTAACGTGAACTAAAATCAGCCGAGTTTTTTTCAGCCCAGTCGGACCGATTTTACTCGCATAGATGTGTTTCCACCCTAAGAGCATTGAAGATGAGTCATGGCTATTTCTTCCAGCATAACAATACCAAAACCACACAGCCAGGGCAACTAACTAAAGACTAGCTCCATAAGAAGCATTTCAAGGTCCTGGAGTGGCCTTGCCAGCCTCCAGACTTGAACCTAACTGATCTTTTGAGGGAGATGAAACTAAAAGTTGTCCAGCGACAAAGCATGTTCATCTCTGGTACACAAACCCATCTCTTTTCTGTTGGCTGGACATTATCAGTTGAATGAGGCACCTTCAGGTATCTGGAAATTGCATCCAAGTATGAACCAGACTTGTGCAAGTCCACAATTCTCTTCTTGAGATCTTGGCTGATTTCTTTTGACTTTTCCCATGATCCTACACAAAAAGTGTGTTTCAGGTGTGCATTAAAATACATCCACAAGTGTGTCTCTAATTAACTCAGATGTTGCCAATAAACCTATTAGAAGCTTCCAAAGACATGACATCATCATATGGGCTGTCACATATTGTTTAAAAGTATAGTACTCATAGTGTATGTAAACTTTTGACTTTACAGAAAGTTAAATGCCTTAAAACATTCTCTCTCTCTCTCTCTCTCTCTCTCTCTCTCTCTCTCTCTCTCTCCCTCTCATTATTCTGGCATTTGGCAAATATAAATAATTTTGGTAATTCTTAATGAGCAAAAATGGGAAAAAATTATTCTGATTTCATGTCAAATAGAGAGAAAAACATGCATATGTGTCTTTTTAGATAGTGAATGTAAACTTCTGGTTTCAACTGTACACACACACAATTGTGTTGTATATATAATTGTATTGCATGTTAAAGTTTCCACGAGCAATGAAAAAGTAAACGCCTTAAATGATGTTTACATCTTTTTATAATGTTTTATAAAATCTTAAGAGCTTTATCCTATTCTGCAAAATGAACAAATTAAGCAAAAATTACATGTACACTCATATTTTGTTAAATTGCAATGAACTACCACACTGCTTCCAATGCCTGTAAGACAAAAGGATCATGTGAGGAAATATCCTGTATGAATGAAGGATAACCTGCCTGCAAAGGAAACATTACTTACGATAAGCCACAACATCTGTTCCTCTGTCTTGTTACCAACACATCCAGGATAGAATTCTCAGCTGATCCATATGTCATAACCAAATAAGACATTCAGGATGTAGAGACCATTGTCTCTTTATCCAATAAACCATATGTGTTATTACATGTGTATTCATTCAGTCTGTTACCACAAAATATATGTTTCCTAGAAAATGTGCATGGAATAAAAAAAATACAGCAAAATTGATGTCTACATTGTCATATATATTTTATATACATTTATTAAACAAGTATGACTAAGTTATAGTTAATGAAGGTTCTGATAGTAGCTGAGTGTATCATGCAAAATTCAAAGTCGCCTGTTCACATGGATTTTCCTTGGAAAATTCCATTCACAGAGGACTTATTTTCCATAAATTAAATGTCCTTTATTATGCTTTGGAATATCTCCACATCCCACAGCATGATAAATGTAACATGTAAAAAAAATGTAAAAAATCTTTATACTCACCTCTCTAGCCTCTTTGATCCAGCCTCTCCGCTCTTCAATGTCTACTTTCCGGTCCTCATTGCATCTTCTGATTGATGCTGCGAGTGCAAATTGTCGTGGCCTTCTCGCTAGGCTGCAACTTATGGTTCCAATGAGTCCTTGTAAGACTTTGCACAAGTGCATACATGTCATGATCCAGGCCGGTATCTGCCACTGGGGTTTCTCCCAGCTCCGGCCTGGTCATGTCAGGGGTTAACTCCTCCCTGCCTCACTCTGGTTTCCGGGACACTATATCTTGGTGCTGCACCTTCGGTTCAGTGCCAATGATAGTTTATGCTCTGCAGCGTGTTTTACTGGCTCTGGTGAGTCACCTGATCTATCTTGCTTCCCTGCTACCTGATTCTGACCCATACACTCCTATGTTCGTCCGTCTGTCCCAGTCCCAGACTACCCGCTCCTGTCTACTTTGTATCCTTCTGTGTTTGTCTTATCCCAGTCCTGACCTGTTTGTCCTCCTCCCTTGTTTGTACTTGGACTTCACGGCATTTGACCTGTATCCATGTTCCTGACCCCGACCTCCATCTCTCCCTTCTGTTGCATATGTGACTTCCCGGCTTCTGACCCTCGGCTATCACCTGACCACAATTTGTCTATCCCTGTGCTATTGATAAGATTTCCTGCTGCTGACCCGGTATTCTGACTACTCTATTGCCCTCTGGTGGTTTACCTGCTAACTGCACTCTGAAGTTACATTGCTTGTAACTTCAGATTCTCCTAATATAGCATGACAATGCAAAACCGCAACATCATCATGTCACAACATGCACCATGACCTTGCACGCACATGTCCACAACCCACCCAGACCTCATCAGAGCCAAAACCCTAGTATAGCGTGAAGACATCCAAAGATTCAGTGATTGGCAATGATGATAAGAAACTGCACCGAGGATGGCTCTTTAAGTCATTTAGTCAATATTCGAGTAGAATTAAATTTCATTCTAATATATTCACTCATCTCTTATACTAATATTTAAGTATAAATGGAGTAACATAGAGGTGAATAACTAGCTGATAAACTCTGGTTCTTACACAGTGTCTGATCTTCACCATTTCATTTTAAAAGGAATACAGTGGAACCTTGGATTACGAGCATAATTGGTTCCGGGAATGCGCTCTTAATCCAAGTTACAATTATATCAAAGCGAATTTTCCCATAGGAAATAATTGAAAGACAGACAATTTATTCCACAACCCAAAAATATTTACTGTATTTATACAAACTTATTAAAGTAATACAAAATAATGTACTGTATTCATATAAAATTACAGTACACTAATACAAAATACTGTACAGTAAAAAACAAAGCAAATTAAACTGCACTTAAGCTTAAAATAAAACTGTTGGTGTGCGGCGGTACAGTACAAGTAATGTGCTGCACTGACTAGCAGAAAGAAAGTACAATACTGTCTCCACAAATGCAAATTGATAGACACGCTATGTCAGATACTATATGCAAATGTGAGTGAACTCTTAGACAGAAAGTCTGAAGTCACTCTATGTGAATGCAGACTGCCTAATCATAGGCATAGCTAGGAGTTCAGCAAATAGAGGGCAGCAGTTATGACCTGCCCAGGCCAAGGAACTAATGCACTAGCAGGATGCAGCAAGATCCTCAATAAGGTGGAGGCATAACAGGTGCAAAAGAAGCAAATCAATCACACACTTCCAATCATGCAGGGGGTGATTGTTGGATGATAAAATTGCACACAGATGGCTTGTATAGGGTGCTGTTTACACATGTAGGTGCACAATATCTGGCTAGCAGCCTATTAGTTACGCCAATACTATTCGACTAGGCGGGCTGCACCAGTACTATCCAAGTACACCATACAGGAACGGGAACTCCAATATACAAGGCCTCACATTAAGGGGCCTGGCTGTATCCTGTATAAAATGGTGCACTTAGGTGGGCATTAACCAGTAACCCTGATTACAACTATGGTCGTGAACCCTAAAATTGGGTATAAGAGAACCTCAGCACATGGCCACTCTATTACTAAAAATTAATATCTACAAAAAGACTAAGGCCGGCTTCTCACTTGCGACTTTCTCGCTGTAGTGCAATGCGAGAAATTCTCGCATTGCACTCGGACACATGTTAATCAATGAGGCAGCTCCCATGTGCTATTTTTTTCTCAGTCCAAATCGGACCCCTCTCTCATACTCACCGATAACGGGCGCGGCGCTGCATGGTGTTCACACTGCTCCGGCGGCTTCTCCTCTTTTGAAAAAGCCGGCCGCTCATAATTCAATCTCATATTTTTTGCTTTACCCGCCCACCGGTGCCTATGATTGGTTGCAGTCAGACATGTCCCCACAATGAGAGTCAGCTATCTCACTGTAACCAATCACAGCTGCCGGTGGGCGGGTCTATATCATGCAGTAAAATAAATAAATAATTAAAAAAAACCGGCGTGCGGTCACCCCCAATTTTAATACCAGCCAGGGTAAAGCCACACAGCTGAAGGCTAGTATTGTCAGGATGGGGAGCCCCATGTTATGGGGAGCCAACCACCCTAACAATATCAGCCAGCAGCCGCCCGGAATAGCCGCATCCATTAGATGCGACAGTCACGGGACTCTACCCGGCCATCCCGAATTGCCCTGGTGCGGTGGCAATCGAGGTAATAAGGCGTTAATGGCAGCAGCCCATAGCTGCCACTAAGTCCTAGATTAATCATGGCAGGCGTCTCCCCGAGATACCTTCCATGATTAACCTGTAAGTTTAAGAAAATAAACACATACACCAAAAAATCCTTTATTTGAAATAAATAACAAAAAAAAACCAACCCTCTTTCACCACTTTATTCAAGTCCCCAAATACCCTTCCATGTCCCTCGACGCTGTCAGCTCTGCTACATCAGAAGCTGACAGATTTACCCATCAAAAAGGTAGCAGAGGATGCAGATCCCCAAGCGTATCGTCACCAGCTAGCTACCACCCCTGATGAAGTCACCCTAGCTGGTGACGATACACGTGAGGATCTGCATCCTCTGCTACCTTTTTGATGGGTAAATCCGGCTTTGGCTGGTGACTAGGGCATAATATTTGCATAATATCTGCAGGTTGTCTTTATATCTATGGGGATCTACGCTCCTGCTTGGGGTTACTCTCTCCTTGCAGAGTTTATAGTGACTTAATAGTGGTTTTATAATAATCAATTGCAATTGTATATCTAATTCCAATCTATGTGCTTTATGTGCATATACCACTCTTACTCAAATTTATGTATGACTCTGTGTATTATATATTGTATTGTGGATTTTTTGGTATATGTTAGGGCCAGGTGGACGGGCAGAGCCAGAAGGTGGATCCACTGGGCCGAACACCTTACTGAAGGCAAGGGGTCCGGTAGCCGGAGCACTACAGGTAGCAGGACAGTCCATTCAAAAGAGTGGAGTGGAAAAGTCCCTGGGACCACGGAGTCACTGATGGTAGTCCGGGTGACGGAGCTCAGGTTCGGAGGCCGAGATGTTGTCAGGCAGATTCCGGAACCGATGGAGCGAGAGGACGGATCACCACAGGGATCAGAGATGGTACGGACTGACGGGATGGCAGACAGTCAGCGTTCGGGGTTCGGGAATCGTCAGGACCGGATGGCGAGGCAGGAGCGGCTCTAGAAGAGAGATAGGTAAGTATACCAGCAGACGCAAGGAGACCTGACTCCTAGCTTAGGAAAACACGAAGAACAGGCCCCGCCCAGTTGGACATTAAACCCCTTTATACCCTGTACCTGTGTGTTCAATATCCTGTCAGTGGACGCTGGCCCTTTAAGAGAGGGTCAATGACCGCGCGCGCGCCCTAATGCGCATGCGCGAGGCCCGGGTGCCAGAAGCCAGGGCAGGGAGCGGTGAATAGGAAGCAGGGGAGCCGGCCTGGAGCAGAGCTGCTGACGGGCGCTGGGAGCGGGGACCGGGCCGCCTGGGGACCGCAGGTGATGGGGGCTGGAGGCTGTGGAGCGGGGGACGCCTAACAGAGGAGCCGGGGAGCGAAGCAGGGAAGCCGGGGAGCGTGGCAGGTGAGCCGGGAAGCGAGGCAGGGGAGCCGGGAAGCAGGGCAGGGGACCCGGGGAGCGTGACAGTACCCCCCCCCATGCCCCCCTTCCCGCAACCGGGACAGGAAGGCACGTATCAGAGGAGTACCCACATTCTCCCGGGGTTCCCAGGACCTATCCTCAGGACCATACCCTGCCCAGTCCACCAAGAAGAACTGCCGGCCCCGTACGGTTTTCATGGCCACGATATACCTTACCGCATAGCTGTCATCATCAGCAATAGGAGGAGGAGCCGAACTGGCAGCAGCGGAGAAGGGACAAAGGACAACCGGCTTGAGCAGGGAGACGTGGAAGGAGTTGGGTATCCTCATCGTGGCCGGGAGCTGCAGCTTGTAGGAGACCTCATTTATCTTGCTGAGGACTTTAAACGGCCCGATGTAGCGAGGACCCAGCTTGTATGATGGTAGCTTCAATCGGACGTACTTGGAAGCAAGCCAGACCAGATCTCCTGGAGAGAAACGCGGAGGATCCAGACGCCTCTTGTCTGCGTGTCTCTTCATCCGCAGGGAAGCACGTCCAAGGGACGCCTTGACAGAGTCCCAAATTGTTGCAAAGTCACGGGCTACAGCATCAGCAGCAGAGCATCCGAGGAAGAGGATACAGGTAACGGGACGGAAGGCTGAAGTCCGTAAACGACATGGAAGGGAGAGCTGGAGGAGGACTCACTGACGTGGTGGTCATGGGAGAATTCAGCCCAAGGAAGAAGCGTGGACCAGTCGTCGTGATGGGCGTTGACGTAGTGACGTAAGAAGGAGGTCAAGATCTGATTGACTCGTTCCACTTGGCCATTCGACTGAGGATGGTAGGCTGAAGAAAAGTCCAGAGTCACTCCCAGATGTTTGCAGAGAGCCCTCCAGAAGCGGGAGGTAAACTGAGTTCCTCTGTCGGACACAATGTGTGATGGAAAGCCATGCAACCGGAAGATGTGCTGTATGTAAGCGTCAGCGAGTTCCTGGGCTGAGGGCAGTCCAGCCATAGGGACGAAATGAGCCATTTTGGAGAACCGATCCACCACGACCCATATGACTGTGTCCGGAGGACAGGGGCAAGTCCGTAATAAAGTCCATTGCAATGTGTTGCCACGGAACAGAGGATATAGGCAGAGGCAGAAGATGGCCATATGGCAGATGTTTGGGCGTCTTGTTCCTGGCGCAAGAGGAGCAGGCTGAGACAAAAGAAGCGACGTCCGTGCGAAGGGATGGCCACCAGTAGTGGCGTACAATTGTACTCCATGTTCTCTTCTGACCAGCATGGCCGGCTGTTTTCGAGGCATGGCCCCAGTGCAACACTTTTTGCCTGTCAGTCTCAGAGACATAGGTCTTCCCGGGCGGTATCTGGGCCAGGGTGACAGGAGCCACCGGAATGATTTTACTAGGGCAGATGATGGGCTGGGATGTCTCCTCCTCCTGCTCCATGGGCATGAATGACCTGGACAAGGCATCTGCGCGTACATTCTTGTCCGCGGGTCGGAAATGGAGCTGGAAATCGAACCTGGCAAAGAACAAGGACCACCTGGCTTGCCGTGGGTTCAGTCGCTGAGCGGACCGCAGGTATTCCAGGTTCTTGTGGTCCGTGTAAATGATCACGGGGTACACTGCTCCCTCCAGAAGGTAGCGCCATTCCTCCAAAGCCAGTTTGACTGCCAATAACTCTCGGTCACCGATGGTGTAGTTGCGTTCAGGCGCTGAGAAGCTCTTGGAGAAGAAACCGCAAGTAACCAGCTTCCCGGAGGAGGACTTCTGCATGAGCACTGCTCCGGCTCCCGAGGAGGAGGCATCCACCTCCAAGGTGAACTGTCGGTTTAACTCCGGACGGTGGAGCACAGGGGAGGAAGCAAATGCCCGCTTCAGGGAGCCAAACGCGGCGTCGGCCGCAGGTGACCAGTCCTTTGGATTAGCCCCCTTCTTGGTCAAGGCGGAGAGAGGTGCAGTCAGAGCAGAGAAGTGAGGGATGAACTGACGGTAATAGTTTGCGAATCCCAGAAAGCGTTAGATTGCCTTCAGTCCAGAAGGAGGGGGCCAGTTGAGAATGGAAGAGACCTTCTCCGGATCCATCTGCAGGCCGGTATCGGAGATTACGTAACCCAGGAAGGGAAGAGAAGACTGCTCGAAGACACACTTCTCGTACTTGGCGTACAGACGACTCTCCCTCAGTCTTTGTAGTACCAGCTGCACGTTCTCTCTGTGGGTCTGGAGGTCCGGAGACAAGACCAGGATATCATCAAGATACACCACCACACAGACGTAGAGAAGGTCCCGGAACACGTCGTTCACCAATTCCTGAAAGACTGCTGGTGCGTTACACAGGCTGAAGGGCATCACAGTATTCATAGTGCCCATCGCGAGTATTGAACGCGGTCTTCCATTCGTCCCCAGAGCGGATGCGGACCAGGTTGTAGGCACCCCGAAGATCCAACTTGGTGAACACACGAGCTCCTCTAAGCCGATCAAACAATTCGGGGATGAGCGGCAGAGGGTATTTATTTTTCACGGTGATTTGGTTCAATCCCCGGTAGTCAATGCATGGGCGTAGGTCGCCCTCTTTCTTCTTAACGAAGAAGAAGCCTGCTCCAGCAGGAGAGGAGGATCTCCGAATGAATCCCCTTGCCAGGTTCTCTGTGATGTAGGTAGACATGGCCCTTGTTTCAGCAGGAGACAGCGGATATATCCGTCCTCGAGGTGGTGTAGTTCCCGGGAGCAGGTCGATGGCACAATCGTAAGGACGATGTGGCGGCAGTACCTCTGACTCCTTTTTATCAAAGACGTCCGCGAAGGACCAATAGGCCGAGGGCAGTCCCGCTAGGGACTCTGGAACCGGAGGTCGTCGGATGGGTTGTATAGTCTTCAGACAGTTCTCGTGGCAAGAGGAGCCCCATCGGGTGATTTCACCAGTACCCCAGCTGACTGACGGTTCGTGTGTCCGTAACCAGGGGAGTCCCAGCAGGATTTGATGAGACATGTGTGGGAGGACGTAGAGAGCGATGTTCTCGGTGTGCAGGGCACCGATACGCAGTTCCACCGGCTTGGTGATCCACGAGATGGTGTCAGAGAGGGGTCTCCCATCTACTGAGGCAATCACGAGGGGTTTGCCGAGTGGAGTAACAGGCACCTGGTACTTGTCCACCGTGGCCTGCTGAATGAAATTGCCTGCTGCCCTGGAATCGAGGTACGCCTCGGCCGTGAACTGCGTCTCTCCCGTTGTCACTTGAACAGTCCACGTAACCGGGTCTGAGAGAGTCCCAGCACCTAGGGTGGCCTCTCCTACCAACCCTAGGCTTTGGAGTTTCCCGGCCTCTCTGGACAGGAGCGTAGAAGGTGTGTACCCTCTCCGCAGTAGAAGCAGAGACCCTTGGCGAGCCGTTCTGCTCGGCGTTGTTCGGACTGTCGCAAACGGTCGATCTGCATGGGCTCGTGGACGGAGACACCAGACGACGTTGACTGAAGTACGGCGGGCTTCTGCGGAGGAGAGGAATGCCGTATCGGACGTCTCTCACGGAACACCTCTTTGGATCGTTCCTGAAAGCGAAGATCCACTCGAGTCGCTAGGGCAATCAGGGCATCCAGGGTGGACGGCACGTCACGACCAGCCAGCTCATCTTTAATTCGACCCGAGAGTCCTTCCCAGAAGGCGGCGGTTAGAGACTCATTGTTCCACCCGAGTTCCGAAGCCAAGGTGCGAAAACGGATGGCATATTGGCCCACCGTCAGAGTCCCCTGACGTAGCCGGAGGAGAGATGAGGCAGACGCGGAGGCGCGTCCGGGCTCGTCAAAGGTGCCACGAAATGCCTGCAGGAATTCCTGGATGTTGGTGGTTACCGGATCCTCCTTCTCCCACAAGGGGTTCATCCAGGCCAGTGCCTCTCCCTCCAGATGGGACATCATGAACGCGACCTTGGCTTGGTCGGAGGCAAACAAGTGTGGCAGCAGCTTGAAATGGAGAGAGCATTGATTGATGAATCCCCTGCAGGTCTTGGGATCTCCGGCGTACCGGGGTGGTAAGGCCAAACGAAGACTGGAGGCATCCGAGGAGGCTGCCACGGGAGCAGTGGCCGTGGATTGTACAGTGGAAACCCGAGATGCCGAGGATGTGGCCGCTGCTTGTAGCGCGTTCAGGCGGGTATCCACAGAAGTCATGAAGTTCAGCATGCGGGTCTGGGTCTCACGCTGGCGTGTGAGTTCCTGCTGCAAGGCCGCTAGTGCTGCGGCGGGATCCATGGCCTGTTCTTACTGTTAGGGCCAGGTGGACGGGCAGACCCAGGAGGTGGATCCACTGGGCCGAACACCTTACTGAAGGCAAGGGGTCCGGTAGCCGGAGCACTACAGGTAGCAGGACAGTCCGTTCAAAAGAGTGGAGTGGAGAAGTCCCTGGGACCACGGAGTCACTGATGGTAGTCCGGGTGACGGAGCTCAGGTTCGGAGGCCGAGATGTTGTCAGGCAGATTCCAGAACCGATGGAGCGAGAGGACGGATCACCACAGGGATCAGAGATGGTACGGACTGACGGGATGGCAGACAGTCAGCGTTCGGGGTTCGGGAATCGTCAGGACCGGATGGCGAGGCAGGAGCGGCTCTAGAAGAGAGATAGGTAAGTATACCAGCAAACGCAAGGAGACCTGACTCCTAGCTTAGGAAAACACGAAGAACAGGCCCCGCCCACTTGGACATTAAACCCCTTTATAACCTGTACCTGTGTGTTCAATATCCTGTCAGTGGACGCTGGCCCTTTAAGAGAGGGTCAATGACCGCTTGTGCGCCCTAATGCGCATGCGCGAGGCCCGGGTGCCAGAAGCCAGGGCAGGGAGCGGTGAATAGGAAGCAGGGGAGCCGGCCTGGAGCAGAGCTGCCGACGGGCGCCGGGAGCGGGGACCGGGCCGCCTGGGGACCGCAGGTGATGGGGGCTGGAGGCTGTGGAGCGGGGGACGCCTAACAGAGGAGCCGGGGAGCAAAGCAGGGAAGCCGGGGAGCGTGGCAGGTGAGCCGGGGAGCGAGGCAGGGGAGCCGGGAAGCAGGGCAGGGGACCCGGGGAGCGTGACAGTATATCCCCTGTATCTTATTTTCACCTGCATTAACTATATATTGCCCTACTCCACGGTATTGCTTTCCCTTTCGGGAGCAGAGGATAGTCCAACTTCAACAGAGGACTGGACCTATTTTTGATATTTGCACACTTCTGCCTTCTCTTGTTATAATGCTGTATATAAGAGCGCACTTGTGGTGGCCGCAGCTTATAGGCCATAAAACTGGTGACAGGTTCCCTTTAAAGTGTTGGTTATGGGGGATCTCATAAACACCTCTCCACTACCAACCCATTGCTGGATGGCAGCTGTGAATTTTGAAAACGTACAACTGACATCAACCCCGATGGCCACCGCAATAGGGCAATTGGGATGAGCCTGGTAAAGTTGGGATGATATAGCCGAGATGATTTAGGAAAGCCTGCACTTGCAGGGGGTTGGACCCAATGGCTCTTGAGGTCCTTTCCAACTCTACCATTCTATGATTATATGAAAGTCTAACGGATGTGCCAATTGTGGGTTATTTGTGGGCTGCTATTTTTATGCTAGGAAGCGCCCAATAACCATGGACCTTCCCAATCTGAGAATACCAGTCCCCAGCTTTCATTTTTTTTTCACTGTGCCTGCCAATCACAGTGATGCCAGTAGCAAAGATGGCTATGGCATTGCTGTGATTAGCAGGCAGTCCCTGCATGTTCAGTGGTGAAAAATCAGGTCACAAATATTTGTGGAGGGGACTCAAAAATCACAAGGCGATTACCAAAATACTCAAACAATATTTGTGCGAGTAACGAATAGTGCCAAATATATTTGCTCATCACCAGCGACTTCTTGGAAGTTTTACTGTGGTTCCAAGTTTTTGTCATATGTGGATAGGGGCTCTTAGGCTGGACTCACACAAACGTATGAAAAATCGGTCCCATTCTCGTTTGCGAGAGTAGGACAATTATTTCTCACTTTTCATCTGTGTGCTGTCAGTGTGCTGTCAGTGTGCTGTCAGTGTGCAATCCGTTTTTTTCCTGAGCAGTTGTTACTCATTTTACAGTCATGTACAGGAGCATTTACAGTGTTCTATGCTACATGATAGGATTGTATTTAGAAAAATGGATGTCACTAGGATGGTCCGTGTGCCGTCCGTGTGACATCAGTTTTTCCCTTGAACCCATTGACTTGTATTGGCGAGTCTTGGACGTATTCTGGATCAAATCGCAGCATGATGCCGCTTTTCTCGCATCCAGAATATGGATGCCTAAAAAGTTGACCAACAGCTCTCACTCATTGACTAGTATTGGTCACTCGTACGATTTCAACGCTCGTGTGATCGTACCCTTAAGGCCCTGTCACCCACAGAGATAAATCTGCGGCAGATCTGTGGTTGCAGTGAAATTGTGGACAATCAGTGCCAGGTTTGTGGCTGTGTACTAATGGAACAATATGTCCATGATTTCACTGCAACCACAGATCTGCCAAAGATTTATCTCTGTGTGTGACAGGGTCTTAACTCTGGTTTGCTAAAGTTCTAAAGCTTTAGAAATGGCTTTCTAGCTTTTCTCCAGACTAAATTGTAATGAATTTTGCATCTGTATATGAACCTCTTTTGTACGTGGCATTATGTGCTGTATTTTGAGAACTTTTAGCTCATTCACAGTACCTAACAGTTTCGATTTAAGGCCATGTTCCCATGTTCAGTATTTGGTCAGTTTTTTACATCAGTATTTGTAAGACAAAATCAGGAGTGGCGCAAACAGAGGAAAAACATAATAGAAATAAGGGCACCACTTCTGCATTTTTTACACATTCCTAATTTTGACTCACAAATACTGATGTTACGTATGAAAGTGGCCTTACTAATTACACTTTTCCTTTGCTCCTGGTTTTGGCTTACAAACACAGAGATAAAAAACAGACCAGTTACTGACATGTGAATGTGGCCTAGAAGTGTATTCTCAATCTGAGATACTTTATGGAGCTAGATTTCTGAAAATAAGCAACTTTGCAATAGACTTGCTTTTTCTATCTGCAATAAGAACTTTCATAGTGAGCAGCTGATTTCCACGGAGGTCGGTTACTTGTGCCTGCCCAGACCCTGGCCAGTGTGTGCAGTAGTTACACAGTAGTTTTGTTTTTTTTTTACTTAAGTGATGAAAAACAATCAGAAATTTGAAAAAAATAGAATTGCACTTTTGTTGTAATTTTCCAAGACCCATAGAGTTCTCATTTTTCTGGCTCTAGGGTTGTATGATGGCTTATTTTTTGCTTCTTGAGCTGGCGTTTTTAGTTATACCATTTTTTTAATAGATGCAATGTTTTTATTGCCTTCTATTGTATTTTATTGCAATGTTGTGGCAACCAAAGAAATGTAATTCTGGCGTTTTGATTTTTTTCTCACTACACCTTGTATGATCAGATTAATTTATTTTATATTTTGATAGATTGGGTATTTCTGAACTTGGCGATACCAAATGTATATTTTTTACTTTTTGTTACTTGTTTTATTTTTAATCTGGCAAAAGGGGGTTGATTTGAATGTTTGTGATTTTTTTTATTTTTTCATATTTAAACCCCTTCATTTGATTTTCTGCTTTTTTTTTTCATTTTTTCCTCCCCTTCTTGCGAGAGCCATAACGTTTTTATTTTTCCATCAATGAGGGCTTATTTTTTGCAGGAACTGTGAGATCCATGCCATAGCCATTGTAATTGCGCTGTCAGTGTTTGACAGCACAATCTAAAGGGTTAACAGGTGTGGGTGGATCTCCGATTCCCCTGCGAGTGTCAGCCCAACATGTCTGCTGATAAGATCAGCAGACATGTGCAGGGATTACCACGGACTCACCACCGGAGCCTACGGTAACAGGAGATAGGCGACCAAGGAAGTAAAGTTACATCCTTGGTCGTAGAGGGGTTAAAAAAACTTTTTTTACACTGTTTATTTTTTTTACTAGTCCATTTAGGGGACTTGAAGCTGATATGGTCCAATCACTTCTGCTGTAGAGAGCGATGCTTCAGCACTGCTCTGTACAGCATAAATGCTGATCTCCTGTGAACATCAGCCCTTAACCAGTGTTCACAGGAACTACGCCATTGACAGGGGTCATCAGCTGACCCCTGGCTGTCATGATAACACATTAGCACTGTAAGTAAAACACTTTTGGGGCAGAGTGGGCGGGGTTTTGCAATTTTTTTTTTATTTGTGTGTGCACACTACATCTTAACACGCTGATTTTACCCCAAAAGTGAACAGATCAAACACTGCACACGGCTCGCTAAATTCCTGGCTGATGTCTTGAGATGTTACTTCTTTTCTCATGATGCCATCTATTTTGTGAAGTGCACCAGTCCCTCCAGCAGCAAAACAACCCCACAACATGATGCTGCCACCCCCATATTTCACAGTTAGGATGGTGTTCTTAGGCTTCAAAGCGTCTCCCTTTTTCTTCCAAAAGTAATAATGCTTAATATGACCAAACAGTTCAATTTTAGTTTTGTCAGACCACAAAAAATAAAAAAATTGTTTAAAAGAACAGAGAGTCCTCAGTGGTTGATAGCTTTTAATGGCTAACTGAAAAGATGGTAATAATTGCAAGCTTTCGAGACTACTCAGGTCTCTTCATCAGGCATGGTATAACACAAAATCTGAAGAGTCACATATTTATACACAACAGGACTTAGAATAGTGCAGTAAAAAAAAAACAAAAAAACAAGTTATATAAAACAGAACTATCTCTATGGCAGGGGGGTAAACTGTTTGGCCACAACAGTTTGCCCCCCTGCCATAGAGATAGTTCTGTTTTATATAACTTGTTTGTTTTTTTTTTGTTTTTTTTTTTACTGCACTATTCTAAGTCCTGTTGTGTATAAATATGTGACTCTTCAAATTTTGTGTTATACCATGCCTGATGAAGAGACCTGAGTAGTCTCGAAAGCTTGCAATTATTACCATCTTTTCAGTTAGCCATTAAAAGGTATCAACCACTAAGGACTCTCTGTTCTTTTAAACAATTTTTTTATCTCTACTGGCTAACACGGTACAAAGATATATTTTACTTGCACAAAAAATAAAGTCTTTGTTCCTGTGTGCATTTGCAAACAATCTGGATGTTTATGTTTCTTTTGGAGTAATGACTTCTTCCTGACATAGTGGCCTCTCAACTAGAGTTGAGCGCGGTTCGCGGTTCTCCAGTTCGCAGTTCGAGTGATTTTGGGGGCTGTTCTAGATCGAACTAGAACTCGAGCTTTTTGCTAAAGCTTGATAGTTCTAGTTACGTTCGAGAACGGTTCTAGCAGCAAAAAGACAAGCTAATTACTAGCTGGCTTTCCGCTGTAATAGTGTAAGTCACTCTGTGACTCACACTATTATGAAATTTCAGCGTATAGTGTGCGGGAACAGCGCATTCAGATCACTGCTGCTGGGATAATGGTGATCGCCATTTTTTTTTTTTTTCCTTGTCTTCCTTCCCTAAGCGCGCGCGTGTAGTGGGGCGGGCCAGCATGTCAGCCAATCTCAGACACACACACACAGCTAAGTGGACTTTTAGCCAGAGAAGCAACGGCACGTGTGATAGGATGTCCATGTCACATGTCCCTGCATTATAAAAACGGGTATCTGCCCATCCGGACGCCATTATCTCTTCTGCGTCTGGGTGTCAGTCACCGCTGGCGTAGCTCCTGTCTCCGATACTGCTGTGTACGCTCTACACACAGCACTATACAGAATAGGGCTAGAAGTTTCTATTAGCCCTTGTAAGGGCTAATAACAGCAGGCTCAGAGCCATAGGTGACACTCAGGTCCGTGGAAACAGATTTTAACAGCTACAGATAACAGCGTCTGTGTAGCTAAGGTCAGGGACTTCCTCGCTGCATTTCACCATTAGGAGGGATAGAAAGTGAGGCTTCCTTTCCTGTACACTGACCCACAACCCTGCCACTGTACCCTACTGTCCTTTGCACACTCAAGCTCATTGTTACTAAGCCATTATACCAGCAAACACTGAGGAAACTTAGTGGCATCCTAAAAGTGGCTGTTGGACTTCCATTAGTGTCCCACTAGCGCAAATCTATTTGCAGCACCACTGAATTGCACACTCAAACTCATTGTTACTAAGCCATTATACTAGCAAACACTGAGTAAACTTAGTGGCATCCTAAAAGTGGCTGTTGGACTTCCATTAGTTTCCCACTAGTGCAAATCTATTTGTAGCACCTCTGCATTGCACATTCAAACTCATTGTTACTAAGCCATTATACTAGCAAACACCGAGTAAACTTAGTGGCATCCTAAAAGTGGCTGTTGGACTTCCATTATTGTCCCACTGGTGCAAAGCTATTTGCAGCTCCACTGCATTGCACACTCAAACTCATTGTTAATAAGCCTACCGCATCCAAAAAACACCAGTCCTCTGAGTTGTCATCCCAATCACACTTGCTTTCTACCAGCTCTGAAGTCTCCATCCGCCCTGCACAGTATGGTGGAACTGAGATGGCTGAGTCTGCAGAGCTGTTCAGTCACACTATAGCCTGGGAATCAGAGGTCTGCTCCCAAGCTACAGTGAGTACAGACCAGGAAATGGTCTGCAGTGATGCCCAGAACCTTTGTGACTCTGATTCAGGCCTGAGGACCAAGTTTCTGAGCATAATGTTGACCCTTATTCACAAACTGTAACACCTGTTGTTTTAGACAATGAGGAACATACTGATGACGATGAGACGCAGATACCAGATTGGGATGACAACTTAAATATTGGTTCATGTCAGGAAGAGGCTCAGTCTGAGGGGGAGGGGAGTGCAAACACAACGCTTGATGAGGAAGTTCTAGATCCCACCTACTTTCAACCCACAGTCAGGCACTCAAGGAGGTCAACAGAGGAGGTGGAGGAGGATGCTACTGATGACGAAGTTACCTTGCGCCTTCCTGGACAGAGTAGTAGTACTGGTAGCACGTCTACAACTGCATCCTCAGCCACCACTGTGCCTCTGAGCACTAGTCGGGGGGGCTCAGCAGGTCGCATGCCCTCTAAGCCTTGCCTAGCCTGGACCTTTTTTGACATAGAAAAAGATCGCACAAATCATGTGATATGTAAAATTTGTCGTGATTCTGTTAGTAGAGGGCAAAACCTCAGCAGTTTGACAACTTCTTCCATGAATCGTCACATGAATAAATATCATATGTCCCAGTGAGAAGCTCACCATGCTGCAATGCGGTCTAGCAGAGCGAACCATCCACCGCCTGCCCCTTCAAGTGCATCCGCATGCTCTTCATCTTTTAGGACTGTGGGGATAGCTGTCACACCTGGTTTTCTACGCACAACTTCCACCACTGTAACCACAACAGGCAGTTTGCTTGGTAGGTCGTCAGTTGGTTTGGAAGGGGAAACAAGTGCGTGTCAACAGCTCTCTCTGACATTGATAGCATCAACGTTGGATGAAGGCAACATCATGTCTATGCCTGCACTTTCCTCACAAACCTGCATTTTTTTCACGGACACCCTACTCACCACCATCTACACACAGCAGCCAGATCTCTGTCCCTCAGATGTGGACAAATAAAATTCCATTTCCTGCGACCCATGACAAAGCTAAGAGGTTGACTTTATCCCTCTGTAAGCTCTTGGCTACCGAAATGCTGCCTTTCCGCCTGGTGGACACACAGGATTTTAGAGACCTTATGTCTGTCGCTGTGCCCCAGTACCAGATGCCCAGTTGCCACTACTTCTCTAAGAAAGGTGTGCCTGCGCTACACCAGCATGTTGCACACAACATCACCGCTTCCTTGAGAAACTCTGTGTGTGAACGGGTGCATTTCACCACCGACCAGTAAGCATGGACAGGGACGTTACATGTCGCTGACTGGGCACTGGGTAACTATGGTGATAGATGGTGAAGGGTCTGCTGCACAAGTCTTGCCGTCCCCATGACTTGTGTGTCAATCCTCTGTCTGTCCAAGTTCCGCCACTGCTTCTGCCCCCTCCACCTCGTCTGGGTCCTCCACCTCCACCCCAAGCCTGCCTGGTCAGGCTACCAGTGTTGTAACTGCGCAGAAGGAATCAAGCACACCTCATTACTATGCTGGCAGAAGAGCGCAACGGCATCAGGCGGTCTTTAGCTTGAAATGTCTTGGAAATAAGAGTCACACAGTGGCTGAGTTGTGGGCAGCTCTGGAGACTGAGTTTAATAAATGGTTATCTCCACTCAACCTGCAGCCTGGTAAGGCCGTGTGCGACAATGCTGCAAACCTGGGTGCGGCCCTTCGCCTGGGCAAGGTGACACACGTGTCTTGTATGGCTCACGTGTTGAACCTTGTTGTCCAGCAATTTTTAACACACTATCCCAGACTAGATGGCCTTCTGAACAGGGCACGAAAACTGTCTGCTCACTTCTGCCGTTCAACCACCGCTGCTGAGCGACTTGCATCACTCCAGAAGTCTTTCAGCCTGCCGGTTCATCGCCTGAAATGCGATGTGCCGACACGCTGGAATTCGACTCTCCACATGTTACAGCGACTATGGCAGCACCGTCGAGCCCTGGTGCAATACGTCATGACGTATAGCCTGGGCCAACGAGATGCAGAGGTGGGGCAGATCACCCTGATGGAGTGGTCTCAGATCAAGGACCTATGCACCCTTCTGCACAGTTTCGACATGGCGACGAATATGTTTAGCGCTGACAATGCCATTATCAGCATGACAATTCCAGTCATTTACATGCTGGAGCACACGCTAAACACTATTCGGAGTCAGGGGGTGGGACAACAGGAAGGGGAGGAACTACAGGAGGATTCATATGCGTAAGACACAACAACATCACCAGGGTCCAGACGTTCATCATCACCAACGCGGCAGGCATGGGACCATGGGGGACAGGGATCAACAAGGGTGCATAGTAGCAGGCGAAATGTTGAGGAAGGTGCAGGAGAACATGAAGAAATGGAGGACGAACTGTCCATGGACATGGAAGACTCAGCGGATGAGGGAGACCTTGGTCAAATTTCTGTTGAAAGAGGTTGGGGGGAGATGTCAGAGGAAGAAAGAACGGTTAGCACCTCTATGCCACAAACACAGCGTGGACTTGGTCCGCATGGCTGCGCAAGACACATGAGCGCCTTCTTGATGCACTACCTCCAACATGACCCTCGTATTCTCAAAATTAGAAGTGATGATGAGTGCTGGCTTGCCACACTATTAGATCCCCGGTACAAGTCCAAATTTTGTGACATAATTCCAGCCATAGAAAGGGACGCACGTATGCAGGAGTATCAGCAGAAGCTGTTACTCGATCTTAGGTCGGCTTTTCCACCAAACAACCGTGGTGCAGGGAGTGAATCTCCCAGACGTAACTTGACAAACATGGGACAGTCTCGTCATCTTCAACAGTCTACCCATACGAGTAGCACCGTATCTGGTGCTGGTAACAGCAATTTTATTGAATCTTTTCATAATTTTTTTAGACCATCCTTTGCAAGGCCACCAGAGACAACAAGTCTGACACATAGTCAACGGCTGGAGAGGATGATACAGGAGTATCTCCAAATGAACATCGATGCCATGACTTTGCAAATGGAGCCTTGCTCATTTTGGGCTTGAAATCTTGAAAAATGGCAAGAGCTCTCCACTTACGCCTTGGAGATTTTGTCGTGTCCAGCTGCCAGCGTTGTCTCTGAACGTGTCTTCAGTGCTGCTGGGTGTGTGCTGACAGATAAGCGCACGCGTCTGTCCAGTGACAATGTGGACAGACTAACGTTCATCAAAATGAACAAGTCATGGATCCACAAGGAATTTACTACCCCTGTGTCATCCTGGGGAGAGTAAATGCTTGTGGATTTTGAATGTGCTTGATGCAAATCTACCTGTGAAGTGTACAACTGGGGCACAAGTGCTGCCACTGAAGGGGTGGGTGTGTGAGGGGCCCAATTTTTGGAAAAAAGGGAGACTCCGCTTGGAGTAACTCTTGCTTACATTGTTTTTAAAAATGATCCAAGATGAACAGAGCTGGGATCAGGAAAGACTTAGCTACCTACCCCGGTGTCATCCTGGGGACGGTTAAGGATGACGTATTTTTGAATGTGTTTGATGTAAATCTACCTATGAAGTGTACAACTGGGGCACAAGTGCTGCCACTGAAGGGGTGGGTGTGTGTGTGGCCCAATTTTTGGAAAAAAGGGAGACTCCGCTTGGAGCAACCCTTGCTTGCTGTATTTTTTAAAAGGACCCAAGATGAACAAGTCATGGTTCAGCAAAGACTTTGCTACCTACCCCGGGGTCATCCTGGGGACGGTTAAGGATGGCGTATTTTTGAATGTGCTTGATGCAAATCTACCTGTGAAGTATACAACTGGGGCACAAGTGCTGCCACTGAAGGGGTGGATGTGTGTGTGGCCCATTTTTTGGAAAAAAAGGGAGACTCCGCTTGGAGTAACCTTGCGGTGTTTTACATGATTTTAGAAGGACATGCCATGCTTATATCTGTGTCTCCTCCTCTTTTTCCTTGTCCAGCTCTTTTGTTTTCGCATGAGTATATGTCCTTGTCACTTTCCCATGTGTTTGTGTTGTGTTGTGAGTTGTTTGTCACCTTTTGGACACCTTTGAGGGTATTTTCTAGGTGTTTTTATGTGTTTGTGATTGCCTGCCATTGTTTCCTATGCGGTTCGAGTGGTTCGCTGAACCGAACTCGAACGAGACCTCCGTTCGGTGAACCGAACTCGAGCCGAACCGCGACCGGTTTGCTCATCTCTACTCTCAACCCATTTTGATACAGTACTCATTTCACTGTGCAAAACATATATAAAAAAGTTCAAATCACCCCTCTCTAATTTCATTAGGAAATAAAATAAAAATTAAAAATACACATACAACGGTTGAAATAACTACTAAATATGTCACTAATTTTTTAAGCAAATGTATTTCTAAAGGTGCTATTGACATGATTTTCTCACCAGATATCAGTAACAACTTATCCAATACACACAGGTAAAAAAAAAAAAAATCAATCCTTAGATGTCCATAAATTAAGCTATATTTAATGATCGGCAAAGGATGCAGCTCTCTACATGACGATAGCTGCTGCGGGAAGTACCCTGGAGTGGGTGTAATAAAACCAGGTCGGGCAGCCCAGTATGTACTTAAACCTGAGCGCTGCAGCCCACTTGGAATTTTCCCAGTGGGGCAGTTGGCCAATCTGGGCCTGATCCTATGGATACTTGATATATGTTGCTCTTAGGACAACCACAGACAAAATGAATGAATCGATGAATAGAACAAGTTTTTGTGCAAAATTGCAAAGCTGTTTCTATCTTTTTTTGCTCATTTCCAAGACAGTATAGTAATATTGAAAGTTTAAAGTTAATGGATTTTTCCATTTATATTAATTTAAAATATATTAGAAGGGCAAAGGTATCTCAGTACAATACTTGACACATTTCAGCAAATTATTGAGCAGTTTCATGAACTTTAAAGAGTACTGTCATCTGTGATAAATCCCGCTGTGAGCCTTACAATAATGGTGAACACATTTAAAATTTTCCTGGGCTGGGTAGGTGGTCTATTAGTGCGCTTGATAATTAGAGACTTTGTGCTCCCTACCTTTAATATGGCCAATATGTAGGGTTTTATTGGCTGGCATGTTTTAGTTCTCTTGGGCTACTTTGACATATATTTTAATAGGGTTACCTTTAAATTAATTAGGCTTTTTCTTAAAACAGTTCCATGGGCCTGAAGGTGCTTAGTAAGTAATGGGGTGATTATTAGAGAAATGCAAAGGCCCAACATAGAGAAGTACAAGGGCCATAATTTACACAATGCACAGCTACAAGACCACCAGAGCAGCAGAGATCAACCTTGTTAAAGAAGGATGGAATTCGCCTGAAGCTGTGACCCTAAGTCTTAAATCAAATGCATTGTGCTCATTGTGTTTCGGTGTAAGTTGTCTCAAGATTATATGCATTTTTTCTACAATCTACCCATTTATCTACCTATCTACCTATCTATCTATCTGTCTATCTATCCATCTGTCTTTCTATCATTTATCTACAATATCTATCTATCTCTCTATTATCTATCTTCTATCTATCTACGGTATCTATTTATCTCTAAATCTATCTATCTATCTATCTTTTCATCTTTCAGCTCATCCAGTCAAGGGTATACAATGTCTGTGTGCCATTCTTATCCAAAATAGCATACAGACAGTACAAGGCCATCTATCTATCTATCTATCTATTATTTATCTCTTTATCTATCTACCTACCTATCTATCTATCTATCTATCTATCTATCTATCCATCTGTCTTTCTATCATTTATCTACAATATCTATCTATCTATCTATCTCTCTCTCTATCTCTCTATCTCTCTATCTATCTCTATTATCTATCTATCTTCTATCTATCTAAAGTATCTATCTATCTTTCCTCTATCTATCTATCTATCTATCTATCTCTCTATCTCTCTATCTATCTCTATTATCTATCTATCTTCTATCTATCTACAGTATCTATCTATCTTTCCTCTATCTATCTACCTACCTATCTATTATTTATCTCTTTATCTATCTATTTATCTACCTATCCATCCATCCATCCATCCATCCCTTCATCTATCATTCCATCTATCTCTCCATCTATTTCTCCATCTCTCTATCTTTCCATCTTTCAGCTCATCCAGTCATGGGTATACAATGTCTGTGTGCCATTCTTATCCAAAATAGCATACAGACAGTACAAGGAGCAATACAAGTCAATGTGGTAGTCGCATGAATGTTTTTTTACATATCGACTTATGGTTTACATGTGTAAACATTGCAGCATCCACTACCTTGGTCCATGTACTGGATCAGACTCACTTAATATAGATCAATGAGTGCAGAAAAAAATGGATCACATATGGGTTATCATCTGTATGCCATGTGATTGTCATGGATGCATTACAAATATTAAGATAGGAAACTATATTATACAATTATATAAATTGATCATATAAAAAAATGGACATATGAATTACATGATTATGTAAAAAAGGGTATATGGATTATGGATGCAATATAGATATGAAAAACAGACATACAGAACACAATACAGATGAAGAAACATCATTTTTTACGTTTGCTCTCGTGAATCCAAACTTAGGTGGATAATTATGTGAACATGTGTAATATACAGTTTGTAAATAATCTATATATATGCCATGCAATGCAGTCATTATTAGATGCAGCGACGTACTATATTTTCATGAGCTAGCCAAGCAATATTACGGTGAAATGAACATGTCATTGAACTGCCCTTAAGCGCCTTGTATAATACTGTATAGGATTCAGATCATTAAACATTAAACACAGATTTCTAAACACAGTAATAAACAATTAGACATTTTACTAAAGAATTCCAGACACATTTTCAGAAACCAAGGCAATAAATTTCGCTTCTTCTGTTGAAACTGTAATAAAAAGGTAGACGTGTGAATGGTCTAATAAATGCCACAGTATGCCATATAGACAGCAGTCCCTAATTGGTGGGAAAGCCCTTTAAACAGGTACAGTCTTTTAGAAGGAAAACAAACTGGTACGAGTGCCATGTTTTACATTATTAAATAAAAAATGATTATATACTCCATAAAATTGTATAGAATGAAATGGAGCAATAGATCTGCTGGGTAATGTGCGGATAGGGGTTATTTATTGTTCATGGGGTTTCTTACAAATCTTGCATTTCAGTGACTATATGTGTATATCTCCTGACTTCGCGAATCATGACATTTTTATCAAATCCTAAAATTCTGAAGCAGGATGATCTTTATTTCTTAGGGGTACTTTGCACACTACGATATCGCAGGTGCGATGTCGGTGGGGTCAGATCGAAAGTGACGCACATCCGGCATCGCTGTCGATATCCTAGTGTGTAAATCCTTATTGATACGATTAACGAGCGTAAAAGCGTCGTAATCGTATCATCGGTGTAGTGTCCGTCATTTCTACAATTTAGCTGCAGCGACGGTACGATGTTGTTCCTCGTTCCTGCGGCAGCACACATTGCTGTGTGAGAAGCCGCAGGAGCGAGGAACATCTCCTACCTGCGTCACCGCGGCTCACGCCGGCTATGCAGAAGGAAGGAGGTGGGCGGGATGTTTACATCCCGCTCATCTCCGCCCCTCCGCTCCTATTGGCCGCCTGCCGTGTGACATCGCTGTGACGCCGCATGACCCGCCCCCTTAGTAAGGAGGTGGTTCGCCGGCCAGAGCGACGTTGCAGGGCAGGTGAGTGCATGTGAAGCTGCCAAAGCGATAATGTTTGCTACGGCAGCAATCACAAGATATCGCTGCTGCGACTGGGGCGGGGACTATCGCGCTCGGCATCGCAAGCATCGGCTTGCGATGTCGTAGTGTGCTAAGTAACCCTTACTCTTGAGCTCTGGCCATGAGGGGGGACATCTTGAAGACTTTAATAGGCACAAAATCTATCTAGAATAAGAAGGCATATGCCCTGATTTATTGAGACTGGCATTTTCTATTCCAGTCTTGATGAGTTGCACGCAGGAATTAGATGTGCCGGGTTTATTAAGACACAATGCTTAATGAATTTAAAGCTTGGCACAAATCTTGAAAAGGTTTACTGCCTATTTTTTTGTGCTTTATGAATATAAAGTAGTTAGTTCTTCTGCCATTTCTATCACCTTGCTTATTTTGTATCCAGAAGCTACTAATACTCTCAGCTGTCAAGAGGGCTTTTCACCCATTCACCACAGATGACTAGTGATGGGTGAATAGTAACTATTCGTGTTCGGATTATTTGTAATGAATCTCAAAGTACTATGTCACGATCACGAATAATGAATCTAATGCAAATCAATAGGGAACCCAAGCATTTTTCTTGTGATGAATACTGGAATAGTACTCAGTATTCGGTAAGCATTATCCAAACATGAATAGTTACTATTCGCCCGACTCTGCAGAGGATGTATATTTATGACATTGGCCATCTTCATGCCCTTGAAGCAGGCTCACACGCTGAACCCCCATTTTGCCTGGCACTTGACAGCTGATTTAATCAGCCATCAAGTGTCTATAACAGCCCTGGGTAGATAAGAAATCCAACCACGTCTGTTAACCAGAAGAAAGCAATCAGCTGTTGAAACGCATAGTGACCGTTAGAGGGTTTTAATAAAAGGTTTGTTTTAAATTCTAACCTACCCAGTCCTCCTGCTTCCTAGCGCTCCCATCTCACCGCTACCTTACTGTCTCAAACAGTTAAATGCAGAGATTGACAGTGGCATTGAACATGTGATAAAAGGAAGCATGTCACTGATCCCACTCCTCGGTACTCCTGTCATGTGATCACAGGGCGCCGATGAGTTGTCATGACAGCTGGGGATCAACTGATGACTCCCGTAGTCATCAGTACTCACGATCCTCCTGGGAACGCCGGCTGGGAGCCAGTATTCATAGATCGTCATTTCTCCTGTATAGCACAGTGCTGCTGAACTGCTCTGTATAGCACAGGCGATCATACGATTGCAGCTTCAAGTCTCCTAAGCGAACTATTAAATACTGTAACATGTAAAAAAAAAAAACATTTTAAAAAGTATTAAAAAAATTTAAAAAAAACAGAAAAGTTCGAATCATGCTCTTTTTCCATATAAAAAACAAACTATTTTATTTTTTTAAATAAACATATTTAGGATCACCAAGTTCAGAAATGTGCAATCTATCAAAATATCAAGTAAATGAATCTCTTTGGTAAACAACATAACGATAACAACAATCAAAATGCCAGAATTAAGTAGCCACAGTGTTGCAATAAAATGGAATATAAAAGGGGAAAAACATTGTATCTCCCCCAAAATGGTATCAGAAAAATGTTAGCTCAAAAACTAAGCAACCAGACAGCCTTAGATCCTCAAAAATGAGAACGTTACACGTCTTGAAAAATGGCCACAAAATCAAAAATATTTTTGACAAATGTTTGCATTTTTTTAACCACTTTAATAATAATAATAATAATAATAATATAATAAAAAGCTAGACTTTTGGTATCTATGTACTTTTACTGATCTGGGGAATCCGATTGCTAGGTGAATTTTACCATATAATGAACATGATAAATAAAAAATTACAAAAACCCTTGTGGAATTGCACTTTTTTGCAATTTCACAGCACTTAGATTTTTGCACATTTTCCAGTACACTATACTGCAGATGAATGGTGTGATTCAAAAGTACAACTAGTCCTGCCAAAAAAACCTTCATACAGCTATATTGATGAAAAAATATAAACATTATAGCCTTGCAAAAAGGGAAAGAAAAGGAAAAATGGAAAATTGTCCAGGGGTAAAGGGGTTAAAGAAGTTCTTGAAGAATCAAGAATTCATCAGAAAGAACTTATGCTGACCTCTGTGCCTTACATACATATAGAATGAAAAAGTGACAAAAACAGTTATCATCAAACGTGGATTAATACAGACCTCAGAATGCAGTAAAAGGAGCAGCAAGAATAGAAATGGCAGAATTCTGAACATTAATCAAATAAATCCATGAAATATAATGCTGATTTTACTACGTATATACCGTGTTTATGTGAGATAGGATTCTACATTTCAGCTACAGCTAATCTGTAAGAAATCAAATCAAACAACTATAAAAGGTGAGAAAAAAATCGATATGATCAAAATCTAAATTAGAATTATAATCTCTATTAATGTATATATTTTCTGTAAGAAAGATTATGGATATCATTTAGTTTCTTTTTTTCTAGTTTTAAGACATGTATGAGAAGTATAATTGGCTTCTTTTACAATTATGTTTTCTGCTATTCTAATAGAAAATCTTTGGTACATAGCAGAAATGGAAATTTGTTCACAGTTTAGAAAAATTATAATATACTTTGCATGGAAACGCCAAAAGCCATGTAAATTATTCATAGATTGATTACACATTTGCAAAATAGAAGCAGGAAGAAATTATTGTACTAAATGTTACAAAAGAAACAAATGAGAGAGAAAAACATCAATCTGCAGGTCTACATAGTGAACGTGATCTTCAAGTCAATCAGAGTTACTTATACTGCAAGCTTGTGGACATTTTTAGAATAACAAAATTCAAATGCACCCATTAATATGGTAGCAAGTGTTATTTTTGGATGGTTCTATGGACAAGCTGTAAAAGGAATAGTCAGGAGTAGGAAAATCACCTATAGGTAATCCTGTGAAAGAAGAAAAAAGTGGCACCCGCCATGACATTAATCCAGACTTCATTGAGAGTGATGCATTAAAATCATGGCAGTTCAAGGTCAGGTATATATATATCTAAAAGAGATTATTTGAGGTAGGCCTCTAAAAATTATCTATTGGGCTATCATACAAAAACCATGGACATTTTTTTTCAGGTCCCTCCCCCCACCCTTCTAAAGGTCTGAGGAGACCTGTAAGTCACTGAAAAGATGCAAACACTCCTGAAATGGACTAAAAACAGCATGGGGAAGACGCCTGGACACATCTTTGACTCTAAAGCGGGCTTTACACGCTACGAGATCGCTACAGCGATCTCGTTGGGGTCACAGATTTTGTGACGCACATCCGGCCACTGTAGCGATTTCGTTGTGTGTGACTCCTAGGAGCGATTTTGGATCGTTGCAAAAACATCCAAAATCACTCCTTGTTGACATGGGGGTCCTCTCCCAATTATCGCGGCTGTCGCTTGGGTGAAGTTGATCCTCGTCCCTTCGGCAGCACACATCGCTACGTGTGACGCCGCAGGAACAAGGAACCTCTCCTTACCTGCCACACGCCAGCAATGAGGAAGGAAGAAGGTGGGCGGGATGTTCGTCCCGCTCATCTCCGCCCCTCCGCTTTGATTGGGCGGCCACTTAGTGATGTTGCTGTTACGCCGAGTGAACCGCCCCCTTAGAAAGGAGGCGGTCTGCCGGTCACAGCGACGACGCCGAGCATGTAAGTGCGTGTGACGCTGCCATAGCGATAATGTTCTCTACGGCAGCGATCTCCACATATCGGCATAACGATAGGGGTGGGTGCTATCACGCTCGCCATCGCTAGCATCGGCTAGCGATGTCGCAGCGTGTTAAGCCCGCTTAAGGTCACTGCTAAAAATAATGTTGTCAGAGTATTACGCCACTTTTACGGACAGACAATAAAACATACAAAACTGAAGATAAAATGGATTTCACTGGAAAAATATTAAGAAACATTCTTTCCTGGGTAATGATTTACATACACTCATATGAAAAAGTTTGGGCACCCCTATTAATGTTAAACTTTTTTCTATATAACAATTTGGGTTTTTACAACAGCTATTTCAGTTTCATATATCTAATAACTGATGGACTGAGTAATATTTCTGGATTGAAATGAGGTTTATTGTACTAACAGAAAATGTGCAATCCGCATTTAAACAAAATTTGACTGGTGCAAAAGTATGGGCACCCTTATCAATTTCTTGATTTGAACACTCCTAACTACTTTTTACTGACTTACTAAAGCACTAAATTGGTTTTGTAACCTCATTGAGCTTTGAACTTCATAGGCAGGTGTATCCAATCATGAGAAGAGGTATTTAACCCCTTCACGACCATGGATGGATCTTTCCGTCATGGATCGTGTCCCGGTAAGCCCCGCCCCCTGCCACGGGCAGGCAGCGTGGATCGGCACACATATCAGCTGTTTTCAACAGCTGACATGTGTGCCTACATGTTCCGAGTGGAATCGCATTCCACCCGGAACATTAACCCCTTAGATCTCGCTGCCAAAGTCTGGCAGTGAGATCTATATGCGCGTGGCCATGTTTTTTACTTACCGCCGCCCCTCCGGACGTCACGTGAGTGATCACGTGACGTTCGGTGGTTGCCATCGTAGCACAGGGTCATGTGATGATGCCTGATGCTATGAAGTTTCACTTTCATTTTTCCTCAGCACGGAGCAGAGGAAAAAAGAAAGTGACTATTTCTGCTGTTTACAGCGGTATAGCTGTGATCAGCAGATAGCGATCAGCAATCGGATTGCTGATCGCTATAGCCCGCTAGGGGGACTAGTAAAATAAAATAAAAAAAGTAAAAAAAAAGTTTTAAAAAAATGTAAAAAAAAAACAAAAAACCTAAAAGTTCAAATCACCCCCCTTTCCCCCATTGAAAATTAAAGGGTTAAAAAATAAATAAATATACACATATTTGGTATCACCGCGTTCAGAAATGCCCGATCTATCAAACTATAAAATCAATTAATCTGATTGGTAAACGGCGTAGTGGCAAAAAAATTCCAAATGACAAAATTACGTTTTTTGGTCGCCACAAGTTTTACGCAAAATGCAATAATAACAGGCGATCAAAACGTAGCATCTGCGCAAAAATGCTACCATTAGAAACATCAGCTCGAGACGCAAAAAATAAGCCATCACTGAGCCATAGATCCCAAAAAATAAGAGCGCTACGTGTTTCGGAAAATGGCGCAAAACGTGCGCCACTTTTATTGGACAAACTTGTGAATTTTTTTCAACCCCTTAGATACAAGTAAATCTATACATGTTTGGTGTTTACAAACTCGCACCGACCTCAGGCATCATACCTACACATCAGTTTTACCATATAGTGGTAAAACTTATGGTTTCATTTAAAAGTACAACTTGTCCCACAAAAAACAAGCCCTCATATGGCAAGATTGACGGAAAAATAAAAAAGTTACGGCTCTCGGAAGAAGGGGAGCAAAAAACAAAAACGCAAAAACGGAAAGTTCCCCGGGGCTGAAGGGGTTAAGGTGGCCACTTGCAAGTTGTTCTCCTATTTGAATCTCCTATGAAGAGTGGCATCGTGGGCTCCGCAAAACATTTCTCAAATGATCTGAAAACAAAGATTATTCAACATAGTTGTTCAGGGGAAGGATACAAAAAGTTGTGTCGGAGATTTAAACTGTCAGTTTCCACTGTGAGGAACATAGTAAGGAAATGGAAGAACACAGGTACAGTTCTTGTTAAGCCCAGAAGTGGCAGGCCAAGAAAAATAACAGAAAGGCAGAGAAGAAGAATGGTGAGAACAGTCAAGGACAATCCACAGGCCACCTCCAAAGACCTGCAGCATCATCTTGCTGCAGATGGTGTCAATGTGCATCGGTCAACAATACAGTGCACGTTGCACAAGGAGAAGCTGTATGGGAGAGTGATGCGAAAGAAGCCGTTTCTGCAAGCACGCTACAAACAGAGTCGCCTGAGGTATGCAAAAGCACATTTGGGCAAGCCAGTTACATTTTGGAAGAAGGTCCTGTGGACTGATGAAACAAAGATTGAGTTGTTTGGTCATACAAAACAGTGTTATGCATGGAGGCAAAAAAACACGGCATTCCAAGAAAAGCACTTGCTACCCACAGTAAAATTTGGTGGATGTTCCATCATGCTTTGGGGCTGTGTGGCCAATGCCGGCACTGGGAATCTTGTTAACGTTGAGGGTCGCATGGATTCAACTCAGTATCAGCAGATTCTTGACAATAATGTGCAAGAATCAGTGACAAAGTTGAAGTTACGCAGGGGATGGATATTTCAGCAAGACAATGATCCAAAACACCACTCCAAATCTACTCAGGCATTCATGCAGAGGAACAATTACAATGTTCTGGAATGGCCATCCCAGTCCCCAGACCTGAATATCATTGAAAATCTGTGGGATGATTTGAAGCATGCTGTCCATGCTCAGCGACCATCAAACTTAACTGAACTGGAATTGTTTTGTAAACAGGAATGGTCAAATATACCTTCATCAAGGATCCAGGAACTCATTAAAAGCTACAGGAAGCGACTAGAGGCTGTTATTTTTGCAAAAGGAGGATCTACAAAATATTAATGTCACTTTTATGTTGAGGTACCCATACTTTTGCATCGGTCAAATTTTGTTTAAGTGCGGATTGCATATTTTCTGTTAGTACAATAAACCTCATTTCAATACAGAAATATTACTCAGTCCATCAGTTATTAGATATATGAAACTGAAATAGCTGTTGCAAAAACCCAAATTGTTATAAAGAAAAAAGGTTAACATTAATAGGGGTGCCCAAACTTTTTCATATGACTGTAAAAGGCAAAGTAAAACAAGAGAAAAAGAAAAACGCCGCCATTACTTTAGGCTATGTTCACACGTAGGATTTTTAGTGCAATTTTGCAATTTCTCATTCCTTTCAATATTGAAAAAACTGCTTCAAAAATGCTGCAAAAACGGTGAACATATTGACATGCTCCTTTCAAAAATACATAATTTTTCCATTTTAGGAATCATGTGCATGAGATTTCGCAATTTTTTTTTCTATTTGTAAGGAGTGGGTCTCCTAGACTAATGAAACCTATGTACTAACTGCAAGGCCTATCACAAATTGAAAGGAGGGGCTGCAATACACCCTGGAATACACATACAGTAGGGCCTCAGAAAACACTTACATTTAGAAGGAGTGGGACATCTTTGGCCAACAGCAAGGAGTCCCAGAGGCCATTACTTAAGGCCCTGTTACACGCAACAACATCGCTAACAAGATGTCGTTGGGGTCACGGAATTCGTGACGCACATCCGGCCTCGTTAGTGACGTCGTTGCGTGTGACACGTACGAGCGACCGCTAATGATGTAAAATACTCACCAAATCGTTGATTGTTGATACGTCGTCCATTTCCCAAATGTCGGTGCTCGTGCAGGACGCAGGTTGTTCATCGTTCCTGAGGCAGCACACATCGCTACGTGTGACACCCCTGGAACGACGAACAACACCGTACCTGCGTCCTGCCGACAACGAGGTGGGCGTGACTTTCTGTGGCTGCTCTCCGCCCCTCCACTTCTATTGGACGCCTGCCATGTGACGTCACTGTGACGCCGCACGGAACGCCCCCTTTGAAAAGAGGCTGTTCATCGGTCAGCGAAAAGCCTCTTTTCTAAGGGGGCGGTTCGTGTGGCGTCACAGCGACGTCGCTAGGAAGGTAAGTATGTGTAACGGCTCCCAGCATCATTGTGCGCCACGGGCAACGATTTGCCCGTGACTCACAAACGACGGGGCCGGGTGCTTTCACGAGTGACATCGCTAGCGATGTCGCTGCGTGTAAAGCCCCCTCTAGGGTACAATTCTTGGAGAGAGGAGACCTTTGCCAATGAAAATTCATGAACCATGTAGGGGGAACATCTACAACCCATTCCGAAGGAAAAAACACCACAAGTCCTTTATCCATTTATTCACACAAGACGTGCATTTGGGCCTTTCTCCTATTGTATGAATAATTTTTATTTTTTTTACAAGGAGTTGAGGCAAATCTGAGGCATGAAGGCTGCAGTCACTGCTCCCTCCCTGCTCAAGTTAATTCTGTGGGTTTTTAGCTCCAAGGGGGCATAATAACAAATAGGTGCATCCCCCTATAAAAATTAACAAGGCCTGGGTTAGCACTGACTTCTCAAACCTAGTGGATGACAACAGTGGAATATAAAACCAGCTAAAATGTTGTTGTTTTTCTAGTGTAGTCCAAAAACGGTATACGGTGCATGCTTTTTTTTTATTTTTCTTATCCTCCTCCACAGACACCATGTTCACAGAGTCATCATGCAGCACTACCTCATAATTGTTAGAGGCTCAGCAGACGGGCCTCAATCAATTATTAGAGGGCAATTAGCTGGCCCGTTCTTACAATTTTTAGAGGGCCAGCACCCGGAAAATACTGATAAACATTAAAGGGCTAGCTGCCGTCCCTCACTTATAAATTTTAGAAAGCCATCTGCTGGCTCTCAGTCATAATTTTTAAAAGGTCAGCCACTAGCCTTCACTGATAATTTTTACAGGGACAGCACTAGTCCTGTACTCATAATTTTTAGAGGGCCAGCCACTGACCCTCACATTTTACTCAGCTATCGAGTTTTTCTATCCTTGGAGAGTGAAGACCTTTTCCAATGAAAATTCATGAACCATGTGGGGGAAACATCTCCAACCTATTCCAGAGGAAAGAACACCACAAGTTTTGTCCTTTTATTCACACAAGAGGTGCATTTGGGCCTTTCTCCCATTGCATGAATGCATCTTTCTTTTTTTTTTTTACACGGGGTTGAACCAAATCTGAGAATTGCAGACTGCATATTACTAATCTCTACCCACTTAAGTTGATGTTGTGTTTTTTTTAGTGCCATAGGGCGGCATAATTACTATTAGGCACACCCTCCTGTAAACTATAAAAGCTGACAGGCTGACTGCTCTCAAAAGTAAGGCTATGTGCGCACGTTGCGTACAAGCCCTGCAGAAATTTCTGCAGCGATCTGAAGAGCACATGTGCGCTTTAGATCGCTGCAGAAATGTCCGTAGTGAGCGCCGATTCCATGCGCTCTGCCTGCAGCTCCTGCCATAGACAGAGCAGGAGCTGCTGGCAAAGCGCAGGAAAGAAGTGACATGTCACTTCTTTTTGCGCAGCGCTTCGGCAGTAGCCGAAGCGCTGCGCTCTTAAACGCCACGTGCGCACGGCCCCTGCACAGTCTCCATAGACTGTGCAGGGGACGCAGGACGCATGCAGTTACGCTGCGCTACAAAGCGCAGCGTAACTGCATGTTTTTACGCGACGTGCGCACATAGCCTAACAAGGCCTGGGTTGGCCCAGACTTCTCAACCGCAGCAGGTGACAGCAGCAGAACATAAAGACAATTCAAATGTTCCTTTTGTTTCTGGTGCATTTCCATGCACTTCTTTCCACCCAAAAAAGGTATACAGTTAATTTTTTTTTTTAACGTTCTTGTCCTTCTCCTCCTCCACCATATCCACAGAGTCATCATGTGGCACTCGCTAATAATTTTTAAAGGCCCAGCAGGTGGGCCTCAATCAATTGTTAGAGGAGCAGCAGCTGGCCTGTTTTTATAAATTTTAGAGGGCCAGCCGCCGACAGAGTTTCATAATTTTTAGAGGGCCATGAGCTGTCCCATATTTATAATTTTTAAAGGGCCAGCCACAGGCCCTTACTTATTTTTACAGGGCCAACAGCCAGTCCGTACTCATAATTTTTAGAGGGCCAGCTGCCAGGGCGTTATCATCAGTGTTAGAGGGCCAGCAGCCCTCAGTACTTGTTCTACGGGCACTAGTATTTTTTCTGGGGTGCTGTCTGTGCATTACACATGCACGTGTCCCATTACACCACCCATGCCCCCAACAATGAAGTTACTGGGAAGGTCCACTTAAAAGCCAACACATGGCCAAGTGCTTGTGGCCAGGGATGACACATTTGCCTGATAACACGCTGTGTTAACTTTATGGAGGCCAGGACAGAGTCGAACCCTGTAATGGTACATATGCTATCGGTTTTAGTTCCATCAGGGTTCCCTCCACCTCCTACACCAGTTACTACATGTTCTCCTCCTTCTCCAGCTATGAGTTGTCATTTCCAAGCACAATGTCCATATCAGTCATAAGTTGGAAGCACTGCAGCACTGCCTTGGTGAAGCAGCAACAGGCTATGGTGAAAATAATTTATTTAGGTAACAAACAGCAGACTGCGATAGAGTTGTTTAAAGGTATAACAGACCTAACAACTGTGACTCCCGCTGCTCTGCTTAATCTACAACCAGGCATGGTCGTGTGTGATAATGGCTCTGATGATTGATGCTACTTGTAAAGGTACACCACGTGTGGGTCCCAGTTATACCCCACAGCCTTTCCCGTGGCCCTCACGTTATACACATTTTGGCCAACACTGATTACTGGTTGTTCACCTTTCTTGACCCATGCTACAGGAAGAACTTTCCATCTTTCCTTCCTGCGGTGAGGTGGAGAAAACTACTAAAATTGGGCAATACCAGAAGACCCTAGTTGAACAATTTGTACAAAATTTTCCCATCTGACTATGCTGGCAGCAGATGTCAGTTCCTTGGGCAACATAGGGGAGAGATAAGAGATACACACACTAGGTCCATCAAAGGCAGGGGAACACTTTCAAAGGTCTGTGACAATTTCATTTGATCCATCCAGTGCCCAGGGACTGATGTGGGGGTAGTTTATCCCCTTCAATATATGCGCTTTTTTTTGCGCTTTTCATTTTTTTGCCATTTTTCTTCCGAGAGGCGTAACTTTTTTATTTTTCAGTCAATATAGTCATGTGAGGGCTTGTTTTTTGTGGAATGAGCTGTACTTTTAAATGAAACCAAGAGTTTTACTATATAGTGTACTGAAGAATGGCAAAAAATTCCAAATGCGGAAAAATTTCAAAAAAAGTATGATTGCACTATTGTTTTTGAGATATTTTATTGACAGTGTTCACTATATGATAAAACTGATGTGTCGAGGTGATGCCTCAGGTAAGTGCGAGTTCATAGACACAAAACATGAATAAGTTTACTTTTATCTAATGGGTTAAAAAAAATCAGAAGTTTGTTCGAAAAAAATGGAGTATGATTTTGCGCCATTTTCTGCGACCCGTAGTGTTTCCATTTTTCAGGATCTATGGCTCAGTGATGGCTTTTTATTTGCATCTTGAGCTGTTGTTTTTAATGGTACAATTTTTGGGCAGATGCTTAGTTTTGATCGCCTGTTATTGCATTTTGCGCAAAATTTGCGACCAAAAAACGTAATTTTGGCATTTGGAATTTTTTTGCCGCTACGTTATTTACCAATCAGGTTAATTGATTTTATGTTTTGATAGATCAGGTATTTCTGAACGCGGCAATACCAAATAAGTGCATATTTTTTATTTTTTGAACCCTTTAAGTTTCAATGGGATTAAAGTTGGGTGATTTGAACTTTTATTTTTTTTTTATTTTTTTAATTTTTCAAAACTTTTTTTTACTTTATTAGGTTCCCTAGGGGACTATAACAATCAGCAGTCTGATTGCTCATTTATTTCTCCCGATCAGAGCTGTTTCGCTCAGACTGGGAGAAATGATCATCTCTTGTAACAGCCAGTACTCGGCTGTTTGTTTACAGGACCTTAGTCATGTGATCACAGGAGTCATCACATGACCCTGTGCTACTATGACAACCACCAGATCCATGTGATCACCTCACGTGACTTTCGGTATCGGCCTGTAAGTAAAGTTCCAGTGCGATTGCGGTTATAATGGCGCTGTCACTTATTAACAGCGCCATTTAAGGGGTTAAAAGGCATGGGCGGATAACGATTCCGCTCGTGTCTAGCATGCACACATATCAGCTGTATAAATCAGCTGAGATGGGCGCCGATCTCCCCCGGCTGCTGGCAGCAGCCAGGGAAGATTAACAATATGACCGCTAGGACGTAATTTTATCGCCCGCAGTTGTTAAGGGGTTAACAAGGAGGGAAATGTTTATGAAGATAGTCAAGTTACCTAGCCGACCATACTGTACAAGCGTCCTCCTTGATTACTCTGTGCCGTGGAACTATTGGGTAACCAAGCTGAACACATGTATGAACTGACCCTGTATGCCCTGGAGGTGCTGGCCTGCCCTGCTGATAGCCTTTTATCAAAACAGGTTTCTAGTGACACCAGGGGTATAATAAATGATTAACTGAAAATGCTAACATAAGAAGACTGACGGCAATTCCTAAGCGATAAATGTAAAGAGATGCAATCTGAACATGAAATTTACTCTAACAAATATACAGCTGCACTCTGAGATGCTAAGGTATGCAAACATTGAATAATTTTTAAAGGACCAACAGATGGCTCTCAATCATAATTTTTGGAGTGCCAGCAGGCGGCCCTCACTAAATTTTTAGAGGGCTAGTGTGCCGCCCCTGTAGCGGTCGAACCGCTTGGATCTGGGGTTGCTGCTGTGGCTTGAGGGTCTCTGGCTTGCGGCCACTCAAATATAAAGGGGGCTATTTAAAGAGGGATAAGAGTTCTTGATGTCACCCGTGGTTCGCAGAAAGGGAGTACCACCACTGCCGATGGGAGTACCCGGTGAAGATGAAGTGGGGCAGCCAGATGACGTTCCCTCCATGGGTAGGGGAGGCCCCAGGACTCTGGGTGTTGGTGGATCGGGGGTGCACAGGGCCGGTTGGAAGCAGGGGAGGATCATGTACTCACTCAGGCAGTATCGGTGATGGTGTGATCGCAAAGCAGACTCTGACAACAAGGTAAATCTAGTCTCTGGATGCCGCTGCCCTCTGGGGGTAGTCCGTCCGGGTATCCGTCCCCTAAAGTACTGCCGGGTTATCCGGAGCCTGCCTCCGTGGACAAATTAGAAGTGTTCTGGTGGCCCATTGGCTTAAAGCTGTCCGGGCCCCGCTCCCTCCTTGTTGGTAGTGGAGCTGTGCTCTCAAGGGCTCATGCTTGGGATTTCTGTGGGCTGCATGGGTTGGAAAGCCCTATCTCCCTCGTTGCATTAGTGCCCCTAATCTCTGAGCTTCTTGGGGACAGTCTATAAAGTCACTATCCTCCACAGGTTAATTGCCGGGTTGACTGAAGCTACTCCCCGACCTAGGGTACTGTACCCCGCCGTGCTTTTGGTCCCGGACCAGTTATTAGATTCAGATTCCTCCCGTCCTCCAAGACCAGGTCTAGGCACCCAGCCTCAATACACTGCGACTGGGTCTCCGACTCCTCTGGCCCAGACTACCGTCTGCGACCCAACCTGTCACAAAACAGGGAGCCACCACTCCCCAGCTCCTCACTTTTCGAGGGCTACAACTTCTCTGTCTACTTCCCTCCCACCAGCCTGCCTGACTCCTAGGTGGGTGGCCCTATTCCAGCTAGGCAGCCCACTGGTGTGCCTGACAGGGTGTGGTATAAGGTGTGGTTGGGATTTTGGATGCTAATGGAGGCAGTACCATAGGTTGGAAACCCAGAACCATGAGGGTTTGAATACTGCACCAGAGAATAGGAAGTGCAGTACACTGTCACGCCCTGACTAGTCCAGGGGCGTCACACTAGCAGCTGGCCCTCACTCAACTGAAAAAATTTGAGGAATTCACCAAGATGGTGAGCAGATATAATGCCATAATCAACGTCCCCATCCTGCTTCTCTCGCTACTCAAATGCTCGTTGATCACAATTAAACACAGAAAAGTCAGATTTTAGCAAGACAAAAGTGTTCTTGCCTTGTCATAAATTGCACCCAATCCTAGTTTACATCCTCACTTGTGCTCACTAAATGATCGGTTAATTAGTGGGTATGTATAAAAAGAAACCCAGCACCCCAGACCTTCAGTTGAACTGCAACTTGACCTCTGACAACATGCCAAAAATCCACCCTGCGACCAAAGCATTGATTATCAAGAAGCTGAATAACAGATCCACTGCAGAGGTGGCGTTAATGTGTCTCAGTGTCAAGTACAAAGAATTAAAAAAAGATTGAAGAGACTGGAGATGTTTTTGACAAGCCCAGGTCTGCAGACCCCGCAAGACAACTGCGCAGGAGGAACATTTGTTGGTTAGAAAATCCAACGCCAGCCTCTCTTCCACTGCAGCAGAGCTCCAAAAGGCCTGGTCAGTTCAAGTCTCTGTGTCAACTAGAACAGTTCGTAGGATTCTGCCTCGAAATGTCCTCCATGGTCGAATCAGTGCCCAGAAGCTATCACTAATCAAAAGGCAATTAAAAAACCGTGTAGCATTTATCAAGTCCCACAGCCTGCTAAACAGATGGATGCGGGAAAAGTGGCAAAAAATGGATTTCTCTGATGAATCTTCAGTTGAATTACACCACAGCCGCTGCAAAAACTGCAAGAGACCTACTAGAGCACATATGGATTCAAAAAACAGTTAAGTTTGGTGGTGAAAAGATCATGGTCTGGGGTTACATTTGTGGCGCCCCTGAACTGGTCAGGCACCACTGAGTACTGCACCCATGCTGGGGCAGTACTTCCAGGTAATCCTAAAGGCTGGAATAGGGTGTGTACGCACAGACACATAGCAACCAGGTCTCCCACACCTTGAGAGGGGACCCTTTGGTAGACTCAAGAGGGGGCTTGCCTCCATATCTCATCAAGGGGTGTAGTGGAGGGGCTGGGAGCTAAAGTGCAGAGGCTGTCAGGAAAGGAGTGGAGCAAGCCAGTCTGATAGTGGTTAGCGCGGGAGTTGCTAAGGGAGACGCGCGTGGCCACTAGTCAGACTCTGCGCGCGTGGAGTAGCCGATAGCGTGGGAGAACGGTTACCAGTCAGTCAGAAAGACAGAGAGAGAGTGTCAGTTGAGTATGGGGACTGCTGGTGATTAGGCACGCACGGGGTACAGGTCCCTTGAGTAGACGTCCATTTATTGATCTGCTAAACCTGCCGGTGAGGGGAACTACAAGTCCCTCACCAACCATCTAGAGTCCGAGTCTCAGCAGCAATGAGGGGGCCCATAAGGGAATCGAGCCTGGAGCCATCTCACTTGGTCCACGCTGCCGGCAAATGGGCCAAAAAGGGAGAAAAGGCAGTAGCGACTCCCTGGATGAACCCCACGGTATTTCAAGTCAGGGGTTATTCGAACAGAGAAGTGCAAGGAAGGTGATTTAATGGTTACCCTTAGACTGGCCTGAAGGAGCTCCTGGTTTCAATCTCGTTAATCTCAGCATTGCCCGGGTACCCCACGAAAACAACTTAAGTGAGTAAAGATCAATTGAAAGACATTTTGGACTCTAACTGGATTATTCCTGGACCCACTACCCTACACACCCGAGCCCCTGGGGCCAGCCTCACTCACAGGAGGCCTCACCATCCGACTGCAGACTCCATCAGCCCCAGACGCTCGTTAAATTTGCACTAGTGGCCACCCATATCCCTGACCGCAAACCGTGAGTGGCGTCACGACACATATTATACAAAAATTGACATTCCTGTTACCTTGACATAAACTAAAGAAGACCCTGTGGCGTCCCTGAAGGTGGATCGATGTCCCTGGGATGACCGGGCTTCACACATTCAGTATGGGGGTGTGTAAAACATTTGCAAGGTGGAAGGCAATATCAATAGCCTAAAATATCAAGAAGTATTAGCTACCTCTTACATTCCCAATCATAAAAAGGGTCAAATCTTGCAGCAGGATGGTGCTCCATATCATACATCCATCTCTACAACAAAGTTCCTCCTGGCAAAGAAGATCAAGGTGCTCAAGAACTGACCAGCCCAGTCACCAGACATGAACATCATTGAGCATGTTTGGGGTAGGATGAAAGAGGTAGCTTGGAAGACAAAAACCAAAGAATCTAGATGAACCCTGGGAGGCATTATTTACTATTCCTTATGACTTCATCAATAAATTGTATGAATCATTTTTGAACCGCATGGATGCAATCCTTTAAGCTCGTGGAAGTCACACAAAATATTAAATATGGTTCTAATAGCACCACAACTTCATTTACCAATGTTATGGAACATATCTTTGTATTAGAAGCTAATTATTTGTTTGAATTTCACATTACTTTCTGTGGGCAACAAAACTTTTGTCTTGCCAAAATCTGACCTTTCTGTTTTATTATTTCAGCTTTGCCGCAACTTTATTTTCATAACCTAACCGAAATTTGGGAGGGTTTCAGCTTTCAAAAGAGTAATTTATGAAACCAATGGATAAATTTAAAGTCAGGTTATAAGCTTTTACTTACATAACATGGATAAGTGACAGAACTTCTGTCAGGGACTGAAGCTGTAGTAAGTACACAGAGGGTCCTTGCATATCCTGACTGCTTGCCCTGGAAATATTGTCCTTTAGGCTTGTGGAAAACGAGTCTTTCCTCAACATGATGGCGTTGGCCATTCTGCATTACTCAATCCCCAGCTGCCAACATATTACCTCTGCACTTCTCTCATAGCAACACCCATGCTCTGATTAATGCAGTTAGGTTGCAGCAGCAGTATACCTATAGAATTACTGTAAAACAATATATGCCTCTGATCCAGAACTATCCTTCCTCCAGCAGCTATCCCTATACTGAATGCAGCTAATAGAGGTATTAATAGGGAAAAGAATAGATGTAGGCCTGAAAAGGACTTTGGTTTTAGGTTGCACCCGCAAGGTCTGTAAGACTAGAATCCCTGCCTACAGGCCTCTAATTTACTAACCCTTCTCCAGCAGTTTGCATTACACTAAATGTGGCTAAGAGCGGTATTATTAAAGAATAGAATAGAATTTTTAGGTGGTACCAGCAAGGTCTTTAAGGCTAGAATCCCTGACCACAGACCTCTAATACACTAAGAATTTTCCAACAGCTTGCCCTACACTAAATGCAGCTAAGAACGGTATTATTAGAGAATAGAATAGATTTTTAGGTAGCACCAGCAAGGTCTTTAAGGCTAGAATTCCTGTCTACAGGCCTCTAATACACTAACCCTTCCCCCGTAGCTTGCCCTACACTAAATGCAGCTAAGAGTGAGTGAGTGAGAAAGTATTATTAGAAAATAGATTTTTAACTCAGCAGCAGCACAATCTGTAAGATTATAATCACTGCCTACAAGCCAGTAGTACACTATGCCTACTCAAGTAGCTTGCCCTACACTAAAAGCAGCTACGAACAGTATTAATAGAGAATAGAATAGAATTTTTAGGTATCACCTGTAAGGCTAGAATCCCTGCCTACAGGCCTCTAATACATAAACCTTTCTCCAGCAGCTTGTTCTACACTAAATGCAGTTAACAGCAGTATTATTAGAGAATAGAATATAATTTTGGGTAGCACCTACAAGGTCTGTAGGGATAGAACATCTGCCTACAGATCTGTAATACACTAATCTTTCTCCAACAGCTTGCTGTATACCAAATGCAGTTAGGAGCAGTATTATTAGAGAATAAATACAATTTTTAGGTATAAGCAGCACAGTCTGTAAGGCTAGAATTCCTGCCTTCAGGCCTTTAATACACTCTTTTACTCACCCCTTACTTGCTAGCTTTCCATGTTGCAAACATCTTCACTCCTATTTTGCTTTTATCTGGCTGCTCGCCAGTATGAGTCTGCTACATTTCAGGCCTCCTTCACACATCCTTGTAAAAAATGCATGTTGTGCATGTCGCGCTTTAAGCAAAAAAGCACAAACACAAAAATCCCTTATTTTAAACAATAAAAAAACCCTCTTTCACCAATTAATGAACCCCAAAACACCCCCACAGGTCTGATGTAATCCACATGACATTCCACAACCATCCCAGCTCTGCTACATCCAGAAGCTGCAGTGATGGAAAATGCGATCAATGATTGCATCTCCTCGGATGCACTGGGGGACCCATCTGTGAGAAGCGATGACATCAGTCAGGTCACCAGAGTTCACAGCTGGGTTCCCACAGCACCAAGTCTGACCACTGATGTACCCGCTGCCGGATTGCCAGACTGCCAGATTGCAGGACATGGCATCACTGCAGTCTGGCAATTCGGCAGTCAGGTCACCGGAGTTCACACTCAGTGACCTCAGTTGAACCGGCTACTGGATTCTGGCAGTGGGATCAACAGAGTTCACTGAGAGCAGCGGGGGAGCCCTGAGTATAAACCTTGGTGACCTCATTGCTGGACTGCTGTGCAGCTCTGTCCCACAATCCAACAGTTTGGCAATCTGGCAGTTGGGTTTAATTCACTTCACCAAGAGCAGCAGAAGAGCCCACCCACTAATAACTCCGGTGACCTGACTGCCGGACCGTCAGATTGCAGGACACGGCGGCACAGCAGTCCACCAGTCCAGTAAATGTAAGGATTGGAAAACTTAAAGGAACCTTTAAGACAGCCTTTAAGGTTCCTTCAGTTCCCAGCTGTTGGGACGCCTGGAGGCTGTGAATTCTTACTAGTGTTCACAGCCTCCAGATGTCCCAGTAGCTGGGAACTCCAGGAATGTTAAAGGCTCCCCTAAAGTTACCAGGTTGACAGCTGCTGTGAGACCTGTGGCTGTGAGCTATGGTAAACTAAAAGGTTACTACAGCTGACAGCCACTGGGTCTCAGGGCAGCTGTGAGGTTTGGAAACTTTAAATGAGTCTTTAAGGGAGCCTTAAGTTTCCTGGAGTTTCCAGTTGTTGGGACACCTGAAGGCTGTGAACACTTACTGGAGTTCAGAGAAACCAGATATCCCAGCAGCTGGGAAATCCAGGAACTTTAAAGGCTCCTTCAAGGTTTCTGGGTCTCACAGCTACTGAACTGTTGGACTGATGTGCTGCCGTATCCTGCAATCCAGAAGTCAGGTCACTGGAGTTCACACTGGGGGATTCCCCATCTGCTCTCAGTGAACTCAAATGAACCTCACTTTCGGATTGCCAGACTGTTGTTTAGCAAGACACAGCTGCACAGCAATCCAGCAATCAGGTCACTGGAATTAACAGTTGGGGGCTCCCTCACTGCTCTCAGTGAACTACGTTGAACCCGCTGCTGGATTGCTGGACTGTTAGATTGTAGGACAGGGCTGCACAGCAGTCGATCCATCAGCAGGTGCAACTGAATTCACTGACTGCCGGATTGCCAGACTGGTAAGCTGTCATGTCCCACAATCTGGCAGTGGGTTCACCAGTGGTCACACTCAGTATTGTGGGAACCCAGCTGTGATTTCTGATGACCTGACTGACATCAAGGCTTGTCACAGCTTCTTGTAGAAAGAGGGTGTGTTTTTTTTACAAATCACAGCTGACATCAACCCCATAGCACAAGAGCAATCAGGATGAGCCAGATAAAGCACCACAATTAATTCAACTAATGAATGTGCCCATTTTGGGGTGTCTACAGCTGCTATTTTTTGATTGGGCAGGGTCCAATAACCATAGACCTTACCAGCCTGAAAATACAAGTCACCAGCTGTATCCTTTACCTGCGCTGGTTATCAAAAGTGGTCAGAGGAACACATCATTTTTTTATTATTTATTTAAATATTTTTTAAAAAAGTCTTAGGCAAGCCTTTATTTTTGATAACCAGCCAAGATAAAGCACACAGCTAGAGGCTGTAACCCCCTGCTGTCTATTTTACCTGCACTAGTTATCAGAAATAGGCAGGGGACCGTACTTCAAAGTGGCATAACACTCTGACAACATTGTTTCCAGAAGCGACCTGTGTTTGAGAGATGTACAGGCATCTTCCCTGTACAGTTCTAATTTAATTTCAGCACGTTTCCATCCATTTCAGCAATTTTACAGCCCCGCAAGAAATCCTGGGAAGGTCCACCAGAAAATTATTTGAGTTTCCCATTGACTTGCATTAGATTTATTATTCATGACAAATTCACAAATAGCATGAAATATTCAAGACAAATAATCCAAACTCAAGCATTTCACTATTCGCCCATCACTAGTTGCTAGCCTTCCAAAATTTCAAAAGCACGTTGACAACTTAAAAGGTCAAAAAAAAACAACAAATGAACATCTAAATAACTACAGGCCTCACTTGCCTCAATTAGCACCTTAAAGAACTCTGTCAGCAGGTTTCTGCAATATAATCTGATGTCTGCATGCTGTAAGAATTGTTGAAAAAAAAAAAAGACAAAAGGTCTGATGTCATTTCCTTCTTCAATATGTTCTTCATTCTCCACTAGTGTATGCAGGAGAGCAGACAGCTGCAGAACTACAAGGCTCAGCATGCTCCATCCAGGACTGTATGCTGGAAGGAGAGTCAGGGGGAGCAGACCTACAAGGCTCAGCATACTCCATCCACCAGTGGATGCAGGAGAGCAGACAGCAGCTGCAGAACTAAAAGGCTCAGCATCCTCCATCCAATAGTGTATGCAGGAGAGAATACAGCAGCTGACGAACTACAAGGCTCAGCATCCTCCTTCCAGAACTGTATGCAGGATTTCTTTGCTGCCCAAAAAAATTATGTGGACGTTGCCATATTTTTGTATGCTAGCCAGGTACAGCAGGCAGGTACGGGCTGCCCCCAATCCCCAGCTGCCTATTTGTACCCGGCTGGGAACCAAAAATATAGGTAAGCCCTTTTTTTTAATTATTTCATGAATTTCATGAAATAATTTTTTTAAAAAAATTACGTGGGCTTCGCCCAATTTTTGTGTCCAGCCAGGTACAACTAGGCAGCTGGGGATTGGAATCCACAATGCAGGGTGCCTAAGCTTTCTGGGCACCCCCGCTGCGAATTGCAGTCCGCAGCCACCCCAGAAAATGGCGCTTTCATAGAAGCGCCATCTTCTGGCGCTGTATCCAACTCTTCCAGCTGCCCTGATGCCGGGTGGCTCGCTGGGTAATAATGGGGTTAGGGCTAGCTGTGTATTATCCGCTGGCCCTAAGCCTGAAATTCATGATGTCACGCCAATATTAGACATGGCCAACATGCATTTCTAGTAAAGATAAAAAAAAAGACACAACACACAGAAAAATATTTTTATTAGAACAATTAGTGACTCCATCTTTATTGAAATAAAGAACCCCCCTCCGCAGTAATCCAGGGTCAAGGGTCCCGCGCCGTCCAATCCGGATCCAATATCATCTGATCGGTTTGCTGGAAGGCAAAGCGATCAGATGATGTGTCAGGTTCAAGGCCTGAATGACATGACACAGCAGCTGATTGTATAAACGGCTTTTATACAATCAACTGATGCATCAGTGCAAAAAAAGAAAACAAAACAAACTACACATGTCTGTGCAGCGTCGGACTGGCTACCGGAGGAAATTCCAGTAATGCCAGGCCTGGATTCAGGTACCTGCACTGCACGCCAGAGCTCTCACCTGAGCTCCGGCGTGCAGCCTTGACTTTGCAGCGAGCGCCGAGTGATTGATTGATTCCCCGGCACTTGCGGTTCAGTTCATGACAGCTGCAGACATCCCGGGCTAATCTCCAGTGCTCTCACCTGAACTCCGGAGATCACCCCGGCCTGTCTGCAGCTGTCATTAACTGACTGCAAGCACCGGGGAATCCGTCACCGCGAGACTTACGATAAGCTGATGCCTCAGGTGACCGCATCAGGTGATCAAAGCCAGGTCCTGCAGCTATCGTACGTGCCTGGGAGCCGGCACACAGCCAGAGCGGGAGTGGCGGTACCGGGAAGAGGAGCTGGGAGTGGACATGGCAGTGGGAGTCTGCAGACAGGTGAGTATGAGATTTTTCTACTGTTCACTTTTGATTTAGCAGCCGCTTCCATCTCCTGCACGGGAGCGGACATGGCACCGGGCGGGAAATGGAAGCAGTGGTGGTGGTACCGGGAGGATTCATGCTTCTGTGTTTACTGACAGAAGGAATCCTCTTCCTGTACATGTCACTTTACTACCCACCCCATGCGTTTATAGCTGCGTTTTTAGTCATAAAAACGCAGTAAAACACAGCTATATTTGCAATTTGCGGCTTTCATTGCGTTTTTGAACATCTCATTGAACTCAATGGGTGGAAAACGCAGTGAAAAATGCAAAAATAATTGACATGCTGCGTTTTTGTGGTGCCCACAAAAACGCAGCTAAAAAAAAACGCTGTGTGCAGACAGCAAAAATTAACTCATAGACTTTTCTGGGGAAGCAAATTCATGCAGTTTTCTGAGCAAAAAAACAACCTGAAAAACGCACAAAACTGCAGCGAAAAACGCACTGTGTGAACTTACCCTTAGAACAGAGAATTCAACCCTGCATCTGTTATTTCACAGTCTTTTTGTGTTTACCTACAGTACAGTGTTAGTATTAGCCTCTTAAATCTATCATTTGTTGGTCCGAACAGTGCGTGAGCTGTAGTCTTATTCCACGCCCTGGAGAGAATACCAGCTTCTGTCTGTGGAAAAGTACACTGAAATCATTGTGTGGGCAGGGGAAGCTCTCCCAGCACTGCTACATACAAAATCTAAAATCTTTCACTGTGTCAGAACGACTGGACACGATAATCTAAGTGATACATCGTTGAACTCAGGGCTTCTTTGCCAACATCATGCTGCTCTCAGATGAGGTAGCAAAAGCCTGCTGACAGATTTCCTTTAATGCTCATGAAGAACATATCCATCATGGAGTGGGTGGGGGTTGTGTGGACTGAGCTCCACACTCATCAGAGGTTGGCTAAATTAAATAGCCAAGGTCTGTACCTAATAGCAGCGGCAGCAGCTGATATTCACCTGTGGCTGTTAACCATTTAAACTCTGGAGCCCAGACAGGTATTCAGTGCAACTGGTTTACACACTTTTCGGGTGTTAACTGGTTGCCCGAGGCCGACTGGTTTCACCTCCAGGTCCCCTTCATCCCAGTGACAGACTGGTTCTCTGGTACCTTCTTCCCCTGCACCTGTCTCTGGTAAGTGGGTCCCCATGCTATGGAACACTGGGGGTCCCCGGTTTGTGGTTTGTCCACCTCTGTCCGCCTGATGGTAGCGTGATCTCTGTGGGGTTGGAGTCTCTGGTTCTTTCCCCGGCTCTCTCTTTGCTACTGAGTTTTCTTTAGGGACAAAAGGTCCTTGATGGTCCCCTTTGCTGTGCAGGTGTTAACAGGTCGGCTTGAAGCTCTTTCCTGTCCTTAGGGTCCTGTACCCCCGTCGGAGCGTAGTTCCGGGAGTACTCCACCGTACTCCACCGGCAACCACCTGTCCTGAGTACCAGGTCACCGTCAACCCGAGTCAGGGCGTCACTTCACTTCCACCTCTCCACTGTTACTGCAGTTCTCCTTCTGACTACTGACTTCTCTCCACAGTCTGCCCCTCCCACCTGGTCAACTAGTGGATAGGAGTGGCTCCACCTCTAGGCGGCCGTCCATGGCCCCACCCTAGCTAGGTACCATTGTATGGGGTATTGTTGGGGAAAACTGGGATTACCTGAGGTTTTGGTATTACTGGCACTGGGGTTCTGGGTCCCTAAGGGGGTAGGCCCTGCATCCTCGTGGGGATGCAGAACCTTGTAGCACCCTGATGTCACTAACAGTGACATTTCAATGTAGCATGCGCTGCTGCTTGCACGTATCCGCTGCCATCTGCTCCCCCCAAAGTGATTGCAGGAAACCATAGATTACCATGCTAGATGGGGACATGCAGGCTGAGCTTCAAAAAAGACAGATTTTTACTGTATACTGAAATACCATGGTATTGCAGTATATAGTATATGTGTTAATACAATTGCTGGTTCCAGTTCCCTGTGAGGACAAATAAATAAGAAAAAAAAATATTTAAAAAAAATAAAATGTAAATATTTAAAAATTATAATCATTCCCCATTTGTCCACATTAAAATTAAAGAACTGTAAAAAAATAAAAATAATAATAACATTTGGTATTGTAAAAATCCAGTTTATGAAAGTATAAAATTAAATAACCTATACAATAAACACCGTATAGAAAAAAACAAAACACACTAGAACTGTGTTTTATCTGACACCACACATTAAAAAACAATAAAGCCTCGTACACACACTGAGTATTTGGTGAGTTTTTTAGTTAAGTACTTGTAAGCCAAAACCAGGAATTGAACAATCAGAGGAAAAGTATCATAGAAATGGACACCACGTCTGTATTTTTCACCCACTCCTGGTTTAGCCTTACAAATAGTGAGGTAAAAACTCACCAAACCTGCGCACGTGTCGTAAGAAGTGATAAAAATATATCTATAGCAAAATGGTATTAACAAAAATGTCAACTAGCGATACAAAAAATAAGTCCTCACACAACTTCTTTGAAGGAAATATAAATGTTACGGTTCTTATAATATGGCTGCTCGTTGGCATTAATTACTAGCAACTCTGTGGTCTAAAGGCCCCATTACATGCAACAACGTATCTAACGATGTATCGCCGGGGTCATGGATTCCGTGACGCACATCCAGCCTCGTTAGTGACATCGTTGTGTGTAACAGCTCCGAACGAGTGTTAGCGATCAAAAATACTCACCTTATCATTGATCGTTGACACGTCGTTCATTTTCATAATATCGTTGCTGTTGCAGGACGCTGGTTGTTCGTCGTTCCTTTGGCAGTACACATCACTACATGTGGAACAACCTCGTACCTTCGGCCACCCGCAATGAGGAAGGAATAAGGAGGTGGGCGGGATGTTTGGCCCGCTCATCTCCGCCCCTCCGCTTCTATTGGGTGGCTGCTTCGTGACGCCGCTGTGACGCCAAACGAACCGCCCCCTTAAATAGGAGGTGGATCGCCGGTCACAGTGACGTCGCAAGGCAGGTAAGTCCCGTGTGACTACTCCCAGCGTCATTGTGCGCCACGGGCAGCGATTTGCCCGTGACGCACAAACGACGGGGGCGGGTGCTTTCACCAGCGATATCGCTGCGTGTAAAGCCCCCTTAAGAGTGGCCACCTACTCAAGCAAGCTGCGCACTCAGTTCAGGCCAGTGGTGAAACCAGCCAAGTGAAAATTGGGACTTGAATAAATGCAATATCGTAAACTATGCTTAGAGTGTTTCCCATTTCTGCTTATTATTATGAATCTTTCCGTAACCTGAATATGTTTAGTAATTAACTTCAGTTTATCAGGAAACATAATTAAGCTTCGTTAACATAACACCCTGTAGTACTTGATTATGTTAGTAAAATATTAAAAAGTTTTCATTTTTGAGAGGTTAAATGCAAGTGAAATTATCCTGACAAATGAAGGTCATTCAGTGTTCATTACAAATAATTGCTAATTATGGTAATTACGGATCTGGTTATTCTCTGATCATGTGCTTCATCTAGAAATTTAAAGGCATTGCTATCAATTTTCACACATTCAAATGAGTACACACATAACTGATGAGGAAAGTAATACAGAAAAATCTTGTGTTCAGGCTTTGTTTATAGGATAAGCATAATAAAATAAATTAACATATTTAATTTATTGAATTATCAAATTATTTTTCAAATAATGAATAATTATGGAGACTTTGCAAGCCAGTCTGGCTGCTTTCAAGTAAGGGGACTTATAGCTGCCACGCCCCTCTGCAAAATATTCAAATTGTCTCTCCAGGACTGGAGACAAACTCTAGCGAAGCGCCACCTATTGGAAGTAGCGATCCTAAAAGTTAAATGTAGATTTTTAACAACCCTTTACATATAACTTAGGATATATATTCCAGATCAGAATCCCAATTTGCAAATAATGATGACATTTAAAAATAGTGTGATCAATTTTTAATCTCCCGGCTATGTCATTTAATAAGGTGCATATATATAAAAAAAATTTAAAAAAATAAAAATTACCTTCTCACCCCCCTGTGGGTGGTTATTTGTCCTTCCTCATTCTCGGGTCCTCTACCAGAGGCTTGGGAGTTTGAGGGGTTATGCGCAGGATCTTAGTTGTTCCCAGCACTGCGCTCTTCTGGACAGAGAGCTCAGATGTTGCTCCTGGAATCTGTTGCAGCCATTTTTCCAACTTAGGGGTCACTGCTCCAAGTGCTCCTATCACCACTGGAAACAATGAACAAGGCAAGAGAACCTGGATCTGATATATATATAAATATATATATATACACATATAAGTATATATATGCAGTCATGGTCAAAAGTGTTGGCACCCTTGAAATTTTTCAGAAAATGAAGCATTTTCCCAAAAAATTATTGCAATTACACATGATTTGTTCTTACATAGTTACAAACTTACTTAGGTTGATAAAAAAATACCTAGGTCCATCTAGTTCAACCTTCCTCCACCAGTTCTACATTTTGTCACTAAGTCACTTATAACTAACAATTAGGAAATCATCCAGCCCTTTTTTAAAAGCCGGTATAGTATCTGCCATTACTACCTCTTGTGGTAGGGCATTCCACAGTCTGGCTGCTCTAACTGCAAAGAACCCTTTCCTATTTACCTACCGGAATCGCTTTTCTTCCATTCGCAGTGAGTGCCCCCTGATATTTAGTATTGTCTTTGGAAGGAATAAGTCATGTGCCAGTCTTTTATATTGACCACACATGTATTCATACATATAAATGAGATCTCCTCTGAGACGTCTTTTTTCTAAGCTAAACATATCTAACCTGTCATCATATGTGAGGTCTTCCATTCCTTGTAGTAGTCTAGTTGTCTGCCTCTGAACTGCCTCTAACTTCTGAATGTCCTTTTTAAAATGTGGAGCCCAAAACTGGATCCCATATTCCAGATGTGGCCTTACAAGTGATTTATAGAGGGGCAACAATACATTGGGATCACGGGATCTAATCTCTCTTTTTATACACGCTAAAATCTTGTTTGCTTTAGCAGCCGCTGCTTGACATTGAGTGCTGCTGCTCAGCTTATTTGTAATAAGAATACCCAAGTCCTTCTCCTGTTCTGTAGTCCCGAGTTTACTTCCATTTAATGTATACGCAGTTATAGGATTACTCCGTCCTAGGTGCATTACTTTACATTTATCAACATTAAATCTCATTTGTCAAGTGTCTGCCCATTCTGACATCTTATCCAGATCTTTTTGTAATATTGTACTATCAAGGTCAGTTTTTAATATCCTACATAGTTTGGTGTCATCAGCAAAGACTGACACTTTACTATCTATTCCATCCACAAGGTCATTAATAAAGAGATTAAAAAAGAATCGGTCCTAGCACAGATCCCTGTGGCACCCCACTACTGACTATGGCCCATTTAGAGAATGTACCATTTATGACTAGTCTTTGTTTCCTATCTTTTAGCCAATTCCTTACCTAGTTGCATATAGTTTCCCCTAGTCCTTGCTTCTTGAGCTTTAGTATAAGGCTATTATGTGGTACAGTATCAAATGCCTTTGCAAAGTCTAAATAAATCCCATCAGCTGCATTACCAATATCCAAGTTTGCACTTACCCCCTCATAGAACCCCAACAGGTTGGTTAGACATGACTTATCTTTCATGAATCCATGCTGTCTGTCAGTTATTATATTATTTTTTGCAATATATTTTTGCCTGTCATCCCTTAAAATGCCCTCAAAGGTTTTGCACACTACTGATGTCAGGCTTATTGGACGGTAGTTGCCTGGATCCACCTTCTTACCTTTCTTAAATATCGGAACCACATCAGCAATCCTCCAATCCTGAGGCACCAACCCTGTTACAAGCGAGTCTAAAAAGATGAGATTCAGTGGTCTGTCGATTATGGCGCTCAATTACCTCAATATTCGAGGATGAATGCCAAATGACCCAGTGGATTTGTCAATATTTAATTTACTAGAAGCAGGTATACTTCTTCTTGTGTTAAATTAATTATATTGGGTGGTGAACTTTGATTTTTCACTTGTTGAATGATCCCTGGTACAGTCAGTTCCTTGGTGAACACTGATGAGAAGTGCCTGTTTATTATCTCAGTCTTTTGTTTGTCCTCTATAACCCACTTTTTGAAATATTTTAAGGGGGAGATATTATCCTTTGTTTTCCTTTTGGCATTAATGTATTTATAAAAGATTTTGGGATTTATTTTAATGTCCTTGGCGAATTTTGCTTGCTTGATTTTTTTTTTTACATTTCCTATTGATATCTTTATACTTTTGAAATGCTATTTCTGTATTCTCAGCCTTCAAGATTTTAAATACCCTTTGTTTTTGTTATATTTACTATGTAGATTCTTATTTATCCATAGTGGTTCCTTTTTATTCCTGGACATTTTATTACCAGAGGGTATAAAGTTTTTTACAGGACTCTAGGAGTATATCCTTAAACTTACCCCATTTATGGTCGGTATCCCCAGTTTCCAAGACATTGTCCCAATCTATACATTTAAGCTCTTCCCTTAGTTTATTGAAATCAGCTTTCCTAAAATTCCAGGTTTTAGCATTTCCCCTTTTAAATGTTTTATTGAATATTACTTTGAAGCTTACCATATTATGATCACTGGTGCCCAAGTGCTCCCAGACCTGTAGATCTGAAATTGTATCTGGTCTATTTGACAGGACCAGATCTAGCAGATTATCTCCCCTCGTCGGTTCATCTACCATCTGAGAGAGGAAATTGTCTTGAATTGTAGATAAGAACTTACAGCTTTTAGCACAACCTGAAGATTCTATGTCCCACTGAATGGCTGGATAGTTAAAATCCCTCATAATAAGTACACGATTATTATTATTATCATTATTATTATTATTATTATTATTATTAATAATATTAGCTGCCTTTTCACATTTCACCCTTTACCTGTTCAGGTATGGTAGGAGGCTTGTGTGGATGTTTATTTCCTTTATGTACTGTATATTGGAGCAACACCAAGGAACTGAGAAAAAAAGGCAAATTGGACATAATTTTCACAAAACCCTAAAAATGGGACTGACAATGTTGTTGGCACTTTTTCAAATTTTGTTTCAAAGCATGTGATGCTCATTCAAACTCACCAGTGGCAAATAACAGCTGTGGGTAACATGAAAAACACACTGGAAGCCAGATAAAATGGGGAGACGTTGACTCAATCTGTGCATTGTATATCTGTGTGTCCTACACTAAGGTTGGGTAACAGAAAGAGGAGAAGAGCACTGTCTGTGGACTTGAAAGCCAAAATTGTTAAAAATATCAACAAGTCCATCTCCAGAGATTTTGATGTTCCTTTGTCCATGGTGCTCAACATAATCAAGAAGCTTACAACCCCTGGCACTGTAGTTAATCTCTCTGCACGTTGACAGCAGAAAAAAAAATGATGAAAGGTTGCAATGCAGGATAATCCAAATTGTGGATAAGCAGCCCCAATCAAGTTTAAAAGAAAATCAAGGTGTCTTGCAAGCTCAGCATGCATCTTTCACATGGAGTTTTGCTCCAACTTTCTGATTGTCATGGCGGCATTATACGCGTTTCACACTACAGATTCTGACACTCCACCCCATGGTTTCCCTGGTGTCTCTGAGTTAAAAAGCCAGGCTCGGGCATTGACCAGCTATGTGCTCATTCATAGTCAGATGGTTACCTCTGGGATCACATGTTGTTGGAAACCTATCACATCTGCTCCCCACCTTTTCAGATGATGGAATATGTCTCTCTCCGCTGACTATAATTTATTGCTGTGTTGGTCTGTGTGCTGTTGTGTCCCAGTCCTGCTTGTGTATATATTGCTTGGTGCTTGGAGTTGTTATGGAGTTTTTTCATTACCTTATTGTTTCTTCCCTGCTCTTATTTTTCTCCTTAGCTTTTATTGTCTTATACCTGTGTGTGAGCATGCTGTGAGAAAGTATTTTAGTTCCCCTGTTTGTGGCCCTCCCCTGGGGTAGGAGAGGAGGTGGGTATAAGATCAGGGCTAGTCAGAAGCAGAGCTGGAAAGGCAGCTCAGATATCCTCATCTTCAGAGGTAACTCTGAGAACAGGGCAGAGATAGCTAGGATCCCCCTAGCCAGTATAATAGCCCCTGTCCCAAGCTTTCTCCATAACATCTATAATAGCATCAGTGTCAACGCAAACCATCTGTCGACCTTTGAATGAAATTAAACGCTGTGGCAGGAGACCCAGAAGGACCCCACTGAAGACACAGAGACCTAAAAAGCCTAGACTGCAGTTTGCTAAAACGTACGCAAGTTACAATTCTTCTAGGAAAGTGTCTTGTGGACAGATGAGACCAAGATACAGCTTTTTGGTAAAGAACATCATTCTACTGTTTACAGAAACAGAATGAGGATTACATAAAAAGAGCACAGTACTTACAGCCAAATATGGTGGAGGTTCAAAGATGTTTTGGGGTTGCTTTTCTTCCTCTGGCACTGGGTGCCTTGACTGTGTGCAAGGTATCGTGAAATCTGAAGATTACCAAAGGATTTTGGGTCACAATGCAGAATGTCAGAAAGCTGAGTTTACATTCAAGGTCATGGGTCAACATACTTCAAGAAGCACCCAGAAATTGATGGAAACAAAGTGCTGGAGAGTTCTTAAATGGCCAGCAATGAGATCTAAATCCCATTGAACACCAGTGGAGAGATCTATAAACTGCTGTTGGGAGAAGTCACCCTTCAAATATGAGAGACCTGGAGCAGGAGCATTCTTAAAAAGATTAGTCTAATATTCCAGTTGAGAGGTGTAAAGGCCGCTTTACACGCAACAACACCGCTAGTGAGATGTCGTTGGGGTCACGGAATTCGTGACGCACATCCGGCCTCGTTAGTGACGTCGTTGCGTCTGAAACGCAAGAACGACCGTTAACGATCAAAAATACTCACCATATCGTTGATCGTTGACCTGTCGTTCCATTCCCGATTATCGTTGCTGTTGCAGGACGCAGGTTGTTCGTCGTTCCTGCGGCAGCACACATCGCTACGTGTGCAACGCAGGAACGAGGAACATCAACTTACCTCCAGCCGCCCACAATGAGGAATGAAGGAGATGGGCGGGATGTTCGTCCCGCTCATCTACGCCCCTCTGCTTCTATTGGGCAGCCGCTTAGTGACGCAGCTGTGATGCCACACGAACCCCCCCTAAGAAAGGAGGTGGTTCGCCGGCCACAGTGATGTCGCTAGGCAGGTAAGTATGTGTGACGGGTGTAAGCGATGTTGTGCGCCACGGGCAGCGATTTGCCCGTGACGCACAACTGACGGGGGCCGGTACGCTCGCTAGCAATATCGATAGCGATATTGCTGCGTGTAAAGTGCCCTTAAGAAGGTTGTTGATGGTTATAGGAAGCGATTAATTGCAGTTATTTGTTCCAAACGTTGCGCCACCAAATATAAAGTTGAGGTTGCCAACAATTTTGACTGGCCCATGCTTGGAGTTGTATATGAAATTATGTCCAATTTGCCTTTTTTCCCCCCTTAGGTTTTTTGTGTTGTTCCAATACACACAGAGGAAAAAATGTGTATAACAAAATGTGTAATTGCAATAATTTTAAGGGAGAAAAAATTATCTGGAATAATTTCAAGGGTGCCAAAACCTTTGGCCATGAATGTACATGTATTAAAAAATATATACACTGGACAGAATACATGAGTACATACATTACCTTTGAAGATTAAGATTTCTATCAATATCTCAAGAACAATTTCCCAAATTTTAGTAAGACTTAAGGCTACTTTACACACTGCGATATCAGTCCCGATATCGCTAGTGTGGGTACCCGCCCCCATCTGTTGCGCGACACAGGCAAATCGCTGCCCGTGCCGCACAACAGCCGTCACACATACTTACCTCTCCGGCGACGTCGCTGTGACGGGCGAACCACCTCCTTTCTAAGGGGGCGGTCCGTGCGGCGTCACAGCGACGTCACTGAAGCGTCACTGAACCGCCACCCAATAGCAGCGGAGGGGCGGAGATGAGCGGGACGTAACATCCCGCCCACCTCCTTCCTTCCTCATAGCGGCCGGGAGGCAGGTAAGGAGAGCTTCCTCGTTCCTGCGGCGTCACACGTAGCGATGTGTGCTGCCGCAGGAACGAGGAACAACTTCGTTACTGCTGCAGTAACGATTTTTAAGAATGGACCCCCATGTCGCCGATTAGCGATTTTGCACGTTTTTGCAACGATGCAAAATCGCTTATCGGTGTCAGACGCAACGGCATCGCTAATGCGGCCGGATGTGCGTCACAAAATCCGTGACCCCAATGACTCCGCATTAGCGATGTCGCAGCGTGTAAAGCCCGCTTTAGTTTCATAGATCATTTTTTAACCTCATAACATGAAGGTAACAATAATAGTGTAACTTTCATTGCAAAATAAACTCAAAATTTACTCTAATTAATCCATACACTCCACATCAAATACTACTACATCTGGTATTTTGCAAAGAAAAAAGAGACTGAGTTTTGTATGGCCATACATAATTAGAAGAAAAATATACAATGCACCCAAAAGTTATATATGAAAATTTTTTATTATCACAATATTATACAAAATAGGGGAACTGTCACAAGAATGGATTATTAAAATTATAACAGTGGCTGGAGTGTATAGAAAACAGAGATATCCCATACAAGAACCTCAAACGGCATCATATAATAACAGGGCAGTCCCAATATTACAAGGATATCACATGATACAGAGTCATTGGTGAACAAATAGTCCCACAGGACATATATCAGAACAATTATTCATATCCTATGCAAAGGTTGGGACAATCACTCACCCATATTAAAGTGCCAGTGCAAACGCCATGTCAGGGGTCCAGTAGGAGGAAAGGAGAAGCCCCGACGCGTTTCGCAGAAATGCTTCCTCGGGGGGACAACAGGCAGGACCAACACACTGGCCTAGTTCCAGTGTGTTGGTCCTGCCTGTTGCTCTGGTCTGCCTATGTCCAGCTCCAGTTCTGCTTGTAATCAGTACTTTGTTTTAGTTCTGTCTGTATTCCTGGACCTGTCCTATCTGTGACTCTTTGTCTTGGTACCAGCCTGACGTCTTGCACCAGTCCCAGATGTTCTGTGCCTGATGTCCTGTACCTGCAACCTGATGACTGATGTCCTTCCTGATGTCCAGTGTCTTGTGCCCCGTTCTTGGTAATCTGTTCTTGAAAACCTGTGTCCAAAGGACAGCAGCTTACATGGGTGAGCATGCTATGGGAGACGCATGATGTCACTGTTATACACTGCCTGTGACTGGCACGCCAACATCGGCTGCCATCCTCTGATTAGTCAGTGGTGTGTAAAGCAATGCAGGGACCTGCTGGATCTCTGAGCCCTCATACAATTCAGCCGAATGTGCGTCCTCTGAAACATATGCAGCTGAAATTGCTGCTAATGTCGGAGGACCCTCCTGTTGCAGGGGCTCATTAATGGTCGCAACCTCTGTGACTTCGATCATTACACCCCTGGTTTTCAATTCTCCTTATGCATTCACATTATTAAAAATTATACATGCATACCATTTTTGAGGAGGAGGGGGGATTGTAGCAATCAGTTAAAAAAAACAGTTTGTAGCTTGTTTTCAATCCGCAATATGCTCTGTGTATGATATTTTTTCCAGTTTTTACTTACTATAGGCTTCTCTATACAGCAATAATAACACTAAAACGCTATGGAAATTCTTTAACTTTTTTACCAGCATTTAAAAACACTAAGAAATTGTGTTTATAAATGACATCCCATCTACAAACTGTGAACTCTGCAGTCATTTACCCCCTTGATAGCATTGCTCATGTCGGCATCACAGTTGAGATCGGTGATTGGCAACATTTTTTAGATGGGCATCACTAAATCCCATAAAGTGGGTTCTCCCACAAACAAAGTTCATTTTATTCAATAGATCTTGGAATAATAATATTTTCACACAATTCAATGTGTTTAAGAAAAATATCCTGTGGTGAGATAATCTTATATATGTGTCCCTGTTATGTACTGTGTAATGGCCGTGTCTGACTATACAGGGACATGGTCTGATCATACAACATCTCCTGGGCAGGGGAGGAAACAAAAAGTATACAGGCATTATAGTTTGGAATCACAAATAATTATTTACTTGAGGTAAAATATTTTTTAAAAAACAAGCAGGGAAATGTTTTACCTCACAAAAAGAATCATGGGTGATCCCATACTGTGCTATCTGTATACTCTTTTCATCCTCCCTTGCCCAGTAGATATACTTTTTGTTTACTCCCCGGACCAGGAGATGTGGTATGATCAGACCAGACCATGTCCCTGTACAGTCAGACACAGCCATTACACAGTACATAGCAGGGACACATTTATAAGATTTTCTCAGTGTAGGATTTTTTTTTTTTTTAAAACACATTCAATTGTAGAAACTATTTTGATTCCAAGATCTATTGATTAAAATTAACTTTAAAATGAACTTTGTTCTTAGGAAAACGCCTTAAGTTAAAATAGAAAAAAACAGCATTGGGAAAGTGGTGCTGAAGTCGCAGAGCTTCAATAGAGTTTTTTTAATAGACAAATCCTTTAAGCCTCAATACTATATCACTATATTAATAGAGTTGAGGGCATTTCTATTTGAATTTTCAATAAATTATTATTATTATTTATTATTAAAAAAATAATGTATAGGATTGTTCTAGTGTAAATGTGTATATATGAAATAACATTGTTCCATACACAAGTCTACAGTAACCTGGAGCAAATTGTCCAGGTGTTTGGTTTCTTCATTCTTATTGGTTGCTATAGGTTACAACACACTTCTCCAGGGATGTAAAATGACTCCTAAGAGGGTTGTTGCAATCTTAAAATATCATGATCGAAAGTCTTAAACATATGTCATACAGTTGTGAAAATGTAAGTATAGAAGTCGGAGGAATACTGATTTATTGAGCATAAAATGGGAATCTAACTTTGAAAGTCCTCTCTTCCCTATTTATTTTTTGACATTCATTTAAGGTCGTTTGAACTGGAGGTAAGCAATCCATTAACTGTTACACTAACAAGTGTTAATGTAGTTCCTGTCTTTCCTCTAAAGGCCCATAAAACCTTGGGGCTTTTAGGATTTACACATTCTCATAAATCTTGTATCCAGGTGTTTCTACACCACTTTCCGTAATCAGAAATGACACTGCTCTTGCCCAAATCTGGTTGAATTTCTTTTAGAGTGCATAAGATGTTTGCATAGGCCAATTCTCTAAAGCATGGACGTCATGGCTGAAAGCAAACTTTGTGACAGGTTTTCTTTCAGACTCGTTGTCTAATGAACCATGAAATTGGGCTGAGATATACAGCTGTGAAAAGCCGAGGAAAATTGTCATAAATGAGATACAAGCACCTTCCACAAGTGTGTTTTCTTGTGGTTGATATATGAGAAAACAATTCAGTAATCCTTTTACTTTGGGTCTAACATTTTCTAACTAATTAATGTCAGGTTGGAAGTTACATTGCTATGGCAAATAAATTGGACGTTTGCATATGTAATAGAGGTTGACAAAATATCTTATATACACTGTGCTTTAATTGATTGATTTCACTTTGAGAATTTTTGCATAAGCTCAAAAATGGTTCCCTCATTATCCTACCAAACATAATGACATGGTAACATTGAATTCTAGGGATCAGTTGTAAGACCCAGGCCAGATATGCAGCAAGGACGACTCAATTGTGAAAACAGATGTTTATTTAGGCGGGAGCAGGAAGATGGAGAATTGATGGGTAAGTAAAAGGGCAACGCAAAAGCTGAAAGTAAAGCGGGCTTTACAAGCAACGACATCGCTAACGAGATGTCGTTGGGGTCACTGAATTCGTGACGCACATCCGGCCTCGTTAGCGACGTTGTTGCGTGTGAAACGCACGAACGACCGTTAAACGATCAAAATTACTCACCTAATCGTTGATCGTTGACCGGTCGTTAGTGACACCGCTGTGACGCCGCACGAACCGCCCACTTAGAAAGGAGGCGGTTCGCCGGCCACAGCGACGTCGCTAGGCAGGTAAGTACGTGTGACGGTTGTTAGCAATGTTGTGCGCTACGGGCAGCGATTTGCCCGTGATGCACAACCAACGGGGCGATGTCGCTGTGTGTAAAGCCCGCTTAAGTCAATCAAATTACATTTCGCACGTTTCACAATTACACACGACTGATCAGGTACATGCAATCACTGCGGGTTAATATAAACAAATTCTCTGAACAATAACCCAACCCTGGTCCTTCTGTCAGGGGAGTGCCTGTGTTGCCGCCAACTATAGTCACAATATGCAAATAAACATGAAAAATTTTAACTTTCATAACTTTATCTACTTAATCAACTATTTAGTCAACTTTAGTAATCAAGTATTCTCTCTCTTTAGTACCATACATCAAGGTGGAAAGCAAAGGCCCGTTTCACTTGGATGCTGCTCCGAAACAAATGTTAGTTTCTCAATCTCTTATTCAATGTCCAATCTTTGGTGTTTTATCACATAGTCTTATACTGTTCTGGTAACGAAACACAACAAAATCACTTTGTCCAGCTCACCTGATTCTTGCCGGAGACCACTTATCCAGGACCGTGCACGGAATGGAAGGTAGCAGAACTCATGTCAAAGTTAGAAAAAATCCAGCAACCAAGTCCATGGAAAAATCTTCATTAAAACTTCATTTTATTCATAACCTTATAAAACAGTCCATGTTATTACAACTGCCCCACTAGAGGACGCGTTTCGAACGACCATGTTCTTAATCCGTCTCTAATTCTTTTGAGAAAAAAATTGACTCATTAAAAAGGGGCTGAAACCCCAACATGAACAGCATTAACCAGTGAAAAATTCAGAAGGTGCAGCAAAGAAGTCCTCCTATTAACCCTACATGTCCAATGTTCTAGAAAAAACCTCCCACAATCTCCTACGGCACTACTTATCCATTTATCCTACATTTTAATTAATTAAATTAATTTTGTTTTATATATTTTCACTCTTGATTTTTGATTTTTGATTTTATTTTTGATTTTTAATTTTTGGATTTCTCATTCTATCATCCTATCCCTATATCTACTAAATCCCCCAATCAAAAAACCGCAAGCCAGTTCAGAGGAAAAAACCGCAAGTCGGTTCAGATGAAAAAAACCCCTTATAAAAAGACTTATTTCTCTGAAAAACCTTCATATATTACTCTTTACAAAATTCCAAAAAACTTTTTTAAAGTAGCCCTCTTTTTTCTCATAAGAAAAGGGCACTGGAAAAACTACACATACTCATTCCTGTCCGATTCTGTATCCAGCAAGATACAAAAACTACATGCAATACAAAAAGCACAAGATCATTGCAGAAAAATTCACAAGAAAATCCCACAAAAAAAACGCGTTTTTTTCGAAACGCGTCCTCTAGTGGGGCAGTTGTAATAACATGGACTGTTTTATAAGGTTATGAATAAAATGAAGTTTTAATGAAGATTTTTCCATGTTCTGGTAACGGTATTTGGTGCTTGGTTTTCACTCTAGGGGTTCCTCTGGTGATGGTATTCATTCTTCAAGTTCCTCTGGCAATAGTATTTGGTATTTGGATTCTTCTGGCAATAGTATTTGGTCTTTAGATTCCTCTAGGCTCAGCTCACTTCCAGATGTTTCCCCCACAGACAATATGGGCCAGCCCTGCTGTGCACACAACTGCTCCCTTGGTAATCTTGGTGCCAACTCCACCTTCTCACTGCTGGCCCAGCCTTTTATATTTTTTAACTGCATCACAGATATCACATCACTCAAGCACCCCTTCTAACTCTTCCCTCGAGGAAACACGCTTCTTACAGATCAGTTCCTGGTGACCCTGGTCCTCCAGCAATGTTGTTGTGCAAATGCTGTGGAGCAATGGATATGAGTACCCTCATCTGGCCTCCCCTTACACAGCAAAGAGGACACCTATTTTCTCAGAGCAAGGTATGTGCTGATATGCCTCATATGTCACATATCAGAATGCTAATTGTCCAGAACCTGAATTTGTAGTCACTCTGCTATAGAGCAAGGCATATCCATTAGTTTATCATTAGCAGATATCACAAGGGGCCTGAATAATAATGTAGCTATGTGAATGATACAACAATAAGAAGAAACAGTTTGTTTTATGACAAGTTTTAACTGCTATAACAAAATCAAGTTTGTCAAAGACATTTTCTAGCTTAAAGGGGTTGACCACTACTTTTCATAGATGGCCTATCCTTAAGATAGGACATCAATATCTGATCGGTGGGGATGCGACAAAGTTCTCAGATGCTTCTAGAACACAGCATCACCATAATTTCTAATGGTCGTAACTGAGTACTTCAGATCCACCCCCTTTTAACATCTGGGAACTTTTGGTCACTGCTGGTAACACCTGATTGGTGCAGTGGGTGCAGGTTGTTGCAGCCCCACCAATCAGCTATTGATGACCTATCCTAAGGATAGACCATTGATAAAGAAAAATAGTGACCAACACTTTAATGTATATTACAAACATTGTATATGGATAATGCAGCAGTTAAAAATGGAGAAACCTTTGTGTGAATTTTTCCAAGCTTTCAAGGCGTCCATTTTATTTTCATTATTACAAATAAGTTAGGGACACCAATATCTAAGTATTATAGGTTCTCCTCCTTCCTGAATGGATGGAAAGCTGCTCTGTTCTCAAAATGGCTGATGGAGGAGGAGCATGTCACCAGAACAGTCCATGGTTTTTTTAATCGGAGAAGGCTGATGCACAGGTCTGGTTACATGCTCAACTATCAGTGACCATTTTAAGAATAGACAAGATGTGCAGTCTGTGAGGAATGTAGTGCTAAATAGTAGGTGACTCAAAATAATAATAATAATAATAATAATAATAAAAAATGTAATTTTATTTCTATAGCACCAACAAATTCCAGAGCACTTTACAATTCAAGGTAAATGTACAAACAATATTAGACATTACAGAATAAGACTCAATTCAACCGTTCAGACAAGAGGAGTAAGGGACATGCTCACAAGCTCAGAACCTATTAAGAGATAGCAGAGGTAAAGAGTAAGGCGGGCTTTGCACGTTGCGACATCGTAAGCCGATGCTGCGATGTCGCACGCGATAGTCCCCGCCCCCGTCGCAGGTACGATATCTTGTGATAGCTGGCATGGTGAAAATTATCGTTACACCAGCTTCACATGCACTCACCTGCCCTGCGACCGTCGCTCTGGCCGGCGACCCACCTCCTTCCTATGGGGGCGGGTCGTGCGGCGTCATAGCGACGTCATACGGCAGGCGGCCAATAGCGGCAGAGGGGCGGAGATGAGCAGGATGTAAACATCCCGCCCACCTCCTTCCTTCCGCATTGTGGCCGGCGGCAGGTAAGGAGATGTTCCTCGCTCCTGCGGCTTCATACACAGCGATGTGTGCTGCCGGAGGAACGAGGAACTACATCGTTCCTGTCGCTGCACCGGCATTATGGAAATGTCGGAGAATACACCGATGATACGATAACGACGCCTTTGTGCTCGTTCATCGTATCATCTAGGATTTACACACTACGACATCGCAAGTGACGCCGGATGTGCGTCACTTTCGATTTGACCCCACCAACATCGCACCTGCGATGTCGTAGTGTGCAAAGCCGCCCTAAGGCTAAGTTCACATGTCCAGTAACACTGTTCTACATATTTTCAAGAGCTGTCAGGTTCAGTTATGAAATGAAATAAAGTAAAGAATAACGGCAATAAAAATTCTGTGTAATATTTTTTACTTTTAGTTTTTATTTTGCAGTTAATACATTTCTAGAAAAAAATATTTTTCATCAATTTCATCCAATAAAGTTTTTTTCACAAAGGAGGATCACCAATAAATTGTAGTGTTCATGTGCATCTATTTGCATATAAATTTGTGTATACAAACACATAAATATATATATATATATTTTTATATATATATATATATATATATATATATATATATATATATATATATATATATATACACATACATATACATATATATATATATATATATATATATATATATATATATATATATATATATATATATATACACACACACCCCGGTAGATCTGTTGCTTTCTTGGCCTTTTTTCAGAGAATATGAATGATAACACATAAACATTTTTTTTCTACCACTCATGGTTAGTGGTTGGGTGAAGCCATTCATTGTCAAACTACTGTGTTTTCTCTTTTCAAATCATAATGACAACCAAAAACATCCAAATGACCCTGATCAAAAGTTCACATACCCCAGTTCTTAATACCGTGTATTGCCCCCTCTAACATCAATGACAGCTTGAAGTCTTTTGTGGTAGTTGTGGATGGGGCTCTTTACTTTCTCAGATGGTAAAGCTGCCCTTTCTTTTTGTCAAAAAGCCTCCAGTTCCTGTAAATTCCTGGGCTTTCTTGCATGAACTGTGTGCTTGAGTTCTCCCCAGAGTTGCTCAATGATATTGAGGTCAGGAGACTAAGATGGCCACTCCAGAACCTTCACTTTGTTTTTCTGTAGCCAATGACAGGTTGACTTGGCCTTGTGTTTTGGACCATTGTCATGTTAGAATGTCCAAATATGTCCTATGCGCAGCTTCCGGGCTAATGAGTGCAAATTTGCCTCCAGTATTTGTTGATAACGTGCTGCATTCATCTTTCCTTCAACTTTGATCAAGTTTCCTGTGCCTTTGTAGCTCCCACATCCCCACATCATCAGTGATCTACCTCCATGCTTTACAGTTGGAATGGTGTTCCTTTTATCATAGGCCTTGTTGACACCTCTCCACATGTAAAGTTTATGGTTATAGCCAAAAAGTTTGATTTTTGTCTCATTACTCCAAATTCACTTGTTCCAGAAGTTTTGAGGCTTGTCTCTGTGCTTCTTGAAGTATTGTAGGCGAAATACTTTGTGTCATTTGTGCAGTAATGACTTTCTTCTGGCGATTTGACCATGCAGCCCATTTTTCTTCAAATGCCTCCTTACTGTGCATCTTGAAACAGTCACACCGCTAGTTTTCGGTGAGTCCTGTATTTGAGCTGATGTTATTTGTGGGTTTTTCTATGCATCCCGAACAATTTTCCTGGCAGCTGTGGACAAAATGTTTGTTGGTCTACCTGATCCTAGTTTGGTTTTTACAGAGCCCCTGATTTTGCATTTGTTAATCACAGTTTGAACACTGTTGACTGGCATTACCAATTCCTTGGATATCTCTTTGTATCCCTTTCCTGTTTTATACAGTTCAACTATCTTTTCCCGTAGATCATTTGACAATTCTTTTGCTTTCTCCATCATTCACAATTCAGAAACATCAGTGGCTGAATGAAAGACGCAAGAGTCTGTATGGATCCCAGAAACTCACTCAGCTTTTATGCACACACACTGATTACAAGCAAACAGGTCACAGGTGAGGATGTTACCTTTATTAGCCATTCAAACCCATTTGTGTCAACTTTTGTCTATGTTATCAGGCCATAATTACCAAGGTATGTAAACTTTTGACCAGGATGATTAGGATGTTTTTAGTTGTCATTATGATTTAAAAAGAGAAAACACAGTAGTTTGACAATACATGGCTTCACCCAAACAGTTACCATGAGTGGGAAAAAAATTTTGTGTTATCATTTATATTCTCTTAAAAAGGCCACGAAAGCAAAAAAATCTGTCGGGGTATGTAAACTTTTGAGCACAACTGTCTATACTTGAATGTTTTTGCATTTTTATGCATTGCCTTTACAAAGTTGTTCATTAGGCCTAACTTGATATACAATGATGGTAACAAAATCTTATGTGGGTCAACAAGTGTTGGATGCAGGACATTTTCATGTCCTGGCTGAAGTGAATATTGAAGGGGCCAATCTTTTTTATTGTATTGATATTCTCTTCCACGACTATACTATTTATACAGAAAGTAGCAGCACTTTATGCATCAACCCTGGAGACCAAGTAAGAGAACAATCATCTTTAAGTCCCCACAGAGGGGTCACAAGTGTTGGTGAACAGCTGTTTCATGTTGTCATAGATTTATTTCATGTGGACTGCATAACCAACTGAAATTGAAGTTAGCTCATTGCCATTATGCAGCAAGACGTCTTTTATGCTTGTTTTGGACTAATCGTTGAAGAACCTCCAGAAATCTGAACATCGTCTATTAGAAGATTACACTACCGTAAGCTGGAACCTAAAAGCTCAGCTTTACTCTTGGGCAGATCCGTATCTCTAACAAGATCATTCAGTTCTCTTTGTGTCATAAGGAGTGATTCAGTAGAGGTTGCTGACAGAAAGTCTGAGTCATGAGAGGAAGATGCTTCATGAAACCACAATCTTCTTCCTCACTTGACTTGATGAAAATGTTTCTGAACTTTTTGGAACAGGCAGTTATTCTGTAAGTGGTATTTTGCGTATTTCAGATGGAATATTTGGATACTATAAAGGTATCTCGGGGAGACGCCTGACATGATTAATCTAGGACTTATTGGCAGCTATGGGCTGCCAATAACTCCTTATTACCCCGATTTGCCAACGCACCAGGGCAAATCGGGAAGAGCCGGGTACAGTCCCAGAACTGTCGCATATAATGTATGCGGCAATTCTGGGTGGCTGCTGACTGATATTGTTAGGCTGGGGGGCTCCCCATAACGTGGGGCTCCCCATCCTGAGAATACCAGCCTTCAGCCGTATGGCTTTATCTGGCTGGTATTGAAATTGGGGGGGACCGCACGCCGTTTTTTTAAATTATTTATTTATTTATTTTACTGCACAGTATAGACACGCCCACCGGCTGCTGTGATTGGGTGCAGTGAGACAGCTGTCACTCAGCGTGGGGGGCGTGTCTGACTGCAACCAATCACAGGCATCTGTGGGTGGAGAAAGCAGGGAATACGAGATTGATTAATGAGCGGCCGGCATATTCAAAGTAATTGTTGCCGCGTATTCTCTGCACAGCTGTTCCTCACTGCGCTGGTGATCGGGGCGCGGTATGAGCCGGGGGAAGAAAAAAACCGAGAGCCAATGTAAGTATGACTGAGAACAGCAGAAAAAAAGGTAAGTATACTGAATTTAATTAAAAAAAATAAACCGTGTGCGGTCCGTGCAGGCACGGACCCATAGACTAAAGCGGGTCCGTGCCTGCGTGCTGCCGGCCAAAAACGGACATGTCGTCCGGGTAGAAAAGCGCACACATGTACTTACCACACGGACACACGTTCCGTGTGATTTTACGCGTGTGTGCCATCTACCATTGAATAGCATGGGTCTCCGTGTGTACGTGTCTCCGGTATGTGCAAATACGTACCGCACACGTACAAATTAAACGGATGTGTGTTGCGGGTCTTATCCCTTTTACAACATGGTGCACAGCGTAGAAAAAACAATTCCTGAATTGCTATTTCTTCTTGATCCTGTCTTATAAAAAGTGAAAAAGGGGAATATAAAGTGATCAAAACATAATATGTGGCCAAAAATGGAACCAATAAAAACTCCAACTCATCCCACAAAAAACAAGTCCTCACATGACTCTGTCATCAGAAAAATAAAAAAAGCTATAGCTTTTAAAATTCAGTAATGCAAAAAACATTAACCAAAAGTGTTTTTAGCGTGATAGTCACCAAACCTAAAAAAGATAAACCTATTGTTGCTGTAATTGTACTGACCTGGGGAATAATACTGCCTGATCGCTTAGGCTAGGTTCACACTTCCGTTAAATTTTATCAGTCACAATCCGCTGCTCTGGTAAACAACGGAATCCGTTTAGCGGATTCAGTTGTTCCCATAGACTTGTATGAGCGGCGGATTGTGACTGATGATGCTGCGTTGCACCCTCCGCCCGACTGATCAGTCGTGGAACGACTGACCGCGGGGCGGAAGGAACGCAGCATCTAACGTTTTTTGAGCAGCGCAATCCGTTGGATTTCACTTTGCATGCTCTCTCTGGCTCCCTGCACACCGTAACCAGGATACACATCGGGTTACCAAGCAATGTGCTTTGGTTAGTTACCCGATATTTACACTGGTTACATGTGCAGGGAGCCAGCGCTAAGCGGTGCACGCTGGTAACCAGTATAAATATCGGGTAACCAAGCAAAGTGCTTTGCTTTTAGTTACCCGATATTTACCCTTGATACGTGTGCAGGGAGTCCGACACTTCCCCGCTCGGGTCCGCCACCTCCCACCCTCCGCATGTATATACACACACACATATACACATACACACACACACACACTCACCTATCCCCAGCCCTGCAGTCCTCGCGGCAGTGATGTCCTCAGCGCCATGGCCCCGCTCGGCTCCACCTAACTCGAACTCCACCCCCCGCACACAACGGCGTCCGACAATGAATTCTGTTCTTTGTCATCCGTTGTACAACGCACCAGTCACAAGCGTTAAGCAACGCATGTGACTGATGCAAAACAACGGAAATGTGAACCTAGCCTTACACTGCAAAGTGAATGGCGTGAAAAATAAATAAAGCCAAATCTTCAACTGTTTTTGATTTGTTCATTCTGCTTCCCAAAGATTGCAGTACAACGTGGCTCAAATTTATCCTGTGCTCTACGCTGAGCGCTTACAGCGGGATTATGTCTAAATCTCTGAAAAACATAATTCAGACAAAATTCCCAACAAAAAATTCTCTATAATGAGACAGAGGGAGTCACTATGACTTTACATCTGGCCTGTGATCCAGCGGTGTCCATCTTATGCTTGTTTTCAAACATGCACAAAAGTGCGGTCATCAACAGTTTTGTTTACCTTTGAGAAGACGGACACCACTGAATAGAGACCAAATAGAGTCTGGAGTAACTCTGCTGCCTCATTAGTGAATGGATTTTTTGGGGGTTTCACCTGAATCACATATTTCGGAGATGTAAATGGAATCCCTGATGTAAGTGCTTAGCATAGATCACAAGATAAATGTGAACTGATTCAAAGTGTTCTGTACCAAAATAGCTTTTAACTCAACTCAAGTCCCCACTCAGGTCCATCATCTGTTAATGGAAATATAGGGGGCTTTTGCGTCACTGGTAGCACAAAGGCTCTAGAAAAATGCTATGGTACCCCTTGTCAAATAAGAAATCCAGTAAAATATGAGCTCCCAAATCCAAATGCCCCCCTTCCTTCTGAGCACCACAATGTGCCTAAACCACAGTTAGCACACACATGTTTGGCATTATTGTAGTGAAGAGAGCCCACTTGATTTTTGGGGTGCAGGTTTCCAAAAGCACAAGCTGAGCACAATGTACAGTCACTACAATGTATTGGGCACAACAAAGGCTTATTTGCAATTTTTAGTTCTGAAACAGTCACTATGTTTGACCTCATGGGTGTTATCATCACTACACCTGTATATGAACTCCCAGAGGGGTGTAATTACCAAAATTTGCAAAATTTGGTCACTTGAGGGGGTTTCTTCAGTTCTGGCACTTAGTGGCTTTGCAAATGGATACCACAAACTATTGTATGAAAATCTCTGCTCCAAAAATTCAAAGGGTGCTTCTTTTCTCCTGAGCCCTGCAGTGCGGCCAAACAGTACTATACAGTCACGTGGGGTATTGCCATTTTCAGATGAAATTGTGTAACACATTATGGGGCATTTTTTTACCTATTTCTCTTGTGAAAATTGGAAATCTGGGATTAAAACAACAATTTAATGGTAAAAATTGAACTATTTTTTGTTTACCACCAATAGTATAACATTTTGTGACACATCTGTAGTGTCAATATGCTCATGCACCCTGGATGAATTCACTGAGGGGTGCAGCTTGTAAAATGGGGTCACTTGTGGGGGTTACTGCTGTTATGCCACCTCAGGGGCTTTGCCAATGGGACATAACACCCGCAAACCATTCCAACAATATTTAAACTCAAATATGGCACTCCTTCCCATTTTCACTTTGCATTATTCCTCAAAAGTAGTTTTCGACCAAATATTGGGTATTGTCAAATACCATTTTCTCCTGTTACCCTAGTGAATTTGATACCTTTGGAGTTAAAGCAATAATTTTGTGATTAAAAAAGTATTTTTTAATTTTAATAGCTCAATCTTATAAAATTCTGTGAAGCACCTGGCGGTTCAAGGTGCTCACCAAACATCTAGGAAAATTCTTTGAGGGTTCTAGCTTCCAAAATGGGGTCATTTGTGGTAGAGTTCCACTGTTTAGGTACCCCAGGGGCATTGCCAATGTGACATGCTACCCACAAACCATTCCATCTAAATCTTATTTTAAATATAGTACTCCTTCCCTTCTTCACCTTGCACTGTGCCTCTATAGTAGCTTTTAACCACATATGGGGGGTACTGGCGTACTGAGGAGAAATTGCACAACAAATTTAATGGTCCATTATGTCCTGTGGCCCTTATGAAAATGAAAGCTTTAGGGTTAATTCACGGCTCAACGCTATTAAATTCTGTGAAGCACCCAGAGTTTCAAGGTGCTCATCAACCATTTGGATAAATTGTTTGAGGGGTCTAGTTTCCAAAGTGGGGTCACTTGTGGGGGAGCTCCACTATTTAGGTACATATGGAACTTTCTAAATGCGACAGGGCATCTACTATCCCAGAAAATTTTGCGTTCAAAAAGTGAAACGGCGCTCCTTCCCTTTTGAGCCCTGCTGCATGCCCAGACAGTTGATTTCTACCACATATAAGGTATGAGCGCAGTGAGACGAAATTGCACAATACATAGCATGGTGCATTTTTTCCTTTTACTCTTGTGGAAAATAAAAGCTATCTGGTTGAAGTAACAATTTTGTAGTAAAAAATTATTTTTTACTTTCACGGCTCAATGTTATAAAATTCTGTGAAGAACCTGGAGGTTCAAAGTGCTCACCAAACATCTAGAAAAATCCTTAAGGGGTGTAGTTTTAAAAATGGGGTTGCTTGTGGAGGTCTTCTACTGTTTAGGCACATCAGGGGCTCTCTAAATACGACATGGTGTCCTCTATCCAGACAATTTTGCGTTCAAAAAGTCAAATGACGTTCCTTCCCTTCCAAACCCTGCCTGATATTTTCACAAAATGAACTGAAATAATATCAACCCAAACTTACCACTAACTTGAAGAACAACATGTCATGAAAAATATTCTCAGAATCACTGGGATATGGGATGAGTGTTCCACAGGTATTACCTCAAAAGTGATGCTGCTCAGATTTAAAAAATTGGCTTGGTCTTTAAAGTACTAAGTGTAAATACAGAGAAAAGAAATACAACCTTTGTTCTCAGATTTGCACAGACTATGCAACTTAACAAACAACAAAAATGAAGCATATAATGGCCAAGACATATGGAAATGGCCAAGGTATGGCTCCATACAACCTTTGAGTTATATACAACTGTAATACTGCAAAATGTATCTTTGTATACCTCCAAATTCATAGTTTCTGCTAATATTTATTGATGTCCATATTTATCTGAAATGGAAAAAAATAGTTACCTGTCCAATTGAATACCTTTTATTGATTCTAAGGGAGAATAGCCTCACATAACACTGCCGTACACAAAAGCAGGACCTCTTAAATTTCAAATCAGCTTAGGCTTCAATAGATATTATTATTACGGACCAATTCAAGGACCAAAAAAATCATAACATCCATGTCCAGGCTTAGCCTATATGTACAGGGTGGGCCATAAGTATGGATACACTCTGATAAACCCATGGAGTCACCCGTCCTCAAATATTTTGCCCCTCCCATGTACTAATGTAAGGGGTGGACGGTCCCCTTACAAAGAGGAGTAGTTTTCCCCCCCTGAAGATACCCCATGCTGGGGTAGATAAAGTTGTAATGTTAATGTTAATGATAAATTGTGTTTATACTGTTTTAGTGGGTTTCCCCTAGTGGCCGGGTGGGACGGCTGTCCCCATAGAAACAGTGCAGGAGAAAGGAGGAGCCGGCAGCAGAAGGGGGAGGGAGAGAGAGTGGTAGAAAAAAAAAGGTTGAGTCTGGAGGCAGTCGAGTCTGGGACGGGGGAGAAGGAACAGTGGGGGCAGAGTGTGGGAGCTAGGTGGACAGCTAATGAAGGAAAGAGAAAGAGAAAGTGACCTCTAAGGTGAAACAGAGTTGGGTGGGTCAAGTCTGCGGTAGCCGGAGTGGGAGCCAGGTGACGTGGAGTAGCCGGGCACATCCCCACTAGAGGAGATGATAAGAAGAGTTTTCCCCCAGCCGAAGTTGTGGATCGACGCTATTAGATTGTTGTCTCTGTTGTGAAGATACGTGCAATAAACATGCATTCTGATTCAACTGATCTCCGTCTGCAAAGTCTTCCTGCGTCTGACAGCGTTCTCTGTACCACCACACTCTGCCCCATCAAGCAATCCCCTGTCCCAGTAGTGACGGCGGAGCCGGGGGTTAGCCTGATAGAAAAAGGGGCCACGACTACAACCCCCGAGGCACCCCCGGCACTCCGTTACATGTGGCGTAGTCGGCAGGATCCGGACTATCTGCGAAGGGTCCCGATCCCATATTGGGAAGAACAAGTGGTGCCTAAGGCGTTGGACCGGGCACAAGATGGCGCTAAGATGGCCGCCGTCTTCACAAACACAGTGGGTGCGCGGAAGATTGGCGCCAAAAGAAGAACCCTGATCTGGCCGGCGAAGAAAAAGAAGTACAGAGTACGCCGTCCAAAGAGGGGAGGTGCTGGCCCTAAGATGTTGCTGAAAACATGTGAAGAGGGCGGCAGTACAGAAAAAAAGAAGAGTCGCCTATGCTGGGTCGATTTGATGTGCGAGACTGGGGGTGGAGTGTATACAAGAGTGGGAAAAGAAGGCCCGCCTCCACCTTCTCCAGCATCTCCACTGTCCCCGGCGCCATTACAAGAAGGGCTGCAAGAAGCGCCAACTCAGAGACTGACTTCGAGTGAGATGGAGACCCAGAGAAAACAGCGAGCTGCAGTGGGCGCGCTGGTAGCAACCAGCCTGGGCAGAGGACGCCCGAAGCAGACCGCAGCCGAGGAAGGACTTACCCTTAAACTACCGGCTGTGCCAGGAGGTCCGGAGTAACGTGGGTCACTTCCTGGGATGCCGCGACCGGTGAAACCTCTACTGAAGTTCGGGCCACCTACAAGGCGCAGCTTCGGCTGGGAAGCGAAACCCTGGGAACACCTCTCCAGAGTCCGGAGGTGGTTACACCAGACAAGGTGGGTCCCCCAGTCCCCACAGAAGTTCCGACCCCGGAGTTAGAAGAAGATGAGTGGGGATTCTTTTGGGAGCCGGTGAAACCGACGCCCCTGACCCGACGACAGTCTCCGCCGCCTGAAACTGACCCAGTGCAGGAGAGGTTACTAGCCGAGACCGTGGCCCGTGAGATGATGGCCGGTCCCCTCAGCGAGGAGTTTGATCGGCAATGTACCGTTGGCATTGTGGTCAAATTCAACCAGGCTGAAGGCTACGGGTTCCTTGAGGACGAAGAGACCAGGGACCATTTTTTCTACAACCGGGTTAACCTGGACACTGAGGGCTTGCCACAACGCCTTCATACTCTGTACCCGGGAGAAAAGGTGAAATTCCGGAGAGATGTGGGATGCCGGGGCCTCATTCCCGTGGGAGTGACCCGGATGCCCACCGAGCAAGAGGCCGCACAGTGGCAACAAGAGATTGAGTGGGAGGAATGCCAATACCAGAGACGTACTCAACCGAGACCGGTGCTGGCTGAGACTTGCCGGCCGAGAAATATGCTGGCGGTAACACTCAAAGTAGTTGCCGGACCGGCATCTGAGATGGAGAGGGGGACACCGGCGGTGTTAGCGATCCACCAGAGTATGGTAACACACCCAGTGGTCGTCGTTGGTAGTCCCCGGCCGTCACGTTCAGCTACCCCATCACCCCCGTCGGGGGTTGAGGAGCCCAAACCGGAGACAGAGGAGGTAGAGCCCCCGATCAACTATGAACCGTTCCGGAGGCTGCGCCGCTTGCCAGGCCAATCCGTGTCCGACTATGTGAGGGCTCAGCGGGCTGAATGGCAGCGTGCATACCACCCCGAGTGAATCATAGCGACCGGAGGTGGTGGACATACTTGTGTTAAGTACCGGAGTTATGGAGAAGAACCGGTGAAGAGTTAAAGTTGTAACCACGTTCAAGGTGCCGAGCCCGGAGGGAGCCTGATGCTGAACTGTTCAAGGACTCCCCTCCGTGATGTTGACGGAAGCTTTATTGTTTGTGTTCCCTGCCTGCAAAGACCGGGAGTGCTGTGAGAGCCTCCGGGCAGAAGATCAACCAAGACCGGGAGCGCCTGCTAACGGCCTCCGGGCAAATCTACTGCAAAGACCGGGAGCTCCCTTGGAAGGACTCCGGGCGCCGGACTTGTGTGCCCCTTGAGTGTGCCTTTATGTGAACATTTTAAGGTTTTTATAAAAGTGACTTTGCTGCTAAGTTTGTGTTTTGCAGGTGCGGGCCTTGCCGGGAGGCTAAGGCAAAAAGAGGGGAGGAATGTAAGGGGTGGACGGTCCCCTAACAAAGAGGAGTAGTTTTCCCCCCCTGAAGATACCCCATGCTGGGGTAGATAAAGTTGTAATGTTAATGTTAATGATAAATTGTGTTTATACTGTTTTAGTGGGTTTCCCCTAGTGGCCGGGTGGGACGGCTGTCCCCATAGAAACAGTGCAGGAGAAAGGAGGAGCCGGCAGCAGAAGGGGGAGGGAGAGAGAGTGGTAGAAAAAAAAAGGTTGAGTCTGGAGGCAGTCGAGTCCGGGACGGGGGAGAAGGAACAGTGGGGGCAGAGTGTGGGAGCTAGGTGGACAGCTAACGAAGGAAAGAGAAAGAGAAAGTGACCTCTAAGGTGAAACAGAGTTGGGTGGGTCAAGTCTGCGGTAGCCGGAGTGGGAGCCAGGTGAAGTGGAGTAGCCGGGCACATCCCCACTAGAGGAGACGATAAGAAGAGTTTTCCCCCAGCCGAAGTTGTGGATCGACGGTATTAGATTGTTGTCTCTGTTGTGAAGATACGTGCAATAAACATGCATTCTGATTCAACTGATCTCCGTCTGCAAAGTCTTCCTGCGTCTGACAGCGTTCTCTGTACCACCACACTCTGCCCCATCAAGCAATCCCCTGTCCCAGTAGTGACGGCGGAGCCGGGGGTTAGCCTGATAGAAAAAGGGGCCAGGACTACAACCCCCGAGGCACCCCTGGCACCCCGTTACACTAATATGCCTCAAATGGTAAGGTAATATCAGCAACCACTCCCATTTTATGAGGATGTATCCATACTTATGGCCCACCCGGTACATTGCCATCAGTGGCTATGATAGATTTGGTAGGGAGAATAGCAATATTTGTAAGCTAATGGGGTCTTTTGGACCTAAAACATACAAGTTGCATGAAAAATTAGTTAACATTTTAGTTATACATTTTTATTGTTACTTATTATTATTATTATTATTATTATTTATTATTATAGCGCCATTTATTCCATGGCGCTTTACAAGTGAAAGAGGGTATACGTACAACAATCATTAACGGTACAAGACAGACTGGTATAGGAGGAGAGAGGACCCTGCCCGCGAGGGCTCACAGTCTACAGGGAATGGGTGATGGTACAATAGGTGAAGCATTGTATTTACCAATGGTAAAAAAAAAAGAGTTAAAAGTTCATACAGATACAAGAATTGAATACATAATTTATACAGTATACGCTCATCTCCTGTGGGCATCACCACTATCTTTCCTGTGAGACAATCAAGGCAACAATCCGGTATTAGAGCGTTCAATCTCTTCCCCATCTGATCTGATCTGAAATTGTAAACAGATAATATAACATGGGAGCGCTGCGCCTGACCAACAAAGTCAGCCTTTTACTGTCTGAACATTGAGTATGGATTCTCCATATTGTTCCATTTTGGTGATGTTAAAAAATGAAATTTTACACATGTGAGAACGATCATCACAAATCCATCTGCAGGAATGTGATGTAAAAGTGCATCTCACGGAAGAAGATAGCTTATATAACTTATTACTTCAGCTGCAGTGAGAGTCTGAAGTTATCACTGCTGTCATTCGCTGTCAGCTTGGATGAAGAAGAAGTGCTACAAAGCAGACATTTGTCAGGCTGAAACATATGTTACCCAATAGATGGTAAAAATCCACTAAACCAGCACGTAGATTGTAATCCAGAATATCTTCATGGTCTAATTTAGGAGGTGTAGCATTGGGGATTTTAGAGGTAGGAAATTAAACATACGCCAGCTAGCCAAATAACAAATCAGGAGTATTAAAAGGTGATTTAATGATACAATGGCTGCTGTTAAATGCACAGTAATATAATCATTGTACAAGAGGTGGAACTATCTCATTAAAGAGATCTCTACCCTTTTTTATATACTTTATACTGGTTTTTCACATAAGATACAAGCACAAAACACAACAATAAAACCTTTCCCTGAAGCTTTCCTAACCCCCTTTTCCATACAATGTTAATAAAGTCCAGGCATGGCATACATATTTAAATACATGTAAACAGGTTTCAAGGATGCAGCAGCCCAGAAAAGGATGACTTAGTAATAACTCAAACAACAAATATTTATTTTACACAAGTAGAGAGGTAGTGCCTTGAGTCTGCAGTAAGGGAATGGCACCGAATGTAATAAATAAAGCTAATTATATTACAACAAGAAATTTGGCAATGCAGATATATAAGATATAAACACAATATTATTTACACTTTATCACTTCTATCATTTAGGGCTCATTCAGACGACCATTACGTCTGTCCTATTCAGTTCCTGTTTGTTTTGTGGACCTACTGATCAGCTGCCGGCTGATATTTTTAGGCTGGGGGGCTCCCAATACCGTGGGTCTCCCCAGCCTGATAATACCAGCCAGCAGCTGTGTGGCTTTATCTTGGCTGGTATCAAAATTGGGGGACTGCACACAGTTTTTTTTTTAATTATTTATTTATTGTACTGTACGATATAGACCCGCCCACCAGCAACTGTGATTGGTTGCAGTCAGACAGCTGTCACTCAGTGTGGGGGCGTGTCTGACTGCAACCAATCACAGATGCCGGTGTGCAGAGAAGCAGTGAATATGAAATATGCCTAATGAGCAGACGGCTCGGGAAGAACATAGAGCTGCCACGGGAGCATTGGGACAGCTGTGCCGGTGATCGGTGAGTATGTAGCACTTGCTCCTACCCCTTTTTGCTGCACTTTCTTATGGTGGTCTCCAACTCTCACACGCCCCTGCCCCAGTAACAAGCATGGTGGAGGAGTTGGTTTGCTCCTGTCCGACCAATGCTCCTTTACACTAATTCCACTAATTCCACCCTCGGTTACTCTCCCCTCTTTTGAGGTGCACTCCGTACGCATCTACGCCCCCTCCAACCTTCAACTGGCTGTCATGTATCACCCCCCAGGGCCAGCCACTGCCTTTTTTGACCATTTCACCACCTGGCTACTACATTTCCTTTCCACCGACATCCCCACCATCATCACGGGTGACTTTAACATCCCCATTGACACTTCCCACTCATCTGTCTCCAAACTTCTAACACTCACTTCCTCCTTCAGTCTCACCCAATGGTCCTCTGCAGCTACTCACAAAGATGGCCACACGCTGGACCTCATCTTCACTCGCCTCTGTTCCCTATCTAACCTAACGCGCCTCTCCCCCTGTCTGACCACAACCTACTCTCATTCTCATCCCTCTCTTCTCCAAGTACACAACCCCCCCTCTACAAACTTTCACAGCCCCGCAGAAATCTCAATCACCTTGACTTACACGCACTTTCTGAGTCTCTTTTACCTCTTGCAGACATTGCTTCTTCAAACAATGCAGATGCTGCTGCCACTTTATACAACACCACCATCTCTGCAGCTCTCGAATCAGCTGCCCCCCTGACACACACCAAAACCCGCACAATCAACAGGCAACCCTGGCACACGAGTCAGACTAAAGAATTGAGACGGGCTTCCAGAATTGCTGAGTGCAGATGGAAGAGGTCTCATTCCACTAAGCCTTCGTTACATACAAACAAGCTCTCACCACTTTCAAGTCTGCACTCACTGCTGCAAAACAAACCTACTTCTCATCCCTTATATCCTCTCTATCCCACAACCCTAAACAGCTATTCAACACTTTCAACTCTCTCCTCCGTCCACCAGCACCACCTCCCTCTCCTCTCATCTCAGCTGAAGACTTTGCCTCTTTCTTCAACCAGAAGATTGATAACATCAGAGCAAGCTTTGGCCCACAATCACCACAGCCACTCCCCACAACTACTCAGCCTTCTTCATCCAAATCCAGTTTCTCCACCATGACAGAAGAACATCTTTCCACTCTACTCTCAAGATCACATCTCACAACCTGCCTGCTTGATCCACTCCCATCCCACCTCATCTCCAATCTCACCACAGTTGTCCTCCTGACCCTAACCCATCTCTTCAACCTATCACTAACAACTGGTGTATTTCCTTCATGCTTTAAACATGCCTCAATCACACCCATCCTCAAAAAGCCCTCCCTTGACCCTTCCTCTGTGTCAAACTATCGCCCCATATCACTTCTCCCCTATGCCTCAAAACTACTGGAACAACATGTCCATCTTGAACTGTCCTCATACCTCTCTTCCTGCTCTCTCTTTGACCGGTTACAATCTGGCTTCCGACCCCATCATTCCACTGAAACTGCCCTGACCAAAGTCACCAACGACCTACTAACCGCCAAAGCCAAGCGAGACTACTCTATCCTCCTCGTCCTGGACCTGTCCTCTGCCTTCGACACAGTAGACCACTCCCTCCTACTACAGATTCTCTCATCTCTGGGCATCACAGACTTGGCGCTATCTTGGATCTCCTCATACTTATCCAACCAAACTTTCAACGTCTCCCACTCTCACACCACTTCCTCATCTCGCCCCCTATCTGTCGGGGTCCCCCAAGGTTCAGTTCTTGGACCCCTGCTGTTCTCCATTTACACCTTTGGCCTGGGACAGCTCATAGAGTCCCATGGCTTTCAGTATCATCTCTATGCTCATGACACGCAGATCTACCTCACTGGACCTGACATCACCTCCCTACTAACCAGAATCCCACAATGTCTGTCTATTTCATCCTTTTTCTCTGCTCGATTCCTAAAACTGAACATGGACAAAACAGAATTCATTGTCTTTCCTCCTCCTCACTCAACCCCCCCACCTGACATATCCATCTGCTCACTTTCCCCAGTGCCACGCGCTCGCTGCCTGGGAGTAACCCTAGACTCTGATCTCTCTTTCAAGCCACATATCCAAGCCCTTTTCACCTCCTTTCGCTTCCAACTCAAAAATATTTCCCGGATCCGTACATTCCTTTCCCAAGAAGCTGCAAAAACCCTAGTACATGCCCTTATTATCTCCTGTCTGGATTATTGCAACCTCCTGCTCTGTGGCCACTATAGTGCCCAGCTAATCCACCTTTCCCCCCGCTACTCCACGACCTCTCCTCTCTGCAAAGCACTTCACTGGCTTCCTATTGCCCAACAACTCCAGTTCAAAACACTAACCATGACATACAAAGCCATCCACAACCTGTCTCCTCCCTATATCTGTGACCTAGTCTCCTGGTACTTACCTGAACGTAACCTTTGATCCTCACAAGATCTCCTTCTCTACTCCCCTCTCATCTCCTCTTCCCACCATCGCATCCAAGATATCACATGTTGCATAAATTACTATTTTAATTAAAGACGAAGACATTTTAAACTGTATCAGTTAGACACACTGCACAATAAATTTTGACTTTTTCACATAACCCCAGAAGTGGCTGCAAGAGTTATGAGCCACTGATACCAGTTTTCCAAATTTCATACTAGTACCTCTCTTTTCATAAATTGCACTTTTATAAATCAAACTTTGTTTAACCTTATTTATAAATTCCCTTTTAATTGGCACATATAATTTTTAATCCAGTATCTAGCAATTAGCTTACAAGTATAATAGTTGATTTATAGCAGTCTTACCTAAACACTTTATCTATCATGTCTATCTTATCTTGAAACCATGAAGTTGAGGACATCCCCATAGCATATGATTAAAGTCTGTGGGTTCTGTATTACATCTGGGACACTTGGCCGTCCTATTTTATGCAGTAATACTGGAGATCTGCAAACCCTATGGCAAGTATACAACTGTAAGTGTCTGGCCGCATCATTCAAAGACAGTAAAGGAACTGACTCCAAGATAATTTCCTATTGGCTTTTTGTTACCCATCACACATCTCTTTCCAATTTATGCATACTTATGAAAGGATATTTATCCAAGTACTTACTAAGAGAGCATGGATTTTGTAAATGAGACCTAAGCTAGTGCCTCTAGATCTCATTGGGAAGATTATTCCACTGTTTTGTACACAGATTGATTTATTTCTATTTCTAAAGCGGGCTTTACATGCTACTTTATATCTAACGATGTGTCGGCGGGGTCCCGTCGTAAGTGATGCACATCCGGCATCATTAGTGTTGTAGTAGCATGTGAAACCTACGTGTGATTCCGATTGTACGCAAAAACGTTGATCGCATACATGTCGTTCATTTTCTAAAAATTGAACGTCCAGTTGTTCAATGCTCCCGAGGCAGCACACATCGCTGTGTGTGACACCCCGGGAACGATGAACACCGCTTATCTGCGTCCCGCCGGCAATGCTGAAGGAAGGAGGGGGGCGGGATGTTTACGTCCCGCTCATCTCCGCCCCTTCTATTGGCTGGCCGCTGTGTGACGTCGCTGTGACGCCAACCGTCCCTCCCCCTTCAGGAAGTGGATGTTTGCCGCCCACAGCGAGGTCGTATGGAAGGTAAGTGCGTGTGACAGGGGGTTACAGCATTGTGCGACACGGGCAACAAATTGCCCGTGCCGCACAAACGATGGGGGCTGGTGCAATCGCAAATGCGATCGTACGTTTAATTGAAACGTGTAAAGCAGCCTTAAGGTTTCAGAAACGTGGTTAATGTGTAGACTTTGATAAAGACATCTATTGGGTAAATGGAATTCTTCTTGTAGCTGTTGAAATTATTTAAAAATATTATCCAACATTTGGGACATTCTGACGATGCCTAACACTTACCTGTTACTTAGATCTTGTATGCAGCTAAATTCTGCTAAATTTCTGTTATTCCATGTCAGAGGATATTAAGTGCAATGCAGTTTCCTTTAATTGTTTGACCTTTCTTCTCCCACATATTATATAAAAGATGAAGGACATGTAAATTTGTTTTATTAGCTTTGTTATGCCCCAATTCAAGAGATGCTAATAAGTCTATAGACCCCAGTTGGTATATAACCCCTTCCCAACCTTGGACTCACCAGGACATCCTGACAATCATGTGTGCACAGGAGCTGTGAATGCGTGATCGACATCAGTAGCTCAACTTATGGGACAGCCAAATTAGGCTCTCATAGCCAGGATAAACACCAAAGAAGAATATGCAGGCCATATTGTATAATGCAAAACACTTCATCTTTATTGACAATTAATATTTAAAAACACGTAACAATAATGGATCAGCCCAGGAGGGACGGATGGAATAATGGGGAACACCAGGCACTTGTTGTTCTATCATTAATGGATAACCATATATGGGTAGTATGAAATGTTACTCTGTATCAGAAATCCTTCAAAACTACAAACCTTTCCCAATAGTAAACATTAAGTAATGTGTAAATTATAACAAGGATACAGTTTGCAGTATCAATATATTACTCCATGTAACATGTAGCATAACATTACCAAAAGTCCAAAAGCGTAAGACTGCCACGGCCTCCCACAGACACACTGACGTGCGTTTCGCACCTAAACGTGCTTCGTCCAGGAGTGATCTGTATTGGAAACGCTGACCTCTTTATAGGTAGGGAATCCCTCATAGATATAAAACCGGTGTGTTACTTAATGACGAAATGTCCGGGTTTGACCATGTGACACGCTCCGGTCACCGTAGCAACGGTTGTAAACAATCATATTCACTCATGGAAAGTCCGTAACGTCATTTCCGGGTTTGAACATGTGACACGCTCCGGTCACCGTAGCGACAGTTGTAAACAAGCATATTCATTCGTGGAGAGTCCGTAACGTCATTTCCGGGAACGTCACATCGCTATCAGCAGTCCAAGGTGCCATAGAGATGTATCAAACATAGATCTGACACGTTATTTCCGGAGGCACTTCACCCGTAAGTATTAGTCGCCATGGTGAAATGTAAACATCAAGACGTCACCTCCGGATACACATAATAATCCCGTTTTCAAAGGACGCTGTAAAGACTTCCATGAGCATCTACCAGTATAAAACCCTAATATTTGCATCAAATTACAAAAGCATAATAGTGAAAGCTGAGGCAAGAAGAAGTATGTAATAATTGTCTGTACTCAAGCGATCATGTATATATATATATGTGCATCTCGCTATCTGTGCATATATCTACGTTAATCACATATCCCTTTCCATATGATATAATATGAACATAAACCACAGTCTTTATAATTTCCATACTATTCATGTATAATTAAATAACAAAATAACAATAATAAGTGAAAAATCGATGAATATGAATGCCAGCCAGCACCCGTCCGAGAAATCTCGGGCGGGTGGTGGGAGCATAATACAGTGCTTACGTGAAAAAATTATATATAATATTTAATATATTCTCAATATACAAAACTTTTTTTAGTTATAATCAATTAGTGATTTTATGTACTGATCAATGATCAATAGTAATAAAAAGCCCAAAATAAGGGGCCACAATGGACTTTATGGGTCCCTTGTGGCCCCTTATTTTGGGCTTTTTATTACTATTGATCATTGATCAGAACATAAAATCACTAATTGATTATAACTAAAAAAAATTTTATATATTGAGAATATATTAAATATTATATATCATTTTTTCACGTAAGCACTGTATTATGCTCCCACCACCCGCCCGAGATTTCTCGGACGGGTGCTGGCTGGCATTCATATTCATCGATTTTTCACTTATTATTGTTATTTTGTTATTTAATTATACATGAATAGTATGGAAATTATAAAGACTGTGGTTTATGTTCATATTATATCATATGGAAAGGGATATGTGATTAACGTAGATATATGCACAGATAGCGAGATGCACATATATATATATACATGATCGCTTGAGTATAGACAATTATTACATACTTCTTCTTGCCTCAGCTTTCACTATTATGCTTTTGTAATTTGATGCAAATATTAGGGTTTTATACTGGTAGATGCTCATGGAAGTCTTTACAGCGTCCTTTGAAAACGGGATTATTATATGTATCCGGAGGTGACGTCTTGATGTTTACATTTCACCATGGCGACTAATACTTACGAGTGAAGTGCCTCCGGAAATAACGTGTCAGATCTATGTTTGATACGTCTCTATGGCACCTTGGACGGCTGATAGCGATGTGACGTTCCCGGAAATGACGTTACGGACTCTCCACGAATGAATATGCTTGTTTACAACTGTCGCTACGGTGACCGGAGCATGTCACATGTTCAAACCCGGAAATGACGTTACGGACTTTCCATGAGTGAATATGATTGCTTACAACCGTTGCTACGGTGACCGGAGCGTGTCACATGGTCAAACCCGGACATTTCGTCATTAAGTAACACACCGGTTTTATATCTATGAGGGATTCCCTACCTATAAAGAGGTCAGCGTTTCCAATACAGATCACTCCTGGATGAAGCACGGTTAGTTGCGAAACGCACGTCAGTGTGTCTGTGGGAGGCCGTGGCAGTCTTACGCTTTTGGACTTTTGGTAATGTTATGTTACATGTTACATGGAGTAATATATTGATACTGCAAACTGTATCCTTGTTATAATTTACACATTACTTAATGTTTACTATTGGGAAAGGTTTGTAGTTTTGAAGGATTTCTGATACAGAGTAACATTTCATACTACCCATATATGGTTATCCATTAATGATAGAACAACAAGTGCCTGGTGTTCCCCATTATTCCAGCCGTCCCTCCTGGGCTGATCCATTATTGTTACGTGTTTTTAAATATTAATTGTCAATAAAGATGAAGTGTTTTGCATTATACAATATGGCCTGCATATTCTTCTTTGGTGTTTATATTGATTTCATGCAATAGAGGCCTTATATGGTTGTTGTGGTTTTTGGTGTATCTCAGCCAGGAGCAGTACCTGAACTGCCCCAAGCTGTTTAACCCCTTAAATGCCACAATTGATATCAATCACAATATTTAGGAGGCTGGGAGAGGGAGTGTTCTTACCATTTTCCGTGATGTTATCGCAAGGTCCTAATCATTGCCATGGCAACCGGAGGTCGACCTCGAGGTCATCCAGCTAAGGCAAGCATTTTAGACCATGGCAGGAGCATGGTCTAAAAGGCTTCTGTCACTGCATCACTGACAGGTGTAAGCTCATAGGAACGATGCATTTCTCCTGATCGGAGCAATGCTGCTCTGATCAGTAGAAATGAACAAGCAATCGGACTGTGCAGGAATAAAGTCCCCTAGGGAGACTAGTAAAATAACTAAAAATAGTTTTAAAAAAATAGGAAAAAAATTAAAAAAAAAAATAAAAACTTCAAATCACCCTGCATTCTCCCCCATTGAAAAATAAAATAATTAAACAAAATTGAATATATACACATATTTGGTATCCTTGTGCTCAGAAATGCCTGCTCTATCAAAATATAAAATCACTAAATCTGATCAGTACACGGTGTGGCACGAAATTTTTTTCCAAATGCCAAAATTACGTTTTTTGGTTGCCACAAAAACATTTTAAAATGGAATAATAGGTGATAAAAATGTAGCATCCGCACAAAAATGGTATAATTAAAAACAATAGCTCAAGACGCAAAAAATAAGCCATTACTGAGCCCAAGATCCCAAAAAGTAAGAATGCTATGGGTCTTGGAACATGGCGCCAAAAGCGCTACTCTCTTTTTGGACAAACTTTTGAATTTTTTTTAACCTTTTAGACAAAAATAAAAGTATACATGTTTGGTATCTACAAAATCATACTAACCTGAGGCATCACACCAATACATCACTTTTGCCATATAGTGCACATGGTGAATAAAATATCCCCCAAACAATCGGGCAGTTTCCCTTTTTTGCAACTTCACCGCACTTGGAATTTTTTCCCATTTTGTAGTACACTATGTGGTACAACTAATGCTTTCATTCAAAAGTATAACTCGTCTTACAAGAAATAAGCCCTCATATGGCAAGATTGATGGAAAAATAAAAAAGTTGCGACTCTCGGAAGAAGGCGAGCAAAAAACAAAAGATAGAAAATCATCCAGGGGTGAAGGGTTAACCCCTTCAGTGAACACCATTAAGACAATAAATTAAAAAAGTTCTGTAAAACTGTGCTTTTTTTATAAAACCGCAGAACAAAAAGTAGAATAAATTACAATCAAAACGACAAATGTAAATAAAATATCACTAAAAAAAAGTCATCTTGTCCCATTAACAATGAGATGCCAAATAGCTCCATTAGCAGAAAAATAAAAACAGAGTTATAGCTCTCAGAATATAGTAATTCAAAAACAGTAGAGATGGGCAAATTACTATTCCAGGATTTATCACGGCAAGAAAAATGAACAGGTTCACTATTGACTTGCATTAGGTTCATTATTTGTGACAAATACTGAAATAGTACTTTACATTATGAATAATCTAATCACGAATAGTTAGTATTCGCCCATCACCAACAAACAATTCTTTATTCTATAAAAGTTTTCATTGCGCAAAACATAAAAAATATAACTAGGGTATCGCTACAATCATACTGACCCGAAGAATAAAGCGGTCTTATCCCTTTCACCAATAGTGGAAAGCCAAAAAAAATACTCAATCCCTGAATTGATGTTTTTTGTTCATTCTGCATACTAAAAATCGGAATAGGAAGCGATTAAAATGGTATGTGCCCAAAAATGGCACCAATAAAAACATCAACTCATCCTGCAAAATAGAAGACCTTACATGACTCTTTCATCAGAAATAAAGAAAAATGAAAGTTCAAAATATGGCAATGTAAGAACTTTTATATGTACAAAAAAGTGTTTCTTAGTATGTGATATCAGCCAAATATAAAAAATTATATAAATCTGGTATCGCTGTAATTGCACCCACCCACAGAAAAATAGCTGTCTAATTACTTATAGTGCATAGTGAAGGTGTAAAGGATAAAAACAATTCTGTGGTTGGCAAGATTATTACCTTACATTATTGCTTGAGGGAATCCCATAGGCCGCCCCCCTTTCTCTTGGTGCTTATTTATTTACTATTTATCTCCTGGTTGGAGTGACTTTTGGTGCTTTATTTATTTGATCTTTGCATATAATAATGTGTTAAATTGTCCATTTATACTATGCATATGGTCAATTTGTTATATTGATCGCCAATGGTGGGTTATTTACCCTTCATGTTCCTGATATCCCTGTTGCCCGTGTTCTCACTTGTAACTGTGCCGCTCCTCACTTACCCTGTTTCAATAAAGATATCACTTCTTAGCAATTGGGCGTTGTGGTCATAATCCTTGAGGGGTCTAGTTTCCAAAATGGGGTTCCACTGTATAGGCACAAAAGGGTCACTGCAAACACGACTTGGCTTACGCTATTTATTCCAGACAATTTTATATTCCAAGAGTCCAATCGTGCTCTTTCCTTTCTGAGCCCTGTTGTGCATCTAAACAGCAGTTTTTCATAACATATGGGGTATAGAGGTACTCAGGAGAAACTGCACAACAAATTTTACAATGTATTTTCTCCTGTTACCCTTGAGAAAGTAGTAAACTTGGAGCTAAAGCAATATTTTTGTGGGAAAAAAAGTAAAATTTTTATTTTTTCTTACACATCGCTTTAATTCTTGTGCACCTAAAGGGTTAATAAACTTATCAAATGTTTTTGAGCACTTTGAGGGATAAGTTTTTAAAATGGTGTCACTGTTGTGCCACTTATATTCTGTCATATAGGCCTTTCAAGCTCACTTTAAATGTGATGTGGTCCCTAAAAAAATTGGTTTTGTAAATTTTAATGGAAAAACGAGAAATTGCTGATATAATTTTAACTCTTTTTTTAGCTTCCTAACAAAAAATAGATTATAAAATTGTGTTGATGTGAAGTATGGCAAATTATATCAGTTAATTATTTTGTGTGACATAATTATCTAGTTTAAAGGCATAAACATTCAATGTTTGAAAATTGCAAAATTCTCAACATTCTCAGCAAATTTACAACAAATAAATGAAGAAAATATCATCCTTAATTTACTACTATCATTAAGTTCAATGTGTCACAAAAAAAACTTTCTCAGAGTCACTGGGATCTGTTAGAGTGTTCCAGAGTTATTAAAAATGACATAAAATGACACTGGTCTGAATTGTAAAAATTGGTCTGGTCAGACAGATGAAAACAGACTTGGTGGAGAAGGGGTTAAGGATACTAATTGTTATGTTTAGTACACCACCCTCTCTATATCTCTTGAAATGTTGAGCTGTAGAAGTCAGGAAGTACAACCAGGGATTTGGATGGGCAGGACCACCATCCTCTTTATTATGTTGGCAGATGTCTTGTTTTATACGAGATTGTCAATTTTTCAAATTAGATCTCTGAATAATGCATTTATATGATGAAACTTATAAAGCTGTAAATTCTTAACACCTTTCCAAAATTGTGAGTAAATAACTTTGTTTCAAGCATGTGATGCTCTTTCAAACTCACCTGTAACAGGAGTGGGCAAAATGAAAATCACACCTGAAACCAGATAAAAAGTGAAGACGTTGACTCAATCCTTGCATTGTGTGTCTGTGTGTGCTAGGCTAAGCATGGGGAATAGAAAGAGGAGAAGATCTGAGAACCAGAATTCTTGAAAAATATCAACACTCTAAAGATTATAAGTCTATTTCCAGTGACTTTCATGTTCTTTTGCCCACAGTGAACAAAATAATCAAGAAGTTTATCATCTCCCTGAATGTGAACAGCAGAGGAAAAATTGATGAAAAGTTGCAACACAGGATTGTCTGGATGGTAAAGAAAGTAATTTTTGATATTTGCGATGGAGTTCTTAGGTAGGTTTTGTAGTGTTATTTTGAAAGATATCCTTTTGTATAAATTAGTTGACAGGTCGGTTGGTTTATTGATTTATACTGTGTTGTTTTCACAGAAATTGATGTCAAACATGGATATGCATGCTAGGGACTCCGTTTGGAGGACCTAAGTAAATAATGTTTTTAGAGGAGAAGTTGTACAGAATAATGAATTGGATAATGGACAAAACCAAGATACTATCAGAACTTTTAAGTATAAAACTAGGAAACGTCTACGCCTCTGGTGGGATAAGGCATCTTTGGAAAATGATTTAACCAAAGGAATCATTCCAATTTAAGGATTCAAATTTTACCAACAATCTAGGCTAATGAGGAATCCTTTTTTCTGAAGTGAGAAGAGATATGCAAGAATTGCTCTAGGAATCTGATGGAGTTATTGATTAGTGTCACTAAAACCAATTTAGAGATTTTGGAAAAGGAGATTGAGGACATACAAAAACGGTTCACTGAAACATTGACTCTAGGGGGGATGGAATTGTTGAAGAAGGAGATGGATTTGGCAATGTCCAACTGGGAGAAGGAAGTAGAGGAACTTAAATCAAAGAAATTTCAGAGAGATATATTCAACTATCAAAACAAAAAAGTATATAGGTGGCCTAATACTGTTATGAAGGAAGCCAAATCTGTCTAGAATGATATCTATGTCCTCAGTTTCATCTTTTTCTAATAACAAAGAAATTGTGGGGGACGATCGTCCATATGTAACAGGACAGCAAAAATGAAAAGGGGACAATAGGGAAGGTGCTTTTTCTGGAAACAAAAGAATGTATTATCATAAAAATCAGGATTCTAAAATACAGGTGATTAATCTATTTGATAAAGTCTATCTGGTGAATACAATATATTACTGACGGACACTATTGGGGGGGCTCCAACACTATATATGTTGGTCCTTTTGGACATGAATGTTGTTTCATTTGTTTGCACAAAAAAATCTTTTATAAATTGAAGCACTACGCAATTTTTTAAACGATAATTCTATTAACCCCTTCACGACCGGCCGATTTTTCGCTTTCCGTTTTTTTTTCCGCCATTCTTTTTCTGAGAGACGTACCTTTTTTATTTTTCAGTCAATATGGTCATGTGAAGGCTCATTTTTTGTGGAACGAGCTGTACTTTTAAATGAAACCATCAGTTTTACCATATAGTGTACTGGAAAACGGCAAAAAAATTCCAAATGCAGAAAAATTGCAAAAAAAGTGCGATAGCACTATGGTTTTTGAGATATTTTATTCACTGTGTTCACTATATGGTAAAACTGATGTGTGGGTGTGATGCCTCAGGTCAGTGCGAGTTTGTAGACACCAAACATGTATAGGTTTACTTTTATATAAGGGGTTAAAAAAAATCGGAAGTTTGTCCGAAAAAAGTGGCGCACGTTTTATGCCATATTCCGTGACCCGTAGCGTTCTCATTTTTCGGGATCTATGGCTCAGTGATGGCTTATTTTTTGCGTCCCGAGCTGACGTTCTTAACGGTACCATTTTTGTGCAGATGCTACATTTTGATCGCCTCTTATTGCATTTTGCGCAAAAGTTGTGGCGACAAAAAAACGTCGTTTTGGCGTTTGGAATTATTTTGCCGCTACGCCGTATACTGATCAGATTAATTGATTTTATATTTTGATAGATCGGGCGTTTCTGAACGCGGCGATACCAAATGTGTGTATATTTTTTATTTTTTTTAACCCTTTAATTTTCAATGGGGGGTGATTTGAACTTTTAGGTTTTTTTGTTTTTTTTAATTTTTTAAAACTTTTTTTTCAACTTTTTTTTTATTTTTTTAGTCCCCCTAGGGGGCTATTGCGATCAGCAATCCGATCGCTCTGCAGTATCTGCTGATCACAGCTACAAGGCTGTAAACAGCAGATACGCTCTCTTTCTCTTTTGCAGTGCCGCTGGCACAGCGGAAGTGAAAGCAAGTCAGGTGTAGTACAGGAGTCATCACATGACCCTGTGCTACCATGACAACTATCGGAAGTCACGTGATCGCGTCACGTGACTTCCGGTATCGGGCGGTAAGTAAAAGTTTACCGCGATCACGCTTATAATGGCGCTGTCACATATTGACAGCGCCATATAAGGGGTTAAACGGCACGAGCAGATAACGATTCTGCTCGTGCCTAGCAGGCACACATCTCAGCTGTGAAAATCAGCTGAGATGTGTGCCGATCGCAGCATGATGCTGCCGGCAGAACGCGGGCAGTAACGTTATGACCGCAAGGACGTAATTTTACGGCTCGCAGTCGTTAAGGGGTTAAAAGTTATGTATTATCCCCTTTCTCACTGCTGATATTTATCTTAATCTTGAGAGGTAATTTAGGAATGGTTTCTCATCACCTGTTTCTGTACTGCTGGTATTTGTTATTTGATAAAGTACTCACATCTAGACAGATTGAGGTGTTGAGTCTTGGTTTAACCTTTTCTCCCTCTTCGTACTTTGATTTATTTACAGCGATAAAGGATCTTCATCTTTATGCAAGGAAATTGTTTTTCAAAAAGATTTTAACAAAACAAGTGAAAACTGGACAAGTGATTGTAACCCTCAACGAGCTGGCTAATATTGAGGAAACAGAATCTACGGTAAGCAAAATGAATCCTTTCAAACCAAATTCGAGCAAATTTCCCCCTTTGAATCTCTACCCTAATATAGAGATTTTTGTTAAACTCATTTCTGAGGAATTTGCGAAAATTCCGAAACAGATACGATATAACAACATGAATAAAGAACAGAGAATTGCCCTGGAAAAAAATAAGAAAATGAAACGGATCACCGTGAAACGAGCAGACAAAGAGGGAAATATTATTTGGCCTAACAAGATGTATTAGAAGGAGGCGCTTTGCCAGCTGAGGGATGGGAATTGCTAAAAGAGGCTGACATTTAATCCTACTAGTGCATATAAAAATGCCCTTCAGACTCTATTGGATGAGGCGTTTTTTAATAATATCATCACTAATGACCAAAGAGATTTTTTGTTTGTGAAACATTCTAGGATCCCATGTTTGTATCTTCTACTAAAAAGATACATAAGGATAAAAATATTCCACCAGGCCAGCCTACTGTTTCTGAGAGGGGAAACTTGTGCGAACATCTGTGCAAATTCTTGGATTGGCATTTGAAACCTTTGGTGGTGGCATTACCCTCCTTTTTAATTGACTCTGCGGATCTTTTGCAGAAATTTGATGGTATCACCATGGATGAAGATATGTAGATGGCAACTTTGGATGTTGAAAGCCTGTACACCTCTATTAGGCATGAAGATGGATTGCAAGCAGTAAGGTACTTCTTGTCCATGGGTACATCGCAATCTGATTTGTGAATTTTCTCATGGAAGCATTGGAATTTGCATTATTGCATAATTTTTTGTTCAAGGAGATTTACCTACAGCTCCTGCGAACAGCTATGGGGGCTGCGTTTGCACCCTTATATGCTAATCTTTTCCTGGGGCTGTGGGAGAGAAGGATTTTTTTCACTGATCCCAATGCACAAATTGAGAAAGTGCTTTTATGGACAAGATATATTGACGATATATTTTGTATCTGGCAGGGCAATGAGCTAAATACATTTGTGGAGAATCTGAATATGAATCCATTCAATATCAACCTGACTACTCATTAAAGTCAGGTAAGTATGGATTTTCTTGATTTAAACATCTATAAGGATGAAAATAGTTTGTTACAAACTAAGGTCTTCAAGAAAACTGCTGCAGTGAATGCTTTGCTTCTTGCACAGTTATCACATCCATGGCATCTGATTCAGAATATTCCGGAGGGCTAATTTCTTAGAACCGCTTTACACACTGCGATACCAGTTACGATACAACCGATGGGGGCGGGTACGCATGCTGGCGATATCGGTACCGATATCGCCATCATGCGTAGCCGCCCACATCAGTTGTGTGACACGGGCAAATCTCTGCCCGTGTCACAAAACATCGCCCAGACCCGTCACACGGACTTACCTTCCCTGCGACGTTGCTGTGACTGGCGAACTGCCTCCTTTCTAAGGGGACGGTTCGTTCAGCATCACAGCGACGTCACAGCAGCATCACTGAACCGCCGCCCAATAGAAGTGGAGGGGCGGAGATGAGCGGGATGAACATCCCGCCCACCTCCTTCCTTTCGCATTGTGGCCGGGAGCAGGTTAGGAGAGCTTCCTCGTTCCTGCGGTGTCACACGGAGCGATGTGTGCTGCTGCAGGAACGAGGAACAACTTCGTTACTGCTACAGTAATGATATTTGAGAATGGACCCCCATGTCACCGATGAGCGATTTTGCACGTTTTTGCGACGATGCAAAATCGCTTATAGGTGTCACACGCAACGGCATCGCTAAAGCGACCGGATGTGCGTCACAAATTCCGTGACCCCAACGAGATCACTTGAGCGATGTTGTAGCGTGTAAAGCCCGCTTTAGGCTGAGGAGAAATTGTTCAGAGGAATCTACCTTCAGGGATCAAGCAAGGGACCTCTGAAAAGATTTTCGGGAGAGGGGCTATAGCCGTTGGACAATCAGAAGAGCATTTAGAAGAGCGTGTGAGACAACCAGAAGTGACTTAGTGATTCCGCACCAGAAGGCTAAGGATGACCAATAGGTGAGATTAATTTACAAATATGATAGTTGGAAAGAAATGAGATGCCTTGGCAAAATTTTGGCCTGTTTTGTCTACTGACCCAACTCTTAAGGTGACTTTACACGCTACAACATCGCTAAAGCGATGTCGTTGGTGTCACGGGTTTTGTGACGCACATCCGGCCGCATTAGCGATGTCGTTGCATGTGACACCAATTAGCGATTTTAAATCATTGCAAAAATGTTCAAAATCGCTAATCGGTGACATCCCCCCCAATCTCAATTATCGTTGCTGCTGCAGTAACGATGTTGTTCGTCGTTCCTGCGGCAGCACACATCACTACATGTGACACCGCAGGAATGAGGAACATCTCCTTACCTGCATCCCGCCAGCAATGAGGAAGGAAGGAGGTGGGCGGCCGCTTTGATTGGGCCAGCTTTGATTGGGCGGCCACTTAGTGACGTGTCTGTGTCGCCGAACAAACCGCCCCCTTAGAAAGGAGGCGGTTTGCCGGTCACAGCGACATCACTATGCAGGTAAGTATGTGTGACGGGTCCGCGCAATGTTGTCCGCGCTATATGCCCGTGACGCACAAATGATGGGGGCGGGTACGCACGCTAGTGATCTCACTAGCGAGATCGCAGCGTGTAAAGCGGCCTTTAGAGAGATTCTACCTCAAAAACCATCTATTACATATAGAAGGGCAGATAACATCAGAGATAAAATAATGAAGAGTTATTATTCTGGAGCTGCCACTCAGAATAGTTTTGGATCTAAGGGCGCCAAATGGGGCTTTTTTTCCTCGTGGCAAGTGTAGCGCCTGCCCCAACATGCGCAGAGCAACTAATTTTCTATCAAGTGATGGTCAAGAAGAATTTCGGATTACCAAACACATTACATGTAAAACAGAGGCAGTGATTTATTATGCCACATGCCCATGCAATTTGACATATGTTGGTCTTACTACAAGGAAATTAAAAACAAAAATTCGGGAACATGTCTTGGACATTAATAATGCATCAAAAAATGTTGATGAGACTGCCCTTAAACCTATTCCCCGCCATTTCAAAATCCACCATAAGTGTGATTCATCACTATTTAAGGTATCAGGTATTGACAAAATTATTACCAATTTGAGAGGTGGGGATTTGAAAAAGAGCCTTTCTCAACTCGAGGCAAAGTGGATCTGGCGGTTGAAGACGGTACGACCAAATAGGTTAAATGAAGTTCTGAGTTTTGCTCCATTCCTGATTTTATTATATTTATTGCTGTTTTGTGTAGGTTGTTACTGTTTTCAATTAAATTTGAGTTTTTACTTTTTATTAATTCTCTCTTTTTTCTTTCCTCTTAGTGTACATGGTGACTCTGTGTCCCTGGACTTCCATTTTTTGCTGTCTTGTATTTTTGCTGTATTTTTTATCTTATGTATATAACATATGTGAAATATCTATTTATATATATAGTTTGGAAAAAAATTTTTATAGAAAGATTTTTTAAAAAAAAAAAAAGGAATACAATATGTAAGTTTGATATATTTATTTTTGCAACACTATTTTGTATTAAATCATTCTCCTTTTTATAGGAGATATGTATATAGCACCTTGATAATCAAGTTTTTTACACTTATTTTCTTCGTACCATATTTGTTTGTTTTTTACAAAAGTTTTATTTTTTTTATCATATTCATTCATTATTATCACATCAATTTTACATTTCGTAACAACAATAATTGTAAGTGAAAAAGTTTTTAGTACTTTTTGACAAGTATATTGTTTTGCACCTGCACATATTTCTTACAATTTTTATTGGTGTTTTTAGCACGTTTTTGAATATTCTGTGATTTGCATATTTAATAAAAATTCTTTGGTATTTCTCAATATTTACACATGCATATATTTTTTTATATGCATTGTTTTTGTAGTAACATTTTAATTTATATTTATGCAATTTTTATACACATATATATATATATAATATACACTTTTTATCTATATATATATATATATATATATATATATATATGACACTTAGAAAATAAAAATATTCACTTAAGTATTCACATATTTCACTGTTTTGTAAAATGGTTGGGTATTTAAACGCTTGTAGATGTGTGTATTTTTTTAACATTTTTTCTTGCATACTGTACACATATATATATATATATATATATATATATACACAGTATATACACAAGGATTTTTTGTATAGTTTTGTATATTTAGATATTTCATTTTTTCTTAAATATTTATTTATTTATTTAGATTCTATATATGTACTTAAGTTATTTGTATATATACAGCATATTAGTAAAAGTGGACTAAAACTTTATTGTATGTCCGGGGTTTATACATCAAAACCATGATTCTGCCTGAATAGTAGGCTTCTGTGCATGCAGAGCAATTGGCTTCAGTGTGCGCAGCTGAGCGCTCATGTGTGCCTCACGTCCCTCTGTTCTTGGAAATGCGTCCTTCGTTGTTTGGGAGGCTTCACTTCCCTGTCTCTTTTGATGTGTCCTGGGTGTGTGACTGGGGGGATGTGCCTCCTGTACAATGGACGCTGAGCCAGACACGGGGTGAATATGACTGTGCGCGTGAGCGCTAAGTCCGGCAGCGCACACATGGGGAGATTGCTGATTGGCTTCTTGTGATATAAAAGACCTGCCACTCAAATCTTTTTGTCACACCCCTTCTGAGGAAGCTATGACGGCGAAACGCGTCAAGGGGGGGTCCCTAAGGTAATGACATTTTTCAGCTTTACGGTTGTATAATGCACTGGCATTAATAGGTTTACTGGCATCCCTACCTATATACGCCTAGCTTGAATCTCTGGATATGTGGCTCTGGATTCTCTAACATTGCTGTCGTATGCAGCTGTGTGATGTTAACAATCTACTCTACTGCCAACTTGTGCTGAATTTGGATAGTAAGCAAATATATTACATCTAGGTTGGTTGGTTTGTTGTCTTTTTAAGGCCACTCTATTTTCATATAAATGATAGGTTATAATAAATAATTTGATACTTAAATATATTTGAGTGACAACAATAATCAAATATCTGAATTTGTTACCATACGCAGCTGCATTGATTGATGAATTTGTTTATTGACATCTAGAGGTAAAATTTGCATATTACAAAGTACATACTACAATTTTTAGTTAGATTTTTGATTTTTTTGCTGCCCACTCTGTTATAAATTAAAATCGATTCAAATAATAAAAGAATATTTTTTTATGTGGGTATAAACTAATCAAGTGTACCGTGATTTTTTTTGCTAATCTATACGGATTAATTCTTTTGGCGGATTTTTCAATTTTTGGGTGCTATAGTACCATTAGTTGTGTTGACATTATGTACAGTACATATAAATGTTTCATTTTGTAAAGTGTGTTTATGAATTGATAATTTATTTGTCTGTCATTACCCTTTTGGACTTTTTTTCTGTACTCTTCTTCTCTGTTTACATTTTTTTTTAAATTATTTTATGAAATAAAGAAAGTAAATATTGATATGTAATTGTGAATGGAGTTCTTTCTTATGTAGGTTTTGTAATCAAGAAGTTTACCATCTCCCTGAACGTGAACGGCAGAGAAAAATTAATGACAAGTTGCAACGCAGGATTGTCTGTATGGTGGATAAGCAGCCCTGGTCAAGTTATAAAGAAAGTTAAGCTGTCCTGCAGTCTCACAGTGCATCAGTGTCAGCGTGAAGTATTCATCAACACCTAGGAGGACCCCACTGCTGATAAAGACAATTAAAAAGCCAGACTACTGTTTGCCAAAATACTGGTGTAAGCCAAAATCCTTCTGGGAAAGCATCTTGTAGACAGATGAGACCAAGATAGAGTTTATTGGTAAAGCACATAGCACATCATTTTACTGTACTGTACTGTATCTGTAGTGGCCCGGTCCAGATTGTGTCTGTTTCTTTAAGTACATTTACTTATATGTAATATTATGTTATATAAGTAAAGTTTTTTTCATTTGCTGTGTTCTAGCACCCTCTACTGGTGAAAACTGTAAGAATCTGAAGTGTGCATTGGGTGTTTTCCTATTGGCCAGTTCTTGGTCACATGGCTCAACAGGTCAACAGGTAGAGCTATTCTCCAGCCTCTGTCTGGAAAGAACTGGAATGTTCTGGTTCTGGCTGAGTCTCCTCTGAGGGAAGACATTATGTGGAGAATCTCTTCACCACAAGACTCCTGCTAGGCCCGAGGCCTAGAATTTCACCAGTTACTGATTTTTACAGCCAATATGCTGAAGGCTTCCTATCCTGAATCCTCACTGGCCAGATATACATCTCTTCAGACAGTAGGGCATACTGAGTATATACCAGACCCTACTGCACGCAGATTGGGGACGTTTGAGGGTCTCCCACCCCACTGCAATATTAGTGGCTTTCATGCCATTGTCCACGCACCAGCCGTCCGCTCCCGTAGCATGCTGGGCAACTGTCTTCATTTGCTTACAAGTACTGCACATGTCTGAACTAGCAGTGAAATTAACCCCAGGACTCCAGGTCTGTACAATCCTATCATATCTACCCTCTAAACTCAAGAGACTCTGAACCTAAAGCATACCAGTATTAATTCTGAAACAAATTGTGCACTTAAAGCTCCAGTACCCTAATTGCACTTCAGCATTCAACTCCAAGCTGTATTTGCCCTGGCCTACCCACGAGAGACTGTGAAACATATATTCCGCATTGATTTGCTTTGTTCCTGCTATATTAACCCCATAGCGACGGCCTAACGTCTCAAGACGTCGGAAAAACAGGGTACTTATTCTGTTCCGACGTCTTGAGACGTCAGGCCGGAAAAAGCTTGTAGCGCCCCCCAGTGACGAAAAATCTCGGGGGTTTCAGCTACCGGAGGTAGCTGAGACCCCCAAGATTATGAATCGGGGTGTTTTTTTTGGACCCCGTTAATGCGATTGCCGGTATACACCGTATACCGGCGACAACATTAAAAAAAAATAAATGGCCGGTAAAATTGATTTATTTCTCATCTGACGTGATCAAACATGTCAGATGAGAAATAAATATGAGCCCTTAGTGCCCCCAAAGCCCCCGGTACCGGAGAGTCCCCCCACCACCCCTACCCCCCCTCCGGAAAATCCAAGATGGCGCCGACGCGCGCTGAAAACTGCAGCCGCCGCCGGATCTGCATTCATTTCCCTCCGATCTGAAATGATCAAACATTTCAGATCGGAGGGAAATGTCCTCCCCCTGACCCCTCCTCCGGTACACCGGAGATCTCTGGTCCCCGGAGCCCCCTCTGGTTCTCCAGAGCCCCCTCCCCCCTCCGGAGCGTGGAAGATGGCGGCCGCATTCAGCCTGCTCTTTCTGCCGCATGTGACATGTCACATGCGACAGAAAGGTGTCCCCAGGTCCCCCCCCCGTCACCCGTCACCCCCCCCGCCCCCGGTCTTACGTTACCTGGCTGCTGGTGCTCCGGCCCCGCGATCACGCCGCCTCCTTCTTTGAAAGCTGGCGGCGCATGCGCAGACAGCGGCTGTCAGCTGGATCCCTGCAAGCAGGGATGCTGACGTCGCTACCGCACAGGCTGCTGCACTGTGGACCGGGGGAGGGTGAGTATGGTAATCTGCAGCCACACTCCTCACATGGAGAGACTGCTGTTCTAGAAAATGGGGGGTACGTTCTGTGAGCGTGCCCCTCATATTCTAGAATGAGGTTACTGCAGGTTGGACCGGGGCAGTGTGAGTGCAGTATTCTCAGATTACTGCACCCACACTGCTCATGGAGATCTTGCTCTTCCAGAAAATGGGGGATACGTTTCCTGAACGTGCCCCCCATATTCTAGAAGATCCAGAGTCGGCGTGGGACCTCCAAACTGGATTACAGCGACCGAAATTTATTTATTTTCAATAAATTGGTAAAAGAGGAATGTTTCGGGGAGTTTTTTTTTCAAATAAATTTTTTTTTTGTCTTTATTGTTTTCTATTACTTGACTGGGTTAGTAATGTCGGGTATCTGTTTAGATGCCGTGACATCACTAACCCCAGGGCTTGATGCCAGGTGACATTACAGCTGGTATCAACCCCATATATTACCCCGTCTGCCATCGCACCAGGGCGCGGGATGAGCTGGAGCGAAGCGCCAGGATTGGCGCATCTAATGGATGCGCCACTTCTGGGGCGGCTGCGGCCTGCTATTTTTAGGCTGGGAAGAGTCCAATAACCATGGCTCTTCCCACCCTGAGAATACCAGACCCCAGCTGTCCGCTTCACCTTGGCTGGTGATCTAATTTGGGGGAAACCCCACGTTTTTTTTTTTTAAAAAAAACGCCTGGGGAGCCCTCCAAATTAGATCACCAGCCAAGGTGAAGCTGTCAGCTGTGGTTTGCAGGCTACAGCTGTCTGCTTTACCCTAGCTGGCTATCAAAAATAGGGGGGACCCCATGTCGTTTATTTTAATTATTAAATTTTTTGGGGGCTAAATACAAGGCTAGGCACCCTTTAGTGCCACATGAAAGGCACTAAAGGGCGCCAGCTTAGAATATGCAGGGGGTGGGACGTTATATTTGTTTGACATCTATCCATTCATCCATTGTAGCATTTTAGGCTGTGCGCCCACAATCGGGATTTGCAGCGTTTTGGGCGCAGAGTGTTTCCCTGCGTCCATAGCGCTGTGTTGTGCAGTAGAAGCACAGTGGAAGGATTTTTAGAAATCCCATGCCCACTGTGCTTCTCTTCTCCGCAGCATAAACCGACCTGTGGTGCAGCTTCCCGAGCCTCAGCATTTCAATTTATGCTGCGGAGATGAGTGTTCTCTGCAGGTAGCATAGAGCTCCACAGTGGCCTGAACCCAAATCGTGGGCATGGGCAGCTGCGTTCTCCCGTGGACAACACTCACATCTCTGCAGGAAGGCTGACACTGTGTACTAGACGCCGTGTCGCTGGATCATGGCCACATAGCCTAAAAGTGAGACATTTGTTGCTACAGCAACATTTTTGTGAAGTACCTGTGGATTCAAAATGCTTACTATACTCCTGAATAAAATCCAGTTTCCAAAATGGGGTCACTTGTGGGGGGTTTCTGCTGTATAGGTACCCAAGGGGCCCTGCAAATGTGACATGGTGCGCGCAATTTATCCAACTTTTCCAGAATTCAAATGGTACTCCTTCCATTCCAAGCCCTCCCATTTATCCAAACAGAGGTTTTTGGCCACATGTGGGGTATCCCTGTGCTCATAAGACATTGGATAACAACCTGTTGGGTCCACGGTTTGTTGTTGTCTCTTGAAAAAGTGAGAAATTTGATGCTGAAGCAACATTTTTGTGAAAAAAATGAAAATTTTCAATATGGCAACCTAAGCTTATCAAATTCTGTGAAGTATTCGTGGATTCAAACTGCTCACTATACACCTAGATAAAAGCCTTGAGGTGTCTTGTTTCCAGAATGGAGTCACTTGTGGGGGACAGCCACTGTTTAGGCACCTCAGGGGCTCTCCAAATGCAACCTGGCGTCCGCTATTGATTCCAGCCAAATTTTGCAGTCAAATGGCACTCCTTCCCTTCCGAGCCCTGCCATGCGCCCAAACAGTTGATTTCCACCACATATAAGGTATCGCCAAACTCAGGAGAAATTGCACAATAAATGTTATGCTGAATTTTTTCCTTTTACTCTTGTAAAAAAAAAAAGCTACCTGGTTGAAATAACAATTTTGTGGTAAAATTTTATTTTTTTTTTTTCATGGCTCAACGTTATAAAATTCTGTGAAGCACCTGGGGGTTCAGGGTACTCACCAAACATCTAGATAAATTCCTTGAGGGGCCTAGTTTCCAAAATGGGTCACTTGTGTGGGGTTTCTTCTGTTTAGGTACCTTAGGGGTCCTCCAAATGTGACATGGTGCCCGCAATCTTTTTCAGCCAAATTTCCTTTCCAAAATTCAAATATTGCTCCTTTCGTTCCAAGCCCTCCCATTTGTCCAAACAAAGGTTTCAGACCACATGTGAGGTATCACCGCGCTCATAAAAAAGTGGGTAACAAACCTAGAGGTCAAATGTTTGGAATTACCTCTTGAAAAAGTGAGAAAATTGATGCTAAAGCAACATTTTTGAGAAAATTATTAAAATTTTCAATATGACAACGTAACGTTAACAAAATCTGTGAAGTACCTGTGGATCTAAAATGCTCACTATATCCCTAGATAGAAGCCTTGAGGGGTCTAGCTTCCAAAATGGTGTCACTTGTGAGGGGTTTCTTCTGTTTAGGTACCTTAGCGGACCTGTAAATGCAACATGGTGCCCACAATCTATTTCAGCCAAATTTGCTTTCCAAAATTCAAATATTGCTCCTTCTGTTCCGAGCCCTCCCATTTGTCCAAACAGAGGTTTCTGACCATATGTGGGATATCGGCGCACTCATAAGAAAGTGGGGAACAAGTTTTGTGGTCCATTTTGTTGTGTTATTTCTTCTAAAAGTGAATAAATTTGGGTTAGAGCAACATTTTTAGGTAAAATTTAATTTTTGCTTTTTTTCATTCCACATTGCTTTTGTTCATGTGAAGCACCTGAAGGGTTAATAAACTTCTTGAATGTGGTTTTGAGTACTTTGGGGGGTGCAGTTTTTATAATGGTGTCACTTTTGGGTATTTTCTGTCATCTAGGCCTCTCAAAGTCACTTCAAATGTGATGTGGTCCCTAAAAAAATGGTTTTGTAAATTTTGATGTAAAAATGAGAAATCGCTGATAAACTTTGAACCCCTCTAACTTCCTAACGAAAAAAAATTTTGTTTCCAAAATTGTGCTGATGTAAAGTAGACATGTGGGAAATGTTATTTATTAACTATTTTGTGTCACAGAAATCTCTGGTTTAACGGTATAAAAATTCAAAAGTTGAAAATTGCAAAATTTTCAACATTTTTGCCAATATTCAATTTTTTTCATAAATAAACGCAAAAAATATTGTCCTAAATTTGGTACTATGCTTTGCACCAGTGCATTATATTGTATCTAAATGTGTATTGTCCTTGCAGAGAAAATATTAAGTCGTTCTTTTGTTTCAGCACACACTGGGGTGACCAGTTTCCTGTTTTACACTAAAAGGATTACATTACTATGGAACCAATAGATGTGCACATCTGCTGTTCAGGGTCTTATCTGTGGTATCCTTAGTGATACCAGACTCTGAATGACGCTGATAACTGCTTCCCTACTCCATAGGAGTTGAGGGGCGGGGCTTGACGTCACTCCGGTCACATGACCGGATCACATGGTGCTGCATTCCACTGTGGAACGCACGCCGACAGCCTGGTTCCAGTTTACAGGGAGATTACAGAGGAACAGAGGATTCTGCCCTCCTCACCTGCTTGGTGAGTGGTTTATTCAACCCACCGGTTAGTAATTATTAATGGTCCTTTTGTATATATATATTTAGGCTCTGGTCACTCCTCAACTTACCCCTGATGAAGCCACATATGGTGGCGTAACGCGTGGGGCAGGCGCACCCATACCACCTCCCTCACTATTTACTTATCTGGTATTGTATTAGCTCTCTTTGATCTGTACCATATTTATGTGAATCCTACAATTGGTGACTATGTACTGCTGTATACTGTCCTTTGGTACTGCTATTTTGAGCTTGTATGCTTTATATTAATTCATGAGGTTTTGGTTGGTGATGTGCCAATTTGCTCATGGGTAGATCATTCTTTTGATCTTTCCCATTTTTAAATGGTCTTAACAATATTTCTCTGTGTTACTAATAAACTTTTTCACACTTTTTGCATGCAACAAGGGACTCCTCTTGCTTGATTCCATTATTCTGGATTTTCCAGTACATGTTTGGTGTAGTTGTGCTCACTCTTTCCCATGTGTTGTGTTCCTAAATTTGGTACTAACATGAAGTCCAATATGTGACGAAAAAACAATCTCAGAATCACCGGGATCCGTTGAAGCGTTCTAGAGTTATAACCTCATGAAGTGACACTGGTCAGAATTGCAAAATTTGGTCTGGTCATTAAGGTGAAAATTAGCTCCGTCACTAAAGGGTTAAAGCAACTGTTATCCCCAAGACCGTGTCTGTGGACTGTCCATCAGCTGTGGATACTGTGTGGGGGTGGATAGCAAGGAACATATAGGCCCTTACAAAGGTTAAATTTGGCGTCACGAACAGGATCATTCCTCTGTGCCTATCTTCTCTTACTGCACTACAAGTCTCAGCATTGCTCATTAACCTCTATCTTGCCAGTGAATACTGCCAAAGACTGTTTCCTGTTTCATGCTGGAGTTAACAGCACCTGCACCAGCTCTTCTACTCTGCTGCCTTTCAAGTTACTCAAATAAGTGCAAATCCTCACTCACCGCAGTGCTATTTTCAAGAGGAAGAGCCTTCCATCTCAGAGACTGTGTTGGTGCATAACAGTGCATCCCTTAAAGCTACAGTGTCATCATTATTCTTAAAGAGACAGTACTTGCATCATCACCAAAATGTCTGAACCTCTTCATAATGGCCAGGCCGAGTCTGTTAACTCTGTATCATCATCCTCATCAGCTAGTGCTCCAGTGGAACGGGCTAATGCCGCCAACCCAGTTCCAGCCCCTGTCATGGCTACCGGCATGCCATTCTTCATTGGAACCTCTAGTCTCCCAAGCTACAGAGGAGATCCTCATACACTTGCTGGGTTCAAAGAAAAGATGATGCATACTCTTGAGCTTTTCTCACTTTCTCCCCATCAGCAGGTACAACTTCTCCTGGGACAGCTTGATGGACCAGCTGCTGAGGAAGTCCGTTCCTGGCCATCTACTGAGAAAACCAATGTAGAACAGATCCTTACCCACCTGAGAAAAGAATTTGAACGCCAATCACCCACCGAGGTTCGTCTCAAATTTTACAACAGACGTCAGGGACCAGGTGAGACTCTTAGGGACTACGCACTAGCACTTCAGTCTGCATACAGGGCCTTACAGCAAATAGACACTATAGATCCTGCTGCTGCAGAAAACATAATCACCGACAGATTCATAGAAGGTGTAGACTACAGGCTAGTACAAAGTCAACACCACATGCTAGCAGCACAAAATCCAAACATGACTTTCTTAGACTTTAAAGGTCTAGCCCTGCGAGTAGTGTGTACTGACTCACCTTGTACCAGCTATGCTCTTGTGCCTCATTCCTCAGACCTTGCTGCTGGAACTTCTACTGTATCTCCTCTTTCACCTGTTTCCCCTATGCAGGCCACACAGTCTGTGCAAGCCCCTACTCTCATTCATGCACCTCCTACCACGGATGCACTTGTCCAAGTCCTTGAATCCGTATGCCAAGCCTTAATGGAGCTAAAAGGCCAACCCCCTGCATCATGTGAATCATCTGTAAATCGGACATTGTCTCAAGAGCCACATTCTAGTAGGTCAAGTCCTGATAGGCCCCCTCCTGGAAGGCCTCCATCAAGTGATTGTGTGTACTGTAATTATTGTGAGCGTCTTGGACACTACAAGTATCAATGTTATAAGTTAAACGTGACACCCCCGAAGCCAAGGGCCATCCCTCGGGAGGTGAATACAAGGGCCCAAAGGGACAATCACAATGGATTTCCTGGTTCATCTCCAAATGCCCGTATATAACCATATGGATCGATGGTGTACCTCTAGAAGCTTTAGTGGACACTGGTTCACAAGTCACCACAATTGAGCGACGAGCCTTTGAAAAGAATTGGGACTTTGATCTCCTGAATCCAGTGGGTAAAGCAAAGTTAGACTTAATTGCAAGTAATGGTCAACCTATTTCCCAGCTAGGCTACTGGGAACCCACAATCCAAATTGGTGATCGCAAGTTACCAGGTCAAGGTATAATTGTTACTGAGGCTGAGGGAGATACAACAGCAGTAGTGTTAGGCATGAATGTCATTCGCCATGTGTTTACTGAATTGCTCACTGCATTGCATGCTTCTCTCCCTTCTGCTTCTTCCCCTTACAGGCAAGCTGTTCAGCGGACTATCAAAGTGCCCTGCGCCCAACAGAAGTTTGCCAACAGTAAAGGTGAGATCTGCCGTGTTCGAATCACCAACGCACGACCAGTTACCCTCTCAGCCAACAGCGAGACTCTAGTCTGGTGTCGAGCTCGACCAGGAATTGACAATGAGGACTATGTAGCTCTTCTTGACTCCATCCAGATTGAAGGACAGCCCCTGGTAAAAGCTGCCAGAAGTATTGTCACCATCTCAAACGGTAGAGTACCAGTACGGCTAGTCAACCTAAGTGATATTCCTATCGAGCTATACAAGTTTAATTCAGTTGCTCAACTGTATAGTCTTGATCCAGAAGACATCATAGATGAAGAGACACTTGCTCATCAAAAGTCATTAAAAGCCACTCCCAAAGGCTCTAATACACCCACTACCTTCTGGTGGAATGAACTTAATGTTGGAGATGCTAACACTCCTATCGAATACATCAATGGTGTAACTAAACTTGCTAAGCGACACAGCCAAGCTTTCAGCAAACACCCCCTTGACTTCGGCAAGACTACTCTGATCCAGCACAAGATCAACACAGGTGATCATCCTCCTATCAAAGAAAGATATCGTCCAGTACCTCCTGCTAACTATCAACAAGTAAAGAAGCTGTTAAAAGAGCTGAAAGATTCTGAAGTCATCCGAGAAAATCAAAGCCCATGGGCTGCACCCATCGTCCTGGTGAAGAAAAAGGATGGTAACATCAGATTTTGTGTCGACTACCGAAAGTTGAATAATGTTACACAGAAAGATGCCTATCCTCTTCCACGGATTGAAGAATCCATCACCGCTCTTGGCTCAGCTGCATACTTCTCCACTCTTGATTTAACCAGCGGTTACTCGCAAGTACCCATGGCTCCTGAGGATAGAGAGAAGACAGCTTTCACCACCCCAATGGGACTCTTTGAGTTTAACGGTATGCCGTTTGGGTTATGCAACGCCCCTGCTACATTTCAGTGACTCATGGAAAGACGTCTTGGTCACCTCAACTTCCAGAGCATTCTGTTATATCTTGATGATGTTGTGGTATACTCTCGCACTTATGAAGACCACCTATGCCACCTTGCAGAAGTATTCCAGGTACTTATTGAACATGGCCTGAAACTAAAACCATCAAAGTGTCATCTGCTCAAGCCGAAAGTCAACTACCTGGGTCATGTTGTAAGTGCCGAAGGTATCCAGCCTGACCCTGAAAAGATCTCAGCTGTGAACAACTGGAACACCCCAAGAACCGTCAAAGAAATCAGAAGTTTCCTAGGTTTTGCGGGCTACTACCGCCGCTTCATACCTCATTTTGCGCAAATATCAGAACCCCTTACAGAGCTCCTACGAGGTTGCCCTAGAGAAAACTACGACAGAAGACTTCCAAATGGTCTGAGCGACAAGAAACTGCCTTTCAGATGTTGAAAAGTCTATTGACTTCACCTCCAATTCTGGCGTACCCTGACTACCATCATCCTTTCCGTGTCTACACGGATGCCAGCCACCAAGGCCTTGGAGCGGTACTATCGCAAGTCCAGGGTGACAAAGAGAGAGTCATTGCATATGCCAGCCGAAGCTTGAGAGGTGCAGAGAAAAATGATAGCAATTACAGTTCGTTCAAGTTAGAGCTGCTAGCTCTTGTGTGGGCAGTCACAGAGAAGTTCAAAGATTACCTCGCTGCTACACCCTTCACCGTTCACACGGACAATAATCCTCTCGCTCATCTCAATACTGCACGGCTAGGTGCTCTTGAACAGAGATGGGCTTCAAGATTAGCGAATTTCTGCTTTGATATTAAGTATCTCAGTGGCAAGATCAACATCAATGCTGATATGTTATCCCGTTCCCCCGTAGGAGAAGGGCGTCCTGAGGAAGATCTGTGGGAAGATGTTGAGATGCCTCCCTTCTATCAAAGGTTTGCTACACAAAATGCTGTTGCTGCTACACAAACTGATGATGTTTCTCCACAGAAACCTGACCTATTCCAAGATCCATCGAGATGGAAAACTCTTCAAAATGAGTCTCGTGTCCTAGGTGAGATCTATGATTACCTGACTACTGGGAGAATACCTTTCAGACGACGCAGAAGATGTCCTGATGTTGAGCTTAATCGTCTCTGGAGACAGCGCAAAAGACTCTTCATTCAAAAGGGCTTGATCCTGCGCAATACCTTAGACCCGGTTTCAGGTGAAAGGCTACATCAGATTCTAATCCCACGGCGAGATGCCAGAATTGTTCTTGATGCCTACCACGACCAGTCTGGGCACTTTGGCGTGCACAAAACTGAAGCCACCATACACCAACGCTTCTATTGGATTGGGATTCGGTCAGACATAGAAAATTGGTGTAGTGAATGTCCAGCTTGCAACCTCACCAAAGTCGGTAAGAAAGATGCCAGAGCTCCCCTTCATCCAATCCATTCTCAGAAACCAAATGAGCTAGTCACTCTTGATCATGTGAAGCTAGCACAAACTCGTTCAGGCTACACGTATGCCTTAACCATGGTGGATCACTATACTAAGTGGGTTGCTGTTGTGCCAGTAAAAGACCTTACAGCTCGGACTACAGCTATCACCTTCTACCGTGAATATGTGAGACATTACGGTTGCCCTGAAGCAGTCCTCACAGATCGTGGATCTGCCTTTGAGTCACAATTATTTCAAGAACTCTGCCAATTCCATGAGTGCAAAAAGCTGAGAACAACCGCCTATCATCCCCAAGGGAATGGCCTCTGTGAGAAAGTCAACCAGACCTTCATCAATATGCTGCGAACAGCATCTGTTACCAAACAAGCTGAATGGCCTCAATTGCTTGACGAGTTAGTGGAAATCTACAACAATACTGTCCGCTGTTCTACAGGCTACTCGCCATATTATCTGATGTTTGGAAGACAAGGTCAGCTCCCAAAAGATCGTTCTCTTGGAATCCAAGTCCCTGACGTGATCAATCCCCTGCCAAAAACTGATTGGGTCTCAGAGCATCAGCGAAGAATACACGAAGCCCAACAGATTGTTGATTACCGCATGGGTGAAGCTCACCGTCAAAAAGAAGAGAGCTACAATCAAAGAGCTAATGCTTCCCCACTTCAAGTTGGAGACAAGGTATGGCTAAAGAAGTACCACCGTACAGGAAAACTCGACTCACTCTGGGAAACAGAGCCATACATAGTTACAGCTATCCCATATCCTGAGTCAGATGTCTATGAAGTGAATAAACCCGGGAATGGCCCCACAGACAGTGCACAGGAACCGCATGAAGCTATGCACCAAAGAGGATCTACTGGTGATGTCATCACCTCCTCCACAAGTCTTGCCGGTCTACACACCAATTCCTGCAATGGAAACACCAGCCAGACAACCTACTGTGGAAGAGTCCCTCTACAACACTCAATTTATCCTTCCATGCTATCAATATGTCCCCGTCTCGGTTCCTGCTCCAGTTGCTGCTCCTCTGCCAACTTCACCTGAGCCAGCAAACAATATCTTTCCTGCTCAAGAAGAAGATCAAGTGTTGAGGCATTCAGAGCGAAGCACAAAAGGAACACTTCCAGCCCGCTACATTGACTAAAATGTCATATCCTTTTCCATGATTATATAATCTTGTGTTTATTTATTTAGCTGGATGATCAGTTTAGTAATGTTTAAGCCTCTGCACCTGAGTAATACCAAGCACCTTGTTTATTATTTGCACAATTTTCTGTATACAGCCATGGACTTATAGACTGGACCACTAAAGTGCCTTTCCAGAGCCTTTCATATGGACGATAGTATATTGCGGAAAGAGACTATCTCATATTGGCACTACCACATTCATGTTTTGCATTTGTTCATTGCCTTATTGTTACTGTGCCTTAAATATATATTTCCTTCCTTTCTTAGCAGTCCTCCACTTGCACAATCGCCGAGGATGGCTCACCTTCAGAGGGGGAGTATGTAGTGGCCCGGTCCAGATTGTGTCTGTTTCTTTACGTACATTTACTTATATGTAATATTATGTTATATGTTATAAGTAAAGTTTTTTTCATTTGCTGTGTTCTAGCACCATCTACTGGTGAAAACTGTAAGAATCTGAAGTGTGCATTGGGTGTTTTCCTATTGGCCAGTTCTTGGTCACATGGCTCAACAGGTGAAGCTATTCTCCAGCCTCTATCTGGAAAGAACTGGAGTGAGCTGGTTCTGGCTGAGTCTCCTCTGAGGGAAGACATTATGTGGAGTTTCTCTTCACCACAAGACTCCTGCTAGGCCCGAGGCCTAGAATTTCACCATTTACTGATTTTTACATCCAATATACTGAAGGCTTTCTATCCTGAATCCTCACTGGCCAGATATACATCTCTTCAGACAGTAGGGCATACTGAGTATATACCAGACCCTACTGCACGCAGATTGGGGACGTTTGTGGGTCTCCCGCCCCACTGCAATATTAGTGGCTTTCATGCCATTGTCCACGCACCAGCCGTCCGCTCCCCATAGCACGCTGGGCAACTGTCTTCATTTTCTTACAAGTACTGCACATGTCTGAACTAGCAGTGAAATTAACCTCAGGACTCCAGGTCTGTACAATCTTATCATATCTACCCTCTAAACTCAAGAGACTCTGAACCTAAAGCATACCAGTATTAATTCTGAAACAAATCGTGCACTTAAAGCTCCAGTACCCTAATTGCACTTCAGCATTCAACTCCAAGCTGTATTTGCCATGGCCTACCCACGAGAGACTGTGAAACATATATTCCGTATTGATTTGCTTTGTTCCTGCTATATTAAAGCAACTGTTATCCCCAAGACCGTGTCTGTGGACTGTCCATCAGCTGTGGATACTGTGTGGGGGGTGGATAGCAGGGAATATCTGGGTCCTTACATATGCCAACCTGATGTACTCTATGCAACTCACATATGCCAACCTGACCAACCTGACGTATTTTACACAACTCACATATGCCAACCTGATGCCCTGTACACCACTTACGTATGACATCATATTGTAAAATTCACATACTAGGAAAACAGTAGATATATTCCAATATAGGGTCACCTGTGGGGGGTTCTCCTGTATAGGCACACTAGGGACTCTCTAAACGTGACATGATGACCACTAGCAATTCCAGCCAATTTTCACTTCCAAAAGTCTAATAGTGCGCTTTTCTTCCAAGCACTGCCATGCACCCAAGCAGTAGTTTTTCACTACAAATGGAGTATTGGCGTACTAGTTAGGAGAAATTTAAAAACATTTTTGTGGTGAAAATGTAATTTTTTATTTTCACAACTCAATGTTATACAATGTTATAAAATTCTGTGAAGCACTTGGGGTTTCAAATGCTCACCACACTTCTAAATAAATTCCTTGAGGGGTCTAGTCACATGTGGGGGGTTTCCACTATTTAGGCATATCAGGGGTGGTTCAAACATCACATAGCATCGACTAAAGGTTCCAGGCAATTTTGCTTTCAAAAAGTAAAATGGTATTCCTTCCCTTTCCAGTCTTGCCATACAGTACTTTTTTTTACAACATGTGAGGTATCAGTGTATTTGTCCAACAAATTGTATGCTACTTTTTCTGCTGTTATACCTTATGAAATTTAAAACTTTGGGGCTAAACATTTTTGTGGGAACATTTGATTTTTTTATTTTCATGGCTCAGTGTCATAAAATTCTGTGCAGCACCTAGGTGTTCAAAGTGCTCAAACATCTAAATAAAATCCTTGAGGGGTTTAGTTTCTAAATTAAGGTTACTTGTGAGGGAGTTTCCCTGTTTAGGCATATCAGGGGTCTCCAAACATGACATGGTGTTCACTAACTCTCTCTCCCGCAGCTACTGTTGGTTACACATTCACATACACCTCTTTAGCAGGCTATACTGCCATCTTGAGCCAGCCCTAGGCATTCCCTGTGTTTTCCTGGGCAAGGTGTGTTACATTATTTTCTTGCCACCACTGTGCACTTGTCTTACCTTTTTGTACTAAAAAAGTGTATTTTGTATTTGACAACAAACTTCCCCTGTTCCTTTTTTGGTTTCTGTATCCCTGGCACTGATCTAGTATTATATCTCCATAGGGCATCACAACATTTAGGTTTTAAGTGCATAGCAAATTGTTAACAACTAGTGATGAGTGAGAGTGCTTGGCACTGCTTGTTACTCAATCGAGCATTGGGGTGCTCAGGGAGTCGCGGAACACAGCCAAGTACCATGGTTGCTCAGATGTTTTGTCTCTGAAACAACAACCGCAACGCACAGGTTTGCTTCACTGCATAATATGTGCAGGCACCTCTGGGGAGCCATTCACAGTTTCTGAATAGCTCTCCTGGGGGATAGAGCAAAGTTTTCGGAATGAGGGGGTCAAATGAAAAAAATCCTCCCTCCCCCACAAATGCTCTCTATATGGCTGGGTGTAAGTGGGCAGAGATCTGAACTGCCAAATGAGTGACTCCCATAACACTCGTTACTCAAGTTGACCTTTCAGAGCGCTAATTTTAATGCTCGCCCATCTCTAGTAACAACGTGAAGTAATTTATTTTAGTTTGGATAAAATTTTGTTTAATAATGTTCATTATGTTTCTCCATGTACAGCACTTCCAGCCAAATGTATACAACTATAGGTGTAATAAGGACAAACAGTGGAATCTCTATTCACAATCCACCCTGGAATTAGTAGATGCCAACTCGGACATTTGTTTAACTTTTTCAGATGTTCCTGTTCCTATGGTGAAGCACGTCTCCCATTCTGCGCTGATGTTATAATTGGGGGCTTTTAGCAGACAGCTTGAGTTTTATGCCTAAAGTTCAATATTTAAAAGGCTCACATGAGAAATGAAAAGAATAACATTTTAGTACGTACTTAAACAGGTTCTGGGATATAGAAAGATTGATCTAATCTGTAATACATACACCATCTGTAATTCCTAGCAGAACATAACACTGCAAGAGAAGCATGGACTTATCTGAGCATATAAAGCATTTTATGGCTTTACTGGGAAGCAGATCAGTGTTTAGGAAAGGATTAGACCTGGTCCCTGTTGGAGGTTATAACTCATATCCATTTATTTGATGATTTGCCTTTTTTATTCATATAAAGTAGAACTTTAGATTTGTTATTTCAAAATCCAGGGTTTTAATGTATTGGTGAGGACCTCAGCATTTTATTACACTTTAAAGGAGAAATTTTTTTGCCATTATTTACAAAAGGGATGTAATGATGTTTGCCATGCACGCAACGGGGATTATGGGATAAAAATGTTCAAATAAAGAAATGGGCACATGGCACACAGCAGACAATGCGCTCAGCCTTCCATAGAATTAGTCTGATAGCGTGTTAATACAATTATACACAGTTAGGGGTTTTTTTTATACAAGTGGTTTTCACAGATGCCCAAAACACAACGGAATATTTCCAAGCAAATTCTGACTGTCGGAACATGTGGAAAAAGTGAACTCTCTTTGGAGCCCCAGGATATCCTACTGTATTCTGCTCTAGCTTTACTAAGTAGAGAATGTCTTAGGGGAGTTTCAACAAGATGGACATTTATTACTTATCCGCATGGTGATAAATGTCTCATCACTTAAATCAGGGTCCTAAGCCACCTGTTTCTCCTCACTGCACAATCACAGTTATGTCACTTTCACACTGCGTTCCTCTCCCCGTTCAGTGGTCCAGTCGGGGCTTCCATCCGAACTCCCCGCAAAACAAGTTATGGACGTATGCGCCGATGGGGCCACTGACTATAGTAGTGCAGATGGAGTCACCGTGTACTTTGTCATGCACCATTTTCAAGAGTATACTCTTATTGGAGCTCTACACCAAGACACAGTCTACTACATGTGGGTGTCTGCCTCCAATAGGCGTATACTCCAGAAAATGGTACAGACGGTGACTCCTTCTGCACCATTATAGTCAGTGGTCCGGTCGGCGCATATGTCCAAAACACGTTTTGTGGGGTGTTCGGATGGAAGCTCCGACTCGACCACTGAATGGGGAGAGGAACGCAGTGTGAAAGCAGCTTTAGGCCTCCTTCAGATGTCAGTGATTCTTGTCCGTATGTTACTGTTTTTACACGGACATACGCAGACCCATTAAAATCAATGGGTCTGCGCACACATCAGTTATTTCTCACTGACATGTCTCCATGCAGCATACATGCATGTCTGTGTGCTCTACACAGAGACAAGTCCATGTTTTCTGGCATCACTGATGATCCACGGACCATACTATGGTGTGATCCGTGAAACATGTACCAGAAAAACACTTATATTTAAAATAAAAAGCTTTTAAAAGGCACCCGTCTCCAGTGCTGCTGTCTCTGGACACTGCTCTCTCCTGCTTCCAGCCCGGCTAATTATGCTCATGCATATGCAGTTATGCACTGCACAGCCTTTCCGGAAGTAGCTGCAGCGGTGAGATAGCAGCGACCGGACACAGGAGAGCAGGAGATATCATCACAGACAGCAAGAGTGGGGACAGGTGAGTAGATCTCCATGTGTTATCAAGGATAGCACACGGAAATCACACATGTACCAAAATCACGGCCCACGGAGGCATATACGCACCTCTCACACGTAGGTGAAAAATGTCTGTGTTTTTCACTGATGTGTTAAAGAGGCCTTAGAAGGAGTTTCAATGAATCTGAAATAACTGTGACACTCATTTCAATGTCACTGGGGCTGGAAAAATAGATGAGTGCTGAAATTTGCGGTCTTCATCAGTCCCATAAACTTTGAATATGGCAGCAGTGTGCATGCTAAAGGAGTATTTCCCCCTCCAAGGTCCTATCCAAGTATGAAGTAGGTGTAATAATATTAGCAAATACAGTTAGGTCCAGAAATATTTGGACAGTGACACAATTTTCTCGCGAGTTGGGCTCTGCATGCCACCACATTGGATTTGAAATGAAATCTCTACAACAGAATTCAAGTGCAGATTGTAACGTTTAATTTGAAGGTTTGAACAAAAATATCTGATAGAAATTGTAGGAATTGTACACATTTCTTTACAAACACTCCACATTTTAGGAGGTCAAAAGTAATTGGACAAATAAACCAAACCCAAACAAAATATTTTTATTTTCAATATTTTGTTGCGAATCCTTTGGAGGCAATCACTGCCTTAAGTCTGGAACCCATGGACATCACCAAACGCTGGGTTTCCTCCTTCTTAATGCTTTGCCAGGCCTTTACAGCCGCAGCCTTCAGGTCTTGCTTGTTTGTGGGTCTTTCCGTCTTAAGTCTGGATTTGAGCAAGTGAAATGCATGCTCAATTGGGTTAAGATCTGGTGATTGACTTGGCCATTGCAGAATGTTCCACTTTTTTGCACTCATGAACTCCTGGGTAGCTTTGGCTGTATGCTTGGGGTCATTGTCCATCTGTACTATGAAGCGCCGTCCGATCAACTTTGCGGCATTTGGCTGAATCTGGGCTGAAAGTATATCCCGGTACACTTCAGAATTCATCCGGCTACTCTTGTCTGCTGTTATGTCATCAATAAACACAAGTGACCCAATGCCATTGAAAACCATGCATGCCCATGCCATCACGTTGCCTCCACCATGTTTTACAGAGGAGGTGGTGTGCCTTGGATCATGTGCCGTTCCCTTTCTTCTCCAAACTTTTTTCTTCCCATCATTCTGGTACAGGTTGATCTTTGTCTCATCTGTCCATAGAATACTTTTCCAGAACTGAGCTGGCTTCATGAGGTGTTTTTCAGCAAATTTAACTCTGGCCTGTCTATTTTTGGAATTGATGAATGGTTTGCATCTAGATGTGAACCCTTTGTATTTACTTTCATGGAGTCTTCTCTTTACTGTTGACTTAGAGACAGATACACCTACTACACTGAGAGTGTTCTGGACCTCAGTTGATGTTGTGAACGGGTTCTTCTTCACCAAAGAAAGTACGCGGCGATCATCCACCACTGTTGTCATCCGTGGACGCCCAGGCCTTTTTGAGTTCCCAAGCTCACCAGTCAATTCCTTTTTTCTCAGAATGTACCCGACTGTTGATTTTGCTACTCCAAGCATGTCTGTTATCTCTCTGATGGATTTTTTCAGCCTCAGGATGTTGTGCTTCACCTCAATTGAGAGTTCCTTAGACTGCATGTTGTCTGGTCACAGCAACAGCTTCCAAATGCAAAACCACACACCTGTAATCAACCCCAGACCTTTTAACTACTTCATTGATTGCAGGTTAACGAGGGAGACGCCTTCAGAGTTAATTGCAACCCTTAGAGTCCATTGTCCAATTACTTTTGGTCCCTTGAAAAAGAGGAGGCTATGCATTACAGAGCTATGATTCCTAAACCCTTTCTCCGATTTGGATGTGAAAAATCTCATATTGCAGCTGGGAGTGTGCACTTTCAGCCCATATTATATATATAATTGTATTTCTGAACATGTGTTTGTAAACAGCTAAAATAACAAAACTTGTGTCACTGTTCAAATATTTCTGGACCTAACTGTACCTGAAAATAGCAATGCAGTATAGTTCTCCTGATATAGCCATATCTCTCACCTCATGTGCAGGGCATTATATTAAGAAGAAAAGGCAAAAAGTTTTTAAAAGTGCAAAAGGCAATACAAAAGTTTATTTAAGACACAAGGTAGACATCCATATTCCATAAAAGCATATTAAAAAGCCAGGATCGGGCCAACCATATGTACCAATAGAGAACCGTGATGTGACATATTATATCAAAATTTACAAAGTAAAGATAAATGTCAATATGAAAAGAACTCCATATTGGAGTATATCCATGCCCCAAAAGGCATCACAGATTCCCATGTACAATTTCAATAACAACACAAAGGTTATAATAGAATATCTACCATAAAGGATAGTGAGGTAAATAGGAAGGCCAGGTCACTGAGAAAACCTCAGGAAGATCGCCCAACGTACGTTTCGATATCTTTGGTATAATTTCTTCATCAGGGGAGAGGCATCTTACTAGTGTTCCCCACGGCACCGGGTTTAAATAGAAGTGATACAACTCAAACTTACCCGGAAGTCTCAGAATGGAGCTCGCGTCGGCATACTGGACAAGTCCCGCGAGACATCGGCCATCACGTCATAATCACGCATGCGCGGGAGCAAGGACACATCGTCATGGCAACCGTGCAGGCACGAGACTTCTAGACAGCAGAAGTCACGCTACAGTCAAGTCCCGGATCTGGTGTGTTCGCACAGAGTGTCATTCTGAGACTTCCGAGTAAGTTTGAGTTGTATCACTTCTATTTAAACCCGGTGCCATGGGGGACACAAGTAAGATGCTTCACACCTGATGAAGAAATTATACCAAAGATATCGAAACGTACGTTGGGCGATCTTCCTGAGGTTTTCTCAGTGACCTGGCCTTCCTATTTAGCTCACTATCCTTTATGGTAGATAATCTATTATAACCTTTGTGTTGTTATTGAAATTGTACATGGGAAGCTGTGATGCCCTGTGCGGCATGGATATACTCCAGTATGGAGTTTTTTTCATATTGAAATTTATCTTTACTTTGTAAATTTTGATAAAATAGCTCACATCACGGCTCTCTATTGGTACATATGGTTGGCCCGATCCTGGCTTTTTAATATGCGTTTATTGAATATGGATGTCTACCTTGTGTCTTAAATAAACTTTTGTATTGCCTTTTGCACTTTAAAAACTCTCCGCCTTTTCTTCTTAATATTATGACCTTGAGTTTGTGCTGTATGTGGGGATTCGGTAGAATCTATACATACACTACCTATTATATGGTGTTCCGGATTTTGTTCACAATTGTTTGTTTTCTGCTCATTACAGATAGCTCCTTTATCATTATTCATATATATATATATTATATGTTATATATATATATTATTCATCCAATATAAGCTTCAGGACCTGGCAATCCCAGATTGATGATGTATTGAAGACCGGTGGTGCACCAGGTGGTGGGAGTGAAGGCATTCAATCAGAAGAGACCTTAATGACCAAATATAAAGAGTTAATAAAAAAGAGAACTAAGCTGTGGTGGAATAAGACCTTTTTGGGAAAGTATTTGGAGAAAGACCTTTTCCCCCATAGACCGCATACAGGTTTTCCCTTCCTTCCTCGCCCAGACCTGTTCCCGAGGTTTTCTGGCCTTGTTGTGGGACCATAATTCATCCTCTCTAACCTCTATTGAGGCTGAATTAGAGTCTCTTGAAAAGAATTTAATTGATATATGTACACCTGTTGTCATGACCCGCTTTAACTCAGATATAGATAAAAAACTTGAGTGATGGGAGTGGGAGATTAAAGGCCCATTTACACACTACGATATCGCTAACAATATGTCGTCGGGGTCACAGAATTCGTGACGCACATCCAGCATCGTTAGCAACGTCGTTGCGTGTAAGAGCTCCGAGCGAGTGTTAACAATCAAAAATACTCACCTAATCATTGATCGTTGACACGTCGTTCATTTTCAAAATCTCGTTGGTCATTGTGAACATAGGTTGTTCGTTGTTCCTGAGGCAGCACAGATTGCTACGTGTGACACCCCGGGAACGACGAACAACAGCTTACCTGCGTCCTCTGGCAACGAGGTGGGCGTGTCGTTCATTCGGCTGGTCTCCGCCCCTCCGCTTCTATTGGTCGGCCTCTGTGTGACTTCGCTGTGACGGCGCACAAACCTCCCCCATAACAAAGAGTTTGTTCGCCGCCCACAGCGACATCGCTAGGAAGGTAAGTATGTGTGACGGGTGTTAGCGATATTGTGTGCCATGGGCAACTAGTTGCCCGTGACGCACAAACGACGGGGGCGGGTACGCTCGCTAGCGATATCGTAGCATGTCAATGGGCCTTAAGGCTTATAAGCTTTAATAACTAAACAGAGATATACTGGACTACTCTACACGAAGAGCCTATAAATGGAGAGTCAACAATAAGAGCCAACGATCAAGATCCTCTTCAATAGTGTCACAGAACTCTGGCGATGGGTCTTCCTCCGGAGCATCGGTGAGCTCCATGGATATTGTCGAGACTGTTGGAGCACATGTCAAGCAGAGGGTTCGCCCACCTGTATCATACAACAAGAACAAATGCCAAGGAAATAGATTACAGGTAATTAACCTGTTGACACGGGTGCTCACTGATGCTCAGGTGGAGGTTCTATCGCATGGTCTAACATTTTCTCCTTCAAATTCATTTCATCTGTTTTCAACTTTGAAGGATCTTAACACTAGAACTACTGGACTAGTGACACCTATATAGAAATACATGGTGCAAAGTAGTCAAAATGACTACCTCAGTAGTTCTAGTGTTAATTTATTCTCCCATAAACTAATTCTTAAAAACTTTTTCATAAGTGGAATACCATGTCTGACAGCCAGGTGGAAAGGGAGACTATACAGAATCTTGAGGACCTACTCCAGGAACAGGAGACCCTACCTTCAGATGCATTTCCATGCACACTCATGCCCAAGTCATAAAAATTCCCCCATCTGTCCCTAAGTCCGGCGGTAGACATATTCACCAAAATGGTGAGTGATCATTTTAAACAGATCTCAACCAGACGTAAACACAACTTGACCCGATCACAGAGGGCGGCTCTGGTTGAACTACAGGGATTTCGTGATATAGTCATAAAACCAGCGGACAAAGGGGGGAATATTGTTGTATTATCTAATGAGAAATACAAACGAGAAGTATTGACACAGTTGCGAGATAAGGAAACGTATAAGAGACTCCGCTCCAATCCCCTGGTTGTGTTTTCCGGAGAACTCAGTGCAATTCTAAAAAGGGCTCTTGAGATGGTCCTCATTAACAAGAAAATGTTTGATGGGCTATGCAAAAAACATGCCAGGATACCTACACTTTACATCTTGCCCAAAATCCACAAAGATGCCAGCATTCCGCCCAGAAGTCAGATTGTGTTCGGCTTAGGGGGCTTGTGTGATCCCATCTTTAAATTTATATATCATTTAAAATCTTTGGTGGAGACACTGCCGTCTTATGTACGTGACACTACTGACATTCTGCGGCGCATTGATGGCATCTTTGTGGAAGAAGATATGATCCTGGTTACAGCCGACAATGAGAGCCTCTACACTTGTATATCCCATGAAGATGGAATACGAGCGGTCCGTTTCTTCCTTGAAGTGTCCGGTCGGGGTGGCGACCTGCGCGAGCTGATAGTTGAGCTGCTCTGGTCGCCCTGTCCCACAATTTTTTCGTCTTTAAAGATAACTTTTATTTACAAAAACGCGGCACTGCCATGGGCGCAGCTTGTGTGCCCTCGTACGCCGGCTTTTTTCTGGGTTACTGGGAGAGGCTGGTTTTTGGTGATGGGGGTCGCGGGCTTAGCGCCCAAGTGCAGTGCTGGTTGCGATATATAGACGACATATTCTTTGTGTGGCAAGGCTCCATTGAGCAGCTCGATCAGTTTATGGGGCAATTAAATGTAAACAACTTTAATATCAAACTGACCTATAAGAACAGCAGATGCAGGATTGACTTTCTGGACATAATGATCACCGCGGACGACAGAGGGTTGATCCAAAGGGACGTTTACTGTAAGGATACGTCCGTTAATGCACTGCTGTGTGCCTCATCCGCCCAAAACCCTTCTACTATTCACGCCATCCCGACCGGGCAGTATTTGAGGATGAGACGGATCTGCTCGTGCAACATAGATTTTGAGCCTCAGTCGGCTGATATTAGGGATCATTCCGTGAGACGGGTTACAGCGGTAGGAGCATCTGGTCTGGCTACAATCATGCCAAAAAGAATTCCAGGGTGCAACTACTTGCAGATAACCCTTAAAAATAGGAAATAAGATGATGTTGCAGTGAGGTTCATCAGAACATACAACCAGGAGTGGGAAACAATGCGGTATATCATGAAAAAACACTGGCCAGTGTTGAAGACCGATCTGGCACTAGCAGAAATACTTGCTAAGAATTCTCTGATGACCTCTAGGAGAGCCAGAAATCTGAGGGACCTTTTGGTCCAGAGTCATTATATTCCACCAAGAGTCAATCCATTTGGTTCTCTTGGGTCTCCATGGGGATGTTTCCCTTGTGGACACTGTTTGGCTTGCAGCAATGTTCTTAGTAGCAACATCTTCCATTCGTCTGATGGACAAAAGAACTTCTACATTAAACAATACATCACGTGTGGTACAACACACGTGGTGTATTTTGCTACGTGCATGTGTCCCCTGACCTATGTGGGTCTCACCTCCCGTGAGCTTCGCATAAGGGTCAGGGAGCATGTGAGAGACATTGCTGCAGCCAAATCAGAGACAGACCCCACTTTACTAAAAACGCTGCCCAGGCACTTTAGCTCTCACCCCTCCTGTGACCCCTCCAAATTGAAAGTAATAGGTATTGATGTCATAGAAAGGGGGATCAGGGGTGGGGATCTCAAAAAGCGCCTGGCACAATGCGAGACCAAATGGATTGTGACTCTGGACACATTGGTCCATAAGGGACTCAATAAGTCATCAGCTATGCTCCATTTTAGGGATCCTGCATGTGGGTCTGCATACTGTATGTGTACATTTATGTGTGCCCATGTGTATATGTACACACACAGCTTAGGGAAAATTTGATTGGTCTCTGTCTGAAATTGTGATGCTGTCTTCTCCCTCTCACCTGCATCCTTATTTTTAAAATTAATTTTTAATTTTTTACTGCCCATACTGGTCCTCTTTTGAAACTGGGTTTATTCATTTTTCTTTTTTGTAATTTTTTTCATTCATAGGCAACAATAATTTGGGCTAATATTGGAGTTCATAGAAGGAATAACATGGAATAAGTGACTGGAATATCCGGCAAAGAAATATTATGAACTCCGTATATGATGCCACAGTGTATACTTGGCTTACCATCTCTGTATACAACGGAATTTATACTGTATATGGCACTTTGCACTACCTGAGTGTCTCTGTGTGAACACGCCGGCTCCGGGACTTGTCCTTAGCGTGGCTTCTGCGGTCTAGATGTCTTGCGCCTGTGCTGGAGCCATGGTGAAGGGTCCTTGCTCCTGCGCATGCGCGATTATGACGTGACGGGCGATGTCTCGCGGGACTTGTCCAGTATGCTGACGCAAGCACCATTCTGAGATCTCCAGGTAAGTTCGAGTTGAATCACTTCTATTTAAACCCCGTGCCATGGGGAACACAAGTAAGATGCCTCTCCCCTGATGAAGAAATAATACCAAAGATATCGAAACGTACGTTAGGCGATCTTCCTGAGGTTTTCTCAGTAACCTGGCCTTCCTATTTACCTCACTATCCTTTATGGTAGATAATCTATTATAACCTTTGTGTTATTGAAATTGTACATGGGAATCTGTGATGCCCTGTGTGACATGGATATACTCCAGTATGGAGTTCTTTTCATATTGTCATTTATCTTTACTTTGTAAATTTTTATATAATAGGTCACATCACGGTTCTCTATTGGTACATATGGTTGGCCCGATCCTGGCTTTTTAATATGCTTTTATTGAATATGGATGTCCACCTTGTGTCTTGAATAAACTTTTGTATTGCCTTTTGCACTTTAAAAACTCTCCGCCTTTTCTTCTTAATATAATGACCTTGAGTTGTGCTGTATGTGGGGATTCGGTAGCATCTATACTCACACTACCTATTATATGGTCTTATGGAGCATTTTGTTCACAATGTGCAGGACATTGCAGCTTAGAGATCCTAAGTTACATCCACACATATAGTGACAGTTAGTTGCTCATAGTCGTAAACATGGACACCTAAGTTGCAATGCCCTGCACATGAGATAAAAGACATTGCTGCATCAGAAGAACTATACTACATTTCTAATTGGAGATATTTGATATTATTATTATCATTACTACATCTTTTACATATTGAGATAGGATCTTGGAGATGGGAATATTCCTTTAACTGCTGTTCTATTCAAACTCCTTTACAATGTCTAAGAAAAAAGGAAACATGTCCCCTGTTCTAGTGAACCCGTGGTGGGACCCCCAGAAATCAGATATTATCAGCTGTCCTGTGAACGGCAGTGACTGTGACTTGTCTCATATATTATGCAAAACCTTTATCTTAGGAAATATCTAAATTAAGAGTAAAAAGAGAAAAAAAATGGTGAGGTGCTCAGGTTACATGTATCTGGATAAAGAATAATATTGTATTAGCCTATGTGCAAATTAGGTATTTTTACTAGATTTTTCTGCAGCAAAAACCAAAGTGTTGGCAAATAACACTAGGTAAAATATGCATTTTTTGACAAATTTTTACTTGCAATTTTCTCATTCATTTCAAATAACGGAAATGCCGCAGATTTGGGGAAAAAAAACGGTTGTTCAGATTCACAAGATGAAAATAGGCAGAATGTGCATGATATTTCCAAAATTTCATTCACTTTGCTGGTACTATAATAACACTACCTTTTTCCAAAGCAAAAAGGCAACATGTGAACAAGCCTTAAAACTAATAGGATTAGGCCTCTTTCACACATCAGTTTTTTGCCATCAGTCACAATCCGTTTTGTGACTAAAGCTGGTGTCACACTAAACGACAGCGACAACGACGTCGCTGTTACGTCACCATTTTCGGTGACGTAACAGCGACCTTGTAAGTCGCTGTTATGATCGCTGCTTAGCTGTCAAACACAGCAGAAGCAGCGATCATAAGGTCGCTGTGCTACATGTTCAGAGAGCAGGGAGCCGCGCTTAGCGCTGGCTCCTTGCTCTCCTGCAGCACACATCGGGTTAATTAACCCGATGTGTGCTGCAGCTACATGTCACAGTTCAGAGAGCAGGGAGCCGCGCTTAGCGCTGGCTCCTTGCTCTCCTGCAGCACACATCGGGTTAATTAACCCGATGTGTGCTGCAGCTACATGTCACAGTGCAGAGAGCAGGGAGCCGCGCGCACTGCTTAGCGCTGGCTCCTTGCTCTCCTTGCTACAGTATACATCGGGTTAATTACCCGATGCATACTGCAGCCACATGTCACAGTGCAGGAGCCGGCGCTGGCAGCAAGAGCGGAGGCTGGTAACCAGCGTAAACATCGGGTAACCAGGGAAAGGTCTTCCCTTGGTTACCCGATGTTTACGCTGGTTACAGCTTACCGCAGCTGCCAGTGCCGGCTCCTGATCGCTTCATTTCGTCGCTCTCTCGCTGTCACACACAGCGATGTGTGTGTCACAGCGGGAGAGTGACGACGAAAAAATGAAGCTGGACATTCAGCAACGACCGGCGACCTCACAGCAGGGGCCAGGTCGTTGCTGGATGTCACACACAGCGACAGCGACGGGACGTCGCTGCAACGTCACAGAAAATGGTGACGTAGCAGCGACGTCGTTGTCGTCGTCGTTATGTGTGACACCAGCTTAAGGCAACGGATCCATCGCAGATTGTGGTAAAACTGATGCGACATATCCTGTAAAAAAAAACGGATCTGTTGTACCACTTTTTTCACTTTTTTTCTGACCAGAAATTAATTTACATCTTATCTAAGCATGCTCGGTTGAAAAAAAACGGATCCGTCGCTGGAATCCGTCATTTGATGGATTGCGATGGATCCTGCACCCATAGGCTTCCATTATAACAAACAACGGACGCAGATGAATTCGTCACTGTCTGTTTTTTCGACGCAGACAAAAAACGTTCATGTGGATGTTGACTCCGTCGGCCGGACAAACATTTTAAGACGGATCCTTCAAACGACGGATGTAATGTGAGGTTATCCGTCGCAATCCGTCGCTAATACAAGTCAATGAGAAAAAAACGGATCCAGCGCTGATTCGTTTTTTTTCACAAAACGACGGATTGCGACTGATGGCAAAAAACTGATGTGTGAAAGAGGCCTTAGTGTCAATATTTGGTAATTCTGTAGGCAAGAATAGCACTCGACTCACAGAATATACAAAATTACAAAGTTAAGTTGTGCAATGTTAAAATCCTATAAAAACAGCTAAAGACAATCATGTTGCCAGGTAGCCATTTGATAGACAGGGTTATCAGTGTGTGCAAATGCAATACACAATGTAAAGTGCCACTGCAAATAAATCACACTAAACAACCAAAATATAAAGGAATATTACAAGGACATTCTACAAAGAAATACCAGAGTTGCAAATAGACAAATTATCCATCAAGGAAGAGCATGTAAAAATAAACTAGGAGACACTGAAAATTAGAGATCAACAGAGGAAAGTAGCCCACAGGACTCAAGGAGTCCAAACTCAGTCATGTAGAAAGCAACTTAGAATTTCAATGAACAACCTAGCAATATAAATACACACATCATTATGGCATATACAAACACCCAAACCAATGCGTGTCGCTCTATGAGCTTCAAGCTGTGATTAAAAATCATGGTTATTCCATAATATATTGCTTTCTGAACTCTTCCAGGGTTAAAACATTACTATTGTTGTTTCTAAATGATTATGGACTTGTTTTTTTGCATTATTTGAGATCTAAAAGCAATGTATTCTGTTATTTTGACCATTTCTCATTTTCAGAAAATAAATACATAATTTATTACTTGGAAATCCGGAGACTTGTTGTCAGTAGTTTATAGAATAAAAAAACAATTTACATTTTAATCAAAAATATACCTATAAAGAGAAAAATCAGTGGTCGCTTAATTTTTGCTAAAGCTGTATATATACAAAATTAGATGTAAATAATGGCAGTACCGGTGTGTTATGATCATGTCATCCCCCTGGTGTTCGGAAATAGAGATTGTGCAAGCGCATAAGGTTACTGAAGTGCAGAATCATAAAAATTGGTATTGTGCAAGCGCCAATTCACGCTCGCGCAAAAAGCATTGCAATTCATCCAACCAAGGTGCGCAGAAAGAACAATGTAGTAAAGCGGTTACATCAACGCATGCGTAAGCACGTGCAAGCGTAGCAAAGATGGTATTCACAAACCAAATACACAGGTATTGATCCCAGTCAGCATTACATTAATTACAGGAAGCAAAAATTACTATAAGAAGATAGCAAAGGACATCAATATGCAGCGCAAGGATTATAGAATACAGTATATATGAGTAAAGAAGAGATTATTACAAAGTCCTTACTCTTTATACAGTATATATAATGTATTCAGGCAGGGGTAGACAACAGAATGAAGACAGTGTAATCTATGTAGATTGTTTATGATTATCAGGTCTATGTGAAACAGAGTAAACTGACCAGAAATATTATTATATTTCTGGTCAGAAATAGAGAGTGTAATCTGTTTCAAACAATTACAGCATAGAAAAAGGGGAAAGCACACTAGACAGATTATACACAAACAATAAATAAATGTTGCTCTATTACATATGGCGGCAGAGCAGTCCATAAATATCACAACAATACAAAATATATAAATAAATATGAAAACTAATGTGCCACAAAAAAATTACAAAAGTTAAGCCTAAGAGGGATCACAGACCACATCCACACCTTAAGATTGAATTATATTTATCTATAATTATGCAAAGTCTATAAATACGCAGAAAGTATATGCAAAATAAGAATGGACATAAATGAACCACACAAAGGAGGACAGGCCCCACAAAAATAACAAGCAACAAAAATAATAAGTAAATTATGCATATGATCGCCGCCAATAGAAAACAAATGATGAAAGAAAAAAAAAAAAATATATATATATATATATGTATATCGTATATTATATATATATATATATATATATATATATATTGAAGGGACAGAATCAAATCCTTCTCAAGCTAATGTTGTCTTCATTGTGGTGTTCAAAATCTTTTCAAGCGTCTACCAAAGAGCATCCAGGAACTGAGTCATCCATGGATGAAGATGAGGAGGACACAGTAGTGCAACCAATAGGGGTAATAAAGGTGGATGAGTAAATACCAATGAAAAAACTGGAATAATTCAACCCAAAAAGCCAGTAAATAGCAACTCCTCATTGATGCCATGAGGGGAAACCGTATTTAAACTCCAAATCCAACGGGATTCCAACCGAAGCAGATGTGTAGTAATATCCCCACCTCTAATATTCATTTTAAGGCGGTCCATTCCAACCATCCTGAGCCCACTAGGTTTACCCCGATGGTACAAAGGAAAATGAACTATGTTAGATTCTTGCCTTTAGCCAGATCGCTCAAAGCCAAATTGATTGTGGTAATGTGCATTTGTATGCGCTTTCTGAGTTCTTGAGTCGTTTCACCAATATACAATCTATGACAAGGTCAGATAATTCCATAAATAACACAAAACGTTTTACAGTTGATGAAAAACTTGAGTTTATGCCGACTCCCATCAGTGTGGTGAGTAAACACATCCTGTACAGGGCACATGTAAGGGCATACATTACACTCACAACACGGATACGAACCAGACAGACTAGAGCCCCGTCCCAGGCGATGAGTAGGTCTAGAAAAATGGCTCCTGACAAGGTAATTAAGATTAGGTGCCCTCTTGGACGCAATGAGGGGACGGTCTCCTACAAAATCACAAATCCTCGAGTCCACTTTCAGAATCTTCCAATGATCTGAAATGATCCTCCTAAACTCCTTCTACTGTTTGCGATACTTAGTTGTTAATTAAAGCTGTTGATCATCCTGCCATGTCCTAGGGGTTAAAAGAGAGTCCTGGTAGTGCAATTTAGCTCTCTCAAAAGACTTAGAGAGGGTTCCTTAGGGTATCCACGCTGTACAAAGCATTCCATAAAATTTTGTGCTTGTGTTCAGAAATCCTGTTGTGCAATACAATTTTGCCTAATCTTCAAAGGATGCGCCACTTCTGGGGTGGCTACGGGCTGCTATTTTTAGGTTGGGAAGGGCCAAATAACCATGGACCTTCCCAGCCTTATAATACCTGCTCCCAGCTGTCTACTTTACCTTGGTTGATTATCAAAAATAGAGGAAACCCATGCTGTTTTTTTTAAATGAGTTATTGACATAATTATTAAAAACATGGTGTGGGATCTCATCTATTTTTTATAACTAGCCAAGGTAAAACCCCCAGTTGTATACTTTACCTGTGCTGGTCAACAAAAACAGATGTGCACCCACGTTAATTTTTTTTTTCACTGACTTTTTCTGAGGTCCCCTAAGATCAGGTGACCTGTGATCACAGGTGGAGGGCCATGGGAACCTCCAGCTGTGACTGCAAATCACCTGAGTGACATCACCGCTCATCGCTGTGACTCATTCTCTGCCTGAAGTTACAGCATGCAGACATATTCTATGGCCTCACACTGTTAGTTCAGATGTAGAAGAGCTGGAATCATCATGGGACCTCATGTGGATTACGTTGGACTTGGGTCTTTTGGAGGTTAATAAAGTGATGAAAGAGGGCATTTTTGTATTCTATTTCAAATAAAGGATTTTTTTGGTGTTTGTGTTTATTTCTTTTCACTTAGAGATTAGTAATGGGAGGATTTATAGGCACTCTCCATTACTAAGCTAGGGCTTAGTGGCAGCTGTGAGCTGACATTAACCCCTTATTACCTCAATTGTCATCGCACTAAGGCAATCGGGAAGAACCTGTCAAAGTTCCTGGATTGTCACATCTAATGGAATAGGCAATTCCAGGTGGCTACAGGCTATTTTTGGGCTGGAGGGGGAAGCCAATAAGCACGGGTCTCCCCAGCCTGAGAATTCCAGCCCCCAGCTGTCTGGCTTTATCTTCGCTGGGTATCAAAATTGAGAAGGACCATATGGTGCTTTTGTTAATTATTTATTTAAATAATTTAAAAAAACAAAAACTTTGCATGAGGTTCCTCTTATTTTGATACACAGCCAAGATAAGCTCACGGCTGGGGACTGCATCCTGTAGATATGGCCTTTATCTGTGCTGGTATCAATAGATAGGGATCATACGCCAATTTGATAGATTTATTATTTATTTATATTTATTTATTTTATACTATGAAAGAACCGCAGACAGGGTCTGTGATTCCAACCAATTACAGACACAGTCTGGGGGTGGGATCTGACTGCAGCCAATCAGACACCGGTGGACGAGAAAAGCAGTTAATATGTATGAGGGATAATCAGCTGGAGGGGTTCAGGATTCTCTCCTACCTAGGTGCTCTTTGGACCCTTAATCCCAGGTGCAGCTCTTTGTGACCACTCCCCTTCACTATAAATAGTAACGTGTTTTAACATTTGATGTCAGTTATAGATTCTCATATTTAAGCTGTGCACTTTGTAAGGAGCCAGCCTCTGGAAGAAGCTGAAGTTTAATGACAAATGAAACTGTGATGTTAGCTGCATTGGAATGTTTCCCTTTTGTGTTGGATTATTGCAGTGATGAGACTAATGTTCTCACCGGCCTTGTCACTAGCCAGGGTGAGTTTGAGGCAATCAAGGGCCTAGACACTAGAGATGAGCAAACCTGAGGTTCGGTATTTGGTTTTCTGCCGAACACCGACTTAAAGAAAAAAAACAAAACAGAGTTCGAGTTTGGATTTCAGGTGCTGTACATACGAACACCACTTGCATTAGCATTGCTGTGCTCAAGTATGCTCAGCGCTCAACCCAGTGCGAGCCATCTGCAGTGTTTGATCGGCTCGCACTGAGGGTAACAGCAGTGGGATTGGATGTAGTTTGCAACCCACCCAAAAAAATGGAAAAACCCCCGAGAATCCTCCCCCAGAAGTATTCTGCCTATGGCTGGCTGTGAGACTCAAACTACCAATCAGTGACTTCTATAGGGATTCGGGTCAAGTCCAAACCTGCAGAGGTTCGGTTCAGCCGCACCCACCAAACCGAACTTCGACGGGTTCGTTCATCTCTACTATAATACAGATAATAAGCTGCACACTAAGCACTATAAAAATATAAACATGAAAAATTGTAAAGCATTACTGCTATAGGGATACTATGAACAATGAAAAATACATTTAGCTCTCTGGAAAAAATTAAATACATGAAACATGGTATTGCAAAAACAGCTATGAATATTTGAAAATAGTAGAGATGTTTAGCAAATGTATTGATCAATGCAAATGAGCCCTGAAACCAACGACAAGGTAATCTCTAATTTTTCAGTAACCTAACCTTAGTACCTCTCTATGTGGTATTAAAAATCTGCAAGTATGGGCAGACAGGCTCCTGGCTATAAAGAATCATGAATAGAGTCTGGTAATAGGGCAGAGTTCTGGGTTCTCAGTCAGAAGAAACTGTGTGCTAATCAGAAAAAGACTGACTGAAACACCTATGTGTGTGAATTAGGTGCTACCCTAAAAATACATGACTATAAGACAGATAATAAGCTGCACACTAAGCACTATAAAAATATAAACATGAAAAATAGTAAAGCATTACTGCTATAGGGATACTATGAACAATGAAAAATATATTTAGCTATCTGGAAAAAATGAAATACATGAAAAATGGTATTGCAAAACTGCTATGAATATTTGAAAATAGTAGAGATGTTTAGCAAATGTATTGATCAATGCAAATGAGCCCAGAAACCATTTTTCATGTTTATATTTGTATAGTGGTTAGTGTGCAACTTATTATTTGTATTATAGTCATGTATTTTTAGGGTAGCACCTAATTCACACACATAGGTGCTCCAGTCAGGGTATGTGCACACGTTGCTTTTTTTTCCGCGCGGAAAAAAACGCACCCTCTGGCAGAGGGGAGAATTGTAAACAATGCTTTTTGAGAAACAACGCATCGAAAACGCATGCGTTTTTCATGCGTTTTTCATGCGTTTTTCATGCGTTTTTTTAGGTGCGTTTTTTAAGACTTGTCAGTGATAATAAAGTTGGTTGAACACAGACCTTTGGAAAAAAAAACCTGTGATGTCATTTCCTTCTCCACATTCTGTTTGGATAAATGGGAGGGCTTGGAATGGAAGGAGCACCATTTGAATTTTGGAAAAGTTGAAATAAACTTCGCGCACCAAGCCCCTTAGGTACCTATACGTCAGAAAACCCCCACAAGTGACCCCATTTTGGAATCTGCACCCCTCAAGGATTTTATTCAGGAGTATATTAAGCATTTTGAATCCACAGCTACTTCACCCAAAATGTTGCTGTAGCAACAATATTCTCACTTTTAGGCCCGCTTCACATGTCAGTGAAAAACATTGACGTTTTTCACTGGCGTGTAAAACACGCACATGTCCCTCCGTGTGCCGTGAATCACGGCACACGTGGGTTGTCTAAGTGCAATCCGGGCTCCGTTCTCCGTGGCCCGTGATTGCACTTAGAGATTAACTCACCTGCACCCGCTCCCGCTCTCCATGGTGCTGATCGCTCCCACGGTGCCGCATCCGGCCGGCGCTGACCCCCGCAGCAGCTGCTTCCGGGTTGGCTGTGTCGTGCATCATGAATATGCGCGACAATAATGAGCCGGCACAGAAGGAACAGGGAGGACGGGCTGCAGAGGACATCGCTGGACGCCGGGTGAGTTAAAATGTTTTTTATTTTAAAAGCACGTTTTTTTCTGGCACGTGTTTCACGGATCACACCACTGCGTGGTCCGTGGGACATCAGTGATGCCAGAAAAAAATGGACATGTCTCCGTGCGGCAATCACGCACACGCGGGTACGCCGCATGGAGACACGTGCAGTGAAAAATCACTGACGTGTGAGCAGACCCATTCATTATAATGGGTCTGCGTATGTCAGTGATCCTGGTACGTTTAAAAAAAAGCACAAACGTCTCAGAATCACTGACGTGTGAAAGGGGCCTAAGGCTATGTGGCCATGATCCAGCGACACGGCGTCTAGTACACAGTGTCAGCCTTCCTGCAGCTGCCCATGCCCACGATTTGGGTTCAGGCTGCTGTGGAGCTCTATGCTACCTGCAGAGAACACTCGTCTCCGCAGCATAAATTGACATGCTGAGGCTCGGGAAGCCACGCTACCGGTCAGTTTATGCTGCGGAGAAAAGAAGCACAGTGGGCATGGGATCTCCAAAAATCCTTCCACTGTGCTTCTACTGCACAACGCAGCGTTATGGATGCAGGGAAAACACTCAGCGCCCATAACGCTGCAAACCCTGATTGTGGACACACAGCCTAAAAAGCGTCAATGGATGAAGGGATGTCAAATATATAGAACGTCCTACCCCCGCCTGCATATTCTAAGCTGGCACCTTTAGTACCTTTCATGTGGCACTAAAGGGTGCCTAGCTTAGTATTTATCCAATAAAAAAAAAAAAAAAAAAAAAAAAAAAAAATGAAAAAAATGGCGTGGGGTCCCCCCTATTTTTGATAGCCAGTCAGGGTAAAGCAGACAGCTGTAGCCTGCAAACCACAGCTGGCAGCTTCATCTTGGCTGGTGATCAATTTGGAGGGCTCCCCATGTTTTTTTTTTTATTTATAAATAAAGAATAAAAAAAAAAATAACGTGGGGTCCCCCCAAATTAGATCACCAGCCAAGGTGAAGCTGACAGCTGGGGTCTGGTATTCTCAGGGTGGGAAGAGCCATGGTTATTGGACTCTTCCCAGCCTAAAAATAGCAGGCCGCAGCCGCCCCAGAAGTGGCGCATCCATTAGATGCGCCAATCCTGGCGCTTCGCCCCAACTCATCCCGCGCCCTGGTGCGTTGGCTAACGGGGTAATAAATGGGGTTGATACCAGATGTGTAATGTCACCTGGCATCAAGCCCAGCAATTAGTGATGTCATGGCGTCTATTAGATACCCGACATAACTAATTGACAGTAAACAAAAGCAAAAAAAGACAACAAAAAATGTTTTATTAGAAAAAACACTCCCCAAATCATTCCCTTGTTCTCCAATTTAATAAAAAAAAATGGGTCCGCAGAAATCCATATGGATGTCCCACGTCGCCTCTGGACCTTCTAGAATATGGGGGCACGTTCAGGGAACATATCCCCCATTTTCTAGGAGGGCAGACCCTCCATTTGAGGAGAGTGGGTGCAAAAATCTGCACCCACTCTCCCCGGGTCACAGCTGCAGAGTGCGAGCAGCCAGCACAGCTCACACTGAACACAGTGCTGGCTGTCAGCTGCTCTGCTCATGTGACCGGCCAGCGTGCACTGTGAAGGAGGAGGGGGCCGCGGGGGATCAGCGCTGCGACCGGACAGGTATGTATGACACCGGGGGGGGAATTGGGGTGAACGGGCAGGGCCTGGGGAACAGTTTTCTGTCGCATGTGTTATTGCACATGCGACAGAAATCATAGGAGCAGGGCGGCCGGTGCGCTACTGTGCGCGCGGCCATGTTGGATTTTCGGGAGGGGGGTCGGGGGTCGGGGCGGGCACTTTGGCGACACCGGGGGCTTTGCCAGGAAGTGAAGTCAACAGGAAGCCTCTTGACCTCACTTCCAGGTAAATGCCTGCGTTCTGGCGTGCCGACAAAGGCCGCGGACCGCAACAAAAAAGCAGGTCCATGCGTTGTGGCTGCGTTCTGACCCCACATCATTGATTTCAATGGGGGAGAGAACGCAGCCACAACGCACAAAAGAAGTGACATGCTGCTTTTCTTTCCGCACCGATTTTTGGCATCCAAAACGCTGCGGAAAGAAACGCAGCATGTGCACTGATTTTTCAGCTTTCCCATACACTTTGCTGGGAAAGCTGAACGCATGCAATTTGCCACTGAAACGCTGCGGTTCAAAACGCAGCGTTTCCGCGGTAAAAAACGCATCGTGTGCACACAGCCTAAGTCTTTTTTCTGATTAGTATGCAGTTTCTTCTGACTGAGAACCCAGAACCCCGCCCTATTACCAGACTCTATTCATGATTCTTTATATCCAGGAGCCTGTCTGCCCATACTTGCAGATTTTTAATAGCACATAGAGAGGCATTAAGGTTAGGTTCGCGAAAAATAAGAGATTACTTTGTTGTTGGTTTTCGGGCTCATTTGCATTGATCAATACATTTGCTAAACATTTCTACTATTTTCAAATATTCATAGCAGTTTTGCAATACCGTTTTTCATGTATTTCATTTTTTCCAGAAAGCTGCATGTATTTTTCATTGTTCATAGTATCCCTATAGCAGTAATGCTTTACCATTTTCATGTTTATATTTTTTATAGTGGTTAGTGTGCAGCTTATGATCTGTATTACGTTCATCTCTACTAGACACGTGATTCAACCCATAAAGGGACATTAGGGAGTGCAGGATGTGACCCTGCTCCCCTCTCCCTAGCACCAGCCCCCCCCCTTCCCCACGTTGTATCATGTTCCCAGTGCACCCTGTGTATTGCGGGGCTTGCTAGGGGCTCTCTTATTCCTGACAGAACCCCGGTAGGCACTGTGTGACAGCTTTTCTGCGTTATACAGATTTATGAAAGTGGGTTCTTACCTGCGTGAATAGTATGAAGTTCACACTTTACACAGTGCAGAAAGCTAGAATTGTACATCTACCATCGTTCCAAAATATAGATAAGGATTTTTTTTTTATTTCAGATTTAAAGACTCATGTAATGGTGAAGGGTTATCTAGGACAACAAATTGATTGCCTATTCTTATGATGAGCCTAAAATGTCTTGGATCTGACCTCAGACCCCACCCAATCAGCAGAAGGAAGAGGTCAGAGGTCACATGTATGGATTGGTAATCTGCAGGAGTCAGACATACACTATTATGACCTATCCAAAGGATAGGCTTTAAATGTGACTTTAAATATTTAAGGTAAAGTATTAGTGTGAAATAGCATCCTCCTGAATGCATCTATAAGACATTACACATAAATATAACAGATTATACCCAGTTATATAGCGATAGCTTTGGTATTACTGCAGCACCACGACTGTTCCTGCTAAGCAAACATTTGGACATTTGGTCTGTGAGCTCAATTTTATATGTGAAACTTGGGGATTTAAGCATAACCCTGACATGTACATGTGACAGCGGAAACATTTTCTAAACCAACCAATAAACCAAGTGACAATGGAAAACATGGTTCATAATTTATGAGCTCACTTTAGGCAAGAAATCTACAGGTCTAAGTCGGTAAATCTCTCTGCTTTGTATAATGACCCTTTTACTAGGGGAGTCAGAGAGAATAATCCTCTTATAAATCCTGTGACTTGTAAAGGGCAGGATGTTATTTTTTTCCTCTTCTCTATGAAAACCAGTGCAGTTTAACAAGACTGTTTCGGGGCATATTTTAATGCTGATCTACTTAAACAAGAATAAAGATAACCCCGGGTTAATGGAAACAAATTAGTTTTTGCCTTTTTTTGTCACAAAATGAATCCTCCTGGCTTACCCCTACTGTACACGTCTGTTTTCTGGAGAAATGTGTCATTATGCTGGACAGGATCTGTTATTTTAATAGAACTACTGGGTCAAGTAAACTTAAACAAATCGCCATTACAACGCTTATAACACATTCTAGCACATGTGGTACAACAAACGCTACAGATGCACATGGCGCAGATATGGGGGGTGCAGAGGGTGCCGGCTCACCAGGACCCTGGTACCTGGCACAGCCGGTCCACCATAATCACTCCGTAATAGCATAGCGCAAAATACACAGCGCTAATATGTCATACTAATAAATACTTCACACACAAAAGTCTGAAATAAATCAAACAGGTGCATATTAATATTGATAGGGGATTCAGAGGGCGTGAAACACAACTGCAACAATTCTATTGTATATCAAAAAAGTGAGTTACACCCCTCACATTTTTTGTAAATATTTTATTACATTTGTTCATGAAACTACACTGAAGATATAACACTGATACAATGTAAAACAGTCAGTGTACATCTTGTATCACAGTGTAAATTTAGTATACCCTCTAAATAACTAAACATACAACCATTAATGTCTAAGCAGCTGGCAACAAAAGTAAGTACATCCCTAAGTGAAAATGGCAAAATTGTGACTGTGCCAATATTTTACAAACAAATGTGAGAAGTGAACTCACTTATGTGACTAAAGCTGGCTTTACACGCTACGATATATCTAACAAGATGTCGATGGGGTCACGTCGTAAGTGACGCACATCCGGCATCGTTAGTGATATCGTAGCATGTGACAGCTACGAACGAGCAAAAATACTCACCTTCTCGTTCATCGTTGACACGTCGCTCATTTTCTAAAAATCGAACGTCCGGTTGTTCATTGCTCCCGAGGCAGCACACATCGCTCCGTGTGACATCCTTGGAACGATGAACAGATCTTACCTGCTTCCCGCCGGCAATGCGGAATTAAGGAGGTGGGCGGGATGTTTACGTCTCGCTCATCTCCACCCCTCCGCTTCTATTGGCCGGCTGCTGTGTGACGTTGTTGTGACGCCGAACGTCCCTCCCCCTTCAGGAAGTGGATGTTCGCTGCCCACAGCGAGGTCGTTTGGAAGGTAAGTACGTGTGATGGGAGGTTACAATATTGTGCAACACGGGCAAGAAATTGCCCGTGTCGCACAAACGATGGGGGCGGGTGCGATTGCAAATGTGATCGCACGACTAATTGCAGCATGTAAAGCAGCCTTTACTGTATCTGCAACAATTTGTAATAGTGTAAAGTTTAGCATTAAAGTCATGGGATGTGGAGATGGAGTGGGGGACATGACTGTAGATATTGGATATATTAATGGGGAGTTATAAAGGTGTTCAATTCAGCAAGTAAAGAACAAATTAATGAAACAAAAAGTTATAACAGTGAGCACATAGAAATGCATATGACAAGTAAAAGCACTGGAGGAATAGGGCAACAAATTGGGCATATAACGGTAGAACTGGAAGAGAAGTTATTAAGACATATGGGAAAAGTATGTGTCTGAGATAATAGTCTATGGTCTTTTTTTCTCCATAGTTTGTTATAGTCTATGGTTACGTTGAAGCTCCATGTATGAGGTTTTAAGCTGCTTCCGTTAAAATCAAGACAAGGTCGGGTTCACAAAAGCATATGCAAAATCATTCACAAAAAAATTACATTTTCGCATCCATATTATGTTACAATGTCTAGTTTTCATAACCACATTGCATTCATAGGCCCATTTTTACCCTCCGTGTGTCATCTATTTGTCCATTTTGCAGAGGCGTATGGCATGCAGTTTTTTACAAGAACAATTTAATAAATAATAAAGGACAAATACAATTTTCTGTCTTAATAATTGTAATGGATCTGTGAAAAATACAGGACATAAGGATGGTAACCCTTATGTGATCCATTCTTTACACATGCATTGATGTATGAGAGAGAATACGGTTTACAGTAGTAAATGCTGCAATTTTTCACATGCAGACCATGTGTAAAAAACATCCTTGGTCAGTGTGCTGTCAGTGTGCTGTCCATGTGCTATCAGTTCTGCCTACAGACATCAGACAGATGTATAATATGCTTAGCTGAATGCGCCCCAAGGATGCCACACTCCTAGTCTCGCACAGTTCCCAGCCTTTCCACCCTTGGATGGGTGAGCCTCGCTGTGAGTATATGATAAAGTATTAGCACTCTGTCCCCACATTTTAGGCATCATTTATAACAGGACTGTTACACTATATCTTAGCACATAAACATCATCTGAAAACAAAAAAATACTTATCAGCCACTCTACCACCATCTGCAGTTCCTGGCATAGAGAAAGGGGCTGCATGGATCAGAGCTGATCACCAGAAGAAACAATAAAAAAAAAATCCTAGAAAAATCCAGCAATCCCAAACAATAAAAAATTCCAAAACTTTATTTCACATTTTAAAATTCCATGGTTACAACTTAATTGAAAGGGAAACAGATGACGTGTTTCGGATCCAACAGATCCTTACTCATATCTCAAAGTAAGGATCTGTTGGATCCGAAACGCGTCTTCTGGAATTTTTTTTATCGTTTGGGATTGCTGGATTTTTCTTGGATTTTTTGGGATGAAACATCATCTGGTTTTGTTTTACGGGGGAAAAAAGGAAAAATGCACGGTTTTGTTGCGCTGCTCAGAAAAGGTAGTGATGAGGTTATTTGGGATGTAGATTTATTGATTATTTACATGCCACTACGCGTTTTGGGGGTACAACCTCCCCCTTCCTCAGGTAGCCTACCGGGCTACCTGAGGAAGGGGGAGGTTGTACCCCCGAAACGCATAGTGGTATGTAAATAATCAATAAATCTACATCCCAAATAACCTCATCACTACCTTTTTTGAGCAGCGCAACAAAACCGTACATTTTTCCTTTTATCCCCCGCATTTCCATCTCCCTATTGGGAGCTCACGGGGCTGCTGCAGCCAGAACCGGGATCGTACTATCCGTTTGAATACAACACCAGGGGCTGGTGAATCACCGCATCAGTGATCACGGGACTGTCCGACCCGGAGGAGGGGCTGCTAACAGACGCCGGTCCAGCGGCTGCACACTGCACGTGGAAACCCTGATCGTGTGAGCAGAGTCCTGCGGAGCCAGGAGGATGGGATCCCTGCTGACAAGAAGCGGTGAACTTGCGATCCACCTTCAATACTACTAACAGTGTTGTACCTGACGTACAACACTATCAGGTGAGTGTGCACCTCACATTGTACATACCTCAGTACATTAAGATCCCACACAGGAGCGCCCTCTCTCTCTTCCTGGTTTTGTTTTAGAATTATACTATGGAGTATATAGTTCTGCACAATATCCATATCCTTAAATGGTTCACATTGATCCAAATTTCGTTCCTTCTCCATGGTCATGAAAAGTTATAACGGATAACAGATTTTTGAATTTGTGATTTATGGGCTCAGAGGGCTGGAGACGCGGCAGAAACTCATTCCTGTGTTACCTGAGGCAGGAAAATGTGTGTCCTCAGAAAGCAGCAGCTGCGAGCCCCGGATGTTTCGTCTGTATACTCAGTTATCATAATTGGCTCATTCTTCCTCCCCTGCCCAGGAGATGTGGTATGATCAGGCCCTGTCCCTGTACGGTCAGACAGAGCCATTACACAGCCATTACACAGATATAAGATCTCAGCTCAGGAAGATTTTTTTTAAACATCCAATTGTAGAAATTATAATTATTCCAAGATCTATTAATAAAAAATGTACTTTGTTGAACAACCCCTTTAATACATTTTACTTCGTTCACCAACCTATATAGTCACAGATGCCTAATATCTTCCGTAACTATTGTACCATCACCCATTCCCTGTAGACCAGACCTGGGCAAGGGGTGGCCCGCGGGCCACATCCGGCCCGCCTACTCTCTGTGACAGGCCCGCCTATCTTCAGCCGGTACAGTGGAGCCGTGCTGCTGCGTGCCAGGCAGGGAGAGATCCTGCAGCTCCACACAGTCAGTGCAGGCAGCAGAACGCAGGAATCTCTCCTCTGTTCCCTGACGGCACTTTCTCTGTGACACGCGCACGCGCTCTGATGTTGTCAGTACAGCGCGCGTGTATCATTTCAAAAGTTCCCGCCCGGCAGGAAAAGAAGTGGCACAGCGGTGGACTTCCCGGAGAGAAGCAGCGGCGGGGGCCTCTCGCAGAACAGCATCAGCGCAGCCAGGGCCCGTACATGAGAAGGAGCAGCTCAGCGGGGGGCACGTACGGAGGTGCCTGAAAATGGGGACGATAAGAAGGGAGAGGTAAGTAGTGACTAATAAGCTGAGGAGGGGCAATGGGGGAGGGAGGGGACTGGTGACTAATACTGGGGGTGTAGTGGTGTGGTTTTACAGGTGTATATTGGGTTGTGTATATAGTGGTGTAGTATATAGTGGTGTAGTACATGGGGTGTAGTGATGTAGCTTTATTACAGGTGTAGTATATAGTGGTGTAGTAAATGGGTGTGTAGTGATGTAGTATATTACAGGTGTAGCATATAGTGGTGTAGTAAATGGGTGTGTAGTGATGTAGTATATTACAGGTGTAGTATATGGGGGTGTTGTATATAGTGGTGTAGTATATTACAGGTGTATATGGGTGTGTAGTGATGTAGTATATTACAGGTGTATATGGGTGTGTAGTGATGTAGTATATTACAGGTGTATATAGGGGTGTAGTGATGTAGTATATTAGAGGTGTAGTATATGGGGGTGTAGTATATTACAGGTGTAGTTTATGGGGTGTAGTGATGTAGTATATTACAGGTGTAGTATATGGGGGGTGTAGTATATTACAGGTGTAGTATATGGGGGGTGTAGTGGTGTAGTTTATTACAGGTGTAGTATATGGGTGGGGGTGTAGTGGTGTAGTATATTACAGGTGTAGTATATGGGGGTGTAGTGGTGTAGTATATTACAGGTGTAGTATATGGGGGTTTAGTGGTGTAGTATATTACAGGTGTAGTATAGGGGGGTGTAGTGGTGTAGTTTATTACAGATGTAGTATATGGAGGGGGTGTAGTGATGTAGTATATTGGGTATAACTGAGTTAATTATATTAGTCCGGCCCTCTAAAACCATCCCAATTTCTCATGCGGCCCCATGGGAAAATTAATTGCCCACCCCTGCTGTAGACTGTGAGTCCTCGCGGGCAGGGTCCTCTCTCCTCCTATACCAGTCTGTTTTGTACTGTTAATGATTGTTGTACGTATAACCCTCTTTCACTTGTAAAGCGCCATGGAATAAATGGCGCTATAATAATAAATAATAATAATAATAACTACTAACTGAACTGCCATTTTCACACATAGTACTGCATCTTGAAAGTAATTTCTCCATCAGCTTCACATTCTTTCTATAAAACACATGCAGAGATGCAAGATACATCGCCTTCTTATCTTTTTGCAGGAATTGTAAGATTAGGAAAAGATATTGCAGTCTTAAAAATGTCAGATTTAAACTCCAGTATTACATACATTTGTAGTCTTTTCGTGCTGAGTTTTTACTGCTCTTTTTATTTGTTTATGTGAATGAAGAACATGCTATATATACATATATAAAAGATATTTAATACAACTATAATACTAAAATTACTAAAATTATCCATCAATAAGTTAGAGCTGCCTGTATATATACAACCACAAAAATATAATGGCAGCTCTTCCATCCATTCAACCAGTCTGCCTTCAGAAATGTAACCATAACAGCTCTCTAATGTAACCTGCCCCTCTATCTTCAGTGCCCTTCTCTCAATTCTAGAGAAGAAATGCAGATTGGACATACAGGACACGAGATTGAAAGCCAATAGACACGTTATTTTTTTTAGAAATATATTGATTATAGATGTAAGTATAGGGATATGTGCATATGGCGTTTTTTCCTGCATAGAAACGGTCACGGATGTCTCCCTGTTTTTGGAGACTATAACAGCTTTTGGATTGGAACGGTCATCTCTATATGGGATTCTGCATTTAAATGTTGTTTTGTTTCCTTTGGGCCTGAAGTAGTTAATGTTAGTTTGTCTGCTGCAGCTCTCCTGCACTTAACCCCTTCACCCCGGACGATTTTCCGTTTGTTTTTTTTTTCGCTCCTTCTTCTGAGAGCCGTAACTTTTTTATTTTTCTGTCAATCTTGCCATATAAAGGCTTATTTTTTGCATGACGAGTTTTACTTTTGGATGAAACCATTAGTTTTACCATACAGTGTACTGGAAAATGACAAAAAAAATCCAAGTGTGAAAAAAAATGCAAAAAAAAAGTGACTGCCTGATTGTTTTTGGGATATTTTATTTACAGTGTTCACTACATGGTAAAACTACAATTATACAAAAAGACTGACCCGCACATACAATAGGTGTGAACAGGTGCTAGCTGAAAAACACATTCTAACTATGAAATATATACAGCTGCACTCTAGAATGCCTACAATGAAAAAGTGAACTCTGGCATTGCATTACTGCTATAGGAATATTACAAAAAAAAGAGATGTTTAGCTTATGTATTGGCTAATGCATGTGAGCCCGATAACCAACGGCAAGGTAATCTCTGTATATCGGGAACCTAACCTGAAATGCCAGTTTCTGGGTAAAAAACCTCCACGTCTGGGCAAAATGTCGCTATCTGGGTTAAAACCTCCATGTCTAGCCAGCTAGACTCCTGCTATAAAGGGGAGTGAACACAGCCTGGTTATAGGGTAGGGTAGTCTAGTTATATTTCGTAGTTATATGGTAAAACTGACATGTCGGTGTGATGCCTCAGGTTGGTACAAGTTCGTAGACATCAAACATATATAGGTTTACTTTTATCTAAGGGGTTAAAAAATTCACAAGGTTGTCCAAAAAGGCACACTTTTTGCGCCATTTTCTACGATCCACAGCATTCTCATTTTTCAAGATCTATAGCTAAGTGACTGCTTATTTCTTGCATATCAAGCTGACGATTTTAATGGTACCATTTTTGCGCAGATGCTACGTTTTGACCGCCTGTCATCGCATCTTGTGCATAATATGCGACAACCAAAAAATGAAATTTTGGGGTTTGGAATTGTTTTGCTGCTATGCTGTGTACCAATCAGGCTAATTGATTTTATATTTTGATAGATCGGGCATTTCTGAACTTGGCGATACCAAATGTGTGTATATTTTTTTAACCCTTCAATTTTCAATGGGGCGAATGGGGGGGTGATTTAAACTTTTAGGTTTTTTTTTTTTGGGGGGGTTTTTTTTTTACACTTTTTTTATTTTACTAGTTCCCATAGGGGACTATATGGCTCAGCAGTCTGATCGCTCTTCCATTTCTCTAGATCACAGCTACACAGCTGAGATCTGCAGAATAGCAGCTCTCCTATAACAAACAGCAGTCTGCTGGGTATAAGAGGAAGTTACTCATGATAGCTACAGGAGTCATCACATGACCCTGTGCTACCAAGCAACCATCGGATCCACGTGATCACGTTACGTGACTTCAGATGGGGCCGGGTAAGTGAATGCTCACAGCGGCGCGCTGTTTCATCTCGCTGTCACATTTTGACAGGTACATGTAAGGGGTTAACAGGCGCGAGTGGAGAGCAGATCCACTTGTTCTTGATAGCCGCACGCCAGCTGCTCAAATCAGCTGACATGCGGGTGTAACTACCGACTTGCTGTGGCAGGCAGTGGGGATTAACTTCACACGATCAATGACGTACCCAATACGTCATGTGTCATGAAGTGGTTAAGGTCAGCTGTAGCTGCTCTGTAGCCACACCCCCTTGTGTTTAAATAGCTAGGTTTCCCAGCAAGCCTTGCTGATTATACAAAGCCATTTGTGTACTCGCCCCTTTTGGTGAAGGAGCTGCTGAGGATTCGTTTGAAGTTGGATCTTCTCCATTTTTGGTTGTATTGCCCTGTTTGTCTCTCCTACCCTCTTGTTGTATTAGTGCTGTGGTGGGCCTAGTGAGCCGTACCACCCCACACCTTATTTAGGGCTACAGTAGGGATGTTATAGGGCTTCAGGTATTACTGCTCGGCGACGGGTGCGGAACCTGTATAGGGTCTGGCTAGGAGTGCAGGATACAGAACCAGGTTAAGGCAGGAGGTGTCCATCTACCCTCTCACTAGACAAAGGGCCCATCATTGTTATTGTGTTCCTGATGTTTCCCCTTATTTGTGGTGTAGTTGTTGGGTGTTTATTTGCTGTGCTTCAGACATCGGTAGCTCTGAACGCACCCACCACGCTTGTTGAGTGACAGGAACCCCCTGAAATGGTGTAAAAAAATTAAATAATAATAACATATTGACTGCACTGTCAAAACAACTCTGTAGAAATATTCATTTTTTGTTACTTCTTTTAAACGCTTCAAGATTTAACCCCTTCAGCCCCCAGGCACTTTCCGTTTTTGCGTTTTTGTTTTTTGCTCCCCTTCTTCCGAGAGCCGTAACTTTTTTATTTTTCCGTCAATCTTGCCATATGAGGGCTTGTTTTTTGCGGGACAAGTTGTACTTTTAAATGAAACCATAAGTTTTACCATATAGTGTACTGGAAAACGGCAAAAAAATTCCAAGTGCGGAAAAATTGCAAAATAAGTGTGATCGTACAATAGTTTTTGGGATATTTTATTTACTGTGTTCACTATATGGTAAAACTGCTGTATCTATGTGATGCCTCAGGTCAGTGCGAGTTTGTAGACACCAAACATGTATAGGTTTACTTGTCTCTAAGGGGTTTAAAAAAATTCACAAGCTTGTCCAAAAAAAGTGGCGCACATTTTGCGCCATTTTCCAAAACCCGTAGTGTTCTCATTTTTCGGGATCTGAGGCTGTGATAGCTTATTTTTTGCGTCTTGACATGACGTTTTTAACGGTACCATTTTTGTGCAGATGCTACGTTTTGATCGCCTGTTATTGCATTTTGCGCAAAATTTGTGGTGACCAAAACACTTAATTTTGGCGTTTGGAATTTTTTTGCCGCTACGCCATTTACTGATCAGATTAATTGATTTTATATTTTCATAGATCGGGCATTTCTGAACGCGCGATACCAAATATGTGTATATTTTTTATTTTTTTAACCCTTTAATTTTCAATGGGGTGAAAGGGGGGTGATTTGAACTTTTAGGTTTTTTATTTTTTTTAATTTTTTAAAACTTTTTTTTTTTTACTTTTTTTTTATTTTACTAGTCCCCCTAGGGGGCTATAGCGATCACCAATCTGATCGCTCTGCACTATCTGCAGATCTCAGCTACAGAGCTGAGAACTGCAGATTTGGTGCTTTACTTTCAATGCCGGCTGTATTCCGGCATTGAGAGGAAGTGAGTCATGTTAGCTACAGGCGTCATCACATGACCCTGTGCTACCATGGCAACCACCGAAAGTCACGTGATCATGTCACATGACTTCCGGTGGGGGCGGGGTAAGTGACTGTCATGGCGGTGCGCATATACATATCGCTGCCTTATTTTGGCAGCGATATGTAAGGGGTTAATGGCCGCGGGTGGAAGCGATTCCACCCGCGGCTAGCAGGGACACGTCAGCTGTTGAAAACAGCTGATATGTGCACGGATCGTCGCCGCCTGCCCGCGGCAGGGGGCGGGGATTAACAGCACACGATCCATGACGTACCCAGTACGTCATGGGTCGTTAAGGGGTTAAAAGCTAAACAGCAGCTAAAACAAGTGATCTAACCCTTCTTCAGGCCTTTCACTTTGAAGCCACCACTGATTTATATGCAAAAATGTAAAACATAAAAAAAACTGTGATAGCAAATGTCACAAAAACATCATAAAGGATGACACAACAATCACTTTAGAAAAAACACTGCTTTCATGGAGAGTCTTCTTCTTTAACAATAGAAGTCCCAGGAATTTCGAGCTCCATAGGATTTCAATGGTAGAAATGTTAAATGACCCCTCTCTGGGACTTCTAGTGTTAAAACCTTTGCTGGTATCGTCTATCATCTGCACATACCCTAAAGCCTTATTCTGGCATATGTTTTTGCATATATTTTCTATCAATGTTTTTTTTTACCGATTATAGTCTCTTGGAGTATTCACATGTCCCTGTCAACGAGTGTCCATGAAAAAGAAACAAAAAAACAAACCCAAAAAACTAGACAACTTTTTGGAATAAAAATCACCTATTTAAGTCATTGGGTACATGAAAAGCTCAGACAGCACATAGATACCATCCATGTGTCATCCGATTGCTGTCTGTCCGGATGCAGCACAGATGATAAAAATAAACAAAAACGTTTATGAAAATTCATGTTTTTTCACATGCAAACATATTCTGAACCGCTAACTGAGGCCCAAGACAAATGTCAGTGTAACATTACCAACTCTAACACACTATTAGGCCATGTGCCCACGGAAAAAAGATCGTGCAGATTTTTCTACAGCAAAATCTGCAATATCTCCCAGAAAATTGCACCAAAACTTTGCTGCCTTTTTGGGCGTTTTTGGTGTGGATTTTAATGCGGAAATGTGGTGTTGATTTTGGTGCGGATTTTCACCATTGGATTTGGTGGGAAAATATGCACCAAAATTGCAGAAAAACTACCCAGTGGGAACAGACCTGTGGATTTGTTGTGGATTTTTGACCTCACATTCATTTCCATGGGCAAAATCCACAGGTAAATCCACAGGAATAATTGACATGCTGCAGATCTTTTCGCAGTAAAATCCGCACTATTGCCACAGCGTAAAAAAAACGCATCATGGGCACAAAATTTCAAAAATGCCATAGAAATGGCTGGGGACTCACTGTATTGTGGATCTTCAAGAAATCCGTAGCAAATTCCGCGATAAATCCGCAGCATGGGCACTAGGCCTTAGGGCGGCTTTGCACGTTGCAACATCGCACGTGCGATGTCGGTGGGGTCAAATCGAAAGTGACGCACATCCGGCGTCACTTTCGACATCGTAGTGTGTAAATCCTAGATGATACGATTAACGAGCGCAAAAGCGTAGTTATCGTATCATCGGTGTAGGCTCCGAATTTTTCAAAATTACGCTGCCGCGACAGGTACGATGTTCCTCGTTCCTGCGGCAGCACACATCGCTGTGTATGAAGCCGCAGGAGCGAGGAACATCACCTTACCTGCCGCCGGCGGCTATAAGGAAGGAAGGTGGCAGGATGTTTACATCCTGCTCATCTCCGCCCCTCCGCTTTGATTGGCCGCCTGCCGTGTGATGTCGCTCTGACATTGTACGACCCGCCCCCCTAGGAAGGAGGCAGGGCGCCGGCCAGATCGACGTCACAGGACAGGTACGTGCATGTGAAGCTGGCGTAGCGATAATGTTCGCTACGCCAGGAATAACAAGATATCGCTGCTGCGACGGGGGCGGGGACTATCGCGTGCGACATCGCAGCATCGGCTTGCAATGTCACAACGTACAAAGCCCGCCTTAGTGTCGAGACACTAAATCTAGTGGGATTTGTTTGTATTTTGATCAGTACACCGAGTATTTTGCAATTTTTTGGATATAGTAAGTTTGCCACAGAAATTATTCTAATAATCTCTACCTTATATGGTTGAATAAGGTATTTTGGGAGCGTCATACACGTGGATCTATGGATTTACTGCAGATTAAAGAGACCAATGCAGGTATTTCTACATTTGTGAATGTAACCTTATACTTTACAATAAAGTCTGTAATAAATCACCAGTATTTTGTATCTGTTGCTACTCCCCCTTAGTCCCTACTGTCCGATGCTGTCTGCACAGAATGAATAATGTCCATTTGTCCGGGGTAAATGGTCACCCCGTCCCCCAATTATTAATTTCTATAATTCTAGGATGAATAAGAGAAGAAGTTCTCAAAACAGCTTTTGGAAAAGAGGTTTGAAAATGAATTACTGTGTATTTACTAAATGGATATATCAGGAGAGCTGATCTGTCTAATATAGTGATTGTGCAAGTAAAAATAGGAGAATTCAAGACAAAAGTGGTCAGCTTCCACCATTAAATGAAACTGAAGAGAACTCCAAGGATAAATACAGTTGAAACCTACGGTACTTTGTTGTTATGCAAAAAAAAAAAAAAAGAAAAAAAAAAAACCTCCCCCAAAAATTTAGCTCATAAAAATAGATTCACTTTTCAAGACTCGGAAGTCTATAACAGCTTCTGGTCTGCCCGCCTTTTTATTTTTTTCTCTTCTAATAGACTTGTGTTACCAGCAAATATCTTTCCCTAGTTAAATGCAGGAGAGTACATTATGCTTTTTCCACATTAGCTTCTAGCATTAACCCCTTCACTCCCAAACCTGCTTTCAACTTCCTGACCAGGCCAAATTTTTCAATTCTGACCAGTCACTTTGTGCTAATAACTCTGGAACGCTTCAATGTTTCCCAGTTGTTCGCCAGTTGAATGGTTACCAAGGTCTCTCGATCTGACCCCCTTAGACTTTTATCTATGGGGTCATCTGAAGGCAATTGTCTATGCTGTGAAGACACAGGATGTGCAGTATCTGAAACAACCGATACTGGAAGCCTGTGCTAGCATTTCTTCTGTGGTGTTACTATCAGTGTGTCAAAAGTGGGAGAAGAGGGTTGCATTAACAAATCAACACAATGGGCAGCACTGTGAACACATTTTATAAGTGGTCATAAAATTGTAAATAACTAGTGAATGAATAAAGTTACATTAAGGCCAAGCATACCATTTTTTTTGTGAAATTCTCAATAACTTTGATGTGTTACATGACCCTCTTCCCACTGGAAACAATAAAGTTGGATCCAAAATGACAGACTTCAAAATGTCCGCCATGGTCACCACCCATCTTGAAAAGTTTTCCCCCCTCCCATGTACTAATAAGCCACAAACAGGAAGTTGATATAACCAACCATTCCCATTTTATGTATGTGTATTCATATAAATGGCCCACTCTGTACTTTGTAGTGGTGAATTTAAGTCAACATTTTTTGTGTTTATTTCTGAAAAATATTTGAGAACATTTTGAAAATTAGCAATTTTCAAACTTTGAATTTGATGCCCTAAACCAAACAGTTATGTTCCACAAAATAGTTAATACATAACATTACCCACATATCTACTTTACATCCTCATTATTTTTGAAACATATTTCTTTTGTTAGGTAGATAGAAGGGTTAAACGTTTGTCAGCAATCTCTCATTTTTCTAACAAAGTTTACAAAACCAATTCTATAGGGACAACTACATCACATTTGATGTGACTTTGAGAGGCCTAATGATGACAGAAAATACCCCCAAAACGATACCATTGTGAAATCTGCCTCCCTCAAACTGCTGAAAACTACATTCAAGAAATGTATTAACCTTTTAGGTACGTCACAGGAATAAAAATAATGTGGTAGAAATAAATTGTATAACAAATTGTATGGTCCATTTTTTTTTCCCCGAGTACGATGATACCCTATAATGTGCTGGAAAACTACTGTCTGGGAGCATGGCAGGGCTCGGAAGGGAAAGAGCGCCATTTGACTTTTGGAACGCAAAACTTTGCTGGAATCTTTAGTGGACGCTATGTCCCATATGTAGAGCCCTTGATGTGCCTAAACAGTGGAGCTCCTCCACAAATTACCCCATTTTAGAAACATCACCACTCAAGGAATGTATCTAGATGGTTGGTGAGCACCTTGAACCTGCAGGTTCTTCAAAGAATTTTATAACATTGAGCTGAGAATCTGAAAATAATACACTTTTCCCCATGAAAGTATTGCCTTCGACTCACATTTTTCATTTTTACAAGGGTAAAAGAAAGAAATGCAGCATAAAATTTGTTGTGCAATTTTTCCCGAGTACGCCAATACCCCATATGTGATTGAAAACTACTATTTCGAAACACAGAATGGTTCAGAAAGGAAGGAGCGCCATTTTGGCTTGAATAGATTGCAGACACCATGCCATATTGGCAGAGCCCCTGACATGCCAGAAGAGCAGATTCTCCTAAGTGATCCCACTTTACAAACTACACCCCTCAATCAATTTAACTAGCGCAGTGAGCATATTGAAACTACGCGTGTATCACAGAAAATATTATTATACCTGTGGGTGAAGATAAAATAATTACAGTTTTACCACTAAAATGTTGTTTTAGCCCCATGTTTATAATTTTTATAAGGGCTAATAGGAAAAAAATGGACCACACGGTTTATTGTGCAATTTCTCCTGAGTGCGCCAATACCCTACGTGTATTCGGGAATGACTTTTGAGGCCCAGTTCAAAGCTCAGATGAAGTGCCTTATTATTGCGCAGATTTTGGGGTTATGGTTTGCGGGTTTCATGTGACTTTAGCACAGCCACACCCCCATAAATGACCCCATTTTAAAAACTTTACCTCTCAATGAATTCATTTTGGGGTGTATTGAGCATAATGACAGCACAGATGTGTCATAGAATTTTATACTATCTGGAAAGGAAGAAAAAAAAAATAGTTACATTTTTTCTACAAAACAAACAACCTGTTTTAGCCTCAGATTTTACATGTTCACATAAGGAAATGGGTACAAATTGCACCAACGTCGCCCAAAACTGTACCAATAAAAAGAAACAACTAATCCGTAAAAAACAAAAAGCCTTCATATGACTGTCGGCAGAAAAATAAAAAAAAAATATATCCTTCAAAATTCGGTGATGCATAAAACCTTTATTTTGTTAAAAGTTTTTTTTAGCGTCATAGTAGCTAAACCTAAAAAACTATGTACATCTGTTATCACTGTAATCGTACTGACCTGAGTAGTAAAGCCGCCCTATCACTTATACCGTTTGGTATACTGCGTAAAAAAATAAATAAAGCCAATTCTTTAACTTCTGTTGATTTGTTCATTCTGCCTCCCAAAGATCGCAGTACGGCGCAGCTTACATTTATCTTGTGCTCTACGCTAAGCACTTAAACTGGGGCTTACGTGTAAATCTATAAAAAAATATGATTCAGAGAAAATTACCAAAGGAAAGTTCACTGTAATGAGGCAGAGGGAGTCACACTGAAATCCTGTCTGGCCTGTGGTGCAGAGGCGCCCATCTTTTTACATGTCTCTTTAGGCATGCACAAAAGTGCAGACATCTACAGTTTTGTGTACCTTTGAATAGATGGATAACTCTGAACAGAGTCCAACCAGAATCCGGAGTAAGGCTATGTGCGCACAGTGCGTTTTTTGCGGCGTTTTTGCGCGTTTTTCGGGTGCGTTTTTGGCCTCAAAACTGCAGGACTTTGCTTCCCCAGCAAAGTCTATGAGTTTTCATTTTTGCTGTCCGCACACATCTGTTTTTTTTACCTGCGTTTTTGAGTAAAAAAAAAAAAAATGGACATGTCAGTTCTTTCCTGTGTTTTTCTGCGTTTCCCCCCCATGCAATGCATTGGAAAAACGCAGCAAAATGCAGAGATCAAAAACGCAGCAAAACGCAGCCAAAAACGCACCAAATCGCGGCAAAAACGCATGCGTTTTTTGATGCGTTTTTTCGACGCAGGTGCGTTTGTGCGTTTTTAGCGGCCAAAAACGCACAAAATCGCAGCGTCAAAAAGACGCAGTGTGCGCACATAGCCTTACTCTGCTGCCTCATAGTGAATGGATTTGCCAGCAGTTTCATCTGAATCACGTATTTTGGAGAATGAGATGGAAAACCCTAGTGTAAGCACTCAGAAGAGATCACAGGATAAATGGGAACTGATCCAAAATGTTCTGTAGCCCAAATTGCCACCAAATAGCATTCAGCTCAACGAATAAAAACACAAGTTTCCACTCAGGTCCATTATCTGTTAACAGAAATATTGGGGGCCTCCATATTACTGGTAACACAAAGACTTTGGACAAACGCTACGGTTCCCCCTCAAATAAGAAATCCAGAAAAATCTTCACTTTCAAATCCAAATGAACCCTCCCTTCTGAGCCCCACATTGTGCCTAAACCACAGTTAATATCCGCATGTTTAGCATTATTGAATTGAGGAGAGTCTGCTTAATTTACAGGGTGCAGGTTTCAAGAAGCACGAGCTGGGCACAATGTATGCGCACTACTATCTACTGTACACGACAAGGGCTTATTTGCAATTTTTAACTCTGAAAATCTTAATTACTTACCGGTAATGGGATTTTCAGTAGCCCATGACAGCACCACCTGAGAGATAGGTTCCGCCCACATCAGGATAGTAAACCCACTGATAAAAAGGCGGCACCTCTCCTCCGCATCAATAGGTTTACAGAGCCAAAGAGGACCAACAAAAACAAAACAAAAATGTTAATCCCACCACCACCAAAGGAATACACCATTAACTGTAACACTCCCCGAAGGGTGCCGACAACCAGTGAATAGGGGGGGAACTAAGGGTGCTGTCATGGGCTACTGAAAATCCCATTACCGGTAAGTAATTAAGATTTTTCCCTTCTGCCCATGACAGCACCACCTCAGAGATTTATAGAGAACTACCACCTTAGGGAGGGACCACCGCCTGTAATACCCGTTTCCCAAAGGATAGGTCAGTTGTCAAGAATAAGTCTAGCCTATAGTGGCAAAAGAAGGTACAAGGAGATGACCAAGTAGCCTCCCGGCAGGTTTGGTCAATAGAGGCATCTGCGCTTTCTGCCCATGATGTAGATATCGCTCTAGTGGAGTGTGCCTTAATGCCCTGAGGAGGTGTGTTGCCTTTAGCTGAGTATACCAGAGTTATAGTAGGAGAGAAAAGGCGCAATAGGGTCTTACCCGATTTACAGGGCAGAGGGAAAGGGTTAAAACACACTCACCTGGCTGGGTTGTGCCAGTCACAACCCCTTAGAGAACGTGGATGAGTGCTTTAGTGGTTCAGCAGCGGCCCCGTGTCTGAGCAAAGGATGTCAAAGTGTAGACTGGAGGAAAAACGGGTTTAAAAACCGCGCTAGGAAACCACGAGCAAGGATGTAAATGAAAAGCGCGGTTTTTAAACCCGTTTTTCCTCCAGTCTACACTTTGATATACCAGAGTTATAGCATCCCTGATCCATCTGGCCATGGTCGCTTTAGTAGCCCCATAACCCCTAGATTTCCCTTGAAATGTGACAAATAGGACAAAAGAATGGAGAAAGTCTCAGGTCCTATCTAGATATGTGAGCAAGACCCTCCTGACATCTAAGGTGTGCAACCTAGCCTCTTTCTCATTATGAGGGGGGAATCAAAAAGGGAGGGGAGCACGATTTCTTGTGAGCGATGAAAGGTTTTAGCTATTTTCGGGAGATAGAAGGGATCAGTCCTCAACACCACCCTATCCTCCATAATTTCGGTGTAAGGCTGTACTATGGACAATGCCTGGAGATTCCCCCACCCGTCTGGCCGAGGTAAGTGCGACAAGAAGCAAAACCTTCAGGGACAGCAATTTTAGAGGAACATCCTCCAAGGGTTCAAATGGCGGCTCTGTAAGGGTGTCAAACACTAGATTGAGGTCCCACAGGGGAACCCTGGGAGTATGAACCGGCACGGACCTAGACTTTGATCTAATAAACCGGCTAACCCATTAATTCTGCGCCAGACCACCATTAAATAGTGCCCCCAAGGCTGAGACCTACACCTTGAGCGTGCTGGTTGAGATACCTAATTCTAACCCCTTTTGGAGAAATTCCAATATAGCAGAGATAGGTGGCTGCACTCAGCCCGACCCCCTGACTGAAGGAGAAAACGCTTCCAGATCCTCCCATAAATGGCCATGGTGACCGCCTTCCTACTTCTAAGAAGGGTATCTACCAATCCTGGTGAAAACCCCCTTTTTGACTAATAGTTGCAGTTCAAACGCCATGCCGTCAAATGGAGGGCTGGATCGTAGGGGTGATGAACTGGTCTGGGAGAGGAGATGTCGGTCATCTGGGAGAATCCAAGGATCCACCAGAGACATCTTCCGAAGCCAGTAAAACCATGCTCTTTTCGACCAGAAGGGGCAATGAGAATGACATTGGCTCGGTCATCCCTTATTTTCCGGAGTACCGAAGGTAGCAGTATTAGGGCAGGAAATGCAGAAAGGAGACCCATCGACTAGGATATCTGGAAAGCATCGATTGCAAATGGACTGTTTCTAGGGTTGAGTGACCAGAACTTGTCCACCTTCCGATTCGCTTTGGTGGCGAACAGGTCCAGTACAGGTACACCCCACAGAAGCTTAATCTGGTGAAAGATTTCTGGGTTCAGGGACTATTCCCCCTGACTGAGACTGTGGGAAGTCTGCTTCCTCGTTGTCTGCTCCTTTGATATGAAAAGCTGTTAAGGAGGAGTGATGTTGTTTGGCTAGCTGAAAAATTCGCAGAGACAGAGTCAGAAGGGACTGGGACCTGGTGCCTCCCTGATGGTTGACATATGCCACTGTCACCTTGTTGTCCAAAAGTATCCGAACATAGCATCCCCGTAAGGACGGTAGGAACCCTTCTAGCGCTTTTAGTACTGCCATGAGTTCTCTGTAGTTGTAGGATTTGGTGATTATCTAATCGTCCCAGGGTCCTTGAAGCACCTGTTTTCGCAGATGGGCTCCCCACCCCCAACGACAGGGATCTGTGACTATCGTGTCTGTGACTTGGGAAAATGAAGGGACCCCTGTCTGTAGGGGAGAAGTGTCCTGCCACCAGCCAAGGGAGTGCAAAGTGTCTTCTGACGGTCATTTTCCGTTCCGAACAGCTGCCAAACTGGTCTTTGAAACCTCAGAACTTCCATCTGTAGGACTCTTGAATGGAGTTGGGCCCACCATACTCCCGGAATGCAAGAGGTGAGAGTTCCAACTAGTGACATAGCCTGTCGTAAGGTGATGCAAGGGTGACTCCTTACTGAAAAGAATAACGTCAGTATCCTGGTGAGTTTTTCCTTGGGCAGGTGGCACAACTGCCTGGTTTAATCCAGGATGAGACCTAAGAAGATTTGACACTGGAGAGGTTGAAGTCTGAACTTCTCCCAATTTACAATCTATCCCAGGCTCTCTAGGATTGAGATGAACCTGGACACCTGATCCGTACATTTCTTCTCTGAATGACCCACAATTAGGAAGTCGTCGAGGTACGGGATGATTAAAACGTCCTGTTCCCTGACACGCGCCATGACTTCTGCAATTACCTTGGTGAAGATTCTCGGGCCATAAAATGCCCGAATGGCAGCGCTGTGAACTGGAAGTGTCTTAGCCTCCCTGACATCGGCAGGGCGAATCTGAGAAACTGCCGGTGAGTCGGGTAAATAGGGACGTGATAATATGTGTCCTTTAGGACATAAAACACTCTGGATATAATAACCGGATAGTCGACTTCATGGTCTCCATTTTGAAGGCTCGCTGCACCAGATGGCAATTTAACTTCTTTAAGTTTATGATAGTACGGAAGGAGGAGTCCGGTTTCTGAATTAGGAACAAAGGGGAGTAAAAACCTTCCCCCTGCTGTCCCTTGGGAACTTCTTGAATGACCTGCTTGGAGAGAAGAGTCCTCACTTCTGTTTCCAAGGCCTGCTGCTTCACTGTTGACTGTAAAGATGTTATAATTAGAGACCCCCAAGGGGGTGAATTGAATTGAACTCAAACTTCAACCCTTCCGCCACTATCTGAAGGAGCCATTTGTTGGATGAAATTCTTTCCAGGCCTTTAAAAAAATGGGACAGCCCGCCCCCCACCTGATGCCTGGCGTCATTGTGCTGGTTTACCCTTATTATCTGAGTGTTTGCCAAAGAGAAAACCTGAGGTAGTCTTCCTACGGTCCTTCCAATGGTCCCGTGTTTTCTGGGGCTTTTTACAGAAAAATTGATGCCTCCGAAAAGGCCGGCTTCGAGAGGATGCCACAGGGGAAACCAGAAACCCTTTCTTCTTGTCTGACGCCTTAGTGAGGAGGTCATCCAGGCCAGATCCAAAGAGATATGTACCCTCACATGGCATGCCACACAGCCGTCCTTTGGATTGGACATCTCCTTTCCAATTTTTCAGCCAGAGAGCCCTCCTTGCGGAATTGGAAAGTGCTGCTGATCTGGCGAAAAGTCTTAAGGAATCTACAGAGGCATCCACCATAAAGGCTGCAGCACCCTGTATCAATGGCAATGACGAGATGATATCTTTCCTCGGTGTGTCATTTTTCAACTGGTCTTCTAATTGTTGAAGACATACCGTCAGTGACCAGGCTACACAGGCGCTTGTCACTGCAGGGCATAATCCACCCACTGTTGATTCCCAAGTTCCTCTCAGAAAACCATCAGCTTTTCTATCCAGCTGGTCCTTAAGGGACCCCATGTCTTCAAATGGTAATGTAGCGGAGCGTTAAGCCTTGGCAATAGCGACATCAATCTTTGGGGTTCTATCCCAAGATGTAGATGCTTCTCCTTCCACTGAGTATTTCCTCTTAATGGATGAGGAAAGATTCATCCTCCTATCCACTTTTCCCCATTGATCATCAATAAGACCTTGTACCTTCTGGGGAATAGGAAAGCCTTTACGTTTTTTGGAATCCAATCCCCCAAACAGGACATCCTGTGTTGATTCAGGTCCCTTGGGGTCCACCATCTCCACAGTTGATCTCACGGTCTTCACTAAGGGGCCCACATCAGCAGTAGGGAAACAAGGTCTACCTCCCTCGTCTGTAGAAGAGGAGGAGTCTGAGTCGGACGAGGAGGATCCCGATGAGGCCGTTGACCTAGAGTCGTGAGCAGATCCCAGTGAGGCATCAGGAGTGGTTAGCTTTAGGTTATGAGCCTTTTTGCGTCTCTTTCCCCCCTTGAGGGATTTTAGGGAGTCCTGCACCTCTGCTCGGATAATGGTCTGTAACTCTGAGGAAAACCCTGGGACTTCTTTGATCAGGGTCTGCTGAATACAGTCCACACAGAGGACTTTGGGGTAGTCAGGTGACAGAGTGGAGTGGCAAATTGCACATTCCTTATGACGCTGCTTGGAGGTACTTTTTTTGCTGCACCTAACAAGAAGAGGGGATATGGAAATGGGGCCTTAGTAACCATGTCGGACCACGAGGTTCACTCACCCCCCCTTGACTCCTGGGCACGGTCTTCACTCCGGCATGCTGCACAGCAGGGACAAGCCTTCCAGCGGCCGCCGTGGGTGCACACATCTCCGGAGTGATGCAGGGCTGAGCTCCAGCTCCAGGCCCGCGCCTCACTACCGCAGAGGCCTGAGACCGAGGGGGGGGTGCATACACCGGCTTTTGGTGAGTACCAGGCTTCCACACCGGGTCGGGCCTGGGAAAGCAATCGGTTGTCCATACCAGGACAGGAAGCCAAACTGATGCGAAGGAGAGCTACCGCTTTTTTTATCAGTGGGTTTCCTGTCCTGATGTGGGCGAAACCGGGTTCATGCTGCTGAGGACTTTGGCTCTATTTTCCCTGTGGAGATCATAGATCTCTGCAGCATAAATTGATATGCTGAGGCTCGGTGAAGCAGCACCGCAGGTCAATTTATGCTGCAGAGAAAAGAAGCATTGTGGGCAGGAGAGTTCTATAAGTCCTTCCAATGCGCTTGTACTGTATAACGCAGTTTTATGGATGCAGCGAAAACACTCTGCAAGCCCCGATCATGGGCACAAAGCCTAAAAAGCTAGGATGGATGGATGTCAAACACATAATGTCCCACCACCCTGCATATTCGAAGCTAACTTTCATGTGGCACTCAAGGGTGTTTAGCCTTATATTTAGCCCCCCAGAAAAAAAAACCAAACAGACGTGGCGTCCCCATCCAAATCTTGACAGCCAGATTACCAGCCAAGGTAACACGGACAGCTGTGGTCTGGTATTCTCAGGGTGGGAAGAGTCATCGTTATTTGGCCCTTCCCAGCCTAAAAATAGCATGCCGCAGCTGTCCCAGAAGTGGTGCATCCATTAGATGAACCAACCATGGCGCTTCACCCTGTCTCATCCCGTTGTCCTGGCAAACCGGGTAATATTATGGGGTTGATACCAGCTGTAATGTGACCTGTCATCAAGCCCAACGGTTATTAACATCACGGCATCTTGTCAGATACTTGACATTACTGTCAGTAATAAAAAAAAAGACAAAAAAACAAAAAATTTATTTGAAAAAACACTCCCAAACAATTCCCTCTTTCACCAATTTATTGAAGAAAACAAAAAATTAGGTCCACCGTAATCCATTTTGAAGGTCCCACGATGACTCTGAACCTTTCAGAATATGGGGGGGCACGCTATATTAATGTATCCCCCATTTTCTGAAAGTGCAAGCAATCAATGGGAGAAGTGTGGATGCAGTGATCTGAGTGAGAATACTACAGCCACACTGCCCAGGTCCAGGTGAGGGTAGAGTGACCTGCATCCAGAAAATGGGGGCACGCTCAGGGAACGTATCCATTTTTTGGGAGTGCAGACCCTCATGTGAGGAGTGAAGGTGCAGTGAACCGAGAATACTGCACTCACACTGCCCCGGTCCATAGCACGGCAGTGTGAGCTGCAGTAAGCACAATGTCACTGCGAGCAAGAAGCCAGCTGACAGTCACTCTGTGCATGCGGCTACCATCTGTTCAGGAGGAGGAGGAGGGATTGCAGGGGATCATCACAGCAGGAGGTAACAGGGGACACCAGTGAGTCACCTGGCTGGACTTTTCTGCTGCATCTGACACGTCAGATGTGACCAAAATTGGAAGAGGATGAATGCAGCAGGCACACTGCCATTTTAGATCAGGGATGGGGAAGGGAAGGGCGAACGGGGTGTGAGGCACTTTGGCTACACTGGGGAGGAGATTTATCTGACATGTTTGATCATGGCAGGTGGGAGAGAAATAATTTTATCGGTGCCACCATTTACTGTAATGTGACCATCTTTATACAGTGTATACCAGTGATCACATGACCGAGAACCAGAAAAAATGTCCGGAATCAGTAGCTGAAACACCGCAGATTTTCGAGTGCAGGGGGGCGCTATTCACTTTTTTCTTGCCGCTGCTTTAAAACGGCGATATGGAATAAGTACCCTTTCCTGCTGCCGTTTTAAGCTGTACAGCGGTTGTAATGGGGTTAATCAGCAAGAGATCACTAGAGGACTAGTAAACCTGCTGCTATGTAGTCCTCCGTATTCATGAGCTCTGTATAACCTTAACTACTGATTAGCAGCTGTGTACAATGTGCAGATCTGCTGCAGATAAAACGAAGGGAATTTTGTTTACTTACCGTAAATTCCTTTTCTTCTAGCTCCAATTGGGAGACCCAGACAATTGGGTGTATAGGCTATGCCTCCGGAGGCCGCACAAAGTATTACACTAAAAGTGTAAAGCCCCTCCCCTTCTGCCTATACACCCCCCGTGCTCCCACGGGCTCCTCAGTTTTGGTGCAAAAGCAAGAAGGAGGAAAAAAATTATAAACTGGTTTAAAGTAAATTCAATCCGAAGGAATATCGGAGAACTGAAACCATTCAACATGAACAACATGTGTACACAAAAAAACAGGGGAGGGTGCTGGGTCTCCCAATTGGAGCTAGAAGAAAAGGAATTTACGGTAAGTAAACAAAATTCCCTTCTTCTTTGTCGCTCCATTGGGAGACCCAGACAATTGGGACGTCCAAAAGCAGTCCCTGGGTGGGTAAATAATACCTCATAATAGAGCCGTAACGGCTCCGTCCTACAGGTGGGCAACCGCCGCCTGAAGGACTCGCCTACCTAGGCTGGCATCCGCCGAAGCATAGGTATGCACCTGATAGTGTTTCGTGAAAGTGTGCAGGCTCGACCAGGTAGCCGCCTGACACACCTGCTGAGCCGTAGCCTGGTGCCTCAAAGCCCAGGACGCACCCACGGCTCTGGTAGAATGGGCCTTCAGCCCTGAGGGAACCGGAAGCCCAGCAGAACGGTAAGCTTCGAGAATTGGTTCCTTGATCCACCGAGCCAGGGTTGATTTGGAAGCCTGTGACCCTTTACGCTGGCCAGCGACAAGGACAAAGAGTGCATCCGAGCGGCGCAGGGGCGCCGTACGAGAAATGTAGAGTCTGAGTGCTCTCACCAGATCTAACAAGTGCAAATCCTTTTCACATTGGTGAATTGGATGAGGGCAAAAAGAGGGTAAGGAGATATCCTGATTGAGATGAAAAGGGGATACCACCTTAGGTAGAAATTCTGGAACCGGACGCAGAACCACCTTGTCCTGGTGAAACACCAGGAAAGGGGCTTTGCATGACAATGCTGCTAGCTCAGACACTCTCCGAAGTGAAGTGACTGCTACTAGGAAAACCACTTTCTGCGAAAGGCGTGCAAGAGAAATATCCATCATTGGCTCGAACGGTGGTTTCTGAAGAACCATCAACACCCTGTTCAGATCCCAGGGTTCCAACGGACGTTTGTAAGGAGGGACGATGTGACAAACCCCCTGCAGGAACGTGCGTACCTGTGGAAGTCTGGCCAAGCGCTTCTGAAAAAAACACAGAGAGCGCAGAGACTTGTCCCTTAAGGGAGCCAAGCGACAAACCCTTTTCCAATCCGGACTGAAGAAAGGACAGAAAAGTGGGCAAGGCAAATGGCCAGGGAGAAAAACCCTGATCAGAGCACCATGACAGGAATATTTTCCACGTCCTGTGGTAGATCTTGGCGGACGTTGGTTTCCTAGCCTGTCTCATAGTGGCAATGACCTCTTGAGATAATCCTGAAGACGCTAAGATCCAGGACTCAATGGCCACACAGTCAGGTTGAGGGCCGCAGAATTCAGATGGAAAAACGGCCCTTGAGACAGCAAGTCTGGTCGGTCTGGTAGTGCCCACGGTTGGCCGACCGTGAGATGCCACAGATCCGGGTACCACGACCTCCTCGGCCAGTCTGGAGCGACGAGGATGGCGCGGCGGCAGCCTTGCGTAACACTCTGGGCAACAGTGCCAGCGGAGGAAACACATAAGGGAGTTGAAACTGCGACCAATCCTGAACTAAGGCGTCTGCCGCCAGAGCTCTGTGATCGTGAGAACGTGCCATGAATGCCGTGACCTTGTTGTTGTGCCGGGACGCCATTAGGTCGACGTCCGGCATCCCCCAGCGGCAACAGATCTCCTGAAACACGTCCGGGTGAAGGGACCATTCCCCTGCGTCCATGCCCTGGCGACTGAGAAAATCTGCTTCCAAGTTTTCCACGCCCGGGATGTGAACTGCGGAGATGGTGGAGGCCGTGGCTTCCACCCACATCAAAATCCGCCGGACTTCCTGGAAGGCTTGCCGACTGCGTGTTCCTCCTTGGTGGTTGATGTAAGCCACCGCTGTGGAGTTGTCCGACTGAATTCGGATCTGCTTGCCTTCCAGCCACTGCTGGAACGCTTTTAGGGCTAGATACACTGCCCTGATCTCCAGAACATTGATCTGAAGTGAGGACTCCTGCCGAGTCCACGTACCCTGAGCCCTGTGGTGGAGAAAAACTGCTCCCCACCCTGACAGACTCGCGTCCGTCGTGACCACCGCCCAGGATGGGGGTAGGAAGGATTTCCCCTTCGATAATGAAGTGGGATGAAGCCACCACCGAAGGGAAGCTTTGGTTGCCTGAGAGAGGGAGACGTTCCTGTCGAGGGACGTCGGCTTCCTGTCCCATTTGCGTAGGATGTCCCATTGAAGAGGACGCAGGTGAAACTGCGCGAAAGGGACTGCCTCCATTGCTGCCACCATCTTCCCCAGGAAGTGCATGAGGCGCCTCAAGGGGTGTGACTGACCTTGAAGGAGAGATTGCACCCCCGTCTGTAGTGAACGCTGCTTGTTCAGCGGAAGCTTCACTATCGCTGAGAGGGTATGAAACTCCATGCCAAGATATGTCAGCGATTGGGCCGGTGTCAGATTTGACTTTGGAAAATTGATGATCCACCCGAAACTCTGGAGAGTCTCCAGAGTAGCGGTGAGGCTGTGCTGGCATGCCTCTTGAGAGGGAGCCTTGACCAGCAGATCGTCTAAGTAAGGGATCACCGAGTGACCCTGAGAGTGGAGGACCGCAACTACTGCAGCCATGACCTTGGTGAAAACCCGTGGGGCTGTCGCCAGGCCGAACGGCAGTGCCACGAACTGAAGGTGTTCGTCTCCTATGGCGAAGCGCAGGAAGCGCTGATGCTCTGGAGCAATCGGTACGTGGAGATAAGCATCTTTGATATCGATCGATGCAAGGAAATCTCCTTGGGACATTGAGGCGATGACGGAGCGGAGGGATTCCATCCGGAACCGCCTGGCCTTTACGTGTTTGTTGAGCAGTTTTAGGTCCAGGACAGGACGGAAAGACCCGTCCTTCTTTGGAACCACAAACAGGTTGGAGTAAAAACCGTGACCCTGTTGCTGAAGAGGAACAGGGACCACCACTCCTTCTGTCTTCAGAGTGCCCAGCGCCTGCAGAAGAGCATCGGCTCGCTCGGGAGGCAGAGATGTTCTGAAAAATCGAGTCGGAGGACGAGAGCTGAACTCTATCCTGTAACCGTGAGACAGAATGTCTCTCACCCAACGGTCTTTTACCTGTGGCAGCCAAATGTCGGAAAAGCGGGAGAGCCTGCCACCGACCGAGGATGCGGTGTGAGGAGGCCGTAAGTCATGAGGAAGCCGCCTTGGTAGCGGCACCTCCGGCGGTCTTTTTAGGGCGTGACTTAGACCGCCATGGATCGGAGTTCCTCTGATCCTTCTGAGGCCTTTTGTACGAGGAGAATTGGGACCTGCCCGCACCCCGAAAGGACCGAAACCTCGACTGTCCCCTCCTCTGTTGGGGCAATTTTGGTTTGGCCTGGGGTAAGGATGTTTCCTTTCCCTTGGATTGTTTGATGATTTCATCCAGCCTCTCACCAAACAAACGGTCGCCAGAAAATGGCAAACCGGTTAAGCACTTTTTTGGAAGCCGAATCTGCCTTCCATTCCCGTAGCCACAAGGCCCTGCGTATTGCCACCGAATTGTCGGCTGCAACCGCCGTACGGCTCGCAGAGTCCAGGACAGCATTAATAGCGTAGGACGCAAATGCCGACGTTTGAGAAGTTATGGACGCCACTTGCGGCGCAGACGTACGTGTGAGTGCGTCAATTTGCGCTGCAATAGCTTGGAGTGCCCATACGGCTGCGAATGCTGGAGCAAAAGACGTGCCGATAGCTTCATAGATGGATTTCAACCAGAGCTCCATCTGTCTGTCAGTGGCATCCTTGAGCGAAGCCCCATCTTCAACTGCAACTATGGATCTAGCCGCCAGTCTGGAGATTGGAGGATCCACCTTGGGACACTGAGTCCAGCCCTTGACCACGTCAGGGGGGGAAGGGATAACGTGTATCCTTAAGGCGCTTGGAAAAACGCTTATCTGGACAAACTCGGTGTTTCTGGACTGCCTCTCTGAAGTCGGAATGATCCAGAAACATACTCGTTGTACGCTTGGGGAACCTGAAACGGAATTTCTCCTGCTGAGAGGCTGACTCCTCCACTGGAGGAGCCGAGGGAGAAATATCCAACATTTGATGTATGGACGCGATAAGATCATTCACTATGGCGTCACCATCAGGAGTATCAAGGTTGAGAGCGGCCTCAGGATCGGAATCCTGATCAGCTACCTCCGCTTCATCATACAGAGAGTCCTCCCTCTGAGACCCTGAACAATGTGATGAGGTCGAGGGGATTTCCCAGCGAGCTCGCTTAGGCGGTCTGGGGCTGCGGTCCGTGTCAGAGACCTCACCCTGGGATCTATGAGACACCCCGGGGGAACATTGTTGTTCCAACTGAGGGGAACCAGGGGGCAATGATTCCACAGTGCCCATGGTCTGAGATACCGGTCTGGACTGCAAAGCTTCTAGAATCTTAGCCATAGTCTCAGAAAGTCTGTCAGTAAAACTGCAAACTCCGTCCCTGTCACCTGGACAGTGTTAGCTGGTGGTTCCCCCTGGTCCCCCCTTAGCAGAGGCTCCGGCTGAGCAAGTGCCACAGGGGCCGAGCAGTGCACACAATGAGGGTCAGTGGAACCTGCCGGTAGCGAGGTCGTACATGCGGCGCAGGCAGCATAGTAAGCCTGTGTTTTGGCACCCCTGCCTCTTGTGGGCGCCATGCTGTTGTCTCCCCTGAGCAACACAATAGGGTATATAGCCAGAAATCAACCGTGCACCATACAGTGTAAAGTATAGCCTATAAACATATAATCTATAATTACACTTCTGCACAAGTGGGGCCAGCACCTCAGGTGCTGCTTACCGCCCGCTTAAAGCGGTTGTGTGGCCACCAGAATCCCTGCCTGGGTCCCCCAGAGCTTGTCTCCCCTCTGCAGCGTCAGAGGAGCTGACAGGAATGGCTGCCGGCGTCCTGAGGAGAGGAGGGAGCCGTGGGCGTGACCCAGAAAGTGCGGGAACTGGTGCCCCACTGTGCACAGTGAGGGGGGTGGAGTATGCAAAGCATGCTCCAGCCCTCAGTGCTGCCGTCCTGTACAGCGTCCCGCCCTTCCCCTGACTGGCAGGGCTGGGGGCGGGAAGAAAAAGAGACTAGGCCGCAAAAGCCGGGGACTCGAGTTATAAGCGCGGCCGCCGTATAAGCACGGTCGGCGCGGAAGTCCCCGGCGCACTAACAGTCCCAGCCGCGCCGCAGTGATAACAATGGCAGCGGCGGTCAGCGCGGCAGTCCCCATACACTAACACACTCAGCGACGCTGCAGTGTGTAATGGCACAAACGCGGTCAGCGCCGCGGTCCCCGGTGCACTAGCACACCCAGCAATGCTGGAGTGTTGCTGTGCGCGGTCCCCACGGGGACACAGAGTACCTCAAAGTAGCAGGGCCATGTCCCTGAACGATACTCGGCTCCTATCCAGCAGAGTCCTCAGGAGCTGTGGATGGAGCACGGTCTCAGTGCCTGAAGACCGATTAGGATCCCACTTCACCCAGAGCCCTAAGGGGGATGGGGAAGGAAAACAGCATGTGGGCTCCAGCCTCCGTACCCGCAATGGATACCTCAACCTTAACAACACCGCCGACAAGAGTGGGGTGAGAAGGGAGCATGCTGGGGGCCCTGTTAAGGGCCCTCTTTTCTTCCATCCGACATAGTCAGCAGCTGCTGCTGACTAAGCTGTGGAGCTTGCGTGCATGTCTGCCTCCTTCGCACAAAGCAAAAAACTGAGGAGCCCGTGGGAGCACGGGGGGTGTATAGGCAGAAGGGGAGGGGCTTTACACTTTTAGTGTAATACTTTGTGCGGCCTCCGGAGGCATAGCCTATACACCCAATTGTCTGGGTCTCCCAATGGAGCGACAAAGAAAGTGATTTTGTCAAAACTGCAGCAACCAGTAAAGCAAGTGACACATCACTGTAATCAGGGTCTCTGCCACTACGTCATGCTGCTCTCAGATGAGATAGCAAAAACCTGGTGCCAGATTCCCTTTAAATCCTGTAGGTAGCACAGTGGGGGCTCCATGGATCGAAATCCTGCTGAAAGAGGACAATTCCCATTAGCGAACACTTCGGTCACAGAGGAGTGTACTACCGTACTTCTGCAAAAAGTAAGCGTCCAAGCTCCTCTCAGTGCTAAGGGATTCATTAAAAAAAAAAAAAAAAAGAAAAGTTGAAGCATGCAAATCTCCTTGCAAGTGACCATCTAGACCAGATGGGACTGCAGTGCTTGGTCCAGCAGCCTGGTCGCCTGCCAGCTCTTTAAACCCCCACATGTGCAGTGAGGACGGGCACTCAGCGTTCACTATTGAACACTGCATGTGCATACCATTAAATCCTCACGCTGGCCAGAGCCAGCGTGCTTGGATGTACTTTGTAGGATAGGTTAGTGCGCTAGGTGCTCCCATCCCACGAAAAAGCAGCAGCAGCAGACTCACCATCTCCAGTGCTGTGCATGCATCCCGGTGCAGTGACCTGAAGCGGATTATAATGAGGGCAATCTGGGCTACCGCCCGGGGCTCCAGGGGGCTCATGCTCCGAAAAGTATATTGCCCTTATTATAATAAGCATGAAACATTTAAAAGATGCTGGGTCATCCACCGGGCCTACCGCCCGCACTACAGCACATCGGCAGGAGCCGGGTTGCTGTCAGGGCAATGAGGGGGCCTGGGTCACTCAGAGCGGTCCTCTTTCTTCCTGCTCTACACTGATCTATGTGATTGGTGCAGAGCAGGACCGGAAATGGACTAGACCAGAACTGAGGCTGAGAAGGTGAAAGACCTTGCCTGATCACATGACCGGTGAACTGGTAGGTCCTGAAGCTGTTCAGCTACTGCAGCCTCCGTGCAGCTCCCAGTGGCTCCTCTCCTGCTCTTCACCGATCAGGAACTGCAAGAGGAGGTAATGTATAGGTGTGTGGGTAAATAAATGTGCTTGTTGTAGGGCTGTGTGTGTATATGTAGTCTGTCTCTTTCCCTGTCTGTCTCTTTTCCTCGTCTGTCTCTCTTTCCAGGTCTCTCTCTGTGTGTCTGTCTCTCTCTCTCTCTCTCTCTATATCCATCTCTCCTCAGAAATCTTATTACCTCACATAAGCTTATACTAAGAATCAGTGGCGTAACTAGCGTTTGATGGGCCCTGGTGCAAAATTTGGACCGGGGCCCCCCCCTCCACGTACACTGCCACTTAGGGGTACTTTGCACACTACGACATCGCAGCTGCGATGTCGGTGGGGTCAAATCGAAAGTGACGCACATCCGGCGTCGTTGTCGACATCGGAGTATGTGAATCGTTTTTACTACGATTAACGAGCGCAAAAGTGTCAAAATTGTATGATCGGTGAAGTGTCGGGCATTTCCATAACGTCGCTGCAGCGACAGGTACGATGTTGTTCCTCGTTCCTGCGGCAGCACACATCGTTGTGTATGAAGCCGCAGGAGCGAGGAACATCTCCAACTTGCGGCCCGCCTGTAATGAGGAATGAAGGAGGTGGGCGGGATGTTTACGTCCAGCTCATCTCCGCCCCTCCGCTTCTATTGGACGGCTGCCGTGTGCAACGTCGCAGGGCAGGTAAGTGCATGTGAAGCTGCCATAGCGATAATGTTAGCTACGGCAGCTATCACAAGAGATCGCATGTGTGATGGGGGCGGGGACTATCGCGCTCGGCATTGCTACAATCGGCTTGCGATGTCGTAGTGTGCAAAGTACCCCTTAGGGTACGGGATAATGACACTGACACTCGGGGTACAAGATAATGATGCTGACACTTGGCTCTTAACCTCAGCATACAGCTTTCCCATGTTCTGATATCCATCTTTCCCTCAGCACCCAGCTTTCCCATATCAGAGCATGGGAAAGCTGGGTGCTGAGAGATGTACAGCAGAGCATGGGAAAGCTGGGTACTGAGAGATGTACAGCAGAGCATGGGAAAGTTGGTGCTGAGGGAAAGAGCCTTTTTTCCCCTCGGCACAAAACATTCCCATCCCATGCTTGTATCTTAGTCCCCCCTCGTATATAGTTCTCCAAATACTATAATGGCCCCCACATAGCCTTTCATATAGTATAAAGGGTCCCACATAATCCTTCATATATTAAAATGCACCTCCATAGTCCTCCATGTATTATAATGCATTTCCCATAGTCCTCCATGTATTCTAATTCACCCCATAGTTTTCCATATATTATACTGCACCACAGTCCTCCATGTTTTATAACGCACCCCCATAGTCCTCCATGTATAAAGTAGCCTCCATAGATTATAATGTAGCCCCCATAGTCCTATATGTATTACAAAGCAGCCCCATAAATCTGCATATTGTATTATGCAGCCCCACACTCCTCCATGTATAATGCAGCCATATAGTCCATGTATAAGGTGTCCATCTTTATTATGCAGCCCCGTAGACCTCCATGTATAATGCAGCCTCATAGACCTCCATGTATCATGCAGCCAGCCCTTCCAGGGCCTCCATGTGTCCTGCAGCCAAGCCCTCCAGGCCTCCATGTGTCATGCAGCCAGCCCCCCCCCCCCCCCCCCGGGCCTTCATGTGTCATGCAGCCAGCCCCCCAGGGCCTCCATGTGTCATGCAGCCAAGCCCCCCAGGCCTCCATGTGTCATGCAGCCAGGCCCCCCCCCCCCCAGGCCTCCATGTGTCATGCAGCCAGGCCCCCCCCCCCCCCCCCCCCAAGGACGTCATGTGTCATGCAGCCAGCCCCCCCCCCCCCCCCAGGGCCTCCATGTGTCATGCAGCCAGCTCTCCCAGGGCCCCCATGAATCATGCAGCCAGCCCAGACAGGGCCTCCATGTGTCCTGCAGCTAGGCCCCCCCCCAAGGACTCCATGTGTCCTGCAGCCAGGCCCCCCCAAGGACTCCATGTGTCCTGCAGCCAGGCCCCCCCAAGGACTCCATGTGTCCTGCAGCCAGGCCCCCCCAAGGACTCCATGTGTCCTGCAGCCAGGCCCCCCCAAGGACTCCATGTGTCCTGCAGCCAGGCCCCCCCAAGGACTCCATGTGTCCTGCAGCCAGGCCCCCCCAAGGACTCCATGTGTCCTGCAGCCAGGCCCCCCCAAGGACTCCATGTGTCCTGCAGCCAGGCCCCCCCAAGGACTCCATGTGTCCTGCAGCCAGGCCCCCCCAAGGACTCCATGTGTCCTGCAGCCTGCCTCCCCTTGCACTCGATTTAAAAAAAACAAAAAAAAAAAAAACACAACACACAGTACTCACATATCTTCTCCTTCCACCTCACCTCTGTCCTCTACTTGTTTCATTGCTGCTCATTGTCACTTCTGTCCTCGTTCCCCCATGGCTCCGGTCGGCGGCGTCCTGTGCTCTCACCACACACAGCAGTCGCACAGGAGTGACGTCACCGCGCAGGCACGGGGGAAAACTGATGTGCATAGAGCGACGCCGGCGTCGCTCTACGCAATATCAAAGCAGCGTGCGGCGATGGGAGTGCAGTGACGCCACCGCTGACCCCAGGCAGGGGGGCCCGGTTACAGCGGGCCCCGCGACGTGTGGTATGTGGCATATAGCGGGCCCCGCGACGTGTGGTATGTGGCAGAACAACGGTCTGCGACCGCGGTAGTTACGCCCCTGCTAAGAATGTTCTTTGTTGCCTATAGTAACCACTGACAGTTCAGTTCAGGAGGGGGGGGAATTGTAATTTTCTATAAAAAGGTGAGGATGGGGGTGTCTCCTATCAGTGTTCTGGGGCATCTGATCTATGTAGTTTCTGTCCTCCATTCCCAATTCATACACTGGGAATCAAGGATTGAAAGTCCATGGGTGAAACGCCCCAGCACACTGTGCCCCACTGGCCCTCCCTCCATCTTGGATATTTCCAATGTCTGACTCCACAGACTGTGTGTGCCCTTCCATCGGGATATTCTGCATGTATCCTGATGTATGTAGTGGCTATAAACACATGATACAAGCAGAATGGAGGAGCACACACAGCGTGCAGGCCGGGGACATCTGTCCACAGCAATCCCATACCCCAGATATATTTTCACTACTACAATAAGGCTGTGTGCACACATCAAGTTGATAGTTGTGTGACCCCCTGCCCCGAGGTTGGTATTAATTTCCAAATGGCCCTTGGCAGAAAAAAAAAAAAAAAGTTTCCCACCCCTGATCTAAAAGCAAAGTCATTCTGGCTTGCCCAAATCATGAAAGAAAGCAAAAAATTGAGGAACAGGAATGACCAGGATTGAATGGGCAGCCAATGCCATATCCCACATATACAAAAAACTAAATAGTTTTCAAAGCCAGCTTACCCGTACACTCCTGTGTGTGGATTCCAGTATCAATCCAGAAGATAGTCCGCACGGAAAACCAGAGCAGGAGCCAGCCACGGGAAATCCAAATGAAAAAAACTTTATAACTCCAGCGGACAAATTTGAGGATGCAGATATATATTAAAAAAAATTTTGCATTTGCAAATCTTTATTTTGAAAAACTTCCATAAAATTGGAGCCACACTTCTGGGCGGTGAAGGAAAGAGATTAGGAGTGGTAGCCTGCTTGGACTACGCGTTTCGGCGTACAAGCGCCTTCTACATGGTCTCATGTGTGGCTCCAAGTTTATGGAAGTTTTTCAAAATAAAGATTTGCAAATGCAAACATTTTTTTAATATATATCTGCATCCTCAAATTTGTCCGCTGGAGTTGTAAAGTTTTTTTCATTTGTATATCCCACATATTGGCAAAAGATGGAAGTGGTTGTCTGAATACTACATTGCACAATGTCTACCACCCCAACAACCAGTGGTGCACTGCCTGTAGCTCTGCCATGATAGCTGATGTGACTAACTGGACATCAGATTTAACGCAGTGATCTTTAGTCAGTCAGTTTTCTGGACTTATTGTCAGTATTCTCATTGAATGAATATCTATCGATATACATATGCAACTTTGGCGGCGAAAGGGCTTATGAAGCAAATAAAGGGTCTGCCATCAATATATCTCGCACGTATACATACAGCGTGTACCCATTAACTATCCGTTATTGTGACATATGTATTTGCCTGTTCCATCGCTCCTAAATAATGCTTCAATGAATAAGTAATAAAGCTGTGTAACATATGGGCAAGGTGAGAAAATAACATGCACAGGATATTTAAGAATTTTTCAATACAATTCTAGCTATGGTTCTATTTAAGGCTCAGGACTCTCACTTCTTTCTCATTACACCCTCTGCAGAAGGACAGATGGCCAGTTGTCAACATCCATGAATAATAAAAATCAGAGCAGACTTCTGTGAGCGGGATGCAAACTACGACCTGATACGTGATAGCGAGACATAAAAATGTCACAAAAAAAAGAAGGGTTATAAAAGTAGCAGGAATGGTGTTACTTCATAGAAAAACACTTTATTTTACATATTATCAAACAAAAAACAGCTTAGAAATTGTTTCAAGGAGAGAAAGTCCACAAGGCTACGAGCTATTAGAGAACTTCAGAAGTCTCGACGTCTCTTCCAACCTAAAAGGAAGAAAGGAAATTGGTTAAAACACAAGAGTCAGAAATAAAACCGTGGTGAATATATATCGCATGGTGACACTAGTTTAAAAGTGCTGCATCATCCTGCTGTGCTGTACTAGTCCTTGTACACCAGCTGATATAGTGCCTCTAATGTCTTTCCTACGGTATCAGATGTTAGAGGGCTTCTCCACCACTCGGACAACCACTTCACATACCTAGGTTTCCCCCTTGTAAAATAACACTCATACTAACCTCTGATGCCAGCGTCGTTCCAGCAGTGTTGGCATTGCCTCTCCTAGGGTTTGCGTGACATTGTTAGGTCATGTGATCACGTAAGCCCCAGGAGAGATTGTGCAGACACTGCTGGAACGACGCCAGCATCGGAGGCGAGTATGAGTGTTATTTTACAAATAGGGATGGAGAAAGGAGTTGTACGAGTAGTGGAGAAGCCCTTTAACCCCTTAACGACCACGGGCAGTATTATGTCCCGGCGGTCATAGTGTTAATCCCCATCTGCTGCTGTGGGCTGCAGGTGGGGATCCACACACATTTCAGCTGATTTGTACAACTGACGTGTGCCTCGCAGGTACGAGTGGAATCACTATCCACCCGTACCTGTTAACCCCTTAAGTGGTGCTGTCAAGATGTAACAGCGGCATTTTAACGACGATTGCAGTAATCGCATACTCACAGACCGCCACCGGAAGTCACGTGACGTGATCACATGGATCCAATGGTTGTTATTGTAGCACTGGGTCATGTGATTACTCCTTTAATGTAATGACTCAGGTCCTGTAAGAAGCAGCAGAGTACTGCAGGTTACAAGGAGATGATCATTTCTCCCAGTCTGAGCGGTGCTGCTCTGATCAACAGAAATGAATGAGCAATCAGACTGCTGATCCTTATAGTCCACTAGATGAACTGGTAAAATAAAAAAAAATAAATAAATAAAAAAAGAAGTTTAAAAAAAAAACGTTTTGAAAGTTTAAAAAAAAAACAAAACTAAAAGTTCAAATCACCCCCCCTTTTGTCCCAAATTAAAGGGTTAAAAAAAATAAATACCGTATTTTTCAGACTATAAGACGCACCTGACCATAAGACGCACCCTGGTTTTAGAGGAGGAAAATAGGAAAATAAAATTTTAACCCCTTCAGCCCCCGGGCACTTTCCGTTTTTGCGTTTTTGTTTTTTGCTCCCCTTCTTCCGAGAGGCGTAACTTTTTTATTTTTCCATCAATCTTGCCATATGAGGGCTTGTTTTTTGCGGGACGAGTTGTACTTTTAAATGAAACCATAAGGTTTACCATATAGTGTACTGGAAAACAGCAAAAAAATTCCAAGTGTGGAAAAATTGCAAAAAAAGTGGGATTGTACAATAGTTTTTGGGATATTTTATTCACCGTGTTCACTATATGGTAAAACTGATGTGTGGGTATGATGCCTCAGGTCGGTGCGAGTTTATAGACACCAAACATGTATAGGTTTACTTGTATCTAAGGGGTTAAAAAAAATTCACAAGCTTGTCCGAAAAACGTGGCGCACGTTTTGCGCCATTTTCCAAAACCCGTAGCGTTCTCATTTTTCAGGATCTGAGGCTCAGTGATGGCTTATTTTTTGCGTCTCGACCTGACGTTCTTAACGGTACCATTTTTGCACAGATGCTACGTTTTGATCGCCTGTTATTGCATTTTGCGCAAAATTTGCGGCGACCAAAAAACGTAATTTTGGCGTTTGGAATTTTTTTGCCGCTACGCCGTTTACTGATCAGATTCATTGATTTTATATTTTGATAGATCGGGCATTTGTGAACGTGGCGATACCAAATATGTGTGTATTTTTTTAACCCTTTAATTTTCAATGGGGTGAAAGGGGGGGTGATTTGAACTTTTAGGTTTTTTTATTTTTTTTTAATTTTTTAAAACTTTTTTTTTTTACTTTTTTTTTATTTTACTAGTCCCCCTAGGGGGCTATTGCGATCAGCAATCCGATCGCTCTGCACTATCTGCAGATCTCAGCTACAGAGCTGAGAACTTCAGATTTGCTGCTTCACTTTCAATGCCGGCTGTATTCCGGCATTGAGAGGAAGTGACTCATGTTAGCCACAGGCGTCATCACATGACCCTGTGCTACCATGGCAACCGCCGAAAGTCACGTGATCATGTCACGTGACTTCCGGCGGGGGCAGGGTAAGTCACTGTCATGGCGGCGCCCATATACATATCGCTGCCAAGACTTTGGCAGCGAAATGTAAGGGGTTAATGGCCGCGGGTGGAAGCGATTCCACCCGCGGCTAGCAGGCACACATATCAGCTGTTGATAACAGCTGATATGTGCGCGTCTCGCCGCCGCCGACCGGCGGCAGGGCTTACCGGCACACGATCCATGACGTATTCAGTACGTCATAGGTCGTTAAGGGGTTAACCAAAAAATATGGTCATGACACACTGTTATGGGGCGAGGATCTGCTGCTGACACTGTTATGGGGGTAATGTCCCCAAATTCTCTACTAAGGTACCCCATTCTGATAAGGATCCTCCTGCCTTGTATATGATCCTGCTCATATACCCCCCATCCTGCTAATAATATACCCCCCCATCCATCCTGCTCATGATAAACCCCCATCCATCCTGCTCATGATATGCCCCCATCCATCCTGCTCATGATATGCCCCCATCCATCCTGCTCATGATATGCCCCCATCCATCCTGCTCATGATATGCCCCCATCCATCCTGCTCATGAAATGCCCCCATCCATCCTGCTCATGAAATGCCCCCATCCATCCTGCTCATGAAATGCCCCCATCCATCCTGCTCATGAAATGCCCCCATCCATCCTGCTCATGAAATGCCCCCATCCATCCTGCTCATGAAATGCCCCCATCCATCCTGCTCATGAAATGCCCCCATCCATCCTGCTCATGAAATGCCCCCATCCTGGTAAATGGCGTGTATCCTGTGGCACAGGAAAAAAAAAACCAAACATTTATACTTACCCTTCCTCACTCCCTGAAGCACCGATCTGTCTCAGCTGCAGCGCCGCTGTGTGGAGCTGTCACCGGTGTCTGCAGCATCGCGTCTTCCTGTCTGTGCCGGCGGTAAGCTGATCGATTCTGGTGGATACTAGCGGCGCGCACAGCGATGACGTCATCGCGGTTCGCGCCGCTAGTGTCCAGATCAGCTGACCGCCGGCACAGACAGGAAGACGCGATGCTGCAGGGGGGGCGGCTGCACACACGGTGACGGGTGAGTACACTGATTCACTGCACCCCGCGCTGATAATGATGCGCGGGGAGCAGTGAATACAGCCGCACATGATCACTCCAGGCTGTAGTTGCCAGGGGTGATCACGGACGGCTGCTAATTATGCACGCACCCCCCCCCCCCCCCGCCCACCTGTCAGCGCCGGTTTCGCTGAGAGATGATGGGCGGGAGGATGGGCGTGCATATGTAATGAGCGGGCCCACGTGGTCACGGCAGGCTGTTACAGCCTGCTCGTGCTGCCAATGACCCGCTGCACCCTCATTCCCCGCAGCCTTATAGTCAGACCATAAGACGCACCCCCCACTTTCCCCCAACATTTGGGGGGAAAAAAGTGCGTCTTATGGTCCGAAAAATACGGTAAATAAATAATAATAATGTTTGGTATCGTTGCTTTCAGAAATGCACGATCTATAAAAAATATAAAATCAATTAATCTGATCGATAAACGGCGTAGCGGCAAAAATAAATTCCAAACGGGAAAATTGTGGGTTTTTTTGGTCGCCGCATATTTTGCGCAAAATGCAATAACAGACAATCAAAACAAAGCATCTGTGAAAAATGGTACCATTAAAAATGTCAGGACGAGACGCAAAAAATAAGCTATCACTGAGCCACAGACCCCGAAAAATGAGAACGCTATGGGTCGCAGAAAATGGCGCAAAACGTATGCCACTATTTTTGGACAAATGTCTGATTATTTTTAACCCCTTTGATAAAAGGGAACCTATTCATGTTTGGTGTCTACAAACTCGCATCGAGCTCAGACATCATACCGATACATCAGTTTTACCCTATAGTGAACACCGTGACTAAAAGATCTCAAAAACAATATTGCAATCACACTTATTTTTGACATTTCTCCGCATTTGGAATTTTTTGGCCTTTTTCCAGTACACTATATGGAAAACTGGTGGTTTCATGTAAAAGCACAGCTTATTTTGCAGAAAACGAGCCCTCACATGACCAGATTGACTGAAAAATAAAAAGATACGGCTCTGGAAAGGCGAAAAAAAACAAAACAAACTGAAAGCGCAAAATTGGGCGGCCGTGAATGTGTAAATGGCCCGGGCGCATTGAGGCGTTAGACACAATGAAGGAATAAATGGCACAGCATGTCCTCACTGAGAAATCTCATCTTGCTAGGATGACCCAGCAACAGAATATCCAGCTCCTGAAGATCTGTACGATACTTACATTTTATTTAATCTGTCCATTCTTTGCTTTGTGTTCTCCTGTGGATACATACAGGTGTTAGATTTTACTTTTTAACATGACACAAATGACTGGAAAATGTTGCAGTTCTTGAAAGCACAGATGAAGCAGAGCTTAGAATAAGCAAGAGGGGGCAAGTAAGCCTCATTTTAGTAAGTAATGCCTACAAAATGTAGCCTGGAGAAACACTTTAAAGGCCCTGTGCGCACACTGCGTTTTTACCTGCGGTTCTTTTTTTTTTGCGTTTTTGCTGCAGAAATTTCTTGAGAAAATGGTTGTAACCTTTCTGCAGACATTCCCCAGCAAAACCTATGGCAAAAAAATTGGCTGTGCGCAGTGTTTTTTTCTTAAGAAAATTCTTTCAGTAGATTTTCTTAAGAAAAAGAATGAGCATGTCACTTCTTTTCTGCAGCTAATTGCGTTATTCACTCCATTGACTGTAATGTAATCATGAAATAGCGCAGGGAATAACACAGGTAGCAAATTATGTGCGTTTCATTGCGTTTTCCTGCGTTATTCCCGTGTTATTTCGGGACATAATGTTCATTGCTGACTGCGTTTTACAGGGAACTGATGTCATTATGACAGGAAGAGGAAGCGGAGCAGAGAGTAAACACACACATCACATTCACACACAGACATATACAATACACGCACAGATCACACACAGACATATAGAATACACATAGAAATCAAAACGTACATATAAAAAAAAACAAAAAAAAAAAAAAAACAAACATGGCCTCCGCCATATTTCTCCGTCCAGCCGAGGTAAACACACAGCGGCGGCCCGGTATTCTCAGGCTGGGGAGGGCGAGAGCCATGGTTAATGCCCCCACCCCCTCGCGCAACCGATATCAGCCCGCAGCTGCCCCGGGACTGTCGCATCCATTATGTGGCAGTACTGGAGTGTCCTCCGCTCATTAATGAGAACAGGGGAGTGACTTTTCTTTTTAACCGGAAACTCCAAACAAAAGCACTTAGTTACGACTAAGAACCATGGAGCATCAGGTCTGAAACCCATGAACACTCCAGTCTCGCAATATGTTGTTCATCTAATTTTTTCAGTCATTAATTTAGGTTTTTAACTTTTGAATAAAATATTTCGACTTTGATTATTCAAGAGTGCTGGGACAACCATTTCTTTGAATGGTTCTTACATGGACAGGCCTTTCCACATTATTACTCTTGTGAATCTACTTCCATCATGACTACCAGCAACCATTTGAGGGTAATCTGAAGTTTCCCATTTTTTTCTTGTTCTACTTCACCCATTTTAGTGTGGTCTTACTGCAAATGGCAGAGAAGTAATATTCATGGGATCCTATGGGCACAGAAGCTTAGAGAGTGCAGTCATTATTGACTGCAGCGTCTAGGTGGTTAGTCAGAGGACAGTGACTTGCAATTACAGGGTGCCGACTGGAAGCTTATTGGGGCAGGCATAGCCCTACAGATTGTTTGTCAGTTTGCTATTCGGCATGCCTAGTATAACGGAGCACTAATGAAACTACAAACAAAATCATATTTTGAAGTTACTACAAACACGTTCACGGCAACAAGGGTATTAAAACACCCTGTATAATAAAGTTAATGATCTTGTACGACTACATAAAAAGTTATGGTTCTTGAACAGTGGCCAAAAGGTGTCAGGACACGCAATGGGGCCTGAATGTCTGCATCTCCTGCCTGGTGTCCACCCAACATACTGGTATCTATGGGAGAAGTCGGAGGAGTTTATGATGCTGGTTCATGCTCCCAATTTGCTCTACAACCTCTGGGTGTCTATTGTTTTAGGCTATGTGCTCACAGCACAATGTACCCGTGGATATATCCGCAGGTACGTCTGCTGGTTTCCCGCAGCAGCTCTCCAGAACCTGCAGCTATACATTGCTGCGGGATTCCAGCGAAATATCTGCGGTAAACTTGCAGACATTCGTGCGACTTACCTGCGAAGTCCCGGCTTCTATCTCCATAGTGGAGGGCTGGGAATTCCACAGATATTTCCGCAGGAATAATTTACATGCAGTTGTGTGGCTGCAGGACATCCGCAGCATATTCCACAGCCGCACATACCGCATCATTGATACAGACACTCCCCAAATCTCATAGGATAACATGGGGAGTGTCTGTACTTGAAAACCTGCGGATTTATCTGAATTTTCTAGATAAATCCGCAGGTTTTCCGCGGCAAAATCCACAAGTCCATTGTCCCGTGGCCACATAGCCTTACACTGCAGTCACCGATACCGGCTCTGATCGAAGCTGCGTGAACAGTGGCTAGGGCATTTGAGTGGTTAGATTGTGGTATTAGGGACCCAGTCATTCCAAACTTGATCACAGGAACAAGTAAGTTTGATTAATGGTAAACATGGGTCATATTCAGACCTTTGCCCCAGATTTCTAGTCATACCCGTGGAGAAGCAAGGATATAAAAGATTTCTTATTTTTTAACAAGTTGGACTCATGTGGAGACTTTGGGTTTTCTGTGTGAGCACAAGTCACTTTATAAAAGGTTTCTAAACACGTCATGCCACTTCAGTCAAATCTTAAACCAATGTTAAATATATATAAAAAAAAAGACAAACAAAAAAACAAAACACTGACCTGTACATCCTAACAGACAAATGTGAACAAGTGCAAACTGTAAATACGACTAACTAAAAATAGAAACAGCTGCACTATGTAGTGCTAAAGCATGCAAACATTGAATAAGGGAATTATGGACCTGCATTATTGCTACTGAAAATAGAAAAATTGAGATACTTAGAGCATAATGTGGCCAGTTTAAGAGAGCCTAGCAACCAGTAACAAGGCGTATCTCTTTGCTGGGTTCCCATCATGATATGCCTCTATTTCGTCTGAAAGCCTACAATTTAAGATGCAGAAATGAACTTGATAAATTGAAAACCACCTAAAGTTGGTGAGAGGACTGCAGAGCCAGAGGAATGAACTACAATGTGAAATAAAAATCTGAACCACACAACTTAACAGGCAAATGTGAACAGCAGGTTCCTGTCTGAACATAAATTTGTAGGCTTTCAGCCTGGACAGAGGCATATCGGGATAGGCATCCAGCAAAGCGATACACCTTGTTGCTGGCTGCTGGGCTCTCAAAGTATCTCAATTTTTCTATTTTCAATAGCAGTAATGTAAGTCCATAATTCCCTTATTTAAGGTTTGCGTGCTTTAGCGCTACAGATCACAACTATCTTTTAACTCTTAAACCAAGGCTACCCTTTAGCATTACACATCATATGGCAGAGCTAACACTTGCACATTCTATATGCCCTGGAGCGGTCCTTACATAACCATTTGAAGTCTTGCCTACCCTGGTGTCTTCGGTCACATCAATAGCTGTAGGAGAGGAGTCTGCAGACTGCAGAGAACTGTATCCAGATGACTGATTATTGCTCTCAGGAATATTGGCCTTCATGGTAGAACCTGTGAAGAAACATCCATTTTTCTATAACCTTTGTCTATTTACCAGGTCAGCCATCAAACACGCTGATTTAGTGCTGGTGATGAGCGCACGGTGTTTATACAGAGTCCAACAGTTCTAGGTCCAACCAGAGATTTCCCTGACGCTCTCAATGCTAAATTATAGACACAGAAAGGAAAACCAAGTGACCCGGACAACATGAAATCCAAACCTCTAACCTGAAGAATGCGCTGTTGATCAGCGAGCGAGATAAGATAACCACCGGAGTAAGAACAGATAAACATTACTACACTGTTTGTTCAAAAAGGTGACAGGTTAAATTTTTTACAAAAATAAAACTGCAAAAAACACCCTAAAAAACATACATGGAAAAATTACACAATATTAGTAATACGACAGACTTCTCTTTACCCCCAGTAGATGGCAGTAGCGTTACATGTTGGATGAAGCAACGGCTTCAAACTTCAAAGAAATTACATAAGAAAGTCACAGATTTTAGGATTTTGCCTCTGAAGAGTAAATGTAAAAGTTCAAATATGGCCAATAGGAAAGCCTTGTACAGCCTGGGGAATTAGAATAAGGCTATATGCGCACATTGCATCTTTTACTGCGATTTTGGTGCATTTTTTGTGAAGTTTGTGGTCACAAAAGATGCACCCAAATGCATCCATTTCCTTACATCAGCAAAGTCAGGGAGATTTCGCTGTCTGCACAGGGCATCATTTTTTGGCTGCGTTTTTGAAGAAGCAGTAAAGATGCAGCATGTCAATTCTTTTTGCAATTTGTCCCTGTATTTTAGAGGACTGGCAGATCAATCCCCCACTGACTCAAGGTCAGCGAGAGATTGATCCCTGGTATCTAGCCAGACGCCGGTTCCCATATAAAGTCTATGGGGACCAAAATCTGGTGCAAAGGGGTAGGAGCAAGCGCTTCATACTTACAGAATCACCAGGGCAGTTGTCACTAGTGATGTGTCGGTCATAAACGATCCGACACAAAGATCCAGCTCCCTGCTGTGACTGACAGGAGCTGGATCACCAGTGTGAGCCACTAAAATCTCTAAACTGCTCTTTTTGCCACTGAAACCACGCCCACCCGTGGCTAAACTCCGCCTACTCAACAATATAATTGGGCAATCGTAAGTGGGCGGGGCTTAGCTGCGGGTGGGTAGGGTTTTGGCGGCGTTACTATAATCTTAAATATGTGTTCACCTGGGGTGAACACATTTAATAAGGGGCAGAGAACGATCTGAAAGATCCGGCTCTTTTTGTTGAACGGAGCCATGGGAACCGGATCACCAAAAAGAGCCGAACTGCCCATCACTAGCTGTAACACTGCTTCCACAGTCGCTCATTCACTTCACAGGCCGCTCATTACCTTCATTGAATATGCATGGCTTCCCCCGCCCACCGGAGTTTGATTGGTTACAGTCAGACGAACCCCCATAGCTGCGCCACTCAGCCCTAGCCCCACTCCAATAATCTGTAAGTAAAAAAAGAAATACTCTCCAAAATAATCAACTACTTGAGAAGAAAAAAAAAAAAAAAGCCCCCTCTTTCACCACTTTAGCCCAAAAAACACCCCTGCAGGTTCGACGTAATCCACGAGAGGTCACACGACGCTTCTAGCTCACAGCGAGTGCCATAGAGCATGACTGTCCGCTGTGAGGTTCAAGCAGAGACTGAGCCGCGATCAGAGGTGACGTCACTCAGGTTAGCTGGGGTCACAGCTGGAGTCCTCCACCTGTGACCGTAAATCACCTGAGTAACGTCACTGCTGATCGCACGGCTCACTTCAGTCGCTGGCTGAACCTCACAGCGGGCGGTCATGTTCTATGGTCGCTTGGCGTGAATTCAGATGTTGCAGTGCTGGAAGTGTCGTAGGACCTCATGTAAATTACATTGGATCTGCAGGGGTGTTTTTGGGGTTGTAAGGCTATGTGCGCACGTTGCATAATTTCATGAGTTTATGCTGCGTATTGCACTGCAGCGTATACGCATGTGTCCTCAGCACAATCTATTAAGATTGTGCATAATCCATCTCAGACTTCTATTACTAATCTAGGGCTTAGTGGCAGCTGTGGGCTGCAATTAACTCCTTATTACCCTAATTGCCACCACACCAGGGAAACGGGAGGAGCCGGGTCCAGCGCCAGAATTGGCGCATCTAATGGATGCACCACTTCCAGGGAGGCTGCTATCGTTAGGTTAGAAAGGGACAAAACCATGGCCCTTGCCACCATAATAATATTACCTCTCAGCTGTCTGTTGTCCCTTGGCTCGTTTTAGAAAAAGAGGGGACCCCACGTCATTTAAAAAAAAAAAAAAAAAAAAAAAAAAAAAAAAAAATCAAGTCTGGGATCTCCTCTATTTTTCATAACCAGCCAAAGTAGAGCAGACAGCTGAGGGTTGCAGCCCATAGCTGCTGCTGTTCCTGTGCTGATATGAAAAATTGGGAGAGGTGGGGGGGCACAACCTTTTCTATTTTTTTTTTTTTTTATTTTTTTTTACTAAACAAGAAAGAAAAGCTGTTTTTTTAAAATTATCGCTTCTATAGATCTATTTTTTTTTTTCTATCTATTCTAGCTATGTATCAATTATCCTATCATATATTGGTTATCCTTTAAAAAGAAGGGAATTTTGTTTACTTACCGTAAATTCCTTTTCTTCTAGCTCCTATTGGGAGACCCAGACAATTGGGTGTATAGCTTCTGCCTCCGGAGGCCACACAAAGTATTACACTTTAAAAAGTGTAACCCCTCCCCTCTGCCTATACACCCTCCCGTGCATCACGGGCCCATCAGTTTTGGTGCAAAAGCAGGAAGGAGGAAACTTATAAATTGGTCTAAGGTAAACTCAATCCAAAGGATGTTCGGAGAACTGAAACCATGAACCAAAGAACAATTCAACATGAACAACATGTGTACACAAAAGAACAACAGCCCGAAGGGAACAGGGGCGGGTGCTGGGTCTCCCAATAGGAGCTAGAAGAAAAGGAATTTACGGTAAGTAAACAAAATTCCCTTCTTCTTTGTCGCTCCATTGGGAGACCCAGACAATTGGGACGTCCAAAAGCAGTCCCTGGGTGGGTAAAAGAATACCTCGATAAAAAGAGCCGTAAAACGGCCCCCTCTTACAGGTGGGCAACCGCCGCCTGAAGGACTCGCCTACCTAGGCTGGCATCTGCCGAAGCATAGGCATGCACCTGATAGTGTTTCGTGAAAGTGTGCAGACTCGACCAGGTAGCCGCCTGACACCTGCTGAGCCGTAGCCTGGTGCCGCAATGCCCAGGACGCACCTACGGCTCTGGTAGAATGGGCTTTCAGCCCTGAAGGAATCGGAAGCCCAGACGAACGGTAGGCTTCAAGAATCGGTTCCTTGATCCACCGAGCCAAGGTTGACTTGGAAGCCTGCGACCCCTTACGCTGGCCAGCGACAAGGACAAAGAGCGCATCAGAACGGCGCAGGGGCGCCGTGCGAGAAATGTAGAGCCTAAGTGCTCTCACGAGATCTAGCAAGTGCAAATCCTTTTCACATTGGTGAACTGGATGAGGGCAAAATGAAGGCAAGGAGATATCCTGATTGAGATGAAAAGGGGATACCACCTTAGGGAGAAATTCCGGGACCGGACGCAGAACCACCTTATCCTGGTGAAACACCAGGAAGGGGGCTTTGCATGACAGCGCTGCTAGCTCAGACACTCTCCGAAGTGATGTGACTGCCACTAGGAAGACCACCTTCTGCGAAAGGCGTGATAGAGAGACATCCCGCATCGGCTCGAAAGGTGGTTTCTGAAGAGCCGTTAGCACCCTGTTAAGATCCCAGGGTTCTAGCGGACGCTTGTAAGGTGGGACTATGTGGCAAACCCCCTGCAGGAATGTGCGGACCTGCGGAAGCCTGGCTAGACGCTTTTGAAAAAACACGGAAAGCGCCGATACTTGTCCCTTGAGAGCCGAGACAAATCCTTGTCCATTCCGGATTGAAGGAAAGACAGAAAAGTGGGCAAGGCAAACGGCCAGGGAGTAAAACCCTGATCAGAGCACCAGGATAAGAAGATCCTCCACGTCCTGTGGTAGATCTTGGCGGACGTTGGTTTCCTGGCCTGTCTCATAGTGGCAATGACATCTTGAGATAACCCTGAGGACGCTAGGAGCCAGGACTCAATGGCCACACAGTCAGGTTGAGGGCCGCAGAATTCAGATGGAAAAATGGCCCTTGAGACAGCAAGTCTGGTCGGTCTGGTAGTGCCCACGGTTGACCCACCGTGACATGCCACAGATCCGGGTACCACGACCTCCTCGGCCAGTCTGGGGCGATGAGGATGGCGCGGCGGCAGTCGGACCTGATCTTGCGTAACACTCTGGGCAGCAGTGCCAGAGGAGGAAATACATAAGGCAGTCGAAACTGCGACCAATCCTGAACTAATGCGTCTGCCGCCAGAGCTCTGTGATCTTGAGACCGTGCCATGAATGCCGGGACTTTGTTGTTGTGCCGAGACGCCATTAGGTCGACGTCCGGCGTTCCCCAGCGGCAACAGATCTCTTGAAACACGTCCGGGTGAAGAGACCATTCCCCTGCGTCCATGCCCTGGCGACTGAGAAAGTCTGCTTCCCAGTTTTCTACGCCCGGGATGTGAACTGCGGAGATGGTGGAGGCTGTGGCTTCCGCCCACAGCAGAATCCGCCGAACCTCTTGGAAGGCTTGACGACTGCGTGTGCCGCCTTGGTGGTTGATGTACGCAACCGCCGTGGCGTTGTCCGACTGAATTCGGATCTGCCTGCCCTCCAGCCACAGCTGGAACGCCTTTAGGGCTAGATACACTGCCCTTATCTCCAGAACATTGATCTGAAGGGAGGACTCTGTCGGAGTCCAGGTTCCCTGAGCCCTGTGGTGGAGGAAGACCGCTCCCCACCCTGACAGACTCGCGTCCGTCGTGACCACAGCCCAGGATGGGGGCAGGAAGGATTTTCCCTTCGACAAAGAAGTGGGAAGAAGCCACCACTGAAGAGAGGTTTTGGCTGCCCGAGAAAGGGAGACGTTCCTGTCGAGGGACGTCAACCTCCTGTCCCATTTGCGGAGAGAATGTCCCATTGAAGTGGACGCAGATGAAACTGCGCAAAGGGAACTGCCTCCATTGCTGCCACCATCTTCCCTAGGAAGTGCATGAGGCGCCTCAAGGGGTGTGACTGGGCTCGAAGGAGAGATTGCACCCCTGTCTGTAGTGAACGCTGTTTGTCCAGCGGTAGCTTCACTATCGCTGAGAGAGTATGAAACTCCATCCCGAGGTAAGTTAGCGATTGGGTCGGTGTCAATTTTGACTTTGGGAAATTGATGATCCACCCGAACCTCTGTAGAGTCTCCAGAGCAGTGTTCAGGCTGTGTTGGCATGCCACCCGGGAGGGTGCCTTGACTAGAAGATCGTCTAAGTAAGGGATCACCGAGTGTCCCTGAGAGTGTAGGACCGCCACCACTGTTGCCATGACCTTGGTGAAGACCCGTGGGGCTGTCGCCAGGCCGAAAGGCAGTGCCACGAACTGAAGGTGTTCGTCTCCGATGGCGAAACGCAGGAAGCGTTGATGCTCTGGTGCAATCGGCACGTGGAGATAAGCATCCCTGATGTCGATTGATGCTAGGAAGTCTCCTTGGGACATCGAGGCGATGACGGAGCGGAGAGATTCCATCCGGAACCGTCTGGTTTTCACGTGTCTGTTGAGCAGTTTGAGGTCCAGAACGGGAGGGAATGATCCGTCCTTTTTTGGCACCACGAACAAGTTGGAGTAAAAACCGCGACCACATTCTTGAAGGGGAACGGGGATCACCACTCCTTCTGCCTTCAGAGTGTCCACCACCTGAAAAAGTGCATCGGCTCGCTCGGGGGGGCGGAGATGTTCTGAAGAAACGAGTCGGAGGACGAGAGCTGAGCTCTATCCTGTAACCGTGAGACAGAATGTCTCTCACCCATCGGTCTTGGACATGTGGCCACCAGGCGTCGCAAAAGCGGGAGAGCCTGCCACCGACCGAGAATGCGGTTTGGGGAGGCCGAAAGTCATGAGGAGGCCGCCTTGGGGGCGGTTCCTCCGGCGGTCTTTTTAGGACGTGACTTAGACCGCCATGAATCAGAGTTCCTCTGACCCTTCTGTGGCCTGTTGGACGAGGAGAAATGGGACCTGGCTGAGGGCCGAAAGGACCGAAACCTCGGTTGTATCTTTCGTTGCTGAGGTCTGTTTGGTTTGGACTGGGGTAAGGACGAGTCCTTTCCCTTGGATTGTTTAATAATTTCATCCAATTGCTCGCCAAACAAACGGTCGCCAGAAAATGGCAAACCGGTTAAGAACTTCTTGGAGGCAGAATCTGCCTTCCATTCGCGTAGCCACATGGCCCTGTGGACTGCCACCGAATTGGCGGATGCTACCGCTGTACGGCTCGCAGAGTCCAGGACGGCGTTCATGGCGTAGGACGAAAAAGCCGACGCCTGAGAAGTCAAAGACACAAACTGCGGAGTAGAGGCACGTGTGACTGCATTAATCTCAGACAGACAAGCTGAGATAGCTTGGAGTGCCCATACGGCTGTGAATGCCGGAGCAAAAGACGCGCCTATGGCTTCATAGATGGATTTCATCAGGAGCTCGATTTGCCTGTCAGTGGCATCCTTGAGCGATGAACCATCTGCCACTGCTACTATGGATCTAGCCGCCAGTCTAGAGACTGGAGGATCCACCTTGGGACACTGAGCCCAACCCTTAACTACGCCAGGGGGGAAGGGGTAACGTGTGTCATTAAGGCGCTTAGTAAAGCGCTTGTCCGGAAATGCTCGGTGCTTCTGGACCGCATCTCTGAAGTTGGAGTGATCGAAAAACGCACTCCGTGTACGTTTGGGAAACCTAAACTGGTGTTTCTCCTGCTGTGAAGCCGACTCCTCTATCGGTGGAGTTGGAGGAGAAAGTTCTAGCACTTGGTTGATGGACGCTATAAGGTCATTTACTATTGCGTCTCCTTCAGGTGTCTCAAGATTGAGAGCAACGTCAGGATCAGAGCCCTGATCTGCGACCTCAGCTTCATCCTCCAGAGAGTCCTCATGCTGAGACCCTGAGCAGTGTGATGAAGTCGAGGGAAGTTCCCAGCGAGCCCGCTTAGCCGGTCTGGGACTGCGGTCCGTGTCGGAGTCCTCACCGTGGGACCTAGGAGTCACCCCAGGAGCACTTTGCTGCGCCGACCGAGGGGGGCCTGGGGGCAATGATTCAACAGTGCCCGGGGCCTGTGTTACCGGTCTGGACTGCAAAGCTTCTAGTATCTTAGCAGACCATCTGTCCATAGACTGAGCCATGGATTGTGAAAGAGACTCAGAAAGTTTCTCAGCCAACACTGCAAACTCTGTCCCTGCCACCTGGACAGTGGGAGCCGGTGGTTCTACCTGTGCCGAGGGTCCCACCAGTGCCTGAGGCTCCGGCTGAGTGAGTGCCACAGGGGCCGAGCATTGCACACAATGAGGGTAGGTGGAACCTGCAGGTAACATAGCCGCACAAGAGGTACAGGTTGCAAAATAAGCCTGTGCCTTGGCACCCTTGCTTTTTGCGGACGACATGCTGTTGTCTCCTCTTAGAGCAATCAGTGAGGGTATATAGCCAAAAGCAAATAATGCGGCCGAACAGAGCAAATGTATACAATATATAGATATATATATATATACACACACTTCGGCACCCAGTGGGGTCAGCACCTGGTAACCGGTGCGGCTTACCGACCGCTCAAAGCGGTTGTGTGTCCACCAGATTCCCTGCCTGGGCCTCCCAGAGCTGTGGAGCTCGTTCTGAAGTTCTCCACCGGCAGAAGTGATTATAACAATGGCTGCCAGCGTTCTCAGAGGAGGAGGGAGCCGTGGGCGTGACTCAAAGTGCGGGAATCTGGCGCCCCACAGTGCTCAGTGAGGGGGGAGGAGGATACCTAAGTATGCTCCAGCCCTCACCGCTGACGTCCAGTCTAGCGTCCCGCCCTTACCCCTGACTGGCAGGCCCGGGGGCGGGAGTATATGGTACTAGGCCGCAAAAGCCGGGGACTAAATTTAGTAACGCGGCCGGCAAACAGGCCGGAACGGTGCGGTAGTCCCGGCGACACAAAAAACACAGCAGCCGCTGCAGCATCTGTTACACAGGCGCTCTATGCGCCGTCCCCAAGGGGACACAGAGTACCTCCGAGAAGCAGGGCCTGTCCCTGATGATACCCGGTCTCCTGTCCGTCAGAATCCCACAGGGGCTGCGGAGGGAGCCCGGTCCCAGTGCATGGTGACCGGTTAGGATCCCACTTCTCCCAGAGCCTCTAAGGGATGGGGAAGGAAAACGGCATGTGGCTCCAGCCTTTGTACCCGCAATGGGTACCTCAACCTTAACAGCACCGCCGACAATAGTGGGGTGAGAAGGGAGCATGCCGGGAGCCCTGTTAGGGGCCCTCTTTTCTTCCATCCGATAAAGTCAGCAGCTGCTGCTGACTAAAATGTGGAGCTTGCGTGAATGTGTGCCTCCTTCATCACAAAGCAAAAAACTGATGGGCCCATGATGCACGGGAGGGTGTATAGGCAGAGGGGAGGGGTTACACTTTTTAAAGTGTAATACTTTGTGTGGCCTCCGGAGGCAGAAGCTATACACCCAATTGTCTGGGTCTCCCAATGGAGCGACAAAGAAAAAACAAATTAACAAAAATGTGGCAAAAAAACGCCATGCGTTTCTTGGGCTGCAAGCTGCGTTTTCTGTGACTACAGGAACAAAGTTGCACTCAGAAGAAGATGCAGAGTGAACATATAGCCTAAGTGGGATCTTGGATATTATATATTGTATGAATATTCCAAGATAGATAAATATACAAGACAGGGTAGAGAAGGGGTTAATGCCGCGCATCAGCCGAATGAAGACGTCTAATGTTGATGATGAGTATTCTTTTATTTCATAGGTCTACGCGTTTCGAGGCGAACCTCTTCCTCAGGACCAATGTATCAACAAGTCAGCCGGCTGATGCGCGGCATTAACCCCTTCTCTACCCTGTCTTGTATGCTCATCCACGTGGGGCTGCAGCAGACGCCATTATCTCATGCGCACTAGTGGTTGTGACTGTTTTCTGAAATCTGTCATTTGCTCCTAGAGATATGGAAGTTTTTGATGCCTGATGATTTTTATTGTCTTTACCAAGGGGGCGTGGGGGACAAGAAGAAGCAAAGAAAGTGCCAAAAATGGGGATCACCAAAAAAGAGAATTTTGTTTACTTACCGTAAATTCTTTTTCTTATAGTTCCGTATTGGGAGACCCAGACATTGGGTGTATAGCTTCTGCCTCCGGAGGACACACAAAGTACTACACTAAAAAGTGTAGCTCCTCCCTCTGAGCATATACACCCCCTGGATAACCAGATCTAGCCAGTTTAGTGCAAAAGCTGAAGGAGAATAGCCACCCACAAGTAAAGACAGAGCAAGAACCGGAACAACCGGAGACTCTGTCCACGACAACAGCTGGTGATAACACGCGGAACAAGAAACTGCCAACAGGCAACAGGGAGGGTGCTGGGTCTCCCAATACGGAACTATAAGAAAAAGAATTTACGGTAAGTAAACAAAATTCTCTTTTTCTTTATCGTTCCTATGGGAGACCCAGACATTGGGACGTCTCAAAACAGTCCATGGGTGGGAATAAACAGAAAAACTAAGAAGTAGGCGGAGCCTAACTTCACAAATGGGCGACAGCCGCCTGAAGGATGCGTCTGCCCAAGCTTGCATCTGCCGAAGCATGAGCATGCACTTGGTAGTGCTTTGAAAAGGTATGCAGGCTAGTCCAAGTGTCAGCCTGACAGACCTGCTGAGCCGTAGCCTGGTGCCTGAAAGCCCAAGAGGCACCGACAGCTCTGGTCGAGTGTGCCTTGATCCCCGGCGGGGGAGGCACCTGAGTACACTGGTAGGCATCGGAAATGGCCGACCTAATCCAACGAGCTAAGGTCGGCTTAGAAGCCGAGAGGTCCTTACGCCGACCTGTGGTTAGCACAAAAAGAGAGGTGCACCGCCTAAGAACAGCGGTGCGAGACACATAGATCCGGAGCGCCCGCACCAGATCCAGAGTATGCAACGCTTTTTCAAAGCGATGAACAGGAGCCGGACAAAAGGAAGGCAGGGAAATGTCCTGGTTAAGGTGGAAAGGAGAAACCACCTTAGGGAGAAAGTCCGGAGTCGGACGGAAAACCACCTTGTCTTGATGAAAAACCAAAAAAGGTGACTCCGAAGAGAGCGCAGCCAAATCAGAGACTCTCCTGAGGGAAGTTATGGCCACTAGAAAGACCACTTTCTGTGAAAGACGAAACAAAGAAACCTCCCTAAGAGGCTCAAAGGGGGGTTTCTGCAAGGCCGTGAGGACCAAATTGAGGTCCCAGGGATCCAAGGGCCGCCGGTAAGGCGGAATGATGTGAGACGCGCCCTGCATGAAGGTGCGGACCTGAGCCAGCCGGGCGATACGCCGCTGGAACAACACTGACAGAGCCGAGACTTGTCCCTTGTGGGAATTGAGGGATAGTCCTAGCTGCAGACGGGACTGTAGAAAGGACAGAAGGGTCGGCAAGGAAAAAAGGCCAAAGAGCATGGCTGGAAGAGCGGCACCAGGACAGGAAAAGTCTCCAGGTCCTGTGATAGATTTTGGCCGAGGAAGACTTCCGAGCCATAGTGGAGATGACTTCAGGAGGAATACCAGAAGCCGTCAAGATCCAGGACTCAAGAGCCACGCCGTCAATCTGAGAGCCGCAGAATTCTGGCGGAAAAACGGACCTTGTGAGAGAAGGTCTGGACGGTCCGGAAGATGCCACGGCACCTCTACGGACAGATGGAGTAGGTCTGGGTACCAAGCTCGCCTGGGCCAGTCCGGAGCAATGAGGATGACCAGACGGCCCTCCATTCTGATCTTGCGCAGAACTCTGGGCAAGAGAGCTAGAGGGGGAAACACGTAGGACAGACGAAACTGGGACCAATCTTGAACCAGAGCGTCCGCTGCAAAGGCCTGAGGATCGTGGGAGCGAGCCACGTAAACCGGAACCTTGTTGTTGTGCCGGGATGCAATTAGATCCACTTCCGGAGTGCCCCACTTGCGGCAGATTGACTGAAACACTGCCGGATGCAGGGACCACTCGCCACTGTCCACGGTTTGACGGCAGAGATAATCTGCTTCCCAGTTTTCCACCCCTGGGATGTGGACTGCGGATATGGTGGACTTGGGAGTCCTCCGCCCATTGAAGGATGCGTTGAACCTCCAACATTGCCAGGCGGCTGCGTGTCCCGCCTTGGTGATTGATGTAGGCAACCGCTGTCGCGTTGTCTGACTGGACTCGGATGTGCTTGCCCGCCAACAGGTGGTGAAAGGCTAGGAGAGCTAGAAGCACAGCTCTGGTTTCCAGCACATTGATTGAGAGGGCTGACTCGGACGGAGTCCAAGTGCCCTGCGCTCGGTGGTGGAGACATACCGCTCCCCAGCCGGAAAGACTGGCATCCGTGGTGAGGATCACCCAGGACGGGGCCAGGAAAGAGCGCCCCTGAGACAGAGAGAGGGGCCGAAGCCACCACTGAAGGGAGCCCCTGGTCTGTGGCGACAGAGCCACTAGCCTGTGCAAGGAGGAAGTCCGCTTGTCCCAACAGCGGAGAATGTCCAGCTGCAGAGGACGCAGAAGGAACTGGGCAAAGGGAACAGCCTCCATTGACGCCACCATCTGACCCAGCACCTGCATTAGGTGCCTGATGGAATGACGGCGAGGCCTCAGCAGAGAGCGCACCGCCAGATGGAGGGACTGCTGTTTGACTAAGGGCAGCTTCACAAGTGCCGGCAGAGTCTCGAACTGCATCCCTAGGTACGTGAGCCTCTGGGTCGGAGTCAGAGTGGATTTGGGCAGATTGACAAGCCACCCGAATTGGGCTAGAGTGGCGAGAGTGAGCGAGACACTCCGCTGACAGACTGCGCTGGATGAAGCCTTGACTAGAAGGTCGTCCAGGTAAGGAATCACTGCCAACCCCTGGAGGTGCAGAACCGCAACCACTGCTGCCATGACCTTGGTGAATACTTGAGGGGCCGTGGCTAACCCGAAGGGGAGAGCCACGACTTGGAAATGTTCCTCTCCGATTGCAAAACGTAGCCAATGCTGGTGTGAAACTGCAATTGGCACATGCAGATAGGCATCTCTGATGTCGATGGATGCCAGGAAATCCCCTTGGGTCATTGAGGCAATGACTGATCGCAGAGACTCCATGCGAAAATGCCGCACCTGAACATGCTTGTTGAGATGCTTGAGATCCAGGATGGGCCGGAAGGAACCGTCCTTTTTGGGGACTAGGAAGAGATTTGAGTAGAAACCTCTGAACCGTTCCCGGGCAGGAACCGGTACAATTACTCCGTTGGCCTGCAAGGATGCCACGGCCTGAGAGAAGGCGGCGGCCTTGGAGCAGGGGGGAGTTCACAGAAAAAATCTGTTTGGCGGGCTGGAAGAGAATTCTATCCTGTAGCCGTGGGAGATGATATCCCGCACCCACTGATCGGAGACGTGTTGAAACCACGCGTCGCCAAAGTGGGAGAGCCTGCCACCGACTAAGGACGTTGCTGGCGCGGCCAGATAGTCAAGAGGAGGCTGCCTTAGTGGCAGCAGCTCCTGCGGTCTTCTGTGGACGCGCCTTTGTGCGCCAGTTGGATTTTTGGTCCTTGGCTGAGTTAGTGCACGAGGCCGAGGGCTTAGAGGATGACCAGTTGGAGGAACGAAAGGAACGAAACCTCGACTGGTTCCTATTCTGGGCAGGTTTCCTGGTTTTAGTTTGTGGCATGGAAGTACTCTTCCCGCCAGTAGCTTCCTTAATAATTTCATCCAGTTGTTCACCGAATAGCCTGGATCCAGCAAAAGGGAGCCCAGCAAGGTACTTTGAAGAAGCATCTGCCTTCCACTCTCGAAGCCACAAGATCCTGCGGATAGCGAGGGAATTAGCCGAAGCCACCGCAGTGCGGTGAGAAGCCTCCAGCATGGCAGACATGGCATAGGATGAAAAGGCTGAAGCCTGGGAAGTTAAGGCAACCATTTCGGGCATAGAATCCCTGGTGAGGGAATGCATCTCCTCTAGAGAAGCAGAGATGGCTTTGAGAGCCCACACTGCTGCAAAAGATGGGGAGAACGAGGCCCCTGCCGCCTCATATACAGATTTGGCCAGAAGGTCAACCTGGCGGTCAGTGGAATCCTTAAGAAAGGTGCCATCAGCCACCGATACAACGGTCCGGGCTGAGAGTCTAGACACCGGAGGGTCTACCTTTGGTGGAAAAGGAAAACGGTCATCAGAACCACGCTTTGGGAAGAGTTTGTCAGGAGAGGGCCTAGGCTTGGTCACAGTGGCCTGAAAACTGCAGTGGTTAAAGAACACACTCCTTGTCCTCTTAGGCGAGGTAAACTGGTGCTTTTCTGCCAGAGAGGGTTGCTCCTCTGATACTGGCGGATTGAGGTCCAGTACAGAATTAATGGACGCAATCAAATCACTAACATCTGAGTCACTTTCGGACAGATCAATGGGGCACATGGCGGTAGCCTCCGAGCCCCCAGTAAAGGCATCCTCCTCGTCCTGCGAGTCAGCTCTTGAATCAGAGCCGCGGGACGAGGAAGGAGAGGGGACCCTGTGTCTCCTTTTAGGAGGACGGGGTCTGGGACCAGATGATGAATCTTCTGTGAGCTCCGCTGAGAGAGCCCTAGCAGCAGAGGCACCCTGTGAAGGGGGCTGATGCATGTTCAGCAAAGTCCAGGACAGCTGTCCCATGGAGTCGGCAAAAGACTGGGAGATTGACCTAGAGAAGGATTCTACCCAAGCCGGGGGTTCAGCCACAGGAGCTGGAGCAGCCGGAGAAACCACTGGGGGGGGGCGATTCCAGGCTGAGGCATTGTCAGGGTAGAGCAGGCATCACAATGTGGATATGTGCTCGGTTCAGGCAGCACGAGCTTACATGCAGTGCATACTGAATATAGCTTTGGAGCCTTGCTCCTCGTGTGAGACATGCTGCTGAAGTCTCTTGCCAGAGTGACCCCCAGAAAGTATATACGGAGACCCACAACCAGAGGTTGTGGCTTACCAGACCGCTGGAGCGGTGTTGTGTGCCCTCCAGATCTCAAAGCCCAGACCCCCAAGCACCTCAGCAGGGATGCTGCAGCCAGTGCTGATTGCAGAGAAAACGCTGATAAAATGGCGCCGGAGCGAGGAGAGGGGGCGGGGCCAACCCTGAGAGCGGGATCTGGAGGGCCAAAGAGACTTACAGGGGAGGAGACATTTACTTAGTGAGGAGTGTCTCTCCCCTGTGCAGAACGGCCGCTGGGCAGAGCCACACTGTCCCTCTGCATGAATGACACGCAAGGGCAGTGAAACCGAAAGTAGGCCTCCGGCGAAGCCGGGGCCTAAATTTGAGCGGTGCGGCCGGTGCGCAGGCACCATCGGCGCGGTTCTCAGGCGACAGCCAGAGAACCCGCCGGAAATGTCACAAAAAACACTCAGCACACTCTCCCCACATAATAAAAGTACAGGGATCCCCAGAACATAAACGTCTCAGGTACTTAGCTTGCTGAGACACAGGGCCATGTCCCTGGGGATGAGTGCTCCGTCCAGCAGGATCCTGAAGGGCTGCGGATGGAGACCGGTCTCCTGCAAAGCATGGAGAACCGTGCTGGCTCCCACTTCAAGCCAGAGCCCTAGGGGATGGTGAAGGAGCGCGGCATGTAAGGCTCCAGCCTTGGAATCAACCTTAACAACACTGCCGACACACTGGGGTCAGAAGGGACATGCCGGGGGTCCAGACTTGGACCCGCTTTTCTTCAAAATCTTTCCAAAAATGAAAAATCAGATGAGAATGCATGTGTGGATGTATGCCTCTTGAACACAAAGCAATGAACTGGCTAGATCTGGTTATCCAGGGGGTGTATATGCTCAGAGGGAGGAGCTACACTTTTTAGTGTAGTACTTTGTGTGTCCTCCGGAGGCAGAAGCTATACACCCAATGTCTGGGTCTCCCATAGGAACGATAAAGAAAATAGAGATTTTGTTGGACAAATATGCACTGAACTAACACACAAACATTAAAGACATTTAAAATCCAAAAAATGAAAGTGAGACCACCCGACATCCTCAAATATAGTAAAACCAGAAATAAGCACCGCAAATAATATAAGCAGGCATACAAAGCACTCAAATAGAGGGACGTATCACATGCGACAAGGTGAAAAAGAGAAGCAATATAAATATCATGCGTGTGAATGTCATAGAAAACCATGCAGCAGTTGGGTGAGTACCGTATTTTTCGGACCACAAGATGCACTTTTTTCCCCCAATTGTTGGGGGAAAGTTGGGGGTGCGTCTTATGGTCTGACTATAGGGCTGCGGCCGGGAACTAGGGTGCTGCGGTGGAGCGGGTCATCGGGGGCACGAGCAGGCAGCAGCAGCGCCTGCTGTGACCACGTGGGCCCGGTCATTACATATGCACGCCCATCCTCCCGCCCATCTCTCAGCGCTGAAGCCGGCACTGACAGGTGGACGGGAGGATGAGCGGGGACGCGCGCATAGTAAAGAGCCGGTCCGCATGATCACCCCTGGCAATTACAGCCTGGAGTGATCATGTGCGGCTGTATTCACTGCCCCCCGCGCATCATCAGCGCGGGGTGCAGTGAATCAGTACACTCACCCGTCCCCGTGTGTGGAGCCGTCCCCCTGCTGCACGCGATGTCTTCCTGTCTGTGCCGGTCAGCTGATCTGTGCTGATCAGCTGATTGGCACAGACAGGAAGACATCGAGTGCTGCAGGGGAACGGCTCCACACACACAGGTCAGCGGCGCAGAGAGGAAGATGATCGGTGCTGCAGGGAGTGAGGAAAAGGTGAGTATAAACGTTTATTTTTTTTCTCTGTGCTATAGGATACAGGCCATATACCAGGATGGTATAGGAGCACGATGGGGGCATATAGCAGGATGGGAGTATATGAGCAGGATGGATGGGGGGGTATATGAACAGGATGGGAGTATATGAGCACGATGGGGGAATATGAACAGGATGGATGGGGGGGTATATGAACAGGATGGGGGTATATGAGCAGGATGGATGGGGGTATATGAGCAGGATGGGAGTATATGAGCAGGATGGGAGTATATGAGCAGGATGGGAGTATATGAGCAGGATGGGAGTATATGAGCAGGATGGATGGGGGAAATATCAATAGGATGGATGGGGGGTATATCAATAGGATGGGGGTATATGAACAGGATGAGGGAATATGAGCAGGATGGGGGTTTATAGCAGGATCATATACAAGGCAGGAGGATCATTACCAGGATGGGGTACCTTAGTAGAGAATTTGGGGACATTACCCCCATAACAGTGTCAGCAGCAGATCCTCGCCCCATAACAGTCATGACCACATTTTTTGCTTAAAGTTTTATTTTCCTATTTTCCTCCTCTAAAACCAGGGTGCGTCTTATAGTCTGAAAAATACGGTATATGCCAAGTACTATAACTGCGAATATTAGAAACATATAAAATGCCCACTCATGATACATACCAAATAAAGAAAGTCACATTTAAATGCTGTAGATGTGCCAGGCATAGCATACATGTAGCACGATAAAAAAAAAAAAAAAAAAGCCGTGGGTCCCACACTCACCACAAATCCCAATAAAGGATGATCTAACAGAAAAGTAACAAGGCTGCAATGCTGGAAGAGCGGAACCTCCCCCAGTAAGAAGAGGGGGTGGAAAATGGGGGACAAATCAATAGCAATAAACAAAGAGGATGGGGTGCAGCCACACGCGTATTGCCACAAAGTGGCTCTTTTTAATTTACTAAGGGGGCGTGGCTGACAGGTGAATCATGCAGAGCAGCCTAAGGACACGTCTCCAGAGAAATGTTTGAGCCATGCCCCATCGGAAAGACCATAAAATTTGCACAAAATGAAGGGGCCCAGATATCTGGAAACGTATGGTGGATTTAAAGAAGGAAAAAAAAAATAAATAAATGAAGAGTCAAAAGGAGCAGTGGAAGTAAAACAGGAGCAAAGAGTGCCCACTTCTGACTGGCAGACAGGTCCTCTAAAACTTTATATGTATACATCACGATTGTTACAACATATGTAAATGCACAACAAGCAATCATGGGCTATATTTATTACATTGGATGGCTCTACCTAATATATCCATTGGTTATATTTAATAGGGTTTGGATAAGGCAGGGTTTATATAGCATTTTCCCCTACATCTAACAGGCATCTCAGGAAAGCTCCCGACAGGCACAAGTAAAAGGCTCCAGAGATCCATATGAAGGGCAAAGAAGGGAATTTTGTTACTTACCGTAAATTCCTTTTCTTCTAGCTCTTATTGGGAGACCCAGACGATTGGGGTATAGCTACTGCCCTCTGGAGGCCACACAAAGCACTACATTAAAAGTGCAAGGCCCCTCCCCCTCTGGCTATACCCCCCCGTGGTATCACGGGTTCTCCAGTTTTAGTGCCAAAGCAAGAAGGAGGAAGCCAATAACTGGTTTAAACAAATTAACTCCGAATAACATCGGAGAACTGAAAAACCGTTCAACATGAACAACATGTGTACCCGCAAACAACAAAAAAACATCCCGAAGGACAACAGGGCGGGTGCTGGGTCTCCCAATAAGAGCTAGAAGAAAAGGAATTTACGGTAAGTAACAAAATTCCCTTCTTCTTCAGCGCTCTATTGGGAGACCCAGACGATTGGGACGTCCAAAAGCTGTCCCTGGGTGGGTAAATAAATACCTCATGTTAGAGCTGCAAAACAGCCCTCCCCTATGGGGGTGTCACTGCCGCCTGCAGGACTCTTCTACCTAAGCTGGCATCCGCCGAAGCATAGGTATGCACCTGATAATGCTTGGTGAAAGTGTGCAGACTGGACCAGGTAGCTGCCTGGCACACCTGTTGAGCCGAAGCCTGGTGACGTAATGCCCAGGACGCACCCACGGCTCTGGTGGAGTGGGCTTTTAGCCCTGAAGGAACCGGAAGCCCCGCAGAACGGTAGGCCTCTAGAATTGGTTCTTTGATCCATCGAGCCAGGGTGGCTTTAGAAGCCTGCAACCCCTTGCGCGGACCAGCGACAAGGACGAAAAGTGCATCGGCACGGCGTATGGGCGCCGTGCGGGAAATGTAGATTCTGAGTGCTCTCACCAGATCTAGCAAACGTAAGGCCTTTTCATACCGGTGAACCGGATGAGGGCAAAAAGAAGGCAAGGAAATATCCTGATTAAGATGAAAAGAGGATACGACCTTAGGGAGAAACTCCGGAATGGGGCGCAGCACAACCTTGTCCTGGTGGAACACCAGGAAGGGAGCCTTAGATGACAGAGCTGCCAGCTCAGACACTCGCCGAAGCGATGTGATTGCAACAAGAAACGCCACTTTCTGCGACAGCCGAGAAAAGGAAACTTCCTTCAGAGGCTCGAAGGGCGGCTTCTGGAGAGCAACTAGTACCCTGTTCAGATCCCATGGATCTAACGGTCGCTTGTACGGGGGCACAATATGACAGACCCCCTGCAGGAACGTGCGCACCTTAGGAAGACGTGCTAGACGCTTCTGAAAAAACACGGATAGTGCCGAAACTTGCCCTTTAAGGGAGCTGAGCGACAAGCCCTTTTCTAACCCCGATTGCAGGAAGGAAAGAAACTTGGGCAATGCAAATGGCCAGGGAGACACTCCCTGAGCAGAGCACCAGGACAAGAAAATCTTCCACGTTCTGTGGTAGATCTTAGCCGAATTCGACTTTCTAGCTTGTCTCATTGTGGCAATAACTCCCTGAGATAATCCAGCAGATGCTAGGATCCAGGACTCAATGGCCACACAGTCAGGTTCAGGGCCGCAGAATTCTGATGGAAAAACGGCCCTTGGGACAGTAAGTCTGGTCGGTCTGGCAGTGACCACGGTCGACCGATCGCGAGATGCCACAGATCCGGATACCACGACCTCCTCGGCCAGTCTGGAGCGACGAGTATGACGCGGCTGCACTCGGATCTGATCTTGCGTAGCACTCTGGGCAAGAGCGCCAGAGGCGGAAACACGTATGGGAGCTGAAACTGCGACCAATCTTGAACCAAGGCGTCTGCCGCCAGAGCTCTTTGATCGCGCGACCTCGCCATGAATGCCGGGACCTTGTTGTTGTGCCGGGATGCCATTAGGTCGACGTCCGGCACTCCCCAGCGGCGACAGATTTCCTGAAACACGTCCGGGTGAAGGGACCATTCCCCTGCGTCCATGCCCTGGCGACTGAGGAAGTCTGCTTCCCAGTTTTCTACGCCTGGGATGTGAACCGCGGATATGGTGGATGCTCTGTCCTCCACCCACATTAGAATGCGCCGGACTTCTTGGAAGGCTTGCCGACTGCGCGTCCCTCCTTGGTGGTTGATGTATGCCACCGCTGTGGAGTTGTCCGATTGGATTCGGATCTGCTTTCCTTCCAGCCACTGTTGGAAGGCCAGTAGAGCAAGATACACTGCTCTGATCTCCAGAACATTGATCTGAAGGGTGGACTCCTGCGGAGTCCACGTCCCCTGAGCCCTGTGGTGGAGAAATACTGCTCCCCACCCTGACAGACTCGCATCTGTCGTGACTACTGCCCAGGATGGGGGCAGGAAGGATCTTCCCTGAGACAATGATGTGGGAAGGAGCCACCATTGTAGAGAGTCTTTGGCCGTCTGGGAAAGCGAGACTTTCCTGTCCAGGGACGTTGACTTCCCGTCCCATTGGCGGAGAATGTCCCATTGAAGTGGGCGCAGATGAAACTGCGCAAAGGGAACTGCTTCCATGGCTGCCACCATCTTCCCTAGGAAATGCATGAGGCGCCGCAAGGGATGCAACTGGCCCTGCAGGAGAGATTGCACCCCTGTCTGTAGTGACCGCTGCTTGTCCAGCGGAAGCTTCACTATCGCTGCTAGAGTATGAAACTCCATGCCAAGATACGTTAGTGACTGAGTCGGTGATAGGATCGACTTTGGAAAGTTGATGATCCATCCGAAAGACTGTAGAGTCTCCAGCGTAGCATTCAGGCTGAGTTGGCATGCCTCCTGAGAGGGAGCTTTGACCAATAAGTCGTCTAGGTAAGGAATCACCGAGTGTCCCTGAGAGTGCAAGACTGCTACCACCGCCGCCATGACCTTGGTGAAGACCCGTGGGGCTGTCGCCAGACCAAATGGAAGAGCTACGAACTGAAAATGGTCGTCTCCTATCACAAAACGTAGAAAACGTTGATGTTCTGTAGCAATTGGCACGTGGAGATAAGCATCTTTGATGTCTATTGAGGCAAGGAAGTCTCCTCTGGACATTGAGGCAATGACAGAGCGGAGGGTTTCCATCCGGAACCTCCTGGTATGCACATGTTTGTTGAGCCGTTTTAGGTCCAGAACAGGACGGAACGAGCCGTCCTTTTTTGGAACCACAAAGAGATTGGAGTAAAACCCTTGCCCTTGTTCCTGAGGAGGGACTGGGATAACCACTCCTTCCGCTTTTAGGGAATCCACCGCCTGCAGCAGAGCACCGGTCTTTGACCTGTGACATCCAAATGCCGGAAAAGCGGGAGAGCCTGCCCCCGACCGGCGATGCGGAGGGGGGGGGCTGGAAGTCATGAGGTAGCCGCTTTGGAAGCGGTACCTCCATTTGCTTTCTTGGGGCGTGTGTGAGTCCGCCACGAATCTGAGTTTCTTTGCGTCCTCTGAGTCCCTTTGGACGAGGTAAATGGTGTCTTGCCCGAACCTCGAAAGGACTGAAACCTCTGCTGCCACTTTTTCTGCTGAGGTTTGGGTGTTCTGGGTTGTGGTAAAGAGGAGTCTTTACCCTTGGACTGCTTAATGATGTCAGCCAATGGCTCGCCAAACAGTCTCTCTCTAGACAAAGGCAAACTGGTTAAACATTTTTTGGAACCAGCATCTGCTTTCCAGTCCTTTAACCACAAGGCTCTGCGCAAAACTACCGAATTGGCGGACGCCATTGAGGTGCGACTGGTAGATTCTAGGACCGCATTGATAGCGTAAGACGCAAACGCCGACATCTGCGTGGTAAGGTGCGCCACTTGCGGCACTGCTGGATGCATGATAGCATCCACTTTTGCTAAGCCAGCTGAAATAGCCTGGAGTGCCCATACGGCTGCGAATGCCGGAGCAAACGACGCGCCGATAGCTTCATAGACAGATTTTAACCAAAGGTCCATCTGTCTGTCATTGGCATCTTTAAGTGAAGCGCCATCCTCCACTGCAACTATGGATCTAGCTGCAAGTTTGGAAATCGGGGGGTCTACCTTTGGACACTGTGTCCAGCGCTTGACCACCTCAGGGGGGAAAGGGAAACGCGTATCTTTAGATCGTTTAGAGAAACGCCTTTCTGGGTGAGCGTCGTGCTTCTGGATTGATTCTCTGAAGTCAGAGTGATCTAACAAAGCACTCAATTTACGCTTGGGATAAAGGAAACGAAACTTTTCCTGCTCCGCAGCCGCCTCTTCTGCTGAAGGGGCTGGGAGAGAAATATCCAACAGCCTATTGATGGCTGAGATAAGGTCGTCTACCATGGCATCCCCATCCGGGGTATCCAGGTTGAGAGGGGTTCCAGGAGTGGATTCCTGATCACTCTCATCAGACACATCACAGGGAGACTGATTGCGCTGAGACCCTGAGCAGTGTGAAGACGTCGAGGGTCTTTCCCAGCGAGCTCGCTTAGGGTGGCTGGGGCCATCATCTGAGTCATAATCCTCGGCCTGTGAAGCCGGGGACCCCCCTGTGGGCTGGATACATTCCAAGTAAGGGGGACCTGAGGACAGAGGCCTCGCCGTGCCCAGAGACTGAGCCCCATGCATAGATTGCAAGGTCTCAAGGATTTTTGCCATAGATACAGACATATTATCTGCAAAAACTGCAAAGTCCGTCCCTGTCACCGGGGCAGAACTTACAAGCGTCTCAGCCTGGGTCGCTACCTCTCCTGACTCCGGCTGGCGAAGCAGCACCGGGTCGGAGCATTGCACACAATGGGGGTCATCAGAGCCTGCTGGTAGATTAGCCCCACATGCAGCACACGCAGTATACACAGCCCTTTTTGCCTTGGCCGCCTTGCGTTTTGAGGATGACATGTTGCTGCTTCCACAGAGCGATCTGGGATATGCAGCCAGAAGCGCACCTCACAGTGCAAGAAATACAATATCTATATATATGTACCCAGTACACTGACACACAGTGAGGCACTAGAGGGACCAGCACAGAAAAATCGCTTACCGCCCGCTTAAAAAGCGGGTGTGTGGTCGCCAGATAGCCCCTAGTCCAGGTCTCCCAGAGCCTTGCGTCCTTCCTCCAGCCAGGCATGCATGTAATGGCTGCCGGCGTCTCGAGAGAGGAAGGGGGGCGGGCCCTGGGCGTTCCTGGCCAAGAGCGGGAAGCCTGCTTCCCTCTGTGCCAAGTGAGAGGGCTGGAGCATGTAAATCAGGCTCCAGCCCTCGTCGCTGCTTGCGAACAGCGTCTCTCCCCTACCCTGAATGACAGGGTGGGGGCGGGAACGAAACGGAGCTGCCGGCGTCCTAGGCCCAAAAAGCCGGGGACTAAAGTTATAACCGCCGCCGCCGTAAAAGCGCGGACGGCGGATCCCCGGCGCACCACAAGTCACAGCAGCGCCGCCCGGTCCAGAGGGGGTCGGCGCTGCGTTCCCAAACACAAACAATCCCCCAGTAATCTGTAGGGACACCAACTCCACGTTGCGGTCCCCGGCGCACTATAACACCCAGCCAGCCCGGAGTGTGTCTGTGCCTGCCGGGGACACAGAGTACCTGTAAGATGCAGGGCCCTGTCCCTGATCGTACTCCTGCTCCGAATCCATCAGGTTCTAATGGGTCTGTGGATGGAGCCCGGCATCAGAGCTGAGAGGCCGGCAGGATCCCACTTCCACAGAGCCCTACCAGGGGATGTGGAAGGAAAACAGCATGTCAGGCTCCAGCCCTGTACCAGCAATAGGTACCTCAACCTTACAACACCATCCAGGGGTGAGAAGGGAGCATGCTGGGAACACTATATGTGTCCTCTTTTCTTCCATCCGACATAGTCAGCAGCTGCTGCTGACTAAAATCTGTGGAGCTATGCATGGAATGTCTGACCTCCTTCGCACACAAAGCTAAAACTGGAGAACCCGTGATACCACGGGGGGGTATAGCCAGAGGGGGAGGGGCCTTGCACTTTTAATGTAGTGCTTTGTGTGGCCTCCAGAGGGCAGTAGCTATACCCCAATCGTCTGGGTCTCCCAATAGAGCGCTGAAGAAAGGGCAGGCTCCCCGGCCATCTATGGAAAATGAGTAGTCTAATCCACTATTCCAGGTTTTACTTTTTAGTCCTACACATACCAGTAAAAAATAAAGTATGTGGCACCATAGACTGGACCAGTTATGAAATTTTCACCACCACTCAAAAAAAAAAAAAAAAAAAGAAAACCACACACACAACACAAACAAAAACACAAGCTATAACCAATAGCCTATATTGGGATCTGTAATGAATACAGCATGGAAAAAAAACCATCAAACAAACAAATAGAAACAAAGATTGCACATGGGTGACAAGTGCCACTGTATTAATACCTGCCTTTAATTAACATTTTGAGAGATTTTTTCACAGCATATACAGTTAGAGGCCAAGAGACACAATGTGAATATGCCCAAACCCCTGTCTCATTCACCCACTGAACTACAAAGGCCAGCAATGCAGAGGAAGAACAATGACAAAACCGAGGCTGCAACTAATAAATATGGGTCCGGACGGTGAAATCAGAGCAGTCTGACACATTATTATAGAGCAGGAACAGTCTGAACTCTCCAGGGTTTCATAGGCAAAGAAAAAACCTCCGTGGACACCATAGATGAGCAACGCACATCTGAAGAAGTGTTGGCCTAAAGGTATTTATTCAGCCTTTGTTAAAATGTGACAGATGTGAAGTTAAAAAAAAAAAAATAAAATAAAATATGAAGAACGTAGGCCGGCAGTAGACGAGGTGAATCTGATTATTGAACATGGGTGACGCTAGAAGCTACGGCCAGTCTTCTCACATGGCGGTGCTCTGCTCAGGATGTTACATCAGCATTTGTAAGAAAACCAGGAGCGGCTCCAAAACACGGGTGTAGACACCTGGCTGTGGAATACAAATCATGTAACAGACTGACCAAATCACACCTGTGGGATCGTGGACAAGTGTCCACATCTTCTATGCCAGTCACACCTTGAATTATCAAAGCTTTAGTGTAGTTATTTGCTTTGTTTTGCAGAAAAGCAAAAACTATTTCTTATGGAAGTGAGGGCGACACAAAGGGTGGATTGGAGCTCCAGGTCCTCACTGCCCCATCACCATACCGGGCACCTACACTTATATTGATTGACAGAACTCACTTGCCCAGAGCAAGCACTGCCTAAGGCCTCCGGCACACATTCGTGCCTCCGGTACGTGTTTGCCGTTTTATACACGTACCGGAGACACGTACACACGGGGACCTAGGTAATCCCAATGGTTAGGAGACACGTAAGTATTTAGGAACGGAATGTGTGTCCGTTCCGTACTTATGTGTCTCCGTGAGTTCCATATGCTGACATGTCAGTGTTGCTCCGGCAGCACGGGTGTCACACAGCCCGCACATGTACCACACGGATGTAGTGTGGATGCGGTTCCGTGTGACACGCGCCGGAGAAACACACGTCCGGTTATAAAAAAAAAAAAAACAAAAAAAAAAAACACACACACACACACACACACACACACCCACACACACACACCTCCACACACACACACACACACACACACACACACACGATCCCTGCAGTATTTGCCGCGGCTGTAACCTGCATCCGTCCCCCAGTGAATTTGAACATTGCATCTTCTTCACTAGGGACCGGAAGCAGTGTCAGTGGGGCGTGGCCAGTGCCGGACACTGGCATTCAGCACCACAGACAGCTCCGAAGAATCAGGTAAGGCGGGGCTTTCCGTTCTCCGTGTGTTTTAACGTAATAACACACGGAGAACACGTATGTGCCATAAACACGGCACACGGGGAACAAACCACCCCTTTAACACGTATGTGACAAAACGTTACGTTTTGTCACGTAAGTGTGGCAGAGGCCTTAAGTGGCGTGTGTGTGTGTGTGTGTGTGTGTGTGTGTGTGTGTGTGTGTGTGTGTGTACCAATGCAGCAGGGGCCCAGCGAGCGTGCAGTGTCAGTGAGGACAAGCTCTCAACCCCCTCTCCTGTCTGCAGTGGCCAATATTACTCTTCCCCCTGTATCCAAGAGTTGTTTGTTTTCTCCATAAACTAAAAATATGCTCGTCAGCATGTAACCTTAAAGGCAATGTGCACACTGCGTTTTTATAGCGCTCTTTTTAGTGCAGTTTGGTCACAAGTCCTAATGTCAGCAATATCAATGAGAAAACTGAAGTGCAGTGCACACATTGGATTTCTTTCTCCTTGCAGATTTGGTGCAGAAAATAATCTGTAGCATGGCAATTCTTTCAGGTTTTTTTTTTACAAATTAATAAAAATAAAATAAAAAAATCGCATGTAAAAAAAAAAAAAAAAAAAAAAAAAAAAAAAAAAAAAAAACTTTTTTTGAGCCACGCTTTTCCTGCCAAGTAATGCAGAAATAGCATATAGCCTAACAGTCATGTGAATATGTAGAGAGTGTCTGGCAGCTTATGGAGCCATAGGCCTTCTATTGAGGCTGGACACGACTGGCCTCATGTAGGGGCTGGCGCTTCTCCACAGGGGTTTAACCCCTTCACGACCATGGACGGAAAGATCCGTCATGGTGCCCTGGGCCTTAACGACCAAGGACGGATCTTTCCGTCATGGCGTAATCGCGGAGCCTCCGGTGACTGCGAAAAGTTAGCAAAAACCGCAGATTCGGGGAGGAGGGGACCTGTACCTGACCTCAGGAGGGGTGGTGCCTCCTCCCCGGACCTACGGAGGCTGTGATTGAGCGGCGTTCGTCAGCCAATCAATCACAGCCACTGTAATGTTCCAGCCATTTAAAATGACTGAAACATTGAAATCCAGCCCTGGCCAGTGCAGCTATATCACTGGCCATTGGCTGGAGCTGGGTGACCTCACTGGATCACCCTCCCACAGCTCCAGTAGCTCTGATTGGAGAGATCGGCCTTGTGACCGCTCTCTCCAATCACAGTTGACCTGTTGCCGGTGACCGCCCCATCAGCTTCACTTGTCGGCCCTGCAGCACGCCAGCACAGTGAGTGTATACAGTGCAATGGCAGGGCAACAAGATCCGGTCCCATGCTGTTATGTGACCAGAGCATGGGACCCTGAAGTTGCCGCGCTGCCATTGCACTGTATGAAACCGGCCTCCCGATCCGCCGCCGCCGCTGCCCTCCGCGATCTGCCACCCGCACCTCCACCCCTCGTATCTGCTGCCCGCACCCTCACCTCCCGATCCGCCGCCGCCCTTCATCTGCCACAGTGCCACCGCTCCCCCCGATCTGCTGCCCAGCCCTGTTCCCTCGTGATCGGCTGCTCGTCCCCTCACCTCCGTGATGTGCTGCCAGCCCCCTCCACTCGAGATCGGCTGCCCGCTTCCTCCTCCGTTATGTGCTGCCCGGCACCGCCCCCTCTCCTCCGTTATGTGCTGCGCGCCCCCTCTCCGTTATATGCTGCGCGCCCCCTCTCCTTTGTTATGTGCTGCTCGCCCCCTCACCTCCGTGATGTGCTGCCCCTTCCCCCCCACCTCTCACCCCCGTGATCGGATACTCGCCCCCTCCCCTATCACCCCCGTGATGTGCGCTCCCTCCCCTATCACCCCCGTGATGTGCGCTCCCTCCCCTATCACCCCCGTGATGTGCGCTCCCTCCCCTATCACCCCCGTGATGTGCGCTCCCTCCCCTATCACCCCCGTGATGTGCGCTCCCTCCCCTGTCACCACCATGATCTGCGCTCCCTCATCTGTCACCCTGTGATCTGTACTCCCTCACCTGTCACCCCCGTGATCTGCTGTCCGCTCTCCCTCACCTCTCACCCTCGTGATCTGTGCTCTGCTCACCTGTCTCCTCCGTGATCTGCACTGCGCTCCCTCTCCCACCTCTCACCCTCCCAGATCTGCTGCCTCCTTCATCTCCTGTGATCCAGCTGCCTAGATCCATCCTGTAGGGTAACTATCCCCCAATCTCACCTCCCACTCCCCTTCCCCCCCATCCCACCCTCCTCTGCCGCTCCTGCATCCACTGCGCCCTCTCCCATCCGCCCCCACCCTATCCCAGCCGCCGTCTCACAATCACAGATGCTCCCTTTATCTGCCGCCACCCCCACCCCATCTCCCGCTGTTTTTTTTTTCAATGCCATGGGGGTCTAGTTTCCAAAATGGGGTCACATGTGGGGGAGCTCCACTGTTTCGGCACGTCAGGGGGTCTCCAAACACAGCATGGAATACGCTAATTATCCCAGACAATTTTGCGTTTGAAACGTCAAATGACGCTCCTTGCATTCCGAGCCCTGCTGCGTGCCCAAACATTTGATTTCCACCACATATGAGGTATCTGTGTACTCAGGAGAAATTGCACAATACATTTCATGGTGCAATTTTTCCTGATACCCTTGTGAAAAAAAAAAAGCTACCTGGTTGAAGTAACAATTTTGTGGTAACATTTTTTTTTTTATTTTCACGGCTCAATTCTATTAACTTTTGTGAAGCCCCCAGAAGCTCAAAGTGCTCAATAAACATCTAGATAAATTCCATGAGGGGTCTAGTTTCCAAAATGGGGTCACATGTGGGGGAGCTCCACTGTTTCGGTACCTCAGGGGCTCTCCAAATGCAACATGGTGCGGCTAACGATTCCAGCTAATTTTCTGTTCAAAAAAGTCAAATGGCGCTCCTTCCCTTCCGAGTCCGGCCGTGCGCCCAAACAGTGGTTTTTCGCCACATATGAGGTATCTGCATGCTCAGTAGAAATTGCCCAACAAATTTTGGGGGTTCATTTAATCCTGCTACCCTTGTGAATATGCAAATTAACTAGGCTAAATTAACATTTTTGTTGCAAAAAGTAAAATGTTCATTTTTTCCTTCCACATTGCTTTAGTCACTGTGAAGCACCTGAAGGGTTAATAAGCATCTTGAATGTGGTTTTGAGTAGCCTGAGGGGTGCCGTTTTTGGAATGGTGTCACTTTTGGGTGTTTTGTGTGAAGATGTAATTTACCCTCTCACTGTATATGCTGTGATACTATGTCATGATATGTATATTTCCCTGGTTGTATTAGTTGTAATTCATGTATTTTCTTGGGGGAGCTACTGGTCTCAATGTGTCTCTCTCATACAATTGTAGTCTTGGCATCTAATGTGATTATGTAAATAGACTGTCCTCTTCTTTCCAGAGTTGTGTATCTAGTCTGTAATTGCATTGGCCAGTGAAGGAATAGTCATTGTTCTTTACAGCAGGGGATCCCTTCATCTACTGTGGCTGGCAGACATATTGGAGCCCTGTGATGGACCAAACCATTGATGATAGGATGTGTGACCCCTACCCCCTGAACAAACATGGTGGGCTGGTCAAGCAGCACAGACAATGCATTTCCCTTTTTGTAACTTCAGAGTGAGCTGAAACTTGAAGAGAGCAGGAGCCCCAGCCTGGGTGGCTGTGGACACGGACGGAGCTAGGCCTGTGTGGCGGCCCGTGGGATTGTGTGGAACTCTTTGGACTACTGTAAGGACAATTGCTTTGTTACCCGGTCCGAGGATTGTCGGGAAGGGCCCCCAAATCTGTTTTATGTGGACTAAATCGTGTGCTGTTCCTGTATTCCTGTTAATAAACCTGTTGGATCGTTCCTCGGCCTCGTCCATCCTTTGCTCTCTTGTACACCCCCGTCACAAACTGGTTGGCAGCGCTGGGATCAGAGCAGAAGGAATGGAGGACAATGGCTCAACATCAGGAACCAGCACTGCAGAGTACAAGACCTGGACTTTGGGGAGCCTGCAATCAAAGGCCCGTGAAGTAGGAGTTCGTTTCAAAGGACTCTCCAAGGAGCAGCTGATTGAGGCGCTAGAAGGAGTCTGTTCGCAAAATGACGTGGAGGAAGGATCCTCACAGCAAACGGAAGAAAGACGGCAGCCGGAGGTGAATACCCAAAAAAGTCAATGGGTTGTTTGGTACAAGGAGGAGATGGCACTGCTTGGAGATGAGGCCACCATAGAAGATAAGAGGGAGGCCATGCGTGGAGCTAAAGAGAAGGAGCGCAGGATGGAGGAGATGGCACTGCTGGATAAGGAGCTCGCTGTGGAAGCCGCGAGAGGTTCCAGACAGACTGTAACCCCAGCACCCATCATGAGGGAACTTCCCAGGGTGTCCCGCAAAGACTAAGCCGTTTAATGAGGCTGCAGGCGACATTGAGGGCTTCTTCCAGGACTTTGAGCATCAGTGTCGATTAATGGAAGTCCCGGACAGGGAGCGTGTCCGGCATCTGGTTGGGCTCCTAGAGGGGGGAGCTGCTGAAGCCTATAGAGCTATGGACCCTCGGTGGAACTGTGAGTATGCGGATATTAAACAGACTATTCTAGAACATTATGCTGTGACCCCAGACACTTACAGGACTCAGTTCCGTGCTTTAGCCTGTGATGGGGAAGTGTCTTTTAAGATATATGCTCATAGACTCAAACAAATATGTAATCGCTGGCTGGAGGCAGAGGAGGCCTTATCTTGGGAGACCTTCCTGCAGGTCATCCTAAAAGAACAATTCTTTGCCCAGTGCCCCGCTGAGATCCGGGAATGGGTGCGTGAGAGAAAACCAGCGACAGTGGAGGAAGCTGCTGCTCTCGCTGATGAGGCTCTCACCATCAAGCCTCAGTGGAGGGTTCTGTTGGAGGATGGAGAGACGCCTAACAGCTCCACAACACCGGATGCCCCCAGTTATTCTGTCCCCATTGTTCCCCGTTCCTCTAAGCCACCACATGTTGATACCCGTGTTAATGTGCCTCCAGTTGCTTCTACTGCACTTTCTGGAATACGCCGGGGAGAGGAAGTAACAGAGCGCAGGTGTTATGTTTGTAGGCATCCCGGGCATTTGCAGGCCTCATGCCCAGCCAGGCCATGGAGGAATCATCCTCAAACCCCTACAGCACCTTCAGGTGGGAGCCGGCCTCCAAGTTCCCCTACCCTTACCCAAGAGGACGCCTTGGATGGAGGGAGACCCAGCTCAGATGCTATCAATGTGGACAGCCAGGGCATCGGCAAGTCTCCTGCCCAGCTGTTCAAATGAGGACTGATCCTGCACCCAATCGGATTGTTAATTATTTACAGCCCAGTGCCATGGAGGAAGATGTGGCACCGTTATGTGAGGACTGGCCTAGTGACTCAGCCCCCCATGTTGCACCACCAGGAGTTTACGGGGTGCGACCCGCAGTTATGACGACTTCTGCTTATCGAGGTAAGCACTTGCAGGAGGTTGTGCTGGATGGACAGAGACTTGTTGGATTTTGTGACTCGGGTGCTTTCCTCACACTGGCTGATCCCCGAGTGGTTCGGCCTAAGGCAATCCATAGAGGACCTGGGATTGTTATTGAACTGGCTGGTGGACAATGGAGGACTATTCCCACAGCCACTGTGGATCTGAACTTTGGTTTTGGGGTCAGGCGATGTGTGGTTGGGGTGATGGGTGGTCTGCCTGCAGCTGTTCTCCTGGGCAATGATGTGGGAGAGCTACGATGCCAATTCGTGGCTGCATGAAGCCACATGTAAGTAACGCTCTGCCTGTGTGTACTTAACCAGTGACCTGTAGAGGTCCCTAGTACGTACACAAGTTGGGAGGGGGAGGGATTGTGAAGATGTAATTTACCCTCTCACTGTATATGCTGTGATACTATGTCATGATATGTATATTTCCCTGGTTGTATTAGTTGTAATTCATGTATTTTCTTGGGGGAGCTACTGGTCTCAATGTGTCTCTCTCATACAATTGTAGTCTTGGCATCTAATGTGATTATGTAAATAGCCTGTCCTCTTCTTTCCAGAGTTGTGTATCTAGTCTGTAATTGCATTGGCCAGTGAAGGAATAGTCATTGTTCTTTACAGCAGGGGATCCCTTCATCTACTGTGGCTGGCAGACATATTGGAGCCCTGTGATGGACCAAACCATTGATGATAGGATGTGTGACCCCTACCCCCTGAACAAACATGGTGGGCTGGTCAAGCAGCACAGACAATGCATTTCCCTTTTTGTAACTTCAGAGTGAGCTGAAACTTGAAGAGAGCAGGAGCCCCAGCCTGGGTGGCTGTGGACACGGACGGAGCTAGGCCTGTGTGGCGGCCCGTGGGATTGTGTGGAACTCTTTGGACTACTGTAAGGACGATTGCTTTGTTATCCGGTCCGAGGATTGTCGGGAAGGGCCCCCGAATCTGTTTTATGTGGACTAATCGTGTGCTGTTCCTGTATTCCTGTTAATAAACCTGTTGGATCGTTCCTCGGCCTCGTCCATCCTTTGCTCTCTTGTACACCCCCGTCACATTTTGTGTCATGTAGACCTTTCAAAATCGCTTCAAATGTGATGTGGCCCCTAAAGAAAGTGGCTTTGTAAATTTTGTTGTAAAAATGAGAAATTGCTCATTAACTTTGAACCCCTATAACTTCCTTAAATTTTTTTTTTTCCCAAAATTGTTCTGATGTTAACTAGACATGTGGGAAATGTTATTTATTAATTATTTTGTGTCATATGTCTCGTTGGTTTTAGAGCATAAAAATTCAAAGTTTGAAAATTACAAAATTTTCGCGAAATTTCCGTTGTTTTCACAAAGAAACGCAAAAAATATCGGCCTAAATTTACCACTAACATGAAGCCCAATATGTCACGAAAAAACATTCTCAGAATCACCGGGATCCGCTGAAGCGTTCCAGAGTTATAACCTCATAAAGTGACACTGGTCAAAATTGCAAAAAATGGCCTGGTCTTTAGGGTCAAAATAGGCTTGGGGGCTGAAGGGGTTAAAGCGATTGGTGGGAGTTAGACACCGGCCCACACCAATCTACTAGACATGTAAAAGGCTCATGATATGAAAAAAAAACCAAAAACATTATTCTGAAAAAGTGCTGAAATTCCCCATGTACTTCCATTATACTTGGTACACAAGTCGAGCCCGTCCGAGCTACAACCTGATCGTTATGAGCAGCCGAGCATGGTAGGGATCACTCATCACTACTAAAGACATGTATGACCGGACTTATCTGTGGGGATTACCTTACAGGACACTCACCAGGAGGGGATTCATCTGTCAATCTGCTTGATGTACGCTCCTCACTTATTGATGTGAACTCTGATGCCAAGTCTCTCTGGAAAGATTAAATGAAAACGTCTAAGATTTTATATAAAACATTTAACAACTTTTCACCTCAGAACAAACAAGAAAATATGCTAGAATCCTACACGTGTATTTTTTCATAGATTTCATCTTGTAGGGCTCTGTTCCCATAATGAGTAGGATTTGTAGATTTTCTGCTTCAACTTGCGTTATTATTGCTCCGGTTTGTCTTTTTTTAATATGTCAGGCTTTTAAAAGGAACCGGTCAGGTGTAATATGCACCCAAAACCACAAGCAGTTCTGGATACATACTGCTAATCCCTGTCTAACTGTCCCTGTATACACTAGCATAGATAAAGAGATCTTTAGAAAGAAGGGAATTTTGTTTACTTACCGTAAATTCCTTTTCTTCTAGCTCCTATTGGGAGACCCAGACAATTGGGTGTATAGCTTCTGCCTCCGGAGGCCACACAAAGTATTACACTTTAAAAAGTGTAACCCCTCCCCTCTGCCTATACACCCTCCCGTGGACCACGGGCTCCTCAGTTTTGGTGCAAAAGCAAGAAGGAGAAAACTTATAAATTGGTCAAGGGTAAATTCAATCCGAAGGATGTTCGGAGAACTGAAGACCATAACCCAAAAGAACAACTAGCCCAAAGGGCACAGGGGTGGGTGCTGGGTCTCCCAATAGGAGCTAGAAGAAAAGGAATTTACGGTAAGTAAACAAAAATTCCCTTCTTTGTCGCTCCATTGGGAGACCCAGACAATTGGGACGTCCAAGAGCAGTCCCTGGGTGGGTAAAAGAATACCTCAATAAGAAGAGCCGAAAACGGCCCCCTCTTATAGGTGGACAACCGCCGTCTGAAGGACTCGCCTACCTAGACTGGCGTCTGCCGAAGCATAGGTATGCACTTGATAGTGCTTCGTGAAAGTGTGCAGACTAGACCACGTAGCTGCCTGACACACCTGCTGAACCGTTGCCCGGTGCCGCAATGCCCAGGACGCACCTACAGCTCTGGTAGAATGGCCTTTCAGCCCTGAAGGGAGCGGAAGGCCCGAAGAATGGTAGGCCTCGAGAATCGGTTCCTTGATCCACCGAGCCAAGGTCGACTTGGAGGCCTGAGAGTCCATACGCTGGCCAGCGACAAGGACAAAAAGCGCATCTGAACGGCGCAGGGGCGCCGTGCGAGACACGTAGAACCGGAGTGCTCTCACTAGATCCAAAGAGTGCAAAACCTTTTCACACTGGTGAATTGGATTAGGGCAACAGGAAGGCAAGGAGACATCCTGATTTAGATGAAAAGGAGATACCACCTTAGAGAGAAATTCCGGGACAGGACGAAGAACCACCTTATCCTGGTGGAAAACCAGGAAGGGAGCCTTGCATGACAGCGCTGCAAGCTCAGACATTCTCTGAAGAGATGTGACTGTCACCAGGAAGGCCACCTTCTGCGAAAGACGGGAGAGAGAGAGACATCCCGCAGCAGCTCAAAAGGCGGCTTTTGAAGAGCCGTCAGGACTCTGCTAAAATCCCAGGGTTCCAACGGACGTTTGTAAGGTGGGACCATGTGGCAGACCCCCTGCAGGAACGTGCGGACCTGCGGAAGCCTGGCTAGACGCTTTTGAAAGAAAAAACACGGAGAGCGTGGATACTTGGCCCTAGAGAGAGCGCCGAGGGACAAACCCTTGTCCATTCCAAATTGTAGGAATGAAAGGAATGTGGGTAAGGCAAACGACCATGGAGGAAAGCAGTTATCAGCGCACCAGGATAGAAAGACTTGCCAAGACCTGTAATAGATCTTGGCGGACGTTGGCTTCCTGGCTTGCCTCGTGGTGGCAATGACATCCTGAGATAACCCTGAAGACTCAAGGAGTCAGGGACCAATGGCCACCTAGTCATTTGAGGGCCACAGAATTCAGATGGAAAAAACGGGCCTTGTGACAGCAAGTCTGGGCGGTCTGGAAGTGCCCACGGTTGACCCACCGTGAGATGCCACAGATCCGGATACCACGACAGTCTCGGCCAGACAACTAAGTTATGAGAATGCATGAGTGGATGTGTGCCTCCTTCCACACAAAGCATAAAACTGAGGAGCCCGTGGTCCACGGGAGGGTGTATAGGCAGAGGGGAGGGGTTACACTTTTTAAAGTGTAATACTTTGTGTGGCCTCCGGAGGCAGAAGCTATACACCCAATTGTCTGGGTCTCCCAATGGAGCGACAAAGAAAAGTATTTCCAAAGATCTTTTAATGAGCGCAGGGGCTAGTTGCAAGAGCCTTAGTTCCTGCGCTCATTCCACCCACTGAGGTGTACTAACATGCTATTCAATGTATAACCACCAGCGGTGACGAGCGTCCCGGCACTTCCGGTCATGCACAGGGTCGCATACACCTGACTTCAGAGAGGTCTACTGTACATGACCGAAAGTAAAGGGACTTCAGATCAGCGGTGACAGCGGACACAGGTACGTGCGTCACCGCTGAATTGAGTAGCGTGTGCTGCCACACTAAGAGGGCGGAATGTGAGGAGGAAATAACGCCCTTGTGACTTGTCCCTGTGCTCATTAGCATATGATAAAAGATCTTTACAAATACTTTTTCTAAAGATCTCTATCTATACTAGTGTATACAGGGATTAGCAATATGCACCCAGAACTGCTCGTGGTACTGGGTGCATATTGCACCTGACAGGTTCCCTTTAAATAAAGCTGTATTGTTTTTGATAAAGCAAAAGACTATAAAAAGTGACAAAACTTTATTGATACAGTTTTGTGTGAGTGGAGTGGGGTTTTTTTTTTTTGTTTTGTTATTCTTTGAAAGTGCTTCCACAGTGGACTGTGTGAGTTTTTTTGTTTTTTTCACCTGCACATTGGGCATGCTTTATTTTAGGGCCACATACACCAGACAATTGACAGTCTGACATTTCAGTCTCAAAATGATGAATTGGGTTGAGGCTCGACTATCCAAACATCACACTCATAGTACCAAACCAAACAAGGTATACAACTAAGCCAATGGAAAACAAGGTTGCTATAAGAGAAGCCCTGGTCATTATATGAATAGGTGCAAATGGAGGTCATATAGGGGTTGAGACATCTACCTTACACTCCCTTTTGTGAGCTGCCCCGACAGCACTCGTGATGATCAGGCGAGTATCATGGGCTGCGGTCTTTAGACAAAGAGTTGCCTTCCTATGATAATCCTAGGGCTGTGTCGCGTTTTTTGTGCGTTTATGCAGCGTTTTAAGCTGCAGCGTAAATGCATGCGCTGAGCATCCCCAGCAAAGTCTGAGAATTTAGCAAATTCCATAAGCATGTTGCGTTTTTAAACGCAGCGTTTTGCATGCCAAATATTTGACAAAAATCGCTGCGTTCAAAAAAGCAACATGTCACTTTTTTGCGTTTTGGATGCTTTTCCCACTGTGTTTATGGTAGAGCAAGCATCCAAACTGCAAATAAAATGCATTCAAAACACAGTATTTTGGATGCATTTTGAAACGCACAGGCAGTGACAAAACGCTGCAGATTTGAACCAAGGCCTTAAGTGGGCTTTACAAGCTACGAGATCGCTACAGCGATCTCGTTGGGGTCACGGATTTTGTGACGCACATCCGGCCGCTGTAGCGATGCCGTTACGTGTGACACCTATGAGCGATTTTGCATCATCGCAAAAACGTGCAAAATCGCTCATCGGTGACATGGGGGTCCATTCTCAAATATCGTTACTGCAGCAGTAACGAAGTTGTTCCTCGTTCCTGCGGCAGCACACATCGCTCCGTGTGACACCGCAGGAACGAGGAAGCTCTCCTTACCTGTCTCCCGGCCGCTATGCGGAAGGAAGGGGGTGGGCTGGATGTAACGTCACGCTCATCTTCGCCCCTCCACTTCTATTGGGCGGCTGTTCAGTGACGCTACTGTGACGTTGCTGTGACGTTGCTGTGACGCTGAACGAACCGCCCCCTTAGAAAGGAGGCGGTTTGCCGGTCACAGCGACGTCGCTAGGCAGGTAAGTAGTGTGACGGGTCCGGGCGATGTTGTGCGACACGGGCAGAGATTTGCCCGTGTCTCACAACCGATGGGGGCGGTTACGCACGATGGCGATATTGGTACCGATATCGCAGTGTGTAAAGCGGCCTTTATACTAATAAATAAAACAGAAAACCAAAACATGTTTTTAAAAGGGTTGTACAGGACATTTTTCTAATCTATTGTTACTGATAACCTATCCTAAAGATGGCTCATCCAAACATCTTGAACAACTCCTTTAAAATCTATTGAAAAAAAATCTCACAAATATGCAGCAGCAATGTAAATATAAAGGAACATGGTCAGTAATCCGGTATAGTTTACTCTGAAACGCTGCCATGTTTCAGAGATGTGAGACCCAACTAGTCTGATTAGATCACTGGATGGCCATTATGACTGACCGGTGTCTCACATGTGTGCACATAGAGATTGATCAGCCCACTGCAACTGGGCAGGGAATTGCCGCCATGGACATAACAGACTAATCAGGTCTCTATAGTCGCCCGCTGCCTTTCTAACTATATATCTTGTTTTTCAATTGCCAGAGCATTTTCAGTAAAAGAACACAATCAAACAAAATAAAAACCCACATCCCTGGCTATAGTCACCCAGCCAGTATGTGATCCATGCTGCCCGTGGTTCAGGTGGCATGATGAATGAACCGCTTCCCTTTAAATTCTTCATTCCTTTAAAGGTAATTCAGGAGCTACATCCTGCTCATACGGTAATTCAACAGTATATCCCAAAAGTGGTTACACCCCTTACATTCTTGTAAATATTTTATATCTTTTCATGGGAGAAAACCGAAGATATGACACTTTGTGATACAATGTAAAGTAGTCAGTGTACAGCTTGTATCATTGTAAATTTGGTGTGCCCTCTAAATAACTCAACCCACAGCTATTAAGGTCTAAACCACTGGGAACAAAAGTGAGTACACGTCGAAGTGAAAATGGCCAAATTGTGCCTAAAGTGTAAATATTTTGTGTGGCCACCATTATTTTCAAGCACTGCCTTAACTCTGTTGGGCATGGATTTCACTAAAGCTTCACAAGAGCCTCTGGAATCCTGTTCCACTTCACCATGACGACATCACGGAGCTGGTGGTTGTTAGAGATGCAGGAGGATCATGCCCTGATTCAGTGTGTCACTGTAGACATTGGAATTCATGGTTCCCTCAATGAACTGTAACATCCCACAGCCGGCAGCACTAATGAAGCCTCAAACTATGGCATTCCCACCACCATGCTTGACTATAGGCAAGGCACACTTCTTTATACTCACCTTGTTGCCGCAACACACAATTGACACCAAATAAGTTTATATTAGTCTTATCAGACCACAGAATATAGTTCCAGTAATCCAGGTCCCTAGTCTGCTTGTGTTCACTAAACTGTTTGCGGGCTTTCTTGTGTATCATTTTTAGAAGCTTCCTTCTGGGACGATAAGCATGCAGACCAATTTGATGCAGTGTGTGATGTATGGTCTGAGCATGGAATGGCAGACCTCCCACCCCTTACACCTCTGAAGCAATCCTTGCAGCACTAATATGTCTATTTTCAGAAGAAAACCTCTGGATATGAAGTGGAGCACGTGCAATAAACTTCCTTGTTCAATCATGGCGAGGCCTGTTCTGAGTGTAACCTGTCTTGTTAAACTGCTACATGATCTTGGCCACCGTGCTGCAGCTCAGTATCAGGGTGTTGACAATCTTCTTCTAGCCTAGGCCATCTTTATGTAGAGCCAGTGTTATTGTTTTCAGATCCACAGAGAATTCTTTGCCATGAGGTGCCATATTGAACTTCCAATGACCAGTATGAGACAGTGACAGTGTGTGAGTGATAGCAGGTTTTTCATATTTGGTGTTAACCATTCACACCTGAGACCTTGTAACACTAAATGAGTCACATGACACTGGGGAGGAAAATAAAATGGCTAATTGGGCATAATTTGGCCATTTTCACTTAGGGGTGTGCTCACTTTTGTTGCCAGTGGTTATGTAGTTATTTAGAGGGCACACCAAATTTGCACTGTTATACAAGCAGTACACTGACTACTTTACATTGTATCAAAGTGTCATATTTTCAGTGTTGTCCCATAAACATTTTTTTACAAAAAAAAGTGAGGTGTGTACTTATTTTTGTGATACACTGTTAATTCTTGTACATCAGCTGCAGAAGGTTGTCCTCTTCCTACTAGATGCTGACACCTAATAAAATCCCTACATCTGTGCTTTACGCGAGGATTACCAGGAGAGAAATGGGTAGGGAGGAAGAAGAGAAAAAAAAAAAAAGGAGCACAATCAGCAGAACACATGCCCCCTACCCATCATTAAATATATAAAAGGTTTGCTAAACCTAGTATTATATGAAATTGATGTTCAGCAGTGACGTGTGGCAGCGGTGCTTCCCTCCTGACCATATCATTGGTGACAAACCTTTTTTGACTGCAACAAGCGGTCTGTTTCCAGGAGCAGGACCCGGCTGAGGAGGTTACTCCAGTCCGTTTCATCAATGATTATCTTCCCTTTCATACTGCTCTCCAGCGCCTGCAGTCTGTCCTCCATCCAGTCCAGCCTTGAAAGATTCTCTTGACATTCAGCAAGCTGGGCCTTCAGTAAATCTATCTGTGTGTCCTTTGTCACCTGCAATGAAACAACCGCTTTACAATTCCCAAAGAAAATTCATTTTAGCATCTGTGCCCTGCAGCTTTAAGTTAAATTACCCTATTTTTCGGATTAGAAGACGCACTTTCCCTTCGAAAAATTTGGGCGGAAAATGAGGGGTTAGTTTTAAAATCCAAATATAGCTTACTTGTTAGGCTGTCTGTGCGGCTCTGTGCGTGGTTGGCCGGGTGCATGTGGGCGAACGGGTACCTGTGGCTGCGTGAGTGGGGCCGGGTGCCTGTGGCTGCGGGGCAGCAGCTTCTCTGTGCGGGTGGCCTGCAGGCTGCCACTCTGAGTGTGGGCGGGCGGCTGTGCGGCGGGGGTCACAGTGTGTCCGCGGTCCCGGTTTCAAATGATGGCGCTGGGAGTCAGTGCGTGCGCTGATGGAGACCTTGGATGAGAGCTCCATCTGCGCATGCGCCGCCATCACTTGAACCGGGACCTCTGACAGATTGGGACACTCACCGCACCGGCCTGCTCCACCACGGACCAGTCGCCGTCGCTGACCCGCCACCACAATCTCTGCCTCCTGTGACCCCGCTTCACCACCACTGCTGCCCCCCTCTGGTAAGACAAAACCGGAGTATAAGACAGACCCCATTTTTTTGTACCTTTATCTCTAAATTTGGGGTGCCTCTTATAATCCGGTGCGTCTTAGGCTAGGTTCACATTTCCGTTTTAAATCAGTCAGGTCCGTCAGCGACGGACCCGTCGTTTTTTTTAGATGGCAACTGACTGAACGGATGTGTTTTTCACAGGAGTCTGTTCACAGGAATCCTGTGAAAAAACTGACCCGTCGCGTCCGTTACATCCGCTGTGCGTCCGTTTGACGGATCCGTCGTGATCCGTTTGTATTTGGGACAGCCCAGTGGGTGTGCCAAACATGCTGGGCATGCTCCGTACAGCACGACGGAATCCAGCGCTGGATTCCGTTGTAAGACGGATTACGACGGAATCCAGCACCATAGACATCCATTACAAGCTTGACGGATTGCGACGGATTCCTGCGTGGTGTGTTAATTTTGACGGCCCAAAAAACGTTACATTCTGCGTTGTTTCCGCCCGGCGGTCAGTCCAAAGACGACTGATGCGCCACGCAGCGGATGCAACGCAAGGTCATCAGACGCAATCCGACACAAATACAAGTCTATGGGAAACAACGGAATCCGCCAAACGGATTCCATTGTTTACCAGAGCCGCGGATTGTGACTGATACATTTTGGTGGAAATGTGAACTTAGCCTTATAAAACGAAAAATACAGTATTATTATTAGGGGAACTTTACAATATAAGAGGGGAAAAATCATTTCAATCAAATTATCTTGAAAAAATTCATATACACATTGATACTATGCAACTGCACATTAACTACCTTCATTATCGCGTCTTTTTTTTTTTTTTAGATTTCAAATAAGATAACATTTATTTTAATGTTAATGAATGAGATGGATCTAGATTCTAAATAAAAGTGGTCTACTTCTAAAAAAGGGCTCCCCAACCATGTGGTTCTATAGCACGTCATGTGTGGCTGTCTTCCAGCTTTGTGCATAAGGACCAGAGCTAGGAAACTGCTATGAAGGGCAGGTTTCCGGATGGTGACTTGTGAGTAGCTTCACACAGAAGAGCAGATCTAAATGGGGTAAGGTAGGAACTCTTGAATCTTGGTATTCTGTCTCCATGTGATTTCTATGGAAAAGCGTTGGTTTTCATTATACTGGTAATTAGGATTCTGGGTGTCACTACGGTGAGGGCAGCGGGAGCTGGATGTGGCTCACGACCTTCTCTCAGAGCAGAATATGGCTCGCTACATTTTCAAAATTCAATGTGGCTCTCAAGGTCAGAAAGGTTGGATGTGATATCTTTGCTCTTAAAGGGAACCTGTCAACTGGAATATGCATTCTGACCCATCAGCAGACGCATATGTTCCCTAATTGCACCTCCCTACCCATCCTTGTGTTGTAAAATTGTATAATATGAAAGTAATAAACGTTTTATTACCTTCATATTTCCTATGTAAATTAGAGAGCCGCTGGCCACATGGGCGGCGCCTTGCCCTATGGACGTCTGCATACTTTCCGTGGTATCAAGCCCCTGTGGGCGTGATACCATGGAGTCACATGAGCGACGTCCCCGTCGCTCATTCTATCCTGCGCGCGTTTATACTTACCATTGCAGCAGGCTTCTCTTCCAGGTTCTCCTTGTCAGTTTCAGATACGCACTGCGCATGTGCAGAGCGCGTTTGAAGCCGGCGAGTGAACACCCGGAGAAAGAAGCCTGCCACAATGCGTGCAGGATAGAATGAGCGACGGGGACGTCGCTCATGTGACTCCATGGTATCACGCCCCTGTGATACCCACAGGGGAGTGATACCATGGAAAGTATGCAGACGTCCATAGGGAAAGGCGCCGCCCATGTGGCCAGCGGCTCTATAATTTACATAGGAAATATGACGGTAATAAAACGTTTATTACTTTCATATTATACAATTTTACAACACAAGGATGGGTAGGGAGGTGTAATTAGGGCACACATGCGTCTGCTGATAGGTCAGAACGCATATTCTAGGTGACAGGTTCCCTTTAAACCACAGCCTCACACAAAAAAGATTGGATTGGTTTGAGAAGACTGAAGATTAGCATTAGCAGTAGCATTAATTGTAGTGGAGTATGTATGTATGTATGTATGTATGTATGTATGTATGTATGTATGTATGTATGTATGTATGTATGTATGTATGTATGTATGTATGTAAAAAAAACCATAAAGAAATTCCTATATTAAAAATGTAAATTTTTATTAGTCATTTACTAAAAAACTGTCAGTGCAGTCAAAAGAGGAATAGCCACTTAAAAGTGGTTGGGCGGGTGACTGGGAGACAAGTGCGCCAGATGTCGATATTGAGGATATAGGCAGGGGAGGGGGGGCCTATCCTAGCCCTATGAGTATCCCCTACCTACCAGCGGAGTGTAAACACCCTAACACTTGGTGCCCCCGCTCCTCGGCGGCTGTCCCTTACTGTCCCTCCAACCATAAAACCACCATCACCAAATAGTGTACGTGAAAAAACAGTGCAGGTCGAAAAAAACCTAAAAAAGTCTGGTATGCAGTTTTGTTAATACATATGGAATCAAATAGTTCCCCAATCAGGGTGAACCATAATCACAATAGTTCCTTTGAGGATGACCAAAAGGTACTCTCATTCCAGAGGACACAAGCCTTGTGTCCTCTGGAATGAGAGTACCTTTTGGTCATCCTCAAAGGAACTATTGTGATTATGGTTCACCCTGATTGGGGAACTATTTGATTCCATATGTATTAACAAAACTGCATACCAGACTTTAGGTTTTTTCGACCTGCACTGTTTTTTCACGTACACTATTTGGTGATGGTGGTTTTATGGTTGGAGGGACAGTAAGGGACAGCCGCCGAGGAGCGGGGGCACCAAGTGTTAGGGTGTTTACACTCCGCTGGTAGGTAGGGGATACTCATAGGGCTAGGATAGGCCCCCCCTCCCCTGCCTATATCCTCAATATCGACATCTGGCGCACTTGTCTCCCAGTCACCCGCCCAACCACTTTTAAGTGGCTATTCCTCTTTTGACTGCACTGACAGTTTTTTAGTAAATGACTAATAAAAATTTACATTTTTAATATAGGAATTTCTTTATGTTTTTTTTTGATAATTGGGTTCCTCCCTTTATTTTGAATTTAAGGTATAAATATGTATGTATGTATGTATGTATGTATGTATGTATGTATGTATGTATGTATAAGGAATTTTTGACATTCTCAGGAAGAAACTGTCTTAAGTTTTCTTCTCATTTGGTAGTATATGACAGTTTTACATATGTTATATCTAGGCTAAACATTGAATAAATCTGGTTTGACATACATTTTTGTTGGTCGACTTTTGTACAAGTTGCAATATGTGATTAGGAAGAGATAAGAGGAATTTGAAATTATTTGAGTATTTCCTTACTTCCAAAAAGTTGTCAAAAAAAAAATTCTTCTTCCAAGAGATTAAAGTTCAATTTCAATGTTTGGAAATTAATTTTAAGGGGCACTTTGCACACTAGGGCATCGCAGGTGCGATGTCGGAGGGGTCATGTCGGAAGTGACACACTTCCGGCGTCGCACTTGACATCGTAGTGTGTAAATCTTAGAAGATACGATTAATGAGCGCGAAAGCGTCGTAATCGTATCATCGGTGTAGTGTCTGGGAATTCCATAATTACGCGACTGCGACAGGTACAATGTTCTTCGTTCCTGCGGCAGCACACATCGCTGTGTGTGAAGCCGCAGGAGCGAGGAACATCTCCTACCTGCGTCCTGCAGCTCACGCCAGCTATGCGGAATAACAGAGGTGGGCAGGATGTTTAAGTCGCGCTCATCTCCACCCCTCCGCTTCTATTGGCCACCTGCCGTGTGACGTCGCACAACCCACCCCCTTAAGGAGGCAGGTTGGCGGCCAGATCGACGTCGCAAGGCAGGCGAGTGCATGTGAAGCTGCCGTAGCGATAATGTTCGCTACGGCAGCAATCACATGCTATCGCACCTGCGACAGGGGCGGGGACTATCGCGCTCGGCATCGCAAGCATCGGCTTGCGATGTCGTTGTGTGCAAAGTGCCCCTAAGAGTTCGGTTTGTTTTCTTTGATGAAGGGAATTTTGTTTACTTACCGTAAATTCCTTTTCTTCTAGCTCCAATTGGGAGACCCAGACAATTGGGGTGTATAGCTTCTGCCTCCGGAGGCCACACAAAGTATTACACTTAAAAGTGTAAAGCCCCTCCCCTCTGCCTATACACCCCCCCGTGCATCACGGGCTCCTCAGTTTTGGTGCAAAAGCAGGAAGGAGGAAACATATAAATTGGTCTAAGGTAAATTCAATCCGAAGGATGTTCGGAGAACTGAAAACCATGAACCCAGAACAGTTCAACATGAACAACATGTGTACACAAAAGAACAACAGCCCGAAGGGAACAGGGGCGGGTGCTGGGTCTCCCAATTGGAGCTAGAAGAAAAGGAATTTACGGTAAGTAAACAAAATTCCCTTCTTCTTTGTCGCTCCATTGGGAGACCCAGACAATTGGGACGTCCAAAAGCAGTCCCTGGGTGGGTAAAAGAATACCTCAGTAATAGAGCCGTAACACGGCCCCTTCCTACAGGTGGGCAATCGCCGCCTGAAGGACTCGCCTACCTAGGCTGGCATCTGCCGAAGCGTAGGTATGCACCTGATAGTGTTTCGTGAAAGTGTGCAGACTCGACCAGGTAGCCGCCTGACACACCTGCTGAGCCGTAGCCTGGTGCCGCAATGCCCAGGACGCACCCACGGCTCTGGTAGAATGGGCTTTCAGCCCTGACGGAACCGGAAGCCCAGAAGAACGGTAGGCTTCAAGAATTGGTTCCTTGATCCACCGAGCCAAGGTTGACTTGGAAGCCTGCGACCCTTTACGCTGGCCAGCGACAAGGACAAAGAGCGCATCCGAGCAGCGCAGGGGCGCCGTACGGGAAATGTAGAGTCTGAGTGCTCTCACAAGATCTAACAAGTGCAAATCCTTTTCACATTGGTGAACTGGATGAGGGCAAAAAGAAGGTAAGGAGATATCCTGATTGAGATGAAAAGGGGATACCACCTTAGGGAGAAAATCCGGAACCGGACGCAGAACCACCTTGTCCTGGTGAAACACCAGGAAGGGGGCCTTGCATGACAGTGCAGCTAGCTCAGACACTCTCCGAAGTGACGTGACTGCCACTAGGAAGACCACCTTTTGCGAGAGACGTGATAGAGAAATATCTCTCATTGGCTCGAAAGGTGGTTTCTGAAGAGCCGTTAGCACCCTGTTCAGATCCCAGGGTTCTAGCGGACGCTTGTAAGGAGGGACTATGTGGCAAACCCCCTGCAGGAACGTGCGTACCTGCGGGAGCCTGGCTAGACGCTTTTGAAAAAACACAGAGAGCGCCGAGACTTGTCCCTTAAGAGAGCCAAGAGACAAACCCTTTTCCATTCCTGATTGAAGGAATGACAGAAAAGTGGGCAAGGCAAATGGCCAGGGAGTAAAACCCTGATCAGAGCACCAGGATAAGAAGATCCTCCACGTCCTGTGGTAGATCTTGGCTGAAGTTGGTTTCCTGGCCTGTCTCATAGTGGCAATGACCTCTTGAGATAACCCTGAAGCCGCTAGGAGCCAGGACTCAATGGCCACACAGTCAGGTTGAGGGCCGCAGAATTCAGATGGAAAAATGGCCCTTGAGACAGCAAGTCTGGTCGGTCTGGTAGTGCCCACGGTTGACCAACCGTGAGATGCCACAGATCCGGGTACCACGACCTCCTCGGCCAGTCTGGAGCGACGAGGATGGCGCGGCGGCAGTCGGACCTGATCTTGCGTAACACTCTGGGCAGCATTGCCAGAGGAGGAAACACATAAGGTAGTCGAAACTGCGACCAATCCTGAACTAATGCGTCCGCCGCCAGAGCTCTGTGATCTTGAGACCGTGCCATGAATGCCGGGACTTTGTTGTTGTGCCGAGACGCCATGAGATCGACGTCCGGCGTTCCCCAGCGGCAACAGATCTCTTGAAACACGTCCGGGTGAAGAGACCATTCCCCTGCGTCCATGCCCTGGCGACTGAGAAAGTCTGCTTCCCAGTTTTCTACGCCCGGGATGTGAACTGCGGAGATGGTGGAGGCTGTGGCTTCCACCCACAGCAGAATCCGCCGAACTTCCTGGAAGGCTTGCCGACTGCGTGTGCCGCCTTGGTGATTGATATATGCCACCGCCGTGGCGTTGTCCGACTGAATTCGGATCTGCCTGCCTTCCAGCCACGGCTGGAACGCCTTTAGGGCTAGATACACTGCCCTTATCTCCAGAACATTGATCTGAAGAGAGGACTCTGGCTGAGTCCAGGTACCCTGGGCCCTGTGGTGGAGAAAGACCGCTCCCCACCCTGACAGACTCGCGTCCGTCGTGACCACAGCCCAGGATGGGGGCAGGAATGATTTCCCCTTCGACAGAGAAGTGGGAAGAAGCCACCACTGAAGGGAGGCCTTGGCTGCCCGAGAGAGGGAGACGTTCCTGTCGAGGGACGTCGACTTCCTGTCCCATTTGCGGAGAATGTCCCATTGAAGTGGACGCAGATGAAACTGCGCAAAAGGAACTGCCTCCATTGCTGCCACCATCTTCCCTAGGAAGTGCATGAGGCGCCTCAAGGGGTGCGACTGGGCTCGAAGGAGAGATTGCACCCCTGTTTGTAGTGAACGCTGTTTGTCCAGTGGAAGCTTCACTATCGCTGAGAGAGTATGAAACTCCATGCCGAGATATGTCAGTGATTGGGCCGGTGACAATTTTGACTTTGGGTAATTGATGATCCACCCGAATCTCTGGAGAGTCTCCAGAGCAATGTTCAGGCTGTGTTGGCATGCCGCCCGAGAGGGGGCCTTGACAAGCAGATCGTCTAAGTAAGGGATCACCGAGTGTCCCTGAGAGTGTAGGACTGCTACCACTGTTGCAATGACCTTGGTGAAGACCCGTGGGGCTGTCGCCAGGCCGAAAGGCAGTGCCACGAACTGAAGGTGTTCGTCCCCGATGGCGAAGCGCAGGAAGCGCTGATGCTCTGGTGCAATCGGCACGTGGAGATAAGCATCTCTGATGTCGATTGATGCTAGGAAGTCTCCTTGGGACATTGAGGCGATGACGGAGCGGAGAGATTCCATCCGGAACCGCCTGGTTTTTACGTGTCTGTTGAGCAGTTTTAGGTCCAGAACGGGACGGAAAGATCCGTCCTTTTTTGGCACCACAAACAAGTTGGAGTAAAAACCGTGACCCCATTGCTGAAGGGGAACAGGGATCACCACTCCTTCTGCCTTCAGAGTGCTCACTGCCTGAAGAAGAGCATCGGCTCGCTCGGGGGGCGGAGATGTTCTGAAGAAACGAGTCGGGGGACGAGAGCTGAACTCTATCCTGTAACCGTGAGACAGAATGTCTCTCACCCATCGGTCTTGGACATGTGGCAACCAGGCGTCGCAAAAGCGGGAGAGCCTGCCACCGACCGAGGATGCAGTTTGGGGAGGCCGAAAGTCATGAGGAGGCCGCTTTAGGAGCGGTTCCTCCGGCGGTCTTCTTAGGACGTGACTTAGACCGCCATGAATCGGAGTTCCTCTGACCCTTCTGCGGCCTGTTGGACGAGGAGAATTGAGATCTGGCTGAGGGCCGAAAGGACCGAAACCTCGATTGTACCTTCCTTTGTGGAGGTCTGTTTGGTTTGGACTGGGGTAAGGACGAGTCCTTTCCCTTGGATTGTTTAATGATTTCATCCAATCGCTCGCCAAACAGGCGGTCGCCAGAAAATGGCAACCCGGTTAAGAACTTTTTGGAAGCAGCGTCTGCCTTCCATTCACGTAGCCACATGGCCCTGCGGACTGCCACCGAATTGGCGGATGCTACCGCCGTACGGCTCGCAGAGTCCAGGACAGCATTCATTGCGTAGGACGCAAACGCCGACGCCTGAGAGGTTAAGGACACTACTTGCAGAGTAGAGGCACGTGTGACTGCATTAATCTCAGACTGACAAGCTGAGATAGCTTGGAGTGCCCATACGGCTGCGAATGCCGGAGCAAAGGACGCGCCAATAGCTTCATAGATGGATTTCATCAGGAGCTCTATCTGCCTGTCAGTGGCATCCTTGAGTGATGCACCATCTGCCACTGCAACTATGGATCTAGCCGCCAGTCTAGAGACTGGAGGATCCACCTTGGGACACTGAGCCCAACCCTTGACTACGTCAGGGGGGAAGGGATAACGAGTGTCATTAAGGCGCTTAGTAAAGCGCTTATCTGGAAAGGCTCGGTGTTTCTGGACTGTATCTCTGAAGTCGGAGTGATCAAGAAACCCACTCCGTGGACGTTTGGGGAACCTAAAATGGAATTTCTCCTGTTGAGAAGCTGACTCCTCAATCGGAGGAGCTGGAGGAGAAAGATCCAACACCTGATTGATGGACGCTATAAGGTCGTTTACTATGGCGTCCCCTTCAGGTGTATCAAGGTTGAGAGCGGTGTCAGGATCAGAGCCCTGATCTGCCACCTCCGCTTCATCCTCCAGAGAGTCCTCATGCTGAGACCCTGAGCAGTGTGATGAAGTCGAGGGAATTTCCCAGCGAGCCCGCTTAGTCGGTCTGGGACTGCGGTCCGTGTCAGAGTCCTCACCGTGGGACCTATGAGTCGCCCCAGGAGCACTTTGCTGCTCCAACCGAGGGGGGCCTGGGGTCAATGATTCAACTGTGCCCGGGGCCAGTGTTACCGGTCTGGACTGCAAAGCTTCTAGTATTTTAGCAGACCATTTATCCATAGACTCAGACAGTTTGTCAGCAAATACTGCAAACTCTGTCCCTGTCACCTGGACAGTGGCAGCAGGTGGTTCCACCTGGACCGGGGGTCCCACCAGTGGCAGAGGCTCCGGCTGAGTGAGTGTCACAGGGGCCGAACATTGCACACAATGAGGGTAGGTGGAACCTGCAGGTAGCATAGCCGCACATGAGGTACAGGTTGCAAAGTAAGCCTGTGCCTTGGCACCCTTGCTTTTTGCGGACGACATGCTGTTGTCTCCCCTTAGAGCAATCAGTGAGGGTATATAGCCAAAAGCAAATAGTGCAGCCGTATAGAGTAAATGTATACAAAATAAGTATATAAATATACACTTCGGCACCCAGGGGGCCAGCACCTAGTAACAGGTGCGGCTTACCGACCGCCTGCAGCGGTTGTGTGACCACCAGATTCCCTGCCTGGGCCTCCCAGAGCTGTGGAGCTCGGTGTTGTCTCCCCTCTGAAATTCTCCAGCGTCTGAAGTGCTGACAGGAATGGCTGCCAGTGTTCTGAGAGGAGGAGGGGGCCGTGGGCGTTCCTCAGAAAGTGCGGGAATCTGGTGCCCCACGGTGCTCAGTGAGGGGGGAGGAGGATACAAAGTATGCTCCAGCCCTCAGCGCTGACGTCCAGTGCAGCGTCCCGCCCTTACCCCTGACTGGCAGGCCCGGGGGCGGGAGTATGCGGTACTAGGCCGCAAAAGCCGGGGACTATAGTTATAAGCGCGGCCGGCAAACAAGCGCGGTCAGCGCGGTAGTCCCGGCGCACTAACACACCCAGCAGCTGCTGCAGCGTTCATAACACAGGCGCTCTATGCGCCGTCCCCAAGGGGACACAGAGTACCTCAGAGTAGCAGGGCCCTGTCCCTGATGATACCCGGCTCCTGTCCAGCAGATTCCCCCAGGGGCTGTGGAGGGAGCACGGTCCCAGTGCCTGGTGACCGGTTAGGATCCCACTTCACCCAGAGCCCCTAAGGGATGGGGAAGGAAAACAGCATGTGGCTCCTGCCTATGTACCAGCAATGGGTACCTCAACCTTAACAGCACCGCCGACCAGAGTGGGGTGAGAAGGGAGCATGCTGGGGGCCCTGTTATGGGCCCTCTTTTCTTCCATCCGATATAGTCAGCAGCTGCTGCTGACTAAATTGTGGAGCTTGCGTGCATGTGTGCCTCCTTCGCACAAAGCATAAAAACTGAGGAGCCCATGATGCACGGGGGGGGTGTATAGGCAGAGGGGAGGGGCTTACACTTTTAAGTGTAATACTTTGTGTGGCCTCCGGAGGCAGAAGCTATTGTCTGGGTCTCCCAATGGAGCGACAAAGAAAAGTCAGATATCTCTAACTTTTCCCACTTTTTAGTAAGGGAAGTTAGCAAGAGCTACATGGAGGAGGGAAATCGGAAGAATATTTAGAGACATTACATATGTGGAAGCTTTAGCTTCATTAATCAGCAGCTTCCATGCTACAATGGTAGATTTAATCAAAGGGCTAGAGGGAAGCAGTAGTTGAATGTCAAGTAGAAAGGCTAAAATTAAAAGAGGATAATGAGATAATTATTAAATGATATTTCCAAGTTTACTAAACATCTTTTTAGAATGTAAAATCCAAAGTTTACTTTGCATTATGAGATTGGTTAAGGTGATGTGCATTTCAATTCGGTAATCCAATTGCCCCCTTTAATTTATGCTTTAAAAATAATAAGTTTTTAAATTCTAGCTGGTTTGGAATTCCAAATGAGGTTAATTAATGGATTTTGCTGTTTAACTAATGATCTAAAATAGAGGTGCAGCTCGAAAAATGTGTTGTGTTTTCGGAAGAATGCACATTTTAAATTGAATGATTTTACCCAACCTTAGATCTTCACAACACTGTCTAGTATTACCTTGTGGATAGCGAATAAAGTTTATTTCCATTACTTTAGAGCCCAGATTGGTTGTTATTTTAATTCCTATATAGTAACTGTGGGTATTCCCCCCACCAATAGGGGATTTTTTTTTTTCAACTACAGTGGAACCTTGGTTTACGAGAACAATCCGTTCTGGGACTGTGCTTGTAAACCAAGTTACTCGTCTAACAAAGCAATGCAATGCAGACAATTCGTTCCACAACTTGTGCAATATCCCATCCTGGTCCCTTATTGTGCCATTCCCCACACGCAAACACATATTATGCTCACCTTACCTTCCGTTTCATCGCCGGCCTCCTGGTTCTTGTAGTTCGCCGATACAGGATGTGTATCGGGTAACCATCGCGACCGATGCCAGAGCTTCCACTGCCAGCCGCTTCTCAATTCTCAAATGCATGAGCCGCTTGCCTCTGATTGGTCAGCGCGCTGCCTATGAGAAGCGGTGACAGCGGAAGTTCCTCCATCAACGCGATGGTTACCCGATACACATCCTGCACCGGCGAACTACAAGAACCAGGAGGCCGCCGATGGAACAGAAGGTAAGGTGAGCATAACAAGTGTGTGTGTGTGTGTGTGTGTGTGTGTGTGTGTGTGTGTGTGTGTGTGTGTGTGTGTGTGTGTGTGTGTGTGTGTGTGTATACGTACTGCAAGAGCAGGTTCGAGCACGGTGAAAATACAGAACCGGAAGTGTGTGCGGTAAGTATTTGCTCGTACAGCAAAGCTTGCTCGTAAACAGAGCTACAAATTTACAGAAAGCTTTGCTCGTATAGCAAAATACTCACGCACCAAGTTACTCGTAAACCGAGGTTCCACTGTAATTCACTTAGTTCTGAATCTAAAAATGGAAATTTACAATTTTATATTTGAATTAAATTTTATAAAAAGGAAACTTTGAAAAACAAATTGGTAATTTTAGTAACGTCTTGTAGTGAATTTAACGGATTATTATTATTGCAGCAGAGCTAGTTGCTTGTGGTCATAACCATGGATAAATAAGCTGTAATGCCCTGCACATGAGGTAAGAGACATGGCTATATCAGAAGAACTATACTACATTGCTAATTGGAAGCATTTGCTGGGATAGGAACTTGGACATGGGAATAACCCTTTAAACAATCAAATTAAAGTAGGGTTTTGTGTACTCCCCGTAAAATCTCTTTCTCTGAGTCTTCATTGGGGGACACAGGACCATGGGTTATGCTGCTGTCACTAGGAGGCTGACACTAAGTAAACATAAAAAGTTAGCTCCTCCCTAGCAGTATACACCCCGAGCCGGAGGCGGGCTCAGATCAGTTTGGTGCACAAGCAGTAGGAGGAGTACCAGAATCACCATACATAAAAACAAGTTATAACTAAAATAATGCAGCCGTGCGAACAAGAGGTCTATGAACATAAGACCGCTAAAAATAGCAGGCAAATGCAATTAAACAACCAAAAAAACCAAGCAGGGTGGGTGCTGTGTCCCCCAATGAAGACTCAGAGAAAGTAGGATTTTTTGTGTACTCACCGTAAAATCTTTCCCTATCGTTTCATTGGGGGACACAGGACCATGGGACGTCCAAAAGCAGTCCCTGGGTGGGTAAACAGAAGCCCGCAGATAGGAAGAAAACCACGACCTCCCTCGGCGGGCTTGTACTATAATTGAATGCTGTCACCCTATTACAGGTGTGCAACTGCTGCCTGCAAGACCTTTCTCCCAAAACTAGCATCCACCGATGCTTGGGTGTGAACCTGGTAGAACCTAGTAAAGGTATGCAGGCTAGACCAGGTGGCGGCCTTGCAGACCTGGTCGGCCGACGCCTGATGCCTAATCGCCCAAGAGGCTCGCACTGCTCGGGTAGAGTGCGCCCTTACCCCCCGCGGCGGAGACTTGTCCCGAATCCGATAGGCCTCTGATATGGCGGAACGGATCCATCTGGCAATTGTGGCTTTGGATGCAGATTCACCCCTCTTGGGACCAGAAGGAAGGACAAACAGACCATCCGACTTACGGAACGGCGCGGTTCTGGAGACATAAATTCTAAGGGCGCGCACCAGGTCCAGGGTGTGCAAGGACCTCTCCAAGCTGTGAGAGGGGCCAGGACAGAAGGACGGAAGAACAATTTCTTCGTTAAGATGGGGAGACCACCTTTGGGAGAAAGGCGGGATCTGGCCGGAGAACCGCTTTGTCCTGATGAAAAGTCAAAAAGGGAGCACGACAAGAGAGCTGCCAGCTCTGACGTCCTTCGAATAGAAGTGATGGAAACGAGGAACACCACCTTCCAAGACATGTGAGAAAGGGAAGAATCCCGCAAGGGCTCGAAGGGGGGGACCCTGAAGTGACCCTAGGACTAGATTAAGGTCCCACGGTTCTAGAGGCCGACGATACGGCGGGGCCAGGTGGGCAACTCCCTGGATGAAGGTCTTAACCTGTGGGCGAGAGGCCAGTGGCTTCTGAAACAGGATTGACAAAGCAGATACCTGGCCCTTTAGTGTGGCGAGCGAGAGACCCGCATCGAGGCCCGACTGCAAGAATGCCAACAGGGAAGGAAGGGAGAAGGCGAGAGGAGAAGAAATGCTGTGCTCTTCAAACCACCTGAAGAAGACCTTCCACGTGCGGTAGTATATTCTTGATGAAGATGGCTTCCTGGCTCTAATCATTGTCTGTATCACTCTTGAAGAAAAACCAGCCTGAGCTAAAACCCAGGATTCAATGGCCAGGCCGTCAAATTTAGGACCTTTGAGTTCTGATGGAAAAGAGGTCCCTGCTGTAGGAGATCTGGACGGTCTGGAAGGCGCCACGGAGCGTCTGCGAGGAGCTGAGTGAGTTCCGCGAACCATGCTCGCCTGGGCCAGTCCGGAGCCACCAGGATGACTGGTATTCCTTCTGCCTTGATCTTCTTGAGTACCCTCGGGATCAGAGGGAGCGGAGGGAAGATGTACGGGAGACTGAACTGGCTCCACGACAGAGTGAGGGCGTCGACTCCTAAAGCCAAGCGGTCGCGGCACCGCGCTACAAATTGCGGAACCTGACAGTTGAACCGGGAGGCCATTAGGTCCACATCCGGAACTCCCCATCTGTCGCAGATCTGGTTGAAGACTTCCTGGTTGAGGGACCATTCGACGGAGGCGAGGCCTTCCCTGCTGAGGAAGTCCGCCGCCCAATTGTCCACGCCTGGGATGTGAACCGCTGATATCAGGGAGTGATGACACTCGGCCCAGTGCAAAATCTTCCTGACTTCTTGCATCGCCCCGACACTTCTTGTGCCTCCTTGGTGGTTGATGTACGCCACCGCCGTCGCATTGTCCGACTGGATCCTGACCGGGCAACCCTGTACTAGGTGCCGAAACTGCTGCAAGGCTAGCCGGATGGCTCTTATCTCCAGAATGTTGATCGGGAGACAACTCTCCCGCGGTGTCCATCGGCCTTGCGCTGTGTGATGCCGAAACACTGCCCCCCAGCCCTGGAGACTGGCGTCGGTGGTCACTATCTTCCAGTGGAGCGGGAGGAATGACCTTCCTGATGCGAGGTTGCGTTGATTGATCCACCAACGGAGTGAGTGGCGGGTCTCCGGCAAAAGATGAAACCTGCGGTCCAGAAAAAAGGGAGATCTGTCCCACTTCTTCAGCAAGGCCAGCTGGGAGGGGCCGGAGGTGGAACTGTGCAAAGGATACCACTTCCATCGCCGCCACCATACGACCGAGGACTCGCATGCCGAACCTGATGGAAACTTGGCGCTGACGCCGGAGAGCGCGGAGGCCTCGTTGCAAGGAGGACATCTTCTCCTGTGTGAGGAAAACTCGCCCATGGGTGGTATCGAATACCATGCCTAAAAAGGTGATCCGTCGGGCCGGGGTCAGAGAGGACTTCTTCCGATTGATCAGCCACCCTAACCGTGAAAGGGTGTCGATCGTGACCTGAACCCCAAGACGACAGTCCTCGAAAGAAGAACCTTTTATCAACATATCGTCCAAGTACGGGATGACCATAACACCCCTGGAATGTAGGACGGACATGGCAGCCGCCATGATCTTCGTAAAGACCCTGGGGGCGGATGCGAGGCCGAAAGGAAGAGCCGTGAACTGGAAGTGGTCTTCCGCTATCGCAAAGCGGAGGAACTGTTGGTGAGAGGTGGCTATAGGGACGTGAAGATAGGCGTCTTGAATATCCAGCGATACCAGGAATTCGCCGACCTCCATGGACGCGATCACGGACCGGAGTGACTCCATTCGAAACGGCCGCGGCCTCACCGACCTGTTTAGAAGCTTTAGGTCGAGGACGGGGCGGACAGAGCCGTCCTTCTTGGGGACCACGAAAAGGTTGGAATAGAACCCCTTGAAACGTTCTGCGGGAGGGACTGGTACCACGACTCCGGCTCAGAGGAGGGAGTCTATGGAGTGAAAGAACGCGCGAGCCCGCGCGGGAGACTCGGCTCGGGAGGGTGAGATAGGAAAAACCGTCTCGGTGGCTTTGACTCGAATTCTATTTTGTAGCCTGATGTGATGATCTCTCTGACCCAGGCATCGGCGGTCAGGGGGATCCACACATGCTGGAAACGAGAGACGCCCTCCCACGAGTCTGGCGCTGTTGCGCGCCGACCGCGAGTCACTTGGAGGAACGTCGGCGGTAACCGGAAGAGGATTTCGTGGACTGGCGGGGACGTGAACGCCAGGCGGGATTGGTCTTGAATGACGGGGTCCTCCTGTCTCTCGGAGGAGAGCGGCTTTTTCGCGGCTGGGGAGTGGAGTTGAAGCTGCGAAAGGGCCGGAAATGAGCGGTGGGGCACAGATTCTGGAAGCGCTTGGGGCGCAATTGGGGGAGAGATGTACTCTTTCCTCCCGTTGCATAGGAGATCAACTGGTCCAGCTTATCTCCGAAAAGACGTTCCCCTAGGAAGGGCAGGGAAGTCAGTGACTTCTTAGAGGCCGCATCCGCGTTCCAGGACCGGAGCCCGAGGGCTCGACGGATGGCCACATTGTTGCTGGCGGCCTGGGCCGCGCAATTGGCAGACGCCAGGGCTGCATTGAGCAGGTACTCACCCGCGAGGGAAATCTGCGAGGCGATGAGGACCAGGTCCGGATTGGCAGGAATGGCGCGGAGACCGCAGCGTAGCGTGTCCGCCCAGGACATCAGAGCCTTCGCAACCCAAACCGAGGCAAAGGCCGGTGAGAGGGATGTGCCCGCTGCCTCGAAGGCGGAACGGGCCAACCTGTCAATAGTATGGTCCGTGGGGTCCTTGAGAGACGTACAGTTAGTGAGTGGAAGGACTGTGTGAGAAGACAGGCGGGAGGGGTCGACCACAGGGGAGCCTGCCCAATCCTTTCGAAGACCCTCAGGAAAGGGATAATGCAAATCAATGGACTTACCGCTGGTAAATACCTTGTCCGGCTCTTGCCTGTGACTGCGCAGTAACTCAGCGAATTCTGGATGTCCGCTGAATGCGCTCTGGGCCCGCTTCATCCGCTTAAACGAGACCTGGGTGCTCTGGGAGGAGACGGGGTCCACCTGCACCTTTAGGGTCTGGTTTACTGCTTCTATCAGGCTATTCACCATGCGCCGAATATCAGCCGCCTGCTCTGAGTCCAGCAGGGGTGCTGCATCGGAATCATCATCGGAGCGGTCAGAAGACTCCCTGGAGGAATGATGGTCTGGACCTGGGGATGAAGGTGAAACCTGGGAAGAGGCTGAAGACGAGACCTGGCGGGTCCGCTTCTGAGCAGCAGAGGAGGTCCCTGCGACGGGGCTCACCTGCTCCAGAGGCAATTGCGTCAGGTCTGCGGGAGTCGGGCGAGCGACGGCAGCAGGCGCAGTGCTTGCGCAATGGTCCGAGAAGCCTCAGAGAGGGAATCTACGGACTGGGACGCTAGCCAGTCGGGGGGGGCGGGACGCAGGGCCCTGTAGCATATGGCGCTGTGGCGTCTGCGGTATCAGAAGCGTCGGCCGCGGAGTCCTGCGCGTTTGTAGAACAGACGGATCATAGTGGGGCGTCCTGGCCCTGGGAAAATTTAGTCTTGCAGGAGGAGCATGCAAAAAAATAAGGCAAAGGGGGCCTGCTTGGGTCGGGTGGACTTAGCATTAGGCATGGTGAAACAAATACTCTCCCTGGTGGCTGCTAGGAAGGAGACAGGAGAGGGTTAACTCGTCCCTAAACTCCGAGAACGCTACCTAGTGAGGGCTACTCCTTAGGAGCAGAGCTTACCCAGGTCCTGCGTGCTGCCCACCAGTCCAGAAGAGGGAGTCCAGGAGTGAGCTGGCCAGAAGAGTGAGAACGCCGGCGCGCTGCAGCCTCAGGGGACCAGACACAGGCTAAAATGGCGAGGGGACGCTGGAGGAGGAGCAGCATTCCGGCGCGAAAAAAACGGAGGATCCACAGCCCCCACCACAAGCCAGGAGGCAGAGCGGTGGGAGGAGACTGGGCCAGACGACCAATAGCGCTGCAGCGGGGGCGTGGCTAGGACGCAGGGCGAATCAGGGGTGCCCACGACAACCTGCCCACACGCGCAACCCCGGGAGTGGTACCACGGGGAGGGACGGGGGAGAGGGCCCGAAATCTCAAGCCCCTGCGACCCTGGGGAGTGGTACCCACAGGGCTGCAGAGGATGAGTGAAGAGAATACCTGCAGAGACAAAGAAGACCGGTATGCGAGCGATGAGCGGCGCCGAAACAAAAGGAAAAAAGCGCAAAAAAAAAAAAAAAAAACCACAAATGGCTGAGGGGAGCCGAGACGGCCCACATCAGCCTCCTACGACACTAAGCTAAAAACTGATCTGAGCCCGCCTCCGGCTCGGGGTGTATACTGCTAGGGAGGAGCTAACTTTTTATGTTTACTTCGTGTCAGCCTCCTAGTGACAGCAGCATAACCCATGGTCATGTGTCCCCCAATGAAACGATAGAGAAATAATATTTTGCATTTATACAGCACCAACATATTTTGCAGTACTTTACAATTCAAAAAAGGGGCAAGTCCAGATAATAGGAGACATTACAAAGTAACATAATGCAAACTAAAGAAGGGAATTTTGTTTACTTACCGTAAATTCCTTTTCTTCTAGCTCCTATTGGGAGACCCAGACAATTGGGTGTATAGCTTCTGCCTCCGGAGGCCACACAAAGTATTACACTTTAAAAAGTGTAACCCCTCCCGTCTGCCTATACACCCTCCCGTGGACCACGGGCTCCTCAGTTTTGGTGCAAAAGCAGGAAGGAGGAAACTTATAAATTGGTCTAGGGTAAATTCAATACGAAGGATGTTCGGAGAACTGAAGACCATAACCCAAAAGAACAGCCAGCCCAAGGGGCACAGGGGTGGGTGCTGGGTCTCCCAATAGGAGCTAGAAGAAAAGGAATTTACGGTAAGTAAACAAAATTCCCTTCTTTGTCGCTCCATTGGGAGACCCAGACAATTGGGACGTCCAAGAGCAGTCCCTGGGTGGGTAAAAGAATACCTCAATAAGAAGAGCCGAAAACGGCCCCCTGTTACAGGTGGACAACCGCCGTCTGAAGGACTCGCCTACCTAGACTGGCGTGTGCTGAAGCATAGGTATGCACTTCATAGTGCTTTGTGAAAGTGTGCAGACTAGACCACGTAGCTGCCTGACACACCTGCTGAACCGTTGCCGCAATGCCCAGGACGCACCTACAGCTCTGGTAGAATGGCCTTTCAGCCCTGAAGGGAGCGGAAGCTCCGAAGAACGGTAGGCCTCGAGAATCGGTTCCTTGATCCACCGAGCCAAGGTCGACTTGGAGGCCTGAGAGTCCATACGCTGGCCAGCGACAAGGACAAAAAGCGCATCTGAACGGCGTAGGGGCGCCGTGCGAGACACGTAGAACCGGAGTGCTCTCACTAGATCCAAAGAGTGCACAACCTTTTCACCCGGGTGAATTGGATTAGGGCAACAGGAAGGCAAGGAGATATCCTGATTTAGATGAAAAGGAGATACCACCTTAGAGAGAAATTCCGGGACAGGACGAAGAACCACCTTATCCTGGTGGAAAACCCGGAAGGGAGCCTTCCATGACAGCGCCGCAAGCTCAGACACTCTCTGAAGAGAAGTGACTGTCACCAGGAAGGCCACCTTCTGAGAAAGACGGGAGAGAGACATCCCGCAGCAGCTCAAAAGGCGGCTTTTGAAGAGTTGTCAGGACTCTAAGATCCCAGGGTTCCAACGGCCGTTTGTACGGTGGGACCATGTGGCAGACCCCCTGCAGGAACGTGCGGACCTGCGGAAGCCTGGCTAGACGCTTTTGAAAAAAAAAACACAGAGCGTGGAGACTTGGCCCTAGAGAGAGAGCAGAGGGACAAACCCTTGTCCATTCCAAATTGTAGGAATGAAAGGAATGTGGGTAAGGCAAACGGCCATGGAGGAAAGCTGTTATCAGCGCACCAGGATAGAAAGACTTGCCAAGACCTGTAATAGATCTTGGCGGACGTTGGCTTCCTGGCTTGTCTCGTGGTGGCAATGACATCCTGAGATAACCCTGAAGACTCTAGGAGTCAGGGGCCAATGGCCACCTAGTCAAGTTGAGGGCCACAGAATTCAGATGGAAAAAACGGGCCTTGTGACAGCAAGTCTGGGCGGTCTGGAAGTGCCCACGGTTGACCCACCGTGAGATGCCACAGATCCGGATACCACGACCGTCTCGGCCAGTCTGGAGTGACGAGAATGGTACGACGGCAGTCGGACCTGATCCTGCGTAGTACCCTGGGCAGCATCGCCAGAGGGGGAAACACATAAGGCAGTCGAAACTGCAACCAATCCTGGACTAAAGCGTCCGCTGCCAGAGGTCTGTGATCCTGAGACCGTGCCATGAAGGCCGGGACCTTGAGAGATCGACGTCCTGCGTTCCTCAGCGGCCCTGACGACTGAAAAAAAATCTGCTTCCCAGTTTTCTACACCCGGGATGTGAACTGCAGAGATGGTGGAGCCTGTGGTTTCCACCCACTGCAGAATCCGCCGGACTTCCTGGAAGGCTTGATGACTGCGAGTGCCGCCTTGGTTCGCGAATGGCACTGCCTCCATAGCTGCAACCATCTTCCCCAGGAAGTGCCTGAGGCGCCTTAAGGGGTGTGACTGACTCCGAAGAAGTGATTGCACCCCCGCCTGCAGAGAAATCTGTTTGTCCCTGGAGAGTCGCCAGAGCGACGGCAAGGCTTTGTTGACACGCCGCCTGAGAAGGGGCCCAGAGGTTCTGAAGAAACGAGCCGCAGGACGAGAACTGAACTCTATCCTGTAACCATGAGACAGTGTCTCTCACCCATCGGTCTTGAACCTGTGGCCACCAGGCGCCGCCAAAGCGGAAGAGCCTGCCACCGACCGGGGATGCGGCTAGGGGAGGCAGAGAGTCATGAGGAGGCCGTTTTGGAGGCAGTGCCCCCTGCGGCCCTTTGGGGTCGTGACGTGGGCCGCCACGCATATGAGTTCCTCTGGCCTTTCTCCGGCCTGTTGGACGAAGAAGAATGTGGCTTGGCGGAGGGACGAAAGGACCGAAACCTCGACTGGATTTTTCTTTGCTGAGGTCTCTTAGGTTTGGACTGGGGTAAGGAGGAGACCTTTACCTTGGATTCCTAATAATATCATCCAATCGTTCGCCAAATAAACGGTCGCCAGAAAAAGGCAAACCAGTTAAGAACCTTTTTGAAGCAGAGTCTGGTTCCCATTCGCGCAGCCACATGGCCCTGCGAACTGCCACGGAGTTAGCATATGCTACAGCCGTGCGGCTAGTGGAGTCCAGGACGGCATTCATGGCGCAGGACGAAAAGGCTGATGCCCGAGAGTCAAAGACGGAACATGCGGAGCAAAATTCCATGTGTCCTTCAGACAAGCCTAGATTGCTTGGAAAGCCCACACGGCTGCAAAGGCCGGGGCGAAAGACGTGCCCGTGGCCTCATAGATGGACTTCACCAAGAGCTCTGTCTGTCAGTGGCATCCTTCAGTGATGAGCCATTTGCAACAGACACAACGGACCTAGTAGCCAATTTGGAGACTGGAGGATCCATCTTAGGAGAATGAGCCCAACTCTTAACGACTTCAGATGGAAAGGGGTAACGCGTGTCAGTGTGACGTTTAACCCAGCTCTTGTCGGGGACCGCTCCTGGTTTTTGGACAGCATTCCTGAAGTTAGAGTGATCAAAAAACGTATTGCGTGTACGTTTGGGGAACCGAAACGGGTGTTTCTCCTGCTGAGAAGCCGACTCCTCTACAGGAGGAGGCGGAGGAGAGCGAACCAGCACCTGGTTGATGGACGAGATAAGATCATTTACTAAGGCGTCCCCCTTAGGAGTATCAAGGTTAAGGGTGAAGTCAGGGCCAGAGCCCTGAGCTCCCCCGTCCGCCTCGTCTTCCTGAGAGTCCTCAAGCTGGGATCCCTAGCAGCGTGAGGAAGTCGGGGAAGAGTCCCAGCGAGACCGCTTAGCCGGTCTTGGACTGCGGTCCGGGCAGGAGTCCTCCGCCTGAGACCTAGGGCTCAACCTGGGAGCGCGCTGCGGCGCTAACCAAGCGAGGCCTGGATGAGACAAGCTACAGGGTCAGGGCCTGTGAAAGGTCCGGTCTGGACTGCAATGCCTCAAGGAGCTAAGAAGACCATTTGATCATATGAAAATGACTGAGGGCCAACACCTGTGACTCTGTCCCTGCAGCCTGCTCAGGGGGAGCAGGGGGGTCTACATGAGCCGAGGGGCCCACCAGTGCCCGAGGCTCCGGCTGAGCAAGCGAGGCAGGAGTTGAGCATTGCTCACAGTGAGGGTAGGTGGATCCCGCAGGTAACATAGCCCCACAAGAGGTACAGACCGCGAGAAAAACCTGTGCCTGTTGTCTCCTAGGAGAGTGACCACTGAAGGTAAATGTGAAAAGAAAAGGGGATACAGTCTGTCCGAACAGAAATATATATAATATATACATATGTATCCGGCACCCTAGGGGGACCAGTACCGGGTGCTGTGTTCACCCTGAGCTCCCCTGAGAAGCACCCACCGGCAGAATGCCAGAAAATGGCCGCCGGAGCTCTCAGGGGAGGAGTGGAGCCGAGGGCGGCGCCAGCAAAGAGCGGGAGTCTGGGTTCCCCACAGTGGTCAGTGAGGGGGGAGGAAGACCTGCAGGATGTTCCAGCCCTCACATCCGACGTCATGTCGGTAATCCCGCCCTTACCCCTGACAGGCAGGCCCGAGGGCGGGATTTTCGCGACTAGGCTGCGGTGAAGCCGGGGACTAAATTTGAGGCCGCGCCCGACCAGCAGGCCCGGTCGGCGCGGAAGTCCACCTGCCTCCTCAGTTTTACAACTACCGCGGCTTCCGGGAAGAAGGTGCGCTTCCTGTACAGTCCCCAATGGGGACAGAGTACCTTTAAGTAGCAGGGCCCGGTCCCTGGGGTTGAAGAGGCTCCGGTCCGGCAGGTTCCACCAGGGGCTGCGGATGGAGCACGGTCCCAGCAGATGGATGACCGCTCAGGTCCCACTTCTCCCAGCCGCATAAGGGATGGTGAAGGAGACGGCCTGTGGCTCCAGCTTCTGTACCCGCAATGGGTACCGTCTGGGGTCCCCACAGTGGTCAGTGAGGGGGAGGAAGACATGCAGGATGCTCCAGCCTTCACATCCGACATCATGTCGGTAATCCCGTCCTTACCCCTGACAGGCAGGCCCAGGGGCGGGATTTTCGCGACTAGGCCGCGGTGAAGCCGGGGACTAAATTTGAGACCGCGCCTGACAAGCAGGCCCGGTCGGCGCGGAAGTCCACGTGCCTCCCCAGCTTTACGACTACCGCGGCTTCCGGGAAGAAGGTGCGCTTCCTGTACAGTCCCCAATGGGGACAGAGTACCTTTAAGTAGCAGGGCCCGGTCCCTGGGGTTGAAAAGGCTCCGGTCCGGCAGGTTCCACCAGGGGCTGCGGATGGAGCACGGTCCCAGTAAATGGATGACCACTCAGGATCCCACTTCTCCCAGAGCCGCATAAGGGATGGTGAAGGAGACAGCATGTGGCTCCAGCCGTTGTACCCGCAATGGGTACCTCAACCTTAACACCGCCGACATAGTGGGGTGAGAAGGGAGCATGCCGGGGACCCCGTGGGGGTCCTCTTATCTTCCAACCGACAACTAAGTCATGAGAATGCATGAGTGGATGTGTGCCTCCTTCCACACAAAGCATAAAACTGAGGAGCCCGTGGTCCACGGGAGGGTGTATAGGCAGAGGGGAGGGGTACTTTTTAAAGTGTAATACTTTGTGTGGCCTCCGGAGGCAGAAGCTATACACCCAATTGTCTGGGTCTCCCAATGGAGCGACAAAGAAAAGAAAATATTCTGCAATATGTAAACAGAAGGAATGATAAACTAAAATGTTTACTGTTGGTATGGAGGATCTTGTAGATCTCAGGTTTTTCATGAAGGAACCTTGTCTCTTGAGCTGAGCTCACGTCCTATAATCACCATCAGAACAGATCTTGCAGAGATAAGTTGGGAAATGTTCTGCAAACAACTTTTTTGTCCATTATTAACGGATTTCTGCCAGATCCATTTTTTTTTTTCCATGGGAGTCTATGGGGAACAGATCCATTAACTGATTGCTATTCAGCCATCCATTTTACTTGCATTTGTAACGGATCCTTTACCAATGGAAGATAAATTGCAATCAGTTATCAGATCCGTGCTCCATAAAGAAGGGAATTTTGTTTACTTACCGTAAATTCCTTTTCTTCTAGCTCCAATTGGGAGACCCAGACAATTGGGTGCATAGCTACCGCCTCCGGAGGCCGCACAAAGCACTACACTTAAAAGTGTAAGGCCCCTCCCCTTCTGGCTATACACCCCCCCGTGGGAGCACGGGTCCTTCAGTTTTAGTGCAAAAGCAAGAAGGAGGAAAGCCAATAACTGTTTCAAAAACAAATTCAATCCGATAAACAATATCGGAGAACGTAAGTTATTAACATGAACAACATGTGCACCCGAAAAACAAATACCCTCAGAAAAACAGGGCGGGTGCTGGGTCTCCCAATTGGAGCTAGAAGAAAAGGAATTTACGGTAAGTAAACAAAATTCCCTTCTTTTTCGCTCCTAATTGGGAGACCCAGACAATTGGGACGTCCAAAAGCAGTCCCTGGGTGGGTAAAATAATACCTCGCGATCGGGCTGTCAGGCAGCCCTTTCTTACAGGTGGGCCACCGCCGCCTGCAGGACTTGTCTACCTAGGCTGGCATCCGCCGAAGCGTAGGTATGCACCTGATAATGCTTGGTGAAAGTGTGCAGACTCGACCAGGTAGCCGCCTGGCACACCTGCTGAGCCGTAGCCTGATGCCGTAATGCCCAGGACGCACCCACGGCTCTGGTAGAATGGGCCTTCAGTCCAGAAGGAGTCGGAAGCCCAGCAGAACGGTAGGCGTGAAGAATTGGTTCCTTGATCCACCGCGCAAGGGTGGATTTGGAAGCTTGCGACCCTGTATGCTGACCAGCGACCAGGATAAAGAGTGCATCCGAACGGCGCAGAGACGCCGTGCGAGAAATGTAGATCCTGAGTGATCTCACCAGGTCCAACAGATGTAAACCCTTTTCAAAATGGTGAACTGGATGCGGACACAAAGATGGTAAAGTGATATCCTGATTGAGATGAAAGGAAGATACCACCTTGGGAAGAAACTCTGGAATTGGACGCAGTACTACCTTGTCTTGGTGAAACACCAGGAAGGGAGATTTGCAAGATAACGCCGCCAGCTCTGACACTCTCCGAAGAGACGTGACCGCCACCAGAAAAGCCACTTTCTGTGAAAGCCGAGAAAAGGAAATCTCCTTCATAGGCTCGAAAGGTGGCTTCTGGAGAGCAATCAGAACCTTGTTCAGATCCCAGGGTTCCAATGGCCGCCTGTAAGGGGGAATGATATGACAAACCCCTTGCAGGAACGTGCGTACCTTAGGAAGTCGCGCCAGGCGCTTCTGAAAGAATACGGATAGCGCAGAGACTTGTCCTTTAAAGGGAGCTAAGCGACAAACCTTTTTCCAACCCAGACTGCAGGAAGGAAAGAAAAATAGGTAATGCAAATGGCCAGGGAGAAACTCCCTGAGCAGAGCACCAAGATAAGAATATCTTCCACGTTCTGTGGTAGATCTTGGCGGAGGATGGTTTCCTAGCCTGTCTCATGGTGGCAACAACATCATGAGATAAACCTGAGGTCCCTAGGATCCAGGACTCAATGGCCACACAGTCAGGTTCAGGGCCGCAGAATTCAGATGGAAAAACGGCCCTTGAGACAGCAAGTCTGGACGGCCTGGTAGCGCCCACGGTTGTCCTACCGTGAGATGCCACAGATCCGGGTACCACGACCTCCTTGGCCAGTCTGGAGCGACGAGAATGGCGCAACGGCAGTCGGACCTGATTTTGCGGAGCACTCTGGGCAACAATGCCAGAGGTGGGAACACATAAGGTAGTCGGAACTGCGACCAATCCTGAACTAAGGCGTCTGCCGCCAGAGCTCGGTGATCGTGAGACCGTGCCATGAAAACCGGGACCTTGTTGTTGTGCCGTGACGCCATCAGGTCGACGTCCGGCATCCCCCAGCGGCGACAGATCTCCTGAAACACGTCCGGGTGAAGGGACCATTCCCCTGCATCCATGCCCTGGCGACTGAGAAAGTCTGCTTCCCAGTTTTCCACGCCTGGGATGTGAACTGCGGATATGGTGGATGCTGTGTTTTCCACCCACGTCAGAATCCGCCGGACTTCTTGAAAGGCTTGTCGACTGCGTGTTCCCCCTTGGTGGTTGATGTACGCCACCGCTGTGGAATTGTCCGACTGAATCCGGATCTGCTTGCCCTCCAGCCACTGTTGGAAGGCTCGCAGAGCAAGATAGACTGCTCTGATTTCCAGAACATTGATCTGAAGGGTGGACTCTCTCTGAGTCCACGTACCCTGAGCCCTGTGGTGAAGAAACACTGCTCCCCACCCTGATAGGCTCGCATCTGTCGTGACCACCGCCCAGGATGGGGGTAGGAACGACTTTCCTTTTGACAATGAGGTGGGAAGAAGCCACCAACGGAGAGAGTCCTTGGTTGCCTGAGAGAGGTAGACATCCCTGTCGAGGGACGTCGACTTCCCGTCCCATTGGCGGAGAATGTCCCATTGTAGAGGGCGCAGATGAAACTGCGCGAAAGGGACTGCTTCCATTGCTGCCACCATCTTCCCTAGGAAATGCATGAGGCGCCTCAAGGAGTGGGACTGGCCCTGCAGGAGAGATTGCACCCCTGTCTGCAGAGAGCACTGCTTGTCCAGTGTAAGCTTCACTATCGCTGAGAGAGTATGAAACTCCATGCCAAGATATGTTAGTGATTGGGTCGGGGTTAGATTTGACTTTGAAAAGTTGATAATCCACCCGAAACTCTGGAGAGTCTTCAGTGCCACGTTCAGGCTGTGTTGGCATGCCTCTTGAGAGGGTGCCTTTATAAGTAGATCGTCCAAATACGGGATCACGGAGTGACCCTGCGAGTGCAGGACAGCTACTACTGCTGCCATGACCTTGGTGAAGACCCGAGGGGCTGTTGCCAGCCCGAAAGGTAACGCTACGAACTGCAGGTGTTCGCTTTCTATAACGAAGCGTAGAAAACGCTGATGCTCTGGCGCAATCGGCACGTGAAGATAAGCATCCTTGATGTCTATTGATGCTAAGAAATCTCCTTGAGACATTGAGGCTATGACGGAGCGGAGAGATTCCATCCGGAACCTCCTGGTTTTTACATGTTTGTTGAGCAACTTTAGATCCAGGACGGGCCGAAAGGACCCGTCCTTCTTTGGCACCACAAACAGATTGGAGTAAAAACCGTGACCTTGTTCCTGAAGAGGAACGGAAGTCACCACTCCTTCCGCCTTTAGAGCGGTCACCGCCCGCAGCAGAGCATCGGCTCGGTCGGGCGGTGGGGAAGTTCTGAAGAAACGAGTTGGAGGACGAGAGACGAATTCTATCCTGTACCCGTGAGACAGAATGTCCCTCACCCAACGGTCTTTGACCTGTGACAGCCAAATGCCGCCAAAGCGGGAGAGCCTGCCACCGACCGAGGATGCGGAGAGAGGAGGCTGAAAGTCATGAGGAAGCCGTCTTGGTAACGGTTCTTCCTGCTGTCTTTTTTGGGCGTGACTGCGTCCGCCAAGAATCTGAGCCTCTCTGATCCTTTTGAGTCCTCTTGGACGAGGAGAATTGGGACCTGCCTGAGCCTCGAAAGGACCGAAAACCAGACTGACCCCTCCTTTGTTGGGGCTTGTTTTGTCTGTGTTGAGGTAAGGATGAGTCCTTACCCTTGGAGTGTTTAATGATTTCATCCAAACGCTCCCCAAACAATCGGTCACGAGAAAAGGGGAAACTGGTTAAGCACTTCTTGGAAGCAGAATCTGCTTTCCATTCTCTCAACCACAGGGCTCTGCGCAAAACCACGGAGTTGGCTGACGCCACCGCCGTACGGCTCGTAGAGTCCAGGACAGCATTAATCGCGTAAGACGCGAATGCAGACATTTGAGAGGTCAATGGTGCCACCTGCGGGGCAGATGTACGTGTGACCGAGTCGACCTGTATAAGCCCAGCTGAAATAGCTTGGAGTGCCCATACGGCTGCGAAAGCTGGCGCCAACGACGCTCCAATAGCTTCATAGATGGATTTCAGCCAGAGCTCCATCTGCCTGTCAGTGGCATCTTTAAGTGCCGCTCCATCTTCTACTGCAACTAAGGATCTAGCTGCAAGCCTCGAGATTGGAGGGTCCACCTTGGGACACTGGGTCCAACCCTTGACCACGTCAGGGGGAAAAGGATAGCGTGTATCTTTAAGCCGTTTAGAAAACCGCTTCTCAGGATAAGCGTGGTGTTTCTGGATTGCATCTCTAAAGTCAGCGTGGTCCAGAAAAGTGCTTAATTTACGCTTGGGATATCTGAAATGGAATTTCTCCTGCTGTGAAGCTGCCTCCTCCTGAGTAGGAGCTGGCGGAGAAATATCTAACATCCTATTGATGGACGCTATAAGATCATTCACTATGGCGTCACCATCCGGTGTATCCAGATTGAGGGCGGACCCAGGATCAGAATCTTGATCAGTTACATCCGCCTCATCACCCATAGATCCGTCCCGCTGGGACCCTGACCAGTGAGACGAAGTTGAGGGCCCCTCATAACGAGCCCGCTTAGGTTGTCTGGGACTGTCGTCCGAGTCAGAATCGTCACCCTGGGGTGCATGTGACACCCCCGGAGCTTGGAAGTGTTCCAGCTGAGGGGGACCAGGGAGCAATGATGCCACAGTGTCCGTGGTCTGAGTTACTGGTCTAGACTGCAATGTTTCAAGAATCCTTGACATGGTCATAGACAATCTGTCAGCAAAAGCTGCAAACTCCGTTCCTGTCACCTGGACAGCATTCACAGGTGGTACACCCTGGGTCACGTCCAGCAGAGGCCCCGGCTGTGCAAGTTGCACAGGGGCCGAGCACTGCACACAATGGGGGTCAGTGGAACCTGCCGGTAGAGCAGCCCCACATGCGGTACAGGCAGCATATAATGTCTGTGCCTTGGCACCCTTGCGTTTTGCGGACGACATGCTGTTGCCTCCTTGTAATCTAGGAGGGTATATAGCCGAGAATCACCAGCGACCGTACAGTACAAAGTATTTGCAACACAAAATACTCAGTATACAAACGGCACAAGTGGGGGTGAGCCCTTGAGGGCTGCTTACCGCCCGCTGAACAGCGGGTATGAGGCCGTAGAATCCCGTGTCTGGGTCTCCCCTCTGCAGCTCAGCGTGCAGGCAGGAATGGCTGCCGGCGTTCTGTGAAGAGGGGCGGACCGTGGGCGTGCCACAAACAAAGAGCGGGAAACTGCGTCCTACTGTGCCTGGTGTGAGGGCTGGAGTATGTAAAAACGACTCCAGCCCTCAGCGCTGATGCTCTGTACAGCGTCCCGCCCTCCTCCTGACTGGCAGGTGCGGAGGCGGGAACGAATGAACTAGGCCGCAAAAGCCGGGGACTGTAGTAATAAGCGCGGCCGTGATATATGCACGGCCAGCGCGGAAGTCCCCGGCGCACCACAAGTCCCAGCCGCGTCGCAGTCCCAGCGGCCGGCGCGACCGTTCTCCCTGAGTCTACCCACTCAGCTAAGCTGAAGTGAGGAAATGGCACAAGCGCAGCAGCGCTGTTGTCCCCGGCGCACTAACACACCCAGCCATGCTGCGGTGTGCGCGCGTATGCACGGGGACACAGAGTACCTTGACGGAGCAGGGCCATGTCCCTGACGATACTCAGCTCCATATCCAGCGGCTTCTCCAGGGGCTGCGGATGGAGCACGGTCTCTGTGCCTGGAGACCGGTAAAATCCCACTTCGCCCAGAGCCCTAATGGGGATGGGGAAGGAATCAGCATGTGGGCTCCAGCCTCCGTACCCGCAATGGGTACCTCAACCTTAACAAGCACCACCGACAAAAAGTGGGGTGAGAAGGGAGCATGCTGGGGACCCTTGTATGGGTCCTCTTTTCTTCCATCCGACATAGTCAGCAGCTGCTGCTGACTAAACAGTGGAGCTATGCGTGCGTGTCTGACCTCCTTCGCACAAAGCAAAAAACTGAAGGACCCGTGCTCCCACGGGGGGGGTGTATAGCCAGAAGGGGAGGGGCCTTACACTTTTAAGTGTAGTGCTTTGTGCGGCCTCCGGAGGCGGTAGCTATGCACCCAATTGTCTGGGTCTCCCAATTAGGAGCGAAAAAGAAATCCCATGTTAAAAAAAACGGATCTGGCAAAAATCTGTTATTTAAAGAGAACCTGTCACCAGAATTTTCGCAATTAAACTAAAAGAATCCCCTTCTGCAGCTCCTGGGCTGCATTCTAGAAAGGTTCATCTTGCTACTGGCCCCCCCCCCCCTTTCAGACCTAAATAAACACTTTATAAAATCTTACCTTTTGGTATGCTAATGATGTTTTCTGGCCACTGGGGCGGGCTGTTTTTCGCCCGTTATTCCCCCTCCTGCCGCTGTTCGCCGTCCCCCATTGTTCATTTACATACATCAGGACGCCGCCCTCATGTAACGCAGTGCTCCTGAGTTCTCGCGCATGCGCAGAGGCACTATCGCGGGACTGAACATTGTGCAAATTGCGAGCGCTGGTGAGGTTATTGCGCAGGCGCGAGATTATGGGCGTCGCTGGAATGTCATCACCAGCGTTATCCAAGTACCCGCCCATAAAAATAAACCACGTAATCGCGCCTCTTACTTTATTTTCACATGGCTCCTCAGCTTCATAATCTGATGTGGAAAATTCTTCTTCTGCTTGAGACATGACCACTTCATCAGACACAGGCAATGGAGACAGAAGGTCGGTACCGATATGACACTCCACGAGGATTTTTTTCTGCAGTAGATATAGATTCATTAATATATACGAAGCTCTGATGTTTCCCTACCAAGATCTCTTACAAAAGAGAAGAAGTGTGCCTATTAGAGAGTTTTCAAAAAAAGGGGACTCCTAGAAAACAAGGAAGCCATTATAGGTGTGATTATAAAAGAAAAAATATCATATTTTTCGGATTGTAAGATGCACTTTTCCTCCCAAAAAGTTGGGAGGAAAGTGAGGGGTGCGTCTTAGAATCCAAATGTAGCTTACTAAGAGGTGATGGAGAGGGGTAGCAGTAGGCAGGGGCAATGCTGCGGCAGCTGTGCAGGGGCTGCAGAGGCCGGGCTTGTGCTGCGGCGGCTGGGCTTGTGCTGCGGCGGCAGGGCTTGTGCTGCGGCGGCTGGGCTCGTGCTGCGGCGATTGCTGTGGGCGGTGAGGACTTTGAATAATGGCGCCAGGAGTCGGCAGGTGCGCAGATGGAGCTCTCGGCTCCAGATCTCATCTGCGTACATGCTGCCTCCGGCACATTGATCTCCCTGCAGCTGACTTAAGGAAAATGGCGCCCGGAGGTGCGCATGCGCAGATGAGTTCTTGGCTTGTCATTGAGCAGATAGCTGAATCTGTACACGCGCCGACTTCGAGCACCATTTCTTTGAAGCCTTCATTGCTGGCAGCCCCAGACCAGCTGCTGCTGGCCCAGCCAATAGTGTGCCTCCTGCTCCACCATCAAAGCCACTCCCCTCCGGTAAGACACCACCGGATTTTAAGACTGACCCCATATTTTTTATTCACTTTTTTTTCCTCTGAAGTTGGGGTGCGTCTTATAATCCATAATGTAATTCATTTTTGGGAATTTTTTTTTTTTCTTATATACATTTTTATCAAGGGACTCGATTCCCATCATACACCGGCCTGATCTCACCAAAGATGGCAGGTTATGGGCATCTTATAGAACGTAATCACCAGACTAATTCTTGTCAGAGAAAGCAGAACACGTTATTCATCTTTCAATGTAGATCAGTTTTATGTCACATTGTGTCCACTGACATCATGTAAGGTGGTCACTGGGTCCACAGAGGGGGAGCTTTACCGATTCCTATAGTGAGAGGATGACAATACTGTGTCCTTTCTGGAGACCTATACATTCCGGAAAGAAGCAAAACTGGATAGGCAAGCAGGAATGTAATGGATCCCATGCGGGGATATCACCTACTTGTAGAAATGACAGACACACCAGGTAATGATACTCTTGAGAAAGAGGACTTGAATTGATCAACAAATAAAACAAACAAAGAGAATTTTGTTTACTTACCGTAAATTCTTTTTCTTGTAGTTCCGACATGGGAGACCCAGACCATGGGTGTATAGCTAGCGCCTCCGGAGGACACACAAAGTACTACACTCAAACGTGTAGCTCCTCCCTCCGGGCTATATACACTCCCTGGATGACAATCTACCCAGTTCAGTGCAAAAGCTGAAGGAGGACATCCACCCATAAGTAGAGATAGAGTAAAACTCGGCAAAACCAGAACTCTGTCTACTAACAACAGCCGTGAAACACACGGAACAAAAACTGCCAACAGGCAACAGGGGGGGTGCTGGGTCTCCCATGTCGGAACTACAAGAAAAAGAATTTACGGTAAGTAAACAAAATTCTCTTTTTCTTTATCGTTCCTTCCATGGGAGACCCAGACCATGGGACGTTCCAAAGCAGTCCATGGGTGGGAAATAAACCAAACTGAGAAGTAGGCAAAACCTAACTTCACAAATGGGCGACAGCCGCCTGAAGGATGCGTCTGCCCAAGCTCGCATCTGCCGAAGCATGAGCATGCACTTGGTAGTGCTTAGAAAAAGTGTGCAGACTGGAACAAGTGGCAGCCTGACACACCTGCTGAGCCGTAGCCTGGTGTCTGAAAGCCCAGGAGGCACCGACAGCTCTGGTCGAGTGCGCCTTAATCCCCGGCGGGGGGAGGCACCTGAGAACACTGGTAGGCATCGGCGATAGCCGACCTAACCCAACGAGCCAGGGTCGGTTTAGACGCCGAGAGGCCCTTGCGCTGACCCGTGGTTAGCACAAAAAGTGAGGTGCACCGCCGAAAAACGGCGGTGCGAGACACATAGATTCGGAGCGCCCGCACCAAATCCAAGGTGTGCAACGCCTTCTCAAAGCGATGCACAGGGGCCGGACAAAGAGAGGGCAATGAAATGTCCTGGTTAAGGTGGAAGGAAGACACCACCTTAGGGAGAAAGTCCGGAGTCGGACGCAGAACCACCTTGTCTTGGTGAAACACCAAAAAGGGGGATTCCGAAGAAAGCGCAGCCAAATCAGAAACTCTCCTGAGAGAAGTTATGGCTACTAGAAAGACAACTTTCTGTGAAAGTCTAGACAAAGGAACTTCCCTGAGAGGCTCAAAAGGGGGTTTCTGTAAGGCCGTGAGGACCAGATTAAGGTCCCAGGGATCCAAGGGTCGCCGGTAAGGAGGGATGATGTGAGATGCGCCCTGCATGAAGGTGCGCACCTGAGCCAGTCGGGCGATACGCCGCTGGAACAATACCGACAAAGCCGACACCTGTCCCTTAAGGGAATTGAGGGACAGACCCAACTGCAGACCTGACTGTAGAAAAGACAGGATGGTCGGCAAGGCGAACGGCCAAGGAGCATGGCCGGAAGAGCGACACCAGGACAGGAAAATTCTCCAAGTCCTGTGGTAAATCTTAGCCGAGGAAGACTTCCGAGCCTGAGTCATGGTGGAGATTACCTCAGAGGGATTGCCTGAAGCCGTCAGGATCCAGGACTCAATAGCCACGCCATCAATCTGAGAGCCGCAGAATTCTGGCGGAAGAACGGACCTTGAGAGAGAAGGTCTGGGCGGTCCGGGAGATGCCACGGCACCTCTACGGACAGGCGGAGCAGATCTGGGTACCAGGCTCGCCTGGGCCAGTCCGGAGCAATGAGTATGACTCGACGGCCCTCCATTCGGATCTTGCGCAGAACCCTGGGCAAGAGAGCTAGAGGGGGAAACACATAGGCCAGACTGAACTGAGACCAATCCTGAACCAGTGCGTCTGCTGCGAAGGCTTGAGGATCGTGGGAGCGAGCCACGTAAACCGGAACCTTGTTGTTGTGCCGGGAAGCCATTAGATCTACTTCCGGAGTGCCCCACTTGCGGCAGATCGATCTGAACACTGACGGATGCAGGGCCCACTCGCCGCCGTCCACGGTTTGACGGCTGAGATAATCGGTCTCCCAGTTTTCCACGCCTGGGATGTGGACTGCAGATATGGTGGACTTGAAGTCCTCCGTCCACTGGAGGATTCGTTGAACCTCCAACATCGCCAGACGGCTGTGAGTTCCGCCCTGGTGATTGAGGTAGGCAACCGCTGTCGCGTTGTCCGACTGAACCCGAATGTGCTTGCCCGCCAATAGGTGGTGAAAGTCCAGGAGAGCTAGAAACACAGCTCTGATTTCCAGCACATTGATCGGGATGGCTGATTCGGACGGAGTCCAAGTGCCCTGTGCTCGGTGATGGAGAAATACCGCTCCCCAGCCGGAGAGACTGGCATCCGTGGTGAGGATCACCCAGGACGGAGTCAGGAAGGAACGTCCCTGTGACAGGGAGAGGGGCTGAAGCCACCACTGAAGGGAGTTCCTGGCCTGTGATGACAGAGCCACCAGCCTGTCCAAGGAAGAGATCCGCTTGTCCCAACAGCGGAGAATGTCCAGCTGCAAGGGACGCAGATGGAACTGGGCAAAGGGAACCGCTTCCATGGACGCCACCATCTGACCCAGCACCTGCATGAGGTGTCTGATGGAATGACGGCGGTGCCTCAGCAGAGAGCGCACCGCCAGACGAAGGGACTGCTGTTTGACTAAGGGCAACTTGACAAGTGCCGGCAGAGTCTCGAATTCCATCCCTAGGTACAAAAGTACCCGGGTCGGGGTCAGAGTCGACTTGGGGAGGTTGACAAGCCACCCGAACTGAGTTAGCGTGGTGACAGTGAGAGAGACACTCCGCTGGCAGTCTACACTGGATGAGGCCTTGACTAGAAGGTCGTCCAGGTAAGGAATCACTGCCAATCCCTGGAGGTGCAGGACCGCAACCACTGCTGCCATGACCTTGGTGAACACTCGAGGGGCCGTGGCTAAGCCAAAGGGAAGAGCCACGAACTGGAAGTGTTCCTCTCCGATTGCAAAGCGTAGCCAGCGCTGGTGTGAGACCGCAATAGGCACATGCAGGTAGGCATCTCTGATGTCGATGGATGCCAGAAAATCTCCCTGGGTCATTGAGGCAATGACCGATCTCAGAGATTCCATGCGAAAGTGCCGCACCTGAACATGCTTGTTGAGAAGCTTGAGATCCAGGATGGGTCGGGAGGAACCGTCCTTTTTGGGGACTAGAAAGAGGTTTGAGTAGAAACCGCTGAACCGTTCCCGGGCGGGGACCGGAACAATTACACCGTTGGCCTGCAGGGATGCCACGGCCTGAGAGAAGGCGGCGGCTTTGGAGCGGGGGGGGGGGGTGGACAGAAAAAATCTGTTTGGCGGGCTGGAAGAAAAAGGTATCCTGTAGCCGTGGGTGATGATATCCCGCACCCACTGATCGGAGACGTGTTGCAACCACACGTCGCCAAAGTGGGAGAGCCTGCCACCGACCAAGGACTTTGCTGGCGCGGCCAGATAGTCACGAGGAGGCTGCCTTGGTGGCAGCGGCTCCTCCGGTCTTTTGAGGACGCGGCTTTGCGCGCCAGTTGGATTTACGATCCTTGGCGGTAGTGGACGAGGCCGAGGGCTTAGAGGATGACCAGTTAGAGGAACGAAAGGAACGAAACCTCGATTGGTTCCTGACCTGGGCAGGTTTCTTGGCTTTAGTTTGTGGCAAGGAAGTACTCTTCCCACCAGTAGCCTCCTTAATTATGTCATCAAGCTGTTCCCCAAACAGCCGGGACCCAGTAAAAGGGAGACTCGCAAGGTACTTCTTAAGAGGAAGCGTCCGCTTTCCACTCTCGAAGCCACAAGATCCTGCGGATCGCGAGGGAGTTAGCGGAGGCCACTGCCGTGCGGTGAGAAGCCTCCAGGATGGCAGACATGGCGTAGGATGCAAAAGCCGAAGCTTGAGAAGTTAAGGCATCCATCTCAGGAATAGAGTCCCTGGAGAGGGAATGAATCTCCGCCAGCAAGGCAGAGATAGCCTTAAGAGCCCATACTGCCGCAAAAGACGGGGAGAAGGAGGCTCCTGCCGCCTCAAATACAGACTTGGCCAGAAGGTCAACCTGGCGGTCAGTGGGGTCCTTAAGAGAAGTGCCGTCAGCCACAGCAACGACTGTGCGGGCTGAGATTCTGGACACCGGAGGGTCCACCTTTGGGGACTGGGCCCATTCCTTAACCACCTCTGGTGGAAAAGGAAAACGGTCATCTGAACTACGCTTCAGAAAGCGTTTGTCAGGACAGGCCCTGGGCTTGTTAACAGTGGTCTGAAAGCTGGAGTGGTTAAAAAAACATACTCCTAGGTTTCTTAGGAGAGGTAAACTGGTGTACCTCTACCAGAGAGGGTTGTTCCTCTGACTCTTGTGGGTTGAGGTTCAGTACGGAGTTAATGGACGTAATCAAGTCACTAACATCCGCATCACCCTCAGACAAGTCAATGGGGTACATAGAGGCAGCGTCTGAGCCCACAGCAAGTGAATCCTCCTCGCCCTGCACCTCGGCTTGTGAATCAGAGCCGTGGGACGAGGAAGGAGAAGGGTCCGTGCGTCTCCGTTTAGGGGGACGGGGTCCTAGGACCTGCTCTGAGGGCTCTGCAGAGCTCGGAGCCGCAGAGACACCCTGAGAGGGAGGCTGATGCATAGACAGCAGCGTCCGGGACAGCTGCCCCATGGAGTCGGCAAACGACTTGGAAAGAGCTTGTGAAAAAGATGCTACCCAAGCCGGGGGTTCAGCCACCGGGGCTGGAGCAGCCGGAGGGACCCCTGCGGAGGCTCCAGGCTGAGACACAACCATATTAGCACAGGTATCACAATGTGGGTATGTGCTTGGCTCTGGCAGAATTCGCTTACAAGCAGTGCATATAGCATACATGTTTGCAGTCTTGCTCCTAGTGACAGACATGCTGCTGTGGAGGAAGTTCTGCAGCCAGATACACTCCTGTAGAAAGCCTGAGAGTGTAATAAAAAGTCCACAACCAGGGGTTGTGGCTTACCAGCCCTGCTCTCTGTGTGTCCTCCGGATTTCACCGCTCCCCTGTGAAGTGTCAGCCTTCCAGATAGTGTGCAGCTGCAGCTTCCAGCGCTTCCCAGTGTGAGAAACGCTGAGAAAATGGCGCTGGGAGAAGGAGGGGGGGCGTGTATAAGCCCAGGAGCGGGAAACACAGAGGGCAGAGAGACACAGGGAGGTAGACAGGGGAGGGTACATCTCCCTAGAGAGGAGTGCCCTCCCCTCTGCTGGTCGGGCGGTGGGCGGCGCTGTATGCAAAACATGCATAGGAAGCCGAAAACGAAACTAGGCCCAAACTGAAGCCGGGGCCTAGATTTTAAAGTGCGGCCGACGAGCAGGCACCGTCGGCGCGGTTCTCATGGAAAATTCCCAGAACCGGCCGAAATTAACAGTAACGCTAAAGCACATACTGTCCCCCTAATAAAAGTGCCCGGGACCCCTGAAAAAAACGTCTCAATACTTAGCTTTGAGACGCAGGGCCATGTCCCTGAGTGGGGGTTAACGCTCCTTCCAGCAGGGACCAGACAGGGCTGCGGATGGAGACCGGTCTTCTGCAAGCAGAGAGGACCGTGATGGCTCCCACTTCAAACAGAGCCTCGACAGAGGATGCGAAGGAGCTCGGCATGTGAAGGCTCCAGCCTTAGTAAAATCAACCTTAACAGCACCCCGCAGAGTGGAGCGTGAAGGGACATGCCGGGAGTCCAGACTGGACCCGCTTTTCTTCCAAATCTTTAAAAATTAAAATAAAAAATATCAGGAAATGAAAATGTGTGTGATCCTCCTGGAACACAAAGCGTTGAACTGGGTAGATTGTCATCCAGGGGGTGTATATAGCCCGGAGGGAGGAGCTACACATTTGAGTGTAGTGCTTTGTGTGTCCTCCGGAGGCGCTAGCTATACACCCATGGTCTGGGTCTCCCATGGAAGGAACGATAAAGAAAAAATGCATTTGGACGGTGATAAATGACGTCCATACTATGCGGCCATTTTTGGTTTTTTAATAGCACTTCGCTAAGTGTATGAACAGTGTGCACTTAGCCTGAGTCTATACATAGGGGGGCTTCTCCTACCATGGTCCACATTCAGAGGTTAATAGTATGATCTTTTAGCCTCCGTACAGCCGGTATGAGTTCACATACCACTTATTAATGGTATAGGAGTAGAGTAGCAGAATGCGCTATAATACACAAGGCCACTCAAAAAAAAAAAAAAAAAAATGTAGTATTAGTATGAAAATATAGACAAAAACAACAACAACTACTTACTTGAGTATCTTTCTCAGGGTTTATGGATGACTGGACGCACGTTTCTTCAGGATAAAACACTTCACATTTTTCCTTCATACAAGCTATTCTCTTACCCGGCTGCACTTTAACCTTAACAAAATATATATTATTGTTATTAAAATCAACAACTGCATATATAAATATAAGATGCACTAAAACACCACTACAGCGTTTTGGGGTTTTCATCACGGCTGAAATGGTGCTTTTAATATAAGTTCCCTGCAGTCTTCTCATATTTTCCCTCTCACGTTTTCACCACGCTGCTCATGCCCGCCATCGTGACTGCGACTACTGGCCGGAAATCAGAAGTTACATCACAAGCTTCCAATACATCTCTATGAGAGCCAAAACGAGACTCCCATAGACTTGTGACCTCAGGCGCACTCCATGAAACATCGGAGTTGCCGGCAGGTCACAAAATACTGATTGGAGAGCAGCTGGAAACAGATGAAGACGGTGGAAATAGAGTACAAGACAGAGGGCAGGGGACTTACATTTAAAGAAACACTCCAGGGGTGCAATAAAAAACAAAAAAAAAAAAAAAACACTGGAGTGGTCCTTTAAAAAAAAAAAGGAGTTGTTCACTAATAGACAGCCCCAATTTACTCACTTCATCATTTTGGAAGGAGGGGGAAGACTTTCACTATAAGGCCTTGTGTGCACTAGGCGTTCTTAGCGGCGTTTTTTACCGCGTTTTTGTGCTGAAAACGCAGTGACATTGCTTCCCCAGCAATGTCTATGGGTTTTCAGAAGTGCTGTCCGCACACAGCTTTTTTTGTAGCTGCGTTTTTGTGGTGACCACAAAAATGCAGCATGTCAATTATTTCTGCGTTTTTCACCCATTGAGTTCAATGAGATGTTCAACAACGCAATGAAAAACGCATATAGCTGCGTTTCTATGACTAAAAACGCAGCTATAAACGCAAGGGGTGGGCAGTATAGTGACGTGTACAGGAAGAGGATTCCTTCTGTTGGTAAACACAGAAGCATGAATCCTCCCGGTACCGTCACCGCTGCGTCCACAACCCGCCTGGTGCCATGTCAGCTCCGTGCGGCGCCATGTCTGGGCGGGAGGTGGAGGCAGCGGCGAAAACCAAAGTGAACAGTAGAAAAAAAAAAGAAAAAAGTCATATATACTCACCTGTCTGCAGGGTCATGGTGCCATGCCCGCTCCTGTCCCGGTCCCGCCGCTCTGGCTGTGTGCAGTCTCCCCGGGGCACGTACGAAGCTTGCAGGACCTGGCCGTGGATCACCTGATGCAGTCACCTGACGCATCAGCTGATTGTAATTCTCGCGGTGTCGCCGGCTTTTTCGCGCCCGGCCGGCTATCATCTGATCCTGCCGTCAGGAGACTTCATCAGCTGATTACCGGCAGCTGCTGCAGCGATGGGACAGGATCAGACTCTCATCCGATCGCTCCAGGAGCTGCCGGTAATCAGCACAGACGTGAGTATTTATTTTATTTTTTATTTTTTTTTTTTGCACCGATGCATCTGCTGATTGTATAAATGGCTTTTATACAATCAGCTGATGTGTGATGTGCTTCAGCCCCTAGAGCCTGACACATCATCTGATCGCTTTGCCTTCCAGCAAACCGATCAGATGATATTGGATCCGGATTGGACGGCGCGGGACCCTGACCCAGGATTACTGCGGAGGGGGGGGGGGTTCTTTATTTCAATAAAGATGGAGTCACTAATTGTGTTGTGTTTTATTTCTAATAAAAATATTTTTCTGTGTGTTGTGTTTTTTTTTTTTATCATTACTAGAAATTCATGGTGGCCATGTCTAATATTGGCGTGACACCATGAATTTCGGGCTTAGGGCCAGCTGATAATATACAGCTAGCCCTAACTCCATTATTACCCAGCGAGCCACCCGGCATCAGGGCAGCTGGAAGAGTTGGATACAGCGCCAGAAGATGGCGCTTCTATGAAAGCGCCATTTTCTGGGGTGGCTGCGGGACTGCAATTCACAGCGGGGGTGCCCAGAAAGCATGGGCACCCTGCACTGTGTATTCCAATCCCCAGCTGCCTAGTTGTACCCAGCTGGACTCAAAAATTGGGCGAAGCCCACGTCATTTTTTTTTTTTTTTTAATTATGTCATGAAATTAAAAAAAAAAAAAAAAAAAAAAAAAAGGGCTTCCCTATATTTTTGGTTCCCAGCCGGGTACAAATAGGCAGCTGGGGTTGGGGGCAGCCTGTACCTGCCTGCTGTACCCGGCTAGCATACAAAAATATGGCGAAGCCCTCGTCATTTTTTTGGGGGGCAAAAAACTCCTGCATACAGTCCTGGATGGAGGATGCTGAGCCTTGTAGTTCTGCAGCTGCTGTCTGCTCTCCTGCATACAATGAACATTTTGATGAAGGAAATGACATCAGACCTTTTTTTTTTTTTCATCAACAATCTTTAATGGCATTGTGCACTGATTAAAAACGCAGTGGGCTAAAACGCAGCAAAAAACGCATCAAATTGCGGTAAAAACGCATGCGTTTTTACCGCGTTTATTTAGCCGCGGGTGCGTTTGAGACAAAAACGCACATAACGCAGCGTGAAAAAAAACGCCTAGTGCGCACATACCGTAAAGGTATTGTCAAATTGCGTAATTGAGGGATCCCTGACAGCTTGTACAAACAAGAAGCTGGGGAATTCCTCCTATAGGTAGAGACGTCTTATGGCATGCATTATTTTAACACTAAAATCACGTTCTCACATGCAGATTTCTGCTCATAATCAGGCCCCATTGGCAATACAACAAGTTGATCGGCCCTAATTAGGCTAAATTCACATGTCCAGTAATCATCCATTAGAACGGATTCAGCAGCAAGCTGATTTCACCTGTTTTTTTTTTTTTGTTTTTTTTTAAAACCTTATAGTCTATGGAACACAAATCGGTTAACTGATTGCTATCCAACCATCTGTTTTTCTATCACTGGTAAAGGATCCGTTTTTTGATTACTAGATCAGTTTCAAATCTAATATATAAAGCGGAGTGTATGTGTGTATTTCCGCTAAAGGAATCCACACCGTCACATTTACAATCACGAAATTCTGCACAGACGCCTCATGTGACCCAGGGAACGTCATAGACTATGTTTTGACAGGAAAATTTAACCCCGCGCTTTACAGTTACTCTCCAAAATCGTGCGCTTCCATTAAACTGAATGGAGCTGGGAGATACGGGCTATTAATAGCAACTGTCAGTGGTTGCTATAGGAACAAAATAAACTGTTAGTATAAGAAGCTTATGTGTGAAGAGAGAGACAGACTGGGCAAAGAGACAGACTGGGCAAAGAGACAGACTGGGCAAAGAGACAGACTGGGCAAAGAGACAGACTGGGCAAAGAGACAGACTGGGCAAAGAGACAGACTGGGCAAAGAGACAGACTGGGCAAAGAGACAGACTGGGCAAAGAGACAGACTGGGCAAAGAGACAGACTGGGCAAAGAGACAGACTGGGCAAAGAGACAGACTGGGCAAAGAGACAGACTGGGCAAAGAGACAGACTGGGCAAAGAGACAGACTGGGCAAAGAGACACAAAAACAGATGGGGGGAAAAAAAGAGAGGCAGACAGGCACAGAGATGGAGACAGATAGAAACAGACAGAGACATAGGCACAGACAAAGAAAGACAGACAGAGACACACAGACAGAGAATGGGAGAGACAGTTACTATACCGGGCAACGCCCGGGTACTACAGCTAGTAGAAGATAAATAGCAATCTGTTAACGGATCCATTTCTCATAGACGCCCATGGTAAAAAATACGGATCCAGCTAAAATCAGTTATTTCAAAACCGATATCTGACAAAGTTATGTCTGCACAACTTTTATGTGAATGGATTGCTGCTAGATCTGTTCTAACGGAAGATTACTGGACACGTGAACACCGCCTAACACTGCCTTAGGCCCCCCTTCACAAGTCCGTGACAAACCATGCACGTTTTTCACGGACGTGTCAGAGGTGCGTTTTGCCCTCAGTTAGCCGTGTTTATGGCACTACGTGTGTTATCCGTGATAACACACGGAGAACGGGAACTTTCTGCTCACCTGTCCCTGACGTTGCTGTCCGTGGTGCTGATCTACGGTCTCCGGTCCTGCTGACTCCCCGCTGCTGCTGCTTCCAGCCGCAGTGGAGTGAATATTCAATGAGCATAATGAGCGGCGGTCGGCAGCAAATGACAGAAGCGGCAGAGACTGCAGGGCTGGAGAAGGCGAGTAAAGTTTTTTTTTCTTTTCCTCAAACACATGTGTTTTCTCCAGCGCGTGTCACACGGAACACCTCCGTGTGGTCCGTTTGCGTTCCGTGTGACACCCGTGTTGCCGGAGAAAAACGGACATGCTTCCGTTTTTAACGCACCAACAAGTGTATCACGTACACGGACACACGCACCGTATGGAAAAACGAACGTGTAACTCAATACATTGAGTAACATTGGAGTACGTGTGTCCGTGTCTCCGGTACGTGGAGGAACGGACCTAACACGTACCGGAGGCATGTGTGTGTGAAGGGGGCCTCAAATGGGTTGATGCAAACAAAGAAGGGAATTTTGTTTACTTACCGTAAATTCCTTTTCTTCTAGCTCCAATTGGGAGACCCAGACAATTGGGTGTATAGCTTCTGCCTCCGGAGGCCACACAAAGTATTACACTTAAGTGTAAAGCCCCTCCCCTTCTGCCTATACACCCCCCCGTGCATCACGGGCTCCTCAGTTTTGGTGCAAAAGCAGTAAGGAGGAAACTTATAAATTGGTCTAAAGTAAATTCAATCCGAAGGAAGTTCGGAAAACTGAAAACCATTCAACATGAACAACATGTGTACACAAAAAAACAACAGCCCGAAGGGAACAGGGGCGGGTGCTGGGTCTCCCAATTGGAGCTAGAAGAAAAGGAATTTACGCTAAGTAAACAAAATTCCCTTCTTTGTCGCTCCATTGGGAGACCCAGACAATTGGGACGTCCAAAAGCAGTCCCTGGGTGGGTAAATAATACCTCATAATAGAGCCGCAACCGGCTCCGTCCTACAGGTGGGCAACCGCCGCCTGAAGGACTCGCCTACCTAGGCTGGCATCTGCCGAAGCATAGGTATGCACCTGATAGTGTTTCGTGAAAGTGTGCAGGCTCGACCAGGTAGCCGCCTGACACACCTGCTGAGCCGTAGCCTGGTACCGCAAAGCCCAGGACGCTCCCACGGCCCTGGTAGAATGGGCCTTCAGCCCTGAGGGAATCGGAAGCCCCGAGGAACGATAAGCCTCGAGAATTGGTTCCTTGATCCATCGAGCCAGGGTTGATTTGGAAGCCTGTAACCCTTTACGCTGGCCAGCGACAAGGACAAAGAGTGCATCCGAGCGGCGCAGGGGCGCCGTACGAGAAATGTAGAATCTGAGTGCTCTCACCAGATCTAACAAGTGCAAATCCTTTTCACATTGGTGAACTGGATGAGGACAAAAAGAGGGTAAGGAGATATCCTGATTGAGATGAAAGGGGGATACCACCTTAGAGAGAAAGTCCGGAACCGGACGCAGAACCACCTTGTCCTGGTGAAACACCAGGAAGGGGGCTTTGCATGACAGCGCTGCTAGCTCAGACACTCTCCGAAGTGAAGTGACTGCTACTAGAAAAACCACCTTCTGCGAAAGGCGTGAGAGAGAGATATCCCTCATTGGCTCGAACGGTGGTTTCTGAAGAACCATCAGCACCCTGTTTAGATCCCAGGGTTCTAACGGACGCTTGTAAGGAGGGACGATGTGACAAACCCCCTGCAGGAACGTGCGTACCTGTGGAAGTCTGGCTAGGCGCTTCTGAAAAAACACAGAGAGCGCTGAGACTTGTCCCTTAAGGGAGCCAAGCGACAAACCCTTTTCCAATCCGGATTGAAGAAAGGAAAGAAAAGTGGGCAAGGCAAATGGCCAGGGAGTAAAACCCTGATCAGAGCACCAGGATAAGAATATCCTCCACGTCCTGTGGTAGATCTTGGCGGACGTTGGTTTCCTAGCCTGTCTCATAGTGGCAATGACCTCTTGAGATAACCCTGAAGACGCTAGGATCCAGGACTCAATGGCCACACAGTCAGGTTGAGGGCCGCAGAATTCAGATGGAAAAACGGCCCTTGAGACAGCAAATCTGGTCGGTCTGGTAGTGCCCACGGTTGGCCGACCGTGAGATGCCACAGATCCGGGTACCACGACCTCCTCGGCCAGTCTGGAGCAACGAGGATGGCGCGGCGGCAGTCGGCCCTGATCTTGCGTAACACTCTGGGCAACAGTGCCAGAGGAGGGAACACATAAGGGAGTTGAAACTGCGACCAATCCTGAACTAAGGCGTCTGCCGCCAGAGCTCTGTGATCTTGAGACCGTGCCATGAATGTCGGGACCTTGTTGTTGTGCCGGGACGCCATTAGGTCGACGTCCGGCATTCCCCAGCGGCAACAGATCTCCTGAAACACGTCCGGGTGAAGGGACCATTCCCCTGCGTCCATGCCCTGGCGACTGAGAAAGTCTGCTTCCCAGTTTTCTACGCCCGGGATGTGAACTGCGGATATGGTGGAGGCTGTGGCTTCCACCCACAGCAGAATCCGCCGAACTTCCTGGAAGGCTTGCCGACTGCGTGTCCCGCCTTGGTGGTTGATGTATGCCACCGCTGTGGAGTTGTCCGACTGAATTCGGATCTGCTTGCCTTCCAGCCACGGCTGGAACGCCTTTAGGGCAAGATACACTGCCCTTATCTCTAGAACATTGATCTGAAGGGAGGACTCTGTCTGAGTTCAAGTCCCCTGAGCCCTGTGGTGGAGAAAGACCGCTCCCCACCCTGACAGGCTCGCGTCCGTCGTGACCACCGCCCAGGATGGGGGCAGGAAGGATTTCCCCTTCGACAGAGAAGTGGGGAGGAGCCACCACTGAAGGGAAGCTTTGGCTGCCCGAGAAAGGGAGACGTTCCTGTCCCATTTGCGGAGAATGTCCCATTGAAGTGGACGCAGATGAAACTGCGCAAAAGGAACTGCCTCCATTGCTGCCACCATCTTCCCTAGGAAGTGCATGAGGCGCCTCAGGGGGTGTGACTGACCGTGAAGGAGAGATTGCACCCCTGTCAGTAGTGAACGCTGTTTGTTCAGCGGAAGCTTCACTATCGCTGAGAGAGTATGAAACTCCATGCCAAGATATGTCAGTGATTGGGCCGGTGTCAGATTTGACTTTGGAAAATTGATGATCCACCCGAAACTCTGGAGAGTTTCCAGAGCAATGTTCAGGCTGTGTTGGCATGCCCCTTGAGAGGGTGCCTTGACAAGGAGATCGTCTAAGTAAGGGATCACCGAGTGTCCCTGAGAGTGTAGGATTGCCACCACTGTTGCCATGACCTTGGTGAAGACCCGTGGGGCTGTCGCCAGGCCAAAAGGCAGTGCCACGAACTGAAGGTGTTCGTCCCCTATGGCGAAGTGCAGGAAGCGCTGATGCTCTGGTGCAATAGGTACGTGGAGATAAGCATCTTTGATGTCTATTGATGCCAGGAAATCTCCTTGGGCCATTGAGGCGATGACGGAGCGGAGCGATTCCATCCGGAACCGCCTGGTTTTCACATGCTTGTTGAGCAGTTTTAGGTCCAGAACGGGACGGAAGGATCCGTCCTTTTTTGGCACCACGAACAAGTTGGAGTAAAAACCGTGACCCCGTTGCTGAAGAGGAACAGGGATCACCACTCCTTCCGCCTTCAGGGTGCCCACCGCCTGCATAAGAGCCTCGGCTCTGTCGGGGGCGGAGATGTTCTGAAGAAACGAATCGGAGGACGAGAGCTGAACTCTATCCTGTAACCGTGAGATAGAATGTCTCTCACCCATCGGTCTTTTACTTGTGGCAGCCAGGTGTCGCAAAAGCGGGAGAGCCTGCCACCGACCGAGGATGCGGTTTGAGGAGGCCGAAAGTCATGAGGAGGCCGCTTTGGGAGCGGTTCCTCCGGCGGTCTTTTTAGGACGTGACTTAGACCGCCATGCATCGGAGTTCCTCTGACCTTTCTGAGGCCCTTTGGACGAGGAAAATTGAGACCTGCCCGCGGTCCGAAAGGACCGAAACCTCGATTGTACCTTCCGTGGTTGAGGTCTGTTTGGTTTGGACTGGGGTAAGGATGAATCCTTTCCCTTGGATTGTTTAATGATTTCATCCTGTCGCTCACCAAACAAGCGGTCGCCAGACAATGGCAAACCGGTTAAGAACTTTTTGGAAGCAGAGTCTGCCTTCCATTCACGTAGCCACATGGCCCTGCGGAGTACCACCGAATTGGCGGATGCCACCGCCGTACGGCTCACCGAGTCCAGGATAGCATTAATGGCGTAGGACGCAAACGCCGACGCCTGATTGGTTAAGGACACCACTTGCGGGGCAGATGTACGTGTTACAGCATTAATCTGCGCCTGACAAGCTGAGATAGCTTGGAGCGCCCATACGGCTGCGAATGCTGGAGCAAAAGACGCGCCTATAGCTTCATAGATGGATTTCAACCATAGTTCCATCTGTCTGTCAGTGGCATCTTTGAGTGAAGCCCCATCTTCCACTGCAACTATGGATCTAGCCGCCAGTCTGGAGATTGGAGGATCCACCTTAGGACACTGAGTCCGGCCCTTAACAACCTCGGGGGGGGAAGGGATAACGTGTGTCCTTAAGGCGCTTGGAAAAACGCTTGTCTGGACAGTCTCGGTTTTTCTGGATTGCCTCTCTGAAGTCAGAGTGATCCAGAAACATATTTAATGTACGCTTTGGAAACCTGAAACGGAATTTCTCCTGAGAAGCAGACTCCTCAATTGGGGGAGCTGGGGGAGAAATATCCAACACCTGATTGATGGTCGCCATAAGGTCATTCACTACTGCGTCACCTTCAGGTGTATCTAGGTTGAGAGCGGCTTCAGGATCAGAATCCTGATCTGATACCTCCGCTTCATCCTCCAGAGAGTCCCCCTGCAGGGACCCTGAACAGTGTGATGAAGTGGAGGGAATTTCCCAGCGACCCCGCTTGGGCGGCCTGGGACTGCGGTCCGTGTCAGAGACCTCACCCTGTGACCTATGGGTTACCCCAGGGGAACTTTGCTGTTCCAAATGAGGGGGACCAGGGGTCAAGGATTGGACAGTGCCCGGGGCCTGAATCACCGGTCTGGACTGCAATGCTTCCAGTATTTTAGCAGACCATTTATCCATACTCTCAGACAGTTTGTCAGCAAAGGCTGCAAACTCCGTCCCTGTCACCTGGACAGTGGTAGCAGGTGGTTCCACCTGGGCCACCTGTAGCAGAGGCTCCGGCTGAGTAAGTGCCACAGGGGCCGAGCATTGCACACAATGAGGGTCAGTGGAACCTGCCGGTAGTACAGCTGTACAAGAGGTACAGGTTGCAAAGTACGCCTGTGCTTTGGCACCCTTGCTTTTTGCAGATGACATGTTGTCTCCTCTGAGAACAACCAGGAGGGTATATAGCCAAAAATAAACAGAGCGACCGTACAGCGCAAATGTATAGCCTATAAACCTATATATATATATATATATATATATATATATATATATATATATATATATATATATATATATATAAATACACTTCGGTACTCAGTGGGGCCAGCACCAGAGGTGCTGCTTACCGACCGCTGAGAGCGGTTGTGTGATCACCAGATTCCCTGCCTGGGTCTCCCTGTGTTGTCTCTCCTCTCCAGCATCTGAATCGCTGACAGGAATGGCTGCCGGCGTTCTGTGGGGAGGAGGGGACCGTGGGCGTGCCCAAGAAAAGTGCGGGAATCTAGTGCCCCAGTGTACTGAGTGAGGAGGGAGGAGGATACAAATGTATGCTCCAGCCCTCGGCGCTGACGATCTGTGCAGCGTCCCGCCCTTCCCCTGACTGGCAGGCCTGTGGGCGGGAATAAACGACACTAGGCCGCAGAAGCCGGGGACTAAAGTTATAAGCGCGGCCGGCAATAAGCGCGGCCGCGCGGTAGTCCCCCGGCGCACTAACACCTCCAGCAGTGCTGGAAAGTGTCTGGCCCAAGCGCCCCATGTCCGGCGCACTAACACACCCAGCCGTGCTGGAAAGTGTCTGGCCCAAGCGCTCCATGCCCGGCGCACTAACACACCCAGCAGTGCTGGAAAGTGTCTGGCACAAGCGCTCCATGTCCGGCGCACTAACACACCCAGCTGAGCTGGAAAGTGTATGGCACAAGCGCTCCATGTCCGGCGCACTAACACACCCAGCTGAGCTGGAAAGTGTATGGCACAAGCGCTCCATGCGCGATAGTTCCCGGCGCACTAACACACCCAGCAGTGCTGCAATGTGTGTGGCACCAGCGCTCCATGCGCTGTCCCCACGGGGACACAGAGTACCTCACAGTAGCAGGGCCTTGTCCCTGACGATACCTGGCTCCTATCCAGCAGATTCCCAGGGGCTGCGGAGGGAGCACGGTCCCAGTGCCTGGAGACCGATCCGGATCCCACTTCACCCAGAGCCCATTAAGGGATGGGGAAGGAAAACAGCATGTGGCTCCTGCCTGTGTACCCGCAATGGGTACCTCAACCTTAACAACACCGCTGACAAAGTGGGGTGAGAAGGGAGCATGCTGGGGGCCCTGTTATGGGCCCTCTTTTCTTCCATCCGACCTAGTCAGCAGCTGCTGCTGACTAAGCTGTGGAGCTATGCGTGGATGTCTGCCTCCTTCGCACAAAGCATAAAAACTGAGGAGCCCGTGAGCACGGGGGGTGTATAGGCAGAAGGGGAGGGGCTTTACACTTTTAGTGTAATACTTTGTGTGGCCTCCGGAGGCATAGCTATACACCCAATTGTCTGGGTCTCCCAATGGAGCGACAAAGAAAGGTGGTTTCTGAAGAGCCATCAGCACCCTGTTCAGATCCCAGGGTTCTAACGGACGCTTGTAAGGAGGGACTATGTGACAAACCCCCTGCAGGAACGTGCGTACCTGTGGAAGTCTGGCTAGGCGCTTCAGAAAAAACACAGAGAGCGCTGAGACTTGTCCCTTAAGGGAGCCGAGCGACAAACCCTTTTCCAATCCGGATTGAAGGAAGGAAAGAAAAGTGGGCAAGGCGAATGGCCAGGGAGTAAAACCCTGATCAGAGCACCAGGATAAGAATATCCTCCACGTCCTGTGGTAGATCTTGGCGGACGTTGGTTTCCTGGCCTGTCTCATAGTGGCAATGACCTCTTGAGATAACCCTGAAGACGCTAGGATCCAGGACTCAATGGCCACACAGTCAGGTTGAGGGCCGCAGAATTCAGATGGAAAAACGGCCCTTGAGACAGCAAATCTGGTCGGTCTGGTAGTGCCCACGGTTGACCCACCGTGAGATGCCACAGATCCGGGTACCACGACCTCCTCGGCCAGTCTGGAGCGACGAGGATGGCGCGGCGGCAGTCGGACCTGATCTTGCGTAACACTCTGGGCAACAGTGCCAGAGGAGGAAACACATAAGGCAGTTGAAACTGCGACCAATCCTGAACTAAGGCGTCTGCCGCCAGAGCTCTGTGATCTTGAGACCGTGCCATGAATGCCGGGACCTTGTTGTTGTGCCGGGACGCCATTAGGTCGACGTCCGGCATCCCCCAGCGGCAACAGATCTCTTGAAACACGTCCGGGTGAAGGGACCATTCCCCTGCGTCCATGCCCTGGCGACTGAGGAAGTCTGCTTCCCAGTTTTCTACGCCCGGGATGTGAACTGCGGATATGGTGGAGGCTGTGGCTTCCGCCCACAGCAGAATCCGCCGGACTTCCTGGAAGGCTTGCCGACTGCGTGTTCCGCCTTGGTGGTTGATGTATGCCACCGCGGTGGAGTTGTCCGACTGAATTCGGATCTGCTTGCCTTCCAGCCACGGCTGGAACGCCTTTAGGGCAAGATACACTGCCCTTATCTCCAGTACATTGATCTGAAGGGAGGACTCTGGCTGGGTCCAGGTACCCTGAGCCCTGTGGTGGAGAAAGACCGCTCCCCACCCTGACAGACTCGCGTCCGTCGTGACCACCGCCCAGGATGGGGGTAGGAAGGATTTCCCCTTCGACAATGAAGTGGGAAGAAGCCACCACCGAAGGGAGGCTTTGGCTGACTGAGAAAGGGAGACGTTCCTGTCGAGTGACGTCGACTTCCTGTCCCATTTGCGGAGAATGTCCCATTGAAGTGGACGCAGATGAAACTGCGCAAAAGGAACTGCCTCCATTGCTGCCACCATCTTCCCTAGGAAGTGCATGAGGCGCCTCAAGGGGTGTGACTGGCCTTGAAGGAGAGATTGCACCCCTGTCTGTAGTGAACGCTGTTTGTCCAGCGGAAGCTTCACTATCGCTGAGAGAGTATGAAACTCCATGCCGAGATATGTCAGTGATTGGGCCGGTGTCAGATTTGACTTTGGGAAATTGATGATCCACCCGAATCTCTGGAGAGTCTCCAGAGCAACGTTCAGGCTGTGTTGGCATGCCACTTGAGAGGGTGCCTTGACAAGCAGATCGTCTAAGTAAGGGATCACCGAGTGTCCCTGAGAGTGTAGGACTGCTACCACTGTTGCCATGACCTTGGTGAAGACCCGTGGGGCTGTCGCCAGGCCGAAAGGCAGTGCCACGAACTGAAGGTGTTCGTCCCCTATGGCGAAACGCAGGAAGCGCTGATGCTCTGGTGCAATCGGTACGTGGAGATAAGCATCTTTGATGTCGATTGATGCTAGGAAATCTCCTTGGGACATTGAGGCGATGACGGAGCGGAGCGATTCCATCCGGAACCGCCTGGTTTTTACGTGTTTGTTGAGCAGTTTTAGGTCCAGAACAGGACGGAAAGACCCGTCCTTTTTTGGCACCACAAACAAGTTGGAGTAAAAACCGTGACCCTGTTGCTGAAGAGGAACAGGGATCACCACTCCTTCTGTCTTCAGAGTGCACACCGCCTGCCGAAGAGCATCGGCTCGCTCGGGGGGCGGAGATGTTCTGAAGAATCGAGTCAGAGGACGAGAACTGAACTCTATCCTGTAACCGTGAAACAGAATGTCTCTCACCCAACGGTCTTGTACCTGTGGCAGCCAGGCGTCGCAAAAGCGGGAGAGCCTGCCACCGACCGAGGATGCGGTGTGAAGAGGCCGAAAGTCATGAGGAGGCCGCTTTGGGAGCGGTTCCTCCGGCGGTCTTTTTAGGACGTGACTTAGACCGCCATGCATCGGAGTTCCTCTGATCCTTCTGTGGCCTGTTGGACGAGGAGAATTGAGACCTGCCCGCGGGCCGAAAGGACCGAAACCTCGATTGTACCTTCCGTTGTTGAGGTCTGTTTGGTTTGGACTGGGGTAAGGATGAGTCCTTTCCCTTGGATTGTTTGGATGAAATCATTAAATCGCTCACCAAACAGGCGGTCGCCAGAAAATGGCAAACCGGTTAAGAACTTTTTGGAAGCAGAGTCTGCCTTCCACTCACGTAGCCACATGGCCCTGCGGACTGCCACCGAATTGGCGGATGCTACCGCCGTACGGCTCGCAGAGTCCAGGACAGCATTAATGGCGTAGGACGCAAACGCCGACGCCTGAGAGGTTAAGGACACCACCTGCGGAGCAGAGGCACGTGTGACTGCATTAATCTGCGAGTGACAGGCTGAGATAGCTTGGAGTGCCCATACGGCTGCGAATGCCGGAGCAAAAGACGCGCCTATAGCTTCATAGATGGATTTCAACCAGAGCTCCATCTGTCTGTCAGTGGCATCTTTGAGTGAAGCCCCATCTTCCACTGCAACTATGGATCTAGCCGCCAGTCTGGAGACTGGAGGATCCACCTTGGGACACTGGGCCCAGCCCTTGACAACGTCAGGGGGAGAAGGGATAACGTGTGTCCTTAAGGCGCTTAGAAAAGCGCTTATCTGGACAAGCTCGGTGTTCCTGGACTGCCTCTCTGAAGTCGGAGTGATCCAGAAACGTACTCATTGTACGCTTGGGAAACCTAAAACGGAATTTCTCCTGCTGAGAAGCCGACTCCTCAATTGGAGGAGCTGGGGGAGAAAGATCCAACACCTGATTGATGGACGCTATAAGGTCATTCACTATGGCGTCCCCTTCAGGTGTATCCAGGTTGAGAGCGGCCTCAGGATCAGAATCCTGATCTGCCACCTCCGCTTCATCCTCTAGAGAGTCCTCCTGCTGAGACCCTGAGCAGTGTGATGAAGTCGAGGGAATCTCCCAGCGAGCCCGCTTAGGCGGTCTGGGACTGCGGTCCGCGTCAGAGACCTCACCTTGGGACCTATGAGTCGCCCCAGGAGCACTTTGCTGCTCCAACCGAGGGGGGCCTGGGGTCAATGATTCAACAGTGCCCGGGGCCTGTGTTACCGGTCTGGACTGCAAGGCTTCTAGTATCTTAGCAGACCATTTATCCATACTCTCAGAAAGTTTGTCAGCGAATACTGCAAACTCCGTCCCTGTCACCTGGATAGTGGTAGCAGGTGGTTCCACTTGGGCCACCAGTGGCAGAGGCTCCGGCTGAGTAAGTGCCACAGGGGCCGAGCATTGCACACAATGAGGGTAGGTGGAACCTGCCGGCAGCATAGCCGCACATGAGGTACAGGCTGCAAAGTAAGCCTGTGCTTTGGCACCCTTGCTTTTTGCGGACGACATGCTGTTGTCTCCTCTGAGTACAATCTGGGAGGGTATATAGCCAAAAACCAACAGTGCGACCGTACAGAGTAAATGTATAGTATATATATATATATATATATATATATATATATATATATATTATATATATATATATATATATATATATATATATATATATATATATATATATATATATATATATATAACACACACACACACACACACTGCAGCGCCCAGGGGGGCCCTTACCGACCGCCCAAAGCGGTTGTGTGACCACCAGATTCCCTGCCTGGGCCTCCCAGAGCCGTGTTGTCTCTCCTCTCCAGCGTCAGAAGTGCTGACAGGAATGGCTGCCGGCGTTCTGTGAGGAGGAGGGGGCCGTGGGCGTGCCCTAGAAATTGCGGGAATCTGGTGCCCCACTGTGCTAAGTGAGGGGGGAGGAGGATACAAAGTATGCTCCAGCCCTCAGCGCTGACGTCCAGTGCAGCGTCCCGCCCTTCCCCTGACTGGCAGGCCCGGGGGCGGGAATATGCGGTACTAGGACGCAGAAGCCGGGGGCTAAAGTTACCAGCGCGGCCGGCAAACAAGCGCGGTCAGCGCGGTAGTCCCGGCGCACTAACACACCCAGCAGTGCTGCAGCGTGTATGACACAAGCGCTCCATGCGCCGTCCCCAAGGGGACACAGAGTACCTCACAGTAGCAGGGCCTTGTCCCTGACGATACCCGGCTCCTGTCCAGCAGATTCCCCAGGGGCTGCGGAGGGAGCACGGTCCCAGTGCCTGGAGACCGATTAGGATCCCACTTCACCCAGAGCCCTTAAGGGATGGGGAAGGAAAACAGCATGTGGCTCCTGCCTATGTACCTGCAATGGGTACCTCAACCTTAACAGCACCGCCGACCAGAGTGGGGTGAGAAGGGAGCATGCCGGGGGCCCTGTTATGGGCCCTCTTTTCTTCCATCCGATATAGTCAGCAGCTGCTGCTGACTAATTGTGGAGCTATGCATGCATGTGTGCCTCCTTCGCACAAAGCATAAAAACTGAGGAGCCCGTGATGCACGGGGGGGTGTATAGGCAGAAGGGGAGGGGCTTTACACTTTTAAGTGTAATACTTTGTGTGGCCTCCGGAGGCAGAAGCTATACACCCAATTGTCTGGGTCTCCCAATGGAGCGACAAAGAAATGGAAATAAATGGCTTAATATGATCATTCTGTCGGCTGATTAATGGCCGTGCAAAAGGGTTTTTAAAAATAAATCTGCTGCATTAAACATGTCTGGTGTGTTGGCATTATTTCACAGTGTGGGAGAAGCTGAAAAAAAAAAAAAAAAAAAGACAAAGGTTTGTGGGAGGAATCGTAAAAAAAAATTATAATTCTTTCATTATAGGTTATTCTATATTAGATGTCAGACAGTAATAGGGTCTCCCATTGGACTCCTGTGAACGGTAAAGCTGAGCCGACAATACTGTGAGCTTTAGAGGCAACGCTATGTGCGCACGCAGCGTTTGTGCCTGCAGAAATTTCTGCAGCGATTTGAACAGTACACGTGCGCTTCAAATCGCTGCAGAAAGAGTTCGTAATGGAAAAAAAAAAAAAAAAAGAAAAAAAAAGACGATTCCATGCGCTCTGACTGCAGCTCCTCCCATAGACAGAGCGGGGGCTGCAGGCAAAGCGCACGGAATAAGTGACATGTCACTTCTTAGAACGCACACTTCGGGCAGCAGCCGAAGCGCTGCGCTCTAATACGCAACGTGCGCTTGTCTCCTGCATAATTTTCATAGACTGTGCAGGGGGACGCAGGACGCATGCAGTTATGCTGCGGTGCAGATCGCAGTGTAACTGCATGCAAATACGTAACGTGCGCACATAGCCTAACACTGCTCTGCTCCCCTCCCCCCACACCGACTGCTGTGGTATGAAAGCTAAAAACATTTGTGATGATACTCAGCTCTGTTCTATTCTACATAGTAGGTGCAGAGATCAGGGCGTATCATTACATCTCAAAGGAGAAGGTCTGGTCTTCAAGCCTTCTTGGGTGTGCTGTTTTTTCCTGCTACAAGATATATCCTCCTTATTGCACGATATATGAAATTACTTCGTGCATCTACGTTATAGACTTAGCACTGGTGGAAGTGAATCAACAGTTTTCCAGGATCTATAATGAACAGTGGATGACAAAGTGTTATAAAAGGACAGATTTGGAACCAAAAGAGTTGAAGCCAGGAGCAGCGCTGGATAAATAATCTCCGGCCCCGTAGATGGAATTTGCAGGACCAAGTATGACAGAACAGATTAGGTGAGGAATGTATAGGAAAACCAAGAGCCAAGTTTACTATGAAAACAACATAAAAGGAAGACAAATAAAACCAAATACTTCTTCTACTGCCATTATTTCACTATGGAAGTCCTGCTCTGTGCAATACATTCCCATAATAAGGCAGGGTTAATGGGAAAATTGGAAACACATGGACTTCTGAAAACAAAATAACATTTCCTAGGACACAAACAATTTCATCAGCATCTAATGGACTCCAGAAAAGTGGACAATGAAACAATGCAAATTCACAATGAAGACCTTACCAATGGTTTATTCAAAGCTGGCAGAAATCAGGAAAAACAGATTTTGACATATAAAAGAAAACAAATAAGAAACAAAACAAAAAAGGCTTTTCTAGTTGTGGAAGCACCCAGTTCCCCAGTACAGTTGGTCTAAAAAAAATTAATACAAACAGCTTAAAAGAGGGTATTCACGAATGAGCCAAAATGTCGCCCGTGATTTCATTCAAACTGTAGCCAGTCTTGGTCATGGTGATAAGGCCCCGTTACACGCAACGATGTATTAACGATAAATCGCCGGGGTCACGGAATCCGTGACGCACGTCCGGCATAGTTAGCGACGTCGTTGCGTGTGACACCAACAAGCGGCCGTGAACGATGGAAAATACTCACCAAATCGTCCATCGTTGACACGTCGTTCATTTTCAAAAAAATCGTTTATTGTTGAGGACACAGGTTGTTCATCGTTCCTGAGGCAGCACACATCGCTACGTATGACACCTCGGGAACGACGAACTGCAGCTTACCTGAGGCCACCGGCAATGAGGAATGAAGGAGGTGGGCGGGATGTTACGGCCGCTCATCTCCGCCCCCTCCGCTTCTATTGGGCGGCCGCTTAGTGACGCCGCACGAACTGCCCTCTTAGAGAGGAGGCAGTTTGCCGGCCACAGCAATGTCGCTAGGCAGTTAAGTACATGTAACGGAGACTAGCGATATTGTGCGCCATGGGTAAATAGATTTGCGCGTGACGCACAAACGACGGGGGCGGGTACGCTCGATAGTGATATCGCTGCGTGTAAAGCCCCCTTTAGGGTTAACTCTCATCCTTGGTTCTCTAAAAGGGCTTAGACTGGTTAAAGGGGTTTTTCACAAGCATTTTCACTCCATAAACAGGAAATTGTTACATATTTTGTCCCATTATGTCGCTGGTGATGCAGGCAATCCGCGAAACTCAGGGGCTCTGTCAACTAAAGGCCCTGTCACACACAGAGATAAATCTGCGGCAGATCTGTGGTTGCAGTGAAATTGTGGACAATCAGTGCCAGGTTTGTGGCTGTGTACAAATGGAACAATATGTCCATGATTTCACTGCAACCACAGATCTGCCAAAGATTTATCTCTGTGTGTGACAGGGCCTTTAGATGGCAAGTGCAGCGGACTTGATGATTGTCTGCAGCGCTGTAGAAGTAACGTAACTGCTCCATTCGATGAACAGTGACCACAGCAGCAGTGGAGAGACATTACTGAGCCTGGGCAAGGCGAGTAAGGCTTAGTTTGATATTTTCAATGTTACTGAACCTGTCAAATATTCTCTTGTCTTGGTGGCATTACCCGAGGCAAATAGGAAGCAACAATGCAAAGAACCGGGTTTGTTTTTTTTTTTTTTTTTTTACAACTCCTACACAGCTTTCCAATACTTAATACATGAATATAGACACATCACCTATGTACCTTGTTGTGATTTGCAATTTCTTTGTGTTTCTTAACTACGCGGTCAATGATGTCACATATGGTCTGTATCCTCCGCTCAGGAAATCCGCACTGGAGAAACTGCTGCTTTGTTAAAACAGGCTTGTAATGGAAGACATCTCGGAGAACCTGCGAAGACACTGGTTCAGAATCGAGCAGAGAGTCCTGAACGGGGAAAACATTTTTTTTTCTGCTCTATAAAATAGCTAGCTTTCACTCCCACTCCACCACCATAAATGTATGACTTCTCCTACGTGGATCAGCGGCCATTTGTGACATGAAATGATCGGTTGGCCTGGGAATTACGTGATGGCCAGGGCTTCTGGTATGGATCTCTCCAGAATAACACCCACAAACTCACAGTCAACAGTCCATCTTCTCTGCTGTGACTAACATTCACCACACTGAGGCTTCTGAAGGGGATTTCTGAGAGAAACAGCCCCCTGAAGCGATCGTTTCCCTGTTGATTAGAAGAATTAAATATTTACCTTGTATACGGCATCAATAAATCTCAGGTCACTCTTCGCAGCTAGCTCGATGTCTAGTGACACTAATGTCTCGGCAATGTACGGAGAATAAGCAGTGAAGGTGTAGCTGATGATCGGCAGGGAGGCTGCAGGGTCTCCTTTCACCAACCTATAGTGGCAGAAATAAAATACATTATTAAAATATCCCCTCCAATTATAACTCAAGCATCCAGATAATGCACACACCATTACAAAGATGTCATATGAGATTAGAAAAAAAAAGGTCAATTGTTTCCTCACCCTCCTGAGGGACGTCTTGTTTCCCAGAACTAGGAACCATAGAGCTATTATTCCCAATATATCAGTCCTAATGCAGCGTTAGTGCCAGAATCAGGATCCAGAGTATAATGGGCGTCTCTACCACGGTAACTGACAGCCCGAGTTACCATCACGATTATGGTCTGATCTTCAGTCTCCTGACCAGAAACAGTCTATATGAGGCGCTGGTAGAGGACAGGAGACTCGTGGTCAGACCAATAATTGTGCTGTAACATACGGTGGTGAGGATGCCCCCTAATAGAGAGGGTCACTGCAATACAGTACTTACTGTAGCAATATATTCATTTCTGAAGGCTCCACACGAGGTTATAGAGCTGATCACATCGATATACATTTGCGTGGTCAAGTTTCACTAAACTTTGCATTTTGTTCACTGAAATCCCTGATGTTTTTTAGTCCAGTAGGCGGTCCTATTCAGTGACTGACAGCTATATCTGCATACACAAGCAGTAGTAGGACCGCCTACTGGACTCCCATGCATATAGATACCTGGGAGTCAATGAATACAATGCAAGTGATACTGAATCCTTTCTCACACTATATATCATTCTGCTCAGCTTCTCCTCCGTGCCCTGCTGTCCACAGACTGGTGTACAAGTACAATGGGACAGGTTCCCTTTGACTACTTATCTTACCCTGTGTAGTCGACATCCCTGGGATAACTCAGTGACCTGAGCTTCTGCTCCAGTTTTCGGAGAACTCCTTTCATGTCCCCGGTCGTCATCTTATCCTTATAGTGCAGCTGAGACAATGTCCTGGAAAAATAAGAGGAGCATTAACCGAAAACATTGAGATACCAAATCCACAGGCCGTGGGGCGCCATCTCCATCACACAGTGATCTAAAATGTGCACGGGCAGCAGAGCAAATCTGATCATCCGAGAGGACATAGGGACTGCTATACGGAAAAAATAACGCACTGGCAATGGAGACACGGCACATACCTAGGATGATCTTCTCTAAGGTAACATGAATGCGAAACCTGGACAATAAAGGAACAAGAATAAACAATCAACACCTTCACAATGTGCTGAAGAAGGAGGTTATCAATACCACGTATGGCAAGAAGAAAAATCTAACCAAGCCAGACGTGATCGCAGCAAGGATCACCAACCCAGGATTTACTACTCTGGACACATCACACAAAGAGAGCAATCACTGGAGAAGGACATCATGAATGAAAGAATAGAAGGAACAAGGCGAAGAGGAAGACTGGCAACCCAATGGCTGGATACTATCAAGATAATGGCGGAGAAGACCCTGGTGGACCTATCTAGACAAGCTCGATCTTCCTACAGAGCACTCATCCATCAAGTCTCCATGGCTCAAGATTGAGCTGAAGGCTGTTAAAAAAATAAAATACCTATACTTGTAATGACTATTCAGTGTCACCACTGCTACCCTGACAATCAGAAGAACACCGCGCGGGCCACAGGGGACACGGCCCACCACACGCACGGGACGCTGCCCACCGCAACCACGTGTGCCACGGCCCACCGCACGCATGGGACGCAGCCCACCGTAACCGCGTGGGCCACAGGGGACGCGGCCCACCGCACGCACGGGTCGCAGCCCACCGCAACCGCGTGGGCCACAGGGGACGCGGCCCACCGCAACCACATGGGCCACAAGGGACACGGCCCACCGCACGCACGGGACGCGGCCCACCGCAACCACGTGGGCCACAAGGGACACGGCCCACCGCACGCACGGGACGCGGCCCACCGCAACCACGTGGGCCACAAGGGACACGGCCCACCGCACGCACGGGACGCAGCCCACCGCAACCGCGCGGGCCACAGGGGCCCCCAAAGGAGGGTGCAGCAACCTTGAAACTGCAGAATGCGCAGTATGGGAGACGTGGAGGAGCGCACACATAAATCCGGTATGAACACACAGCTGACCCCAGCACGTCCATGGCTGCTCCTATAACGTCACTGAAGAGGCAAAAACCCCGACCATCATCTACTGGAATCTCCCACCACTATCCACCTCACCTCCGGTGTTATACAATACTGTGCCCCAGCTGCTGCAGAACAGCATGATACACGCCTCATGTGCTGTGTGAAGCAAGCATAGACCCTCCTCACACTTCACAATAAGATGTTCTGCAGCAGCTGCGGTGGGTATTATAAATAACTCTTGCTCATATGTATCACGTGACGTGCTGTTCCCCAGCTGTAATCACTGAGGTCCCCCGGGGTGACCGCAGCTGCGTCCTGCAGACCTCTCCCCCTGCACAGCGGGCGCCGGAGGCCGGTCCCCGGTCTGCAGCCTCTGTCCTCACCTGGTGTCCCGCCCCGATCAGTCCTATAACGGCGGCTGCCCGGAAGTACCGCGCCTGCAGCGCTCGCAATCGCTACAGTTACAACTCCATAGTAAGCCCCGCCCATCAACATCCTCTCAACCAATCAGCGACCTCATGTATTACACAAATGACACTTCTGTAAAGTGGGAGTTGCTAGATAAGAAAACATCTGTGATTGGTGTAGAGAAGAAGAGGCGGGGCAAGTTGTAGTTTTGACGGTTGGTGCTGTGTGGAGGGCGGCAAGGATCATGGATGTGCTGTGCTGTGTGTATTTATGTATTATGAGAGAGCAGTGCTGTGTGTATTTATGTATTATGAGAGAGCAGTGCTGTGTGGTGTGATGATGGGGGAAAGAATAGAGATGGGGGGAGCAGTGCTGTGTATGATGGGGGGGAGCAGTGCTGTGTATGATGATGGGGGGAGCAGTGCTGTGTATGATGGGGGGAGCAGTGCTGTGTATGATGATGGGGGAGCAGTGCTGTGTATGATGATGGGGGAAAGAATAGAGATGGGGAGGAGCAGTGCTGTGTATGATGGGGGGGAGCAGTGCTGTGTATGATGATGGGGGAGCAGTGCTGTGTATGATGATGGGGGAAAGAATAGAGATGGGGGAGCAGTGCTGTGTATGATGATGGGGGTAAGAATAGAGATGGGGGGAGCAGTGCTGTGTATGATGATGGGGGGAAGCAGTGCTGTGTATGATGGGGGGGAGCAGTGCTGTGTATGATGATGGGGGAGCAGTGCTGTGTATGATGATGGGGGAAAGAATAGAGATGGGGGAGCAGTGCTGTGTATGATGATGGGGGTAAGAATAGAGATGGGGGAGCAGTGCTGTGTATGATGATGGGGGGGAGCAGTGCTGTGTATGATGGGGGGGAGCAGTGCTGTGTATGATGATGGGGGAAAGAATAGAGATGGGGAGGAGCAGTGCTGTGTATGATGGGGGGGAGCAGTGCTGTGTATGATGATGGGGGGGAAGCAGTGCTGTGTATGATGGGGGGGAGCAGTGCTGTGTATGATGATGGGGGGAGCAGTGCTGTGTATGATGATGGGGAGCAGTGCTGTGTATGATGATGGGGGGAGCAGTGCTGTGTATGATGATGGGGGGAAGCAGTGCTGTGTATGATGATGGGGGGGAGCAGTGCTGTGTATGATGATGGGGGGGAGCAGTGCTGTGTATGATGATGGGGGGAAGCAGTGCTGTGTATGATGGGGGAAGCAGTGCTGTGTATGATGGGGGGGAGCAGTGCTGTGCATGATGATGGGGGGAGCAGTGCTGTGTATGATGATGGGGGGAGCAGTGCTGTGTATGATGATGGGGGGAGCAGTGCTGTGTATGATGATGGGGGGGAGCAGTGCTGTGTATGATGATGGGGGGAAGCAGTGCTGTGTATGATGATAGGGGGGAGCAGTGCTGTGTATGATGATAGGGGGGAGCAGTGCTGTGTATGATGATAGGGGGGAGCAGTGCTGTGTATGATGATGGGGGGAAGCAGTGCTGTGTATGATGGGGGGGAGCAGTGCTGTGTATGATGATGGGGGGAGCAGTGCTGTGTATGATGATGGGGAGCAGTGCTGTGTATGATGATGGGGGGAAGCAGTGCTGTGTATGATGGGGGGAGCAGTGCTGTGTGTGTTGATGGGGGGAGCAGTGCTGTGTGTGATGATGGGGGGAGCAGTGCTGTGTATGATGATGGGGAAGCAGTGCTGTGTATGATGATGGGGGGGAGCAGTGCTGTGTATGATGATGGGGGAAGCAGTGCTGTGTATGATGATGGGGGGGAGCAGTGCTGTGTATGATGATGGGGGGGAGCAGTGCTGTGTATGATGATGGGGGGGAGCAGTGCTGTGTATGATGATGGGGAGCAGTGCTGTGTATGATGATGGGGGGAAGCAGTGCTGTGTATGATGGGGGGAGCAGTGCTCTGTATGATGATGGGGGGAAGCAGTGCTGTGTATGATGATGGGGGGGAGCAGTGCTGTGTATGATGATGGGGGGGAGCAGTGCTGTGTATGATGATGGGGGGAAGCAGTGCTGTGTATGATGGGGGAAGCAGTGCTGTGTATGATGGGGGGGAGCAGTGCTGTGTATGATGATGGGGGGAAGCAGTGCTGTGTATGATGATAGGGGGGAGCAGTGCTGTGTATGATGATAGGGGGGAGCAGTGCTGTGTATGATGATAGGGGGGAGCAGTGCTGTGTATGATGATGGGGGGAGCAGTGCTGTGTATGATGATGGGGAGCAGTGCTGTGTATGATGATGGGGGGAAGCAGTGCTGTGTATGATGGGGGGGAGCAGTGCTGTGTATGATGATGGGGGGAAGCAGTGCTGTGTATGATGATGGGGGGAGCAGTGCTGTGTATGATGGGGGGGAGCAGTGCTGTGTATGATGGGGGGGAGCAGTGCTGTGTGTTGATGGGGGGAGCAGTGCTGTGTGTGATGATGGGGGGAGCAGTGCTGTGTATGATGATGGGGAAGCAGTGCTGTGTATGATGATGGGGGGGAGCAGTGCTGTGTATGATGATGGGGGAAGCAGTGCTGTGTATGATGATGGGGGGGAGCAGTACTGTGTATGATGATGGGGGGGAGCAGTGCTGTGTATGATGATGGGGGGGAGCAGTGCTGTGTATGATGATGGGGGGGAGCAGTGCTGTGTATGATGATGGGGGGGAGCAGTGCTGTGTATGATGATGGGGGGGAGCAGTGCTGTGTATGATGATGGGGGAAGCAGTGCTGTGTATGATGATGGGGGGAAGCAGTGCTGTGTATGATGATGGGGGGAAGCAGTGCTGTGTATGATGATGGGGGGAGCAGTGCTGTGTATGATGATGGGGGGAAGCAGTGCTGTGTATGATGATGGGGGGGAGCAGTGCTGTGTATGATGATGGGGGGGAGCAGTGCTGTGTATGATGATGGGGGGAGCAGTGCTGTGTATGATGGGGGGGAGCAGTGCTGTGTATGATGATGGGGGGAAGCAGTGCTGTGTATGATGATGGGGGGGAGCAGTGCTGTGTATGATGGGGGGGAGCAGTGCTGTGTATGATGATGGGGGGAAGCAGTGCTGTGTATGATGATGGGGGGGAGCAGTGCTGTGTATGATGGGGGGGAGCAGTGCTGTGTATGATGGGGGGGAGCAGTGCTGTGTGTTGATGGGGGGAGCAGTGCTGTGTGTGATGATGGGGGGAGCAGTGCTGTGTATGATGATGGGGAAGCAGTGCTGTGTATGATGATGGGGGGGAGCAGTGCTGTGTATGATGATGGGGGAAGCAGTGCTGTGTATGATGATGGGGGGGAGCAGTGCTGTGTATGATGATGGGGGGGAGCAGTGCTGTGTATGATGATGGGGGGGAGCAGTGCTGTGTATGATGATGGGGGGGAGCAGTGCTGTGTATGATGATGGGGGGGAGCAGTGCTGTGTATGATGATGGGGGGAGCAGTGCTGTGTATGATGATGGGGGGGAGCAGTGCTGTGTATGATGATGGGGGGAAGCAGTGCTGTGTATGATGATGGGGGGAAGCAGTGCTGTGTATGATGATGGGGGGAGCAGTGCTGTGTGTGATGATGGGGGGAGCAGTGCTGTGTATGATGATGGGGGGAAGCAGTGCTGTGTATGATGATGGGGGGGAGCAGTGCTGTGTATGATGATGGGGGGGAGCAGTGCTGTGTATGATGATGGGGGGAGCAGTGCTGTGTATGATGATGGGGGGAAGCATTGCTGTGTATGATGATGGGGGAGCAGTGCTGTGTATGATGATGGGGGAGCAGTGCTGTGTATGATGATGAGGGGAAGCATTGCTGTGTATGATGATGGGGGAGCAGTGCTGTGTATGATGATGGGGGAGCAGTGCTGTGTATGATGATGGGGGGAAGCATTGCTGTGTATGATGATGGGGGAGCAGTGCTGTGTATGATGATGGGGGAGCAGTGCTGTGTATGATGATGGGGGGGAGCAGTGCTGTGTATGATGATGGGGGGGAGCAGTGCTGTGTATGATGATGGGGGGAGCAGTGCTGTGTATAATGATGGGGGGAGCAGTGCTGTGTATGATGATGGGGGGAGCAGTGCTGTGTATGATGATGGGGGGGAGCAGTGCTGTGGATGATAATGGGGGGGAAACAATGTGGTGGGACAACCCATGACAAGGGTCTCCAATGACAAATATTACTTTGGTAGGAGTACTATCCTGGATTGTCCAGTGCACAATGTGCACAGTGTTTACAAAAATTCCTGGTCATGGTTGATGCAGGAAAGAAACAGCTTTAGTCTTCTGCCACACTCACGTGAAAATCACGCACGTGCCGAGAGACACGTATTTTCCCTGCGTGTTGCGTGCAGGTAAGTACGTGTCTCTGGTACGTGCGGGCCACGTGTGTTCTACGTGTGCTATCCGCGATAGCACACGTAGAACCGGTAATTATTATACTCACCTGGTCCTTCCTGATGTCCGCGCTGCTGTCCGTGGTGCTGATCTTCGGTCTCCAGCCCTCCCGTCTCCCCGCTGCTGCTGCTGCCAGGCAGTGAAGTGAATATTCTATGAGATTAATGAGCGGTGGTCGGCAGCAAGAGGCAGCAGCGGCGGAGACAGGAGGGCAGGAGAAGGTGAGTTAATGTTTTTTTTACTTTTCACTGACACGTGTGTTTTCTCCGGCGCGTGTCACACGGGACCGCATCCACACTACACCCGTGTAGTACGGGTGCGGGCCGTGTGACACCCGTGCTGCCGGCGAAAAAACGGACATGTCAGCGCTTTGAAAAACGCACACACGTACAAACGCACACGGACACACGTTCCGTGTGGTTTTACGTGTGTGTGCCTGCTACCATAGGGTAGCATTGCTGTACGTGTCTCCGTGCCGCCGGTACGTGTAAAAAATGACAAACACGTACCGGAGGCACGGATGTGTGGCGCTAGCCTTATATGGGAAGGGGTGGACGTTAACAGCTGTAGTCAAAATGAACATTTTGAGGGAATTTACTTTGAACTGCTCTCACCTGGAGGGATTGCAAACAGCGGAGAAATCCAGTCCTTGTTGAATTTAATCAGACTTAGGGGCACTTTGCACACTACGACATCGCAAGCCGATGCTGCGATGCCGAGGGCGATAGCCCTCGCCCCCGTCGCAGCCGCGATATCTTGCGATAGCTGCCGTAGCGAACATCGCTACACCAGCTTCACATGGACTTACTTGCCCTGCGACGTCGCTCTGGCCGGCCACCCGCCTCCTTCCTAAGGGGGTGGGTCGTGCAGCGTCACAGCGACGTCACACGGCAGGCGGCCAATAGAAGCAGAGGGGCGGAGATGAGCAGGATGTAAACATCCCGCCCACCTCCTTGCTTCCTAATTGCAGCCGGGACGCAGGTAAGGCGATGTTCCTCGCTCCTGCGGCTTCACACACAGTGATGTGTTCTGCCGCAGGAACGAGGAACAACATCGTAACATCGGTCCTTCTGAAATTATAGAAATGACCGACGCTACACCGATCATACGATTTCGACGCTTTTGCACTCGTTAATCGTAGTAAAAAGGATTCACATACTCCGATGTCGACAGCGACGCCGCATGTGCGTCACCTTCGATTTGACCCCACCGACATCGCACCTGCGATGTCTTAGTGTGCAAAGTACCCCTAAGTCTGTCTGCATTTTCTGTGGAGAAGCGTGAACGCCCATTAGTGATGATTGCCCAGCAGAACTGAAAACGCTCTGACATCACACTAGCAGCTGGGCAGGTCAGCACCTCCAAGGCGTATAAGGAGAGGTCGGGCCAAGTGTTCAGCTTGGACACCCAATAATTAAAGGGAACTGAAGCGTCAGAAAGGACGCAGGTATGGTCACTTAAGTATCCCTTGACCTTGTTGTACAACTTCTCCCTCCTTGGCATTGTTAAGCTGGGTTTACACACTGCAACATCTCAAACGACATCGCTGTAACGTCACCAGTTTTGTGACACAATAGCGATGTTGTTTGCGATGTTGCAGTGTGTGAAACCTATCAGCGACCTGGCCCCTGCTGTGAAGTTGTAATCGTTACAAATCGTTCAGGACCATTCCTAGGTCCTTTGTTTCCCGCTGTGCAGCATGAAGTTTCAGTGTGTGAAGACTTTGCAGAGACTTTGTTAGCAACTTCCCTTTCAAAAGGCTGCTTATCAACGTCCCCAACAACCAGCTTGGTCGCTCTGCAGGTCCGGATCGCTGTTGAGTTGTTGGACAGGTTTGCCTGTTTGACAGCTCACCAGCGACTTAGCAGAGACTTAGGGAGGTCGCTATTGCGTCACCAAACCGGTGACGTTACAGCGATGTCCTTTGCGATGTTGCAGTGTGTAAACCCAGCTTTACAGGCACAGATAGCCCTTGCTGATGTCCTGATTTATTGAAAATGGCCCAGTTTGCACACATTTTCCCCCCACCTCTGTTGGACCTGGTGTCCGTGTCTCTCCCCATTAATCCTTCGTGTTGAAAAGAGCCAGTAACTCTGCCACCAGCGTTGTCTGACGGTGATGTTTTCAGCAACTGAACTACAACGACCCTCTTGAAGGATTCCGTAGTGCAACCCTTTGGTGACTCCAAAAGGAGAGAAGGAAATTTCTCCTTGTACCGTGGGTCCAGAAAGGTGGCCAACCAGTACACGCTGTTGAATAAAATGTGAATCACGCGAGGGTCTTGCAATAGACAATTACACATGAACTGTGCCATGTTGGCAAAGCTACATACAGGCAAAGGTTCTGTATCCCTACCAGGAGGATCAATACCCATCCTCTCCTCATGCTGACACACCTCTCCTCCTTCTCTCCAGCCCATCCATGCTGGACAGACATAAAGCGGGGGTTGAGAGTCCCCTTTGTAGCATTGGGAGTCCCCTCGGTAGCACAGTAAAAAAAAAAGTCTTCCCTCCTCATCATCAGCCATTGTTGCCTCAGAATATTTGCTGCACTGGGTAGTATCATCACCCTCTGGGAAATATGGGTCTAAAGCCAGATACTGGGCAATCAAAGCTTCCCCTTTGACATTATGCAGTGATTTTTTTCAACAGACACAGCAGCGGGATGGTTAAGCTGATAATAGATTGATCACCGCTCACGAGCTTGGTGCAGTACTCAAAGTTCTCAAGAACCTCACAAACATCAGCGATACACACCCACTCGACAGTTACGTGTGGTGGCTGACTCTCAGTCTGACGAGCATGTTGAAGCTAGTATTCAGGTACCGCCCTCTGCTGCTCAGTAATCCTCACCAACATATGATATGTAGAGTTCCACCGCGTGGGCAGGTCACACATGAGTTGGTAACTGGCAAATTAAAGCGCTTTTGCAGCGCTGTAAGACCAGAAAAAGCGGAAGTGGAATGGCGGAAATGGGCGCTAATACGGCACATTTTCTCAAGTACGGCAAGTCACGGTATTTTTTCAGAAATTTCTGAACAACTAGGTTCAGCACGTGAGCCATGCATGGCAAGTGTACCAACTTGCCAGCCATTAAAGCCACCACCAGGTTACACCCTGTGTCACAAACGACCAGACTGTTTTGGAAGTGCAGTGGTGAGAGCCACTGATCGGAGTGCTCTTTTATACCTTGCCACAGCTCTCCTGCAGTGTGTGGATTGCGACCTACACAGATCAGCTTCAGCAGAGCATGTTGCCACTTTACCGAAGTGCTGCTACACAGCTCCCAGCTTGGCAGTGATGGGGAGAGTAAGTCAGCAGAGGATCAGGAGGAGGGGAGACAGGAAGTGGCATATCATGAGGCGGAAATGCTGGTAGAAGTTGGGCCCGCTATTCTTGGCGTGGGTAGGATGTGTGATCTTACAGTTTGCGACTTTGTCCCAGCATCCACCAGGCCCAACCAGTGTGCCGTGAGATATGTATCGTCCCTGTCTACAATAATTTGTCCACATGTCTGTTGTTAGGTGGACCCTCCCGGTTACAGCGTTGGTCAGAGCACATTTGAGATTGTTTAACACATGCTTGTGTAATGCAGGGATGGCACAACGGGCAAAGTATTGGCAGCTGGGAACACTGTATTGTGGGCCAGCCACAGGCAAGAGATCATGGAAACACTGTGTTCCCACAAGCCTAAACGGCAACATCTCAACGGCTAGCAATTTGACAAGGTGCGAGTTTAGGTTTTGTTCCTGTGGGTGCGTGGCTGGGTATCTATGCTTCCTTTCTAAGATCTCAGGCACGGACAACTGGACACTTCGCTGGAACAAGAAAGTGGATGTAGTTAATGTTTGCTGTGTCTGTGCACCTTGTGGGCAGGATGTATGAATGCCTGCTTCCTGGAAAGCAGATTGTGAAGGACGTACAGTTAGGTCCAGAAATATTTGGACAGTGACACAATTTTCGCGAGTTGGGCTCTGCATGCCACCACATTGGATTTGAAATGAAACCTCTACAACAGAATTCAAGTGCAGATTGTAACGTTTAATTTGAAGGTTTGAACAAAAATATCTGATAGAAATTGTAGGAATTGTACACATTTCTTTACAAACACTCCACATTTTAGGAGGTCAAAAGTAATTGGACAAATAAACCAAACCCAAAAAAAAATTTTAGTTTCAATATTTTGTTGCGAATCCTTTGGAGACAATCACTGCCTTAAGTCTGGAACCCATGGACATCACCAAACGCTGGGTTTCCTCCTTCTTAATGCTTTGCCAGGCCTTTACAGCCGTAGCCTTCAGGTCTTGCTTGTTTGTGGGTCTTTCCGTCTTAAGTCTGGATTTGAGCAAGTGAAATGCATGCTCAATTGGGTTAAGATCTGGTGATTGACTTGGCCATTGCAGAATGTTCCACTTTTTTGCACTCATGAACTCCTGGGTAGCTTTGGCTGTATGCTTGGGGTCATTGTCCATCTGTACTATGAAGCGCCGTCCGATCAACTTTGCGGCATTTGGCTGAATCTGGGCTGAAAGTATATCCCGGTACACTTCAGAATTCATCCGGCTACTCTTGTCTGCTGTTATGTCATCAATAAACACAAGTGACCCAGTGCCATTGAAAGCCATGCATGCCCATGCCATCACGTTGCCTCCACCATGTTTTACAGAGGATGTGGTATGCCTTGGATCATGTGCCGTTCCCTTTCTTCTCCAAACTTTTTTCTTCCCATCATTCTGGTACAGGTTGATCTTGGTCTCATCTGTCCATAGAATACTTTTCCAGAACTGAGCTGGCTTCATGAGGTGTTTTTCAGCAAATTTAACTCTGGCCTGTCTATTTTTGGAATTGATGAATGGTTTGCATCTAGATGTGAACCCTTTGTATTTACTTTCATGGAGTCTTCTCTTTACTGTTGACTTAGAGACAGATACACCTACTTCACTGAGAGTGTTCTGGACTTCAGTTGATGTTGTGAACGGGTTCTTCTTCACCAAAGAAAGTATGCGGCGATCATCCACCACTGTTGTCATCCGTGGACGCCCAGGCCTTTTTGAGTTCCCAAGCTCACCAGTCAATTCCTTTTTTCTCAGAATGTACCCGACTGTTGATTTTGCTACTCCAAGCTTGTCTGCTATCTCTCTGATGGATTTTTTCTTTTTTTTTCAGCCTCAGGATGTTCTGCTTCACCTCAATTGAGAGTTCCTTAGACCGCATGTTGTCTGGTCACAGCAACAGCTTCCAAATGCAAAACCACACACCTGTAATCAACCCCAGACCTTTTAACTACTTCATTGATTACAGGTTAACGAGGGAGACGCCTTCAGAGTTAATTGCAGCCCTTAGAGTCCCTTGTCCAATTACTTTTGGTCCCTTGATAAAGAGGAGGCTATGCATTACAGAGCTATGATTCCTAAACCCTTTCTCCGATTTGGATGTGAAAACTCTCATATTGCAGCTGGGAGTGTGCACTTTCAGCCCATATTATATATATAATTGTATTTCTGAACATGTTTTTGTAAACAGCTAAAATAACAAAACTTGTGTCACTGTCCAAATATTTCTGGACCTAACTGTAGCACATGGCAGTGATTTGACCCGCAGACAAAAATTTGGTACCCGGTTGTCCTGCTCACCTACTGGGGTTCTTGGCTGCTATGTGGTTCTGCATACTAGTGGCAGGGTCGTCACTAGGAATTTCAGGGCCCCATGCTAGCAAAATTTTTGGGCCTCCTTGAGACTCTGCCCAGGCTCCACCCCAGCCCCACCTCCACCCCTCAAACCGTCCACACTCCTAACGCCATGCCTGGAAAAACGTGTCTGTGGATATGTATATGTGTGTGTGTATGTATATATGTATGTATATATATATATATATATATATATATATATATATATATATCTCACAGACCAAAAGTTTGGACACACCTCATCTCTAGAACAACTGTTAAGAGGAGACTTTGTGCAGCAGGCCTTCATGGTAAAATAGCTGCTAGGATACCACTGCTACGGACAGGCAACAAGCAGAAGAGACTTGTTTGGGCTAAAGAACACAAGGAATGGACATTAGACCAGTGGAAATCTGTGCTTTGGTCTGATGAGACCAAATTTGAGATCTTTGGATCCAACCACTGTTTCTTTGTAGAAAAGGTGAACGGATGGACTCTACATGCCTGGTTCCCACCGTGATGCATGGAGAAGGAGGTGTGACTATGTGGGGGTGCTTTGCTGGTGACACTGTTGGGGATTTATTCAAAATTGAAGGCATACTAAACCAGCATGGCTACCACAGCATCTTGCAGCGGCATGCTATTCCATCCGGTTTGTGTTTAGTTGGACCATCATTTATTCAACAGGACAATGACCCCAAACACACCTCCAGGCTGTGTAAGGGCTATTTGACTAAGAAGGAGAGTGATGGGATGCTTCGCCAGATGACCTGGCCTCCACAGTTTCCAAACCTGAACCCAATCGAGATGGTTTGGGGTGAGCTGGACTGTAGAGTGAAGGCAAAAGGGCCAACAAGTGCTAAGCATCTCTGGGAACTCCTTCAAGACTGTTGGAAAACCATTTCCGGTGACTACCTCTTTAAGCTCATCAAGAGAATGCCAAGAGTGTGCAAAGCAGTTATCAAAGCAAAAGGTGGCTACTTTGAAGAACCTAGAATATAAGACATATTTTCAGTTGTTTCACACTTTAAGTATTTAATTCCACATGTTTTCATTCATAGTTTTGATGTCAATGTGAATCTACAATTCTTAGAGTCATGAAAATAAAGAAAACTCTTTGAATGAAAAAAGGTGTCCAAACTTTTGGTCTGTACTATTTGTGTGTGTGTGTGTGTATGTATATATATATATATATATATATATATATATATATATATATATATATATATATATATATATATATATATATATAATGCTGAGTATGTATGTGTGTGTATGTACAGTATGTATGTGTGTATGTCCGCTAAAGGAATCCGCACCGTCGCGCATTTACAATCACAAAATTTTGCACAGACGCCCTATGTGAGGGAATCATAGACTATGTTTTGACGGGAAAATTTAACCCCGCGCTTTACAATTACTCTCCAAAATCCTGCCTCCATTAAACTGAATGGAAGTGGGAGCTACAGGCTATTAATAGCAACTGTCAGTGGTTGCTATAGGTACAAAATAAACTTAGTATAAGAAGCTTGTGTGTGAGGTAATATGATGTCGGTGGGGAGACGGATAGAGAGACAGAGAGAGAGAGAGAGAGAGACACAGACAGACCTGGAAAGAGACAGATGGGGAAAGAGACAGCCCTGGAAAGAGAGAGCCCTGGAAAGACACAGCTGGGAAAAGAGACAGACAGGCAAAGAGACTGCCCTGGAAAGAGACCTCCTTGGAAAGAGACAGCCCTCGATAGAGACAGACTTGGAAAGAGACAGCCCAGGAAAGAGACGGCCCAGGAAAGAGACAAACGGGCAAAGAGACAGACGGGCAAAGAGACAGACGGGCAAAGAGACAGACGGGCAAAGAGACAGACGGGCAAAGAGACAGACAGGGAAAGAGACAGACAGGGAAAGAGAGAGAAAGACAGACACAGAGATGGAGACAGACTGATACAAATACAGACAGAGATAGAAACAGACAGAGACATACACACAGATAGACAAGGAAAGAGACAGACAGCGACACACAGACAGAGACTGGGAGAAAGACAGTTACTATCCCGGGCAACGCCCAGGTACTACAGCTAGTATAATATAAAGCTATGTATGTATGTGTGTGTAATGTATGTCCGCTAAAGGAATCCGCACCGTCACATTTACAATCACAAAATTTGCGCCTACGCCTCATGTGACTCAGGGAACATCATAGACTATTGTTTAGAGTGGAAAATTTAACCCTGCAGTTTACAATTACTCTCCAAAAAACCTGCTTCCATTAAAGTCAATGGAGCTGGAAGCTACAGGTTATTAATAAGAGCTGGGATTGGTTGCTATAGACAACGAAGGATATTCTTAGTATAAGAAGCTTATGTGTGAGGTGATATGATATCGGTGGAGAGACGGATAGAGAGAGACCAGACGGGAAAGAGAGACAGAGAAAGACAGGGAGAGAGACAGACAGTCAGGGAGAGAGACAGAGACAGACAGGGAGAGAGACAGAGACGGGTGCTTTACATGCTGCGACATCGCTAGCGATCTCGTTAGTGATGTGACACACCGGATCGCAGATGCAATCTGCTGAGATCGCACATAGGTCGATTTTCTAGTGCTGGTCACATGTGCGATCTCGGCAGATCGCATCTGCGATCTGGTGTGTCACATTGCTAACGAGATCGCTAACGAGATCGCTAGCGATGTCGCAGCGTGTAAAGCACCCTAGAGAGAGAGACAGACAGGGAAAGAGACAGAAACAGACAGGAAAAAAGACAGAAAGAGACAGACAGAGACAGAGAAGACCGGGAAAGAGACAGACTGCCAGACAGACACGAAAAGAGACAAACAGAAAGAGGCAGTCAGGGAAAGAGGCAGTCAGGGACATTTACAATCACAAAATTTTGCAAAGACGCCTCATGTGACTCAGAAAACGTCATAGACTATTATTTTGAGTGGAAAATGTAACCCTGCAGTTTACAGTTACTCTCCAAAAAATCTGCTTCCATTAAAGTCAATGGAGCTGGGAGCTACAGGTTAGTAATAGGAGCTGTGATTTGTTGCTATAGGCAACGAAGGATATTCTTAGTATAATAAGCTTATGCGTGAGGAAAATGATATCGATGGAGAGACAGATAGAGAAAAACAGACAGGGAAAGAGACAAACGGGGAGAGAGACAGGGAAAGAGGCAGACAGGGAAAGAGAGACAGGGAAAGAGACCGACAGGAAAAAAGACACAGAGACAGCAGAGACAGAGAGAAAGAGACAGGGAAAGAAACAGAGACAGAGAGACAGACTGCCAGACAGACAAGAAAAGAGACAAACAGAGGCAGTCAGGGACATTTACAATCACAAAATTTTGCAAAGACGCCTCATGTGACTCAGGGAACGTCATAGACTATTACTTTGAGTGGAAAATTTAACCCTGCAGTTTAGTTACTCTCCGAAAAACCTGTCTCCATTAAAGTCAATGGAGCTGGGAGCTACAGGTTAGTAATAGGAGCTATGATTGGTTGCTATAGGCAATGAAGGATATTCTTATCATATTACCTCACACATAAGCTTATTATAGTATCAGTGGAGAGACAGATAAAGAGACAGAGAGAGAGAGAAAGAGGCAGACAGACAAAGACAGAAAGGGAAAGAGACAGACAAAGACAGAAAGGGAAAGAGACAGACAAAGACAGAAAGGGAAAGAGACAGACAAAGACAGACAGGGAAAGAGACAGACAAAGACAGACAGGGAAAGAGACAGACAAAGACAGACAGGGAAAGAGACAGACAAAGACAGACAGGGAAAGAGACAGACAAAGACAGACAGGGAAAGAGACAGACAAAGACAGACAGGGAAAGAGACAGACAAAGACAGACAGGGAAAGAGACAGACAAAGACAGACAGGGAAAGAGACAGACAAAGACAGACAGGGAAAGAGACAAAGACAGACAGGGAAAGAGACAGGGAAAGAGAGAGAGACAGAGACAGCTAGCCAGGAAAAGACAAACAAAAAGCGGCAGACAGGGAAAGAGGCAGAGACAAACCGAGACAGACACACAGAGAAAGGGACAGACAGGGACAAACAGGAAAAGAGACAGGCAAAAAGACAGACAGACATACAGAGACAGACAAACAGAGACACACATAGGGAAGAGATACGGAAAGAGACAGACAGAGGCTTGGAGAGAGGGACAGTGGGAGAGAGACGGAGAGACGCTTACTATCGCAAGCAACACTGGGTACTACAGCTAGTATGTATATATATATATATATATATATATATATATATATATATACAAACACATACGGCCAAAAGTGTTAGCACACTTGAAGTTGTTCCAGATGAAGTATTTCCCACAAAAAATTATATTACAGACATCACTAGGGCGGGGCGCACAGACATCACTAGGGGGGCACACAGCCATCACTAGGTAGGCACAGCCATCACTAGGGAGGCACGGACAGCAATGGGTGGCACGGACAGCAATTGCGGAGCACAGACATCACTAGGGGGGCAATCATCACTGGTACACAGCATTAGAGAGAGCACAACACTGGAGGCTGCACAGGGCACTGTGGGTGGGGGCTGCACACAGCACTGTGGGGGGGGGCTAGACAGCACTGGGGAGCGGGCACACAAACTCATCACAGGCCTGCGGTTCCAACCCCTTACCTAAAGCAAGGCAGTGGCTCCCCCCACCACCCACGGCAATGGTCAGCTCACCGAGCGCCTACCTTTCCCAGCAGAGTGATGATCTCATCACAGTGCTGTGTGATGACACGCCACCTCCCTGCTCTGCTCCACTGCCTCGCTTCTGGCCACATGGCTAATTTGCATGTGATGCCCTAGAAGGGCTTCGCCTGCAATTTAGCCTTGTGTGCAGTGGCTGAAACGACACCGCTGGGCTCCTCTGATGCGGCTGTGACTGGGGCCTGGTGAAGAGGGGAGGCCTGGCCTGCCCGGGGCTTAACAAAGCTAAGTAATTACCCCAGGCCTCTCCGGGCCCCCTCTCTTCACCGGGCCCGGTACACCAGGCACAGTAGTATTGCCCTGATGGCGGCCCTGACTGATGGTGCTCAGGTTGCCTCTGCCCTGGCCTCTGCTCAACTTGGTATGGTAGATGCTACAGATTACAATGTTTTTCTCTGAATGACTTTCATAAAAAAACTTCCATACAGCGGCTGAACAGCCCTTTGTCCTCACTTGGCCACAGTGGGGGTGGTTTTCGGAACAGTTAACCCAGTTCTTACTCTGGGCAAACCACTAGCCCTTGGTGCCTGTGTTGGTGCTAAATATCCATCTTCCTTTGTGTTTCTATGCTGGCTATGCATGTCAACGGTCCAGGTTGGATCAGTGGACTCATCATTGACCACCTCGTCTTCCATCTCATCATCCTTTCCAATTGAGATTGTAGGCTGACCTCATGGCAACTGTGTCTCATTATCATCATCAACCTCTACCTCTGGAGACAATAAATCAGGTTCCTCAAAGTGGCTTTCTTCTGGCCATAGGTCCTTAAATAGTTGCCCGTCAAAGCACGCCACCTCCTCACGTCACTCTTAAATGATGCACTGTGAGAGGCCAGAGCGAACCAAAGGATACGTACAAAACAGATCCTCAGAGTGGCCAACCTTGGGGTCATATCTCCTGTGACTGATGATGGGGGGAGGAAGGAGGACCAGGTTGAGGATTGGTATCCACAGTACACTGTGTGGTCTTGGAATATTTGTTGCTGCTTGACAAATTGGAAGTGGCCTTTTCTGCCATACAAGACAGAATCTTCTCTTACTCTTCTGGCTTCCACACATGTTTCGTTCCAGACCGAGAAATTTGGCCAGGAACATAGGGGATGCATCAAGCTTCTTTTGACTTGACACAGGTCAGTGCCTTATCGCCCACCACTGACAACACCACGACCACGTCCCTGTCTCTTAACAACTGGATTTTTTGTCATTTTGGGTTTTGGTGACATATTTGCAGATGTTGACGGCCCAAGCCAAGCAAACTTTGACCTCAAAAATATTGTTGAAAAAGTACAAGTGAATACTTTGTACCAGGCAGCACAAAATTGTAGAGTCCGGCTTTGTAATTGCAAAGGCCACTAGCAATGTACAGTCATATGAAAAAGTTTGGGCACCCCTATTAATGTTAACCTTTTTTCTTTATAACAATTTGGGTTTTTGTAACAGCTATTTCAGTTTCATATATCTAATAACTGATGGACTGAGTAATATTTCTGGATTGAAATGAGGTTTATTGTACTAACAGAAAATGTGCAATCCGCATTTAAACAAAATTTGACCGGTGCAAAAGTATGGGCACCTCAACATAAAAGTGACGTTAATATTTTGTAGATCCTCCTTTTGCAAAAATAACAGCCTCTAGTTGCTTCCTGTAGCTTTTAATGAGTTCCTGGATCCTGGATGAAGGTATATTTGACCATTCCTGTTTACAAAACAATTCCAGTTCAGTTAATGGTCGCCGAGCATGGACAGCACGCTTCAAATCATCCCACAGATTTTCAATGATATTCAGGTCTGGGGACTGGGATGGCCATTCCAGAACATTGTAATTGTTCCTCTGCATGAATGCCTGAGTAGATTTGGAGCGGTGTTTTGGATCATTGTCTTGCTGAAATATCCATCCCCTGCGTAACTTCAACTTCGTCACTGATTCTTACACATTATTGTCAAGAATCTGCTGATACTGAGTTGAATCCATGCAACCCTCAACTTTAACAAGATTCCCGGTGCCGACACTGGCCACACAGCCCCGAAGCATGATGGAACCTCCACCAAATTTTACTGAGGGTAGCAAGTGCTTTTCTTGGAATGCCGTGTTTTTTTGCCTCCATGCAGAACGCCTTTTTGTATGACCAAACAACTCAATCTTTGTTTCATCAGTCCACAGGACCGTCTTCCAAAATGTAACGGTCTTGTCCAAATGTGCTTTTGCATACCTCAGGCGCTGTGCGGCCAGCCAATCACAGTAATCCCACAACCAAAATGGCTGCAGCATTACTGTGATTGATTAAGAAGCCCAGCATGTTTAGTGGCTGCAAATCAGGCGCCAAAACGGTAGGACGGGACATCCCTATATAGCGATGCAAATACACAAAAACTCGCAATATAACGAATACCCCAAATACCGTACTATTCATGCGAGTAGCGAATAGTAATGATTATACTGGCTCATCACTAATGGTCAGGTCACTTTTTTCCCCTTCATGACTTTTGAAGCCTAAAGGGATTATCCACTGCTTGGACAACGCCTTCACAATCCCTACATTTGCCCCAGTACAATAGTAACACCTATTCTACCCTTATTGGTGATGTTCCAGTCTTGTCGGCAGTCGTTCTCCCGGATTTGCATTACATCGTGTCACACGGTCCCTGTGGTCAACCAGCAGCCGTTTCACTCTCCCTGTCTTCAGATGAATCGAATGCAACCACGGGGAAGCAAAGCTGCTGCTCCTCTCCCTTCCTGTATGGGATTGGTCTAAAGGCGGGGAGACTGAAGCGGCTGCTGATTGGCCGCAGGGACTGGGAGAATGAGTGTCGACAGCGCTGGATCAGCACCGGCAGTAGTATAGAAGCTTGTTCACACAACCGTTTCCTCTCCATAGAGAGAAGCAGTCCAATTATTCTGATCAGTTTGATTAGAGTGATGAGTTTTTCTTGAATGTGGAGAGAAAAACAAAAGTTTCTCTACCTTCTCCATTATGTCAGTCTGTGAAAATCCCACAACATTCATTTGTCATCAGAGTGCGGTCAGATGTTTTCCACCAAGCCATAGATTTGTATTGACGATTTTGATCAAACTCTATGATCAAAATTGGACGTCTCCAATTTCTTGGTGGTCCGAGGAAGAAAAATCTAACGTGCACAGCTCTATAGTACTCGGACGTATGATATGCTACGGTATCTGTGAAAACCACAGATAGCACTCGAATGAGAAAATCAGTTGTGTGAACGAGCTCTGTGTATTATTACTGTGGGCAAACATAAGGATTGAGACGGGATTGTCTGAGTAGTGGACAACCTCTTTAACACTTTCATCGGCCATGTCCCTGCCTTTAATTCCGGCTCACACACTGAGCCATCAATTTCCTGGCATTTGACTGCTGATTTATTCAGCAGTCAAGTGCCTCTAAGGGTAAGTGCCCATGATTAGGCTTCTAGGTTTTCTGGTAGCAGCGTAATTTCTCTTGCGAAGATGCTAGTGTGATCTGTGGGAGAACGTGCTATCCGTGTACACGACCAGGGTGACTGACTGTGTTTTCGCTATGTGCTCCCACTCAAAGCACTAGCTTCTCGACAAGAATAAATTGACTTGCTGCAGCTTGGAAACCCAAATCGCAGGTCAGTGTACACAGTGTTAAAAGCAGGCACATTGTGCATGGGATTTCTATAAATCTCATCCACTGTGCTTGTACTGGGCCAAGAAAGCCGCATGTGGATCTGAGATCCACCTGTGGCTGTTAAACAGTTAAATGTTGCTAACAATAAGTGACGGTGGCAGTTAACACATACTGACAGGAAGGATATCACTAATCTCGCCTCTGTCATGTGATGCACCGATGCGTTGTCATGACAGCCAGGGGTCAGCTGATGATCCCTGTGCCTGTCATCACTATCCTCCTATGAATGCTGGCTATGAGCCGGCGTTCATAAGAGATTGTGATTTTTGCTATACATCGCAGTGCTAATGCACTGCTGTGTATAGTACAGACGATTGCAGTGTATCGTACAGACGATTGCAACTTCAAGACTCCTAAGTACCCATGTCCATGATCAGTGTTAGCAGCGTTTTGGATGCAGCATTTTTTCACTGCATAGTACAGTACAAGCACAGTGGATGAGATCTATAGAAATCCCGTCCCCACTGTGATTGTTTTTAATGCTGTGTAAACTCACCTGTGGTGCGGATTTCTGAGTTTTCTTTTATGGCAATTTATTATTGCAGAGATGCAAGTGTTATCAGGAAAACATAGCAAAAAATCTGCTGTCACTAATCCAGATTGTGCTCACGGACAGTGCGTTTTCCCGCACAGGACACTAGGGTCTCCACAAAAGAAATTACACTACGTCCAGAACACCAGGGAGCCTGATCGTGGGCATGTACTCTAAAGAAACTATTTAATACTGTAAGAAAAACAAGGTTTTAAAAGTATTAAAAAAAAACAAACCACAAAAGTTTGATTCACCCCTCCCTTTTGCCACATTAAAAATAAAGGAACAAAAAATACACATATTTGGTATCACCACATTCAGAAATGTCTGATCTATCGAAATATAAAATCAATTAATCTGATTGGTAAAGGATGTAATGAGAAAAAAAACCCCACCACAATTAAGCTTTTTTTGGCTGCCGCGACAATGCAATAGAAGGGGATCAAACATTGTATGTAGCCCACAATAGTATTAATAAAAACGCCAGCTCATGGCGCAAAAATAAGCCCTCTCACAGCCCCAGGTCCCAAGTTTATTTACCATATAGATTGTGGAATTGCGCTTTCTTTTTTTTGCAATTTCACCTTACTTGGATTTTTTTTTCCAGTTTTCCAGTACAATATGGGGCAGAATGAATGGTATCATTAAAAATGCAGCTGGAACGTAGCTGGAGCGCCGTGTATGCCAAAAGGTAACACTTATATTGATAAAGCCCTCCAGGCGTGACAAAAGTTGTTTTCTCCTTAGCGGTTTAAGTCAATGGCACTTGCCAGTACTATTTTCTGGGGTCCAGAGTTGATAAGTACCGAGCTTGCTCTAACCACTCAATCAACTCGACCATCCAAGGCATGGGTTAGCGTCAAATTTCATTGACTTTCCGGGATTTGTTACAGAACCGTAACGTTGCATCCAGCTTAGGTATTAGAACTAATGGGCTAGGCCACTCACTCCTGGACTCCTCAATGGCCCTTAAGCCTGCTTTACACGTTACGATTAAGCATACGATATCGTATGCGATCGTAACCGCCCCCATCGTATGTGCGGCACGTTCAATTTGTTGAACATGTTGCACAAACGATTATTTGCCATCACACGTACTTACCCTTCCATACGACCTTGATGTGGGCAGCGAACATCCACTTCCTGGAGTGGGAGGGACGTTCGGCGTCACATTGACGTCACGCGGCAGCCGGCCAATAGAAGAGGAGGGGTGGAGATGAGCGGGACGTAAACATCCCGCCCACCTCCTTCCTTCCGCATTGCCGGCGGGACGTAGGTAAGATCTGTTCATCGTTCCTGGGGTGTCACACACTGCGATGTGTGCTACCTCGGGAACATTGAACAACCTCACGTTCAATTTTTAGCAACTGAACGACGTGCATGCGATGAACGTTTTAACGTTCAATCGCAATCACACGTAGCTGTCACACGCTACAATATAACTTACGATGCCGAATGTGTGTCACTTACTACATGACCCCGCCGACACATCGTAAGATATATTGTAGCGGGTAAAGCCCGCTTAAATCACAGCATTGATTTCACCTCTGAGATGGCTTGTCGCTGAGCCTCAGGCACCCAATAAGGCTTACAGAGGTACATCCAGGGAGTTTGGAGAAAATACCCATATTCCAACTAACAAACTCCCTGGCTTCCTGAACCTTTCCAGCAGGAAAAGCAGACAGCGGGTTGTCACCACAGAGGCTTTCCCCATCATTCCAGAGCTTTAGCAAACTGACATGGTAGTTTTCTCCCATTTTTGCCGACCCTCTATGTCGTAGGGTCCCTGCGACTTTGTAAGGAACTTGCTGTCCACTGTGGGCACAAGTACTAGTACCCGTTCCCAGGATTAAAGGTCCAAACCTGAGCTGCCCAGTTTGTGCTGCTTCCATATGGTCCCAGACAAGTGTCAAAACTGTCTTCATCCTTTCCTGCATTTTTGCAACATGTTCAATCACACTCTTATGCAGGATGGGCTGTTGCTCCCTTGCCTCTTTGGCCACATCAAGCCACCTCCAGGGATGTCTGCTGTAGAATAGTTCGAAGGGCGAGAATCCTATGAATGCCTGGGGGACCTCTCACACAGCAAACAATAAATAGGGCAGCAAGAGATCCAAGTCCTTCCTGTCTTTGGATACAGATCTTTGATCATGTTCTTTAAATTTTTGTTAAACCTTTCGACCAGAACATCTGTTTGTAAATGATAAACCGACATACAGTTAGGTCCAGAAATATTTGGACAGTGACACAAGTTTTGTTATTTTAGCTGTTTACAAAAACATGTTCAGAAATACAATTATATATATAATATGGGCTGAAAGTGCACACTCCCAGCTGCAATATGAGAGTTTTCACATCCAAATCGGAGAAAGGGTTTAGGAATCATAGCTCTGTAATGCATAGCCTCCTCTTTTTAAAGGGACCAAAAGTAATTGGACAAGGGACTCTAAGGGCTGCAATTAACTCTGATGGCGTCTCCCTCGTTAACCTGTAATCACTGAAGTAGTTAAAAGGTCTGGGGTTGATTACAGGTGTGTGGTTTTGCATTTGGAAGCTGTTGCTATGACCAGACAACATGCGGTCTAAGGAACTCTCAATTGAGGTGAAGCAGAACATCCTGAGGCTGAAAAAAAAGAAAAAATCCATCAGAGAGATAGCAGACATGCTTGGAGTAGCAAAATCAACAGTCGGGTACATTCTGAGAAAAAAGGAATTGACTGGTGAGCTTGGGAACTCAAAAAGGCATGGGCTTCCACGGATGACAACAGTGGTGGATGATCGCCGCATACTTTCTTTGGTGAAGAAGAACCCGTTCACAACATCAACTGAAGTCCAGAACACTCTCAGTGAAGTAGGTGTATCTGTCTCTAAGTCAACAGTAAAGAGAAGACTCCATGAAAGTAAATACAAAGGGTTCACATCTAGATGCAAACCATTCATCAATTCCAAAAATAGACAGGCCAGAGTTAAATTTGCTGAAAAACACCTCATGAAGCCAGCTCAGTTCTGGAAAAGTATTCTATGGACAGATGAGACAAAGATCAACCTGTACCAGAATGATGGGAAGAAAAAAGTTTGGAGAAGAAAGGGAACGGCACATGATCCAAGGCACACCACATCCTCTGTAAAACATGGTGGAGGCAACGTGATGGCATGGGCATGCATGGCTTTCAATGGCACTGGGTCACTTGTGTTTATTGATGACATAACAGCAGACAAGAGTAGCCGGATGAATTCTGAAGTGTACCGGGATATACTTTCAGCCCAGATTCAGCCAAATGCCGCAAAGTTGATAGGACGGCGCTTCATAGTACAGATGGACAATGACCCCAAGCATACAGCCAAAGCTACCCAGGAGTTTATGAGTGCAAAAAAGTGGAACATTCTGCAATGGCCAAGTCAATCACCAGATCTTAACCCAATTGAGCATGCATTTCACTTGCTCAAATCCAGACTTAAGACGGAAAGATCCACAAACAAGCAAGACCTGAAGGCTGCGGCTGTAAAGGCCTGGCAAAGCATTAAGAAGGAGGAAACCCAGCGTTTGGTGATGTCCATGGGTTCCAGACTTAAGGCAGTGATTGCCTCCAAAGGATTTGCAACAAAATAATGAAAATAAAAATATTTTGTTTGGGTTTGGTTAATTTGTCCAATTACTTTTGACCTCCTAAAATGTGGAGTGTTTGTAAAGAAATGTGTACAATTCCTACAATTTCTATCAGATATTTTTGTTCAAACCTTCAAATTAAACGTTACAATCTGCACTTGAATTCTGTTGTAGAGGTTTCATTTCAAATCCAATGTGGTGGCATGCAGAGCCCAACTCGCGAAAATTGTGTCACTGTCCAAATATTTCTGGACCTAACTGTATGAAAGTGTTTAACATTTGGCAATTTGGAGCCTTCCTTCTTGGCATTAGACATGATGAGAGTCCCCTGGTCTGTTAAGATCTCCTTAGGTATCTCCACCTGAGAGAACATGCCCATTAGTTCCTTGGCTGTGAGTTTAGCTGACTTATGGTGCAGGGGAACCACCTCAGGATACTGTAAAGCATAACTAAACACTACCAGGATATGCTCGTGATCACTAGACAACTTATTTACCGGTCCCAGCAAATCCATGGCTACTCTTTTAAACGGTACCTCTATAATCGGCAGAGGTACCAAGGTACAACTAAAATGAGGCTTGGGGCTGGTCACCTGACAGACCGGACAGGAGTCACAATACCATTTCATGTCTTGAAAGACAGCTGAATTGTAAAACCGCTGCAGGATTCGGTCCTGGGTTTCCTTAGGGGCAAGGTTTCAGGGAAGTACGTGTTGGTGGCTGAGTTCCATCAGCAGCCTACAATAAGCCAGGGGTACCACCAATTGTTTTATAGTTTTGCCCCATACTTAATCAACTTGGTACACCAAGTCTTGGTTAACCTTGAAGTGAAGAAACATTGTATTTGCCCCAGGTTGTTGGGGTTCCCCATCAACAATTAACACATTTTCCCTGGCACTGGAAAAAGTAGGGTCTGGAAGTTCCGCAGCACCAAATTTGTTGCCAGAGACATATCAGGTCCCGGGGGCAAGTACTCTATTTCCCCGGCCATCACATCCAGAGGATTTTTATTCGTCTTCCGCAGTGGGGTAGAGGTCATCCCTACAGCTGGCAATTCTTACTCAGGGCCACAAGATTCTTGTACCACTTCTGTCCAATGACCGATATATGTGCTGACCAATATTCCCCGGGTGGCACAATTGTTGGCCATAGGGCAGAGAATAAGGGAAAGTCCCTCCCTAATATCAATTTGTAGAGCAGACTTACAGCCACTCCTACCTCATGGCATTGCCTCCGGGCTGGTATGTTTATCATTACCAATGGAGTGGAATAGTCTTTAAAGTCCCCATCAATACATAAGATGCCAATTTTCCGGCTCGTGAACTTGTTAGCTCTCACCAGGGTCACGAGACTCCCTGAGTCAAGCAGGACCAGTCAGGGTGCCCATTCTTTCAATGTGACACAAATAATTATTATGGGGAGCTTTCGGCGTGCCAGTTGCGCAGACCCTTTTAGCATACAGGGACTGCCGGTACCCAAAGTTTGTGTTAATAGGCTCAGCAAGGTGTCCCATTCCCAGCAGGAGAAGTCCTAAATTACCCACCTTGGCTCTGCCTGTGGTTTGGGGATGGGAACTTTCCATACACCCTTCCTACAGACCCAGGTCCTCGGTAGCCTCATACCGCTGTATAAGGTTTACCATCTGGAGCACATTATTAGGGAATGCTTGTCCAACCCAGCACTGGAGAGGGTGTGGTAAGGCCCTCTAGAATTTATCAGCCACTATGTAATTCACTATGGCATTGGGAGGTAGTATCTCGGGCTGCAATCACTTCTTTTTAAGGTGCACCAAGTCAGAACACTGGGACTGTTGGTTCGGAATGATTAAACGCCAATTGATGCACCCACTCGTCCAGAACTAACACATGTACGCCAAATCATGCCAGGATCTCAGCCTTGATGATTGTGTAATCCGCCACTTGCTCTGCCGGTAAGTCGAAATAGGCCTTCTCGGATCCCGATGCCAGAAACAAAGACATAACTTCTGCCCATTGATACCGAGGTTGACTCTCCCTCTCAGCCATTCTCTCAAATATGGCCAGGAAGATCTCAAAGTCATCCGAAAGTTCCGTTTTGGGGATTGCGGCACGGACCACTTTCCAGGCATTGTGGACCACCTGAGTTCCTGCCGTCTTTAGCGCCATCATGTGCTGTACTATCAGCTGGATGGTCTCCTATTGTTGCTGGTTTAATATTTGTTGCTGCCAGGTCACCTCCATGCCACTTTTGACTCCACTTTTGACCTCCATGCCACTTTGACTCACATATCCTCATCTGGGTTTGCGATAATCCCTTTACCCAGGTCATACTGTATATTAGCACTAGAGTTGATCGAACCTGCCAAAATCCGGGACCGGTAGATCACTGCCGGATTAAAAAAAAAGTCTGAATCCACTCTGGATTCCGGTGCCCATATAAGCCTATGGGGACCAGAATCTGGAGATTAAAAATGTTTGTGGAGGGGACAGGGGGGTAGGAGTGTGCGCGGTCTACTCACCCGAGGCTGTGTCATGGCAGGAAACTCCTTCCGGGTCAGCTTTTCCCTTCCGTAGCCGACGATTCATTCATTGTTTTGCCCGCCCACCGGCACGTGTAATTGGTTGCAGTTAGATGCGCCCCCAGCCTGAGTGGCAGTGTGTCAGCTGACTGCAACCAATCACAGGCGGCAGGACGACTAGTGGGCGGGGAAAGCAATGCAAGTGTCTGCTGGTCAGTATGGTGAACGTGCATGTGTTTCAGAAACACATGCACGCTCCTGTCAGTAGTGTGCGTGGCTGTGCCAGTGATGCACCATTTTTTTTTCTTTTATTTAAATAATTAAAAAAAAAAAAATACATGCGGTTCCCCCCTAATTTTGAAACCCAGCCAAGATAAAGCCAGCTGGGGGATGGTATTCTCAGCCCGCAGCCACCCAGTATTGCCGCATCTATTAGATGTGACAATCCCGGTGCTTTACCGGCTCTTCCCGTTGGCATATAGCGGTGCCAATCGCGGTAATAAGGGGTTAATAGCAGCACACAGCTGCTACTAAACCCTAGGTTAGTAATAGCACAGGCGTCTATGAGATACCTGCATCACACTAACCTGTAAATGAAAGTAAATAAACACAGACACAGAGAAAAATCCTTTATTTGGAATAAAGTACAAAACACGACCTCCTTCACCTCTTTATTAACCCTGCAGGTCCGCCGTAATCCACACAAGGTTCCACACTGCTTTAGCTCTGCTACATAACAAAGCCAACAGCCATAGAGCACGACCGCTGGCTGTGCAGACAATGATTGAGCCGCGATGACTGCACAGCAGGCAGATACTGTCACAGGCTGGGGGCGCGTATGGCTGCAACCAATCACAGACGAGAGGATGGCTGGTGTGTGGGGAAAATACAGAAAGCTGTGTGTATACGATGCACAATACAGAAAGTGAATGCACAACCCGGAAGCAGTGTGCCGCCATGACATCGAGTCTCGGTAAGTATGAAACGCTGTTTATTTCTGTTTTTCTTTATTTTTCAATTATTTTCCCCAGTGCCGGATCCAGATCGTGCACCCGGGCATCTTTGAAACCGCACGGAACCGGATTTTTACAGTTCGGATCTGCTTAGCCCTAATTAGCACCCAGCAAAAAGACCAAAACATTAGCACCTGCCTCACTGCATTTGCCCTCTTTAAGGGTACTTTCACACTTCCGTTTTTTTATTTTGGTGCAATCCGCTGTCTTGGGAATCAGCAGAATCCGTTAACGGATTCCGCTGTTTCCCATAGACTTACATTCATGACGGATTGTGCCAAAAGTACCTGCGTTGCTTCCGTTGGCCGATGCTCCGTTGCTTCCGCTGAATGGAAGCAACGCTGAATGTAACGTTCTTTGCTTGGTCAAAATGACGCCGACCAGCGGATTCCGTTGCTTCCGTTAAAATTTATAATAGTTCCCTATGGTAGCGGATTCCGTTGATAAGTGCTTAACAACGGAATCCGCTGCTGGATTCCGCTATTTTCTACTGAGCATGCCCAGACTAAAGACCAATCACTATGTCAAGGTTCCTTATCTGGAAAGCTATATAAGAGCCCTAATTCAAAGCAGCAAACAATGCCTTTGGACACTGAGAGATGCTGTGAATCCCTGAAGACCATCTCTGAAGAAATCAGACCAGGAGAAAATATCTGGGAGAACTGGAGGACAATTGCGGAGTTGAGAAAAATAGCGACCCATAGTCCCCATGTTTAGTTTACCTATCCTTTTTTTTTTATTTTTTTTTTTTCACCGTTGATATTATTCTTGAATGTTAAATAAAGAGCTTATGCTCCTTTCTGTATCCCAAAAAATTTAAAACAAAAAAAATAATAAAAATGTACCCAATTATTGGTTTGTTGAGTAATTTACCGCCTTTTTAGTGTATGTATTTGTATAATTTTGTTTTGCCTTTTGTTGCTTTTTTCAACAATGTTTTTTGGTTATTTTTGTGTTGGAAAAAACATTCAAATTGGTGAAATTGACCGGAAATAGGATTAATGGAGTTGAGTTGGGTTAGGGTGGGTCTATTGTTTGGTAATGGGAGGTGGGTTAGGGTGGGGCTATTGTTTAGTAATGGGAGGTGCATCTATTGTTTGGTCATGGGAGGTGGGTTAGGGTGGGGCTATTGTTTGGTAATGGGAGGTGGGTCTATTGTTTGGTCATGGGAGGTGGGTTAGGGTGGGGCTATTGTTTGGTAATGGGAGGTGGGTCTATTGTTTGGTCATGGGAGGTGGGTTAGGGTGGAGCTATTGTTTGGTAATGGGAGGTGGGTAGTTTAGGGCTATTGTTTGGTAATGGAAGGTGGGTTTAGGATGTGGCTATTGATTGATAATGGGCGTAAGGTTTGTTATGATGCTAATTTTAATTTGTGGGTTTTTGGTTTTGTTTTTTTTTGTTTTTTGTGCGTTGGCTCACAAATAAACTAAATTTTTTTATTTGGCAAAACTCATACAAATTTTGTGGGTTTTTTTCTTCAATAGACTAAACACCAACCAACGGCAGCAACCCAGCCAGCCCAATCAGCGTCAGCAACCCAGCCAGCCCAACCAGCGGCAGCAACCCAGCCAGCCAGACGCCCAACTTTCTAGGTACCCATGTAAGTATCTCTTCAGCCCAACTGAACAGGTCCAATGCTCTTTATTTTTTTAATGTGGTGTTTTTTTTCTCCAATAGACCAAACACCAACCAGCGGCAGCAACCCAGCCAGCCCAACTAGCGGCAGCAACCAAGCCAGCCCAACCAGCGGCAGCAACCCAGCCAGCCAGACGCCCAACTTTCTAGGTACCCATGTAAGTATCTCTTTAGCCCAACTGAACAGGTGAGTGGTCCAAAGCTTTATATTTGTAATGTGGTCTTTTTTTCTCCAATAGAACTAAAGGAAAAGATTCTATAGAATGTCTTCTGATGACAGCCCCCTTGAAAGGCGTCAGCGAGTGGAAGTGAAATTTTCAAGTAAATTTTTTTTTTTAATATGTTGAATGCAACTAGTACTAACAATTTTTTAATTTGTATTTAGGAGGAGGCTGATGCCGAACCGGGGGTGCCAGAAGCAGGACGGGGTGCAGAAAATAGTGGCGAAGGCTCGCAGGATGTAAGTATATCCACAACAATGACATCATAACCATTACATCAAACATGCTAACACGACAAATTTCCAAAAAAATCACAAGTTGCTATAATTACCATATCATGCATGACATATTTAAAAGTAAAACTATACATTTGTCTATCTGTAATGTATTTTTTCTTTTTTCAGGTTGCACTGCCTGTCCGTCGTAGAGTTCCTCCCAGGGGCTCCCGGGATCGTTGAGGGCGCGGCAGGGGTCGACAGCGTGTGAGTATTTATTATAGAACATTTTTTAGTAACTAAAATTTATACAATGCATTATAACTAATATCAGGTTTTTTATATTTTTTTCGTACTTGCCACAGGTTTCACAACGGCAGCAGGACGAGGAATCTGATGGGGAGGAAACGGGTATAGATGTGGACCTCCTCATCAACCTCGTCCATGCCCGGCAGCCGTTGTGGGACATGCAAAACCATCGCCATGCTGGTTCTGTCATCACTCGACGGCTCTGGGAACAGGTTGCCTCCGAAGTAATAGATGGATGGGAGGATCTCAATGACAGGACAAAATCCAAAGCAGGTAAGTAAAGTACTGGGTCATTCCATATCAAGTGGACCAGTTTTAAAAATCGTCCCCACTCGACCTTCTCCGATTTTGCTGAAAATTTATAAGGATGTACATGTATGTTTGAAAAGAGGTTCTGTAAATTTTTAGGGCCAGATCTCAAATACATTGGGCACTGTTGACCTTTCACGGGAGGTCCCACCAAGCCTGCGGCTTCAGCTAAGAGGATTTTACAAACTTTGGCACATAGCCATTAGAGTAATATACTGGCTATGATGCTGAAATTTGGCATACTAGCTCAACTTTTGCTGCTAAACACGATAAAATTATACCGGCTATGACAAAACAATATGTCGGCCTCAATTTTGTGTCAAAGTAGCTTGTAAAACGTGTCGAATAAACTTTATGCCTAACTTTGCCCATATATAACTCAAGACCAAAAACCAATAGTAACTGGTGCTTTGCCCTGTACACCAAACATCTACATGACTTTGCATTGCTGCAATATCACGGTCAAAGCATATGTATTTGTGGAAATATTCACACCCACATATGATTTCAAACTTTAAAAAAACGAATTTTACCTATTTTTAGGTCAAATTTCTCAAAAAGGGTACCCCTAAAATATATTAATTCTGATATCATTAGAAAGAGCACATTTTTCTCTACAAGGATCATGGGGGTTTTTTTTGGAGTCTCTCAGTTTAAGAAAAGAAAAATGCCACTGAACATGGTGTTATTTATTAATACGCAATGAATGGTAACTGCACAATTCAAACCCTTGCGTTGGTCCATGGTGGTTATACCACAACCAATTCACTAAGAATTGGTTTTATAATCCTATTAAGAATTGTAATAATGCTGTCTTTCGAGAATTGGAAGCCCCATCGCCTAGGAGCCATGGCCGATAGCCGTGCAACGCCAGCCGCGGGCGGTCTCTTTATCGCAGGTTCCAAAGCCTGAGGGTGGGTGTCTTTGCCTAGGATCCCAAGCCTAATATTGGGTATCTTTGTTGGTTCCCAAGCCATAATCTTCTGCTCTCTCCATCCCTTCCACCTCTACTTCTGATCCCTCGCTTCCACCTCTACTTCTGATCCCTCTGCCCCATCCACCTCTACCTCTGATCCCTCACAATCTACCATACCATCTTTCCCATCTTACCCACCCTGCCCCTCAGCATACTGGCAGACCTCATTACATGAGGCTGGTCAGCGTGTAGGTGTTCCCTTATCCAACCCCTCTGATGCTCCCGACACTAGAACCACGTTAGGTTCTGGGCGACAGCGAGAAAGGGGACAGGTTAGGGGCAGCACCGAATTCTTACATCTGAATGCATCCATCCATAGTTTTAGTCAAGTATTATCTGACCAAATTATTGCTGGCTTCAACCTGATAAACCATAGTTTACAGGAGTTGACCAGCAAGATGGATCAGGTGCTTTCAGCTGTAAGACAAATACCTAGCCAGCATTATTTTCATTCAGCTGGAAAACCTACCGTCTGAACAGCAAATATATGTGATGAGGGCTTTTCAGAATGCTATTTTGCTACTGAATCCACTACCCCCTACCACCACTGCACCATCTCATCCCACAGCACCTCCTCCTGCACCCCCTGCCCCGATTCAGCCCCCTGCCCCGATTATGCCCCCTGCCCATTATCAGCCCCCTCCCCATTATTACCACTCTGCACGATCTCTCTCTCTCTCTCCCCATTCAGTTACATGGCCGGGGATTCCGGATCGGATCAGGACTTCGGCAGCAACCCGATCCGGATCCGCCGGACCCGGTTTATCACCGATCCGCTCAACTCTAGTCTAAATCCAAACCCAAACATCTTTTGCCATACCCACCTATACCCCTTCCGTACATCACCCGTCTCCCAGCCCTCAGCCATCTCCTAGCACTCTGTCATCTTCTGTAAGTACACCATTTTATCCCACTACTTCCCTTGCTTTTTCAACTCCCTCACCTGCTGCAACCGTAACCCAACCTTCTCCTTCCCCATCCTCACTTAATACACCGCATGTTGAAGGGGTCAGTCCTGCAAGCAACTCCAGTGATATCTCCACCCCACATAGATACTTTCATTTATAAATTTATTTTAAATCATGTCTATTTTAATTTAATAAATTCTGTTTTATTTCACTTATATTTTGTCTCTGGTTTTTAATCAACACATTTGTTCAACATTTGTCTTTATTAACATTAACATGTGGTTTTCATGACATAACGCTTGACAAACAATATAATCAAGTATAAAATACACTCTTACAATTTTAATAAAATCTCCAATTGGAATTATTGCAATTTTTACCACTATGAATGCCTGAAAAACATTTAAAATGTAAAAAAAAAACCAGATCATTCTGTCCTGCCACTCAAGTCGCCCTCCTTCAGAGATAAAATAGGCAGCAAATTTGTCACGGATTGCAATTATTTCCCTACCACTGCGGAAGGTAATGTTTGCAGTCTGGCAGATTACTATTGGACAGTTCATCTTCGACTGGAGTCACTCCATTGGTTAATAGATAATTATGTAACACGACACAGGCTTTTGATGATATCATCCACAGTGTCGACTTTTACATTTATTGCAGTGGTCATAACTCGCCACTTAGCCGTAAGGAGGCCAAACGCGCACTCAACCATGCACCTTGCACGACTCAATCGGTAGTTGATTATTTTCTGCTCGTATGACAACCCACGACTTGAGTAGAGTTTGAGAAGGTGTTTGTCCAACTGGAATGCCTCGTCGCCAAGGCAGATAAAAGGCAGGGGTGGACCAGAAGTTTGGGGAGTGGGCTTGGTGGTGGGAAGCTGAATTGGTCTCCATATAGATTGTGGCCCATGATAGAGGTTTTAAAAACCTGTGAGTCATTACTTCTGCCATAGGCTCCTATGTCCACTGCCAGAAATTTATATTTTGCATCGGCAATAGCCATCAGGACAACTGAAAAGAACTTCTTATAATTGAAGTGTTCAGATCCGGTGTTTGCTGGCTTCACTATCCGAACATGCTTTCCGTCCACCGCACCGCAGCAATTGGGGAAGTCACAGATTTCATAAAACTGGGCTGCTGTGGACATCCAGAGTTGTGACGATGGTTGCGGAATATATTCAGCATTTAAGGAATCCCATAATGCACGGCAAGTGGTGGTTACGATGCCGGAAATAGTTGAGATTCCTACACGGAACTGGTAATGCAGCGAAGAATAAGACTCACCAGTGGCCACAAATCTGTAAAATAAAAACTTAACAATTAATTAACAGTCCCAAAAAACAACAATTACATCACATGATGGGTAGCACAATACAATTTTTGATTTTTACCTGAGAGTGATCATGAGACGCTCTGCAGCAGTTATTGCCAGCCGGCAAAAGGTGTCGCTGCGACGGATGAGAGGCTCCACCAAGTTGTCAAACATCGCCGCAGACATTCTAACGTATCGGAAAAACTTGTCCGCATGGCTCTTTAACTCTAAATAGAGTGTGGTAAAAACGCCACAGGATACACGAACATCATTGATGGGGTGGACCCAGAAACGGCGAAGCCGACGCCTCATACGTTGCCGCTCCTTTTCAGCAATGTTAAACGCAAAAACATTTGCTTGTTACGAAAAGTCAATGTATGCTTGTACGATCCTCCCGGTAATAACATCCATCTTTCTTCTTTGTGTGGCAGCCTCTACAGATGGCCGGTCAGAACACACTTTATATACGTCTCCAAATTGTGTGGCACTCCCATTGGGCTGTCCCAAAGAAGAAGAGGAAAAAAAAACCCAAATGGATCTGACGGATTCTGTTTAACGGACGCATAACGGATGCAACGTGTCCGTTTTTTCACAGGAAACCTCTAACGGATTCCTGTGAAATAACGCATCCGTTGCTTCAGTTTGCACCTTAAAAATAACGGATGCGTCAAAACGACGCAGCAACGGACCCAGTGGATTTCACACAACGCAAGTGTGAAACTAGCCTAAGCCACCAATTGTGAGAGATTCGCTTTGGTAAGCAATGGCAGGGATGCAGTGAAGAGGCATACACAGGATTTCAGTCAAAACTCAGTATTTTATTCACACTGGTAGCATAAAGAAAAACACAGTCTTTCATCAGACGGGAATGCAAAGCATAAGTCCAGCTTATCAAACAGCTTTGATTAGGTCCTGAACGTGCCAGTCCATGTTCAGCCTTTTCTAGCCAAAACACCCACACCCACTGAGGAGTTAATGCTGTCTATTTATGCTGCCCGGTCTGCTTCAGCTGTGCAACCTGGGCATTTCCCCAAAAACCCAGAATAGCAGAGAAGGCCCAGACCAGGGCTTGCCTCCTTCCTGCTGCTCACCAGTGCAAGAGGCACTTGCTCGGAGAAATATATCTACCACCATTTACCACCATAAGCCTCACTGCGTCACATTACTTATAATTGTACTCCAGTTACCATAGAAACATAACGAAAAGATCTAAAATCTCTGAAATAGAAAACTTTGTGAAAACCAAGCCTTGTGTCAGTCTCAAAACTTTTGGCCACAACTGTATAGTAATCCTACCTGTAGCCGATTCATAGTTCTGGAGCCCCATTTCTGTCTTCCCAAAAAAAATGTCACCACTTCCTATGACTTTGCAAGTCACAAATACCTCCTTCTCATTGAGTCTACTCTGTCATTATCACCCGGGTCCTATCAGGGGGCAGTGGAGGAAAAGTCTGTCATGTCTGAATTGTCAGAGAACAAAATGTGATGCATAAAATATCACTTATTAAAGTCCCTGCCGCTCTTTGTGAATTGTCCTGCAGGGTGATGATCTGACGGTTCAGTCACCTGTTTTGCATATTTCTTCTGTTTTTGCATCCATTTGTATTATTGCTTGTAGCTATTATGTTACCTGTTTGTATTAGTAGGACGTTTTACTTGTGTAATTTAAAGGGAACCTGTCACCAGATATGACCCATATAATCTGCAGCCACCACCAGTGAGCTCTTATATATAGCATCTAGAATACTGTATATAAAAGCCCAGGCTACTGTGTATAACGTAAAATACACCTTTATTATACTCACCTGGGGTGCAATCGAATCCAATGGGCATTGCCTCTCTGCTAAGATGGCAGTCTTCCTTCTTCCTAGCCCCGTGTGGATGATGTTTCCTATATCAGCCACACAGAGGCCACCATTGTGCTCGAGCACACACACTTCTGTCTGCCCTGCTGAGGGCAGATCAAAGTACTGTCATGGGCAGGTGCTGGCAAAGGTCAAAAATCGCCCAAGCATGCACACTACAATACTTTGAGCTGCCCTCAGCAGAGAGAGAAGAGAGGGAGGGGGAGGAACGGGAGAGAGAGAGGAACGGGGGAGAGAGAGGAACGGGAAAGGGAGAAGAACGGGAGAGAGAGAGGAACGGGGGAGAGAGAGGAACGGGGGAGAGAGAGGAACGGGAGAGGGAGAAGAACGGGAGAGGGAGAGGAACAGGAGAAGAAGAGGAACGGGAGAAGAAGAGGAATGGCACATGGACGGGAGAGGGAGAGAAACGGGAGAGGGAGAGGAACGGGAGACGGAGAGGAACGGGAGACGGAGAGGAACGGGAGACGGAGAGGAATGGGAGACGGAGAGGAACGGGAGACGGAGAGGAACGGGAGACGGAGAGGAACAGGAGAGGGAGAGGAACGGGAGAAGAAGAGGAATGGCACATGGACGGGAGAGGGAGAGAAACGGGAGAGGGAGAGGAACGGGAGACGGAGAGGAACGGGAGACGGAGAGGAACGGGAGACGGAGAGGAACGGGAGACGGAGAGGAACGGGAGACGGAGAGGAACGGGAGACGGAGAGGAATGGGAGAGAGAGAGGAATGGGAGAGAGAGAGGAACGGGAGAGGGAGAGGAACGGGAGACGGAGAGGAATGGGAGAGAGAGAGGAACGGGAGAGGGAGAGGAACGGGAGACGGCGAGGAAGAGAAACGGGAGAGAGAGGGACGGGAGACGGAGAGGAACGGGAGACGGAGAGGAACGGGAGAGAGGAACGGGAGAGGAAGAGGAACGGGAGACAAAGAGAAATGGGACATGGACGGGAGAGGGAGAGGAACGGGACAGAGAGAGGGACGGGAGAGGAAGAGGAACGGGAAAGAGAGAGGAACGGTAGACGGAGAGGAGAGGGAGAGGGACGGGAGAGGGAGAGGAACGAGAGAAACGGGAGAGGAACGGGAGGAGAGGAACGGGAGAGAGGAACAAGAGAGGGAAAGGAACGGGAAAGGAAGAGGAATGGGAGAGGGAGAGGAACAGGAGAGGGAGAGGGAGAGGAGCGGGAGAGGGAAAGAAACACAGAGGCCACCATTGTGCTCCTGCGCACACACACTTCTGTCTGCCCTGCTGAGGGCAGGTCAAAGTACCGTCATGGGCAGGTGCTGGCAAAGGTCAAAAATCGCCCAAGCATGCACACTACAATACTTTGATCTGCCCTCAGCAGAGAGAGAAGAGAGGGAGGGGGAGGAACGGAAGAGGAATGGGAGAGAGAGAGGAACGGGGAGAGAGAGGAACGGGAGAGGGAGAGGAACGGGAGAGGGAGAGGAACGGGAGAGAGAGAGGAACAGTAGAGGGAGGGAGAGGAACGGGAGAGAGAGAGGAACGGGAGAGAGAGAGGAACGGGAGACGGAGAAGAACGGGAGAGAGAGAGGAACAGTAGAGGGGAGGGAGAGGAACGGGGGAGGGAAAGGAGAAGGACGGGAGAGGCGTGGGGAAAAAGCAGGAGATGGAGAGGAAGGGGAGAGAAGAGGAGCGCCATGGATTTTAGGTTAACCCTTTGTTCCCTGTATCAGATGTGTCGCTTAATACTGTAGCCTGTTTCGGCCATGTTTCCATTTGCTGTTTTCCTTATATTATCATACTGGTATATATTGATGCATGGATTTCTCTGGGATCGATCCCATCCGCAGCGGGCGGAGTGCAGCATCCTGGGACACGATCGTCCGGGCACTGCAGCTCGGAGCAGTGTGACAGCGCACACACCGGCAGAGCACAGCCGCAGCGCCGGAAGGACCGTACACACCGTGCAGCAGCACACGTCACCTGTCCTGTCACACACAACAGGTTGGAGCATCCAACACACACCGGGCGGGCCAGCTAACCCGGAACCGGAACACAGGTCGCCCACTGTTACCATAGTAATAAGACTCTTTCCATAGGGAGGGGAGCGCTGAAAACGACGCTTTTGACCCAACCATCTTGCCGTAGCCGAATGACATCAGAGTCACATGACCTAGTTAAAAAAAAAAAAAAAAAAAAAAAATCAGTGAAGCTTAGGAAGCTGACAGCTCCGGAGTGCAGAGGGCGAGGAGCGGGGCCGTCCAGGGGAGCGCGGTGAGTGTGCGCCTGCGGAGGGGACAATCACTGCGAGCGGAGCACAGTCCCCGTGCCCCACGGCTGGCAGGCGGGAGAAGGGCTGTGATGTGTGTACACCGCACTGACTGACTGTGTGTGTGTGTGTGTGTGTGTGTGTGTGTGTGTGTGTGTGTGTGTGTGTGTGTGTGTGTGTGTGTGTGTGTGTATATATATATATATATATATATATATATAATATATGTGTATATACATTAGATATAACTGTGTATGTGTATACACAAACTATAAACATACTATATACACACTCAATTATATTTATATTACTGTGTATGTATATTATATATTAGTATGCTCATAGTGTGTATATATAATCTAATTGTGTATACACACTATGAGCATACTAATATTATACACACACTGTTATATAGCTATAATTGAGTGTATAGTATGTTTATATTGTGTGTATACATTATATGTAACTATGTGTATACACAAGATAAACATACTAAATACACACTGATATCTATTACTGAGTCTGTGTATATTAGTTTGTACATTATGTGTATATAATCTAATAGTGTGTGTATAGTGTATATTAGTATGTACATAATGTGTATATAATCTAATTGTGTATACACACTATGAGCATACTAATATTATACACAGTTATATAGCTATAATTGTTTGTATATATAGTCTGTTTATATTGTGTGTATACATATGTAACTATATGTATACACAATATAAACATACTATATACACACTGTTATATCTATTACTGTGTGTATATTGTATTAGTATGTACATAATGTGTATATAATCTAATAGTGTACACACTATGAACATAATATATACACACACTCATATACCTATAAGTGTGTGTGTGTGTATGTATATATATATATATATATATATATATATATATATATATATATATATATATATATATATATATATATATATATATATATATATACATACATACATACATACATACATACATACATACATACATACATACATACATACATACATATACACACACACACACACACACACACACACACACACGTCACCAGGCGGTGGGACCCGTCACACACAATCCTTTTGTCTGATATGGGCACAGGACACAGTGGGTTGAATCAAAAATTATTCACTGATAAGAGTGCAACCAAAAGAAGTTCCATTATAATCATAGTGGGGAAATTTTTTTTTTTTTTACTCCCCCTTGTGTGTATAATGACTTGTGTGTAGTTCTGCAGTATATAAACACTCTCGCACTGTATAATTGTTGTTTTCCTCTGTATTCTGACTCTACACTAGTTCCAGTAAAGCGGTCAGATCAGTTCATAGTAGAAGTAGAGCTCTGTGTTCCATACACCTATGTGATGGGCCGATCATGGAGGACCCTACCGATAGCGCTTCCGGGTGCAGAGTGACTGAGCAGCTCATGTCCCATCCTTGCTGTAGTCTGGAGGTTTTGATGCACCCAGTCGGTGATTTTGCCATAGATATGTGTTGGAGCAGTAATGTGCACTGTCCAGCTGGAGCCAATAATCCTTTTTAGTTTTTGGCCTCTGTATAGCAGTAGAGCCCTTTTGTTCACATTTGGGGTATTTGCCCCTTTCCGGCGTAGGCATTAAATGTAAGGTTAAAACGTGTAGCTTCATACCTCTGAACTCCTGCTCTATTTTCCCCTAATTCTGTATATGGCAGAGTTCCGCTTCTCTTCCCCCTTTAAATACTGATCTAGGGAGGATAAATTGCCTGACAAGTTCACATAAAAAAAATGGCTAAAATTAGCAGGGTTTTTCATAAAATTAATGAAATAAAGTTTATCTACTCATCGCAGGTCTATAGGTGTCTTGCCAATGCTGCCCTCTGTCTGTGTTGACAGGCTGCAGCGGTGACAACACAATTAGAGAGCACAAAACATAATTGTCAATTAACATATATTAGTTTTTTAAAATAAAAACTAGTCTGTTTTCTAGACACTTCGATTAGCTGCATAACTCACCTACCGATTAATCTATAGTAAGTGTGAGTCCGTACTCCGCTCTCCACTTTCCCAGTTAGTATAGTTGAAAATTGCACCAAATCAATCACAACTATATATAAATGTATAAGGCTAGTTTCACACTTGCGTTGAACGGCATCCGTTGCATTGTGTTGTGTGACGGATGCAACGGATGTGCTGCATATAGTGGCACAACGGATGCTGCAAAACAACGGAATCCGTTTTGATTTACCGGCGGCAGACTATTGTGAACGATCAGCTGATCGCTCCAGTAGCCGGCCGCCGGGTGATTAGCTGATAGCTCCCAGTAGCCGGTCGCCGGGTGATCAGCTGATCGCTCCCGGCCGCCGGGTGATCAGCTGATCGCTCCCGGCCGCCGGGTGATCAGCTGATCGCTCCCGGCCGCCGGGTGATCAGCTGATCGCTCCCGGCCGCCGGGTGATCAGCTGATCGCTCCCGGCCGCCGGGTGATCAGCTGATCGCTCCCGGCCGCCGGGTGATCAGCTGATCGCTCCCGGCCGCCGGGTGATCAGCTGATCGCTCCCGGCCGCCGGGTGATCAGCTGATCGCCTCCCGGCCGCCGGGTGATCAGCTGATCGCTCCCGGCCGCCGGGTGATCAGCTGATCGCTCCCGGCCGCCGGGTGATCAGCTGATCGCTCCCGGCCGCCGGGTGATCAGCTGATCGCTCCCGGCCGCCGGGTGATCAGCTGATCGCTCCCGGCCGCCGGGTGATCACTGATCGCTCCCGGCCGCCGGGTGATCAGCTGATCGCTCCCGGCCGCCGGGTGATCAGCTGATCGCTGCCGGCCGCCGGGTGATCAGCTGATCGCTGCCGGCCGCCGGGTGATCAGCTGATCGCTGCCGGCCGCCGGGTGATCAGCTGATCGCTGCCGGCCGCCGGGTGATCAGCTGATCGCTGCCGGCCGCCGGGTGATCAGCTGATCGCTGCCGGCCGCCGGGTGATCAGCTGATCGCTGCCGGCCGCCGGGTGATCAGCTGATCGCTGCCGGCCGCCGGGTGATCAGCTGATCGCTGGCCGGCCGCCGGGTGATCAGCTGATCGCTGCGGCCGCCGGGTGATCAGCTGATCGGCTGCCGGCCGCCGGGTGATCAGCTGATCGCTGCCGGCCCGCCGGGTGATCAGCTGATCGCTGCCGGCCGCCGGGGTGATCAGCTGATCGCTGCCGGCCGCCGGGTGATCAGCTGATCGCTGCCGGCCGCCGGGTGATCAGCTGATCGCTCCCGGCCGCCGGGTGATCAGCTGATCGCTCCCTGCCGCCGGGTGATCAGCTGATCGCTCCCTGCCGCCGGGTGATCAGCTGATCGCTCCCTGCCGCCGGGTGATCAGCTGATCGCTCCCTGCCGCCGGGTGATCAGCTGATCGCTCCCTGCCGCCGGGTGATCAGCTGATCGCTCCCTGCCGCCGGGTGATCAGCTGATCGCTCCCTGCCGCCGGGTGATCAGCTGATCGCTCCCTGCCGCCGGGTGATCAGCTGATCGCTCCCTGCCGCCGGGTGATCAGCTGATCGCTCCCTGCCGCCGGGTGATCAGCTGATCGCTCCCTGCCGCCGGGTGATCAGCTGATCGCTCCCTGCCGCCGGGTGATCAGCTGATCGCTCCCGGCCAGCCGGGTGATCAGCTGATCGCTCCCGGCCGCCGGGTGATCAGCTGATCGCTCCCGGCCGCCGGGTGATCAGCTGATCGCTCCCGGCCGCCGGGTGATCAGCTGATCGCTCCCGGCCGCCGGGTGATCAGCTGATCGCTCCCGGCCGCCGGGTGATCAGCTGATCGCTGCCGGGTGATCAGCTGATCGCTGCCCGGCCGCCGGGTGATCAGCTGATCGCTGCCGGCCGCCGGGTGATCAGCTGATCGCTGCCGGCCGCCGGGTGATCAGCTGATCGCTGCCGGCCGCCGGGTGATCAGCTGATCGCTGCCGGCCGCCGGGTGATCAGCTGATCGCTGCCGGCCGCCGGGTGATCAGCTGATCGCTGCCGGCCGCCGGGTGATCAGCTGATCGCTGCCGGCCGCCGGGTGATCAGCTGATCGCTGCCGGCCGCCGGGTGATCAGCTGATCGCTGCCGGCCGCCGGGTGATCAGCTGATCGCTGCCGGCCGCCGGGTGATCAGCTGATCGCTGCCGGCCGCCGGGTGATCAGCTGATCGCTTGCCCGGCCGCCGGGTGATCAGCTGATCGCTGCCGGCCGCCGGGTGATCAGCTGATCGCTGCCGGCCGCCGGGTGATCAGCTGATCGCTGCCGGCCGCCGGGTGATCAGCTGATCGCTGCCGGCCGCCGGGTGATCAGCTGATCGCTGCCGGCCGCCGGGTGATCAGCTGATCGCTGCCGGCCGCCGGGTGATCAGCTGATCGCTGCCGGCCGCCGGGTGATCAGCTGATCGCTGCCGGCCGCCGGGTGATCAGCTGATCGCTGCCGGCCGCCGGGTGATCAGCTGATCGCTGCCGGCCGCCGGGTGATCAGCTGATCGCTGCCGGCCGCCGGGTGATCAGCTGATCGCTGCTCGGCCGCCGGGTGATCAGCTGATCGCTGCCGGCCGCCGGGTGATCAGCTGATCGCTGCCGGCCGCCGGGTGATCAGCTGATCGCTGCCGGCCGCCGGGTGATCAGCTGATCGCTGCCGGCCGCCGGGTGATCAGCTGATCGCTCCCTGCCGCCGGGTGATCAGCTGATCGCTCCCGGCCGCCGCGGTGATCAGCTGATCGCTCCCGGCCGCCGGGTGATCAGCTGATCGCTCCCGGCCGCCGGGTGATCAGCTGATCGCTCCCTGCCGCCGGGTGATCAGCTGATCGCTCCCTGCCGCCGGGTGATCAGCTGATCGCTCCCTGCCGCCGGGTGATCAGCTGATCGCTCCCTGCCGCCGGGTGATCAGCTGATCGCTCCCTGCCGCCGGGTGATCAGCTGATCGCTCCCTGCCGCCGGGTGATCAGCTGATCGCTCCCTGCCGCCGGGTGATCAGCTGATCGCTCCCTGCCGCCGGGTGATCAGCTGATCGCTCCCTGCCGCCGGGTGATCAGCTGATCGCTCCCTGCCGCCGGGTGATCAGCTGATCGCTCCCTGCCGCCGGGTGATCAGCTGATCGCTCCCGGCCGCCGGGTGATCAGCTGATCGCTCCCGGCCGCGGGTGATCAGCTGATCGCTCCCGGCCGCCGGGTGATCAGCTGATCGCTCCCGGCCGCCGGGTGATCAGCTGATCGCTCCCGGCCGCCGGGTGATCAGCTGATCGCTTGCCGGCCGCCGGGTGATCAGCTGATCGCTGCCGGCCCGCCGGGTGATCAGCTGATCGCTGCCGGCCGCCGGGTGATCAGCTGATCGCTGCCGGCCGCCGGGTGATCAGCTGATCGCTGCCGGCCGCCGGGTGATCAGCTGATCGCTGCCGGCCGCCGGGTGATCAGCTGATCGCTGCCGGCCGCCGGGTGATCAGCTGATCGCTGCCGGCCGCCGGCCGATCAGCTGATCGCTCCGGCCGCCGGCCGATCAGCTGATCTCTCCCGGCCGGCCGGCCGATCAGCTGATCGCTCCCGGCCGCCGGCCGATCAGCTGATCGCTCCCGGCCGCCGGCCGATCAGCTGATCGCTCCCGGCCGCCGGCCGATCAGCTGATCGCTCCCGGCCGCCGGCCCGATCAGCTGATCGCTCCCGGCCGCCGGCCGATCAGCTGATCGCTCCGGCGCCGGCGATCAGCTGATCGCTCCCGGCCGCCGGCCGATCAGCTGATCGCTCCCGGCCGCCGGCCGATCAGCTGATCGCTCCCGGCCGCCGGCCGATCAGCTGATCGCTCCCGGCCGCCGGCCGATCAGCTGATCGCTCCCGGCCGCCGGCCGATCAGCTGATCGCTCCCGGCCGCCGGCCGATCAGCTGATCGCTCCCGGCCGCCCGGCCGATCAGCTGATCGCTCCCGGCCGCCGGCCCGATCAGCTGATCGCTCCCCGGCCGCCGGCCGATCAGCTGATCGCTCCCGGCCGCCGGCCGATCAGCTGATCGCTCCCGGCCGGCCGCCGACGATCAGCTGATCAGCTGATCGCCCGTGCCGCCGGCCGATCAGCTGATCGCTCCCCGGCCCGCCGGCCGATCAGCTGATCGCTCCCGGCCGCCGGCCGATCAGCTGATCGCTCCCGGCCGCCGGCCGATCAGCTGATCGCTCCCTCCAGGCCGCCGGCCGATCAGCTGATCGCTCCCGGCCGCCGGCCGATCAGCTGATCGCTCCCGGCCCGCCGGCCGATCAGCTGGATCGCTCCCGGCCGCCGGCCGATCAGCTGATCGCCTCCCGGCCGCCGGCCGATCAGCTGATCGCTCCCGGCCGCCGGCCGATCAGCTGATCGCTCCCGGCCGCCGGCCGATCAGCTGATCGCTCCGGCCGCCGGCCGATCAGCTGATCGCTCCCGGCCGCCGGCCGATCAGCTGATCGCTCCCGGCCGCCGGCCGATCAGCTGATCGCTCCCGGCCGCCGGCCGATCAGCTGATCGCTCCCGGCCGCCGGCCCCGATCAGCTGATCGCTCCCAGGCCGCCGGCCGATCAGCTGATCGCTCCCGGCCGCCGGCCGATCAGCTGATCGCTCCCGGCCGCCGCGATCAGCTGATCGCTCCCGGCCGCCGGCCGATCAGCTGATCGCTCCGGCCGCCGGCCGATCAGCTGATCGCTCCCGGCCGCCGGCCGATCAGCTGATCGCTCCCGGCCGCCGGCCGATCAGCTGATCGCTCCCGGCCGCCGGCCGATCAGCTGATCGCTCCCGGCCGGATCAGCTGATCGCTCCCGGCCGCCGGCCGATCAGCTGATCGCTCCCTGCAGCCCGGCCGATCAGCTGATCGCTCCCTGCCGCCGGCCGATCAGCTGATCGCTCCCTGCCGCCGGCCCGATCAGCTGATCGCTCCCGGCCGCCGGCCGATCAGCTGATCGCTCCCGGCCGCCGGCCGATCAGCTGATCGCTCCCGGCCCGCCGGGTCCGATCAGCTGATCGCTCTCCGGCCGCCGGGTGATCAGCTGATCGCTCCCCGGCCGCCGGGTGATCAGCTGATCGCTCCCGGCCGCCGGGTGATCAGCTGATCGCTCCCGGCCGCCGGTGATCAGCTTGATCGCTCCCGGCCGCCGGGTGATCAGCTGATCGCTCCCGGCCGCCGGGTGATCAGCTGATCGCTCCCGGCCGCCGGGTGATCAGCTGATCGCTCCCGGCCGCCGGGGTGATCAGCTGATCGCTCCCGGCCGCCGGGTGATCAGCTGATCGCTCCCGGCCGCCGGGTGATCAGCTGATCGCTCCCGGCCGCCCGGGTGATCAGCTGATCGCTCACCGGCCGCCGGGTGATCAGCTGATCGCTCCCCGGCCGCCGGGTGATCAGCTGATCGCTCCCTGCCAGCCGGCCGCCGGGTGATCAGCTGATCGCTCCCTGCCGCCGGGTGATCAGCTGATCGCTCCCTGCCGCCGGGTGATCAGCTGATCGCTCCCTGCAGCCGCCGCCGGGTGATCAGCTGATCGCTCCTGCAGCCGGCCGCCGGGTGATCAGCTGATCGCTCCCTGCAGCCGGCCGCCGGGTGATCAGCTGATCGCTCCCTGCAGCCGGCCGCCGGGTGATCAGCTGATCCACCGCGAGCCAAAATAAAGTTTGTGACATGCTGCGTTCCTCCCGCTGGGCGGAAGCAACGGAGCGTCGCCCAGCAGAAGCAACGCAGGTCCTTTTGGTACAATCTGTCAACCATACAAGTCTATGGGAAACAGCGGAATCCGTTAACGGATTCCGCTGTTTTTCAAAAGGGCGGATTGTAACGGAAGGAAAACACCGCAAGTGTGAAAGTACCCTAAGCAGTAGAGTTGGTTTGCAAGACTCAATCCATTGACCATGTCAGTAACCTGTAGCCACTGAAATGGATGCTTCCAAGTGGAAGCCGCTGACGACTAGACACAGCACTTTTTTAGTCACTTTGTGGTTTTAAAAGCTTGAAGCCGTCAAAAAAGACAGAACATGTCACAGCAAGTGGTTTTTACATTACAGTGCATATGTACATTTTTCTTAAAGAGTACCTGTCATCAGGATTTTATACCCCAAACTAATTATATGTATTTAAAGATGGTTTAATGCAGAGTAAATCCTTACCTGTCTGGTAGAAATCCATTTTTCTATTTTAGAGATCCTTAGTTGAAATTGTATGGTGAAGAGTTGTAAGTGCAGTGGGCGTGCCCTGCAATACAGCTCTCCCGCCTCTTTCCCTATTTCCCCGCCCATGGCTGTCTCCAGTCTGTAACAGACATGTCAGTGAAACAAGAATGACCTAGAGACAGGCGGCAGAAGTGTTTGGGGAATAGGGAGAGAGGCACATACATCTCATTAGCATACTCATTAGCATACAATTTCAGCTATGGATTTCTCTAAAACGCCAAAACGGATTTCTACCAGAAAGGTGAGAATTTACTCCTCATTAAAGAATCTTTAAAGACATTTAATTAGTTTGGGTATAAAATCCTGATGACAGGTTCCCTTTAAGCACTTTCAGGTAGTTTCCGGCACAGACCCGCCTTTAGAAAGACAGTGTTCACATACCCCCAGAGGATTCCTTTCCCATGTCTCATGTGACATGAATATAATATCTAGCTGTAGACAACCTGATGCCTCAGCTCTTACCGCATTCCTTCCTAATATAGGCCATTCTATAAGTGCACGCCTTCAGCTGGAATGACGACACAAGCTGTTAGCTGGGATCTTTAGGTTATTGTGCAGTTGAGGTCTTATGTCTGCCGTGTAGCCGAGATCTACAGACACCTTCACTGAATGAGCATTATGGCACTGAAGTCCTTCAGCTCTGTGGTTCCTGGAGGAAGGAAGGTTACGGATGAGCTGTGATAACACCAGCATGACCCACATGGAAGCATAGAGGTTGTGGTAATCAC